>NC_064615.1:550990480-555790480 GCF_023898315.1 Schistocerca nitens | reverse complement strand
CTTTTACTCATTTCTAAGTCTGGGTGTGAACAGTATGGAACTGCACTAACTCACTGCAGGTTTACAAGATAAATAACATCTGAATGACATCAACAATGACTTCCTCTGAAGGTAAACTGACTGTTGTGAATATGAAGAATACCAACCAACAAGAAACTAACTTGCATTGTTGTAGAGATGAGAAATACGAAATCCTACTAAGGGAAATTTTCTATAGCATGGAAGCCAAAGGGGGGGGGGCGGGTTTGTTGTACCCATAATCAGTTTACTTATTTTTTCTTTCAAAGCAGGAATATTCTATAAAATATATTGACACTAACGTTTCATAAAATAGCCAACCAACAATAACTCAAAGGAAATATGTAGTATGAAAGTTACTTGGGCAGAAGCAGGGGACATAAAAAAATTGTGGGTTGAACGACCGCCCCCCCCCCTTAAGTGTCCTAGGGTTAAAATACATAAACCATTTTGAAAGTTGTAATTTTTCGTCAGTAAACTTATTTATTACCTGTAGGCTCGCCGAACCCCCCCCCCCCCCCCCCCCCCCCCCCCCTTAGGCATCCAAGATCGTAAAAAAGGCTTGGGCGTCCTAGGGTTCATAATCTCTTTAGGAATGTCTACAGAGACCTGGAAATGAACAAAAGCATAGTGAGTCGTTGGGCGAGGCGTCTGCCACCGTCGCAACAAAGTCGCTCAAACCTATCCGATCTCCCTCGTGCAGGCCGACCGCATACAGCTGTGACTCCTGCAAGTTGGAACGTGCGAGCACTCTCATTCGAGGTGATCGACGGATCACAATCAAACACCTTTTTGCACACGTGTGCAGTCGTCTGCCAGTTGTAAGTGTGCCCGCTGGGTTGCTCGCCGCCCAACAGAAGACCATAAATTGCATCTCTTTGGTCTAATGAAGAATGCTCTCTGCGGGAAGTAGTACGTGGATGATGAAGAGTTTGTTGATGCAGCAAGACACTGGCTCCAAGGTCGACCAGAGGAGTGGTACCATGGCCTCCCAGTGAGGTGGCGTAAGAACGTCACGTTGAACGGACGTATGTTGAAAAATAAGGTTTTGTAGCCAAAAGAGTGAGGAGTAATATGGTGTATTGGTATCCTGAATAAAACCAAACTGGTTTCAGGAAAGAAAGTGTGGCATTACTCGTTAAACGCCTCTCGTAGAAAGTCTCACTGTGATCATCGACCATCAGCGTAGACAAATCCCCACCATGGTGGGAAATTGCACAGAGTGGATTCTTGGACCGGTGCCTTCTATCTCCGATCACGCACAACTAGTCACTATATTGCATAAAGGACTGATTCGTCTGTTACAAAGAGTGATTGGTAATGACGCAAATTTTTTATCCAAACGGTAGTTATACGTGTTATGTATTCCTGCACAAAATTTAGTTTGCAGATTATAATTTACTATTGCTATTCGACCAACGTGTTTTACTGTCCCGCAACAACGAACGAAAGCTGGGCTCCGCAAAGCCCGGACGAAATAGTATTTTTGGTAAAATGGCACGTCATACAACGTTACCGTCTCTCAAAGTGTATGTGTAGTATGCGAATCAACTTCAATGTTCATTGTTCTAAAGCAGAAACTTACATAGGAGTACAATCAGGAAAATATTTTTAATATACAAAGTGTTGTAAAATCTATAGAAAACATGTGGCAAGGAGCGGTAGCCGGTTTTCAGAAAAATGTACCAACCTACCTATTTTGTTTGAGTAACTCTTATTCTATTACGCTACATATTGAGGCTTCAGTTTTCTCGAAGTAAGTACTGTTTATACTGGGCAGCAAACACACACGATCCAGCTTTAAACGAGTGTACTGCCTGTTAAGTGAATTGAATACAAAACCTCTGACATTTGTTTGGCTCAAACAGACACAGTCGTGTTTTTTTTTTTTTTTTTTTTTTTTTTTTTTTTCGTGGCAGAATTACAGAACCACGCCACGCAACACATGCATGAACACATCAGGAAATCTTAGGCACTGACTGAAACGACATTTGTTATTTCGCTATCAGCACAACGTGATTACTATTTTTGTAATGTATGCGACTTATATTTTCTACGAGTATATACAAAAGCTTTCTAAGTTTTTTTATTCGTACGAATTAAACTGTAGTGAGATCGGTGAAACATTACACTTCACAATGTACAACAATGTTATCTGAAAATTCATTGTTTCGCCCATTTAGTTTTTTACAGGAAAGACAAAATTAATGAAGAAATATACCGACGCTCTAAATGTTGGGTGGTGCTTGTCGGCTTAATCATAAAAAATAATAAAGTCGCATATACTGAATTCAGATTATAATCTAAGCTTTTGATTCGTTCCTGTTACTTTCAAGCTGACTTTCACAGTAAAAAATATTCTGACTGTTAATGGCTACACTAGTAATGTTGTCATGGCTACACTAGTACAAAAGGCATCACTGCACACGATATGTTGAATCGAAAGCAGCAGGATGAATAATCGACCACAGCTTGGGGCTGTATATCACTAGCCTGACGTGACACAAGCTAATGTTACCCTCTAAGAGGATTTGGGAATTTTGACCGCGTGTGTATTTAATGGATAAAAGTATCGGACTGTAATACTGAATATATTGCAATTAATGGAAAACTAAACAGACTTTAACTTTGGGGTTACTGAAAGTACTAAAATTCATATAAGAATGAAAAAATGAACGGTCGCTAGCCCAATTAGGCACTATAATTCGGAAACATAAGTTTAAGAAAACTGAATATCAGTTATTGAAGTTATTTTCATTAGTATTCCCTTTGAATAGCACACAGGATGCAAACGGACATAGGGCACTCTGAGCTGTGGGTAGCAGCAGTTATCAATAATGCACAAACCAGTGATCATGGAAAGTAAAATTGTACCAAACTCACACTAATAACAGCTGCACTCAAGATAATTACTTGAATGAGTACTGAAATGTTACTGCAAGAACTGCAGAACTAAAATTAGACAGCAATGACTTCTGACTTAACTGACTTGTAACAACCACTAATAAAAACAGTTAATATCACAATTACACTGTTTGTACTCCAATTTATAGAAATGTATCAGATTTTCTTAGTAGCAATAATAGTCCTATTATTATTCCTAATATGTGAAGAATATGATGGGGACCCATAAACTAGTATAGTGTCCCTAGTCAAGCCCTATGATTATTTCAGTAGCAAAGACCAATTCAAACAAAATCAATTCTTAACTTCACTTGTAATAGTTTACATTTTACTTTTCAAGGCAAATTAATCAACACGGAGTTCAATTAACTTGAGAAAATCATTCATGATAATAATCAAGGCTAAATTACGTTTCAAACGAGTTTAACTTATTTGCTTTCTTTCATCACCTGTGAAGCAGGTATTTTAGACAGTAACATTTCCATGGTCTGGAACTGCATTTTTGCAAAACGATACTTTGTAATAAACTGAGAATACTTTAGCAAAATTCTAACTAACTTCACTTTTGTGGTTTTCACTTCAACATTTGCTAACCCTTACACATCTGAGAACTATAAATAATCATTAATAGTTCACTTGAAACAGCATACTCAGTTTTAGTAACACTTAGGAGAGGTAGACGATATGGTTCCTAACACAGATTTATAGCATTTGGATTATTATTTAAATCACTCACACAAATTAACTGGTCCATGCTGAGGTACAAATCTCTATGCATGAGGTTGGTGGAGCAGTGGGGAAGTTGTGGTGGCAAGCGACATGGTCGCTAACAGTACTCACGGCTCTTGATGTTTAATTCCTCTATACATTTTTTCTCTTGACGACGGATTTTTAACGTGTTAGAGCCATTCATTATCGCCGAGAATACCAAGCAACAGCCAAATCCACATCCGAGGCCAAATTCCTTGCAAAGCGGCTTCCAATTGCCTCCCTTGGCATCGTCGATGTGTACCGTGTAACGGCTAACCACTGACTGCGTACCATTCACACCAAGGAGCCTCCCAGTTCGACCGACAAAAACACCTTTTACATCGCGCCGTGCCACTTCCGTTGCGGAGGGACTTCACTACAGCTCTTACATTTTACAATACAAGTGCCCTAAGCATGTACCAGCTTCCAAAACACACTGTTTATCCTTTAAACTTAAACATATTATAAAATTTCATTATTTTAAACAATCATTAATCTTTCCCTTATATATATTACAGAACTCTCATTTCGTGTCACAAATTAATGATCTTAACTAACAAAGAATAAACACTTCATAATCGTAGATACACAGTTACCTAATATAAACCTGCTACTAATCGGTATAAGTGTTACAGCTGTTACAGTGAAATTTCCTGTATGTATACTCGACTCCAGGTCCTAAGAAATGCCAGCAGTTCTGACCGGAAGCACATCTCGGAACAACAGCTTACGCCATGTAAGGTAGCGTCACAAGGGTCTGAAACATCAGAGAACGAACAATACGAGACTGGAATAGAAGGGAGAACCGATAGAGGTACTCAAGGTACCCTCCGCCACACACCGTCAGGTGGCTTGCGGAGTATGGATGTAGATGTAGATAGATGTAGATGAAGTCCAGTGTACCGTCTGGTGCGTGATGTGTTATGTCTAGTAAGAAGAGCGGATAACATTCTTGGCACATGGATGGTTACTTATTGTTATGTTTTGTAACAATAAATAAACCTCAACATCGAGTTCCAACAATTTCACTCGCTCGTCTGCAGATGAATGACTGTCGTATTTACTTCACTGGAAAGTGTCTGAAAAAATTGACAACACTAAAAGTCATTGACGAAAACAACGAGGAAAAATCATTTGAAATGTATGATGAAGAAGTAAATATAATCAAACGTAATTTGTGTAACTCTAAGAAAAACGAAATCTAAAACAAAATTTGTGGTAGAAATATCTAAGCCATATGAAATAAATACTCGTGTTACACAACGAAAATACTTATAACTTTTATTGTTGAACTGCACTTCACAAAAAAAAATCGAAGGGTCTGATTCACAAAACCGGTACTTTCACATCATTTGACAGAAGCAAATAGTTAAGTAAATCTTGCAGGAAGAATAGAACTAGTCTTCATAATTGATGACAAATATAAAAAATACCCCAAAATATACAGAACCACAAATAGTTGAAATAGAGTGAGTTCATAAATTTAAATATCTTGGAAGGAACCATACATATGAATGACCTAGAAAATTTTACTATTAGTGTAAGAGCAAATAACATTGAAAGAGTACGTGATTTGACGAAAAAATATCTACAACAAGAAACGCGGACACTTGGCGCAGGCCTCAGTGTGATGCCGCATGTGAGAAATTACATCTCCAACGTGTTTGCATAGTGATAGGTATATGTAGACGTCATCCTGTTTTGCATTCATTGGACTACGTCACATGCATCAGCAAGTCACGCGCGTAATGTGTCCGAATATTTGACGAGGACAAATATTTGCTGGGACGTTTACTATGCTTCGTGTCCCATGTCCCTAACGCCATCTGATATTCAGCCAGTCTGAAGATGCCTGAATCAGGCGAAAGGTGTAATTGGTAAATAAATAACAAATACACCCTGCACCCAAGACCGACTATTTGTTTCTTCAGCGTATATTACTGATTGCTGTACCATCCCTGCCATGTGTTGGAAAACTTTTTAGAAAACGTTCAATCGTCAACCGCATCATACTTTTCAAAAATTTTTATAAAATCTCCTTCCGATATTGACAATGAATAATTACTAATAAATAATATAAGATGTTGACAACACGCTATGGGAATGTGTAACGGTGTTCTACTACACTATTACCTTATTCCTTCTTTTAGGCAGTGTTTTGCATATATTCCTTCTCGTTGACTCTGCACAAACTTCGGCATTTCTTTATTTAATTTTCTACAGTCTTCTATAGCACCAGAGCTCAAGCGCTTCGATTATTTTTTCGTCCGGTTTCCCCACGCTACACGATTTTCTTCCACACACTGCCTTGCTCCTTCTCGCTATAAGTCGTCTCCATATCGCTTGTTAGCAACACACCAGGACATTTGATTCGTATTACTGACTTCAGTGGTATGCTGCAGATTCTGCACTGAATGTATGCTCAACTTTTCCTGATACTCAACCGAATCACTGAATTACGATGCAATCATTACTTCGATTTGCTGCAAATTGTTTGGGTATTTGTTTCAAAATCGTCCTAGAGTTTACTACAGATATTAAATGCTGATATTTTCCTGAACGCATTTGTCTCATCTGAAAAATAATCGGAATTTGTTGCATTATCGTTTGACAGATTGTCCCCGTAAGGCCTCCTCGAAGTCTACAGGTGTCTTTTCTCTGATGACGCTGAACCATCATCATCATCATCATTTCTCGTGATGACTGGGTGTTGTGTGCTGTCCTTAGGTTAGTTAGGTTTAAGTAGTTCTAAGTTCTAGGGGACTGATGACCATAGGTGTTAAGTCCCATAGTGCTCAGAGCCATTTGAACCATTTGAACCATCATCATCATTTAAGACTGATTATGCCTTTCAGCGTTCAGTCTGGAGCATAGCCCCCTTATAAAATTCCTTCATGATCCCCTATTCAGTGCTAACATTGGTGCCTCTTCTGATGTTAAACCTGTTACTTCAAAATCATTCTTAACCGAATCCAGGTACCTTCTCCTTGGTCTGCCCCAACTCCTCCTACCCTCTACTGCTGAACCCATGAGTCTCTTGGGTAACCTTGCTTCTCCCATGCGTGTAACATAACCCCACCATCTAAGCCTGTTCGCCCTGACTGCTACATCTATAGAGTTCATTCCCAGTTTTTCTTTGATTTCCTCTTTGTGGACACCCTCCTGCCATTGTTTCCATCTACTAGTACCTGCAATCATCCTAGCTACTTTCATATCCGTAACCTCAACCTTGTTGATAAGGTAACCTGAATCCACCCAGCTTTCGCTCCCATACAACAAAGTTGGTCGAAAGATTGAACGGTGCACAGATAGCTTAGTCTTGGTACTGACTTCCTTCTTGCAGAAGAGAGTAGATCGTAGCTGAGCGCTCACTGCATTAGCTTTGCTACACCTCGCTTCCAGTTCTTTCACTATGTTGCCATCCTGTGAGAATATGCTTCCTAAGTACTTGAAACCGTCCACCTGTTCTAACTTTGTTCCTCCTATGTGGCATTCAATCCGTTTATATTTCTTTCCCACTGACATTACTTTCGTTTTGGAGATGCTAATCTTCAAACCATAGTCCTTACATTTCTGATCTAGCTCTGAAATATTACTTTGCAAACTTTCAATCGAATCTGCCATCACAACTAAGTCATCCGCATATGCAAGACTGCTTATTTTGTGTTCACATATCTTAATCTCACCCAGCCAGTCTATTGTTTTCAACATATGATCCATAAATAATATGAACAACAGTGGAGACAGGTTGCAGCCTTGTCTTACCCCTGAAATTACTCTGAACCATGAACTCAATTTACCGTCAACTCTAACTGCTGCCTGACTATCCATGTAAAGACCTTTAATTGCTTGCAAAAGATTGCCTCCTATTCCATAATCTCGTAGAACAGACAATAACTTCCTCCTAGGAACCCGGTCATATGCCTTTTCTAGATCTATAAAGCATAGATACAATTCCCTGTTCCACTCATAACACTTCTCCATTATTTCCTGCAAGCTGAACATCTGGTTCTGACAAGAGGCCTAAACCCACACTGATTTTCATCCAATTAGTCCTCAACTAATACTCGCACTTTCCTTTCAATAATACCTGAGAAGATTTTACCCACAACGCTGATTAAAGAGATACCTCTGTAGTTGTTACAATCTTTTCTGTTTCCATGTTTAAAGATTGGTGTGATTACTGCTTTTGCCCAGTCTGATGGAACCTGTCCCGACTCCCAGGCCATTTCAATTATCCTGTGTAGCCATTTAGACCTGACATTCCTCTGTATTTGATGAGTTCCGACTTCATTTCATCCACCCCAGCTGCTTTATTGCACTGCAGTCTATTGATCATTTTCTCCACTTCCTCAAATGTGATCCTATTTCCATCATCATTCCTATCCCATTCCACCTCGAAATCTGAAACATTACTGATCGTATTTTCACCTACATTGAGCAACTCTTCAAAATATTCCCTCCATCTGCCCAAGGCATCCACAGCATTCACCAGCAGTTTTCCTGACCTGTCCAAAATACTTGTCATTTCCTTCTTACCTCCCTTTCGAAGACTGCTAATTACACTCCAGAATGGTTTTCCAGCAGCTTGGCCAACAGCCTCCAACCTGTTTCCAAAGTCTTCCCAAGATTTCTTCTTGGATGCTGCAATTATCTGTTTGGCTTTGTTTCTTTCTTCAACATAACTTTCTCTGTCTACCTGAGTTCTAGTATGTATCCATTTTTGATACGCCTTGTTTTTCCTTTTACAGGCTGCCTTGACTGTGTCATTCCACCAAGCTGTTTGCTTCATCCTACTTTTACACACTACTGTTCCAAGACATTCTTTAGCCACTTCTAGTACTGTGTCCCTGTACATTGTCCATTCCTTTTCCAGTGACTGTAATTGACTACATTCAACTAACTGGTACCTTTCTGAGATCGCTGTTATGTACTTGTGCCTGATTTCCATATCCCGAAGTTTCTCCACTCTTATCCTCCTACATATGGACCTGACCTCCTGCACTTTCGGCCTCACAATCCCAATTTCACTGCAGATTAAATAATGATCAGTATCATCAAAGAATCCCCTGAATACACGTGTGTCCCTCACAGCCTTCCTGAATTCCTGATCTGTTATTATATAGTCAATGACAGATCTAGTTCCCCTGCCTACCCAAGTATACCGGTGAATGTTCTTATGTTTAAAAGAGGAGTTTGTGATTACTAAGCCCATACTGGCACAGAAATCCAAGAGTTGTTTCCCGTTCCTGTTGGCCTCCATATCCTCTCCAAATTTACCCATTACCTTTTCATACCCTTCTGTTCGATTTCCAATCCTGGCATTAAAATCACCCATGAGCAGAACACTGTCCTTGTCCTTTACTCTAACAACTACATCACTGAGTGCCTCATAAAAACTATCAATCTTATCTTGATCTGTCCCTTCACAATGCGAATATACTGACACAATCCTAATTTTCTTGCTAGACACTGTCAAATCTATCCACATCAGTCATTCGTTTACATACCTTATTGCAACTACGCTGGGTTCCATTTCTTTCCTGATGTAAAGCCCTGCACCCCATTGTGCTATTCCTGCTTTGACACCTGACAGGTAGACCCTGTATTCTCCCACTTCCTCTTCTTTCTCACCCCTTACCCGAATGTCACTAACAACTAAAACGTCCAGCCCCATCTTACTTGCAGCCTCTGACAGCTCTACCTTCTTCCCAGAGTAGCCCCCATTGATATTATTAGCTCCCCATCTCATTACCATTTGTTTGGCAGGTCGTATCTTATGAGTCCCTGGTTTGTCAGTTAGAGGTGGGACTCCGTCACCTCCAAAGGTCCGAGGCATTTCGCTCTGATTGTTGTCAGCATCATATTTAAAGTACCAGGGAAGCAGGTTGCTAGCCTTACTTGCCCCGAGTCCCATTGAGTTTTACCCCTAACGGTTGAGGGCCTAACCGGTGGATTTGGTAGTCTTTGCCGTATGAGCACAAAGGTGACCACGACTCAGAATATGTCCGAGATGTTTCGGTATTTGTTTCAAAATCGTCCTAGAGTTTACTACAGATATTAAATGCTGATATTTTCCTGAACGCATTTGTCTCATCTGCAAAATAATCTGAATTTGTTGCATTGTCGTTTGACAGATTGTCCTCGTAAGGCCTCCTCGAAGTCTACAGGTGTCTTTTCTCTGATGACACTGAAGATGTTTTCAATTTTATTTTTTTAATATAATGGTGGAGTCAATTCAGACAGCCGCACGGCCCCTCTCGCCGGAGGTTCGAGTCCTCCCTCGGACATGTGTGTGTATCTTGTTCTTAGCGTAAGTTAATTTAAGTAGTGTGTAAGTCTAGGGACCGATGACCTCAGCAGTTTGGTCCCTTAGGAATTCACAAACATTTGAACACTTTTTCGCCTCAGACAAAAATGTACGTGGATGTTACGGCTCGAAAGAAGAAATCGTTTGGGTTTGCCAGAATATTAATTTTGCAATACATAACTCCTTCTGAGTACTTACAAAGAGCCGGCCGCGGTGGCCGTGCGGTTCTAAGCGCTTCAGTCCGGAACCGCGGGACTGCTACGGTCGCAGGTTCGAATCCTGCCTCGGGCATGGTTGTGTGTAATGTCCTTAGGTTAGTTAGGTTTAAGTAGTTCTAAGTTCTAGGGGACTGATGACCTAAGATGTTAAGTCCCATAGTGCTCAGAACCATTTGAACCATTTGAACTTACAAAGAAAAGGTTGTGTCCTGGATCTACCAGGATGATTGGTTCAAATGGCTCTGAGCACTATGGGATTCAACACCTTAGGTCATAAGTCCCCTAGAACTTAGAACTACTTAAACCTAACTAACCTAAGGACATCACACACACCCATGCCCGAGGCAGGATTCGAACCTGCGACCGTAGCAGTCCCGCGGTTCCGGACTGCAGCGCCAGAACCGCACGGCCACCGCGGCCGGCCTACCAGGATGAGTCAAAATATTATGACCACCAGATGAAGAGCACAGTACAATAGATATTCTGCTTGCCATGGTTCCCTTTACTTGGTAGATTTTCAGAGATATGTGACACTAGACCTCAACGCACAAGTCATACTGTTCCCTTAAATTGTGAGATGGTGGTTTGTCGGCGCAGAGCTGGAGCTCTATAGCCATTCAGATGTGTTCCATTTGGTTCAGACAAAACCAATTTTATTGACAAAATTCACTATCATACTCGTCAAATCACTGTTATCCCGCTGCAATATGCTATCATCATCAGGGAAGACATCAGGTGTGAAGGGATGTGTCTGATCTGCAGTATTGTTCACATAGTCCTCAGCTGCCATGGTGCTTACGATTACTACCATAGGTACCATGAAAGCCCAGGTGAACGTCCCCCTCAGAATAATACCGCTCCCTACGGCCTGCGTCCCTGGCGCGGTGCATGCTTCGAGTAGCCGTTCGCCTAGATGATGGTGTATCTATGCACGACCGTAGACCTTGTGTTACAAGACTCGTGATTCAGCCGACCATGTGATACGTTGATCCATGTTCCAAGCTCGAAGATCTTGGACCCATTGCAGTGATTGATGACGCTGTCCGGTCATTATGGGAGCCCCATGTTCAATTGTGTGTGCTACACCGTGTTCTCTGTAACACTTGTGTCTGCATCACGACTGTACTCTGAAGTCACATATGCCACTGATCATCGCCTATCTTGGTCTTTGAGAGAGGGCAAGTCTTCGACCTCCACGTCATGTGATGAAGAGTGGACACCAAATGGCTTGTTGTCTACTCTTCAGTCAATTTGCGTGGATGCTCAAGAGAGCAGCCGACTAATTTCGCCGTTTGCCAGATGCTCCCTCCCAGTGGGCGAGCCATAGCAATTTATCATTTGCAAAGTCGTTTATATGGGTGGATTTCTTCATCTGGCGTCTATATCGTCGTCAGAACGATTCGCAATTCATCTCTGCTCCGCTTATGTACTTTCTTTGCAGCATTACGTGCCCACAAGTTCGCCAGAAGGCCTTCAGTCTCGCAGAGGGCAGTGGTCGTGAAGACCTTGCTCAACGGTGTGTGTGTGTGTGTGTGTGTGTGTGTGTGTGTGTGTGTGCAAACAGAAAATTAGAGAAGACCTGCGTGTAAAGTTGACGGTGGGCCGCGGGGGGCGGTGTCACACCGCCGCGGGCTCGCCACCCCCCTAGGCCCAGCTGTCGGTGGCAGCAGCCCTCATTACAAGTTTCGCCGCGCCGGCACAGCCACTATCTTCCTGACCCTCGCAGCCGCCCTTTCACGTCACCACAGCAGCGTCGTCCGCTCCGTTCCGCTCACCTCCCTGTGAGTCCGAAAATAGCTTTCAGGCGTCTACCTCTTGCGGGAAGTGCAGTACCACTACTGACAAAAAAACTGTTCATTATTAACACTAACGTGATTTGTCATTTGTCCGCAGCACAACGGCCGCAACTTTTTGCTTGTAGCGTAAACCAGTGTCATAAGATCTGATACACTAGCTTCATGGTAAACGAGGTTGATGTCAGTCCCCCAACTATTTGTGGCTGACTCAAAATACATGGTGCAGTCACATTGATGGGACCACCGACTATATTCGACTTCAACGTGCAATAACCAATCACGGGTGGCAAGTGGCTGTGCTAGCAGTGGATGATACTTAAGGCGTGTCGCGGGGACGCAGGAAACAGTATAGTCGTTGTTGCAATGCAGAAACGGAGCGCTTTATCTGACGTCCAAACGGCATGGTGATTGGCATGGCGTAATGATGCTATCCGAAACCGGCGCCTTGGCAGCTATAGTGCACCATAGGTCGTAAAGGACAGGGTTGAGTTGCGGAGCTGTGTACGGGTAAACAGACGTGCAACTGTTGAGCAACTGACCACTCGGATAAACCGAGGGGCTACCAACAGTGTCTTCTCAACAACCGGCCAGGGAGCGTTGTCGCGTATGGGCCTTCGCAGCACATGCTGACTGCTGATCATCGACGACAATGGCTGGAATTTCCACACCATGGACGTCAATTCAATGGCGACAGGTGGGCTTTTGAGATGAACGACGTTTTATGCTCCATCGGACAGAAAATAAACAATTATTCAAAAACAGTCTTAATCGCATTTATTATTATTATACCGCGATTAAGACTGTTTTTGAATAATTGATTAATAATACTAATCGCTGCTTCATCTCCACAACCACGTTGTCCAAAAATTTAAGAAAGTAAACACATTGCAACAATCGTCGGAAGGGTACAGGGCGGTAGAGGGGGCATTGTGGTCTGCAGAATGTTTTCGTGGCACTCCGTGGGTCATCTCGTCATATCCACCCATACAAGGTTTTTCTCTTAGCATTATGGCATCGACCAGCAGGACATTGCAGCCTGTCGCACAGCTCGCAGTGTACGTGCGTTGTTCGAAGAGCACCTGGTTGGGTTTACCGGACCTCTGGACACCAAACTCCCTTGATGTAAACCAAGTCGAGAATGTATGGGACCACCTCGAGCGGGCTGTCCACGCCATAGATCTTCAGCCGATAAATCCAGCGCTGCTTGCCGCGCCACTGATGTCGGCATGCGCCACATCCCTGTCTGTACCTTCCACAAGATCACTGACTCTCTTCCTGCACTTTTCGCAGCGGATTTGGCTGGTGGTCACGTTAACGTGACAGGCGGATGTAAGTCAATTGCAGTCTACGGTCGTCTGGGGAGCCGTAAACAAGGACTATCAAGGCTGGCCTCTGGTTATTTACATCTACATCTATACAGATACTCCGCAAACCACCGTACGAAGCGTGGCGGAGGATACCATGTACCACTAGTAGTGCCGCGCGGGATTAGCCGAACGGTCTGAGGCGCAGCAGTCCTAGACAGTGTGGCTGGTCCCGGCGGAGGTTCGAGTCCTCCCACGGGCATCGGTGTGTGTGTTTGTCCTTAGGATAATTTAGTTTAAGTAGTGTGTAAGCTTAGGGACTGATGACCTTAGCAGTTAAGTCCCGTAAGATTTCACACACATTTGAACATTTTTGAATCACTAGAAGTCATTTTCTTTCCTGTTCCACTCGCAGATACAGCGAGGGAAAAACGACTACCTACAAGGTGAAAAGTATTTAAACCGACAAACTGTGGGAGGTTGTAGGGGACATCAAAACAAATATTTTTCCCTAATGTCATTTTTTTCCTACGAGTAGTATTTAAACCGGTACAGGACGATTTCTCTGGCGACAAGTTATTCAAACCAACAAACACTTTTCCATTTATTTTTATGACCAAGAGACAACACATTAACACAACCCAATTTCAATTACAGCAGATTTTCAAAAATTCCTTCATTGACACGTAAACAAAGGATACACCGTAGGATCATGTTCTGTCTGATACGGGCAAAAACCCCAGGAGTATCCTGAATTGTTCCTGCTGCTGCTAGTATCCGGACAACCAGATCCTCTTCTGATGCAACAGGAGTTGCGTAAATAAGGTTGCGCATCTCTCCCCAAACAAAAAGTCCAGAGGGGACATCTGGGGATCGTGCACTCCATGGTACAGGACCACATCTGCCAATTCACGTTTCTGGGAACCGTCTGTCCAGGAATCGACGCACACGACGACTGAAATGTGCCGGCGCCCCGTCATGTTGTAACCACATGCGTTGTCTTGTAGGGATCCTGACGTCTTCCAGCAATTCTAGCAATGCTCTGGCGAGAAAATTGTAATGATGCCTGCCATTTAATGGCCTAGGTAGCAGATACGGCACAATTAAACTGTTCCCAACAACACCAACCCACACATTAACGAAGAACCGACTTGATGAGCGCTAGTAACTGTGGCATGTGGGTTATCCTCACTCCAAAGATGCGAATTGTGCATGTTGAAGACTCCATCGCGCCCGAACGTTGCTTCATCGGTGAACAACACAGAGGATGGAAATGTAGGATGCATTTCACACTTTTCAAGGTACCACTGCGAAAACTGTGCTCTGGGTGGATAATCAATTGGTTCCAGGTTGTGGACACGCTGTAAGTGAAATGGACGTAACAATTGCTCTCGAAGGACTGTTTTACATTCGTTTGATTCGCCCTCATGTCACGTGCAATTGCACGAGTGCTGATTGAAGGATCTCGCTCCACATGCTGCAAGACAGCTTCCTCAAATTGCAGCGTTCTTACCGTGCGACGGCGTCCCTGTCCAGGTATTCTGCTAAATGACCCGGTCTCACGCTGAGGTTGGTACACAGCAGCAAAGGTCGTATGATGCGGGATACGGCGATTAGGATATTGTTGTTGATAAACCTGCTGTGGATCTCGTCCGTTGTGGTGCGCTACGTAGTACGCACCAACCACATCAGTGTACTCACTCCGGGTGTATCGCTCCATTAGTAAACAGAGAAAATGCACTACTACACTGTGAAACGTCCCCTTACAAAAATTTATGAATGATTATGCTGATAAATCCCTTACATTATTAGATTTTCAAACAGCTGAGCGGAACTGAACGTACTCAGACATTTCGCTCTTTACTTATTCTGGTCAACACTAAACTGACACGCAATATTTTTATCGCAACGCAATCTGACTTTCAATAATCTCTACAAAAGAATGGCCCCGACTAACAATAAACTATACCTTTCATGAATGACTTACCTCACAAAAATCTTCGTTACTCGAACTACTGCAATACAGCGAGCGCCACTACTGCCAGCTAAGTAAAAGATTCTAACTACTGAAAGCACTAACTACTGATAGGCATAGTTAGCAAATGTATTTACCTTAACAGTGTTCAAACGTCATAATTATATATATATATATATATATATATATATCAGTTCATGACATCCAGTCTTACAAATTTACTGTCTCTGATGGACACACGTCCGGATCATCCGCTCTCGAAACTCCACCATCTCTCTCCCCACACGTGCGGTAGCGTTCTCGCTTCCCACGCCCGGGTTCCCGGGTTCGATTCCCGGCGGGGTCAGGGATTTTCTCTGCCTCGTGATGGCTGGGTGTTGTGTGATGTCCTTAGGTTAGTTAGGTTTAAGTAGTTCTAAGTTCTAGGGGACTGATGACCTAAGATGTTAAGTCCCATAGTGCTCAGAGCCATTTGAACCATTTTTGTTTTTGAACCATCTCTCCCCACATCCACCACTGCTGGTGGCTCACCTCCAACTACTTAACGCTACGCGCTGTTAACAGCCAACTGCTCAACACTACAATAGCAAATTCCAACAATGCAAACCAGCCACAGAGTGCACACAGCACAATCAGTGATTTTCATATAGAGCGCTACGTGACGTTACCAACATAAAAACCTAAACAGCCTACTTACAACTGGTGGACAGCAGTTGGCTGCAACTGAAGAGCGTAATACGCCCTCTAACAACTGAAGATCGTAATACGGCCTCCAACAACTGAAGATCGTAATACGGCCTCCAACAACTGAAGAGCGTAATACGGCCTCCGCCGGTTTAAATTATCCTCATAGGACAAAATGACATTAGGGAAAGATATTTGTTTTGATGTCCACTACAGCCTCCCAGAGTTTGTCGGTTTAAATACTTCTCACCCTGTATATGCCTTCGTATGAGTCCTAATTTTCCGTATCTTATCTTCGTGTACCTTAGGTGCAATATATGCTGGCGGCAGTACAATCATTCCGTATTCAGCTTCAAATGCCGGTTCTCTAAATTTTCTCAATAGTGTTCTTTGAAAAGAATGTCATCTTCCTCCAAGTATTCTCATTTGAGTTTCCGAAGCATCTCTCTAACACTTATGTTTTGTTCGAACCTACCGGTAACAAAATCCACCAACCCGCCTCTGAACTGCCTCGATGTCCTCCTTCAATCCGACCTGCACGGATTCCAAACACTCGATCTGTATTCAAGAATAGGTCGCACCAGTGTCCTATATACGGTTTGCTTTACAGATGAATCACATTATCCCCAAATTTTCCCAATAAACCTAAGTCGTCCATTCGTCTTCCCTACCACAGTCGTCACATGCTCACTCCATTTCATATCGCTTTGCAACGTTCCTCAAGATATTTAAACCACGTGACTGTGTCAAACAGTAAACTACTATTTTTCCATCTTTATTGCGTTCTCGCTGGAGTTAACGGTGACTAGCCTCGACCGTTGTGTAGGTTCTCTTATATCCTTCGAGCGCTTACTGTTCTCGAAAGGATGTAGTTTGTCGACCTATTATCCGAACATTACAGGTTTGTTTTACCTACTCATCCGCACATTTTCCCACATTTAGAGCTAGCTCCCATTCGTCACACAAACTAAAAATTATCTGGCTGTTTGTAAGACAGCGAAAGTAACTCAAATTCTTGGGATTTGTTCCTCGCAAATTCGACTACAAAACATGAGGCAAACAGAGGTAAATATTTAGAGTCAACGTGCAAGGTTTATTATCGTTTCCGTGGCGTAGGAGATCGCAACTCATATAAGGCACTGCTAACCATCATTTTGCTTGTATTGATTCTTTATTTTTCCATCTTTATTGCGTTCTCGCTGGAGTTAACGGTGACTAGCCTCGACCGTTGTGTAGGTTCTCTTATATCCTTCGAGCGCTTACTATTCTCGAAAGGATGTAGTTTGTCGACCTATTGTCCCGTAGGAATCTACACGCAACGAATGCAAGTTATCGACATCGGGAGATGACACTCGAAAATGGGGCCTGGTTAATAATAATCACCTTAATATTTGCTATATCGCGATAGTAATCCAGTCCTGAATTAGTAACTTTGCTGGCTGCTCAGAAATTGGCGAGTGGCAACGTGCGTAATTCGATTATCGAAAAATGTCACAGCTAACTTCCATTTCACAAGACTATCTGCAAACCTGACGTCACACGCAATTCTATAATCGATGAGGCAGATGACTTATTTATTTCGGCATTTTTAGCTGTTTTGTACTATAAATTGCAATATGCCGTTTCATGGAAACGGCGCATTGAATATTTACTACAATTGCTACATCCTTATAATAAAATTTCACTTAATAACTCGTCAACGATATGACACTTGTAGGAGACAACAATCACATCACTAAGTCCTAATTCCTACAGCGTTACACCTTTTAGCTCACTTTCAGTATTCCTTGTTTCGGACACACATTGGCCTCACACCTTGTTAATAAAGATTTTTATTTGTCTTGTTCACACCTCACCCCCCCCCCCCCCCCCTCCACAAATAAGGTGTAATGGATATCGATCGTCGTGATTTGCACAGTCAAAGGATGCAGATTCTCATCCCTCTACATGCAAATTTTTTCCCATCGTAGTGTTGTTTATCCATTCTGGGGCTTTTTTTTATATAATATTTCCGTTTGATTATAGGACGAAGAATGAAATAAGTATTTGACTGTTTACTTCTGAATATGTTGCGATTTCCGAGTGTGTGGTCAAAAAGGAAACTAAGAGAACAAATTTAATTGCTGCGATTTAAGTGATCAGCACTAAAATTCACTTTATTTCTTCTCATAAGTATTTAGGTCTTTACTTTCGAAGAAGTGGCAACCTCCAAGTGTGTAGTTAGGAAATAACCTAAGTGGACAACATAAATTGGTGCGAGTGGAACGATGAGCATTAATATTCATATTCTTCCTTGTAACATATTTCTTGGCCAAAATTCATCTCACACGAATTCCTGCAAAACAATGGCATTTCTGGTTGGTATACTTCTGTCGCTAGCGACATGTGTCAGCTGTTACCCATGAGAGAGAGAGACGCATCGAACGCTAACGAAAGACGATATCAGGTTCTGCTGTTGTCGATATTGCCTGTGACGCCAAAATGACGTCACGTTTCTAGGAAGACTTGTGAAATAAGTGTTATCCCAAAAATCGTCACTCTCTAAAGATAATTCACTTACACAGAATAAACACAATGTACCTTTCATAAAATATTTCTCCCTCTCTATAAGGACAGTTACACCGCAAGTAATACGTACAGTTGCGACTCTCACTTCTGTGAAACTTGTTACTGTCTGACAGAACAACACTAGCGCCCCTAGCGGCGAGAAAGCCAGCTATAACACTGACGATTGGTTTTTATAATATTTTCCTAGTTAATTAACGACATAGTTATTACGTTCCAAGCATTAGTAAACTGTCGAGGGTCATGAATGATTATAAAATAAATGCAGGAACAGCCAAATGTGACTGATTCAGTGGCATAAGCTAGAACATATTCATGAAGAAATAGTTCATAATTTGCGTGTAACAGCACTGAGAGCAAGAGAATATAAACACATACTTCCCGCATGAGAAGCATATATCTCTTTCGTTGTCTGTTCTTACTGTGATTGGCAGTTTCCTTCACACGTAGTTATAGTGTTGTATCGAGTCTATTGATCCTCACATTCTTACACTTCACTCGACTTTCCACTACGTGAGCATGTTGGTAAATGTAATAACTGCTGCTTCAAAAGCTAATGTGTGAAGATTTTTGCTGTTTGTGGCTCAAATGTAGCAGCAATTGTGGCAATAGTTTCTTCTGTGTTGGGAAGCAGTTTTATTGGTTTTTACGTTTTATTATCACATCTGAGTGGTTTTCCATTTAGCTGCAGTTGCAAATAATGCAGTTATTGCATTCCATACAAGTGTTCTACGTTTTTTGTGTTCCCCATTCACAGATTTGTCAGTAAGTGTAGTGAAGAAAATTTCTCGTTACAGAGTACATATGAGACGTATTTCTGCAAAAGTTCAGGTCTTCTGCTGTTTACTAGCCATTTCTTGTTCTTAAAAGGAAATGAAAATCTTTAGTAAATATCCGAACGTTAGAGAGAATCGTAAATGAAGTGTCCTGTAATGAAACTTTTCAGGGTTCTTAGGGTACTAAGTAAAGACAAATTTGGTGCCATTTTTAAGTTGGCGTCGATTTTCATGCCATTACGTTCACTCCCTATTGTAAAAACTATGTTAACAATCAATATAAACGATACTGTTCGCACTCTCAGATAGATTCAGAAGTATTATTCTTAAAGAATCAGTTTGTCAATATCGCTGGTAATTCTTTTCATTACTATTATCGGTTTCGACGGATCTACGCTGTCATCATCGGATCTTGTAACATTATTAGATGTAGATGCTTTCTACGACACTGAACAAAGCTTGTACATCTAATAGTGTTACAGGTTTCGATGATGACAGCGTGGATCCGTCGAAAGCGGTAATATTAATGAAAAGAACATTAGCGAACTTCAGTCTGCAACGATAATATAGCCTTCAGATCGCCCCTACGACTGCCGCATTGTCCGACGTATATAATATTCAGAAATGTAGCTGGCTGTCGGCTTGGTGCGCTGCTGTCGCAGTGTATAAGAAAAAAGAGCGAGTGTATCGTGACTATGGTTAAACTTAATTCTGACTTTAAACTGATTCGCAGATCATCATATCAATCCGCCCAAACACTACTAAAGTCTCAACTGCAAATCAGTCACCACAGGTTAGATTTTTACAGTTATGCGTTACTTGAAATCCTGACCACAAGTGAGTCATTATACTCACGAACTAAACCCTTTAAATCCAGTATAATTCAAGTCTAGCTGGGTGCTGAGATATTAACAAAATCACGTACAGATGAGAACAGAAGTTTATTTCAACTCGGCTGGCGAGGTTATGGCCTCTCTGGGGGCCGCCTCATTTTCGCTCCGATATCGGCTGCACGCTGCTACTGGCCAGTTACGCGCTTCACCGGTCGTTTTATCAGCAGCGAGGCCCCGTTAACTTTCATTATGCTTTCTGCAACGTATACCAATTTCTGTTAACTCACGGAAAATCTCCATTGTCCTGACAGTGGTTTCCCTCTCAGCTGTCTATATAACCTCACATCATTACATGTCTACACCGCGCAATCTCCTGGTGCAGTAATTTAAATGGCTGATGTAAGCTGTCCGTCATAAACCTCGGCTCCCAGACAAAATGACACTTTTGTGTCAGCTCAGTCGGTACTACAACCATCCGTAGGGAACAACATTATCTACATACCTTCTCTTACAATCTTTACAGTCATTTAACCTTCTTATATCCTCACGATACATCCATGATACCTGACCTTCATGATACACTCTTAACATTACTCCATAAAGGAATCCATTGACATAATCACACTAAACATTTAAGTAGGCTGTTTAGGTTTTTATGTTGGTAACGCCACGTAGCGCTCTGTATGAAAATCACTGACTGTGCTGTGTGCAGTCTGTGGCTGGTTGGCATTGTTGGAATATTCGCTATTGGAGTGTTGGGCAGTTGGATGTGAACAGCGCCTAGCGTTGGGCAGTTGGAGGTGAGCCGCCAGCAGTGCTGGATGTGGAGAGAGAGTATGAAACGTCCCCTTTTGAACAAATTTACACGACTGTGCTTAAACTGACACACAATATTTTTAGCGCAACGCAATATGACTTTCAATAATCTCTACAAGAGAATGGCCCTGACTATCATTAACCTGTACTTTTCACAAATCACTTACCTCACAAAAATCTTGGTTACTCCCACTACTGCAAAACAGCAAGCGCCACTACTGCCAGCTAAATAAAAGATTCAAACTATGGTAGGCACTAACTACTGATAGGGATAGTTAGCAAATGAAAGATATTAATAGAGAAAAAACAATGTATTTACCTTGATATCATATATATATATATATATATATATATATATATATATATATATATATATATATAGCAGCTCATGACAAATTTCAAAACTCCGCCATCTCTCTCCCCACATCCACCACTGCTGGCGGCTCACCTCCAACTGCCCAACGCTACGCGCTGTTCACAGCCAGCTGCCTAACACTACAATGGCGAGTATTACAACAATACAAACTGGCCACAGGCTGCACACAGCACAGCCAGTGATTTTCATACAGAGGTGGCGTTACCAATAAAAAAACCTAAACAGCCTACTTACAAGAGATGCCAGAGTTTTGAGCGGTTACTATAAGCGGACGATCTGGACGTGTGTCCGCCAGAAAAAGGTAATCTGTAAAGATGAATGTCATTATATATATATAATGACTTTTGAACATTATTAAGGTAAATACATTGTTTGTTCTCTATAAAAATCTTACATTTGCTAACTATGCCTATCAGTAGTTAGTGCCTTCAGTAGTTAGAATCTTTTATTTAGCTGGCAGTACTGGCGCTCGCTGCATTGCAGTAGTTCGAACGACGAAGATTTTTGTGAGGTAAGGGATTCATGAAACGTATAGTGTTAGTCAGGACCATTCTTTTGTAGGGATTTTTGGAAGTCAGATTGCGTGGCACTAAAAGATATTGTGTCAGTTTAGTGATGATCAGAGTAAGGAAAGAGAGAATTGTCTGAGTGCGTTCAGTTTTACTCAGCTGTCTTTGCATCAAATAACGTAGAAGTTTACCAGCACAGTCATTTATAATTTTTCTAAGGGGACGTTTCAAACATTAGGTTAATGCAACTACTGTTGCCTTCTGCCATCATAACTTAATAAATTCAATTAGAACACCTAGCAAATAAATATCTTCCGTTGTGATTCCGCTTGTGGAACCATTATTAGTCTATCTTAACATATAATAATACACAACCCTCTATCGTACCTCAAGTCTCATTGTAAGCACGGGATAATCCCTCCCTTACACATTGTGTCCAGTTATCGGTGTAAGTGTCCGGTAACCTCTTTCTTAGACGCTACAAGCCAGGCTTCATTATTCACCGTTCCTTTTATTAGTACCACACAACATACAAATAATATGATATTGTTTACAACGCAACTTTCATCGTAATCCTTTTCACAAAACTTAAACCAATTCATGTTTGACGTAGCCTTCGCATAAACTCTGCCCTACACGCTAAACGACCAATTACAACAATTACCTAATACGACACTTGCCTTTGGAGGCAAATTCAATAATCACCAGTAAACAAAATGACATAACACAAAAACCTCTGTCTTACTGTTTAATGTTATCACGGGCTCCAGATAAAATATACCACGTACTCAATTAAATAACCCATCGTTCCTGTAACAGTCCAATTAGGTTATTAAATAGTTAACCCGCCGTATTAACAGTGCCTTCGTAGTATCCATTATAATCCAGAGATTACCCACCACTCAGGCGTTGTAGTCGCAGCTCTAGTGATTGTAGGTAATTGGCTTAATCTAACAGCTTATTACTGACAGTTAAAGGGGCGACGCACTTCGTTTTAAACGGTAGGTGACATCTCACTACAACATTGACAATACTTGAACATTTCCGAATTAAATAAATAAATAAATAAATAAAAGGCTATGGCATCTGAGGCAAATAACGACATAAATCGATAGCGTGAGAAAGTAATTAACAAATCTAAATACAACCGTTACATGTCAGACGATCGCCGCGAGGTCTAGGGCGCCATGTCACGGATTGCGTGGTCCCTCCCGCCGGAGGCTCGAGTCCTCCCTCGGGCAAAGGTGTGTGTGTTTTTCTTAGCATAAGTTAGCTTAAGTAGTGTGTAAGTCTAGGGACCGATGATCTCAGCAGTTTGGTCCCTTAGCAATTTACACAAACACGTGTCGGACGGTCCGGATTTTAGCGAGGACAATCCTCCCCAGTTTGCATCCCCCTTCGTATCGTGACAATTCGTAGTACTCCTTATGTATTCATCAACTTACCGTCCACACATACAGACAATGCATTCCCCTCCTATCTTGTCAGGCCACTCCCTTACCGCAGACGGCCCGTTGGTTGAGGTTCGATAACGTCTTAAATTGTAACCCCTGCTGACCTACAGGGCGGAGAAAGGGGCATTCCCCCGACTGCTCCTACTTTTCCTCTTTCCTTCCTTGCTCTTTGATCTCTCCTTAAGGAAACTGTTAATCGTTCTTGCCCACCTGAATCCTATTTTTACAATATACTGGTTTATTACTAAATGTTCCTTTACTATTTCCTGGTCATCCTTCAGGCCGATTATTAGTCACTAGTCATTATTAGTGACTATTAGTCACCTCTCTATTCGAACGCTAGTTTTTTCCACCAGGCTTCCAGGATTGACCATTAAGATTCACTCTACCCTCTGGAGATCCTCCGTTAGACACACCATTCTTCAACCGATCTAACTGGTCCAGGTAATCCAATAACCCTTGAACATCACCTAGATCTCTACCAATAACTTTTTCCTTGCCATGGTAAGGTAGACGGCTTACACAAATTCATAACAGGCGATTCAAGCTCAGGGGGTCGTCCAGATATTTCGCTAGATTCATATATCTCCCAGAGTCTAATATTTCGAGGTTTAGACAGCTTTGAGCATCGTTAGACCAGAAACGATTTTTAAATACTATCTGGAAATCATTGAAAGTCTTATAACCTTCTTGGTGCATAAAACATGATTGGGCGATATCCGCTCTCAGGTAACCTACTAAAAACCTAATTTTCCTGCGCTCTCTCCGTCCTGAAGAGAATACGCGTTGGAATGATTTAAGAAATATCACCGAATTTAACTCTCCAGCTGTGTCATAGGGTGAAAATTACGTAATTTTAATTCCTCGGTCTCAGACAGACCCCTGTTTGCAACTGTGACATCATTTGAGCCTTGGATTTCAATATCCTCAACGTTTTTACTGCTTGGTCTGCACAAGGGCTCTCTCTAATGATAATACCCCGTCTCCTTTGCATACACACTTTGGACAAATTCCCTTTTCTGTTCATTCGTTTTTTCGGTCTGAGTCACTACACGAGCTTTTATCACTTTTGATAGTGTTGGCAATTATGTAAAATAGAGAACGGGGAAAGAAAGGGAACAGATGATTGGGAATTTGTGACTTTTAGCCACACAAGGGTATTGTGGTAATGCAATGGGGACACACAATAAATTACCTCAATGCCCTGTGAGGCTGTAAGTCACGAGTTCCCACCCATCCGTTCTCTTTCTTTTCCCATTCTCTATTTCACACAAATGTATGTACCAGCCACGTCAACACGAGTGGTGAGTATATTTGTGTGAGCAACTTTGGTACCTTCCTTATTCTTTCCGACATGACCACATTTAATAGCTTCAGGTCATTAGTCAACCTTTCCATCAAGCTCGATTGTTGCTCGGTCACTATTTCACAAGAATTCTTAAGAGCTAATATTTCGTTCTGCATGATACTAATGTTTTCACGTGACTCTTGATCCACTTATCAGTCCTCTCCTTATTCTTATCACTTACTTTGATTACATAACATTTATCCATTCTAGCTTTTCTCAGTTGTTCATATTTTAACATTGTGCAACTACTATACACTGTCTCAGGTGGTCATGTGACACTCCTCCATCACTTACAAAGTCATGACAGTGAAGTGCTGTGTGTGTTCTGTCAGCTACATCATTCACTGCAGTAAGACAGCTCGACGTCGAGATTTAATAGAATGAGATAAAGGAGCTGTTGTGTTTGGATGTGACCGTGACAACACCATGAATAAAGTTACGTGTGTAGCATCGCGGCCCCTACGTTTTTTCGTACTCAGGCTTGGGTCACTTATGTTATTGTGATCATGAATCAGGATGTTTACTTGAAAATAGTCGGTGACCAAATACTGCCCTTCTTATTACATCTTTATAATGAGTCTACTGTGGAGACTTCGGTCTTCAAACCGAGCGAGGTGGCGCAGTGGTTAGCACACTGGACTCGCATTCGGGAGGACGACGGTTCAATCCCGTCTCCGGCCATACTGATTTAGGTTTTCCGTGATTTCCCTAAATCGCTTCAGGCAAATGCCGGGATGGTTCCTTTGAAAGGGCACGGCCGATTTCCTTCCCCATCCTTCCCTCACCCGAGCTTGCGCTCCGTCTCTAATGACCTCGTTGTCGACGGGACGTTAAACACTAATATCCTCCTCCTCCTCCTCGGTCTTCAAACATGACAATAGCCGCATTGATCATGGTTTGAAAAACATTGAGATGCCTTATTGCATCTCGAAAAACCCGCTAAATCAGCCGATCTGAATCACATAGAGAATTTTTGGACTATCTAGAATAATGGGTGAGATGCAGCAATAAACATCTGCACATTTGGATAGTTCTTCAGGATAGTGGCTTTAGCGGGGTTTGAAGTTTGGACTGAAACATAATGCACGAGAAATGCAATTACTCTGTGTCATTTACTTGTACTGCATGTAAAAAGTGTAGTAGCTTTTTACAGATAAATAATTTCCTCTTTTTCCGTAACTGTACCTAACAAAAGTTACTTTTTCTCGTCTGCCACAGGGCCGTCTTTTGAAAGCAGTTATTAAATGTCATAAGCAGCCGGCCGCTGTTGCCTAGCGGTTCTAGGCGCTTCAGTCTGGAACCGCGCGACCGCTACGGTCGCAGTTTCGAATTCTGCCTCGGGCATGGATGTGTGTGATGTCCTTAGGTTAGTTAGGTTTAAGTAGTTCTAAGGTCTAGGGGACTGATGACCTCAGATGTTAAGTCTCATAGTGCTCAGAGACATTTGCACCATGTTTTGTCATAAGCAGAGAAAATTATGGAAGTTTATATTTAAACACAAAGCTCTTGGGTGTCAGTTGAGACTTTTTTCTGACAGATTAGTAAATGGAAAATATAGTACAGTCTTGGAAACAGTCTCTTATTTAGGCTGACGTCTATCTTAACGTATACACTTGAGAGAAACATGGAAAAACTGTCACATAGATCCTTGCCTGAGAATTCTGTGAGCCATCTGCTCCAGAACTCAGCAACGGTTATGAAGACGCAAATATACAGATCCCGCTGTGCCTGAGCATGTTTAGTGATCGCCGGAGAAATTAATAACAAGTGGTCCGAGCCGATTCACTCACGGGAAACGTGCACAGTTGCGGGTTACGTGCCGTAAATTAGTTTGCCGGTCTATACGCACCTTAAGCTACTTAGAGGAAACATTACGACGTTCCAACTGTACCGAGCAATGCAGTGCTGTAAGACTAGCTAGACAGTATGTTCATTATAATGTTAGGACATAACGATGCAATAACAGAGAAGTCTTGAACTCCAGAGTTCCAGGTCATATAGGAGCTACACTGGAGGTTTCTTGTACTGTGTTCGATTTCACATAGACCATTATATGTGTGATAGATCTTCCAGGCAAGTTTCAGGCATTTGAAGAGGGCTAAAAATGCTGCTATAATTTAACATCAGCCACAATAATATAGGCTACTGCAGCTCTACTTATATTACTTTACAAAGATCAACATCTACGACCGTTAAAGATTACAAACACTTTTCTTGGATATTGAGATTACCTGTTCCAGCCAGAAAGTAGTTTTCAGATGAATTAATAAAAATATAAAGCCGAGGAAGTAACATCTTAAGACCAAGAAGGAAGCAGATACCGGCGCCAAGGTCGTTTCAGTATTTATTCATTTCCGGAGGCCTTTTGACACTGTTCCTCAAAGTCGCCAAATACTCAAAGTACCCTTCGCCTCACACCATAAGGCTGCTTGCAGAGTGTAGATGCAGGAAGAACCGCTTGTTGAAGTTAATAGTCCGCGACTGTGGACAGTATCCTTTTCTTGTTTTCCGATTAAAAATTCGTATCGCGTTAGATTAGCAGACTGCAATGTGGAGGATGTGCCTTTATGGTGACTCGAAGCGTGGAAGGCTCGTAACTGCATACAGCAGCAGCACCAGGACAATGGCGGGCGGCTTGCTGCGAGCAGCGAACAGCGGCCAGCCAGCTATTCGTAATCTGTGATAATGCTTCGGCGGTGTTGTTATTGAATTCCCAGCCGGTATTGAGTTTCATCGCTAAGGAATGTGGACAGACATTTCAGACTGGAATTTCATTAATGAATACGTTCCCGGTTGCCGGAGTGTCTCTTCATATGCTCTGCTGTTTACGGCACAGACAAAGCTCATAACCCACCCTGTTAGAGGAAGATGCGGGGAACAGTTAACGCGTCTCTTGCGAACGCGTTACCGCCTAGCTGAAAGGAATATTTCTTTTTTCGTGTGCCGAGCTGCGACTTGCAAGTGGTCACAAGATATAACCATACCCAAAAAATGATTCTAATTGCAGATAGGAATGAAGCGACAATAGCGCATTAGTAAGAAAATAAAGAGCCGTATTACATTGTAGGCTGGGAGATCCCAGGGTGTAGGTTCAGCCGCCAAAGCGGAAACGGTTTTTCCTTCCTTCGCTCAAAATCACTCCCTTCCTCGTGGTGTATGACGTGTCTCAGAACGATCTTTCTTTTTCTTTAATTTATTTCCAAAATGTTACAGTACAATATTTGCGATCTTACGTGTCTGTATTGTGTTGTATGACGAAAATAATGAAAGAAACATAGCCTACTCCTAGCGAATAGCACAGAGGGGGCCACCAAGCTTAACAACCCCATCCGACAAACGGGCTACAATCAACAGTGTCACATGTCCTCACTTCTTGATATTTAAACCAGGACATTCGTGCAAAGTCTGCTGATCGGGAACTTTGCACCACCACCTCTCCTTCCGTTGCCGGCGAACTACTGGCAGCGGAAATTACTTCTACCGCCAGTATTCGAACCGGCTGACTCCTGGGTGGAGCCCCACCGCACAATCGTGCATTAGTGACCTTTCTTTTTTCATCTCATTTTGTTCGTTATTGTTCGTTCTATCTGTGCAGGACGGATGTCCCATGACGCTTGTCCCAGTTCATCGTTGATCAATTAGCTCAGTTTTTTTCGTTTTATGTTTTTTATTACAGAAGCAGCTATCTCTCTGACCGAACACGCTGAGCTAACGAGTTACCGTGCCGGCTGATCTCGACCACGGAGGCAAGCGAGACTCTGTTGCGTCTAGGTGACTGTAATGGTTGCGTATACAGGTTGACCCATTGATCTCGACCATCTGAAATAACTTTCTATCCAGGAGCAAAATAAAAATATATATCATGCAAGGGGACATCAACCAGCACAACTGTGGTATCGTACAGTATGGATACCAAGCCAGGCGGATTGTACCCCGAGGTTGGCAGTAAAGCACGTGACGGCGTTGCCAGTCCGCGGCCATCTTGAAGCCACACATCCCACTGTGCGCGAATGTAGCGCGACTACAGGGCCGGCATACGATGGTACCACGACGAGTTCAGTTAATTTCCAGTGTACTAGCGGTTTACGAGTGGAGTCAGCAAAAGCATCTGCAGTTTATAGCAGCCTGTCTACGAATGTATTTCTTTACGACAACTTTGCCCATATAAAGGTCTGCTCCTCGGGCTTGCCGTTCGAGTTAAGTAAAATTACTGTACAATTCAGAGTACATGTGCTGCTAATCATTTCTGTTTTCTGTCCAAGCACCCACCTGCTCCTCGGCACCCAACAAAAACTCCTTTCCTTGTAACTCTGTTCCTTATGGATATATTTAGTATCTCTCCACAAGATATGTTTAGAAATGTATCACGTTGTACAGTCCACGTAAACGCGACTTTATTAAAAGTGTAATACAAGATTGAATTTGACTGTCCTGTACTAGCACACATTACAAGTACCCGAAGTAATATAACATGTGCGATTGCTGGAGACGACAGTAAACAAATGAAAACACAAGGAAATTCCACGCCGGTCAGTCAACCGTCTTCAACTGAAGGTTTCTGTGAGTGCGATGCACACCGAAGGAGATAAAGTAGGTGTGTTACTTATCTACAGAGAATGTAAGTTAGAAGAACAAACACAGATCAGTAAAAGAACTATTAACAGCGGTTACGAACGAAGATAACTGATATTCAGCGACAGACCTGTTTTAAAATTTCACTATATTTCTTGTGTCTGAGAAGTTCTTCAGGCAAAATAATGTTAACAAAAATGGCTTTTAGCTCATGACTGATCTAGCCGATGCTGCCTTCTTCAAAAAGAAGCGACCCAGTACGAAGTGGCAGGTGTTACTGAGCTCTAGTGTATGTCAGTCGTGTGTCTTTTATCGCCGTCTATAAGTGATTTCTCTTAATAACTAACGGTTGGCAGTAGATTGAGCAAGTTTTCCGGTATTGCAATGTTGGTGTATTTGTTTATGAAATTAACGTTCATGAAACAGAAAGGTTTTCCTCACATTAGTGACGTAACAGTCAACAGCCGATTGACAGTGCAAACAGTAAATCCCAACCTGGATAAAGTTATCCAACAAACGACAAGTATTTTCATTAATGTTCCGTTCGACAGTACAATACTGAAAGGTTTTTCCAAATGTATTTCGACAGAAAAACGTTTCAGATTCGTCCAGTAAAGTCACATTTCGACTGATTGTTCAACAGTGTGCATCAGATGGACTATTTATGGTATCGCT
Organism: Schistocerca nitens; assembly: GCF_023898315.1. NCBI lineage: Eukaryota > Metazoa > Arthropoda > Insecta > Orthoptera > Acrididae > Schistocerca > Schistocerca nitens. Next base: position 555,760,597 of record NC_064615.1, on the reverse strand, counting down.
GCAACCGTACACCAAGTGTTCTGCACTCTGTTCTCGAGTTAAGTATTCATTTAATCGCATGGCTAGGGCCCCTCGTCGGGCAGGCCGTTCCCCTGGTGCCAGTATTTCAGTTTGACGCAACTTCTGCGACCTGCAGTTGATGAGGATGATAGGATGATGATGATGATGATGATGATAGCACAACACCCCCTGGACGGAGAAAACTCCCCTACCGAGACGGGTTCAAAATGGTTCAAATGGCTCTGAGCACTATGGGACTTAACTTCTGAGGTCATCAGTCCCCTAGAACTTAGAACTACTTAAACCTAATTAACCTAAGGACATCACACACATCCATGCCCGAGGCAGGATTCGAACCTGCGACCGCAGCGGTCGCGCGGTTCCAGACTGTAGCGCCTAGAACCGATCGGCCACACCGGCCGGCGACCCAGCCGGGAATCGAACTCGGGCCGAGAGGATTGACAATCCGTCACGCTGACCATTCAGCTATGGGTGCGGACATCGAGTTAAGTGAGGTCCTGGTACACCAAGTGATAATTATATGGTATGGTCAGCAGCTAAGGAATCCAAGTACTAAACTGACGGAAGTGTTTGATTTTTATGTCAACGGTGAATGAGGGGGAAGTTGCTACGAGAGTACTTCTCAGTGCGTGGTGGAACCAGTAAGTGTTTCTTGTTCGTTCCAGTGTAATGTTTGTCAATTTAAAAAATAAACAGGCTAACAGAACACGCTATGTACAGTAGCTCCTGGGGTTCAAATAGGTTCGATGTTCTGTCCTTGATACGTAAAATGATCAGATGCTGCTTGCATTAACAACTGACGATTCGGATACTATCTCGTTCCTCAGCCCTACCCAATTACGGCTTCATCGCAATCTTACAGTAGGTAGGTAAAGGTATGAAATCTGTTTACAGTGAAAATATCCATTTAACTTCATTTACATGTTAAATCGCATGATGAATATCACAAATCAACCAAGTGACTTTGTAAAGTATTATCTCGACTCGAAGTATCGTGCGTGTTCTTTAGTTTTTACATTTCAACCCTTCAAATGCGCTTACCTCGACCTTAGGAGAACAAAAAGTATCTTGTATCAAAGGTAAGTTTTTGCTAGTAAATCACATGCATACACCGTCTGATCAAAAGCATCTGGACACCTACTATTACGTTAGCGCACAGTAATATTGGGGTGTGTCAAGTCCTTCGCCTTTAAGACGACTTGAGCCCTGCTGAGGACACTTACTGAATGTCTGTGGAAGAATGGCAGCCCATTCCTCCTCAAGAGCCGAAACCACGCAAGAGAGTGATATTGAGCGTATTGAGCGCTGGGGTCTGGTGCGAAGTCCCAAAGGTCTTCCATTGGGCTCAAGATGGGACTATGTGTAGACCAGTCCATTTCAGGAATGTTTTTGTCCATAAACGACAGCCTCACTGATACTGCTTTATGACAGGGTACATTGAAATGCTGATATAGTCATCGGCTCCGAACTGTTCCTCTGCTCGAGGCAGTACACAATGGTGTAAAATGTGTTCATGTCCTTTCGCATTTACCGTTTTCTTAAGCGCAATTAGGGAATCCCGTCCTAACGACGAAGAGCATCCTCACACCACCCTCATACGGCAACATCGACTCCTCTGTACTTCAATGTAGGCCGTACGCATGATGGCAAGTAAGGTTCTCCATGCAGTCCAGCATATAGCGTGATTCGTCAGCGGTGCCTCTCTTCACACCACTACAAACGTCAGCGTTGACTACGGAAGAGTATGGCTCAGGAGAAGCTCCTGGACCATTGCACCCCGTTCTTTTTAACTCACTATGCACAGGCATTACGCTAATTGAACTGCCGGTAGCATTTCGGAGTTCACGGGTGATTTCTTCCCCTGATTTCGTACAATATTTTACAATCACCCTCCGTCAGTAGATGAGGTCTGGCTGGTCTTGGTTCAGCTGTGTTTGTTCCTTAGCGTTTCCACTTCAAAATTATATCAAGGACAGTCGACATGGACCACTGTAGAAGAGCTGAAGTGTCCCTGATGGACCTGTTATTCGGGTGGCATCCAGTGACTAGTCCTCGTTCTAAGTCACTGAGATATCCTGAGCGGACCATTCTGCTGTTATTGCTTCTCTGCTGAAAACATAGTACTACCCGACTCCTTTTATACTGGCGGATCTGCCTCTTCTGACATCTAACGATCAATTCCGCATCACACAGGGTGAACATGTGCATTTGATCAGATAGTGCGCCAATTTTTGTAGAAATTACTCTAGACGTTTTCTAGAGCTATGCTCGAATACACAAATCCGAGTAAATCGTTGTGTTATTTAGTATATCACCAAAAACACCTTTTTAATACTGTAGGAGACAAATTGGCCGTGTGTGTTATTAAATTATCCTAAAAAGAACTGTTGGTGTATTACCTTATTGTTAGTTCTCTGTAAAAGGGATACTGTATATTGTTGACATATACGAGGGCTGGAACTTACATAGTGGCAATGTTTATTTACAGCTCGTACAAAATAGATACGTGTTTCAAAGTTTTACTGACTTTCAAAGTAGGTACCGGCATTGTGTAAAACCTGTTGCCAGGGATGTGGAAGTCGTAGGATACTCTTAACAGTGCCATTTGTGTTGACAGTTCGAGCGGCGCAGTCTATTGCCTGACAAATTTGTAGCAGTTCTGAAACGAATGCCGTGAAGTGTTTCCTTCAGTTTATTACTCGAGTTTAACTAACGGGAGCTTAAATAAGACGAGTTTAGAAGATGGAATAGCACTTAGTAGCCCTATCAGTCAGACAAATCAGTAACAGCGTGCACTGAACGTGCTTGAGCATTGTCCTGCAAAATGATGGTCATGTCCTGCAGAAAGTGTCATCTCTTCTGTCTCTATGCTGTCCATTTTTGGAACACAACCTACGACCAGCTTAGGGACAAAATTTTTCAAATGAACAAGAGTTATCAATATCTTATGCTTCATGTCTACTTATTCATTTCTCAAGATAGTCACACTGGGGACGGACACATGTCTCCCAACGAGAGACCAGTTTCTTGATATCGACACTATAGAATGTTTGACTTTTTTTACGGAGACACAAACTCACCTTTATTGCACTGTTTTATCATTCTAAGTGAAGTCGCCAAAGGTGTTCTTTAAGTTTTGGAAACAGATGAAAATCGGATGGGCCAAGTGATCCAAAGGCGTCTGATTCTTGCGGATGTCGCAGTGCTCCTGTGTGATCTGGCATTTTCATGCTGAGGGGTTTTCTCTTCAAACTGTAAAATCTATTGCTCTATTTCTCGCGCAACCTCATATTTACGTTACACACAGCCATGTTACAAGCTATAATTCGGTTGCATCTAGCGGAAGAGGGCTATAAATATGTACACATGAAGAATAAAGATACAGAATGTTAACACAGTTTGTTTTATTTAAAAAGCCTTAAGAGTTTCCACATAAAAAATTCGGAGGCGTTGCTTTTCAACACGCCCTCGTAGATAAAAGGGCAGTACTTGGTCACTTAAGAACGTTCTACGTCTCAAAAGGCGGAGTTGGGGCGAAACAAAAGCGTAGCTTGCGCCGCTCAAACAGCCAGAGTATATTCACCCAGTATTTGAGAGAGCGCTTAGTGACTTGCAACGAACTTTAAATATAATTGCAAGCCTTTACGAACGTTTTTCTCGCTGACAACACACAAAAAAGATAGAAGGAAAAGAATTTTACAGCTTACTAAATTTTCGCTGTTCATGCAGTAAAGCTGCCGCATAAGGCGTGACGTTTTAATTTCTTACTTCTTTACTACTAACTGTATTCGCGATATACAGTACTTTGCAAACACCACTGACTGTATCTGCAAAAATATATCATTGTACGATAATGCACTGAAGGAAACAAAATCGCAACACAAAGAGGGAGTTATGCGACATAATCGAAAGTTGGTGGGCGTGTTTGTACATCCGAAAAATTATATCGATTCAAATTTCGCGGCAGTCGCATGAGAGTGGCGCTAGAAGCGCCACTATCAGGACGCAAATCAGGCATGTATTTAAAGCAAGTACTCGCTGTAACGGTCGTGAGCGTTAGTTACCTTTGAGATTGAACTTGGTGAGTTGGTGTTACTCAAGAATGCCTTTAAGGCGACAAAGACGGCATTATCAACGCCTCACTGTCTCTGAACGAGATCGTATAACAGGGGTACGAGAAGCTGGATATTATAGAAAGACTTGACAGGAATGTAGCCACTGTACATGATTCCTGGCAGTGGTGGTTACAAGAATGTACGGTGACAAGAAGGCCGGGCTACAGGCGGCCACGTGTCACTACGGAGAGGGAAGACCATCGTGTTCGGCGTATGGCTCTGGCCCATCGCACTGCGTCTGCCGCAGTAATCTGAGCAGCAATTGGCACCACAGTGATACAACGAACTGTTACAACTCGGTTACTCCAAAGACAGCTCCGAGCCACACGCCATGCTGTGTGCATTCCACTGACACCAAACCACCGCCACTTCATTGGCGTCAAGCAAGAGCCTACTGAATGGCAGGTGGAGGTCTGTTGCGTTTTCAGATGAAATCTCGTCCTGCCTCGGTGGCAGTGATGGCTGTGTGTTGGTTAGATGGAAGCCAGTTCAGAGAGTGCAACCAATCTATCCGTGTGCTGCACACACTGGACCTACATCTGCAGTTGTGGTCTGCTGTGCGATTTCGTATGGCAGCAGGAGCACTCTCGTAGTTACCCCACGCCCCTGATTGCAAAACTGAATGCCAATCTGGTGAATCGACCGTTTGTACTGCAATTCATGAACAGCGTTCTAGGGATGTTCTCCAAAAGGATAACGCCGACATACCGCTGTTGTAACCCAATATGCCCTACAGACTGTCGACTCTTGCCGTGGCCTGCTCTATCACCAGATCTTTCTTCAATCTAGCACATATGGGTCATTATCGGATGACAACTCCAGCGTCATCCACAAACAGTGTTAACTGTTCCTGTGTTGACCGACCAACTGGAACAGGCATGGAACTTCATCCCACAAACTGACATCCGGCACCTGTACAACACAATTCATGCACCTTTGCACGCTTACACTCAACACTCAGGTACTTACTTTGGTCATTAATGTACCAGGATTTCATATTTGCAATGGCTTTTCTCCCGCTTACCTTTGGTCTTGCAATTTTAATCACTTAAATAAGTCAGCTAGACCAATATGTTCCAGAAATTTCGTTACTCTACATTAATAGTGTTTCGTTGTTGCTATTTATGTCCGTCAGTGTAGTTCAGGAGACATGACATGAATATTGACCTGCGTGAAAACGAAACTTCAGGAAGACATACTTTAGAGATGCAGAAGAAATATGTGTACAAAGATGTGTGAAATATGTTAAATACATGGAGATAGAGATAGACTGAGACGGAGAGGGAAATGGACAGAGGGAGGACAATGGAGGAGATCGGCAGAGGAAGGAAAGAGGAGGAGATGGACAAAGACAGTGGGAGGAAGAGATAGGCCGAGAGAAATGGAGGAGGGAATGAAAAAAATAGGCCTGAAGGGGGAAATGGACTGATGATGGAAGATGAGATTTATGGGGAAAAGGGAGAGGAAGAGATGACAGAAAGGAAAAACGAGGAGACGAACGAAAAGACAGGGAAGAGGACATGGACAGAGAGATCGGGAGGGGCAGATGGACAGAGAGGGAGGAGGAGGTAATGGCCAGAGAAAGGAGGTAATTGCCACAGAAAGGGGAAGAGAAAATAGGCAGAGAAAGGTGAGGAGATGGACGGAGAAAGGAAAGAGGAAGAGGTGGACAGAGAGATGAGTTGGACCAAGAGTGGGGAGAGGAGCAGATGGACCGAGAGAGGTGAAGGAACCAGTGCGTGGAAAGAGGGAAGACATGGACATAGAGAGGAGGAAACAGGATACTGACAGAGGTGGAAGGAGCAGATGGAGTAGCAGATAGACAGAGAGAGGTGGGGAGGAGGAGATGAACAGAGAATTAGGGGGGGGGGAGGAAGATGGAGGGGATGGACACATAGAGGGGGATATGGTCATAATGGATGTTACCGATTCGTAATTCGTTGCTTGTAATCGCTATGTAGCCCACACGTTGAACTGAAATGACACTGAAGTTATGATTTTTTTTTCAACATGAGTGTTACGCTACAGAATATTAAAAATCTATTAAGGTTTCTTTCTCATGACCATATGGAATATCAAGAAACACATACGTAAAATATTAAGAAATTAATGTTTCTGCTGTGTAACTAATCCAGAAGAACAAAGAAGAACGTTTCTGACAATATTTAATTTCAAAATGAAATAAAACCTCTTTACACCATCATGAACAAGTTGGTAGTAGAACAAAAATATATTCATCGTTTTACTAACGTAACGGTTTTCGGGAGCTAAACCTGACTGCTCAAACGCCTACTTTACCTATTTCAATCTGCTCTCAATTTCAATCTGCTACTTGGCTGATCAGCAACTACTGTAACCGCAACATTCGTACCAGCGATCACCAGCTGAGATAAAGTGCAGTGGCGTGTATATGTGTGTGTTTTGGGACGTACAATGGACACTTCGGTTCTGTCGTCCAGTAATACGAGCCACATTGCCTCGAAATGAATTGAGTTTCAGCCCTTAGTGATTAAATGAAGAAGTCAGGTACGCAGTGATTTAAAATGGGATAAAATTTTTGGCTGAATGTAAAATGAGGTTGTCAAGAAGGAACGTTGTAGCCGACACTGAGAGGTTTTACTCAATGTCAATGTATTCATTAGTTCAACGACAGATTTGAAACGAACTGATTTCAGAAAATGAGTTTTAATTAACAGGGTCAAATGCGAACAGTACAGAGAAACCTTGACTACAAAATCTTAATGCAACTACTACACATGGTTGTCCTGTTCTCCCACAGATTGACAAATCCATCAAAATTGCACAGTGAGCCGCATGCGATTCTGAAACAAACCTATGGGTGTTTAGAAAGAGCATTTTTTCTGCGTAAGAAGTTATTTCCCAGGTGTTCAAATACGCAGGCCGATTACGCAAAGGCTGAGTGGAAAACTGCTTGCAAATCATCGGACGCCCAAAATCCCCTTTCAGAAACTCTTCACCTTTCCAAAATCTTTAGACTAGATATTGGAAACAGATTACGAATGCTCCTCTAGTAGACGCTAAAGCGCCAAAGAAACTGGTATAGACATGCGTATTCAAATATAGAAATATGTAAACAAGCAGAATACGGCGCTGCGGTCGGCAACGCCTATACCCGTAAGACAACAAATGTCTGGTGCAGTTGTTGGATCGGTTACTGCTGCTACAATGACAGGTTATCAGGAGTTAAATTAGTTTAACCGTGTGTTATGGTCGGCGCACGAGCGTTGCACACAGCATCTCCGAGGAAGCGATGATGTGGGGACTTTCCCGTACAACCATTTACGAGTGTACCGTGAACATCAGGAATACGGTAAAACATCAAATCTCTGACATCACTGCGGCCGGACAAAGATCCTGCAAAAACAGGACCAACGACGGCTGAAGAGAATTTTTTAATGAGATAGAAGTGCAACCCTTTCGCAAATTGCTGCAGATTTCAATGCTGGGCCATCGACAACTGTCAGCGTGCGAACTATTCAACGAAACATCATCGGAACCGAAAGCCCACTCGTTTACTCTTGATGACTGCACGTCACAAAGCTTTACGCCTCGCCTGGGCATGTCAACACCGACATTTCACTGCTGATGACTGGAAACATATTACCTGGTCGGATCAGTCTCGTTTCAAATTGTATCGAGCGGATGGACGTGTAAGGGTATCGAGACTGACTCACGAATCCATGGATCCTGCATATCAGCAGAGGATTGTTCAAGCTGGTGGAGGCTCTGTAAATGTGTGAGGCGCGTGCAGTTGAAGTGATATGGGAGCCCTGAAATGTCTAGATACGAGTCTGACAGGTAACACGTACGTAAGCGTCCAGTCCGATCACCCGCATCCGTTCATGTCCACTGGGCATTTCGACGGACTTGGGCAATTCCAGCAGGACAGTGCGACACCTGACACGACCAGAATAGCTACAGAGTGGCTCCAGGAACACTCTTCTGAGTGGCCACCAAACTCTCCAGACTTGTACATTATTGAGCATATCTGCGATGCCTGGCAACGTGCTGCTCATAAGAGATCTCCAACCCCTTCTGCTGTTACAGATTTATCGACAGCCCTGGAGGATTCATGTTGTCTGTTCCCTCCAGCACTACTTCAGACAGTCGAGTCCATGGCACATCGTGTTGCTGGACTTCTGCGTGCTCGCGGAGGCCCTACACGACATTAGGCAGGTGTGCCAGTTTCTTTGGCTCTTCAGTGTTTAGTTTAGTTTCCTTGGATTGAAGCCTAAGATCACATGAATTATCACAAACTGACTCCGTAAGAACTGCAGTGTTAAACACGTGGCTCAGCTTAACACCACCCTTAAATACAGGGTGTTTATAAATGAATATCGGGGATTTAACGCTTTATAATATTTATTACATTAAACTTACAGTTATAAATGATACGTCAAATGCAAGAGCAAGTGAAACAGTTTTACCAAGAACCTTATAAATGTTCAATGTGAGCACCATTTGTCACACGGCACACAAAGTCTACAGCCGAGTGCTGGATAGGCCGCAAAGAGCCCAATGACAGGGCTTGCTTTGCATGGCCTCCACCTTCACCCGACCTAACGCCATGCGATTTTTTCCTTTGGAGCTTCATCAAGGATCGTGTGTACGTGCTTCCGCCACGAGCAGAAAAAATGGTTCAAATGGCTCTGAGCACTATGGGACTTAGCAGCTGAGGTCATCAGTCCCATAGAACTTAGAACTACTTAAACCTAACTAACCTAAGGACATCACATACATCCATGCTCGAGGCAGGATTCGAACCTACAACCGTAGTGGTCGCGCGGTTGCAGACTGAAGCACCTAGAACCGCTCGGCCACCCCGGCCGGCTTTTCCCTTCTGCTCACACAATGCTGCATTCTAGCGATCTCACCAAACCAACAATCGTTCTGCGTTTGTGATAAACAATTTGTCTGCCTCGTGCCCCATTCATTTCTATGGACTGAACTGAGTACATCTCAAACGAGTATTACGGCGTTTTACCATTTTTGTTGAGTTACTCGTGGGATTTTCACAGCACACTACCTCTATGTATCCTGTCTTTTCGTCTCGTTTGCACGTTTCAGTATACTGTGGACGGACTTGGCACATTTTCAACCACGGCCAGGCATCTGTGACAGATATCCGGTTAGCGCACCTACACGAACTAAAACGCGCAAATTTTTTCCTACTCGAACTTTTCGCCCTTTATTGATCTATACACAAAACATCGACTATTTCAGTGAAAACGTAATGATCTCTTACGTTTGGGACCCTTCAATAGGAGGATAGCCTGCTTCCTTTTTCCTCTTTTTTTGCGTAAGTCATAATATGAGGGGATGGGCATAGTTTTGTGGAGAGAGCGAGCCCCTGGCTGGCCATAGACACGGTGTCGGCGCGCACTGACGCGTCGCAAGGCGGGACGGCGGGCAGCGCGGCGGCTGGCCGGGCCCCACTGCCGGCTGTTTGGCGGCCGGCGCTCAGCGCGTGCTGCGCGCGTCTGTCGCCGCCGGCGTCTATTTGTGCCTGGCCGCGCGCGCGCTCGACGCTCTGCTATTCATAGTGGCCGACAATGGGCGCGCCGCACCTGCCACGGCCACGGTCGCCTCTCCGCTCCCATCGCTCTCCATCCGGCACGCCCGCTGCTCGGCGCCGATTCTGGTCGCTTCACCGGTGGAAAACAATTTGTCGCTATCTGGCCAAAAATATCCAGAGATCATTATGAAATGCGGAATTGACCGTTAGATGTCACGAGAGGCGGACTCTCCAGAGTAAATGGAGGCGGGGAGTATTGTGTTGAATGTAGAGACGCAGTAACTGCAGAATGACTCGGCCAGGAGAGGTCAGTGACTTCGAACGTGGACTAGTCACTGGACGTTATCGCAGTAACACATTCGTCAGAGACATTCCTACACTTCTAAAGGTGCCCAAGTCGACGGTGATGCGATTTTGGAAAGGCTGGGACCCCTCCACGCCCACACCAACGTGGTGACCAAACCAAAAGTTCTGCTGTCACCTCCGTATAACGTTAATCTTTGAATCAGAAGTCACAGGATGCGGGCTGTGATGTTATCGATGCGTCTGGGTAAGATTATTTATTAACACGGCCCATCAGGACATAGAAAGTGGACGAAAGCGATCGAAGGGTAGCGGTTATAAGGGCAGAGAAAAAAAAAGTGCGAAGACAAGCGCCAAGGGAAAAAAACCTCTGCGACAGTAGGACGGGTAGTAAGGGCCGTAGCGGCTTGCTAGCTGCGACAGTGCGTGCAAGGTGTGGTTATGTTAGTGCTAGGTATTGTGCATCGTTACCTTTGTCGTTGCGGAAGCTCGTTGTGGGACTTGCTGCAGTTGCTGCGTCCCTGTAACAGTTCAAGGTCGTCATACATCAGTGGGCGATCGGTCATAGATCGGCTCACAGTGTGTGTGGCTGGTTTGCGTGCTGTGTACAGTACGGTTTCCCTGCGGTTGCCTGTTTTTCGGCGGGGCGAGCATCTGGGGTTGCCAGTAGTAGCTGTGTTGCAGGGGCTCGCCAGTATTGTCGTGTTAGCGTGCTATGGACCATAGATGTTTAGTTCTTTGCCAATAGTGTCGTGATGCGAGTAAGAAGTGGAAATCCAAAAGGGCAACCACAGCTAAATCGAGACCAGTCAGACCTCACGTACTGACGGGCAGGAATCGTCGAGCAATAGCAGACGTTGGGTGTAGAAACGTGACATGAAATCAATAGAACGAATCAATCTTGAGTTTCAAAATGCTACCAGCCGTCCAGCTAGCACGATGACTACTGCGTGAGGAGTTAAAAAGACTTGGGTACAAGAGTCGAGCAGCTGCTCATAAGCCAGACGTTTCTGTACTCATTGCAAAGCGACATTTGACATGGGGTAAAGAGCGACGCCACAGGGTATTGTGTGACTCGAGTGATGAATCACGCTACACCTTTCGGCAGTACTATATAACGCTTTGGCTTTGTCGAATGTCTGAAGAATAATATCTGTCTTCATGCTAGTGCCAACGGGGAAGTGCGGAGGAGCTGGTGTTACGGTTATGGGGTGTTAATATGTCAGAAACCCGTCTCAGTTGCGAAATGTTACTGTTCTTTACCCTGGTTCAGCTAAGAGTTCCAACGTAGCGTCCTGGGCTAACCGACCGCTTTCCACGGCGCGGGGCCAGGGCTGATCCTCAGCTAACTGATGTAGCTTGACACGGTACCAAGGTACTTTCGCTTTTTAAGTTTGACAGTGCCTTATTCTGGCATGTATTACTTTATTTTATGCTTCTGAAGAAGGCTAGATTACTCTAGCTGAAACCTGGGTAAAGATCAGTAACATTTCGCAACTGAGGCGAATTTTTGACATATTAATTTATCACAGTTGCTGACAGGGCTGCAACATTTTAAAAATTCTTATGGGGTGCCTTTCGTGCTTAGGATGTGGTCCCGTTACTACAATTAAGAAAACACAGGGTTGTGTACTGCGTACAATAGAGGAACAGTTCGTAGACAGTGATTGTATTTGCATGAAAATGCACCGTGTCATAAAGGAACACCTGTGACACAGTGGTTTGTAGGAAGTAATATTCCCGAAATAGACTGGCATGCCCAGAGTATAGAACTGAACCCAATGGAATACCCTTAGAGTGAGCTAGAACGCCGATTTCGCTACTTCGCTCTAGACCTCACCCCAGGATCACTACCTTCTCTGGTTTCGGCTCTTGAAGAAGAATGAACTGTCATTCCACCACAGACATTCAGAAACTTCACTGAAGGTCTTCCCTGCAAAGTTCTAGTCGTCATAAAGGCAAAAGGTGGACACACCCCATACACCGTTCGGCGTTCAGATACTATCAGATCGCCTACAGTCGATGTAGAGAAAAGTTTACTATCATCTTTACGGCTTCTATAACAAATTTTAGAGTGAGTATTATGTTTATCTCTTCTGCGCAGTTGTGAAATGTTGTTATGAAACTGCTAGGTTAACCCTCTAACTGTAATGGACATATCCATTTAACACGAACTTCCGCGTGTCCTCTTTTAACGGTGTATACATGCGGCAGAGGTAAATAGCGCCAGGAGCGCAAATGTCCGATGCACGGCATGAATCACAAAAAATTTCCGCTTCTTTTATTTCATGAACCGTTCAACATATCGGTTCGAGTTTTTCTTTTCTTTCAGTTAACTCTTGTATGAAACTAGATACTGAGATAAGTTCTTTTCCTTCTGTTTTAGTGTAACAAAAAACCTTTTATAACGGCATTCGAGTACTGAAACGAGGACTTCAGTGATGTAATGGTTGTCAACGTTGGCGTTGAAATGTTTCGTAAAAATATCGGAGAAATGAGCTAAAACTGAAAGAGAAGTCGGCCGGAATCTGGTTCTGTGCATAAACACTGCCAAGTGTCGTTGTTAGGACAGCAAGACTATAGACAGAGGTCCCGAGTTCGAGTCTTGGCCCAGCACACAGTTTCATCTGCCAGGAAGTTTCAAGACTGTATAGGTTTACGCTACTAAAATCAGAAGTAATTCACCTTGAACCTGCTTCATACGACACGGATATGAATTGAGCTATATTTGTGGTAACTGAAACTATATGTTAACTACTAGCATACCACTGGGGCTTAGTAAAGCTATTTCAAATGAATGCGCGTACCTACGTTTAAGTGTGCAGGATTTTTGCAGACAGGCAAAGAGTCTAAATGCTTGGTACAACAGAACCTGGCACGAGAACTCGACTTTGCGGTGTATACGAGTTGTGGCTGCAGAGAACGCACCTTTCAAGTATCGTTGAATCGACGTGAAAGCTTTCCCGAGATAAAATACGTCTTCTGCAGCAAGAAAAACAAGTGGAAGCAACCGCGGTATTGTTTGAAACAATAGTGTGGACTGTTTGCTGATCTATGTTCTGTACCATGCCTTGCCTACGAGCACTGACGAAGTATAACGCTTCCTTTCAGTACCATGTTTTATTAATGTCAGTGAACAAATACTGTAAACGGCCACTGCAGATGCGGTAACTTAGCGCGGCTGTCACGCAGCGACGTGCGGCAGAGCGCTCTCACTACTGGAGAGAAGACGGCATCGAAAGTCACCCTCCCTCAGCTACTACTTCCATTACGAATTTCACGAACGTAAAAATAAATACTACCTGTCTTTCGTAGCTAACAGTTTATTTGGTTTTCAAACAAGCGCGTTTCTCATATTGGTATTAAGCATTATTAGTGATTTTTAAATTGCTTATTCGTTTCGTGTACCAGATGACTCTAGTTCATGCACTAGATGACCACAATAAAAGCTTCCAATTACCTGCATGTCACAGTTAGGAATTTCACTGCACATAACCTTGCTTTCTGCACAGGAAACGTGATGCTAAATATTTGGAAGACGATTAGTTGGAACCGAAATTAACATTCAGTTGCAAAATATGGATAATACTTATTTTTATCTCCGTGACATATGTAGTTAATCTGCAGCAAGGTATTGTGCAGCGTAGAGCAAGCATAGTTATAGAGATGGGGCCCCTCCACGCCCGCACCAACGTGGTGACCAAACCAAAAGTTCTACTGTCACCTCCGTAGAACATGTTAGTTATCTAGTAAGTGGATCACAGGATGCTGGTCTGTGATGTTGTCCGTGCGTCTGAGTAGGACTACGCATTAACACGGTCCATCAGGTGATAGATAGTGGACGAAACGCGAGTGAGGGTAGCGATTTGAAGAGCAGAGGGAAAAAAGTGCCATGGCTCGTGCCGTGGGAAAAAAAAAAAACCTCTGCGACAGTGGGAGGGGTAGTAAGGGCAGCAGTGGCTTACTAGCTGCGATAGCTCATGCAAGGTTGGATTTGTTAGTATAGGTATCATGCATCATTACCGTGACAAGCGATGGCGATGTGTCCCAGTTGCGGCAGCTGCTACATTCCTGGAACAATCAAGATCGTTATACAGTAGTGGGAGATCGGCCATGGATCATCTCACTGTGTGGGGGATGTGTGGAGCTTGTTTGTATGCAGTGTACGGTACGGCTTCCCTGTGTGGTGCCAGTTATTCGGCAGTGTATTTCAGCTGGATATCCAGTAATGGCGTCTGATTAACAGGGGCTCGCCTGTGCCGTTATGTTTGCGTATGCTTGGCCATAGATGTTATGTCCTTACAAGTATGTCTTTTGGTCTTTTATGTTTCCATCTATGGTTGTGGTCGTAGTTCCCCAGATTCAGAATAAACGGGTTCTGCGAATGTCTGGAGTTTCTGTATAGTCTTGTGGTGAGTTTGTGGATTACCTCCGTGAGAGTCTCAAGTCGGTATTCCCGGTGAAGGTCCGCGATGCGTGTGTATCGTGGGGCATTGCTTATGATTTTGAGTACTTTGTTTTGTATGAGCTGCAGACGGCGCAGGCGTGTAGGCGCAGCGTATCCCCAGACAGGAGCTGCCTACGTCATCAGGGGTCGGATAAGTGTCATGTACATGGACCTCGACACCCTTCTGTTCAGTGTGCTACGCCTGTTGAGCATAGGATAGAGCTGTTTGAGCCTCGCGCTAGCTCGGTTGGTCATGTGTTGTATGTGGTCCCCCCAGAGTAGTTTCCGGTCCAGCCAGACACTGAGGTATTTGACTTTCTCGCGGAAACGTATTGGACGTGCATGTAGAGTTATTGGTCTGCAGTAGCGGTGTTTGCGCAGTTGCTTCGGTCTTCTAGTGAACAGAATGGCTTCGCACTTCTCGACGTTTACTCTAACACGCCATTTCTCCAACCAAGGCATGGCCACTCTGAGTGCAGTCTGTAGGCGTGACGTAATGTTTGATGGTTTCCAATCTTGCGCAAGGATGGCTGTGTCATCCGCGTAGATTGCCATCATTGTGTTGTGTGTGGTTGGGAGATCGTTTATGTAGAGGTTAAACAGTAGGGGCCCTAGGATGCTTCCCTGGGGTACTCCCGCGTGTATACCGTGTCGTGTTGATTGTTTTCCCTGCACGTCAGCATAGTTATGGTCAAAGAAATGCCTAATGGTGATATACAGTTAACTGGAAATTGAGGTCATCTTGTGGCTACAGGAGAGCCAGTGGGCACACGGAAAGAAGAGGAAACATAAAGGCAGCTGAAACATGCACATTCGAAGCAAAGTAAACCTTCACTTGCAAAGAAGGAGAATATTTATTGCTATCTATATGATAAACATAACTGGATCGCTTTAGGTTATATATGGCAGTGCCGCAACGTTATTTTTCGCGGGTTGATGAAGTGCTTTGTCGCGTGCGCGGAACCGCTACGTCGTAGCCTCGGAAGTACTTTACGACGAGCATCCAACGTTGTTGGTGACTCAAGAAGAGTGCTGCTGCCGGCCGGAGTGGCCGTGCGGTTCTAGGCGCTACAGTCTGGAGCCGAGCGACCGCTACGGTTGCAGGTTCGAATCCTGCCTCGGGCATGGATGTGTGTGATGTCCTTAGGTTAGTTAGGTTTAGTTAGTTCTAAGTTCTAGGCGACTGATGACCTCAGATGTTAAGTCGCATAGTGCTCAGAGCCATTTGAACCATTTTTAGAGTGCTGCTACCCTCGATTGACTCACATACAAGTACCGTCGACGAACACGGATGGTTATTGCTACAAACGAGAAACCTACAGCCATTCACAAAACAATCCGTGCTAATCGTCCGAGCGGCCTAGGGCGCTGCAGTCATGTACTGTGCGGCTGGTCCCGTCGGAGGTTCGAGTCCTCCCTCGGGCATGGGTGTGTGTGTTTGTTCTTAGTATAATTTAGGTTAAGTAGTGTGTAAGCTTAGGGGCTGATGACCTTAGCAGTTGAGTCCCATAAGATTTGACACACATTGGAACATTTTGAACAATCGCCGGGGTGCTCATAATAAATCTGACTCGACAGACACGACAAATTTCCATCGGCTGTAACCAATCCGGCCAATTGCGCAAGGCTAAGGCTACACCTACACCGGATCCGTATTTCTCCCAATCGGATGTAGAAAAATTATCCGACCCGATGACGTCCGACGCCGTCTGTCATGCCGTAAGGCGATACAGTTGTGGGGGTCTCATGAGAGACTGAGCGGATGATTCTTCTTTTTCGATGACTTGCGCTCTGGAAGAAAGTTTTCTTAGCAAGGGGTTCGAAAAAGTTATGCATCCGCCAGTTTAATGAAGATTGACGATATAAATTCAAGGACTATCACAGTTTTACAACATTCTTGAAACCATCAGAAACGACATAACTGGATTATCTAACTTCAGGGTATGTATCAGTCTACAAGAAAAACTTACTGTCACAATACGGTAAGTTAGTAAAATTAACTCTGAAGTAATGGAAAACAGAGCGACGGAGGAACTTTTCCAATCCCTCCTTTGTTTACATTCTTTGAAAACTGTCATGTTACTTTACCACAGTCACCACTGTCGAAGGAATTGTTGGAGGGATGTTATTTTTCATGCTTTGAAATGATGCATATCCCTTGTATAGTTATCTAGTAAAGTATTTCTCCAAACGACGTAACTCAAAAGAAGAGGAAGTTTCAACTACAGTTCAGCGAGAGTTACAAGGTGCATGCAAGGTGTTGTGGGGATTACGCCAACCTAGTGGTGTTTACTAGGGAAATGTATAGAAAATGGAAATGAGCGTTTGGCGTCATTCGCCGGGAGGCCCCTTACGGAGCAGGACCGGCCGTCTTAGTGCAGGTCTTGTTGCATTCGACGCTACGTCGGGTGACATGCGTGCCGGATGGTGATGAAATGATGATGAGGTCCCTGAGCGGAGAAAATCCTCGACCCAGCCGGGAATCGAACCCGGGCCTGTAGGACGGCAATTCGTCACGCTGACCACACAGCTATCGGAGCGGATGATAGAAAATAAATGTGATAGAGGCGAGAGAATGGCCATATCTACACGACTGTCTGTGAAAATTTTACCACCCAGAAGTAGTTGTCTGATTCACCCCAAAATCGGAGGATCTGTAGAATAGTGAAACCATAATAAGTGATTAAGATTGCAGAGATATTTTGTACACGTAGACCAAGCAGCGCCCTCTTTTATTTGACCGTACAGGTCACTTACGTCATGGACATCAAAGGGCGCAATACTAGTGAATGATTTAGAAGAGGGCAAGGTGATTGGTCTCCGGAAAAAGTATCGGTCTTAGCGCAACATTCTGGCTGGTATGGGGCATAGATGGCACGCTGCTACGACAATGATGAGTTCGTGGATCCAGTGGATGGAAGAATGTCATACACATCAAACACACAATATGAATACATCGCGGAGAAGAGGAGGAGGAGGAGTATTTAACGTCCTGTCGAGAACGAGATTACAAGAGGCGGATTGGAATAGGAAGGGGAAGGAAATCAGCGGTGCCCTTTGAAAGGAACCATCCCAGCATCTGCCTGAAGCGATTTAGGGAAATCAAGGAAAACCTGAATCTGGATGGCCGGACGCTGGTCTGAACCGTCGTCCTCCCGAATGTGAGTCCAATGTGCTAATCATTGCGCTACCTCTCTGGGTGCATCACGGGGTGTTCATCATTTTGTGCGCATGGCCGTAACCGACAGAACGGTTTGATCCGTAGGGTTGGCTCGATGCTGGAGCACTGTAACACGTATGGACATGTTTGCATCGACAATTCGACCTTATCTTCTGAGGGCTGGACTGATGACATGCATGCCATTGCTCCGGGTTTCATTTACCAGAAGCCACCAAGCCTCAGAATGCAATGGGCATGTGCACCCAGTCACTGGCGAGTTCCACTTCAGTTTCTCCTGGAGTGATGGCCACTACTACTACTGTAGTGAACGCAACTGGGCGGACTGCATTGTTGAGCTGCATAGCGGACGAATGCCAAGTGTGATGGCTTCTTGAGCCATGTATACAACATGCAATATCTCTTCCTACACACTGAGTGCAATCTGAAGAGCAACCGCTACATGAAGGGATTTTTAGAGTCCGAGGTACCGCATCCCCCCCCCTCCCACCCCACCCCCCACACCCCTGTAGGCAGCGGCATATGCCATACACTGAGGTGAAGAAGTCATGGGATACCTCCTAATATTGTGTCGGAGATCTTTTTGCCCGCCGTAGTGTAGCAACTCGACGAAATATTGAGCCATACAGTCTTAAGTCATCAGTCTTCTTCTGCATCCACGTAGATACTCCGCAAGCCACCATAGTGTGCGTGGCGGATGATGTCGTGTGCCACTACTAGTCACTTCCTTTCCTGTTCCACTCGCAAATAGAGCGAGGCGAAAACAACTGCCTGTATGCCTCCATATGAGTCCTAATTTATAGAATCTTATCGTCATGGTCCTTACGCGCAATGTATGTTGGTGGCAGGAGAATCGTTCGGCAGTCAGCTTCAGATGCCGGCTCTCGAAAAGAACGTCGCCTTCCCTCCATGGATTCCCATTTGAGTTCCCAAAGCACCTCCTTAACACTTACGTATTGTTCGAACCTACCGGTAACAAATCCAGCAGCCCGCCTCTGAATGTCTTTGGTGTCTTCTTCCAATTCGAACTCGTACATATCCCAAACACTCGACCAGTACTCAAGAATAGGTCACACCAGCGTCCTACATGCTCTCTTCTTTACAGGTGAAGCACTATTTCCTAAAATTCTCCAAATAAATCGAAATCGACCATTCGCCTCACCTACCACAGTCTTCACATGCTCGTTCAATTTCATATCGCTTTGCAACGTTACGCCCAGATATTTAAACGACTGTGTCAAGCAGGGCACTAGTATTACTGTATCCTAAAATTACAGATTTGATCTTCGTACGCATCCGCATTAACTTACGTTTTTCACATTTAGAGCTAACTGCCATTCATCACACCAACTGGAAATTTTGTCTAAGTCGTCTTGTATCTTCCTACAGTCACTGAACTTCGACACCTTCCGTACACCACGGCGTCGTCAGCAAACAACCGAAGATTGCTGCCAACCCTGTCCGCCAAGTCATTCATGTTGCAGAGAACTACAGCGGTCCTATCACATTTCCCTGGGGCATTCCTAAAGATACCCTTGCCTCTGACGAACATTCGCCATAGAGGGCAACACACTGGAAATCTTTGAATCCTTCGAACTACTCTCATATCTTTGATCTGACAGCATGCAATAGGGCACCGTGTCAAATGCTTTCCGGAATATATATATATATATATATATATATATATATATATATATATATATATATATATATATATATATATGGAATCTTCCTGTTGCTCTTCGCCCATGCTTCTCAGTATATCATGTGAGAAAAGGGTAAGCTGAGTTTCGCACTAGCGATGCTTTCTAAAACCATGCTGAGCCGTCGATATAAATTTGTCAGCCTCAAGAAACAAGAAAATTTGTTGTAATCGAATTGAGAATATGTACAAGGATACTTCAGCAAACCAAACTTAGTGATATTGATCTGTAATTTTGTGGGTCTGTTCTCTTACCCTTCTTATACACTGAAGTCACCTGCGCTCTTTTCCAGTCGCTTGGGGCTTTGTGCTGGACGAGAGATCCACGAAAAATGCAAGCTAGATAAGAGGCCAATACCGTAGAATACTCTTTGTAAAACTGAACTGGGGTTCTATCAGGACCAAGCTCTGGTTTGATGCAGCCCGTCCTGAATTCCTCCCCTTTGCCAGCTGCCAACCTTCTCATCTCGGTGTAACACTTGCAACCTACTTCCTCAATTATTTGCGGGATGTATCCCAATCTCTGTCATCCGCTACAGTTTTTACCCTTACAGCTCACTTCCTCAACGTGTAGATTGAAGAGCAGGGGTGAGAGACTACATACCTATCTTACACCCTTTTTAGTCCGTGCTCTTCGTTCTTGGCCTTCTACTCTTATTAGTCCTTCTTGATTCTTGTATATATCGTATATTACCTGGCTTTCGCTATAGCTTACCCTTATTTTTCTCAGCTTTCGGACATCTAGCGCCATTTTACATTGTCTAACGCTTTTTCCAGGTCGACAGATCCAATGAACGTGTCTTGCTTTTTCTTCTGTTTTGCTTCCATTATCAACCACGACGTCAGAACTGCCTCTCTGGTCCCTTTACCATTCCTAATGACAAACTGATCGTCGTGTAACAGGTCCTCAGTTTTCTTTTCCATTCTTCTGTACATCGTTCTTTTCAGTAACTTGGTTGCATGAGCTGTTAAGCTGATTGTGCGACAACTATCACACTGTTGGTCTGCCTCTATCCGGATGGCCAAATCATACGCTCGAATTGTCCATAATAATCCTCAAACCGTGTAACGCAGCCAGTTATTACGACATAACATTCGTTGCAGTAAGGCACGCAGCCGTCTATTACGCTGTCTGCCGGATGGCACTTTTTTTTTCGCTCTGATCACAGCACAGCTGACGCTGCCCGTCGTGATAACTGCATAGTGTAACGTTCAGTCGATACGAATATTCATACCCTCTATGAATCTAAATAATCCATATTAGTTATTACTCGATTTGGCTCAAATTTCGTACGCATCCTTTTGTTATTAATGGAATGATGCTGTCAAAATTTCAGATGTTTATTTATTATAGTTCCGGAGATAAAGAGAATTACCTAAAAGTCCTAAAACCTACTCTTGTTTTTAAAACCAAGTTAGGAACAATAATAGACTGACTTTCATTATCATTTGAAGCCATTACAAAACTGTCAGTGCATAAAAATCAGTTAATTAGAATTTTCTTTTTAAAACATTAGGCACTTTGCATTACATAATACATAAATCGGTCAAAATTATTATTTGATTATATTTTGTTGTGTGAGTGTTTGAGAATGACTGAGAGAGTGTATGTGGGACATACGTTAAAATTTAATATTTCATCTTGTGGTGCAGTTCTTCTTGTTGTCTCCGTGCTTGCAGGACATTCAGAACCAGATATAATGAACACCTCAGAGCACTGAAAAGCAATAGCACACACTCAACATTTGCAGACCACCTGGTAGCACACAACCACCACCCAACAAACATTGAAACTGACCTTCACATCCTAAAAACTAGCAGCAGCCTATACCAAAAATTAACTATAGAAGAAAACTACCACATCCAAAAATCAATAGCCCAAGGAAAGAAAGTACTCAATGAAAACACATCACTGTCCAACAAAATTCTCTTCGCTACAATAGAAGAAATATACAAGTAAAACACACACACACACACAAATCCTCTCTCTTTTCTTTCTTTCTTTCTTTCTTTATTTCTTTCTTTCAGTCTCTCTCTCTCTCTCTCTCTCTCTCTCACACACACACACACACACACACACACACACATACACTCTCTCTGCCCCAGTACTCATCACACACAGGAAAACCCACATAAACCACAGACAACTAACACCAAATACAATTCAAACTCGCGCGCCTCAGCCAGCAGAACACGCTACGAAACAAATGAACGCCACACAGCCACAACAACACGTAATGGCAGCGAAAACTCCGCCTATGTTTTGAGTAATCGAAAAACTGCATTACCACACGAACACAGGCAAAGAAGTAAGCACATTTACTTCGCCAACAAAACAGGAAAACGTACCACAACTGCAAAACTGTAAGTTACGGAAAGAAAACGTGATACAGTCTTATTTCCGTTCGTAAATACATAACAAATAGAAAATAAATTACGTTTTGCTGTTTGCAGATGACATGTTGTATATTGTGTAGCATAACAGCTACCAAAACAAGAGGACAATAATATAATGTAAGGTATGTTCCTTTTCGCCAATTAAGTTATAAATGCAACTTTTACATAATGTTGTAAACGACGAAAATGTTAATATGTTAACAACAAATTTATAGTTAAAAATAAAAAATAAAAATAGAACCCACTGATGATAGCACAAAAGTGCTGAAACATGTATGGGTGAAACAAAAGAAAAAAGGTGTCTTGCATAAGGCGGAACTTCTCATCCCATTTAATATTTCATTTTACGCAAACCTTGTACATACTAACCGTGGGAAAGTTATGTTGCAACCACGACTCGGGTGACGTATGTCTGTGTGAGCATGCTTTTGTATGAAAGCAGCCAGATTGGAAATTAGAGGAGGAATAAGTTTATTTATGAATTTGAAGAATATTTCACACTTCTTATTTTGATTAAACATAGTACAAGAAATTGAAGTTTTGCTGACATTAATTACTATCAGATTACTGAGTGAATAAGGCAAGATTTGCCGCGAGAATGATCAGGAAGGAACGTTCTGATTGGTCGTTTAGATCAACAGCCAATCAGAATCAAGCAGTTCCCTTGCGAATAGAGGAGTGTGCAGAGCGGAGAGTACCTTGAGGGAGTCGCTTATGA
The DNA here is from genome assembly GCF_023898315.1 of Schistocerca nitens. NCBI lineage: Eukaryota > Metazoa > Arthropoda > Insecta > Orthoptera > Acrididae > Schistocerca > Schistocerca nitens. The sequence continues at coordinate 555,738,180 of NC_064615.1, read as the reverse complement.
CCCGGCCTACGGATAACACGATGTTAGATAGCTCCTTAAAATTACTCTGTAAGATGAGGAAATAGTGAGCAAATTTCCGTTCGAACATAACGTGACTGAAGCGACTGGAGTTACGAACATTTTAATGAAAGTTTAGTCTTTCTAAGTTAAATAGATTGAGAGATATGAGTGCGTGAACTTGGTGGTCATAGAAACAACTCCGGTGGCATGTTTCGTGCTGCGTACGGAATATTTTGGCTAGCACTTCTTACGAAAAAGGCCACTGAATAGACCGAAAGTTTAACTCGCGAGGGTCTGTGACTGGTAGAATGTGAAAATTAGTCGGGTCGGACTTGCTAAAATTCTGACTGCTTTTCGAGTGAATATTTGTTAATCAGACAGTTAATTTTTAATTATAGCGTTTCACCATATTAAATACGCACTTGATAGCCATTTCATGTGTTTCATTATAAATAAAAAACACAGTTAATCTAATTTTAAACGCTTTTCTGCAAGTTGACTGAATATCCCGGACGCCCGATATTTCTAATCATGAACTTTCAGGAAATGACTTTCAACTAGAGTTACACGGCCCCTGTGTGGTAGGTATTAGGTACTGGTTTCATCAAAGCTGCTTTAAACTGCCTAGCACGTATCTGCTAACACAGAGTGAAGGGACATCGGCAAGAATCCTATTGAGGTAGGTGGACTGAACGATAGCGTTAACAACACAGACGACCGAGTCCGCCCCGCCGCAACCAGTCATGAGCAATTGGGTACCTATGACATGGTGTTCTGTCATCCATAAAAATACAATTGTCGTTTGGGAACCTGAAGTTCATGTATGACCATTAGTCTCCAAGTATCCGAACATAACGATTTCTTGTCATTGTACTGTTCATTTGGAGCAGAGGATCCAGTCCATTCCATTTAAACACACTCCACACCATCATGGAGCCACCACCACCTTGCACAATGCCTTGATGAGAATTTGGGTCCGTGACTTCGTAGGGTCTGCGCCGCACTCTAACCCTGCCAGCTGCTCTTACCGCCTGAAATCGGGACGCATCTGATCAGGCTACGGATTCCAGTCGTCTAGGGTAAAACTGGTATGGTCAAGAGTCTAGGAGGGGCACTGCAGGCGATGTCGTGCTGCTACCAAAGGTCGTCTGCTACCATAGCCCAATAATGTCACATTTCGCCGCACTCTCCTATAGGATGCTTTCGCCGTTCGTCCCACATTGATTTCTGTGATTATTTCATGGAGTGTCGCTTGCCTCTTAGCACTGACAACTCTACGGAAACGCTCCTGCTCTTTAAGTGGAGACCGTCGGTCACCGCGTTGTTAGGTGTGAGAGGTGATGCCTGAAAGTGGTGTTCTTGGCACAGTCTTGACACGGTGGGTTTCGGAATACTGAATTCCCTAACGATTTCTAGCTCCAACTATCATTCCGCGTTCGAAATCTGCTAATTCCCACCGTGCAGCCATGATGAAGGCGGAAACGGTTCCACATGAATCAGCTGAGTACCAATGACAGCTCCGCCAATGCACTGCCGCTTTACACCTCGTGTACGCCGCGATGCTCCATCTGCATATGTGCATGACACTATCGCATGACTTTTGTCACCTCAGTGTACTTCAGCAGGTCAAGTCCTGTCCATATGTGGCGCGGAATGTACAATCCTTCTTCGTTAAAGCAGTGATTCGACAGAACAATCATGTAAAATCTTGCTGATGAAAACGTCAGCGCCTTCATGGTTCATAACTAAGTTGAGCAGTGAGAAGATGAAATACTGTTCGCGAAAACTGCAACACCAAGAAGGAGACATCTGATTACAATCGAATTTATTCCACACATTAGTGACAGGACAACACAATGATTAGAATTACAGAACTGTAGATGAAGTCGTTTCTGAAAGTATTTGTATGGAGTGTAGCCATGCATGGAAGTGAAACATGGACGATAAATACTTTGGACAAGAAGAGAATAGAAGCTTTCGAAATGTGGTGCTACAGAAGAATGCTGAAGATTAGATGGGTAGATCACATAACTAATGAGGAGGTATTGAATAGAATAGGAGAGAAGAGGAGTTTGTGGCACAACTTGACAAGAAGAAGGGACCAGATGGTAGGACATATTCTGAGGCATCAGGGGATCACAAATTTAGCATTGGAGGGCAGCGTGGAGGGTAAAAATCGTAGAGGGAGACCAAGAGATGAATACACTAAGCAGATTCAGAAGGATGTAGGTTGCAGTAGGTACTGGGAGATGAAGAAACTTGCACAGGATAGAGTAGCATGGAGAGCTGCATCAAACCAGTCTCAGGACTGAAGACCACAACAACAACAGATGAAGACTGACCTTGAGATATCAGACCATTGTGAAGCTGCCACTTGCTGCAGTCAGTTGAAGTGTTGTTGATATTTTCTCCTTGTTTCAGAAAGTACGAGCGTCTAGCGCCGGTATAGCAGAAGAAAGATAAAGAGAATTAATCCTTTACGGTGTTAGGATTACGACGAATAAACCTTCGAAAGCCACTTTGATGTGAAGTATATGATGATAATGAACTTTCTGTAGCAACTAGGTAGTACTTCAAAGACGTCGCTTGATTATGGACGTTCCCTGTAGCACATGTCTTCGTTAGTAGGTGAGTGGTCGGCGTAGGTGACTGCCACGCGGAGCACCTGAATTCTATTCTCAGTACTGCCCGCGATTTTCCTTGCTAGGATAGACTGGAAGGGATTCCACTCAGCCTCGTGACGCCCGCTGAGGCGCTAGTTGAACTAGGAGTAGCGGCTCCAAGGTCTGCAAAGCCGACAAAGGCTGGTAGAGCTGTGTGCTGACCCCACGCCCCTCCACGCCGCATTCAAATGGCGGCGTTGGTGAGGATGACGCGGCGGTCTGTCACCATTGCCTCGTCTGGGGCCAGAGAGGCGGAGCTTTGCTTTGCTGTAGCACATCGTTGGAGAAGCGTGGACGCCTCTACTACTCTGTTCATACTACTGTTGCAGCACGCAGAGGCCGGCCGCTGTGGACGAGCGGTTCTAGGCACTTCAGTCTGGAACCGCGTGACTGCTCCGGTCGCAGGTTCGAATCCTGCCTCGGGCATGGATGTGTGTGATGTCCTTAGATTAGTTAGGGGTAGCGTCGTTGATTCACAATCAAAACGTCTTCGGTCCCCGGTTCGATCCCCGCCACTGCCTAAATTTTGATAAATAATCAGCATTGGCGGCCGAAGACTTCCGGCATAAGAAGTCAGCCTCATTCTGCCAACGGCCTTGTGAAAGAGGGCGGAGGAGCGAATAGAGGTTCAGGGCACTCTCTTGTCCTAGGGGTGGGAAATCGCCCCTAAAGGCGGAAGAATCAGCAATGATCAACGACATGAGGATGCAGAAGGCAATGGAAACCACTGCATTAAAGACACGTAACGTGTATCCACAGGACATGTGGCCTGTAATTGAAGAAGTGTCATGATGATCTCTCCATTGGCAAAAGATTCCGGAATAGTCCCCCATTCGGATCTCCGGGAGGGGACTGCCAAGGGGGAGGTTATCATGAGAAAAAGATTGAATAATCAACGAAAAGATAACGTTCTACGAGTCGGGGCGTGGAATGTCAGAAGCTTGAACGTGGTAGGGAAACTAGAAAATCTGAAAAGGGAAATGCAAAGGCTCAATCTATATATAGTAGGGGTCAGTGAAGTGAAGTGGAAGGAAGACAAGGATTTCTGGTCAGATGAGCATCGGGTAATATCAACAGCAGCAGAAAGTGGTATAACAGGTGTAGGATTCGTTATGAATAGGAAGGTAGGGCAGAGGGTGTGTTACTGTGAACAGTTCAGTGACCGGGTTGTTCTAATCAGAATCGACAGCAGACCAACACCGACAACGATAGTTCAGGTATACATGCCGACGTCGCAAGCTGAAGATGAACAGATAGAGAAAGTGTATGAGGATATTGAAAGGGTAATGCAGTATGTAAAGGGGGACGAAAATCTAATAGTCATGAGCGACTGGAATGCAGTAGTAGGGGAAGGAGTAGAAGAAAAGGTTACAGGAGAATATGGGCTTGGGACAAGGAATGAAAGAGGAGAAAGACTAATTGAGTTCTGCAACAAGTTTCAGCTAGTAATAGCGAATACCCTGTTCAAGAATCACAAGAGGAGGAGGTATAATTGGAAAAGGCCCGGAGATACTGGAAGATTTCAATTAGATTACATCATGGTCAGACAGAGATTCCGAAATCAGATACTGGATTGTAAGGCGTACCCAGGAGCAGATATAGACTCAGATCACAATAAAGTCGTGATGAAGAGTAGGCTGAAGTTCAAGACATTAGTCAGGAAGAATCAGTACGCAAAGAAGTGGGATACGGAAGTACTAAGGAATGACGAGATACGTTTGAAGTTCTCTAACGCTATAGATACAGCAATAAGGAATAGCGCAGTAGGCAGTACAGTTGAAGAGGAATGGACATCTCTAAAAAGGGCCATCACAGAAGTTGGGAAGGAAAACATAGGTACAAAGAATGTAGCTGCGAAGAAACCATGGGTAACAGAAGAAATACTTCAGTTGATTGATGAAAGGAGGAAATACAAACATGTTCCGGGAAAATCAGGAATACAGAAATACAAGTCGCTGAGGAATGAAATAAATAGGAAGTGCAGGGAAGCTAAGACGAAATGGCTGCAGGAAAAATGTGAAAACATCGAAAAAGATATGATTGTCGGAAGGACAGACTCAGCATACAGGAAAGTCAAAACAACCTTTGGTGACATTAAAAGCAACGGTGGTAACATTAAGAGTGCAACGAGAATTCCACTGTTAAATGCAGAGGAGAGAGCAGATAGGTGGAAAGAATACATTGAAAGCCTCTATGAGGTTGAAGATTTGTCTGAAGTGATAGAAGAAGAAACAGGAGTCGATTTAGAATAGATAGGGGATCCAGTATTACATTCGGAATTTAAAAGAGCTTCGGAGGACTTACGATCAAATAAGGCAGAAGGGATAGATAACATTCCATCAGAATTTCTAAAATCATTGGGGGAAGTGGCAACAAAACGACTATTCACGTTGGTGTGTAGAATATATGAGTCTGGCGACATACCATCTGACTTTCGGAAAAGCATCATCCACACAATTCCGAAGACGGCAGGAGCTGGCAAGTGCGAGAATTATCGCACAATCAGCTTAACAGCTGATACATCGAAGCTGCTTACAAGAATAATATACAGAAGAATGGAAAAGAAAATTGAGAATGCGCTAGGTGACGATCAGTTTGGCTTTAGGAAAAGTAAAGGGACGAGAGAGGCAATTCTGACGTTACGGCTGATAATTGAAGCAAGGCTAAAGAAAAATCAAGACACTTTCATAGGATTTGTCGACCTGGAAAAAGCGTTCGACAATATAAAATGGTGCAAGCTGTTCGAGATTCTGAAAAAAGTAGGGGTAAGCTATAGGGAGAGACGGGTCATATACAATATGTACAACAACCAAGAGGGAATAATAAGAGTGGACGATCAAGAACGAAGTGCTCGTATTAAGAAAGGTGTAAGACAAGGCTGTAGCCTTTCGCCCCCACTCTTCAATCTGTACATCGAGGAAGCAATGATGGAAATAAAAGAAAGGTTCAGGAGTGGAATTAAAATACAAGGTGAAAGGATATCAATGATACGATTCGCTGATGACATTGCTATCCTGAATGAAAGTGAAGAAGAATTAAATGGTCTGCTGAACGGAATGAACAGTCTAATGAGTACACAGTATGGTTTTCGAGTAAATCGGAGAAAGACGAAGGTAATGAGAAGTAGTAGAAATGAGAACAGCGAGAAACTTAACATCAGGATTGATGTTCACGAAGTCAATGAAGTTAAGGAATTCTGCTACCTAGGCAGTAAAATAACCAATGACGGACGGAGCAAGGAGGACATCAAAAGCAGACTCGCTATGGCAAAAAGGCATTTCTGGCCAAGAGAAGTCTACTAATATCAAATACCGGCCTTAATTTGAGGAGCATTGTATGGTAGTGAAACATGGACTGTGGGAAAACCGGAAGAGAAGAGAATCGAAGCATTTGAGATGTGGTGCTATAGACGAATGTTGAAAATTAGGTGGACTGATAAGGTAAGGAATGAGGAGGTTCTACGCAGAATCGGAGAGGAAAGGAATATGTGGAAAACACTGATAAGGAGAAGGGACAGGATGATAGGACATCTGCTAAGACATGAGGGAATGACTTCCATGGTACTAGAGGGAGCTGTAGAGGGCAAAAACTGTAGAGGAAGACAGAGATTGGAATACGTCAAGCAAATAATTGAGGACTTAGGTTGCAAGTGCTACTCTGAGATGAAGAGGTTAGCACAGGAAAGGAATTCGTGGCGGGCCGCATCAAACCAGTCAGTAGACTGATGACTAAAAAAAAAAAAGTTCTAAGTTCTAGGGGACTGATGACCTCAGATGTTAAGTCCCATAGTGCTCAGAGCCATTTGAACCATTTTTTGTTGCAGCACTTAGCATCTTCATCAAATTCCTGTGGCCGGACGAGTAATGTTCTCTTATTGTTCTGTTTATGTAATCCTCTCTCTATATCACTACAGCTGGCATGACCACTACAATTCATTCGTATTGTTTTCATGGCGATGCAATTTTGCAAAGCATTGTTATTGTTACTACATACACGGGAAAGAGATGTTTGCATTCGAAGTGGCTCGATGCAGTGTTGTGACATACCTGGAACTAATTTTAGAATTATATTAATAGCTTCACTGCTAACCGGCGTTGACATATATCAACGGGGACAGGTAAAAATGTGTGCCCCGACCGGGACTCGAACCCGGGATCTCCTGCTTACATGGCAGACGCTCTATCCATCGGACATTTCCGAAAGAACAGATACCATATCCATACAAATATATATATAGCTGGCAACACCAGCCATGACCTCCTTCTACTGTGCGGATGCACACCTATTCCCCGAACTCTTAAGGGACTTGGTAAGAATATCTTCCACGAGTAATGATGGGTGTTGGGGTGGGACACTACGAATGTAGTGTGTGGACATACAAGGTGAGAATGTGGTCTCGCGGGATGCGTGCGCGAGATATCCCTGCAGTCGAGCTATCCTCTGTGGCTTCGGTGGCTCACATGGATGGAGCGTCTGCCATGTAAGAAGGAGATCCCGGGTTCGAGTCCCGGTCGGGGCACACATTTTCACCTGTCCCCGTTGATATATATCAACGCCCGTTAGCAGCTGAAGGTATTAATATAATTCTAAAATTCGTTCTAGACGGCTACAGGTCATCAATGGCGTCTGTTCTTTCAGAAATGTCCGAATGAACAAACACCATATCCATATAAGTATATCTGGAACTGGTTAACTGAGTAATTTGTCTCCCTTATTAACGCCACTACAACTCGCTGCTTCCTCTTGGCTCAGTCGCAATACTTGAACATCTGAATTGACATGGGTGCTATATGAATGGCATACGTTTTGTGGATGCTGCAAGTGGACCTGACAGCAAATGATATCACAGAATTACTTCTTTCTCAGTAACCTTGCAAGAATAACATAAAGCTCCGATTACATTAGCACATGAGACAAAGTCAAACTCCGATAAATGTATGAACTTCTTTCTGGTGCAATTAAATTAGATTTATTTACATCTCTCAGTCACTCACATGAGTCAATTAGCATAACTGGAAATGGAACAAAAATCGAGGTCTTCCAATTTAGTTTAAGCCAACGTTTCTTTCTTTTTATTTTTTTATTTATTGCAACACTAATACCCAGAAAGAATTCATGCTGATTATCGCATCAGAGCTTACATAAATGGAGCCTTCTCGTGCTATTGATGAAGGAACAGTAATACGCAGTAGATAGGACAGCTCACTTTATCGACTGGGTCCACATGTTCTAGCGTTGCATGTTTAGTGTGCTCCTACAGACAAGCAGTGACAGCCAGCGGTGTGCGTTACTGATCAATACGCTGTGGTATGGAACTATACAGCGAGCCCAGTGGCTCACATGCACTTGTTTTTTGTGTGTCGTGTACTGTGATCAAAGTGTTTTTGCCCACAGAGGTGTCAAATAATTCTTTCTTTGTGGAGCTTAAATGTAGAACGAGTATTATTCTTACACGGACCTTGGCTCACAAAAAATCCTTCGACCCAAAAGAAAAATTTGTCTAGCAGTGACAAGAAAATCTTGTGATATATGCTGAGTTCTATGTTGATAGTATGTAGCAGTACTGAAAGCATCGATGTTCACATATAAAAATACAGCATATTCGGATGTTGGTTAACTTTCCCAGTCGTAGTCACTATACATAAGTCACCTAACTAGTGCAGAGGTGTGTGTATACCGGCTTCCATCAGGTCTCCGAAGTTTTAAGTACTGTCGGGTGTGGCCAGTACTTGGATCATTGAGCGTCCAAGTACGCCGCGTTCCGTTGATAATTTTCCCTTTTCCTTTACGGCAGAGAGAACAGGACGGGGTGGTGGTGTAAAATCCGTGATCACCAGTATCTGTACCAGTTCCAAAATTAAATTCCCAAACCTCTCCGAAGTGTTTCATGAAGTGAGTGCATGCGACACTGTTGATGGTGATCCGTCCGTCGGATGCGGATATTAACTTTGATGATCACATTGGTGTTCTTTGAGGGGCGTAGGCTATGTGTCGGCATCGGCTTTCACCTTCTCCCTTTTCACAGTAACTCCAATTACGATCAACTCCGACACTACAATATACACACGCCTTTACAGTCGTTTACACTTAATAGACACACATACAGGCATAGTTCTCACACTTCACGAAGGAAAACTGTCTGCTGGGACGGAGGATAAGGAAAACCTTTGCAATTATCGGCTAAACCTGCCCTTCGTGGTCTCCCAGCCATTCATGCCATACGATTTTACTTTACTTAGTACCCCTACATTAACTTCGGATTGCAGACAGCAGTTCTGACCGCTACTTTATGACATTATGCTACCTAAAACCCTGAATATATTGGCAGAAACACAACATGGTTTCCGAATACACAGAAAGTTACAGTCTGCAGTGGACACGTCGATTCACGGCTTCTGATTCCATTCTCTTGTGTCGCGGGAGAGCCTCTGTCGAGGGATAAGTGTCCGCAGCTTGTGGTCGTGTGGTAGCGTTCTCGCTTCCCGCGCCCGGGTTCCCGGGTTCGATTCCCGGCGGGGTCAGAGATTTTCTCTGCCTCGTGATGACTGGGTGTTGTGTGCTGTCCTTAGGTTAGTTAGGTTTAAGTAGTTCTAAGTTCTAGGGGACTGATTACCACAGATGTTAAGTCCCATAGTGCTCAGAGCCATTTGAGGGATAAGTGCGGGTAAACTGCAGCCCTGCGTCGACCCACTTGGTAGCACCGTGTGACTCAAACGTTTCACCATTGCCCGTCAACGGCAGCTTACTCGAATTTCGTGATATGGTGATCGTGACGGTGACGCTGTTGATAATAGTGCGTACGACGAGTACTATTCCTTAGTCGCGAACGCCATGATTTTATCTACGATACAGCCATATTTAAAATAAAACAATATTTACGACAAAACAGTGAATCTTCGGGAAACAATTACATATAGTTCTACACACAGAATTGAGAAGACTGCGAATAAGTATTCTTACTTAAAGGAAAGTTTTCAGACAGAACAATAAAACGATGAGTGGAGTACGCCTCTGTAGTTGACTGCTAACAAAATTTAACAAACCGATCACAACTCGTGATTAATCAAAGCTGAAGATCATCAGCATGTGATCGAAACTAGTAGTCACTTGTGACAATCTGTAAGTCCGACTGTTAATATACACTCCTGGAAATTGAAATAAGAACACCGTGAATTCATTGTCCCAGGAAGGGGAAACTTTATTGACACATTCCTGGGGTCAGATACATCACATGATCACACTGACAGAACCACAGGCACATAGACACAGGCAACAGAGCATGCACAATGTCGGCACTAGTACAGTGTATATCCACCTTTCGCAGCAATGCAGGCTGCTATTCTCCCATGGAGACGATCGTAGAGATGCTGGATGTAGTCCTGTGGAACGGCTTGCCATGCCATTTCCACCTGGCGCCTCAGTTGGACCAGCGTTCGTGCCGGACGTGCAGATCGCGTGAGACGACGCTTCATCCAGTCCCAAACATGCTCAATGGGGGACAGATCCGGAGATCTTGCTGGCCAGGGTAGTTGACTTACACCTTCTAGAGCACGTTGGGTGGCACGGGATACATGCGGACGTGCATTGTCCTGTTGGAACAGCAAGTTCCCTTGCCGGTCTAGGAATGGTAGAACGATGGGTTCGATGACGGTTTGGATGTACCGTGCACTATTCAGTGTCCCCCTCGACGGTCACCAGTGGTGTACGGCCAGTGTAGGAGATCGCTCCCCACACCATGATGCCGGGTGTTGGCCCTGTGTGCCTCGGTCGTATGCAGTCCTGATTGTGGCACTCACCTGAACGGCGCCAAACACGCATACGACCATCATTGGCACCAAGGGAGAAGCGACTCTCATCGCTGAAGACGACACGTCTCCATTCGTCCCTCCATTCACGCCTGTCGCGACACCACTGGAGGCGGGCTGCTCGATGTTGGGGCGTGAGCGGAAGACGGCCTAACGGTGTGCGGGACCGTAGCCCAGCTTCATGGAGACGGTTGCGAATGGTCCTCACCGATACCCCAGGAGCAACAGTGTCCCTAATTTGCTGGGAAGTGGCGGTGCGGTCCCCTACGGCACTGCGTAGGATCCTACGGTCTTGGCGTGCATCCGTGCGTCGCTGCGGTCCGGTCCCAGGTCGAGGGGCACGTGCACCTTCCGCCGACCACTGGCGACAACATCGATGTACTGTGGAGACCTCACGCCCCACGTATTGAGCAATTCGGCGGTACGTCCACCTGGCCTCCCGCATGCCCACTATACGCCCTCGCTCAAAGTCCGTCAACTGCACATACGGTTCACGTCCACGCTGTCGCGGCATGCTACCAGTGTTAAAGACTGCGATGGAGCTCCGTATGCCACGGCAAACTGGCTGACACTGACGGCGGCGGTGCACAAATGCTGCGCAGCTAGCGCCATTCGACGGCCAACAACGCGGTTCCTGGTGTGTCCGCTGTGCCGTGCGTGTGATCATTGCTTGTACAGCCCTCTCTCAGTGTCCGGAGCAAGTATGGTGCGTCTGACACACCGGTGTCAATGTGTTCTTTTTTCCATTTCCAGGAGTGTATATGATACACAGTTGCAGCATCATTCATTACGATATGTCATGTCGCTTTGATGATGCTACATTTAATAATGAACATTTTGCGTGTGACGGAAACGTTGCCCAAGCCTTAAAACGACACAGTAGTGAAATCCAACTGAAAGCTATTTCTAATAAGCTTCGAGGACTTGGGCTATTATACTCTGTATGACAGCAACCAGATTCTGCCTTTACAGGATTATTAAAGTGAGAACGTTATTGTTAGGGCTGCTGTTTTTACTCCCATGCAGTATGAAGAAAATGCGTGAAATTTGGGAAATCAGCGATGCTCACGGTGAAACACTCATATTAGTACGTGATGACGCCTCCACAGGCGGCAAACCTGGCATCCAGTCGACTGTGCAGATGGCAAATACTGTCCTGGAACACACTATGCCACGCCTGCTCGACCTGTTCACGTTGGCTGACGAATCGCAAGAGTTACTTCTCGTCCCATCATATCTCACAAGCGCTATGTTGAAAGACAAGTCCGGAGGTCGTGCTGACAAGGGAAATAGCTAAACGTTTTGCAGAGCACGTTGAGTTTCACCGGCAGTGTGTGGGCGAGAATCATCCTTTTGGAACAATACATCATCTTCCTGTTGCAAGAACGACAAAAGAACGGATCTAACAACACTCTGCACATACCGAGCGCTGGTTAGCGTCCCCTCCACAAACAACGAAGATGAACGAGAGTTGTAGCTTATCGCACCCGACACCATACGGCTTGCTGTAGGCCAGTGTGTCTTGGAGGAATGCACTCTACGAAACAGCACTCACCACGTAAACGTCGTAAGCTCAAAAGACCTTCAGTGGCGTGCAGGCAGAATCTGCTTTCGTCCTTAAAGAGCACGATCCGCCATTCCATCTTCCAAGTGATCCTCTGACAGCTTCAGTCGGGCCGTGCATGTCGGTACTGCGGCATGAGTGGAAGGTGGGCAAAAGGTGTGTGTGCTCGTAAAATGGTTCGAATGGCTCTAAGCACTATGTTACTTAACATCTGAGGTCATCAGTCCCCTAGACTTAGAACTACTTAAACCTAACCAACCTAAGGAGAGCACACACATCCACGCCCGAGGCAGGGTTCGAACCTTTGACCGTAGCAGCAGCTCGGTTCCGGGATGAAGCGCCTAGAACCGCTCGTCCACAGCGGCCGGCGTGTTCTCGTAGTCCCATTGCTAATAACCGGTTCACAACAGTTCACACGTCTGGGCCCGCAAGCCCTTTTCTTTGTGCTGTGCTAGCTGTACGATCTGCCATTGTTCCCCTCACAATCACGGCGGGCGTTCGTGCTGCGTCTAATTCCAGAAACTCGTCTGCGGGGTCTGGAACCGCAAGACCGCTACGGTCGCAGGTTCGAATCCTGCCTCGGGCATGGATGTTTGTGATGTCCTTAGGTTAGTTAGGTTTAACTAGTTCTAAGTTCTAGGGGACTAATGACCTCAGCAGTTGAGTCCCATAGTGCTCAGAGCCATTTGAACCATTTTTTTTCGTCTGCGGGTGTTACAATGTCTACTTGACCACTGACAATAGTATTTTTGCACACTGGCGCTTCACGTTCAACTTGTGTGGCAATTCTCCGATAGCATCATCCCACCAATTGTGTGATTGTGTGATTGGATTAAGAGTTCCTAGATAATAGAACGCAGTATGTTATTCTCAATGGAGAGAAGTCTTCCGAAGTAAGAGTGATTTCAGGTGTGCCGCAGGGGAATGTCATAGGACCGTTGCTATTCACACTATACATAAATGACCTTGTGGATGGCATCAGAAGTTCACTGAGGCTTTTTGCAGATGATGCTGTGGTGTATCGAGAGGTTATAAAAATGGAAAATTGTACTGAAATGCAGGAGGATCTGCAGCGAATTGACGCATGGTGAAAGGGAATGGCAATTCAATCTCAATGTAGACAAGTGTAATGTGCTGCGAATAAACAGAAAGATAGATCCCTTATCATTTAGCTACAAAATAGCAGGTCAGCAACTGGAAGCAGTTAATTCCATAAATTATCTGGGAGTACGCATTAGGAGTTATTTAAAATGGAATGATCATATAAAGTTGATCGTCGGTAAAGCAGATGCCAGACTGAGATTCATTTGAAGAATCCTAAGGAAATGCAATCCGAAAACAAAGGAAGTAGGTTACAGTACGCTTGTTTGCCCACTGCTTGAACACTGCTCAGCAGTGTGGGATCCGTTTCAGATAGGGTTGATAGAAGAGATAGAGAAGATCCAACGGAGAGCAGCGCCCTTCGTTACAGGATCATTTAGTAATCGCGAAAGCGTTACGGAGCTGATAGATAAACTCCAGTGGAAGACTCTGCAGGAGAGACGCTCAGTAGCTCGGTGCGGGCTTTTGTTAAAGTTTCGAGAACATACCTTCACCGAAGAGTCAAGCAGTATATTGCTCCCTCCTACGTATATCTCGCGAAGAGACCATGAGGATAAAATCAGAGAGATTAGAGCCCACACAGAAGCATACCGACAATCCTTCTTTCCACGAATAATACGAGACTGGAATAGAAGGGAGAACCGATAGAGGTACTCAGGGTACCCTCCGCCACACACCGTCAGGTGGCTTGCGGAATGTGGATGTAGATGTAGATGAGACCACTCGGAGGGCCATAATTTTATCTCTTTCAAACTCACTCGTTTGGCTGTACGAAGCACAAATGCGTCTGCCTGGCATGGTTGACTGCCTGCTTTACACGTCTGCACCTGATTGTTGCATTCTCTATTACAGGGTAGACACAAATGGAATTCTGGTAGCTATACCATTACGCTGTCTGTTGGCGGACGACGCTGAAGTCGTTATCAGTACATCTAATAACCCCCCCTCATATGGTACATGCCATCATCTGGTCAAAATGGACGTCGTCTTTCCAGGTGTACTAATTTTCCCTTGTGTATACAACCTGAATTCCCGAAACCCTGTAAAACTTAAAAACTTGTCAAGCGATTGCTAAAAACATATCGCCTCTTATACACAGTGGACAAAACAAAGACCGCAAAACAATATCGCTACGTATATTTTAATCCGTGGAAAGCTGCTTTTGAGGATGAAATCTCTAATACACGTCCTTGGTTAGAAACATGATGTCGATTAGCAACTGTTCCACGTAACAGCAAGGTCTGAACTTGATATTGCTGTTGAATACTGACAATTCATTTATATCATGTAATTTAATATTGTTTCAGAGCCGTGTTTTCATGTAAAAATATTCGTCTATAGATTAAGCCACAAATATGTCTGTTTTATTTGTGCGACAGTGCTTGCGTGACATTTCACTCAACTGGAGGACTTTTAGCAGAAGCAAATACGAATCGACTGTGAGCTGAAATATAAAGCTTTAGCTTTGTTACAGGGCCGCATAAATCAGAGTACTGACGTTTGAATCTATCCGAGGAGAATCTAACGGGAAAAAACAGTCGTCATTTTCGATACGTGTGAACTTTCCTCTTAAAAAGTCCGTTATGTGCTGGAACGAACAGAGGTAGCGTGGCTCTGACACGGTGGCGGCTCTAATATACTGCAATAAATATTATCCTTCGCTATTAGTAAGGCACAGTTTGTTTGATAGAGTACAAGTTTTCTTCTGCATATTGTGTTTTAGATGGGCATTGAGTTTTTAATTGATCATCAATGTCTTAAAATCGCTTCCGCTGACGAATGAAAGCTACGACAGCCAGTTGGCTGATTGAGTACGTTCCACGACAATATATATCTGTATAATACGCATTCCAAAGGAACTCCCGGCAATGACTACGTGCACGCCCTAGACTACGAGTCCTGACGGCACGGGAGACAACAGCTTTCTCATCTCCTGTGGTCCACAAGTACCCTACAGAATAAAACAAACGTGGCCAGCGTACAAACTGACGTAAAAGATATGCTATAGCGATGTTTTGTTGCGACGATAAGTAATCCACAATAATGTGCGAACTAGTATGGCAAGCAAAGATTCTAATGACGAACCCTTTGTGGTGCAGTGTATCATTTTAGTGTACGGTGGTACCTCACACCACAGTTGTTGGGCGTTGTGTGAGAGAGTCAACTAAGCCAAACAAAATCAGGTTGATTGCATGACTAATGAAGTTCGGTGTGCAGTAGTAATTGTTGACGCATGCTCTCTACATATTCGTATATGTTCAAATAATATTGGATATAAAGCTCAATCAAATTTACCGTTTTGATTATTTACTTTTTTTTCGTTTTCACTTTGTCCTGAGAGCTTTCCTTCGTAAAACACAATATTCGCAAGACAATGAAGATACTGACGTTTTCTTTGGTGATGTCTGCACAATGTGAATTGGCAATACACGTAAATGTTTCAAAAGAGTGACTAGCGCACGCAAAAAGTGTTCGCTGCACAACATATTAGACGCTGCACTGACTGCTGACATGCGTTGGGTACTTTGGGAAGGCGAAATGCAGAAAGGGGATCGGTTACCATCTGGAGAGTACACCGTACTGTTAGAGAAAATGTGTGCAACCTAGGGTTAGCTTCAACCCCCGTAATTGTTTGCCGGGTATTCTTACTTTTTTTGTAATGTTTATCTTCCTCAACAGAACCGTTAAAATTACGTGATTTGGACACTTGTATGTCTGGTCCCTACTGACAAGGCCTATACGTTCTATACCCATTCCCACATCCCGTCACAGATATGTACCACAATTTTTTAGCTATGCTTAACGTTCGGCTGCAGATGCATATGAGTTATGAAGCTATACTTCTTCTTTGACCACTTCATAACAATATATTTCGTTGCACTGCTACAGGAGGTGAGGAGAAAGGTGAGGCTTGATCATTAGTGTCCTGCTGTCTGTATTAAAATATAAGAACAATACTTCTTTCCATGGTAGACAGATGTGACCGAATTCGTTTAGTTTAATTCTTCATCTATCTATAATCCATTAATCTGACACCTCATTTACAAAGCACTTCCATGCCTGAACAGATCAACAGAATTGTGAGCATTTAATCTGATGTTCGATGCAGAAATATCCAACTTTGAAAATAGTTATAATTACCAGTACTGGAAAGTAGCAGGTGGGTTCAATTAGTGGTGAACATGGAATTTCCTTCCTGTTATATTTATCTGATTCTAATAGTTTTTTATGACAACTGGATAGCTCAAGAGATCGTTACCAAAGAGAACACACTTCGTACGAAACGTGGTTCTGTTTACTTTACGAATATTAAATTCTTCAGTTTTAAGAGAAAAAGTTTGTTCATACCATTTACTTAGTTTATTGACTTACGTTAGTAACACACTTCGTAACAATGGCTAGATCCAAACACGCTCAAATTAGGAGTCAAATTTAGATGCAATTTCACGTTGATTTTTGCCATTTCTGTATTGGTTTTCAAATTAAGCTATCACGTTACAACAGGTCAAGGAAGCTCTAATAATAAGTGAGATGATAATACAGGCCGCCAACGGTTAGTACTGACTAAGGATGACGGTACTGACTTGTTCACTAATATCTTGTGTAATTGCGCCCAGCTTCCGTGAATAAACCTATTAGTCAATCACTGTTGCCCTTCCATTTCACGAAAAACTTAATATGTCATGTTTTAGCAACATCTGCAAAATGTTTTTATGTTTTTGGCGCGACCCGACTGCATACGACGTACCCCGCGAAATCCCTCATAGCGAGGGAGAAGCCGATGAATTAAAACCGATGCCAGTGTTTTGGTTCCGAATGACTTGGTATTTTTTGGTATTTGTTTGGCTTCAGACATAACAAGTGTTTTTTTTTATTTTGTACTGATAACCGAAAACAAGGAAACATTTATTAGCCACAGCCATAGTGCAATTTTTTTAATAATCCTATTTTAAAAAAGGAGTAACTTTTATTTGTAAAATTTGCTTTTGTTTGAAATATTGCGTTATTATACAAAATGTGAAAAGCAGTCAGTGTTATTTTAATAGCAATGCCGAGAGAAGCGAGCAACAAATAAATGACTTAAGAATTGCTGCAGCATTGCTGAGACAGAAATGCCCCTGTCGCCGTGTGTGGTGGCTTAAGGTATGCGTGTAGGTGCAGTGTGCAAGAATTGTCCTCACCTGGTCTATACAGTTGTTTTACGCTGTCGTCCCTGCACTTCAGTGGTATTGCAGGATGGCACCAACCATAATGAGGAAAAATTTTTGCGAAGTGACGTAGAAATGAAGTTCAGCGCTTCATTTTCTTGAAAAGATTAAATGTTTGTCTGCGATTTCTTTTAAATAATAAACGAGGAAGGAAAATGTGGCAACATTAATAAATTAAAAACTTAACAATAATTGATTCATAGTATACAATAAAAACAGGAAGTAGGTGATCTGCTGCCTGTGTCTACACAATATGCTTTTATCTTCTTGTAGCCCTTGAAAACTGATAAATTAACACGAAAAATTGAGTTCTTGAAACTCAGTTTTCACCCTTTAGCACTGGTTGTTCGTAATGCCTAAATAGTGATATGATCCACGATTACTGAGCAAAGTTTCAAAATATTACAATCAATAGGAGAATACTGGTGATTTTTTGTAGTATTCAACTACCTATCACTTTTCGAGGAAAGCAGCGAACTGTGGAAGGGCGAAGTGTACTTTTATTTGCCTGTTTCATTTAATATTTTGATTCTGTTTGTCTTGAAACTGGGAAAGCCAAAATTTTTCAACCATTACTCGATTTCTACATTTATTTCAGGAAACAAGAGGAATAAAAACTGAAAATTGGTTATTTCAGAAACCAGTTATTTTGAGTGATTTTAACTTTCAAGTTCAACAGGACGTGCTAAGGAATCGATATAACCGAAAACCCGGTGTTTCAGCGCTAAGCGCCATCCTGATTTCCTACCTCACATAATGGCGCGTGAGCGGTAGCACTTGGAAATTGTTGGACGAAACAATGCCTGCTGCCGGAAAAGGCGCTCCCGGCCCCGAATGTTCCAGAGGACAATTAATGCGTAAGGGCACGACTGACTACGCCATACCACCATCGATGGTAGTACCTCTTACAAGCGAAACGTCATGAACATCCGCCTTGAGCAAGCGGCCTCCAGTAATACTCTTTCATCTACATCTACATCTACATTTATACTCCGCAAGCCACCAAACGGTGTGTGTCGGAGGGCACTTTACGTGCCACTGTCATTACCTCCCTTTTCTGTTCCAGTCGCGTATGGTTCACGGGAAGAACGACTGTCTGAAAGCCTCCGTGCGCGCTCGAATCTCTATAATTTTATATTCGTGATCTCCTCGGGAGTTATAAGTAGAGGGAAGCAATATATTCGATACCTCATCGAGAAACGCACCCTCTCGAAACCTGGACAGCAAGCTACACCGCGATGCAGAGCGCCTCTCTTGCAGAGTCTGCCACTTGAGTTTGCTAAACGTTTCCGTAACACTATCACGCTTACCAAATAACCCTGTGACGAAACGTGCCGCTTTTCTTTGGATCTTCTCTATGTCCTCTGTCAACCCGACCTGGTTCAAATGGCTCTGAGCACTATGGGACTCAACATCTTAGGTCATAAGTCCCCTAGAACTTAGAACTACTTAAACCTAACTAACCTAAGGACATCACACACACCCATGCCCGAGGCAGGATTCGAACCTGCGACCGTAGCAGTCCCGCGGTTCCGGACTGCAGCGCCAGAACCGCTAGACCACCGCGGCCGGCCAACCCGACCTGGTACGCATCCCACACTGATGAGCAGTACTCAAGTATAGGTCGAACGAGTGTTTTGTAAGCCACCTCCTTTGTTGATGGACTACATTTTCTAAGGACTCTCCCAATGAATCTCAACCTGGTACCCGCCTTACCAACAATTAATTTTATACGATCATTCCACTTCTAATGGTTCCGCACGCATACTCCCAGATATTTTACAGAAGTAACTGCTACCAGTGTTTGTTCCGCTATCATATAATCATACAATAAAGTATCCTTCTTTCTATGTACTCGCAATACATTACATTTGTCTATGTCAGTTGCCACTCCATGCACCAAGTGCCTATCCGCTGCACATCTTCCTACATTTCGCTACAATTTTCTAATGCTGGTTACTTGGATCTCCTCGCGAGGCTGGCTTGCTGACAGTAGCCATCTTGCCACTGCTGCAGCGTAAACTGCTTCTCGGCTTATGCGGTGAGTGGGCGCGCCGCCTGTGCAGCCTCCCTTTATCGCGGTGCACCTTTTAACGAGAATGCCCGTCACCTTGACCTTACAACTTCGTCTCAGCTAGTTTTCTGCTCTCTTCTCCTGTGCTGGTGTTGCCAAGTATGTCAGGGCTATCCACAACACAGATCGGCGATGTCGTGCTAACGCAGAGGATGTTTTCGTGAAGATGTGGCCTACAAGCTATTAGGAACCTCGGTCAAGGGTCAAAAAGTTGCTGTGGTAAGCCGGAACCTTCACTGATGACCAACACGAAGCTAAAAGGGTACATTTATGATCAGTGGCAATACGGAGAAGAATTACTGGACCTGTTGCATGGAATCAAGAATCTACTGATCATACAATATGGACTGAGGCGTAAATCAAAGAAAGCCGGAAGTATTTACGGCCACGTGATTAAGTAAAGCACACACGATATGCGATTGGATTGAACGAATTTGTGAATTTGTCAGGGGAGTTTCGAGAATAGGGGACGGAGATTTAGAGGTGCGGGGAGGGGGCGGGGGGGAGGGGGTTGCAAATCTCTTGGCCACAGAATAGAACCCTACGGTATGCGCCCAATTATTTGGCGTATACATTCGTATCTATGTCTTTCTTTCCCTATAATATCAGTCATCTATGGTTAGAGTTTTTCACATATTCCGCTCCTCAACGATTCTGTGAAGAACCTCCTTATTTCTTATCACTCCACGTATTTATCTGCAGACCTCTGTTAACACGATACCTCAAACGTTTCTGTTCTTTTCCGATTTCTCTCCACTCCATGATTCACTTCCAGTCAATGTTGTATTCAAGAGACACAGACACAGAATTTTTTCTCGAATTAAAGCATGAGTCCGACCCCAGTACATTTCCAAATATTTTTTTCAGGCAATTTTCAACAGTCGATATGCTCCTGACTCTCAACTGCATGAACTGGATTTTATTAGCACTATCTGTTTCGGGCGTAAGACATCATCTGGTGCGAAAATCACTTAAAACATTTCATTTATCATGAATTTTGAAACACGAAGCATTGAATATTTTAGTCCACATGAAACACGTAATAAAAACTCGTTCGTAGTATTTAGAAGTGTAGAAATCGTCCTATTCAAATGAGATGACAACCACAAATTTGTTGCCATCATCCGATGTCGATATGACGATTTTTGCCAGTGCTGCAGGGTACTCTTTGTGACACCGAAGTGGGATTCTGTCAGGACCAGTCTCTGACTGGTTTGATCCAGTCCGCCATGAATTCCTCTCCTGTGCCAACCTTTTCATCTCTGAGCAGCACTTGTAACCTACGTCCTCCGTTATTTGCTAGTACAGTTTTTACCC
This sequence comes from Schistocerca nitens, assembly GCF_023898315.1. Lineage (NCBI taxonomy): Eukaryota > Metazoa > Arthropoda > Insecta > Orthoptera > Acrididae > Schistocerca > Schistocerca nitens. The sequence continues at coordinate 555,717,448 of NC_064615.1, read as the reverse complement.
TCTACATCTCCCTCTAGTACCATGTAAATTATTCCCTGATGTCTTAACAAATGTCCTATCATTCCGAACTTTCTTTTTTTCAGTGTTTTCCATATACTCCTTTCCTAGCGATTCTGCAGAGAACCCGCTCACTTTTTACGTTATCGGTCCACTTAATTTTTAACATTCTTCTGCAGCACCACATCTCAGATACGTCGATTTTCGTTCATTCCGGTTTTCCCATACACATATCACTACCACACAATGGTCTGTTCCAAACCTACATTCTCAGAAATTTCTTCCTCAAGTTTGCTTTTGGACAATGAATAGATTCATTCCCAAATATATTGTCATCTAAACCGTAAAACCTCAGAAGTGTCTAAAAAGACTAGCTATCCTTATCTGGAAGCTCGTTTATTTTGGTGGTTCTATCGCTAATAATATCTTTTGGCGTTTTAACGTTTTGAATGGTTTCCTGTGCTGTTGTTTGTTTCAGAGTCATGTTTCCAAGCTATGGCTGGCGCTAGCTGCGTTTGAATGTTTTGTATGTTCGTGTATTTCCAGACTGAAGTACTTTACGTTATTAATATTCTACTGTTCTGTCATCATCGTTCATAGTTCCTTTCACGACTACGGAAACATCCCGTCATATACAAAGAAAAAGGAGAATCAAGACTTTTAATAGGAAGCGCATATAATTAGACGAAATATAATATTGGAATGTAACTAAATCAGAAAGGAAAAAAGGATAAAATGTTTGGTTACTCTACAATAAATTTAAGACGACAGTCACGATCTACTAGAAACAAGAAGAAAAGTGTAAAATGATAGTGGCTTATTATTTCCTAACCTAAAATTCACAAATAATCGACAATTAATTATGCCTATGCAAAGCATTCGGACTCATCTGTCATTAACAACGAATTTAATACCAACAGATATCATCAGGAATAACCGTAGTTGCTACTTGAGATAATGTTTTTATCTGTAAAATGAATTAAGAGAGGTTGTCTCAATTTCCGTTTTTTAGTCCCTTCTTCTTGTAAGTGTTGTCAATAAATTCCTCTCTTCGCGAATCTGCGAAGAGGCTCCTCATTCCTTACCTTATCAGTCCACATTATTTTCGACATTCTTCTGTACCACCACACGTGAAACGCTTCGATTCTCTTCCGTTCCGGTTTTCCCACAGTCCATGTTTCACTACCATACAATGCTGTGCTCAAAACGTACATTCTCAAAAATTGTTTCCTCCAATCAAGGCCTTTGTTAGATAATAAATGACTCCTCGTGGCCAGGAATGCCCGTTTTGCGAGTGCTAGTCTGCTTTTTATGCTCTTCTTGCTCTGTCCGTCAAGTGTTATTTTGCTGCCTACGTAGCAGACTTCCTTAACGTCTTCTGCTTCGTGATCAGCACTTATGATGCACTTTCTTTTAGTTATCATTACTATCGTTGCTTTTGGTTTACTTTCAGTCCGTATTACTCACTTCTTAGATCGTTCATTCCCTTCAACAGATCCTGTAATTCCTATTTACTTTCACTGAGGAAAGTAATGTCATCAACAGATATCATTGATAGTATATCACCCAGAATTTTTATTGCACTATTGAAACTGCCTTTAATTCCGTCATTGCTTTTTCGATGTATAGATTGAACAGTAGTGGAGAAAAACTACATGCCTGCCTTAGATCCTTTTTAATCCGAGCCCTTCGTTTTTGGTCTTCCACCCTTATTATTTCCTCTTAGTTCTTGTACATATTGTATAAAATGGCTCTGAGCACCATGGGACTTAACTTGTGAGGTCATCAGTCCCCTAGAACTTAGAACTACTTAAACCTTACCAACCTAAGGACGTCACACACATCCATGCCCGAGGCAGGATTCGAACTTGCGACCGTAGCGGTCGCGCAGTTCCAGACTGTAGCACCTAGAACCGCTCGGCCACCCCAGCCGGCGTATTGTATACTACACCCGTTTTCCTCTATAGCTTACCCCTATTTTTCTGAAAATTTCGAGCATCTTGAACCATTTTGCATTGTTGATTGCTTTTCCCAGTTCGACAAATCTTATAAACGTGTCTTGATCTTTCTTTAGCCTTGCTTCCGTTATCAACCGCATTGTCGGAATTGCCTCACTGGTGCCTTTTCCTTTGCTGAAGCCAAAGTGATCGTCATCTAACATATCCTCAATTTTCTTTTCCATTCTTTTGTTTATAATTCTTGTCAGCAACTTCGATGCATGAGCTGCTAACTTGACTGTGCGATAATTCTCACACTTGTAGGCTTTTGCTGTCTTCGGAATTGTATGGAAGATGTTTCTCCGAAAGTCTGATGACATTTCGTTAGTCTCATACAGTCTACACACCAGCATCGATACTCGTTTTGTTCCGACTTCCCTCAATGATTTTAGAAATTCTATGGATTGTTACCTATTCTTTCTGCTTCAATTGAACCTAAGTCTTGCAAAACTCTCATAAATTCTACTTCCAATACTGGATATCTATCTCTTCCATGTCGTCTCCTCTCTTTTTATCACATCAGACAAGTCTTCCCCTTCGTAGAGGGCTTCAGTATACCCTTTCCACCAATCAGCTCTCTCCTCTTCATTTAACAGTGGAATTCCCATTGCACTCTTAATGTCATCATCCACGCTTACAATTTTTACTGAAGGTTGTTTTAACTTGTCTATATATTGAGTCAGGTCTTTCGACAGTCTTTTCTTTTTCGATTTCGTCACATTATTCATGCAGCCATTCCGCCTTATCTTCCTTGCACTTCCTATTTATTTCCTTCCTAAATCAACTGTACTTCTGTTTTCCTGAATTTCCCTGCTTCGCGGTTCGTCGACGTTCTGTTACGCATGGTTTCTTCGCAGTTACCTTCCCTGTACATATTGCTCAGACGCGTCATTGATGCTGGTCAGTTTTCTCTTCCTATATTTATTAAGGGTGATGCTAACAGTGCTGCGATAAGAGGGAAATCAAAGCTTCGATTTCAAATTTTAAAAACTTTATTTTCGAAAACCATGATGATGTTGTTGAACGTATCTACACCGGATATCGCGTGGTGTAGGGGTAGCGTCATTGACTAGTGATGCCGGCACGGTAGCTCAGCGTGTTCTGTCAGAGGGTTAGCTGCCCTCTGTAATAAAAAAAACTGAGTTAATCGATCAATAACGAACTTAAACGGATGTACGGATGGATGTCTTACGACGTCCGCCCCGAGCAGATGAAGCGAACAAAATGAGATGAAAAAAAAAGTTATCACAACGTCCTTGATCCCCGGGTCGAAGCCATCAACTGCTAAAATTTTGAATAAAAATCATCAGTAATAGCGGCCGAAGACTTACAGTACAAGGAATCACCTTCGTTTTGTCTACAGCCTTGTCAAAGTGGGCGATGGAGCGGACAGAGTTTCCAACTTTTATTATTGCCCTTTTTAGAGATATCGATCCCTTTTCAACTGAACTGTCGCACTATCTGTAGGTTCAGAGAACTTCAAGCGTCTCTCTTCACTCCTTATTATTCCCGTATTTCAGTTATTTGCGTATTGCTTCTTCCTGGCTGATCTCTTAACCTTCAACCCACTCTTCATCATAACTAGGGATTGTGATCTGAGTTCGTATCTGCTCCTGGGTACGTCACACAATCCAAAATCTGATTTCGAAATCTCTGTCTGTCCATTATGTAATCTAACTGGAAACTTTCCACATCTCCCGGCGTTTTCCATGTATACCTCCTCCTCTTGTGATTTTTGGAAAGAGTATTCACCATTAATAGCAGAAATGTATTGCAGAACTCAATAAGTCCATGTCCTCTCTCATTCCTCGTATCAAAAACCCTTATTCTCCCGAAACTCTTTCTTCTACTGCTTCTCCTTCAACCGCGTTTCAATTCCTCATGACTATTGGATTTTCATTTACTCTTAAGTACTTGATTAGCAGTTCAATATCCTCATATACTTCCTCTATCTATTCATCTTCAGCATGCGATGTCGGCATGTATACCTGAACTATCGTTGTCGGTGTTGATTTGTTGTCGATTATGATGAGACCAGCTGTATCGCTGAACTGTCCACAGTAACGCATTCTCTGTCCTACCTTCCTATTCATAAGAAATCCTACTCCCGTTATAGCATTTTCTGCTGCTGTTGATATTACCCTGCATTTGTCTGACCAGAAATAATTGTTGTCTCTCCATTTCCCTTCACTGACACCCGTTATATGTAGGGCGAACCTCTGCATTTCGGTTTTCACATCTTCCCTACCACGTTCAAACTTCTGGCCATCCACGCCCCCATTTGCAGAACGTTACCCTACCGCATGTTATTCAGTCTTTTTCTCACGGTCACCGGCACCTTGGCCGTCCACTCCCTGAGATCCGAATGGGCGACTACTCCGAAATCTTTTGCCAATGGAGAGATCATCGTTACACTTTTTCGACTGCTGGTGACATGTTCTACGAATACACATTGTGGGACTTAAATGCAGTGGTTTTTATTGCTTTCCACACCCTCATTCCGTTGCGCGAAGCGGATTCTTTTTCCGTTTAGGGGGCAATTTCTCACCCAAAGGGCAAGAGAGCACCCTGAAACTCTGTCCGCTCCATCGCTCACTTTGACAAGGCTGTGGACAAAACAAAGGTGATTCCTTGTGCTGTAAGTCTCCAGCCGCGATTACTGATGATTTTTATTCAAAATTTTAGCAGTTGATGGATTAGACACGGGGATCAAGGACTATTTGATTACTAGTCAATGACGCTACCCCCACACCACGCGATATCCGGTGTAGATACGTTCAACAACATCATAATGATGGTTTTCGAAAATAAAGTTTTTAAAATTTGAAGTCGAAGCTTTGATTTGCCTCTTATCGCAGCACTGTTAGCATCACCCTTAATAAATATAGGAAAGAAAACGGTGATCAGTATCAATGACGCACGTGAGCAATTTACCTCAGACAAATTTGACTGGTGTAGTTGATTGTCGGTAATACTACGTTACTGCTATGCGCTACTTACTTAGGCAGAGCACCAAAAAATGAGAAATAGGAAAGAAACACAGACAGATGAGAACTGTTTCATGTAAACAGAAACGCAATAAAATCTTGAAGTTACACAGTTGTGTACGGCCCACCCGCAGCGCCGGATGCGACTACGTCGAATAGAAACCACGGACGACGTCTGTTGTGACGTCCAGCGCAACTAACTGGGCCGTTGGCCGACGCGCCGATCTGTAAACATATGTAGTTCAGGAGGGGCCATTCTGGAAAGCGAGCGGACCCTTTCCCGCTGCACACGTCCGGTTACAGCGATTCAGAAAGAGGCGCTGACTGTGCATTATGGGCTTCATTCTCTGATAGTCCTGTGTGGCTCTGCTATTTCGATGTTATCACCAAGACGGTGTCATGTCATTTGTTATGCACATGGTTAAGGAAACACAATAAACAATTAACACAAAAAGCGTTTCCTTAACGCAGAAGCATTTCATTGTAGCCTAAACAGCACAAAAAAGTGATTGAATAATTATAATAAAAATTTATCTTTGGTTCAAATGGCTCTGAGCACTATGCGACTTAACTTCTGAGGTTCAAATGGCTCTGAGCACTACGGGACTCAACTGCTGTGGTCATCAGTCCCCTAGAACTTAGAACTACTTAAACCTAACTAACCTTAGGACATCACACACATCCATGCCTGAGGCAGGATTCGAACCTGCGACCGGAGCGGTCGCTCGGCTCCAGACTGTAGCTCCTAGAACCGCACGGCTACTCCGACCGGCTAAACTATATCTTTTATTAAAAATTCTAGTTTGTAGACTCTAATGAACGCGGGATCGATAAGATATTAGACTCAAATTTTTCCTCATTCTAATATTACGTTGAAACATTTGTATCATTTATCAAAGCCAAAGCTCAATTTTCTCCTCTAACGTAGCACTTATATGAATATTATTGATTCTAGCGTCCTCCATCTTGATTTTAGATAAAGCTTTCAATGGTCCAAATTGCTCAGTTGAAGCACATGGAAATGAGACACTACGGTCGCAGGTTCGAATCCTGCCTTGGGCATGGATGTGTGTGATGTCCTTACGTTAGTTAGGTTTAAGTAATTCTAAGTTCTATGGGACTGATGACCTCAGATAAGTCCCATAGTCATCAGAGCCATTTGAACCAAATGAGAGACATTGTTGAATTAATGTAAATAAGGATCGCCATAGATGCATAATATACATTTATTATGTCACTACCGGTTTTGTTCAATAAAGATCATGAAGCTACACTGCCAACAGTCTTCATAGTAAATTCTCACAGAATTGTGCCGATATCTTGGCCCAAGAAGTCGAATCATCTTATATAATGTTGAAGGCACAATCCGTAACACAACGAGCACGCAAATAGTTCGCCGACAGCGGGGTATGAGCACAACAGCACCGAGTCCAGCGATTCCAGAAAGTGACATAATATCTGTACCTTCGTTGAGATATGCTGGTTCTTATTGATGTAAACATAGATCAACTGTGGAGCACAATACGATGAAAATTATTTACATTGTTGAACCTAAGAACGTAAGAAATACGCTCAACTCTCGCTAATCCGGCCCTCAGTACTCTGGCCTGTCAGTATTCCGTTCCGCATCCTAAATGGCGCGCAACAGTGGATTATGGTGCGCAATAATGTTCTTAGTGAATTAGAATATTAAACAATCTTGATGTACATATCGGGAATGGTTGCATTCTCTACACTTCAGTATCATATCTTCTAAAAGGAAACATGTTACCCTTGACCTCAGTAACTGAACGTCTTACACTCATCCTCATAAATTAAGGGTAATCGCAGAATGTGGTGCCACACAACGTGACACTACACAAAACTGGCGCTAATAGCATAGGCACATAGGGAACACACACGACACACAGTCCACGGTATTGGTGATAAGTTGATAAAACCGTCCTGAAACACATGTGCTACAAAACGCCACTGTTTTCTACACATGTACCACAACATCAATATGATCACCATGTACGTACACAGGCTGCACAACGGGTTGGCATACTCTGGTCAGGTGATCGAGCAGCTGCTGCGATATAACCTCCCATTCATGCACCAATGCCTGTCAGAGCTCCTGAAGCATCCTAGGGGCTTGAAGACGTGCAACGATACGTCGACCGAGAGCATCCCAGACGTGCTCGATGGGGTTTAGGTCTGGAGAACAAGCAGGCCACTCCATTCGCCTGATATCTTCTGTTTCAACGTACTCCTCCACGATGGCAGCTCGGTGCGGCCGTGCGTTATCGTCCACCAGGAGGGAGGTAGGACCCACTGCACCCCTGAAAAGGCGGATATACTGGTGAAAAGTGACGTCCCGATACACCTGACCTGTTACAGTTCCCCTGTCAAAGACATGCAAGGGTGTACGTGCACCAATCATAATCCCACCCCACACCATTAAACCACGACCTCCGTAGAGGTCCCTTTCAAGGACTTTAAGGGGTCGGTATCTGGTTCTTGGTTCACGCCAGATGAAAACCGGCGAGAATCACTGTTCGGACTGTACCTGGACTCGTCCGTGAACATAACCTGGGACCACTGTTCCAATGACCATGTACTGTGTTCTTGACACCACGCTTTACGGGCTCTCCTATGACCAGGGGTCAGTGGAATGCAGCTTGCAGGTCTCTGGGCGAATAAACCATGTCTGTTCAGTCGGCTGTAGACTGTGTGTCTGTGGCTGCAGTAAGGTCCCAAGCAAGGCTACCTGCAGTACTCCGTGGCCGTCTGCGGGCACTGATAGTGAGATATCGGTCTTCTTCTGGTGTTATATAGTGTGCACGTCCGGTACTGTAGCGCCTGGAGACGTTTCCTGTCTGCTGGAATCGTTGCCATAATCTTGAGATCGGACTTTATGGCACACGGAGGGCCATGCTACGACCTGCTGTGACCGGCCTCCAGTCGCCCTAGTATTCTACCCATCATAATGTCATCAATATGTGTTCTTTGAGCCATTTTCAACACATCGTCACCATTAGCATGTGTGAAAACGTCTACACACTTGTTCGCTGCATCGTACTCTGACATGCACCAACACACCTCTGCGTATGTGAACTGCTGCTAGCGCCTCCGTGCGACGACCGCATGTCAAATGCACCACATTGTCATACCCTGAGCTGATTTAAACCAGCAAACCACCCACCAGATTGTTGTTTCACCATGTATCAGCATTATCCTTAATTTATGAGCATGAGTGTAGATAAGCTGAACCGAGGTTCTTCACATACCCCCCTTGTTTTTCAAATAAATTTGAGACACGCTCAGTAATCCGGCCGTTCCGCTAATCTGACATACATGTGCGCAAGGAATGGCCATATTAACGAGAGTCTTGTGTAATCAAATTTTCTTTTTGTATCGGAAATTCCTTAGTCTCTATAAGCATGGGACAAATACAAAGCTCTCCAATTTCTTAAAACACGTAGGTGTGATGAGAACTGATTATTGCACCGATGTGCTGCGATGAGGGCTGCAACACAAATTTCAATTTTTGCTAATGTTACTGCACTGGATATATTGTCGCAAAGATGAATGAAAACAGTATATTCATGGTCAGCATTTTTCAGTGAAAAGTTGAGGAAGCAGATCAGTGCGCATGCTATTCAAGAGATTGTGTCCCGCCTCAGTTCGCGGCAGCACGAAGAAGGGACGCTAAGGGGAAACTCTACCAGTGCCAATGCGTACAATTTTCTGCGCGGTTTTAAGTAACTACTACACTGTTAGCAACAAATTTATTCTTGAAAAGAAATTTGCTGTCGTTAGGCAGGTTGCATCAGTTTCCTTGTAGTGTCTATATTTTCATAAAACACATAAGCATTATTTATATTTAGTAACACAATATTAAGCCAAATTCATGTTTACGTCTAACAAAATAAAAGTACATTACGATCCATCTAACGTTTATTAATAAACAGGGAACAATTAGAGCTATAAAAAACTAATTAAAAAAGCTAAACAACTAAGATAGGGTGGGACCTAAGGATAAAAGCTTCTTATAAACGCCTTGAAGCTTACAATTGTGGAATTGGTGGGATTGTCCTCAGTGATTCCACCTCCATTGTAGATGCCTCATGAACTGGTGAATGTTTGATACCCACATAGACGACTTTTGGACTTTTTTTTTTCATGAGTACAGCACCTGTCTCCTTCAGAGATATAGGCACCACTAGTGGAAAAGCAAATATGAGCAAAACGGGTATTTCTTTAAGGAAATTGTTATTGTATCAGTAGTATTAATAACGTTCAGCTGTGTAGCGTCACACATTGTTTTCCTGTTCTACGTGGTACGGAGATCAAGGAGACACTAGAATGTGTACAGGAAGTCTTTTATCTCCCTCTATCTCCGCAGATGTAATGGGAAGAAGCGTTGATACGCGGTAAAATAAAAAGTACCGTCAGCCATCCACTTTATACTGATTCACGGAGCATACATGTAGATGTTTTATGCATAAGCTGTTTTCGCACCGCCAACCTTCTCCCATACTACCTATCTTCTTCCATCCTGACAGTCACTACATATCCCGATCGATAAAAGTCGCTGCCCAGACAGCAGATCACGTTTCAGAGTGACGACTGTCAACGAGCTGTCTGCGTAGACAGTCTTTTTCGCAGCTCATCCTCTTTGCTGTCGTCTTACATGATTGACAGCGTTATATCTTGCTGACAGCCTGCTCCGTCATATGTTCTTACACGCAGTAGATCAAGAACAGTCCGCATCTCGTGGTCGTGCGGTAGCGTTCTCGCTTCCCACGCCCGGGTTCCCGGGTTCGATTCCCGGCGGGGTCAGGGATTTTCTCTGCCTCGTGATGACTGGGTGTTGTGTGCTGTCCTTAGGTTAGTTAGGTTTAAGTAGTTCTAAGTTCTAGGGGACTGATGACCGTAGATGTTAAGTCCCATAGTGCTCAGAGCCATTTGAACCATTTGATCAAGAACACTTTGCAGCTCCTGTACAGCCCATCCGCTGTTTAACCTTGAAAAGCAGCGACTACTGAAAATTATTCATATGGATATGGTGTCTGTTCTTTCGGACATTTACGAAAGAACAGACACCATTGATGACCTGCAGCCGTCTAGAACGAAATTGGAATTATATTAATACATTCAGCTGCTAACAGGCGTTGATATATACCAATGGGGACAAGTGAAAATGTGTGCCTCCCCGAACTATTACGGGACTTGGTAAGAATGTCTTCCACGAGTAATGAGTGTGTTGGTGTGGGACACTACGAATGGTGTGGTTGGACATACAAGGTGAAAATGTGGGTCTCTTGGGAGGCGTGCGCGAGATAGTCCCTGCAGTCGCACTATCCTCTCTGCCCTCGGTGGCTCAGATGGATAAAGCGTGTGCCATGTAAGCAGGAGATCCCGGGTTCGAGTCCCGGTCGGGGTACACATTTTCACCTGTTCCCGTTGATATATATCAACGCCCGTCATTCCATTCGGGCATGGGGCACAGGAAGTATGATTCCTTAAGCGCCTCCCTGTGAGTTGCGATTAGTATAAGCTAATTTTCGCAGACCCTTGAGGAGGTGGGTTGGGGCGATTTGTAGGGGGTTGTAGTAGTTACAGAGCTACGCCACTTAAAGCTGGTTCTTGAAACTTTTCAAGTAGACTTCCGCAGGACAAATGGCGTCTGTCATCAAGAATGTGTCGTTTTAGGTTTTTCCGAATCTCTACAACGCCCACCTGAGGATCAAACATAAGATCAATCGCGCTGCCGTCCTTTAAGTACATTCAATACTCTCCATTAGTCCTGTTTAGTGTGAGACTCACATCGAAGTCAATGTGGTCCCATACTCAGTGAATGAATATAGACGAGTGAATGCAGGAATCTTGCATCGCTATTCTAGCCAGGGTCCTAGTAGAGCTGGGCTGACATTACCTTCCTTCGTCCCATTACGACGTGTGAAGGGTGCACCCGCGTCGTGCAGATGTCTGCGACGAGTGCTTGTCGGGTTGCGGTTGCCATGGGCGAAGGGAAGAGACAGGGCGAAACCCAGTGCCTCCTCCTCTCTAACAGCATCAGGGGAACTGCTGAGCTTACGTCTCCGTCCAAGACGGATCACCGTTAACGGTGCTGAACTGCACGAGCGCCAGTTCTCTGTCGCGCACATCGAATATCGATAGCTGCGGCCCCGCTTTGCGTGTCTTTGGCCGTTGTCTAGAAGGAGACCGCGCCGTCCCGAGAGGTGGCGCGACGCTCCACGGACGCGCTCTCTGGTTTAGGGCTGTGTAATACCTGGCTTCAGGAGGTAACTGAAATGACTGAGGGGAGGCGTTCGGTGCTGTTGGTGAGGAATGCCGGACATTTGCCACGCCGGACGTTTGCCACAACGCCCCTTCGCCAGGTAGCTTGAGGAGCGATCCCTCAGGTAAGGGACGCCCTTCCCCGCACTACCTCTGTCCGCTTTCAAACCGCCGTGTACACATCTTACTCGATACAACCAGTACGTAAGGAACCTTTTTCTTCGACATCTTGGCCAAATACAGAGCTTCTTTTCCGAAATCGAAATATTTATAACTTTTGGGAAACGAAAGCAATACCGACGATTATGTCAGTATGTAATTAGTTCTGCCAAGTATAAATATAGATTCCTCTGTCTGTACGGTAGCTTCCTTTCAGCTTACTGATTGCGATAGAAACAGTCCATCGGCATGGGAGCAACAAGAAAGGAACAATGTAACGAAAATGCGAATGTACGCCAATCATTTCTTTTTGATCACTACATTTGTGCCTACTTTAATTACTACAACTGCATACCCAAAAGACAATAGGGAAAGAATAAATGGGTATGTGAATGCTTGAAAGAAGAACGACATACTCCATATTAATTTACTATCTAAAACATTAGTTAATAAAGTGTAGCGGGACAATGTTCATAACATAACTGAAAACACGTTCACTAAATAGAGATAAGAACATTTACGATTGACATGGCATCTAAAGTCGACTTACAATTTTAAAATTTTAGAAATAAGGAAATGAAGTAATACAGAATGCTACGCTTGTAACGTACTTTGTTGTTCTACATTTTTTAGCTCTGGTATTTACAGGGTCACAGAGAAAGCATCATAGGTTCTGGAGGGAAAAGTCGTAATTGTAATTATCTGCACTACAACAGAAACAAGGAGGACAACTTAAGGAAAAATATTGTAAGCTCACAATCGACTCTGAAGCAGATAGTTCCTGTGACTTATTACGGGCAGAGGTTATATTCGACAACCAGAATAAATTAATAACTGGCTCCTTTTACTGACCCCCTGTCTCAGATGAAACAGTTGCTGAACAGTTCAAAGAAAACTTGAGTCTCATCACACAAAAATACATTTTCATACACTTCCGTAATTGTTCTAAATGATTTTTTAAAAATTATTTTTAACAATTAGTTGACGATGCCATTCAAATTGTAAATGGTTACGAAAACACACTTGACCTCTTAGCCACAAATAATCTTGAGCATCACGACGGATACAGGGATTAGTAAACACACCCTCGTAGCGAGGCTCACTTCCGTAACAAAGAAATTCACCAAAACTAAACGCGAAATATATCAGTTTATAAAAGCAGCTAAAAATTCGGGTGACGTCTTTCTAAGAGATAGTCTCCAATCCTTCCAAACTATGTAAAAGAAGACCATATGTGGCTTAAGTTCAAAGAAATAGTATCAACAGCACTCGAGATATTCATACCAAATAAATTAATAAGAGACGGAACTGATCCCCCATGGTACACAAAACACGACAGAAAGCTGCTGCAGGAGCACCGCAAAAGGCACGTATAATTTAGACGAACGCAAAATCTCCAAGATTGGTGAAGTTTTACTGAGGCTCGAAATTTGGTGCGAATTTCAATGCGAGATGCATTTAATAGTTTCCACAACGAAATTCGGTCTGGAAATGCGGCGGAAAATCCAAAGAGGTACTGGTCCCATGTTAAGTAAACCAGCGGAAAGGCTCAGTAAGTACCTTTACCGCGCGACAGCGACGGTAATGTTACTGATGACAGTGCCACTAAAGTGGAGTTAGTAAATGCATTTTCCGAAATTCCTTCACCAAAGAAGACGAAGTAAATATTCCAGAATTCGAAATGAGAACAGCTGCTAACATAATTTAGAAGTAGATATCCCTGGTGTTACAAAGCAACTGAAATTACACTGTCAGTGACAGAGGAAATGATCAGATATCTTTTCAAAAAGTCTCTAATGTATAAGAAAAGTAGGTCTAATACATTTGTTTCTGATGTTCGTTAGTAATAATTAATTTTCAGTAGTAAGCTCCTTGCTTTTACTGACCTGTTTAAACATAATCAACAATTTAGTAAAAAAATTTAATTTTTAGAGGACTATATGTAAATGTATTTAAGTAGATTTACATCTACTATTAATGTTTGCAGCTAAACTTAAATAGAAAATATTTGAGGTGCCAAAATTGTCAACCTTCGGATCAGATCAGTTTTGGGATGTCAATTTTAGGTGCAATTCAAAGGTTCAATTCCCATTTTCTTTTACAAAAGCGTATACTATCAATTTAACAAACCATGATATTTTAGATGATAGTTGCGATTCTGAAGTTTCAGAAAATTATTTTAGAACTCACAATTATTTAATAGTATGGCCATAATATTGGAAGGTAGAAAAACGTTATCTTAACGTGACAACAATAGGGATACTTTTGTGAGGCTTGAAACACTTTTTAATTTTTACATTAAAGGCTGATTCGCATCACACTTTGCACAGGATTTGGACCTTGAAAATGATAAATGACCATCTACCATTCTGGCGTGTGTAAAATCGTCATAAACACGCTGAACTAATGTACACTCTATTTACAATTACAACTTAATATTCGCTCCTATAATGCTGCTTCAGTGTTTTAATAATTTTATCTCAGTAATCGGCGAGGACTCAGTAGTCTTCATAGTTTTTTAATACATTATTTTTAACGTATTTTAGTCCAGTTTCTGAATATGGGCAATGGCTTTCAAGCAAGGCCTAATGTTGCCAGTCTCTTCATAATTCTGTACGATTCTCTCTATCCTGTCGTCCAGCTTAAAGTACTTCTTCTTCCTCTTCTTACCTTCAAGATTCATTTCCAATTTCATGTACATGCAGTTTGTGAGCTCTGCTTCCATTTTCAAGCACTCCACTAAATAGTTGATTCTAGGGTGAGGGTTTCCTATAATACTATTTATTTTGTTGTGCCACCCTTCAACAACATTTGTTGTTCGGTGCCTTTTTCCGTAACTGCGATATCCTCATTCTCTAACCAGTTAACCACAAAGTAGTCAAAAAATTGAGAGGACCTTCCGTTATCAGGAGCTTCTGCATGAATCTCAATCCATCCATTGCTTACGTCCTCTGGTTTTACAACTGCCAGCGCTGCACACATGCTGACGTGAAGTCTTAAATCGTCGTTCTAGTTGTACTCCTCAGTTACACCGAGAACTCGAATACTTCTCCATAAACTCTTCTTCATATGGAAATAGAATCCATTTATTTCAGTTATGGGAAAAACTTGACGAATGGCCAGTATCGCAGCTGCCTCAAAGTCCACCTTTACTTGTTTAGGACACCACTCAGAGACTGCCTGTTTTATCAGCGAAACAGACGAACATATATGTCTTTCTTCTTATTAGGGAGCAGTGCAAATACAATAGAAGAATGTTTGTTTCTTTAATATGGCCTCCCAAGTCTACGTGTATGGTTTAGATCTGTGCAAACTGCTTGCTACATCTCTTAAATGCTCCATCCATAAAAAAATGGGAACATGTTTTTAAATTTTCTTTTCCTTTGCTTCCACTAAAAATAATTATTCTCACCTCTAATCTATCGTCTTCCAGAAGAAAATTACTGCCATCCCCCATTTTTAATAGATTTTCATGAAGATAAATTTCATAAGAGTTCTTAGGCTCTTGTTGGTTCCCCCGCTCTTGACTCCATCGACGACGCTTGGTTCTCTTCATATATTCTGAATTAGGCATCACTGTAACAAAGTCATAAGCTTTATTATGTAGATGTCCCATTTCATCCGCGTACATCTCCGATAGCTGTGTGGTTTCTTCTAGAGACCTTCTCTCCGCCCTTTCCACTTGCTTTCTCACTTTCAGAGCCGCATCGTCAGGTGGTCCACATAGATGTTCTAATACTTTCAACACTTCTCCGTTCCTCGAAAGCAGCTTTCTCTTGCTATGATCCACTTTTCGGCGTAAGCACATCCATGTAACAACACCCTCTTTAGATTACCTCTGTTTAAGATACGCATAACCTTTGTAATGAGCAGGAGGCCTGCCCATGTTCGTTGTAATGACTTCCATACTGATGGTCACGTTAGGAACTTCGAAAGCAAACTGGGCGGGCGGGTGAGGAGGAGGAGGGGGAGGAGGAGGGTGGGGTGACACAAGGGACCCTACCCTTCGGATCATGTAAAACCGTGGCAAATTTCCGGCGTGGCAAATGTCCGGACACCGTTGGTGAGCCGCGTTTTCCCAGGTGGTGCGCAGGTGAATACAGAGGAAGTGGCGCCCTGGTCTCGTGATCGTCGCTGTGAGTGACCTGGATGTGACGAACCTAGCACCTTACAGCCTTTTGGCGCTAACCGCAGAATGCAACTATTTTTCTTTTATCAAAACAACGTATATGTTAATGGTATGCGTCGGATTTTGCTTTATGTGAAATTTTCTGCATGTTTCTCAAGGATTCTTGCTTCTCGGTTACGTGCCCCTTGTGTTACATAGCCAAAGTGTGTGGCCGCTAAAGTGTCACAGGCCCTCGCTTCATGAAAACTGCGGCGAGATTTGGATTTTAACCATACATAAAAAACTTGTTGTCAGGTGTTTTACGTCACCATCTCTGTTCACTTTGCCGACCAAATACTACTAGTGAAAATTTTCCTCCAACAAAATTCTAACCACCGTACCTCCGGGTCGAGTGCCAACGCGCAAGCGTGCGTTAGGGATCTCTGCTACTTTTTTTTTATTTCACGCGGTATACTCAGTGTCTTACCTTTTTATCTTCTTTTTCGTATTAATTCTTGAAATAGTTTCTTATGTTTAAAACTGAAAAAAAGTTCTTTCTTCAGGATTAGGATATTCTTTCTAATCGGTATTCGTTAAATTATAACATCTACTCCTCGTCAATACAAACCAAGATAGACGATCAAAAACTTTGGGAACTGCTCACCGTATTTTCTGCCACATCTTTGTTACATGAGCCAATGTTGTTTTTGCAGATAAGACTGAAAGTTCAGTACATCCGGAGTGGCTGTGATTACAGAACAGTGTGTGCAATGAGTCACATAGGAGGTATACTACCGGTGTTTGAAAATCTGCACTCTGGGTGGTAAATAATGCTCAAGTGTATAGTGATAGGGCACGTTTGTGTAATAATAGCAAATTTACTCTTTGTCCACGCCAAATTGAATTCTGATTTGAACAAACGAATCTATGTGCGAAGGTATCCCGTAACTGACACTTTCTGCAGAGAGCTTGTGGTGCTGGATTTATGTTGTGTAATATTTCTCCCATACATTACATTCAGCCAAGTGGATTTGACATGTAACGGTAGGAATTTTTGATAAACATTTAGCCAAACCCTGCTCCAGTCTATCGATGAGCAACTCCTGTAAGCTCCAGAAGGAGAATTGTCCTACACCCTTGGATAATACTCTAGGATGGCATATGGCAAGTACCATTAACATCGATATTTTACTTCTGGTATGGTTCGCACGAGTGTTTCCATGCAGTCTCCCTAGTACACTGACTGTTTAACCCAGTATCTTACGGAGAACCGAAGTCCATCACCCGATTAACTTACGACTAAGCCTTTGTCACTATTTGATTTCATATCTACATCTACAACTCCGTTTATAATCCGCAAACTACGTTGTGCTGTATGGCGAAAGGAACTTTTAGTATCACAATATTTGCTCCCTTTCCAGTTCCAGCGGGAAGAAGATTATCAGTAAGGTCGTCCCCTATTAGGTCTACTTCTTTGTTTTTCTCGTCGTGATCGTTTCGCAAGATGTATATGGAAGAAAATATGTTGCCATATTGTTACTGGAACATAAACTCTCAGAAATTCAACAGCAAAACCCTCTGTGATGCACAACGTCTCTCTTATATCTTCTGGCACTAGAGTTCGTTGAATATCTCAGTAACGCTCTGGCGTCGACTAAACGATCTCGTGACGCAACTCGCAGCTCATGATTGGATCTCTCACTGTAGCGCGCCCTGGATCCCATGGAAGAATAGTGCCATCTGAGGTTCATAAGTATTAGTGCCATCCATATAGATTTTCATGGACGTAATTTTAGTTCTCTAAAAGAGTCCTGACATCACCAGGCGATGGAAATAAACCATCTGATGTGTTTCTAAAACTTAAGAACTATATATAAAATCTTTTACCTGTCTCGATCTGATACATTACTCTACAACTGAGACTCTGACTACAAACGCTGACAAACCTGTTACACCAACTTTTACATTTTTTGTACTTGACATTTTATCATTCATGTGCTGCAATTCGTAACGAGAATATGTCAAATTTGTACTC
Organism: Schistocerca nitens; assembly: GCF_023898315.1. Lineage (NCBI taxonomy): Eukaryota > Metazoa > Arthropoda > Insecta > Orthoptera > Acrididae > Schistocerca > Schistocerca nitens. Next base: position 555,699,880 of record NC_064615.1, on the reverse strand, counting down.
AGGTAAACTTCTGAATAAGTATTATTCAGAGTTGCGATCTATAAATTAGTTGGTATAACCAGCAGTTTATTGAAAACTTCTCTCATTAGCGGAAATGTTTCGAGGTACACTATCAGACGATGGCATTCTACCTTCAGTTTACGTAGACAGTCTCTCTAGTAGACGTGATCTGTAGATCGCTAGTAATCAGTTGTAAAGTCATATATTATTTTGGTAACGACAATTAAAACGATTTTATATAAAAAATTAGATGTTACTTATAATCCGTCTTGTATAACCAGTGATTACGGTATCCCATCAGACATTACGTTTGTTTTTGCAAAACGTTACAAGTCATAGAGACATAAGGCGTGAGCATAAAACATATTCCACAATTTTACAACAAACTGACGTCAGAGATACACGTCTGTAATTGTGTACATTAGTGGACGACCATTTCTGAAAACGGAATTGACCTGCGCTATTTTCCAATCGCTTTGTACCCGACGTCGCTCCAGTGAGCTACGATAACCTGCTGCAAGAAGCGGAGCAAGTTCTTTCGCTTAACCAAAGCCTTATCACGTCCCGTCCACTGTTGAGCTGTAACGCCGGAAATGCATTTCCTCCTATTTCTATCTATTGTACTATAAATTTTTTTCCTTACTTTGTTACCTGAAGATATGACATTTCTGTGTCGATGTATAATTGATTTGTTTTGTAAATATTATTTGTATTTTTACGCTGGGTCTTGCCTAGGGAAAACTATGCTATCGAACTATTACATCGATAGGTCGTGTGGAGAACCGAAGTGTTTAGGATTTTTGGTAGTGTGAACTCTGCAGCGTGGAGCGCGGACAGAGCAGAGGAGTCTGGCGGGAGTAGTGCAGTGGAGCAGGTGTGTTGTGTGACGCTCCCGCGAGTTGCCGCGCTTTCGGGGTTTGGCAGCATGTAATTGCGCTCGACTTGCTATGATAGTTTTTGACACGGTGTCGCGGACGGGAAGCGTTAGCTGGCACACATCAAGAGCCCGTTTCGGCTGGAGACCGTGTCGAGAAGAAGGCGCGCTAACATCCAGCTTCTGCAACAGCGACGGCCGACAGTGAGTGACTGTCGCCACCTCCTCGATCGACGGCTTCAAACCTTCAATCAACCAACAAGGAAGACTGGAAGCACGTAAAGTTTTAGAACTGTATGACAGACCTCAGCTTTTAAAATTGTTGCATCACAAAATTACAGCAACTTAGCATGAACCTTTGTTGCTCATTGTCCCAACTGCATTACCAAGCAGGGTCCCTTCCTTTTCCGAAATTAACCCGAGTGTCGTTGAAATTCAGACGCCAGCGTTGAAGTAATATCATTCCATTTCACTGCTTTAATTTCAAAGTTCAGTTAATGTATTCATAGCTGGCTACAATATTTAGATTACGCAAGCACAAATTAAGAGTGCGAGTTTTGTTACCATATTTTAGCTTACCTGTGACTGTAGCTCGGCTTGGCACGTACTAAATGTTACTATTGTTAATTGTTCAGAATCATTTAATTCAAGTTCAAAGTTAAATCTCTTATTTATAAATTGCGTAGATTCAAGTAGCTTTTGAAATGATTGTTGAGGTAGCCCAAGACTAACCTTATTTTACTGAATTTCGTAGTGCTTCAGAAACAAATCTCACTATTAATTTCAGTCACTAAATTAACTTACAGTTTTCCGGTTTTATTAATTCTTTTGCTAAATTAAGTCAGAGTGTAGCGAAATTTATTACTTCTGACAAACTTTCAGTTTTCACACTACACGTGTCAAACTTCAGTTGCCACGCTTCTAGTGCTAATTATATTTGTAATAACCTTTCTTATGCAGTTACTATAGTAATTGTCCATAGGACTGGCGACCGTAATTTCCCCCAAATCTCAAATATATAATTACCGCTAGTTACCCATTTTCAAAATTAATTTCCACCAGTTTCATTTGCATTTTTCCTTTCATTTAGATGTAACTCTTTCCTCCCTCTTTATCGACAGATTAACTTCGGTGACGATTGCTTTTCCCAAATTTTCATTAGGTACACGCGTATTAATTTTTCACTGTCATTAAGGTCGATAAGTGTGGAGGAGGTTTCAGAGCAGTTACGGTTGATTTCCAATTCTGCGATCGCTTATCTCAATATCTGCCATGTCGGTGCTGTTGCGATGATAGAAAAGATATCTTCTCCCATAGAACAATGGTGAAAGACCGAATTAAGTAATTTGGCTTTATCTATGTCATCTTTTCTTTAAGTGGCAGTATTGTCACTGGGAGGGTTAACCAGAGATTTCGATGCGCTTACTAACTTTGCGTTAGTACAAAACTTATCGGAATTTTTAAACAAATCGTTTGGCAAAATTTTGCTTTAACTCAATTAACGCTTCGTGCATTTTTCTCCTTACGCTCATTACGTGTTCATTCACCTTTCGTTTGTGTAACGCCGAGAGAGCTTGTGCTATTCTTGAAATTTATTTGTACCACTCCGATACAATAGTACTACGACACTTCAGACCAAATGTTCATGAAGCTGCACCGACTGCGAACTCCAATCAACTACATTACACAGTTGACAGCAGAACGATACAGGACCCCGTTGTAAGGTCAACACTGGCTAGAGGACGCGTGTAGGCGAGGTTCCTATGTAACCAATAAAACTCGAAGAACAGAGCAAGCGAATAACTTAACATTCCACAAACCACCATTTCGAAGGCTTTACGAAAATGACTGAAGCAGTAACGTTGCCGTTTGGAGTTAATACTCGCGTTGCCTCCGGAAGGGAACAGTGAGTCGCTTGCGAATGGTACAGCGGTGAGATGCATTACGCTAATCCAGGGCACAGAAAATCCCTGTACCATGGTACACCCCGGTAGGAACTCATCGCAGTTTAACATCTTGTGTGCCATCTCACTTGTTAAAGTTTATAGATCCATTTCCTTCATCGAACAGTCAATTACAAGACACGTCCGTTCGGACATGCTGCAGAATTATCCATAACTACCGGTAGACCCCAATATTGTCTACTTCATCTGTTAACAGGATGCTGCTCACTGCTAATCCCATTTCGATGCTGCAGGAATGCAGGAGTTCACGATCTCACCGCTTGCAAATTCCTGATCAAGTTGGGGAGATAACAGGAATTTCTGTCACGTCCTCCGTGCTCATCCGAATTAGTCCAAATGGGGTGTGTGTGTGTGCTGGGGTGTGAAGAGGGGGATGGGAACGGTTGGTTTGAGTGTCTGTGTAATATTTTGTGTTTGTGCCACCTTCAGTAAAATAGCTAAAAGAGCTAAGAGTTCGTACCAAGAATAAGTTGAAGAGAGTAATATGAACTTGTTGCATCTAGTGTAGTATGAAATTACTCGAGAACTTAACATCTGCAGCATCAGTAAGCGAATGCACATGGACTAACTGTAAGAGTATCTATAAGTTTTTTATAATTAATGGAAGCAAAGCTCTCTACCATTACACTCTAAGATGAAGACGTAAGCTCGGCAGTTCCCGTGATGCTGTTAGAGAGGAGGAGGCACTAGGTTTCACCCTGTCCCTTTCCTTCGCCCATAACAACTGCAACCCGACAAGCACTCATCGCAGTTCATCTACACGCTGCGGGTGCACCCTTCACACATTATATTGGGATGAAGGAAGGTAATGTTAGCCCACCTCCGCTAGGACCCTGGCTAGAATAGCGATACAGGATTCCAGCATTCATTGCGGAAGAATCAACAGAATGGAACGGAAATCGGTATATACTGAGTACATGTACAGACTATAAATGATTACAATTTTAGAAAAATTAGATAATTCATTAATAGAAAGAGTTTCACAAATTGAGCAAGTCAATAGCGCATTGGTCCACCTCTGACCTCTATGCAAGCAGCTATTTGGCTTGGCATTGATTGACAGAGTAGTCGGATGTTCTCCTGAGGAATATCGTGTCAAGTGGCGCGTTAGATCGTCAAAATCCCCGTCCGGTTTGAGGGCCCTATCCATAATGCTCCAAGCGTTTTCAATTGTGGAGAGATCCAGTGACCTTCCCAGCTAATGGAGGGTTAGGCAGGAATGAAAAAAAGCGTCTGTGGATGGGCAGTATCTTCCTGACATGCCATGAAGGGCAACAAAACGGGTCATAGAATATCGACGACGTGCCTCTGTGCTGTAAGAGTGCCACAGATGGCAACAAAAGGAGTCCAGCAATGGAATGAAATGACACCCCAGACCACCGCTCCTGACTGTTGGGCCATATGGTGGGCGACATTCAAGTTGTAACCCAACCACTGATAGGTGCCTCTCCACACACGTCTCCGCTAGTCAACGGGGCTCAATTCCTAGTGGGACTCATCACTGAAAACAATTCTACTCCAGTCAGTGAGATTCTAGGCCGAATTCGTGCGTGGAGACACCGCAGACAATGGCGATTGCTTCTACTGATTTTCTTCGTGCTTCTCAAATCCTACCTTGGCCAGAAAGGTCGTCAGATCTCTTTCCAATTGAGAACATTTGGAACATTATGTATAGGGCCCTCCAACCAGCTCGGAATTTCCCTAATCCAAAGCTCCAGTTAGACTGATTTTGGCACGATATCCCTCAGGAGGATATTCAACACCTCTCTTAATGAATTCCAAGTCGAATAACTGCTTGTATAAGGGCCAGAGATGGACCACCGCGCTATTGACTTGCTCAATTTGTATAGCTCTTTCTCTTGAATAAACCGTCCAATGTTCCTGAAATCGTAATCATTTGTTTCTCTGCACACGTACATTACGTCTATCGATTTCCATTCCATTTGGATAATTCCTTAGTGGCACGTCTAAAGGTACAGTTAATGCACACTGGTGAACCCACTTCAAGCTTTGGTAATAACTGGTAGGTAGGAGGAGGTTGCCGATGTAGAAAAGGCAAGGCTGTAGAGGAAGATCCACTGTGAGCGTACTTCCTTTCAAAACATTATTCATGTGCTGGTGCGTAAAACTTAAGGACGAAAGTAACTTTCACTTGATGATGTGCCACCGTCAAGAAACATTTTCAACGGAACTTGAGCCATACTTAGAAAGAACTGCTACAGTATAGCACAGGTATCTGAAAGAAATTCGCGATCAGGTGAATAGAAATGACGCTTTTGTTCAAAAACAGTAACTAGACACTCGTTGATCCCGTGCTCACTGCAGTCGTAATTGTCGATGTCGTTGGGTCAACAGCGGAACACACAGGGTTCTCTGCTATGGAGCACCACGTTCAGCAAAATGCGCTGAACGGCGTGCCTCCAAACACTTGTGTTTGCTCCAATGTTGTGCTCTGTTTTCAGGTCTGCAATCGGCCGCCTCAGACGCTGCTTTATAGAATGCGAGAGCCACCGGCCCGATGAAGCGTGAAAGTCCAACATCTTATCACCTATCCGTGCATTCACAGTCTTTCTACCACTTTCCATAGACGCTCGCAACAGTAGCACATCGACAGCCGACTAGCTTCAGTGTTGTCGAGATGCATGTTCCCAGTCGCCAGGCTATAATGCTCTGCCCTTTGCCAAAGTCGCTTATGTCAGTGTCTATCACCATTTGTGACCCATATTAACGGTGGAATGATTCCCCTCCCCCTTTTTTTCACTCCTAGGAGTGTAGCGGGATGTTTGAAATCCATTGGAGAGCCAGTGTTCTATGCACCTAAATATCAGACTAGTTGATGGTGTGGCAACTGGAGATCCCAACTGGGAATAAGCGGGAAGTGCTTAGGAGTTCTGGCTTTACAACGAAGGGAAATCTCCGGAAAACTTTGGTCGGAGCCAGGGACAACGTCCTTCTACGAGAACTTTGTCCTCTCCAAAAATTAAAATGTTGTGCAGCCGCTGCGTATATAATCTTACTTACTATCACTTTTCTTCCTCTTTTCGGTTCTGCCGCTCAGGGTAGCCGAGCAGTCTTAGGCGCCTTGTCACGGTTCGCGCGGTTCCCCCCCCTCGGAGGTTCGAGTTCTCCCTCGGGCATGGGTGTGTGTGTTGTGCTTAGCGTAAGTTAATTTAAGTAGTGTGTAAGTCCAGGAACCGATGACCTCAGCAGTTTGGTCCCAAAGAACTTACCACAAATTTCCAATTTTCGGTTCTTCAGTGTAAGCAGAAAACCAGTCGCTGCGTATATAATCTTACTTACTATCATTTTTCTTTCTCTTTTCCGCCAACACAATGTAGCAAATAGCTTCATGAGAAGCTTGTGTTTCTAATGGGTATCAGCGACACCAAAGAAACTGTAGATTAAGATGCCGAATTAATTTACTACACCTTGCTACCATTTTGACATTCTTTGATCATTTATTAATTTTCATTAAATGCTATTAAAGCTGCAAAATCATACATCGACAACGTTTTCTGATTTCATGATTCTTTACACTGTATTGAGTCAGGTCAGACAAATTTATTTCTGATGTTCCCAAGCTCTAGCCGGCAACCAAAGGTCCAAATTGTTCTAGGCCACTTCATGTGCTTCCTATGAGTTGCAAGCACATTTCATGTGACTACCTTTTACGAAGTGCTGGTTTGGTGATTCCCTTTCAGAATTCAAGATCGATTGTATTGCTTGCCAGAAGTTTAACATGTTCTCTGCTTATGAAACGAGAGTGATGACTCAAGACTAAGAAATAATGGAACTCTTAAGACAAAGTGCTATATCACATTTACACAAAAGAGTAAGTGTGGTATTCTCAGCTAATTATCTGCTTCCAGACCTCAGCAGTTGCTACTTCATGGTATACAACTGGATTTCTGTAATAATCAGAAAGCATGACTCATCGACGAGAGGTTGGTGGACATCTTAATCGTATCAGTCGGAAAGAAGTAATGGGTGGACGTAATGTGGTATTTGTGGTATTGATGTTTACAGATCTCCCCATAGATGCGATTGGATGGAACAGTTGAGTGGGCTTTACCAGAAGGTGGCAGTTTTCACCATTTAGTTCGATACTTTTTGTTCACATCATTCATACTCACAAAAATTGTTCTGGGATGCCTACATTAACCAGTTCAATGTTTCAAGAAAAATAATTCTACTAAAATTACTTAAACGTTTGCTATCTGTTTCGCACAGCTTCTTTGTTGTACATTTATTGTTCTTTCGAGCGTTAATTTCTTAATTCTCCTTGCTATGATATGGAATTCACTCTTATTTTGCGAAATATGTATCTGTGCTGTTTCTCATAGCAAGAATAAGATCTCATAGACAAACAGCCAATGAGACACAGTCGATATGTATTTTTAGTCCATTATTAGCCACGGACATGTGTTTTTTAAATTAGGTAGATGTGGAGAGCATTTATAAATGGTGAAACTTTGCGAACCTCGTGCTTAGAAATTTAAGATCGGTAAGCAACTTGTAAATAAAAAAATAGGAGTACGGGTAAGCTACTACAAACAGCATAGTGAACGCATTAATGTAGCCACGATAGACACGAAGCCCACGTCTACTACAGTAGTAAAAGTTTATATGCCAACTAGCTCTGCAGATGACGAAGAAATTGATGAAATGTATGATGAGATAAAAGAAATTATTCAGGTAGTGAAGGGAGACGAAAATTTAATAGTCATGGGTGACTGCAATTAGAGAGTACGAAAAGGGAGAGAAGGAAACATAAGAGGGGAATATGGATTGGGGCTAAGAAGTGAAAGAGGAAGCCGCCTGGTAGAATTTTGCGCAGAGCATAACTTAATCATAGCTAATACTTGGTTTAAGAATCATGAAAGAAGGTTGTATACATGGAAGAACCCAGGAGATACTAAAAGGTATCAGATAGATTATATAATGGTTAGACAGAATTTAGGAACCAGGTTTTAAATTGTAAGACATTTCCAGGGGCAGATGTGGACTCTGACCACAATCTATTGGTTATGAACTGTAGATTAAAACTGAAGAACCTGCAAAAAGGTGGGAATTTAAGGAGATGGGACCTGGATAAACTGACTAAACCAGAGGCTGTACAGAGTTTCAGGGAGAGCATAAGGGAACAATTGACAGGAATGGGGGAAATAAATACAGTAGAAGAAGAATGGGTAGCTTTCAGAGATGAAGTAGTGAGGGCAGCAGAGGATCTAGTAGATAAAAAGACGAGGGCTAGTAGAAATCCTTGGGTAACAGAAGAAATATTCCATTTAATTGATGAAAGGAGAAAATATAAAAATGCAGTAAATGAAGCAGGAAAAAAGGAATACAAACGTCTCAAAAGTGAGATCGGCAGGAAGTGCAAAATGGCTAGAGGAAAAATGTAAGGATGTAGAGGCTTAGGGGTAAGATAGATACTGCCTACAGGAAATTTAAAGAGACCTTTGGAGAAAGGATAACCACTTGCATGAATATCAAGAGCTTTGATGGAAACCCAGCTCTAAGCAAAGACGGGAAAGCAGAAAGGTGGAAGGAGTATATAGAGGGTCTATACAAGGGCGATGTACTTGAGGACAATATTATGGAAATGGAAGAGAATATAGATGAAGAAGAAATGGGAGATATGATACCGCGTGAAGAGTTTGACAGGACACTGAAAGACCTGAGTCGAAACAAGGCCCCCAGAGTAGACAACATTCCATTAGAACTACTGATGGCCTTGGGACAGCCAGTCCTGACAAAACTCTACCATCTGGTGAGCAAGATGTATGAGACAGGCGAAATTCCTTCAGACTTCAAGAAGAATATAATAATTCCAATCCCAAAGAAAGCAGGTGTTGACAGATGTGAAAATTACCGAACTCTCAGTTTAATAAGGCACAGCTGCAAAATACTAACGTGAATTCTTTACAGACGAATGGAAAAACTGGCAGAAGCCGACCTCGGGGAAGATCAGTTTGGGTTCCGTAGAAATGTTGGAACACGTGAGGCAATACTGACCCTACAACTTATCTTAGAAGAAAGATTAAGGAAAGACAAACCTACGTTTCTAGCATTTGTAGACTTAGAGAAAGCTTTTGACAATGTTGATTGGAATACTCTCTTTCAGATTCTGAAGGTGGCAGGGGTAAAATACAGGGAGCGAAAGGCTATTTACAATTTGTACAGAAAGCAGATGACAGTTATAAGAGTCGAGGGGTATGAAAGGGAAGCAGTGGTTGGGAAGGGAGTGAGACAGGGTTGTAGTCTATCCCCGATCTTATTCAATCTCTATATTGAGCAAGCAATAAAGGAAACAAAAGAAAAGTTCGGAGTAGGTATTAAAATCCATGGAGAAGAAATAAAAACTTTGAGGTTCGCTGATGACATTGTAATTCTGTCAGAGACAGCAAAGGACTTGGAAGAGCAGTTGAACGGAATGGACAGTATCTTGAAAGGAGGGTATAAGATGAACATCAACAAAAGCAAAACCAGGATAATGGAATGTAGTCGAATTAAGTCGGGTGACGCTGAGGGAATGAGATTAGGGAATGAGACACTTAAAGTAGTAAAGGTGTTTTGCTATTTGGGGAGCAAAATAACTAATGATGGTCGAAGTAGAGAGGATATAAAATGTAGACTGGCAATGGAAAGGAAAGCCTTTCTGAAGAAGAAAAATTTGTTAACATAGAGTATAGATTTAAATGTCAGAAAGTCATTTCTGTAAGTATTTGTATGGAGTGTAGCCATGTATGGAAGTGAAACGTGGACGATAAATAGTTTAGACAAGAAGAAAATAGAAGCTTTCGAAATGTGGTGCTACAGAAGAATGCTGGAGATTAGATGGGTAGATCACACAACTAATGATGAGGTATTGAATAGAATTGGGGAGAAGAGGATCTTGTGGCACAACTAGACTAGATGAAGGGATCGGTTCGTAGGACATGTTCTGAGGCATCGAGGGATCACCAATTTAGTATTGGAGGCAGCGTGGAGGGTAAAAATCGTCGAGGGAGACCAAGAGATGAGTGCACGAAGCAGATTCCGAAATATGTAGGCTGCAGTAGGTACTGGGAGATGAAGAAGCTTGCACAGGATAGAGTAGCATGGAGAGCTGCATCAAACCAGTCTCAGTACTGAAGACCAGAAGAACAACAACAACAAGCAACTTGTAGAGTGGGAAGAAGCCAGTCATTTTTAACCAGGCACAGCCTATATATCGGTGATCCTCTGACCATTGATCTCTGATGGTCGTTTCTTGGTCGTAAGCTGATAATTTGATCAATGTATTCGTAATTGTTCTTTCTTAGAGCGAAATATAAGTTTAACCACATTGCAAATCACGTGTAAGATCTCTGCGTTAATCTGCCGTGTTTGTTGCTCTGATTGTCGTCAGTCCCTTTATCTCGAGGGAATTTTTTCATAGTTTGAGTGATATTTCAGGGCTACGTGCAGTGATAAAATTATTGCATATTACAGACCTTGGCAAATGTTGTTACTCACGGTGTATTTGTGTATTGCGAGTCGCCTGTCTGTAGCTGGGGCTACCATCTTATGGTACTGGGAGTGATTTTTCGTGGAATTTAGCTGGTGTTTTAATGTTTTATGAAACATTGCGCGATGCAAAGGATCATATTAATGTGTAGGTAATTTGAGTATAAATTGCTCTATAGTGTACAGTTTTTGACGCTTCAATGTGTTTTATCTCCATATAGAGTGCTTGCTCCTAAAATGTGTCAGTGGCTGTAGTAAATGCCAGGAAGCGTGAATATAAACCGAGAAGACCCGACGGGAACACGGCACAGATGGTCCGTCGAGTCACGGCTGTCGCGTGTGTATACATAAGGCCGCTTCTTAAGTTATGTGTGTTGGGAAACGTGCGTGACACACTGCATCACATGTTAAAAATGAAAGACTGTCGGTATGGAATATTCATGGCTTCTTTTGTTCCGACGCCGAGGATATGCTAAAGCTGAAGAATAACTTACGGAAAGACACTTTATTGAACATTCCTCTTCTCATTACAGTAGACTCAAGGTTTTCTTGGGAGCTTGCTGGAGTCGAGGGGTGGGGGTTGGGGGGGGGGAGGGGGGGGGAAGAAATGGATTTAATGATTTAATTTGAATCGAAAATGAATGTACGCTTGACATTAGTTCATAGTGAGGTTCAAGTAGAAAGAACGGTATCTCAATTGCAACACCCCTTCTATCCATATACGGAGTCACTCTATCCATAAGTCACCAGCGCTCTCTCACACCATCTTTAACGATATGTCTGGTCTTGCATTGAACTTCTTGCTTATGTCCACTTATAGGTCTTGATTTTAGTGTTCAGCCATGGAATTATTAAATCATTGGCTTGAATTGGTCACCTGTTTTTACCAAAAAGTGCATTGTTATCAGTATGGAAGGGGTTGTATTATTGTCGAAGCTCTTGATATCAACTCCAGATGATCACAAAGATTCAGAAACGATACCACTGCAGTAGAATCAAATCATTGCAAGAGTATTATCTTCCAGCTTCACAGAGACTACGTTTACATGGGGGCTACCAAAAACGGATTTTGTAAACAGATTTCACAATACCGTTTCTGGTTGAAATATCGATTCTTCAGACATTCAGCAATTGTACTGTTATTTAAAATAATTCTCACTTATGTTCCGTCTCAGTCGCATATTTTTAATTAGTTTCGGTTCTTAGTAGTTGGTCATCAATCCGTCTTCCCTACTCAGAACCACACATCACAGTACTGAGATCTTCAGATCTAAACATTTGGTCAGCAACCCGTCTTATCTACTCAGAATCAAATACAATAGGTCTTAGATCTCCAGATCTAAATAGTTGGTCAGCTAGCCGTCTTATCTACCCAGAATCAAATACAATAGGTCTTAGACCTCCAGATCTAAATAGTTGGTCAGCTATCCATCTTGTCTACTCAGAACCACATTTCAAAGTTCTTATACCTTCAGATCTAAGTAGTTGGTCAGCAACCTGTCTTGTCTACTCAGAACAACATATCACATCTGAAGATGATCCAGAGTGATCGTAACATGTAATCTAATTAAGAATGTGCAACTGAGATGGAATAATAAATGAGACTCTTCTTAAATATTTCCTTCAGCTAGAGGGGTCTGTAAATTTCAGTTCATATGTTGCACTGAAATCGTACCTCTAAAAACCTACCGATTAATATGTTACAGCCGTCCGAAGTGGCCGTGCGGTTCTAGGCGCTGCAGTCTGGAACCGCGAGACCGCTACGGTCGCAGGTTCGAATCCTGCCTCGGTCATGGATGTGTGTGATGTCCTTAGGTTAGTTAGGTTTAACTAGTTCTAAGTTCTAGGGGACTAATGACCTCAGAAGTTGAGTCCCATAGTGCTCAGAGCCAATATGTTACACTATGGCTACAGGATAATGCAGCTTCTGAGCAGAATGAGATATCGATATTTATGTGTGCTTGGAAGGTGACCCAGCTACGCACAGTGCTGAAATTAACTACAAGCCAGCAATCCTTTCTTGCGCACATTTTGTTTATTCAACACTTCAAGATATCAGAGTACTGTGATACACTTTGTTACAGCCTTCTCCTCAAACTGTTGTATCATTATCATCCTGAGGAGCTAAGTTGTACAATTGAAAAAGGTAACGGATAAATATCATACATTCTTGACGCATCTCACGGACACAAATGCAGGTATCCCTGCAGAAATGATGCATACTTCTTACAATAATATCAACAGACTTTAAAAATTCCACTCATTCTCTCAAACATTCTACAATCTGAACATTACAGCAGTAATATCGTAGTATTGAGTTGTGAATGTGCAAATACACCCTTGCTTTTTAGAGTTCTATAGAGCCGTCCACAACGTTTTTTACATATAAAAATCAGTCTGACATGCAACCAGTTATTCACGTACGTCCTCAGTGTTACGTAAACACGTGTTATGACCCTACAGAAGTAAACGTCCGATAATGTTTTTGCATTTTCGATTTGTTACAGAGTCCTTTATGAACCTGTAGGAATATGCAATGTTCGTTGAATGAACTGAAAGATAGGAGAGGTAAAGCAGCGAGTGAAAAGCTGTGACAGGCGGCCATTCACCACGAACAATGAGTCAGAACTGTGCTATTGTGTGGTGCAGCATCCTTCGAACGAATCGCTGGACGCGTGTATCATGAAACAGTACGTCACTGGAACTGTAAGCAGTGCTAGTCAGACAACTGTCTCTTAGAATGAACGAGCAACTGATCTCAGAAGCAGCGAAAGTTCCTCAGTAATTTCTTCGTTAATTTTTTTTTTCTGAAGACGAGGACTTCAAGGCGCCTCTCTGATATACGGAAACTGGTTCGTAATTGTTGCGCACTTCAACCCCTCCAATATAATTATCTTAGGAATGTATGAAGACATGATTTTCCTCTGCGTACATGACTGTGATGAAACTACTGTTCACAGTACGCGTTGCAGATACAAACGAGGCACCAGTAGCCTGCAATATTCAGTTATGCCGTAACGAGCGGTGGTTCATTTACAGCCGCAACGCACAGCTGCATCGTACGCACGGGCGGCTGTGTATTGTGGTATTGATCCATCACTGGTTCTGTCACCTCTGGAAATACTAAAAGTTAGTTATGGTTAATATCTCCGACGACTGAAATATAGAAGTAGTAGCTACGTTACATGTAAACTATAAATATACTTACTGTCTAATTACGATAAAAAGTTAGCCTGGGTAATAGATTTCTTATCTTCTAAGTCATAGTATCGGAGTCACTGAGTTCCGATATTGAGAAGGTTGTTTATACACACTGCGTGGCCCAAGACAAACGGTCAGTATTCCGAGATATGACAGAATCCTTCGAATCAAACAAGTCTAGTAAACATGGGCTCTAAAATGCAACTTTAAAAGCCACTTTATGTTCTGTACTGCGAAACATACCTCATCTACCACAAGAAATTTGCTTCCCATATTTTGGGACGTGGTATTATGGACCAAAAAAAGAAATAAATGTCCAGTGAAGATGTGCCCTAAAGTGCATACCTTAAAAGCTATAAGCATTTGTTCTTCTTCGCTACTGTCAATCACATGTCTTCTACTGAACAAGCGCTGATAGCTCTTAAGGTATGCGTTTTAGAACCCAAGTTCACTAGACAATTTTTTCTTGTTTTGGCCCATACTACCTCCTCTCAAAATATGGGAAGCAAAGAGTTTACAGTAGAAGAGGCCTTTCACAGTATCACAGATGACGAAATGCTCTTAAGGTATGATTTTCAGAACCCATGAGAAGTTGGAAATTTGCTGTAATTTCCTATGAGAGCAAACTGCTGAGGTCATCGGTCCCTAGGCTTAAACACAACTTAATCCAACTTGAACTAAGTTACACTAAGGACAACACACACACCCATGCCCGAGGGAGGACTCGAACTTCCGACGGGGACAGCCGCGCGAACTGTGAAAAAAAATGGCTCTGAGCACTATGGGACTCAACTGCTGAGGTCATTAGTCCCCTAGAACTTAGAACTAGTTAAACCTAACTAACCTAAGGACATCACACACATCCATGCCCGAGGCAGGATTCGAACCTGCGACCGTAGCGGTCTCGCGGTTCCAGACTGCAGCGCCAGAACCGCGCGGCCACTTCGGCCGGCTTGCCCGAGGCAGGATTCGAACCTGCGACCGTAGTGGTCTCGCGGTTCCAGACTGTAGCGCCTAGAACCGCACGGCAACTCAAGCCGGCAGCGAACCGTGACAAGGCGTCCAAGACCGCGTGGCTACCCCGCGCGGAAGAACCCATGCTTACTACACGTTTTTGCTTCGAAAGATAGTTTCTGTCATATTCCTGAATACTGGCGATTCCTCCTGGGACACTATGTATAGCGAGACTGGAGATCATTGATAATAAATTAAAGGGTACTGCTGTTTTCTGTGATTTGTTCTACTGCGTGAATCACAATATTCCTTAAAGTAAAATGAGCTTTTCACTGTGCAAAGGAGTGTGCGCTGATATCAAACTTTCCTGGTCGCTTAAAATTGTGTGCGGGACCGGTACTTGAACCCAGCACCTTTACCTTTCCTTAGCATGTCCCCTCATCCGGTGGAGCTCTTATCTGCGAAAAGCAAAGGTCCTGAGTTTTAACCCGGGGCAGGTACACAGATTTAATCTCCCAGAAAAGTACCATTAAATAAATTAGAATATTAAACTGCAAAATGTTTCTATTCGTGAATCGGTCCATGCTCGACAGTGCACGGTATCAATATCTTCGAAAAAGCTACAAGCGAAAATACGACTTTTCAAGGGGTCGTACCTCGGGGTTTTATTGATCACATATACAAGGCTTCAATTATTTAGGATAGCCCATGGCCTAGCGACCTCTGTTGGAAGAAGGGTAGGTATCCTACACTACAGGCTAAAGATTTTAAATATTACACACTTCCTCCAGCCCGAGCAAATTGAGCAAATCGGTTCGTTGTGATACATTCGGTATAGTCTAGGGTGAACACTTGTTAGTGGGAACTTCCCGTAAAAAATTAAAAATCTAAAAATGAAACAAATAAAAAGAATTGGGTGCGAAAAGGACCAGTTGCCGGAATGGTTACTTGCATATTTTCTATTCATGGTAGATCGTCGAAATTTTTACCATATGTTCTTAAGACGCTATTCTCTGGAAACATCGAAACATTTTTTCGTATCATTACACGTTATCTAGATCCAGAAGTTCAAAGCTGCCGTTCTTAGGCGGGAAACCCCAAAAAACTGTTTTTAGCCGTTTTTGCTCCGTAGGCCGCAATTGTCTGAAAAACTAACCATAGGCAAGTGGTTCAAGTTTTGACTGTTGATGTTTTAGACACTCCGGTTTCCCGTTTTCGAAACTGTATATCCGTTACCAAGATACGCCAGAAAACGCCGAGTGTTGGGTAACAAGTGTAGGGATGACCACTTCTATAGTTTCTGTTCATGGCAAATCGCCGAAATTTTTAACATTTATTCTTAAGGTGATATTCTCGGGAACCAGGAAACATTTTTCGATATCATTATCCGTTACCAAGATCCAAATGTTCGAAGTTACAGTACTTACGCACATAAAGTATGCACGTAATATCCGGTATGAAGCGTAAATGTAGTTTTAACTAATGTGGTGAACACATGTCAAAGATACTAGTGTCATCCTAAGGGCTATCAGATCACCAAGCTTCGTTTTTACTCAGCATTTTTCACCAATAAAACTTTGTGATGAGTAATATGGGGACCTTACACCTATACACGTATGCCCAAAGCGCTACTGCAGTCACAAAAACTAGGCTAAAAAGTGCCATAACATACCTGAAAAGTACTTAAAATGAACGACAAAGTTGTTTAAAACTGGAAAAACTGCAAATACAGTAAAATATTTCTAACAACATTTTTACTATTTCAGACACAAATTATTAGCTGCGCGTTTTCAAAATTGTAGTCAATTAGAGAAGTGTCTGGAGAAATGTAAAGCAGGCGATTATGTGTTAACCTCGTATTATACGTACTTTTTTGTTGTTAATTTGTTTCAAAGTATATGTATGTGTCGAAGTGTATAAATAAACTGTCAATGGCTTACTACCTATAGAATCTGTTTTATATAAGCAGCACACCCAGCTGCAGGAAAAAAAGAAGCATGGAAATGCTTGTGTTGGAGAACAAAAAAAGAGAATACGTTCCTCTCTGAAAGAAAAGTGGGGAACAAGGTCTCTCAATCCTCATTCCGCCTTTCTCACCAAAAATTTTGTCATACGAACGTATTAGCGCTCTTTTAAAACAAAAAATTCTAAATCCTTTTACCCAATCTCTCTTTGTAGTTAAGACTTCATACTCTAAATCTCCCTCTCACTGCCGTTGCCTGTATATGTCTCTCACACACCGTATCCTCTTTCTCCCATTGATGTGCAGTATATTTAGCTTCCACTGTCTCCCCTCTCACTTACACTGCCTCCTTTTGTCTTTCTTTCCCATTGCCACTGTCTCCACCACACCTCGGCAACAGCACACGTATAGTTTACTAAAAAGTTTTTCTGAAACTTTAGGTATTAATTAGTTATAATTTATTTCCCTGGTTTACAAAAACAGCATGACACCATTCATCAGTAAAACTTAGTTCAGCAAGCAAATACCGATTTCATATCAATTTCTGCCGATTACCAATCCAGCGATTTATTCTTTACAACGTCCCGCCTTAGTAGTAACTTGATGTACGGTATGCTCGTGTTATGGCAGAAAGTTAATTCAAAGGGAAAGCAAATTAGACTGCTTAAATCTAGATATTACCACATATAAACGGGAATATCTACCTCTTCTTCCTAAATGGATCAAGGATGTGCAGGTACTCAAGGACATTACTAATTATTATTCATGAAAAGACATATTTGAAACAAACAACATAAAGAAGTACGGCATGAACCTTAATAACAATCGAAAAGGAAATTATTTGTAATTGACTGAGTTGTACCTGTTGGAAACAGTAGTTCTCCATGCCTCCTCATATAGAAGGAACAGATTATTAACTTAGTCTGTCGCCAACCCACAGAAAAAATTGTCTTTCTGGCAGTGGTAGAAGGATGAAACTTCACAGACTAGCTTTTAATCCTCACTAAAGAACAGCGCGTGACGTGAGGTAATGATCTCTTTTGCTAAACACAGTTGTATTTTTATTGATACTGGGAACATGATATTCGGTGTTACTGAGAAAAATTACTTTATAAGACGAAAAGAGATATTAAGAAGCATGAGAGCTGCCCTCGTTCAGCACACTGACATAAAAATCTGTTTCATTTTAGAACTGAGAGTATCTGCAACTTTTCTTTAGACTGGGGAAATTTTAGTGAGATGGTATCTAATGCATATAGTACAGTGCTACACATCTAGTTCTATTGCTGACGTGGAACCCCTGCGACAGCATATCACATGAATAACGGCCATTAACTATCTTCTCGCTGTTATCAGGACGTTATGCTTTATCATGCGCGTGCTACAGTCAACAACCGTCAGAGCAGAATCAAATGTGGAATCCGTTCAGCTCGAGAAGACGTGGCAGAAATGTTGAAACCGACAAGAGGATAAACTCAGAAGGAATTGAAAGTGATCCAAAGTCCATGCGAAGCTGAAGTATCAAGAATCTTCGAATAAACAGGACGTCAACGAGAGACACAGAGTGACGTAATACGTACAGGGTGTTTCAAAAATGACCGGTATATTTGAAACGGCAATAAAAACTAAACGAGCAGCGATAGAAATACACCGTTTGTTGCAATATGCTTGGGACAACAGTACATTTTCAGGCGGACAAACTTTCGAAATTACAGTAGTTACAATTTTCAACAACAGATGGCGCTGCAAGTGATGTGAAAGATATAGAAGACAACGCAGTCTCTGGGTGCGCCATTCTGTACGTCGTCTTTCTGCTGTAAGCGTGTGCTGTTCACAACGTGCAAGTGTGCTGTGGACAACATGGTTTATTCCTTAGAACAGAGGATTTTTCTGGTGTTGGAATTCCACCGCCTAGAACACAGTGTTGTTGCAACAAGACGAAGTTTTCAACGGAGGTTTAATGTAACCAAAGGACCGACAAGCGATACAATAAAGGATCTGTTTGAAAAATTTCAACGGACTGGGAACGTGACGGATGAACGTGCTGGAAAGGTAGGGCGACCGCGTACGGCAACCACAGAGGGCAACGCGCAGCTAGTGCAGCAGGTGATCCAACAGCGGCCTCGGGTTTCCGTTCGCCGTGTTGCAGCTGCGGTCCAAATGACGCCAACGTCCACGTATCGTCTCATGCGCCAGAGTTTACACCTC
The DNA here is from genome assembly GCF_023898315.1 of Schistocerca nitens. Lineage (NCBI taxonomy): Eukaryota > Metazoa > Arthropoda > Insecta > Orthoptera > Acrididae > Schistocerca > Schistocerca nitens. The sequence goes on along the minus strand of NC_064615.1, from coordinate 555,681,225 downwards.
TATCCATACAAAATTCAAACGCGGCAACCCCTCAGCGCCGCTACCATTGCTGCACGAGAGACATTCGCTAACGATATAGTGCACAGGATTGATGACGGCGATATGCATGTGGGCAGCATTTGGTTTACTGACGAAGCTTATTTTTACCTGGACGGCTTCGTCAATAAACAGAACTGGCGCATATGGGGAACCGAAAAGCCCCATGTTGCAGTCCCATCGTCCCTGCATCCTCAAAAAGTACTGGTCTGGGCCGCCATGTCTTCCAAAGGAATCATTGGCCCATTTTTCAGATCCGAAACGATTACTGCATCACGCTATCTGGACATTCTTCGTGAATTTGTGGCGGTACAAACTGCCTTAGACGACACTGCGAACACCTCGTGGTTTATGCAAGATGGTGCCCGGCCACATCGCACGGCCGACGTCTTTAATTTCCTGAATGAATATTTCGATGATCGTGTGATTGCTTTGGGCTATCCGAAACATACAGGAGGCGGCGTGGATTGGCCTCCCTATTCGCCAGACATGAATCCCTGTGACTTCTTTCTGTGGGGACACTTGAAAGACCAGGTGTACCGCCAGAATCCAGAAACTATTGAACAGCTGAAGCAGTACATCTCATCTGCATGTGAAGCCATTCCGCCAGACACGTTGTCAAAGGTTTCGGGTAATTTCATTCAGAGACTACGCCATATTATTGCTACGCATGGTGGATATGTGGAAAATATCGTACTATAGAGTTTCCCAGACCGCAGCGCCATCTGTTGTTGAAAATTGTAACTACTGTAATTTCGAAAGTTTGTCTGCCTGAAAATGTACTGTTGTCCCAAGCATATTGCAACAAACGGTGTATTTCTATCGCTGCTCGTTTAGTTTTTATTGCCGTTTCAAATATACCGGTCATTTTTGAAACACCCTGTATGAAGTGACTCACAGAGCTCCCGGATCATGTTCGTGATGTCTCATGTTCACGTGGCATCATATGGTTTACCTGGATTTGTGAACGCTACCGTTATTTTTCAGTTTCTAAAGGTCATTAACAGCAAAATTTAAAAGGAGTAAATTTATTGTAAAACTTCTGCTAACTGCTACAAGAGATGTCTGCAGGACTTGTGAGTATGTAAATCACATGGGCGACACGCATCTCCGCGATGAATATCTTATGAGCAAGTGAAGTAATACTCTAGAACATTATGTCGTATACTACCAATGGGAGTATTGACAATAAATTTAAGTCAGAGATATCAGGAAGAAAGGCATCCGAAAACTAAACAACGCCATTTGTGACTGAAGGCAGTGAATTCATAATAAACATAAGTGTTCATATGAAGAAAATGGCTGTTAAGGTCACAAAGGAAAAGAAAAAGAATATTCGTGTGGAGGAAGTATAAGTATGAGTCTATAAAAGACAAGACGAATGTGTAAGTAAGTAAATGCGCGAAAAGAAACAGGGTGGGAATTTTTAAGGGGAAGAGAAATATATTTAGATCACGTGCCTGGTGCAACTCAGGATTTTGGGCAATATTGCATAGTTAACAATCGTGAAATTTCTAGTAACTTATACACTATCCGTCGTTTCTCCTTCGTTTTATTCACACCTCCTTCACAGTGCAGGAGAAGGGAGATGAAGCAAAACATAACGGGTCTGTAGGCAGAAAGTGAGGTTTTATGGCGATGAGGTCTACGTTGTCATGGTCGCCTGTAATGTGAAAGCCAGGGATCGTAAAACTTTTACGTCTGCCGGCGGGGGATTCTCCGTTATGTCCACGCCGTGAAGAATGTCGATATCAATAACCGACGTTACTTCCAGACGGGACGTAAAATTACACATTACTGCTGCTGTAACGTCCCACTCGTGAATTAACTTCATCAGAATTCCAATGAGTGTTACGTTGTAAACCTCACTTCTCGGGTGATGTTTTTATTATGTGTAATATTATTGTGGTGTCCCCAGCTGAATGAGCAAAATGGCCGTGGTCTCGTATTTTCATGGAATTTTATTTCCTTGCACAATGAATTTTGACATATCGACTTCGCAGGCTTCCAGAAGTACAAAAGTTTCAAAAAATATTGTAGAGGCTTATGAATATAACCAGGTAACACCGCGAGACCAGTTAAAACGGTTACGCTAATAAACTCCTGACAGATGCTGACTTATCGACGTGCCTTTGACTGTCATAACTGTGCCAGTAGGAAACAATAGGTGCCAAATTTCAGAAGCTGGCTGACGATAGGTGTGTTCTCTGATTCGTAGTACTGAAGCAAGATTCAGTTACTTCAACAAAATAGACGTAACATATTCCGTACTTATTGTATCATACGACAATATGACATCGAAAAAAATTTATTCTTGTAAATTTTATAAATCGAGTACTTTAGAAGTGCGGATGACATGATGAAGTTATGGAAACATTTCTTCATGAAACCTAAGAGAGCATACGTCAGATGCATGTTAGACATCTCAAAACAAGTTACGAAAAAATCTTACACAATGTTTTACAAAGTTCTCCACATCAGTATGGGGATAATTACGTACCAGTTGCCGAAAAGTTACAGGATTTAAAGATATCCATGTCACACATTCACAAACATACACTACTGGCCATTAAAATTGCTACACCAAAAAGAAATGAAGATGATGAACGGGTATTCATTGGACAAATATATTCTACTAGAACTGACATGTAAATACATTTTCACGCAATTTGGATGCATAGATACTGAGAAATCAGTATCCAGAACAACCACCTCTGGCCGTTATAACGGCCTTGAACGCCTGGCCATTGAGTCAAACAGAGCTTGGATGGTGTGTACAGGTACAGCTGCCCATGCAGCTTCGACACGATACCACAGTTCTTCAAGAGTAGTGACTGGCGTATAGTGACGAGCCAGTTGCTCGCCCACCATTGACCATACGTTTTCAATTGGTGAGAGATCTGGAAAATGTGCTGGCCAAGGCATCAGTCGAACATTTTCTGTATCCAGAAATGCCCGTACAAGACCTGCAACATGCGGTCGTGCATTACCCTTCTGAAATATAGGGTTTCGCAAGGATCAAATGAAGGGCAGAGCCACGGGTCGTAACAATCTGAAATGTAACGTCCACTGTTCAAAGTGCCGTCAATGCGAACAAGAGGTGACCGAAACGTGTAACCAATGGCACCCCATACCATCACGCCGGGTGACACGCCAGTATGGCGATGACGAATACACGCTTCCAATGTGCGTTCACCGTGATGTCGCCAAACACGGATGCGACCATCGTGATGCTGTAAACAGAACCTGGATTCATCCGAAAAAATGACGTTTTGTCATTCGTGCACCCAGGTTCGTCGTTGAGTACACCGTCGCAGGCGCTCCTGTCTGTGATGCAGCGTCAAGGGTAACCGCAGCCATGGTCTCCAAGCTGATAGTCCATGTTGCTGCAAACGTCGTCGAACTGTTCGTGCAGATGGTTGTTGTCTTTCAAACGTCACCATCTGTTGACTCAGGGATCCAGACGTGGCTGCACGACTCGTTACACCCATCGGATAAGATGCCCGTCATCTTGACTGCTAGTGATACGAGGCCGTTGGGATCCAGCACGGCGTTCCGTATTACCCTCCTGAACCCACCGATTCCATATTCTGTTAACAGTCATTGGATCTCGACAAACGCGGGCAGCAATGTCACGATGCGATAAAACGCAATCGCGATAGGCTACAATCCGACCTTTATCAAAGTCGGAAACATGATGGTACGCATTTCTCCTCCTTACACGAGGCATCACAACAATGTTTCACCAGGCAACGTCGGTCAACTGCTGTTTGTATATGAGAAATGGGTTGGAAACTTTCCACATGTCAGCACGTTGTAGGTGTCGCCACCGGCGCCAACCTTGTGTGAATGCTCTGAAAAGCTAACCATTTGCATATCACGGCATCTTCCTCCTGTCGGATAAATTTCGCGTCTATAGCAACGCTAATGGCCAGTAGCGTATTATCGCAACAGCTAGAGGGTGCACTGAAAGGTAATGCCGCCGAATTTTGTATGTGGAAATTCTTAAAGCGTTTTAAATAAAACAAAAGTTATGAACATTGTACGTCTTCAGCCTTCTGTCTACATATTTGCAGCCCTTTTCCTATAGAGGGCTCCAAGTTGTGGAGCGTAACACGGCGAGATGTAACATAACTAAGTCGGTGTGTGAGGAATTGGGTGCTGTAATCAAGTTTCGAATCCTAACAGTTCGTGCACACATGCGGCACCCTGTTTTTCAACTTGAGAATGCCAGAACACGCGAGGACTGCGACATCTACAATATTCCAACGCCTTTGGCTTCCTGTCATCCATCATCCTCCGTACAGTCCCGACTTGGCCCCATCCGATTTTCATCTATTTCCAAAACTTAAAAAACCCTTTGAGGACTCCACTTTGATACTGGTGAAGCGGTGCAAGCGGAGATGAGGTTGTGATTCTGTCAGCAAAGTCGGACATTCTACAGTGACGATATCAACAAATTGGTCTCTTCGTTGTGAGAAACGTGTTCATCGGCAGGGTGACTATTTTGAGACATAAGGATGAAGAATAGAAGAATAAAGAAGTAGAATGTTAATAACGTTTGTTTTATTTAAAAATATTTAAGAGTTTTCACATAAATATTTCGGAAACATTATTTTTCAGCGTGCTCTCGTACTATCGGATTAGTAACATTTTTGTATAATTATTAATATTATAACCATCCGCTTAAAATATGGCGTCATTGTTAGTGTCCAAACCAAGTTGAATCGGTGCACACATATCCCATATTTTAGTTAGTTGGATCTTGTACCATACGTGAGTAAGCAGAATAAATGAACACATAAACCGAGATGTTAACTGTTGTTAAAGTATAGACCACAATAACTCAAATAACAATATTCGAAAGAAGCGCATGTTCAGAATAAGAAAGTGCTATTTTATTTTCATGCTTATCATTCTAGCCCAGGAGATTTTCTACATGATGATACTGTGGGTGCTACGATCTCGGAATGCCCGTTCTGATGATGGGTGTAATGCCTGGACCACTGAATGATGAAGGTCGTATAAAACATTTCCACTTACATTACCAGTCGTATGTCTTTCTAGAGACCATGATGGCGAAAGATAACCGTTTTATATGGCCAAAATTACAGCAACGTTTGTGAATGTTGAAATGCTAAGCAGGATACCACAGATTAGCTATTATACATAAAAATACTAAATGGTGTAAGTATCAGGTTAGCAGAAGATATATAACGTGGAGAACTGCGTGTGATGTGAAGCGCTGTGGCACTGAATCAGAGAGGGAGTGGGTATATCCCTGATAAACTTTCCTCCATGCCGTTTGTAGGCGAGTCCTCAAGGCAGCAACACTGTCAGGGGAGTGGACCATTAAGTTGCCGCCAAACAGTATTATAGGAAACGTTCAATGTGCGAAATGTTAATCTTTCGATCAGAAGGAGAAATAGTGTCTGCTGTCTTTCTGAAAAGACTTTCACATAACTCGTTATAGGAGGTCTAGCATTCCACGGCTAACTTACGGTATGCGGAGTTTCCTGAAAGAGCAGCGGACTTCAGGAGCTAAATATCCGCAATTTAGCACTTTCTGTTCAGACATCCCTCAAAGTGCATAAATAAGATCACATTTTGTATCAAATGAGTCTAAACAATCCCATACAACATTTGGTCGCTGTGTCTCACGACACTGTAACGACGGTAACCATGATGGTGTCTAACAACTACGTGACCATTTCGTAACGCAGAATGAAACGGATCTCGCACAATAGCACTACAGTTCACCGCTCAGCACTCTACCGACAGCATCCACATTCCTGTAGGAGACTCTTGATTTCTTGGGCCTTTGAAAGGTGGCGCAACGGCGTAAGTGCCTACAGCACAGCCTCTAAGAGAGGGTGTCCAGCTGCCTTCTCTGACAACACCCATAGGGTTAACAATGTGGAAGTAACTGCAAAGTCTACTACGGTTAGAGGGATAAGATTTCCCTCATAACGTGCTTTGGACTCAAATCGTATTTGAGTACCAATTCATCACTGAGTAGCACACTAACCTATGCATGGGTATCACCTACTCATACCAGCGCCATCACTGCCACAATGTCACGGCAGGATCGAATCCATTAGCTGGAAACAGTGTCGATGCACTCTGGGAATTTGAATGGTTAACAATGCATTCATAACACGTCTGCGATTTTTGAATGTGTACAAGCATTGATTAGGAAAAATAGCAAAAATACTAAAGATTCAAGGAGTATTCGAGTATCAATTCGTCACCGAGTAGCACACTAACCTATGAACAGGTACCACGTACTCATACCAATGCCATCATTGTCACAATGTCACGAAAAGATGGAATCCATTAGTTGGAAACAGTGTCGATGAACCCTGGAAATGTGGATGGTTGACGATAAATTCATAACACGCCTGCATTTTTTGAATGCGTACGGGCAATGATGCGGAAAAGTGTTGAAGACTGTCTTAATACCTTCAGTGGCTACGTGGATTATGTTATAATATGTCTGTCCACAAGTTAATATCTCCTCAGTTTGAATCCTCAGGAACTGTGTTTATTAAGAGTAATTTCGTGTTTAATTGTACTATATATGCCCCTTTCGTTTGTACCTATAATAATCAGACACTCTACATACAAGGCGATTAAAAATAGCAGATATACCACAAATAGAAACTTCCTGGCAGATTAAAGTCATGTGTTGAAATGTGACCCGAACCTGGAGCTTTGTCTTTTGACGGCAATCCTCTGCCATTTTTCTTAAATTTTTTTACTCTTTGTAATTAATGAGTCTTTTCCCCACAACTTCATTTGCGTATGTGTTCAACAATTATTAAACAGACCCCTCTTCCCCCTGATTGTATTCACCTATTGCTCCTTGTCTGTCTACCTCATCCTTTTACCTCTATCTGTCTATCCCCTCCACCCCACTCTCTTCATTTTTTCATTTCTTCCTTCCCTTCTCATTTCCTACACCCCCTCTCTCTGATCATGTCTTCCTCCTCTCTCCCTTTGGCCATATCCTTCTCCCCCTCTCTTTCCGCCTCTACCTCCCCCTCTTCGTTTTCCAATCGGTCCACCACTACTTTCCATCTTCCACCTGCCTCTTGCACCTCCATCTCCTCCATTCTGTCTGTCCATCCTCTCCTCTATCCATATCAACCTGACCCCAGTCATGCTCATCAGTGCACGTAATCCCTGCAAAATAGTTTAATACAGCATGCCAATACTATTCCCACAACACACCGGCTGTATAGGGTAGGTTGCACATCAGGGGCTCTAAAACCACTTTTTGCCCTTGCCAGACAGGCCGCCATGAAAAGGTCATTAAAGCAGACCGATACTGCTCCAACACAACACGCTATGATACAAGGCAGCTTGTATGTCAGGTACCAGAAAAACCATTTCTTGCCCCTGACATGTAGGCTGCACTGGAATGCAGGTTGATTTGGCAGACAGATTCTGCTCTGAGACAGCAGGCCTGTCTTGCCAGGCTGCCTATACGCCGTGGGCTGGGAAAACCATTTGAGGTAGGAAGTTATAAGCCACACAGTGGAGGTACCCACGAGGTTTGCTGTTTCTATGCCAGATTTGGTAGAAACTGCTCTATATCTTGGACATACACACTGCTTAATACACAGTATGATTCAACCGTCCCTACCTATGTCATTTAATGCAACCCAGACTACATGTATCAGGAACAGTATTCAGACAGGTGACAGCCACTTAATCGTTATAGTTTGGGCGACTGTTAGCAAATGGAATCATACTGTAAAAATAGAAGCGAGGATTGATCATGAGTTACACTTTATTTTTGGACCAAGATATACTTTACTTCTGCTATGCTCATTCAAGTGTCTCCAATCTCCCTTCGTGTAATTAATAGTGTGGTCAAGCAGGTTTTGCACGTCTCTGTATAGTTTTTTGCGTTTATAGTACTTAATCTTTCGTAAGTGGTTCAGAAACATTGCCTTATAAAGTGGGTTTCACAATCAGAAACAACGAAATTAACAGGAAATATCAAAATGGGAAGTGTTGAGTTGCCAGATTTTTGGTATATATCCCAATGAAAAGATTAGTATATGACTCGCCTTGTTAATGTGCTAAAGTCGCTTCATGAACTCGTTCAATTTCGGCTGAAAAAATGCTAAATTTCTTGTGGGACATCGTGGAATACTTTTGTTTCAGCTCCTACAGTTTCATGAAGTTCTGACAGGTTTCAGCGCTATATGCAGCCTTCAAAATGGCGTCTGTAATCTATGATGATGATGACACACATCATCGCAACAAGACGATACAAACCCGTCCGATATCATGCGTGTCGACCCGCGCAGCTGTGAATCCTACAATGTTGGAATGTGCGGACATTCTCATTCGAGGCGATCGACAAATGACAGTTAAACATCTCGTTGCACAGCTGGACGTCCCTTTGGTAGTGCCGACACACTCACCCACCACTTGGGGTACTAAAAATTGTGTGCCCGCTGGTTTCCTCGCCGCCTTACAGAAGGCCATAGAGAGCAACGAACAATCATCTGTGCAGAACTGCTTGCACATTACGAAACTGACCGTGACAATTTTTTGTTGAGATTATTGCTTCGAACCGGAAACGAAACGGTAATCTCTGGAGTGGTGCCACACCACTCCCAGTTGGTAAAGTCATGGTGAAGGTTTTATGGGACTCTGAAGAGGTTATTCTCTTTGATGTTCTCCCTCACGGTGCAACGATCAGCTCTGAAGTGTTTTGTGCTAGCCTCAGGAACCTGAGTAAATTTCAGAGTGTTAGTTGTCTTTTACATGACAACACCTCACACAAATCTGCGCATCCGAGAGTATCTCACAAAGCTTCATTGGACTGTTCTTGCTCAACCAATCTACATCCAAGATTTCTGACCTTCCCACTGTCTCATGTTTGGCCCAATAACGGACGCATTTCCGCGAGAAGCAGTTCGTGGATTATGGGGAGGCTATTGATGCAGTAAGACGTTGACTCTGACGTCGACCAGCAGAGTAGTACCTTGCGGTCATACAGGTCCTCCCAGTAACGTGGCGTAAGGCCGCCGCACTAATTACGTTGAAAAACAGGGTTTTGTAGCCAAAAGATTGAGAATTAATATGATGTATTGGAATCCTGAATAAAACCAAACTGCTTTCAGAAAGTAAAACTAATATGTTTCAGAAAAAAAAATTGTACCATTACTTATTGAACGCCTCTCATACAATTGGTCTAAGATATCTTTGTGTACTTTACCAGTTATTCTGCGACATTTTGTCAGTGCGCTTCACATCTCCAGAGGGAACTGGTTAGCAACACTGTTCTGTCGTGTGTGGTTAAATACAACGGCATCGGTAGGGACAGCTGAATCACCCTGTGTATAACTCAATGCACGGACATAAATATTGTATTCTGTAGTGAAAAGTAAAATATCATTAGCAGCGTATTCTGACAGATTCCATGGTTTAAAAAACATGTGACAAAAATGAAAAATCTTCATCTGCTTTCGAAACGACTGTATCAATTGTGGCCGGTTCTGCCACTGAACTAAACAGTAATTGGCTGTTAAACTTGCTTCGTAACACAGACTTCACTAAGGCTTCTTAGATCTTCTTCAATGTCTCCTTTCCTGGCAGCAGAGAAGCTGTACCGTCTAAGCTATTTCCTCCCCTCATAGCATTAGTTCTACTAGCATCTCTCTTCCAAACTTCCAAACTTCACATAAACATCATTTGATTTAGAAGCAGAAATCCTGTAATGTATGCAGGAGAACTCCTACGAAGAAATGAAGGTAGAAGATGAGGTAATGGTGGAAGTGAAGCTGTAAGGGTGAGTTGTAATTAGTGCCTGGACAGTACAATCAGTAAGCGAAGCTCCTGCAAAAAACAAAGATCCAGGTTCGAGTGCCAATCCGGTATACAGTTTGATATGCAATGAAGTTTCAAAATAACGTATAACCCGCTGTAGAGTGTCAGATCCATTTTACACCTCTGATATTTCGTTTGTGTGAACTACAGGGCTATTACAAATGATTGAAGCGATTTCATAAATTCACTGTAGCTCCATTCATTGACATATGGTCACGACACACTACAGATACGTAGAAAAACTCATAAAGTTTTGTTCGGCTGAAGCCGCACTTCAGGTTTCTGCCGCCAGAGCGCTCGAGAGCGCAGTGAGACAAAATGGCGACAGGAGCCGAGAAAGCGGATGTTGTGCTTGAAATGCACTCACATCAGTCAGTCATAACAGTGCAACGACACTTCAGTTCGAAGTTCAACAATGATCCACCAACTGCTAACTCCATTCGGCGATGGTATCCGCCGTTTAAAGGTTCTGGATGCCTCTGTAAGGGGAAATCAACGGGTCGGCCTGCAGTGAGCGAAGAAACGGTTGAACGCGTGCGGGCAAGTTTCACGCGTAGCCCCCGGAAGTCGACGAATAAAGTAAGCAGGGAGCTAAACGTACCACAGCCGACGGTTTGGAAAATCTTACGGAAAAGGCTAAAGCAGAAGCCTTACCGTTTACAATTGCTACAAGCCCTGACACCCGATGACAAAGTCAAACGCTTTGCATTTTCGGCGCGGTTGCAACAGCTCATGGAAGAGGATGCGTTCAGTGCGAAACTTGTTTTCAGTGATGAAGCAACCTTTTTTCTTAATGGTGAAGTGAACAGACACAATGTGCGTATCTGGGCGGTAGAGAATCCTCACGCATTCGTGCAGCAAATTCGCAATTCACCAAAAGTTAACGTGTTTTGTGCAATCTCACGGTTTAAAGTTTACGGCCCCTTTTTCTTCTGCGAGAAAAAACGTTACAGTACACGTGTATCTGGACATGCTGGAAAATTATCTCATGCCACAACTGGAGACCCACAGCGCCGACTTCATCTTTCAACAGGATGGTGCTCCACCGCATTTCCATCATGATGTTCGGCATTTCTTAAACAGGAGATTGGAAAACCGATGGATCGGTCGTGGTGGAGATCATGATCAGCAATTCATGTCATGGCCTCCACGCTCTCCCGACTTAACCCCATGCGATTTCTTTCTGTGGGGTTATGTGAAAGATTCAGTGTTTAAACCTCCTCTACCAAGAAACGTGCCAGAACTGCGAGCTCGCATCAACGATGCTTTCGAACCCATTGATGGGGACATGCTGCGCCGAGTGTGGGAGGAACTTGATTATCGGCTTGATGTCTGCCGAATCACTAAAGGGAAACATATCGAACATTTGTGAATGCCTAAAAAACTTTTTGAATTTTTGTATGTGTGTGCAAAGCATTGTGAAAATATCTCAAATAATAAAGTTATTGTAGAGCTGTGAAATCGCTTCAATCATTTGTAATAACCCTGTATATGTGTCAACATTGTGTGCTCTAGATAGACTCAGCAGTCACTTTTATAACGTTGTTTACAATCGGCAGTCGTACCTACACGTCTCTATCAGTAAATTTTCCATTCTGCTGTTGTATTTAGCTGAAAAATACATCATATGTCCAGGAAGTTCCGAAACTGATTTTATTCCTACTGTAAAAGCGATGTCAGCGCTACAACTACACTGGCAGTATGAAATACTAGGCGTGTTCCGAAAGTAAGGTCCGATAGGTCGCGAAGTGGAAACCACAGTGAAAATCAATAGCGTTTTATGTGCAATAGTTAGCCACATCCTCGAGCAACGTCTCTGCGTATTCGCCGCTCCGTATGAGACATTTGTCGTAGCGTTGTGCCAACTTTCCAATACCCTCGTTATAGAAGGCAGCCTCCGGCACTTTTTCGCCTGTTGTCTACACTGATCTTCAATTCGTTGTCTGTGAGAAACGTTGACTTCATAGCCAGCGGTTCATGTCAGCAGAGATGAAAATCAGGGGAAGCAAAGTCCGGGCTGTATGGAGGGCGATCAAACACTTCCCATCGAAAACGCTGCAGGATCGTCCCCATTGCCCATGCAGGGTGTGGCCGAGAACTGTCATGAAGAAGGAAATGCATGACAGTTATGTTGCGTGGGCTGCATAAAATAAGGGAAAACTCTCACTGACATTCATACTTGGTGGGAGACACTGTTTTACAGCATCTTTACGTGCTCACTGTGCCTTCTGAACTGAAAAGACAGACGTGACGTCATCAGCGGGCTTACTACACACACTGTCCAACACAACTATGCAAAGCTTAATCTCATTTTCACTGTGGTTTCTATTTCGCGAACGATCGGACCTTACTTTCGTAACACGCCTCATAGCAAGTGTAAAAGACAGATGCGCATTCGATCAGTCAGTCGTGAGCAGGCAGTGTTAAGCAGTGGACGTGCGGCAGTAGTCTGTCAACGTGGTTGTATTACAAATCTCAATGGAGCAACATGTCTAAATTAAGTATTCATGCCATTCTCCAGAATGTTTTGAAGAAGATGAAAGTGTCGCAAAGTTTGTCCTGTACACGTCGACTCTCGAACAAACACAACGACTCGTGGACGCTTGCCGCGAAATGCATAATACAAACAATTCCTTTCTGGGAAAAAGACATCGTGCAGGAAGTGACTTGGTGTTATCAGTCCTGCCACAAAACAACAAAGTGCAGCAATTCAGTTGAAGGGTCAATGCTACGGCGACGTAACCGACATTCAAGCCAATGCGATGCGAAAATTGAACAGAATCCCATGGAAGGACTTTTCATAGAATTGCACGTAGTTGTAAGAACATTCTGTGTGTTGTATTCAAGTTGGGGAAGACTATGTAGAACACTTGAAGCATTAAAACCAACATCTTAACATTTCTCTAATGTTTTTTTTTTCCTTATTCAGAGTATCTGCTTATAATAACAAATCCTTATTCACGAGAGACTATTTCCGCATTTATCGCCATTCTCAATTACGTGTAGACTGACGTGGCTTCCATAATACGTCGTTATTGAACAGTTTTATAACTGTCATTGTTTTAGTAAGAAAGTAAATGATGTATAAATATTGAAAATAAAATGTTAATTACGGTGACATTTCCAGTCTGTTTTTCCAAACATATGTCATAAGAGTAGAACTATCAAACTACTGCCACACACCGAAATTAACATTTTATTTTTAATACAGTTACGACATTTATCATCTTATTAAAACAATTACAGATAAAACAAACTTCACTGACGGTGTAATATGGACTTTACATCAGTCTACACGTACTTGACAATGGCGATAAATACCGAAACAGTCCGTCGTGAATAAAAATTGGTTATTATAACTAACTATTTTGGTGCATCTATTCTAATAATCACGTGTTTATCAGACCTATGTTATGGTGCAGTCCCTAAAGAAGAAAAAATATTTTTCCTAATTGCATTTACACGTTTACAGTGCTAGTACCCACTGATACCCCTGCTCCACAGTGCTGTACCATTAGGTTGCCAACATTTTTTTAAAAAAATAGGGAAGATACTCATATCCTTGGCAAAAAATAAGTGAGATTTAGAGCAAGACGACAATTCACCAAAACCCAAAGCAGCATTTGTAAAAGATTACTATTCAATTACACATCGCAGATGCTTAAAAAAAATTTGTAACAAATTTTGCCTGAGTCAGTAGTTTTGTATTATGTTTAACAAATCCAAAGATTTGACTGTATGAGTAAGGAAAATTCATACCAGCTTGCAGTTCAGCTTTGATTAGGTTTGTACTACTTCTATTCCTTACATCTGTCCACTTATTATTCATAAGACAAAATACTCTCTTGGTGTCAGAATTGCTTCCTGGTATACTCATACCATAACCTACCAGCTTACCGAAGTTATCAAAATTCACATTATTTGATTTCAAAATTGTTAAAACGTTTTATCCTTTTCTGGCTAACACTAAAGAGACAGCGTATTCAATTGCATTATTAGAACTACAAAAACTCATATAATTCATCTTAATTCACAGAACCCAGCCTGACGCATTCCAGAACTTCATACACGTCAGTGAATGTTAATTCCATTTTAAGACATAATGGGATTAAACACTTCAACCTATCATCAAATTTGCTAAGTAAGTAAGAATTTAAAGAATCATAGAACTCAATGGAGTTCTTCTAACTAGCAGATTTCAAATTTGAATCAACAACAGTGGCTAACAATTTATGAGTACCACTAACAAAAAAGTCTATCTTCCTTTCTCTGTCTTTACGAATTAGTAACTGTATGCCTTAATGCCCCCCATGAACCATGGACCCTGCCGTTGGTGGGGAGGCTTGCGTGCCTCAGCGATACAGATGGCCGTACCGTAGGTGCAACCACAACGGAGGGGTGTCTGTTGAGAGGCCAGACAAACATGTGGTTCCTGAAGAGGGGCAGCAGCCTTTTCAGTAGTTGCAGGGGCAAAAGTCTGGATGATTGACTGATCTGGCCTTGTAACCTTAACCAAAACGGTTTTGCAGTGCTGGTACTGCGAACGGCTGAAAGCAAGGGGAAACTACAGCCGTAATTTTTCCCGAGGACATGCAGCTTTACTGTATGATTAAATGATGATGGCGTCCTCTTGGGTACAATATTCCGGAGGTAAAATAGTCCCCCATTCCGATCTCCGGGCGGGGACTACTCAGGAGGACGTCGTTATCAGGAGAAAGAAAACTGGCATTCTACGGATCGGAGCGTGGAATGTCAGATCCCTTAATCGGGCAGGTAGGTTAGAAAATTTAAAAAGGGAAATGGATAGGTTAAAGTTAGATATAGTGGGAATTAGTGAAGTTCGGTGGCAGGAGGAACAAGACTTTTGGTCAGGTGATTACAGGGTTATAAATACAAAATCAAATAGGGGTAATGCAGGAGTAGGTTTAATAATGAATAAAAAAATAGGAGTGCGGGTTAGCTACTACAAACAGCATAGTGAACGCATTATTGTGGCCAAGATAGACACAAAGCCCATGCCTACTACAGTAGTACAAGTTTATATGCCAACTAGCTCTGCAGATGATGAAGAAATTGATGAAATGTATGACGAGATAAAAGAAATTATTCAGGTAGTGAAGGGAGACGAAAATTTAATAGTCATGGGTGACTGGAATTCGTCAGTAGGAAAAGGGAGAGAAGGAAACATAGTAGGTGAATATGGATTGGGGGGAAGAAATGAAAGAGGAAGCCGCCTTGTAGAATTTAGCACAGAGCATAACTTAATCATAGCTAACACTTGGTTCAAGAACCTTAACAGAAGGTTGTATACCTGGAAGAATCCTGGAGATACTAAAAGGTATCAGATAGATTATATAATGGTAAGACAGAGATTTAGGAACCAGGTTTTAAATTGTAAGACATTTCCAGGGGCAGATGTGGATTCTGACCACAATCTATTGGTTATGAACTGCAGATTGAAACTGAAGAAACTGCAAAAAGGTGGGAATTTAAGGAGATGGGACCTGGATAAACTGAAAGAACCAGAGGTTGTACAGAGTTTCAGGGAGAGCATAAGGGAACAATTGACAGGAATGGGGGAAAGAAATACAGTAGAAGAAGAATGGGTAGCTCTGAGGGATGAAGTAGTGAAGGCAGCAGAGGATCAAGTAGGTAAAAAGACGAGGGCTAATAGAAATTCTTGGGTAACAGAAGAAATATTGAATTTAATTGATGAAAGGAGAAAATATAAAAATGCAGTAAATGAAGCAGGCAAAAAGGAATACAAACGTCTCAAAAATGAGATCGACAGGAAGTGCAAAATGGCTAAGCAGGGATGGCTAGAGGACAAATGTAAGGATGTAGAGGCTTGTCTCACTAGAGGTAAGATAGATACTGCCTACAGGAAAATTAGAGAGACCTTTGGAGAGAAGAGAACCACTTGTATGAATATCAAGAGCTCAGATGGCAACCCAGTACTAAGCAAAGAAGGGAAGGCAGAAAGGTGGAATGAGTATATAGAGGGTTTATACAAGGGCGATGTACTTGAGGACAATATTATGGAAATGGAAGAGGATGTAGATGAAGATGAAATGGGAGATAAGATACTGCGTGAATAGTTTGACAGAGCACTGAAAGACCTGAGTCGAAACAAGGCCCCGGGAGTAGACAACATTCCATTAGAACTGCTGATGGCCTTGGGAGAGCCAGTCATGACAAAACTCTACCATCTGGTGAGCAAGATGTATGAGACAGGCGAAATGCCCACAGACTTCAAGAAGAATATAATAAATCCAATCCCAAAGAAAGCAGGTGTTGACATATGTGAAAATTACCGAACTATCAGTTTAATAAGTCACAGCTGCAAAATACTAACGCGAATTCTTTACAGACGAATGGAAAAACTGGCAGAAGCCGACCTCGGGGAAGATCAGTTTGGATTCCGTAGAAATTTTGGAACACGTGAGGCAATACTAACCTTAAGACTTATCTTAGAAGAAAGATTAAGAAAAGGCAAACCTACGTTTCTAGCATTTGTAGACTTAGAGAAAGATTTTAACAACGTTAACTGGAATACTCTCTTTCAAATTCTGAAGGTGGCAGGGGTAAAATACAGGGAGCGAAAGGCTATTTACAATTTGTACAGAAACCAGATGGCAGTTATAAGAGTCGAGGGACATGAAAGGGAAGCAGTGGATGGGAAGGGAGTGAGACAGGGTTGTAGCCTCTCCCCGATGTTATTCAATCTGTATATTGAGCAAGCAGTAAAGGAAACAAAAGAAAAATTCGGAGTAGGTATTAAAATTCATGGAGAAGAAGTAAAAACTTTGAGGTTCGCCGATGACATTGTAATTCTGTCAGAGACAGCAAAGGACTTGGAAGAGCAGTTGAACGGAATGGACAGTGTCTTGAAAGGAGGATATAAGATGAACATCAACAAATGCAAAACGAGGATAATGGGATGTAGTCAAATTAAATCGGGTGATGCTGAGGGGATTAGATTAGGAAATGAGACACTTAAAGTAGTAAAGGAGTTTTGCTATTTAGGGATAACTGATGATGGTCGAAGTAGAGAGGATATAAAATGTAGACTGGCAATGGCAAGAAAATCGTTTCTGAAGAAGAGAAATTTGTTAACATCGAGTATAGATTTAAGTGTCAGGAAGTCGTTTCTTAAAGTATTTGTATGGAGTGTAGCCATGTATGGAAGTGAAACATGGACGATAACCAGTTTGGACAAGAAGAGAATAGAAGCTATTGAAATGTGGTGCTACAGAAGAATGCTGAAGATAAGGTGGGTAGATCACGTAACTAATGAGGAGGTATTGAATAGGATTGGGGAGAAGAGAAGTTTGTGGCACAACTTGACTAGAAGAAGCGATCGGTTGGTAGGACATGTTTTGAGGCATCAAGGGGTCACAAATTTAGCATTGGAGGGCAGTGTGGAGGGTAAAAATCGTAGAGGGAGACCAAGAGATCAATACACTAAGCAGATTCAGAAGGATGTAGGTTGCAGTAGGTACTGGGGATGAAGAAACTTGCACAGGATAGAGTAGCATGGAGAGCTGCATCAAACCAGTCTCAGTACTGAAGACCACAACAACAACAACAACAACATGCGTTAATGAGATTCCATAATACACACATCAAAATCAGTTTTGTATCACACCGGTTCCCAGAATTCCTGAAGATAGACGTTGACTGTGGATATTGTATCACATACACAGTCCCTCTGACTGTTCAGAGATGTCACTAAACCCGTCTAAAAATGTAAAGAACCATGCATGAGCAGTGCCTATTAGATGGAGGGGCTCCGATAGCCGATCAGTTCCAGTCATTCCACCAGGAAGGAAGTACACGGCTCGTGTTGTTTATAGTTCAACCATGTCTAGACGGTCAATACCGCGGTTCGATCGCGTCCGCAATGTTACTTTGCGCCAGGAAGGGCTCTCAATAAGGGAAGTGTCCAGGCGTCTCTGAATGAACCAAAGCGATGTTGTTCAGGAATGGAGGAGATACAAAGAGACAGGAACTGTCGGTGACATGCCTCGCTCAGGCCGCCCAAGTGCTACTACTGCAGTGGCTGACCGCTACCTACGGATTATGGCTCGGAGGAACCCTGACAGCAGCGCTAACATGTTGAATAATGCTTTACGTGCAGCCACAGGACGTCGTGTTACGACTCAAACTGTGCGCAATAGGCAGCATGATGCGCGACTTCACTTCCGACGTCCATGGCGAGGTCCAACTTTACAACCACGACACCATGCACCGTGGTACAGATGGGCCCAACAACATGCCGAATGGACCGCTCAGGATTGGCATCACGTTCTCTTCACCGATGAGTGTCGCATATGCCTTCAACCAGACAATCGTCGGAGATGTGTTTGGCGTCAACCCGGTCTGGCTAAACTGGCACTGTCCAGCGAGTGCAGGAAGGTGAAGGTTCCCTGCTGTTTTGGTGTGGAATTATGTGCGGCTGACGTGCGTCGCTGGTGGTCATGGAAGGTTACGATACATGAATGCCATCCTCTGACCGATAGTGCAACCATATCGGCAGCATATTGGCTACTCATTCGTCTTCATGGACGACAATTCGTCCCCCCCCCCCCCCCCTCAAGCACACCTTGCACGAATAGAGTGGCCAGCATATTCTCCAGACATGAACCCTATCGAACATATCTGGAATAGATTGAAAAGGGCCTTTTATGGACAACGTGACCCACCAACCACTCTGAGGGATCTACACCGAATCCCTGTTGAGGAGTGGGATGATCTGGACCAACAGTGCCTTGATGAGCTTGTGGATGGTATGCCACGACGAACACAGGCATGCATCAATGCAAGAGGACGTGCTACTGGGTATTAGAGGTACCGGTGCGTACAGCAGTCTGAACCACCATCTCTCAGAGTCTCGCTGTATGGTGGTACAACATGCAATGTGTGGTTTTCATGGGCTATAAAAGAGGCGGAAATGATGTTTATGTTGATCTCTATTCCAATTTTCAGTACAGGCTCCGAAACTCTCGCAACCGAGGGAGTGCAGACCTTTTTCTTATATGTGTATTAAGATCAGAGTTCTCCAAATACTTTGCTTTTTGAATGAAAGTGCTTCCAGTATCCACAGAGAAACGAAAATAAGTCTGATCAGTTGTGCCTACTTCTGTATTTTCATTTCAGAAATATTTTTTCAAATCTTTAGAAGAGTTCGAATCATCTATGCTCTTAAAATATATTTTTATAGGTTCTCAATTTTTAAAAGCCTTTCTACACCTGATGTGAGGGATAACTGTAAAGTATTTACATGTCACAGGATTTCAGCCCATTCAGCATCAACAAATTGAATGAATTATTTTAACGTTTCCCTTCATTTGGTGGAACAGGAAAAGGAAGAGTGAATACATATTTTCAATACTAACACTTTAGCATCTACATATTGTAAACAATTGCATGCACGTTTCATGGCATTATGAAGGACATAGTTAAAACAGCTGGCTTTGAGGATTTTTTCATTCTCATATCTTAGTAGTTCCATGACTAAATGGTGCTTGCCATAATTTATATTGGCACCATGAGCACAGTATGATGATATATTAATGACATTCAAATTATTTCACTTCAGTGAATTTTTAAAAGTCTATAATTTATGAAATCCTGTACCTTGTTTTGAATTCCACCAAACTGGTCAAAGTATCATATTACAACTGGAAACGTTTTCCTGTTTAGGTGACTGGAAGCATCTGTTGCTAAAGAAGAGGACCTGCTACTCTTTTTGGGGATATTTAAAAACTTCCAAAAAAACGTTCACTTTACTTGGGGCCAATATGTTCATTACGATCATTTCAGCTTCAGTTCGACGAAAAGACTTTGTCTTTGACTCATTAGAATCACTGTTTTTTGATAGTTTGATCGCACAATCCAAGTTCCTATCGCTGAGATTGTGTTGTACTGTTTGGTAGATTAATGAAAGTTTACCAACAACCGTTTCCACGTCCTCGTTTTCTAAGCCTTGAGGACAACTGAACAAATAGTTATCTTGGATGAAGTAGTGACATTATTTGCATTGATTTTGTGACCTACAAACAAATACAAGAAGTTAATTCAAAAAACTGCCATTTACTAACTACTACGTGCTGAACAGTAAGACATATATTTTTTTAGAATGCATAGTAATAATTTATTACCTTATGTATTCATGTGCTGCACACAATCGTTCTTGCCGCCATGTGTGACGCTAAACTTACGTTTGCAAATGGAGCAGTTTGCTGGTCCAATCTAGAAATATAAAGCTACCAACTTCGTAAGATATGTACACATATACTTTGTTTTCTTGTTTGGTGGCGTTTTAGCTTTGTCCTCGCTGACCATTATAAAATCCTGAAGAACGATTCACTGTAAGTACTGGCACTGAAACGAATTCACGTCTAATCACCAAGCGTCGGTTGACCATTTCTAAGATAATCGATAGATGTAATATCGATATAGAATCAGGTGTCTTGCTGTCCAACGTTCCAACGAATTCTGACCGTGCGCGCAAAATTTAAATGCTTGAAAAATAATTGTGCATGCATAAAAAAAAACTGGAGAAAACCGCACAATGATTCTGAAAATACGGCAGGCGGGAGATTATGAAAAAATATATTCAAATACCGGAGATCCCGGGAAATACGGGAGAGTTGGTCACCCTATGTACCATGCTAGTAGAAAAACTAAAGCAAGATGGCTCATCGCATTCATAAGCTTGAGTACGTACGTCGGATGGTCATAAAGCGTTATTTATGTACTCCGAAGAAGGAAGTTACGCTACTATTGTTATGTTTGATCACAGGTACCCGTCTGCAGTGTTCAGTCTTGGAAACACGTGCGCCATAGAACCGTTGCATGGCCCTAGGGCAGCCAAAACAAATGGGCTGCGCCATTTTTTTTTTTTTTTTGCTCCCATAGCGGTTTGTAGACATGTTTCTGCAAAGAATATAAAATAAACAATTACGCAACTTTCCTATTTTGAATCTAGAGGAATCTGCATCACTTGTTTATTCAATCCATGGCGGGTTTTGGAACTTTAAAATCCCATCTTAGAATGTATAAAATTACTGTTTGATCAGGCATAATATACGGTAGGGCCAGTCAGTGCAAGGGGCTCGAAATCACTACATCTTAGTCGGAAACTATCTGCCGTCGGGCAGCCGCACGCTATGAGCTCCAGCCACGATGCTGTTACTTTTTCGAGGTGACAATGAAAACTTCATGACTACACGTAGGGTCAACTATTTTGACGGGTTTAGTACCAAGGCAGCCTCGTAACATTACTACTCGAGAGTCCGTGAGGTCCAGAATGGCGGTAAATTAAAGTAACATCACAAGGATGACACACCTACTGCCAGCCGGAGGTTGCGCGGAGATGTAACGACTGTCGGTCGTCCGGTGTACCTAGCGCGAATGATGTACAGAAAAATGAAGCCTGTACCTGCGGTGGCTTGTGCAGGGCGTAGTTGTGGATGTACAGAACGGGAGTAGAGTGGAACTAGTGCGGGGGCAGTGTGGTCCCCAGGGAGAGCTGGGCCATTTGTGGACGTGTGCCACAGCCGCGGCCACACCTCGGCCCCCCTGCTACTGCCTGTGCAACGCCGCTGCCTCCGCCTCTGCCGCGGGTATCGACCGCCCCCGCACGCCGCCCCAGAAACTGGGCCACCTCGTGGGGGTGGAGGGGGAAGGAAAAGGGTGGGGGCGCGAGGGCGGAGCTCCGTGACTCACCACGCGGTAAGGTGACACCCGTCACCCCGCGCTTGCTGCCATCCTTCTTCTCCTGCTGTTCCCACTTGGCCTCCTGCCGTCATCCAGAAACTTGCGATGTGTCTTCCATTGCTAGTTCGCCATTCGTGACGACGCGCAGAACTGTGGTTGGGTGATTGTTTCTCTTTCCACAGAGAATTCAGAACAGCCAAGAGGGTAAGAGGGTATTTTTACAAATACTTGCAATCTTGATGGAAGAGGTAGGAGGCACAGTACGAGCTGTAATCAAGAGTTCTAATGATCAAGTCGAAAAAGTCAAGCTGCGGCAATTAAAATTTGTGACGGTTTTATCGTTTCCTTAATTATGACACATTTTGCCCAACGATGGAAGAATTGGCATAGACCTTACTTTTAGAGGTCTACACTGCAGCTGCTCAGGAAACTTTCAACATCTCAAATCACCTCGTCGTCATTTTGGAAACGCCTGTCACTCGACGGTTTATGTTTCCAAATAAAGAGGTAGAAGCCTGGGAGATGTGATAGGAGAACATGGCAAGTGAGGCAACTTTTTAAAGTACAAAAGCAACATGTGTGACACTGTCCTGTGGAAAATGAGCTGGGACTTTCTCTTGGAGCAGAAACACCCTCTCTGACAGATTTCCACGACCCCTCGTGCAGACAACCCCCTTAATCTCGCCAGTACGTTCTAGTACTAAGATCCTGTGACGATCTGCCCTTTACCCGAATTATGTATTTGCAAATGTTTTTTATTCAAACCTTTGACCACAATATCAATTCTTTTGACGATGACCGGTTTCAGTCCGTAATGACCATACTCAGATCTTTTCTACACCATGTCCTAAAGTGATAAGGCCACAATGGCATCGTCAAAACATATAAGTATAATCAGCACAGCATCGTCACATAGATCAAAAATAAAGTGTAGAATAGGCCACATCGTCCACACAGTCATTATTGCAACTAACTACTGAAGAATGTATTTGCACCGCACTGTCGCCTGATAAACAAAGTAAGAGCCTACGGAATATCAGACCAGTTGTGTGGCTGGATTAGGAGTTTTTAGCAAACAGAACACAGCATGTTGTTATCAATGGAGAGACGTCTACAGACGTTAAAGTAACCTCTGGCGTGCCACAGGGGAGTGTTATGGGACCATTGCTTTTCACAATATATATAAAGGACCTAGTAGATAGTGTCGGAAGTTCCATGCGGCTTTTCGCGGATGATGCTGTAGTATACAGAGAAGTTGCAGCATTAGAAAATTGTAGCGAAATGCAGGAAGATCTGCAGCGGATAGCCACTTGATGCAGGGAGTGGCAACTGACCCTTAACATAGACAAATGTAATGTATTGCGAATACATAGAAAGAAGGATCCTTTATTGTATGATTATATGATAGCGGAACAAACACTGGTAGCAGTTACTTCTGTAAAATATCTGGGAGTATGTGTGCGCAACGATTTGAAGTGGAATGATCATATAAAATTAATTGTTGGTAAGGCGGATACCAGGTTGAGATTCATTGGGAGAGTGCTTAGAAAACGTAGTCCATCAACAAAGGAGGTGGCTTACAAAACACTCGTTCGACCTATACTTGAGTATTGCTCATCAGTGTGGGATCCGTACCAGATCGGGTTGACGGAGGAGGTAGAGAAGATCCAAAGAAGAGCGGCGCGTTTTGGTAACCGTGATAGCGTTACGGAGATGTTTAATAAACTCAAGTGGCAGACTCTGCAAGAGAGGCGCTCTGCATCGCGGTGTAGCTTGCTCGCCAGGTTTCGGGAGGGTGCGTTTCTGGATGAGGTATCGAATATTTTGCTTCCCCCTACTTATACATCCCGTGGAGATCACGAATGTAAAATTAGAGAGATTAGAGCGCGCACGGAGGCTTTCAGACAGTCGTTCTTCCCGCGAACCATACGCGACTCGAACAGGAAAGGGAGGTAATGACAGTGGCACGTAAAGTGCCCTCCGCCACACACCTTTGAGTGGCTTGCGGAGTATAAATGTAGATGTAGATGTAGTCCCAAAAACAGGCAGAATCACCCTGCCAGATGATGGATGGGTCGTTGCCTATTTCGGCGGTGGTGAATTCACACGTTTTCACTACTGTCTGGTTAGCACACTGGACTCGCATTCGGGAGGACGACGGTTCAATCCCGTCTCCGGCCATCCTGATTTAGGTTTTCCGTGATTTCCCTAAAATCGTTTCAGGCAAATGCCGGGATGGTTCCTTTGAAAGGGCACGGCCGATTTCCTTCCCAATCCTTCCCTAACCCGAGCTTGCGCTCCGTCTCTAATGACCTCGTTGTCGACGGGACGTTAAACACTAACCACCACCACCACCACCACCACTACTGTCTTGCTCTTTTGCCTCAGGGTCGAAATGATACACCCTGCACCCGTCCATAGCGATAATGAGGCTAAATAATCCACCTGAATTGTCCTTAAAAAACTACAAAATTTCCGCTGACGCCACAGTTCGGCGGGCTATGAGCAGTTACGGAATTCGTGCATGGTGTTGAAAACTAATTCATGACTGATTTACACTTTTTCCGCTATCACTTCGATCGTGATAAGCGAGTCCTGGAGCACAAGGGCTTCAATCCCCTTACGATTCTCGATTGTTCACGGAGAGATGGTCTGTTACATCGTCCTTCGGTATTCAGACTTGCTTGATCACATGGGAAGCATATGTTCACTTATCCAGTGTCTCATACGACAGTGTATTGTTTTCGTACGCTCTCATTAATCAACTAACTCAGCATGGACTGTAGCAGCGCTCTTCTCTTTGAAGTCCAAACCCCGAATTACCGCTCGATACTTTATTTATAAATTGACAGCGCCATCTTATTTTGACTGAAGTAGTGGCTGTTCTGACGCCACAAGTGTAAGCATGTACCTGCAGACAAATAATTTACGTAACTTCCTTTTTTTCAGGTGATTATTAAAATTTTATGGCTATCCGTCTCGTGTTCATCAGTTGGTAGCCCACCAGATGCGGCCGGCAGTCAAAGCCAGCATGATTTTTACTGTAAAAAAGACACTTGTATGTCGAAACATTCACAATTTTAGTGCGATGAACAGCAAGGGAACTGTGCGTGGCCGGCCGAAGTGGCCGTGCGGTTCTAGGCGCTGCAGTATGGGACCTCGAGACCACTACGGTCGCAGGTTCGATTCCTGCCTCGGGCATGGATGTGTGTGATGTCCTTAGGTTAGTTAGACTTAACTAGTTCTAAGTTCTAGGGGTCTAATGACCTCAGAAGTTGAGTCCCATAGTGCTCAGAGCCAACTGTGCATGTTTGTGCTTCATCGGTAGATCAAGCATCCGCCTGCTTCAGCCGGCGATGACATATCGAGTAACGTGGTCCCTGTGTTGAACAGAGGGAGGCATCTGGGTGGCACAGACTGCTCTGAGGCAGTATGCCCCTCAGCCCGAATGATAGCTTCACAACTACACAGCAGTGGTTCGTTTCCTTTGCACAGAAACTTAAGTATTCTTAAACAGTGTTTAGCACGCGATTGAAATGAAGAAGAATGTTGGAAAATTTACTTTCTAAACAATTCTGTTACATAAAATAATTTTTAGTACCTTACCATATAGCTTGTATATACTGTGTGATTCTGCTGCCCCTACCGATGTCGTTTCATGCACCCGCATTGTTATATTTGACTTTAAAAAAAACCACGCTCGAGATTTTCATATTCTTTCGCTCGCTACGTACAAACTGATCAAAGAACATGAATATAATCTCTTTGTAGGAAATTAAAAGTAGTTAATTTTTTTACTGTGATACGTTTTCCCTGGAGGCCACGGTTTTCCAGTTATGCACAAAAACTTGCAAAAGTGACTTTAAAACACACTACACCACCACAATCATCAGTCCCCAACCACTGTTCGTAGTATGTTGTTCGAGAGACTCCCTCCTACCACTGTACAAAAATTTCCAACTACACGAACTTTTTAGTCTCTATTGACTGGGCTATTAATCCATTAGCTTAGTCCGCCATTTCGATGTGATTATTAATTTAAACTTGCATGTCAGCATAATGAAAGAAAAACTACTTTTGTAAACGTTAGTAATTACGTTACCCTTACAAGCCCATCAGTTTGGTACTCAGATGGCTTGACAAATACAACGATGTAATTGGTTATTTTATGCTATTAAAATTCACAAAATTTTAGGTAAAATTTACAAAAACGTTACTTTTACAATTTTGAGCGCTTGACTAAGTCCTGGAGTAATAACACCAGTCAATTAAGACCGAAAACGATCGAATATTGGAAATAACTCGTGGCGTCGCCAATTTTTGTATAGTGGTTGGAGGGAGTGCCTTGCACAGCAGACTAGAAATCTTGTTTGGGCGGGGGGGGGGGGGGGGGGGGGGGCGTTTGAAGGTCACTCCTGTAAGGTTTTCTTGAATAATTCGAAAACTACAGCCTCCAGCGAAAGCGTATCCCAGAACAAAATTTTACTTCATAAAATTTTCCGCAAGTGGGTCTTGTTCATTTTTCTGTGAGACTAATAGTGCGCTTGCAGCGAGCGAGAGGGTATGAAAATCACGCGCCTGGTTAAGAGATGTCGTAGGGGCGGCTCAGTCGTCCTGTGTATTGTATGTTACTTTTTATTCACGATGAAAAACTTTGAACGTTTTATACTGTGAAGAACGAGTCTGAATTTACCACTCTGGTATTTACCAGTATCTCTCAACAAGATGACTGGCACCACAGTAATGATATTTATGAACGAGTTCTGCTCTGAATACAATGTACGTGATAATGCTGTTGTTGTGAAAGACTGTCTGTCCGTATCAGTGTCCCTGTGACTTTGACATAATACTGCACTGATGGAAACAGAACGTGTTAGGCCTTTGATCTCTTGAAAGCTACGACACTGATAATCCAGTATTTACATACCTGTGGGATACGTTGATTAAAATTTCAACTTTATGCTAACCTTTTTTCGGTATTTTTAATACAATAAAATTGTTGTTGCTGTAGATGAAGAATTATGCGAATACATATTGGCTGTTGGGTGTGACGGGAACTTCTGAGGTCGAGATGGCAACACAACATGCCCTGAAGACGTGCAGCTTAATGCCATCTTTCGAACTTCGAGAAAGATCTAATCATTGACTTGAGGGATGTGGGAGATTCACACAGCAAGTTCACACAGACAGGTGGATGTAGGTGAATGGCTGCACAACGAATAGTGACGAGGTGGACTCGAAGACAAAATGTGGCAAGCAGGGTAGGCACGGGTCCTCCCAAGAAGACTACATCAGTATAAAAAGGTAGGACTGTTACATGGGCTTCGGCAAATAGACAGATTACTGCAGTTGAGGTCCGGCCAAACTTTGTAGGCTGAGTGTCACACGAACCGTCGAAAATAGATTACTGGAAAATGTATGGATATCTCAAGATTCAGTTTGTTGTTTATCGCTGACACTGTACTACAGCAGAGACTTGCGTGGTGTAGATCCGCACTCAAATGCGACATTGGGTAGCAATCTGTAACGTTACTTCGGTTTGTGGCGTTCAGATCTGCCCTTAGACGACGTGGTGAAATATCAAAACCTATACTTTTGTAGACTCTGTTATTAGGAGCTATTAAGTACGACGACAGAATCCCGTTATGCGATGCCCATTTATTGCAAGGTATTATTTCACGCTATCACCATTTGTTAATCTAATTTGTCAAGGAGTTGGCGGTAATGAATACTGCAAACGATGTCGCCCCATTATGGTTCACGATTGTTCAGTGAAGTGTAGGCCTTGTTATTTGCAATTCATGTGTGTTGTCTAAAATTTTGGTGTGGTTATCTGATGACGTGAAAAGAATATGTCAGTCCCTAAGGTTGTAACAGTTGCAATAAAATAGATTACACTATGTTCTGGATAAATCTTGCTCTTTCTAGTGAACAGCGGCATTTGTAAGTGAACGGAAGAAAGTATTGGAAATTGACCCAGAAACTAAATGCTGCATTTGAAGTACGTTCACAGTGCCTTAGCACAGTGATCGAGACACTAGAATCTTATTTGATAGGAGTAGGTGTAAAATTCCCATTTTTGGATGCAGAGATCGT
The DNA here is from genome assembly GCF_023898315.1 of Schistocerca nitens. Classification (NCBI taxonomy): domain Eukaryota; kingdom Metazoa; phylum Arthropoda; class Insecta; order Orthoptera; family Acrididae; genus Schistocerca; species Schistocerca nitens. The sequence continues at coordinate 555,653,520 of NC_064615.1, read as the reverse complement.
TTTCCATGGTTTCACTAAAGAGGTAGTAAGAGCATACTGGAACGGTTCCTGAAGCATAGTACTACGAGATGCTGTACAACAGTACCGAAGCACAGAGCGCATTGGTGAAGTGGGATTCTCATACTGATATACCCTGCTTTAGGTTATCCGCACTTTCCGTTAATAAATTCAAATGAACACAGGAATGGTTCCTTTCCATAGGATCCACTTTTTTCTTTCCCCATACATGACCTTCAGACCTGGTTCTTCGTCTGTGGTGAGATCATTGTCGATGGGACGTTAAATTCCTGCATAGTTTGTACTGAAAGGCTTCATAATACCGTGAGATCCAGCTATTCAATTTCCATGCGCAAATGGTATCCCGCACCACATTTCAAGTTTAGCTATTCTGTTGTTTTTCTGCTAAGGCCAACTGATACAACCAAACCAAGCCCAATTTTATATGTAATTCTGAATGAAAATGTAAATTTTCGATAAATTAAAATAACAGGTAGATTTCACTTCCACTAGGGCACTAAAATGCGGTAATTATTAGTAATTCGTTTCACTAACATGCTAAATCCATTTGATGAAACGGCAGTATTATCCGCTAATCATGTTGTCTACGGGGAAGTATCGCCGCCGGATGGCTACAAACTTCACACTTGGTGAAATGAATGGCAGTTGTCAACTGTGCGAAAATGCAAGATAACGCTCGTAACAAAGAGAAAGAAGAATTTAGTATTATATTATAGGTTCAGTAGTGTGAACCTCGAGCCTGCCACATTATTAACTACCTGATGCTAATTCTCCAAAGCGATACGAAATCGAACGAACATGTAAGAGCTGTAGTTAAAAAAAAAAATTACGAAGGCTTAGAATTGATTTGGATTGGGGAAGAGGGAGGAAGTGGGGGAGGGAGCGTATTTAGAGAATGTACAGTGCAACTGTTGAGCCGGCCGGGGTGGCCGAGCGGTTCTAGGCGCTACAGTCTGGAACCGCACGACCGCTACGGTCGCAGGTTCGAATCCTGCCTCTGGCATGGATGTGTGTGATGTCCTTAGGTTAGTTAGGTTTAAGTAGTTCTAAGTTCTAGGGGACTGATGACCTCAGAAGTTAAGTCCCATAGTGCTCAGAGCCATTTGAACCATTTTTGCAACTGTTGATATATCCGTACAGTACAGCTATAGTGGGTTGAGTATCTACCAAATGGACCGGACTGTGTACTTCAATGGAATTTAGAGATACGATACTAGGATTGTAACGGCCCTTACGAATGTGTAATTGTGATGTTCTAGAAAATAGAATGGGAATGCCTTGAGTAACAGACTACTTCGTTTTCTTAAAGCCCTACTGGGTAAATAAGAGAACCACTCTTCAAATATTGTGCAACGACGCTACTGTCTCCATCGTATATCTCACTTAAGGATCGTAGAAAAAAAATTATGTCACGTACTGAACCAAATAGTCAGTCGTTTTTCCTTTCCCATATCATATTGAATGAGGTCAGATAGTTGCTAATATTTGGCCGAAGTACCCTGCACCAGATTAGCGAAGAATATATTAGGATGTACGAGTACTTAATTTCGCATATTTTCACCCTATGTCTATTTCTTTCAAAGAACTTTCGTATAATCTGGACGTGAGATGCTAGCTCTGAATGTTTGCTACTTGCCTCAAAAGATAAGAGTAGTGGAACACTGTGTCCCAAGATGACATCGACTTATCTTCAGTCATCCCTGTCTCACTGCAGAATTACTTCGTGGATAGAAGACGCTTTAACAGATGCTGATACCGTTTCCCAGAAGTTTCTGCCTATAGATATATGACTGTGTGATGACGAGCGAGATGGTTAAGTGACTCGAATCGCAATCGGAAATTACAACGTTCAAATTCCCGTCCGAGGCACGAGATTTAATTTGTCTTTCGTTTCCCTAGATTGACTAAAAACAATGCAAATTCCTGGTGCGGTTCCTTTGAAAAGGAAACCTCTGATATCCTTTCATATCTTTGACGTATCCGTGCTTGTGCTCTGTCTGTAATACATCATCGACGGCAGTTAAATCCCAGTCTTCCTTCGTTCCTACATACCAGGTACAGTTAGTGTCTGTGGTGTTATACCTCAGCTTCTGTCCGTAATGTCACTCGGTTTTCTTACAACCTAGCTTCCCACAACTTAACGTCGCCGCGGAGTAGGGATCACTCTGAAAGTTAATGGTGTCCCAGCCGACTGACGTTGATATCAAGTTAGAAATATGAAATATAAATTATAATAAATTACATTTTTGTCAAGCGGTAATATGCGCTACGGCACTGCAGCGTGATAAATTTGCTTTCATGACAGCCCAGTTAATAAAGTTATACAAATAGGAGCACAGATGCAACATGTAGCTCGTAAACGAAATCTGAGGAATGACTAAGATGAATGGCTCTGAGCTCATAGCGGGGAAAGTAAAATAAACAGCAGATGACAGATTGCAAGAAAAGAACGAACGTCCAGGAAAAAAACGAAAGAAAAACAACGTTGAACGATCGTGACAGGCACAGTGAATTAACAGACGGAGGTAGGTCAGTGGGCTCAGGCAATGTACAAACATCCATACATTCTTTTGTTGGCATTGTTTTCTCATGTGGCATTGCCTTTGATCGGTGCCTGCAGCTGTTAATCTACGGATAACACAAATTAAAATTTTATGTCGTTTTACGCAATCGCAGTTACCATTACGGAGTAAGTTACAAGAATGGTTCACAAATTAAGAAGTTCAAAGCAATTCACATAATATAATGCTGTAACTTTCTTTAAGTTGCTCATCTTTACTGTGTTGTATGAGTTTTTTTTAAAATTTCTTTAAATGGCCAGTAATGCTATTTGCAAAAATGAAAGATTGTCTCCGTCTTTATTCTGCCGGAGACCAAACAGGACCACGTACAAACCGAATATTTCACTACACCTTTCTCTAATAGTCCTTCATCTGTTAATTTGCTATTCCCTCTCTTCTACTGTCCGTTTTCTTCCTTCTATCCTTTGAATCGTTTTATCTTGGTAAAATTCTCTCTCCTTTAATTACTTTTTATATTTTGTCCTATCATAAAATTCTTAGTTATTCTTCGTGTACATTCCTAAGTCAATTGGGTTTGTCTAGTAATTATTCACCTTGTAGTTCTGTTTGCCAGTTCAGTCTACTAGGTCTCATTCTTTTGTAGCATCAACAGAGTATTCAAATAGTGTTCTTTTTTTCTTTCAACTATAATTCTTTATGTCTGCTCTATAAGTTTTAATTGTTTATCCTGTTGTTCTGTAACCTAACATCTTCCTCACAATCTTTGCTTGTTCTTATTTCTTTACATAGATCCTAACATTGGCGTTTGGGGTTCTACTAACCACTTAAATCAACGTGCTTATTTCTATTTTTTTTTTTTTTTTTTTTTTTTGTATATTAGCTGAGAAACACGATGTCGCCTGGGTCTTCAGTTTGCAATTTTATATTAGAAACGAAAACAAAAAATTAACTGTGTGAAGTATTGAAAGTACTGAAAAAAATTATTTCCAATAATTCATGAAGACACCTTTGGAATTATGAAACAGTTGCGCAAATAAATAGGAATAATGTACAAATTATAAGTACAGTATCCAAGTTAAGAAACATGATTGCGGATAGTTTCTGTACTCTGGGCGTAGACGCTTCGCGTGTCTACAAGGCGATTTGGTAAACGTCTCTATGGCAAGGCCTCTTCATAGCTCTGTAGACGGCTAGTATTTTCACCCATAGCGGTATGCGCTTCGCAGTTGAAAGCTGTTTGAAAGCACTGCCAGGTGTCAAGGATGTCATTGAGTCGACTGTAGAACTGTCGTGTAGTAGTAGATAACAAATGTATTAAAACTTCATGCACGATGCGGAATTTTTTCACTCGTTTTATGAAGTCACATCTCTTGAAGTATGTGTTATATAGTGGTATATTTGTGTACGTACATTCAGCGCCATATGTGGATACTGTCTGCGGAATATGTTGAGAATAGAATTAGTAGCAGAGGAATAATAAATTTAAACGTCAAGTATGATGCAGCAGTTTTTCACGCATATGTGTCATACATTGATATAACTTTGAAGCTACAGTCAGCGGTATATGTGGATATGGTCTGAAAACTCTGTTGCGAATAGAGTCCGTACAAAAGAAGTAATAAATTTAAACATCTTGCACAGTAAGGCAGTTTCTCACACATTTCAGTATTTATGACGTCATATTTCCTGAACTATGACTAATACCATGATATACTTTTGTAGGTGCATTAAGCGACATATGTGGATACTGTCTGAGAAATTTATTGCGAATACTTTTAGTAGTATAGAAGTAACACATTTAAACGTCATGCATGATGCGGCAGTTATTCACGTATCTCCCGAAATATGTTAGACGAGTGGTGAGTGGCTTGACCTCCACTCCCCCCTTCCCCATCGATTGTTGCCTGACAGTAAAGCATATGTGTATATATGAATTATGTTTAATTTTGAAGGTATAGTCTTATGGTTTGTCATAACCTCTGTTTTTTCTTCTGCAAAAGATTTCTGTAGTTCTATTTCTTTTGCTTTTTGTTTAAGTAAGCTGTGTGGCAGAATTGCAAAATCGTCTGTATACAATACTTTTAAAAAAATTCTCTCTTTTCCAGACAATTTGTATTCCACGTTCGGTATTATGTTTTACCAAATCTTTTCTCCATTCTCTGAGTACTTTTATAAGTGAAATAAATGGTTGTAGCTCCATCACAAGGTGCAAGAGAAGCATCTTTTTTTCTTTCCTGATAACGACTAGTTTTGGACACCTGTTTCCATTTTCAAACCATCCGTATCGTGTCTTAATATAAGCGATAACCTGTGTGCAAAAAGTGTCCCCGCAATGATGATGAAAGTAGAGCTATGGCCAACTTAGTTGAGTTGGCAGTAGAGCCACTTTGATCGTCATTGGAGGAGCTGTTTTCGTACATAGTCTATCACCTGTACTGTCACACTTATGGTACGTATGGTGTGAAGATGGACACATGTGTCCGAAACTAGTCACCATCGAGAAACAAAGAATGATACTCCTCAATACATCTTACGGCCCAGCTACAACCATTTAATTCGGTCATAAAACACGCCGCGGACCTATTTTTCACGTGTAGCGTGCTGAAAGTTCGTAAAATTTTATAAGTGAACACTTAAACATCTATTCATACTTCTCGAAAGGCTTACAAACAACTGCAGCAATCTTGCGAATCCTAATTTCTGTAGGTGTAAACCAGAATTCCTTGGATTTTCTTGCAACATGAGTTTCAGGTTATTTGTGCTGAATAAGATCTGTTTCTCCTAAACCATGCTTTATATCCCCACAGTTTTGTACCCACCCGATCTTTAATTCAGTATGGGAAGAGCTGCTCGTTGTTGATAACAACGTCCGACTCCATCGCAGTAGCAGTTACTTCTGTAAAATATTTGTGAGCATGCGTGTGGAACGATTTGTAGTGGAATGATCATATAAAATTAATTGTTGGTAAGGCGGGTGCCAGGTTGAGATTCATTGGGAGAGTCCTTAGAAAATGTAGTCCATCAACAAAGGAGGTGGCTTACAAAACACTCGTTCGACCTATACTTGAGTACTGCTCATCAGTGTGGGATGCGTACCGGGTCGGGTTGACAGAGGACATAGAGAAGATCCAAAGAAAAGCGGCACGTTTCGTCACAGGGTTATTTGGTAAGCGTGATAGGGTTACGGAAATGTTTAGCAAACTCAAGAGGCGCTCTGCATCGCGGTGTAGCTTGCTGTCCAGGTTTCGAGAGGGTGCGTTTCTGGATGAGGTATCGAATATATTGCTTCCCCCAACTTATACCTCCCGAAGAGATCACGAATGTAAAATTAGAGAGATTCGAGCGCGCACGGAGGCTTTCCGGCAGTCGTTCTTCCCGCGAACCATACGCGACTGGAACAGGAAAGGGAGGTAATGACAGAGGCACGTAAAGTGCCCTCCACCACACACCGTTGGGTGGCTTGCGGAGTATAAATGTATATGTAAATGTAGATACCCATTTCGGCATTTACGCAACGGCTTCGAGAAAGGGTACCGTCACCCTCAGCATAGCTGTGGTGCTAAAATGAGACGGCGCACACCCGATATGGAAGCGGCTGTGCTCCACCATGTTGAAGAGAACCCGTCAGCGAGTGCACAAGCAATTGCGCGTGCAATTGATGTTGCTCCCAGCACGTTTGGTATGTTGTGGATGACCATCTACTACATCCATACCACCTCCAACACTCCATACCACCTCTAATACTTACAAGCGCATGAATGAGACTCGAAGCAGGTGAGAGAAGTAGGATAGGTTTCAAATGACATCAGCAAATCCGACGTAAGCACCGCCCACCATTACCATTCTGTTGCAAACCTACCTAGCAAACATGTTTTCAAACGGCTGCAGCATGGAAATGGTATGTTTCTGGACAAGGGTTCCTTTTCGAAATATTATGTACTTACTTCGCTTTACAAATCCTAGAAGTCCGTAATGGGAATTTCTGAACACTCTGTAGAGGTATTGAATGACCGTGATTAGTGAATGTTGTTATGTTCTCTTGAGGCTTTTACATCGCGAAAAGTCTACATTCCACTGTTCACACAGACAACTGCAGACACACACGTACACCAGACATACCAATGTTCGATCAGAGCAAGATTCATCGCGTTCCATACATCACAGTACGAGGGAGAACTTTCATTTGTGCGGAGCAAGTGAAGATATTAGCAACAGTAAAATCAGTTTAGCTATTAACTCTCAATTTCCCATAAATTTAAATATACTAGACAAATAATGAAGCCATGTGGCGTGCCCTATGTTATCTCGGTTGGCTCTGAGCACTATGGGACTTAACTTCTGAGGTCATCAGTCCCCTAGAACTTAGAACTACTTAAATCTAACTAACCTACGGACATCACACACATCCATGCCCGAGGCAGGATTCGAACCTGCGACCTTAGTGGTAGCGCGGTTCCAGACTGTAGCGCCTAGAACCGCTCGGCCACCCCGGCCGGCTATCTCGGTTGATACTTAGGCAGTTTCAGTATTAGCCTGTGTGACATGTCATGAACAGATAGTGCGAAAAATATTTCTATAGCTGAAGGACATTTTATGAGAACAGTCAAAAAAATGGTTCAAATGGCTCTGAGCACTATGGGACTCAACTGCTGAGGTCATTAGTCCCCTAGAACTTAGAACTAGTTAAACCTAACTAACCTAAGGACATCACACACATCCATGCCCGAGGCAGGATTCGAACCTGCGACCTTAGTGGTAGCGCGGTTCCAGACTGTAGCGCCTAGAACCGCTCGGCCACCCCGGCCGGCTATCTCGGTTGATACTTAGGCAGTTTCAGTATTAGCCTCTGTGACATGTCATGAACAGATAGTGCGAAAAATATTTCTATAGCTGAAGGACATTTTATGAGAACAGTCCTTCGTTAATGTTGTTAATCTGTATCAGAGCAATAATTGCAAGGATTCGTGATATTCTTGAAGTTTTACTGTGCTTTAAACACAAAACTGCGTATAGTTCACTACAACAAAGAGGAAGAACTCCAGCGTCAGGCTGCCCAGCCTCCTTCCTCGGCTCATCTCCTCGTTTACTTTCTGCGTCGCACTTTGCCGTCCCCTGGAGAACAAGTTGTGCTGTCACGACTCGCCGCAGCTAGTCGGCGAGGGCAGAAACTTGTGCCCCTAATGGCCTCCTGGCATGTGTATATTTACTCGCCAGAAATAATGCGGCTTACTCAGCCATTACGCTAGTGGTGTTCTAGGTGGGGGAGAGACCTTAGTTTGTGGGCAAACGTCACTTCCGTCCGAGAAACTTTCTCAAGTGAGAGGATAGATAATGTGCAGTTAAAACCATGATAAATATTGTTTTATAAAACAAAAACACGAAATGGTCCCACTCGTATGAAACTCTTAGTCCCTAATGGTCTTTTGAAAACCATTATTTCGCCGCAGTTCTGTGTAAGGTTTGTAATTTTATCTTCTTGCCGATAAAAGTTTATGCGTCCAGTCACTGTCCATATTTACTAGCAGGTCATTATCAACTTTTTTCATGTAGAAATTTAATAAATCTCTGTCTATGATGGTGCATTTGATGTCTACACACCACAATTAGTAAATTTCTTTCCTGTTCCTCTCGTAAATGGAGCGAGGGAGAAACGACTGACTTAATGCCTCCGTATGAGACGTAATTCCTCTTATCTTACGTTCGTGGTCGTTACGCTAAATGTACTTTGGCGTCAATAGACTTGTTCTACAGTCAGCCTCAAATTCCGGTTCTCTGTGCTTTCTCAATAATCCCTCGCGAAAAGGATGTCGTCTTCCCTCCAGGGATTCGCATTTGAGTTCACGAAGCATCTCCGCAATACCTGAACACATCAGACCTACTGATAACAAATCTAGCAGCACGCCTCTGAATTTCATTTGTTGCGATTAAGGTCTACTCTAGATTGCTTCTAGTCTGGATGATAATGATGCTTTTACAGTACTATGTCCTGAAATTGCTTATTTTTACTCCTTAGAGGAATTTAGGTTAATGCTCTCTTGAGGCTGCACTAGAGGATATCTCGTACCACATCTAGCCGTTTTCTTTCTTGTTCCTCTCGCAAATGGAACGAGGGAGAAACGGCTGAATGGTTCAAATGGCTCTGAGCACTATGGGACTCAACTGCTGAGGTCATTAGTCCCCTAGAACTTAGAACTAGTTAAACCTAACTAACCTAAGGACATCACAAACATCCATGCCCGAGGCAGGATTCGAACCTGCGACCGTAGCGGGCTTGCGGTTCCAGACTGCAGCGCCTTTAACCGCACGGCCACTTCGGCCGGCGGAGAAACGGCTGACTTCATGCCTCCGTAAGTCCTAATTCCTCTTATCTTACGTTCGCGGTCGTTACTCTACACCAATAATAGCAGGAATAATCTCATATCACAACTAACGCCTTCGACTGTTTTCTATGTTTGAATCGTTGCCTGATCTTTAGCAATGGATAAATTTTTTATTGGTGTTCCATTCGTACTGAACTGATACGCAGGGTTTTGGGGTATAAGTACATGATTGTGGTAATTCGTACATTAATATATACTCACTTCATTGCATTAGTTGCTTTTTCTCTGGGTATAACAGTCCAGAGTGATTCCATTGTCCTGGGATTCACACTGATAACTACATACTTGTAGGCGTGACTTTGATTCTCAATGAAGTGAGTCCATTTCTAAAGGCGTGCCACATGCAGTCCACCACAGAAAGTCACCGATATTTCGTTCTGCAGCTGTCGCTGAATCGTCCCACCGCTCCTCAGACAACTAACGAAATGAGAGACGCCGTGACTGAGATCGTAATAGGTCAACACAACCCATATGAAGTGCAACACAGATTCTAAGGCAAGTTAAATACACTGCCGGAACACAAAAAAATTCAACGCACTAAAGGAAATAATGTCTACGGCACACGATAACACACAGAACGGCTATGGGTCACCTAATATGAAGTCACAGTTCTTCAAGAGAAGGAAATTTGAAAATGTTGAACATCCACTTGATGAGCCACCAGTTGCATTCCTTCCCTTCCGAGGCTCTACATCCAGCAAAATAGGAAGAGTCCTGGAGAGACGAGGTGTCAGAGCTATTATCCGACCTCCTAAGAAGATAATGCAATTGCTACGGCCTGTTAAAGATGGTCGGCCTCAAGATGCCTGGTATTTACAATACACAATGTGAGTGCAGAAGCAATTGCATCGGTCAGTCCATCCGCACCGTTTCCGATCGCTGTGCAGAACATCAGCGGCATATTAAAAATAGAGAACTGGAGTCACTTGCAGTTGCTGAGCACAGACTCACAAACTAACATGAAATACTGATCGTTGAAAGAAATGTTTTGTCCTAGGTTTCCGTTTGCTGGGACTCTGTAATTATAGAGGCTGTATAAATAAGAATTTGTGAGAAAATCTTCAACCGTAATGGCGGATACAATCTTACGTGTGCATGGAAACGAGCTGTAGATGCAGAGAAGAGCCAGAGATATTCGTCGCAATGTTTACGCTAGGCGGGGACTGTGGTGCCATCAGCCCAGATGTTGACACCATCTGCGATAGCATGACGTAATAGTCGACCAATCATAAGCCGTCTTTGGGCTATACCAAGGTCACCACAGCAGCAATTTTGACAGTCTGTTGCTCCTGACGAAGAGGATGAAGGAAATCGTCAAAAGCTCGAGGTTTTACCCTGAACTGACGCTGCAGAAAGTCCGAGAGTATTTTATACACGCACATTGTTATCCATACATACAGTTTCCGCCAGTTCATATCCATAAGGGGTGACGTAGTAACTATGAAGATAACAGCGATCCACTCTTATGAAATTCCGTAAATAGCACAACAGTCTTTGATCGTAAATATCTGTTTATTCAATAAACAAATATTTACAGTCAGAGACTGTTGTGGTATTTGTAAAGTTTCAGTGTGTATTCAGTCGTTTTCTCCTCACTCCATACGATAATGTAATCGAGCATAAAATCGGTTATATTTTAGCGAAGTAACCTCAGCCATGCACTGTTCAGTGACTTGAGGAGTGTATACATGTAGCTCAGCGATGGCTTTTCGTCCTGCTAGGTACTGTATCACATTTGTAACAGCGATTCGTATAGTTTCCTCGCAGAAAACAAGAGTACCCCGTGCCAGTTCTACAAGTTGCACAAGAGTTACAAATTAACTAAAGTTCGGTCTCTTATACTTTCGATATCGACCTTCCCTAAAGTTCTAAAATGGTTCAAATGGCTCTGAGCACTATGGGGCTTAACAGCTGAGGTCATCAGTCGCCTAGAACTTAGGACTACTTAAACCTAACTAACCTAAGGACATCACACACCTCCATGCCCGAGGCAGGATTCGAACCTGCAACCGTAGCGGTCGCGTGGTACCAGACTGAAGCGCCTAGAACTCCTCTGCTACTGCGGCCGGCTCCCTAAAGTTCTACCTTCATTTCTCCCTTCGTTTCATTCAGTAATCCCTCTCCATACGTATGAAATAACTAATAGCAGTTTAGATAAGAGTTTTGGGAACTTTCGTAGTTGGTAATATCATGCAGACACCCATAAAAATTAACATTTGTAAGGTCACCAGTCATTCTCTTAACAGTAATTCTCAAGACCACGAGATGTGATTCGCTACTTATCAGATTCATCGACGTCTGCAGTGTAGCTAATAGTCAGCCTAGTAAAGACTAGAGAGAGAGAGAGAGAGAGAGAGAGTATAGGTGTCTGAACTGAATCAGCTCGGCAGGTACACGCAAAGCCTTTTCAAGATTCCGCATATCTCACCTCCACATCATTTTCTGTCTCCGTAAGACATACTGCATAAAAAAAACCATGACACCGATGATTAATAAAACTGAAGCATCATTGTAGAAAAATTAATTCTGATATTACATGTTTTCTATTTTTTATCGTAATATACATTGCTATGAACGTTTGTAATACGGTAGTATTATGTGTCGTGCTACGAGTGGAATACAAATCTTCCTTTCGTTCTAGTATTCTAATAGCTGAACTCTCAAAGTACGCCTAACAGGGCGACATAGGGTTTCGACTTGTTAGGTCCATGCTTACCAGTCACCATGGAGGCTCGTCTGCTATGCTCCATCTCCGTATACATTGAGGGAAACAAGTGACAAGGTGAAAGTCTGAGTCAGTCACTGAGGGGATATCACGAATGGTAGTGTACTGCTATGCAACACATGGGAACCTGTCTTAGAATCCCATCCCGGCGTGCACTTTTAAACAGTTACAAATAATTTCTGTTTTCAAAATTAGTGCTGTATGTCATCTTAAATAGGATCATCATCTGCTAATTTCATTCGACAGTGTTCTTAAATGGATACACATTTTTCTATTGAGTTCTAATTGGATAATACAATACAGTCAACGGGACGTTACTGACAAAACCGGAACAGTCGATGTCAAAAGGAGAAAGGTGCAGGAGAATTTCGACATTTGTACTTCAGATACGACATTTTTTTCCGTTGGGAATTGTCAGTTTTGTAAAACAGCGACCACTCACTTGGTCTTATTAGGATTTGAACCAATCTCCGTCATATGGAGATGAAGCACGTTCTTTCTCGACTCTGTTAAGATGAAATTCGAAATGGTAAATGAGTTAAGTTCTTCGATATCTTCAGTACTTTCGGTAAGTATAATGCAAACCGTAAAACAGTCAAAAGCTTAACTGAAGCTGAACACGAAAAAACTGCTGCATTACAGCTGTAACGAAATCTAGTTATCCTGAACGTTTTAAGCTATGCAAAACAGTTAAAGTAAATCTCTTTTGATTTAACGCAGCGCTAACAGTCTACTGAGGTGGCTATTCCTCCGAGTAATGGGTCATTATGTTACAAAAAATTGAATTCCTACGTACCTTGACATAGAGCTTTGTTTAGAAACATGCCTAACAACTTAGAGGAAAACAAATATTAAGAATCTGTCCAAGCGCAATTCCATTTATCAAACCATCAAAATATTTTGAGTGGAGTAAATATGGACTTATATTTAATTACATGCTTTCGTTCAGAAGCCTTAAGTAATGACATTAAATATTATTCAGTGATTAAGTAGCATCGCTCTTCATCTGAAATAATACTGAAACAGACGCTTTCCATTTGTTTTCTAATCGAATGCAGACACATGTGGTGTTGTAGTACTAATTACAAAATTAAATTCTTATTAGTTTATGTAAATGTGAAGTCTTTGACTGAAATCAATACGAGCAAGATTTTCAATGCACTGGAAGGACAATTAATAAAATATCAACAACCATACATCATATTTGAAAAGGGCAACAGGAAACTAAGCTCTTCTGCTAAAAGCATGGCAGCGTTTTCCCTAAATGTGTGTGTGTGTTTTACGAACACATGAATTATAAAATTTAAAGGAAACGTTATCACAAAACGTTAGTGCAAGACGGCTATGCTTCATTAGGTTGTAGGTTGCAAATACTTTACTTCTGTGCGCATAGCCGAAACCTAAAGTTGTAAAAGTGTTTGTAATCTAGAAAAGAAAAATTTGCGAAACTAAAGATGAACGTACCTTGTTGACCTTCTTCGACGATGCAAATAATGGCGTGTTACACGCTCAGCTAACCCGCATTTTATTGTTTTTCAGCATATAATAATAGACTACTTATTATTTAAAACACTACTATCGAGAGACGGTCGAACAAATAAATGGAAAACTTGTGTAATAACAGAAGCTGAATGAACGGACTGAAATTTGTGCCTCGGCTGGGACTTGAACTTGAGTCTCCTGCTTTCTTGGAGATGTGCAAACCTTACACCACGGAAGGGGTATTAGTAACACAGCTGGTCCAATGCCCTCCCAACACAAACTTCATATCATGCCTGCAGCCTATCTTGCTCTTCTTAAAAAGTCAGTATTGCCGAGGCTCTCCGGTGTTGGAATAGCAACCCAGCTTTGTATATAGTGGGGAAATTTAATTCCATCAGATCAATAAAGGCCGGCCGCGGTGGTCTCGCGGTTCTAGGCGCGCAGTCCGGAACCGCGCGACTGCTACGGCCGCAGGTTCGAATCCTGCCTCGGGCATGGATGTGTGTGATGTCCTTAGGTTAGTTAGGTTTAAGTAGTTCTAAGTACTAGGGGACTGATGACCACAGCTGTTAAGTCCCATAGTGCTCAGAGCCATTTGAACCAGATCAATAAATGGAAAACTATTCAGTTGCCAAAGCATAGTCCTCTGCACAAGAGATTACTCGTATCATCTCAGTTTATACACATATAATGTATGCACTATTAATTTTTGAAAGGTTTTGCTACTCCAAATCGTTGTCATTTTGTCAGGTTTTCGACGTAAATTTGTTTACGTTATGATCACTAATATTAATACTGCCTTCGCTCTGAGCAGTGACCAGGTAACCCAGCAGATCACCACACGCCAGACTGCGATTACACAACTTGCACAAAGAGCAGCGTTATTAACCATAGATAAAGGAGGCAACACACAAAGAGCATCGGCTTCGTCACGGAAGCAAACACCTGACTATAGTTTCCCTTTTTTGATGGAGCTCATACATGAATAAAATTTAAGCTATCAAATCTTTGGCACACTACACTCTCGAAAACAAGCTTTTTGAAAACAATTAATTATTAATCTACTCATAATTTATCAATCTGCTTCTACTAATATTTGAATATCAGTATTTTTTTTAGTTTTGAATATACCAGATTCGTTTTCTTGGTGTTATTACAGTTTCTAGAGTCAACGTGGGATGAGCATTTTTTCCTCTCGGTGTTGGCATAGACTTATTTTTGTGGCCAGTTTCATTTGGCAAATCGTCGTTGCCACTGATAAGATGGAACGGAAAGTTCTTCTACGACATCTGCTTGAAAATTAGTAAATTTCTTTTCCCTGTTGTAACTGTATATCAAAAACATTTATAGGTACCGTTCGGTGGGCTGACGTTTCTCGGACCGTCTCTAATGACCTCGTTGTCGACGGGACGTTAAACACTAATATCCTCCTCCTCTCCTCTCTCGTTTCTCGGAAGCAAACGGTCTCCTCATTATATACAGCCAAGTTTTGAAATACACGGGAGTGCTTACCCTCCATAGAATTATAGGATGCAATGGGTAACTGTATGAAGTTCTATCTTAATAGTTAAAGAGAAATATAACTAATAAGAAATGGTTGAGGAGTATCTACCACACTTACATACATCGCAAAAATGTGCATTACTAATTTGAAAACAATCCACGATTCATTATTGAACCTAAGGTCTGAAAAATATTGATTTCAACAGAAGTAACTGCATTTGCCTGATGACTGTCTTGTCGCAGAAGAAGCTGAGTAGCTCCGTGCTGTAGTGCTTATGATACTAAACTGTTGCATGGAGGGTCGTGAGTACAATACTCCTCTAGACTGTACAATTTTAACTTCTACATTCGTTTCGAGTACAATCCAGAGGTATTCACAAATGTCAAGAATCATTGTACTGGAATGTTCTGTAGCTGTATATATACTGTATGTGTTCTGGCCGGAGGTAATTCGCTCCGCGCTCTTGTATGTTCAGGTGCTGAATAAACCTTCGTTAAGTGGTGTTAGTGTTCGTCATTCATCCAATTACACCTTCTTCTGCGTGACAATATACTTTGCTATTTTTAGACATGAGACTGTACTTTACACTCTGCAGAGACTAACAGTATAACTTTTTATCTGTTGCAGATATCCGTGCCTGACCCGGAGATTACGGTAAGAACGAAAGTTTTCCGTCTCTTCTATTATAACAGTAGTTACAAAATCGTCTGTAAAATTTTCGCTTTATTATTCACGTAAAAATATAAGTTTTGTAAGTAACACGATGGCTACGCATTACATCCCTAGTTTCAATTTCAATTTTGTGAGAGATGTATCGAATACGACAGCGCAAAACAATTAATCGAATGTCGTTTTTATTACGGCGTGACGGAAGTTCCTATACCGCGCAGCACAGAGATCAATGTGAAGACGATGAAATGCGTCTATAAGAATATAAAAGCCAAACTACGAGAGATTGTTTTTTGAGACAGCTCGCAACACCAACAGTCAAAGTCATACGACCTTCTATTGACTAATACTGTGTTTGTTGCCAGCGCTTCGTCTTCGGGAGACACTAGATAGAAGAAACGTATCTGTGCACTTGAGTGTCGTTGTTATTCTCATAGATTTATTTACCCAAGAAAATGACACTTTACTTTATCCTACTATGACTACCAGAATACCGGTAACATTAATCAATTTTTCATTTATTCGTTTTCCAGAGCAGCCATATTTTCTATACAGCAAGATAGAGGAACATACTGAATGCTAGCCTACAGCATTAGTCACCATTTGGTATTACAGCAACTAGAGATGCAACTCATTGTATCAAGTACAAACTGTAATTGTTATTTAGTCGTTAACTGGATATAATTTTTGTTAATCCCAAAGCTACAAAATATAATACTACCAAATATGTGCCCTGCGTGATGACGGGAGGAGATACAGCCCACGGAGCTGTGTACTGCATTTCCGGCCGTATTGATTGATCGGTAGCAATTTCGCATTCCATACATGAGAGAACACGTTCCTCGCGGTGGTATCCGCAGTTAGCTGTCTCACAGAAATTAACGCAATAGTCAATCAGAATGCGATTTAACTTTGCATATTGCTACTCATGTCTCTTTCGCAACTCATCCGCGACGCGTGACTCGCAGTATGGCCACAGCCCTGCACGCACATCAGTTAACAAGGTCTGAGTGGCACCAGGCTATTCATACGTGTTTGTCCCTGCGAACACAACAGCTGGAGATGGTAAACGTATTTGCTGTCACTGTGCGTCAACAGACAGAGATGAGTGAGATCCAACGGAGCGGGATTGTTAGCGTCCACATCCGAGATTGCGCCTAGATCGCTGTAGGCGATGTTGTTGGAGGCGTAAAACGTCAGGCAAGCGCTGGAAGTTATCGTCGATATAGTGCTCCAGAGACTTCAAGTGACACAGACTGCTGAACTGTTTGGTACACACTAGAAACAATTCATCGTACAAGCATTACTACTAATAGATGTGATTTCCATTGCTATTGAGTTACTGTTCTCGCCGACACAAAGAGCTGTGAGGGGCCGTACATGATGATCCAGCTGCTCCTATCGCTGTATTTTATGCAGCCCACAACGTCTTCAAATACAACGCTCAAGATTTTCATATTCCCTCACTTGCTACGTGATAACTGTTAGTCCTACAGAAAAAAATGAACAGGACCTCTTCTAGGAAATTTGATTTAGTTAAACTTTGTACTGGGATATGTTTGATATGTTTCGCTGGAGCCCGTGGTTTTCGAGTTATTCAAGAAAACCGCCTTTGAAGGTCGCTTTTGTCAATTTCTCCTGAATATTTAGAAAACTGCAGCCTCTAGCGGGAACGCATCCAGGCACAAAATTTAACTGCATTAAATTTCCTACAAAAATGTCCTGTTAATTTTTTCTGTAGGAATAACAGTTTGCACGTAGCGAGCGAGAGAATATGAAGATCTTGCAAGTGGTATTTGAAGGTACTGTGGCTCGCATAAAACCCAGTGATAGGGGCAGCTGAATCACCCTATATAAAATTGAAATATCGTGGTTCAAATGGCTCTAAGCACTACGGACTTAATATCTGAGGTCATCAACCCCCTAGACTTAGAACTACTTAAACCTAACTAACCTAAGGACGTCACACACATCCATTCCCGAGGCAGGATTCGAACCTGCGACCGTAGCAGCAGCGCGGTTCCAGACTGAAGCGCCTAGAACCTCTCGGCTACAGCGGCCGGTGAAATGTCATATTCATACAGTTCTCTGGCTGTAGAGAACACTGAGAGCACTCTTCGTTTAGATACACAGAGCGCTGTAAACAACGGTTGGGCAGTGACAGAGCTATTTATAATTTGATGCGTCGTACATGATACGACACTGCCAACGGTGAATGTGGAAGAGGTAATTACCTGGAGTTAGGTTATTTACTCGACTGCAGCATGAGATAGCGACATTCCTTTGACGCAACTAGATAGTCTGGCGCAGATCATCCAACTATGAGCTCGAACCATTACTTTGGGACGATATAAGGGTGAACCCTGGTATTCATAAGTACAGCGGTGACACTGTGCGTCAAACAGGTAACAGATATGACCTACGACTGCACCACAGTTCGTTACAGTTGGTATTTCATGCCCGAACAAGAATCTTCAAAGCATCACATAAAGATAAACAAAAATCGTACTATACGGTCTCGCACCGACTTGGAATAGTCAATCATACTGCAGATCAGTTTCATTTTGAGTAGAACGTCGGAAGTTTGTAAAAGATATAACATGAATTAAGAACGAATCTTGCAGAAATAGTTTCCTAATTACACTCTAAAACGACCCACTACGAAGGAATTATCCGTATGGGAAATGAGTAGATGTAATGTACATATACACACACAAAAATGATTACAATTTCAGAGAAACAGAATGATTTATTGAAGAGAAAGGGCTTCACAATTTGAGCGACGCAATAACGCTTTGGTCCAACTCTGGTCCTTATGAAAGTAGTTATTGTGCTTTGCATCGATTGATATGACTTCATGGATGTCCTCCTGAGGGATATAGTGACACATTCTGTCCAACTGGCCTGTTACATCGTGAAAATTCCGGAATGACCGGCGGGCTCTGCCCATAATGCTCCAAAATTTCTCAGGTGTGGAGAGACCCGGCGACCTTACTAGCCAAGGTAGGGTGTGGTGAGCACGAAGACAATCAGTAGAAACATTCACTCTGTGCAGGCGGACATTACCTTGCCGAAATGTAAGCGCAGGATGGCTTGCAACGAAGGGCAACAAAACGAGGCGCAGAACATAGTCGACGTTCAGCTGCGTTGTAAGGGAAGCTTTCACCACGTACAGCTTTCAAGCCGAAAAATTGCTTAGACAAGCGTCAGATATAGAACATGTTATTGATTCTCTCAATTCGTGAATCCTTCTTTTGAATAAATCATCCAATTTTTTTTTTTTGAAATTGCACTAATTTGTTTGTATATACATGTACATCACATCCCAGATTTCCGTCCCATTCGGATAATTCCATCGTGGTGCGTCTTTTTTTTTGTCTTAGAGTGTGTATGTCATATTCGTACTAACCACGGAGGATCTCGAAATACTTGTGTTACAATTTGGCAAGGATTCTAGCTCCACGGTATGACAGACAAAGACGAAAGTGAGTACAAAAGTAAGTAGGGAAGGTTGCAAAAAAAAGTTGTGTATTTTTTCCGTAGGTGCGTCACAATACCGTCGCACACAACCAGAGGGGCCAAAACAGCATGGCCGCAGCCAACTGAAAAATGGAGTAAAGTGCGGTATTCGGCAGCAACGTAAATGTTACCATGTGTCAGGCCCCACCTAGAAGACGAAGGAGGTTTTGCCTCCTCTGTTGCTGTTATATTAGGCTAATACTTGAAGAACTTTCTCCTGCAGTGTTAAAAACATCGGATCTCAAGCAATATTTTGGTAGGCCGTCGTTGATGCGACTATGCGGGGCCTCACGAACAAAGCGACGTGATATCGGTGGAGCGCCCGCTGCCCGCGTGGCGTCACCAAACATGGGCGTGGCCGCTTGCTCTGCGCTGACGGGTCGTGCCCTGGGGACCGACGCCCTTGCCTTTCCCTGGCGCTCTCGAAAACCCCCAACTGCGACCCACTGCGTTTCAGCAAAGGACTGGTATGACGTCAAAAAGATATTTCCTTGACTTCGCATCTTAGCAATGAATGGCGTATTAGGTCAAATGTGCGAATACACTACCGGCCATTTAAATTGCTACAGCACGAAGATGACGCGCTATAGACGCGAAATTTAACCGACAGGAAGAAGATGCTGTGATATGCAAATGATTAGCTTTTCAAAGCATTCACACAAGTATGGCGCCGGTGGCGACATCTACAACGTGCTGACATGAGGAAAGTTTCCAACCGATTTCTCATACACAAACAGCAGTTGACGGCGTAGCCTGGTGAAAACTTGTTGTGATGCCTCGTGTAAGGAGGAGAAATGCGTACCATCACGTTCCCGACTTTGATAAATGTCGCATTATAGCCGATCATGATTGCGGTTTATCGTATCGCGACATTGCTGCCCACGTTCGTCGAGTTCCAATGACTGTTAGCAGAATATGGAATCGGTTGGTTCAGGAGGGTAATACGGAAGGCCGTGCTGGATCCCAACGGCCTCGTATCACTAACAGTCGAGATGACAGGCATCTTATCCGCATGGCTGTAACGGATCGTGCAGCCACGTCTCGATCCCTGAGTCAACAGATGGGGACGTTTGCAAGACAACAACCATCTGCATGAAATGTTCGACGACGTTTGCAGCAGCATGGACTATCAGCTCTGAGACCGTGGCTGCGGTTACCCTTGACGCAGCATCACAGACAGGAGCCCCTGCGATGGTGTACTCAACGACGAACCTGGGTGGACGAATGGTCATTTTTGCGGATGAATCCAGGTTCTGTTTACAGTATCATGATGGTCGCATCCGTGTTCGGCGACATCGCGGTGAACGCACATTGGAAGCGTGTATCCGTCATCGCCATACTGGCGTATCACCCGGCGTGATGGTATGGGGTGCCATTGGTTATACGTCTCGGTCACCTCTTGTTCGCATTGACGGCACTTTCAACAGTGGACGTTACATTTTAGGTGTGTTACGACCCGTGGCTCTACCCTTCATTCGATCCCGGCAAAACCCTACATTTCAGCAGGATAATGCACGACCAAATGTCGCAGGTCCTGTACGGGCCTTTCTGGATACAGAAAATGTTCGACTGCTGTCCTGGCCAGCACATTCTCCAGATCTGTCACCAATTGAAAACGCCTGGTCAATGGTGGCCGGACAACTGGCTCTTCACTATACGCTAGTCACTACTCTTGATGAACTGTGGTATGTTGTTGAAGCTGCGTGGGAAGCTGTACCTGTACACGCCATCCAAGCTCTGTTTGACTCAATGCCCAGGCGTATCAAGGCCGTTATTACGGCCAGAGGTGGTTGTTCTGGGTACTGATTTCTCAGGATCTATGCACCCAAATTGCGTGAAAATGTAATCACATATCAGTTCTATTGTAATATATTTGTCCAATAAATACTCGTTTATCATCTGCATTTCTTCTTGGTGTAGCAATTTTAATGGCCAGTAGTGTATTTCCGCTTTTAGTTGAGTACATTCGGTAGAAAGATTTTCCAGTGAGTGCGAGTGCGAGTGCTGTTCTAGGTTGCCTATATACACTGACGGAAAAAAATAGTACACCTGGAAGACGATTTCAGTTTTGATCTGATGACACCATATGCCACTCGGAGGGTGGGTTGTAGACGTGTTGATAATGGTTTTAACGTAGTCTGTCAACAGAGAGCTTTGTGTCATAATTTCAAGAGACCCATTAGTGTGTACCCTTTAATAGGGGCTCAGAGTGGTGCAAACGCGTGCAGCAAACAGGAAACCATGCCACGGAGATGCACTCGTGCTTCCAAAAGCCAACTGGTAGGGCTTGAAAAGGGTCATATTGTGACCTTCCGAGTGGTGGGATGGAGAATTGCCACACAAACTGGACGTGCTGTGTCGGTTTTGCAACGATGCTAGCGCCATTGGTCACGTGAAAAGTGTCATATCCGTACACGAGGTTCTGGACGTCCACGCAGCACAAACGTCTGCCCGGATCGTCATACTGTAAGGGCAGGAGTGGCAGATCGTACAGCTAATACAGCTGACATATCACAGATAAATAGGCTTGTGAGCCCAGAAGCGTCAACACGAACTGTTTCCACTCGGTTGTTAGCAGTGGGACTACGGATACGTACACCAAAAGCTCGTCTTCCCCTCATGCCACAGCATCGACGTGCACGGCTCGAATGATGCCGTCAGAGGATCACTTGGAAGATGCAATGGTGCCCCGTGGTCTTCAGGGACGAAAGCGATTCTGCCTGCACGCAGGTGATGGTCATATGCTCGTTGGACGTAGACCTGGCGGACACTGTGTCGTATAGTGTATTCGTCCAAGTCTCACTACCACCACAGTAAGTCGTATGGTCTGGGGTGCCATAAGCTACAACTCACGTTTGGCTTGGGTGTTTCTGGAGGGGACGCTAACCAGCGCTCGGTAGGTACAGAATGATGTTAGACACGTTCTTATGCCGTTCCAGCAACAGGAAGCTGATTTGTTGTTCCAACAGATTAATGCCCGCCCCCACTCTGGCTTTGGAAGCCAACGTTCTCTGCAAGGCGTACAGCAACTTCCCTGGCCAGCACGATCTCCGGACTTGTCTCCGATCGAACAGATGTGGGATATAATGGGACGAGAATGACCCTTGCGACTCGTCAGCGAGCATCTCTTGCAGAACTATGCGAACTGTTCGAGCAGGCGTGGCATAACGTACCCCAGGACAGAATTAGCCATCTGTAAGATCGACAGCATTCCAGAGTCTGCGCCTGCATTGCTGTCCTTGGAGGCTACTCCACGTACTAATATGTTTCAGCTTACCTGTAACCTTAGAACAGCTTGTGCTCCTGATTTGTAAATGAAATCCTTTCATGTACTTCAAATGCAGTGTTCCAACAATAACCATTGAGTGAGTTGGAGACCTATAAAAGGGTGAACTACTTTTTTCCGGCTGTGAATATTATTTTCGAATATTCCCTATTAAGAGACCCTTTGACATTGTGTAGTCATGATTTTTCTTGTCCTTTCGTTCTTTCCCTCTTCATACGCTCGCCATCTTTTCTCTTTCGTTCTTCCAAACATTTATTCCTTGTTCTCTTTCCATGTGGTTTTCTTTAAGTGTGTGATTTTTATGATGTTTCTGAATTGTTGTCGACTG
Organism: Schistocerca nitens; assembly: GCF_023898315.1. Classification (NCBI taxonomy): domain Eukaryota; kingdom Metazoa; phylum Arthropoda; class Insecta; order Orthoptera; family Acrididae; genus Schistocerca; species Schistocerca nitens. The sequence goes on along the minus strand of NC_064615.1, from coordinate 555,631,087 downwards.
CTTGCGTTGTGTTTAATGACTCTCCTTTCTTTAATAGTTTCATCTGTTTCAAAGATCCATTTTGCCTTCTTTTTGCTATTTTACTATCTGGAAGATTTGTCTTGTGACCGTGTTCTTGTTCAACCCGTGGATATGTCCATGAAATTTCATACTTGTGTTTCAAAGGATGTCCGTCGTTGTTTCTGCCTGTAGATCACTCTCGACGGTTTCCTTATCCAAATTCCTTCACGAAAAACTAGTCCGAATATATTTCTGAGAATTCCTCTTTCGTGCTTTTCAATCTCCCACATTTCTTTCTACCATGAATCTGCAGCGTAGTTTGTTTCCGATAGAACTACTGTGTTGCAATGCCCTAGTATAGCGTCGTCAGATATATATTTTTGTTGTTGTAGTGACTCCATGCGAGCTTGTATGATTTATTTTTTAATTTTTAGATTCTTTCTTGACTGACTGTTGTCATCCTGGCTCGGTCATGGATGTGTGTGATGTCCTTAGGTTAGTTGGTTTAAGTAGTTCTAAGTTCTAGGGGACTGATGCCCTCAGATGGTAAGTCCCACAGTGCTCAGAGCCATTTGAACCATTTGACAGGAAGATACCCTTCCAGTAAGAGACACTGAATAGCTTTCCCACGGCAGGTAGTGACAGATGCGCGTGTGTCTCCCGGTTAGGCCGCTAGCCCCGGAAGTTACATGCAGCAAGCTATCCTAAAACAAACGTTCGCTCGGAACAACTTGCGCCGCTACAAGTCATCTGTGTGATAGTATGCGGAGCCCCCCTGGTATGGTGACAGCTATCATCAGCATCGGTGCTACCGGAATGTATTGGCTCGGATAAATGGCGACCGTATTGGCCCTGAACTATCGGCGTTTCTTGCGGGTGACTTTGTCTCCCCTGATGGAAGAAGTGCCACTGATGATTCGAAGGGTTATGTGGCTGCTGTATGATGGTGTTCCAGCTCACTTCGCCGTTATGGTCCGGACACATCATAATGTGTCTTTCCTGGTCGATGGATCGGACGAGGGATTCCAGTTGCATGTCCTGCTTATCCATCGGATCTCAACCCGTAGTATGGCATCATATATTCAGAGGCCATTCCAGATGTAGAAACACTGAAACGGCGTATTCACACTGACTTTGAAACTGTTCGGATGCGGCCTGGCTGACGTGAATGTGTGGGGCAGAACATGCTATGGCGCATACACGCATGGGTTGAGGCACATGGAAACTATTTTCAGCACATACTGTAACTGTGGCTGCATGGTACGGCGTGTATTAGACCACAGTCTCTGTAACGAAGTAAGACTGAATAAATGCACTCTATCATGGAAACCATGAATTTCAGGACATGTTCATTAGACGCTTTTCATTCCGTACCCTCTCATCGATCAGTCCCTAGGGTTTGCACACAGTGGAAAAAATCACTCTGAATAAATATAAGTTATTGACGACTACGCAAGCAGGAACTGAAAGAACACTCACAGACAATAGATGTAACAGCAGATGTACTTCTACAGTTATTTTGCAGGTGAAGTAAAGCAGATGAACTCACTAGCAAATCTTCTGAGATGTAATGGCAAGCTGCATCTGTGACGACGAGAAGATCGTGTCGCGTGTCTTCATTGATTCTGCAGTTCGTAAATTTTATGCACTATTGTGCTTTCGCTGTAAGTCTTGCTCAATACAAATAACTTGTTGCATTGTGCATATAGTCATCCTGAAAATATGGTAATTGTTGTGGTTGGCAAGAGAGCCAACACCGTTTTACTAAAGGAGGCCGAAAGGCACGCGTTTTAGCTCACGCAGGCTGGCGTAAGGTCTGGAACAGGACAAGAAAATTAGAATTTAGAAAAACGGACGTAGCTGGTGGAATACATAACTTTAATCCATTAATGATGAACGTCCGTCTTGACGGTACATGATTCACAATATCAATAGTAACTGATAATGGCGCCTTGCTAGGTCGTAGCAGATGACGTAGCTGAAGGCTATGCTAAACTATCGTCTCGGCAAATGAGAACGTAAGTAGGCAGTGAACCATCGCTAGCAAAGTCGGCTGTACAACTGGGGCGAGTGCTAGGAAGTCTCTCTAGACCTGCCGTGTGGCGGCGCTCGGTCTGCAATCACTGATAGTGGCGACACGCGGGTCCGACGTATACTAACGGACCGCGGTCGATTTAAAGGCTACCACCTAGCAAGTGTGGTGTCTGGCGGTGACACCACAGTAATAATTCTACTGCTCAGCAAGTTAACAGAAAATTCCAGTTACACTGTTCACAGTTTTTGGGTAACACCCTACTAAATAAGACAGTTTAAGAAAAAAAGAGAGAGAGAGAGTGAATTGACTGGCTTCAAACAGTTCCTCTACAATCTGATTACATCGGTCTCCTTGATACACCGTCATTACAGCCCTCCTCAATTTCTCTCATGCCCTGTGCCCTCTGTACCGTGATAACCAATCTTGGATTGCTTAGCAGATAACCCATGAACTCTACCCTCCCCCTTCTTTTGGTAAGGGTTTCCTTCCCACTTCTTTCCTCTATTATTCTTTGTAATATATTTTAATCTGATAATTTCTGATGTTATCCACATAAGACAAATTTTCGAAATGTACTCTCTAAGTAGAGCACTGTAGAATAAAAATTCTTTAAAATTTTTAAAACAGACAGTTTAAAAAAAATAAAGTGAATCATACTGAAAATTAAAATACTTAAATGAGTTATTAACTTATTAGAATGGAATAGAAAATAATCTTACTATTGTCATGAACCGGAAGATATTACTTCATTGAACGTATTTATTGTGCCACCGGCTACTATTGGTTTCAGTAAAAATATGTGATTACAAATTAAATGTAATTCGAATCGTTACAAATCACAACCATATGAAGGACGTATGTAAATACTACATTGTTATTGAACTGGAATGTGGCCTATGTAGTAATTCGTTATAAGAGAATGGGATAGGCCGAGGAATTTACATTTTATGATGTTGGTAGCAGACCTTACGCTAGCTGTGTCCCAGAGTGAATCCCGACAGCCTGTCTGGATGTTAAGGAGACACTACTAGTAATGAAATTAGAATTATACGAGGGCTATCCACTAAGTACATTACGTTTTGGAATTAAGAATAAATAAAGTATTGGAAATTTTTTTAATTACATACAGATGAAAGCCACACTTCAATACTACTTTTCTACATAGTTGCCATTTAAATTAAGGCACTTATCGTAGCGATGGACGAGCTTGGAAATTCCTTCGTCGTAAAATTCGGCCGCCTGCGCCTTCAACCACGTGGTTACCTCTTCTTGAAGCTGTGCCTCGTCATCAAAACGCTGCATAGCCAACCACTTCATTGCTGGGAATAAGAGGAAGTCTCTCGGTGCCAGGTCGGGACTGTACGGCGGATGTGGAAACAACTCCCACTTAAAAGATTCGAGAACTTCACGAGTGGCATTTGCCGTGTGGGCCTGGGCGTCGTCGTGAATCAGCAAGATCTTTGAGCCCAACTTTCCCCTGCGCTTGTTTTGTATTGCTCTTCTGAGGTTGTGTAGAGTTTGGCAATACCTTTGAGAGTTTATTGTGTTGCCTCTTTCCAGGAAATCCACAAAAATCATGTTTCTGCCGGGTTACTGATTAACCACGTGGTTGAAGGCGCAGGCGGCCGAAGAAGGAATTTCCAAGCTCGTCCATCGCTACGATAAGTGCCTTAATTTAAATGGCAACTATGTAGAAAAGTGGAATTTAAGTGTGGCTTTCGTCTGTATATAATAAAAAAATTCCAATAATTTATTTATTTTTAATTCCAAAACGTAATGTACTTTGTGGATAACCCTCGTATTAATACCTTCAGCAGCTGACTGACATTGATATATATCAACGGGGATAGGTGAAAACGTGTGCGCCGACCGGGGCTCGAACCCGGGATCTCCTGCTTACATGGCAGACGCTCTAGCCATCTGAGCCAGCGAGGTCACAGAATAGTGCGACTGCAGGGACTATCTCGCGCACGCCTCCCGCGAGACCCACATTCTCACCTTGTATGTCCACACACTACATTCGTAGTGCCCCACCCCAACACTACTAGTAGTGTATCTGGGTTTTCATATAGGACGATCTTGATACTGTAGCTTACACATTTACTTGTTCTTATTGTTGTGTTGTTCTGTATCTTTTGTGACCTAATCCGCTAACAGTTATTGCGAGTATTACACCGCACAACAGGACACATGGGTACCTATTTCTGTCACCTTGGTCTAAAGCTCATAAAACGCATTTCACATACATTCTCGTTGCAATTGTAAACATCTGGTTTCCTATCTAATACAATATAACAGACAAACAAGATTGTACCCATTTACAGCTCCTGTTGGTCACCTGTGAAACTAGGGCTCCACGTACAGATGCCTTCAGGTGCTCCAATACACAATGGCTGGTGTCATTAAATACATGGAATTGTTCAGTGAACTAGTTATTGTGTTTTCTTTAGCCGACCGCGGAGACCGAGCGGTTCTAGGAGCTTCAGTCCGCAACCAAAGAGTGTATTTAATTCAGCACTGTCAAAAGCTCTCTTTAAATCTACAAACACTATGAACGTAGATCGCTTAACTTCTACTTGTCTTCTAATTTTAAGTCGCACGGTTGATAAGGCCCTGTGCATTCCTACATTTCTCAGCAGCTCAGATTGATGTTTCCTGTGGTCGGCATCTGCCAGTTGTTCCACCCATTAAGGCAGGGGCCGCTATGAATTGGGCTCGTGATCCGTTCCCACGAACGAATGCCATAGTGCTCAGCCTGGCAGCATTTTTCTCCCATTGCCACAGCACGCTGTCTAAGTGAGATGAGAAGGAACAGGGGGGGATGAGGGGGGGGGGGGAGGGGACTGCGAACGGGCCATATTAATATGACAGTGCAGTCACACTGCAAACGGCTTAGTTTTATATATCACATTTGTGAATAACACAGATTACCAACAAAGCAAATTTTCAGGATTCTTTAATTATTTTAGGCGCGCTGAAGACATACAATAATTTTTTCTGGTACAAACTGTCGACATAAAGGCAGACACAAACAATTTCACAAATTTTCGCATTCAGGCTGCCACTTAATAGTAATTTTTTTAGTTTCATAATCGAAAAAATTTCTGTCACTCATGTCTGTTCGTCGAAAAATTGAAGCTCTTTTGCAAATCTCATTATGAGATGTGGAAACTCTACCTCATTAAATCAATCTAGACGTCCAGGACTGTTTTAACGTAAACGGATTTGTCTTTGAAACAGGAAGTACACTGCAGATCAATCACTTACATCTGCACATGCACAGGGGCGCCTTCAACTGAAACGGCAAACGGCCTCGACAACACGGCCTTGGAAACACATCTAAGATTGACAGTGTCCTCACAACATTTCTTTAAATGCAGCGATGAGTTCTTCGGTCCTTCAGTTTTTTGTAACGCCAGTGAGCTTAAAGAACTGGATTGTGTTTGTCAGAACGTGTGTCTTCTACAAAGCGATTTTCGTTTGATATGCAGTCTCATCAAATCAGGAAGAAGTCGTTTCTCACCTTGTAATGTCTTACTGTGGGCAGTGTGCAGTCACTTCCACTCAATACTCGAGGTTTACAGCCCATTCTAATATTCGTTTCTGGATTCCTATTTCGTTCATAAATTCATCAACAGCGGATTTTAAATCGAAAAATCGTCCCAGGTATGCCCCTTGACTTAACCAACGTACTTTGCAGTAATATACAAAGTCTCCATACACTTCGTTCAGTTCCATCGAAGATAATTGCAACTGACAGTGAAATAGTGCGCGCGACTTCAGAAATTTTACTATTTATACCACCAACTTCTTCGCGTACAACATGCCTACAAATTTAGCACTAAGTACTCGTTGATGTACTGAACAATGTATCGCGTCTGTTGATCATTTTAATTGTTTGCTCTTTCATTCTCAACTAAATCTTTAAATTCGTTCAGAGTGGTATTGCAATGTCGTTTCAAAGGAAATTTAAAGCATCCGTCGGTTTTCTGACTGCGTAGAAGATACTGAGTATTCTCGTCCCTCCCCTCTGTCATTCCATTCATTTTTAGGGCTTGTGACGATGGGTCGCTAGATTGCCCCTCTTTGTGCAGTCACTGGACTTGTGATCCTCCTTTGTACTATGAACAAATAGCGAAGGGTAAACTGCGCTGACACCATAGTTCTGCCGTGCCATATAGAGTTATGCGGTCAGAATAATGCCACACTGCAGTGCTAAACGAAATGTCTCGCTGCACAGGGTACCTCCGAAAAGGGCCGAGGAAAGTTGGTACAGACCGAGCCTCGGCCTGCACGGAGCCCATATATCTGTCTTGCGTGCTGTTTGGCACGTTACACTAAAGCCTTTATCAAATTGAATAAATTTTTTTCGTAACTGCATGTGCGTCACAGGTGCTCTCAGCGAATGTCATTGGTAAACGCTACTAAAAAGAGTTATACATTGATGACTCTATGTATTAGTTCCACTAACAAACAATCAGACATCTCGCATTATGATCGCAACACGAAGAGTTGCGAATTAGTGACGCAGAGATATGTGTACCAATAATCTTTCGTTGCTGGAAGCATCAACTAATAAAATCCAAATAGTAAGGTTGGGGGAAAGAGGGACTTTCTCTGGCGCACTACGTAGAAACAACGTGGTCTCTTGGCGGATACGAGTGTACTTTCGAGTACTGGTGTATTCCTGTCTGTTTAACCACCGCAGTAACGGCGCCGCATCTAAATTTATAAGCTTCTGTATGAGACTGCTCCTGCGCCAGTCTTCTGCTCTCGAGTCAGTAACGGTAGGAAAATCTCACAAAAACTAGTTGCTCTCGCCACATTTTATCCCATGCTAACTTCGTGGACTGAAGAATTTAACTGAAGATCGGTGACAAATGTTAATGTACTCACCCACTATTCCGGAGGACTGAAGGTTCGAATATCTGTCCTGTCACTATCACCTAGGTTTTCCGCAGTTCCCCTGTAAGTATGGTCCGAAAAGTTGACCTCTCTTAGGCGGTGGGGGTTGCATTTGGAGGTAATTTTTTGAAAACCATGGTCTCTAGCTAAAACGTATCTCGCAGCAAAATTTTTTCTACAAAAATGTCTTATTCAATTTCTTCTCTAGGAATAAAAGTTTGCGCGAAGAAAACAAGAGAGCATTGAAAATCTCGCCCGACACGCATGCACAATAGCTTAGATGGTTTTTGTACGCCAGTGTGTTGTAGTTTAAAGAGTTAATATGCCACAAGTGTAGTATATCAAGCTGTTCGTCTCGACTTCCTCTACAACACTGTGCACTGTGGTACATTATAAACAATTATCGTTTACGCCCTGTAATAAACATCGTTCTGCTATTTAATTTACGTGTAAGGACGTAGCCAAAGGCGGAGTGTGTGTGTGGGGGGGGGGGGGCGGGGGCGGGGGAAAGGGGGGGAGTCCAGACCGTCCCTATTACCTAATGAAATTACACCAGATCTAGTTGCCACATAGTGAAACTGAAAAATATTTTGATTTTCAGTCATACAACGAAAAAGGCATACGCACTATCGATAGCATGGTAAACTATAGATTTCAACTGTTTGTGCATCCATACAACGGTCGGCTATCGCCCATCCCTATGTTAGCCAAGACTAATTGTTGGCTTTCCTTGAGCTCAATTGCTGGTTTGTTTATCAGTTCAGTGCATATTTGCAGCTGAATTTAATTTAAGTGCTGTTGTGGTAAGTTAAAATATGTACGTACTATATATAGTAGCCCAATTACCTTTCTATAACAGTTTAATGTTATCACTGGAGTCGTTTTTGGAGGCTGTAATAACTTTAGAGTTGCAGTATTTCAGTATTTCACAAGGCAGAGGAGCGGTAAACGTCATTACAAATAACATTATATTCAAATCAGTGCATAGAAATACATTTGGATTTGTCTGTGTCACCGGCCGGTGTGGCCGAGTGGTTCTAGGCTCTTCAGTCTGGAACCGCGCGACCGCTAAGGTCGCAGGTTCAAATCCTGCCTCGGGCATGGATGTGTGTGATGTCCTTAGGTTAGTGAGGTTTAAGTGGTTCTACGTTCTAGGTGACTGATCACCTCAGATGTTAAGTCCCATAGTGCTCAGAGCCACTTGAACCATTTTGTATGTGTCGCCAAAAAGTGGGGTTGAATTTATTTAAAAATTCTCTTCAACATTCTATCATTAGTAGTCCAAATGGCAAAACATCGCCCAATATGATCACCTAGTAGTACTCAGTGATGAAAATCAGTTCAGATACGGAACGATGGGGCGGGGTTTGTGGAGAGCGGAGGGGTATATGATGACAATACATTCTGTAGTTCGTTCATTTCTAAAATGTTTTTTCAAAGGGCTGCTTGAATTTCAATTCGTCCGAGCAGACTTGTCCCTCATCCCTCCCTTCCCCTTTCGTCCAACATCGCCCTTGTAATATTATAATAACTGAAGCCACCTATTCTACGCACAATTAAATCTTCAAGTACGCGTGCTTTCATGCACTATCAGACAACTAGACATGCACAATGAAACGAAAAATATGCAGTGTGGCGCATTTTATTTTCTTTTAAAACAATGTTTTGTTTCTTCCAAATTCTCCACCGACTTGAGGTAGCTCTGTGTGTTGAGCCGCTGAGCTAGCAATCCCTGAACTCGAGAGGCAATGTGGTTTAAATCAATTCGTCGACAACCTTGAAAATGGTTTTCTGTGTTCCCCATTTTCAATTAAGGCAAATGCCTTGGTTGGTTCCTTAGTATAGGCCACAGGCAATCCCTTCCGAACACCTTTCTTTCCTGGCAGATACCAGTTCCCTTAAAGATGTGGCCCCTCTAGTTAAATGACAAGAGCTGCATCGAAGGCGAGTTGAGCATCTCTTCGGAGGCTCCCAGCACTAAAATCCATATGATAAATAAATAATCATTCAAATTCTCCTCATTTAAGCTCATGTATTTTCCATCCCGGATATTCTTTAATGTGGAAAATGATCTTTCTTGCATTGCAAGAAGTGACAGAGGCAAATTCAAATGAGGAAATTTGGGAGAGTGTAAGTTTGAATAATTCCAGATCCTTTGCATTTCCGTCAAAAAAACATTATCCTAGCTTCTGTCGCACAAAGATATTTTTATTCCAAAAGCAGTGTCGGTAATAATCACGTTTTCCCAAAAAATTTGCACTCATGCATTATTCCTAATTTCGTCAGATCAAATCCAGACTGAAAGAAGAAGAGTATAAAACGACCTTTCAGGGTGAACGGAGATTATAGCGTGACTGCTTCGTAGTAGTTTCCCAAAATACATCACTCCCAAGTAACGCGATTATACTCTATCTTCGCATGGTGAAAACTCAGAGATCATTTACGAATAAAATGGTTTATTGTTATTTAAGGCAATTTCAGAAAAAATGAAAACCATGTGACTTTTTAAGGTCCTCTTCAACAAATTGAACCCCGCCTTTGAGAAAATCCTGGCTGCGCCCTTAATAGGATCCATTTGAATCACAATTGCTTTTATAAAACCAATAATTAAAAAAAAATTGCGTGTGACTAGGGCCTCCCGTCGGGTAGACCGTTCGCCGGGTGCAAGTCTTTCGATTTGACGCCACATCGGCGACTTGCGCGTCGGTGGGGATGAAATGATGATGATTAGGACAACACAACACCCAGTCCCTGAGCGGAGAAAATCGGGAACCGAACCCGGGCCCTTAGGATTGACATTCCGTCGCGCTGACCACTCAGCTACCGTGGGCGGACATAAAACCAATAGTAACTCGTGACACAACCAACTTAATATACACTTAATGAAGTAATCTCTTCCGATTCAGAGCAACAGCAAGTCTTTTCCTATCCCAGCCTTCTTTATTTAAAAAACCTTATTTAAGTATTCTGATTTTTAAGGCAACTCACGTTCTTTTTTTTTCTTAAATTATCTGTTTTAAAGTGTTAATGGAATCTGTTTAGCACAATACACTACTTAGAAAGTAAATTTAAATAATTTGTTGTGCACAAATATTCTTTTTCCGGGATTTACCCCGTATTTACCCGGGGTCGACACGTTTATCTGGATTGACAATGTTAGTGGTAGAAGATGGCTGTCATCCTTTCATCAACAACCCCCCCCCCCCTCCCCCAAACGGGAACTGTGTACCACATATGTTTTTCACCTAGTGTTATCCATGTAGGCTGTGAGGGCATTTTGAAATGTTTGCGAATCATGTAAATTAGGCGGTACATGGGTATCAGCCATTTATTCACTTAGTCGGACGTATGAAAACCACCTAAAAATCATATCCTGATTGGCGGCACAGCGGGTCTCGTCGTTAATTTCTAGGATTGATTCGATCCAGAATCACTGTGGATTTCCGATTACCGTAAGCAGCGTGCTTAGCGTGCGGCCATCCAGGCGGGTATTGTCGCATGTAAATAACGTCAAAAATTAAATGTCGAATTAAAATGTAAGAAACCATAGTAAGAGACAGAAGTCAGTGGGAAACCCTTTCGAGAAGATAGGATGGGTTAATGGGGTACTTTCTGAAGACGCTGACAACACAAAATATCAAATAGTCTGCTCGAGTCAGCCTGCACAGGAAACGTTACTGAAACAGTATAAGTGTAGTATATCAGCTACCAACCAGCCGAGTATGCTGATTACACAATAGAACGGGCGCTGTTGACAGGGAGGGAAGAGCACAAACTGCAGGCAGAGTACGGCTAACGCGCTGTACAAAGCGCTCCCATCTGAATGGCCTCAACTGTTAGAGACTATAAGGCTGAAGTAACCCAAGATAAGGATCTTCGGACCGGAAACGATTTACTCCAAAGTTATAATACCGAAGTGCCTAGAAACGACTTTGAAGTGCATCAAGAAAAGTTAAATCTGCTTTTGTAAGCTTAATAATTAAATTTCATTGAAAATGCGGAAACTGCAGCAGCTGCCGTTAAAGACGGAGAGAACTTAGTCCAACACGGAGAAAATACGGCGTGAGAATTATCCAAGGAATGTGAGAAGTTACTTTCAGGATATGTTTCTCTAAAGTATTAACGCGAAACGCGTGCAGAATAAGCTGTTGTCCAGCGTAATGACGCACCGTTAGTGGGACATACTTAAAATTTACGAGTCTTGCAAATTAGGCAACAGCTAAGCACGGTTACCAACATTATCGCTGAAAATCTTATTTCCGACTTGATTCACATGCAGATGTAACCATCAGTAGCAAATCTGCGGTCGTCGTTAACAAATGTAAATTTATGTTTGTGACTGTGTTTGAAAGTCTTTTAAAGAATTTGGAGTCTCTTAACTTTGTGAAGCCTATAGTTTTACTGCTCATTTTACGTTGTCCTTAATTTTTTCCAAACTTTGCTAATTTACTTTTAACGCCTCAAAACTTCGCTTTCATTGTTTCTTCCAGTGTCAGGTTAACTGTTACCGATCGTCTTACCAGATTACCAATTAAGGTATTCTTTTTCCTCATTTCGTTCCTTTTCCAAAAAATTTTTGTTTCCTTTTATGGCAGCACATGTTTCACAACTTCCATTTTCCTATTCCCTCCTCTTTCTACAGTCGAGACTTCCCTTTCACTGGTCGTTGTATGACGGGAGTAAAATAACGATTCCTAAAATTGCCAGTGTCATAATTTCATATCTGTCGAGATATCCTATCGAAGAAAACTTCCGGCGTCCTCTTTGCTTCACCCAAAATGTGTAATCTATATTCCCAAAAATGATTTCACTTCTTTTACTATTGTGTGTTCCCCAGTTTCAGTACTACCCAAATCGGTAATATTTTTTCATTTACTCTACCTCACTTTCGTCTTAGCATTCGTATTTTTACCATTGTAATGTGTATTAAGTATGGTGACAAATCAAATGTTTTATGCCGTCCTTAAATTCAACTACAACAGCTAGATCGTCTTCGAATGATTACTGTTTTTCACTTTGCATTTCGATCCCCGTCTGAAATCTTCGTTCATATTCCTTACCTGAGCTATGGCAGGAATTCGTGTTCAAACGTTCTCACCGACAACGTCTGGTCCTTCTAGAAACCAAAGGTTACTGTAATAACATTTTCATCCGTCATGGATTTTGTTGTGAGGTTTAAGAAAATGGTTCAAATGGCTCTGAGCACTATGCGACTTAACTTCTGCGGTCATGAGTCGCCTAGAACTTAGAACTAATTAAACCTAACTAACCTAAGGACATCACACACATCCATGCCCGAGGCAGGATTCGAACCTGCGACCGTAGCGGCCGCGCGGTTCCAGACTGTAGCGCCTTTAACCGCTTGGCCACCACGGCCGGCTGTGAGGTTTAAGACTGTTGGTTAAAACGAAAACAACATATAAGTCTGCGTCACTGAAAATGATTTACTTCATCGACTCGCATCCGACGCGTTAAAGAGCCACCATAACGTAGATGGCAGTTTTTAACATACCTGTTTTTAGTGGCAAACAGTCATCATTTCATGTAGCAGTATATAACGTGGCTGTGAGGCTAGGCTGCGACTTTCACTGGAAAAATTTTCTGAATTATTCGCTGCATCCGTAGATGTTCTACGTAAATACTTTAAGGAAATTAAAGGTATTTACAATGGAAGACGCAACCCGCACATGCTTCCCAAGGCTCACTAAATTATCTGAATGTCATACAACTGCCCTACTTAACAATATTTTCTCTAATAGTATATTGAGACTTAAATGCAGCTAACAAAGTGGTTAAATTTTTAAGAGATGCACTGAAACTTGTTCCACAGCTATTGACTGCACTATAACGTGTATAACAAGCTACTGAGAGTTTAGATAAACGCTCGCTGTCGCTTACAAAAAATAAAAAATAAAAGAACTCCTGACTGGGTGTGATTGCGACTTCATACATGCATACACCATCGGTGGGTGTGTAAATGTTAACAGCTACAATTCTCTGTGGCAGAACTGCCACCATAGTACATTAGTGTTGGTCATATTTAGTGTTGTTACTAGTCCTGATACGATATATAAGGCGCGTGGACAGCGTCAGAGGTTTAGTGGAGACTGAAGAACACAGAGATGCTGCGTACTCATATGAGACAGCATTATTAGCACGTGACAGAGTTTGAAAAGAGCCTCATTTTTGGTCTCCACTTGGTTGGCAGATCGGATTGCGCAATGTATAGATTTTGGGGTATTCGAATACGACAGTGGTCCAATGCTGGACAGCATGAGAACGAGATGGCTGGCATACGGGTTACGGTAGACCATGTCTGATGTACGTCCAGCGTTCTCATGTTCTACACGATGTGTGACAGTATCGTGGTGGCATTTTTCGGCAGGATAATGCAGTACATGTCACGTGTCTGTATGAAGTGTCTGCAGATGTTGAGATACTCCTCTGGCCAGCAAGATTCTCACACACGTTCCGAATAAAGCATTTTTGGGACCAGCTCGGACGTTAACTCAGTCCCTGAGCCAGTAAGCGGAATATCAAGGACCAGTCACACAAGTTGTGGGCCATAATGCTCAGGAGAGGATATAACGACTTAGCACGCCCTTCTCAATATGTGTGCATGCATCCAGACCAGATGGAGTGCACTGTAATTATAAGTACATGATATTTCAAACTTTCTTGTGAATATGACCCCATTTTGTGATCATTGAAATAATATCACATACCCATTCAACCCGTGAAGTTTCGTTTCGTTTCGTTTCCTCCTTTCCTTTTTTTTTTTTTTTTTTTTTTGCCAGCCAATGTATTGGAGAAAATAGCTGCACACCCGATGAACAAAAGGAATTAAATTAATTGCATAAAAATATATTCAGTACTGTGTAGAAAAAATTGCTTTTTTTGTTTCATATTAATCATCGAGTCAATTTTTGACTGGGTTCTTTCTGCGAATGTAAAACTCAAATTCTTTAAGTGGGTTGGAATCTTTTCTTACTTTTTACTGTATTCATTATTTGTTTTATTTTTTATTTTGTCAGTAAAATTGTCTAGTAATGTGGTTGTGTGACCATTCGCTGTGGCTTTCTGTTTTAGTACATTCAGCATTACAACATGGTCTCTTTAACCATGTGGAACTTTAAATGTTACTCATCATGGAATAGTATGCTGCTATTTTGTATATACGGTATTTGGTGGTAAAAGGGAGAATGTATTTGAATGCTGCCGGACTTCTTGAAACATTTGGGAATATGTTTACCAGTTTGTCAACTTACACTTCAAAGGTATTGTTGTGTTTTCTGCTGCATGCAGGCAAATGATGTTTATATTCTAGTAGAATTTGTTGAAAGTTTGTAGCATAAACTGGGTTTCGTCAACGTCATCAGCATCAGTAACGGGAAACGTATCGTATGTCGTTCGATAAGTAATTGAGTGGCTATTTTTCGCTGAAGAAATTTATCGTACTTGACGTTCTCAGGCTGAGTTCTATTTAACTTGCTCATTATCTTGTCTCATGGGAAGTTTACCTAATTTACAATAAACCTAATGGAAGATCCATTTTTCTAAAATTTTAAATGTGATCAGAGGTGAAGTGCTCTAGTGCTCATACATCTATAGGTCTGATGTTTCTTTTCTACTCAGCATGAGGTTTATTTCCTTGAGGAACTTCTTAAGCTCAACTTGAAATTTATTAGTGGGACCTCGGCCTAATGTTATAATATTGTTTCTTATTACTGATTCGTGTTAATCTGATTCTTCCGTCACTTCCTGACAGCAGGAAGCACAATATAGCTATAAATGAAAGGCGCAGTGTTGTGTACTTCTGTAGAATTAATTTATTCAGTTGATCAACTTCTGGCTTACAAGGCCATCATCAGACTTTAATTATCGTTGTTGAAGAAGGTACAATATCTGTGAACGACACTGTAAAAAATGCCATACATCAAAAGTAAGCCACAAACTCAGAATGTAGAGTAAATGCCATCTTTGACAGTGCAGTAGTAATGCAGTTAAAGTGCTTATCGGTAAATAAACATAAAGAGAGAAAACCAGAGAAAACATTTTCTCCCTCTATATTAATATACTTATTGCTTTGAAAGTCTAAAACCAGTTACCTAAAACAGTTAATTCTGTCAAACATATACTGAGTTGTGCGTTTCATTTGTAATTACTGATTTGGTGACATTGTCTGACTTAGTTATAAATTCTTTGTGGTCTTCTAATTTCGACATTCTCTGAATGACATTGTTTTCACTTACGATAACAGTATGCCACATTCCGTCCTTGCGGGTTTCCTTATCTAGCTAGCATTTCACTTTTTTTTCTATAGCTTTGTGTTGGAGCCTGATGTGGTGGTACATGTGGCACTTTAAGTGTCCGTTATCAAGTAGGTCCTATTTTACATTTTTACATTTCACTCAGTTTTTTAATGTATGTATTTTAGGCTCTTGATAAACGGGTTTGGTTGATTATCATTAAATTCAATAGTTGTTGTGTTAAGACTTTAAAATTTATGTTTGAGCTTAACGTGTCTTTTCATAAATTTCTTGTCCACTTTGGTAATGCTCTTGAAGAAAATGTCAGGACCAGTTGTACATTTATTTCTATTTTAAATCACGTCCGGTTTCAGCACTAAAGGCCAAGTCCATTATCAAGCGGTATCTACGTAGTAGCAAACAACAAAGTACATCAGAATTAGTCAAATGCTGAAGAACGTAGCAGTTGACAAACTGCCTATTGGCTTCTGTCTCGGGTTCTTCGGCCGACGTTCATCTGATGATTTTACTGACGTAGTCCTCTTAGTCCAGTGATGGCCAACTTTTTCATGGAACATTTCGAAGCACAGGCACTGGACTTGGCGACTTGTAAACCTAAGGTGTTGTACAGATACATCGATGATACTTTCGTTGTGTGGAGCCATGGTGAAGAACAGCTCGGTAATTCCTAAGACACTTGAACAGCCTCCATGCCAACATAAAATTTACCATGGAAGTAGAAAAGAACAAAAAACTGCCATTTCTAGATGTGCTGGTCACAAGGGATGGCGAAAACCTGGGACACAGCGTGTTTCGAAAACCGACACACACGGACCGATATCAAACCACCACACGAGTCAGAAAAGAGGCATGATTAATGCGCTAGTAACGCGATCAGGACGAATTGTAGTGTCGGCAGACTTGCCAACACTACGTACACTAATTGAAAGAGGCGGCCAAGATGCACGCGCCAACTCACGAAGGATGGAGTGAGGTCTGAAACAGGAGACTTAATGAATGTGATAAAGAAAATACGTATCTTTGGAATATACTTAACTTTTAATACATCCTTGTATACATAGTTCTTGATGAGACATCTGGAGATTGTGGCGATACAAGTGACTCTTTATATACAAACTATTTAAGGCTAATGGCGCCTTGCTAAGTCGTAGCCATTAACTTAGCTGAAGGCTATTCTGTCTCTCGGCAAATGAGAGAAATGGCTTCGTCCGTATAGTCGCTAGCAACGTCGTCGTACAACTGGGGCGAGTTCTCGTACGTCTCTCGAGACCTGCCGTGTGGTGGCGCTCGGTCTGCGATCACACAGTGGCGACACGCGGGTCCGACATGTACTAATGGACCGCGGCCGATTTAAGCTACCACCTAGCAAGTGTGGTGTCTGGCTGTGACACCACACGAATATGTGAGCCGCAGCACCTCAGACGCGAAATGCAACACCTGGAAAGTGTTCTGAGAAGCAATGGGTACTCCACAAATTATATTAGAAGTGTAACAGAGCCAAATACTCGCCGAAGTAAAGAATCAGAAAAAGAGATGTCAGGTACGGCCTTTCTGCCATACATTCCCAGAGTGACGGAGAGAATCGGCCGTATATTGCGCAAACACGGCATAAAGACGATTTTGAAACCGATAGGGAAGATCGAAGAGTGTGTTAGATCGGCAAAGGAGAAAAGGGACCCACTTTCAATGTCGGGAATATACCGTATACCATGCACATGCGGAAAAGTTTATGTCGGAATGACTGGATGATCAATCAACACCAGCATCAAAGAACATAGCGACGTTGCTGGTTGGGGCAGCTGCAGAAATCGGCCGTGGCAGAGCACGCACTGAGTGGGACCGACCACGTAATAAAATTCGCCGACACGGAAGTTCTGGCTGCAGAGAAGCACTATCACACCCGCTTGTTCAGAGAAGCTGTAGAAATACAAAACACGCAAACAGCTTCAACAAGAAAGAGGAAAGCCTTAAGGTAAACGGATCCTGGATTACTGTACTGCAGCGAACGACCGTCGCAGGTAACAAGAGGAGAACCGCACCGGAAATGACCGCGGAGAAGCCATCGGACTTTGGCGCGCCGGGTACATACAGTCTGCGCCCGCGAGCTCGGCTCCACTTCACCAGCGGCAATGGAGGGTGAAGCTTTGACAATGCCAGCCACTTGTGCTGGCGAAACATCAGCAAAATCATCAGATGAACGTCGGCCGAAGAACCCGAGACAGAAGCCAATAGACAGTTTGTCAGCAAGTGGCCACGAAAGCCTTAACAATTTTGTAACGTAACAGTTGGTATCATCGGCAACTAATCGATTACATGAATGTTCTAAACAACTCGCGAACTTTTTTACTATAAAAAATGGATATAAGTAACAGAGACAACATAGTGACGATGCTGAAGAAAGAATAAAATTCATTTATTGGAATGTTTCTTATGAACTCACTGCACTGTTACATAGGTTTAATGTTAGCCTTATCTTCAAAACCGATAACGCGATAGCTCAGCTACTTTTACCAATACTAAAACTAAATACTAAAAATTTAAAGCTGCAGGCACTTATAAAATCTGTTGAATTCAACGCCTTTTATATTGAACAGACAGGCAGAAACTTTAAAATTAGATTCAAAGACCATACAGCAGTAGGGAGGATGAATGCAGAAGACGTATCTACCTTTGCTTCTCATTTGTAGTACGACTTCTATTACCAATAACGTCACAGTTTTCCATAAAATGGAGAATAAACAGGACAGAATAAAGTTCTGCGGAAGTCTAAATCTACAGCCGTATGCATCACAATAAGAGCGATATTCTTGACGAAAAAGAAAAAAAAATCGTTTCCCTGGATGCCTTTTAGAAAATTTTTGATGTTTTATAATTTTAGCACTGTGGTGTTTCTTTGCATAGCATAGCACGTGTATTTATTGTAAACAGAAGACTATGTACAGTTCTACAAGGATACATGTCGTATTAACACCGTTTGTGCATGTAGAGATCTCCTTTGCTGCTTCCGCTCGTTTAGTATCATTGGTTTCGAAATCGACCTTTCGTTCATCATAGGGCCTATGCGTCGTCTGCTGTGATTTCTCTATTCGCAGTAATACTTTTATACGTTTTTTGTCTATTATGCGTCCATATTAGTATTCTCTATTCTAGTTTTTTGTTTCACTTTTAAAGTATTTTACAGAGTTTTTCCCATTATTTGCCTCTGTCTGCTTACCTGCTTTTAACTTGCCTCTCCCCTATTTAAATGCCAGCTCCTAGCCTGTCTCAGTAGTCGTCCTGTGTCTTCTCATTACATGACACTTCGCTATACAGAATGAGTTCAGTCAAATTTCCATTCTTCAGTAACACGGGACAGTTCGTCATAATATATCACGAGAATTTTGCTTGGTTTGCTGTTCAGTACAAATCATGATGACATTCTATTCTCCAAACTATTATTTACACACTAATAAAACAACTCTTCATTTCACAAACTACCAAACGTTTTCCAAAATTGCTCCTTACTCGCGACTTCCCGTTTACACACCCCACTGCCCTCCTTGAACAACTCACCATCAGTTGTCACCTTTTCATTATTAAAACTTTTATCCAGATATAATTTTTTTTTTCTGTGGACCTTAGCTTCCAAAAATACATAGACTATATACAGAGGTACATTGTCAATAACATTACAACTCAAAATCGCATCAAATCACATCATGAAGTAACTGAAAGCAACCAAAAAGTATAAAAAATAAAAAAGTATATATTGTGGGTTGGCAGGAGAGCCAACACCAGGTTACATAAAGGAAGCCGAAAGGCACGCGTTTTAGGTCACGCAGGCTGGCGTGAGGTCTGGAACAGGACAAGGAAATTAGACTTTAGAAAAAACGGACGTAGCTGGTGGAATACTTAACTTTAATCCGTTAATGGTGAACGTCAGTCTGACAGTACATGCATCACAAGATGAATAGCAACTGATAATGGCGCCTTGCTAGGTCGTAGAAAATGACGTAGCAGAAGGCTATGCTATCGTCTCGGCAAATGAGAGCGTATTTTGTCAGTGAACCATCGCTAGCAAAGTCGATTGTACAACTGGAGCGAGTGCTAGGAAGTCTCTCTAGACCTGCAGTGTGGCGGCGCTCGGTCTGCAATCACTGATAGTGGCGACACGCCGGTCCGACGTATACTAATGGACCGCGGCCGATTTAAAGGCTACCACCTAGCAAGTGTGGTGTCTGGCGGTGACAGCACATTCCTCCCCCGCAAATCGGCGTACGGTTGACTTATAAGGCTTCCGCCCACCGTGGGGAGGACCCCATATTGACGTACGCGACGAGGTGGGGAGCCTAACAACAGGCGAGGCTGTGCCACCCGCACCCTGCCATTCGGACCGCGGGGAGCTAGGAAACGCCTGAAAACCTGCTCCAGGGTGCACGCCAACATGAGGTGTATGCGCCCGTAGAGAGACAGGAGGGGCCGAAGGGTCGACCTCCATCGGGCCGGGGCAAGGGTTCCATGTCGGAGGACAACTGGTCCCGGGTAGCGATCGGCGGCGCGTGACCCAGGGAGGCGCCCGGCGGCTGCAGCGACGCGTCCACTGCGGGCGTCGCCGACGGGAGAACAGGCGGCGGCGGCGGCGGCGCGTCGCCATGGGGCAAAATGGAAGGCAGCGTCGGTAACACCTGGGGCTGAGGCGAGCCAGTAGATGGGTCCCCAGGGCGATGAGCGGACGGCACCATCGCTGAAAGCAGACGGCGAGCGGCAAATCCCTTGCGACGACAGAGGCGCAGCTGGTTGAGATGCCGGCGCATCTCACCAGAGGCCCCCAAAACCAGATACATAGCGCGGCCGAGGCAGCGAAGAATGCGCCCTTTGAGCCAACGCCGTGAACCTCGGTAGTGAAGATAGTAGACAACGTCGCCTGGAGCAAAAGCAGGTGGCTGCCGCTGCACAGGAACCTGATGTGGCGGATGTAGCAAAGACATCAAGGTTCGATGAGGACAACCGTGCAGCAACTCAGCCGGCGAGCGACCATCTCGGGGCTGAGAGCGATACGAGGACAAAAAGAGCAATAACGCGTCCTCCCGAGAATGCGACTCTTCTAACTTCAACATCTGTGACTTGAAAGTCCTGACCAATCGTTTAGCGGCACCGTTTGACTGTGGCGAAAACGGCGCGGACGTCAGATGTTGAATACCATTGACCTTGCAGAATGACTGAAATTCTGCGGACATGAATTGTGGGCCATTGTCGGAAACAATAGACTGTGGAAGACCTTCAATGCAAAAGATAGCAGATAACGCTTGGATGGTGGCAGATGACGTTGTGGAAACATCCGGACAACAAAAGGAAAAATACTGAATGATTCTACCACAATCAACCATCGAGCATTCCAGAATGGACCAGCAAAATCGATGTGCAAGCGTTGCCAACGGGAAGTGGCTTTTGGCCATGCAAAGAATTTCCACGGTGGGGCTCATTGTTCGGCACACACCATGCAAGAATAGCACATATTCGTAATTGCGGCATCGATTCCGAACCAAGTACAGTGCTGACGAGCAAGTTGTTTCGTTCTCACTATACCCCAATGTCCCTGGTGGAGAAGCTGTAAGACAGAGGACTGTAACGAACGTGGTACCACGACCCTGGACTGATCATTATCAGAACGCAGCAGCAAAACACCACGTCGAACAAAAAGTCTCTCCTTGTGAGCAAAAAATCGGCGAACCAACGGATCCCCGATCCGTGACTTTGACAAGGGCCATTGCGTGGCAACAAAACGCAGAACGGTAGCAAGGACAGGGTCGGTAGCTGTGGCTGCAGCTACTGGACGAAAATCAATCGGAAACTATTCGACCACGTTATCGGTTTCCGAATCAATGAACATGCAAGCAAGTTCGGAGGAATCGAATGCCCTATCCTCAGCAACAGGCAAACGGGACAACGCATCGGCGTTTCTGTGCTTAGCAGTGGACCGATACAAGATATCGTAGCGGTACTGCGAGAGGAAAATAGACCAGCGAATGAATTTCTGCGCTGTACGTGGATGTACAGGCTTGTTCTGATGAAAAAGTGATGTCAAAGGTTTGTGGTCTGTGATGATGGTAAAGTGACGACCATACAAGAAATCATGAAACTTTGTAACACCAAATACGAGAGCCAATGCTTCTTTCTCGATCTGAATAATTTCTTTGCGCAGACGAGAGCAATTTGGACGTAAAGGCAATAGGGCGATCGTGCGATCCATCTTTGTGCGCAAGCACAGCACCGATCCCGAAATCCGACGCACCCACCATCAACAAAAGGGGCTTCTGGGGATCGAATGGCGTAAGGCAAGTATTGGAAAGCAACGCCGATTTCAACTGGCGAAAGGCGCGTTCGCATTCCGTCGTCCAGACGAACGGAACACCTTTACGGCGTAAGCGATGAAGCACAGCTGAAATGGAAGAGGCGTGTGGGATATATTTATGATAATAGTTGATTTTTCCCAGCACACTCTGTAGGTGCTTCAAATTCTGCGGCGAAGGCAAGTCTTGTATGGCACGGAGGTGCTCGGGACTGGGATGTATGCTTTGGGCGTTGATTACATGTCCCAGATAGGGCAAGTCACGAGCAAAAAACACACATTTGTCCTTCCGCAAGCGAAGACCATTTTGTCGCAAGACCTGAAATAATGTTCTGAGATTGGCCAAATGTTCTTCTTCCGTCTTTCCGGAGATCACAATATCGTCCAGATAGTTTGCTGCAGTAGGGACCGACGCACAAACAATTTATAGATATTCCTGAAACAATTCAGGGACGGATGCACACCTGAATGGCAGTCGTTTGAATCGATACAAACCAAGATGCGTGTTAACCACCAAAACGCGATGGGATTCTTCGTCCACCGGTATTTGCAAGTACGCATCTGCTAGGTCCAACTTCGAAAAATATTTACCCAGGCACAGTTTGTGAAAAAGATCGTCCAGGCGGGGTAAAGGAAAAGTTGCAATCACTAGTTGTGGATTCACTGTTGCCTTGAAGTCCACACAAAGTCTCAATTTTCCCGAAGGTTTTGACAAAATTACTAAGGGTGATGCCCAGAAAGAAGCCTGCACACGTTCCATTACACCTTGTGATTCCAAATCGTGTAATGTTTTTGCGACCTCATCACGCAATGCGTGGGGAACATTGCGCGCTCTGAAAAAATTCGGTTGCGCGTTTACTTTCAGTTCCAACTGTGCTTTATAGTTCTTAGCGTAACCAAGGCCCGGTGCAAAAATGTCTGGAAATTCCTCACAGAGACGAGAAACACTGTCTGAAGACACAGTCTGGTTCACTGATAGGACCTGATTTACTATAGACAAGTTAAACAACTGAAATAGATCGAAACCAAACAAGTTCACTGCAGAAGAAGAACGAAGGACGTAAAATGGCACAAGTTTTGTTTGTCCCTTGTATGTTGCAAGAAGGCTGCACTGTCCTAACACAGGGATATGTTGACCTGAATAGGTAGTTAACATTTGCGGCATGCAACAGAGGTGTGCCCAGCAGTTTGAACGTGTCTTGATTGATCAGTGAAACTGCAGTTCCGGTATCGAGCTGGAATGGTATCACTTTGCCGTTAATGTCCAAGTCTACAAAAAGTTTATTGTCCTGCTGACGACAAGAGCGACTGTCTCGTGCAACGTGAACTGACACTGGTACAGAATCACTTGCGACTTGACGGGATTTCCGGCGATGTCGACGCACGCTATTTGTGGGACGAACACAGTCACTGTTAGAAAGAGTGGCACTGAGCGGAATGGAATGAACTACATGAATTTCCATGGGCGAAGTTTCACGAGCCTGAGTATCCTTGGTTCGAATTCGGTGCGAAGCAAAGGGCCTGGAAAGGTTTTGAGTGTCCGATCTGAGCTTTTTCTGAACATGCCCTTTTTTATTACAGAAAAAGCAAATATCTTGGCGTGATGGGCAATTCTCACGTGAATGTCTAGTAGCACACCGTGGGCATGATTTTAGCACTGCATTTGCTTGCCTGCGCGGCACACGTGGCTGAGAGCCTGGCCGCGCACGACTGTTTACTGTTCCGTGCAGCAATAAAATTCAGCTATTAAAAATTTTATAAAATTGTTAATCATAGTTGGAAAAGGTGCGAGGACTGTTTACTGTTCCGTGCAGTGTGCCCGGCGGGCCGGTTAACCTGACACACGGGTTGCAAAGTTTCAAATGATTCCTGAGCAAAGTCAAGTGTATGCCGCCGATCCAATATGTCCATCACTTGTTGAAGGGAGGGATTGACCAGTTTCAAAATCTGTTCCCTTATACGAACATCATAAACGTTCTGTGCAATTGCATCACGTACCATAGTATCTGAATAAGGGAGTCCACATTGACACTCAAAAGCACAATCCCTAGTAAGGCCTTGCAAAGTTGCAACCCACTCCCGATTAGTTTGACCTGCCGTACGTATTGTACCAAAGAAGGTATACCGTTTGGCAACTACATTGACTGATTCTTTGAAATATGCATCTAATGCAGACAAAATTTCGTCGTAGGACAGAGTTGCTATGTTGCGTCGGGGAAATAATTTGATTATCACACGGTACGTTTGTACCCCGACGGAGGAAAGGAGAAAAGGCTGCCGCTCATTACCTTGAATTCTGTAGGCGGCGAGATGGAATCCAAATTGGCTTGACCACTCCGTCCAGCTTTCCAGTGCAGCATCAAAAGGTCGAAAAGTTGGTGCAACAGCGTGTTGTGGCTGCGTTAGCGGTGGAGCGGCGGCTGCCGCATAGTTTTGCATTGCCCGTTGACCCTGGACGAGCTGTCCAAGGGCATCCAATAAGGCCTGCGTCTGCTGATTCTGTAAGCGATAAAATTCGGACAGTACATCTGGAGATTGTGGCGAAGCCATTACACAAGTAAATCAGGGCAATATCGATAAGAACGCGGATTGGCCTCGTCGCCAAATGTTGTGGGTTGGCAGGAGAGCCAACACCAGGTTACATAGAGGAAGCCGAAAGGCACGCGTTTTAGCTCACGCAGGCTGGCGTGAGGTCTGGAACAGGACAAGGAAATTAGACTTTAGAAAAAACGGACGTAGCTGGTGGAATACTTAACTTTAATCCGTTAATGGTGAACGTCGGTTTGACAGTACATGCATCACAAGATGAATAGCAACTGATAATGGCTCCTTGCTAGGTCGTAGCAAATGACGTAGCAGAAGGCTATGCTAACTATCGTCTCGGCAAATGAGAGCGTATTTTGTCAGTGAACTATCGCTAGCAAAGTCGGTTGTACAACTGGGGCGTGTGCTAGGAAGTCTCTCTAGACCTGCCGTGTCGCGGCGCTCGGTCTGCAATCACTGATAGTGGCGACACGCGGGTCCGACGTATACTAACGGACCGCGGCCGATTTAAAGGCTACCACCTAGCAAGTGTGGCGTAAGGCGGTGACACCACAGTATATACAGTTCTGTGATGCTCCCTACGGGATATCGATTTAGTGAAAGACTGTCGCAAGAATAACAAAAGGAAGGTGAAAGTCTGTCCGTCACATGTGTCCAGGCCTCTTCCAACTATGATTAACAATTTTTACAAATTTTTAATTGCTGGATTTTATTGCGGAACCCAAATTAGCCTTTCCTCCCTCTCATTCCTGCCATGTACATCTTCTCCCGTAATTCTCTCTTCTTCGTCTACTATAGCTTTACAATCACCTGTGACTATTTGATTTTCATGTCTCTTTACGTACTGAATGACATGTTCAAGTTCCTCATATACCTCCTGTATCTCGCCATCCTCTGCTTGTGAAAAATGTGTACGTACCTGAATCATTATTGTCGACGTTGGTTTTCTGTCGATTCCGATGAGGTAAAAAATGTAAATTCGTGTGACTAGGGCCTCCCGTCGAATAGACTGTTCGACGGGTGCAAGTCTTCCGATTTGACGCCACTTCGGCGACTTGTGCGTCGATGGGTATGAAATGATGATGATTAGGACAACACAGCACTCAGTCCCTGAGCGAAGAAAATCTCCGACCCAGCCGGGAATCGAACCGGACCCTTAGGACTGACATGCTGTCGCGCTGACCACTTTTTTTTGTTGTTGATCTCATTTTGTTCAATATTTTTCGTTGAATTCGTTCGTGGCGGACGTCCGATGACACTCATCAGGTTGTTCGTTGATCCGTTCACTCAATTTTTTTTTATTACAGAGTGTAGCTAAACCTTCTGACCGAACATGCTGATCTATCATGCCAGCACCACTCAGCTATCGGGAGCGGACCGATGAGGTAATATCACTGATCTATTACATACGTTCGCTGTCGGCCGTAGTTTCCTATTCAAATGCCTCTGAGCACTATGGGACTTAACTTCTGAGGTCATCAGACCCCTAGAACTTAGAACTACTTAAACCTAACTAACCTAAGGACATCACACACATCCATGCCCGAGGCAGGATTCGAACCTGAGACCGTAGCGGTCGCGCGGTTCCAGACTGTAGCGCCTAGAACCGCTCAGCCACCCTGGCCGGCCTTTCCTATTCACGACGAACAGTACTCCACATACATCATTTTCTGCTGCTTTTGATAATCTTTCCCTGTCAGGTCGCATAACCTCCCCAATATCTAGATTCAGTCTTTTTAATTCTCTTTTCAGGTTTTCTAGCTTCCCTAACAAGCATAAACTTCCAGCATTCCTTACCCCGACTCATCTATGAGTCTTACTCTTTCGTTGGACCGAGCGGGTTAGCCCAGTGATTAGCACACTGGACTCGCATTCGGAGGACGACGTTTCAAATCCGTGTCCTGCCATCCTGATTTAGGTTTTTGATGATTTTTCTAAATCGCTTAAGCCAAATGCCGGGGTGGTTCCTCCGAAAGGGCACGGCCGCTTTCCATCTCCATTTTTTCCTAATCCCAGCTTGAGCTCCGTCTCTAAAGACCTCCTTATCGACGAGACGTTAAACACTATTCTCTTCTCTTTGGTTGGCTACCCCACCTGTTTCCCACGATCTCCTCCAACTTGGCAGTTCCCTTTCGGAGGTTCGTATGAGAAACTAATCGGAACTCTGTTCCCTATGACGAGATCATCATCACACTTGCACACCTACTGGTCTCATGTCTTGTTATGCACATTGTGTGTTTTTAATAGAATTGGTTCCACTGACTTCTGCACTTTCGTGCCATTGATCGTTACTGATTCATCTGTCTTTAGGGGTAGTTTCCTACCCCAAGGGCAAGAGAGAGTCCTGAACCTCTGACCGCTCCTCCACCCGCTTTGACAAGGTCGTCGGCAGAACGAGGGAGACTTCTTACGACGAATGTCTTCGGCTGACATGGAAGATGATTTTTATGCATAATGTAATCAGTGACTGGGATAAAATGTGGCTGGGATAAAACTATTAATCAGAGACGCAACGTCGAGATCACATTAAACATGTTAGTAAGTGAATAGACATGAGAACAAAGTATTCACTTTTTTTGGTCTGCTTTCCTTGTTGCTGTTAAAATTTCTCTAATTTTAAAGAGATCAGTAGCATCCGTGCCTCGGCGCTGTAATAGGCAGCTTTTGGAATCTTTGTTGCAGCTTATTACGCACAGACAGACAGAGTGGTCAGGGTGTTTATCACACGCCTGTGGCGCATTCATTCCTGTCGTAGTTGTTGGGTCAGGCTGAATCTCTCCGCCTCGCAAGCAGCGTCACACTTTCACTGTAGTCCTTTACTCGTATATTATGTGTTATAGTGTAGGAAAGTGAAGTACATAAATTTTATTTGTTGCTCTGTGAACAATTGGGTGTAGCTGTGTCGGAGCGCGCAGAGGGGCGGACAGAGGTTCAGGTCACTTTCTTGTCCTTGGGGTCGTTAACCACCCCGTAAAGGCAGATGAGTCAGCAACGACCAACGTCATGAAAGGGCAGAAGTCAATGGAACCCATTCCACTTAAGACACACAACGTGTGATTAGCAATAGACGAAAATCTAGTTATCTATGCATACATTTTTTCGTAAGAGATTGTTGTTATTGTTGTTGTCTTCAGTCCTGAGACTGGTTTGATGCAGCTCTCCATGCTACTCTATCCTGTGCAAGATTCTTCACCTCCCAGTACTTACTGCAGCCTACATCCTTCTGAATCTGCTTAGTGTATTCATTTCTTGGTCTCCCTCTACGATTTTTACCCTCCACGCTGCCCTCCAATGCTAAATTTGTGATCCCTTGACGCCTCAGAACATGTCCTACCAACCGGTCCCTTCTTCTTGTCAAGTTGTGCCACAAACTCCTCTTCTCCCCAATTCTATTCAATACCTCCTCATTAGTTATGTATTCTACCCATCTAATCTTCAGCATTCTTCTGTAGCACCACAGTTCGAAAGCTTCTATTCTCTTCTTGTCCAAACTATTTATCGTCCATGTTTCACTTCCACACATGGCAACACTCCATACAAATACATTCAGAAACGACTTCCTGACATTTAAATCTATACTCGATGTTAACAAATTTCTCTTCTTCAGAAACGCTTTCCTTGTCATTGCCAGTCTACATTTTATATCCTCCCTACTTCGACCATCATCAGTTATTTTCATTCTGGAAACATCCCCCAGGCTGTGACTAAGCCATGTCTCCGCAATATCCTTTCTTTCAGGAGTGCTAGTTCTGCAAGTTTCGCAGGAGAGCTTCTGTAAAGTTTGCAAGGTAGGAGACGAGGTACTGGCGGAAGTAAAGCTGTGAGTACCGGGCGTGAGTCGTGCTTCGGTAGCTCAGTTGGTAGAGCACTTGCACGCGAAAGGCAAAGGTCCCGAGTTCGAGTCTCGGTCGGGCACACAGATTCAATCTGCCAGGAAGTTTCATATCAGTTATTTTGCTTCCCAAATAGCAAAACTCCTTTACTACTTTATTCCCTCAGCATCACCCGACTTAATTTGACTACATTCCATTATCATCGTTTTGCTTTTGTTGATGTTCATCTTATATCCTCCTTTCAAGACATTGTCCATTCCGTACAACTGCTCTTCCAAGTCCTTTGCTGTCTCTGACAGAATTACAATGTCATCGGCGAACCTCAAACTTTTTATTTCTTCTCCATGGACTTTAATACCTACTCCGAATTTTCTTTTGTTTCCTTTACTGCTTGCTCAATATACAGATTGAATAACATCGGGGAGAGGCTACAACCCTGTCTCACTCCCTTCCCAACCGCTGCTTCCCTTTCATGCCCCTCAACTTTTATAACTGCCATCTGGTTTCTGTACAAATTGTAAATAGCCTTTCGCTCCCTGTATTTTACCCCTACCACCTTCAGAATTTGAAAGAGAGTATTCCAGTCAACATTGTCAAAAGCTTTCTCTAAGTCTTCAAATGCTAGAAATGTAGGTTTGCCT
Organism: Schistocerca nitens; assembly: GCF_023898315.1. Classification (NCBI taxonomy): domain Eukaryota; kingdom Metazoa; phylum Arthropoda; class Insecta; order Orthoptera; family Acrididae; genus Schistocerca; species Schistocerca nitens. Next base: position 555,602,531 of record NC_064615.1, on the reverse strand, counting down.
TATCTTAATCTATTTTCTAAGATAAGTCGTAGGGTCAGTATTGACTCACGTGTTCCAACATTTCTGCGGAATCCAAACTGATCTTCGCCGAGGTAAGAGATTAGGTAACAAAATTGTACTGTGCGATGTTCGCGATCGAACATTGTGTTTTACAGCCACAGTGAGAAACCTGAGAATTCACCTGGAGTGAAGGCATTCAACAATAAGTTTCTCATTTCACAATGGAAATGGAAATGAGCGTTTGGCGTCATTGGCCGGGAGGCACCTTACGGGGCAGGTCCGGCCGCCTTGGTGCAGGTCTTATTACATTCGACGCCACATCTGGCGACCTGCGCGCCGGATGGGGATGGAATGATGATGAAGACAACAATACACCCAGTCCCTGAGCGGAGAAAATCCACAACTCAGCCGGGAATCGAACCCGCGCTACTTAGGAAGGCAGTCCGTTACGCTGACCATTCAGCGGACATTTCTCAATGTATTACGTTAATGCCAAACGTTTCGACCGACCTCCGGTTCCACAGTAGCGGTGATTTATGAAGTAAGGAAGAAAATTTATGACAAGTTTAAGTATATAATAATGATTACTTACAAATACTTCATTTCAAAATTTGAAAGCTGGAACGCTTAGTAGTAGGGACCAGGATGAATAATACTGGTGCAACCTGTCACTCGTAATTGGCAGTTTAGCCCATTCCTATAAGCTACTGGATAGATGTTCCTCACTGACTTGTACCAGCGAAACAGTTGCGGCGATAGGCTGGCCTAATGCTACTTCATGTGTGACTGTATTTTTTCCTTGATTTTTTTTTAATTTTTTGGCAAAGTTAAGCACATTTCGACTAGTGGGCCTGGTCTGATTGAACTGATGGAGTTGGTGGTAATCTGATTCTTTAGTTATTAAATCATTTTGCTTTGAAGGTACTTTCTATGGGACTTATAGTCGCTTACCACCCTTCGACGGTGTCAGTCCAGCCTTTTGGAAGGTGATGTTGTCTTCTATTACTGTTTCGTTTTTCCTTGATACAACACGCTTATTGTTTTTGTTTGGTTATTGCAGCTATAATTTTGCCTATCTTTCTGCCTTTGCATTAAGTGTTATCAGCCAATTTGTCATTTTACTATAGTCTATTTTGTACTCGTTCACCGTTCCATTTCTAAGAGCAAGAGCAGTATTGAAAATGTTCAAATGTGTTTGACTTAACTGCTAAGGTCATCAGTCCCTAAGCTTACACACTACTTAACCTAAATTATCCTAAGGACAAACACATACACCCATGCCCGATGGAGGACTCGGACCTCCGCCGGGACCAGCCGCACAGTCCATGACGAGAGCAGTATTGTCTTCTTACTATTTGTAAAGCTAACTTGTCAGTTACTCCTCAGTTTCCCTTTTAGTTGTGCTGTGTAATGTCCTAGTATAAAATTATAGGTCTAAGCTATTTCGGCAGCATATTATTATTAAATTCAAATTAAATGAAATTAATCGTTTATTCCAAGTGCGATGCTTTCTCGTATCACAGTACGGAAATGTATGCAATCGCCAAGTTATTCATGGGCTGTCGTTGAGCAGAAACGATAGTGTTATATCTGTCCTTATTCTCAGAACAAAGGAACATTCGGTTTCCATCTTCTGAAGAGCATCCGACAGTACGCAACACTGCTTGTTACAGGCTCTTCCTCTGTTAAATGTGGATTCCAGCAGATTGATTGCCCTCAGACAAGGTTATTATCGTGATTACTCCATCGCAGTGCCCCTTCCGGGCCGTAATAGCTGCGTAATATCGACACAGTGTACCTATAACCATCGGTCGAATATCGAGATGGAATTTTCAGATTGGAGTTTAGTCGGCCCTTCCGCCAAACAGAGCGCCGCCTATTTGCGTGCCGCAGTAGTTAGCGCGCGCCCGCCGGCTGCACGGCCGTTGTCGGCGCGTGCCGTTTACGACCCTCTTAAGCAAATGGCCGCCGGCTCTGCTAACGTTCCGGCGTCCCGAGGAAACAAGCAGCTCTTCAAAGACGGGTGGGAAGACTAACACATGTCGGCACTCCGTCTGCCAACTCACGTGCTTCCCGGGTAGGCGCGGATGTGGCTGCTCACATTTCTTGCATAAACGTGAGAGGTGTGCATCATAAACTTCATCCCAGCGAACACAGTAACAAACCACGAAGAATAAGGGGCTGTGTACTACGGCAGGAGAAATATGAGCCAACAAACATCCGCCACCGAAACAAATACAGCCCTTCGCTATTCCTGTTACTGATACAAAATATTGGGCACCGTCTAAATTCTTAATACACAGATTACATTTTATACTACCTTTATTTATTTTCCCAGCATTTATTTCCTATCGTATTGGGCCCATTTTTCAGGATTTGGCACCTAATACGTATTAACTATAATAATTTAACAACGTAACCCGATGTCCGCCTCTGGAGCCCAGTTTTCAATGCGGCTCATTGTGATGTAGGGTATCCGGACTCTATTCCCGGTGCTGCAAGGAAGTTTTCGTTAGTGAGAGGAGTGGCAGGAGCCACACTCAGTCTCGTGGGACCATCTACTCGACCCATTAGTAGCGGCTCCAAGGTCAAGATACCCGACAAAGCCCGAGAGTGTGGTGAACTGACCACATGCACCTTCTTATCGCATCCGATGAGACCATTGGCCGCAGATGATATGCCGCTCAGATGGACCCGAATGGAGCGTCTGAGCCAGAACGTGAAACTTTACCTTTTGCCCATCCTGGCGTCACAGTCGTCAAAATAACCTGTGGTATAGAAGTAATGTGCGCCATCTGTCTATTAATAGTGTAAACTCTGTTCTGTGTGATGTCGTACTCTGTTTGTGGGTATGGTATCCCCTGAGGTGGAACTTAGAGACAAATCTAGCATTTGCCTAAAGGAGCGTGGAAACCATCTAAAAACCCTACTCGGACTGGCTGTCGTACCGGACTACGCGGATTCGATTCGGATGTGGCTCTCTGTCGCTCTCAGAAGCTAGCGCGCTGCGCGTTACTCTGTAAGAGCAGGTCGTTGTCTTGCTGTCGAGAAAGTTAGCGAAATTTGCTAATATAGTATGACTGAATTCTGTCCAGTAATAATACAAAGTGCATTATAATTATTACTGAATGACTCAAAAATGGTTGAAATGGCTCTGAGCACTATGGGACTTAACATCTGAGGTCATCAGTCCCCTAGAACTTAGAACTACTTGAACCTAACTAACCTAAGGACATCACACATATCCATGCCCGAGGCAGGATTCGAACCTGCGACCGTAGCGGTCGCGCGGTTCCAGACTGAAGCGCCTAGAACCGCACGGCCACACCGGACGACTGAATGACTCAATGGAAGGGCTAGGTTAATGTGCGTGTGGTACCTTTCTTCAAACCACATTACAGTTTTATTTTCAGAACTCCCGTTAAAAGAAAATAAAGCCTCGCGGGGTAGCTGCGCGGTCTCCGGCGCCTTGTCGCGGTCCGCGCGATTCCACCCGTCAGAGGTTCGAGTCCCCCCTTCGGGAATGGGAGTGTGTTGTCCTTAGCGTAAGTTAGTTTACATTAGACCAAATAGTGTGTGATCTCCACAGTTTGGCCCCATAAGATCTTACCACAAATTTCCAAAAAAATTTGGAAAGAAAATAATATTCAATCCTTCAGTCGATTTCAGTAATAAGATATTTAAAACGATGAAATGGATATACTTCATCAAATCCCTCAGCAATTACAAAATACAACCACAACAGTTTGGGAAAGATACGAGAGTAGAACAAGCTCAATAAACCAAAATCATAACTGTCGATTATCCATGTTTGCAAAAAGGCTTTTGTGACGTGAACGACGTTAAGCCTCAGTAAGTCAAAAAAATCAAATTATTTCTTTTACATAAACAACCATCCACATTTACGAACAAAGTCAATGAAATTGACAATAATTTGTTCTCGAATTGTGTTGCTATTAAATACAGCAACTGATAAGACTGGAGCCGCCACAGTAATAAACTTATGACAGCCAATGGCCTTTGGCCAGATGCACCAACGGTTCCCTGAATGACGACCAGAGTGCTTGACGGTAACAAACAAGTCATCCAGCACCTCCGTGCGTGCAGCGAGGTACACCAGGGTTCACAACCCCGAGCAGGTGACCATTAGCACACTGAATCACCCGTTGGTAGGTGTTGCCTTTGACGATACTGTACCCGAAAAAACAAATATCTGCAGGTACGGCTGCAGCGGGGAGTACTCTGCGTACGGTCGCTGCAAGTTTCCAACTGGTGGCGGCAGAGAATTCGTGTTGAGATTCCGCAGCAGAGGGAGGGGAGCTTCGTTTAGGAGGCACCACAGTCGCATCGCCCACAGCGCCGCCCAACAACGGCAGAGGCGCGCGCGTCAGTTCAGACGCATCGGAACAGTGGCGACTTTTTTGCCGGCACAACAATTAACAGCGATAATGACATGGGTGAAGTACGCGACAGTACAAGCAAAGAAAATTTCAATACACTTCGGTCCGTATACGAGCTGTTCCTAAGATAATTCTGTGTGGCCACAAACCGCCGCTGACTTCAGTATGAAACATAGTCGTCTTTAGTACAAATATAGGTCAATCAGATCTCCGTGGACAAACTTTCAGAGGTGGTAGTATGGACCAAAACAAGAAAATAATCTATTAAAAATGTGCTCTGAAATGGACATCTAAAGAGCTGTGAGCACTTGTTCATCTTCTATATTAGGAAACACATTTCTACTGCAAAATCTTTGCTCTTCGTATTTTAGAGAACGTAGTATGGACCACAAAAGAAAAGAAATTTCCAATGAACATGCGGCTCTAAAATATATACCATAACAGCTATGAGCATACGTTCAATAGAAGATACATGTTTCACAGTAACGGACGTTAACAACTCCTCATAGCTTAATAGTCCATGTTTACTAGACCTTTTCTTCTTGTTCCAATTCATACTAACATCTCTGAAAGTTTGTAGGTGGTCGTTCTGGTTCACTCTGAAAATTTTAAATGTAAACTTTTCGAATGCGTTCCGTTCTAATTGTGTCCAATCTTCAGCCGTGGACCAAGGTTGCATACTTTGATAGGTGAATGATGGAGTACTGTCACATTTTGCTATTGTTGCCAGACAACGTCCAATACGGCAGTATTGTCAAAGCTGGATATATCGAACATGGTCTGTACCCTATCTCCCAATGCAGCCTGATTTCAATTTAATATCTGCACAGGCTCGACAACGCCACTTAACTACACTGTCGGCCCGAGGCACTGTACAGACCGATAGTGACACGAATACAAGCCTGGGAACAGAAACCCGCCGGCCGTTGTGGCCGAGCGGTTCTAGGCGCTTAACTCTGGAACCGTGTGACCGCTACGGTCGCATGTTCGAATCCCGCCTCGGGCATGGATGTGTGTGATGTCCTTAGGTTAGTTGGGTTTAAGTAGTTCTAAGTTCTAGGCCCCCCCCCCCCCCATGAACCATGGACCTTGCCTTTTGTGGGGAGGCTTGCATGCCTCAGCGATACAGATGGCCGTACCGTAGGTGCAACCACAACGGAGGGGTATCTGTTGAGAGGCCAGACAAACATGTGGTTCCTGAAGAGGGGCAGCAGCCTTTTCAGTAGTTGCAGGGGCAACAGTCTGGATGATTGACTCATCTGGCCTTGTAACATTAACCAAAACGGCCTTGCTGTGCTGGTACTGCGAACGACTGAAAGCAAGGGGAAACTACAGCCGTAATTTTTCCCGAGGACATGCAGCTTTACTGTATGATTAAATGATGATGGCGTCCTCTTGGGTAAAATATTCCGAAGGTAAAATAGTCCCCCATTCGGATCCCCGGGCGGGGACTACTCAAGAGGACGTCGTTATCAGGAGAAAGAAAACTGGCGTTCTACGGATCGGAGCGTGGAATGTCAGATCCCTTAATCGGGCAGGTAGGTTAGAAAATTTAAAAAGGGAAATGGATAGGTTAAAGTTAGATGTAGTGGGAATTAGTGAAGTTCGGTGGCAGGAGGAACAAGACTTTTGGTCAGGTGATTACAGGGTTATAAATACAAAATCAAATAGGGGTAAAGCAGGAGTAGGTTTAATAATGAATAAAAACATAGGAGTGCGGGTTAGCTACTACAAACAGCATAGTGACCGCATTATTGTGGCTAAGACAGACACAAAGCCCATGCCTATTACAGTAGTACAAGTTTATATGCCAACCTCTGCAGATGATGAAGAAATTGATGAAATGTATGACGAGATAAAAGAAATTATTCAGGTAGTGAAGGGAGACGAAAATTTAATAGTCATGGGTGACTGAAATTCGTCAGTAGGAAAAGGGAGAGAAGGAAACATAGTAGGTGAATATGGATTGGGGGGAAGAAATGAAAGAGGAAGCCGCCTTGTAGAATTTTGCACAGAGCATAACTTAATCATAGCTAACACTTGGTTCAAGAACCATAAAAGAAGGTTGTATACCTGGAAGAATCCTGGAGATACTAAAAGGTATCAGATAGATTATATAATGATAAGACAAAGATTTAGGAACCAGGTTTTAAATTGTAAGACATTTCCAGGGCAGATGTGGATTCTGACTACAATCTATTGGTTATGAACTGCACATTGAAACTGAAGAAACTGCAAAAAGGTGGGAATTTAAGGAGATGGGACCTGGATAAACTGAAAGAACCAGAGGTTGTACAGAGTTTCAGGGAGAGCATAAGGGAACAATTGACAGGAATGGGGGAAAGAAATACAGTAGAAGAAGAATGGGTAGCTCTGAGGGATGAAGTAGTGAAGGCAGCAGAGGATCAAGTAGGTAAAAAGACGAGGGCTAATAGAAATCCTTGGGTAACAGAAGAAATATTGAATTTAACTGATGAAAGGAGAAAATATAAAAATGAAGTAAATGAAGCAGGCAAAAAGGAATACAAACGTCTCAAAAATGAGATCGACAGGAAGTGCAAAATGGCTAAGCAGGGATGGCTAGAGGACAAATGTAAGGATGTAGAGGCTTGTCTCACTAGGGGTAAGATAGATACTGCCTACAGGAAAATTAAAGAGACCTTTGGAGAGAAGAGAACCACTTGTATGAATATCAAGAGTTCAGATGGGAACCCAGTTATAAGCAAAGAAGGGAAGGCAGAAAGGTGGAAGGAGTATATAGAGGGTTTATACAAGAGCGATGTACTTGAGGACAATATTATGGAAATGGAAAAGGATGTAGATGAAGATGAAACGGGAGATACGATACTGCGTGAAGAGTTTGACAGAGCACTGAAAGACCTGAGTCGAAACAAGGCCCCGGGAGTAGACAACATTCCATTAGAACTACTTATGGCCTTGGGAGAGCCAGTCATGACAAAACTCTACCATCTGGTGAGCAAGATGTATGAGACAGGCGAAATACCCACAGACTTCAAGAAGAATATAATAATTCCAATCCCAAAGGAAGCAGGTGTTGACAGATGTGAAAATTACCGAACTATCAGTTTAATAAGTCACAGCTGCAAAATACTAACGCGAATTCTTTACAGACGAATGGAAAAACTGGTAGAAGCGGACCTCGGGGAAGATCAGTTTGGATTCCGTAGAAATGTTGGAACACGTGAGGCAATACTAACCTTACGACTTATCTTAGAAGAAAGATTAAGAAAAGGCAAACCTACGTTTCTAGCATTTGTAGACTTAGAGAAAGATTTTAACAACGTTAACTGGAATACTCTCTTTCAAATTCTGAAGGTGGCAGGGGTAAAATACAGGGAGCGAAAGGCTATTTACAATTTGTACAGAAACCAGATGGCAGTTATAAGAGTCGAGGGGCATGAAAGGGAAGCAGTGGTTGGGAAAGGAGTGAGACAGGGTTGTAGCCTGTCCCCGATGTTATTCAATCTGTATATTGAGCAAGCAGTAAAGGAAGCAAAAGAAAAATTCGGAGTAGGTATTAAAGTCCATGGAGAAGAAATAAAAACTTTGAGGTTCACCGATGACATTGTAATTCTGTCAGAGACAGCAAAGGACTTGGAAGAGCAGTTGAACGGAATAGACAGTGTCTTGAAAGGAGGATATAAGATGAACATCAACAAAAGCAAAACGAGGATAATGGAATGTAGTCAAATTAAATCGGGTGATGCTGAGGGGATTAGATTAGGAAATGAGACACTTAAAGTATTAAAGGAGTTTTGCTATTTAGGGAGTAAAATAACTGATGATGGTCGAAGTAGAGAGGATATAAATGTAGACTGGCAATGGCAAGGAAAGTGTTTCTGAAGAAGAGAAATTTGTTAACATCGAGTATAGATTTAAGTGTCAGGAAGTCGTTTCTGAATGTATTTGTAAGGAGTGTAGCCATGTATGGAAGTGAAACATGGACGATAACCAGTTTGGACAAGAAGAGAATAGAAGCTTTCGAAATGTGGTGCTACAGAAGAATGCTGAAGATAAGGTGGGTAGATCACGTAACTAATGAGGAGGTATTGAATAGGATTGGGGAGAAGAGAAGTTTGTGGCACAATTTGACTAGAATAAGGGATCGGTTGGTAGGACATGTTTGAGGCATCAAGGGATCACAAATTTAGCATTGTAGGGCAGCGTGGAGGGTAAAAATCGTAGAGGGACACCGAGAGATGAATACACTAAGCAGATTCAGATGGTTGTAGGTTGCAGTAGGTACTGGGAGATGAAGAAGCTTGCACAGGATGGAGTAGCATGGAGAGCTGCATCAAACCAGTCTCAGGACTGAAGACCACAACATCAACAACAAGTTCTACGGGACTGATGACCTCAGATGTTACGGCTATTTTGAACAGAAACCCACATGGTCAAGTGAAATCTCACGCAAGTCAGTGTGCGGTCAAACAGAAACTCCGAAACCAGGTATCGTCCCTCTTAACGTAACCGGCTTTTGCGAAAATATATTTGACCGTGTTCGCGTACGACTAAAAGAAAATAAAATTCGGCAATGCTATCGTTTCAGAAGGGCCGGCCGAAGTGGCCGTGCGGTTAAAGGCGCTGCAGTCTGGAACCGCAAGACCGCTACGGTCGCAGGTTCGAATCCTGCCTCGGGCGTGGATATTTGTGATGTTCTTAGGATAGTTAGGTTTAACTAGTTCTAAGTTCTAGGGGACTAATGACCTCAGAAGTTGAGTCCCATAGTGCTCAGAGCCATTTTAACCATTGTTTCAGAAGGAAAATGTAACACCGATTGCTGAAGGAGAGGTTTACAGTAAGCTGTCTCTGAGGGCAATCTATTCCACCTACTCCACTTTCAGTTAAATTAAGTTCAGTGTTCAAAAATTGTGCAATCAATCCTATATTGTTCCTACGAAAAGAAGGCTTAGACACACTTTGGAAGTAATAAAACCTATCACAAAATAATAATGAGGAAGAATTTAAGTTATTACTATACTTTTATCAAACACAATGAAATGAACTTGGAATAAATAAATCTCACACTGACTAACTGGAGCTGCCTACTGTTAAGCTAAACAGCTGCGTAACCTCACAGTAGCATTTACTCACTTTTCCTAACTTGGGTACCGGCAGTGAAACACGAAAGAAAACTTTAGTTGACGTCAGAATTCTTTGAATAAAAGAACTGCCACTAAATACTAACACAGCTGCAACGCGGAAATACAATCAGGCCAACATACGAAAGAGCATCACCAGGTCACGTAAAATTAGTGTGAATAATCGTTTTGTTTTAAATAAAATCTTTAGCTCGAAGTGCCAGGAATTAATTTCCTTTCAGATAATTGAATTTACTTTTGACCTGCAAGAATAACTTTGCTTCTAAACAATTTTTATCTCAACAGTGAAGTTGCAGAGGCACATTAAAAATATTTTAGTTCTGTTTTCAAAATTATTAAAAAGTATAGAAACGAACTGGCAATGAAATTAATTTTGCACTCGGATTGTTTCAATAACAGGAATGCACATAGGACGTACTTGATAATACTAACTTGGGATAATTATTAGGTTAAAGTTTTGCAGTAATTATTGCTAAAACTGAACGTTCACCAATATCACTGGGTAATGTCGTTACAGTTCTAAAAAACGTGAACTAAGTTGAGCAATCTTATAGTCGTTCGTTACTGAAGAGATGAAGCTGCAGCCGTCGTCGACAATGCTGCGGTAGCTCCAGACAAACTTTGCGGGCACAGATTTATCTAGCAATGACCACTGTCGGAACAAGGTCTTCATATGAATGGAGCTGCCTTTTTATCTCGCAGCTATCATCAGTTGCTGTCCCGCCGCTAATCAAAACTTCTCCTCTCACTGACTTAGCACACAACTCGCGCGTCCGATCACATCAGAGTCGGCAGCCAAGTTCTTTTGCAGCGCGTGTGTTCTGACGTCACATCACTCGTGTACAGAGATGCCGCTACACAGCGTGTTTTTAGTCTTTGATACGTTTCTCAAATATTTCCCTAACACTTCCCTTACCAACACTGACCTAATATACACTCCTGGAAATTGAAATAAGAATACCGTGAATTCATTGTCCCAGGAAGGGGAAACTTTATTGACACATTCCTGGGGTCAGATACATCACATGATCACACTGACAGAACCACAGGCACATAGACACAGGCAACAGAGCATGCACAATGTCGGCACTAGTACAGTGTATATCCACCTTTCGCAGCAATGCAGGCTGCTATTCTCCCATGGAGACGATCGTAGAGATGCTGGATGTAGTCCTGTGGAACGGCTTGCCATGCCATTTCCACCTGGCGCCTCAGTTGGACCAGCGTTCGTGCTGGACGTGCAGACCGCGTGAGACGACGCTTCATCCAGTCCCAAACATGCTCAATGGGGGACAGATCCGGAGATCTTGCTGGCCAGGGTAGTTGACTTACACCTTCTAGAGCACGTTGGGTGGCACGGGATACATGCGGATGTGCATTGTCCTGTTGGAACAGCAAGTTCCCTTGCCGGTCTAGGAATGGTAGAACGATGGGTTCGATGACGGTTTGGATGTACCGTGCACTGTTCAGTGTCCCCTCGACGATCACCAGTGGTGTACGGCCAGTGTAGGAGATCGCTCCCCACACCATGATGCCGGGTGTTGGCCCTGTGTGCCTCGGTCGTATGCAGTCCTGATTGTGGCGCTCACCTGCACGGCGCCAAACACGCATACGACCATCATTGGCACCAAGGCAGAAGCGACTCTCATCGCTGAAGACGACACGTCTCCATTCGTCCCTCCATTCACGCCTGTCGCGACACCACTGGAGGCGGGCTGCACGATGTTGGGGCGTGAGCGGAAGACGGCCTAACGGTGTGCGGGACCGTAGCCCAGCTTCATGGAGACGGTTGCGAATGGTCCTCGCCGATACCCCAGGAGCAACAGTGTCCCTAATTTGCTGGGAAGTGGCGGTGCGGTCCCCTACGGCACTGCGTAGGATCCTACGGTCTTGGCGTGCATCCGTGCGTCGCTGCGGTCCGGTCCCAGGTCGACGGGCACGTGCACCTTCCGCCGACCACTGGCGACAACATCGATGTACTGTGGAGACCTCACGCCCCACGTGTTGAGCAATTCGGCGGTACGTCCACCCGGCCTCCCGCATGCCCACTATACGCCCTCGCTCAAAGTCCGTCAACTGCACATACGGTTCACGTCCACGCTGTCGCGGCATGCTACCAGTGTTAAAGACTGCGATGGAGCTCCGTATGCCACGGCAAACTGGCTGACACTGACGGCGGCGGTGCACAAATGCTGCGCAGCTAGCGCCATTCGACGGCCAACACCGCGGTTCCTGGTGTGTCCGCTGTGCCGTGCGTGTGATCATTGCTTGTACAGCCCTCTCGCAGTGTCCGGAGCAAGTATGGTGGGTCTGACACACCGGTGTCAATGTGTTCTTTTTTCCATTTCCAGGAGTGTAAATTACAGTTCTTTACGTTATTATTTACACAGATCAGTAAACATTCTTTACACACACAAATATCTTTTAATCTTTGCAAGAAAATCGAAACACAATATTTATAGTATAAAAAGGAAAAAAAAAAAACACACGGCACGAGACGAAAGGCGAGGTCTATCATGGCTGAACTCAAGGTCAAAACTGCTCGGCCCTGCTTATTGACGCGGCCGGCCGGTGTGTCCGAGCGGTTCTAGGCGTTGCAGTCTGGAACCGCGCGACAGCTACGGTCGCAGGATAAATCCTGCCTCGGGCATGGATGTGTGTGCTGTCCTTAGGTTAGTGAGGTTTAGGTAGTTCTACGTTCTAGGGGACTGATGGCCTCAGATGTTAAGTCCCATAGTGCTCAGGGCGATTTTCTTACTGCCGCCGGCTGATAAACACTTCCGTCTCAAGCCTGTCCACACAACGCGTCGCGCGTCCCCCACGTGGCAGTTGCCCGCGCTATTCTGCCGCGATAGCCACACCAGCTCAACTGTGTCCATCCGCGATGTCCGCTTGCGGCGATACCAAACTCAGTCCTCCAGATTTTTCTGCCAGGGCTCTTCTCAAAAGTCAAGTGACGGTTGAAAAACTGAATCTGCGAATTGTACAATTATGTCCACATTTAAAACACAAAAGAAGTCTCACTACACAGGCCAGCACAATATTGCGTGAAGATGCAAAGCTGACGTCGGACATCACCTTTAACACGTAAGAGTGTGCAGTAAATGCTATATTCTCTTTTCTCTGTGAGGTACTGGATGGGTTAAACAGAAGGTTTCGAACGCTAGGCATATTTTTTGATTTAACTAAGGCGTTTGATTGTGTTGATCACAAAATATTGCTCTAGAAGTTAGACCATAACGGAATACGGGTAGTAGTCACAATTGGTTCATCTCTTACTTTAGCAGTAGACAGCAAGAACACATTATTCACAGTGTTGAGAATAGCTGTGATATAGGGTCTAAGTGGAGTACGGTCAAGTGTGGGGTGCCCCAGGGATCAGTGTTGGGGCTACTTCTGTTCGTTATTTATATAAATGAAATTATGTATTACGGATAACTCTAAAATATTTCTATTTCCTGATGACACTAGATTGGTAGTAAAGGATGTTGTGTGCAACATTGGCTTGGTTTCAAATAGTGCAGTGCATGACATAAGTTCATGGCTTGTAGAAAATAAACTAGCGCTAAATCACAGTAACACTCAGTTTTTACATTTTCTAACACACAATTCAACAAAACGTGAGGTTTTAATTTCACAGAATGGGCACATGGTTAGTGAAACTGAACAGTCCAAATTTCTAGGTGTTCAGATAGATAGTAAACTGTCGTGGAAAGCCCACTTAAGGATCTTGTTCAAAGACTCAATGCTTCCATTTTTACTATTCGAACGGTATCTGAAGTGAGCGATCATTCGACACGAAAATTAGTCTACTTTGCTTATTTTCATTCATTTACGTCGTATGGTATTATATTTTGAGGTAACTTTTCCCATTCTAAAAGGATATTTTTGGCTCAGAAACGGGCGGTTCGGGCAATAAGAGGTGTAAGTTTACGAAACTCTTATCGACCCCTGTTCACGAGTCTGGGTATTTTGACACTGCCTCTCAATATATTCTATTCAGTAAAAAATTAAAACAAAGTTCAGTTTCTGGGAGGTCCTCCAAGCTAGTTAAACCATCTTAGATGGAAATATTCCTTAACTGGAACGCATTGATAATTTTACCTCAAAGAAGTGACTGAAGCTTGTTATGATAAAGGGTAATTGTTTGGAATATATCAAAGTGATGAAATAAATAGAATGTTTAATTGTATTTTTTCTTTTTATGATTATGTGAGCAATAAAGATAAACTCAAAACATATTTCTGGCACATTGTCCACTCCTCTGTCACCGCAGCAAATATCAGGTATACATGTCCATAACCCCACTCTGGAATGATCCCGTATATTCCAGTGATGAGATTTATTTCATCTGTGGTATCTGAACAGACCAGCTTCGATTAGAACACCATCACACCATCTTGGAAGAAGGAAGAGGGCTCTTTTTGCTCAGAAAAATTTAAGTTTCACTAAAGCACACACGTAATTATATCGTCAGCATTCATTCAGCGAGAGCGCCTATACGAGCTTTTGTATTACAAATTCAAAAGGCTTCTTTGACACCGTGTGGGCGAATTAATTTGGAGGGTCCCTTATAAACGGCAAGACTCATTTTCTCAACTGAATGGAAGAAACAAGCCACAAAAAATTCATATACGTTAATAGAACATACTAATAATCGGGCAAATGAGGAACAGTTCACTTGAACTTCTGAATCCTGGAAGTTCATATTAGCTACAAATTTATGATGCTACGTTAAGAAATGTATTTACTCTCATAGTAAATGGACATTCACAGAAAACAATAACATATTCCGATAATTTTCTTGTACGAGAGTAAATGTCGTCAGGTTGTTACCAAGAATTGTTTATAACAGTGACATCGTCACTAAATAAGAGCAGTGATTGGTTAATACTATTAAGCTCCTTTGTTTAACTCATTACCAGTCCTATGATTTCTTTCTGACAGTTCATTTGTCTTTTCATTGAAAAATCTTTGTTCACTTAAAATGCATAAGACAGCACTGTCGATCTATATGTAATCCTAAATTGTTCAGTGTAGTACGTGAGATAGCACAAGGCCGTAATAATTTTATTCGGTCACTTAAACCTGTAGTCGAAATAACTAATAACGATGTTATAAGGTCTTCCGTATGTCATTCGACTGTGCTTATTCCATCTTCCGAATATTTCTTGCATTAATTTTGTGTATCTCTCCATACTTACATCAAACGTTTTTGATAATCGGCTGTGTTAACTACATGTCTGTAATTTATCCGCCCCTTCAGTTTATCTTTGTTTTTTTCCAGTGTTGAATAAACAGTGCCAGCGCAGTCCACGTCTCGTATTCTTCCATTTGTACAGGAACAGCGAAGACATTGGTTAAATGGACCGACACAAAAAGTTACACTTCCCATGCGTATTGAAATAAATCAGTAGTTTATTTCCATTCAAGTTCCATTGACGCTTTTGAAAACTGCGATACGCATAAAGAATGACCCTGAAGAGTCCAAACTCGTGTGACACGTTGAGCAGTGTATCACTAAAATGAAATCTTGCAGATAGACGGTGAACACGTTCAGCCAGTGTTGTTCTGAATACAAAGTTCAGTTTAACATCAACCTCAGTCAGAGCCGAAACAACGCAAAAAGAAGTGAAAGAGTGATGCAAGTACTTACTGATTTCAAAGGCGGCATTATCAGGTTGCGAAAGATGATGATGATAATGTTTGGTTTGTGGGGGGCTCAACTGCGCGGTCATCAGCGCCCGTACAAAGTCCCAATTTTTACACAGCCCGTTTTCTTTTCACAGTCCAATCTACTCACTCTCACAAGTGATGATGGTGATGAAATGATGAAGACAACACAAACACCCAGTCCCCGGGCAGAGAAAATCCCCAACCCGGCCGGGAATCGAAACCGGAATCCCATGATGCTTGCAAAAGGGCTCTTGCGGGTCAAGATGATCAGTTTCCGGTAAATCTGTTTTTCGTATAGTTATGTTTTTGCACCTTCTCAGGTTGTTGCTACGAGAATGGTGTACGCATTGGAGCCGTGAGTGTAAAGGGGACCTAATTAAATGACGAGCTTCCACTTAACTGAATAATATGATAGCAGTTTCGAATGTCTGCCAGTTAGTCTGAATCGCCTTAAACTACATAAGGCGTAAGCAGGACCAGATATAGTTTCACTTCACAATACAGTAATGATCCACAAGCTGAAGTTAAGCGAACTCTACAGAAGAATGAATGTGGAAAGAAGAGGAATACTGAAGAACTGCTATTAGTACGATAATCAGTACCGCGATAGGAATACAGTTGTGGAGGAATGTACACTATCAAAAACCGCATTCACAAAAGCTTGACAGAAAATATACGCACAAAGAAAGTAGCTGCGAAGTAATCTTGTAAAAGAAATATTTCAGCTGATCGACGAACGAAGGAAGTATAAAAACGTATGGGATCAGAGAGGAATACATCAGTACAAGTCATTTAGGTACAAAATAAACAGGAATTGCAGGAAGCTAAAGCCAAATAGTTGCAGTAAAAATGTGGAGAAAGGAAAGGTGTCCAGAAAGGCATGCTCGGCGTAATGAAAACTAATCGGTGAAATTAAAGGTAAAGGCGGTAACATTAAGAGCGGAAGATGAATTCCACTGTTAAATGGGGGGACAATAGGCAATAGGTATAAGGCACTGAAGGCTTCTACAAGAGGGGAGAACTGTCTGATGACGTGATAGAAGAATAAATGTGAATTGTTACAGAAGATGTACGGAACCCACGATTAGAGTCAAAACTTAACAGAGCTTTGGAAAAACTGCGCTCGAGTAGCCCGGAAGAGATAGAAAACATTCCTTCAAAATTTCTAAAATCATTGGGGAAAATGATACTAACGACTGTTTAAGGTGGTTTTTAGAATCTATGAGACTGACGGTTTACCTTCACACTTTCGGAAAAATATCATCCACACCGTCCCCAAGAAATCAAGGGCACGTAACTGCGAGATCTGTCGCTAAATGAGCTTAACAGCGCATGCTTCTAATTTTCTGAAAACATTAAAGTGCAGAAGAATGGAAAAAATATTGAAGAACTGTTAGATGATTGTCAGTTTGGCATCAGGAAATGTAGTGCCACTTCTTACGTTACCATAAATAACGGAAGTAAGACATAAGAAATATCAAGATACGTTCATGGGATTTTTAGACCTATGAAAGACATTCGACAAAGTGAAGTAGTGCAAAATGGTCGAAATTCTCAGAAAAATGGGAGTACGCTGTACAAGAAGGAACAATAAGAATAGAAATCAAGAACGAAATCTTAACATATAAAAACTTTTCAAAAAATAGGTATTAGCCATAGAGCAAGACGTGTAATACTACAATACGCACAAGAACAAAGAGGAAACGTCAAGAAGGAAAGACCAAGAACAAAATACTTGGAGTAAAAAGCGTGTAAGACAGGGCTGCAGTCTTTGCTCCCTGCTGTAAAATCTGTACATGGAAGAAGCTATAACAGAAATAAAACAAAGGAGCGGAAAATAAAATTACCGATGAAAGGATATCAATGATAAGATTCTCTGTTGACAATGCTTTCCTGAGTGAAAGTGTAGAAAATCTCAATACCTGTGGATTGGATTAAGTACAGAATATCCACTGAGCGTAAATCAAAGAAAGGCAAAAGTAATGTGGCGCAGTATAAATGAGATCAACGAAAAATGCAACGTCAAAATTGTAACTCTTCAGGCTTTCCCGGCGATCTAATGACAACGTCAAAATTGGTTAGCAAGAAGTACATAAAGTGAGATTAATTTTACCAAATTCGAAGTGAAATAACACATGACAGAAGAAACAAGGGGGACATAAAAAAGAAGACTATCTTAGGCGAAGAGGGCGTACCTGGTCAGAAAAATTCTTCTAGTTTCAAATATCGGCCTTAATTTGCGGAAGAATTTCTGAGAATACACATTTAGAGTGCAGCACTATATGAAAGCGAATCAGGGACTTCGGAGAAACCAGAAATGAAGTGAATGGAAGCCTTTTGAGATACGGTGCTATAAAGGATTCTGAAATGTAGGTAGATCGATAAGATAACAAATGAGGATGTTCTCTGCAGAATCGGCAAGGAAAGGAACAGTTGGAGAACACTGACAAGAAGATCAGACACGATTATAAGACACCCGTTAAGACGTTACGGAAGAGCTTCCACTGCTCTAAAGGGAGCCATACAGGGTAGAAGCTGTAGGAGAAGATCAGATATAGGAATACATTGAACAAAAAATTGAGGACATTAAGTACAAGTTCCGTTCTGTGATTATGAGATTGGTAGAGTGGAGGGAGTCGTGGCGCGCCACATCAAACCAGTCGGAGGACTGATGATCAGAAACAAATCGTTTTCTGCATTTCAAGAAGAACAATAATGTATGGTGAGTTATAAAAGTAATATCCAACAATGTACTATCGTATTAGGTGGTACATTTCGTTCCAGTCCGGTCAAAAAAGGCTCCACGGCGAGAACGAAATAATAGACCATCTCTGTAAAGAACTGCGAATCACAAGAGAGATAGAGGCTCTGATGCTTTAAGATCGGTGTCTTACAATCGAGCCGATAGTGAAAAAGTGGAAATTAGTCAGAAGCCAATTTTCAACTTCTTGCACGACACTTTGAACGAGGCAAACGTCGCCGCCCGCGACTGCCCTTCCCAATCAAAAATCCCGCCGAACCCAGACAGAAGCGGATATGATGTAGCTGTCTTAGGCCAATCCAGATGAAATCTTTAGCCACCTGATTGCCATGGACGAGTTCTGGGAGTGTCACTATGACCTTGAGACAAAGAAGCGAAATAAACAATGGAAACGTTTAGATTCATAACCGCCGAAAACAGCGAAGATCCATCTGCAATCGTGCTGGGTGGTGAGGAGTGATCCTTTGGGAATGTCGCCATGTGGTTCTAACAGCTTATGCTCGTAAGGACAAACTTCCATAAAAGAATACTACAGAAATATCCTGGCGAGGTTGTACGAAGCTATCAAGACAGAGCTCATTCTGCACGGGTGGCAATCCCACATGTCGCCTCTTCGGGCTATCGAATTTTGCCTCACTCCGTGTATTCTCTGGGCGTGGCACCTCATGACTGTTTCCTCTCCTGAAGAAACCCTTGGGCGTCATGTTTTTCTAGAACAGACACGAACCGATTTTCAAGATGAAACGTTTCCTGAAAAGCCAAAATGCAGACTTCTACAACCAACATTTCCAAGTAATCCTTTGTTGGGGATAAAGTGTGTCATAGAAGGGTGAAAATCACAAAAGCTTGACTTTCTCTGGATGTTAATTAAAACCTCATGACTACTCGACGTACAGATTCGTTGTCTCAGCAGTACTGCAATGGATTCGTGCCTTTCTGTGTCGAGGACTCAACACCGCTGTCGCAGGCTAGACTGTTGGCGACCATGCCTTTGCTTCAGCTTCAACTTCACTTTGTACAGAAACTGACGAAAAACAATCGCAACACCAAGAAGGAGTCGTACGACATAAACGAAAGTTGGTAAGCGTCGTTTTACATCTAAAAATGATATCTATTCATGTTTAGTGCCAGCCGCATAAGAGTGGCGGTGTTAGCGCCACTATGAGAATTCAAATCTGGTTTCCTTTAAATACACGTTGTAACGGTCGTGAGTGTTTCTTATGTTTCAGACTCGACTTGGTGAGTTAATATTAGTCAAGAATACCTTTAAGGCGACAAAGAAGCTACTATGAAAATATCACTGTCTCTGAACGAGATCGTGTAATGGGGATACGAGAAGCTGGATGGTTCTTTTACGATATTGCAGAAAGACTTGGGAAGAGTGTAGGACTTATATAATTGCTGGCAACGGTGATCAAGAGAATTTATGGTCACAAGAAGACCGGACTCCGGACGGCCACCGAAAGCGAAGAACATCGCGTTCGGCATACGGTCCCGACTCACCGTGCATCCGCAGCAGCAATTTCAGCAGCAGTTGGCAGCACAGTGGCACAACGAACTGTTACAAATCGGTTACTTCGAGGACATCCGCCCCGATAGCTAAGTGGTCTGCGTGACGGATTACCGTCCTACGGGCCCGGGTTCGATTCCTGGCTGAGTCGGAGATTTTCTCCGTTCAGGGACTGGATGCTGTGTTGTCTTCATCATCATTTCATCCCCACCCGGCGTGCAGGTCGCCCAATGTGGCGTCGAATGTAATAAGACCTGCACCAAGGCGGCCGGACCTGCCGCGCAAGGGGCCTTGCGGCCAATGACGCCAAACGCTCAGTTCCATTTCCACTTCAAGGACAGCTCCGAGCCAGACGCCCTGTAAGCGTGCGTTCCACTGGCCCCAAACCACCGCCGTTTGCGATTTCAGTGCCCAGCTATGGTGTAGACACAGCACGAGTGAGAGCGTTGCTGTATTTGGTAGTGAACACTCTAACGGAAAGCGATGAACGGAAGCCAATTAAACTTGTAGACGATTTTAAGCTGCTGTAGGAGAAGATGGACCAGATTTACACACTGAATAATCGACAAATACGAGGTGTGCTGCTACAGAAGAATGTTGAAAATCAAGTGGACTGATAAGAAAGGCGGAGGTTCTTAGCAGAATCGGTGAAAGAAGGAGCATGGGGAAAACATTGGCAAGTTGAAGAGACAATATAACAGGCCAGGGTGATTCTCGTACGACACGTGTTAACACACCAAGGAATTACCTGCATAATACTAGAGGGAACTGTAGAGTGTAAAAACTGTAGGGGAAAGGAGAGATTGGAACACATCCAACAAATAATTGAGGACGTAGGGTGTAAGTGCTACTTTGAGATGAAGAGGTCAACGCAAGAGAGGAATTTATAGCTGGCAGCGTCAAACCAGCTAGAAGACTGACGACTCAGAAAAAGCGAGAAACTTCAAAGAGTAATTTACACATTGTTACGGCAGTTATTGAATACTGCACTACGCTTCAAAGTAACACAGATACGTGGTACTGTTTTTCAACATAGTCACCAAATCTCTGTAAACGTTCCACCAGTCGCTCGGTTCCTCGACGCCAGAAATCTGCTTCTTGATCTCGAAGCCGTTACAGAACAGCTGCGTGTACGTCCACTTCGTTGGAAAATCTTAGATTGCTACGTATCACTTCCACGATTGCCTGGAAATTGTCGTCTGTGCTAGATACCGATGGTCTTCTTTCCCAATCAGTGTCACCTCGGTCAGATTGCTGGCACCATTTTACTATGAGTGGACGTTATATTGGATACGGTACAAATACTGCCAGAATTTCACCGTGAATTTGTATACAATTTAAATGTTCTGACAGCAAGAATTGTACTGCCACGCGTACTTCTACTCTGGAGTACGTTTCCAGTTGTAGCTCCATTTCACTCCCTCGTTCTTGGATTGGAGGATGGGCCGTTTCAATAAATGTTACATGATATTACAATGCAAAAATAGTAGAATTCGACACATTGGACAGGAACAGTGTCTGTGAGTCTCACAGGGGAGAACAAGCGGCATGTAGGTGTTAGAGTTCCAACAGTTCTGGTATGTCATATTAGCAACTAAATAGTCTACAAATCGAATTGAATACCCATCTTCTTCGCCAAAAAATCACTAACAGGTGACTACTGACCGGATAATATTTATGTGAATTATTACAATAAACTAATGAACCATTATGACTACAGTCATTTGAAATCCAAATGAAAGGTAATTTTAGATTTTTGCAACGTGCAAAGCCAATAGCCAGATGGCTTCAAAGGAAGCAGAACATCATAACCGAAGAATTTAAATATAAACGCTCAGGTTGTTAAAACTAGAGACAAGGGATCACTGGCACACGATTGGAAAATTTCAGCTTCAGTTCTGCAACCTCTGGTAATAGTAAGGCTTTTTTGCATTTCAGTCGTGAATTCCAAGAAGAATAAAACATACTCATATTGTCCAGACAAATCAGTATGGTCTTGGCTCGCAAAGAAGACCAAATCAACATGCAGACTGCAGAAACACTTCTCACAGCTGTGAACGTATTTAATAAAGGATTCCCCGTGCTTTAATGACAAGAGTTACTTTATTTACTGAACTAATATCTTCTTTAACACTATCACACAGTGCGTAAAAATTATCAGGTGATGTGGTACAGCCTGTCCATAGGTCCACTCACAGTTACACATTAGATATGGCTGTGTCCACAGGTGATAGAGTACAAGCTATACATTTGTTTCCAGGAAACAGAGGTGATGTTTGGACCGCAGGTTGCGAAGAAAGCAGTAGAAATGACTAAAGGGGCATCAGCGATGGAGGGAGTAAATGTAAATGAATGTAAGAGTATGTGAGAAGCTTACTACATGCTACCCTCGAGGAACGTGTTGCTGAGAGAGGTTTATAGTTTTGCGATTCCTGGGCACGACATAAAAAGTACAGCCCGACGGTAGAATCTTTCCCAAATACGATTTTACGTTAAAGATACTGCCACTGAAGGCAATGAAATAATGCTAACCTCTCGATGTATTCTTTTCTAAACCAGCACTAACTCTGTACAAGGTGGCATTTTGATTTTAGTCTCATATTGTAAATTGACAAGCCACAAACCACGTTACATAATCGATGTTTCATCAGCCCTTGTCGATCTGTTATCTGCTACCAACTTCGTGCATTGATATATAGCACTATATTAACACATGGGTGCATAAATCTGCTGCATCATTACATCTAACGTGCTCACTGTGGGTTTTGATATTTTACTGCATTGTGGACATACTGGCGTAGTGTGTTGTCAGGTATCCCTTGTCTACAGTGCATACTGTTCCATCCCGTTGTGTTTCGATCACTTTAAGTAAATTCCTAATTTGCACCTCGATGATGAGTAAAAGAAAAACGTAAGAAAATAAAGAAACTTCAGTTCTGGAAAACATGAATTGGTAAGTACTGCATATATTTAGATATATTCTTTCAAGCAAATGCTTAACCTTGTCCCCAATAATACGTCATTTATGAACTGTGGATGCACTGATCATAATTTTTGTTACACAGTACTGTTCCGGAAGGGACTTGTAGTTCTGAAGTCTTCACATTCTTTTGCTATCAGTCAGGAATTGTACGTAAATGCAGATGTTCACAGATAAACGACATTTATGGTTCTTTTCGCAGACACATCTTCGTATTTTGAAATGATCATTCAAAGATCTTTTGTCGTAGGCTTACTGGGAATTCAGCAAACAAATTACATCGCCGCAGTTAATGTATTAGTACAACAACGTCCTAAAGCTTTAAGCACTTAAGCAAATGCCGCGGTATGACATTAGATGCTCCAGCCCCGTTTCCAGGCGAAAGCAAATCACTGCGAAAATGGCAGGCGTGGCGATAAATCAGGTCATTGGGACACATAGTGTTTGTGCAGTCGTTGACGGCTGGCAACCGCTGACAGCCGGTGCAGCGACTGGAGCGCTCTGTCGGCTGGCAACCGGCAATTTCGCTTCGGCCAGCAAATAACCAACATTTCCTCTGGACCAGCTACACGTGACATGTTTCGAGAGTCTGCCATTCCGGGGGTGGAGGGTCTTTCGATCGATACCTCTGTTGTGCGTTCCTGTACGATGAACATAAGTTTACCGAGTACGCATTACTGTTGAACAAACAATAAATTTGATAACAGACGGAAATCATGAGGAAAATACAATAATCAGATTAGGCTACAGCACAACAATAATAACCTTATTTTATTACTGAAAATGTAGATAACTTCATACCGTCACCATTTCCCCCGATTTAGTGCTAATATTTTCATCACTACATATGTACGTGTGTAAGTCCGCCTGCTTGGCTGGGTGCTAACGTGCTCACCTCCCATGCAAGCGGGTCCGGGTTCGATTCCTAGCCGGGTTGAAGATTTTCTCTGCTCTAGGACTGGGTGTTGTGTTGTCCACATCATCATTTCATTCTCATCACCGGTGCCCAAATCGCCCAATGCGTCGTCGAATGAAATAAGACTTGCACCTGGCGGCCGAACTTGTCAGAATAGGGGCCCCCCGGCCAATGATGGCATACGCTCACTTCATTTTTACGTATTTTTATCTTTGACAATATGTTTCAGTATTCTAGTCTTTGTTTGGCATTGTTATTAGCCCCTCCATTGCTCCACCCGGCGGCTGTATAATTAATTCTTCCTTAGTAGACATCCTTAGTAAGTTGTAATAATTGTTGGTGTTAACTGTTTCAATAGGACGTTTTTCTCATATTCTACTCATGATACTTCAAGTGTCATCTTAACGGTTCACTTAATTTTTAATTTTCTTCTATGATCACTAATCCACTTTCTTCTTCTCCCGTTTTCTCAAGAACCAATTTCACATCCTTTCATTACTATGCTCCTGACGTTCCATGAATATTATCGACATTTTTAAATCAGTTTTTTACACATCTTTGGCGAAAAATTTTTCGACGAAAGAAGATATTCTATTTTTGTGCGAAGAATAGATGCATATTGTGATCATCAACTAGTTCGATAATGTCTTTTTGAGATGTAAACCAAGAAATGCCATACAAGAAATGTTAAGATATATGTTATTACGACTTCCCTAGCGTGCAGTTCCTTTAGAGTCCCATCTTTTTGGGTAACTTAGATGCTTTTCGACAAAGAAAGATGTCGTTTCAGTGTCATAATAATCTTTTAATGTCACAGTAATCTTATTCCACTAAAATGCTGCAAATTAGATTATGTAACATGACTCTATGTTCTTGACACCACAACCGACTACTCTATATCAGGTAGCTTTTCAGAACATATTGTAGTAAATACAAGGTAGCATTGCGGAAGTGAAATGTCTGCACATAGGGAGCTAAAATATAATAAATAGAGCTAGTAAAACAGGAAAATGATATGGTTTACAATTTTTACCATCCACAGATCATAAATAGAAAACACTCAGTGCCAATTTGACTCGGCGTAGATATGACTCGGTAATGGGGAAAGTAGGGGGAATGAACCGCTTCGTATCACCAAATGAGAGAATTAGCGGTACTTCAAGAAATGGGTAAGTAACTAGATATCCGGGCGAGCTGGTATGGTGTGCCGTGGCCGTTCAGTGGCAGCCAGTTGGCTTTAACTCCACGTGGCTTTTCGGATGATTTCGGAGCTGCTTAACCTGCGTCATGTCCATAACTTCCTGCCTCATTTCTCATCAGATAAAACCATCATCCAGGAGTTGACGCAGCGCTATTTCCATGGCGTGAACAGTTGTGTGCTGGCCCACGATGTGCTGTCGGCATCTGTTATCTGCAGCGTCCATGTTATATTTGGTGATGGATTTCAGGCAGTAGGAAAACAATCGAATCTTTATGTCTTCGAAAACGGGACTAGGGAAAGGCCGCCCAACCTAAAACGGAAACTGTGGATTCCATTAAAGTAAAGTAGACATCAGGGTCACTATGGCAGTCAGATAAAAAGTCTGAAAACCGAATAGAAAACGAAGTGACATGCGTCCAGAAAGCAAAGTCAGAATTCTCTATATGAAAATTAGTGTTAATCGCTTAGCATGACTCAGCACGAAAATGTGGAAGAATCTCCAGAATAAACATCAGAATAACTAACTGGACTCATCTCTGAGTAACTCTCGCAATGATATCTCTAGAATGATGCTGCTTGGGTTGGTTTAAATGGCTCTGAGCACTATGGGACTTAACTTCCGAGGTCATCAGTCCCCTAGAACTTAGAACTACTTAAACCTAACTAACCTAAGGACATCACACACATCCATACCCGAGGCAGGAGTCGAACCTGCGACCAGACAGTAGCGCCTAGAACCGCTCGGCCACTCCGGCCGGCGCTGCTTGGGAGTTTTGTTGTTATTCCCCTACTCTTTACTTCAGGACGCTGAATTTTCTTTCGTATTGTCTTGTCAGTAGTGGGCTCAATTTGTACTGTACCGCCAATGAACAACGAACGATGAGTAAATCAGCTCTGCAGTCTTGTGTACAGTGTACCAAACCATTCGATACCACTTTGTAGGAGTCCTCTGGTGCCAACCACTGGCCGTTTCAAGTTCCCCAGGGGCTTGAATACCGGATTTTATCGAGCAACGTCTCCGACTGCGCCCAAGTGTTTCTCTGCGTTCCTCAGTTGCCAATAAGGCTGCAGCATAACAGCAGGTCCGTCTGTTTGTAATGGGGAGGCCAATGAGATTCCGCTCAAGACTCTCATGTCCCTGGTGACGTCTCTCAGCTATCAAGTCAGCCGTTAAACGGAACATCACACTCAGAGAGAAGCGCAGAATTTGTGTAACGCATTTGCTTGTGTTCTGTGGGATTCGGCGAAGTCTGATAATAACAAGGAGCAGCTTTTGTCCAGGTGACTGATGTTTCCATACTAGGTAGTCGATTGGCGAGATGGGCTGCATATTTTCGATATCTTTGTTTTGTTTTTGTTTTATTTCTGTTTTAAATTCCACGAATTTTTAGTATTGGAGAGAATCTGTCAGAATAGCTTTGTGCATACAACTCAGTTGTTCTCTTTGAATTTTCGTCTACATTCTCGGTAAAGTAGCAGACTATCTAAATCACTCTCAGAGCAACCAGCTATCGATACGTGTGAACTATATAGACAGAACGGGAAGCTATATTTCTTCTACCGTCTTATACACTATCTGAACAAGGCGGACTCGCCGTATAAAAGGAGGCGGTCACTATTTTGTTGTCAGTAGAGAAGCAGTAACAGCAAAATGCCTAGGTCAGCTGGGCCCAGTGTCTTCGAACATGAACTAGTCGTTGGATGTCATCTGAGTAACAAGTGCACCAGAGACATTTCATCATTTGGATTCGCAGCTCCTTGTATTGACCGTGTTTGCAGTTAAAATTGTAGGATGTGAGGTCCGCCAGTTATGCAAAACACCGTTTTTTCTCAGTACCCAAACATGTTTCAGCACCACTGTACCATTGATTTATTCTGTAATGTGAACATTTTTGTTAAATGATTACAAAATTATGTGGACGTTTTGTTCAACCAATAGTTCGTTTCTTTTTGTTAATACCTTCACACTTGGTGTGCATGAATTATCCGGATCATGTATGTATTATTTACTACAGGTAGCTTGTCATCTGCAACCAAACGATGTTGATGAGAAAATTTTGCTGGAAGGTAACCTATCATCTAGAATGTAATTTGGTTTGCCGCTATGTTTCCGCGCCTGTATTCGTTTTCACTTACGTTTTCGTGTGGCAAGCCCTTGTATTCTCCTCACCATGATGCGGAAAACAAAAGGGCTTGCCACACGAAAACGTAAGTGAAAACGAATACAGGCGCGGAAACATAGCGGCAAACCAAATTACATTCTAGATGATAGGTTACCTTCCAGCAAAGTTTTCTCATCAACATCGTTTGGTTGCAGATGACAAGCTACCTGTAGTAAATAATACATAAGTGATCCGGGTAATTCATGCACACCAAGTGTGAAGGTATTAACAAAAAGAAACGAACTATTGGTTGAACTAAACGTCCACATAACTTTGTAATCATTTAACAAAAATGTTCACATTACAGAATAAATCAAACGGAAACCTGCTGATGATGGTACAGTGGTGCTGAAACATGTTTGGGTACTGAGAAAAAACGGTGTTTTGCTTAACTGACGGATTTCACATCCTACAAGAGACATTTCAATATTTGTAAAGCTGCCCAAGTGGACTGCTGGTGATGCGACTGCGAAGTGGAAACGCGAAGATACAACCACAGCTAAACCAAGACCAGACAGAGGGTGGTTGCAAAAAATAGCATGAAATTAGCAGAAGCAGTCACTCATGAGTTCCAAAGTGTTACCCTCATTCCAGTTAGCATAGTCGCTATGCTTATGGAATTAAAAGAATGTGGTACAATTGTCAAGCAGTTCCTTATGAGTCACACATTTCTGTTCAAAAATAGCTCTGAGCACTATGGGACTTAACATCTGAGGTCATCAGTCCCCTAGAACTTAGAACTACTTAAACCTAACTAACCTAAGGACATCACACACATCCATGCCCGAGGCAGGATTCGAACCTGCGACCGTAGCAGTCGCACCGTTCCGGGCTGAAGCGCCTAGAACCCCTCGTCCACCGCGGCCGGCACATTTCTGTAGTAAGTGCTAAGCAGCTCTTTGAGGAGACGTAAAGAGTGACGTCACTGGAGTGTGGAAGACTGGAAATGAGTGATTTGTAGTGATGAATCGCCTATACCCTGTGGAAATCGGATGGAAGAGTAGGGTTTGGCCAATG
Organism: Schistocerca nitens; assembly: GCF_023898315.1. Lineage (NCBI taxonomy): Eukaryota > Metazoa > Arthropoda > Insecta > Orthoptera > Acrididae > Schistocerca > Schistocerca nitens. The sequence continues at coordinate 555,574,785 of NC_064615.1, read as the reverse complement.
CCTGGAAAACGCTACCTGACATCAACTGGATACTTCTCATCAGATAGGGTATACGGCTGTTGAGGGGTTCTACGTAGATCCTGAAAATGGTTTATTTTTCACTGTATTACACAGATAACTGCAGCTAGCAATTTTAAGAGAATTGAGAAGAGGTCTGTGATAAAATGACATTCACAATGAAAGTGATGCTTTAAGAGCAGTGGGTAGTGCTTTGCCTTAGAATACTCGAATTCCAGAGTTAGAAAACGGATTTCGTGCTACTGGCAGATGCGTTTGGAACTTCCCACGCATTCTGTGTCAAAATTTATGAACAGGATCCAGTCAACTATGTGTCTTCACCTGTAATCTATGGATTGCGTATCTTTTTCAGTTCGAAATGACGGACTCATGTTTCATCGCCTGTGACGACGTTCGACAAAAACTGTGACGAGCAGCCTCATAACGCGCAAGCCGTTCCACACAGATGCCTCTTCGTTGCTTTTTACGTTTTACGGTCTGTTAGGCAGCGAGGAACCCAGCGGACACACACTTTTGAGTACGCCAACTGGTAGGCAGTGTGTCAGCACTACCAACAGAAATGTCCAGTTGAGCAGCAAGGTGTTTGATTGTGATCCGTCGATCACCTCGAATGAGAGTGTCTACACGTTCCAACATTGCAGGAGTCACAGCCGACCGGCCAGCGCATGTTGTCTATAAAGTTGTATAAAAAGTATATTAAGTCAGGTTTCATGCAAGAACTGTGTGCGAACCACGCTCTGTCATTTTGTACGAAAAAAGAAAGAAAGATAGAGTCGGTTGTGCAGTCGATGAGTGCTATGACACATTCGTATACAATTCCTGTGATAAACGTTAGTGGATTATTGTTTCCGCGGATATAAATCTGTCTTCAGGGTTCTCAAGGCAAATTAGGGCAAAAAATTAAAAAAGGACAGTTGAGATACAAAAATTTTGTAATGGATGTAGCAAAATCTGGAAAAACGGGAGAGGGAAGTTTTCAATGTTACACCCGAAAGGTTTTCTTGCCATTTGTGGAGAACAATTCATCGCTTTTGTTGGACTCTTGGCCTGGACATAACAACACCTCTGACTCTAGAAAGAGGACGAAAAGATTGTTGTTAATATAATTCAAATTCTACCCAAAAATTATAATGTGATTCAGCCCTTCAATGAAGAAATTTTTCGACAGTGATGAAATAATTTTTGATAGCTCTTTTTCATTTCAGTTTTATCGGCGTAACAGTATTGGTAAACATCAGTCATTTGTGAATTGTCATTTTGCATCTTCGTGTTTTACGAATTTGATCAACTATGCCTGACATGCAGCACAATACGCAGAAAAATGGCCTCGACCATTTCCTACTCCATCCCAATTGTGAGTAAATAAAATCAATAATTGCTGTGAAGTGGCTCAATGCATTAATTTTTATTTATCAGTTGTGTCTTGTGAAACGAAAGTGTTTCTCTCCGTCATCCAATACATATTTCGTGTTTTTGTGACGACTACAGGAATGAACAAGGAACTGCTTCATCGTTACTAAAATCTACATTATTTAAAAATCATCATGACAATTGCGCTACAGGAATTCTTATAAAGTGTCTCACGTGAAATAATTAAAATTCCGATTGACAGAAGTTGTCTATAATGTAACATAATACACTGCCTCGATTTTCCTTTTTTCTGCCAGTCACTTGTGCAACAGTTACATCTGCAACAATGTAGTTATCAATATGAACTGCACACTCCCGCTACTTAAAAACTTGTCGATCTGAGAAATTTTTAATATGGCTTAAGTTCTTAAAATTGGCGTGTGTGCAATTTGGACTTTGTTCTACACGGCGCTGCGTTCTCTTGTCACGGCTGTGTGTGCTTAATTCGCTGATCGCTCGTTAAGCAGGAAAGGCTACACAGAACCACTGATATAAGCGGTTCTTCGTGCGCCAAAAATGAGTAACATAATTTTTTTTAAATATCTTGCAGGGCACCCGCATCTTGGAAGTAGACCAATCAGAGAGCTGAATTGGAACATTAAAATACTTACCTGTGTTCGGGGAGCTAAATATGTGTGTTTGTTTAGATGCTCTCTCATTGTCCTATTTCCAAGAGAGAGGTGTTGCTTTGGAGAGGGAAATGGAGAAAAAAAGGAGAGATCTGAAGGATAGGTGAAGGGAAGGGTTATGGTTCAGGTATGGGGAAGAAGAGGGATGAGTGTGAATGAGGGGATGTGGTAATGGAGGTACAGTGTGAGGGGAGGGTGTTTAGAAGGTTAGCGGCATGGGAGGGGAGGGTGATGGAGAGAGTGGGGAGCAATGAAGGCAAGAGGGAGGGGAATTGAAGGTCATTTTTTATACAGAATGACATTGCATTCCTGTTCTCACAGAAAATAAGAATTTAATAATCGAACCGTGAAGCAAGTGTGGACTTATACAATTGCTCTCCTACAGGCTCCAAACATGAGATGCCAGTATGTTCTTTTACAGCGACAAGTATGTAGAGCTAATTGTCATTATACTAACATGTCGTACAGCATGAGAATAAGTGAATAAGTAAGTGAGTTTGACAAACTGCATTATTAGTAGTATGCCATATTTGGGTGCAGTCGCGGAGAAACAAGCAGAGGTGTGAGACCTAAAAAAAAAAAATCCAGGGTATTTTCCTTTCTCGGCTCTAGATAGTAAACTTGGGCACAAGAAAAATGCTACGGTAAATAGCTATAGTCTAATGGGTATATATTGCGTGAATGCAGTTATTTCCTGAGAAATATACAGGACATACTAATAGATCACTTCGCAAAAGATTTCAGCAACACTTAAATAAGAGGCCTGCAACGAACTTATGACGTCACACTAGTCGGCTTGTCCGCCACACTTCGCGAACACTCGGTTCCGTACATGGACCACGGGAAATCAATATATAGAATAGTACCCACTAAAGATCTTAACTTTATCGTGCGCTGTCGACAGCTTGCAAGCCTTTTAACGCGCAGTCAAGAGTCAATAAACTCGTCTGAAATAGTTACCCGTTTCCCTTCGGAGACGACTGCTGGCACTCGTAAGACCTGCACGCCACGTGTGCAGTATGACGCAGACGTCACGGCCTGCCTTTGTGATGGACTTCGGTCCACAAGATAGCCTCCTTTCCGTAAGCAAGTTAATCGGCCTCAATCACTTGCGGGGACTGCATCTACTCTTCCCAACATCTGGGTTTCCTTGTCGTCACACCAGAAACTGCCATCTTATACCATTTCTCACAGTAAATTGCATTGTGCCCCGACTAATCGCGCCAGTTGTGACTATTTTATTGCAAATCCAGCTTTTTTAAAAAAAATTGCGTCACAACTGTAACGTCCTCTCACTATGAAATATTTTTTCTTATCGTAGATGCAGGTAAATCTTAAAAGAATGATCTATAGTTACACGATCCACCCACCAACAATTTTAACGAAATTAATGCGTCACGTCTCTGCAACCGTTCGTTCGCCAATGTAGGGTACAAAATATACACTAAGTAATATGTCTTGAGTAGGAGCCATGGGTGCATCTACTGACATTTTAACACAGTAAGTATATTTTAGACATTACATTTTTTAATTTCAATAATCCAAAAGTTGAGACATTGTACAAGTGTCATTCAATAATTAAAGAGACAACTTGGTCTGGAGAAAAAATCGTTTATTTTTACAAAACAATATTTTTATACTTTTCAACATGATCCCCTTGAACATTTATGCACTTGTTCCAACGGGCTACGAGCTTTTTTATTCCGGCTGCAAAGAACTCTTTATGTCTGAACCAATTTCTCACAAACTTTTTCACGTCCTCGTTGTCCTGGAACCCCTTCCCACGTAATGCCTCCTTCAGTGCACCAAACAAATGGAAATCACTAAGTGCTAAATCAAGACTGTAAGAGGGTTGAGGCAGTACTTCCCAGCCCATTTTGTCGATGGTCTCACAGGTTAGTTGAGCAATATGAGGACGTGCGTTGTCTTGCTGGAGAATCACACCTCTCCTCTGAGATCTACGACATCTCTCTCTCATGGCTTGTTTAAAAGCAAATCCGAGTAGTATTGGCTGTTCACTGTACGCTGCTCTTCGAGATAATCACAAAAAACTGGACCTTCAGCATCCCAAAACACCGTCAACATCACTGTTCCTGCTGATTCTTGCGTTTTGAATTTTTTCTTGACAGGTGCGTTGGGGTGCTTCCACTCCATGCTTTGTCTTTTTGATTCTGGCTCATAATAGTGACCAAAGTTTCATCACAAGTTAAAATTTTGTTGAGGAGATGCTCCTCTTCTCTTTCATAACGTTTCTTTAGCTCTGTGTACACTCTCAAACTTGTTTCCTTGTGTAGCCGCGTCAACTCCTTTGGGACACATCTTGCACATGTTTTGCGGTAACTTTATTAACTTAAACCTTGCCAACTATCATTTCCACAGTCACACGCCGGTCGGCACGAATAATGTCATCAATTCGACTTTCAAGTCAGGGAGTTGAAACTGCAACTGGTCGGCGAGAACGGTGTTCGTCAGTCACTGAGTCGCAACCATTTTTGAGCTGCTCTTCTCACTTGTAAAAGTTTGCACGATTCATAAAACCTTTACCATAAACTTCAGACTTTCTACATCATATATTCACTGGTTTCTCACCTTCAGCAAGTAGAAAACGAATAACAGACAGTTATTCAACTAACGTGGACATTTCAAGCGGACTCGCCATCTTGAGATGAATTTTTGACGTTATAAACAAGAAAATGTTGATACATCAGCTGATAAGGGCTCATTCCAGTGATGCCAACTTAAAGCTATAAAAGTACCAAACCTGCCCTAATAACAGTTTTTCCCCAGTCCAATTTGTCTCTTTAATTATGGAATGACCCTCGTATATTACTCTTAACCATATTGGTTGCACCTGACGATGCCACTTTAGGCCGTGAAACCGGTTTTGCGTCCATAAAACAACAATCAGCGCAACATCATGCCCTTCACCAGTTGCGGCTGCCCACACTAAAATACACTGTATTACTGTTAGCAGCCGACGGCAAACTACTTAAACGTTTCAACAGTAAACACTGGAAATGAATTTTGTGGTATGGGACCAAACTTCTGAGGTCATCGGTCCCTAAGCCTACACATTACTTAATCTAACTATGTTACGCTAAGGACGACACACACACCCATGCCCGACGGAGGACTCGAACCACCGACGGGGGGAGCCGGGCGGCCCGTGACAAGACGCCTTAGAGCGCACGGCTACCCTGCGCGGCCAGTAAACACTGAAAGCAGTTGCTACGGCTACAATAATTTCCTAAAGCTGGTCGCCAGTGTGGAGGAGAGTGGGTGAGGGGACTGTGGAATTTTCCCGTTCCCTACTGCCGCATCGCTTTGCCCTCTTAATGTTTATGTAAAATTGGCGGAGAAACCTATAAGCTTATCTGTACTGCCCAGCGTGTTGTCGCCCGTTGGATCTACAAATAGTGACTCGCGTGTCGTGAGGGCGGTCAGTTTTCGGCTTATCACCGGCAGACCGCGGGCGACACGCGAACCGTGCGTCTCCGCACGCCCGTTCTGCAGGTCTGATTTTGAGCCATTAATGACTGACCACACGATGTGAAGCCTTAACTCTCTAAAGCCAAGTGGCGTGATTTTAGAGTTTATATAATTTAAAACATACCAAAGCAATTCCTTGCGATTTGTGGGACATACATTAACTTACATCATAGTGACCAATACGTCATGGTGAATCATAGTTGACTGTACACTATATGAAACAATAGCCTTCAAGTTTAGTTTGCACATTAAAAAAAAGACTAGGTGTCTGTCAGCGTTTTATTAGCTTGTTTAACTGTAGTGTTTCCCTAATGAAACAGAAAATGATATCATTGAGAGTCATGTCAACTCTAATACATCAAATCATACCATACAAATTTCAGAGGTGGCACGGGAAAAACGTGTATGAATTAGGGAGATCGTTTGAAACTTAAATAAGCCATACATTTCACAGTGTCTTTCCTAACAAAACAGTATTCTACGGAACAACTAAATCTCAGAAACAATATTTACGATGAAATTAAGCTTGCTTATATAAATATGCGCTACATCAAGAATACTAACGTCTATAAAGGACCTGTAAATAAAAATACCTTCCAAGTAAATAATTACGGTAGCATGTTAATTTAACCTATTCTTGGGACGGATCCATACAACACATAACAACAGGAAGTCACTTGCATCACGGTAAGAATTACTTCGCATGTCATACTGAACCGCCTTCCAGTAGCTGAGCGGGATTAGCTGATCTCTAAAACCACAAGTTAATGGCTAGGTTAGTACACGAGCACTAAACGGAAAGTGATTCATGCTCAGTCAGCTGGGGAAAATTAGTTGTACTGGCTTTCACGGCCGATGTCACTTAGTTTATAATTCTTCTGGGTACTAGCTTGTCATATTTTGTATAGTAATAACAAGCAGTACGAAATAAAAGCAGGATTACACAGCTTGACTAAAATCAATTTAATCTAATTGATACTATTATCTGAAAGGTCTCGAATTGGACTGTCACAGCACACGGGGTGTGGTTGATGGGGCGAATATTTTTAGGCTCGTTTCCCAGAATAATATTAATAGCTTATTTGTAGCTACAATGACCTTTTGAAACATGTAATACAGCGATTATGTATAGTTTAAGTGAAAATTATGTCCAAATAACAAACACTGTCTCTAGTTGGGTTTAGTTAGTAACGAAAAAATATTGCTTGACACGCTTAAATGAGGCTGAATCAGAACCAGTAACAACAACAGGAGGAAATATACGAATCGGACAGAGACATTTAATTAATTCCCGAATATATTCCTGTCTTTCGTGTCTTCAAACAGATGAAGACAGATTTCAACTTCTTACGGTTAGTCCAAAAAGGTAATTAATTTCCGGAATCAGTGCGCGCTTTGTCTGCGAGACTGAACCCATTCAGTTTAATTGAAAGCATTACCTGGAATCACATCTCATTAAAAGGCTGAGAAATGTGCACTGAACGCTAAAGCTGTAACTCTAGGTTGAAATCAAAGCAGATGTAAAGGAATATCTTCGAATGGAATCAAAGAAAAGATTTTACGCTAACAATATACACTGGGTGATATGCAGAGTCTTGACTCTGGGTGCGAGATATAAATTGAAACACAGACTACTCAGTTCAAAGAACTCTCGCTAACAACGCCTAAAAGATGCAATGTCCTGTATTCAAAATGAAATGCGGTGAAGTCACATTTACTTGGACAACGCCGAGTCTTCTTGATCAGTCACTCTATCTAGAATTATAAACTGATAGAGCGAAATAAATGGTAGTTGTATGGATCTTCGAAACTAGAGACAAATAAATTAATTAAACTCAGAAGGATTTTTGTAAGTAGCCTGTAACAGCATACATAGACAACAGAACAAACGTTTCCCATCCAGCGACCTTTTGGTGGCTTCTGAGATTGACTGAAGTTCATTACGCAATTTCTTCAAGAATAATACCACTGCTTCTGCTCATATTTCCCCATGTGAACTCTTACGTCATCAATACTGAGCGAGGCGGTTGAGCGGTAAGACACCGGACTCGCGTTCGGGAGGACGGTGGTATTACTATGCGTATGTCTGTCGCGACTTATGTTTTCTGTGATTCCCCTAACTAGCTTACTGCGAATGCTGAGCCTGTTCCTTTGAAAAGGCATGGTAAATGTCCTTTCTCCTCCTTTCCCAATAGAAGACTACCAAAAAAAGGGGCCATTGGCTTTCGGGTCGTGCCCATACAGCCATCTGACCAATGGAGTGTCAGTTATGACGATGAAAACATAAGCACAACACCCAGTCCCCGAGCAGAGAAAATCTCCGTCCCGGCCGGAGTCGAACCTGGGCCCCTTTGGTTAGCAGAGCGCCGCGCTGAATGTGCAATAATCAAAGCATTTGTTTCATCTCTAATGACCTCGTTTTAGATGGAAAATTAAACTCATTCTCTTTTCTCTTCTTAATCGCTGGGTCCGGATGGACTGCGACGTGCATAGTTGCAATTTTGTATAACTTTCTATAGCTACTTTGCATTCTTTTGTAGTGTTCTGGGTAGAGTTGAACACCTTCTTTCCTTAACATGATGCCCTGAAACCGTAACTCGGGAAATTGCCAAGTGCTATCAAATAAAAATGGTTCAAATGGCTCTGAGCACTATGGGTCTTAACATCTGAGGTCATCAGTCCCATAGAACTTAGAACTACTTAAACCTAACTAACCTAAGGACATCACACACATCCATGCCCGAGGCAGGATTCGAACCTGTGACCGTAGCAGCAGCGCGGTTCCGGACTGAAGAGCCTAGAACCGCTCGGCCACAGCGGCCGGTTGCTATCAAATAAATTAACACTCTTTCCTTATGGGCGATTCACTAGTAACTAAGATTGGAAATGTATCTCAATATTGTGACGTGATGCGCTCCTAGCACAAGATTCCCAGTCTTACGAAGTGTATTTATTTAACTCACCGAGTTTGTTAGAAGATAGTACATCGCACATCCGAAGTTGACTGCTAACTCTCTCCACCGGGTTACCAAAAAGCTAAAAGCTAAATTGACATATGAGGAGTGTAGAGTAAAATGAAAGAAAAAAGATGCTGCATACGTGCACTAGTGTCCAGGCAGTGAGCATATTTAATATATGAGAACAATTTCCAAAATACAGAGCAAACCCTAATGACAAGACACTTACTTTACTTTTTCTTGTCCGGAAACCAGGTCACAATCTTTCAGCCTAGTATAGGGCCACGTCCAAAGCTTCTTTCTTGCCCAGCCATAAATCGTCTGGGTTGCACCTATAAGGGCAGTTTGGGCAGGCGAGCAGATGCTCCATATCTTGCACACACAAAGAAGGAGCCTTCGTGAGAGCGTTCTTTAGCAACATCATCAGACTATAGCATGCCGGCGTCCCCTGGGAACGTTATCAATAACGATAACGGCCAGTCCTTCCACCACAGGGAACCTTGGAAGAAGGTAACAAATATGCACTTCTCAGAGCCAATCATGACGATTTTAAGCCTAAACTTCGAGGGAATTACGTAAAACAAACAAGACATATATTGGAACTCTGCCATGACAAGATAATTGAAGTACAACGCATAGTTGATGTAAAGAAACCGTAAAAGTGCTTGGCGCTGACGTCGAATGCTCCCTGCAAGACAGTTCAGGTAATCGATTTTTTCCTGAGAAAGAGCTTTGCCGCGGTGAGGGAGAACCAGTTGAAGATCAACAATTTCGTCTCACCAGCGAATAATACACATTTCCTGTTGTATTCACATCGAGAAGTGTTACTGGCCAGTACATCAGGGGGCATCTTCACATGAGACGAGTACATTTACCAGATAAATTCGATGTGGATAGGGGTTCTTGCCCAGTAAGACGAGGATCAAACCATATACAACCCTGAAGCGTTGCTTCTATTACTCTGAGTGTTAACAGCGTTCCTACGAGTAACAACGAAGATGTGAAGCTCCGTACACCTACCCTAAAAGATGCCTCTTCACATTACGATCCTACAGACAATCGGTCTTGGTGTCCAGGAGCAGGTGCTCCAATTACCGTACGCCTCCATGAGAGCATGCACGTGTCCTGTTATCCGCCTGGAAGCAGCAATATCCGATGTTCGGCTAAGAGTTGGCTGTGGAACTGTCAGAAAACAACAAAGTCCAGTATGAAAAGCTTATTTCTATTCGTGATTATTTAACTGATTTATAAACCACGTATTATACTGGAAAATAAATAGATGCAGGTTTAGCTAAGGCACAGTAGGCTTTCAATAAAACACCACAGAAATTACGAAAGAAGTGAAAATCACTTCTGTTAGCTAAAAGTCACAGAATAGGTGTGGTTGTGTTGCTGCTGAAATAACTTGGAAACGGTACCAGGTCATAAAAGTTTTCAAACCGAGTGCACATGTGAGCTGTTTGGTAGAGGGTATAGGAAATCATTGATACAATAATGATATGCTGCTCAACTGAAATTGTTAACATATTGAGCTACTCCTGTAATTAATCATTTTCACGTTCGTACTTTACCAGAGAGACTTAAACATGATGTTAAACTACTGCACAAAAAAGGAGGTAGAACATTAGTAAAGTATTACTGACCCATTTCAATACTGCCATATTTTTAAAAAATTGATAAAATGTACAATAAATTTTATGAACATTTACTACAGAAACAATCAGTGGCAAACACTTTGGACTGCAAAGAGGATTGTTAACTGAGTAGCCTATAAATTTACTTTGACAAATGATACACTAGAATCAATAACTCAGAAGTTACTATAACTTCGAATATTTTGTGACTTGGTAGGGTTTCTGACCCTGTAATCCGTAATATCTTCTTATAAACGTTAAAATATTATGGAACGGTAGACATAGAAGGTTCGTACGTTTATCTTTTCTTAATGACAGAAAGAGAAGTGTACTAGTTCTATGTCAAACACATAACAATAACCACAGAGAATTTGAGTTATATGTAGTATAGTGTATAATTTACGAAGAAATGAATGAAGTGGTAGAAAATGCCAGGGCAGGAGAGATCTCTGCAGACACCGCCGGATGTCTTCGTGCAGCTAGGGACCAATTTTAGTCACCTACGAAGTTATTACTCTCGTTCGAACGTGTAATGGCCTCAGACGAACATTTGCAGTGTCCCAGAATAGTCACCAAAGTCTTCAAAGGGCGCTTTGTGGCACATGTATCTGTGCCAAGATTGAGGTTTCTGCCTTGCTTGGCTCAAGGCGTCCGTTAATGTAAAGTTAAACCTGAAGCTTTATTGTAACAAGTGTTGCACTTTTTTCTACATTTTCATGTTGACCGTAATGTGAATGCTCCTATCTTTCAGGATGGTAAAAACCGTCTTGACAGAGCTTCATACATATATTGTCGGTTTGGCGAACCCTAGACATGGTGACTGGTCTGCTAAATCACCCGATCTTTATCCTATAAAAAACCTACGAGACCATTTGGAACGTCTTATGAAATGTAGCAGTCAATATCCCCGAAACTTGGTAACTGTGCAATATGTAATCACCAAGTAGTTGCTTCAGATGTCTGTGGCGCAGCTGAAACTTGTAGACTCACTTTCTCACCGTACTGAGACCGTCATCAAGGCATAATAGTTCTGTTACCGACACATTTCCTGTAAATGGCGAAGCAACAACAGATATTCTCCAAGCATACGTAAGATAGTTATTTGAGATTTTATTTCCTTCTGACTACGTCTCTGAATAAAGAACGATCGTTACAGTTATTTTTGAATATTAATTTCAGTGACAATGTAATTCTCTCACCGTCATTGCCTTGGATGTTGTGCACTGTTACCTTCCGCCGACATGAAAGCCATGTTATACAGATAGATATGGGAAGATCTACAGCTTAATGTGGAGGTGAAACCATGTCGATATTTCACAGTTATTGGCTTTGATGAAAAATAAAATTTCCGTCCAATTAAAGATGGGCCAGCTTACATTACTTGCACTGAAATGCAGGTTGAGTTATCAGGCTAAAAATTTCTCCTCAGCATAAATCACGAATAAATGTAAGAGAAATCAACAACTGAGTCAGACACTTATATGTATTAAAATATTTGTAACGAACACCCATTCTTGCATTTTCTCTTCCTACACAGGAATCGAGTGCCATCTTTACGCACATCCAGTAGAATGTTGGCTAGAATTCAAATTCAGTGACGCTGTGTTTTACAGATTTTTCATAAACTTACCGTTTTGTTGAGATCTACTTCCTGAAGAAATGTTGGACAGAGAGTATTCACGTAAAAGCTGAGTACGTTGAAGGAAAAGGAAATTTTGTTCTTATCTATGCAACACTGTAAGGCTGAGAAGTTTAACTTGGCCCTCATATATTGATCTTACATTCTGTAATGAATTTTCTTTCTCTTCCTTTCTCTGGCGATAGTCATTTTCTGATTCGTAAAGTAAATACAGAAAAACTGCTCCACGGAGAAGTTGATTTCTTGGATTTATTATACCTTTAGTATTCACAAAATGAACAGCAGCTTTTTCACGGTTATTTAGAAGTCGGACATTGATCTTAGATCTTGACACATTCCTACAAAAATCATTCAACCATTCACAGATCGCAAGGATCTGATGTACAAATGCTATGTCAGTCCTAAAGAGCAGACATTTATACCAGGAAGCATTGGAGATTAAAGGGAGTTTATAATCTGCTGGAAAATATGTTGTTATTAACCACAGCCTTAGATTTTAAAAGCTTGAGATTTTCTTATTCATAAATGGCAATTCGACAACTTTATAGCCTGCTGCCGAAGTAAATTTTAAAACAGGTTTTTACTACAGTTTTTATTTACTCTTTATTTTGCACTTCCTGTTTATATTGTTTAAAGTGAATGACGAGATTTCTGATTGTGAATAATGATACAACATTTAGCGTTACAGATGAGTTAACGAACACTTCGGAGTTTATTGTATCTGATTCTGGAATTCCCTCTGAAGTATATAATACTGTTTATCTAGAGAACAAGTTTTTTTAACAAAAAATAAGTCACACCAGTAACATCAGTCAGTATTAGGCTTTGTTGTGCTTTCACTCTTAGTTTAAAGGAACTGCTCATTTCATTACTATGAACAGAGCTACAGTTATCTTTCTCAGATACTAATTATTTTTAAAAACATAATGAGGCATTCTGAACACAATATTTTCACGTCTTCATGGCTTCTCTTCTCTTTCTATTTCCATACAAGCATACACGATAAAACAAATGGTTTTTAATTGTTCATCGCTGTTCTTAATTCAATGTAGAGTTTCACTTTCAGTTTTAAATTAATCTAAATTACATAAATTCCATTTTCATGCAACTGGCGTGTCTCGTTATTTTTTTACACTGAATAAGGTTCACAGGAGGTATTTTTAGCGAGGACATTCTAAGAGCAGATACACACGTGAAGATCACAGAACACTGTTAATTACTTGCGTATGTCTGATCCGTAGAGAATCACAAGGAGAGAAAATGAATGGGAGCTATCAATTTCAATTAAGAGCAAAGCTGGATCAACGCAGCAAGTAATACATCAGACTGTCAGAGCATGTCGCGGTGACTTCAAACGGCGTCGGAACGTGGGTACAAAAGCCAAGCGACACAATGGTATCAACTAGACTCCTATTTGGTGTTGTATGAGTTCCCTATATCATTAAAGATGAAAACAGGAGGGTTCTCAATAAGGTCACAAGGCAACGCCTTTCGTATCTTAAAAAAGGTAAAGAAGTTCAGCAGTCAATCGTGAATCCCATCTGTAATTTTATTGCAGGTCTAGGTTTCAGCTATTGAATAGCTATATTCAGTGCTACAAGAATCACTACTTAAAACATGTATATTAAAACGGCACTGTACAATAGTTGTGACACAATTGTAAGTAACATACAATTCAACACAGTCATATAGATTCGTCAAGCTCGTGGCAACACATGTTTACTACTTGAACACGTACATGGCCTCATTCTAACTGAGACTGTATATTACAGAGCACTACAAGCAGCCTCAGCTAAAGTCATATCGGTAGAACAGTGCTCTCTGTACCACTAACAAAAGTAAAGCTTCCAGTACATTTTTGGTAAAAATATATATTAAAGTTAAGAAGCTGAAATCAAATAACTTTATTAAACTTAACAATTATTGACATAAAGCAAATTACACGTTTACAATTACAGAGCATTGATTTATTGGGGAACCAACCTACTGAGCAAATGTGCAAAATACTTCAAAATACCGTAAAACGTTTATGAAAATTGTAGTTTCATGAAAGCCTAGATTAACAAGTCATATTCGTTGATTATTATTACAGTGTCATCTGTTAAATTAAGGTAAACACCACAATTAATCTGAAAACATTGTTTGAATAGCAGTGCCTTAGCTACAGCGAAAAAAAATGTGCACAAATTGCCGTATACTTTAACTGATAAGGAATCAGTTCAAATCTTTTTGAGTGCAGTTTGACGCTGAATACACTGGCAAGCAACGTAATAGGAAAATAGCCGAAAATGGACATGGTGTTCCACCCTTACAGTCACACTTAAAATTGCTGCATACATATGAAATTCAGATTTTTTCCACGTGAGGTTTCTGGTATCAACCTGCAGGGCTACAAATCATCAATCATTTCAAATAATGGCTAAAGTTCTTTCCTGACTGATAACGTATAACAAAAAAAGAAAATGTCTTAAATCACACCACTTCTCCATGCTGGCCAACACTAACCAGTCAGTAGTTGGTAAAACCAGTGCATCATCGCATGTACTGCCAAAATTTCAGATCACTTAGATGAAAAGTTGAGATCTAGCAAATACAGACCTGCATTACATTCTGTAAAGCAAAGGAGGAAGATGACACTCTTGGAAATACTGGAAATCAACAAACATATGATACCAGAATGGCAGCTTAGATTAAATGATCAACCTCTATTCCTTTCTTCTCCTCTTTTAAATTAAATTTTAGTTACAAAATTATTTAATAACCGGCTGAAATTCTAAATTTGAAATTATTTTATATCAGTTGTGAAATATATCTCTATATAAAACTTTTGTCCCCTTTTTTTAGTTAATGTAATAATTTCTGTGGGAAAAAAGTAATACTTTCCTATGTAAACACACAACATGTAATCTTTCTTTCTTTTTTTTTTTTTTTTTTTTTTTTTTTTTGTAAGTGATATCTGTGTACGTGACACGTAATTATATTTGTGTTTGCGACATCCATTTGTCACATGAATGTGGCCTAAGAAGTTGTAAGCCGGTTCGGGACCGAACAAATATAAATTTTCAGCATATTATGAAGTGTTTCCTTTTTAATATTTTAATATTATATGTCATTATATCGAGCACTAAATAATATGGCTTCTCTTGCGGAAGAAACAAACTCTAATCTGGCCACTCTTGGGCACTCCAACCATGCTCCCCAATAGTTTTTAGAGTATAGCAGGATTATTCCTTAAGCGAGACGATAACAGATAACTCTCTCACATGCAGCCACCTCTGTTAGCATCAAAGACGACTGTTCCCCTTAGCGACGAAAAGTTAAATGTTGGTAAACAGAGCCGCTTCTAAACAGAGCAATTTATGTTTACCGTTGTACGCAACATTTAGGGTACAGTCGAAAAGTTTTTCTGAAATTCTTTACCTGGTTATAGAGCCTTTTTGTTACCCGAATAATTTGTAAAATTCTAGCATGCTGACGGAAATACTCAATTTCTCAGACACACATATGGTGTGCTATTACCCGCCAGATGTTTTCATGGAGAAAACTGCTGCGTAGCTGTCATTAAGTGGGCGCAGGTGTGACCACAAAATATTCATCAAAAGATGTAGTACACTTCTAAATGGCCACAAGCATACCTGAAAGCTCAACATTGTGCGTAATGATATCTGATCTAATGGAATTAAATTTTCCTTGAGAGATTTGAGTTTCAGCTTTATCTTCGATAACGATAGAAGCTGAAGAAATGAATTAAAATTTGTGCCACAGCTGGGACTTGAACCCAGGTTTTGGAAACATGAAAATCGAATGGGGCCAAGTCATGACTATGAAAGATGATCAGTGACAGTGAACTTAAGGCGTCGCATTGTTGCAGATGTCGCAACACTCTTGTGTGGTCTGGTATTGTCATGGTGAAGGAGAAGGTGCTCCATCTGTGGACGAACCCTTCAAATTCTAAACTCGATAACAAGACACTGTTTCTCACGCACCGACATAGTGACGTTACAGATCGACATGTTACACGCTACGGGTCTGAGTCCTCCAGTTTCAGAGGGGTGAAAATATGCAGGCAGGAACATAAAAGATATAGAATGTTAATAATGTTTGTTTTATTTAAAAATCTTAAACAGTTTTCATACTAAAAACTTCGAAGGTACTACGTTTCAACAGGCCTTCGCATTTTTAGTCAAATATAGATCAAAATTAAGCAATTAAGGAACAGAAAAACCTTGTAATGAAACGGCAATGACTATGAGTATCAAGGTGTTTCATGTTACTTGTTACGAGCATATGTTATGGTGTCTTACTTTTGGGAACCTTTTACAATCGTAACAGGAGAACACTGAAAATCAATTACAGGATGAAGTGTATGTCTATTAACTATGTGGTCCTGGGATGTTTAGAGATTTGCTTGACAATAGACTTGCGCACAGGAGGTGAATAAGGACGTAGCGACTGACAGTGGTATGTAAATGCCGCCACAGCTCACTTCACAACTTCTGTGTTGTTTATGTAACTTAAATACAGTCATTGTGTTTCTGTTTAATGCTTTGTGGCTTAACGATTCAACATTAATAACACCATGTAATGAATGACGTGCAAAAGTATCACGTAACTAGATACTACTCATAAATATAAGCTACTACTACTACTACTACTACTACTATTATCATGACAATTTTTTCTGATGTCACAAGTAATTTGGTCACTAAATTGAACGATATGAATGTAGATACGTAAAAGTCGACACTCATTACGGAGAGATTCCTTGCTGCAAGGTAGAGCACAGTAATCGAGATTCACCTCGTGCCCTGTACCCTTGTTTGTCCCGCTCGTTCTGACATCGTGTAATTTGGTAGTCTTGGCTGTGTTAACCGCGATGCTGAAGGCTTCCTTATCGCACAGCTGCACTCCAACCCATCCCGCCGTCGCTTACGCCGTCTGCACACGGGACGAGGCATCTAAGTCTAACGTGCGCGCAGACGGGATACCGAATGTCACGAGGCGCTGCGCCGTCGGCACACGGCACGAGCTGGTTAACGTGATAGTGTTCTATCAGCACTCTTCGGTGGCGGTTGTCGGCTTTATCTGGCTCGCAAACCATGCTGTGTGTTCCTGAAAATGGACGCTCGTAGAATTCCTATGCTAGCTCTATTAAAAATCAATTTCCTTTCTTGGCGGTGTGCTACTCATGTTATTCTGTCTTCGGTATACATAACTAAAAACTTCAGTATTTATGAATGTGTAATAAGACAAAAATGAAAGATCCACGGTCACATACTAAAGACATCAGCCTATAGAAATTCACCAAATAGAACAAACTTACTCCTGAAAGACAGGGCGCTTACATTTACGTAACGTGAATAATCCAAAAATTATTTCTGTTAATTTCATATGACAGTCTCCCAGCCTTTTAGAAAAAATGAAGGTGAAAACAAAATTATTAGTGTACAGCAAAACCCGAACCCTGCCCCGACCCAAGCGCAATGCTGTAAGGGTCTAACTCAACTAAATTAATTTAGCGACAGCTTATCTTATATAACAGTTTTCTAAAGGTTTTAATCGTCTAAATAATATTAACTGATATTTAAGTATAACAAATCCTCACAAGAACATCACGTTTTCATGAATCGTCAGCGGATCATTGCCTTAAAACGCCTTACTCTCATAACGCGAAAATAACTAAATACGATAATCCTTTAACCAGCAATAACACGTTCCGTAATTTTATTACAACAAATCGTCCCAATAACGACACTTCTCGATACATACATTTTACTGTTGCTTAGAAACAGCACATTTTCATGGGGTGTAACATACAACATGAAACCCACCGAATTTGGGCTTCTGCTGAACACGACGAAATAATGGCATCGTCCTTTCTGCGGGACGTTCTTGCTTCCTATTGGTTGTACATTACATGGGGCGTTGCCGAAATATCGCAGAAATTATTTTACGTTTCATCTGACGAAATGGCCCATCAACGAGAAATAGCAGGAATTGATGTCAAAAAATCCGTATTGCGCCACGTCAACGTTAACCAACTTGCCCCGTATGCCGACGAGTTTATGCGTGTCAGTCGTCTGGAGCATCAGCCAGTGAAATATAAAAGCATCCCAGCTGAAAACTTACACCAGAAACAGGCAATAAATAAGAACATTCTTCCTGAACAGAATGCAGGACGCTTAAAGAACAAGCCAAAGCTCAGTGCGTAGTCTCTTGGAGTACAACTGTCTCCAACATGTTCACTCAATTATAAATGACATTTCAGTAATATAAACATTTAATAACGTAAAAAACCGGAACCTCTTTCAAAACAGTAAAGCAGTTAATGCAAATATTAGGCAGCATAGTGGCACGCTGTCTTAGTCAGTTCAGGAGTTCTGTTGGCTGTCTACACCACACCTACGCGGAGGTCTGAATGATGTATTGTTTTCGGCTGACAGTTTACACTTCGTCTCCTAAACGTATAACATATTCTTTCTGTAAGGTTCAGTTGAAGGGACCTCGCTGTCCAGTCTATGCAGGGGATATCTTTATATGCTGCAGTTACATAAACTATAGAAGTCGATAGGATAAACGTTACCTGGACATTTCAGGAGGTCTGGACCATTTTGGACAAAATCCACATGTGGTTGCCTCATTTCTCCCTAAAATAATTTACAAGTTCTTAATTCTACTGTGAATATATTTTTATTGGGAATCAAACTATGAGTAGTATTGTGAATTTCAATTGGAACGTGAAGAGAACCATTTTAACAGGAAAAGTGAAAAATTTTAATTGCTATATTGACCAAGCCAGGTCAAGCAGTGTAAATTGACGGCCAAGACGTTGGTTTGAACATGAGTTTAACACGCTAGAGAGTTTACTGGAACCTGCAGGCACAGGGATACAAAGGGGAGAGAAAGTGAGTACTTACTCTACCATGACTCCGCTTTAGGAGGACGACGTCATCTTGCGTCCTGACATAGCGATACCAATTTCTTATAATTTCCCATGATTCTCTATGGAAACGTACTACAGTTAGGGCTATAAAATATCGCGTCCACTAGAAGAAGATTTTAAACACATAAATAAATGTAAAAGTACGAGGCCTGTTCAGAAAGTAAGCTCCGATTGATTGCCAAATTGAAACCACAGTGAACATCAGAAATGTTTTACTTGTAACAATTAGCTACACCTTTCAGCTACTTCTCTACGTAGTCGCCGTTCTGACTTAGACTTTTGTCATAGCGTTGTACCAACTTTTCAATAGCCTCATCATAGAAGGCAGCCGCCAGTGCTTTCCGCCAATTCTCCACGCTGGCCTACACCTCGTTGTCTGTGTCAAAATGTTGTCTTCAAAGACAGCGGTTCATGTGACCAGAGATGAAACTCAGGGGGAGACAATTGCGGACTGTATTGTGGGTAATCTCACATTTCCATTTGAAAACGATGCAGGAGCATCTTCATTGCCCCTGCAGAATGCGGCTGAGAATTGTCTTGAAGAAGAAACAGCACGACAGTTATGTAATGTTAGCTGCATAGCTTCAGGCGAAATTTCTCACCAGGCCCTCGTACTTGGCGGCAGACACTATTTTCTAGACATCTTTACGCACTCACTGCGAGCTCAGAAATGAGAAGAGCGACGTGATGCTAACTGGGGTTATACTAGAGACACTACCCAACACATCTGTGCAAAGCTTTATCGGATTTTCATAGTCGTTTCCATTTCGCGATCGATCGGAGCTTACTTTCTGAACGCCCCTCGTATATGGTGTGATGGGAGTTTAATGTCAAACAAAGGCACGAAGGTGTCTATGGAGGCCCCCATCCACACGCCAAGAAGACGGAACGAAGATGACACTTGAGGAAGGGTGCCAAAAGTGTCACAGCAGCCCCTCCCCCTCCCGTCCTCCCTGATACCTCACCACTCCAGACCAGCACTTTCACATGCTGTGAGAGTACAGCACAGGTGGACTCAGTTGTAGTACCTCACTCTGCTGCTAACTGGTGAGGAACTGTTTTTGCTGATGATGTCCCCCATATGGCAGAAACTCGACGAGAAAATACGTTAATACAGGAATGAGAGTTCTTTCTTTTGAAACTACGTCGAGCCCTCTATCCAGTCTTTTGCAGCAGAATCTGCGAGCCCACGCCCGACTGTGCTCGCCTCCAATCGCATAATGCACTTAAAGGGCCAAATGAGTAGATATACTTTAAACACAGGAAAGGTGTGTAAATTGATCTTTACATACAATACGCACTTCTCTAGTATTTGTTCCCACTTTGTATGATCTCCTGTTGGTCAGATCTAAACGGTCTGATCTAAGTAAAAGGACACAGTACTACATTTGCGACCTTGTACTGGTGCCTTGCAAGTCAAGAAGAGTAATCCGAGGACAGCGTTCATATCCAGAAGAGTTAATATTTCATCTCTTTCAGCTATTAAGTGTCGCACCATTTGCCCTATACGAACTTAAGATTTACAAGAGGTGACTGACCGAACAAGTATGTTGCGAACAGAACTCTGAAGAGAAGTAGGTGTAAGCTCACTACTTAATCTCAGCATCACTGAAAGTAAACAATATACGTCCACAACAAATGAAGATATGAAATCATCCAACGTAATTTCGCACTACACCAATTCCTCACCATAAAACTGTTACTTTTCACAGGGCAACTGCGACACACAACTTGCAGTCATTGTTTTTAGCGATATGCCAATTGACGATTTAAATATGTGTTACCTTAATAAAACACATAAAAAGATGACCGTTTGCTGTATTTCGTTAAGTAATATAATCCACACTAGCTAAGCTCAACAATCAGTAAAATGGATAAATTAATATTACCTCACCACTCGTTCGACGGTTTTCCTGTGGTGATAACGGCTACCTATTTTCCGCCAGAAAGAGAATTACTCTACAGAGAATAGTGGGGCCCATCTCTGTTAAGCATAAGTTATTCTTCCAGTAATTCAGATCCAGTCTCAATGCTGCTAACTCCACTGATCAGGACACGCATTGAGAGACGTCTGATATACAGATCGACTCCTCTCAGCTTACGATAAACTGCTTGTCGGGAATCTGTAACTCCGGAGGCATGTGCCTCAGGGAACTCGAGTTTTCTACCATGAAAAGAACGACCCCAATGTCCCGTTATATTGCAAGTTTCATATTTTTATCACCACACTTGCTTTATTTTATTGGGTTAAATCCTATCGTGAAGGACACAATTGCATTAACAATATTATACTTGAGTATTTATACTGCTAATATTAATGTTAAGGCCACACAAATAAAGAATTCACTAAGGGACTATACTCCATACGGCGGGAGAATATCCCTCACAGCTTGTATCACCCAATGCAGCTTGCTTTCACTAAGTGCAAAAGGCTGCCAAAACACCGACTCAAAGCCGAGAATGTGTCTAGGACGGCGGCAACGCAGAGGCGTTACCACGGAAACGTAAACAAAATCG
Organism: Schistocerca nitens; assembly: GCF_023898315.1. Classification (NCBI taxonomy): domain Eukaryota; kingdom Metazoa; phylum Arthropoda; class Insecta; order Orthoptera; family Acrididae; genus Schistocerca; species Schistocerca nitens. The sequence goes on along the minus strand of NC_064615.1, from coordinate 555,553,549 downwards.
CGTTATGTGATTGATCGAAGTAGACGCACGAAGTCTGCCGCGCCAAGTCCACTTTAACTGTCATGGATGTTCCACGGCCGAACGGGAAACGGACATACACTGTTCACAACAAAGCTACGAGCAGGGGATAGTCACTGCCCTTCCAGTACGTTACCTGTGAAAGACGCGCTTTTTAGAATCGGGAGAACAATCTCCATTTTCAGGATTAGCTTATCTCTCCACGTGAAATATTAGTCTTTCCCCCATTTTGAATAGCTTTTTAGTTCTTGTGTAGCTAGATTTACCGAGATATACGAACAAGATAGCGTAATTTTAAATTTTTTTGACCTTTTTCGGATGATCTACGAACTAGTTCGCAATCTCCGCAGATTAGCTCTTCTTGAGAAAAAATTCATGAGCTACATGTGATATATTGGGATACTATTTCGTAAAATAAAAATATCGTAACTTTCGTTTCCAGTGAGACGCTTTTACGTGGTGTATGGTGTTGTGTCTAGCTCATACAGCATAGACACAATGAGGTAGCTAGGTGCACGCTAAACTAACGCAGACGGGCTTGAAGTTCTGGAACATGAGACTTATTAATGAATAAGAAGAAAAGTACGTAGATGTTACTTAACTTTTATTCTCTTGTTGGAATACATCTCTTGAATAGTAGTAAGCTATAAGCACTGATACAAATGGCGCCTTGCTAGGTAGTAGCTATGGACTAAGCTGAAGGCTATTCTATCTGTCTCTCGGCAAATGAGAGGAAGACTTGGTACGTCTGGTCGCAAGCTATGTCGTCCGTACAACTGGGGCGAGGTCTAGTCCGTGTCTTGTGACCTGCCATGTGGTGGCGCTAGGTTTGCGATTACACAGTGGCGACACGCGGGTCCGACATGTACTACAGGACCGCGGCCGATTTAAGTTACCACCTAGCAAGTGTGGTGTCTGGCTGTGACACCACATTCCTCCCCCGCAAATCGGCGAACGGTCGTGAGATAAGGCTTCCGCCCGCCGTGGGGAGGACCCCATGTTGACGTATGCGATGAGGTGGGGAGCCTAACAACAGGCGAGGCTGTGCCACCCGCACCCGGCCATTCGGTCCGAGGGGAGCTAGGAAACGCCTGCAAACCTAGTCCAGGGTGCACGTCAACATGAGGTGTATGCGCACGTAACGAGACAGGAGGGGCCGAAGGGTCGACCTCCATGTGGTCGGAGCACCCGACGGGCGAAGACGACATCTGGTCCGGAGCGGGCAAGAGGTCCATGGCGGAGGACAGCTGGTCACGGGAAGCGAGCGACGGCGCGTGACCCAGGGAGGCGCGTGGCGGCTGCAGCGAAGCGTCCACTGCGGGCGGCGCCGGCGGCGGCTGCGGCGGCGGCGCGACGCCATGAGGCAAAATGGAAGGCAGCGTCGGTAACACCTGGGGATGAGGCGAGCCAGTAGATGGGTCCCCAGGGCGCTGACCGGACGGCACCGTCGCTGAAAGCAGACGGGGAGCGGCAGAACCCAGGCGACGACAGAGGCGCAGCTGATTGAGATGCCGACGCACCTCACCAGAGGCCCCCAAAACCAAATACATCGCGCGGCCGAGGCAGCGAAGAATGCGCCCTGCGAGCCAACGCTGTGAACCGCGATAGTTGCGATAATAGACAACGTCGCCAGGAGCAAAAACCGGAGTCTGCCGCTGCACAGGAACCTGATGCGGCGGATGCAGCAAAGACATCAGGGTGCGATGAGATCGACCATGGAGCAATTCAGCCGGCGAGCGGCCATCGCGGGGCTGAGAGCGATACGAAGACAAAAAGACCAATAATGCGTCCTCCCGAGAATGCGACTCTTTCAATTTCAACATCTGTGGCTTGAAAGTCCGGACCAATCGTTCAGCGGCACCGTTTGACTGAGGCGAAAACGGCGCGGATGTCAGATGGTGAATACCATTGGCGTTGCAGAATGACTGAAATTCTGCGGACATGAATTGTGGGCCATTGTCGGAAACAATAGTCTGCGGAAGACCTTCAATGCAAAAGATGGCAGACAAGGCTTGGATTGTGGCAGAAGACGTCGTGGAAGACATCCGGGCAACAAAAGGAAAATTACTGAAAGCATCGACCACAACCAACCATCGAGCATTCCAGAATGGACCAGCAAAATCGATGTGCAAGCGTTGCCAAGGGGAAGTGGCTTTCGGCCATGCAAAGAATTGCCGCGGCGGTGCGGATTGCTGTTCGGCACACGCCACGCAAGAGGAGCACATATTCGTAATCGCAGCATCGATTCCGAACCAAGTACAGTGCTGACGAGCAAGTTGTTTCGTACGCACAATACCCCAATGTCCTTGGTGAAGAAGCTTTAAGACAGAGGACTGTAACGAACGTGGGACCACGACTCTGGATTGATCATTATCGGAACGCAACAACAAAACACCACGTCGTACAAAAAGTCTCTCCTTGTGAGCAAAAAAACGGCGAACCAAAGGATCCGCGATCCGGGACTTTGACAAGGGCCATTGCGTAGCAACAAAACGCAAAACAGTAGCAAGGACAGGGTCAGCAGCTGTGGCTGTAGCTATACGACGAAAATCAATCGGAAACGATGCGACCACGTCATCGGTTTCCGAATCAATGAACATGCAAGCAAGTTCGGAAGAATCGAATGCTTTATCCTCAGCAACAGGCAAACGGGACAACGCATAAGCGTTTCCGTGCTTAGCAGTGGACCGATACAAGATATCGTAGCGGTACTGCGAGAGAAAAAGCGACCAGCGAATGAATTTCTGCGCCGTACGTGGGGGTACAGGCTGGTTCGGATGAAAAAGCGATGTCAAAGGTTTGTGGTCCGTGATGATTGTAAAGTGACGACCATACAAGAAGTCATGGAACTTGGTAACACCAAACACGAGAGCTAAAGCTTCTTTCTCTATTTGTGAATAATTTCTTTGCGCAGAGGAGAGCAATTTGGACGCAAAGGCAATAGGGCGATCATGCGAGCCATCTTTGTGCGCAAGCACAGCACCGATCCCGAAATCCGATGCATCTACCATCAACAAAAGGGGTTTCTGGGGATCGAATGGCGTAAGGCAAGTATTTGAAAGTAACGCCGATTTCAACTGGCGAAAGGCGCGTTCGCATTCCGTCGTCCAGACGAACGGAACACCGTCCCGGCGTAAGCGATGAAGCGGAGCTGAAATGGAAGAAGCGCGCGGCACAAACCTGTTGGGAAATATTGCTAAAACAATGCAGGTGCGGATGCACACCCGAATGGCAGTCTTTTGAAGCGATACAAGCCAAGATGCGTGTTTACCACCAAGACGCGCTGGGATTCTTCGTCCACAGGTATTTGCAAGTACGCATCTGCTAGGTCCAATCTTGAAAAATATTTTCCCGGGCACAGTTTGTCAAAAAGATCTTCCGGGCGGGGCAAAGGAAAAGTAGCAGCACAAGTTGTGGATTCACAGTTGCCTTGAAGTCCACACAAAGTCTCAATTTTCCGGACGGTTTTGGCAAAATTACTAAGGGTGAGGCCCAGAGAGAAGCCTGCACACGTTCAATTACACCTTGAGATTCTAAATCGTGCAATGTCCTTGCGACCTCATCACGCAATGCGTGGGGAACAGTGCGTGCTCTGAAAAATTTCGGTTGCGCGTTGCCTTTCAGTTCCAAATGTGCAGCATAGTTCTTAGCGCAACCAAGGCCCGGTGCAAAAATGTCCGCAAATTCTTCACAAAGACTAGAAACACTGGCGGAAGGCACAGTCTGAGTCACTGATAGGACCTGATTTACTATAGACAAATTAAACAATTGAAACAAATCTAAACCAAACAAGTTCACTGCACCAGAAGAACGAAGAACGTAAAATGACACAAGTTTCGTTTGTCCCTTGTATGTGGCAAGAAGGCTGCACTGTCCTAACACAGGGATCTGTTGTCCTGAGTAACTAGTTAACTTAACATTTGCGGCACGCAACGGCGGGGCGCCCAGTTGTTTGTACGTGTCGTGATTGAGCAATGAAACTGCAGCTCCGGTATCGAGCTGGAAGGGGATCACTTTGCCTTCAAAGTCTAAGTCCACAAAAAGTTTATTGTCCTGTTGACGACAAGAGCGACTGTCACGTGCAATTTGAACTGATACAGGTACAGAAGCACTTGCGACTTTACGTGATTTTCGGCGACGTCGACGCACATTTGTGGTGGGACGAACACAGTCACTGTTAGCTAAAGTGTCACTGGACGGGTGGGAATGAACCACATGAATGTCCATGGGCGAAGGTCCACGAGCCTGATTGTCCTGGGGTCGATTCCGGCGCGAAGCAAAAGGCCTGGAATTTGTGTGATTGTCTGATCGAAGCTTTTTGTGGCAAACACTTTGAACATGTCCTTTCTTTCGACAGTAAAAGCAAATAGCTTGGCGTGACGGGCAATTTTCACGCGAATGTCTAGTTGTACACCGCGGGCATGATTTCACTGCAGTTGCTTGCTTACGCGGCGCACGTGTTTGCAAGGTAGGCTGCCGCTGCTGTGCGGACGGGCGCGAGGGCCGTGTAGCGTCCCGGGCAGCGCGGCCGGCGGGCCGGTTAATGTGACACACGGCTGGCGAAGTTTCAAATGAGTCCTGAGCAAAGTCAAGTGTGTCTTGCCTATCCAATATGTCTATCACTTGTTGAAGGGAGGGATTAACTAGTTTCAAAATCTGTTCCCTTATGCGAACATCATAAACGTTCTGTGCTATTGCATCACGCACCATAGTGTCTGAATAAGGAAGTCCACAGTCACATTCAAATGCACACTCCCTAGTAAGTCCTTGCAAAGTTGCAACCCACTCCCTATTAGTCTGACCGGCCGTACGTTTTGTACGAAAGAACGTATACCGTTTTGCAACTACATTTACTGTTTCTTTGAAATAGGCATCTAAAGCAGACAAAATTTCTTCGTAGGACAGAGTTGCTACGTCGCGTCGGGGAAACAATTTCACAATCACACGGTAGGTAGACACACCGACACAAGAAAGCAAAAACGGCTGCCGCTCTTTACCTTGAATTCTGTAGGCTGCGAGATGAAAGTTGAACTGGCGAGACCACTCGTGCCAGGTCTCTTCGGCCGCCACGTATGGCCGAAAGGGAGGTGCAACAGCGTTTTGTGGCAGCGGTAGCGAAGAAGCGGCGGCTGCCGCATCGTTTTGCAGCGCACGTTGACCCTCGACGAGCTGTCCAAGGGCCTCCAATAACGCCTGCGTCTGCTGATTCTGCAAGCGAAAAAATTCGGACAGTACATCTGGAGAATGTGGCGAAGCCATGACACAAACGAATGAATACAAACTCTTTTACTCGTCGCCAAATAATGTTGTGTCTAGCTCATACAGCATAGACACAATGAGGTAGCTAGGTGCACGCTAAACTAACGCAGACGGGCTTGAAGTTCTGGAACATGAGACTTATTAATGAATAAGAAGAAAAGTACGTAGATGTTACTTAACTTTTATTCTCTTGTTGGAATACATCTCTTGAATAGTAGTAAGCTATAAGCACTGATACAAATGGCGCCTTGCTAGGTAGTAGCTATGGACTAAGCTGAAGGCTATTCTATCTGTCTCTCGGCAAATGAGAGGAAGACTTGGTACGTCTGGTCGCAAGCTATGTCGTCCGTACAACTGGGGCGAGGTCTAGTCCGTGTCTTGTGACCTGCCATGTGGTGGCGCTAGGTTTGCGATTACACAGTGGCGACACGCGGGTCCGACATGTACTACAGGACCGCGGCCGATTTAAGTTACCACCTAGCAAGTGTGGTGTCTGGCTGTGACACCACATATGGCTTACGTGTTGTTTTTTTTTTTATCCATAGTGATTTCCGGAGTGACGGTTATGTTGAGAGCTGTTAGTACAGTTTAAGGTGCTGCGAATAAAAAGAGCAGCAATGATGATCACAATCATAGGTGTCTCTTACTTTTGGTTGTTCTTGAGGAACATACTGCGATATCAGAGATGATGGTTAGGTTAGGACCTAAGAGGACACTTTAAATTTATTTGAAGGCTTTGCTCAATATCATGTGATAAGCAGTTATTTGTCATTATGCCTCCATGTATCTTCTTACAGATAACGTCCCGATGACTTTATCGTACTCAATTATGTCATGTTGATTTATGTTCAGTTGGGCCCAGGTCTTGATAAGATAAACACCCACAAAACATCACACATTCAGCTCCAGCCTAAACTAATCCTTCACACCCAGCCACTCGCCCATACACCCTACACACACACACACACACACACACACACACACACACACACACATGGAGAGAGAGAGAGAGAGAGAGAGAGAGACATCTGGTTAAAGGCTTCATTGGGCTGCCAATCCACTCTACGTCTTGCTTCATTTGAAAAGGAGAAAGGATGACACTCGTCATACCACACTAGCACCCCCTATTAGGGTCCGGTCCAATTTTGAATTTTGTGGGCTATTTAAGATGTACAGTTTTATATGCCGCTGTGATCAATGGCCTTTTGTGAGATGCCCAGCTTCAAACGTCGATTGCATGCCGTTTCCTTCGCAACATTAGCTCGGGAGCTCATTAAAACTGACCTACGTCTACTGACAGCTGTTCGTGCATTCCTGACAAGGCGTCACACTCGCCTCCGGTCCCTATCGATCAGGGTATTTTTACGACCACTGTTCTTACACTGTGCAACATGGCGGGCCGGCCGCGGTGGTCTAGCGGTTCTAGGCGCTCAGTCCGGAACCGCGCGGCCGCTACGGTCGCAGGTTCGAATCCTGCCTCGGGCATGGATGTGTGTGATGTCCTTAGGTTAGTTAGGTTTAAGTAGTTCTAAGTTCTAGGGGACTGATGACCACAGATGTTAAGTCCCATAGTGCTCAGAGCCAACATGGCGGTGACTTGTACACCATTCCTTGCAGACACATTGAACAATTTGCGTGAATACACCAACAAAACCGGGAAACTTCATTCAGTACGGCACATCCAAACACAACAGCTCCTTTCTACCATTGTGTCACGTCTCTATGTCGACTCATGTTACTGCACTTTTTCCATCGAACCATCTGGCACATTCACTGCGGTGTCGTCTGCAGAACGAGCTCTCATGCAAAAGCTGGTATCTCACGACGGCTCCACGAGTAAAGATAATCGCAGTCCGAAGCATTAACGAAATGGGGAAGTCGGTGTAGACACGAGCCCGTCTTTTCCTTACGCCGCGGTAGCTGGAAAGTTATTCATGTCCGAGGGAAGTGCAGCTCACCCGTCTCTATGTAATCAGCGACCAATTGTAATCATTATAAACGACGACATTATCATCACAGTACAGATCGGTCTGCGTACGAAAAAAATGGTTCAAATGGCTCTGAGCACTATGGGACTTAACTTCTGAGGTCATCAGTCCTCTAGAACTTAGAACTACTGAAACCTAACTAACCTAAGGACAACACAAACATCCATGCCCGAGGCAAGATTCCGAACCTGCGACCGTACCGGTCGCGCGGTTCCAGACTGAAACGCCTAGAACAGCTCGGCCACTCCGGCTGGCTTCTGTGTACGAATAGAACAGTTATTCTGAACTATCATACTGGAGTTTTGAGCTCAGTTCCCGTGTTTGCAGAAAATAGTAATTAAGGACGGTTCCGCATTTTTGTAATTATGCAAATTATTGTTTTGTTTTAAGAGCCAGCCATGCTTCGACTCTCGGAAGTTCATCAGAGACATAAATTTATGCAGTGAAACGTGCATCCAACCCACAGTAACATAGCATGACGCAGTATTCACAAATGAGCAGTAGAAAACGTCATCCCAACTACACAAAAACACGTCTGGAGCATAAAAACAGACTTGTCACAGCTCAGGACTAACCGAATACTAAAATGATGACGTGGTGTATTAATTTAGACCTGTGGCTGATTTCAGTTGGCAGACATAGGATATAAACAATATGAAATAAAAGGAAAATAAAAGGAAAAACCCCACTGTGGATGACACAACTATGGTGAAATATGTTTTGGTATTAAAACAAAACAGTTGACCCTAAATAACGAAAAGTGTGAGGTTATCCACATGAGTGCTAAAAGGAACTCGTTAAACTTCGGTTACACGATAAATCAGTCTAATCTAAAAGCCGTAAATTCAACTAATTACCTAGGTATTACAATTACAAACAACTTAAATTGGAAAGAACACATAGAAATTGTTGTGGGGAAGGCTAACCAAAGGCTGCGTTTTATTGGCAGGACACTTAGAAAATGTAACAGATCTACTAAGGCGTCTGCCTACATTACGCTTGTCCGTCCTCTTATTGAATACTGCTGCGCGGTGTGGAATCCTTACCAGGTAGGACAGACCGAGTACATTCAAAAAGTTCAAAGAAAGGCAGCAAGTTTTGTATCATCGCGAAATATGGGAGAGAGTGTCACAAAAATGATACAGGATTTGGGCTGGCGTTTTTCGTTGCAACGGAATCTTCTCACGAAATTCGAATCACCAACTTTCTCCTCCGAATGCGAAAATATTTTGTTGACACCGACCTACATAGGGAGAAACGATCACCACGATAAAATAAGGGAAATCAGAGCTCGTACGGAAAGATATAGGTGTTCATTGTTTCCGCGCGCTACACGAGATTGGAATAATAGATAATTATGAAGGTAGTTCGATGAAGCCTCTGCCAGGCACTTAAATGTGATTCGCAGAGTATCCATGTAGATGTAGATGTAGATGAGTAACTGCAGAAAGGCAGATTGATCCTTAATTGCCGGCCGAAGTGGCCGCGCGGTTCTGGCGCTGCAGTCTGGAACCGCGAGACCGCTAAGGTCGCAGGTTCGCATCTTGCCTCGGGCATGGATGTGTGTGATGTCCTTAGGTTAGTTAGGTTTAAGTAGTTCTAAGTTCTAGGGGACTAATGACCTCAGCAGTTGAGTCCCATAGTGCTCAGAGCCATTTGAACCATTTTTGATCCTTAATTCATTAATTATTCTGAATTTTGTATCACGCTAAATACTAATTACTCTGATGTGGATCTATTCTGCAATGAACTAGGTGTTAATGTTAAAAGTGTCGGCGACAGTATCTATTGCATGTCACTTGTCCAGACAATATTTTTTTTCAAATTTACCATGCTTAGGTTTTGATATATTACTTGTGGCGTCACCGCCAGACACCACACTTGCTAGGTGGTAGCCTTTAAATCGGCCGCGGTCCGCTAGTATACGTCGGACCCGCGTGTCACCACTGTCAGTGATTGCAGACCGAGCGCCGCCACACGGCAGGTCTAGAGAGACGTCCTAGCACTCGCCCCAGTTGTACAGCCGACTTTGCTAGCAATGGATCACTGACAAATACGCTCTCATTTGCCGAGACGATAGTTAGCGTAGCCTTCAGCTACGTCATTTGCTACGACCTAGCAAGGCGCCATTACCAGTTTATATTGAGATTATAATTCATGTATCAACAAGAGCGATGTTCTCCAATTGTGGATTAAAGTTAAGTATTCCAAAAGCTTCGTACTTTATTTATTAGACTCAACTACTTTAACTGTTCCAGACCTCACGCCAGTCTGCGTGAGCTTAAACGCGTGCATTTCGGCCTCCTCTAGCAACACGGTGTTGGCTCTTCTGCCAACACATCATTACTAATACTTTATATGTGTGTAGTATCTGCTCGGCCTCCTCGATAAGTACTCAACAGTTGCTACAATACACCACATTCACACCAGCGTTGGAGTACCTCATGACTGTCTCATTGGTTTGAGTACAAGGATGCAGCCTTTTTTTCGAGATCCTAAATTTTTCTTTCCGAAAGTGTTATTTCTCAGGAAAAAGCGAGGAACTGAATGTCACCGTTGTTAATGGCGAAGAGTTATTCGTTATGCAGCGCTGGCCCATTTCTCGCCACAGGTAGGGCGGAATACGCCTCCAGAAGCAGCAGTTTGCTTTGCGGCTTGCCTGGTCGCCAGGCGCCCCTCGGGCGCTAAGCCGTCTGGCAAACAAGCGGCTGGCGGCGTCGTAATCAGATGCGCTCGCGGGAACGCGAACACCTGCGAGTGGGTTCTTAAGCACACCGCCGCTAACTGCGACAAGCTGCAGACAAGCTTTGTCTTGTCAAAGCCAGGTCCCCTTGTTTCCAAAGCAACTACGACCAAAGCACATTCCTCGGAAATGCGAATACCGGCTCTAAATTGAACTTCGCTTTAGATCATTATTCGGCACGGCACAACAACACGACAGACGAACAACTGCTACCTCCAATGCACGCTGTATGTTAAAATACCTCTCATATTCCACAATCTGCTTACATATTCGATCTTTGCTTGTTACTACCAGAGACGATCAGCGCATTCAGACGGGTCGACATACAGATGTGTCAGATTGGCAGAAAGGAGCTATCGTGTTTGGACGTACCTGTGTCCAGATTCTGAATATAGCTGCCCAATTTTCTGGTGTATCAACACGAATTGTCCAATGTTTCTACAAGAAATGGCTTTCAACTAACAACCAAATTACACGGCATTACATAAATGGTCGCAAAAACAGCGGAAACGAGTGTCACGCCTTATCAGTGACATTCACTTTAGAACACGACAGCCGGCCGGGATGGCCGAGCGGTTCTAGGCGCCACAGTCTGTAACCGCGCGAGCGCTACGGTCGCAGGTTCGAATCCTGCCTCGGGCATGGATGTGTGTGATGTCCTTAGGTTAGTTAGGTTTAAGTAGTTCTAAGTTCTAGGGGACTGATAATCTCAGAAGTTAAGTCCCATAGTGCTCGGAGCCATTTGAACCATTTTTTTTTTAGAACACGACAGGAATGCATCAGCAGTAATCAGTAAATGCAGGACCACTTAAACGAATTTCTGCGTGCAATTGACACATCAGGACAGGTGTCTCGCAACAGTCCATTGACCACAGTGACACATTAACCGGCACTTCTCCAGTGGGCCGAACAACTCAGAATTTGGACAATAGCTGACTCGAGGAGGTAACTTGGTTCTGACTAGCAGAGATTTTGCATCTTTTCAAATAACGCAGGGCGTCGAGCAAATTGAATACTGAATGAGGTTTTGAATCAGACTGTGCGAAGGGTGTACTTCAGGCCGTATATGGTTCAGTTGTGTTTGGAGCTGTTTTCCGTACGATAACGTGGATTACTCATTCCGTTTACCATGAACATGACCCAGAGTATGTATTTCAACATTTTGTGTGAGCAAATGTAGCCCTTCATTTCACATTTCCATGATAAATGTGGACACTCCCGTCTTCCAAGATGATACCAGTCCTGTGCAGAGGGCTGCGTCCATACGTTCCTTGTTTGATGGACACTCAGGTATCCCATCCACACCGCACCACAGCGTTAATCCCATAGAAACTATTTCGGACTTCTTGGAATAGTGGCTATCAACATCCCCACAATTTAGGAAATTAAAACAAGTAACCGATGTCGGTGGCTGTAGGAGACGTGTAGAGATGGAGACAGTGGCGCAATAGGAAGACTTTCGTCTGAAAACGAAACGTCCGCACAAACACAAGCGGAAGCACGGATCACAAAATCAGTACCTTTGCACATTAACGTTAGAACCTGTTAACGAACGCAAAACTCCTTCCTGAATCGACGCTAATATCTCATAACCGGCTCAGTGCAGCATTAAACGCGTGACAGTAATCGTCTAGCATCAGCGAAGATCACTCCCCAGTTCGGTCCTCTTGGCATAGTCAAATACAACGATAAGCTAAAAAGAAATGGTTCAAATGGCTCTGAGCACTATGGGGCTTAACATCTGAGGTCGTTAGTCCCTTATACTTAGAACTACTTAAACCTAACTAACCTAAGGATATTACACACATCCGTGCCCGAGGTAGGATTCGAACCCCCGACCGTAGCAGATAAGCTCCGCAGCTGTCAGATGAAAAAAGTTGACGTTCATTTGAACGCAGCTATGAGAACCATTAGTGGAACAGTCAGATCTGCACCTGCATGTTGGTTACCAATACCATCAAACAACTATCTAGCTCACCTTCGTCAAAAGGCGGTTCTCTCAAAATTTGTCAAAAATGAGTGAGTCTCTCTTCATAAAGACTTAATCTCCCTGCCTGGGAAACGCCTCAAACCTAGAAGAGCAGCGTATGAAGAAGGAGTCCAAATACTCCCCACTAGGCTCACCCGCGGCGCTGAAACTAAATGTGAGTGGTACGACACGGAAATCCGGAACCACGTACTTAATTAACACCGAACTGTCAACTTCCAGGCTGTCATAATACGGGAGAGGTGTGGCGACAGCGTAACAGATATCAGACGAGGAAGGTATGTGCAAATACAACATGCACAAGTGGGACTTTTGCACTGACAGTACATGTGACTGTGGTGACATTCAGATGAAGAGCCACATTGTAAATGACTGTCCCAACAGAAGCTGCGCTTGTCACATAAAGAGTCTGCATGAAAAATCCAATGAGCCGCTCCACTGGAATGAGTCTTCCTACATATTTGATATTTATATAGTGTAAATAGTTGCGCATGTGTAATTTTTGTAAATGTGTATTGGACTTCCAATTGATGCATAAGACAATAATAATAAAACTGCAGTATTCATGTCTAATAGTTACGTTTGCGAAAAATTTAGCTGGCGAATAACAAAGTTATAAAAGGCTAGTTCTGTTTCTTCCTGGTACAGCACGCATTAAGTTTTATATTCCATCCGATATATATAATATAGCGGCTGGAATACTGGGAAGAGGAATAATGAGAAAGGGGCAGCCAGCCTGCAGTATGACATGGTGACCTTTCAGTCAGCTTTGGCCGCTTCGACCGTCACGTAGCATTGCTAACGCAGACGCCACAAACGCACGAAAAGTGAAGAAGATACTACTGAAAAAATAAGTAAATCTAAACGTGGAAAGTAGAGAATATTTATTATTCCTTTTAGGTGTAAAGTGGTAAGCGGAAAATCGAATCAGTTTTTTTTATAATAATTCAGCCATAAGACTGGAAGCAAATGAATTTGACAATTCGATTTAAACGGCTTTAGGCAGACCTATTCAGTATACTGTACCAGTCTCTCCATTTTCCACAGTTCCTCCAAAGGGCTCTGAGCACTATGGGACTCAACTGCTGAGGTCATTAGTCCCCTAGAACTTAGAACTAGTTAAACCTAACTAACCTAAGGACATCACAAACATCCATGCCCGAGGCAGGATTCGAACCTGCGACCGTAGCGGTCTTGCGGTTCCAGACTGCAGCGCCTTTAACCGCACGGCCACTTCGGCTGGCACACAGTTCCTCCAACAACGTCTGTATAACAGAAGATATTTTTCTTATTTTTTGATTCAGCTGAAGTTATTCGGTCATGGAACAGATCACTTCATGCATACTTTCACAAATTAAAATAAAATTGTGCACTAGTGATACCTTTTACAAACGCTTGTAATCTACTGGAGAATCTCTTGTAACGAACAAAATTAATTTGCCACAAATAACTTTCCAATTTCATACGAAAATCTTCTGGTTATTACTTGTGTTACTCAGTCTGGCGCCTATTGAACTGTAAACTGCAGAATGACGCACATTATCCTCTAAGAAGTGATTTTTTTCCGACTGCTTGTGCAGCGCGCCACGAGTTATTCTCCTGTGCCGATCTCTTCATCGTAGAGTAGTATGTACCTAATGTTCTGAATTACTTGTACATATCGTAATCGCGCTCTTTGTTTACGTTTCTTGCTCTCTGTTGCTCCCTCTAGCACATTGGAAGTTATTCCGAAATTTGTTAATACATATCTGTCATTCTATTATCCCTACTAACTAATATTTCGGATATGAGGCGTCTAGGATCAAAACTGGCCAAGATACAAAATTTATCAAAACAAGTACCGGATATCAATTTAAAGTAGAAGTATATCACTGTTCGTGTTTGAGAGCACTGAATTCCTGGTCGTGCAATAGAGCGGCCGAAGTATTATAGGCAGTGAATTTACAACCGGCCATGTCGAGGAACACACAACGCTCTTACTCTCGCAGCACTTTTGTCTTGAATATTGTGTTGTTAGACTGCGCATCAGTGTGTCCTAAGCAGTAGGCAAAATAATTCCTTATAGCGTACATTCTCTGAGGTAATAATATTTCATTTGTACATTAGCAGCGCTAATCTTTTGTACTAATTTCCATATTCACTGGTTTCTTACCGTAACTGGTACGAAAGCAATCCTATTTCTTGTGTGCTTGTATTTTGTCATTATTTACCCAATTGTAGGCCATTCATTTCTCTCTCAAGACCGTGCTTTTGAGGGAATTTAGAAAGAAGTTTTGAGGTATGACACCCTTACAGACCCTGATGAGTATGAACACATATTATCTAAACACGGAACTATTTCTCATCTGTGTATGGCTTGTGAGTCGAATAATTGTAAATCACAGGCTGCTGGTGAATTTAAATCTCCTTCTCAATGGTATTTTCTATTAGCAAAGACCAAAAGAATTATTATGAAGAAAATAGAGAAGGTACAAAATTCTGTCCGTTTAAAGCATGAGGTACTTTACAATAATGATATGGGAAGTACCAAAGTCTGTGTAAAAGAGAAAATCACTGGCTCAAATGACACCTCGCACACAGTGATAAAAGGCATTACTCTCCCTGTCTCTAAAAGAAAATACATAAAAAAATTTCCTGCAGAAAAGCTTTGGCCCGTCGAGGAAAACCTTCAGTCGTTGAAGTTTTGTAAAACGACAATATTAGCTACTGAAACAGCTTGCACTGTAATGAGAGCTCCAACACAGTCTTCGAGGACTGAACCAATGCTTCACGTAAAATACCTGTTATGGTAATCTAAATGAGAGAAAACTAAAGACTTAAAAAACAATATTACTTAGTATCTATGAACAGTGTTTATCACAATAATGATTCTGTTAACGAACGTGATTACTTGCAGATCATTTTCTTTTTATTACGTTCAAGATCTAAGTGAACCGCCAACTTTTAGAGAGAGCTGCTTTGTATGCCCCTCTGTTTTATGATATTCTTCTTGATATATTATTATCGAGTTTATGTTGAAGTGCTTCTTTGTTGCTATAAAGGAAAGTAAGGCGAACCAAAGACTGCTTTTTATTGGAAGAACACTTAGGACATGCAGCAGATCGACTAAAAAGACTGCCTACACCAGACTTGTCCGTCCTCTTTTGGAGTACTGTTGCGTGGTGTGCGATCCTTACCATATAGGATTGACGGAGTAAATCGAGAAAGATCAAAGAAGGGTAGCACGTTATGTATTATCCCGAAATAAGGGTGAGAGTGTCACTGAAATGATACAGGGTTTAGGATGGACATCATTAAAACAAATGCATTTTTCTTTACGGCAGAATCTTCTCACGAAATTTCAATCACCAGTTTTCTCCTCTAAATGCGAAAATATTTTGTTGGCGGTGACTACATAGAGAGAAACGATCATCTTAATAAAATAACATATATCAGAGATCGCAAGGAAAGATATATGTATTCGTTTATCCCGCGTGCTATTCGACAGTGGAATAATAGTTATTGTGAAAGTGGTTCGTTAAGCCCTCTGCCAGCCACATACGAGTGATTTGCAGCGCATCCATGTATAATTAGATGATTTTACAATGTCACTTTAAATTCATTTAGTTGCGTTTTTCACAAGGTTTTTTGGACCTTAAAAGAGTTCAGTTTTATAAAACTAGAGTAAAATTTTATAAAATTGCAACAAAACCGGGCAAGTGAAAACTATTCTTCCTTTGCTCTCCTATTCTACAGAGAAACTCCTCAGTTCTTATTTTACCTGTCAACATAATTTTCAGCATTGGCTGCCCACATAATTTTCAGCTTCCTTTTGTGACTGACATTTCAAACGTTTCATTCCCTTCTTTTACTTTTTTACCTCAGCATCGCATAATTCAGTGCTGTATTCTGGAAGTAAACTTTCACAAATTTCTTTCTGGAGGTTAATACTAGTAGACAGTTCTGAAGTTTAACACTAGCAGACTTGGCTTAGCGGAGGAAACAGAATTCCTTTACTTTGTCTGCTACAGGATTCTTAACTTCGATGTTGATTGTAGGTAATGTTCCTTAAAATTTTTGTCTTTCTTTGGTTTACTGTCAGTCTGTATACGTTGAATTTCAGTTTCAATTTTGAACCTTCATGTTATTTTCTTCAATGCTCCTTCTACAATTGAATTTCAGTTTCACTTTTGAACCTTCATGTTATTTTCTTCAATGCTCCTTCTACAATTACACAGACTGACAGAAAGAGAAGAATTACCGCATCCTTGCCTTACTCCCATTTTAATCCGAACATGTCGCTCTTGGTAATATTCGACTGTAAATCGTTTTCCAACAAAATTTCTACTGTTTTAACAATGTAGCTCTAGTATGAGTAATACTACTTTATTAAAAACAAATTCCATAGCCGAACAATTAGAGTGTCGTATTCTTACACATCTGAACAGCGAAGTTCAGGAAATCACGCAGTAAATCGTCTCATTAGCTACTTTTCTTATTTACTCGATAATATTCTCTCACAAGTACCTCAAAATAAGGTGCTATACATGACAGAAGTGTTCAACTAAACGGTCATTCTCGTTTCATAGTTGTCAACAAAGATAGTAGCAATCAGTTGTCTGCAAAAGGAAGTTTTATACTAAACTTCCTGGCAGATTAAAACTGAGTGCCGGACCGAGACTCAAACTCGGGACCTTTGCCTTTCGCGGGCAAGTGCTCCACCATCTGAGCCACCCAGGCATGTATCACAACCTCACCTTAAAGCTTCATTTCCGTCATTGCCTCGCCTCCTACCTTCAAAGCTTCGCAGAAGCTCTCCTGCAGGTTTCTGCGAAGTGTGGAAGGTAGAAGACGAGGCAATAGCGGAACTGAAGCTACCCCGGCGCCTACGACTTTTGCTAACTAACCTGTATCGTTATTTAGATGCTCAATGAAGACTGTGAAGTATGATTCGTTTCGCGAGGATTTTTATTAATGCTTAATCATGGTCCTACAGACTTCAAAATGGTGGTGGAATTTTTTTTTTTTTTTTCACAGCGTCGTTGTGCGTTGTGTTGGCCGCCAGTGCTGCTCCTAATTCTGCGAGTAGAAATCGAAGTGATTCTCTCGCTAGCAGCGGACGAAATGCCCTTAGTTCTTCCTGTCTTCCCTCTAAAATTTGCCCTTTCTTCGAGAGCCAATCCTGGCCTCTCCCGAGTAGTCATCCAATCACAAGACTCAATTTTCGTGGAACATTCTCCCAATTCTCAATAATTTTCCAAAACTGCTGCGTTAGACCAAGCTGACCAATGAAATTCCCACATTTTCGCGCCCATTGGCCTACAACTATGGAAAGGAAGGTGTTTCGGCTCTGTGCTGTTGGTGTCTCAAAGGAGCGCGTTAACATCTTATTTCCTACGACCATCCAAAGATTCCGTCTGCTTTTTATATATATAGAATAGCAGCCTGCATTGCTGCGAAAGGTGGATATACACTGTACTAGTGCCGACATTGTGCATGCTCTGTTGCCTGTGTCTATGTGCCTGTGGTTCTGTCAGTGTGATCATGTGATGTATCTGACCCCAGGAATGTGTCAATAAAGTTTCCCCTTCGTGGGACAATGAATTCATGGTGTTCTTATTTCAATTTCCAGGAGTGTATTAGGAGGACCGGAAAATAATGTCATTTCTGCGGATGTCGATATTCGTTTATTCCTTTGTCATTTATCAGTTCATTGTTTGCCAAAGACATTTTAATGTTATAGTGACTTGTTTACTAGTAAATCTGAATACCAAATATCAGCGGAGATACGTACTCAGCCATCGGATTTCCATTTATTCTGATCGCACAACATTTTCTAAGTGGTAAAAATTTTGAAATGTAAGTGATGGCCAACATGCCATCTCCATGTATCGATTTCGCACTGAAATTTTGCGCATTAAATGACAATAGATTGTTGACAACGAGAGTGATTACATCACTGATTAAAAATAAACACTTGTCCCCAATTTGTGTGTTGGAACTTGAAGTAAGAAAACGACATTACTTTCCGGGCCCCGTAATACATGTTCAGTGATCTAAAATTGAGTATCTTTTTATACATTGCGCGATACCGTCTGACTTTTCCTGACCAGCAGTGCATTTTCGCTACTGCGTCATCAGACTGCGTTGTTGTCGTGGTGTTATGAGGGCACCCAAGTGAAACATAAAATGTAATTAAATGTCTAGGGAAATTAAGAGCTTTGTAAATAAAGTTATATTGCTGTCACGTGCCCGCTGACGTCGTAACGACTCTTATTGGTAATACGTTTACTTCCAAGGCCCTTAGATCCAGACGGTTCGCAGAGGCAAACCCGTCAGACACAGCCAGCAGAACTTCGTCGCTAGCAGCAGCGTAATGAGAAGCGCTAACGAAGAAGTAACAGGCGTGAAACAAGGTCGTCCGGGATAGCCCGGAAGGGCACTGCGGGCGGACGCCTCAGTAGAACAAAACATCCCGGGGAGAAAATACGCTGGCCGTTACGTAAGAACAGCTACAGCGGGGTCAACACCCAAATCACATAACTCAGAATTCCAGCCAATGTTTCTAGTGTCGGAACATAACACATTCTACGTCTGTTTGGCTCCCCATCATCCGCAGTATCTGTTATATATTAATTGATATCTAGTATTTTTTTTCTATTTTACTCGTACTACAGCATCTATTTCGAACAGTTGAGAAGTTAATGTAATGTTTGAGTACAGCATGTCCAATAATCGATAACATCTTTCTATACAGTGATATATTTAAGAGTTAAAATTCAGAGTTTCTTACTTTGGCACGATCATGTAAACTTACTTACATTGCTGGCAAATAAAATTGAAATATCATGCAACAAATTTAAAACTGGTGTGATATGTACAACGTATTTGGATATACAAGGGATTAGCATTTCTGCGCAATCGCACAATGTAGCTAAGACTAACGGCGTCTGTATTAAGGCGAGATTACGCAGTGTGTTTCGCGTAACCCTCCTACCTCTCCGGCTAATTAGGATTTTCTGTATGACCGTGTACCCGAAGTCCCTAATCAGTGGGGAAAAGTCATCTACTCCGAAGAATAATGCAAAACCGAGAGAAATAGATGAAGTTGTAACCGAATCGCCACTGCTCAGTATTTTAGCAATGACCCTTAGCTAAAAATTTCTGTTAACTATATATATTTTTTAATTACATAAACTAGTTTTTCAATTAAAAGTCGTTAGTGGAAAATTTGGAAGAAAGGTTTTGAAAGTATGTCATTAATGAAATAACCAATGGTCGCCAATTCCTCACCGGAACAAGAATAATTAAACTGAAACTGAACTTTATGCTCGTAAGCAATCTGACGTAAGAATAGTTGTTGGCGTTATGACATAGGAACAGTAACTAACGCACACTTTCATGTGCTTCACACCACACATGTCACAGCAGTCAGAGAATAATCACATAGAAAACACATAAATCATGTTAATTTTCAAAGAGAAATTAAAGTAAGAGTGTTTACTTGCTGTGGACAGAAACTTTTTTTACGTTACTCGCCGTAATACTGACTGTCGTAATTGTAGAAAGCAGAAAGATAGTTTCAATTTAACAGTTACTTTGATATTTATTTGTAATAAAGTTATAAATTATGCCACAAGCTATAAATTTGAACTGTGCTTTGACAATGAAATTCAGTCTCCAAGTTACGTAAAGTTTTACAACCATTTTTTTGTTATGAAAGTTACTCTATTTTTAGCAAATGAATTAGTACTCGCTTTTGTATCATTCTGTTTCTGACATTATTCATACTACAACCAAAGATTTCATTACTACTTAATTGTTCCAAAGTTGGAAAAATTATGTTCCGATAATCTAGTAAATTAATGTTCACTCATTTTCAGTACATTTTCTGATTATCTCGGTTCATACAAAGGGATAGAATGGATGGTACTTGGATAATGACGTAGGAAAATTATTTACGTCACAATGTGCACGAAAACAACGTCATTCAAACAATAAAATTCCAACTACGCTGGTCAGTCTATTACACTTCTAGTTATAAAAAGTCTAAATCTTACTTCACTTCGTGATGCCGTTGCTTTGTCGAGTGGCTTCATTTAGCGGTAAATAGGACACAGATTTATCTTGTTGCCATACAATAGCACATAACAGTACTCTTGATGTTATGTGAATTACTCTGGCTGCATTGGTACTGTGCCCAATAAATGCCATAGCTTGCCCACATTAAACATCCGCCGAAACAAGCATTTCAATTTTCACTGCTTCGCACTTCGGAAACAGACTTTTTGTCACCACACTTTTGCATTTTTCACACCGGCGAATGCACACACCAACGACACTCACCGTCTACTCGCGACTCCCAGCTGCTACTTTTGTGGCGCCCTCGCATGCCCAGCGATAGGACATTTACAATATTTATTACACTCTTTGACAATAGCTTTTCCCTGACTAGTCCAGAGTGTCTACTTACAAAATGTTAACATTCCATGCGTATTCTCTTTCTTAAATAACAAATAGCTTTTATAACTTGACAACATATTTACAAGAATAATATTCAGCACAACTAATGAGGTAAACTTCGCAGAACACGTAGAAAATGTATGATTATCTACAGAGTTGTGGTGTTACAAAATGGTTCAAATGGCTCTGAGCACTATGTGACTTAACATCTGAGGTCATCAGTCCCCTAGAACTTAGAACTACTTAAACCTAACTAACCTAAGGACATCACACACATCGATGCCCGAGGCAGGGTTCGAACCTGCGACCGTAGCGGTCGCGCAGTTCGAGACTGTAGCGCCCTAGAACCGCTCGGCCACTCCGGCCGGCTGTGGTGTTACAGGCTGTTTGTTAGAAGTTCGTGTCTACACCTCGTGAAGGAAGGAGAACATGCCGAAATTAGACGAAGGCACGATCGCAGCCTATCGAAAATGCAATGTACGGTTTCGTGATATTGTTGGTCGACTTAGTCGTGATTCCAGGATTTCAATTGCCACACATGGCTAGCACCTGAGAGAATAAGACATATTGTTCGGTCGTCTGTGCAGCATGGCACATCCAAGTGACGTACAGATAGTAAAGTAATGGGTCTGTTTGCAGCAAGTGAAGTATGCACACGGAGCGTGTGACGGGGTTTTGGAGTAGCACAGGCCACCAGCAGTGTAGCCATTGTTGTGGCTCCCTTGATGTAGCAGCAGAGAGATGCGCGGAAGTAGTGGTGTGCCAAACGACAGCACTGGACGCAGGAGTGCGCCAAGTTCTCTCTTCAAGACGGGTCTCAGTTCTGCTGAAAGCATGTGATGATGAATGTATCCATGTGTGTAGGCTCCAAGGAGAACGAACGTTGTCATACTGCATTCATCAGCGTCGCACGGATCCACCACCTTGCGTGATGGTATGATGTGGCTTCGGGTACACAATATGATCGCCTCTGGTTCACATGACCGGTAGTTTAGAAAGCAGGCGCTACATTTCCGCTGTGTTGAGGCCGGCGGCTGTGCGCTATCTTCAATGTCTCGATAAAGGTATCTTTCAACAAGATAACAAAGTACCACATGTTGCCTATATTTTACTCACCTACCTAGTAACAGGTGTTATTCGATTGTTCTCCTGACATTCAAACTCGATTTCCTGCTTCATTTGAGTCATTGCTTTTATATGCAGCAGCACTGTGTACTAAACTGCGCGCTCTGTATATTCCCAAATCAGATACAAACTTAACCACGTATCCTAGCTCCTATACTATAGAAGCAGAATAAGTAAAATTGCATTGTTTGGTCCTTTTTTATGTTGCAATTTTAATGGCCAGCAGTTTATTGCTTAACCACATATGACGATGCTATTTATTGCAATAATTCGTACATTGAAAAAAACTTTTTCTCAGAAATTAGTTCACAAAACTGGCATTCGATTCATATGTGAGAAATATTATTTCGCCTGATAACGTTAATTAAAGAAGACAGACAATAGAGAAACTAAGGAAAAATATGATGTAAGTCACTCAAAGAAGCCAAAAAAAAATCGCATTTCATTTGCAAGAAATCTTTTCAGCTGTCTTTAGTCCTAAGTAAACAAGTGTAAAACTTAACTAATCCTTTGACAAGCGTGTGACAATAAGTTGTCACTTTACGGGGAATACACTCCTGGAAATGGAAAAAAGAACACATTGACACCGGTGTGTCAGACCCACCATACTTGCTCCGGACACTGCGAGAGGGCTGTACAAGCAATGATCACACGCACGGCACAGCGGACACACCAGGAACCGCGGTGTTGGCCGTCGAATGGCGCTAGCTGCGCAGCATTTGTGCACCGCCGCCGTCAGTGTCAGCCAGTTTGCCGTGGCATACGGAGCTCCATCGCAGTCTTTAACACAGGTAGCATGCCGCGACAGCGTGGACGTGAACCGTATGTGCATTTGACGGATTTTGAGCGAGGGCGTATAGTGGGCATGCGGGAGGCCGGGTGGACGTACCGCCGAATTGCTCAACACGTGGGGCGTGAGGTCTCCACAGTATATCGATGTTGTCGCCAGTGGTCGGCGGAAGGTGCACGTGCCCGTCGACCTGGGACCGGACCGCAGCGACGCACGGATGCACGCCAAGAC
Organism: Schistocerca nitens; assembly: GCF_023898315.1. Classification (NCBI taxonomy): domain Eukaryota; kingdom Metazoa; phylum Arthropoda; class Insecta; order Orthoptera; family Acrididae; genus Schistocerca; species Schistocerca nitens. The sequence goes on along the minus strand of NC_064615.1, from coordinate 555,530,966 downwards.
CGTAGGATCCTACGCAGTGCCGTAGGGGACCCCACCTCCACTTCCCAGCAAATTAGGGACACTGTTGCTCCTGGGGTATCGGCGAGGACCATTCGCAACCGTCTCCATGAAGCTGGGCTACGGTCCCGCACACCGTTAGGCCGTCTTCCGCTCACGCCCCAACATCGTGCAGCCCGCCTCCAGTGGTGTCGCGACAGGCGTGAATGGAGGGACGAATGGAGACGTGTCGTCTTCAGCGATGAGAGTCGCTTCTGCCTTGGTGCCAATGATGGTCGTATGCGTGTTTGGCGCCGTGCAGGTGAGCGCCACAATCAGGACTGCATACGACCGAGGCACACAGGGCCAACACCCGGCATCATGGTGTGGGGAGCGATCTCCTACACTGGCCGTACACCACTGGTGATCGTCGAGGGGACACTGAATAGTGCACGGTACATCCAAACCGTCATCGAACCCATCGTTCTACCATTCCTAGACCGGCAAGGGAACTTGCTGTTCCAACATGACAATGCACGTCCGCATGTATCCCGTGCCACCCAACGTGCTCTAGAAGGTGTAAGTCAACTACCCTGGCCAGCAAGATCTCCGGATCTGTCCCCCATTGAGCATGTTTGGGACTGGATGAAGCGTCGTCTCACGCGGTCTGCACGTCCAGCACGAACGCTGGTCCAACTGAGGAGCCAGGTGGAAATGGCATGGCAAGCCGTTCCACAGGACTACATCCAGCATCTCTACGATCGTCTCCATGGGAGAATAGCAGCATGCATTGCTGCGAAAGGTGGATATACACTGTACTAGTGCCGACATTGTGCATGCTCTGTTGCCTGTGTCTATGTGCCTGTGGTTCTGTCAGTGTGATCATGTGATGTATCTGACCCCAGGAATGTGTCAATAAAGTTTCCCCTTCCTGGGACAATGAATTCACGGTGTTCTTATTTCAGTTTCCAGGAGTGTATTTTTCAGCACTGTTTTTGTTGAAGTTAACTTCTGTAAGTCATGTACTAAGGTTACCAACTACCCAATTTGATTGTCATTGACACTGAATTACTGGTCATTCAGAAAGACGTCTGTGTTATCTCAAGATGAAAAAAATGACCGTTCATCTACATCTCTATCCACATGTATACTCCCAAGTCAGTTTACCGTGTATGGCGCAGGATACTGCTGGTAACACCACCTTTTCCTCCTACACCTGTTCGGTACATGCACGGGAGGAATGATTTTTTATGAAGCTCTATATCAGCTCTAACTTCTTTGATTTTCTTGTTCTCATCACTTCTGAAAGCATATGTGGGAGGAAGTAATATGTTTTCAGAGTCTTTCCGAAACGTATTCTCTCAATGCTTCGACATTAAACCTCTCCGTAATGCATAGCGCCTCTCTTGTAATGTGTGCCACTACAGTTTGTTGCACACGTCCGTTTCACTCTTGCGCCGATTAAAGAATCACGTGACGGAACGCGTCCTGATCGTTGGATCTTCTCTACCTCCTCTATTAACCTTACTGATGTACAATACTCGGCCTAGTGAGAGCTTTGCAAGCCACTTCTACGAAATGAAGTAGACTGTGCAACAAAATTAGAGGCTCATATTTTCGAAACCACGTAACTGTTTCCCAATGAGATGCTTGTATGAAACTTGACACAGATGTGCGTAAAATCTTCCTCTGTAATGATTCAAAGGCGTGGCGCTCTGACACGTCACACTCGAGCTCGGCGACGCTTCAAACGATTGGGACAAAAAAAAAAAAAAAAACGCAGCACAGAATTTAATGTGAAGTGTAAAGAGGGTTAATGGTGTCACACATCCCTAACTTCTGTTCCTGCAGTATCCTAGAATCCTTGAATATATTCTCAGTTAGAATAACATAAACTTTCTTGAGACTAAGAAACTTGGCTTTTTAGGAAGCATTGCTCGTGTGAAACTCAGCTTGCCCTTTTATCACATGATATACTGAGAAATATGGATGAAGGGCCGGCCGTGGTGGTCTCGCGGTTCTAGGCGCGCAGTCCGGAACCGTGCGACTGCTACGGTCGCAGGTTCGAATCCTGCCTCGGGCATGGAAGTGTGTGATGTCCTTAGGCTAGTTAGGTTTAAGTAGTTCTAAGTTCTAGGGGACTAATGACCACAGCAGTTGAGTCCCATAGAGCTCAGAGCCATTTGAACCATGGATGAAGGGCAACAGGCTAATTCCATATTTCTGGAATTCCGGAAAGCATTTGACACGGTGTCCCATTGCAGGCTGTTAAGAAAGGTACGAGAATACGGAATAAGTTCACAGATATGTGAGTGGCTCGAAGAATTCTTAAATAATAGATTCCATTATGTTGTCCTCGACGACGAGTGTTCATCAGAGACAAGAGTATCGTCAGGAGTGCCCGAAGGAAGTCTGATTGGACCGCGGCTGTTCTCTATGTACATAAACGATTTGGCGGACAGTGCGGGCGGTAATGTGCGGTTGTTTACTGATGATGCCGTGGTGTACGGTAAGGTGTCGAAGTTGAGTGACTGCAGGAAGATACAAGAAAACTTAGATAATATTTCTAGTTGGTGTGATGAATGGCAGCTAGCCCTAAATGTGGACAAATGTAAGTTAATGTGGATGAGTAGGAAGGACAAACCTGTAATGTTCGAATACAGTATTACTACTATCAAGTCGTTTAAATATCTGGGCGTTACGTTGCAAAGCGGTGTGAGGTGGAACGAGCATGTAAAAACTGTGGTAAGGAAGGTAAATGTTCGATTTATTGGGAGAATTCTAGGAAAGAATGGTTCATCCGTAAAGGAGACCGCATATAGGACACTGTTGGGAACTATTCTTTAGTACTGCTCGAGTGGTTGGGATCCGTACCAGGTCGGGTTGAAGGAAGACATCGAAGCAATTCAGAGGCGGGCTGCTAGATATGTTACTGGTTGCTCGAACACAGAAGTGTTACGGAGATTCTTCAGGAACTCAAATGGCAGTCCCTGGAGGTAAGAAGACATTCTTTTCGAGAAAAACCTTTTGAGAAGGTATAGAGAACCGGCATTTGAAGCTGACTGCCGAACGATTCCACTGCCGCCAACATACATCGCGGGTAAGGACCATGAAGGTAAGATACCAGAAATTAGGATTCATACGGAGGCGCACAGACAGTCGTTTTACCGTCCCTCTATTTGCGAGTGGAACAGTAGGGGAAATGACAAGTAGTGGTGCAGGGTACCCTCCGCCACGCACTGTGCGGAGGGCTTGCGGAATATCTGTGTAGATGTATACAGGGTGGTCCATTGATAGTGACCAGGCAATATCTCACGAAATAAGCATCAAACGAAAAAACTACAAAGAACGAAACTCGTCTAACTTGAAGGGGGAAACCAGATGGCACTATGGTTGGCCCGCTAGATGGCGCTGCCAGAGGTCAGACGGATATCAACTGCGTTTTTTAAAAAATAGGAACCCCCATTTTTATTATATATTCGTGCAGTACGTAAAGAAATATGAATGTTTTAGTTGGACCACTTTTTTCGCTTTGTGATAGATGGCGCTGTAATAGTCACAAACGTATAAGTACGTGGTATAACCTAACATTCCGACAGTGCGGACGGTATTTGCTTCGTGATACGTTACCCGTATTAAAATGGACCGTTTACCCTTTGCGGAAAAGGTCGATACCGTGTTGATGTATGGCTTTTGTGATCAAAATGCCCAGCGGGCGTGTGCTATGCATGCTGCTCGGTATCCTGGACGACATCATCCAAGTGTCCGGACCGTTCGCCGGATAGTTACGTTATTTAAGGAAACAGGAAGTGTTCAGCCACATGTGAAACGTCAACGACGACCTGCAACAAATGATGATGCCCAAGTAGGTGTTTTAGCTGCTGATGCGGCTAATCCGCACATCAGTAGCAGACAAATTGCGCGAGATTCGGGAATCTCAAAAACGTCGGTGTTGAGAATGCTACATCAACATCGATTGCACCCGTACCATATTACTATGCACCAGGAATTTCATGGCTTTGACTATGAACGTCGTGTTCAGTTCTGCTAATGGGAACAAGAGAAATTACGGGACGATGACAGATTTTTTTGCACGCGTTCTATTTAGCGACGAAGCGTCATTCACTAACAGCGGTAACGTAAAGCGACATAATATGCAGTATTGGGCAACGGAAAATCCACGATGGCTGCGACAAGTGGAACATCAGCGACCTTGGCGGGTTACTGTATGATACGTCAATATGGGAGGAAGGATAATTGGCCCCCATTTTATCGATGGCAATCTAAATGGCGCAATGTATGCTTATTTGCTACGTAATGTTCTACCGATGTTACTACAAGATGTTTCACTGCATGACAGAATGGCGATGTACTTCCAGCATGATCGATGTCCGGCACATAGCTCGCGTGCGGTTGAAGCGGTATTCAATAGCATATTCCATGACAGGTGGATTGGTCGTCGAAGCACCATACCATGGCCCGCACGTTCACCGGATCTGACGTCCCAGGATTTCTTTCTGTGGGGAAAGCTGAAGGATAGATGCTTTCGTGATCCACCGACAACGCCTGGCAACATACGTCAGCGCATTGTCAGTGCATGTGTGAACATTACGGAAGGCGAACTACTCACTGTTGAGAGGAATGTCGTTACACGTATTGCCAAATGCATTGAGGTTGACGGAAATCATTTTGAGCATTTATTGCATTAATGTGGTATTTACAGGTAATGACGCTGTAACAAAAATGGTTCAAATGGCTCTGAGCACTATGGGGCTGAACTTCTGAGGGCATCAGTCCCCTAGAACTTAGAACTACTTAAACCTAAGTAACCTAAGCACATCATACAAATCGATGCCCGAGGCAGGATTCCAGACTGTAGCGCCTAGAACCACTCGGCCGCTCCGGCCGGCCACGCTGTAACAGCATGCGTTCTCAAAAATGATAAGCTCACGGAGGTACATGTGTCACATTGGAACAACCGAAATAAAATGTTCAAACGTACCTACGTTCTGTATTTTAATTTAAAAAAAGCTACCTGTTACCAACTGTTCGTCTAAAATTGTGAGCCATATGTTTCTGACTATTACAGTGCCATCTATCACAAAGCGTAAAAAGTGGTCCAACTAAAATATTCATATTTCTTTACGTACCACACGAATATGTAATAAAAAATCGGGGCTCCTATTTTTAAAAAACGCATTTGATATTCGTTTGACCCACGGCAGCGTCATCTAGCTGGCCAACCATAGCGTCATCTTGTTTCCCCCTTCAAGCTAGGCAAGTTTCGTTTTTTGTAGTTTCTTTCGTTTGACGCTTATTTGTTCAGATATTTGGCGCGGTCACGATCAATGGACCAACCTGTATATACATATTGATATGTGTGGATCAAGAACAAAACCCTGCGGTAACTCACATGGGCAAACAAAAATTAGAATATTTAAATGACATTATAAGCGTGGTATGGTGCAGCATCTTAATGGCGGTAAAAAGATTAACCTGAGACAGGAAAAATGTAGGTCGTCACCAATTAACCCGGAACGCTGATGACTTTAAGAAGAGGTGTCGGGAAGCACGTTCACATTTTGAGGCAGTAGCGGGCAGCAGCGGCGCGCTGCGGCTTTAATTAAGAGTCGGTAAATGGGGGCAGCCCCTCCGCCGCGAATCATATTTGCATCGCGATGAGGCCGCGCGAGCCGGCCCGCCGTGCCGCCTTACGTCCGCCCGGCGCAGCCACGGCGACGCGGCTCAGCACGTGCGGCTGACGTCTGCTGCCGCGGTTCACAGCGTTTGGCACACGACTCGCATCTGGACTAATGTTTCGAGCACTTTACACGAGCTTAGGTTAACCGTGAGCAGGAAACGACACTGCACAGCTGGCCGTTAAAATTCCGAAACCATGAAGGCGTGTTACAACGAACGTTGAATTGCCGTGTAGTGTATTGCACGCTTGGATACACGAAACGATCAGCTTTCAGTGCAGCTGCGCAAATTGCACTGCACATTTGCACATACAAAAATGACGGTAATATCGCTTACAGGAGGTATAAAAGGGCAGTGAACTGCCGGATCTGTCATTTGTACTCTGGTGATTCATGTGGAAAGGTTTCCGATGTGATTACGGCCGCACGAGGGGGGTCAACAGACTCTGAACGCGGAATGATAGTTGGAGCTAGACGCATGGGACATTCTGTTTAGGAAATCGCTAGGGAATTCAGTATTCCGAGATCCACAGTGTCAAGAGCGTGCCGAGAATACATTTCAGGCATTGCCTCTCACCACAGACAACGCAGTGGCCGACAGCCTTCACTTAATTAACGAGAGCAACGGCGTTTGCGTTGTCAGTGCTAGCAGACAAGCAATGTTGCTTCAAATAACCGCAGAAATCGACGTGGGACGTACGACGAAGGATCTGCTTTGGCAGTGCGACGAAATGTGACGTTAATGGGCTGTGGCAGCAGACAACCGACGTAAGTTCCTTTGCTAACATCACGACATCACTTGTAGCGCATCTCCTGGGTACGTGACCATATCGGTTGGATCCTAGACGACTGGAAAATTGTGGCATGATCTGATGAGTCCCACTTTCAGTTGGTAATAGCTGATTGTAGGGATCGAGTGTGGTTCAGACACCACGAGGCCATAGACTCAAATTGTCAACAAGGCGCTCTGTAAGCTGGTGGTGGCTCCATAACGGTGTAGGCTGTTTACATGGAATGCACTGGATCCTTTGGTTCAACTGTACCGTTCATTGATTCTAAATGGTTATGTTCGGCTCCATGGAGATCACTTGCAGCCATTCATAGACCTCACGTTCCCAAACAGCGAGGGCATCCCATGAGTTGTCATCTCAGTGCAAGTGGCTGTAACGCCAACTACGAGGCTCGTGTGGAAAGTAGAGAACTAAATAAAGACGAATTATATAGACACAAAACTTTATCAACACATTTACTTGATGCCAAGCCAGGGACCGGGGCTTTAAGGAGGATTTCCTAACATTTCCCATTTCAGACGGTGAAGTTCTTCCTATCTTCGTGCCCATGCATGCATGTGGACGTACAATGTCATGAAGCAAAACACGCTTGCCGATAACATTTCACGTCTCCTACTCTTGAGAGTATGTAAGAGAGGAAAGTTTTCGGCAAGCGTGTTTCTCATTCATGACAATGTACGTCATCATGCATGAGCACGAAGACAGGAACAACTTCAGTATCTTAAGTGGAAATTTTTGGACGTCCTCCTTACAGCACTGGCTTGAAACCAAGTGATTTTCACTTACTCTCGAACCTGGAGCAATCTTTCGCTTAAAACAGCAAACTATGAAGACGTCAAACAAGCAGAGATATCATGACTCAAATCTTTGGTGGTAGAGTAGTACAACACGGGAATGGAAAAATCGTTCAATCGCTACAATAGCCGGCCGTGGTGGCCGAGCGGTTCTAGGCGCTTCAGTCTGGAACCGTGCGACTGCTACGGTCGCAGTTTCGAATCCTGCCTCGGGCATGGATGTGTGTGATGTCCTTAGGTTAGTTAGGTTCAAGTAGTTCTAGGGGACTGATGACCTCAGATGTTAAGTCTCATAGTGCTCAAAGCCATTTCAGCCATTCGCTACAATAAGTGCTTTTGTAGCTATGGCAACAACATTGAAAATAGAGTAAGGTAGTGTATCTTTGTAAATAAAGCTTTGTGTTGACATCTTCTGTTTTTGTTTATTTCTGTTAAAACGTTCTTTGCTTTATGGACCACCCCCGTACATTCTGGGTATATAAGGAAAGAATAGACAGTGGTTGCCTAATTGAGAAATCATATTTGAATGTTGATCGTTTTGTGAAAGATTCTTGTAATCTCGTGTAGAAGAAGGAGAAGCGTGTAACACTACACGTCATAGTTTCACAGCGGCAGGATTGTGATTTACTGAAACTGTGGTTTAAGCATCCCCGTCATTGCTGCTCTTCATGGTAGAGATGCCACGTCTTTCATGGTAACATAGAATATATCCGTGAGACTGGCGACGTACCATCAGACGTTCGAAAAAACATCACCCACACAATTCCGAAGATAGCAACAGCAGATTTGTGCGAAAACTAACAATCAATCAAATTAGCAGCTCTTACATTCAAGCTGCCGAAAAGAATAACTTACAACAGATTAGAAAAGAAAAATGAGGATCAATTATATGACATTTAATGTGGATTTAGACAAGATAAAGGCACCAGAAATGCAGTTCTCACGTTACGCTTAATAATGGAAGCAAGTCTGAAGAAAAATCAAGATACGCTTAAAGCTCTCGTGGCCCTAGAAAATGCTTTCGACAATGTAGAATGGTGCAAGTGGTTCTAAATTCTGAGATCAATAGGATGAATCTGTAGGGAAATGTGTAATACATAATATGTCCACTACCCCAAACGAAACAGTAAGCATGGACGACGAAATGATCGTATTGAAGGGGATGTAAGAGAGGGATGCAGTCTTTCTTGTCTACTGTGCAATCTATACTTCGAAGAAACAGTAATGAAAATCGCAAAAACATTCAGAGTGGGGTTAAAATTAACGGTGAAAGGAAAACAATGATAAGGACTTTATCCTCATGAAGAAGAATTTCAGGATCTATTGGATACAATGAACTGTCTAATGAGTACAGAGTACGGAATGAGAGTAAACAAGAAAAAGACAAAGGTAATAAGATGTTGCAGAAAGAAAGACGGCAAGAAACTTAAAGTCAAAACTGGATATCACGAAGTTAAGGAACTCTGCTACCTTTGAAGAAAAATTACCCATGACGGGCAAAGAAATGATGACATAAAAAGCATTCTAGCACAAGCAAACAGGGGATTCCTGGTAGAGAGGGCTTAATTTGAAGACGAAATTTCTGATAATGTACATTTGGATCACAGCATTCTATGGTAGTCAATAATAGGCAGTGGGAAAAAGGGAACAGAAGAGAACAGAAGCGTTTGAGATCTGGGGCTACAGAAGAATGTTGAAAATAAGGAGGACTGATAAGATAAGGAACGAGGAGGTTCTCCGCAGAATCGGCGAAGGAAGGAACGCACGGAAAACACTGACAATGGACAGGATAATAGACATCAGACGATAATCTCCGAAGTATTAAAGGAAGTTGTAGAAGGAAAAACTGCAGAAGAAGACTTTAAACAATTGCTTGAGGACGTAAGCTGCAAGCGCTACTCTGAGATGAGGAGTTTATCGCAGCAGGGGGATTTGCGGTGGGCCGCACCAAAGCAGTCAGAAGACTGCTGATTAAAAACTGTCAAAAAATATTTAAAAAATTTTTTCAAACCAAAGAAAGACTTCAAAAAATGTACTACAATCCAAAGATGTCTTTCAAAGTGACAAACCAGTTATTAGGGAATATCATTAACCTACCTACGACATATGCTAAACATTGGTATGACAAGCTCTCTATGATATTTTTCAAGAACTTGTAATAGTAAAAAAAAGCAGTTGTTACAATCTGGAAGCTAATTTATGTGGTGATGATTTTATTGTACTATCTAGCTTGATAAGATAATTTACACTAATCATATCTGTTAACTGCAATATTTTCAATAGTGTGCGGGATTTCTAATCAGTACAAAAGAAAGTAAATTTATGTGCCAGTTTCTGGATGTAACTGAAGTATATCATTATTTTTTTCCACAACAGTTCATTTGTTCCGGGCACAGATGAACTTTTTGCAGTTGAACTTTAAATGTAATTTTCTGTTACATACTATACAGGGACCTCCGATTTTGTCAGTACTTGTTGGATTTGAAGGCCACTGTTCTGAAACAGATTTCTTAAAGCATTGTGATGCAGTTCTCAAAACAACTTGAAAAAGATCGCCTTCGAAGACCAGAATAAAGTAGAAAAAATTTGTATGTTATTAACACAGTGCTTGGTAGCAAAGTGCGTAGTGTAGAAGTCTGTTGATTGTATAGTCGCTGGATCGAGTCTCCGTGGGAGCAGAATTTCATTGATTTTATTTAAATCTCGTTTTTTCAACAAATAGAAATGTTAATTAACAAATATTGAATTACAATATCTTAATAACAGTTATATCTTTCTGTACTTAATTATCAATTATAAATTATAAATATGAAAATAAATTAAAATTAGATAAGACATGTGAAGACCTCGTTATTAAATGAAAAAGTTATACATATTAGTAATACTGCTGAATTCAATAAATGAAAGGGTATTTAATTCCCTATTTGGAGTTTCACATTTTTTCACCAGTTTTTAATTTAATGTGAGTACTGGCGTTTTCATAGAAACTGTAATTAATAAAGTAGGACTCGCATTCTGAGGGTTCATTGCAAAATTCATTATGTATATAGATAGTTCATCTATAGGTTCTGATAAGTGAGTAGCGTGTTTCAAAATATGTGACAGAAAAGGCCGCATGTTTTGACTACAATAATTTCGAAGCTTAAATTTTTTACGCCTCCAAGGGACCGTCGACCTTAGTATTTCACATCAATTTCTGCTTGATACCTCTAGCCATTCCTGAAAAAAAAATAGGTCTTAACAGACAGGCAGACAGATGGACAACAAACTGATTCTATACGTGTTTCGTTTTTACCGACAGGTACGGAATCCTAAAAATTAAAAATGTAATTTTTATTAACAATTCTCATTTATTTGTTAATTCTCATTTCTGTTTGTTAATAAATATGGCGTTTACATAAAAATAAACCAATAGCTAATGTAAAGGAGGTTCAAACAAGTGCTTTAATAGTTATAAAAATTTTGCAGTACCCCGCCAACTGCTCTGACAATAAATTACGAATGTTGTATAGTCACTTATTAGAAATTATTTAATCTACACTGTAATATTTTAGAGACACTTGTGTTTTTTTATTTTATGATTGTGTTGTACTGTTTTACGAAATAGATAACTAGGCACTGATTTTCAGATGCTGTAAGTATGAAGAAAATCGAACAGGGCAGAGCAGTCCGTAAGGTCCTCTTGGATTATTAGGGAAACAGTAATATACTCATTTCATTAACGAAGATCGCAGGGTCTCATTCTTAGGTAGTCGTTAACCCTCTGAGGACAACAGAATAGCCCGCATCTCGTGGTCGTGCGGTAGCGTTCTCGCTTCCCACGCCCGGGTTCCCGGGTTCGATTCCCGGCGGGGTCAGGGATTTTCTCTGCCTCGTGATGGCTGGGTGTTGTGTGCTGTCCTTAGGTTAGTTAGGTTTAAGTAGTTCTAAGTTCTAGGGGACTTATGACCACAGCAGTTGAGTCCCATAGTGCTCAGAGCCATTTGAACCATTTTTGACAACAGAATATTGGCACATAGATCTGTATGCAGTGCTTTAGTACACTTCTTTATCAGACAGTGATCAACCTGTTACTGGAATAAGTCATTGCGATGGTGACTTATCCTTGGAGAACATCAGGAATGGTACCTGTAGTGTGAGTAGTGGCAGCTGGGTCAAACTGGGTCAGTAATGACTGCAGCTAATAGTTACCACTTACACTTGGAACCAAAGTCATGAGTGAGCTTCCTAAAGGAGTCAAAGTGCGATAAACTACATGAAGGGTTCTGTAACAGCATTATATTCATCTCCCCCTGACGTTACTACTCACATCTGAAAGACCATCTCAGATTCTTCAAGTTTTGTCATATTCCATTGACAGGCTCATTCATCATCCCATATTGCTATGACATACAAGCGAATTGAGAGGAAGTACCATCCCCACATACAACTGTTTGGGGAAGCTTAAACAAGAACTGAGCGAAGACGGGAAGATGTCTTCGTGGCTGCGAAGACATACTGCATAGGATTTAGATACTGGCCAGTCATTTTTGCCAACTATGTGAACAATTGAACTATTTCTCTAGCCATTCCAATTACTACCCTCGCTAATAATAGGTCTAATAATACCATCGGATCGTCAGTCGTGCCCTAATTATACTTTATATCGACTTACGGTATAGCATCAGTGTACCTGGATTTACGTGCTCTGTTTCCATGTAATTTCTCGCTGTCCGTTCTTTTCACTACGGTTTTTAGCTTTGTAACATGCTTAATTTTACATTTTTGGATATTAAAAAATGAAGTTACCCAACATTATACCACTCAGAAATCTTATCAAGAACTGACTGGATATTTCTGCAACTTTTTTTCAGATGATACTTTGTTACAGAGAAACGCATCACTGCGAAAAGTCAAAGGTCACTATTAATAATGTCTGCAAGGTCTTTTATATACAACATGAACAGCAAGGAAGCCAGTACCTTTCTGTCGAGTACTGCTTAAGCTACTTCTACATCTGTCGATGGCTCTCCATACAAAATAACACGCTGTGTTCTCTCTACCAAAAGTTCCTCAACCCTGTCACAGATTCCACTTGATGTCCTACACAGACGTACTTTTTATAATAGGCGTAAATCTGGTGACTCTTTTTGGAAATCGATAATACTGCATCTACTTGACAACTTGAGCCACGATGTTCAGGATGTCCTGAGAGAAAAGTGGGAGTTTTGTTTTACATGACCCATGGTGCTTGGCAGGGAAAAGGTCACTCTGTTCGAGAAACCTCATAATGTTTGACTTCAGAATAAGTTCTACTATTTTACAACAAATGGATATCAAGGATGTTGGATGTTATGTAGATCACATCTGTTATCCTTGTTACAGAAGGGTGTGACCTGTGTTTCTCCAACTATTGAGCACGTTTCTTTGTTAGAGGAATCTACGGTAGCTTACAGTTAAAAGAGGGACTAAGACACAAATTCGGCATAAAATTTGATAGGGATCCCGCCGGTCCCTTGAGTATTGTTCAGTTTTAGCAATTTCAGCTCATTCTAATTTCACTAACACAAGTATTTCAGTCATTCATCTTTGCAGTAGTGCAAGAATTAGATAAGGGAAATACCTATGGATTTTTCAATTGAAAAGGAAAATTTGAAAACGCAGTTTCTACTTCTATTTTGCTATTTTGCTTCCCGCAGTTTCAGTCCCTGTGCCGTCCATGAGTATCTAGATACTAACCTTGGTACCAGTAATAGGCGTTTCGTATGACCGGAACTCCTTTGGTTTTTGTAAGACATCCTTCGATAACATTCTGCTACGGCAGTCGTCGAAGGCTTCACGCGTTGCCCTCTTGACATTCAAATGAGCTTTATTCAACAAGCGTCTCTCTCTAGCCCCATGTTTTGTTTTACAGGTATTATCCGGTAGTCTTTGCTTCTTTGGAAGGTTCATTCTAGTGACTATATCCCAATGATTTCGACATTGTCACTACCTCTCAATGTCGAATATTCCACGGACTCAGGCTTCCACGTTACCAACGTCACTGTTGTTACTTATTTCGCTACCTAATTGTATTTGGGGAAGAATATATATATATATATATATATATATATATATATATATATATATATATATATATACTCCTGGAAATTGAAATAAGAACACCGTGAATTCATTGTCCCAGGAAGGGGAAACTTTATTGACACATTCCTGGGGTCGGATACATCACATGATCACACTGACAGAACCACAGGCACATAGACACAGGCAACAGAGCATGCACAATGTCGGCACTAGTACAGTGTATATCCACCTTTCGCAGCAATGCAGGCTGCTATTCTCCCATGGAGACGATCGTAGAGATGCTGGGTGTAGTCCTGTGGAACGGCTTGCCATGCCATTTCCACCTGGCGCCTCAGTTGGACCAGCGTTCGTGCTGGACGTGCAGACCGCGTGAGACGACGCTTCATCCAGTCCCAAACATGCTCAATGGGGGACAGATCCGGAGATCTTGCTGGCCAGGGTAGTTGACTTACACCTTCTGGAGCACGTTGGGTGGCACGGGATACATGCGGACGTGCATTGTCCTGTTGGAACAGCAAGTTCCCTTGCCGGTCTAGGAATGGTAGAACGATGGGTTCGATGACGGTTTGGATGTACCATGCACTATTCAGTGTCCCCTCGACGATCACCAGTGGTGTACGGCCAGTGTAGGAGATCGCTCCCCACACCACGATGCCTGGTGTTGGCCATGTGTGCCTCGGTCGTATGCAGTCCTGATTGTGGCGCTCACCTGCACGGCGCCAAACACGCATTCGACCATCATTGGCACCAAGGCAGAAGCGACTCTCATCGCTGAAGACGACACGTCTCCATTCGTCCCTCCATTCACGCCTGTCGCGACACCACTGGAGGCGGGCTGCACGATGTTGGGGCGTGAGCGGAAGACGGCCTAACGGTGTGCGGGACCGTAGCCCAGCTTCATGGAGACGGTTGCGAATGGTCCTCGCCGATACCCCAGGAGCAACAGTGTCCCTAATTTGCTGGGAAGTGGCGGTGCGGTCCCCTACGGCACTGCGTAGGATCCTACGGTCTTGGCGTGCATCCGTGCGTCGCTGCGGTCCGGTCCCAGGTCGACGGGCACGTGCACCTTCCGCCGACCACTGGCGACAACATCGATGTACTGTGGAGACCTCACGCCCCACGTGTTGAGCAATTCGGCGGTACGTCCACCCGGCCTCCCGCATGCCCACTATACGCCCTCGCTCAAAGTCCGTCAACTGCACATACGGTTCACGTCCACGCTGTTGCGGCATGCTACCAGTGTTAAAGACTGCGATGGAGCTCCGTATGCCACGGCAAACTGGCTGACACTGACGGCGGCGGTGCACAAATGCTGCGCAGCTAGCGCCATTCGACGGCCAACACCGTGGTTCCTGGTGTGTCCGCTGTGCCGTGCGTGTGATCATTGCTTGTACAGCCCTCACGCAGTGTCCGGAGCAAGTATGGTGGGTCTGACGCACCGGTGTCAATGTGTTCTTTTTTCCATTTCCGTGTGTGTGTGTGTCTGTGTGTGTGTGTGTGTGTGTGTGTGTGTGTGTATTTCACCTGCTTGCTGCATCAGCAGCAAGCAAGCATCAGCGAGCAAAGATTTACTTTGACCTTTGATTTTAGACGTAATTTCTGATGAAGAACTGTAGTACCTAAAATGGTTCCTACGGCAGCTGCAGCATCCAAAGTGCAGTCGATGTGGTAACGATGTGCTAAACACACATTTCGGCAGCTGAAGATAGAGGAAAGCCCAAAACTCGTATTGCGATAAATAAAAGTACATAAAAATTGGCTGGTTGCTGTATCTCTTAAAGTAATTCAACCAGTCCAGATACTCTAGATGTAAGAACTCGTCCACGGGCTGTCCCACTTAATTACGTATTTATTTGTAAAATTTTATTACATGTGTTTATCGTTATTATTTTAGCCTTATAAATCAATTTCAGGGTTTCGTCGTTGGCGTTCATTTGCGATATTCGAAAACAGAACTAACTGATCCACAGATAAACGATCACGCTCAATTAAGAAGTATCCCCTAATTGTTTCCCAGTTGAGAGGTCAGAAAACTTGCTCTAGGGCTGCTGAAAGCACTTTTGGTGAAAGGAAATATCTTTGACAGACTCGTCGATCCTAACTTTCTTACAAGCTTATTGATTATCAATGGAAGCTATAAATACTGACACATACTCTGATGAGCCAAAACATGACTACCACTTCTCACCGCGAGACTGAATGGCACGTGAGACGAACGAGAAATCATTCTAGCGACAATACGGACAGCGAAAGGGGAAATCCACTCACATAAGAGACATTGGCATAGAACACCGTTGTGGCCCGGCGCCAGGGGACGAGCGTCTCGGAAACGGCGAAGCTGTTCGGCTGTTAGTGTGCTACTTTCGTGACCATCTATGGAAAGCGGTTAAATGACGCTGAAACCACGAGTAGCTGATAAAGTGTTGCATGTCCACGCCCCATCACGGAACATAGAGCTCGGGCCTTGCAAGCTTTGTGAATTAGGATTGGCGGCGGTCTGCGGAAGATCTGACGACGGAGTACAGTGCTGGTGCAGCCCGAGTGTTTTGGAGCGCACCGTTAAGTGCATATTGTTCAACATGGCTTCCGCAGCAGACGACCTCTCTGTGCTCTCATGTTAACCCAACGACATGGTCAATTTCGATTGCAGTGGGCACGGGGTAGTCCATATTGGATCGTGGAAAGCCGTCGTCTGATCGAATTAATCACGTTTGTTGCTACACCAGGTCGGCTTTCGTATCCTCATACATCACCAGTCATGTGAACAGCTGCTCGAAACACGAACCGCGCCATGGGTGCATGCTGGTGCGGGCTGTATTATGGTACGGGGGAAATTCACCTGGGCTTTTATGGGAGTTGTGTTGGTAATCAATGGCACCATAAGAGCTGTCGACTAGGTGAATATTATTACAAACTACATGCATCCCTCATAAAGCTAAAATCTTGCTATAGTGGTTCGAGTTGCATCATAGTGTGCTCACGTTGTTATCTTGGCCACTAAATGCTCGTAATCTGAACCATTGGGAATGCATCTGGGACACTATGAGGCATCAGCGTCGGAGACAAAAATCACAGCTCTCCAGTTTACGAAAACTTCGTGACGTATGCGTAAACATCTCGAGGCAATACCTCCCAAAACACACTAAGGACTAGTCGAATGGTGTGGTCATTATGTTTTCGTTCAACAGTGTATAATTATCCTTCATTACAGCAAAGAAGACTGGATTGACACCATGGCTCCTGTGGGCTCTTACTACATGTTTCGCCGAAACCATACAAAAAGCTTTCACAAAAAATGATAATGTATAATTCAGACTCTTTGCTTCGTTTTATAATGCAGTTCACGACTCCCAACTTTTCCATTGTAGACTGTCCACCTTATTCCTTTGCTTGAACGTCTGGTTGACGTTCATTGTAACTGTCCATGCGGTTGGCGACCATTAGAGTGAATATCTTGTACCTTAAGGAGATAGCGTTGATACGTTTAAATTGTTTTTTTTTTTTTCATTTTTATTTTCTTTCGCAGTGTTATAGATTTGAGGAAATACCCTACTGGCCATTAAAATTCCTTCACCATGAAGATGACGTGCTACAGACGCGAAATTTAACCGACAGGAAGAAGATGCTGTGATATGCAAATGATTAGCTTTTCAGAGCATTCACACAAGGTTGACGCCGGTGGCGACACCTACAACATGCTCACATGAGGAAAGTTTCCAACCGGTTTCTCATACACAAACAGCACTTGACCGGTGTTGCCTGGTGAAACGTTGTTGTGATGCCTCGTGTAAGGAGGAGAAATGCGTACCATCACGTTTCCGACTTTGATAAAGGACGGATTGTAGCCTATCGCGATTGCGGCTTATCGTATCGCGACATTGCTGCTCGCGTTGGTCGAGATCCAATGACTATTAGCAGAAAATGGAATCGGTGGGTTCAGAAGGGTAATACGTAACGCCGTACTGGATCCCAACGGCTTCGTATCACTAGCAGTCTAGATAACACGCAACTTATCCGCATGACTGTAACGGATCGTGCAGCCACGTCTCGATCCCTGAGTCAACAGACAACCATCTGCACGAACAGTTCGACGACGTTTGCAGCAGCATGGACTATCAGCTCGGAGACCATGGCTGCGGTTACCCTTGACGCTGCATCACAGACAGGAGCGCCTGCGATGGTGTACTCAACGACGAACCTGGGTGCACGAATGGCAGAACATCATTTTTTCGCATGAATCCAGGTTCTGTTTACAGCATCATGATTGTCGCATCCGTGTTTGGCGACATCGCGGTGAACGCACATTGGAAGCGTGTATTCCGTCATCGCCATACTGGCGTATCACCCGGCGTGATGGTATGGGGTGCCATTGGTTTCACGTCTCGGTCACCTCTTGTTCGCATTGACGGCACCTTGAACAGTGGACGTTACATTTCAGATGTGTTACGACCCGTGGCTCTACCCTTCATTTGATCCCTGCGATACCCTACATTTCAGCAGGATAATGCAGGACCGCATGTTGCAGGTCCTGTACTGGCCTTTCTGGATACAGAAAATGTTCGAGTGCTGCCCTGCCCAGCACATTCTCCAGATCTCTCACCAATTGAAAACGTCTGGTCAATGGTGGCCGAGCAACTGGCTCGTCACAATACGCCAGCCACTACTCTTGATGAACTGTGGTATCGTGCTGAAGCTGCATGGCCAGCTGTACCTGTACACGCCATCCAAGCTCTGTTTGACTCATTGCCCAGGCGTATCACGGCCGTTATTACGGCCAGAGGTGGTTGTTCTGGGTATTCATTTCTCAGGATCTATGCACCCAAATTGCGTGAAAATGTAATCACATGTCAGTTGTAGTATAATAAATTTGTCCTATGAATATCCGTTTATCATCTGCATTTCTTCTTGGTGTAGCAGTTTTAATGGCCATTAGTGTATCTTCATGACCTTACTTATCTTATTGTATCTTCGCACACCTTGTCTAAGAAATCACCGCATTGTTATGTCACTCAGCACATTAGATGACGTCCCTACCATCGTGTGATTTAAACTCTAGCCTATTGTACGTATTGTTCATAATGCGGCTCATATTTGGAAACTTCAACATTTTCTCCATAGATTTATGTGATTCCTATGACATATACTGCCGGAAAAAAAATTATTACACCCTTTTCTAAATCACCAATTAACTCACGATTTATTGTTGCAACAGATATGGAGTGCACTAAATGATTACATTTCCAGATAAACAGTACAAGGGGTTTGAGGTACAAGGTATCGACCTGTGCTGAATCACCTATGTCAGTACGTATTGTAGCCTACACGGGCGGTAATGCAGACGCTGACTGTCATCTAGTCGATCAAACAGATAGTGAATACTGCCCTGGAATACGTTGTGCTACACCTGTTCGACTTGTTCACATGCTTCTCTGACAGTTGTTGGTTGACGAGTTGCACGAGTCACATTTTGTCCCATCATATCCCATACGTCTTCGATTGAAGACAAGTCCGGAGATTGCGCTGCCCAGGGAAGCTGTAGCACGTCTTGCAGACCACTTTGAGTTTCACGGGCATTGTGTGGACGAGCAGTATCCTGTTGAAACCACACATTTCTTTCCTGTTGCAAGAACTGCAAAAGAACGGGTCTAACAACATTCTGCACCTAGCGTGCGCTGGTTAGCGTCCTCTCCAGGAATACAGAGGTGAATGAGAGTTGTAGCTTATCGCACTCCAGACCTTAAGGACTGGGGCGGAGCCAGTTTTTCTAGGACGAATGTACTCTATGAGACAGCACTCACTAGGTCTACTTCATACGCGCAAACGACCGTCATTTACGTACAGGCATCATTCCATCTTCAAAGTGATCCTCTGAAGATATCAGTCGAGTCCAGCACGTTGATTCTGTGCCGGACGAGGAGATTGGCTAGAGGTGTACGTGCTCGCTGTTCCACTACTGATAACCGGTTCATAAAAGTTCGTGTTGACACATCTGGGCTCACAAGCTGTAGTAGCTGTACGATCTGCCATGGTTGCCCTCACTATATGAGGACACCCAGAAACTCGTCTACGGATGTGAGAACATTCACGTGACCCCTGATCTCAACATCATTGCACAAGTGAAGCAACTTGTGTGACAGTTTCTCCGAAAGGTCCATCCCGTCACGCGGAAGGCCAAAACTAGACCCCTTCAAACTCGCTCAGTTGGCTGTAGGAAGCATGAGTGCGTCTCCATAGCATGGATGCCTGCTTGCTACACACAACTGTACCACACTGAGCCTTCTGACTGTGAGCATTCTCTATTAAAGGATAGACAAAGATGGCACTGCGGTACCTACGGCAACATGCCGTCTCTCGGTGGACGAAGTTGAAACCATTATTAGTACAACTACTATCCCCAGGTGGCATATTACGTCATAGGATCAAAATCGACGTCGTCTTTCCATGTGAACAATTTTTTTTTTTTTTTTTTTTGCCGTGTATTTACCAACTTTGAGCACCTGCAGTGCAGTACTTATAATGGAGCAACTGCAGTTTAACGGAATTATTGGGTACCGAAGTGTAGGGCTGTTGGTGCGCTCTCTTCGCCTCCATTTCGTGCCATACGCTCGGCAACTGGCCGTGGCCTGCTCCGCCGGACATCCGCCAGCCGCTGACGTCAGCTGGCCCCTAGGGACGCCCGGGCAGCTGCTGCCGATATCGCGACAACCCACGCAGCGCCGGTCTCACGGACCTACTTCCAGTTTGTGTGTTCCTGCTTGTATAGAGGCTCGTTCTGAACTTCCTGTGCACGGTGCTGTGTACTCAAGACCAGCTCCCGAGCTCGTCAATTATGCTGTTAAGCATGTTTCTTTATATTATGAAAAATGTGATCGTAGGCCTAATGCAACGCTATTGTACTTTACTTTTCAGTTTACAACTACGTCTACACTTCGTTGCTTTAAGGACTGTGCCATATGTTAAAGTTCTTACACTAGTAATTCCTTCTTCGGAATTTATATTGGGAAAAAACGTAAGGGTGTGGTGTATATTCTTAATTTCGTCCCTGAATAGGCGGAGGACTTTTCCCACAAAGTGTTCATATTTTTCAACATTACAGTAACTCTCTCCCGCCAGTCAGGCAACGCTACGAAAACAGTGCTACACTTCACTGTACACTATCTGGCCGAAGTCCTTTATTATTGTAACTTCGAATTTTGATACTGCCAATGTGAGAAAGCATAGGTCTCCATTCTTGATTGGTCTATCACTACATTTTTCTGCAACTTACGCAAACATTCCTCTCTGGTTATACCTTTTTGTGTCTGTGAGATGCCACTTAGCACCATAGCTTTTATTCAACGTAGAACTGTAGCATCCTCTATAAATCTCTTGGTAATTTAGTTATCAGGTTGAAGAGAGAGGAGTGACACTATCTCGAAACAACAAAATATTGTGACTTTAAAAATAAATATATGGTTTGAGGACCCTTCCACAAACGAGCACTACACGCTCAAGCATGATTTCTGTGTAGGTGCTAAAACCGGTTTATGGGTAATACATTTCACTTTGAATCTGTATTTTCCACGTATACTATTAATGAAATAAAGTCTACCACCAAGAATGCATTCAACGTTCCGTTTCTCACATCCAATGTTAGATTTAGCTATGAATGATATCGGATGTATTTTAATCAGTTATGTAAGTAAAGAGTCCCAGTTCTTTAAGATTTTTATATTTTATTCTTATTTTTTTAAATTTTTTTTATTTTTTTTCTTTTTTTTTTTACAAGACAAACTATTTTCTCGGTGTGATTAGATATTTGGGTCCAATTTCTCTGTCAATGAAACTCCATCAGAGATACCGTGCTGCGTCCTCGCTGTCCAAAAGATTTTTATTTTTAATTTTTTATTTCTTTATTGTTCTATAAGACAAACTCTTTTCTCGGTGTGATTACATATTTGTATCCAGTTTCCCCGTCAATGAAACTCCATCAGACATATCATTCTGCGTCCTCGCTGTCAAAAAATAATAATTCTAGTCGACTTCATTGTTAGATATCCCAATTCGTCTGTTTTCAAAACTTCCAATCCTCCTGGTCACCTACATCGAGGGATTTCACAATATCACGTCTGAAAATCATCAGTTCCGCTTCACACCATTCACAGCTACGTAATGGTTCAAATGGTTCAAATGGCTCTGAGCACTATGGGACTTAACTTCTGAGGTCATCAGTCCCCTAGAACTTAGAACTACTTAAACCTAACTAACCTAAGGACATCACACACATCCATGCCCGAGGCAGGATTCGAACCTGCGACCGTAGCGATCGCGCGGTTCCAGACTGTAGCGCGTAGAACCGCTCGGTCACCCCGGCCGGCTGCTACGTAATGCATGTTAGCTATCATGCGAGAAGGAATTTGCTGAAATTACCTTATTATATTCGGATTCAAAACACACTGCACAACAGAATTAAAGGATCACTTTTTAGGTACCCCGTAATTACCACCTATTACGACGTCATAGTTTGAGATTTGGCACAAAGGTGCCTAAAAACTTTTTCTGTAATGGTGCAAAACCATGGTGCTCTGGGACTTTACCCTTGGGCTCGACGACGCTTCAAACAGCAAGGAGTCGACAAATACGAAAAACAGCCAGCTCTCAGAGGTTCATATGAGATGTAATGTGAGGAGTTAATGACATCACTTTGGCACTCTTATTTCATCACAATTCTGCGCAACGCGACCGTGGACGTGTCATACGGTGGGAACCCTGTCACAACCCCGCTTACATACATTTCACACATTCTTTTGATTTGTCTGCGATGGAGGCTACAACCGTGTCACACGGAGTTAAAATCACGCGGTTTCCTTATGAGTGACAGAGGAAAACATTTCAGACAGACCGCCGCTGACAATTCGAAAAAGCCTCAATGGATGGCATAAAGCACGTCAATGAAACTACCCCTTTCCCTGCGGCTTTGGTTCCCTCACATTTTGCTGTCGAAAACAACAGTTTGCAGAGTAATGAGCAACAGGAAAATTTTCTTGGCAACATTGACCTTTCTGACACCCTCTGACGTTTCAGCTGTCCTCTAAGAACACTGTGGGGCTGCATCCCCATTAAATGTGGTCTGACCTCTTTGGAATACAGTGCGACCGCAGTTTTTGCTCTCGTCTACAGGTCTGAACCACCAAGACCGTTCAACACAATTCGACGAAATTTGAACGTGATCCAAAATAGAAAAGGGTGCTTGTGTTTTTTTCATCCATCTTAGTTTGTGTCCCTCTGTAGTGTGATCTCGTAGTGAAGGACGAAGGGTGGGGGTTGGGAGATGGGGGGGGGGGGGGGGGAAGGGGGAGGAGTGAAACATTCATACACGCGTGAATAAAACAGAAAATGGTTCTTCTAAGATCCTCAGTTCGGTAAAAACCTCTGTGCCACCTACTCGCCATTGCTGAGTAACTTATAAATATACAGACAGAACCCCTAACGAGACTCGCAGGCCCCTGCAGGCAGGCTGCACTGCTGCTCTTTCAGGCGTTACACTACTGCTCTTGAGCCTGATGGTCGGCCACCTGAAATCGGAGAGTGACGAAGGGGTTGCCGGTCTGCAAGCATCTAGGCCTCCATCACGGGTTCTGTATGTACAGGTAAATTTTTAAAATTATCAATGAAGATGGACTGGTAGCCCCGAGGTTTTGCCGAACTGAAGAGTCTTGGACTCTTTGCAGTTTTATTCACGCATATGTCAATGTCGCATTCCCCAGTCATCACGCCACAGGAGGAGACAAAGTAGGAGCACTGTAAAGGAATAAGCATCCCTTAGCTGTTTCGGATCACGTTCAAATTTCTCCGAGTGGTTCCAAATGTTCCCTAGTGGTTCCAACCTGTACTTGAGAGCAAAAATTGCGGCCAATCTGAGCTGCAAACGGGCGCGTTCACGTTCGATGGGGATGCACCCCCACGATGTCCTTCGAAAATGGATGAAACGTCCGACGGTGTCAGCAGCCTCAGATCATGCCAAGAACGTCTTCCTGCTGTTCATCGCATTGCGAACTGTCGTTTCAGATCGTGAAGTGTGTAGTAATTAACACCCTAGGGAATGGAGTGGATTTGTTGACGCACTTTATGTCACCCTCTGCGTCCTTTTCGTGCCGGTTCTGAGCGGCAGTATTTCTGGAACATTTCCCTCGGCTGTTCATAAGAGCAACACTGGACGCCGCAGTTCCGACCTCCATCGCAGAGGGGTCAAAAGAAAGGGTGAAATGTGGGTAAGATGGGTCGTATGACACGGCCACGGTGGTGGTGGTCGGAACTGTGGTTATGTTCGGCATCATGAACCAACCTTACACGTCAAATAAATGTCTGAGCAGTGGCCTTTTTTCCGCATGTGACGACGCTTTGATGTTTGAAGCGTCGGACGAAGCCACGCTTTTGTGCCATTACGTAGGAAAGTGGTATGCAAATTTGAGTCAAATTTCGAAATTAAACGTCGCAATGGGCGGTGATTACAGGATTTCGAAAAAGTGATCCTTTAATTCTGGAACGCAGCGTGTACTCTAGAAGTCTGTTACGGAACGACGCCGTAGATTTTTAATCCATTACGCTGCTTTTCTGTAGATGAGTGTGTCCCACCCTTTCTTCCTGGCCGGCCGAAGTGGCCGTGCGGTTAAAGGCGATGCAGTCTGGAACCGCAAGACCGCTACGGTCGCAGGTTCGAATCCTGCCTCGGGCATGGATGTTTGTGATGTCCTTAGGTTAGTTAGGTTTAACTAGTTCTAAGTTCTAGGGGACTAATGACCTCAGCAGTTGAGTCCCATAGTGCTCAGAGCCATTTGAACCATTTTTTCTTTCTTCCTGTCACTGGAAACAGTTTCTTCTCAAGTGATCTGTGGTAAACAATAAGCACCTTCTGTCCTCTTTTCATGCTTCAGTGATACTGATAAAGACAACTTTCTCTTTTAAATGGAACATCAGTTGCATCAGGCTGCCTTCCTCGTTCTCGGCACGGACATGTCCAGTGGCAATTTCTGACGGCACTTGGTACTTCTTGGTGAGCATTGTGTATGTTTCCACCTGATCCTGATTCTCCTAGAGGGCTTTGAATCTGTACTACTTCTGAAATCATAGGAACAATACTATATGTCGTACTTCTGTGGCACGCCCATGTACGTTACGTTACAGCAGCTGTAAGAATTGCAGCCCTCTCATCCACACCTGAACACAGATTACTAAAGTAATAAATATTAGACTTGTATTTTCTCTTGAAGACCAGAACTTGTGTATAACATTTTCAGGCATTACACTGCGTCATATCCTAAACAGAAGTTAGAATTATGATAAAATCTGTAAGATGATTAGATGTTGTAATTGTTTTGGTATTATTGCTGAAGCTCTTTGCGTGATTCAGTAATTACTCTCGCTTAATAGAGGACGTTGGGAAGGTAAAAACTGTATATCATTATTTCTATTATATATTTCGACTTAACGATATGTAAAGAAACACGTAGAAATAAGGTCAGGAACACTAATTTTATATATCAGAGGATATAAACGAACGCGGATACGATAGCACGCAATGTTTGCCACACCATTTGATATCGCGTGACAACCATCTTTTGAAGAGAAACTAAACTGTAGAATGGTTATCAGAACAACATGTCATACTGTAACTAAAAATAAATTACATGCTGCTAGTGGCATCGAATCATACCTCTGAAAATCTTGAATTAACTGTATAGTTTTCCAACTCACATATATATATATATATATATATATATATATATATAGAACAGAGTACTGGAATTAGCACTTTAAGAACGGAGGGAGGGCCAGTAGCAATTGGCACTCTGCAGTCACAAACTTCTGTGATATCAATACTAGTGTGACGAAGATGAGCAACATTATTTTGATTTATCACATTGCAAAAAACGAGAAAACTGTTTGTGCGCTTTAGCCATTTCTTGAAGTAACTAAGACAATCAAGATGGCGATAATTATTCTGGAACTCACATTATTGTGGGTACATCTACATCTCTGTCAACATGGATACTCTGCAAATCACACTTAAGTGCCTGGCAGAGGGTTCATCGAACCACATTCACAATAATTCTCTATTATTCCAATCTCGAACAACGCGTGGTATATAGCTGGGTGTTCTATCTACCAACCTTAGTCTTTTCTTTTTTACTTGCTTCCAGGTTTTAAATAGAAATTCGTCTATGGAATAGACATGATGACGAGTTAGATTTATAACATGCTTTGCTACGTATCATACGTATAGGGTATTGGGTAAATGATCAAATATTGTTGTTGCTGCATATTCAACTCCTTTATGAGCTACCAACAACTTGAAAAATACATAATAAAAGTAATATTTCCCTTTACGGATGTAGATATCGACAAAACTGTTCTTCTCAAATTGTGATAGATCATTTACGAAACTTTCAGTAGCGAACATACGTATTGCGGCATCGCAGTTAAAATGGTTAGCTCATTCGAAGGGTACATACGTGAAGTCCCTGTGTGAAATCCGTATGCTGTTCTTATTGCTCGCTTTTGCGGAATCAGTACTTTCTTCCAAGGTGATGAGTTACACCAGAAAATTACTCCGTAAGACATTATTGAATAGAAACATGCAAAATACATCAGGAGACTAGTTTGTTTGATTCCAGCATTAGCAATTGTACGAAGACCAAAAGTAATTGAATTTAATTGTTTGAGCGGCTCTATAATGTGCTTCTTCCAATTCAACGATTCATCAATATGCACATCCGAAAATTTGGAGAGGTCTATCCTGCTTACTAACTCTTGCTCATGTTCAATTGTTAACATGACTATTCGTTGTACAAAATTGAACAGAGTGGTTTTTTCTTTCAGAATTTAGGGAAATTCCATTTTCAGAGAAGTGCTTAATAATTCTTTGGAAAATATCGTTTACTAACTCTTCCGTTGCTTTGTCTCTAAAGGGACTTGTTATAAAACTAGTACTGTCCGCAAAAAGTACTTATTTTACATATTAAATGTCAAGTGAAATGTCATTCACACATATATAATGACTGGAGTGATCCAAAATTGAACCCTATCGGACTACCTTCGTCATTTTTACCAAGTCACTAAAGTTTTCTACCTTGCTAACATTCTTTCAGTTATTCAGCACTAGTATTTGCAATCTGTTTGTTAAGTATGATTCAAACCAACTGTGCATAAACGCATAAACTGCGCAAAATTTAAGTCGTTCTACGAGAGTATCGTGATCTACATAATCAAACGCCTTGAAATGATCACAAATATGCCAACTGATGATACTTTAGTATTTAATGCTTGTACTACTTGGCAAGTAAATATCCAAATAACATTCTCAGATGAGCAAACCTTCTGGTTGATTTGTTGATTCGAGGGAGAGGAGTCAAAAGCGAGGACATCAGTCCCATGGGATTAGGGAAGGATGGGGACGGAAGTCGGCCATATCCGTTCAAAGGAACCGTCCCGGAATTTGCCTGAAGCTATTTAGGGAAATCACGGAAAACATAAATCAGGATAGCAGGGCACGGGTTTGAACCGTCGTCCTCCCAAATGCGAGTCCAGTGAGCTAACCACTGCGCCACCTCGCTCCGTCGAATCTTCTGGAAGTTAGACTGTGATATGCAAATATATTGTTTTCACTTAAGTGAGGCTACTCTTGAGTACATCATTTATCGAAAATTTTGGAGGAAGGTGTCAGTACAGAAATAGTACGATAATTGTCTAAGTCGGTCTTGTCACATTTCTTATAAAGAGGTTAAACAATATCATATTTTAACCATCCAGGAAAAAATCTTTGGGCCTATAAAGTATTACATAAATTTCCCACTTCCTCTCATATTAGACTCTAATTCCCTTAGTTACCCTCACCTCACTTGTTTATTGATGGATTTTCTGGATAACGTTTCAGGAAAGCAGCTTTAAAATATTGACACAAATGTACTATAGAACAAATAGAATATGACGTTAGCATCTCTTTCTACACTCCTGGAAATTGAAATAAGAACACCGTGAATTCATTGTCCCAGGAAGGGGAAACTTTATTGACACATTCCTGGGGTCAGATACATCACATGATCACACTGACAGAACCACAGGCACATAGACACAGGCAACAGAGCATGCACAATGTCGGCACTAGTACAGTGTATATCCACCTTTCGCAGCAATGCAGGCTGCTATTCTGCCATGGAGACGATCGTAGAGATGCTGGATGTAGTCCTGTGGAACGGCTTGCCATGCCATTTCCACCTGGCGCCTCAGTTGGACCAGCGTTCGTGCTGGACGTGCAGACCGCGTGAGACGACGCTTCATCCAGTCCCAAACATGCTCAATGGGGGACAGATCCGGAGATCTTGCTGGCCAGGGTAGTTGACTTACACCTTCTAGAGCACGTTGGGTGGCACGGGATACATGCGGACGTGCATTGTCCTGTTGGAACAGCAAGTTCCCTTGCCGGTCTAGGAATGGTAGAACGATGGGTTCGATGACGGTTTGGATGTACCGTGCACTATTCAGTGTCCCCTCGACGATCACCAGTGGTGTACGGCCAGTGTAGGAGATCGCTCCCCACACCATGATGCCGGGTATTGGCCCTGTGTGCCTCGGTCGTATGCAGTCCTGATTGTGGCGCTCACCTGCACGGCGCCAAACACTCATACGACCATCATTGGCACCAAGGCAGAAGCGACTCTCATCGCTGAAGACGACACGTCTCCATTCGTCCCTCCATTCACGCCTGTCGCGACACCACTGGAGGCGGGCTGCACGATGTTGGGGCGTGAGCGGAAGACGGCCTAACGGTGTGCGAGACCGTAGCCCAGCTCCATGGAGACGGTTGCGAATGGTCCTCGCCGATACCCCAGGAGTAACAGTGTCCCTAATTTGCTGGGAAGTGGCGGTGCGGTCCCCTACGGCACTGCGTAGGATCCTACGGTCTTGGCGTGCATCCGTGCGTCGCTGCGGTCCGGTCCCAGGTCGACGGGCACGTGCACCTTCCGCCGACCACTGGCGACAACATCGATGTACTGTGGAGACCTCCCGCCCCACGTGTTGAGCAATTCGGCGGTACATCCACCCGGCCTCCCGCATGCCCACTATACGCCCTCGCTCAAAGTCCGTCAACTGCACATACGGTTCACGTCCACGCTGTCGCGGCATGCTACCAGTGTTAATGACTGCGATGGAGCTCCGTATGCCACGGCAAACTGGCTGACACTGACGGCGGCGGTGCACAAATGCTGCGCAGCTAGCGCCATTCGACGGCCAACACCGCGGTTCCTGGTGTGTCCGCTGTGCCGTGCGTGTGATCATTGCTTGTACAGCCCTCTCGCAGTGTCCGGAGCAAGTATGGTGGGTCTGACACACCGGTGTCAATGTGTTCTTTTTTCCATTTCCAGGAGTGTATATATACCTCATCCCATTCTTCTTTTTTTAACTTTATCTTGAAACACTGTATACTGGGCTCATTAATAAGCCTCTCTGCGTTATATGAACCTGCCTCAGGGCTATAAGTGCCATACTGTTTATTTCTACTAATAGTGCATCATGCTCAAATAGTCCATTAACAATTTTGTACAGATTAGCTGCTTCAGCCTTGGCACTGTCCATAAAAATGTTATCAGTCAATGTCTTGCTATCTTGCTGCACATGAGTTGGTAAGTTAACTACAAAGTTGGATCGAAATACCCAAATAATGAGTCCAATTCATTCTTCTTCTTTTAACGAATCTACAAAAAAATGGTTCAAATGGTTCTGAGCACTATGGGACTTAACATCTGTGGTCATCAGTCCCCTAGAACTTAGAACTACTTAAACCTAACTAACCTAAGGACATCACACACATCCATGCCCGAGGCAGGATTCGAACCTGCGACCGTAGCAGTCGCGCGGTTCCGGACTGCGCGCCTAGAACCGCTAGACCACCGCGGCCGGCTAACGAATCTACACTCAACCCTTCAAAACTCCTACTAATTTTTTTCTTCTTGTCTAACAGGTAGCTCAATAATGCATACAGATACCTCATAAACAACTGAAAGTATCCTCGAGAATGTCTTTGTAGACTGTTGTAATTTTTGGAGAACTATACTACAGTAACGGCTCACAAGCACATTCTTCTATGCTCCGATCAACAAAAAAATCATTGTTTCGGTATTTTTTACTTTGTGTCCAACTTTTACATACATTGCAACTCCTGAATAATTATTGTAATTCTTCGGCTTATAAGAACAAAACCTCAGTTCACTCATTTAGACAGCACCCTTACAAACGCAAAAACACTATCTTGAAGCATAATACGTTACTATCCAGTGATGCCTAATTCACGTTTCTAGGGCGTCTAAGATACGACAGGAGTCGAAAGTAGGTGTAACATGTTTCCACTCGAGTTAATTTTGTCTATACACGGGATTAATGCTGCAAAATTACTCTTTGATGCGATGGAAAAAATTCTTTCAAAATATTAAATACAAGTACGAATATACAAGCACCAGGGCTAGTTAATTAATCAATGATTAAACTTGGGAACAGTAGTGAAAATTGTGTGTAGGATGTAAATTCAGCTGCCGATGTCTTTCGGTAATAAAATTTGAAACTGGCTGCTTAAATAAAATATATTTATAGTGACAATTTGCAATAAAATATTCTCTTCTATTGGTATGAAGGAGAATATAGGAAGCGTGCTCAAATATATATTTGCTAACTATTCACATGTTTCTAGAGCAACAGCTACTACTGAGACGTAGTATAATAACGACCATAAAGTACTGGAATACATACAGAAATTCTGTGATGTGCTATTAATTGACTGTAAATGTTTGTACAGCAATTCGTATGTGTTGGTACGTAGAAAAAGATCAAATGCAGATTTTGCACTTACAGAAGTTTTACTCCTGTGTATATTTCTGAGAACACAATCGCGCTGAAGTGTAATAATTTTTTCCGAACTGCAGCACTGCTAGAGGCAGGCTCTATTGCTGGCAATATTTGGGCCTTTGCTCTATTCACCAGTGTGGCGTACCACTCCCCACCACCCCATATGTGTGCTCTCTGAGAACAGGTAGCTGGTAGCAGCTCGTCATGCCTTCACTCATAACATTTGACTCCAATCACTGGTACTGGGTATCCTTGACGTGTGAGTTGAACGCCATTCACAGCCACCGGCTGCTCACCAGATACTGCCGATTCCCGCTAGCTTATGGAAAGATTTTAATTTCCCTTCTACCACTTATAGCAGAGATATACAATTCCTGCAGATACGCCTTGTATGGGTCATAGTGTTGTTACTTAAGTTATTATTGTCATCACTTGCCTTTTCATGATGGCTTTGCCCACATATGTGATCGCCACATGTATTGCAGACATCTCCTAAACCCTTACCTTGGCTCATCTTTTCTCCCTCTCTCTGACCATCTCTTCCTCCTCCCTCTCTCTATCCATCTTCTCGTCATCCCCCCTGCCCCTCTCCTCCTTGCCCCTCTCTCTGCCTATCTCCTTCACACAACCACCCTCTTTGCCCACCTCTGCCTCTCTATCTGCCCAAACCCTACTCCTTTTCTCTCCTCTCTTACCCACTACTTCTTCTCCTATTGCTGCTCATCTCCTACTGCCACCATCTGTCCATCTCCTCATTACTCCTCTCCCTACCCATACCATCCTCATCCTCCCCCTCCTGGACCCTTCCTCCTCTCTGCAGCCATCCTCTCCTGCCCTCTGTCACCCTATCCCACCTGTTTCCCCTCTCTGTCCACCCCCTCTTTTTTCCATCTCAACCTTCCCCCATGCGTGCCCATCTGCACATGTAGCACACTGCTAAACAGATCAAGAAAGCATGCAGATTTGCTCCCGCAATACACCTGTGATACAAGGCGGATTACAACTCAGGATCTTGAAAATCTTTTTTTATTTCTGAAATGTAGGCTCCCTGCAAGGCAGGACGATATTACATGAACTCAAAACGCCCATTGTCAAGGACAGCTTACATGTCAGGGTCTGGAAGTTTCTTGCCCTGATGTCTAAGCTACCGTATAAAACAGAGTGATAAGACAGGGTGATACTATTGCACACGCAATCTGCTCTCATGTAGGGCAGCCTATTTGCCAGAGGCTGGGAAAACACGTTTTTACCTGTATCTACACTTCTGTTAGAGTTAGGAGATTATAAACCCCTGGGTGTTGATACTTGTGGTGCCTGCTGTTCCTATGCCAAGTTTGCTTCGAATCGATTCATCGATCGGGTGGAGATCCCAGACACACACACACACACACACACACACACACACACACACACACACACACCATGCTGCAGGGTATCATTATTGGTTATGGTAAAGTTAGGAACTCCACCACACAACACTGACGGACCGTGCAGGATGAGTTGCGCACCTACCTAGTTAGAGGTATTAATAGCGATATGGTCTATTGCTTTATACACTGTAGGGCGGGTACGCATTCTTCTCCTATAATATCGTGGCATCTTCTGTGTCAGCGGTCCAATGCTGTTGCTCGCGCGACTGCACGAAGACTGTCGCCTTCTTACCAGATTCTTTATTTATATAGAAAAAACTGTTGCATCCTTGAGCCCCCCGGTTCTCGATGTACATCTACAGGTTCTCGGCTGACGCTATTGGTCAGAAATTTTCAAAGTCCGAGTCAGAGTCGTTATCCCGGACGCGTGCTGTAGTCCTACTAGCAGCACACGTCTCATATATATATATATATATATATATATATATATATATATATATATATATATATATATATATATATATATTCTCCAGACGCATAAACAACGCAGAAAGTGGACAATAGTGAACTGAAGGCGTGTAGTGTTGTCCAGCAACTCACAATTGGGCCTCTTTTCCAAATGACACAACGCGACAAGTGTATTATTGCCAAATGGAGTCTTTAACCTGCAGTAAGAGGGAGGTGTAATTCAGGCCGAGGTTGATTACGAAACGTTTTGGAGGTGTTACTCAAAACATGACTTAGGCCTATTTCCGTTACAATCAGCATAAACCAGAACCTTTATTTAAACCCTCTCTGCAGCCGTGTACACCTTTTCTTCCAAATCTTCATGATTACTACACTTTAGGCACTCCCGCCAATCAAAATGACAACAGTTGTGTTCTCATGGGCCACGCATGCGTTTCTGCTTTGAAGAACACTCATGCACACTAACGCAACTAGACTGGCCCGCTAAATCATCTCAGCCCCCTACAAAACATGTAGAACTATTTGTAACAGCGAGTGAAACGTAGCAATAAAGATTCCTGCAATTTCTTAGGTCTGCGGGATCCAACCATCATTGAGAGCATACAGCTGCATATGGCGTACCTAAAGAAATTGATGGAATCTCTTCGCCGCAGAACTAAGACCGTTATCGAGGCGGTGTTGCACGGTATTAGCATTAGTTCTCATGCAAGTGACTATTTTTCTTTTTTTCGATATGCTTATTATTTTTACGTTTCGATGCTGTTTGAATGAGAACAAATTAATGTCCTTTAAGGGAATGATTGAATAATTTAAAAAAATAGTTAACAAAAATAGTGGGACGAGTCTTGTTGACAGATTCCGAAGTATGACATGATAGGAGTATGTCACATTCCATTTTTTTATCGGCTCACCACAGTGTTGGGAACCGTCGTCCCATTTTCATACGGAAACATTTAGATGTTTTACAATTTCGCAACACTGTTATTCAGCAGGAAATAGCTGTCTGATTCAGCATGTGAGTCTAACTGAAACATAAGTATGTTTATGAAACTTCCTGGCAGATTAAAACTGTGTGCCCGACCGAGACTCGAACTCGGGACCTTTGCCTTTCGCGGGCAAGTGCTCTACCAACTGAGCTACCGAAGCACGACTCACGCCCGGTACTCACAGCTTTACTTCTGCCAGTACCTCGTCTCCTACCTTCCAAACTTTACAGAAGCTCTCATGCGAACCTTGGTAGAGCACTTGCCCGCGAAAGGCAAAGGTCCCGAGTTCGAGTCTCGGTCGGGCACACAGTTTTAATCTGCCAGGAAGTTTCATATCAGCGCACACTCCGCTGCAGAGTGAAAATCTCATTCTGGAAACATCCCCCAGGCTGTGGCTAAGCCATGTCTCCGCAATATCCTTTCTTTCAGGAGTGCTAGTTCTGCAAGGTTCGCAGGAGAGCTTCTGTAAAGTTTGGAAGGTAGGAGACGAGGTACTGGCAGAAGTAAAGCTGT
Source organism: Schistocerca nitens (assembly GCF_023898315.1). NCBI lineage: Eukaryota > Metazoa > Arthropoda > Insecta > Orthoptera > Acrididae > Schistocerca > Schistocerca nitens. The sequence goes on along the minus strand of NC_064615.1, from coordinate 555,497,431 downwards.
GAGTACCGACCGTGAGTCGTGCTTCGGTAGCTCAGTTGGTAGAGCACTTGCCCGCGAAAGGCAAAGGTCCCGAGTTCGAGTCTCGGTCGGGCACACAGTTTTAATCTGCCAGGAAGTTTCATATCAGCGCACACTCCGCTGCAGAGTGAAAATCTCATTCTGGATAAGTATGTTTATATTCGCTGCTGTTCAAAAGTGGTTCAAATGGCTCTGAGCACTATGCGACTTAACATCTGAGGTCATCAGTCGCCTAGAACTTAGAACAAATTAAAACTAACTAACCTAAGAACACCACACACACCCATGCCCGAGGCAGAACTCGAACCTGCGACCGTAGCGGTCGCTCGGCTCCAGACTGTAGCGCCTAGAACCGCATGTCCACTCCGGCCGGCTTTCGCTGCTGTGTTTCTATGACAGCTGGCTTGACATGTTAGTGCAACCACATTGATTATTGGTGTTTTAAGTCTGTGTAAATTTTATATGAAACTATAACAACATTGTATTATACACAAGCCTGTTTATAGATCCCGCTTGAGTGATGTATAACGCTACCTTTATCTTTATAGTTTGCTGCCATTTAAGGCTAAGTCGTAATCCTTGATAACTGAAATTCCATTACAGGCACCCATAAACGTACTGGAATAATTTTGCTACTAAACTGACCTGCATTTAGAAATATTGGTATATTTGGTACGCAATTTTATTCGAACTTGCACTTCATGTGTTTTGATAATTCATTCATGATCTTGCGGGTATTATGTTTTGGGGTACCGAGCAGTAAATTTTCCAAAATTGTTTTGGTGCCAAGATGTGAAATTTCTCAGCAGAGAAGAATCGTTATTTTTGAGCACTTTTTCTCATTGTCTTTAGTCTAACGTTATCAAAGGAAATTAATCTCCGTCGGTTGTTAGCCGCCTTCATAAAGCAGGATTCGTGTCACTCTACCCACCTCTAGTTTCTCATTTCCGCCCTCAAATTACTCCTGCCCTTTGTAGTATGTTCTGACTTTCCTCTAAACTCCGCTTTTCGAGAAGACTGCGCATTTCTTGCAGGACGATTACATTTTCTATAGTGCAGGATCAGCAAGTATCAAAGCGGCATCCTATTCGTCGTATTTGGGGTTCTAGGCGCATTATTACACTACAGATACAGAGCTCGGAGAAATTAACTTTTCCCGCCCAGTGAAAAATCGTACCTAACGCAATTCTCGCTGTGAAGCACTCAGACACGTGTCCCCGACTGATAAGGCGGTGTGTCTAAAGCATTGACTCACATCTATATAAACGGAGATTGAAATGGTGCCTCTGGGTCCCCTGTGGGATGTGACGCACTGACTGTTCACGTGCTCCACATCATCGACAGTGCCTCCTCATTGATAGATATAAAAGTTACCGGCTACGAGCAGAAACGTCATGTAGCCAACTACTCGGCAATACACTGTCCTCGCAGGGCTTCGTAGTGTTCGGCGTCATTGCGATCTTCCATATGCTAGTGTATCACACTGTTCCTCCTTATGACACATTTACTCCGGTCATACTTCTCGTTAGAGATCTTATTTAGTTGAACTGGATAAAAGTATGTTGTATTCCTCTCGTGTTGACTAGCTTCACTCAGTTTGCACGTCTAGTCAACGTAATTATTTCCGAGACTTACATCAGCACCTTCGATCAGGCCACAACTGAGTCTTTCGCAGAACTTCTTCCAACTGGTTGTGCTCCGCTCTAAAGATCAAACTGTTAACAAGACGTTTCACTCACACTTACTGTTTCCAGAATAAATTTCAAAACGTGAATCAACATAGTTCTGTCACTAGTTCCAAAGCTTTTTTTTTTGTTTTGTGAATCATAAGACTTGTTACTGGTTTTATGCCGCACGCCACGAATTCCTCTCTCGTGCTAACCTCTTAATCGGAGACTACCATACAATGCTGTTCTCCAAACGTACGTTCTTAGTAATTTATTCCTCAGATTAAGGCCTATGTTTGACAGAAGCAAATTTCTCTCGGCCAGGAACGCCCTTTCTGCCTGTGCTAATCTTTTGTACGCCTTGCTTCTTTTGTCATGTCGTATTTTGCTTCCAAGCTTGAAGAATTCCTTAACTTTGTTTAATTCGTTGTCCCCAATTTCAATGTTAAGTTTATCGTTAACTTATTTCTACTACTCCTCACTGCTTTCGTCGTCCGTCGGTTTACTCTGCAACCATTGTGCGTACGTGTTAGACTGTTCATTCAATTCAACACGCCGTATAATTCTTATTCAGTTTTGCTGAGGACAGCAATATCATCATAGAATCTTATCACTTATAAATCTTTCACCCCTTCCGACTCTTGAAACCTCCCTTTTGATAGTTGATTGCTTCTTCGATGTACATACTGAACACTAAAGTCTAAAGATTACATCCCTGTCTCTCTATGTCGGTGTTCCGTTACAATACCGTGGCCAGACCTGATCAATCGGCTTATACGCAGATATTGTGATGAGTTGTTTCACTGACGTACAAAGAGCATTACTCGTCCAACATGCTTCTGATGATGTAAGTAAATTCGGTCTGCATACCTCATTAGTCGGACAGAAAAAAGGTCCACCGTGATCAAGGATGCTCTAAGATCTTGACACATACCATATTAACATGACAAAGAATGACTTTCCAATGAAATGAAGATAAAGTTTCGCAAAATTGACTGAGAAATTGTTCCAACACAACGAGCACGGAATCACTTAAAGTACAGAAACACAAAGTTCCCTAGAAGCTCAGTTTAATCAGGAATGTTCCGCTAACATTTTCAGAAGATACCTAATTAACGTGGAAGACTGCTTGGGATACGCTCTTCTAATCTGTGCAGCTCACAGCTGCAAAGTAAACAAGTTCAAGACCAGCGGAATAATATAATAATCAGGCAACACAAGTTGCCTAGCAAATCCCACAAACTGTTGAAACGTCCCCTTTTTGAAAAATTATACAAGACTGTGCTTATCCTGACACACAATATTTTTAGCGCAACGCAATCTGACTTTCAATAATCCCTACAAAAGAATGGCCCTGACTAACATTAACCTATACCTTTCACAAATCACTTACCTCACAAAATCTTCGTTACTCGAACTACTGCAATACAGCGAGCGCCACTACTGCCAGCTAAATAAAAGATTCAAACTACGGAAGGCACTAACTACTGATAGGCATAGTTAGCAAATGAAAGATTTTAATAGAGAACAAACAATGTATTTACCTTAATAGTGTTGAAAAATCATAATATACATAGCAGTTCATGACATCCAGTCTTACAAATTTCAAAACTCCGCGATTTCTCTTCCCACATCCACCACTGCTGGCGGCTCACCTCCAACTGCGCAACGCTACGCGCTGTTCACATCCAGCTGCCCAACACTACAATGGCAGACAACAATGCAAACTAGCCACAGACTGCACACAGCACAGCCAGTGATTTTCATACAGAGCGCTACGTAACGTTGCCAATAAGAAAACATAAACAGCCTACTTACACTGTGAGTTGCTCACAAAGTGGATAGCACCAATGCGAAATCGAAACAACCCAGACTCAGTAAACGTGCGCCAGACCCCGCAGACCACCATCGGATAAAATCACCCCGTTCAGTATCGCCAAGCGTGCACCCCACGTGGTGCCAGTTTCCCTCCCTCTGTAACAGTATTGCAAGAGTCCGAAATTACTCTCCGCTGAATCTAACAGCTCACTTTTCAGAAAACTCTACGAGGAAGGGATAAGTCAGAGATACTGCCAACCTGACCACCGAAATGTTGATTTATTTACATGAATATAGGGGAACCCTGCAGAAATTTCCTATTCTTGGCAAATAGAACGCTAACATGCATTGGTCGATCACTTCACACCGAGCCACAGCCATGGGTAACACAGATAACAAAATCTGGAGTGTAAGGCAACGAATTTCCTCATGAAGGCCTAGCAGAGCCGCAGTGGCCCGTTCTTATATCTCTCTATAGGGAGGTGAATTCGTCATGCTCAGTGATTCACTAGGGACATGCAGTGGCTTAGCTGTAGATTACCTTCAAATGTGAAAATCTCATTTGCCGACAAAGCGCGCAGCAGAAACTTCCCGCTACCAACTTCTGCAAACTGCAGTGCCTCGGTGCTTCTCTAGAGCCTCTGTGACGGACCTCCTGTGGTCAAACCAGACCAAGGGACGAACACACGTACCCACTCATTCCTAACACGAAATTTTGATGTCTTCTTCCTGAGTTAGCAAGTCATGTACTCTTTTCAAAAAGGGCCAAGAAATAAGGAGTAAAATAATCATATATCGCACTGTGAATGTGAGTTTGATGTCAAAAGCAGTAAAAGAAGACTGAATACGAGGGAGAGATCTGGAGACACAGAGAGGTTTCGAACAGATTATACTGCGCGTGTTAGAAATGTTCGGAATTCTGAGAAAAAAAGGAGTACGCTGTAGGAAAACACAAGTAATATACAATATGTACAAGGACAGGAGGAAGCAGTAAGACTGGTAGACCAAGAATGAAGTGCTTGGTAAGGTAAGACAGGAGTAAGAGAGGGTTGCAGTCTTTCACTCCTACTGTTCAATCTATTCATCTAAGAAGTGACGGCGGAAATCAATAAAAGGTTGAAGAATGGGATTAAAAATCATAGTAAAATGATATCACTGATAAGATCGATGATGACATTGCTATCCTCTCTGAAGGGGAAGAAGAACTATAATATCTATTGAACGGAATGGACGGTCAATGGCTGCAGTATATTTATTGGAGTAAACTGAAGAAGCAAAGATAATGGGAAGTAGAAGAAATGAGACTAGCAAGACACTTAACATAAAATTGTTGACCACAAAGTCGTCTTGGAAGCAAAGTAACCCATGACGGAAGTAGCAAGGAGGACATAAAATGCAGGTTTACACCGCCAAAGATGGCACTCTTGGCCAAAAGAAGCCTATTAATGTGAAATAAATTTCTGGCAATGTACTTTTGGAGCATTTTATGTGGTAGTGAATCATAGACTGTAGCAAAAGCGGAACTGAAGAGAATCGAAACCTGGCGATGTGGTGCTACAGAAGAATGTTGAAAACCGGGAACGGGGAAGTTCTCCGCATAATCGACGGAAAAAGGAACACATGGAAAACACTGACAAGAGAAAGAGACAGGACAAGAGGAAATGTGTTGAGACATCAGACAATGACGTCCACGGTATTGGAGGTAGATGTAGAGGGTCAAAGCTGTAGGAGAAGACAGAGATTGGAGTTCGTGGCGGACCGTATCAAGCCAGTTAGAAGACTGATGACACAAAAGAAAAATCAAAATTAGTAGCGAAAACTGACACGGACGAAAATATAGGATGATGCAAGCAACACTGTTGGACATGGTTGCAAAAACCAGTCGTTTGAGAGATAATTACGAATGTTTATGTACGAGATGCCTGGTGTTCCACTCGTCTCTCCAGTGAGTTACGAATTATGTAAAGATTTTTTTTAAATTACCGCTACCAGTCACAAACTTTGTCAACTATTGTATTACTTATTTAGCGACATGTTTCGAGGGTTATACCTCATCTTCAGGCTAAATGGCATTACAAAAAAAACTTTACAAGAAGGTCATACTGATGTTACATAGTCTTTTCGTAAATGCTGTGGTCATCTTTGTTCTTCCCTCGTGGCGGTCTTGTTGTGATGCATTGAGGTGTTTCCATTTCCGTGTAGGCACTACAGAACTGTTTGTGATCGTGTTTCCAAGTTACTGCTATGTTAGTGACAATTTGTGAACAGTGACCAAGAGAGCCACGAAAATGGAAACACCCCAACTCATCAGAAAGAGACTGCCACGCCAGTAGAACAAAGATGACCACAGCATTTCCGAAAAGACTATGTAACATCAGTATGACATTATTGTAAAGTTGTTTTTGCAATGCCATTTAGCCTGAAGATGAGGTATAGCCCACGAAACATGTCGCTAAATAAATAAGTAAGCAACGCTTAGGATCTGCTTCGCCTGCCCTTCTTGCGCCATACTGGCGTACTACATGTCTTACATCAGCATCAAAATATGCCGTTGCCGCATCGCGTCTCTACCTCCTGCCTCGTTGACCGAGCGAGGTGGCGCAGTGGTTAGCACACTGGACTCGCATTCGGGAGGACGACGGTTCAATCCCGTCTCCGGCCATCCTGATTTAGGTTTACCGTGATTTCCCTAAATCGTTTCAGGCAAATGCCGGGATGGTTCCTTTGAAAGGGCACGGCCGATTTCCTTCCCAATCCTTCCCTAACCCGGGCTTGCGCTCCGTCTCTAATGACCTCGTTGTCGACGGGACGTTAAACACTAACCACCGCCACCTCCTGCCCCGAACCATTGGCCATGGGCAAAACTTGAGTCCCGTTGAATGAGAATTTACATTTCAAACACATTTTTACTAACTAGCACAATACTTCATTCTGAAAACTATGGTGGCGAGATTTCGCAGTTATCTCACAAACGGCAAATTCGCGGACTCGTGATTGTTCGAGCGTTTTTGCTTCTGTTTCCGCATACTTCCTTCCGCGACGGTGGCTAAACCTATCGGAGATGTAACCGTACTAGTCCAGCCTGACAGGTGGCCTATCCTCACGCAGACACTAACTGCTCTGGACGCCACAGGAGGAGCGGCAGGCGTCGGTGAGAGCGGACACAGAGCTGCAGTTAAGGCGCTCGCTTGCCGTCCATGAAAGAGTAAGCAGCGAGCAGGCGAATATTTGATAAGGGCAGTCGGTGTGGGGGCGGGAGGAGGGACCAGAGGCGCGCAGCAGGTCGGTGGCCGGCTGGCCGAGCCAAGCGCGGGCAACAGATGCGCGCCGTAGAAACAAGGAAATGGTGCAGGCCTGCCGGAGACCTAGCCAGTAAAGTGTCACTCTCTTCCTACACGCTTCGTATAAGTCAGTCAGGGAGAGGAAAAATTATTTATTGCAAATGAAAACGAAGTTTTAAGGAAAGCCCTCCCCCTACAAATTTTATCACGATACTGATCTCTTTTATACTGAGACTTTAGCCCATGTGGAAATCGCAGTTGGACCGTAACACATCAAAAAAGATCGCAGAGTTTTGTAAGTCGTATTGTAAGTAGGCTGTTTAGGTTTTTTTTATTGGTAACGCCACGTAGCGCTCTGTATGTAAATCACTGTCTGTGCTGTGTGCAGTCTGTGGCTGATTTTCATTGTTGTTTGCTATTGTAGTGTTGGGCAGCTGGATGTGAACAGCGCGTAGCGTTGCGCAGTTGGAGGTGAGCCTCCAGCAGTGGTGGATGTGGGGAGAGACATGGCAGAGTTTATAGAGCGGACGATCTGGACGTGTGTCCATCAGAGACAGTAAATTTGTAAGACTGGATGTCATGAACTGATATATATATATATATATATATATATATATATAAAATGACTTTTGAACGCTATTAAGGTAAATACATTGTTTGTTCTCTATCAAAAACTTTCATTTGCTAACTATGCCTATCAGTAGTTAGTGCCTTCAGTAGTTAGAATCTTTTATTCAGCTGGCGGTATTGGCGCACGCTGTATTGCAGTAGTTTGAGTAACGAAGATTTTTGTGAGGTAAGTAATTATTAATCGTAGAGAGTATTTCACCGCAACGGTCTCTTTTAACCGTCGATTTTCTCGACAACGGCTGAGAAGTGCATCTTGGTTCTTTGACACATTACACCTCTGGCCATGAGCTTTTATTATGCGCAGCATGGATCGAATCTGAATTTCACAATTGGCGGCCTCCCCTTGTAAGACATTCTCGATTTTTTAAATTTAAAGTCTGGCGTCAGATAACGAGCAACAAAAGAAATATTTTTCGTGTTATGTAATAATAAATTAACAGTTTTCGGATTATTTTCTTTTACTTGAGAAAAATGGTTTTAAACAGTCGAAAATACAGGCAAACAGACCGACGAACGGACAACAAAGTGATCCTCTCAGGGTTCCGTTTTTACCGATTGAGATACGGAACCATCAAAAAAGTTTATCATAACTTTCTGTGTGTTGATGATCCAGTATTTGATACATTACCGGAAATGGTTCTCCCCATACACTAGGGTCCACATCACACATAGACATTTGAACCCCTCCGCCCCCCCCCCCCCCCCTCCAGGGTAACCGGTGGAAGTCCATAGCCCATCATCAAAAAAGAAAAGCATACACTGAGGTAAGCAGTTCCACCAATTCATTGGTTATCTGTACCATACGATACCTCGATACTGACAGTTTTTCGAAGACTTGAAATTTACAAATGCAGTTCCACCTTGCAGTATACGAGACATAATTATGGAGACGTGTTACTGAACAATACTGCGTGCATTAACAGTTATATTCGGTTAATTAATGTGTACACACAGACAAATATTTGTACATTATATCTGTTTAATAACTTTGTACTAATTACATTTATTTAAACATCCAGATGTTCTGAGCAACAAATCATATGATTCATCATTATTAACGGTTCTGTTTTATACTCATCTGTCCTAACATCCCATAATGCCACCTACGATTTATACATTTCAAAGCACTCTAATAATTATGCTCTTCTGCCTGTTTTAAAACTCATTTTCCACACAACAACAACAAAACTAACATTCTAGGACTGTGCAGTATGCGAGAGACCGGATGTTGTCGATACTGTCCAGAAGCGGCACAATATTCACTAACAGCGCAACATACATGTTTTTGATATTTTCAGTATTATTGCCCAACCTTTTAGTCTCTCTCCTACCCGTTTATTATTATTTCGCATCAAGAAATATTGCTCAACATGCCGCGCGGGGTAGCCGCGCGGTTTCAGGCGTCTTGTCACGGTCCGCGCGGCTCCCCCTGTCGGAGGTTCGAGCTCTCCCTCGAGCATGGGTGTGAGTGTTGTCCTTAGCGTAAGTTAGTTTTTAATTAGATTAAGTAGTACGTAAGCTTAGGGACCCATGACCTCAGCAGTTTGGTTCTATAAGACCTTACCACAAATTTCGAAATTTATTGCGTAACACACTCTTAAGACAATAAAAAAGCGACATACCACGAAGAAATTATCCAGATGAGTCGGAAATGTGTAGATGTGATTTACATGTACAGACAAACAATTGATTACAATTTCAGAAAAAACTGAATAATTTATTCAAGAGAAAGAGCTTCACAAAATGAACAAATAAAGACGTGTTCATCCACCTGTGGCCTTACACAAGCACTTATTATGCTTGGCATTGATTGGTACGGTTGCTGGATATCCTCCTGCTGAAGGATATCATGCCAAATTCTGTCCAGTCGGTACGTTAGATCGTCGATCTCCCTAGCTGGTTCGAGGCGCGTGCCCATTATTCTAGCCAAGGTGGGGTTTGGCAAGCACAGAGACAAGCAGTAGAAACTCACCGTGTGCGGAATGCTTGTCATGAAGGGCAACAAAACGGACATAAAATATAATCGATGTACGCTGTGCTGTAAAGGTGTCACGGATGACAACCAAAGGCGTTCTGCTATGGAAAGAAATAGCACTGGAGATCATCACTCGTTTCTGTCGGGCCGTATGGCGGGCGATAGTCAGGCTGCTATAACCCCTGCTGTCTGTGATGTCTCAGGACACGTCTTCGGCCTGGTATCTCATTGACGGGAGTAGAAGAGTCTTTAGTGATGGGTCTCGCTTCGAATTGAGCCCCGATGACCCCGAAGACGTATCTGGGGACGCCCAGGCAGCTGTTGGACAACAGACTGACTGTCACCTTCCATATAGCCCAATAATCAGGAGCGATTGTATCGTTTCACAGCAGAACTCCTTTGGTTGTCGTCCATAGCACACGTATGGTACAGCAGTACGTCGACGATATTCTACGCCCAGTTTTGCTGCCCTTCGTTGCAAGCCATCCTGGGCTTACAATTCATGAAGGTAATGCTAACCCGCATATGGAAAGAGTTTCTACTGATTTTCTTCGTGCTTGGCAAACCGTAGCTTGGCCACCAAGCTCGCTGAATCTCTCCCCAATTGAGAACCTTGGGGAATTATGGGCTGGTCCCTCCAACTAGCTTCAGAGTTTGATGATATAGCGCTCCAATTGGACAGAATTTGGCACGATATCCTTCAGGACGACATCCAACAACTCTATGAATCCTTTATCAATCAGTGCCAAGCCCAATAACTGTTTGCTTAAAACAGATGTGAGCAACATGCATTAAACCACTTTGTGCAGCTCTTCCTCTTCAATAAATCACCCAATTCTTTTCTGAAATGTCATGTGACTAGGGCCTCCCGTAGGGTAGACCATTCACCGGGTCCAAGTCTTTCGATCTGACGCCACTTCCGCGTCTTGCGCGTCGATGGGCATGAAATGATGATGATTAGGACAACACAACACCCATTCCCTGAGCGGAGAAAATCTCCAACCCAGCCGAGAATCGAACCTGGGCCCTTAGGATTGACAGTCGCGCTGACCACTCAGCTACCATGGGCGGATATTTCTGAAATTGTAATGCTTCATTTGTTGGTAGGTATGCATCAGATCTACCCATTACCATCCCATTCGCATAATTCCTTCGTGGATGTCCCTTTTTGCATCATTGATGTATCAGGGGCGATTAACAATGGTTAGCAGTGACAGTGTCCTTGCCGAAGCAAGACAGTGACCACATCTCTGGCAAAGTGAGTTGTTCGGTGCGTTGGGCGTACACTTAAGGCGGCCAGTGGTGGCTTGCTCGAATGTGCAGATGCCCCATTAAGAATCCAGGACCCTCAGAGACATATTGGAGAGTCAGATGACGGCCGCCATTGGGGGAATCAAATTCCCCGCGTGGAACAACCAGCGCCCATTGACAGCTTGTAGAGCAGCGACTGCGCCTCGAAGTTTCTCGATGAGGCTGCAGCTGCTGGGCCACACCCTCGACTGCATACAAGCACGGAGACTGCGCCAGTCGAATGCACGCCTCCGATGAGGTGCTGCTGACAGCTGAGCTGTGGATGTCGGTTCCTGTAACGTGGGACTACTGCTACCTGTTACTGCATATACAGGGTGATAATTATTGAACTACACACATAAAAAAAAGTTTTGCTGCACCTCGGTTCAGAGAGTTCTGGAACCTGTACAGAAAATTGGAATGGAGATCAACACAAACATCATTTCCGCCCTTTTCATTGCTCATGAAAACCAGACATTGCATGTTGTACCACCATACAGCGAGACCTTCAGACGTGGTGGTCCAGATTGCTGTACACACCGGTACCTCTAATACCCAGAGCATGTCCTCTTTAAATGATGGATGCCATACCATACTATCCACAAATTCATCAAGGCACTGTTGGTCCAGATTGTACCACTCCTCAACGGCATTTCGGCGTAGATCCATCAGAATGGTTGGTGGGTCATGTCATGAATGAACAGCCGCTAGGCATGTTCGATAGGGTTCATGTCTAGAGAACATTCTGACCACTCTAGTCTAGCGATGTCGTTATCCTGAAGGAAGTCATTCATAAGATGTGCACGATGAAGGTGCGAATTGTTATCCATGAAGACGAATTCCTTGCCAATATGCTGCCGATATGGTTGCATTGTTCGGAGGATGGCATTCACGTATCGTACAGCCGTTACGGCGCCTTTAATGACCACCAGCGGCGTACGTCGATCACACATAATGCCACCCTAAAACATCAGGGAAGGTCCACATTGTTGCACTCGCTTGACAGTTGATCTAAGGCGTTCAGCCAGACTGGGTTGCCTCCACACACGTCTCCGACGATTGTCTGGTTGAAGGCATGTGCGGCACTCATCGGTGAAGAGAAAATGATGCCAATCCCGAGCGGTCCATTCGGCATGTTGTTGGGCCCATCTGTACCGCGCTGCATGGTGTCGTGGTTGCAAAGATGGACCTCGCCATGGGCGTCGGGAGTGAAGTTGTGCATCACGCAGCCTACCGCAGACAGTTTGAGTCGTAACACGACGTCCTGTGGCTGCACGAAAAGCATTATTCAACATGGTGGAATTGCTGTCAGGGTTCGCCCGAGCCATAATCCGTAGGTAGCGGTCATCCACTGCAGTAGTAGCCCTTGGGCGGCCTGAACAAGGAATGTCATAGACAGTTCCTGTCTCTCTGTATCTCCTCCATGTCCAAACAACACCGTTTTGGTTCACTCCGAGAGTCTTTAGAGTCCTTCCTGGCACAAAGTAACAATGCGGACGCGATCTAACCGCGGTATTGACCGTCTAGGCAAGGTTGAACTACAGACAACACGAGCCGGGTACCTCCTCTCTGGTGGAATGACTAGAACTGATTGGCTGTCGGACCCCCTCCGTCTAATAGGCGCTGCTTATGCATGGTTGTTTACATCTTTGGGCAGGTTTAGTGACATCTCTGAACAGTCAGAGGGACTGTGTCTGAGACATAATATCCACAGTCAACGTCTATCTTCAGGAGTTTTGGGAACTGGGATGATGCAAAACTTTTTTCATATGTGTATTAAAAAAATAAAAAATAAAAAATAAAAAACGTAAACGTAAATTAGTTACAAACTACGGCGTGCACACACTTTATTCGACTTGTATAGATATTCGTGTTTAGGTTCAGACATGTTCGATATGCCTGCCATCATTGGCGATGATGTGGTGCAAACGGATAGCGAAATTCTGCGTGACTCGCTGAAGTGTTGGGACATCGATGCTGTCGATGACCTCATGAATGGCTGTTTTCAACTCATAAATGGTTTTGGAGTTATTGCTGCACACCTTGTCTTTAATATAGCTCCAGAAAAAGTGGTCCGCAGAATATGGCGGCCAATCGATGCCCATTCTAGTGGCCTCTCACCACCGCAGACCCTTAATGCCGTCCCCAAAGTGCTGCTTCTGGACATCAAATACTATTCTACTTCGATGGGGTCGAACTCTGTCTTACATGAACCACATCTTGTCCAAATTAAGGTCACTTCGGATAATGGGGATGAAATCATTTTCCAAAACTTTAACTTACCGTTCGGTAGTCACCGTGCCATCAAGATACACTGCACTGATTACTCCGTGACTGGACATTGTACAGTACACAGTCACGCGTTGAGGGTGAAGAGACTTCTCGGTCGCGAAATGCGAATTCTCAATCCCCCAAATGCGCCAATTTTGCTTATTGACGAACCCATTCCATAGAAAGTAGGCTTCGCCGCTAAACTGAACCATGCAGCGCATACTAAATCCCACTATGCCCTCGTCCAACCGTGCAGTTTGAACGTCCTAACGCAAATCGTTCAGAAAGTATGTCGATTTTATTTCATACAGTTCAACAACTGTCACCCTGTAGCAACTCTGCCCACAGTTAACGGTAGAACGCCGCGTTGCAGAGTGCTACACCAGCATTATTACAGAGGCCAGCTCACTACATATGTCGGTAGTTGACTCGTAGACTCCTTTGCTGGCTGCTTGGGTCTGCCGGGAGTTGATGGCACAACAGCTTCTATACGTGACTCAGATTTTAGGCTTCGGAAGCCTGTTAAATGATGTAGTCGAATTTTGCAAGGGGGTGTCAGTTATTTTATTCACGATGTTAGGGTAAGTGAAAACAACAAAACCATATCCATAATTGATTGACTTATTGAGGGCGATCGTGGTACTAAACGGCGACGTCATCAGTTCCACAGTGTCCATAAAGGCATGAGATCATGACAATAAAGAATCAACAATTTTCACAAGAGATTATCCACGTATACACAACTGTACTTTTTATGCACGTTCAGCAATAAATGACTTCTCTAACGACATCTGAATTGCAGTCAGACCCCTGCAAACACGCAACCACACTGCAAGGCTCCCACCAAATACTAATCGCCAGCGTGGATCACTCTATGCGGTTCCGGTAATGTTAGTGAGAACCTAACAACAGACAAAATGATACGGCTGTTAATATGTGTTCTTGTATTTCAGAATTTATAGTTATTATAATAAGTACATTGTAATCAATTCAGTGAACAGAGAATTTTTACTCGTTTGCAAATTAAAATGAAAAGTTCTTTAATTAATTAATAGTACTTAAAGTAGTAGTTTTAGTGCCAATCTGTTCACCACTCGCTAATCAGGACACAGAATACTCCACTGCTTCCGCATCCTGCTTTTAGCTAAGCAGAAGTGTTGTGAGCAGATCACTGCTTTCCTTGGTCGCAAACACCAATCAGTGCTTTTGTGTCAACTATCTGCTGTTAAAACGTAAGATCCTTTGAATGATAATAAAAGAGCAAGAAATAATATATTTGGTTTCAGTAACGTGTCATACAATAATACACGCTCAAGAAAGTTCTAAAATCAATATTCACGTGTAAAGAGCGGCACATTACTTGCAATCCAGAAGCGGGGTAACTACAACAGCAGTAGCGAAATACGAGCTAATATATACTCCCACTGTGCTGGCTAACTCTCATCCTCATTTAATGTGGTTGGTATGACTCATATAGTTGTGATTTTCGAAGGCAAACTACGGTCGGTAAATCTAATACCACCGCCGCTCTCTGAGTCAGACTCCAATTTCTGGAGTGCTGACTCCACTTTAACCATCCCATACGAGTGGCAACGTTAGAGGGACAGGGCAAAAGTGCATCCTAGCCAACGACTCAGTGACAAATGGTTGCCCGGGAAGGGTTTAAGTGACCTGTTCTTCCACTGGCGATGGAACTTTCACAGCTGCGGTCAGAGGTTCATTCTTCATAGGCGGCCATAGTCCTTTCGAGTGGTGACCTCGGCCTCGGCATGGTGCAAGGCGCACCTTTGCCTTGCAGTGAGCAGAGGTAATGAATTATGTGTCTGGTGGCCCGCAGTCTACACATGTGCCGTCTGCACAGCTTAACTGACGGTGGTGCAGTGGTGACAGTCACTGATGCTTATTCGGCTGGGGCGTGAAGAGGGGGAGGGGAGGATGTAACATCATTTAGCTGCCGTGACCAGAGCTTATTGCGGTGTCTTAACAAGGTCCACTTGTCCACTCCCCACTTCAAAGAATTGTCGCCTGCTGAAAACCAGTGGCTCCTTGAGTACACTGCAGTGAATTATTGTAAGTGCGTGTCCTGGTTAGAGAGTCCATATGTTAGTAAGGTAGTGCCTGTCACGACTAGGCTCCCTAGGTCCGGTGCAGGACGATGTACACATGGTCCCAGGGCTAATCTGGGAAGAAACATAACGGCAGCTCCGATTGGTTTCACACACACGTTTGGCAGTCCCAGACCACACATTCAGTGCCCAGCCAATTTACATGACAACTTGCCATCGCCTTCTTCCTTCACTTGTCTTGACCCAGGTAGTAGCTTTAAGATGTGATGCTGGAGCATAGTCAGGATGGCAAACTCTGCCAGTAGGAGGACGTTTAATAATATCCTGTGCACATAATGAATTACATTTCTAGGGTAACTTGTACACCTTTATGGCGGTTCTCCGGCCAGCCATGATGAGCATATTGCTCAATTTTGTGGAACGTCGAGTCCTGATCAGTGAGTGTAGACACTTCTCATGCTTCTTGCTTATTAAACTCTTGTCATTACCCTCTGATACACACTACAGGATGTGAGCATTAGTGTGTTGATCAGGGGGCCGGTAATGTATCTCACGGTAATTAGCGAAAAACAGCTTCCGTCACTGTAGTCACTGCGTGTGCACTGTGCTGTGTGTCATTGTAGGTACGCTCGAGGTCCAAAGTGTGTCAGAGATTACACTAAGAGCACGTACGTCTGGACTGAGTGAAACTCAAAATTTCCAAGATTATTTGGAGAATGATATGAAAGTAAAGTGAGAAGTACCTAGTATTGCACCAGTAAAATAAAGTAAGGGAACAATGTGCGTCTGGGTCCTACTATTGCTACCTAGGAGGAACCATTCAAAACTTAAAAACAGCAATTTTATAGAATTAGAGTTGTTAACCTCTAATAAAATGTGAAATTGTTTAAGTCTGCAGGCGTTCACGGCCGTTTTCACTGACGATAAAGTTCTTTTCTTTTTTTAGGATTAAAATTTTCGATAGTGTTGGAATGTTCGTACATTTACGTCGATATATGGAATATAATGAAGAGTGATATATCTTTATTGCACAACCGTTTTGTTCTTTGCGTGTTTTCTCATTCACTGTAAAAAGATGGATGTGTGTAGTTGTACCATGATTTGTACTTAACCTTTGTTCTGAATAAATATTATCAAAATGGTAGCAGTTCGCGGTTCTAAACCACAAACGAAGTGTGTCCCTCAAAATAATAGTGATCGGTTGTAAATTAAATGGAAGGCTGTTATTCGAAAAAGTGTGATTTGTGAAACTGAACATGGCTGATATTAAGATACCGGTATTTGATGGAGAAGACTACGGGAACTGGAAAAGAAGAATGGAAATGTACCTGAAATGCTATACAGTGGCTTCAAGAGCGAAAACAAGCGCGGACAAAGCGGATACGTGGGAAGAAGAAAATCTGATTGCAATGAACTACATATACGGAGCAATTTCGAACAAGCAACTAGAATTCGTGAGTGACAAGGAAACTGCATTTGAAATAATGAAAACTTTTGATGATTTATACTGCAAAGAATCAACAGCACTGCAAATTGTGTGCAGAAACAAGTTAGACAAACTGAGATTAAAAGACTATAGTGATACGGCAACATTCTTCAGTGTCTTTGAAAAAACAGTGAATGAATTAAAATTAGCCGGTGCAAAAGTGACAGAAAAGGAGAAGCTAAATTATATGTTGAGAACATTGCCGGAAACCTTGAGCTATATTGTGGACTTGATCCATGTTTTGAAAGAAGAAGATCAGACAGTGGAATATGTTAAAAGTAAACTTCAGATGATTGATCTAAAAGAAAACGATGGAAGTGAATGTGTAAAATCCAATGCATTTCACGCTGAAAAGAAAACTAGTATGAGCTACCAAGAGCAATTGTGTTACGGATGTGGCAAACCAGGTAAAATAAGGAGGGACTGTCGCCATTCAGGAACAAGCAGAGACTCAAGGACACGTGGCGGACATCACCGAGGAGGTGGTCGCAGCAGTTGGCAACATGGGTAGAGTGACACTCCAGCGGGAACAACTGGTCATTTGATCAGAGTAAACATCATGTTACAAGAGGAAGTAGTCATCCTGGAGGCTGAGGATGTCAACAGAATGGAGTCAGCATGAGCAGATTTGTAACATAGGTACAATCTACAGTGATGTGTAACAACCTTGAGTCAGGTAACAATGTACAGATTGATTGGTTATGGGATAGCGGTTGTACAGATCATGTTGTTAATAATGAGAGTTATTTTTCTAAGTACGTAACCTTAAGAGAGCCTGTAAATGTTAAAACTGCGGATGGAAAAGTCTTGCAGGCTACAAAAATAGGAAACATAATTAGTTATTTTCCAGTTTATGATAATATGGCTGCAATCGAAATGAAAAATGTGTTTTATGTCAGAGGGATGGACAGAAATTTAATTAGCTATGCTAAAGTAACAGAAAAACATAAAGTTGTATCTGTGGGCAATACTTCAAAGATTTTCGATAAATACAATAACTTACTTGTGATTGCTTTGAAAGAAGATAGGCTGTATAAAGTGACAAGTAAAATCTACAAGGAGGAGATAAATGTAAACACTGTCAGTAGTGGGGGTATTATGTCAGTTAAGGAGAAATGGCATCGTATACTTGGACATGTAAATTTTAACGATTTGAATACATCGTGTAAACAGCAGTTAGCTTATGGATTGCCATCAAATTTAGAATCATAATTTATGAAGTGTAAAGTCTGTTTTGAAAATAAAAACACAATTTACCTTTCGAAAACAAAAGAAGCAAAGCAAAAGAAATACTGGAGATTATTCATACTGATTTAAATGGGCCTCACTCAACTTATGGTTTGCATGGGGAAAGATATTTTCTCACTTTCATTGATGATTATAGTAAAGCAGCTAGAGTCTGTACTATTAAATCTAAAAGTCAGGTTTATGATTGTTTTGTGGAATATGTAAACGAAATTGAAAATTTAACTGGTAAAACTATTAAGAAATTGAGATGTGACAATGCGAAAGAATATTTAAATTCAGATGTGTATCAGTTTATAAGACAGAAAGGAATCATATTAAATGCATACCCTCCCTATGTACATGAATTAAATGGTACAGCTGAAAGATATAACAGGTCAATTATGGATATGTCACAATGTCTGATATCTGATGCGAGAGTAGATATGTGATTTTGGCCAGAAGTGGTATGTTTAGGTGCATACCTTAAGAACAGAACTTTAACTAATACTATTGAAAAGAAAACTCCTTATGAGATATTATTTGAGAAGAAACCTGATGTTAAACATTTAAAGTTATGTGGAAGTAGGGTTTTTGTACATATACCAGAACAGTTGAGGAAGTCAAAGTGGGACTGTAAAGCAGACTTGGGAATTTTAATAGGGTACAGTGAAGTTGGGTACAGAGTATTGATTAATAACAAAGTTATCTTTTCCAGACATTTTGATATTGTGGAAGAGGATGTCAGGTGTATTGATATTAAGGCATCCAATTCAAGGAATGAACATTTTAGTGTTTCTGAGAGTGCAAAAGCATAAACAATGGATCAGTAAATGAGCATATGGAAGGAAGAAGTGTTGAGCGTTGTCCAAGTAAGCAAAAAGAAAACCAGGAACAAGAGTTGAGAAGGTCAACTAGGGATAGTTGTGCTGATAGTTCAGAAAATTTTGAGGAGGCAATGACTAGTAATGAGTCAGAAATGTGGAAGGAAGCAATGGATAAAGGAATTGAAAGTATAAATAAAAATAAAACTTGGAAACTAGTAACTAAACCAATAGATGTAAATGTTCTTGATGTAAAGTGGGTCTTTACAAGGAAATCAGATAACACTTGTAAAGCAAGATTAATTGTAAGTGGCTTCCAACAAAAGGAATTTGTGGATGATATTTTTTTACCAGTTGCTATGATGCAAACATTGAAAATGTTGTTGTCATTCTGTTGTCAAAGGGCTTAACTGAATAACAAATGGATGTGCAAACTGCATTTCTTAAAGGAAAAATTTTGTCAGATATTTATGTTAAGCAACCTTCTGGATACATGGATGAAACAGATAGGGTTTGCAAGTTATTTAAGGCACTTTATGGCTTGCAGGAAAGCCCTAGAGCAAGGTATGAGTGTCTGGATGAGTTTTTAAAAGGTCAAGGGTTTGAGAGAAGTAACTATGACTATTGTCTGTATGTACTGAGGACTCCAATTTGTGTTGTCTATATAATTGTGTTTGTTGATGATCTGCTAATTTGTTGTAAAACTAAAGAGATAATACAAGAAATGAAATGTCTGATATCCAAGCGATTTGAGATGAAAGACTTAGGTGAAGTAAAGAATTATTTTGGGATAGATGTTAATTATAATTATGCAGAAAATGTAATGACTCTGAGACAGGGTAGCTATGTCGAATCTGTAGCTAAGAAATATCAGACTGAACATGCAAAATTGTACAGTACACCAATGGAAGAAAATTTGAAACTAGGTGTAGCACATTATGGAAGTCTGGATAGCAAGAACTTGATAGGTTTCTGGAAAACGGCCACATGTAAGTTACAGTGTAAATTATTTGAGTAGATTTCAAAGCTGTTACAATGATACTCACTTTAAGTATGCTGTGAGAGTACTGAAATATTTGTATCAAACAAAACATTTGAAGCTAAAATAGAGAAAGACTGAAGAAATGGATTTGTTAGATTGTTTTGTAGATGCAGATTGGGCAGGTGATTCTGTGGATCGTAAGTCCACATCAGGCTATGTAATTATATTGTTTGGAAATGTAATATTTTGGAAATCCAGGAAACAAAGAAGTGTTACAAAATCTTATACTTTCCCTGAGTATGTAGCATTGTCAGAAGCTGTCACTGAGATTAAGTTATTTCTAGATATTTTGAATATTTTTGATGTAAAGTCTGACAAGCCCATTAAAGTTTATGAAAACAATTCAGGGGCAGTCAATTTTGCTGGATATGGTAATCTTACTAAAAATTCAAAGTATATTGAAGTGCATTACCATTTTGTAAATGAATGTTTTAATAACAGAATTATAGACATTTGTAAAGTAGATTCAGAAAGCAATGTAGCAGACATTTTCAACAAATCTCTGAGCAAGCATAAGTTTGTAAAATTTCGAGACATGTTAAATGTAATCTGATTATGGTATAAATGTAAGGAGCTGTGTTGGAATGTTTGTACATTTATATCGATATATGGAATCCAATGAAGAGTGATATATCTTTATGGCAAAACCGTTTTGTTCTTTGCATGTTTTCTCATTCACTGTAAAAAATGGATCTGTGTAGTTGTACATGATTTGTACTTAATCTTTGTTCTGAATAAATATTATCAACAGATAGAGTTCACGATTTTCAAAATATGTGTCACTCTAGAAATACTTGAAAACAATTACTTATCTCACCAAAAAATCGTAATGAATGTACTTCAAATATCTTTAAAAAATACGGGGTGACCAGAAATAGTCTGAAAAGCTTTTACGAAATTAGAATTATATTAATACTTTCAGATGCTGACGGGCGTTGATATATGTCAACGGGGACAGGTGAAAAATGTGTGCCCCGACCTGGACTCGAACCCGGGATCTCCCGAGTCCCGGTCGGGGCACACATTTTCACCTGTCCCCATTGATATATATCAACGCCCATCGGCAGCTGAAGGTATTAATATTATTGCAATTTTGTACTAGACGGCTGCAGACAGAAACTTTATAAGTATATCCATATATGAAAAGCTTTTAAGTATATTGTAGGATAGATTGTGCTCAGAAATATTTGTTAAGAAAAATTCGATACGTTGCGCAGTTTTCGAGTCGATTAGCATTAAATTTGCGTTATCAGGCTATTGTGCACTCAAATTCAAACGGCCCACAAGATACAATTATCATCAGGTGTTCTCATGGCGTGATTGACAGTGCACGTGACTGCTCGGCCTTTGGCTTGAGTTCGATCCTTACTGCCGTCCCATGTCAAATTTTTATATGTCTCTTTTGTTCTTCTTTCGGAAATCAAACGAAGTATACGTTTGGCGACACCGTCTCTGGCGGGGCGCTTGAACTTGCGCATGTGATGGCGTGACTGTCTAACCTCAAAGGTAATTAACTCTGAAACGATGCAAAGTATCGATTTTTTTTCTTAACAGTTATTTCTCAGCACAATCTATCCTGCAATACACTTAAAGGATTTTCAGATAGTTTGTGACCTCTTCGTATATGTGATTTTAATGAAATTTACCTATTTTTCAATACAACCAACTTGTTTCTTATCATGATATACTGCCGATGTCTTCAGATAATAGCCAGTTCGCCCTCTTATATTTGGATATAACCCCGCTGTATCACTTCAGTCTTTTGGCAGCAAGAGAGGGGAAGAAAACCAATGTGCACTCCGTGTGCATACCGGGGGGAGTCATTCCAGATGTGGAAAGGGTTCTTCCGGATGCCATGAAGGGTACAGGGTGCACCCATCTGCAGGTGGTCGCTCATGTCGGCACCAATGATGTGTGTCGCTATGGATCGGAGGAAATCCTCTCTGGCTTCCGGCGGCTATCTGATTTGGTGAAGACTGCCAGTCTCGCTAGCGGGATGAAAGCAGAGCTCACCATCTGCAGCATCGTCGACAGGAACTGACTGCGGACCTTTGGTACAGAGCCGAGTGGAGGGTCTGAATCAGAGGCTGAGACGGTTCTGCGACCGTGTGGGCTGCAGATTCCTCGACTTGCGCCATAGGGTGGTGGGGTTTCGGGTTCCGCTGGATAGGTCAGGTGTCCACTACACGCAACAAGCGGCTACACGGTCTTTTAGGTTAGATGGCCTTGGGCAAGTACAGAAAGGCAACAGCCTCAACGGATGCGGGGTAAAGTCAGGACATGCGGGGACCAAGCAGCAATCGGTATTGTAATTATAAACTGTCGAAGCTGCGTTGGTAAAGTACCGGAACTTCAAGGGCTGATAGAAAGCACCGAAGCTGAAATCGTTATAGGTACAGAAAGCTGGCTGAAGTCAGAGATAAATTCTGCCGAAATTTTTACAAAGGTACAGACGGTGTTTAGAAAGGATAGATTGCATGTAACCGGTGGTGGAGTGTTCGTCGCTGTTAGTAGTAGTTTATCCTGTAGTGAAGTAGAAGTCGATAGTTCCTGTGAATTATTATGGGTGGAGGTTACACTCAACAACCGAGCTAGGTTAATAATTGGCTCCTTTTACCGACCTCCCGACTCAGCAGCATTAGTGGCAGAATAACTGAGAGAAAATTTGGAATACATTTCAGATAAATTTTCTCAGCATGTTGTAGTCTTAGGTGGAGATTTCAATTTACCAGATATAGACTGGGACACTCAGATGTTTAAGACGGGTGGTAGGGACAGAGCATCGAGTGACATTATACTGAGTGCACTATCCGAAAATTACCTCGAGCAATTAAACAGAGAACCGACTCGTGGAGATAACATCTTGGACCTACTGATAACAAACAGACCCGAACTTTTCGACTCTGTATGTGCAGAACAGGGAATCAGTGATCATAAGGCCGTTGCAGCATCCCTGAATATGGAAGTTAATAGGAATATAAAAAAAAGGGAGGAAGGTTTATCTGTTTGGCAAGAGTAATAGAAGGCAGATTTCAGACTACCTAACAGATCAAAACGAAAATTTCTGTTCCGACACTGACAATGTTGAGTGTTTATGGAAAAAGTTCAAGGCAATCGTAAAATGCGTTTTAGACAGGTACGTGCCGAGTAAAACTGTGAGGGACGGGAAAAACCCACCGTGGTACAACAACAAAGTTAGGAAACTACTGCGAAAGCAAGGAGAGCTTCACTGCAAGTTTAAACGCAGCCAAAACCTCTCAGACAAACAGAAGCTAAACGATGTCAAAGTTAGCGTAAGGAGGGCTATGCGTGAAGCGTTCAGTGAATTCGAAAGTAAAATTCTATGTACCGACTTGACAGAAAATCCTAGGAAGTTCTGGTCTTACGTTAAATCAGTAAGTGGCTCAAAACAGCATATCCAGACACTCCGGGATGATGATGGCATTGAAACAGAGGATGACACGCGTAAAGCTGAAATACTAAACACCTTTTTCCAAAGCTGTTTCACAGAGGAAGACCGCACTGCAGTTCCTTCTCTAAATCCTCGCACAAACGAAAAAATGGCTGACATCGAAATAAGTGTCCAAGGAATAGAAAAGCAACTGGAATCACTCAACAGAGGAAAGTCCACATGACCTGACGGGATACCAATTCGATTCTACACAGAGTACGCGAAAGAACTTGCCCCCCTTCTAACAGCCGTGTACCGCAAGTCTCTAGAGGAACGGAAGGTTCCAAATGATTGGAAAAGAGCACAGGTAGTCCCAGTCTTCAAGAAGGGTCGTCGAGCAGATGCGCAAAACTATAGACCTATATCTCTGACGTCGATCTGTTGTAGAATTTTAGAACATGTTTTTTGCTCGAGTATCATGACGTTTTTGGAAACCCAGAATCTACTATGTAGGAATCAACATGGATTCCGGAAACAGCGATCGTGTGAGACCCAGCTCGCTTTATTTGTTCATGAGACCCAGATAATATTAGATACAGGCTCCCAGGTAGATGCTATTTTGATTGACTTCCGGAAGGCGTTCGATACAGTTCCGCACTGTCACCTGATAAACAAAGTAAGAGCCTACGGAATATCAGACCAGCTGTGTGGCTGGATTGAAGAGTTTTTAGCAAACAGAACACAGCATGTTGTTATCAATGGAGAGACGTCTACAGACGTTAAAGTAACCTCTGGCGTGCCACAGGGGAGTGTTATGGGACCGTTGCTTTTCACAATATATATAAATGACCTAGTAGATAGTGTCGGAAGTTCCATGCGGCTTTTCGCGGATGATGCTGTAGTATACTGAGAAGTTGCAGCATTAGAAAATTGTAGCGAAATGCAGGAAGATCTGCAGCGGATAGGCACTTGGTGCAGGGAGTGGCAACTGACCCTTAACATAGACAAATGTAATGTATTGCGAATACATAGAAAGAAGGATCCTTTATTGTATGAATATATGACAGCGGAACAAACACTGGTAGCAGTTACTTCTGTAAAATATCTGGGAGTATGCGTGCGGAACGATTTGAAGTGGAATAATCATATAAAATTAATTGTTGGTAAGGCGGGTACCAGGTTGAGATTCATTGGGAGAGTCCTTAGAAAATGTAGTCCATCAACAAAGGAGGTGGCTTACAAAACACTCGTTCGACCTATACTTGAGTATTGCTCATCAGTGTGGGATCCGTACCAGATCGGGTTGACGGAGGAGATAGAGAAGATCCAAAGAAGAGCGGCGCGTTTCGTCATAGGGTTATTTGGTGACCGTGATAGCGTTACGGAGATGTTTAACAAACTCAAGTGGCAGACTTTGAAAGAGAGGCGCTCTGCATCGCGGTGTAGCTTGCTCGCCAGGTTTCGAGAGGGTGCGTTTCTGGATGAGGTATCGAATATATTGCTTCCCCCTACTTATACCTCCCGAGGAGTTCACGAATGTAAAATTAGAGAGATTAGAGCGCGCACGGAGGCTTTCAGACAGTCGTTCTTCCCGCGAACCATACGCGACTGGAACAGGAAAGGGAGGTAATGACAGTGGCACGTAAAGTGCCCTCCACCACACACCGTTGGGTGGCTTGCGGAGTATAAATGTAGATGTAGATGTAGATAAACGAGTACATCTGCTTAAAATATTTGGGTGCAGTAAGATTGTCAGTCACCAGCTTGTGCTGCTGCGGACCTCGACCGTCCGTGTTCAAAATATGGCTAAGATACTGACTATCCAGTTGAAAAAAAGAAAAACTGCATTAACCTGCAGTGATTTTGGCCCATCAGTTGTTATCTACAGACCAAACGCACACCACTGAAATACAGTTGCTATTTTTAAGAAGTATATTAAGTTCTTTGTAGACTTGGTGACTGAAATACAAATAATTGAATCGCTTAGTTACTAAAAACTCAGTTCTATCGTAGTGGTAGTAGTTCTCTCAAAATCTCTAGCTAGTAGCCAAGTTCACAATAGCTCCTGAAACAAAGCGTCCTTCGGAGTTCGTAAATAAATAATCAATACGTTAACTTTACAGGGTGTGAAAAGCTTATCATCAATGACATCGGCCACGAATGCCTGCAGGCTTACATAATTGTACATTTCATTACAGACTAGACTGTAAGTCTATAAAATTATTGTCTTAAATTATTGAAAGTTTGCCACTAGGTATTCCAGGTGCCCTTAGTATCACCTACTTAATTTGCACGTTATTGTAATCCTTGTATAGTCCACTCAAAGTATTTTTGAAATTTTGTGGTATCACTTGTCACAAAAACGGTAGTCTAGCAAATTTAAATTATGATTTCATGAAGTTAATCTTTTATTCAGAATCAAAACATTTTATGTTTCAATATTCTACCAAAATACATGATGTCACATTTGCTTGAAACGACGTTCAGGACAAAGTTTTAGATGCATCCGCAGTTGGTTTATTAGCACGTTTCCGAGACGTTGCCTCATAATATGCAAATAATGATGTTTATAAAACGATATTTTGTAGGCCGAAATTTTGGCATATTGAGTGCATGTCAGATGCACGTGGTGCAAATGACGAGTCAGCACTGAACGAATGTTGGACGGCTGATGCAATTTGACATGACCGAGGTAAGCACACAGAACAAAACAGTCACGCATCGTCCCCAGGAGACGTAAGACTAGTGCCTTGTAACACACCGCTTCTTATCTTGGCAACACTCTCAATTCGGCAACGAAAAGAATCCTCTAGTTTCTTCAGATATGCCATACCCAGCCACTCATTGATGACGAGACCCCATAGAGCTACCATATTTTGGGGATGGTGGTTGTTGTATTTCATCCTTTGTTGCAGATAGTCCCAGACATTTTCTGTGGGGTTGCCCAATGATTCGCCTCGGGCTGTGAGATTGATCCTCAGAGGCGAAGCGGCGAACTGCAATCAGAAATCGAGGGAGCGCAGAAGATATAGAGAGTACAGAGGTTATCACAGTCCATCACGTGACGGCGGCTACGAGACTACCTTTGGTAGTAGTAACCTTCTCATTGAAAGTAGTCGATTGTCATTCTGTTGGTGCAAAGTCTACATTCATATTTTATCTAATTTGGCACCTCCCTCCTTTCTATTAAAATTACTTATGTTTTTATAAATCTCAATAGCCTCACAATACATTCGAACACGGTAATGAGATGTTTTCGGTATGACGCTCGTCTTAGTGTATTTTATTCCATTATCACCTTGTTGGAACACACGTTCTACTACGGCCGATTTATCTGTGTGTTCTAGATGACAATTCCTCTTATGTTCAACTAAATTAGCGTTAAGTCTTCTTTTCGAGGTAACGATATATGAACGTGGGCCCAAGCGATATTCTTGTCGGTTCTGATGTTCTGAACAATGATTTTTTTGAACAAACTACCAAGTTGGCGGTGGACAGTCCTCGTAGAATAGCTGTGGTCATTTTGTTCATGGAAACTTGAACAATGGGCACTGCAGATTGCAAGTAAACGACTAGCCAGGTGGTATCGCTATGTCGATTATACTTACGTAGTATGCAGACTTGGTATAGAAGAGTTGGATGCCTTCTTGGTACATTTTAATAGTATCAATTTATTGTGATACTACGAATACGGAGAGTAATGGGATTTTCTGTATGCGTCTATTATCAAACGAGTGAACAGGACGTTGGGCCATATGATTGATCGTTACCTTCGTAAAGATTCTAACCATACCCCAGACAAGAAGAAGTATTGTAAGAACCATGTTGGATAGTGTCAAAAAAAATTGTGAATCGTTTTATTTACAAGACGAGGTTAGCCACTTACGGTTGGCCTTTAAGAAGAATGGTTATTCTAACAAAGTTAGTACTACCAGAGACGGGCTTCTAGCCACAGTCACCCAATGGACTGTTTTCCTCTTCATATAGCTTATATATTCGACACTCCCTCGAGTTCTGACTGCAGTTCACCTCTTCACCTTAAAGTACGTCTCCTGCAGCAAGATATAAACGTTAGGGTCAAGTTTTACGTATCGACCATGGCCTGTTAGCCCAGAAGTTTTAAGTGAAGTTACTGCTATAATGTATGATCAGTTACGCTTTTTCGTGTCCTTTCTATTCTCATGAATTTTACCGTATCTGTGAAAGTAATACCCGTGCGAGTGGGAGACACAGCGGCCTGTGATATAGAAGTGCATGATCCGGGCTTGCGAACGCGGATATAGGCGGCGGTGGACGAAGCGTGACGTAGCGGGGATATAGGCGGCGGTGGATGGAGCGTGACGCAGCGCGCCCTGCCGGGATTAGCGGGGATCGCCGGCGCCCAGCCGGACCGCCGCTGCAAATGAGGGCGCTACCCGTCGGTCAGTCGTGCCGGGGCTGCCAACTATAGTTCCACGGCTCTCAGCGTTTAATTAAGAGCCGGGGTAGAGCTGCGCAGAGTCCCAGGGATTGGAGTGGCGGTGAGCTGCCATACGGAAAGAGGAGTGAGTGTTAGCCAGTCGTGAGAAGGGGTGTGGGATGATGGCGCGATGTCAATCGAGAGAAGGAGTCCGAGATCTTTTCTGACGATTCCCAGGACTAACCTCGTTTGTAAGACTTTCAGTTCGTGTTGAATATTAGTGCGGATTTCACATTAAGGTTCTGATTGCAGTGGAACTGTATTCGTAAAGTGGAAAAGTTATTGAAAAGGTAGCTGCCGGATTATATCATTCCCTATTCATACCACTGTCTCATTTTTGCCAAGAATAGGCTTCATAGCCACCATGGAAATTTAAATTCATTAACACAGAAATATCTAATAAATAAAATATTCTAAACCGTGGACGCCAAATGAGAATTGAGATGAATTTAATGCCAATTATTTCGTAGCGATTTAGCTGTCGCGTTATTCTAATGAAAATGTTAAATAAAGGCACGAAATTAGTTTTTTCTTCTCGTGTTGCACGATACGACATTTTAACTATAGATGGCAATCAAAGTAATTTATAAATTTAAAGAAGCAGCAAACACGGGTTTTGTAATGATTCTGAGGTTTGGCTGAAAGTTCCGAATACACTGGTGGAAAAAAATCGCAGCAACAAGAAAAATGAATACAGAGTAAAGAAATTTCTGGAATACTTTTGCGTAGGTAAAATTGATTGACATTGCAAGATTACAAGTTAAAGTAAGCGCGATGTAAGCCACTGCAAATGTGAATGCCAGAATATTGAATGCAAACATGCAAACGCGTATACATCGTCTGTCAGTTTCTGCCTGTTGCACTTGGTCGCTCAACTGGCCTCCTTCTGACCAACACATGGCCATCACTGGCACCAAAGCAGAAGCTCCTTTCATCAGAAGATACAAAAAAACCTGCACGTTGCCCTCCAATGAACTCTCGGTTGACACCACTGAAGTTCCGAATGGTTGTGGTTTGGGGTCAGTGGCATGCGTGGCACAGGGCGTCTGGCTCGGAGATGTCATTGAAGTAACCGATTTTTAACAGTTCGTTGTGTCACTGTGGTCCCAATCGTTGCTCAGACTGCTACTGATGCGCCTGTGCCATACGCCGAGCACAATGATCATTCCTCTCGGTAGTGCCACGTGACCTTCCGGAGACCGGAACTCTTGTGACCGAACATTCTCGTGACCACCGCTGCCAACAGTCATGTACAGTGTGTACATTCCTGCCAAGTCTTTCTGCAGTATCGGAGAAGGAACATCCAGCTTCTCGTAGCCCTATTACACGACCCCATTCGAACTCAGTGCGGTGTTGATAATGGTGCCATTGTCGTCTTAAAGGTGTTCTTTACTAAAATCAACTCATCACGTCCAATCTCAAAGGTAACTAACACTCACGGCCGTTACAGCGTGTATGTATAGCAAACCTGTTTCGCATCCTCGTAGAGGCGCCACCGGCACCACTCTTATGCGGCTGGCGCAAAACTCAAGTGACTTCGTCTTTCATATTCAGAAACAGGCCTACCAACTTAGGTTTGAGTCGCACAACTCTTTCTTGGTGATAGGATTTTTTTACTTTTTCGTCAGCGTAGATGTGGTTTTAACTGCAAGGACCATAAATAGGCGGCACACTGGAAGGGGGCTAAGATCAGGGAGCTCCTGGCGCCGACTGTCTTTGATCTCTGTACACCAGCATTCCCGTTTTCGGTGGTGTCGGACACTTTGGACCTGGAATCTCATTGACTGTCTTCAGTGATGAGTCCCGCTTCGAGCTGAGCCTCGATGTCCAGTAAAGACGTGTCTGGACACGCCCTGGACAGTAGTGGACCTGACCGTCGTCCGCCATACTGCCTGACAACCAGGAGTGATGTTCAGGAGTGGCATTTCTTTTCGTAGCAGGACCGCTATGTTTCTCATCCGCAGCACCCTTACAGCACAGCGGTACGGCGCAATATATTATACGTCCCGTTTTATTGTCCTTCATGCAAAGTCATACTGGGGTTACATTTCAGCAGGATAACGTTCGACTGCACACAGCGAGTTCCTACTATTCGTCTTGCCAAACCATACCTCGGCCAACAAGGTCGCCGGATATCTCCCCAATTGAGAACGTTTGGAGCACTATAGGCAGAGCCCTCCAACCAGCTCGGGATTTTGACGATCTAACGTACCAACTGAACAGAATTTTGCCCTATATCCTTCAGGAGGGCATCCAGCAACCGTACCTATCAATGCCAAACAGAAGGGTCAGATATCAACGCGTTATTGACATGCTCAGTTTGTGAAGCTGTTCCTCTTGAATAAATCGTCTAAGTTTTCTGAAATAGTAATCATTTGTTTGTATGGGTATACCACATCTATCGATTTCCATCCCCTTCAGATAATTCCTTCCTGGTGTTTTTTATTTATTTATTTATTATTATTATTTTAGAGTTGATGTGAAGCCGTCCGCTTGTTTACGTAGAGAAACCATCGTTGTCGAATCCACAGTGTGTGAAGTCGGGCAGTGCTGTGCCCTCCTGCTAATGATTTATTTTCATAAGGATTTCGCTTTAATTACTCCCATACAGTTTCACCTTAGCTCGTTGATGGTCAGGTGAGTGGAAGTTCGCTATTGGTACAACCGCTCATCTGGACGGTTCAACGATATCGCCTGCTTCAACTTGAGAATATTTTCGTCAACACTCAAAGCAGACTACTGGGAAAAAATTATTGCTAATTTTCATGTTATTACATTTTAGCAAGAGAATGCGTAATACTGCAGTTAGAAGTCAAACGTACACTACACACGTAGAATAATTTCCTTTTCTATTTGTCTAATTATTTTTGCAAATCCATTTTTACTCAATTCTGTGGTGAGTATTATAGTGGCGTGTGGACTAATGTGTCTGGTTTATTTTAAAGTCATTTAACTGATCCATTCGCAGGTACTAATCGTAGCAGAACAAGTTATTTGAAGTTAGGTAGGAGAACCAGGGAAAGGGGGAGGAGAAAAATCACCATAGACTAGAATGGTGTTGAGCTGTCAAGGGAAAAGGTGGACGGCGCGTGGTGTTTTTGCGCCAACTAGAAGCGGCACCCAGGCAAGTAGAGGGAAGCACGGCGTATGAACACCCGTCAGCCTAGTGCAGAAGTTGGCGCTAATGGCCTCTGGTGGTCGTAATTTTCCTGTTATAGCTATAAGTGTGAACCATTCCATAGCGTACTGCTAAATCTTGAACCGGAAAGAAGAGACTAAATCTAGTCACAAGTGTTATCTGTGAACCTTGTGTATGAGATGCTGCACCGATCTGTCGCAAGGCATATTATTCTGTAGAAATGTAAATGAATAGATCCGTATGTATTTCCTGAAATACAAATGCTTAATGTGAAATTTTAATTGTGTTTATCCAGTGATCGTTCCATATTATGTTAACTCCAATGAGCTCCTTTACGTGCCATATTTGTGCACCATACTATCGTAAAAATGATAAACACTTAAAATTATGCACTGTAACAGGCACTCAGATTTGTGGGATGTTCATGAGGTTCCCCAGTTCTACTGTTTCTCAAAACTAATCTTTTAAACGAAGTATTTCATTCTTAATTTCGAGCAGAATGAAAGTGTTCACTACGTTTTTGTCAATAGTGATATTCTTTAACTTCGTTTCAGTAGGTGTTCATCTCTGGCGTTGTTGGTCATATGTATGTGTATCTGTGGTCTGCTAACTTTCTTGTACTTCAACAGACAATTATATATTGAGACCGCACTTATGAACTGCGTTGCCAGAGCATTATGTATTTAATAAGTACGCTTTACTATGACGTCATGATTAATTAATGTTCGCAATATCCAAAAACGTAATTACTAATTACTTTAAAGTAGTGAAGTACAGACCTTTCTGTCTAGTCGCGGTAACTGCTGACAGAAAAGAGTCATTTGGTTCATATTTCAATTTGCTCGGATGACGTGACGATAAACGATCAACTGTTTGACATTAGCGCGTTTCCAAATGGGACTGGCGACCGTTCACTTTGTTTTAGTGATTTACATTAATAATTGTGTAAGTTAATTTTAACCATGTTGTTTTGCACATCCTCGTATTGTCAACTGAACCCTCTATACCTTTTTGCATTTGACTGCGACCAGTAAGGAGAAACTGCTAGCACCTTACTACTCCGATCTCAACGGAAGAAAGAACAGATCCCTCTACGAATGCCTAGGTATTCTTTTATTTTTTTTTGGTGAATCAGTCTACTGACTGGTTTGATGCGGCCCGCCACGAATTCCTTTCCTGTGCTAACCTCTTCATCTCAGAGTAGCACTTGCAACCTACGTCCTCAATTATTTGCTTGACGTAATCCAATCTCTGTCTTCCTCTACAGTTTTTGCCCTCTATAGCTCCCTCTAGTACCATGGAAGTCATTCCCTCATGTCTTAGCAGATGTCCTATCATCCTGTCCCTTCTCCTTATCAGTGTTTTCCACATATTCCTTTCCTCTCCGATTCTGCGTAGAACCTCCTCATTCCTTACCTTATCAGTCCACCTAATTTTCAACATTCGTCTACAGCACCACATCTCAAATGCTTCGATTCTCTTCTCTTCCGGTTTTCCCACAGTCCATGTTTCACTACCATACAATGCTGTACTCCAGACGTACATCCTCAGAAATTTCTTCCTCAAATTAAGGCCGGTATTTGATATTAGTAGACTTCTCTTGGCCAGAAATGCCTTTTTTGCCATAGCGAGTCTGCTTTTGATGTCCTCCTTGCTCCGTCTGTCATTGGTTGTTTTACTGCCTAGGTAGCAGAATTCCTTCATTGACTTCGTGACCATCAATCCTGACGTTAAGTTTCTCGCTGTTCTCATTTCTACTACTTCTCATTACCTTCGTCTTTCTCCGATTTACTCTCAAACCATACTGTGTACTCATTAGACTGTTCATTCCGTTCAGCAGATCATTTAATTCTTCTTCACTTTCACTCAGTATAGCAATGTCATCCGCGAATCGTATCATTGATATCCTTTGACCTTGTATTTTAATTCCAGTCCTGAACCTTTCTTTTATTTCCATCATTGCTTCCTCGATGTACAGATTGAAGAGTAGGGGCGAAAGCCTACAGCCTTGTCTTACACCCTTCTTAATACGAGCAATTCGTTCTTGATCGTCCACTCTTATTATTCCCTCTTGGTTGTTGTACATATTGTATATGACCCGTCTCTCCCTATAGCTTACCCCTACTTTTTTCAGAATCTCGAACAGCTTGTACCATTTTATATTGTCGAACGCTTTTTCCAGGTCGACAAATTCTATGAAAGTGTCTTGATTTTTCTTTAGCCTTGCTTCCGTTATTAGCCGTAACGTCAGAATTGCCTCTCTCGTCCCTTTACTTTTCCTAAAGCCAAACTGAACTTCACCTAGCGCATTCTCAATTTTCTTTTCCATTCTTCTGTACATTATTCTTGTAAGCAGCTTCGATGCATGAGCTGTTAAGCTGATTGTGCGATAATTCTCGCACTTATCAGCTCTTGCCGTCTTCGGAATTGTGTGGATGATGCTTTTCCGAAAGTCAGATGGTATATCGCCAGACTCATATATTCTACACACCAACGTGAATAGTCGTTTTGTTGCCACTTCCCCCAATGATTTTAGAAATTCTGATGGAATGTTATCTATCCCTTCTGCCTTATTTGACCGTAAGTCCTCCAGAGCTCTTTTAAATTCCGATTCTAATACTGGATCCCTTATCTCTTCTAAATCTACTCCTGTTTCTTCTTCTATCACATCAGACAAATCTTCACCCTCATAGAGGCTTCCAATGTATTCTTTTCACCTATCTGCTCTCTCCTCTGCATTTAACAGTGGAATTCCCGTTGCACTCTTAATGTTACCACCGTTGCTTTTAATGTCACCAAAGGTTGTTTTGACTTTCCTGTATGCTGAGTCTGTCCTTCCGACAATCATATCTTTTTCGATGTCTTCACATTTTTCCTGCAGCCATTTCATCTTAGCTTCCCTGCACTTCCTATTTATTTCATTCCTCAGCGACTTGTGTTTCTGTATTCCTGATTTTCCCGGAACATGTTTGTACTTCCTCCTATCATCAATCAACTGAAGTATTTCTTCTGTTACCCATGGTTTCTTCGCAGCTACCTTCTTTGTACCTATGTTTTCATTCCCAACTTCTGTGATGGCCCTTTTTAGAGATGTCCATTCCTCTTCAACTGTACTGCCTACTGCGCTATTCCTTATTGCTGTATCTATAGCGTTAGAGAACTTCAAACGTATTTCGTCATACCTTAGTACTTCCGTATCCCACTTCTTTGCGTATTGATTCTTCCTGACTAATGTCTTGAACTTCAGCCTACTCTTCATCACTACTATATTGTGATCTGAGTCTATAACTGCTCCTGGGAACGCCTTACAATCCAGTATCTGATTTCGGAATCTCTGCCTGACCAAGATGTAATCTAATTGAAATCTTCCCGTATCTCCCGGCCTTTTCCAAGTATACCTCCTCCTCTTGTGATTCTTGAACAGGGTATTCGCTATTACTAGCTGAAACTTGTTACAGAACTCAATTAGTCTTTTTCCTCTTTCATTCCTTGTCCCAAGCCCATATTCTCCTGTAACCTTTTCTTCTACTCCTTCCCCTACAACTGCATTCCAGTCGCCCATGACTATTAGATTTTCGTCCCCCTTTACATACTGCATTACCCTTTCAATATCCTCATACACTTTCTCTATCTGTTCATCTTCAGCTTGCGACGTCGGCATGTATACCTGAACTATCGTTGTCGGTGTTGGTCTGCTGTCGATTCTGATTAGAACAACCCGGTCACTGAACTGTTCACAGTAACACACCCTCTGCCCTACCTTCCTATTCATAACGAATCCTACACCTGTTATACCATTTTCTGCTGCTGTTGATATTACCCGATACTCAGCTGACCAGAAATCCTTGTCTTCCTTCCACTTCACTTCACTGACCCCTACTATATCTAGATTGAGCCTTTGCATTTCCCTTTTCAGATTTTCTAGTTTCCCTACCAAGTTCAAGCTTCTGACATTCCACGCCCCGACTCGTAGAACGTTATACTTTCGTTGATTATTCAATCTTTTTCTCATGGTAACCTCCCCCTTTGCAGTCCCCTCCCGGAGATCCGAATGGGGGACTATTCCGGAATCTTTTGCCAATGGAGAGATCGTCATGACACTTCTTCAAATACAGGCCACATGTCCTGTGGATACACGTTACGTGTCTTTAATGCAGTGGTTTCCATTGCCTTCTGCATCCTCATGTCGTTGATCATTGCTGATTCTTCCGCCTTTAGGGGCAATTTCCCACCCCTAGGACAAGAGAGTGCCCTGAACCTCTATCCGCTCCTCCGCCCTCTTTGACAAGGCCGTTGGCAGAATGAGACTGACTTCTTATGCAGGAAGTCTTCGGCCGCCAATGCTGATTATTTATCAAAATTTAGGCAGTGGCGGGGATCGAATCCGGGACCGAAGACGCTACCCCTACACCACGGGTAATCCCTTATTTTAACGGTCATACAAAAGGTCGATAATGCACGCTTGTGCGGTGGCTCTCGACTCAATAGTACGCCGGATCCAACTGTGGTGGTGGAAACTTTCCAGTGCCAGTACTTGCCTGTCAAGGGGAGGAGAGACGATGGGTAAAATTCATGATCATCAGTCTTTGCGCCAATTTACTGGATTAAATTCCAAACCTCTCCGCAGTGTCTCATGACGTGAGAGCTTGTAACACGGTCCATCCGTCGGGAGGGGGACGCTGAGCGCTGCGGGAGCCTTGATACTATTCGAGAGTAGGAGGCTACACCGCCCGCCCAAAAATCTCCGAGATTGATTTTACTTTTGGGGTGTAAGTGACGTCAGTCAGCAATTAGAGCTTGATCTAACAACTGTAAGCAACAGATGTGCATTCTGTTGTGAGCAGGCAGTATTAGGTAGGGGACGTGTGGCCGTAATGTGTCATCGTGGTTGTGCCATTATTTGGAATTTTGACGAAGACAAAAATGTGTGCAAGGTTTCTCCTGCAAACATTGACTGCAGAACAAATTCAACGTTGCTTGGACGCCTGCCGCAAATTGATTGAAATGCAAAATGCGGACACTTCTTTTCTGGAATAAATCATCACGGGTGACGAGACTTGTTGTTACCAATATAAACCAATCTCCACAAAACCGCAAAGTGCGTATATTTACATGAAGGGTCGACACTTTGATGACGTAACAGACATCCAAGCAACGTGACGCGCGACTTGATCATCATCCCAAAGAAGGGCTTTCCTGCCAGATTGACGTGGTTGTATGAACGTTCTGTGGGCGTTCTACTAAAGCGAGGGAGGGTTGCCAGCCGGAGTGGCGGAGCGGTTCTAGGCGCTACAGTCTGGAACCACGCGACCGCTACGGTCGCAGGTTCGAATCCTACCTCGGGCATCCATATGTGTGCTGTCCTTAGGCTAGTTACGTTTAAGTAGTTCTAAGTTCTAGGGGACTGATGTCCTCAGAAGTTAAGTCCCATGGTGCTCAGAGCCATTTGAACCATTTGAGGGAGGGAGGGGGGAGGAGGGAGGGAGGGGGGAGGAGGGAGGGAGGAAGGGAAACTATGCAGAACACTTGAAGCATTAAAACCAGTATTTAACTTTTCCCTATTTTTACTAATCCAGACACGAAACATTTTTGACTGACGAGGTATGTGCCGACATCGGCTTTCACCCTCTCCCTGTCCTCCCATAACTATACAAACCAACGCCCACACTATACAAGTCCTCAATACAGACATCGACACGACACAGCTACACACTTCACTCTTCATAACAGGTAGGAGGAAGGCAAAGGCAAAGCCGTCCCAGTAGGACCACGCCTAGAACAGCGGCCCAGGATTCCTGCACCCACCCCTTACGCTCATTTCCTGATTGTAGGACTACTTTGACTTTCAATACAAAATGTTACTGGCGTCGGGAAGTTACAGGTCAACTTATTCACATAGTACAGAAGTGGGGGATTACATACGTATCGTTGGGTCTGTATTGGACGATAACAGTTATGTGTCACTATTGTGACGGGGCATTTTAATATAACTTCGAGGAATAACACCGACGTTCGATCAGTTATGGCTCAGTATTCAACATTTCTTTGTAGCGAAGTAGGTACAGCTTCTATCTTACCTCTCCATTGACCTAGTTTTGTGATTATGAACCATGCTACATTTTCGAAATTATAGAGACTAAGACAAAGACATATGATTTCAAAACAAACAAATGTACGTTGTCATTTAGACTAGTAAGCAGTAAAAGTAAAAATTACACGAGTAATGACGTCCGAGAGCGCAGCTACGACATCTTTTAGAGGCTCTGAACCATTCCACGTGATATCCGTGGGGAAAGAAACAAACAGAGCGTTCTCAGCGTTCCCTAGGGGCCTCGTAAAAAGGCGGAATGGGCTCCTGGCGACCCTAAAGTATTTTTAAAGGTTGGCAACACTACAGGTGGGAACGACTAGAAAGTGCGGTTCTTTAACGCCCCTACGTCTCTAACAAAACTTCGCCGCAGCCAGACACACATGTCTGGAGTAGCAGAGAACAACATCAGCTTCTAATAGACTACGGGGCTATGTCGACCCAAGTGATTCTGGAGCCCTGTGTTCAAAGAGGTGGTGTAAATAACAATAAACAATGGCAGTTTTGCTAGGACGCTTCTGTCTGAGAGCTGGGCTGTTCGAATGGAGACATTAGTGCCTGTGCAACCATCTGAATCGATTTCAATTTTGTAGATTGTTTCTTGGTTAGTGCTGTCTGAATGAAACTCAGATCATCCAGAAAATTTATTGTGATTTAAACGACGCGTCTCGCTTTCTTGAAAGGTGGAAATTATAATTTTGCGGCAGTGTTAGTGATATATAGCAGTATGAATAGATTTACTGAGGAAAAGTTGGCACATACGCATGGGTTCACTGAATGTAATTGAAGAGAGTCTCTTGCTTACATACGTATCCAATGGTCACCGGCACTGTAGACCACACGCTGCGTCAATAGTTGCTGTTTCCTCCCAACTGACTACACTCAAGGTTTAAGCATCTTTCTTTACGTCGTCTTCCCATCTGTTTCTTGGGCAACCCAGGGTCTTTTCGTTGTAACATGCGCAGTGAAAGCTTGCTTAGAAAGTCGGGTCTCTGTCATACACATTACATGTCCTGCCCTGTGGAGTCGTTCGCTCTTGAAATTGTAAAATGTTAGGCTGATTCATGATCTCATAAATGTTATTATTCTCTCTTTCTCTCCAAGTATCTCGGTCTCTCGCATTACCCTGATTCTTCTCATTGCCTTTCTTCCAAATTTTAGGAGCTATTTCATCTCCCTTGTTGTTAACTTCCAGCTTTCTGAGCCATAGAGCACACTGGAGCGTATAACGGTATTGTAAATATTCATTTTCGCAGAATATGATATGGCTTTAGGCCTGAACATATATCTGAGGCAATACAACATCTGGACTCAGGAGAAAATCTTACATTTACACCTATGTACACTTGATTATAATAATTATACCTATTCCACAGACACTTCATCTGATCACGAGGCTTGAAATTGTCTCCGTCAACTTCGAAGTTCTCTTATGCATATTCAGTTCTGCCTGCATGCATATGTTCTGTTTTTAATTATTGGTGAGTAGTTCTGCATTACTTCCTGCTGTGACGACCCTTCTGTACATCTCCCCAAAATCTTTTACACATTCGCTCGCTAACGCTATGCAGCCTGCATAAGCAAATGTCGCAAACCTGCAACCTTTCATTTGTAGCCCATTACACTTGTCAACTTCGCTCTGTCTAATGACTCTATCCAGGGTTAGATTAAACAGTACACATGGAAGTGCATCTCCTTCTCTTAATGGAGTTATTATCGGGAAGGGTTGTTGAGTATGCAGTAATTCATGTTACTTACTTAGTAGAACAAGTTTTACATAGGAATCCAAGTCCGGAAACGTCATCAAACGACGCTGGAGAGCGTCAAAGTTATAGGTGCCGGCGCCCGTAAATGTATACATCTACATGGTGATTCCGAGATGACGTTACAAACTTTCAAGGATGTTGGAGAAGAATAAATATATCAATTTGACGTAAGAGTCCCCGGTTAGGAAACGAACGAGTCAATAACAAGCGAAAACTAACAGCTCTGACAGTGGAATGCGTGTAGTGGTAATATTGTTGCTAAGATTGTTGAACAGGTAACCTTCAGAGATGGTAGTATGGACCAAAACAAGAAAAAAGTCCAGTAAACAGCACTTGTTCAGTAGTGGGGATGTGTTTCACACTAGCGGAGATGAACCCGTCCTCACAGCTCCTCAGGTATGCATTTTAGGGCCCATGTTTACTCAACACTTTTTTCTTATCTTGATCCATACTATTGCTTCTGGAAGTTGCATAACCTACTGCTGTGTCTAGACAAGGCAGTCTAGACACAAGGGAGGTAGCCGAAAGGGCACGCGTCAACTCAAGCCGTCTTGCGTTAAGTCTGAAACAGGATACGTGATTAAAGCTATAAAGAAAAGAACGTAGCTACTAGAACACTTAACTTTTATATCGTCCTTTGGTATACAGCATTCTTGATGATACAAGTGAGACTATCTTGAGATACATGCAATGGTACAAATGGCGCCTTGCTAGGTCGTAGCCATTAACTTAGCTGAAGGCTATTCTAACTGTCTCTCGGCAAATGAGAGAAAGGCTTCGTCAGTGTAGTCGCTAGCAACTTCGTCGTACAACTGGGGCGAGTGCTCGTACGTCTCTCTAGACCTGCCGTGTGGTGGCGCTCGGTCTGCGATCACTGCCAGTGGCGACACGCGAGTCAGACATGTACTAATGGACCGCGGCCGATTTAAAGCTACCACCTAGCAAGTGTGGTGTCTGGCGGTGACACCACACCTACATTCATAGCAACAGTAGTACCGGTAGGTACATACCACTGTCAGTGGTATCACAATGATTTTCGCTTGTAATTTTCGACTATTTCGTTTTCGCTGCGGGAGTCCTCACCTCAAATGGATACATTTATCCGTCTGTATTATCCTTGAAAGTTTGTAACATCATCACGGAATCACCCTGT
Source organism: Schistocerca nitens (assembly GCF_023898315.1). Taxonomy (NCBI): domain Eukaryota; kingdom Metazoa; phylum Arthropoda; class Insecta; order Orthoptera; family Acrididae; genus Schistocerca; species Schistocerca nitens. The sequence goes on along the minus strand of NC_064615.1, from coordinate 555,457,843 downwards.
GTGTATATATATATATATATATATATATATATATATATATATATATATATACTCCTGGAAATTGAAATAAGAACACCGTGAATTCATTGTCCCAGGAAGGGGAAACTTTATTGACACATTCCTGGGGTCAGATACATCACATGATCACACTGACAGAACCACAAGCACATAGACACAGGCAACAGAGCATGCACAATGTCGGCACTAGTACAGTGTATATCCACCTTTCGCAGCAATGCAGGCTGCTATTCTCCCATGGAGACGATCGTAGAGATGCTGGATGTAGTCCTGTGGAACGGCTTGCCATGCCATTTCCACCTGGCGCCTCAGTTGGACCAGCGTTCGTGCTGGACGTGCAGACCGCGTGAGACGACGCTTCATCCAGTCCCAAACATGCTCAATGGGGGACAGATCCGGAGATCTTGCTGGCCAGGGTAGTTGACTTACACCTTCTAGAGCACGTTGGGTGGCACGGGATACATGCGGACGTGCATTGTCCTGTTGGAACAGCAAGTTCCCTTGCCGGTCTAGGAATGGTAGAACGATGGGTTCGATGACGGTTTGGATGATGTACCGTGCACTATTCAGTGTCCCCTCGACGATCACCAGTGGTGTACGGCCAGTGTAGGAGATCGCTCCCCACACCATGATGCCGGGTGTTGGCCCTGTGTGCCTCGGTCGTATGCAGTCCTGATTGTGGCGCTCACCTGCAAGGCGCCAAACACGCATACGACCATCATTGGCACCAAGGCAGAAGCGACTCTCATCGCTGAAGACGACACGTCTCCATTCGTCCCTCCATTCACGCCTGTCGCGACACCACTGGAGGCGGGCTGCACGATGTTGGGGCGTGAGCGGAAGACGGCCTAACGGTGTGCGGGACCGTAGCCCAGCTTCATGGAGACGGTTGCGAATGGTCCTCGCCGATACCCCAGGAGCAACAGTGTCCCTAATTTGCTGGGAAGTGGCGGTGCGGTCCCCTACGGCACTGCGTAGGATCCTATGGTCTTGGCGTGCATCCGTGCGTCGCTGCGGTCCGGTCCCAGGTCGACGGGCACGTGCACCTTCTGCCGACCACTGGCGACAATATCGATGTACTGTGGAGACCCCATGCCCCACGTGTTGAGCAATTCGGCGGTACGTCCACCCGGCCTCCCGCATGCCCACTATACGCCCTCGCTCAAAGTCCGTCAACTGCACATACGGTTCACGTCCACGCTGTCGCGGCATGCTACCAGTGTTAAAGACTGCGATGAGCTCCGTATGCCACGGCAAACTGGCTGACACTGACGGCGGCGGTGCACAAATGCTGCGCAGCTAGCGCCATTCGACGGCCAACACCGCGGTTCCTGGTGTGTCCGCTGTGCCGTGCGTGTGATCATTGCTTGTACAGCCCTCTCGCAGTGTCCGGAGCAAGTATGGTGGGTCTGACACACCGGTGTCAATGTGTTCTTTTTTCCATTTCCAGGAGTGTATATTTTCAGGCACCGACGCCTATGACTTTGGCGCTCTGTAGCGTCGTTGAATGACGTTTGCGGACGTGGGTTCCTACGTCAAACTTGATCGTCTAAGTCCCCTCTACAGCTCTACAAGTATGTAACATGAATCGTGAAACACCCTATGTATGGTGAATCACCTAAAACATGCGCTTCAAATACTGCGCAAATGGAAAGTGCTATTGACATGTGGTTTTTATAGAATGTATTGGTAGTTAGGAGATCGCGTTGTTAGCCAATAAACAGATTGCTATAATGCTTAGAACGTGTATTTTTTGTGCAAATATACACGTTTTATGTGGAACAATGATATTGACAATAAAAATCTAAAAGTAGTGTAAATTGGAATGTCAGTGGTGTTTCTTGCAGGATTTTAGTGCGAGTCGTTTACGAGGGATCGTTTTTGAAAAGTTTGCATACCGACTCTTGTTTGTGCCTTTCAATTTGGATAGTTGCTAGCTACAATGTTGTTAGATTTGCTTACAGTGTGCCTGTGTGTTCCTTGAGTGCACTTCAACTTGCTAGTCACTAAGCGTGCGACAGTCCAAGCACAAGATAGGATTTACCAATACAGAAGTATGGACAGTGTAGGAAGAATGCAGTTCGTTCTTGTACGATTTATGCGGCAAGATATGCCAACAGGCGTCAGTCATCTCGACAATTATTTAAAGGCCTCTTCAAGCAGTTACGTGAAAGCGTTAGTTTAACACCTAGACAACTTAACAGAAGGAAACAAGTGACGACAGAAGAGGGGGAAACTAATGTTCCTGCTACTGTTGCAGTTGTTCCGCGCGGTTGCTCCCATGCATTCGCACGAGGAAGTGGCACGAGTCAGGCACCTGTCGTACATATTCTCCATCGACATAGGTTCCCCAGTATCACATCTCTCTCCATCAAGAGCTGCATGGAAATTATTACCAGAATCGTGTTAACTTCTGTACATAGGCATTGAGACAGGATACTCTCGACGTATCGTGTATCTTGTTTAATGGTGAAGCGACATTCACTAATCACGGCCAGGTAAACCGCCGAAACATGCACTACAGGTCTGCTGGCAATCACCATTGGCTTCGTCTTGTAGAACATGAACGTCTATGCAGTGAAAACGTATAGTGTAAGATAATGAACCATCAGCCCATAGGCCCGTTTTCCATAGACGCTAAAGTATTGCAGCCTTCTAACAGATCATCTTTCACGGACGCTAGAAGACATTCCTCTCTAGATTAGAAGAATGTGTAGTATCAACATGATGGATGTCCAGCCCACAGTGCACGAAATAGTAGACATATGTTTGCAAATTGTTGGAATGGACGCAGACGACGTGTACCTTGGCTGGCCCATTTTCCAGATTCGACGTTTGTAGACTTTTTCTGTGGGGACAGCTGAAAGACACTGTTTACAAGGACATTCGAACTACATCCGATGATATGCAACGACGGATCACTGCATCCTCCTGAAATGCTAGCACACGTGCAGCAGTCGATCCATACCAGACTTGAAGCGTCTATTGCTACTGTCGGTGGTCATTTTGAACACAACCTGCGATGGTCAGTTGTTTCGTTACTGGTCAGAACCCACATAACTAGTGCAGCACTTGTGTTTTGGTTTGTGCTACCACAGGTATTGTAAAAGTGTCAAATGTGGGAACTTTTCCAAATACGATATCTCGTAAAGGACTCGCACTAGAATCCTGCAGCAAACACCACTGACGTTCTAATTTTTCTCTACTTTTAGCCTGTTAACGAAACATTGGCTCTAAGCACTATGGGTCAATATCTGAGATCATCAGTCCCCTGGACTTAGAACTACTTAAACCTAACTAACCTAAGAACATCATACACAACCGTGCCGGAGGGAGGATCCGAACATGCGACCGTAGCAGCAGCGCGGTTCCAGACTGAAGCGCCTAGAACCGCTCGGCCACAGTGGCCGGCGCTTGTTAACGACAACAGACATTGCTCCGTTTAAAAAGTGTGTGTTTGCACAAAAAATATGATTTTTAAGTATTACGACAACCTGATTATTGGCTAACAATGCAAGCCCCTGAATACCAATGTATCGTGTTAAAACTGCACATCAGTTCCACATTCCATTTCCGCAATATTTACAGTGCAGGTTTCAGGTGACCTACGCTGTATATATAGGTGTATATACGAGTTTGCAGATAACATCGGTAGTAAATTATGCGGCGTGTTTGACGGAAGACTGTCAGACGCAGAGAAAAACAGCTAACGCTCTGAACTGAGTACATATTAAGATACTAACTGTCACAATATCTGTTCCTATACCCCTACCACTTTACATTGCAATATGACAGTTGGACACTTGCAAGCTGTAGCTTAGTTCTACTTGTGAGCAGGCTTCAGCTGGTGAACTGGGATTCCCCTACATGCAGCGGTAGCCGGCCGCTGGTGGCCGAGCGGTTCTGGCGCTACAGTCTGGAACCGCGTGACCGCTACGGTCGCAGGTTCGAATCCTGCCTCGGGCATGGATGTGTGTGTTGTCCTTAGGTTAGTTAGGTTTAAGTAGTTCTAAGTTCTAGGGGACTTATGACCTCAGCAGTTGAGTCCCATAGTGCTCAGAGCCATTTGAACCATTTTGAACATGCAGCGGAACCACAACCACTACTGTGGTCCCCCCTCTCTTTCCCCCTCCCCCACCCCTATCAAGCTATTTCTGCAGATTTAGTTGTTGTACTTACTTTGCTTCCACTCTGACTTCCATTAAGATTTTAAAACTACTGTCATAATATCATTCTGGGTGACTTAAATGCATGAATGTGTTGCGTCGTTTCTTTAAGCTGAAAAAAAAAATTCGAAAGCATTCGGACAGCAGACCGAGGCAATTAGAAGCTGGTACAGATAACCCCAGCGTGCAGCCACACACGTAGGAACTGGCAACCATTCTGGGAAGTTGCTGCAAGGAAGACGGCAGTGGGCGGAACTGGGTCGCGGTATCTGCCGTGGGGCCGGGGCTGCAAGATAAAGCAGGGAGCGCCGCGCTTCCGGAGAAAACGGCCAACAAAAATGAAGGAGCTCGGGCCCCCTCCCCCCCCCCCCCCTACCCGGCACACGAGACCGTCCTCCTGACGCTGGCCGCCGCCGCCCTGCCCCAGAAGAGGACGAGGCGATGCGGGGACATAGCAGCGGAACGGCCCTCAAAGGGAGTGGCTGTAACAGAGGAGAGCAACTTGGGGAAAAAAAAACGCGGCAGGCGGAGTGAGAGCGAAAGTGCGTCCTACTGGACCCCGCACGTCCGCTGATGGAAGGCAAACCAGCTTACCGCGAAGTCCGGAGGCTGAGGAGCAACGCGGCACTGTTATCTGGGGAAATCAAATACCCCAGTCCAAGGAACAAAGTTGCCCGTGCTCCTTTCCCATCGCTTTAATGTGCCAATTAGGTGCCTGAGAAACGCACTTCTAAAGGCACTACCCGTTCCTTAGACTTCATACACTGGACTGATTGTCTGCTAGCCAACCTACATCCATCGATCGCTTTTGTTGCTAGATATGAAACTTCCTGGCAGATTAAAACTGTGTGCCGGACCGAGACTCGAACTCGGGACCTTCGCCTTTCGCGGGCAAGTGCTCTACCAACTGAGCTACCCAAGCACGACTCACGCCCTGTCCTCACAGCATTACTTCTGCCAGTAAGCATGCAGAGGTAAGCTAGGAACGTAGTGGCAGATAAAATGTGCGTGTCGCACCGGGCCTAAAACATGGAACCTTGCCCCTCGCGTGCAGCACTCTTACCAGCTGAGCTATTGAAGCAAGACTTGCGACCCTCCCCCCAAGCTTCAGTTATTCCAGTACCTCTCCCTCATTGCTCATACCTCATAGGAGCCTTCTGCAGAACTAGCACTCCTGAAAGAAAGGATATTGCGGAGACATGGCTTAGCCACAGCCTGGGGAATGTTTCCGCCCGCGAAAGGCAAAGGTCCCGAGTTCGAGTCTCGGTCCGGCACACAATTTTAATCTGCCAGGAAGTTCCAAATACTATCACATTTGTATTCCTTGCTCATTAGTAATTACATTAAAACCAAATCGTCGTACTATCATGCTGCACTATTCAGATAGCATCATTTGGATGCAGTATGAAGTACCACAAGTTCAACATAGCGCTCTCTCGGCCGTTGCCAGCCTCCAGGACCTCAGAGCAACGCACCTCTCACTCAAGTAGTACCTAAAATGACGCCACAAGGCTGACTGCACCAGGTTACAGTCCTCCCATCAAGAAAAAATCACTAGCAGTACTGGGAACAGAACCCAGGTCCTCCATGTAGCGATCACACTTACTGACAACTTAGTTTCGTCTCATAGTTTTGATGGAGGGTCCCTTAATCCATCCCATCTACTGAGGTCGCTGTCTGTTCGTTAGACTGACGAAAGGAAAACCTGAAATGAGAGCAGCCTTACAATTTTAGTTCTCCGTTCTTTTGGTATATTTTGAAACCTTAATTTTACCGTCCACTTAGATGTTGCACACATCCAGTTTAGTTAACACAACTTTCTTTCTATCAGTGTTGTGTGTTGCTAGTGATATAACTTTATTATTCCTTTCAAAATGAATTACAGTAAGTTTTGTATGCTGCTCTGTAGAGTCTTCTACCATTAAAGTAAGGGAGAGGATATTGTTATGGGTGGCTGGTATCCTCTACCTATAACAAAAAGCACATGTGGATTAATATGGGTCTTTATTTACATTAAGAGGCAGTTTTACTTAACTAGGACAGAGTCCATGTAATGTGGTAAAAGCTCATCAGCTTTGGTCCTCTTGCAGACAATATTGGTAATCTTGCTATTACAAACTTTAATCTCGCTATAATCGCTAATCTGGTTGCTATGTACTGTCTTAGCCTGAGTGAGTCAGTGAGGTCCTCCGGTCAACGGCGGCGGCCTAAATACGTATTGTGAAGATGGTGCTGGCGGCCTGTGTATTGTCGGTGTGTCTCTGGTCTCTCTCGTGATACGCGCACTTGATCCAGCACCTGCTGTCGATCTTTGCGTACATCTTTGTCACCCAATGTGCTGGCTGTAGCTTATGCCACCACATGCTCAAAATCAGTTCTTTTTGAAAAATATTATAATAAATTTACACAACGTATTTTACAAATTAAGTTCTAAAACTGTTGTTTCACTTCCACTGGAAAATCCATGTGTTACTTCATTTGCCTTATCCTGAATGATACTGCACCTTTAAGAAAAGAAAAGTGCTTATATTATGGTCAACATCAAGAATATATAAGAAACATGCCGTAAACACGTATATTTTTGTCTCATATTACAAAAAATCTAAAGTGTTTTACAGCTTATTTGCTGCAGTGATCTGGATTGTATCCAATACAAAGAACATCAAGTTCTCACGGACACGGTATTCTGTATTTTACTTGAGGAATTCTGAAATCGTGTCTTCGTGCTGGAAAAACAAAAATGGAACTAACAGGAAGTGCATTGAGATATCGTAGGTGGGGAAACATCGTAAATCACATAGAAACAACAAGTTAAACATTCATACACACTTTTATTCATTTCCTCCGTACTACGACACTTTTCGCCGTCGACAACATTTTTCACCAGAAGAAACTGACGGAAGTGCCAAAGCTATGGACTCAGTCTTGAAGAATCATAATGAAAACATTCCATACATAACATGAATGACACAGAGGAATCTATTGGATTTAAGCCATTTTGTCCTAATTAGTTCCAGAGGTCCTATGGAACAAAACAAACTTCTGAATCGAAAGTATTTTGGCACCTGTTAGTGGGCTTCAATTTGGGGTGTACACACTCTTCGCCTTTACGACGGCTTGAACTCTGTTGGGGACGCTCTATATAAGAAGTCTGAATGTCTGTGGAGGAAGGATAGCCCATTTTTATGAAGAGTCCAGAGCATAGAAGATAGGATGTTCGAGTCTAGAGCGAAATCGACGTTATAAGTCATCACAAACGTGTTCCGTGGGGATCAGATTGCGGCTCTGGGCGGGATAGTTCATGTCAGGCACGATATTGCGCACACACCACTGCCTTGACGGTGCTCGTTCAAGACACAGTGCAGCCTCATTCTGATACAGTCATCGTCACCGAGCTGTTCCTGTACTGTACGCAGTACACAATGCCGTAAAATTTTCTCATATTCTTCCGTATTTAGCCTATTCTGAAACGCAACAAGGTGACAACACCCTAATCACGAAACACCCACATACCGTAACACCACTTCCTTCGTGCTTGACTATTGGCATTACACATGAAGCAAGTATCACTCACCAGGCGCCGGCCGGAGTGGGTGAGCGGTTCTAGGCGCTACAGTCTGGAACCGCGCTACCGCTACGGTCGCAGGTCCGAATCCTGCCTCGGGCTTGGATGTGTGTCATGTCCTTATGTTAGTTAGGTTTAAGTAGTTCTAAGTTCTAGGGCACTGATGACCTCAGAAGTTAAGTCCCATAGTGCTCAGAGCCGTTTCAACCAACTCCCCAGGCATTCGACAAACCCAAAGCGTTTCATCGGATTGCCTATGTGTATAGTGTGATTCATTTATCCAAATCACTGGTTTCCAGTCGTCCAGTGCCGTTGCTCTTTACTCCACCTCAAGCGTCGCTTAGCACTGACCACAGAAATGTGTTGCGTACAAGTAGCTGGCCAACCGTTGTATCCAATTCTCTTTTACTTCCTACGCGCAGTCGTGCTAACTGGACTGGTCTACATCTGCATCTACATAGATACTCTACAAGTCACCGTAAGGTGCGTGACGAAGGGTACCCTGTACCACTACATGTCATTTCCCCTCCTCTTCCACTCGCCAACAAAGCGAGGGAAAAAAATGGTTCAAATGGCTCTGAGCACTATGGGACTTAACTTCTGAGGTCATCAGTCCCCTAGAACTTAGAACGACTTAAACGTAACTAACCTAAGGACACCTCACACATCCATGCCCGAGGCAGGATTCGAACTTGCGACCGTAGCGGTCACGTAATTCCAGACTGTAGCGCCTACAACCGTCGGCCACTCCGGCCAGCCAAAGCGAGGGAAAAACGACTGTCTGTACGCCTCCGTATGAGCCCTAATTTCTCATATCTTATTTTCGTGTTCCTTTCGCGCGATGTATGTTGGTGGCAGTATAATCATTCGGCAGTCAGCTTCCAATGCCAGTTCTCCAAATTTTCTCAGTTATGTTTCCCGAAAAAACGTCACCTTCCCTCCAGGAATTCCCATTGGAATTCCCGAAGCATCTCCGTAACGCTTACGTGTTGTCCGAACCTACGGGTAACAAATCTAGAAGCCCGCCTCTGAGTTGTTTCCATGTCTTCCTTAAATCCGATCTGGTACGCGTTCCAAACGTTCGAGCACTACTCGAGAATAGATCGCACCAGCGTCCTACATGAGGTCTCCTTTAGAGGTGAACCACTCTTTCCTAAAATTCTCGCAATAAACCGAAGTCGACCATTTGCCTTCCCTACCGCAGTTTTCACATCCTCGTTTCACCTCATATCGCTCTTCAACGTTACGTTACGTCCAGATGGATACTAGGAATACTGTATCCGAACATTACAGGTTTCTTCTTCCTACCCATCCGCATTAACTTATATTTTCCCAAATTTAGAGCTAGCTGTCATTCATCACACCAATTGGAAATTTTGTCTAAGTCGTCATGTATCTTCCTACAGTTACTCAACCTCGACACCTTTCTATACACCACGGCATCATCGGCATACACCGCAGATTGGTGCTCACCCTGCCTGCCAAATCATTTATGTATACAGAGAACAGCAGCGGTCCTATCGCACTTCCCTGGGGTAGCAGTTAGGAACTCACGAGCGATGCCTTCCGCGAATTTAATGTGATTTCTTTACAGCCACCCTCGACAATGCTCGACGTCCATGTCTGTCCATACACGAGGCCAGCCTGGCCTTGGTTCAGCTGTGGTTGTTCCTTTCGTTTGCACCTCACAATCACAACACCAATGTTCGACTTTGGCAGGTATGAAAGAGTTGAAATGTCCCTGAGTTATTAGCTTCTCAAATGACATTCAATGACTAGTCTACTTTCGAAATCACTTAGTTCTTCTAATCGACTCAGTCTGCTGTTAGTGCTTCTCTGCGACAATACTCACCATAGTGTATTCAAGAAGGCCCCTGTGAGGTATGAGCAGTGAGGGAGAGGTACTGAAATAAGTGAAGCTTGGGGGAGGGTCGGAAGTCTTGCTTCAATAGCTCAGCTGGTAAGAGTACTGCACGCGTGGGGCAAGGTTCCGTGTTTGAGGCCCGGTGCGACACGCTGCAGATTTAATCTGTCACTACGTTTCTAGCTTACCTCTGCATGATTACGCAGCAACACACTGTGCAGTCCATGGTGGAAGCTGATTTGTACTGTTGGTAAACCTTCCTTACTCTGTTCCACCGGCAAATGAAGCGTAGGAAAAAATATTTATAGGATGCCACCATACGAGCTCTAATCTCCGCTTCCAAGTTCTAACATTTTCGTAAATGTATTAGTTTTTCTAGAATAACTAATTCGAAAACTGAGAGAAAAAACTGTGTCCAATTTATCCTGAATGTAGCTTGAATCAGTCATCATAGGCTTGAATAATAGTAACACTGTCCAAACAGGCTTTGAAGGCCCAATGGCACCGACCGGCCGCCGCCGTGTCATCCTCAACCTTTAGGCGTCACAGGATTCGGATACGGAGGAGCATTTGGTCAGCACACTGCGCTCCCGGCCGTTGTCAGTTTTCGTGACCGGTGCCGTTACTTCTCGATCAAGTAGCTCCTGAATTGGCCTCACAGGGGCTGAGTGCACCACACTTGCCAACAGCACTCGGCAGACCCAGACTGTGACACATCACCGAGCGAGGTGGCGCAGTGGTTAGCACACTGGACTCGCATTCGGGAGGACGACGATTCAATCCCGTCTCCAGCCATCCTGATTTAGGTTTTCCGTGATTTCCCTAAATCGTTTCAGGCAAATGCCGGGATGGCTCCTTTGAAAGGGCACGGCCGATTTCCTTCCCACTCCTTCCCTAACCCGAGCTTGCGCTCCGTCTCTAATGACCTCGTTGTCGACGGGACGTTAAACACTAACCACCACCACCACCACCACCATGTGACACATCCAAGTGTTAGCCAAGGCCGACAGCGCTTAACTTCGATGATCGGATGGGAACCGGTGCTACCATTGCAGCAAGGCCATTGTCATTGGATAATAATAATTTGTTCCATATGGAGAAATATAAATCATATCAAAACAGAGTAATCTAGTTCATACAGACTATAAAAACATTTTCTTGTATTTAATTATTCTTTTTCAGTTCACTCCAAGTTTATCAGAATGGACCATCCCTGGTTAAATTTAGAATAGCTCAGCTTTAGGATAGCTCAGATCTTGGAAGTTTCAATTATATAGGGTGTTCGAAAATTCCCGTCACAAGATTCTAGGACTTTTAGAGAGGAGTGAGTACATAATAAATGGTGTAGGAACCCATATCCAACTGTTTCGTTTCAGATGTGTGGCGCGTCCATGTCTGCTTCCACTCACGCTAACATCATGGAAACTTGATCTTCTTACTAAACGTAATGGACCCGTTCTAGGAAACAGTGCCACTGAATGTCCTTCAGGAAGTGTGGTTTCAGCATAACGGTGCACTATCTCACTTTTCACGTGCGAGTCAGAGACATAGGGTGAAAGATGGATAGGCCGAATTGGTTCAACCACGTGGCTGCCGTGATCGACTTCTATGGACTTTTTCTAGTAGGGTCGTATGCAAAGTTTAATTTGCGAAAATGCTGTAGAGACAGAGAAAGATCTACTGGCACGAGATCTGGCCGCTGCACTAGAAACTGAAGAGACACCAGGTGGGATGCAGGGTGTACACCAGAACATGCCTCGTAGGTACAGTGCTTGTAACAACGTTGGTGGTCGCCACATCGAGCCGCTGTTCTAATGCCTCAGTACTGTTCTGTATGTACAGAATACTGGGTTCTTTTTTGTTCTGGAATAACGTAAACACCCAGTGTTCAAGTGTTAAGACAAACAAACGTACTTAAGTGATAAATAAATGTTTCGTTATGTTGCCTTTCGAACAGTTACCTACTAATTGTACTGAGTCACACCTAAAACAATCCCCTAGCAGAAGCGGATGAATTAAACATCTTAACTTAAACCGTCGGAGAACGGAACCGGTTCCTTTCTGAGCATAGGTTCCTATTCAAAATGGAATGACTGACTTCCCTCTTCAAGTCCTAGAAGTTTGTAACTGGACTTTCCGAACACCCTGTCTTATTACACATACTGGCATTAAAACTTTGCGAACTACCGTCGAATAAAACTTTTCTCGTTTTCTTTTTTTTTTACGCTCTCCTGCAATTCACTCAGAAATTGCATATAAAAACTTCCCTGTTCAACGTCCAGATGGAAGTACTTGTGCCACCTCAAAGTCTGTGCTTTTAACTACGAACCTCAATTTTTCGAAAACGCTTGAGAACCGTATATTACTAAAGCATCGTATATTACCTCCGTGTATGTACCGCAACCGCGCCAGAGCGCAACCAATGAGCCGTAAGCCGTCGGATGTTTGCTGACCTTGTCTGCAGTGACACTGTAGTTGCAACACCGCATTCGTGTCCGAAAGCGGGATGTTCAGTGTTAACTGCGAGAACGCCCAAATAATTGCTCTATTTTGCGCAGTAGCAATGTGTCCTATTTGGAAACGAGTTACCATTTATTGACGGTGTAATGGCGGCAAATTGTTGGTCAGACAGCAGCACTCGGCCTGTCAGAGTTTCGCGCTTGCCCCTGCAGCCCCGCTGCGCTCCGTCGGTCAGTGAATAATGGACGCGGCTTGCGGCTGAGTCCCGCGCCGCCAAATGAACGCGCAGCACTTTTTACGATCGCCATCAACTGTTTATGGCGGCGCGACGCCACGCACCGGTCTCCCGGCTGCCTGGTCACGTGACGGCCCTCCCATGATATTTGTAGTTATCGCCAATTGACTGGGGTAAGCACCTCTGTGCGGGACATTACAGAGAGCTGAAATACACCCGATTTCCAAATTGGGAAATAGAAAATATCGTTATACACAAGTGAAGTGTCTGTATTAGAAAACGCCTGTATAGTTCGGTACAATGTTTCTTCGGACATGCAGGCATATGTGTGGAATCACGTAACTATGCGAGCACTGTAGGTAGTAGACTCTGGGACATGGAAGTTTAGGTCTGGCGGTGAAGTGCGCTCCGGTAACCTAAGTGATTAATGCGACCTCTCACGAAAAGCGAGAAATCCTGGTTCGAATCATTTGTGAATACATTTCATGATTCAATTTGACTATAAATCATTAGAATCGCTTCTTCCTCCGGACAAGCATGCATGCAAATCCGAAGGAACACTGCATCGAACTTACAGACACTGTCAAATACAGACACCGCCCTAATTTATTTCACGGCGGAGCCAAAGCAGTCTGGCGAATCTATCCCTGTGGGTAGGAGACGCTGGTATTCATGTAAGTTTAGGTCTCTCCGTGAAGTGTGCTCGGATAGCCGAAGTTGTTAAGGGGACGGCTCGCGTAAAAAGGGAAACCTGCGTTCGAGTTCTGGCACGGGGCAAATTGTCATTTGTTTCCACTATACTGTATAATTGTGGTGGTACCGAATTTGCACTTTCCAAACACATTTCACAATATCATGAGCTAATAAAAATCAAGTATCTGTTTGTGGTAGTCTTCATTATGATTCCTGCTTATTAAAATGCTCCACTCCACTGTAGTTGGCCGGCCGGGGTGGACGAGCGGTTCTAGGCGCTACAGTCTGGAACCGCGCGACCGCTACAGTCGCAGGTTCGAATCCTGCCTCGGGTATGGATGTGTGTGATGTCCTTAGGTTAGTTAGGTTTAAGTAGTTCTAAGTTCTAGGGGACTGATGACCTCAGCAGTTAAGTCCCGTAGTGCTCAGAGCCATTTGAACTTTTTTCCACTGTAGTTGGGGTAATGTGTTGCGAAAGTAGCAAGTTTCGGGAGGGAGTGATATGCAGCACCATTAACCTCGCTTGCTGCTGCCACATTGTTTGCTGCCACATTGTTTGCTGCCACGTTCTTGCTGTTTCGGCTACACACGCGCCGCCCAACAAAGTGGTGGTGTTGAAACCCGTCACTGAAAATGCGAAATGAGGTGTCTATAGCATCGTACACTTTCTATGCAGCCGGTAGGCTACATGAAACACGAGAATACTATAGTCTGGAAAACATCTATTGACAGTGGACAAATATTGTAAATCTAACCTGTGGCTTCGCCGGCCGAAGTGGCCGTGCGGTTCTAGGCGCTGCAGTCTGGAACCGCGAGACCGCTACGGTCGCAGGTTCGAATCCTGCCTCGGGCATGGGTGTGTGATGTCCTTAGGTTAGTTAGGTTTAACTGGTTCTAAGTTCTAGGGGACTAATGACCTCAGAAGTTGAGTCCCATAGTGCTCAGAGCCTGTGGCTTCCGTATTGTAGAGTAAATGATCACTGTGACGTCCATCAACTTCGCTACATAACGTTTGACGTTGAACCATGTTTTATCTAATTCTCTGTGACATTCTGCGCTGCCATCAGGTGGTAGCAAATGCTGTACGAGTAAATATACGCTCGATACTCTCAGGTAATCTTCCCGCCAGTGTTGGGTACACAAGGACTTTACAAAGTCTCAGAGGAAGAAGTCAAGAGCGGTGAGGTCAGGGGAGGACACAGGCCAAAGGACTAAGCGTATCATTGTCTGTGAGATATGTCCTGACGCGACGATCAAAGTTTGCTAGGGCAACGTCGTTCAGAAGCCAAACACTAGCACACAATTTGAAGAAACGTCCTCCAGACGTCCAAGCAAGGCATTCTCGAGAAAGATCATTCGAACGCTCTGGTAAGGTGTATACTCCAATAAGGTGATCTCCAAGAATTCCAGCACCAATGTTTACTGATAGCCTCACCTGGTGTCCTCTCGCACAGGTAGTGTGCGGATTTTCAAGAGCCCTGTGGTGGCTGTGGAAACTGTGTCTCACATTTCTGGTCGTACGTTCCATGCATCAAAACATTCCAAATTTCATCCTCTTCAGACTCCCAAATTTTTAAAACGTCAGTCTCCAACACCTTGTGTATACTTCTACAGGAAAGCAAATGTAACACAGAAAAATTATATGTAATTGAGTTTGAAAAAGTTTAAACTTACCGGCATGTTGAATAAGCATACACTTTAGACATAGTACTAAAAGCTGAAATTGGTAGCGAACGGACAGAAGTGAATATTGGTCCAAGATCATACACCATCTTCCGATTTCTAACGAGACCTCGCTGAAAGTCTTGTTAGAGTGAACGATTAATCAACGAACCGCTTGTAGAGCTCCATGGGCTGCTGCTCGAACTAGTCCTTTGACACGACTGGCCATAATAGGTCAGGCTAGGTTTGTTTTTGTACTTGTTTCTTATCATTTTTCTCACTGGCTTGACGCAACCACCAAGGTTACCACTTTTGTGAATATCTGTTTATCCCAGAGTATCATTTACATCCAACATATCAATTATTTGTCGCATGCAGGGAGTTTCAAGGTCTTTGTGACAAACATCTACAGCCCCCGTGCTCATAAACCCAGTCCTGGACAATGTGACCTGTGTGAAAAGGAACCGTCACATCCTTGAACACAGCACCCCCATTGGGGTACAAATATCGTACCATGGGATGAACCTGATCAGCCAAAATGGTCACGTAATCGTTGGCAGTAATGCAAACGCAGATTAATCGTGGGGGCTATGGAATTCAACGATAAGGCTGCTCAAATCGTCACTGGACCTTCGCCATGTTCCACTCTTGAGACATAAACTTGGCCAGGAGTTGGAAACAGTGTGTACAAGACTCATCGGACCAAATAACATTCAACCATAGCTCAGTAGTCCAATTTTTATGTCTTCCGCACCACATTTTCCTGATAGGGGCATTTGCTTCTCTGATGAGTGGTTTTTGAATTCCAGCTCGCCCTTCAATTCTCAGCTTACGAATCTCTGTGTTGTTTTGGAGCTGGCAGGGTTTGCAATTATGATATAACGTTCTACAGTGACTTTTGTAGCTGCCGTCCTTCTGCTACCCGTCACAATCATCTTCAATGACCGTCTGTCACAGTCACGCAATACATACCCGTACATTCGTCCGCCCTGTGACGTATCTGATGACGTTCTTCCGTTTCTCAGTGTGTGGTATAAATTTTCGATATGGTGCCTCTTTAAACACCAGACATTTCGCCTACCTTGGTTACGGAAGCACCCGTCATACGAGCACAGGCAATGTGCCCACATTCGAATTCACTTAGCTCCGAAAACTCATAGATTACATCCTAATATCGCGTTTTTTTCAGCGTAGTGCAGCAACTCGACTTGGCATGCACTCAACAAGTCATTGGAAGTCGCTTGCAGAGATACTGGACCACGGTGCCGTTCATAGCTGCGAAAGTGCTGTTGGTGAGCACGAACTGATCTCTACAAAAATGTTCAAATGTGTGTGAAATCTTATGGCACTTAACTGCTAAGGTCATCAGTTCATAATCTTACACACTACTTAACCTAAATTATCCTAAGGACAAACACACATACCCCTGCCGGAACCTCTCCATTACGTTCCATGGAATTCATGTCGGGCGATCCGTGTGACCAAATCATTGATTTTAATTGTTCTGAATATTCTTCAAACCAATCGCAAACAATTTTGGCCCAGTGACACGGCACACTGTCGCTCATAAAAAGTCCATAGTTGTGTGGGAACCCAAATAATTATAGAGGAATTTGTGTTAAGGCATCTATCAGCAGACTTTTCTGCGCTGTACTGAGAAACGGGTTGCTGAATGAGATTGAGGGAAACATCCGAGAGGAAGAAATAATCTTTTACAGTCGGACGATCTTGTATGTATTTTATTTTTTGCCTTAGACAAATAAGAGAGAAGGCGTATTCTACATCTAAAAAAGTATGATTATGTATCCATCGACGGATTATGAAAAGCGATGGAGTATATAGGTGTGGAATCACAACAGATATCCCTAATTCAGGGAATACATCCATCCTCTCAGCAGTTAAAGTAGGCAGAAACTTGAGTGACACATTCAAAACTTCAGCTGGACTCAGAGAGGGCTGCAGTATATCGCCGACCCAGTTTCAAACACCTATGCAGTATATAATGGAACGGTGAAATTAGTTATGCGGAGGTATGGGATTTTTTTTCCAGCATGGTACTATCTACTCATTATTATTCGCCAGTGATCGAGTACTGATAGCACGAAATAGAGAGTATGTAAAATATATGATAAAAAAGTTAATGGAAGCATTTGAAAGATGAGGGATTACAATGTTGTTGTTGTTGTTGTGGTCTTCAGTCCTGAGACTGGTTTGATGCAGCTCTCCATGCTACTCTATCCTGTGCAAGCTTCTTCATCTCCCAGTACCTACTGCAACCTACATCCTTCTGAATCTGCTTAGTGTATTGATCTCTTGGTCTCCCTCTACGATTTTTACCCTCCACGCTGTCCTCCAATGCTAAATTTGTGATCCCTTGATGCCTCAAAACATGTCCTACCAACCGATCCCTTCTTCTAGTCAAGTTGTGCCACAAACTTCTCTTCTCCCCAATCCTATTCAATACCTCCTCATTAGTTACGTGATCTACCCACCTTATCTTCAGCATTCTTCTGTAGCACCACATTTCGAAAGCTTCTATTCTCTTCTTGTCCAAACTGGTTATCGTCCATGTTTCACTTCCATACATGGCTACACTCCATACAAATACTTTCAGAAACGACTTCCTGACACTTAAATCTATACTCGATGTTAACAAATTTCTCTTCTTCAGAAATGATTTCCTTGCAATTGCCAGTCTACATTTTATATCCTCTCTACTTCGACCATCATCAGTTATTTTGCTCCCTAAATAGCAAAACTCCTTTACTACTTTAAGTGTCTCATTTCCTAATCTAATCCCCTCAGCATCACCCGATTTAATTTGACTACATTCCATTATCCTCGTTTTGCTTTTGTTGATGTTCATCTTATATCCTCCTTTCAAGACACTGTCCATTCCGTTCAACTGCTCTTCCAAGTCCTTTGCTGTCTCTGACAGAATTACAATGTCATCGGCGAACCTCAAAGTTTTTACTTCTTCTCCATGAATTTTAATACCTACTCCGAATTTTTCTTTTGTTTCCTTTACTGCTTGCTCAATATACAGATTGAATAACATCTGGGAGAGGCTACAACCCTGTCTCACTCCTTTCCCAACCACTGCTTCCCTTTCATGCCCCTCGACTCTTATAACTGCCATCTGGTTTCTGTACAAATTGTAAATAGCCTTTCGCTCCCTGTATTTTACCCCTGCCACCTTCAGAATTTGAAAGAGAGTATTCCACTTAACGTTGTCAAAAGCTTTCTCTAAGTCTACAAATGCTAGAAACGTAGGTTTGCCTTTTCTTAATCTTTCTTCTAAGATAAGTCGTAAGGTTAGTATTGCCTCACGTGTTCCAACATTTCTACGGAATCCAAACTGATCTTCCCCGAGGTCCGCTTCTACCAGTTTTTCCATTCGTCTGTAAAGAATTCGCGTTAGTATTTTGCAGCTGTGACTTATTAAACTGATAGTTCGGTAATTTTCACATCTGTCAACACCTGCTTTCTTTGGGATTGGAATTATTATATTCTTCTTGAAGTCTGTGGGTATTTCGCCTGTCTCATACATCTTGCTCACCAGATGGTGGAGTTTTGTCATGACTGGCTCTCCCAAGGCCATCAGTAGCTCTAATGGAATGTTGTCTACTCCCGGGGCCTTGTTTCGACTCAGGTCTTTCAGTGCTCTGTCAAACTCTTCACGCAGTATCTTATCTCCCATTTCATCTTCATCTACATCCTCTTCCATTTCCATAATACTGTCCTCAAGTACATCGCCCTTGTATAAACCCTCTATATACTCCTTCCACCTTTCTGCCTTCCCTTCTTTGCTTAGAACTGGGTTTCCATCTGAGCTCTTGATATTCATACAAGTGGTTCTCTTCTCTCCAAAGGTCTCTTTAATTTTCCTGTAGGCAGTATCTATCTTACCCCTAGTGAGACAAGCCTCTACATCCTTACATTTGTCCTCTAGCCATCCCTGCTTAGCCATTTTGCACTTTCTGTCGATCTCATTTTTGAGACGTTTGTATTCCCTTTTGCCTGCCTCATGTACTGCATTTTTATATTTTCTCCTTTCATCAATTAAATTCAATATTTCTTCTGTTACCCAAGGATTTCTATTAGCCCTCGTCTTTTTACCTACTTGATCCTCTGCTGCCTTCACTACTTCATCCCTCAGAGCTACCCATTCTTCTTCTACTGAATTTCTTTCCCCCATTCCTGTCAATTGTTCCCTTATGCTCTCCCTGAAACTCTCTACAACCTCTGGTACAAATCAAATGGCTCTGAGCACTATGGGACTCAACTGCTGAGGTCATTAGTCCCCTAGAACTTAGAACTAGTTAAACCTAACTAACCTAAGGACATCACAAACATCCATGCCCGAGGCAGGATTCGAACCTGCGACCGTAGCGGTCTTGCGGTTCCAGACTGCAGCGCCTTTAACCGCACGGCCACTTCGGCCGGCTACAACCTCTGGTTCTTTCAGTTTATCCAGGTCCCATCTTCTTAAATTCCCACCTTTTTGCAGTTTCTTCAGTTTCAATCTGCAGTTCATAACCAATAGATTGTGGTCAGAATCCACATCTGCCCTGGAAATGTCTTACAATTTAAAACCTGGTTCCTAAATCTCTGTCTTACCATTATATAATCTATCTGATACCTATTACTATCTCCAGGATTCTTCCAGGTATACAACCTTCTTTTATGATTCTTGAACCAAGTGTTAGCTATGATTAAGTTATGCTCTGTGCAAAATTCTACAAGGCGGCTTCTCTTTCATTTCTTCCCCCCAATCCATATTCACCTACTATGTTTCCTTCTATCCCTTTTCCTACTGACGAATTCCAGTCACCCATGACTATTAAATTTTCGTCTCCCTTCACTACCTGAATAATTTCTTTTATCTCGTCATACATTTCATCAATTTCTTCATCATCTGCAGAGCTAGTTGGCATATAAACTTGTACTACTGTAGTAGGCATGGGCTTTGTGTCTATCTTGGCCACAATAATGCGTTCACTATGCTGTTTGTAGTAGCTAACCCGCACTCCTATTTTTTTATTCATTATTAAACCTACTCCTGCACTACCCCTATTTGATTTTGTATTTATAACCCTGTAATCACCTGACCAAAAGTCTTGTTCCTCCTGCCACCGAACTTCACTAATTCCCACTATATCTAACTTTAACCTATCCATTTCCCTTTTTAAATTTTCTAACCTACCTGGCCGATTAAGGGATCTGACATTCCACGCTCCGATCCGTAGAATGCCAGTTTTCTTTCTCCTGATAACGACGCCCTCTTGAGTAGTCCCCGCCCGGAGATCCGAATGGGGGACTATTTTACCTCCGGAATATTTTACCCAAGAGGACGCCATCATCATTTAATCATACAGGAATGCTGCATGTCCTCGGGAAAAATTACGGCTGTAGTTTCCCCTTGCTTTCAGCCGTTCGCAGTACCAGCACAGCAAGGCCGTTTTGGTTAATGTTACAAGGCCAAATCAGTCAATCATCCAGACTGTTGCCCCTGCAACTACTGAAAAGGCTGCTGCCCCTCTTCAGGAACCACATGTTTGTCTGGCCTCTCAACAGATACCCCTCCGTTGTGGTTGCACCTACGGTACGGCCATCTGTATCGCTGAGGCACGCAAGCCTCCCCACCAACGGCAAGGTCCATGGTTCATGGGGGAATATGAGCAAAACAGAATATCTTGGAGTGGTAGGGGATGGAAGCGATATAGTACTGCCGTAAGGAACTATTAAAGCTGTAAATCAGTTTAAATATTTAGGGTCGACTATCCATTCCTCGGGACGCTGTGAAGCAGACGGGGAACACAGGATACAGCAGGAAAGAGGAGCAGTTAATATGCTAAATGCAGTTCTGTGGAGCCGGACGATATCAAAAGAAACAAAGAAGATGATTCTGCAAAAGCAGTGGAAACTATACTAACATATGGTGAAGAAAGATGGACTTTGGGGAAGCGGCAGAGAAGTAAGTACGAGCAGTAAAGATGGATAGGCTGAAGAGGGCAGCCAGGATATCCAGGAAGAACGGAGAAGTAGTAAAGAAATCAGGGAGATAATGTGTGTGGAATAAGCAGTCCTGCAAAGAAGTGAGAATAGATCTCTTCAATGGTATGGTCATGTACGGCGATGGGACAAGGACGAAGGCCAAAAGCAGTCTTAGAATGGTTCCCACCGGGAAAGAGGAAGCGTGGACGGCAGAGATTAAAGTGGAGGCCGAGAGTCATTGGAATGATAAAGAAGAGACATCTGAAAGAGGAAGATTGCCATGTTCGAGAAAGCTGGAGAACGGGAATACAGAACAACTGCTGAAGAGTGGAGAAGCCCTTAAAAGTAAAAGTAAGCGTCGTCTTTTAATTGTAGCAGTGGAACTGTCGTTACAAGACGAGAAAGTACAGCGTGTCGGCCGCCAGATGTGGCTTCGGGAACCGGTAGCTGGATGGTGGTGAGCAGCGGCGCCGGTGGTGCTCGTGGTGTGCCGTGAGCCGCTCTGCCCTCTGACCTGAGGCACGCCTGAAGGGACGGCCAGCCGCAGCTAATCAAAGGCAACAGCAGCGGCGGGCCCGATTACCGCCACCAAGCATCGATCCCGGATCCGGCGGCTGTGCTTCCCTCTCCTGTTGTGCTTGCGGGGGCAGTGCCCGCCACAATGCAACATCCTCGTCCACCCGGCATTCACCTGCGGTCCTATTGTCGAGATGTTACGGTGCACATTGTAACGGTGCCTAGCTCAATTAATATCAGTAACAACGAGAACCATCCAACATGGAACAGGACATAGAAATTACTAGCGTGAAGAATCACAACGTAAAACAGCTGGCACTACAGGAAAACTTTCATATACAAAGAGCCCTTGCAATGAAAAAGAAAGTTATTAATGACCAAATCAGTTTAAGCAATAACTTACTGTTCGTGTTAGCTATTAAAACGATAACAAATAGAAGTGTAAAATATAACAAGACTAAATAATTAATTAATCTGCCCTTTCCCTATCTCTCTTTCTCTCACACACTCACTCACTCACTCGCACACACACACACACACACACACACACACACACACACACACACACATACATACAACAAAGGAACAAATATTAAACCACACATATGCAACAGAAACAAAGGCCGAAAGGTAAACACACAGTGACTGTTGGCAACACTATACACTGTAAATAAACACACACACACTCACACATACATACACACACACAGACACATTCAAAACACAGTGAAAAGTGCAACTGAAGTATTGAAATTAATGTGGTCAAATAAACGCTGAAAATCAGGCGTCTGCAGTGTGGATGGCGAGTAAGTACATCTCCTGGACAAATATAAATTAACAACATCGGAAACGCAACGCCAAACCAACATTAAACCTCAAAAAAGTGTCCTGTTAAGTCGTTTCTAACCAGAGAAACAAGAGAATAACAAGAAAAAAATGTAGCGTTGTAACATAAATGTAACCATACTACTACATAATGCATTTAATGTGTATTACAGACCATAAGTAATAGCAGCGAAATATGTATGACAAAAAGCAAACTGCCTTTCATTTAGTTGTAAAGACGGAAGATGCCTCCACGAATACATGAATGCGCTAATATCTGGTTAGTGCAGATTTAGAGTGGAACATCTTGAGCGCGTCACATCATATTAATATCTACGGGTGATACCACTAAAAGAGAGATGAAACACAGTGACCACATACAAGTAGTACCGCGACTAATTTTGAGTGATAAAATCTTCTCGGTAGATCAGCCGAGTGGTGGCGTCGTCTTGTGGCAACGTTTCGATGACTTTCGTACCCATCATCTTCAGGCGCCTGAACATTACGGTTTCGAAATTCGCTAAAACTTTGTGACAAGAAAAGTCTACCACATGGGTGATCACCGGAGACGATTTTATAATTGGAATACCCCATAAATCCTGCAAATACATATTTATTCTGGAGTATTACAACAGTGGTTAGAGTCCTTTTCAGGTATCCGTGAGTAAAGGCGGTGAACGAATTGAGAGGCTACTGCTACAATAATAATAGATCGGTATACTCCATACGAAAATGTTACTGAAATACTCGGAGAATTTAAACGGGAATCCTAGGAAAGAAGACTATACTACAACATGGGCAAAGTGTTGTTGTGTTTGGAGCGCCGTGCTATTATTTGGAAGGCACAAGAGTTAAATGTATCTCATCGGTGGACGTTCTAGGAGCAAAAATGCCACCCAACGGTGGGCTGGCGATTGTCGAATACAACGAGAGGTATTAAGGCACCAATGGGTACGTAGCAAGAAGGAAGAGGCTGGGAGTCCTACATGGAATGGCGGAATGCGGAGAGACATCGTCTGTGTAACTCGAAGTATACTGCTGAAGGAAACTCGTTGTCACTTTACGGGTGTGAGGAAGAAACTTTTACGGTAAAGGGCTGGAGGATGCGTATTTTTCTTTCACTCTTTTCTCTCACTTCCATGAGAACCTATGAGATGCTAAGGGTGTCAGCGAGACTTAGCAAAGTTTTAGTAACTACTTTCGGTACAAAACCAGGTATTATTGGGTATTATCTAACGGCGTAACTTTGAATTTAAATTTAATGGAAGTGCTTCGCTCTTAATTTATACAGGATGATTTCATGAAGATGTTACAGGCTTCCAGGGATATTGGAGAAGGGTATAAGTATGAATCTGAGATAAGGGAGCCAGGGCCGGAAACGACCTATTCCAGTAAGCGAAAATCTTTCTGAAAGTCCGACAGCGGGAAACATGTACCGGTAATGTTGTAACTAAGACAATAGGGTGGGCTACTTTGAGAGTTGTTAGTGTGGACCAAAACAAGAAAAAAATGTGTAGTAAACACGGGCTCTAGAACGCATGACTGAAGAGCAATGAGCACTTGTTCATCTTCAACCCGTGAAAAGCGTCTCTTCTGCTGCAAGCTCTTTCGTTTTCATATTTTTGGTGGAGGTAGTAGGGACCAAAACAAGAAAAAATGTCCCCTAAATATGGACTCTAAAATGTATATCTTAAGATCTATGAACACTTGTTCTTCTTTGCTACTGTGAACCATACCTCTTCCATTGGACAAGTGTCCAAAGCTCTTAAGGAATGCATTTTAGAGCCCATATTTACTGGACTTCTTTTCTTGTTAAGGTACATACTACCGTCTGCCCTACAATCTTCACAAAAACCGTACCGGTACACGGCTTCCTGTGTTAGAGATATCAGAACGATTTTCGTTTATAACTTTCGACTCGGTCATTTCCGAACCAGGGACCCTTACCTCAATTTGACACATTTACCCTTATCCGCCATCCCTACAAGTTGGTAACATCATCCTGGAACAACCCTGTACTCACCCGCGCTTTTTGGCATTTAGTGAATATCATCCTGGAATCACCTTATAGTAACTTGCCCTTGTTAGTAGTTAGCCGTTCTTTTCCAAGTGTTTTCAGGTATTTCGTGTTGTCGTGGCGTCTGCAATATTTGTGTGTGGCAGATGTAAGTGAACGGAAGAGTAATTCATTTAATTCTGTTTACTGTTGTGCATTTTCCGTCGTTGATATCCCAATACTTTATCGATCCTATGAACGGATGCTGGGTCTTCGGGAGACGAGCAATTGGAATGACCTGATGACCAACAGTTAGGAAATTACCTTTGCGTCACGGGGCAAACATTTTACAGCGGGGCTGATGACCCAGATATTTACAGTTATCGATGTGGGTGGTAGCCGGAAGTGATCAACTTCAAATAGGTAGCTAAGTAAAGTAGTGGTGCGTCACAATGTTATCATCAGCGACTCACTCACTTAGAAATGTAAGAGACAGGACGGTAAGAATATTAAACTTTACACCGTTTACAAGCCACAACAAACTCTGTGAAAGATGTAAAGTTCCATACACTGATTCCCAAGTACGCCTATCTTTATTTTCAATTGATGTACTTCAGTTTTGAGACACATCTGATGCTGGAGCAGAGTGTCCATAAATCGATAATGTGAAGTACGGTAATGAAATCGATGTAGTACAGTCTGAAGAGTTAATTAAGTCAGAGAACACAAATTTTCTGTAGTGTGTTCCTCTAAACCATCAGAAACGAAATAAAGGCTTAAAAAAGTCTGCAGAACTTTCACGAGCCTCACCTCCCCGCTCACAACTGGATAGACAGCTCGCTCCAATGAACTGCAATGGATACTTAATATTTAGTTTTACCTCCATTCCACAGCTGTATGCACGTAGCATTTTCCTACGGTCAAGAGAGTTTTAAGAAAGAGGTTACCGATAATAACAATACACGACCTGAGCAATTCATAAGAGCACTGATATATTACTTATTAGGAATTTATATCTTTAACTCAAAGAAAGTCCATGTCTGACACACATACACTCGAGTATGAATGTGTCATTTGAAACTGTCTTCTACAGCAATTGGCCACAAATGACGTAGCAAAATTCAAAGTTTTTGAAGAAAGTTAACAGGCTTGAAGTGGTTGTTGTTATTCATCATACAGAAACGATAATCTTCAGAAAGTATGCATTACAAAACGTACGCCGGCCGCGGTGGTCTAGCGGTTCTGGCGCTGCAGTCCGGAACCGCGGGACTGCTACGGTCGCAGGTTCGAATCCTGCCTCGGGCATGGGTGTGTGTGATGTCCTTAGGTTAGTTAGGTTTAAGTAGTTCTAAGTTCTAGGGGACTTATGACCTAAGATGTTGAGTCCCATAGTGCTCAGAGCCATTTGAACCATTTTTGAACAAAACGTACGTCATCGCGTTGTGTAACCTCCGGACTGTTATTCATGACTTTCTGCAAGAATAAAACGCTTCACGAGCTGTGGTCTCCTTAAGAAACCACACACTAAAAACACGATCTGTAGCTGGCTAATTCTGTAGGCTGAGGAGGACTAATGCACGGTAGCTCCTACAACATCTGCACTGGTATTTCGTGTCATACTGCTGAGAATTACGAACTATAATAATTATAATTCACTAACGAAAATATTTAATTCCTAAAACATAGCTAACAGCACATCTTCCCAGAGGGGGACGAAGCAAGTGCCTCTACAGTGGTTTGGATCAAGTCTTGAAGAGTGAATTTTGTACGGAAGAGATGATACTGGCATATTTGAGTGCCACTCTAATAGTTCACCGGTCACAATCGTCCGATTGGCTTTCCACATAGTCCATCTGCTGAAGTTACTCTTGAATTTACAATATCACTTCTCAAGTCTTCCAAGTTTTCCATCCAGATGGGAGAGTGGACAGGAGAGAGAGGGGGAAGGATCCATCAGTCTGCAAGATTCTAAGCTATGGCCCACTGCCAGCTTCTTTATCCAAACAGTGAGTGGATTCTCTTGAGATCTGTCCTTCTCCTTTCACTCTGCAACCACCTCCAACCACACGTCTAGAGATACGATACACTAAAGTTTCCCTTTGCGCGTTGCTTTATACCAGGTAGCTGCTCTTCACGATACATAAAGGGCCGTACCCATTCTAACTGAATGGTACAAACGCAACCGCAACATTTCTTGCATACTACGTCTCAGAGAAACTGAGAGCAAGGTCAGACTATGGTGAATCCCCATTTCGCTTAGCACCAAGGACACAGGATAGTAAAAATGGAGAACCGCTTGTAAACAAATAAAAGACTGGAGAGACAAAAGGAAGAGACAATGCAGGAAGTGCACCTTATTAATACGATTGAGGTTAATTCATAAGGTTAATCCTTTCTATTTCAGACGTAATTTGGAATTAATATTTTTTATTGAAAATCAAGAGGAATTTAGGCTGCTGTTGAGGTAAAGTTTCTTAAAACGCATCGCACGCACTCGAACAGCTGTCAAAGTCAGGACTCTCTTTTACCAACTCAAAGGAGTCTGTAGCACTGAAACAACGAAATACTGACGCCATTGGCAAACAACACACAAACAAACACGGGAACAGACTAAAATACGGATCAGAGCCCTTTCGCTCGCAATTACGCTTCATCTCTTTGTGTGTCACGGCCCATTTGCAGCTATTTATTAGTTCCACACTCTGATTTTGTTCTCTTTATAAATCTGCTTTACACGCGCCGGCGTAAATTATGTACGTTCGTTACGTAACGATGCGTGGGTGATAATTAATGACAGGCACCAGGACGGACACAGCACTCTGTTCGACGTGTCACCTTATTCAGGTTTATTTTAATATTTCACAACATCGGACGTGTGACAGCTAAACACTTGTGTGAAAAATTAAAAATAACATTTACTTTATATTTCTTAAAATTGATGTGATGATCAAACGTAGAAGCTTTGAAGCAGGGAGTCATTGGGTTTGTTGGCAAAATTTACAAAAGAAGTCACTTATAATTCAAATATTATATTTCAACATAGAACTAGAGGAGTGAAACTAAATTATCATTTCTCTGAGAAGCACTCATATATGAAAATAGCGTTTTATGAGATCAGCATAATTTCAAGCATACAAGGACGCATTGCACACAGATGGGTCGCTTACAGTATATATTTGCTGTAGTCTCGCCATTTGGTAATATAATATCTGGTAACAAAAACTCTCTCTCTCCGGAACTATAATAGAAATGGCACGAGGGTGAATAAAAACGAAATGACCAATGTGTCATAACAAATTAATAACAACACATAACAGCGGAATTGATGCCGATAATATCCTGAAATGTCTTCTGCCGTCAAACATTCTCACTATTCATTAGTGCACATTTGCACCATCATTTAATTCAGGCATCAAAACTAGTTTGAGAAAATTCAGGGTTTCGCTACTTGACCCATGACTTTAGAGCTGTTTTAACCTTATTTGTGAAGAACGTGTATGGAGACGCTGCAATGGACATCAACAATGTGCGGCGTTGGGTGAGAAAGTTTGGCAACGAAGAAACGGACATTGCAGATAAATCACGCAGATGCTGGTTGAGAACATTTGTCATAGATGCCAGCCGAGGACGTGTTGATGAAGTGATTCGAGGAAATAGCCGCATTAGAGTTCACAGTCAACAGTGAAACCAAATGAAACAACATTTGAGAAACATAAGGAGGTAATAAGTCAAGCCCCCACACGTGATTTTTCACAACTCAGGCAAGTGCAAAAATGGATTGGTCATTGGTGCCTCGTGCACCCTACATCCCTGATTTCATCACTTCTGACATCTACCCGTTTGGACATATGAAAGACAACGCACACGGTACAAATTCAATGACTTGGATGAGGCTAAAACAGCTTTAAAACCGTATGTCACAAAGGAAAACCCTGAATTTTTGCAAACTGCTTGTGACGCCGGGGTTCAACGATGGCGCAGATCTGTATAAATGCTTGGTGACTATGTTGCACAATACTGTTTTGTAAAGGACAGTTCAGGCTACGTTCTGCACTAATTCTGCTGTTATAAACCTGTTCATTCTTTTTTTTTTAATGACAGGCATTACTTTTTGATCCACCCTCGTATTACAGCGCTCAGAAACGCAGTTTTCTGCTTCTTCAATAGTGAGATAAGGGTAAAGGAAAAATTCAAAAAAGTAAAAAAAAAAAAGATTCAGTTTTCCTGAAGAGACCATAAATACAAGAAAAACATGCTCACAAGTCTTTTTCGCAGGAGAAATGATAGCTTTCACAAAAGTCTTGGAAGAAAAGGGAACAAATACGCAAGAAGTCTAAAGACAAGTCGGATTCATGAGCAAACTTATCGATACCAAACCAATAACGGAGCCGACATTACACTGCTGCCCATTCCAAGTGCAACGTATCACTTTCTGAGGCGCATTGGTCTTAACAACACATGACGTAGGGAACAGTTCTCTAGCCAGATATAGGAAGGTTTTCGTCAGAGGTTAACACTTTGAACCGGCTGCAACAAAAGCACAGCAAAATAATGTTTTTTTTTTTTTTTTTTTGTCAGAGGTTGTGTCATCAGTCTTGTGTAATTTCTTCTTTTTCAGGTTCCATTTCATACTGTTTGTTATTTAGACTTTTCCACCTATTCTATAACATTTGCAGAACAGCAATGGCAATACAGTCACTGAAAACGTATTTGCGCGATAACATTATTCTTGTTGAACACTGCACATGCTAGTTCTTTTCACAGGATCCTTAAAAGTTGTGGTACTCAGTAATTATCTTATCCTCTCACTTATCCAGAAAATAATGCGTCTCCGTTGCCATGATACTACAATCCAGACTTGATCTCCTCGAATCTTGGGAGTGAAAAATAGTTCCATCTGGGGCATTTGGTCGTCAAGGGGACAAGATCCGATACTTTCCCCTCTCGATAACCAGCAAATGCAGCAATGTCAAGGATTACGCCTCAAACGATGCCTAACGCAGCCGAGACGGGACACAACGCTGATGATGGTCCGTCTGCCTGGGGGTGACGTTCCCTCAGCAGCTTTAGAACTGCTGTTGGAGAGGAGCAGACTAATTACACGTAAAGAATGTCAACAGCTCGCTTTTACCACAACCAGTGACCATACAGCAGTTCTTGAACCTAATCATCATGCTGTATACAAGCCATTACGTAAAACAAATTTACATATTTAACCTAGTTACGCTATACGGATATCTTATAAAGCTCTACATATTTCTAATAGAATCAAAAATAAAAATAAATTGTCAGACTCGATGTTACATACATTGTTTGATCAAAAGTAGGCGGATACCCGTATGTAATGTACATTCATGTTCATAAATTAAGGATAATTGCAGAATGTGGTGCCACACAACGTGGCACTACACAAAACTGGCGCTAATAGCATAGGCACGTAGGGAACACACACGAAACAGATCTGTAATTCCACGGTATTGGTGATAAGTTGAGAAAACCGTCCCGAAACACATGTGCTACAAAACGCCACTGTTTCCTGCGCTTGTACCCCGAAATCGATGTGGGATATGATTACCATGCACACGTACACAGACCGCACAACGGGACGGCAATCTCTGGATCAGGTGGTCGAGCAGCTGCCTGTCGGAGCTCCTGAAGTGTTGTAGGGGTTTGAAGACGTGCAGTGATACGTCGACCGAGAGCATCCCAGACATGGTCGATGGGTTTTAGGTCTGGAGAACAGGCAGGCCACTCCATTCGCCTGATATCTTCCGTTTCAATGTACTCCTCAAGGATTGCAGCTCGGTGGGACAGTGCGTTATCATCCATCAGGAGGAAGGTGGGACTCTCTGCACCCCTGAAAAGGCGGACATACTGGTGCAAAATGACGTCCCGATACACCTGACCTGTTACAGTTCCTCTGTCAAAGACATGCAGGGGTGTACGTCCACCAATCATACTCCCACCCACCATCAAACCACGACCTCCATACATGTCCTTTTCAAGGACATTAAGGGGTTGGTATCTCGTTCCTTGTTCTCGCCAGATGAAAACCCGGCGAGAATCACTGTTCAGACTACACCTGGACTCGTCCGTGAACACAACCTGGGACCACTGTTCCAATGACCATGTACTGTGTTCTTGACACCAGGCTTAAAGGCTCTCCTGTGGCCAGGGGTCAGTGGAATGCACCTTGCAGGCCTCCGGGCGAATAAACCATGTCTGTTCAGTCGTCTGTAGACTGTGTGTCTGGAGACAACTGTTCCAGTGGCTGCGGCGAGGTCCCGAGCAAGGCTACCTGCAGTACTCCTGTTGTACACTGTGGATGTCCCGTACTGTAGCGCCTGGACACGGTTCTTGTCTGCTGGAATCGTTGCCATAATCTTGAGATCACACTTTGTGGCACACAGAGGTCGCGTGCTACGACCTGCTGTGGTTGACCAGCCTCCAGTCGCCCTAGTACTCTACCCCTTATAACGTCATCAATATGTGTTCTTTGAGCCATTTTCAACGCACAGTCACCATTAGCACGCCTGAAAATGTCTGAACACTTTCTCGCTGCACCGTACTCTGGCATGCACCAACACACATCTTCGTATGTGGACTGCTGCCAGACCCACCGTGCGACGACCGCAGGTCAAATGCACCGCATGGTCATACCCAGAGGTGATTTAAACCCGCAAACCGCCCACCAGAGCATTGTTTCACCATGTATCAGCGTTATTCTTAATTTATGGGCATGAGTGTAGAACTGACCATCTGATGTCACGAACAGCAGACCCGCCACTGTCAAAGGAGACGGGGAGTATTGTGTTGTCCGCGGAGAAGCAGTAACTACGGAATGGGCCGTTGAGAAGAGCTCAGTGACTTCGAACGTGGACTAGTCATTGCATGTCACCTGAGTAACGAATCCGTCACTGTAATGTCAGCCCTTCTAAGGCAGCGCAAGTCAACTGTTCGTGATTGGTTGTGCAGTCGAATCGCGAAGCAACAACCACAGCTAACAAAGACGAGGCGGGCTACATGAGCTCAGGGAACGTCCGGGATTGCGGAGGATGGTTGCAAAAATTCGCATCACATCATCAGAAGGAATCATTTGTGAGTTTCAAGGTACTACCAGAAGACTTTCTAGCACAATGACTGTGCGTAGGGAGCTAAAAACAATGGGATACAATGCTGAAGCAGCTCCGCATAAGCCACACATTTTTGTATTCGATGCTAAGCGACCTGGAGGTGGTGCAATGAACGGCGCCACTGGGCGTTAGACGACAGGAAACGGGTGATTAGAAGTGACCAGTCGCGTCGCACCTTCTGGCAATCCGATGGAATCGCTTGGGTTTGGCGAATACCTGGAGAACGTTACATGTTGTCGGACACTGAGGTAACAAAAGTCGTGGGGTAGCGACATGCACATACACAGATGGCGGCAACATCGCGTACACAAGTTGTAAAAGGGCTTTGCATTGGCGGAGCTGTCATTTGTACTCAGGTGACTAACATGAAAAGGTGATTATGGCCACAAGATGCAAATTAACAGATTTTAAACTCGGTATGGTTGTTGGAGCTAGACGCATGGGACATTCCATTTCGGAAATCGTTAGAGAATTCAGTACACTACAATCCACAGAATCAAGAGTGTGCCGAGAATACCCAGTTTCTGCTATTGCCTTTCACCACGTACAACGAAGTAGCCGACGGCCTTTGTTTAACGACCTAGAGCAGCGGCGTTTGTGTAGAGATATCAGTGCTAACAGACAAGCAACAATTCATGAAATACGTGCAGAAATCAGTGTGGTAGTACGACGAACGTTGTGACCTCCCCTTCTCTCTTTGCTCCATTTCTTTCGCTGATCTTTCCTCTTCTTTCTTCCTTCTTCGTACCGCGGCTATATCTCAGGGTTTTCAATGCAGAAATGTAGTGAGAAGGGGGCACACGTGTGTGGTGGTTCACGATATCGTAGTACTGTGAGGGAGCGTCACTCGTGCCTCTGGTTTGTGAAGACTGATGACTGAAGTACGAACATTTCTGACAAGAAAAAAAAAATCAGGTATGTGCTCTCTTTTCTTTTAAAACTACAAATAGTAGCGTAGCTAGAACTATCTATCATTCGACTAAACTGAATGAGCGCCACACCATTGATGAAGTTTCGACCTCGAAAGAAGTTTATTAATACCAATTAGCTGAAATAAAAAAACTCATCCAATCAAGAAGTCACAGTTAGAGTAATTAGTTTCTGGTGTGTGTGTGTGTGTTGATAATTAAAAGATCGTTTCAATAATTCTATCACCGTCCGTTTATTAGTTACTAAGCAACGTATTATAAAGCTGACTATACAATGATTAATATTTGTCGTATCCCGATGGTAAATCGCTTCTCGCTTGCTTTAAGCATCAAGACGATTACTATTACCCTCATATAAGTATTTGATAGTTATTATCAAGCTAATGTCCACAAATTGCGGTTAATGTTACTGAATCACACACGCGACTATAATTCCCGATATCCAGCCGCGTATCTTAAACTTCGCGCCGATAGTTGAGAATTCGCGAGCGATTTGTTTGCACCAAAGTCGGG
This sequence comes from Schistocerca nitens, assembly GCF_023898315.1. NCBI lineage: Eukaryota > Metazoa > Arthropoda > Insecta > Orthoptera > Acrididae > Schistocerca > Schistocerca nitens. The sequence continues at coordinate 555,425,271 of NC_064615.1, read as the reverse complement.
TCGTGGTTCCCTAGAATAAATTTTATATCAACTGTGGGTTGTAAATTAACAATTGCATGCCCGTTTATGAAAGTTCTAGAAGATCCGCACTCGACGACTACTTGATCGCGCACTCGAGCAACACGGAAGTTTTTGTTCTTACAAAGACAAAACATATCATGCATAATGCAACAAGGTTATTTGCTATGTCAAAACATATTTATATGTATCTCATTAAAACTCTTTACCTATTAAATGTTGTACATAATTAAATTCTTTACTCTGTACATAATCAATGAAATTTAGAAATGGATGACATGTATAAAAAACATATCAAATTAATATGACGTCAGGGGTCACTACTGGTTTCGACTCCCCTACACTCACGGGACTCAAGGTAGATCCGACTATATAGGACATACTCATGTAATGTTACAACGTATCTGATAGGAGAGCGTGGTGAAACTTGGCGTTAATGGGCTATGGAAGCAGAAGACCGACGGGAGTGCCTTGGCTAACAGCACCACTTCGCCTACAGTGCCTCTCCTGAGCTCGCGGCCATATCGGTTGGACCCTAGACGACTGGAAGACTGTGGCCTGGCCAGACGAGTCCCCATTTCGGTTGGCAAGAACTGATGGTAGGGTTCGAATGTGGCGCCGACACCACGAAGCCTTGGCCCCAAGTTGTCAACGAGGCACTGTGGAAGCTGGCGGTGGCTCCATAATGGTGCGAGCCGTGTTTGCATGGAATTGACTGGGTCCTCTGGTCGAGCTCAACCGGTTATTGACTGTAAATGGTTATTTTCGGCTACTTCAATACCATTTGCAGTCATTCATGGACTTGATGTTCCCAAATAATGATGGAATTCTTATGAATAACAGTGCGCCGTGACACCGGCCCACAGTTGTTCGTTATTGGTTTGAAAATATTCTGGACAGTTAGAACGAATTGTTTGGCCACCCAGATAGCCAGACATGAATGCCATCGAACATTTATAAGACATAATCGAGAGTTCAGTTTGTGCACCAAATCCCGCACCACAATACTTTGGAATTACACCTGTAGGCACCTGTAGGTGCAGCATGGGTCAGTATCTATGCAGGGGACTTCCAACGACTTGTTGAGTCTTTGCCACGTGTAACTGCTGCACTATGTCGGGAAAAAGGAGGTCCGACACGATTCTAGGAGGTATCCCATGAGTTTTGCCACCTCAGCGTACGTAGAGCCAACGTAGGCGGTGGTTTTATTATACGGGCTTATTTTCGTCGTTAAGGTGTGGTCCCCTTACTCTGCTTAAGAAAAATCGAAATGCAGAAGTATTCGAACACATTTTTCAGCATTGTGCACTGCTTACAACTGAGGAACGGTTCGGAGGCGACGACTGATTGTATGAGCATGATAGTGGTGCCTGTCATAAAGCAGCACCTGTCAGGCAATGGATTTATGGACAATACTTTTCCTAAAATTGACTGGCCTGCCCAGAGTCCCGACTTGAGCCCAAAGGATCACCTCTGGAGTGAGCTAAATCGTCGACTTACCACCAGATCTCAGCGTCTAACATCACTACCCTCTCTTGCTTCTGTTCTTGAGGAAGAATGGGCTACCATTCCTTCACACACATTCCGACACCTCACTGAAAGTGTTCCCAGACGAGTTCAGGCCGTCATAAAGGCGAAGAGTAGACATACTCCGTATTAAATTCCACTAATGGTTATCCAGGTACTTCTGATCAGATAGTGTATTAACCATCATACCATAAATATCTACGCTAACATCACTTGGAATAACACTGAGTTTTTGACATTTTTAAACACGACCTTTGTTTGAACTTTTCAGAAATAAAATTTATTCATCGAAATTACCTGTTCAAAGGTATATGTGTTGTCTAAACCATTCATTAAAGGTTTTCCTTGAACAAGCCCGTAAATTTGTTTTTATATTTTCTCCTTTCTTCAACTACTTTTGTTAATAATCTGTCAGATCAATGCTGTAATACTAAATCGACTTTGAGCTCAGTAATAAACATTTGTGTCAGTTGAAGATGCTCTTCAGGAATCTGACAAACCTTATTCAATATCGGTATTTATATGCCCTCAGTTGATCCCAGTAACAACTGTAGTTTGGTGATAACTTTTAGCTTTTACTTGATTTTTCGACAAACCAACCATTCCACGAAACGTCTTGTCGTGTTCATACAATTCACCAATAAATTACCCTTGTTTTTGCAGCTAAATACGTTCAGTGACATTTACAAAAAATGCTAAGTAACACATCCACACTGAATTTTTTATTTACCGAATTATGTGTCATTTCTTATTAATAACAGAAGTAATATACCTGATTGATTGTGTAGGAGCGTGAGATCGCTTCAACACTTTACGTTTATTCAACCACTGCAGTTCTCAAATACAAGACACCTTAAATATACAGAGATTACCTGAACTTTAACGCTAGTAATAGTACCTACAGGATCAAAAATTAATCAGTTTTATGGATTTCGCATGAAATATTTGTTTGAAACTACCTGGCAGATTAAAACTGTGTGCCCGACCGAGACTCGAACTCGGGACCTTTGCCTTTCGCGGGCAAGTGCTCTACCAACTGAGCTACCGAAGCACGACTCACGCCCGGTACTCACAGCTTTACTTCTGCCAGTACCTCGTCTCCTACCTTCCAAACTTTACAGAAGCTCTCCTGCGAACCATGCAGAACTAGCACTCCTGAAAGAAAGGATATTGCGGAGAAATGGCATAGCCACAGCCTGGGGAATGTTTCCAGAATGAGCTGTGAGTAACGGGCGTGAGTCGTGCTTCGGTAGCTCAGTTGGTAGAGCACTTGCCCGCGAAAGGCAAAGGTCCCGAGTTCGAGTCTCGGTCGGGCACACAGTTTTAATCTGCCAGGAAGTTTCATATCAGTACACACTCCGCTGCAGAGTGAAAATCTCATTCTGGAAACATCCCCCAGGCTGTGGCTATGCCCTGTCTCCGCAATATCCTTTCTTTCATGAGTGCTAGTTCTGCATGGTTCGCAGGAGAGCTTCTGTAAAGTTTGGAAGGTAGGAGACGAGGTACTGGCAGAAGTAAAGCTGTGAGTACCGGGCGTGAGTCGTGCTTCGGTAGCTCAGTTGGTAGAGTACTTGCCCGCGAAAGGCAAAGGTCCCGAGTTCGAGTCTCGGTCGGGCACACAGTTTTAATCTGCCAGGATGTTTCATATCAGCGCACACTCCGTTGCAGAGTGAAAATCTCATTCTGGAAATATTTGTTTGTAATATAAACGAAATCTGTTAAAATGACAACTCCTCAGTCCTGTTCTTCCTTCATCTACTAGTTTAGTACACTAAATACATATCTATGTATTTCTCTATGTTACAGTACAACTTGGTTCACAGTTATATACACACATCCCTTCTTAGCACAATACGACTTGTACCTAATTATAGCAAGTTTTATGATGTAAAACTCGGTCCAACTAAAGGGTAATTCTATACTTGTTATTTTTCAACTGGAGTTCTTTTTAGATTCCTTAGCCTCACAACATAATATTTGCATTCTGTGCTATTATACACAGCTGTTGTGAATAATTCCACCTCATCTCAATAATACTCTACAAAGGAAGTTTTGGACATACTGTGTAGTTTGGCGGTATCTAATGAACCTGTGCACCACAAGTCCTAGTTTGTCATTGTCCAGAGTATATGTTCCCAATCTCGTGCCCTGCCTCCATCATACTGCAATGCTTTATTGTTTCTCGAATTGGATTGTGTGTGGTTCTAGATGGGTGCCGCAGTTTGGGGCCTGCGTGCTCTGCATTGCGCGTTCCGTGTGCATTTTAACATCACAGAAGTAATAATTATTGAGGACTAACAGCTAAAAGAAACAACTCCTGGGAAATTATTGGAATTACAGTTTTCAGAGTATTTGATCTCAAATCTTGTGTAACATCTGTCCTACGTACTAATGGAGCTCCTAGAAAATTCAGTGTGACCTACCACAGCAAAACAGGGCTGTTTTTAACGTTACATTATACAGGGCCAAAAATATTTGTAAGAGTAAAGGTCTCAGCAAAGTGACAGCTTGGACTGCAAATTATTTGTGCAACGGGTAACTATAGTAGTGAACTAAAGACTCAACATAGAAGTATTATTATTCTTGTGCAAAAGGTCTCAGACATAAAGAGAAACATAAAAGTACAACCATTTAAGAAAAAAAGTCATATCAGATCTTTACACAGGAAGATATGAGGGGTAATCATAATGTCACAATGCATATGATGATACTATGGACACAAGGGTGTTACTTTGCTTATTTTCATTCACTAATATCATATGGAACTGTTTTCCAGTGTAGTTCATATTCAAGATAGAAATCCATCATTCACAAAATTGTGGCATAATAGTAATATCTGGTGTTCACCCTCAATCGCCTTGTAGACAACTGTTCAAGGAGTTAGTTATTTAACTACAGTATTAGATTCGTTCATTTCCCTCATGAAATTAGTTGTAAATAATCCCCTAGATTTTAGAAGAAATAATGACATTGTTATTTACAACACTAGAAAAAATGATTTCCCTTACTCCTCACTACCATTGACTGTAGCCCAGAACGGTAAATAATGCTGCGACCAAAAAGTTTGATCACTCACGCAACGAGGCTAAACACGTGACACATACCAATGCTAAATTTGAAAGCAAGCTGAAAAATTTCTTTTGGGCGACCATTTCAACACTGCCTGATTAAAAAAATATATGAATCATCCAGAAGCCACCCACGGATGTCAATGTGAAGTACACACACATGCAGAACATCAGCCGATATGTAAATGATTACACCCAGAATTCTCTATGACCAGAGTGTATTAATGTTGTTACCAGATTAGGTTGGGTATAGAAAGATACTTGAACAGTGTCGCATTTGAGAGATAACTGTGAAGTACAAAATGGTTCAAATGGCTCTGAGCACTATGGGACTCAACTGCTGAGGTCATTAGTCCCCTAGAACTTAGAACTAGTTAAACCTAACTAACCTAAGGACATCACAAACATCCATGCCCGAGGCAGGATTCGAACCTGCGACCGTAGCGGTCTTGCGGTTCCAGACTGCAGCGCCTTTAACCGCACGGCCACTTCGGCCGGCTTGTGAAGTACACGGAGGTGCCACATACACCTGTGAGACGGCGTTATCACCTCCTGATACTGTTCGAAAGGTGTCTCACTGCGAGTCTCTATTTAGCCGGCTGATCGAATCGTGCTAAGCCCAGTTCTGTAGGGCATTCGAATGTGATAGTGGTCTGCTATTGGACTGCGTGGGAACATTAGGGCAGGCCTACTCGTCGACAACGTCTGACCAGCATAAGGTAGGATCGCCGTACTGTGCATCAAACACATTGTAACCCTTGAAGGATTTCCCGGTGTACTGAATATTCCATGAGGTTTCTCGATTGCAGCCGGATCATGTTGACTTCTTGCTACAGTGTTTCGGCTGACAACCGTCCAGCCATCTTCAGGTGGGTGTCCCCCACTGTAGTCTCCTAGTTCAGGGTGTCAGCTTTATAGCAAAAATTGGCGTGGAAACCCATGCACATTGGCGGCCGTCAATCGAAAACTACGCCGTCTGCAAATACTGTTCCACCTGTGGCAAGCAGGAGCATGCATAGAGGTGAAACTACATGTCCGCCCACTGTTGCGCTCGTGTCGCTAAAAACAAACGTCAGATGTCGCCAGGCGTGTCATTATGAATAAAATGTTTTATCTCGGAAGATATCAAAGAGATCACAGAGTCTTAAGCATTGTCCTGTTGAAAGGTGCCGCCCCGATTTACAAGATTTTGTGCTAGACGAATTTCCATAGACTTTTTAATTACTGAATCCCAAAAAGGATTTAGCCAGGACCAAGATTTTTATGGCAGAATAACCCATAGAGTGTCCTGTGGTAAAGTCGGCAGGATCCTAAGGAAACGTCAAGATAAAGTAATCTTCAGGACACCGGCGAAGATTAGTGTACTTCTCGGTTCGGTAAAGGAAGATCTGGGTCTGCAGAATGGCATAATTTGCAAAATTCCTTGCCAGTGTGGCAAAGCTTACGTAGGTCAGACGATACGCACAGTACTAGAGAGGTGCGTTGAACTTGAACGCCACACTCGCCTTTCGCAGTCTAGTAAGTCGGCCGTAGCTGAGCATTGTATTACCACACGACACTCTATGGATTATTCTGCTACAAAAATCTTGGCCCCGGCTAAATTCTTTTGGGATTCAGTAATTAAAGAATCTGTGGAAATTCATCTAGCACAAAATATTATTAATCGGGACGGCGGCTTTCAAGTGGACAAGGGTTGGCACACGGCGATCTCTTTAACATCATCTGAGAGAAAATATTTTATTCATAATGACATGTCTGGTGACATCTGACGTTTTTTTTTAACGAATCGAGTGCGCTTTCCGACCGAGGGCGCAATTCCTCGCCAGTCTTTGCTGTTAAGCCGACACCGTGAACTAGCGGACTCCAGTGGCGGACGCTGACCTGAAGATCGCTGGACGGTTGCCAGCCGAAATATTGTAGCAAGAAGTCAGCATGATCCGACTACAATCCCGGAACCTCGTAGAATACATTGTAACCCCTTTGAATTTGTGCCTGCCACCCGTTAGCAAGCAATGGATCCCATGCAACATGCGATGTCGAATCACACCAATGGTCAGAGACTAGGAGCAGCCAGACTAGGAAATTAGCCTCCTATACGTAAGGCAGATGGCTCCTTTTGGAGTGGTACTGTGACTGGAAAGCATAGACTGTTGATTAATGGGGTCGTATTTTGTTCAGCGATGAAAGGCGGTTCTGCACTGCTCCGGATGAGCATAGTTGGCGAGTGTGGTGGCGATCTGCGTAGAGTTCTCATTCTTCCGACGTTTTCGAGAGGTGCAACGTGTCGGGGGACATGGGATATGACTGCAGTTCAGCGCTGTTAGTGAGTCAGGGAACTCTGACGGCACAACGGTCAGCCTGCGTCCTCAGGTGGACAAGACTTCTCCACACATGGAACGTGTCTCTGTGAACTGTCTGAATGATGTTGCGGTACTCCTATGGCCAGCGAGATCACCATCTGTGACCCTGATGGAACGTGGGTGGGACCGGCTCGGACATTAACACTGTCACAATGCCGGTACCCAGTTCATCACGACCAATTACGGCAACTGTGAGACAGCTTACCTCAGACGAGGATTCAGCGGCTTCCTGATATCTTCCCCAACCGAATCATTGTACGTATGTATCCATGCAGATGGGAGTGGGGGATGGGGATTGGAGGGGGGGGGGATGCAATGTCTTGGCGATTAGCGGGCTCGTGCTGTTAAGTTCTCGGTCAACTTGACTCAATTTCATAATCACTGCAATAACATTACATCTGCTCTCTAACGGAACTTTCAGTCATTTTAATAAATATAAAGAATATTTTACGTTGGACACTGATAATTAAACTGACGAAATTAAGGGAAGCAATCAACGAAAAATATTCTGAGGTGTTGTTTATCGAACAGATTGATGACAGGAATTTACATTGACGTGTGTAACGGTGGGCGAAGGATATTCCCTGCCACTTTGAAAATTCTGTCACCAGGCGACATCTATAATAATGGATAAAACATATCTTGGCTTTGTATTTTCAAATTCAGTTATTGCAAAAGTGTGAGATACGTTCCACCACTATCAAAAGATGTCCCTTTCTTCCAGTGGTGGTAAAAGCACAAGTTCCTGTATTATAATAATGTCTATAATTGTAACAGTTGAATAGGTTGCTTAGCAAATGTGTAATTCACACTATCAAGAATGTACAAATTAATTACATATCAATATCTTCGGCAAATATATTACTTTTGACAACCTAACTGTTATGCGCCCAACATGATCGTTCCATGTCAGTTTGCTGTAGACTACAATGCACAAAAATGTTCTATTTTTTTCTATTTTTGCAGTCTTAGCTACACTGAACCACACATTAGGGATCTTTTTCCCGTTTGAAAGTCAAACATATGCATTACACCATGACGCTGCACTCTCTTTCACCAAATTCATGCTATTGACCAGGGCTTCATATACATACACTATGTGATCGAAAGTAGCCGGACACCTGGCTGAAAATGACTTACAAGTTCGTGGCGCCCTCCATCGCTAATGCTGGAATTCAATAGGGTGTTGGCCCACCCTTAGCCTCGATGACAGCATCCACGCTCGCAGGCATACACAATCAGTCAGATGTTGGAAGGTTTCTTGGGGAATGGCAGCCCGTTCTTCACGGAGTGCTGCTCTGAGGGGTGGTATCGATGTCGGTCGGTGAGGCCTGGCAAGAAGTCGGCCTTCCAAAACTTCCCAAAGGTGTTTTATAGGATTCACGTCAGGACTCTGTGCACACCAGTCCCTTACAGGGATGTTATTGTCGTGTAACCACTCCGCCACAGGCCATGCATTATGGTTGTGGTGCTCGATCGTGTTGAAAGATGCAATCGCCATCCTCGAATCGCTCTTCAACAGAGGGAAGCAATAAGGTGCTTAAAACATCAATGTAGGCCTGCGCTGTGAAAGTGCCACGCAAAACAACAAGGGCTGCTAGCCCCCTCCGTGAAAAACACTACCATACCATAACGCCACCGCCTCCGAGTTTTACTGTTGGCACTACACACGCTGGCAGGTGACGTTCACCGATCATTCACCATACCCACACCCCGCCATCGGATCGCCACATAGTGTACCGTGATCTGTCACTCCACAGAACGTTTTTCCCCTGTTCAGTCGTCTAATGTTTACGCTCCTTACAGCAAGCGAGGCGTCGTTTGGCATTTACCGGCGCGATGTGTGGCTTATGAGCAACCGCTCGACCATGAAATCCAAGTTTTCTAACCTCCCGCCTAACTGTCATAGTACTTGCAGTGGATCCTGATGCAGTTTGAAATTCCTGTGTGATAGTCTAGACAGATGTCTACCTATTACACATTACGACCCTCTTCAACTGTCAGCGGTCGCTGTCAGTCAACAGACGAGGTCGGCCTGTACGCTTTTGTGCTGTACGTATCCCTTCACGTTTCCCCTTCACTATCACGTCGGAAACAGTGAACCTAGAGATGTTTAGGAGTGTCGAAATCTCCCGTACAGACATGTGACACAAGTGACACCCAGTCACCTCGCTACGTTCGAAGTCGAAGTCCGTGAGTTGCGCCGAGTACCCCATTCTACTCTCTCACAATGTCTAATGGTTACTGAGGTCGCTGACATGGAGTACCTGGCAGTAGGTGATAGCACAATGCACCCAAAATGAAAAACGTATGTTTTTGAGTTTGTCTGGATACTTTTGATCACATAGTGTAGCTCACAGGCAGAAAACGTATGTCATGTGCTTAGATATACATTTCACATCCGTCTTTTCTGGTAAGTCATTTGTTTTTGTACAAGGAATATAACAGATCCTAATTTTAAACTTTTGCCACAAATTCCACAATACTGAAGTGTAGAAAGCAAAACTTAGCGGTCAACAGAGAGCAAAGCGGAGCGGTCAGTACATTAGAAGGTCTTACTCAGATTACAGAAGTTTGCCTGTATGTCAGCATGGTCGTCGAATGCTCATAAAATGCCTCTCACTGAGAGCTCTGTGGTAGGCGCAGAAGATCTTTCCTTTTTATGATTAATCTGTGAAGTATTTGATATCTTATTCAGTTCCAGCTACTTATACATTTGCTGATACATGATGTTTTCGAATACCTTGACAATACTGGGATCAGTTATCCTGGTCTGTAGTTCACAGGCTCAGATTTGCTGCCTTTCTGAAGGGTTGGAGTCACCATGAATGGTTCGAGGGGATCAGGAAAACATTTCCTGTGGGACACTAGTTGATAGAATATATTAATGGCCGGCCGGAGTGGCCGAGCGGTTCTAGGCGCTACAGTCTGGAACCGCGTGACCGTTACGGTCGCAGGTTCGAATCCTGCCTCGTGCATGGATGTGGGTGATGTCCTTAGGTTAGTTAGGTTTAAGTAGTTCTAAGTTCTAGGGGACTGATGACCTCAGAAGTTGAGTCCCATAGTGCTCAGAGCCATTTGAACCAATATGTTAATTGTGCTATAATGTAATTTATTATTTCTTTCAGTAGGTTGCTTGATATATTAAAATATCTCACTATATAAACTTTTCGTTTCTTTGGCAATTTTGAAAACTTCCTGATTATGATTAAGGTTGGTGTTGTTAAGATAATCCATATATGTTACATTAGGTTCTACTTCGTGATTTTCTTTGCACAGCTTACAAAGTATTTATAGAACGTATCTGCTAGTATTGGAATTGTTTATTAGTGTTTCTGACCTCACCATCAGTAGTGTTAATTATGGACGTGATTGCTTTACACTGGTTTTCACTGCTTTTTATGAAGTTAGTATTGTATCTTCAACTATCAAACTATAACTTTTTCCTGTACAGTTTTAGTGACTTTTACAGATCCTTAATTTCGTTAGGATTATTATCTTTGTAAAGGCTTTTTAACAGCAGTATTTAATTTTTTGGAGTCTCTAATTCTTTAGTCTACCACAGTCTACCATTTCTTGTGTTATGGTAGTTCTATATTACAAGAGGAGTGTTTAAGATACTTACTAAATAATTGCGGAACGTTTCATAAGCTACTTGGACACTGGAACCTCATCTCAGAGACAATTTATCGCAGTGAGCTATGCTCAGTTGGTGCATTATTTTTCTCACATTTTCTATTGATTGTATTAAAGTACTTTTGGACTTTGATAACTTTTTAAGGGACTTGTTCCTACCCAGTTTTACAAAATATTTTAACTATAATTTTAGCATGCAGTGATCTCAGAAAATAAATTCCTTTACCTTGATAGAACACTTGCCATGAGGACAGTTAACAATATCGAAGCATATTTTGAGTCGTCTAGGTCCTGAATTCATACCACAGAAATTAAGCTACCTTAGTGTTATCAGTAACAGTTTTACAGTGGGTTTGTTCTATGCCACATTAAAGGTTGGATTTATATCTCCCCCCAGTTATAGTTACATTTTCGTCCCAGCTGCGCGGGGTAACTGCGCGGTCTGGGCGTCTTGTCACGGTCCGCGCGGCTTCCCCCGTCGGAGGTCCGAGTCCTCCCTCGGGCATGGGTGTGTGTGTGAGGTCCTTAGCGTAAGTTAGTTTAAGTTAGATTAAGTAGTGTGTAAGCTTAGGGGCCGATGACCTGAGCAGTTTGATCCCATAAGCCCTTACCACAAATTTCAATTTTTAATTCGTCCCATTTGCTACGTAGCAGAGTACACAGTCCAAGTTACATTAAAAAAGTGTTTTCATCTGGGTCGGAGGCACAGTAGATATACGCTTTTGACAACCTTAATTTCAATGTGTTTCTCTACATGTGTCCATCTAAGATCAAGTGCTCTAAAATTTATTTCACTAAAAACGGAGACAATGATACCACTATAAGGTACTCAGTTCTGCAATAACTGTTTTTATATTTACCTTCTTCTAGTGCATAGTATTGTTTAGCCTGGCTTCGGCCAATGTTCAGAAAACAGTGAATACTTATTTTTTGGTTATGACTTCTACTGTATCTCAACTTTACTTTCCAGTCCCTGAATGTTTAAAAATAAGAAGTTACATATACAGTTAAATTGATTTTAATTGTTTTTATTGACTGCTTTCCCATACTCATTGCCTTAACGTGGATCTCCTTGTCTGCTACCAACACTTTCCTCTGCATCCTGCACTGTGCCCTGAGTGGACCAAGTGAGCTAGTCCTTTCCCTTGGATTTCCTGACACGTCTTTTTTTCACGAGGCCTTCCTCTGCTTACTAAATGCACTAAACAATCCCCACTCACTGCAGCAGGGTCCCTAGGTCTCAGGCAGCTACCTTCATCGTGTGTTTATACTGCTGCTACTGGGTGGTCCGCCAGGCCTTAGGCACCATCGCCGGATTGCTGCTGCTGGTGGTGGACTCTGTGCTCTTTCATCCCAGTGGCTGCCCTTATTTAGTTGCTGCCGTTGCTGGTGATCCTCTCGTTTTTACTTTTGGCATCGGTGGCTTCGCTCTTCTGTGTGAGGTAGTGGGACGTGCGACAGGGTGGGGGGTTGCATGTATTTTCTTTCTTTTTTTTTTTCATTTTGAAGCCTATTCGGTAGCATGAGGTAAGGACGTGGGATCTGTACATAGGCACGCAGAATCATCACTGTTTATCAGAAGTGCAGTTTCTTGACTAACGAGACATTTTCCCTTTCTGTTTAAGTACATGTCACGTTATGTGTAATTTTTTCTAGCCATATCATCCGTTGCAATGAAATATGTTGTTGAGTAAGCTCTGGCAGATTTTTCTTCATAGATTATTTGCTTTCTTCATTTCTACACGGAAAGTAAGCTAATTCGTATATTTTAGGAATGCTCATAAAAATTACGTGGCGTTTACCTATCTCACACTGTGTACATGTAAACAATGGGTGGCTTTATTAAGTTCGTTTCGGCAGAGTTAACTTAATGGTGCTGTTGGTAAAACGCAATGGATATCTGAATCATTAATGGCCCAGTTCCTTACCACGTCGATCATGGTTTCATGTAATTTGTTGCTTTAATGCTTTGTTCATACCATATAGTTACAGCAGCTTTTCTACCATCGCTGTCTACACATTTTATTATGTCACAGCTATCTTCCATGGTTTTCTAATTTCTCATTGTGTTTCCCTACTAATTTTTAATGTTACTTGTTTGACACTGCTGTATGTTCCTTCAAATATTTTATTCTTTTCTTTTGAGATTTCTTTTACCTCTTTTTCTAATCGTGTTCCACGTTTTTATTTTGGAGTCTGTGCATAGTTGGAATTTTCGCACTGATGTGACTTCTCTGTAAGTTTCACATTCACATAATTTAAATCGGAATTTCTCTCTGTTTCTTTTGTAGTATGAATATAGACTCTTTTAATTTTTCGACTTCTGCATTTGCATATAAACATCAGTTGTTCCTCACCATCGTATCATTTTTGTCTTAAAAGCTTTTATCGCATCGATTAAGAAAAAAGATTTTAGACTCAGTTGTTTTTCATAACAGTTACGATGCAGCCAAATTTTTTGGCTTGGATAGCGTCAGCCAACTGTAATGGTGTACCAGTTTTTTTTGTACTCATTACACCTTTTGTAACTTTTTTCAGTGTCAGTAATTGAACTACGTTATTGATGTCACGTTTTCAGGCTGCTCACAATACGATGTGGACGATATACTCTCTCTTGATCATAATTTATCATTGTCAGCTAGTTCTGTATCTCGTTTTCCACCACTGAAATGAGAAAACAAGAGTTTTCATCACTCTGATTTGTTGAAATTAGTACATATTTCTCACCCACTATCTCAGATTTGGCTATTTTCATCAGATTATCACGATAGGTGTTTGCATTTGCTATCTTTGTTTGTTCCACATGTTTCATTCTACACTCCTTCCTTCCCCTGGTTTAGTATTAATGTGACAGCCGCGCGGGATTAGCCGAGCTGTCTTAGGCGCTGCAGTCATGGACTGTGCGGCTGGTCCCGGCAGAGGTTCGAGTCCTCCCTCGGGCATGGGTGTGTGTGTGTGTTTGTCCTTAGGATAATTTAGATTAAGTAGTGTGTAAGCTTAGGTACTGATGACCATAGCAGTTAAGTCCCATAAGATTTCACACACAGTACTAATGTGACACGCAGTATACTTAAGGTCGCAATATAACTGTGATATCCATAGATTACACTTATTTTTACAATTTATACTTATGTTTGAAGAGCTAACACAGGCGCGATTTACAGTGTCCGCCATCTTTGTTAAGGACTGAAAAAAGCAGAGGCAAAGGTGATGAAGAATGGTAGAAAGAAGTATCCAATTTTCTTAACATCAGAAGCCGGCCATGGTGGCCGAGCGGTTCTAGGCGCTACAGTGTGGAACCGAGTGACTGCTACGGTCGTAGGTTCGAATCCTGCCTCGGGCATGGATGTGTGTGATGTCCTTAGGTTAGTTAGGTTTAAGTAGTTCTAAGTTCTAGGGGACTGATGACCTCAGACGTTAAGTCCCATAATGCTCAGAGCCATTTGAACCATTTTGTCTTAACATCAAAAAGGGTGCTACTCAACAATGAAGGAACTGAAAGAATTTTTCTGAAGGTGGCTGAAGCATGGAGGATAACAGAAGTAGATCGTTACAGGGAAAGAAATCTCACTTTAGTAATGATGTGGAAATGAGGAACAAATTCCTGAAAGCGAGCAGGATATTGTATGAAAGTGAGACACCGACCGTCGGAGATATGGAGAAGCCAGAACTGGAAGCATCTGACAGATGGTGGTATCGAATAACGTTAAACAGTAAATGGACAAACAAAGTACTGAAAGAAGAGACGCTAAGGAAACTGGGGATGAAAGATGTCTGTAGACGAACCTTGCCAGAGAAAGCGACAGGTTTACATGAGACGTATTACTACGGCACCCAGGAATTGTTAAGTCCCTGGAAGGAGTAGTGGAGCGATAAAGTGAAGTAGACAGACTAAGACTAGAACCAACAAAACAGACAGTAGATGAAATTGTCTGTCGTTGCTGCGCAGCTATGAAAAGGCTGGCATGAGATGGGAAAAATCGATGACGGCATCATATCAATCAGAAGAATGATTACTTAAAATAAAAACGTGGAAAAAACATCGCCGTGTCCGCTGAAACTGTCGGAGAACGAACACTGTACGATAGTTGTTGGAAGATCTAAAGTCGCTGGGCGCAGCCTTGTAACCTGAACAATAGTTTTGGTGATGCTTTATAATGCCATTAATGCATATGAATACCACACCTGAATAATTTGGTTAAGAATGCCTGCACAGAGATCATAATCACTAGTAGAAGATATTCTTATAACTTGTTCAGTGTGGGCTCATTTTGGCAATCCTGTGAGCCTTATTACACGGTCAGTGGTATACGTAGGTGCATGAAAAGGGACAATCGAGATTGTCATCGCACCAACATTCCTCGAAAGCATAACGAAGACCTTCGCATTCCCTGCATGAGTCCTCGCTCACGCATCGTTCATGGGAAGCACTACGGACATCACGGTACGATATTCCAAAAAGTTTCGAGCCTGGATTACTTAAAAATAGAGAAATGTTAAGACGGCCGTTTTAACATTTCGCGTGTTCTGCATAGTCTCCCTCCCACTCCCGCTTGAGTAAAACGCACATAACGTTCACACGACCAGGTGAAATTTTCAGAAAAGCCATTCTTTGGGATGTAGCTCAACTGGCGCGTCACAATTGCTTGAATGTCGGTTACGTTGTCAAAGCGTTACCCCTTCATTTGAATATCTGGACTTTGTCGTTTTGTGGTAGGTTCGTGCTGGCAACAGCAAGTGTCCTCAGCCATGATGATTTTTTCCAGAAAAGAAGTGTCCGCTTTTTGTATTCTAATCAATGGACGACCAGGTGTCATTGCTGTTGTTCGGGAATCTAGGTGTAAGAGACAAACTTTGCACTCACCTTTCTCTTCTTCAAAACATTCTGGGGACTGTCTTGAACACTATTGTTAGAGATGATGTTCCATTGTGGTTTGTGACACAACGACGTTGACTCTACGGCCGCACGTCCACTAATCAACAATGACTGACTGTCTGCACACAACTGACTGGTGATTGTACACCTATTGTTTAGAGTTGTTAGTTCAAGCTCCCACCGTAGTTACTGCGCTTTGGCGCTTTGACAACGTAACCGACATTCAAGCAATTGTGACGCGCCAGTTGAACAGCATCCCAAAGAATGACTTTCCCGACAATTTCACGAAGTTGTATTAACACGACAGAGATTAAATCAGTTTCAAAACTATTTGAACGGGCGGTGTATTAGTAGGTGGCCATACCGGTGTCACAGTATAGTGCATGCAAATATATACAGATTACAGAGTTGCCACACCCTCCACAGTTGGTGTTTCATGTCGTCTTTTAACGGTTTTTACCTCTGGATTCAATGCTTATTTATTTTATATCACTTTCCAGAAAAAATCCCTCACTACTTACAGTTTTGACACAAAAATAAATACCTTCTCACATGCAAGGAAATGCTCAGAACTTAATAATCGACAACCAATGCTTTAAAATCGCAATAAAGTAATGAGATGTTCAATTGACTCTTTTTATTAGAACATGTTACGCGTTTCGGGATTACACCCATCTTCAGACATCACAAACTTCAACTCCTTCCTAACCAACCAGGCGCACAGCATTGACAACTCAAAGAAAGTGTCCAATAACATATGACTATAACTGCGACACAAAAGCAGTCTTGAAGCAGAGTATATACTGACGCTAAACAAGTCAACTATCAGCGAAGCACCCTCGGTAGGGGTCGCTGCATAATCATATGCTCCATGCGTTCACATGTAATTTAATTCAGCAAATAACATCTAACAGGGTGTAGTTACGACTAGCAACCAGAATGGTACTTCCGTAAACTTTAACTATAAAGGATTTTTAATTTTTTTTAAACTCCATTTCTTTTTACTTTGCCATGCTATACCTATAGCCAGTAGTGGCACTAAGCACAACTCAAACCATATGTCAATATAAAACATATAAAAGGGGAGGTCGTTTCTTCATGAAAAAAACCTTTCAACCACCCAAATCTATAAAATAATACCACCAAATTAAATGTAACCAACATTAACCATCATAAACTAAAACCCTGTGATCAGCTCGCGTACGCAAACGTCTTAGGCGCCATCTGTTAAATCCAACGGCAACCACGTCGGCGGCAGGCACTTTGCTATCGAATTACAGTCAAGTGATATTCATGGGCCATGATTTCCCAAATAGAAACCTTCAAACAACAACTTACACCCCTCTACCACATGGAAAAAAGTTTAATGGTGAGAGGTACAACATTTTCAAAATAATATCCCAAAACACGCACGTGGTTTATACCTCATACATTCCTTATATAAACTAGAACTTATACACGACATTGAAAAAGTTGAAACAAAATTAAATACATTGGAGAACACAGATCGTGACACAAAGTTATAAACAAATCATAACACACAAACATCAATAATGAAAAAAAGACAGGCAATTAGAATGTAAATTTCAAACACTTATTATGACCTCTGTTTGAAAAATACGTCAGGTCATGGATTGATGCAAAAAGAATGAAAACGCACAGTTACAGTAATCAGGTTAATTAAAAAGTAAGATGCAGCATGTTGAAAGACACACATTGAATTACATGCTAGTCTTCGAATAACGTCACCATATTTACACAATATGACATGCTCAAAACGAGTCTGGACATCTTTACAAAAATTATACAAAATGGTGAAAGTTCTTTGCGAGGAGCTTCTCTTTCCTTGGTATTTTACTTAATGATTCACGATTAATTCTAACTGACTGATAAAGGTACAGCAAAGCTCCCATGCATTTCAGTTTTTGTGTGATCCCATTCTTTGTACCCACAATAACTAGAAATCCTGCATGTTGATGTCTGCACAAATATCCAGATAGCATTGTTACGTTTCTTCGGTGGATATCGATATCGTGCAGGTGGAAACAGTTTCAAATAATTGGATTCTCTGCAGTGAGTAATAGCGAAATATCTTCGGAGATGTGCCGCTATCAGGTGCTGCGTTGCTTGTTTTTGTTGTAGCATACTTTCATATTGAGGTTACCTTCCTTTTGGTGCAAAAATGTGTAAACCAGGTTATAGAGCAGCTTTGCACTTAGGCACATACAGAGAAAAAGATAACAGCAAGACAGGTGAAGATGGAGGACAGCATCAAAGCAGTCGAAAAAAAGATGACTTAAAATAAAAAGAGACAAACAAACCTCGCTGTGTTGAGCGGGAACCATGTGGGTCTTTTAAAGGGCGACTGCAGTGTAATTATTGTATTTGAATAAAAGGCTCATTTTTGTTCGTCTCATTGAGTATTTCAGTTACCTCCTTTACTATACTGTAGCAGTTCCATGTACAGGGCTATTACAAATGATTGAAGCGATTTCATAAATTCACTGTAGCTCCATTCATTGACATATGGTCACAACACACTACAGATACGTAGAAAAACTCACAAAGTTTTGTTCGGATGAAGCCGCACTTTAGGTTTCTGCCGTCAGAGTGCTCGAGAGCGCAGTGAGACAAAATGGCCACAGGAGCCGAGAAAGCGTATGTCGTGCTTGAAATGCACTCACATCAGTCAGCCATAACAGTGCAACGACACTTCAGGACAAAGTTCAACAAAGATCCACCAACTGCTAACTCCATTCGGCGATGGTATGCGCAGTTTAAAGCTTCTGGATGCCTCTGTAAGGGGGAATCAACGGGTCGGCCTGCAGTGAGCGAAGAAACGGTTGAACGCGTGCGGGCAAGTTTCACGCGTAGCCCGCGGAAAATTGGCTCATGCCAGAACTGGAGACCGACAGCACCGACTTCATCTTTCAACAGGATGGTGCTCCACCGCACTTCCATCATGATGTTCGGCATTTCTTAAACAGGGGATTGGAAAACCGATGGATCGGTCGTGGTGGAGATCATGATCAGCAATTCATGTCATGGCCTCCACGCTCTCCCGACTTAACCATATGCGATTTCTTTCTGTGCGGTTATGTGAAAGATTCAGTGTTTAAACCTCCTCTACCAAGAAACGTGCCAGAACTGCGAGCTCGCATCAACGATGCTTTCGAACTCATTGATGGGGACATGCTGCGCCGAGTGTGGGAGGAACTTGATTATCGGCTTGATGTCTGCTGAATCACTAAAGGGGCACATATCGAACATTTGTGAATGACTAAAAAAACTTTTTGAGTTTTTGTATGTGTGTGCAAAGCATTGTGAAAATATCTCAAACAATAAAGTTATTGTAGAGCTGTGAAATCGCTTCAATCATTTGTAATAACCCTGTATGTATGGTCCAAGTTTCATCGAGCTATGTTACTTGCCAGTGACACATAATACGAAAGTTGCTTTCCTCATTAAGTTTTCAACATCTATCTAGACAATAATTTCAATAACAACATATGCCTAGGACGCAGTATTTGTATTCTTCTGGATCAAACTGTCCCGAATTTCGTGCGTGAAAGAGGGATGACAATTTACTGACAAAGGATCCATAAAGAGCCACGTAAGTGTTGAAAATGTACGTTTGGAGTACAACATTGTACTATAGTGAAAAATGGACTATGGGAAAACAAGAAAAGAAGAGATGTTGTGTTATAGAAGATGTGGTGTTATAGAAGAATATAGAAAACTAGATGAACTGATAAGGTAAGGAATGAGAAGGTTCTATGGAGAATCTGGGAAAACCAGTAAAGAAGAGAATAGAAGCATTTGAGATGTGGTGTTATAGAAGAATACACAAAATTAGATGAATTGATAAGGTAAGGAATGAGAAGATTCTCGGGAGAATCGGCGAGGAAGGAAATATATAGAGAACACTGAAAAGAAGAAATGACAGGATGGTAAGACATTTGTTAAAACATCACGAAATAATTTCCAAGGCACTACAGGGAGCTGTAGAGAGTAAAAACTGTAAAGGAAAACAGAGACTGGTGTACACCCAGCAAATAATTGAGGACTTAGATTGCAAGGGCTACTCTGAAGTGAAGACGTTGGAACAAGAGAGGAATTCGTGGTTGGCCGCATCACAACCGGTTACAAGACGACTTAATTTCGAAAGAAAAAAAAAGTGCTGCAAATCTCATACTTAGAATTTCAGTGTTCTAGGAGTTTGTTCAGAAATACTTCCTGAGTATTTTGTGAGAAAGGACGCGTATCCGGTAGCAAGTTTCAGAATAGTAACGTAATTATTATTTATTCCGTTCATCACCCGATTTACCTAGCACAGAAATCGTACAACACAAGACAGGGAGTAATGCAACAGTCCACAGATGCAAGTCCTGTGATGCGTTTGCCGTCGCTATGGGAACAGCTCGGCACAGCTCTGCCACACAAGCACACAGGACGACTCTTCATCAGCAACATGTCCGTGACGGGGTTCAAATACGACCAACACTGCCGGGTACGCAAATACGCGACAGGAGTGCGCAGTACTGTAAACACGCCTGAGGGAAAAGAGTGAAGTTCACATTAGTGTTGTCAATAGCAAGTAAAGTGAGTGAATGGAACAAGTTTGTTTACAAATAAAACACACACATCGAATGCTTTCGACGTTTGTGTTATCGTGCAAGAAATCTTCAATCGAGTACTGATACAAAGATAAATGAGACTCAGACATCAAAGGAAATACATTTATTTTGTGACGAGCCGCCGAAGACCACGGGTACCTAATATCAAATACGAGAGGTGAGCAAAGTCGTTTCTTTTACGGACCCATTCATTTTGATATAGTTCTTCTTAGTTTTTACTGTTAAAATACGAAGAAATAAAACACTGAGAAAAACCCTTAAACTAAATCAGTAGCAAAATTTTACTGCCAACAAAAACTTAATGTCTTGTAGGAACAAACCCTTTGCGCGTAAGTCTAAAAAATGCATTTTCTACATGCTGTCTTCTAAGCGGGAAGGGCTGAACGCATTCGGTCTTAACCCAAGTCTTCACATGAGAACTTGGGTAGTAAGAACCACTAAAAATTAAATTGTTCTCATTGTCAGCAAGAGCGTTTATCTGTTTTTTCTTGTCTGCTACGGTCTGAGAAAAGAAAAAAATCATTATTATTTAATAATTTACAAAAAAAATGGGAAAGATACTGCGTAAACACGGTGTAAAACAGCAAAACTGCGTAGTACGTGTAAATAAGGGTCAAGCGAGAGGAGGATCGGAACTGGAGTGTGGACAGAACTAAGTGAACTAGTGGACTGGCTGCAATCTTCCGGTCACATACAGCTCTTAAGAGTTCAGAACCACGGACACTTTGGTCCTGTAAGTGGGGTGTGCTCAGTATATATGCAGGGGAGATTCGTGCAGCGCATTCTTACTTCCAGTACGTAGGGGCAGCGTGTAGTAGAAGAATGGTAATTCACTAAAAGAAAGACCGCCCCGAACAGTTTCTTTTCTGGAATAGATAATTTGAACTAGTTCATTTATGAAATACACACCCGCACCACATAGCTCATAAAAAGAAATACCTGAACGAGTACATCTGGCGATGTAGTAGGCCTCAGCAGTATCTCCAGAAGAGACCGAACCACACAACAACATGGCCTGGGTGATTCCAGATATCATACATGTGGCAACATGATGCGTACGCTGTACTTAAATGATAACTACGCCATACTTCAGAATAGTGACATAGTAATTTTGCGATTTCTTCATGCTCCCTTTCCCTCTTTCTTTTCTCGTTTAGTGCACTTAGTCCGGTAAAATGTCAGTGCAACACATCACTGCTGAATTTCTTTGTCTGGCACTAAGCTGGGATATTATATTTCCCTACTGTCAATCATTCAAATTTTCTTGAGCATTTACGTCAAAAATACACGGACTAAAATTTAAAGTGTTACGTTAAGAAGTACTATTCCAGTATTTGTAATTTTTGTGGATATGATCATCACCCTATGGACATTAAATGGTTAATATTTCATTTCATTCGAAACTGACGTCCATCATCAACATTAGTGTGAGGTTTGAACGCTAACGGTCACGAATTACGCTCCGGAATTAGTAGTGAGACTGATACAAACAGCTTCCGAAAACCGCCACTTTCAGGAATTTCTTCTCTTATTTGAAACAAGTACTGTGTCAATTTATGAAAATTGCCGGTTCGAGGCTGGTACAAAAATGTTCGTTTTCCCATCGCTTCCCACACATGCTCCATGAGTAACAAATCAGTGAACTGGGCAAGCCAGTCCGTTTATTTACACTCCTCTAGGCGTTTGTGCTGTAAACTGTAGTGTGTAGTTCAAATGTGTGTGAAATATTATCGGACTTAACTGCTAGGGTCATCAGTCCCTAACCTAAATTATCCTAAGGACAAGCACACACACCCATGCCCGAGGGAGGACTCGAATCTCCGCCAGGACCAGCCTCACAGTCCATGACTGCAGCGCCCTTGACCGCTCGGCTAATCCCAAGCGGCTAGTATGTAGTCTTGCATCCTGCAGGAATATGCTCTAGTTATGAAGCGTGTTAGAACAGTGTTTACCATTCTTTCCACATACCAACGAGGATTCGACCTCCTTTTGACAATTACCAAATCATTCCAGTTGTCTTATCCAACAGCTCCCCACACCACGCCTCCAGGAGTTAGAGGTGCATGAGCTCGAAAATCGCTTCTTCCTACGATCTTTCACGTTCTAAGGACACATCGCCATCGATTATGACAGCAACAAACGCAAACGAGACTTCATTGCTGCATATCACAGAATACCACTCACAGTATTGTGCACGATGTAAGCGTCGAAATGGTGAAGGGAGAAAGGGAGGTTGGCAAACAGTGGCTGTATTGTCTGATGAGGCTACTGTCGAATGAGAAGAAGACTCCAGAACATCTGAAGTGAGCACTAATTGTCCATGTATTCAAGAAAGGGTGTAGGAAGGATTGTAGAAACTATAGGAGAGTCACACTGATACCACACCGTGCTATGGTGTATGAAAAGATCCTAGGGAGCAGAATCCGAAAATGGGTTGATAACAAATTGAGAGAGGAACAGCATGGCTCTAGACCTGGGACGTCAACTGTACACATCGTATTTGCAGTGACGGAGTTCCAGGAGCACCTTTCTCGATACAGAAAAGGCATTTGGTAACGTTTATAGAAGAAAGGTCTACAAAGCACTAGAAAAAAAAATGGTTCAAATGCCTTTGAGCACTATGCGACTTAACTGCTGAGGTCATCAGTCCCCTAGAAGTTTGAACTACTTAAACCTAACTAACCTAAGGACATCACACACATCCATGCCCGAGGCAGGATTCGAACCTGCGACCGTAGCGGTCGCGCGGTTCCAGACTGTAGCGCTAGAACGGCTTGGCCACTCCGGCCGGCCCAAAGCAGTATAAAAGAATGCAGTGGTCAATGAGATAACAAGCTGAGTGGAGGAGGTGTGTTGTGGAAATCGGAGTTGTGTGAATGTGAAAAATGAATCGACGGATTGCTTCCAGCAAACAAGAGGTGTGAGAAAGGGCAGTGAATTGACACCGATCCTCTTCATTGCGGTCTGGATGAGATAATGGCTAAGGCGGCAGAAAAAAAAACTGAAGAGGAGAAGATGAAAGAAATGGTGTTCGTAGATAACTTTATGATCTGGAGAACAGGGAAGAGGAGATTCAGGAACATATGGATGCTTGGAAAGAAACTATGAGAGAGTATGGAATGGAATTTAATGTAAACAAGTGCGAGTACAACTGGAAAGAAAAATTGACCAACCAGCGCAATAAGGATTGGAGGTGAACAATTGAAGAGAGTGGAAAGTGTCAAGTATTTCGGAAGTGTGATTGAAGAAAATGGTAGAAATGAGGAAGAGTTCAATGAACGTGGGTGACAGGCAGAAGCATTCCTGCGAAGTTTCAGGTGCCTGGATTAGAACAAAGACGTCCCACAAAAAAGCAGAGAAACAATATACAGAAATTACGACATCCCAATATTAACTTATTGGAACTTCAGTAATGAAGAGAAGAGATGTAAGCAGAGTACAGAAAAGTGAAATGAAGTGTTTCAGAAGTAGGTTAGGAGCAGCGAAGAGAGACAGAATGAGGAATGAAAGGGTACGGGAAATACTGAAAGAGGAACACTTGCAGAGTAAGACAGAAGTATAAAAGCTGAGACGGTATGGACACTTAAGGAATATGGAAAACAAGAGGATTCCCGTGAAGATACATGAAATGGAGAAGCAACGGAAACAACCAAGAGGAGGGCCAAGCGATAGATGGCTGAAAGATGTGAAGGAGTGTGTTGAAAAAAGAGACGAGGATTGTATCAGAGTGAACACAAACAGATGATGGGAAAGCAGGACTAGATGTCGAGGCTAATGTTCCAAAGAGACCGTCCCTGAGGCTGTAAACTGTTCAAGATGGTTATGATGGTGAAGACTTCTCATTGTCACCTTTGCCTCTGGCACTGCAACATGACAGTCACTGTTTTCTGTAGTTTGTTGTCAGAGGTAAACGACGCATGACAAATCGAGATTTGGACCCAGTTTCCAGTAATCTGTTACCGATGATTCGTAGTGATACTCCGCCAAAATTTGAGCTAGCGCCATCAGTCCATTCCTCAGAGACAGTCGAATAATCCTACGACCTTCTCGTGATGCAGTTCTTCTGGAAGCATCCGTGGCACCTGCTTGCCACACTGTTGCCCATAATCCCACACGTCTGCAGCTGTAGCACCAAAGCCAGCTGTCTGTGCGATCTATCTGTATGATGCTCACATGTGCCTCATGCTAACGACTGTCCTCATCTTCCAGGCATGATGGCATGTTATGTGGCGGTCTTCTTATGAAACATAACGATAATTACTCTAGTAGCTAGAGAGAGTTTTGATGCAGCTTTTTTTCAAATTTTTTAAGGTTATTTCACATCTTCGGAGTAATTAATCATACGTTCCAAAAAGATTTGCCTGTACTCGAATTATAAGTACTAGTTGTAGTGCCAGTGCCTCACAGAGAATATTCACACTTCTCTTAGTTGGGGTAACTGTCTATCAGAAACTTGCATCTGTTGCAAAAAAATGGTTCAAATAGCTCTGAACACCATCGGACTTAACTTCTGAGGCCATCAGTCCCCTAGAACTTAGAACTACTTATACCTAACCAACCTAAGGACATCACACACATCCATGCCCGAGGCAGGATTCGAACCTGCGATCGTCGCGGTCGCGCGGTTCCAGACTGATGCGTCTAGAACCGCTCGGCCACTCCGGCCGGCTCATCTGTTGCACTACTGGCAAGATGCGCTCATGGCAAGACACAAAATCCAGTTTCCTTAAAGTATATATGTATAGTTAAATGCCAATTTTTTAATCTAAACATTAACCAATCTCAATGAAATTTGAAATTTTTGTAGTAATTAGTCTTGAAATATTTGCGTACTTCTTTGCATTAATACTGTCGAAAATGTAGTTTGTCTATCTCATTATAACAATTATGTACCGATAATCTAAAAAAGTCTGAAATCTGAAAAAGAATACTGAAAGTAAATTAGTAACATTTCTGATGAAATGACTCCATAGTACAGCTATACTATATCTATTGAATGTACCTAAAAATCTTGATAGTGATAATTTAGATCTCAATATAAAAGTTTGTTTTTCAAGAATACCATCAAAAATAATAATAAAAATTCAAAACATAAAAATCAATGAAGTTCTTGACTTCAAAATTTTGACTTTGCTACATTTTTACCTGATATACACAATTTTAAAATTTAGTTTATGTGGCAAAGTAGAAGAAACGTTAAATTTTTGGCTGGAGTCTCCAGTGTTCGATCATTAGTTACATTAAAGAGCAATGAATAGAAACGCGTTGGGAGCACACGGGTAGGGTCAGCACAACAAAGACTTTTCAATTAACATTGATAAAACATCTTAAAAATAGTCGGCTTTGCTGTGAGCATTCTGCCGTGAATGACTCGTTCAAAACCGATCGTAGTGGTGCCTGGATGCTCCGATGGCGGTGTAAACAAACACATGCAGCGCGAAATGGCGTATAGTGCTTAACGACTGCTGGCCACGAAATAAAGCGTGCAATCTAATGCCACGAACTGACCCTATAAAGCACTGCTACGAATTGAGCGCGAGAAGGTGACTCGGTAGTTTTTTAATCTCGAGTCTTTTTAATCTCGAGTCCTCGCACACTGTATGCTTCCTCTGACAGTAAAAAGTCCCTGCTGCCAACGTGAGCGAGGGCTGAAAGCCGACGGTCGCTTAGGCTTTCAGCCGGGAGGCAATTCAGGCCGCCCACGCAGAGGTCGGCGTTACTGGGGTGGCGCCAGGCGTCTGGCAGTCGGAGAGGCCGACGACCCTCCATGCAACCGTCGCCTTGGCGTGGATTTTTTTAAATCAGCGGCCACTGGATCTTCCGCTGCTCTACGCAATTTGGAGGAATTTATGGTTCAAATGGCTCTGAGCACTATGGGACTTAACATCTGTGGTCATCAGTCCCCTAGAACTTAGAACTACTTAAACCTAACTAACCTAGGGACATCACACACATCCATGCCCGAGGCAGGATTCGAACCTGCGACCGTAGCAGTCGCGCGGTTCCGGACTGAGCGCCTTAACCGCGAGACCACCGCGGCCGGCTGAGGAATTTATGAATCGACTGATAGATGAACCCAGGAATTTCTCCGTCCCAATCATTTGATAGTCTTGTACCCAGGCAAGCTATCTGTGGTTACAGATAACTTGATAAAATTACTTTTAATCCATAACCAAGCGAACTGATTTCAGCGTCTTTTTAAAGAAGGGGTGTGCAGCCATCTGCCCACTACCACTGAACCCTTAGAAGCAACTCTGTGATTGTAACAGCAGTTTTAACTTCATTTTACACACTCTCTTTGAACAGGGACTGTGATGGACTACTCTATAGATTTCGACTGGATCTCTGCATTTACAATACCCACACTTAACAGTCATAAAGAACCGTTCACTCGATGAAAAATCCGTACCCAAAGACTGGAAAGTTGCACAGGTCACACCAATATCCAAGAAAGGTAGTAGCAGTGATCCACTAAATTACAGCCCCATATGATTAACATCGATATGGTTCAAATGGCTCTGAGCACTATGGGACTTAACATCTGAGGTCATCAGTCCCCTAGAACTTTAGAACTACTTAAACCTAACTAACCTAAGGACATCACACACATCCATGCCCGAGGCAGGATTCGAACCTGCGACCGTAGCGGTCGCGCGGTTCCAGACTGTAGCGCCTAGAACCGCTCGGCCTCACCGGCCGGCTAACATCGATATGCAGAAGGATTTTGGAACATATACTGTCTTCGAACATTATGAATTACCTCGAAGAAAACGGTCTATTGATACACGGCCAACACGGATTTAGAAAACATGGTTTTTGTGAAACATAAGTAGTTCTTTTCCCACACGAAGTGTTGAGTGCTATTGACAAGTAATTTCAAACTGATTCCATATTTCTAGATTTCCAGAAGGCTTTTGACACTGTACCACACAAGCGGCTTGTAGTGAAATTGCGTGCTTATGGACAGTCTCAGTTACGTGACTGGATTCGTGATTTCCTGTCAGAGAGGTCACAGTCCGTAGTAACTGAAGGAAAGTCATAGAGTAAAACAGAAGTGATTTATGGCGTTCCCCGAGTTAGTTATACTGGCCCTTTGCTGTTTCTTATCTATATAAACGATTTAGAGGACAATTTGAGCAGCCGTCTGAGGCTGTTTGCAGATGACGTTGCCGTTTGTCGGCTAGTAAAGTCATCAGAAGATCAAAACAAATTGCAAAACGATTTAGAAAATATATCTGTATGGTACGGAAATTGGCAATTGACTCGAAACAACGAAAAGTGTGAGGTTATCCACATGAGTGCTAAAAGGAATCCGTTAAACTTCGGTTACACGATAAACCAGTCAAATCTAAAGGCCGTAAATTCAACTAAATAACTAGGAATTACAATTACGAACAACTTAAATTGGAAGGAACACATAGAAAATGTTGTGGGGAAGGCTAACCAAAGAGTGTGTTTTATTGGTAGGACACTTAGCGTAACATATATACCAAACAGTCTACTTACACTTCGCTTGTCCGTCCTCTGTTAGAATACTGAGGCGCCGTGTGGAATCCTTACTAGATAGAATTGACGGAGTACATTGACAGAGTTCAAAGAAAGGCAACAGGTTTTGTATTATCGCGAAATAGGGGAGAGATGCCACTGAAATGATATATGATTTGGGGTCGACATCATTAAAACAAAGTAGTTCTTCGATGCGGAGGAATCTTCACACAAAATTTCAACCACCAACTTTCTCTTCCAAATGCGAAAATATTTTTTGAAGCCGACCAACAAAGACAGAAACGATCACCATAAAAAAATTATGGAAATCAGAACTTGCACGGAAAGATATAGGCGTTCGTTTTTTCCGCGCGCTGTACGAGATTGGAATAATAGGGAAATATTGTGAAGGTGGTTCGATGAACCCTCTGCCAGGCACCTAAATGTGATTTTCGGAACATCAATGTAGATGTAAATGTAGATAAATCGAATGTCACAGTGTTAGAAACTCTTTCAATAACTGTCAGCCTCATACACTCATTTGCTTTGCGCCAAGCGTGATTTTGTACGCCTCCAGTGGACGTTATATGCTACCTCTGCTGTCAAACGTGAACTGGAGGAAAGTCGGCTCTGAATCCTAAGTGGGATACGCGTTAGGAGAGACGCACGAGCCTCGCAGAGATTGTCTGTCTGTTAGCCTCTGCTGTGCGTCGTAATTATTCAAACACTCGAGAGTCATGAGCGTTTGTCAGCCCTTCGCAGGAAACAGTCTGCGTCTATCTATGCTGACTGCCGATACAGTAAATACGATCACCGTTCTCAATCTGTATGATGACGCAGCTGTGCTGTAGGAGAGAGGGGGCGCAGTGCACAGTAAGTGCAGCCCACGTACACTGATGCCCGCCTCTCTACGTAATTAACGCGACGCCAGCAAATATAGATCTTTATCCTGCTATTTGTATTTGTGGCCACTGCGCCACACTCGAAGTGGATAACGAGACAACTGAGGTGCTCTACTTTTACAATTTCAATTGTGGATATGTCGCACTGACTGAGAGGTATCCACACGTACACCCTCACTTCGTTTGAAGTGGAAGACACTTATTTTCTAGACTACAATGGCGCTTCTCCAGTTGATGTAAACTCCCGTGTAGCTCCCAACGATTTATTATATGTGCAGGAATATCACCTCCCATCAGGAGAAAAAACTCATTCTCTTGTTCTAGAATAATATCGTTTGGTTGTCGCTTTCCGACGAACCTTTTACGGGAGAAACTTCTTTTATCTCCATATTGTAATTCCATTTTCTCGAATTCTTGTCGATTCTTTTCATTTTTAAGCTTTTAGATTTTATTGTTTCGCTGTCGTAGCAAGTGAGCCCTCTCCTCCATGAACCACGGACCTCGCCGTTGGTGGGGAGGATTGCGCGCCTCATCGATACAGATAGTCGTACCGGAGGTGCAACCTCAGGGGAGGGCTATCTGCTGAGAGGCGAAACAAATGTGTGGTTCCTGAAGAGGGGCAGCAGCCTTTTCAGTAGTAGTAGGGGCAACAGTGTGGATGATTGACTGATCTGGCCTTGTAACATCAACCAAAACGGCCTTGCTGTGATGGTACTGCGAACGGTTGAAATCAATGGAAAACTGCAGCAGTAATTTTTCCCGTGGGCATGCAGCTCTACCGCATGTGCATGAAAAGCTGCATCAAACCAGTCTTTGGACTGAATATCACAATCACAACAACAACATGTCACTGGATTTCCACTTAAAATTCAACTGCAAACTAATACGGCCTATAGAATTATTCGGATTTCCACCAATAACAAATGCCAGACGGGTTACCGTCTGCTCTCTCGAATCTCAACGTAGGACATAGTTGCTACCTCAACGTTACAAACAAAAATTTGATGATGTTTTATATATTGACTTGATTTGGTTAGGTACCATAGCCACGATAAATTTGAAAGCGTCATAGTTTCCACCGCGGTGTTATTTTAAAATAGTATCTCATGAAGCACTGTTAGCTAGTAGCACTGTTTTAAAATTTGAAGTACAATTTTAAATTAAGACTCTCGTGGGCACGATGCCGTTTTTCAGTTTTGTATTTTGTTATACAATATGCCTTTGACAACATATTTTGTATTCTTTTCGTCTGATTTCACTGAACCCCCAACGCCTAAACACTTTCTAGTGTCCATTCTGGTATTGGCTGCAAACTAATCGGAATAAATAATATATGCAAAATATATCTCCATATCACTTGAAAGGCTTGTATGAGAACGCCCATGTATTACAATGAAATACGAGGTAGGAAGATGATAGTAATAGGTATACCAATATTCCAGGCACGTATGACTGCAGCATACAGTGGGAAGGCAAAGGCAGAATCTCATAAAAAATCAAGCTACTACACATTATGCAAACCGTCTGCATCGTGTCAGATCACACGGCGCTGATGTAACGCTAAGTCAACACTTGTCTTATTTTTTCCACACAAGTGCTTTCCAGGCACTCGTTATTCCTTGTTAATTTCTCACATAGGGCAGGGATCCACATCACCAGTGGCTAAATATAACTCTGGTGATTTTGAAACTAAATCATTTACATTTCTTTCACATCATCGATATGCCTTTTGCGGCATTCCGTTGGTCAGTTCTTATTGCGTCGTATAGCGATACTTCACTTCCTAGTAGACTGCTGTTATTGCTAGCTACAACTTCAAGCGAAGTAACATTCGAGTTTGTTACATTTTTTCTGCTAGAATATAATTAGTTTTGAATTCTTCAAATCTCTCTGTAGATCAGATTCTCATTACTAATGTTCACAGTTATGTAAAACTTTTTAACCGACACAATAGTCGCTGTTCACTGTAGACATTATTTATTTTCACTGCTGCAGTTTCGGTCTCAAGGCCATTATTGAGTGGGACATTGCAAGAGACATTGTTTTGGCACATGTTAAACTTTAAAAACTTTCTGACATATGCATACATCATCGTCGTATCTGAGCCCCTTCGAGTTCTCTTGTAAACAGAGTACAGGAGCAGTGGTTCGTCGGGATTTATGTTCTAGAAACCTCAGATTCGACGATGACATACGTGCACGCCAGAAGATTTTTATAGTTTGACATGTGCTATAGCACAATCTTTTGCAGTGTATCACTTGATAACAGCCTTACGGCCAAATTCGCGATAGTGAACACAAATAATTTCTACAGTCAGTGGCTACTATGATGTCGTTTAAAACATGTCTCTTATCCATTAGAATACTTCTGATTCGCGTTTCATTTCCACATTTCTTACATGACGGTTATCGTAACGTTGGGGTTACTATGGCCGGTTATATGTTGCTGCAGACATTGGAACTGAATGTTATAACGCTGAAAATTTGAAGCTTCTGAATATCAGCAGCGCCGCATTGTGGCATTCATAGATGAAAAATGATGAATCGCTGCTATGTTTGTAGGAAGAAAGGAAAAATTATAGTGCCTGTTTCATTCTCAGTGGGCGTCCGTGACTTAATCAACCAACAAAATAATCGAATTTTTAAATCATGAATACTTGTCGTAACGATTTTAAAACAGTGTTAATTAATCTGTTGACATTGACATCTAGCGCTCTGGATATAAACTTAACATCTGTTGAAATGAAACAAAGATTTTTTTTTAAAACCAATTCCACAAAACACGTTGACTAATTATTTACAAAGAAACAACTAAGTAAAACGATGTTTTTAATTTCTCTTTAAAGTTAGTAATGTGTGAAATATAATGACGTGGAAATTTAATATTAATGCAGTGATAACACTGTAACAACCTAAAATATTAATGTGACAAGTAACTGACATGCCGCTGCTGTTCTCTAGTTTGCAGATAAGCCAAGACATTTTGCGTATGATACAAAGTGCCAGGAACACCAGACAAATGAGAAACATCTGAAAGGTTAGTATCAACTTTTATATGTCTGTACTGACTTCTCTGAGGCACAAAAAAGCATGAAACCCTGTCTTCACTACATACTTCTCTCAATCTCTTTGATATAGCACTCGAATGGCTAGAATCTTCCACGAATATTTTTCTTGAGTGCGAGAAAGAAACACGCGGAGAGGATTTCATTGATACGGACCTACCATCTGTGGAAGTTATGATACGTGTCCTTTAAGCGTTTCTTTTTGTGTGCCTTGAAATACAGCAGATCCCGTGGAGCTATAAAGAAAGAAAGAAACTATGACGAAGTCTAAGAGTCTTACCGTAGCGTTTAGAATATTTATTCAGCATCCCTGCTAAGGGGCTTGGAGAGAATTCAGTGACGTGTTACAACAGCAACAGATCAGCACCGCTCACGCGAGGCTTTTCAGGACCTTCAAATGGAATTCGCTGGGAGAGAGACGGTGTACTTCTCGTGAAACCTCTATTAGGTAATGCTATTGTGTATAAATTTGACGTAGTGACCTGGTTAATTCTCGTGTTGGAAAATGTATATTGTGATAATTAACCTCCTGAGACGTATATTTAGAAAATGATGCGCTAGAGATTAGGTTGGTTACCGAGGTTTACAGAATTTTTTCATTGTTCTGCAAGTGAATGAAACTGGATGGAAAGGAGCTAGTACCGGTATGAAGTAGTTCGCACCAGTCAGTATGTAGTGACTTGTGTAGCATCTGTAGACTAGTGTTGAAGTTGGAAGTAAAACGGTGGCAGACTCGATGCGTCATTCAGAATGTTTCCGAAATAATGAACTCTCTTATGTCCCAGAACAAAGAGTCTCCTTTTTATTAGGTACTAATAATATTTGGGATGGTGAATGCGAAGAAAATTAGTCTCAAGTGTGCTAGGCAGCGTATTCGTCCAGATGTAGGTGAGGTGAAACTAAAGAACCCCCAACTCGTAACGATGGGAGATTGTCGGAGCGCCGTTGGTTGTAGCAAATTAGGTGTGCCGAGATAAACGGTACCCAAAGTGCTGTCAAAATTTACGACTCGTTGCAAGCCATAAGCAGGAAATAGGAAGAACAGTCAACTGTGATTGGGATAAAAAACTATTTAATGCGGATCTCAGTAACTAGCCTGTGTGCTGACGTGACCAAACTGACATAGCCGGCCGGAGTGGCCGAGTGGTTCTAGGCGCTACAGTCTGGAACCGCGCTACCGCTACGGTCGCAGGTTCGAATCCTGCCTCGGGCATGGATGTGTGTGATGTCCTTAGGTTAGTTAGGTTTAAGCAGTTCTAAGTTCTAGGGGACTGATGACCTCAGAAGTTAAGTCCCATAGTGCTCAGAGCAAAACTGACATACCCAACCACCGCTTTTGTTCGGAGGAAAAGAAAAACACCCGTTGCCTGAAGTGAGTTACCCAAAATATGCAACAACTGAAAATCCATTTCTATGACCTGATACCAGATCACAACGAATGATACGTTAGAGTTACGGAACGACGTGGGCGGTGTTGAGACTATTAAATGGCCAATCTGCGATTGAAGTGGAATAATATGATCTAAAGAATTCCTTCCAATGACGCAGCTATAGAGCTGCCGCACCAACGAAGAGAATGAGCGCATATTCGGGAAAAATTCACTTCAAATTAACGTCCTGCTATCTTTGTTCAGGTTTTTCGAGGTTTTCCTGAACCATCTCGAAAAATTTCAGTATTTCTCTCCAACTGAACTAGTGCTAGGTGTCTTATGACCTAGGAGCAGGTGACAGCGTAAACTTTATATTTTGCTCCTTTATCCTGATTCTTTCACATGTAACGTAATTAGAAAACCACACTGCTGTGGAAACGTGTTGCCTGGTCGGACAGGAGTGTGTGTGTAGGAGGGGGCGGGGGGGGGGGGGGGGAGGAGGAGGGCAGGTTTGTGCTTAAGAGGACAATCATTTGGGCTTCCCTTCCATGCGACCTATGGTAGTAATCGAAGGCGCCATGACAGGTGTGGACTACGTCTACATTATGGAGCCCCATGTGCAATCGTTGATGCTTGATGCCTTCCCCGACGGCAACAGTACCTTGCAGAAGGATAAGTCCGTTTCACAACGCCAGAATCGTGCTACAGTGGTGAGGGGGCCTGACAGTGTGCTCAGTGAATCACATCTGGGACGTTATAGGGTGCCAACACCGCGCACGCAAACCACAGGGCCGTAACTTTACCGGGATTCTGCGCCCCTGTGCGTGCACATTTGGTGACATATACCTCCGGAAAACAACCAAGAATACATCGACTGCATGGCTCGCAGAATCGCTATTGTGTTGCTTCCTGAAGGTGCAGCAACACGCTGTGAAGCAAGTGGTTCAAATGGTTCAAATGGGTCTGAGCACTATGGGACTTAACTTCTGAGGTCATCAGTCCCCTAGAACTTAGAACTACTTGAACCTAACTAACATAAGGACATCACACACATCCATGCCCCAGGCAGGATTCGAACCTGTGACCGTAACGGTCACGCGGTTCCAGACTGTAACGCCTAGAACCGATCGGCCACTTCGGCCGGCTGAAGCAAGTGCTCGTAATCTTTTAGGTCAACCTTAT
Source organism: Schistocerca nitens (assembly GCF_023898315.1). Classification (NCBI taxonomy): domain Eukaryota; kingdom Metazoa; phylum Arthropoda; class Insecta; order Orthoptera; family Acrididae; genus Schistocerca; species Schistocerca nitens. The sequence continues at coordinate 555,391,146 of NC_064615.1, read as the reverse complement.
ATTTGTGTCATTTTCGCTTCAGCACTACACATTTCGCAGAAGCCTGAATTTTATATTCCTTTGCAAGAGTTGTGTGAATTTCAGTGATGACATCTAACCAAATAGCTAAAATATTTGTGGGTAAAATCTTCTTCAAACTTGTGACCTATTCGGACGATATTTGATTGCCATAGGTTGCTTAAAAACGCAATGAATTAATTGTACGAGGGGATTTAATTAGTAATGCAACACATTTTCCCACCTCCAAGTGATGAAGCCATGTTTCATCGCCTGTGACGGTGTTCTACAAAAAATCATCACGATCAGGCTCGTAACGCGCAGTCAATTTCGCTCAGATGGTCTCTCGTTTCTCTTCGGGGTCTTCTTTTAGGCGACGAGGAACCCAGTAGCCACACGTCTTTGAGTACCCCAACTGTTGGACGAGTGTGTCAGCACTAACAACAGAGACGTCCAGTTCGATCATCTCGAATGAGAGTGTCCACCCGTTCCAACTTTGGAGGAGTCACAGCAACGGGCGGCCGTATGGTATGCGGGAGACCGAACCGGTTTGCGTGGCATTGTTGCTATGATGACAGACGCCTCGCCCAACGATTCACAGTGCTTTTGTTCGCTTCCAGCTTCAGTAGACATTCTGCAAGCGTCTCTGAATGTACGTGATGGTCTGTTTTTCAGTCAAAAGTAACTCAAAGGCAGCGTCCTGTTTGGAACGCACATCCGTTACGGAAGCCATTTTGTAGGTTACGAATAGCGCCACCACCTATCAGAATTTTATGAAACTATAGGGGCTGAAGTTGGGATATTCCAAGATCTCTCACAACAAATTCTTCATTTTTTAACCGAAATTGGTCGAGAAAAAAAAAGTGTTACATACTGCACGCACCTGGTAGACAGACTCTTCTTGAACATTGCCTTAATGTGCCCTCTACTGTGTAGCGTGTTTCTGTGTGTCAGATGCAGACACATCAGTAAATTTTCCATTTTCAGTCGCTATACATCGACGGCCTTACATATGAGAGCCAAAACGTCCGGAAGATCTTCTCTGTGATGCTTCTTGCGCCCTCAGCGAGAGTCTTCCTTGTATTATTGAGGAATATTGTCAGGCAATGTTGTTACTGTTTTCTCAACCGAAGTTCACCGTTGATTCATGGGGTGGCTATACAGAGAACACAAGTTTAATCAAAATGAACCTCCAAAGATGCCATGCTGCCACGGAAAGTATTTATCTCGCATAATTTTAAGGTATAAAGATAACTGTAGCTACATCACTGAACTCGGAAAACACGTATGCATTGATGTAACAAGCAATTGGTACTCCTTCTAGACTTCGGGGGTTTTATCTCCTTAATGTCGTCTTTATTGATTGGACCTTCTCTTCCAAATCTAAATGTACGTTAGATTTTCCGTGATGAATGTGCACAAATGGCGTTTTATATCTGCTGTATGCAGCCATGGTTTAGACGTCGGAGGCCGCTTGTTTTTGAGCATAATGTCGCCTCACACGGTAAAATTTGAAGTTCTGGGCCGACATCTAGAATTTTCGACAGCACGAGAGAGCTACTGAAACGTTGACTGGAACATACACTCTCATTTATTTTCAGATGTTGGGTGGCATTACACGCAAAAAGTTTGTTTCAAGTTACCAACGGCTGGAAGCCTCTATATGTATATTTCTTGTTTCTGTTATCTACTTGTACGACATTTCGTGAAGAAATGTTACGTATAACCGTTTCTCCATTCATAGTTTTATACATTCACTTTCTTCGCTATAATGGAGGAGGCAAATAACGCCAGCATACAGACACCATGGAGCGCTTTACGTTTCTGTAGTTGTATGTCTCTTTCACAGGTATGTTAAACAAATTTTTGAACGGCATGCATTCTCATACGGCTTCTAATCTGAACTTTACTTCTCTAGCCTCTTTCATTCTACGTATCTGGTTGTATACTATTTGATAGCTTTCTGTAGCATCGTTCCTTAAATGTGACAGTAAATACGTGTATTACAGTTTCTTCATTCATCTGCAGCTGCTTGCCAACTTTTCTGTAATCGTTGTTATGCACGTAGCATGTATATGTCTTTGTTCTGTATTTAATTGCCTTTTTCAAATTTCTGTTCACTTCTACGCAGCTGTTATCAGAAATAGAACTGGGGGATTGTTAATCCTGCTTCTCTTGATGGTATACGAGGACTACGAAGAGTCCGGCAAAGAGTACTCTGCGAATTTTTAGCGCACTACGTGAAAATCAGTGTCGAGCATTACTCCGGGTGCATCGACAAACAGTTGAAAGGATTTCAGGATCTAGTAAGAGAAATTTCAAGGTATTCGTTTGGTATATAGTCCCTGAAAATTATACTTGTTTTGCTAGATGCTCAGTAGTACAGGCTTTACTGGCACTATTAACGCAGTTAGTAGATTAGTTTGTTGACGCCCCATTTCTGTACAGGTCTCCCAAAATTCGCGCCCAACTCTTCACCATCGTATTTGAAGAACACAAACTTGCTTTCTCAAAAACCGTTGAATCCACCGCTTTCTAGTAAATTTGTGATACAGTAAGCCGTCTGCGATACAGTAGGAGGGCGAGTAACGATCACCGAAGAAAAATTATTCGGAAGAACCAGAAACATCACAGTAATCCAGTATAGTAAAATGAGACCATCGTGTTTGACATCAACAGTGTTGTTTTACGCGGTAGTTAAGTATTTGCGCCAGTGTCCTGGATTAAACTTCAAACTTCTCCGCAGTGTGTCAAGAAGTGAGGTCAGTGACACTGTTGATCGTGATCCGCCCGTAGGATGAGGACATTAACCCTTTCGTGGGCAAAATTATTGAGCAGTTTGTTTTAATGAATGGAGAGCAGATAGTAGTTAACACATAGGTATATTTATCATACGGAAAATCAAATTTGCTCCAACTGTGAAAGTGAGGTCACACAACAAGGTGGGAAGTATTCTTCCTACTGCCCTTCTTTGGAGTTAAATGACAAAAACAATTTTTTCAATTTATGTCATATTTATTTGATAAATTTACTTCTCTTGTTACAATGATTGTTCACAATTACTTTCCATGAAATTTTCTGAAACACGGGTCTATGCAATGTGGTATTTGAAAATATGTACAAACACAACGAGTGCTCTTTTCCGCAGCTTTGGTACTACGATGACGGCACGTCCAGTAAGTTTCTCCTAAAATGGGTTGATGCTCCCCTACAGCCACATGACGAAAATCTTCAGGTACTTTACCCCTTTTTGCCAGAAAGACAGGTTTTTGTCCACGCCTTTTTTGGGATGAGAAGCCAGTGATCAATTGGTTGGCTAGATGGATCCTGTATGTGAGCTGATCATGTTGTCCACTTTCTCTTTTACTTATTTTTCACAAGATAACACTGTTCACTGCAGCAACGTCCACCAGGAAATAAAATATTCTGTGCCACCATTTTACAGAACGTCTGCCAATAGCATACCTTTCTCGTAATTGATCAAACTTATCGACACCACCCATTATTTTGTTGTATTCTGCCACAAATTCAGGACAAGAAATGTCTGTACTAGTACCATCCTTGTTTTTCCTTTTCACTGTGGCTGTTTCTCATGGGTCATGAATTGAGGACAGGAGAGTGCCTGGACGGTTATCCATCCATTTTACTGCAGAAATGGCTCCTTTTGTTTCAAACTGGAATTCTCCTCGTTCCAATTTTACGATTTCCTTCATAAATTTGGGTAAATCAAAAGTATTTACCTAATACTATAGCTTAGAGGAAAAAATCAGAAAATGTCACGCAAACAGCACTGAAAGGCTCCTCTACAGAGTAACACTCAGCTATACAATGCCTCTGCGCGAAGGTACAGCAAAAACGGCGGGAACTTCCGATTGGAAGTAGTACCCTATACTGTTCACTAGGTGGCAGCACCGTACAGAAGTGGGAACTGTGAATCCCACGGGACTAGGAGCGAGTTCATTGTAGTGGGAAGCATGTTTCCCACGGCTCACGAAAGGGTTAAGCTCGACAGGCCTCTTGCTGCTCTTCGAGAGCAGTGGCTGTGTGCCAGCATGGGGTTCCACCTTTTCCCTTCGCTCATCATTTCCAACACGAACACGACACTGCACTACACACACACATACACACGCACGCACGCATGCCATTACAGTCATCTACACTTAACAGGCATCCACACACAGCTCTCCACTTAGGCGGCTGAACCTGGCGTTCGGTGTCTCCCAGCAATTCATGCCATACGGCTTTACCTGACTTACTTACTTGGTAGAATTTAATGTATCACCATGTTTAAGGCCTGTGGACGTGGGAGTTTACGTCAGTGGAGCAGTATTTCGTTTGTCTTGTACACTGCATACGTACTTTGCAGCCGTCCAGGTCTCGCGGGTGAATCACTAAACTCCGGCCCTGGAAGTTGGAGATCCCGGGTTCAGTGGCGGATAGGAGCGGGGTTTTCCGCGTTCTAGACCCACTAGGACGACTTCAGGTCCACTTCAGACTGTTATCAAAATGAGTACCGAGGAACAGTGCTGGGGGTAAAAGGTAGCTGGGGCGACGGGTCCGCCACCCTCCTCCTTCTAGCGCCGCGGCTAAGAATGGCTGAATTCTACCAGCAGTCACTCCAGTAACACTGTCACGGGCTCGCGGCACAGACTTACCTTACTTTTACTGTATACTTCATTACTGCCCGTTTCCGGCACATACAAAGGTTCGCCAGAAATATACACTCCTGGAAATTGAAATAAGAACACTGTGAATTCATTGTCCCAGGAAGGGGAAACTTTATTGACACATTCCTGGGGTCAGATACATCACATGATCACACTGACAGAACCACAGGCACATAGACACAGGCAACAGAGCATGCACAATATCGGCACTAGTACAGTGTATATCCACCTTTCGCAGCAATGCAGGCTGCTATTCTCCCATGGAGACGATCGTAGAGATGCTGGATGTAGTCCTGTGGAACGGCTTGCCATGCCATTTCCACCTGGCGCCTCAGTTGGACCAGCGTTCGTGCTGGACGTGCAGACCGCCTGAGACGACGCTTCATCCAGTCCCAAACATGCTCAATGGGGGACAGATCCGGAGATCTTGCTGGCCAGGGTAGTTGACTTACACCTTCTAGAGCACGTTGGGTGGCACGGGATACATGCGGACGTGCATTGTCCTGTTGGAACAGCAAGTTCCCTTGCCGGTCTAGGAATGGTAGAACGATGGGTTCGATGACGGTTTGGATGTACCGTGCACTATTCAGTGTCACCTCGACGATCACCAGTGGTGTACGGCCAGTGTAGGAGATCGCTCCCCACACCATGATGCCGGCTGTTGGCCCTGTGTGCCTCGGTCGTATGCAGTCCTGATTGTGGCGCTCACCTGCACGGCGCCAAACACGCATACGACCATCATTGGCACCAAGGCAGAAGCGACTCTCATCGCTGAAGACGACACGTCTCCATTCGTCCCTCCATTCACGCCTGTCGCGACACCACTGGAGGCGGGCTGCACGATGTTGGGGCGTGAGCGGAAGACGGCCTAACGGTGTGCGGGACCGTAGCCCAGCTTCATGGAGACGGTTGCGAATGGTCCCCGCCGATACCCCAGGAGCAACAGTGTCCCTAATTTGCTGGCAAGTGGCGGTGCGGTCCCCTACGGCACTGCGTAGGATCCTACGGTCTTGGCGTGCATCCGTGCGTCGCTGCGGTCCGGTCCCAGGTCGACGGACACGTGCACCTTCCGCGGACCACTGGCGACAACATCGATGTACTGTGCAGACCTCACGCCCCACGTGTTGAGCAATTCGGCGGTACGTCCACCCGGCCTCCCGCATGCCCACTATACGCCCTCGCTCAAAGTCCGTCAGTTGCACATACGGTTCACGTCCACGCTGTCGCGGCATGCTACCAGTGTTAAAGACTGCGATGGAGCTCCGTATGCCACGGCAAACTGGCTGACACTGACGGCGGCGGTGCACAAATGCTGCGCAGCTAGCGCCATTCGACGGCCAACACCGCGGTTCCTGGTGTGTCCGCTGTGCCGTGCGTGTGATCATTGCTTGTACAGCCCTCTCGCAGTGTCCGGAGCAAGTATGGTGGGTCTGACACACCGGTGTCAATGTGTTCTTTTTTCCATTTCCAGGAGTGTAGATACACAAAAACACAACACATTGCATTACCTATCGCATCGTAGGTAAACCGTTGCCATTCAAAACAGCTTCCGGTGGTCTCGGAATGGATAAGTACAGGTCCTGTATGGTTTCTAAGGGAATCTTATGCCATTCTTCCTGCAAAACAGTGGCAATGTCAAGTAATGATGAAGGTGGATGTGATGTCGTACACTTAACTGCAAAGTAGACCGTACAGATTAACTAATATTGATATCTGGTGCCTTCGGTGACCAGGAGAGACGCGACAATTCATCGTAGTGCTGAAGTATGTTAGCTGTGTGAACAGGGGCTCTGTCGTCTTGGAATGCAGCATCGCCATTGAGGAAGAAACATTGTATCATCCATTGTATCATCCAAATTGATCACATAATCCTTGGCAGTAATTCCGCATTGCAGAATTCCGATGGGCCCTGTGGAATAGCACAATATAGCTGCTCAAATCATCACTAAACGCCCGCCGTTTCACTCTTGGAACCTAATCTCGGTCAGAAATTGGAAACACTGTGAAAAAAAAAAAAAACTCATCCGGCCAAAAGACTTTCTCCCATTGCTCCACAACCAGGTCTTATGGCTTCGGGACCATGTTCCTCTGTTACGAGTATTTGCATCGATGATGTGTGGTTTTGAAGTTCCAGCTCGCTCTGTAAATCGCAGCTTACGGAGTTCCGTGTTGTTTTGAAACTGACAGGGTTCGCAAGTGTGACATTCAGTTCTGCAGGTGTCGTCCTCCTATTTACTTCACAATCCTCTTCAGTGACAATCTATCACAATCACTCAACACAGTCTCGTTCCCATTGTGACGTAGTGGATGGGGTTTTTCCGCTTGCCTTGTATGCAGTACAAATCTTCGATATGGTGTGTCTCTAAATAGCAACACTTCGGCTATCTTGGTTACGGTAGCATACGAGCACCGACAATTTGCCCGTGTGCGAATTCACTTAGCTCCGACATAATGCACTAACATGTGCGTTGTACGCAGTTCTGACCATGACTGAAACATATAACGTATTGAGGACATTGCTTAGGTGCCGTTCGTCGTCAAATACAATAGCGCAACTTGTAGGTTTGGCTAGCATCTGCATTTATATTCAAGTATCCATTTCTCGCGGCGTTTCCGTATTTTTGTCCAGCACCTGTATTTTTCACACATCTCCTCCTCCCTCTTCTCTTGGCCCACCTTTTGCTCCGTCTGTCTCTGTGTCCACCTCATCCTCCTACCCCTATCTCTCCATCTCCTCCTCACCACTCGGTCTCCTCATATCCTCCTCCCCCTCTCCTTGTCCATCTGCTCCAGCTCCTCTCTCCGACGATGTATTCTTCCCCCCCTCTTCGTTCATCTCCTCCTCCTCATCTTTATTGGCACTTGGCCACTACCCCCATACACTGGCCACGCGCCTCCTACATTTTTCCCTCCTCCCCCTCTCTCTGACCATATCCTATTTCCACTTTCTGTACATCTCCGTCTCCCCCTTTCTCTGTCTGTCCTCCCCCCCCCACCCCCCACATCTCTCTGTCCCTCTCCTCTGCCCCACCTATACCTTCTACTCAACAAACTCTCTGTCCATCTTTCCTCCCTCTCTTTTGTCCACCTCCTCCTCTCTCTGTCTATCTCACAATCCTCCATCCTCGCGATCGATCCCCCCTCTGTCACGTGTTTCAACACTGGCAAGATATTGAGATTTTCACTCTGCAGCAGGGTGTGCGCTGATGTGAAACTTCCTGGCCGATTAAAACTGTGTGCCAGACCGAGACTCGAACTCGGGACCTTTGCCTCTCGCGGGCAAGTGCTCTACCATCTGAGCTACCCAAGCACGACGCACGCCCCGTCCCCACAGTCTTACTCATGCCAGTACCTCGACTCCTACCTTCCAAACTTCACAGAAGCTCTCCTGCGGACCTTGCAGAACTAGCACTCCTGACAGAAAGGATACTGCGAAGACATGGCTTAGCCACAGCCTGGGGGATGTTTCCAGAATGATATTTTCACTCTGCAGCGGAGTGTGTACTGATATGAAACTTTCTGGCAGATTAAAACTGTGTGCCAGACCGAGACTGGAACACGGGACCTTTGCCTTTCGAGGGCAAGTGCTCTACCATCTGAGCGCACACTCCGCTGCAGAGTGAAAATCTCATTCTGGAAACGTCCTCAGGCTGTGGCTAAGCCATGTCTCCGTAATATCCTTTCTTTCAGGAGTGCTAGATCTGCAAGGTCCGCAGGAGAGCTTCTGTAAAGTTTGGAAGGTAGGAGACAAGGTACTGGCAAAAGTAAGGCTGTGAGGACGGGGTGTGCGTCGTGCTTGGGTAGCTCAGATGGTAGAGCACTTGCCCGCGAAAGGCAAAGGTCCCGAGTTCGAGTCTCGGTCCGGTACACAGTTTTAATCTGCCAGGAAGTTTCACTGGCAACATAAGTTAACTTTAAAAATTCCGAGATTCTTCATAGTTCAGGGTCCACTTTACAATGTAGGTTCCCCTACAATTCATACGTCAGTGCGGAGTTCGATGGAAGACAACAGCATACCACCTCCAATCCGACCATACCTAGTATAGCACAGTGGCATTCAAACGATCCTTTAGTTTGATGATTGCTTTATAGCACCATATCTTCCCATCTCACGATAAAGTTCGACGTTCAGTTCATTAGGATTGAGAAGACTGAAATTCAGTACCTTTGATAATCGGAACTACAATGTCATCATATTGCTACGACATGAAGTTACCCACTGTCTCTGTGAAACGGAAGATACCCTTGAAGATGGTCCCCTTCCTGCATTGTTGCTACGTGAAGTACGTTATTACGCATTTCCTCGGGAGTAATCAATCGTACAAGGTAACAAGGATGGGTATTTTTGTCTAAAATACAGGGCCACATCGCGTGGAGAAAAGTTTGGGCTCTTAATTCGGGACATCCGGTAAATGAGGCGTTGAGCCACAAGGACGAACTTAACAGCATACCTCGAGAATTTTGCGAAATACAGTATGAAATGGCAGCAAGGCGAACTCAACTACATTGTGTATTCCGGGTGGATGCACTGTTTATTTATTTACATTCGTAAAATTTGATTGTAACTGCTTATAAAGGTGAATCTTGAACTTAATCCAGATGCTCGTCGTTATTATTTGTGGCCTCAGCACAACACGCAGATAACTTGATTTTGTGTTTTGTTTGCCAAGAATGGTACCTGGATTTTAATGAACTGTGCAAGGGACTTAACTGCTCCGTCCCCAAGAGGCACTTATGAGCACATACCCTTCCTTTTGTATTATTCATTGCAATCAAACATTCACGATTATGTGAACTGTACCCTTTCAATTGTGTTTTTTGTGACACATTTCTGCTCATCAGAGAAGTTATCCGCTAAATTATTCGTGAGGTTAATTGCTTTAGACAACTGTTACTTACATTTTCGATGAAGAATGCACAGCGTTCTTCACACTGAACAACAACATATCATATTGATTTTTCGCTATGAGCAAAATCACGACCGCAAGGCAGAGACCAATGCTCAGATACAATGAAGTAATGTTCAGTTCTCTGAATGTGTCGTTGTGGACGTTTTATTGCAAAATTTCCACATATGACATCTGTGAGTTAACTTTAGTGAATCGTTCACGATAAAAACGTTTCTAAAAAGAAAAAGGTACTGCGTAATTTAAACTGATCATTGCACATACATTTCGTACACACCACTGATAGTGACCCCGCCACGGAGGCATTTCCTGAACGCACGGTCTGCACAATATTTGTGGCTTAAGAGAACAGACGATAACCTACTGTGAACATCCAACCATTCTTCGAAAGGCTCATGTTTTGCCCTGATATCATCTTCGACTGTCGTTGTTTGCAACTAATGCTATTTCTGTTACTGGTCACAATCGAAAGGAATGTCTGCTTAAAGGGGCCTGGATACTTTTGATCAGAAAGTATATATGGCATATGATAGGCAGATAGTACATATTTTTATGTATTCTCTTTGGATTCGTGATGGAGAATTTTCAGATCCACTGGTTGGAATCTGGAGAACTCTTCCAAGCGTAAATGTGCAACTGTGCAGTGACTTCCTTTGTGCTCAAGTCAGAGTAAAAAATAAACCATACTTGTTTAATTCCTTCCTCTCAGTCTCACAGCTCGTAACATTTTCCAATTACATTTACGAGTGCCGTCAGTTACTGTTTCACCTATCAATATCCACGTCTGCGGTCGCAATTTCATCTCTTTTCTGCTCTAGTGTACAGCTTCAAGGGAGTAATTATCTCAGATGGTAAAGACGTTGATATCAAAAAATTTATGATAAATTCATAGATCTACGTGTTGCTCAAGGTGTAAAATTGATCTGCGGAACAGTGTTACATGTATGGGAATCTCCAAGTTTTCGCGTTGTGTCACTTTCGTTAAATCGGAATACCGTGCCCTCAAAAGTTATTAATAACGAGTTTCAACTGAAACTTTGGTGTTATGTAGAGGCTGCGTCTTCATTTTATGTAGTTAAGAAACTGACGACTGAAGTCGAGTGTGCCTGTCTGAACTTGAATTTAAGATCGAGAAAGGGGACAGTGTGGCGTTGCAGCTCACTTTTACTGCGGTTGCGACATGAGCCAACCACTTCACACCAGAAACGGAAGAATCACCAAAGGGGAGATGAGAGGTCGATGGTCGTCGTTCATTCGCCAGAGACTTCACGCCCAGTGTCACTGTCTCCTGGCGTGGAAGACCCCCTATCTTACTGGTTAACTCACAGCGCATAAACCACTAACACACGCTAAAGATGTAAAACACCTTGTCGATCAGAGTGACTTACTGTCTTGTTTTTTGTTTTGTGAGTCCTAATACGATAACAAAAAAGTCTGCAAAGGATCTGCAACTAATTGATGCATGGTGCAGGGAATGGCAATTGAATCTCAATGAAGACAAGTGTAATGTGCAGTTAATTCCATAGAAGAGACGCTCAGTAGCTCGGTATTGGCTTTTGTTGAAGTTTCGAGAACATACCTTCACCGAGGAGTGAAGCAGTATATTGCTTCCTCCTACGTATATCTCCCGAAGAGACCATGAGGATAAAATCAGAGAGATTAGAGCCCACACAGAGGCATACCGCCAATCTTTCTTTCCACGAACAATACGAGACTGGAATAGAAGGGAGAACCGATTGAGGTACTCAAAGTACCCTCCGCCACACACCGTCAGGTGGCTTGCGGAGTATGGATGTAGATGTAGATGTATGAGGCACCAATTTTATGATTAATAATCACTATTAAAAACTCATTTTAGCGAATTAATTTATACTTAACGTTTTGTTTCAATGTCTGGCTCCTAGCTAAGTGCTCATCGTGTCTGACTGCTATGCAGAGGACCCGGGTTTAATTCTCAATATTTGGAGGAGTTTTATTGTTGGTGGAGGGGACTGGAACGCGCTGCACTGAGCCTTGTGAGGAGATACCTGAGTGAGAAGTAGCGGCTCCAAGGGCTCGGAATGACTTCGGCAGTTAGAGGGGTGTGCTGGCCCCACGCCCCTCATGCTGCATTAGAATGACGCCATTGCCAGTGGATGACACGGCGGCCGATTGGTACAGAATTTCCCATCAGGGAAAGTACTTGCAGATGGCATGTCTGGTATACTACTTTATTTCTTGACGTTCTGAAGTGGATACACTGGTTAGTAGCCCATATATCGTAACATCCATGACAATCTGTTTCACTGGTTTTTTTTTTTTTTTGTGCTGGAACCTCATATATCCTAAAAAATTCTGTTACCATCGCTACACATTAAGTTGACCCTAATGAAGAAAAATGGAGAAGCTAAATTGAAACCGAGCATCTTTGTTGGTCACGACATTCGGAAAGAGATTTTCGATAACTTGTGCATCGTTCAAGGAACTTGTTAATAAGTTCTGAGGCTAAGAACACGACACACTTTACATTAATATTTGTCACCAACAAGTTGCCTGTTTGATGAGATTAAACATTCACTTTCTGAACATTCATCTTGATTTTGTGTCCCCTGAAAACTCGCGTAAGTCAGTCAAGACAAAGAGGAGCGTTTTCATCAAGACTTTGAATTGATAAAAACGCGGCGTCAGAGCCGCTGGAATACCAGTGTGATGGGCGAATACCGCTGGCTACTTCGCCGAGAGGTATAACAGATAATACAACGTATAGAAAGCTATACGAGATGCTTTAACGAGAAGACAGAAAGATATAAACTCTTTTCGAGCTGAGAAACTACTTACATGTATTTCTTCTTTCGTATTTTCTAGTTCATATCGAAAAGACATTATGACAAGTCAGTAAATGACAGAAAAAATGAGGTCAGATACGAATTTAGTGCTCAAAAAATATTAAAAAGTTGTTTTTTTCTCGTTGTAATTGGCGAATGCTGCACATTACATCAGAACAAAATTGATCTAGAGCTCCCAGATAAGTTGTTTGGATTGCAAAAGAAGCATCTGATGTTTCGTTACAGCAAAGGAGTGGTCCACAAAAGGGCTTTGGTAATGGAACAGGGAAGAGAGGTTAATGCAGTTATGAGCTAGATGCCATTCAGTGTTCTTATTAGCACCCGTATCCGTAAACGGATTTGTAAGAAGTCGTAAGGCCAGTGAAGAAGAAATACCAGCCGTAGATGGTGCACTGCAGGACGTCTATATCGGACAGATTACGCTGATATAAAAAAGGGAAAACGTCATCAAATACATTCATTACCGTTTTAAAAGACGCAATCGTTTACAGTGGGACAGAGGAATTTTCTCTTCTCCCAGCTTTTCCTGCACATTTCAAAGCGCGTCTCTCACACGTGTCTCTACCGAGTTTGCAGTGGAGTCCCTGCCTCTTCTCCCATTGTTTGTAACTGCGCTATGTATCATAAATGTACCTGTGTGCCCAATTTTTAAGACATTTGTGTACCACATTTCAGATCAGATCCTTCTTTCTCTCCGGCTTCTTCACGAACCAATTTCACTTCCACACAGCTATACGAGAGACTAATAGAGCCTGCCTCAGCATCAAGTGAAAATTCCATACAAGTACAAAAAATTACATCTCGGCAAGTGAAATGAGAGGGAAGAGAGGTTAATACAATTATGAGCTAGATGCCATTTAGTGTTCGCGAAAGAACTTCACGAAAAATACTTCACAAAGCAGTATTGGTGGAAGAAGCCAAGAAATCAAAGAAGAAATCAATTTAACAATAGTCTAATAAAACAAAGATTCAAGAATCAAGTTAAGGATTGGAAAAGTTATCTCAGTGCTGACATTGTTATTGTCCGTAGCTTGTGAAATCTTAGAAACTAGACGAGCTGAAGGAACTAGGTGCTAACGCTGTATTGGAAGACCATGAGGCCAAAGAAATAATGACTCTTCATGGAATTATTGGCGCGGAAAACCGATAGAACGGCACTAAAAGAGGTGAAGTAACCAGCAAAAGATGTACTGGTTTTTGGAAAGGCATATAAGAACCAACCATGATGTGAAATGAGATACTGGAATTAATAGAGAAAAAACAATAATGTTCGAAGTCAACAACAATATATTGGAAACACAGAAACGAAATTGTCAGGTATTGTAGAAAAGCTAAAGAATACAGGACGAAGAGACAATTGAAACAGATGTTGCGCACAGACTAATAAACAAATGTTTTATGGAGCACAAAACAAGGAACACAATGATTAGGGATGGAAAAGATAACTAGATAATGCACGTCGAAACTTAGGAGTGAAGATGGAAACCATGCTTTTTATTCCAACTCCAGCCTAATTAACAAGGTGGACATGATGCAAGAAGACAATGAGAGAGATGTAATAATTCTAAATTTCAAAGCCCTTTGTACGAACTCTAAAGGAACAAACGCCCATGTGTGACGCACTGGTGAAATACTGGTGGAACTCTGACGGGTGTCAGGCCACTGGATGGAACAAGAACTGTGCACGTTCGCTAATGTGTAACTGCCAAAAACCCAACGGTTTTCGAACAGAAAATTTATTATTACGATTCCGAAGAAATTAAGACCTAAAACACGTGGAAATTGGTCCCACAATAACTCTACTTTCACATGGGTCAAAAATAGCGCTCTACTCACAAGAGTCCTTTATAGATGAATGGAAAATTGAAAGTAGATCACATGAGGACGATTTTGGTTTTAGCAGACGCTAAGGTCCTCGAGAAGCAAGTTAATACCATAGGAGAGTCTTTCGTAAAACAATGAAACATATGTTTCATTCATAGGTTTTGGAGAACGCTATTGATATGTTCTAAGAAATAAATTTCTTTATTCTCTTTTTATTTCATTTGTTTATTTGGTGGTGTTTATTTTATTGGGTGGTGTGGTAGCAAGTACAGTGATGTAAGGATAATTTATTTATGCGTAGTAGGTTAGAGTAGCACTGACGGAATTATACAACAGGCTAACTCAAAAAATCAGGACTGCTCATTGCCGCATTGTTGTTTGATTTGCTTATCGGAAGGGCATTAATGGAAGTAAAGGGCTCTCTCGATGTGGAAATTGTACTCTATGTACTTTCGCGCACTACTTTCACAACGTTTGTCCGTTATGTAACAGTGCGGATAACGCAAGCGGTGTGCAGCGCCTCCGTCTAGTGTGCGAGTTTTCGAAAGCTATTGCTGATTTTGCCAATTTTTCTCTACTTAGAGAAGAGTGTACAGTATTTCAGTACGTTATTTGAAAGGAACGAAGACTGCTGAGTGCTGGTTACTCAGAAAAGTAGTTCGTCATGGAAGGGCTTCCCTCATGCCAGTGTAGGTGGCAGCTGCATGAGTTCTTATTCCTCTGGGACTGTTCAGCCACCAACAAAACAAATCTAGAAATAAAAAACAGCTGTAGTAGGATTCAAATCCTGATCCTAAAGTCGTATTTTCACTTAGATTCCCCGATCTCGTTTCAAGGGAAGTCTGGTATAGTTACTTTAACTAGATTGTGGTCGCTATTTTTTCAACAGACCACTGACGCTTCATCTATGCCCATTTTTTCGGCAAAAAAGAATATAAGCGCTAAAAAATAAAAAGAATAATGGAAAGAGTTTCCTAAGCAATGCGTGAAAGCATACGTCTACACTCTGTTGCACTGTTTCCATGTAGCTTTTACTCTTTGTATTCTTTAAAAGACAATGCAGAATGGTCCTGTTACTTTTAAGTCAGTTCTGTCTGGTGAGGTATATAATTTGAAACGCTTATTTAGCAGCTGGGGCTTGATGGTGCCAGTGTCTGACCCGCAAGAAATACAACCAGTCACAGGACAGTCTAGTAAAATTTGACTTCTGTGATATGTAACTGTTTGAAGATGGCAGATAAATGTTTATCAAGTACACTCTCTCGCAATTAAGGAAAGTCTCACACAATTCTGTTTTTATATTTGTATTTGTATTTATATTTGTTTCATGCTTTCTGTTTTACGTTGTATGTATCCAACTTGTAAGTTTTGTTTTTGAAACACTGTTTCATGACTACAACAATATTCATCACAATATTTATGTTTCATCATGACGTCTGCCAATGTTTAAATAGGTCATAATTTTTTTTTAATAAAATGAAATGTTACGTAACTATCTCATTGCAGGGAAAACAATCTGCTTCTTCTCGCCCTCTGCAGCTACATGACGCTTGTACTGTAATTTTTATTTGAAACCTGTACTTTCATGATGCACTGTTCTCGTTACTCTAGCGTAGCAGTTCTTCTAAAGCTTTTCTATCGTTCTCTACTCTGCCTTCGCTTGGCTGCTGCACGACTGTTGTGCCGTGTGTCCGCAGGGGCGCTGCATGCTGCACAGTCGCTCTGCCGGCCTCATCCTGCAGGTGCTGCTATCTGGCGGCACGTGCCGCCACACGTTCGGTATGTATCCGTCAGATGACTCTACTGTAGCCTGCGCTACTGCAGCGGCGTAAGCTCTCTTGTGTGTTGGCCTGGCGTCATCCACGACGTACGGATTTTCACTTAACAGATCGGTAGTGAATATTAACAAGCGAAGTTTTCGTTTACTCTGGATAGGTGAAAAAAATTGTTAACAACAGGGTGATTAAAATTTTTATCTCAGTCAGGAACCTCGAAAAAGCCTTAAACGGTATGAAATGATACTACGTAAAACATTGACACAGATTCTCCTCACTTTATCATGTATGTACATAAACAAATACTCTATCACATACCTTAGGTTCTAAACATTTTTTGCAAATTAAATTAAAAGTAGTACTCAACTCCAGGTTGCGACCAAGGTTTTTAGGAGAGTCCGGTTGTAAGACAAATGCCTAAACTAGAACTCCCCTCCAAAATATTCACTGTTCGGACACTCTCCAACCCGTTACCTGTTTGGTTGGTATTTGCCTCAGAAGGCCTGACTAGACTGGGCAACACTCTAAGAGTCCCTTCTAAATGCATGATGAAAAAAAAAAGTCACAATTACATACGTGGACGTAATCCCCTTTCTTTTTTCAAGAGATGTAGTACGATAAAAATTCGTGCTGAAGATTCCTTACTGTAGTTACTTGTACCTAAATTCTCATTGCCGTAGACCATACATAATATATGTGATTTGCCCAAGCATCACATGCATCGACATGTTGAAATGTTCTTCTCAGTTTGAGCTCTTTTAAAGGAGGTTATATATGAAGTACAGTAAAATCTTTATCCAAAGGGGAAGAGGCGGTGTCTGAGTTAATTCGTTGTAATAATTTTCCCTGTGGATAGCTAATCGACCTTAAAACTAGATTCCACCCTTCAAAAACAGGGACTTAAAATTAGTAAGCATCGACCGTTATACTAGTCTAATGCCATCATTTGTTCCTCTGCTAACCATTTCGTCTCCAAATATTCATAACACTCAATATCATCGATCATATTTTTAAAATGTACCAATGTTTCATGCCTCAATATTTTATACCTTTTACCATTCTGGCCACTAAGAACTTAACCATTTGTTGCTGCTTTAACAGGTATCCAGTTAATCCCTTCATGGTTAGGGTTTTACATTAACTTCGTACCTTGTTTAATCATTCATGTCCACATTCCACCTTGAAACCACATTCAGGCGCTTCCCACTTCTTCAGATCCAGTTTTCCTATAGTGCACATGTGATATCTTTGTAATGAAGTGCAAACAAGTGCAGTTTTACAAATTCCACTTCATTAGGATGCATAAAATATTTTATTGAAGAAAAATTTTATTTGCCTTCGCCGATTCGCTTGTGACGTTCCTTTTGCATTTCTTTGGTCATCTAATGCAACGTCACTCCCGAGATGATGTAATTGTTTCTAGTCTTTAGTCTGTCTTCTTCAGTTTTGATGTTTAGCAAGTCGTTGCTGTCCATATACTGTCATTTTTCTGTTGCATCCAACCGTTCTGTACCTCCCTTTCTTAAGACGAGCCAGGCTACGTCGTGTGCAACAGCATTGGCGTCCGCTACCCTGTCACATTTCTTCTTCCCCTGATATTTTCTTTTGTTTTCTAATTTTTTTCTGAATTTGACCAACTATGGACCGCAAGGAAGTCTTCTTGGCTTTTCTTCTCTTCTCCTCCCAGAACCTCTTCATTTTTTCGCTTCTTTTTTCCTCCTTCTTTTAAATGATCTGTTCGAGCCTTGTGTTCGATGGCTTCGTTTGAAATGACTTTATACTATTAACTCTGCTTCTCAACTCTCTTCTATTACGAACCATCTGTGACATAATTCCAACTTTCGCTGCGCCCCTCTTCACCTCTTTACCATCATTTTTCATTATGTTTTACTTTATGAACAAGTACTATACTCATTTCAACAGACATATCATTCTTGACTTACCACTTTCATTAATCCCAATTTTTTTCTAGACGATATGGAATATTAGCATGTTTCTGTAGTGTTCATCCATTCGTATGAGAATTTCAAATATTTTATTACACGTGGCTCTGACGAAAGATTCCTGGAGGTCAGCAAATCCCATTAAGGGCTCTTGCTATTATTCGTATTTTTTATTCTACCTTCCTTTACTAAGCATATTTCTGCCACTAGTTGTTTTACTGAATCCAAATTGACCCCTACGAATTACTACTCCAATGCTTCTTTCGATTCTTCGGTATATTAGCACAGTCAGCAGAACACAAGTGAAAAATGTTTGACTGAGTGTCTGATAGCTCTTACAATGCGTGCCTTCTAAGTCTTCACAGTTTATGTAACATCTTTGTGAGGACAAAGATGGGTGATCAACGATTTCTTGTAACAAATACCTGGCAATGAGTGCGCCTTGGTCGTTTTTAACTGTAGGCACATTACCCTGAATCCAGCACAGTGACATTGGTAGGAAATAACAGGAGCTGGAAACATTTGCACCAAACCTTTAAGCATGTAATAGCTGATCTCTGGGAACTGCGAGTATCGTCTGTTACGTAGCGGTGTCTCGTTGGATGGGTATTGTTCCACCCACTATATGACCTCACTGTCTACACGGAACGCTCATTCTTGATGCCCTTGTGCACACAACATATCTATCACTTATTACATTGCAGACACGATACTAAATCTCGCTTTTGTTACCCACTGCGATAGCAGCTAGCTAAGCGGCCAGAAATCTACACTTCTGAATACGAAATGGAATGACTGCCAATAATATCGATTATATTGATTTTTTAACATAGTTTTTACAACAGAGAGCATGTTTAGTGCCATAAAACTGACAACAGCTAGAAACCGACAGCACATTTCTCTTTCTTTAGTTTCCTAAGGATTCTGGGGGGCATTACACGGTACATTACAGCACAGATTATTTACGAGTCTCTTGTAACGGATACATATTTACTGAAAAATGTCGATTTCACTGAACAACTAAAAAATGCTAGTAGACACCAGAAGACTCGACCTTCTGCATACAGACGTCGTTTATTTACCCAACAAGGCGAAGTTTTGTTCGCTGCACTTACAGGCAAATCAGTGAACGTGAAACGTCGGAAACTTGTATGGAATGTAAAACCTACATTAATTAAAGTACCAAATACGCCACCACACCTGCAGCTGAAGAGAAAACCGCACTGACGTGATAATAATACGGCAAACACAGTAAAACATTTCCCAACACAGAAGAAAGCAATTCCATAATTGTTGCTACACGTCAATCACAAACGGCAATAATCTTCAGCACATCCGCTTTTGAAGCAAAACTAATTACATTTATAAAAATATTCCCGTATCGGAAATTCGAGTGAAGTATAAGGGAGTGTGAGTCATTAGTGTCAGCAGAACGTTTTTACGTGTCAGGGGAAGTACCTGTCATAATAAGAACCGAGATATACGCTGTCACACTAGTCGGTCTGTGCGCCACACTTCGTCAACTCTCGGCTCCGTGTGGGGCCCATGGGAAATCAATATTTAATTGACAAGGTACCCACTAAAGGTTTCGATTTCTCCGTGTACATTCGAGAACATACTTGCATTTAAATACGCAGTCAAGAACTCTCTAAACCCTCCAACATTTCTGTTTGCCTGTCCTGTTCTTCTACAATGCTCCAGTCGTCTTCTTGGTCACAGGTTCTTGAGTTAATTAAATGGAAATGTACGTTCTTATTTGCATCTAAAGACGTATAGTTGTCGACATATTGCTATAACACAAAAGAGATACATTTCCACTGTTATTTTGTGATTTCCAGCATTAATTTCGAAGGAACGGAACAACAAATGTTCTTGATGCAACGTCGAGCAATACAATACAATCACTGAATGGCCTTTTCCTCCACACTAACGAAGTCTGATAGAGTGAATTATAGGAAATTCCACCTGACTCCCAATTAATACTACTGAGCTTTTAAGATTATCCGTGGTAATTGAATTAATTTCCATATGAGGACTCGTAGATGACCCCAAAATGAGTAACTGGTGCCGAATCAAATAATACGCAATGCGTGTAAGGCAAAAGAGCTTACGTCGCTTCCGCACGCCTTTGGACAGCGCTTTGTGCATGACTTCTTGCCGTTAGTAGCCAGTAGTTTAGTACAGCCTCAGTCAACAGCTGAAATGACTTGATGAACGAGGATGTTTCTGAAATATCTAACATCAAGAAGCAAAACACGAATGGTTGTCACGCGAATACTCCCGTGCCGCAACAGATTGTAAGCCAATTGTTTTCCTCCCGTAATAGGTCCTATTCTTGGATCGTACATTCATCACCGAGAAGACGCACGAGCAGAAGTCGTACCTGTTACATCAGTCGATTTCTTGCCATCTGTACGTGACGAGGCTACCGGTTGCATGTTACCAACAGCCATAAGCATGAAATCGGCCTTCCGTTTATACAGAAACAGCGATAAAGGAGCAGATATATCCTCCAGAAGTAATGTGCGTTTAAGTTGTGTGTGTGAAAGTTTGTGTGTGTGTGTGTGTGTGCATGGATGTGTAAACTAGCACCGGAAGCTCTTAGCAACGGAAACGTTATTGGCAGAGTAGAGGTACCTAACTGTTCCAATTAGTAGGACATAATATGCCAGTATGCGTTTATACTGGCCTGCTGCCAAATTACTATGTGTGAGTAGGAGAAAAACGACGCTGCTTCAAGAATCTAATGCAACAGCGCCATCGAATTTGATGTTAATTTCTTGTGAATCTGTTTTTACAAACCATCTGAAATAAAGAAAACCAAAACAAGTACATTGTGAATGTTTCTCGCTTTCACGGCTGCCGAATGGTGGTCAATCGCCAAACGTTGTTAAGTGCGCTGCTGCAACCTAAAAAGAGCGCACTTCTGCAGGAGAATTGCAGCCAATATTTCCTGCTTAGACAAAGAACGGCTGCGGCACCGGAAATAGAATAAACTCCTTTATTCTGTCTTTCTTATACTTGCTTCTGAGTTATACATTTTCTGGAATCTGAAACCGAATAACTTCATAAATGCAAAAAAATATACTCCAGGTAAGTTGGTTGATAACAATCTATTATCACACGTCGTGTGTCAGTATTGATATACAGTATAGATTTAGAAAAGTAGTGAAGTATCAAATGATCTCATCTTATTTTCGTACTTAGTATAGCAAAAGAAAGTAGTTCAACACGAACTTATATAGGTATAGCAAATAGCTTATTGAACATGTGCATTTGTATGTCAGTAGCTTCGACAGACTCATGTAGTAACTGTTAGTTTTTCAAAGTCATGACATTTGCTCATCTCGTTTTTACTGACTGTAGAGTATAATACAGAAAGTAACTGAACGAAATACGCAGTGGTACGAGCAGGAACGCCACTTTTAATCAAAGACAATAACTACACTGTAGTCACCGCGATTCATAATGGTCCCCTGGAGCACCTAATTTAAGGGCAGCATTATTATTAATAACTTCGTTCATATTCTTTAAGGATAAGTTCCATTTGCGCATCTTCCGAACACGTCAAGTACGTTGATTGTCCATATTTTTCTTCAACTGTGTTTAATTTATTTCAAGTGACCAATTGTGTAATACCTGTAAGTTTCTTATTTCTTCGTTCCCTCAACACATTTACCAAATTGAAGCTTGTATGAAATCTGCTGCAGACCCCTTTTACAGCTCTAAGAATTCTGTGTAGCTCAATATTGATTTATAGCCAACATATTCAGCAACCGTACTGGTATTTAAAACAATTCTCATTCATTGTTCAGTCTTAGTTGTTATTTTCAATTACATGACACGTTTCTATCTCTTGGGTCATCTTCAGATCCAAGTCGTACCATGATATGAGGTTTTGACACAGACAAGACGGGTTGCTGCCGCAAATACGTAGATCTAAAAATGATTCAGAGTGATCGTAAAATGTCATGTCATCAAAAATATGCAACTGAGACTGAAGTATAAACGAGGCCTGTTTCGATACTGATCTCCTCAGAAACCTTTCAGTGAGGCTTAGAAAGCTCTCTTGTTGATCCTCATTTACGACATATAGACTGATATCTTTCATGTGAGCAATGAAACACTGTTAATCTGATATTGGCTTAAGTATGCTGACTTGGAGTTAGAATCATACATAACATGGACCGTGGAAGACACATCATGCAGCCTTGATTAGAAATTCTTCCTCTTAAATGTTCTCAGAACTTATACGCTACTTAATTTTAGTGTCCCATGATGCCTTCATGTTTTCCATACGACTGAAATCAAGATTATGAACAAATTCACCGCTTTCTCTAGATCTGATTATACAGTTCTGGAAATATGACTAACTACAATCTCTGAAATCTCCCAGCAATCCTTCTGTTCACAGAATTTTTTTCTCTGTGCAGCGGAGTGTGCGCTGATTTGAAACTTCCTGGCAGATAAAAACTGTGAAAGTACTTGCCAAGGAAAACAAAGATTGAAACGTCCCCTTTTTAACAAATATACACGACTGTCCTTAAGCTGAAACACAATATTTTTAGCGCAACGCTATCTGACTTTAAATAATCTCTACAAGAGAATGGCCCTGACTAACATTAACCTGTACTTTTCACAAATCACTTACCTCACAAAAATCTTGGTTACTCCCCCTACTGCAATACAGCAAGCGCCACTACTGTCAGCTAAATAAAAGATTCAAACTATGGAAGGCACTAACTACTGATAGGGATAGTTAGCAAATGAAAGATATTAATAGAGAACAAACAATGTATTTACCTTGATATCATATATATATATATATATATATATATATATATATATATATATATATATATATATATATATATATATATATATATAGCAGTTCAAGACAAATTTCAAAACTCCGCCATCTCTCTCCCCACATCCACCACTGCTGGCGGCTCACCTCCAACTGCGCTGTTCACAGCTGCCTAACACTACAATGGCGAGTATTACAACAATGCAAAGCAGCCACAGACTGCACACAGCACAGCCAGTGATTTTCATACAGAGGTGGCGTTACCAAAAAAAAAAAAACCTAAACAGCCTACTTACATAGCCCCCATGCTCCCCACAAAAAAATTTTACAAATTTTTTTGGGCACTGGCCAATACATATTTGTTAAAAGTTTTCATAATCGTAATTACAATAACAAAGAAATCAAATGCACACACTTATTGATACAATGTTGGTCAAAAGCTAAACTTTCTCACAGTCCATAAAGACAGTTCTAATCGTTCATCACAGTAAAATATCAGTGTTTTTCTCAAAGTCTGAGCAGTAAAAGAAAATGCACATGGAAGTAGTGGATTTCCATGCAATCTTGAAGAAGTAGCGTCCTTCCAACGGAAAGACAGTACTGACTCTCGACATGCTGACAGGTAATGGGCCACAACAGAGCAAACCCACAGCGGAGTCAGTCGAAGTTTTGAAGAGTATTGGTGGGTAGGTCATCACAGAGCAGACCTACTGTAGTCCTGGTAGAGATTACGGTATTGGTGGGCCACCAGAGGCGCAGACCCACTGCAGTCCTTGTAGAAATAATGGTACTGGTGAGTCAGCAAAGACGCAGACCCACTGTAGTCCTTGTAGAGATAATGGTACTGGTGGGCCACCAGAGGTGCAGACCCACTGCAGTCCTTGTCCAGCAGCCATCTGTTGTGACTGTGCAGGAGCACAATCACCATCGAAGATTCTTGCGGAGAATATAGCAAGTCCATAAACCACCACTTGTGCACGCACAGAAAAATTTTTTTTTGAAATGTCCTTAGAACCAGCAATGCTGTTATCCAGTCCCTTGCTTAATTATTAACACACGTGCAAACACTAACAGTCCCTACTTCTCACATATTGTCCATATACTATGACCAACAGAAACGTGTGCAGTGAAATGATACTTAATTTGAAGAACTGGTGTCAATTACAATATTATAACATGAGAATACAATTACAAAGGTACAAAATACATTATTAAAGAACATAACAATACAGATAACATTTGTAGTACAGGTTTTACATCAGAATAGAAATAAACATATACATCAATGTTACAGGAATTATGAGATAAGTAGATACATAAAAGATCAGAATAAATTTTGAAACATCAACTTCACACATGAGCATTAAAACAGAACAGAATAAATAATGTCTAAGCATATTTACAAGGTAAATAACATATTATTAATGCCAATTATATTTGAGGATAACAGTATTCCTCATCATAGTGAATGAAGCTTAGTATTAGAAAAATTCTACAACATAAGTCTTATCAGATAAACATATAAATACAGGAAAAACATAAATACACAAGGGAACACAAACACATAGTGGGATAACACAAGGAAAGGACAGGGTTTCTTTTACTGCAGTATTTTGCAAACAAAACTTTCTTTACTTCTCAGAGATCTCCCTTCGTTCCTCACTATTTCCAAAAAGTCCTATCTATACCTGTTTTCTGTATTCTAACCATATTTCTTTCAAAATAATTATGGCTCATTGTACAATACTCATTTTGGCCCAAATCTTTTTTTATATACCTTGTCAATGCATTGCTTCCAATTCATCATAGTTAGTTTCTTATATAGTCTACCCCCTCTTAAGCTAACTTAAATCTACTGAGCTCAGATGCTAAACTAAGGGACGAGGCAATGCAGCAGCACAAAACAATTAACACAAACAGCAATGATCAAAAATACAAATGGCGAAGCAAGCAACATAAATTATAACTAATATAAGGCAATGAGCAGCAAACAAGAAAAAATAAATCAGTAGTAAAACTGGCTTAAAAGAATAATACAAAGTGAAATTTAGTAGCACTATGCATGGCAAACAGCATCAGCAAATAAAATTTAAACCTAGACCTCAAGCAGAAAAAAAATATTACACTAAAAATGGCCATGTCTAATACCTATGTCACATCTTAACACTAGAGTGATGCATCACAATTTATTCTACAAAAGAAATTAACAAGTACTTGAAAAAAAACTATGATTGCAGTTCCTGTGAAGGTAAATGTCTTTTTGTGCTCCCTCATTTTTTTTAAAAAAAATTATTATTTACTCGATCTGTAGACAGAAAAGATTTATATTAGTACATCTATAAAATTTTATTTTAACCAATGCTGCAGTGCAGCTAGAAACTAGATATCAAATGAAATAAGCAATTACGCAAACCGAAGCATAAAAATATCATTCAATAGTCATGTGGCATTTCATAAGTTAGTAGAAATTCTCTCAACTCTCGTAGAAAGACGCTTGTCAGAATCAGGTGTGCAGATATAAAAATATTTCTCGTCATTTCATTAGGCATTTCTGTAAATATCATAAATTAAGAGCTCCACAGTGTCAACATATGTTTTCAAGTTCGACCGTGTCGTTTTTGCGATGCTCTCTACAAAGAAACGTCAATAGCGAGGATAATGGCCTCCCTTTCTTTTTTTTTTTTTCTACGTGTGCCGCTGAAAAGGGCTCGCAATAATGGCTTTTTCTCCAGGCGTCTGACACACCTGGCCGCTCACAACGAATTACTTCACGGTCACTTACCTTTCTTAACGAAATATTTACGACAGCAGTTTTCGCTACAGCGACAGTCTCATATAAAAATTTCATAGGTCAAGAATATGCGTTACAAA
The DNA here is from genome assembly GCF_023898315.1 of Schistocerca nitens. Taxonomy (NCBI): domain Eukaryota; kingdom Metazoa; phylum Arthropoda; class Insecta; order Orthoptera; family Acrididae; genus Schistocerca; species Schistocerca nitens. The sequence continues at coordinate 555,365,530 of NC_064615.1, read as the reverse complement.
TCTGTAGAAACAAAATCGTATGAATATAACAGCGTCCAAAAAATTTTCGCCAGCATTGTGATACCTTCACGCATATACACACATTTCATAACTCGTAAAGTACGATTCTTGGTTTCCAACAACCTTTTTCACAAACCATAGTCCCTAACTTCTATTCATTATTCATATACATATTCGTCGACACTTCTTCAATATTTCATCTTAACAAATGCATAGCATAATCAAATTCTTCATATAACATCAGCTTATTAATCATAAACATACCTCAACAGCATAATACACATCGTCGTCGTAAAAATAACATCAAAACACCTCAGTCAAATCTGAAAAACGTCGTAGCTTTCTGCAATAATGCCAAAACCTAAAAAAATTCTCTGCTCATTTCAATAGTGTCATCTACCTCAAACGTACTTTAAAAATCATGATCTCATACCAAATATATCATTCAAAGCTCTCATAGTATCACAATGGTTCCAAAAAAATATGAACAGTTTACAAAGTACAGACAAAATACAATTTCTTAAGTGTGAAGTTACCCAACTGTGTAATTGCGTAAACATGTGTCACTGATGTAGTGAAAAAAAGTTTATCTCTCAGTTAAATGATCAGATAGCTGTGTAATTTGTGTGTTGGAGAAATATGGTACCGATGTGTAAAGTTGTATAAGCAAATACCATATTAGCTAGGGCTCCTTGTGCTTGCCAAACACATGATACACAAAGTAAGCGTGTACCCCCCTGAGGATTAATGTAATTATACTCTCAGGTGTTACAGATTACAGCAATGGAATGAAATATATCACGGAAAACTTTCTTTGCAATTTAAAAATCTTTAAAAATAAATGTTTTAAGTACAAAAGTAATCACTCAAATACATGTCCTGTAGCGATAAACTGTGCGACATGTTGTAAGATAGTCTCTGTGGAAGTCTCGTAGTTATCGTCCTCCGAAAGCTAAGTTCTGCAGAAGTCAATGTACTTACCTCATGATAAACAAAAGTGAAATGCTTTGCATATAGATATCTTAGTTATTACGCTTATTGTTGTGATGAAGAAAGTACTGTGCTGTGACGTATTGTTGTGCCACGGAAAAGGCTGTCTCATTGTAGCTATACCACAAAAGTTAAATACTAAAACATGTTTTACTTTCCAGAAGAATTCAGAAAAATTGTGCAGATACAAAACAGATACACCGCAAAAGCAACATTGTAAATTGTCACTCAATAGTAGCGTCGTGATAACATCGTGTAGCTCTCACATAAACTAACCACTGTGTCCTCTGGTGTCTCACAGAAAGTACTTTAAATCCAGAATGTTTTTTTTTTAAGTAAACCAAAATGTTGCATGAAAATCTTATTAGCGTTGCCGGTATATGTTCTAAGTATGTGATCCTTATAGTCGTTACGTGATAGTGGAACTAACAAGCAAGAATGTACAAATACAACAACACTGTGTCGTCTATTCACAATAACAATGCATTCGTAATTTTTGTTGAAATAAGTTCTCTTGGTTCTTGACTGGATATTTAACTTCAAACATTGTTGCATATTAACAGATTCTAAGTCTGACAAAGCATACTAGAAACGTGAAGTGAAAAATTTTATGGCAAAGACTAAGTTAAAAAGCAGATTATCTATCAATAAACGGTTTTACATGTGAAATGTGGTGCAAACCTTTACTCTTACTACTATGCAGAGCTCCAACTTTAACGCAATTGTCAAGTGGTATACGTCGGTAAAGAATACTGGAATTTTTCTCAAGGTTAGCGTCTATGTTATTTTTCCCTGAGCTGAGCCAGCTGGCGCACGCGGCTGCCTGCTGTGCGGGTCATTGTCTGTCTCTTTGTTGGCGCGCGTCGTTATTGGGGTTTGAAGACCTAACTTCTACAAATTCGCCTTGCCGAGAGGGCCCAGCTCTGTTTAAATCCCGCCAGTTCTGATACATTTCAGGTCTGTCGTTACGAATATATCGTCTGTCGTCATGTCGGTAGGTTCCGTAGTTTCTTCCTTGTCGGTTAAGTGGTGGAGAATTTCTCCCTGAATCGTAACTGCGCGCTGGACCGTTGCGTCTAAAGTTATTCTGTCTCCCGTAATAATAATTATTTTGGTTCCCATATTGTCTGTTTCTCTGATTGTCTCTGTAATAGTCATTACCGCGGAGAGGTGATCTTTCCCTGTAATTATTACTACTCTGCCAACGGTTGTCATACGGGTGGTGTCTGTTTTGGTCACGATTTACGTTATAAGAATAGCCTTGTCGTGTATTATTTCTGTCATCGCGGAATTGTGGCAGATGTGACCTGTAATTGTTGTGTTCCTGTTCTCGCGTTCCGCGATTGTCAGTGTCAATTTCCAGTTCTTGTAACAGTCCCTGAAAAGCTTCAATGTCGTCTTTGCAACGTCCTGCTAAAATAATATGCCGTAAATGTTCAGGTAATTTGATTAAGCAAATTCGGATGAGTTCTGAGGGGCTGTATGGGTTTGAAAGATACTGATTCTTATGCAACATGTCTTCAAAATATTCCATAATACTGGAAAATTCAGATTGTTCGAAACGTTTCATCATTATGATGCTATGTTTTACTCGGTCTTGTGTGGCTTGAGACCAATATGCTGAGAGGAAGGCATGATAAAAATCTCCTTCACTGTGACAATCGTGAATGACCGATCGCATTCTTACAGCTGGTTCATTCTCCAAGTAGCCACACATAAATTCTAACCTGTGCTCCAATGACCAGTTGGGAGGAAAACAATGAGAGAATTGATGGAGCCACGCTTGTGGATGAATGTCGTTGGCAGAATTCTTAAATGTTTTGAATTTACGTGTAGTAATGAACAGCTTATAGTCAAAATCATCATGTCGGCGAGTCGCATGTCGGTCATTGTTACGTCGTTTCGGCGGTTCCATCTCATAATTCGGTGTACCTTGCCAATTTCTTTCATAATTTCCGAAGTGTCCTGTGTTATTATTTTGTGGGTGTTCCGTATTTCTAAGTCCCTCTTCCCGTGTTGGAGCGCGAGTGTCCTCTGAAATATGAAATTTTTGTATTACTTGCGCCAACTGATCTTGTACTTCCCGGATTTCTCTTTTGTATTGCGTGTTAATTTGATTCTGATTTTGTTTGAATTTCTTAATTTGTTTATACTCTTCCGTGTCAGTGATGGCTACAGGTCTTGTGTCATTCAGATCCTCATCTACCTTTGTAGATAAGTTAGTGAACTGATCCGAAAGTTCGGCTACTTTCTCCGATAGTGTACTTATTTCCTCAGTGTGTTTTTCTGAACCAAGTTTCAGAGTATCTACTGTGTCCTTTAAGTTTTCCTGAGTTTTTGCAAGTTGCGTAACCGAATCGGTAGATGCAACTGAGTCAATTTTAGCTTGCAAGGTGTCGTGATTTTCATGAACAATGGTTTGCAGTTCTTTTATGGCTGCTTCGTGATTCTGTAATGCATTTTCATGCCGCGAAAAAATGGGTTAAAAATGCTCACAAATTTGTGTTTTTACGTCATTACAGACTTTTTGACATTTCGATTCAATGTTATGTAACTCACTAGTTAAATCTTCACGTGTTTGTTCAAGTGTGGTGTCTAACTTTTGAAGCTTTTGCTGTGTTTGTCTCTGATTTTGTTCCATTGTGTCTAACTGTTGCTGTGTTTGTCTCTGGTGTTGTTCCATTGTGTCTAACTGTTGCTGTGTTTGTCTCTGGTGTTGTTCCATTGTGTCTAACTTTTGAAGATTTTGTTCCATTGTGTCTAACTTTACAAGCTTTTGTCCCATTTGTTGCATTAATTGTAATAACAATGCACTGGTGTCTGAAACATGTTCCTCAGTGCTTTTCGGCAGTGAATTTGCACCGGCAACATTCACATTTTGATAAGCGGAAAATGTGTCTTGACTCATTTCCCTATGCACAATTACCAAATTACTACTTTGAACATCAGTTAATTCATTACTCGGTGGCGCTAACACACTGCTTTCGTCTTTACTGTCATTTCTCAGTTTACTTTGGAGCCTAGTATTACGTTTTTCACACGCCATTATTGTCACAGTATTTCACACGACAACACAGAAAAACACAATTTGAAGAGCAAAAATAAGAGAACACATTAACATAACACTGAAAATAATATCTAGTTAATTGCAGCTGCGAAATACTTGGTGCAAATCTACATGCATGCCACACCTGTTTTACTGTACAACAATGAAAGACTGCAACTACAAAGGAGATTCTCTCTACAATTACGCGCTAGCAATAAACAAAATCTACACTAATTACACAAACTACAAGAAAAAATCAGAAGATTCCAGTGAGGTATCCTAGGCTAAGGGTCGACATATGAAACGTCCCCTTTTAAACAATTTTACAAGACTGTGCTTAACCTGACACACAATATTTTTAGCGCAACGCAATCTGACTTTAAATAATCTCTACAAGAGAATGGCCCTGACTAACATTAACCTGTACTTTTCACAAATCACTTACCTCACAAAAATCTTGGTTACTCCCCCTACTGCAATACAGCAAGCGCCACTACTGTCAGCTAAATAAAAGATTCAAACTATGGAAGGCACTAACTACTGATAGGGATAGTTAGCAAATGAAAGATATTAATAGAGAACAAACAATGTATTTACCTTGATATCATATATATATATATATATATATATATATATATATATATATATATATATATATATAACTGCTATATATATATATATAGCAGTTCAAGACAAATTTCAAAACTCCGCCATCTCTCTCCCCACATCCACCACTGCTGGCGGCTCACCTCCAACTGCGCAACGCTACGCGCTGTTCACAGCCAGCTGCCTAACACTACAATGGCGAGTATTACAACAATGCAAAGCAGCCACAGACTGCACACAGCACAGCCAGTGATTTTCATACAGAGGTGGCGTTACCAAAAAAAAAAAAAACCTAAACAGCCTACTTACAAGATCCCAGGGTCGACTCCGTGTCCGGCAGATGGTTTTAATTTGACAGCAAGTTTCAGTCCTTCCGTTGTTCTGCAATGGCACTGTTTCATCACAGAATTTCCTAATATGTAATGAGAAGCCTTGTGCTGTTATCTGTCAGACAGGTACGTAACGTTATACCGTGGGACCCTGATATTGTATGCGTCTGTCAGGATCAACTGTGTGGCACATTGAATTAGAAAAGCCGGCCGGTGTGGCCTGCGGTTCTAGGCGCTACAGTCTGGAACCGAACGACCGCTACGGTCGCAGGTTCGAATCCTGCCTCGCGCATGGATGTGTGTGATGTCCTTAGGTTAGTTAGGTTTAATTAGTTCTAAGTTCTAGGCGACTGATGACCTCAGAAGTTCAGTCGCATAGTGCTCAGAGCCATTTGAGCCAATTAGGAAAGAAGTGTGCTTCTTGGACCTAAAGAACATCATCAATCAGCGCTTACTGACTTCAGCACAGTAAACCCTTCCAACAGAAAGGCTTCATCATTATAGGCACTCTACTTAAAACTGATACGATTTCGTTGAATTGAGTCTCCCGAAGACAAGAACGATAAAATGACCACATCATAATCTCTCTTCATTTCATCCAGATGCAGCATCGTCGTTGTATGTCCTCATGTCGTCAACAGTCTGTTCCAAAATTCCGATACTTTCTGTTTCGTTGAGAAGATAGCGTTTCGTAATCGTCCTTGGTTTCCTAATGAGCGATCTAAGTTTCTCCCTGATTTACAAAATAGAACGTTTATTTCTGTGCATAATTGTATCTGGAGATGCTGGCAGAGTATGTAATTGACGTCATGTGCGAAAAAACTGGCTAACCCTCAAATGTAAAAATTTATAGACAAATGTTGCCATCTGTTGCTTGGTACGGGGTGGGACCATTGTCAATTTTGATAGTTCCCGTGACGAGGAACAGATGGCAAGACTTATCTCTAAGCTTTTACACCTGAGGGTTAGCCCGTTTTCCGCGCATATCTTCATATACAGCTTCTGCTACATTTTATCCACACATTGTGTGGGTATTACGTTTGGTATTTCTCTAAAGGAGTGTACCCAGGACTTAATAATGTTGTCATAATGTCGTCTGAACATGTCTGACTTCATACAACTAACATACAGGCTTTCATTGTCTCTTCTTTAGTGTTTGGTCTTGGTCCTCAGCCCCTGCTTCTAAGATGACAATACAACTGGTATTTTCACTCACCGACTTGTCTTTCCTAATCATTCCCATTTACTCAGAATGATAACTGCATCATAGTATGAGACAGCTAAAGAGCAGCAAAGTTTTTGCTCATTCCGTCATGTTCTTTAACAACTGAGCTATCTTTTGGAACGTATTTAGTGCAGATAGTAATTGTCCCTTTGTGATACCTGTTCCTCTGAATTCATCAAATGCTCTAGTCATTTCAGGCTGAGATTTTCAACTGCGGCTCTCTTATCAACTATCGGATTTCATCTAGGCATCAAGCTTTGTCCAATTTGGGCTGTTCTTCAGTCTTTATTTCTGCGCCAGCGGTACTGTGCCTGGCTCTTGCTGCAATTTTCTCTCCGGTTCTCGTCTAGTCACATATTTTCCGCTTCAGGGACTTGTCAGCTTGGTGTTCTCCACAGATTGGCAACACGTTGTTCTATTGTAGAAAATTCTGGAAATGCAGATGTAAGCTATGCGCGAAACACTTGTATCCAGTTATCTGTCGGCCTCCGTTAGTAACTCTAAAGTGTTATATAGTACATAGTATTCAAAGAAATGTGACTGACGCCCGAACGACAGGGATTCACATGCACTGAGAATAAAAAATAGCCCATTGAGAATGGATAACTACTAGGCGAAATCTGGATGTGCATAATAAAATCTAAAAAGGACGACTGATTGCTGCACTCTATAATTTATAAGTCACATACAGTCGCTGAATGCATCCACTTTCGAAATGGAAGGTAACCTGCTGAACTCTAATGTGAACGTTTCTTCGCTCATGGCACATGTAAATGTCATGCGCCGTCCTCACGATCCAAATTTGCTGACAGCAAATTGAGAACCTTGGGCGGTACCCACTATATTAGAAGCTCCAGGTGATACTGGAGTGCTGTATAGTGGTCTCTCGATTTCTCTCCCAAGCTAGGACCAAATTCAGCCAGTGGAGAGGCTTGCTGGAGAACAACCCTATACGTTTTTCTTCTACTTAATGCGCTGTGGGACCAATAAGTAACTCGGATCGTGGAAACAATTATCTGGAGGGTATCGTTTCTGACTGATAATACGAGGGTTGACTGAAAAGTAATGTCTCCACCTTCGTAACTCTTAAACAGATGGCAGCGTTGATATGTGGCAGGTACTGGCTTGTTCCGTAGCCTCTTCTCTACATCCGGAGTTGGCGGGAAGCCTTAGCATTGTACGGTTGTGTTGGTAGACTGTAAAGTATGGAACCCTGCGCAGACGGCCGGTCAATGCGATTTAAGCAACGTGCACTCATTGAATACTTGACAGCAGAAGGTGTCACACGAAAGGAGATTCATCAGAGAATGAAAGCAGAATGGCGAAAGGCGTCACCTTCATTCTATTAACGTGAGAGGAGTTGTTGGCAAATTTCAAGTCTGTGCGCTTTCATTTCAGGAGTCAGCATCTGGGGTACCCATTGCGCAGCACAGATCTTCCGATAGCCAAGCAAAGCAATAATTTGACCCACACGTTCTTGTGAAATGCCGATTGTGCTTGCAATTTCTCTCTGAGTGATGACTTCTACAATACTTTACGCAAGTTACGGGTGAATCGGAAGAGCACTACTGGCCGAGTGCACCAACCTTTTTGCAAAATGCAAGATAACCAAGGTCCCGTGATCACTGCTCAAAGTAAACCACGTCTAAAATAGCTCTGCAGTGCACAAACATTAATCGCCGATCGGCAAACCGTAGTCAGCCAACCATGCATTTGACAGCTGTTAACTTCGTTGATTTGCAATAGAAGGCGCCCAGGTGATGCAAAGATGTTAATAGAGATATGAATTTGCGCACGAAATCCTGTACACATATGTTTTGTACTTAAAAAAATGGGTCAAATGGCTCTGAGCACTATGGGACTCAACTGCTGTGGTTATCAGTCCCCTAGAACTTAGAACTACTTAAACCTAACTAACCTAAGGACATCACACACATCCATGCCCGAGGCAGGATTCGAACCTGCGACCGTAGCAGTCGCGCGGTTCCGGACTGCGCGCCTAGAACCGCTAGACCACAACGGCCGGCTTTTGTACTCAATCGCTGGTAAGTGACGTCATTGTCACATGCTCTCACTTTCGACAACAAGCAGAAGTGTGTTTATACCTTGCTACTGGTCCGTTCACTTATGGTTGGCGAAATGTAAAACAAAGGAACACCAAATTTTTCGAAGTACAAGATGGATATATAGGTCTCTACTTGATCAGTGCGAAAGCATGAGTTCTTGCAAATAAAAGAACTGACGGCTGCAGTATAAAAGAAGAAATGTACACGGTCTCGTTTCGACCATTTTTTTCGTTTCTTCCGTTTAATTCGAATACCTGAGTAATTTAAGTATAAAATTCGTCAAATATATGCTAATTGACACATCTTCGTGTCATTTTTATGAAAAATGCACGTCTTCTTATTTCTAACTATACAGGGTGTTACAAAAAGGTACGGCCAAACTTTCAGGAAACATTCCTCACACACAAAGAAGGAAAATATGTTATGTGGACATGTGTCCGGAAACGCTTACTTTCCATGTTAGAGCTCATTTTATTACTTCTCTTCAATTCACATTAATCATGGACTGGAAACACACAGCAAGAGAACGTACCAGCGTGACTTCAAACACTTTGTTACAGGAAATGTTCAAAATGTCCTCCGTTAGCGAGGATACATGCATCCACCCTCCGTCGCATGGAAACCCTGATGCGCTGATGCTGTCCTGGAGAATGGCGTATTGTATCACAGCCGTCTACAATACGAGCACGAAGAGTCTCTACATTTGGTACCGGGGTTGCGTAGACAAGAGCTTTCAAATGCCCCCATAAATGAAGGTCAAGAGAGTTGAGGTCAGGAGAGCGTGGGGGCCATGGAATTGGTCCGCCTCTACCAATCCATCGGTCACCGAATCTGTTGTTGAGAAGCGTACGAACACTTCGACTGAATTGTGCAGAAGCTCCATCGCGCATGAACCACATGTTGTGTCGTACTTGTAAAGGCACATGTTCTAGCAGCACAGGTAGAGTATCCCTTATGAAATCATGATAACGTGCTCCATTGAGCGTAGGTGGACGAAACTAAAATGTGCTCTAACATGGAAATTAAGCGTTTCCGGACACATGTCCACATAACATCTTTTCTTTATTTGTGTGTGAGAAATGTTTCCTGAAAGTTTGGCCGTACCTTTTTGTAACACCCTGTATACTGTATACAAAAATTCAGTTTTTATTGCAAACAAACATTATTAATTACCAATCTGTTATAAAAATTGTTAATCAAGATTGTATGGTTAGAAAACAACAAATTAAATTTTTTCTACCTTTTTGTATTTTACACTTCACGCAAATGCTCAATAACATCCACCTTTGTTGAAAAATTTCAATCTGCGAGGAACCGAAACCACGCAGCGAGAAAGCACGCTGATACAGAGCCACACACGTTCTCGACAAAAATTGCTTCATTTTAACGTATTAACCATGCTCGGAAAACTTAGAAGTCGATTTTCTCGAGAATTTTCAAGAGCTGTATCGAACTCCTTTGGGAGATGTATATTTGGTTTTTGAACTTCATGTATCATAAAAATAAAAAAATCACAAGAAATCGATTATGGTGTGGCGCTCTTCTTGAAAAAATTGGTGATGTGTCACATGTGGAGGCACAATTTAATTATACTCCTGGTAAGTTTCATTAATTAATTAATGAACTTTCTGGGTTCGTCTTACATGTAAGGCACGATGTACGATACTCTATACTATCTGATATTTTGATGGTGGGCTATGAATGAAACCCCTAAATAAATAAAATTTCAACAACAAATGGACTGCTATTATTAGCGGCCAAAAATCAGTGACTTAAGGTACTGTCTCAGTACATCGAAACATCCCGCCATCTTAACACCATACGCTTATAAAAACCCTGGTCATCGCAGGAAAATCGGGCGTGAGCGACGGTTAAATTTAACCGTAGTCAACTCCATCGTTTAACTCTGATCGAGATCCGGGCTTCATAATTTGCGTTGAACAGGTCACATGCCGAATTTAGTGTGGTTAAATTTCAATAGAGGTTGGTTCACTCGGCCGTACGTCTTGTATTGTATAGTGTTTACTAAATTTTGAGTTTGTAGAAGAGCTCGTCTTCAACTTACGTGGTACTGATCTCAGGGCTTCAATGATTTAATGGGATGGATAACGTTAGTTTTAACTTCCACATTCTACTGACTTCCATGCTCCGGTCCGTATATTCCAATTACCGCTGAGCCGTCCCCTTATTAACGTCCCAATCACATGTGACATACGTCGATGAAGAGCCACAATCTTTTATCTAGCTGACATACAGAAGTGTTAGGTTTGTTAGCTTCAGCCTTTCGTCAGTACATATTTAGTTAAAGTTGCAACATAAAATCCCTCAGGAGTTGTGTCAGCGATATGCGAATACTGAGTTCACCTTACGTCACTGCTTTTTGGCCGCTAGCAACAACAGTCCATTTGTTGTTAACAGTTTATTCATTTAGATGTTTCATGCATAGCCCACCGTCAGAATATCAGATACTACAAAGTATCGTGTTACATTACTTCAATTTTAATACTCATTGCGCACCAACGTTAGGGATGAAACCATGTGACAGCACGTTCTGTTTAATGTTTTTTCTCCGATTTTCTGATGGTGGTGTGTGCGCGAATGTCATAAATTAATAACGTTTTAACAACAACAACATTAGTGGAGAAAAAGAAGTGGTAAACGACGTGCACGGTAAGTATTTGTCGGTCGCGCATGATAATGTTACATCTAGCTGTCGTGACCGTTTAGGTGTGTGGTCGTGCCATTCACTGGAGACTTCTAGTACTCCAAGAGCTCTGCACAAGTGCCAGTAAAGATGTGAACACAGCTTGCTGTGGGTCTTGGGGTGTTCATTCTTTGCCAGTATATGGAAACCTGATATTATGTGGTCCACTATCTGCGAGTGTAGTCCACATAGCCGGAGTGTATCGTATTGAGGTTTTGATTGTAACTTTTCCATAATTCTTCGTCCTCAAGGCCTGATTTTGGGGTCTACTGTTAGTTTCTTACTCATTATTCATTCTTCCTCTTTACACAGATACATCTGAGCTCTGTCAATATTTACGCAGGCAGACTGGGCACCGAGCAGATTTGTTTTAGCTTTTTCTGAGTTTTCATTCTGACGTTACGTTGCAAAAGTGATTCAATATCTGTACTTTCTCCGTCCTATGAGTATTTTCTTGAGACCTTTTTAGCCTGGGCAATAATTCCTCTATTTCCAGTTGCCATATCGCATTGTGTTATTTGGCACTTTAGTGGGTCAGTCACTTATTGGGCCACTATCTGTCACACCCAACTACAGCATTATAGTACGCCGCCTCTATTGCCTCAAATCTCGTCCTCCTTCCGCATATGACACATATAATCTCCCAGTGTCAGCTCTGGCGCGAAATACACCGTTCACGGTCGGTAACTTGGGTGTATTACTATTCGCATGTCTAGTTGGATCCAGTCTACCAGGTCGAAACAATATTCAGTTAAACAAACTAGCAGTAACCCTATAGCCGTGACTTTTTCCTTGAAGCTGAATTTGGTTCTCGGGATCAGTTTCACTATCCTGTATTGTTTTTGAAGAAATTTATCCTTCACCGGAACTCTTAAAATTTTATTATTCTCCTCTGTACCAAGGTTCTTACGTCTCCACATTCTAGATTTCTAACATAGTATCTTCATTCTTGAATATTATTATGGTCACGCCCTAGACAAAATATTACCGAGTTAAATATTGCAGAAATACAATACCAAAAATATATAGGGTGATTCAAAAAGAGTACCACAATTTTAAAAATGTGTATTTAATGAAAGAAACATAATATAACCTTCTGTTATACATCATTACAAAGAGTATTTAAAAAGTTTTTTTTCACTCAAAAACAAGTTCAGAGATGTTCAATATGGCCCCCTCCAGACACACGAGCAATATCAACCCGAAACTCCAACTCGTTCCACACTCTCTGTATCATATCAGGCGTAACAGTTTGGATAGCTGCTGTTATTTCTCGTTTCAAATCATCAATGGTGGCTGGGAGAGGTGGCCAAAACACCATATCCTTAACATACCCCCAAAAGAAAAAATCGCAGGGGGTAAGATCAGGGCTTCTTGGAGGCCAGTGATGAAGTGCTCTGTCACGGGCTGCCTGGCGGCCGATCCATCGCCTCGGGTAGTTGACGTTCAGGTTTCATAACTAACCTTTTTCGTAGGACTCTCCATACAGTTGATTGTGGAATTTGCAGCTCTCTGCTAGCTCTGCGAGTCGATTTTCCTGGGCTGCGAACAAATGCTTGCTGGATGCGTGCTACATTTTCATCACTCGTTCTCGGCCGTCCAGAACTTTTCCCTTTGCACAAACACCCATTCTCTGTAAACTGTTTATACCAACGTTTAATACACCACCTATCAGGAGGTTTAACACCATACTTCGTTCGAAATGCACGCTGAACAACTGTCGTCGATTCACTTCTGCCGTACTCAATAACACAAAAAGTTTTCTGTTGAGCGGTCGCCATCTTAGCATCAACTGACGCTGACGCCTAGTCAACAGCGCCTCAAGCGAACAAATGTACAACTAAATGAAACTTTATAGCTCCCTTAATTCGCCGACAGATAGTGCTTAGCTCTGCCTTTTGTCGTTGCAGAGTTTTAAATTCCTAAAGTTGTGGTATTCTTTTTGAATCACCCTGTACACTGAGATGACAAAAGTCATGGCTTAGCGATATGCACATATAGAGATGGCAGCAGTATCGTCTACACGAGGTATAAAATGGCAGTGCACTGGCAGAGCTATCATTTGTATTCAAGTGATTCACATGAAAAGGTTTCCGACGTGATTATGACCGCACGACGAGAATTAACAGACTTTGAACGCGAATGCAGTTGGAGCTAGACGCATGGGGCATTCCAATTCAGCAATCGTAAAGGAAATCACTATTCCGTGATCCACAGCGCCAAGAGTGTGCCGAGAATGGCAAATTTCAGACATTACCTCTAACCACGGACAACGCAGTAGCCCACTTCCATCACTTAACGACCAAGATCAGCGGTGTTTGAATAGAGTTGTCAGTGCTACAGACAAGCAACACTCTGTGAAAAAAAACCACACAGAAATCAATGTAGGACGTGCGAAGAAAGTATCCGTTAAGACAGTGCTGCAAAACTTGGCGTTAATGGGTTGTGAGAGCAGCGAGTGCCTTTGCTAACAGCACGACATCGCCTGCAGCGCTTCTTCTGAGCTCGTGACCATGTCGGTTGGACCCTAGATGACTGATGAGATGAGTCCCGATTTCAGTTGGTAAGAGCCGATGGGAGGGTTCGATTGTGGTGCAGAACCAGTGAAGCCGTGTACCCAAGTTGTCAACAAGGCACTGTGGAAGGTGGTGATGACTCCATAATGGTGTGGGCTGTGTCTATATGGAATGGACTGGGTCATTTGATTACGCTCGTATGCTTGGAGACCATTTCACGGACATCATGTTGTCAAGCAACGATGGAACTTTTATGCGTGATACTGCGCCAAGTCACTGGGCCACAATTGTTCGCCGTTGGTTTGAAGAACATTCTACACTATTCGAGCGAATAATTTGGTCACCCAGATCTCCCGACATGAATCCCATTAAATATTTATGGAACACGAGAGGTTACTTGGTGCACAAAATCCTGCACTGGAAAGACATGCGCAATTACGGATGGCTCTAGAGGAAGCTTGGCTCAACATTTCTGCAGAGGAGGTCGATTTGACGCATTACGCTGGACAAAAGGAGGTACGGCACGATATTAGGAGGTATTCCATGACTTCTGTCACCTCAGTGTTCAAAGTACACAAACTGGAGAGGCTGAATAAATCTCGACATTCAAAATTTTACAGCTGTTTCATAAGCTTCGGTCGTCTATATTACAGGTCTCATCCAGCTTTATGCAGAGAGGCAGCAGTTATAATTCATCATCACATTTACGCAGAAGCCCTCCAGCTATGCATCTTCTATGGGGTGCCGGTTGTGATTATTAGGACATCCATAGAGGCTGTTAGTCCGATTCCTAATGACCCACAGAGAAAGGAAGCTCTCCATAAGATCATGCAAATTTTAATGAAATGTCAATATCACGAAATGGAAACTTCTTATTGAATGATAATTACTAAGGGTGGCCCAATCGAACAGGAAAATATGGGTACCTCACATGACTTTCCCTGCTCCTTCAAGTAAACTGCCTTGTTCCGAGCCAGCTATAAGAAGCCGTCCTTGGTTGCAGAAAATGACAGGCCTGCACAGTAATAAAAGGAAGGCAAGAGAACAATTAAGTTTGCTAGTCAGTCACTATTAGTACTAAATACTGTCTGTGGTTTTTATGCAGCGTAAAATGGTCAACTACAATGACCAAGCGGATGTGCATATGAGATTATGAAACATGTTGCATGACAATTTAGGGATGAGCTGCGACATGGCACCTCCCTCATCTCGTCAGGTTACTTTTACAGTGTCAGTCAAGTTTATTGTTCCTATTCCGAGACGTCTATATCATGCAGGGTAAGGTAATCCGCAAACTCACCTGAGAAAATGTGCTATATCTACTAAAACCGCACCAACGTCTTGTGACGTGTGGCATGATGGAGTAGAAATTTAAGATGACGTAACGTAACTGCTACAATCTACAGACTACCAGTATAATTCGTATTCTATCTTACAGCATTATTAATGAGGTTATAATAATAATCGCAGGCTATTCTGAAGTAAATATAAAGTCGCTACGCATCATAGTAAACTTGTAGCATGAACAAACGTCTTTAACTTGTTACGCGCGCAGTGAGTCCTGTGGGGATTGACAATTGTAATGGTACTTGAATTACGCAACCATTACGGCACCTCACCTGAACCTCTCGATACCAGTAATATTCTACTGTATTTCTGTTAACTACTTAACATATTTATGAGACAACATTCAGATTTGATTTCATTTGTGATACATCGATATGTTTATATTGCAATGATATTATTCTTATGTGTATTCTTTCTTTTGTCACTATTATGTGTATTCTTTCTTTTGTCACTATGATCTTTGACGTACTTGTAACTCTGATTTTTGTGCACGTAAGCGACTATCAGTTAGTTGTTGTTAGAGAGTCGGACGTTGAGAAAGTCAAGTGTTGGACGTCATGTTGGAAAGACGCATAACGTAGTCAGCTTATAAAATGTAAACTTTAACAGTGACAGTGAGGAAGATGTTTTCAAGTATGTTTTGTATTGTGAAGTGATGTTTTGTGTTTACGAGATATTGCAATTAAAAGGAAGTGTAACTTAAATTCGGAGTGCTGATTGCTTTTTTTACATCACCATTGGCCAGCAAAAGTGTAATCTCCAAGAATGGTTTGAGAAGCGCACCTACAAAACTTTTGAATGTATCAGAATAAAACCTAGGCCTCTTTGCATTCGAGCTTGGAATCATAATCACCTAGATTTTCAACGATTGAGTCATGATAATACGAGATCAGCGTGGGAAACACAAAAATATGAGTGCCTAGTTTTTTGATTATTACATGAAATGACTTTATTAACTGTGCTCTAATGACACCTGCCACATAATATGACTGTTGTTGCCCGAAAATGCAGTATTTAGCAGCGTGAGCAACACCACAATCGTTATTAAAATTTTGACCTTTGTTGTGGTAGGGTTGTTAGACAATGCACTTTTCGCTTGCACGACATCAGTGCATGGGAACAGATGTTGTGGTTTTAAATGAGTTTATTGAAACATTCATCACAAGAATGTGTTTATCTTCGCACATATTGGATAAGGTGACCACATGTTTAGTTAATTTTCTAGCTGCTCTTAATGCGACTTTCCCTCTTTTTTCCAACTGATGCTCGCTTCTTCTTGTAGCGACAATGACAGGAGTTCTTTCACGTAAATGCTCTGTGAGTGGATCTTCCAACTGTTTCCGTCACATTTTCCGTCCCGCCACTTCTTGGAATACGTATATCACATTCACAGCAGTGGTGTTTAAATAAAGATCGAATTGTAACTTTCGATGCCATTTTACTGCCCTTCCCAGTGTACTGTTATATGCACTCATTTGATCAGAAAGGTCGATATCAGTTTTTCTTTGTTGTATTCAATAACAGTTGTTGGCTTCTCATAAACATCACTTTGTTGCTGGCGCGCGGACTGTCCAGTAAAAGCCCAGTGAAATCTGCTCTACAGTCAACGTGTTAATACTGATACTTTTATTATTCATAATTATCTCTGCGGTTTCAGAAAACAACTACTTGAAAACTTCAAGACATAAAATAAATCTTTTATACCACTGAGGGATCATAGACCTTATTGCTTAACATAAATTTCAACTTGATATCTCTGCCCGTTCCTGAAAAAAAAGGGCGCGTAACAGATGGACAGACAGACAAACAGACGGGCAGACGACAAATGCCGGCCGTAGTGGCCGAGCGGTTCTAGGCACTTCAGTCTGGAACCGCGCGATCGCTGCGGTTGCAGGTTCGAATCCTTCCTCGGGCATGGATGTGTGCGGTGTCCTTAGGTTAGTTAGGTTTAAGTAGTTCTAAGTTCTAGGGGACTGATGACCTCAGCTGTTAAGTCCCATATTGCTCAGAGCCATTTTGAACCAGACGACAAATGACAAAAAGTTTCTTCGTGTGATGTAATCGCAAATCAACAACTTTCGGATTTTTCCTATAGTAGTATTTTGAAACCTTGCTTCTTCCCAAATTTTATGATTCTAAGTCAATGGGAAGTACCACACAGGTTTTGATGAGAGAGTTTGCGAGTATCAAAATATGTGACATAAATAGCCCTGCCTTTTGGCTGAACTGACTTTTACACCTCTACCCTTTCCAAGAAGAAGGGGTCTTAATTTTCGGGCAGACCGATGGACAACAAAGCGACCCTAAAAGTTTCCGCTTTTACCGATTGAGGTACAGAGCCCTAAAAATAGGCGCATGTTACTGGACAGAGCAACACTCCTAGTTTTTAACTAACATTACTCGTGCTGCACATGGGCACTTTTTATAGCGTGTCGAACATCACTAAATGAAGCTACTGCCCATGCTGCCCAGGAAAGCACAACGTAAGCAGTCTATATTTGAAAAATCTGTTCACCGGGTTGCCAGTCTACAGGCGTCACTATTTCGATGTAACAGTATGGAACGGATGATATGTATACATGTTCTCACATGCCAGCCCCCTAGAGGTTTTCCCTGCAATTACACCACGCCGTGTATTCCAGTTCAAAATCTGGGATTATGTTTTATCCGCTGATACGTGTGACTTGTAATTTTTAGGCAATAGTCTTCTGAAACTCAGAGGTACTCATGGATAACACTATATTTATGCTATGCGCCCACCAACTTACTTTTCTGAATAAGTGTTCAACATTATCACAAAATGAAAACAACTGCAACAGTTGTTGAACCAATAATATTTTACTGTTGAAAACAACAAAATATTATTGGTTCGACAACTGTTGCCGTTGTTTTCATTTTGTGATAATGTTAAAAACAACAAAATATTATTGGTTGAACAACTGTTGTCGTTGTTTTCATTTTTTGAAAATGGGCATGTACATTTGCTGTTGCCCTACGAAAATAACTCTTCGAATTTTCAACATTTTGTAATATTTTATGTTTTCCACGACTGCTTCTTATCTGACGCCTAAACATCTTTAATTTGAATGAGTTCACTGTTAGCCATTTCTTTGTCTTATAGTACAGTAAATTATTCTAATTCTTTTGTTCTAGAGACAGTTAATTCTCAGTATGCCATTTTTCCCACGACTGTCTTAATTGTCTTCACAGACAGAAGGGTTCTTGAAATGTTAGGTAATCATGCATATACAGGGAGTTTCAAAATTTCTATTACTGGTTTCTAGTGGATGTAGAGGAGACTTAGTACGTAAAGTTTTTATAAGGAACACACGTCCAGAAACACACCGTTTGAATATAACTAAATCTGAAGATCGTATCGCTTTTAAATCTTCCCCTTTACGGTACACACAAACTGAGAAGAGGACGCCTTCGTCAGTCCCTGTTGTAATTATGATATCACTTACTATTGTCGTCTGACTACAGCAACGACTGTGAGAGACTGATACGTTCGCAAGTACGGAAACCGAGTGTGGTGTTCTACAGATGCTCCACTCTAGATTCTAGAGTATGTCCTTCTTTGCATAGAAGAGAACCGAACCTCTTTCTTTCCTTTTTTCCGCATCTGCACAGTTTCGGCGTGGTTATTAACGGATGTGGCATGGTCGCCACCCCATTAGACTTCTGGGACAGAACATGTGCAGTCCAACTGTCAGCATGTAGTGTGATTGATGCGAGAGTGTCTGAAAGTTATAGAAATGTTTGCGAAAAGTATAACTGAGACGGGGCTTGGGTACAAACCGAGTATTCATCTTGTCAGATGTGGGAAACCGCCTAAAAACCACATCCCAGCTGGCCAGCACACCGAACCTCGTCATTAACCTACCAGGTGGACTCTATCCTAGGCCGGCACACCTCCCCATCCCAGAAGTAGTCCTTCAACATGAGCAGCTATCCAGGGAAGCTATAGAAGATAACAGGACGTGTACTCCAAACATTCCACATGCCACAGGCTCATGAAGAGCATATATGTCAAAGGTCGACTGTGTGCAAACCGTTAAGCAGAAATTACGAAAGTGATCAAAATTCAAATTTATTTTACATCATATAGTAGTTTTCTGGACATCGATTAATTACCATAACTTTATCTAGTAACTAACATCTGCAAGCCCTTGAAGCCTGTAATAGGAATTCTGAAACATCAGCCCTAGTCTGCCAATGGCATGTTCATCGTTGCATGATCCATCATTCACTGCCATCTTTTCAGGAGTGACTGGTACCCATAGTACTTCACTGTATGAACCGACGTTACAGCAGATGGAGAATTAGGATACAATTTAGGCTGATATGTACATATACGATTTTTTTTCTGAGTTAACCTTCGAGCAGTTCGCATCATAATGAGCTGACAAATTTTGACAAACAGTTTCGTTTCCAAGGCTTGAAATACTTTACTTTCCCCGGCAACAGCTGTGACATCTGCATAGCTGAGAGATCTTTTGGTGTGACTGACTGGCAGTTTGCATCAACATTATACAGCAGAGGAGTTAGCCATGTTTCTAAGTAAATATACAGTCCAATGTACGTCGAAATTTCTAAATAAACATCCACAAATCGTTCCTTATCACATTCTCCCAGTTCTGTTCACTATCACAGATCTTTTATGCAAACATGATTTTTGCATCAAATGTATAACTCTATAGTTTACGACAGTACAGAATGATCAGGTAGTTCTTCCTACAATTGGCTCCGAGAGACATTTTCTTGATCGGTCTGGACTTCAGTAAATTTTCTTTTCTCACTTTAGTACCTTCAAGTACATGTGGCAAGAACGAGCCACTAATACTTATTTTCCCCTGGGCAGAAAGTCAGGTGCCGAAGTTTGGACAAGTGGACACACAGTGGCTATTCTATAGTTATAGGTATAGTCCATATAGTGGTGCAGTTACGACTGTTCAGAAAACATCGAGTAGTAAATTACGTGGCGCTTTTGCAGGAAGATTATTAGGTGCAGGGAAAACACAATCAGTACACTGATGTTTGTACATATTAAGGTACCACACATAAAAATATCTGCACTTATACCCGCTACACTCTGTATGAAGACTTTCACGTCTTCTCTCTTAAAAAAAACTACTATATAGCTGTTGCCGACTGCCCTTTCGTTAATTGTTGCTTTTATAAAAATATATGGGAAGAGTGACGTGAAATTCTTTTAACAATGCTGTGCTTTTAATTGCTTTATCATCGTTACCTTTTTTAGCAAAATAAAATGATGGAAGTATTATTGTTCTGAATCTGACCTACAATTTAAAGAACGATTTTTTAGTAACTGCAACTCATGCTAAGTATCAATATATCTTTCCTACTTCGTAATTATTCAAAGTTGAAATTAATGTCCTATGATCTCTGATGTTACAGTTCGTACGATCGTTCTCAAATACAAGTTTGCAGTGGATTTTATTTCTTACTAAAATGCTATTTCATACCACGGCTAGCCCAAGAACATGAGACTCTCATTAAAGAAAATTACGTATTCACTATAAAATTTAGCCAGATCAGAACGGAGCACAGCAAGTTTCCTATCAGATTCTTTAGGTACATAAAATTATTTGCACTGAAAATTATATCCTATCAGCAGCCCGCGTCAACCTGCAACACATCATAAAATCTGCTGATCTTCACTGCCAGCCTGGGAGCTAAAAGAAATAATATTATTTTTTACTATTATTTTACCGCTTCCTTGCGGTATACTCGACTATATTGTAAGTCGTTTAAATACGCCGCGGCAGCGGCTCTTCTTTCTCCACACAGCTCAGCTCCACAGATAATATTTTTATATGGCTGAAAAATATCTTAACAGGATGGGATAATAGGCAGGCACACTTTAACATTTAAGTAATACAAGTTTTCATTTAAACAACTCTATTTAAACATTTAAATATCTTAATAATTACAGACCTGTGTACATTCACGCGCAATGGCGTCCAATTCACAATCTCGACAAAAGAATGCTACCTCCGCGCTCTCTACGACAATAACAGGAGATCTTTCTCTCACAGCTTTCAGATTAAGAAGAACAGAGACATTGCTTTACATCATGCCTTATATACAAATTCATTTGGTGATCTTTGTATAACATTTATCTTCTGTGTCGGTCTTATTACTCGCCGACACAGACGTTCTCAAAAATAAAAAATAAAGAAAATAATACATAATTTTACATAATGACACAATATGACACATCTAATATTTTAATTATTACATAATATATTGTCTTTGTTTATTACAAGACGTTACACTGCCCCCTGGCAGCATTTGACTAACGATGAAAATGTTCGGCAATATGCTGCCACTAACGTCTGTCTTGTTTATGGTTTATTACTTTGGTTGGAACATTCACTTTACACTACTCAGTTCTTTTACACTGTAGGTTTAATTACACTTCGTATACTGTTCTTACACTTTGCGAGGTGACCGTCAACCTAGTCCCAGGGTCATTACATTTATTTGGCTCCCCCATTCGGGCTACGTGCGATCAGAAAACCTGGGAAAACTGCGCCGGAGCCATGGTCATCTCACGAAAAGTTTAGACTCTATTCAATGTCCACATATAACAAAGGCTATTTGTGATAGCATGCTACACTTTTAGTCTCTTTGTTATCAATATACTACTTGTATTCTGGATTGTTATGAAAGTCACTTATTACACATTTTTACAATAGTATAATGAACCGTCTTTGCACTTACTCGCGACAGTTGGTTTAAAATGTCTAGCATTCGTGCGAGTATCTTTCATTAACATGACGCAAACATATTAGATCGATACATCACTAAATCCATGAATATTGTGAGTTCGTGTTGGATAACAACAAAAAAAATGTTTATCACGTCATTGCGTGTCCATTAAACACCATTCATGTTAGCACATTATACATATAGTTAATAGTTCATTTGAATGACAACAATGTGGTATGGAGCTGGCGGCGCGAAGCAATTGTTGAGTAGCGTCGTCTGGAACGCCGCGTACCGACGGCCGCTGGGTTCGACGACCGGCTCTCAATAACAGTGAGGTCGTGATAGCGTGGCGCCCAAGCAGTCGCGAACCGCGCTGAACCATTCGCTGTTGTCGGCGAGTGGCAGTGGTTTACCGCAACCGGCTGGATGGCGGCACGGCACTCGTCTCTGCTTCTCCGCATGGCTCCCCGTCGTGGCGCATGAAACAAACATTCCACAACGGTGTACTGTCTTTAAGGACACAGATTACTAGCTGTGGAAGAAGAGGCAATTTGTTAAAAGCGTTTATTGTTCAGTAAGCCGTCGCTTCACTGGTATGCACAGGATGTTTTGGCGTGATAACAGGTTTTTTGTGGCATCGTGACACTGGTATTCAGAGTTCGTCACACGCACATTGTACTACACGTTTTCACTCACTTCCACGGTTGATGCACTGCCAGAGCGTCTTTCAACACGCGAAAATGGTTCGTTACACTCATAGTACATGTCTCCGTTGAGCGATGTTTGTGTAAATCGTCTCCGAACGGATCAATAACTACTGTTTTTATACACTGTCTATTGTTCGTTGAGCGCTGCACTAGGACAGTCTATCACTCAACACTAGATTTATCGACGTATATATTGGTGCAGATACAACAGTCATTTTCTGTCCCTACTACACACAATATTCCGTCCTGTCCTTAAGTGTTTATGCACACAGTTTATTTTTTAACACCTTTTAACTGTTCTTTGCATAGTCACTCTGATTTACATAGCATTTATTTGTTTTCACTTTATCACAACATACTCTTCATATTGTTGCTAGGCGTATTTGGCCCTTTTGTAAATTTTTTTTAACGGTGTGTGAATTTTTTTTTTTTTTTTTTATACATATTTTTTTTTTTTTTTTCTTAGTGTAGCTTGCCTGGTTATCACCCATCTATCAAACAGATTTTACCATGTGCATGACAGCTTGACTCGGGCATATTGTTCAATAAATACTTCGTTCAGCAATAACATTATTTTTAATGATTTTTCCTATATGACTACAGTGTAGGTTCTGCATTGTCTGACTTAACTCGCGTATCGCGTAATGAATATTCAAGGTCGTGTACCAAGTACACAGGCTTCAATTGAAGCATTGCTACATACAGAACGGAGTTTCCACGGAACGGGCTCGTTTTTAATTAGGTTCTGCTCCAGTGTCGTTCTCAAATCACTACTGGCAGCCAACATCACATTACATCATTGTTGCATATTGCAAAGTCAATGTCTGGCTAGTAAAGACTCTCTCTCTCAGGGTTTCTTATCCTAATACAATTACAGCAATTCCCTTACTCTATAAGATTGCATCATTAATTGCACTTACACACTACACATAGAAAATGGTTCAAGAAATTAATCCTTTATACAACAAGAAAATTGTTCATTTTTTAATAAGCACATAATATCTTAATGACTAATTGTCTGTAAACAAAATCTGTCCTGTGTAAGCTATTGCTCACTTTCTGATTCCACTTCCTCCCAACTTCATTACACACAAATTTCTTTCTAAATACTAACACACTTATATTCTAAAACACAATTAAAATCTTTTTACACCTATTACTCTTTATATATTATGTGTCACTGAATAAATAACTTCACGTCTTTACGTGGATATAATCCTTTGATCTTCCCCGTATGGGTATGTGCTAACAAATAACTACATTCATGTGGCACGCCTATTACTTTAAAGGGTCCTGAATATAGCAATTGCCACTTACTATTCTGTTTTAAGGTGGCTGAGGATTTAGGGTGGTTACGAATGAGTACTAGGTCTCCTACATTATATTTCTGTTCGTTTGTTACTCCTCGGTCGTACTTCCTTTTCCTCTTTGCTGCACAGTTGGTTAGTCTGTTCCATATCTTTTTCATCTTTTCTTCCCTTGTTTCTGCCTTAGCTGGCAATCTCGGCAACGGCGTGAGCCATTCATTCGGTGTCTCCGTAAATCCATTCAATATCTCTACCGGTGGATAGCCTGTACTTGAATGGGGTGTTAAATTGTGTATTTCTACAAATTTCGGTACTAGCTCTGGCCATTTCGTATGTCGGTTTCCTATGTAGATTCTAAGGAACTTATTCAATTCCTTGAATATTCTTTCAACTAGGCTTGCTTCTGGATGGAATCGGGATACCAGAATGTGCTGTATATTTTGTTCTCGTAAGTAATTTTTCCAAGTTCGACCCGTGAAATAAGATGCATTATCAGTTGTTATGGCTTCGGGTTTTCCCACTTGAGGCAAATATTCTTGACTGATCCGCCTGACCATGGTTTTGGCAGTAGCTGATTTTATGCAATAAATTGCCAAGTGTTTGGAAAAAATATCGTACATGGCCAGTATATATTTCATACCTCCTCTGGCCATGGGATAGGGACCTGCCACATCTACCGATACTATTTGAAGTGGCCTGAGAGGAACTATAGGGTGTAGTTCAAACTTGGTGGATCTATTGTAATGTTTCGCTTTTTGACATATCACGCAAGTTCTAACTGTTGCCTGAATATGGTGTTTCATACGGGGAAAGTAGCAGTATCTCGTCATGATCTCTGCACACTTTCCAATCCCTGCATGGCCCCATGCCAAGTGCGTGTGCCATATCATAACTTTTACTGACTGGCTGGGTAAACATACTGCCCAGCAGTCTTCTTTCGTGCTAGTTTTATGATACAAAATATGGTTCACTATTTTAAAATCTTGCTCACCTCTATGGTTAACCCCCTCTTCAATATCATTAATAATTTTTCTCCACATCGGATCTGATCTTTGTAACTCGAACATGTTTTTACATATATATAAAAAATCTTTCATGTAAGTGTTGTCACGCACTAACAACACTTTATATTCCGCGGATTGCTCTAACATTTCTGCTAACTCCGGTAATCCTGCCGGCAGTCGTGACAGAGCATCCGCTATTACGTTATCTTGGCCTTTAATGTACATGATCTTTATCCTATATTCTTGTAAGACAAGCATCCATCTCCTCAGTCTGGTATGGAACAGCTTGCATGACATTAAAAAACTTAACGCTTGGTGGTCACTATAGACTCTAATCTCCTTCCCTTGTAGATAATAATTGAACTTTTTGACAGCCCAGACTACTGCAAGTGCTTCGAGTTCAGTTGCCGAGTAGGCTCTCTCGCAGCTAGTTAACGTCCTACTGGCGAAGCCGATAACTTTTATTGTTGTTGGGTCGTTTCCTTCTTCCCACTGAAACAAGCACGCGCCCAAGCCATAAGAACATGAATCCGTCGCGAGACAAAAATCTTTGGACAGATCGGGGTGCTGCAAAATATTCGCATTCAGTAGGGCGGTTTTAATCGCTTCGAAGGCTTGTTGACATTTGTCATTCCAAACCCATTGCACATTTTTTCGTAATAGATTTAGTAGTGACGCGTCATTTAACAGCTGATTGGGCACGAACCTCCTGAAAAAAGACGTCAACCCAAGGAACGCTTTCAATTGTCTCTTAGTGCAGGGGCTTGGAAATTGTCGGATCGCCTCTAATTTTTTGTTGTCCGGACTGATACCGAGTGGTGTAATAAGATGGCCTAAAAATTTAATTTTGTTTCTGCCAAATTTTGACTTTTCGAGGTTTGCTGTCACCCCTGCTTGCCTAAATCTCTCTAGTACTCTGTGCAACAATTCCATGTGTTCGTCCCAAGTAGCAGTCGCGATTACCAAATCATCTACATATACCGTAATTTTTTCCAATAGGTCTGGACCCAGTACGGTGTCTAGTGCAGTAATAAACACTCCAGCACTCACATTCAATCCGAAGGGAAGCACCTTGAATTGGTAACTTCGCCCCCCGAATATGAAAGCTGTGTACTTCCTGGATTCCGGTGTAAGGGGAATTTGCCAATATGAACTTTTCAGATCGATCGAGGTCAAGTATTGCACTCCATGAAATTTTTGTATTTGCTCGTCTAAATTCTCTGGACGAGTCCGGACAGGTATGATAATTTTGTTAATGTCCCTAGCATCTAACACTAGCCTGATTTTTCCATTGGCTTTCGCCACTGCTACAAGAGGACTACTGTATGGAGAGAAGGAGGGCTCTATGATATCCCACTCTAACATCTTTCGAATTTCTTTAGCTACTAATTCCCTCCTCGACCAAGGGATGGAGTAGGTTGCTCGACAGTATGTATTATGGGGTATCACCTCTATTTGATATTGGTACCCTTTGACTATTCCTGGACGGTCGGTAAATACCATAGTATATTCCGATAGCAGCTGCGTCAACTGTTGCTTTTGCGTATCATTTAAACCTTCCGATTCGTGCACTTTAGTCTGAAATGCCTCAACATTTGTTTCGAAATTTTGATCCTCTAAGTTCGGGTAATAGAGGTCTGTTGCATGTGAAAAATCATCGATGTGTAGTACCCAAGGGTTCCTACCTTTGATATCGATTCGATTACAGCACGGCACAAGTACCTCCTTCGATTTCATCATAGATAATTCAATCCTTCTACCCCTATTAATTATGCTTAGTTTCCCCACGGAGAGGTCGATCAATGCGTCCCTCTCACGGAGAAAATCTACTCCCAGAATGCAGGCCACCTTCAATCCTTTAACCACGAGGAACGAGCTCACTATGGCTTCGCCCTCCTTATAACTCTCCACCTGCACCTGGTACTTAACTGATTGGCTCTGTGCACTAATGGCTCCAGACACCTTACAATTATTAACCGGGAAGGTCGGAATACTATGTCCCTTTCCCAGTGCTTTAAATAGCTCCATACTCATCACACTTACTGAGGCACCTGTGTCGATAATTATGTTTACTGCAACCTCATTGATTCTAGCTTCAATAATAGCTTGCACATTTTCGTTATTATCCTTCTTACATTCGTGCGGTTCGTTCAGCAGATCTTTATCCATACTGACACCTTCGCTGTATCGCAGCATGCGTATCCCAGGTCTATTACTGTTATTACTCGAGTTGCTCTCACTCCATCCCTCGGCCGTCGATGGAGAGCATATCGAGGCCGATTCTAGTTTGTTGGATTAGTTACTTGGGAGGTACTTGGACGGCTATTGTCCGCGACCTCCACTATATGTACGTTCTGATTTGTAGGCCGCCACGGCTGCGCAATAGGCGCGTTTTGCGGTGGTGGTCTATTGTTGTCATACCGGTCACTAGCCTGTCGCTCTGGGCTTCTACACTGATTCTGTTGCCAATTTCGATTACTATCATTATAATTACTCTGCCACTGACCTCGCGCATTTTTCCAGCGGTTGGTCCCTGATATTCCGGCTTCGTATCTGTCGTCAAATCGACGCTTTTTGTTATAATTTGGTTGTCCATACCCGTTTTGGCCTCTACCGTTACTACCATTTTGCGATTGTTCTTGTCGCTTGCTACCACCCCCACCATTTCTATGGTTGTGGTTCTGTGCACTACTGTTTCTGTCGTGATTACATCCTGACCCATTATTCCGCAAATGGTCGTACGCCGATTTTACATCTTCCTGTATCAAATCTATGGAATCTAGGACCGACAGGAAGTTTTCCATGTCGCTTTCTGGTACATGTATTAACTTCTCCTTGATCTGAATTGGTAAATGGGATTTGAGTAGTCTTATTATGTCTCTCGGTGATATAGGCTCGTCCCAGTAGCGTGTTTTGTTTATATATTTTTCAAAGTACCGCCTCAAATTCCCAAGACGGGGTGAGTACGGTTCGGGATTATATACCTCTTTTCTTAGTCGCTCTTGTATACAAGGCGACCAATATTTCGATAAAAATGCCCTTTCAAACTGTTCGTATGTCTTGCAGCTGTCTGCTACTTCTGTAGCCCACAGTGCTGCGTCACCTTGAATGTACGACATTACGTATTGTATTTTCTGTGTTTCGTTCCATACACTGGGTAAGATATTTTTAAAGCTTTTTATAAATACTACTGGGTGTACTGATTTCCTTTCAGTAGTAAATGTTTGAAATTGTCTATTTTTAATTAAACTTTCTTCCACTAATATTTTTGAACTACATGGGTTTGCTGCTGGGACATATGCTGTGTGCTCCGAACCGGAGCTACAGCTCTTCACATTATCGACTACAGATTCCCCATTGTTGTATCGCATATAAGTTTGTGCGTTGCCAAAACCATGGGCTGTTGGCGACAGAGGTTCCTGTTCCACATGTTTCCTGCTTTGTGCTAAACCTTTCTCCAGTTCGGATATCCGTTTGTTAACATTCACTTGCCACTGCGGAATATCCTCACTGAGTATTTGTTTAATGGTTTGCACATCGTTCTGTACCTGACTATTTACGGCGGTACTGAACGATTCTGAATCTCTATTCGCTATTGCTGCTTCTACTTTAGAATTAATATTCGTGTCAATCTCAGTCTCCTTCACTTCTATCCATGATTTAAATTCTGTTTCAATTTTATTTGCCTGTTCATTCCACTTCTGCTCTACAAGCTGTGTGGAATCTATTTCTAGCTTTTCTACTCTGTTGGCTAAGACACCTATTTCATCTACCATGTTAGTGTTTGCGACTTGCAGGTGGATGACCTGTTCAGTCAGCTCCTGCACGGCCTTAGGTATTGACTCATAATTCTTTTTCATACCTGCTATCTCTTTTTTCATACTTTCTAGTGATTGCACAAGTTGCTGGTCTCGCTCAGCTAGCTGTTCAAGTAAATTTTCTCTTAATTGTCGATCTCGTTCAGCTTGCTGGGCAAGTAAATTTTCTTCTAGCCTGCGATCTCGCTCAACTTGCTGTTGCGCAAATTTTGCCTGGTAATTTAGCACACGCTCTAATATAGCCTGAATTGAATACCCACCAGGCAGATTACCACTCTCTGGTTCCTGCTTTTCTGGTGGTGGTACAATTTCTTTATCTACATCGACTTGATGACTAGTGGGCGGTGGCACTACTTCCTGTGGCCCTGCCCCCACATTTTCGCCTGTTATATCTTCAAAGAGAGTACTAGTACTACTTGAGGTACCTGGTTCCACATTTCCTTCACTAGCTAATTGTTGTTCTTCAGTATCCATATTGCTTGGACGTTGACTACGCAACTTAACCATATTCCTAAATTGCTTACTAAAACACAAAATCTAACAGTTTTTCCCCTTGCACACAAAATACATCACTTTATATACACTACACTGCACACTAAAAATTCCTATCTACATCAACTTTGTCCTGTCACAAATACTAACATCAAACTACGTACAGTATGCACACCACTAGCGATATGAGATTACCTCACTGGAGCTCACTTCTACAAACAGGACAACTACACTGTAGTCTTACCTTTAGTTTCTATTATCTCGGGGTTCGGCTGCCCCCGGATTACGTAGTCGTTAGAGCTTCTCAGTACAATCAGGATCGTCTTCTCAAACTCGCTTGCAGTAGTACGTTTTGTCATGAAAGAGTGTTTGAACCTTCATTAATACATAGCATAGATCATGATATACATACATTTAACACTAAATACATATACATATACACCTACATAACAATAGACACTGAAAGAAAATACATAAAATTTTATAATTGTGGCCACTGCAAATTCGTGCCCCACGTTGGGCGCCAGTTTCACGTCTTCTCTCTTAAAAAAAACTACTATATAGCTGTTGCCGACTGCCCTTTCGTTAATTGTTGCTTTTATAAAAATATATGGGAAGAGTGACGTGAAATTCTTTTAACAATGCTGTGCTTTTAATTGCTTTATCATCGTTACCTTTTTTAGCAAAATAAAATGATGGAAGTATTATTGTTCTGAATCTGACCTACAATTTAAAGAACGATTTTTTAGTAACTGCAACTCATGCTAAGTATCAATATATCTTTCCTACTTCGTAATTATTCAAAGTTGAAATTAATGTCCTATGATCTCTGATGTTACAGTTCGTACGATCGTTCTCAAATACAAGTTTGCAGTGGATTTTATTTCTTACTAAAATGCTATTTCATACCACGGCTAGCCCAAGAACATGAGACTCTCATTAAAGAAAATTACGTATTCACTATAAAATTTAGCCAGATCAGAACGGAGCACAGCAAGTTTCCTATCAGATTCTTTAGGTACATAAAATTATTTGCACTGAAAATTATATCCTATCAGCAGCCCGCGTCAACCTGCAACACATCATAAAATCTGCTGATCTTCACTGCCAGCCTGGGAGCTAAAAGAAATAATATTATTTTTTACTATTATTTTACCGCTTCCTTGCGGTATACTCGACTATATTGTAAGTCGTTTAAATACGCCGCGGCAGCGGCTCTTCTTTCTCCACACAGCTCAGCTCCACAGATAATATTTTTATATGGCTGAAAAATATCTTAACAGGATGGGATAATAGGCAGGCACACTTTAACATTTAAGTAATACAAGTTTTCATTTAAACAACTCTATTTAAACATTTAAATATCTTAATAATTACAGACCTGTGTACATTCACGCGCAATGGCGTCCAATTCACAATCTCGACAAAAGAATGCTACCTCCGCGCTCTCTACGACAATAACAGGAGATCTTTCTCTCACAGCTTTCAGATTAAGAAGAACAGAGACATTGCTTTACATCATGCCTTATATACAAATTCATTTGGTGATCTTTGTATAACATTTATCTTCTGTGTCGGTCTTATTACTCGCCGACACAGACGTTCTCAAAAATAAAAAATAAAGAAAATAATACATAATTTTACATAATGACACAATATGACACATCTAATATTTTAATTATTACATAATATATTGTCTTTGTTTATTACAAGACGTTACAAGACCTAAGCAGTAAACAACGGTAACAGGCAAGTTGGTTGTTTTGAGAAACTGTGCAGTAAAGTTTCAATAAAACTGATAAACAAGGTATTTGAGGTGCATTCAATGTGATTTTTAATTCATATAAGGCCACATTTTCAAATATTTATAGGGTAATGACACTTTTTTTTAAATCGTACGTCCTGTCCAAAACTTTATTCCTAAAAATACGATAATGGTTAATTGACATTGTTTACTTGTTAACTGAGTACACTTAAATGGGTTAAAATGGCTTACCATTGTGTACTCGCTGGGCAAGTTAACGAAGCATTACTGTGAAACCTCACAAAAATGCAAATTTAAATGGACAGATTTGTTTCAGTTTATGATATTAAAATTTGCTTTACCAATTTTCGCAGTAATAAAATATAACAACCTCAGAACCTAGCCTATAAATCAGGATAATATAAAATAAATTTTATTGTCAGCTTAATACAGCTCATAGACAACATTAAGAACGGCCCTAACATTTCTCCCATTGCACTGTCGCATAACTTCATGTAAAATATGGTAAGAGACACAACGTTGTTTATTTGCTTAAATGATTCAGAAATATATTCAGGATCTTTATCTGAGTCGTAGTTATCCACATCATCCTCTAATTCATTCAATTCGTCTCTGAGAAGCATTTTTCTGGCATAAGCACTGTGCATATTACTACTACAGGGAGTCATTTAAGTCACTTATTCTGATAAAGTTGCCATTAATGAGAGTTTGATATTAGACATAGAGCTGCCATTTCTCGGTTTATCATTGATCTATCAACTAATATGGTTAAATCACATCACATCAGACAATAAGTCTGTTTCTAATCGACTATCTCTTACTACTGTTAACAGATAGATGTTCATATGAGGTGCAATATGCTTGGGACATCATTGGCTTTTGTTCTTGGTTCACCTTTTCCAGAAAAGCAATGTTACAGGCAGTAGTGCAGATTCCATTTTTCACACAATCTGAGTACATAGTCTATCTCAACCCTATCAAGTGCCTCATTTGTTCCTTTCCGATGAAGAACGGACACAATGCCTTTGTTATCGCTGGGCACATACTTCGCTTATTCAATTTGTATTTGGAAACGTCTTGATATATTGCTCTAAATTATAAACAATTTTCTTTCACTTGTAGCATGGAAGCACTTCTAAAATATATCAAAATTTACTATCATCAAAGTTACCTCACACACCGATTAACAATAGTAATCAGTAACAATTGACAGCTCGGCGCTTTTGCCTGTGATAACTACCTGACAAACTGAGATACAAGTCAAACAAGCTCTGCAAAAACCGATGGCACACGTGCCGTTTTCCGTGTTGCACTTTATGTTTCCGGGATTACACTTGTGTAACAGTGTATTTTTACCGACCGCAGTGAGCTGTAGAACAAAGAAGGTGATGGTAGCAGGGGGGGGGGGAGGGAGGGAGGGAGGGGAGGGGCCACCTGTTATGGCCGCTGTGCCACCTGTAGGCTGCGGCCGTACCAGCCACGCCGGGTCACGACGTGCGGTCGATACGATACCACATCGACCTCGTCGCACGTGAACGCTCCGCCTCCCAGGGGCTATCAACACGCAGCGACCCGCAGCCGAAGTGGGCGCTGCGCTGCCATTACACGGGGATTGTTCCGTGGAATTGTCTCTCTGCCTCTGTTTCTTCCGTTTGTGTGACCCCTGGCACGTCTCCCTTCCCTACTCTGCCCGGCTCACAGACACCACAAGAACGAAGACACTGTAGTAAACTTTTGTAGAAACTGCATGTGCTGCGGTTCGTGAAGTTGCTTTTCATCCTATCTTCCCATTAACATTCCAAAGGAACATATCAGCGCTTTCTAGAGCGAGCTGTTACAAATAGAAACGTAGGACGCTTTCCTTTGTCTAACAAACTTAAAATTTTATGTCTGTGTACATGGAGTGACTAAAAAGAAGATAACTACAGAACTGTAGGGCAATTATTTCACAGAGGGAATGTGTTGTTGTAATCTAAAATATTTTATGGTCACTTACAGATAAGATGAAAAATCTGACCTCATGTTCTAGGCCAGGGGTACATCTGTTAGTTATAACTCTCTGACGGCCCACGTATTCTGCAGTAATGGTAATTTATATAGTGGGGAAGTGACTTCATTTTACAAAATTTGTAAATCAGAGTTAACATAAGTTAAGCCATACAATAATAATTACTTATCAAACACGCAATTTCAAAATTTTATGAAAAAGCCTAAGGAAAATGTTTTTAAAATCCATAAGGCCTGCCACTCGCCATGAAAGCTGGAACGCCCACTAGTGGGTGGCAGGGACCGGATTGACTGTCACTGTTCTAGGACAATCTGTTGTGTGGAAAGAGTTAATGAAGCGTTCTTACCCAGTAAGATATCGTTTTTGTTGTGATCTTCAGTCCAAAGACTGATTTACTGCAGATCTTCATGATAGTGTACCCTGTGGAAGCCTCTTCATCTGCGTAACTACAACATAAATTGATATGAACCTGTTACTCTAGTCAGCCTTTGCTCTCTAACCAATATGTATACCCTCGACGCTTCCCTCCATTACCAAAACGATATTTTCTTGATGCCTCATGGTCTCCTTATCAACTGATCCCTTCTTTAAGTCAAATTATGCCTTTTTTCATTCCCATTAATTCCAGTACTTCCTCATTAGTTATTCGATTTATCCATTCAATCTTCAACAGTCTTCTGTAGTTACTTCTCTCTTCTTTTTCGGAAATGTTTGTCGTTCACATTTCACTTCAGTATAAGGCTACACTCTCGACAAACACCATCAAAAAAATCTTCTTAATAATTAAATTTATATCCGATGTTAACAACCTTCTTTTTTTTCAAAAGTGCTATTGCGCATCTTCTGTTTATATATACTGTCTACCTCAGCCATCGCCAGTTATACTTCTAACCAACTAGCAAAACTCATCTACTCCTCGCAAGATTCTTAAGTGAATTCTCCCTGTCCTTAAAATATTTTTCTTTAATAACTCTCAGTCTGACAGTATTGATATTTACTTCATGCCATAAAGATAGTATAATTATATGAGTATGTGCCCAAATGAACTTACATGATAATACCTCTTAAAGAAAGAAAAGCCGGCGAAGGAATGAAAATTTACCCTGTTTAATGCCTCATAAATTTGACCGGATTTTCTCTATAGATTCACAGAAATTGAATCAGATCAGAGATCATTTGAAGTCGTACACGAATATTGATTATACCAAACTTTATTCAGATTGATAAAATAGTTTCAACAGTAGAGGAATTCCCAATATAATTCTACAGCTTTTCTAGTATTTACGGTTGACATCCAGAACACAAGTCCAAATGAACTAATGCAGTTAATCCAATGGACACTTATCTGGGAAAAGAGATGTTTCGATCCTGTTACGGTCATCCAGATTGAGATTTTCCACGGTTTCTCCAAATTACATCGATAGACTACAGGTGTTGTTTTCCAAACAAATATAATAACAATTTCCCCCTCCCCCGTACTGTCCAATCTGATCAATTACTCTGTATCTAATGGACGTTATCTTCCATTCTCTTCTTCTTCCTTCCTTCGATCCTTCAAGGAGAGAGAGTTATTTCTTGGATCTTATTCTCTTCAAGTAATTTTGCTTGTGATTAACGCACAGCACAGTTGTTACTTAATAGTGGTTGTTCCTGTTGTGAATCACTTTTGTTGCTATCTTTCAGCTCTTTTAATTATCCAGGATGAAACTGTTTCTTACCTTCCTTGATGATAAAAGTAGCGGATATTGGATTTGATTTTGTTTTTCCAATGTCATAGTCATTCGTTTTCCTGCCTTCGTTTACTTTCATTGCAACCGAAAATGTTATGCTAGTAAGCAGATGTTAAATATTTTCTTTATTCTTATATGGTAAGCATGGAGAGGTAATAAGGGGAGTTGTCATGACGTTACATACTTGTAGCTGACGTCAGCAATGTTAGCTGCCACAAACTTTAGCTCCACGTGACAGTTTTTTCATAACAAAAATGACAGATTGTGCCATTTATGAGTGTATTAATCATTCTGTATATAGTCTAAATTATAAAGGAATCACACTTGAAGCAAGTCGATTCATTCAAGCATATTTTCTTTAATATACATGAAGTTTGGTTACGCTATTTGCTTTTGCTGTAGTGGTTTTATTTCTGGCATTAAATTTAAACTTCCTTTTAGCCCAGCTCGAAAAGCTCTCTGGGTGAACGCTACGAGAAGAAAAGATTGGAAGTCTACCAACCATAGAAAAATTAGTTCTCAGTATTTTCGAAAGAGAACATAGACGGAACATCAGTTTCACTACTCAATATTAAGGAAGATGCTGGATTACGAAAACAGCCTGTTCACAACACATATTTCTCTCCTTGGTTATAACAAAAACAAAGTTAAATTAACGAGGTGAACCTCGTCGTATACTGGTCAACTGCGCATCTAAGACCAGAAACTCGTATGAAAATGCCTTCCTGATGCTGTGTTATTCACGAAAGCACTGTATCATTTATTGTATTAAACAACTGTTGCCGGCATGCGACAGAAATTAAGAACGAGAAACAATCGTAAACAGTTTTCTGATAATGTTTTGGGCCGTCTAACATGGCGGCGCTGTCTTCAAAGTAACATACAGAGTAAGCCTCTAGTGCCGTCTCCAGTTGTTATATCTCCAGGATGGTGAGAAAGAAAACTATATTCGATGAGATCATAGAGAAAATTTTTTTTTACTGATATATATCTAAAATATCTAGAGAGAAGGTCAGCCTTGTATTGTCAACAATAATAGCCGTACGAGTCCGGATGAACATTACGTTCAGTTATTTTTGTGTAGACATTTCTTCCAATAAAAACTTACCAGGTTTTCGTCGGGTTCTGATGATATGCATCCCGGAGTGTGTTCTGAGTACCTGCTTCCATTAGTACCAGGGAAATTGAGTGTTTTCCTGGTGATTCTCACATCATTATAATCTTTGCAACACGAGCAGTTCTCACCAGATAATGTGGAGGATCATCCTATGCTAATACGCCATGAAAATCACTTCTCGCGATACAACTGAACGCATGAAATAAGGACGGACACGTGTAACACACTAAACATTCGCAGCCACCAGCTTTTACGATTATTTTGGGTCAGGAGAGCGTTGCATCCCGAATGCTTCACAGAAAAACACCTCTAGGTGGAAGATGTGTAACAACTAAACAGTAAAAATCGGATAGCGTCATAAAAGTATAGTGAAGGTAATGAGCAGACCTAACGGAGACCTGTTATAACACAACATAGCTTTGTATTACGGCGGGAGGATCCCCCGTTTTGTGATGCTTGTTGTGTGCACATCTCTGTTCGCCACATTTTAACGGAGTGCATTTTATACCGTGATGCAAGGATAGAAGCAAAAATTGCTGGGGATCTGCCCTCTATTTTAGCTCATGATGAGACGAGTGTAGCTAGGGTTTTAAGGTTTTGCGATGTGTCTGGACTCTGGCCTAAACTTTTTGGATGGAGGTTTTAGTGTGTTGCAGAGTCGCTGGCTCCTCCCTTTTTTGCCTTGCGGTCAGCCAGCCACTCCCATCTGCTATATTGTGTTAGCTCCTTCTACCGCTTTCTTCCTGTGCCATTCATGTTTTACTACTGATGCAATGCTTCGTCCCACGCTTCGGATGGGTACGCAAATAGTTTTCTAGCCTTTGTTCCCTCTGTTTTACTTTCTGTTTTATCTTCCTGTTGTGGGTCTTTTCCTAACAGTGCGGGCGCTGAAGACCTAGCCGTCGTGCGTCCATACAGACCTCTCCATCCATCCATCCAGTTATAACGCACCCCTACGTTTCCATATTCGATAGTAGCTGCAGCTCATTTACAATGTAGTCTAAGGGTGAGATTGACACAGATTCTCAGTTTTAATTATTTGATTAATTGAAATGTGCTATTAGTGCAGCAGAGACCGTTCAATATAAGAACGTAATTACATGCATTGGATGCAAGGAACGAGAATGTACGTATTACATTCAATTATATTGCCACACTGACAATTTCTTTTCAGGAAGTTACTAAATAAATGTTGACACTTTTATTACAGTTACGTTGCACTACACAGGAAATTTGAGAAAATTGTAAGAACACTGAAATTGTATTTGTAATTAACTAATATCTCATTCAAATACACTTGTTACTAGAACCATCAGGATTATGTTTCGTGTATATATTTATTATCTCCAGCTAAATTCTTGGTTTGCTGACAATGAGAGCGATGGAGAAGGTCAGAATACATATCGTGTCGTATTCCCTTTAGAAATACCCGGACCATTGTTTGAAACGGAGACGAAACTGATCGTCAGTCAGTTCTACAATTTCCTGTTTCTGTCTCAGCCGCCTTCGAATTCTGCTAGTAAAATCTATTTAGCACGTTTTCTGGATACTGAAAGCTTTATATACAAAAATATTGTCTGGATGTGAAAAACTGAATACACATGTTTCGAAAGCTTTCTCCTCAAGTAACATTTACTTCAGATAATGTATTCAGTTGCTGAGCAAAACTGACTATTGGTTGTCCCCGTGTTGCGCATGTGGACAGTGTCGTGAAATAAAACTTTAAACTTCATGAAATTCAAATAGTAAATTATTCTACATTGCTCCTCTCAGGTTCACAGAAAACAGGTCTCATTCTTTGAAAAACTTAACTGCAAGGTACTATGCCTCAAATAAGAAAGTCATCGCTGCACAACTGACTGACTAGCAAGTCAACTACAGATAAAATTAAACACAGAATCAAGGCTGTTATTCACTACTCCCACAGTGCTTTCATTCAGTACAGTAAAGCTGAATTATTGTCAATAGCCGAAAACACATGAGAACCTTACTAAAATGCGATAGTACAGTTGTTTAACTGTGTAATAGCTGACAGACACAGGATGTCCCACGAACAACACGACGCTGGCTCCGTCGTCGCGCGGGAAACAACAGACTCTTAAACCGCCCTCCCATAGAACGAAGCAGCTTAC
Source organism: Schistocerca nitens (assembly GCF_023898315.1). Taxonomy (NCBI): domain Eukaryota; kingdom Metazoa; phylum Arthropoda; class Insecta; order Orthoptera; family Acrididae; genus Schistocerca; species Schistocerca nitens. The sequence goes on along the minus strand of NC_064615.1, from coordinate 555,327,886 downwards.
GTTGATGTGGACGCGAACGAGACATCCGATCTCGCGAGAGAAAGCGCCATCGGATCAGGAGAAGAGCTGGTTGGCGTGATTTTCGCTCTCTGTGTTCTATAGCGACAGTTGTAGGCTTTATATGACTCGCAAATCACACATTTGCTTAGGAAAATGGACGCGCGTAAAACAGCTGCGTTAACTCTGTTAGCCATTGTCGAAGAAGAGCAGAGAAGATCGCGAAGAATATTTTGGACTCGACGATGGCTTCAACAGTGAATTGTTAGTGGAGAAATACTACATAATTCTGTATAAAGATCTGAGATACCTATTGGTAGAAGTTATTTATTAGCTCATTTGAATTTCATCCCACTTTAGGTTCTAAATTAAATATGGAGTTAATATAGTTAAAACATAGCGTCAAACGTCAGTTGCTGCGTGTGTAATATCCGTATTCTCGGTGTTGCTTTGCCTGCCAACATTCTGAAATAATGTGATCATACATAGATTTCAATATCGAGATTCATTTGGTAATTTCATTCGAATGGAAGAGGAGATTTTTTTCGAAGCTTCGCACCATCACTGAAAAAGATATTTCTCATAAAGATACAAATATAACAGAAAGCTTTACGATAACAAAAACTTCCAGTGTGTAACTTGTGTTCATTTTCAGGCATAGATTGGCAGTCACGTTAGGTTTCTGGCTATTGGGGAACCAGTCAAGCCGTTGGTATTTGCAACAAGAACTACATAAAATACATTATTTATAGTAAAGAACATCAACTTTTGAGGTAATACTTCTATTAAATGAATAAGAAAGACACAGAATCTTTTAGAAAAGAAAAGGTTTATTTGTTTGTTTGCAACATACTCCGTTACAATATTTGTAATACTATGTTGTGTGTGTGTGTGTGTGTGTGTGTGTGTGTGTGTGTGTGTGTGTGTGAAGTGGAGTGTAATGTTTTTGTTGTATGATGATAGTCACGGAGAGACTGCTCCTTGCGAATAGCACCGATGTGGCTGCCACTATTACCGAGGGACGCATCAGCACCAACAGTGTCACATGCCCTCACTTCAGAGGACACTGCGGAGAGGACTGGTAAAAAAACAAGAACATTAGCGCAAAGTCTGCTGACCAGGAACGTTACTCCAGCACCTCTCCTTCCCTTGGCGGCCAAATACTCGCAATGAAAATTTGTTTCCACCATCAGGATTCCAACCGGCTTCTACATCTACATCTACATTTATACTCCGCAAGCCACCCAACGGTGTGTGGCGGAGGGCACTTTACGTGCCACTGTCATTACCTCCCTTTCCTGTTCCAGTCGCGTATGGTTCGCGGGAAGAACGAGTCTGAAAGCCTCCGTGCGCGCTCTAATCTCTCTAATTTTACATTCGTGATCTCCTCGGGAGGTATAAGTAGGGGGAAGCAATATATTCGATACCTCATCCAGAAACGCACCCTCTCGAAACCTGGCGAGCAAGCTACACCGCGATGCAGAGCGCCTCTCTTGCAGAGTCTGCCACTTGAGTTTATTAAACATCTCCGTAACGCTATCACGGTTACCAAATAACCCTGTGACGAAACGCGCCGCTCTTCTCTGGATCTTCTCTATCTGCTCCGTCAAGCCGATCTGGTACGGATCCCACACTGATGAGCAATACTCAAGTATAGGTCGAACGAGTGTTTTGTAAGCCACCTCCTTTGTTGATGGACTACATTTTCTAAGCACTCTCCCAATGAATCTCAACCTGGTACCCGCCTTACCAACAATTAATTTTATATGATTATTCCACTTCAAATCGTTCCGCACGCATACTCCCAGATATTTTACAGAAGTAACTGCTACCAGTGTTTGTTCCGCTATCATATAATCATACAATAAAGGATCCTTCTTTCTATGTATTCGCAATACATTACATTTGTCTATGTTAAGGGACAGCTGCCACTCCCTGCACCAAGTGCCTATCCGCTGCAGATCTTCCTGCATTTCGCTACAATTTTCTAATGCTGCAACTTCTCTGTATACTACGAGCCCACCGCACAAGGGGCCATGGAGGAGGAAACAAATTTGAAGAAGGTGGACACCATCATACTACCTTTCCCTTAACGGTGCGCAAAGCACGATACTATAAGCAGTGCTACAGTATGGATACCGAGCGAGGTGGCGCAGTGGTTAGACACTGGACTCGCATTCGGGAGGACGACGGTTCAATCCCGCGTCCGGCCATCCGGATTTAGGTTTTCCGGGATTTCCCTAAATCATTCCAGGCAAATGCCGGGATGGTTCCTCTGAAAGGGCACGGCCGACTTCCTTCCCTAATCCGATGAGACCGATGACCACGCTGTCTGGTCTCCTTCCCCAAACAACCAACCAACCACTATCGCCGCAAGTGACAGTATGGACATGATACCAGACCTACTGCATTACCTATCAATATACAATGTCCTATCATTTTCTTACAACAAATAGTGGCTAAGGCGACGCATTTTCGAGAGATCCTCAATTTGCCGATGCTTAGAAACAGCTTGTATCCGTAACGCACATAGTCTACGACAAAGAAAACTCACTAAATACCACGTTTAACGCCATACGATATGGTGGCTACTATGTACTGCTTGTGACGTAAAACGATGCCGTATGTTATTGGCCACGTTTCTTCCGCGAGGCAAAAATCTGACATGTCAGATTCCTGTGACGTCACCAGTTCCTCGTCCACGTACCTCTTCACGTCATCAGCAGCCGCGGCAACAAGTACGCCACGTAACACTTCCGACTACTATGTCAGTAGCATCTGATCCCGGACGTGTACACTCCTACTCCAACCGTGCCTAGTAAAGGAGGCGCATTACTTTAGCTGGCTTTTGCAGTCTGTCCAGGATGGAGAGGTTGATCGTGAAATGCTTTTTTCTTCTGATTAATCTCGGTAGATTTATCGGAATACACGTACTGGTAGAACAATAGACGTTTTTCTCTGGAATGTCCTCATCCGTTGCATCGAGAGACTCTGAATGTTGTAAAAACACTACTGTATTGTGTAATTATATGATCGTATCTCTTCCGTCATACCTTAACTACCGTTAGATATTTGGCCAGCATCCTGCAACGATCTTTCAGAGTACTGACAAGTAACAAAAAGAACTACAATTATGTCGTGTAGGACAGCAACAGATGACCACACTCCCAATGCGCCTATGACAGAGTTATGATAGTCCTTTTTTTTTCATTTTCTCGTGCGTCTTTCCAAGACCGCTGCTACCTTCTCTAGCTTTTTCGTGGCTAAAACCGGTACGCCACCTGTCACACTCTGGACAACGAGCCAGAGCATCATGCGGGGATGGTGGCCTCAGCCTGTGCGGCCACTCAGTCTCACAAACAGAGATCACACTCTTCCTGAAACACCCTATGTGTATGACCAAGTGTACAGTTCATCGTTTTTATCATCCACCAAATTTGCTGGCTGTGTAACAAAAGTTGTAGTCGGTATTTACAAAAATTCCTTGAACGATTTTATTACACTTGTCTCTTTTTTTAATGTGCATTGCTATAGCACGATACCTGAACTATTCAGAATACCTGACGAGAAAGTGAAAAACCTAGAAAGTGAGGAACACACGAAATGATAATTCAGGTTGAGAGGGTATGTGATGTTATTTCAACGAATACAAAATCGAGTCAAATTTACAAACAACTTGGCAGTATGAGCCCACTTATCAGTTTGACGTTGCACCTCATCTGGCTTGGATGAAAGCGGTTGACACAGTTTCTTAGGGTGTCATAAAGGCGTTCTTTCCTCCCGTGAGGCAAAATGGCCTGCAACTGTTTTAATTAGTCTTTGATATCATGGGATACAAAAGAATTCAAGGTTGGTTCCACAAATGTACTATCGGGGACAGATGTGATTTTCTCACTGGGCTAGAAGTACCTCAACATCACACGAACAGTTCATAGACACACGTGCCATGTGAGGACTAGCATCGTTCCGTTGATAAACGGCACTACAGCGCTGTAGCGTGAGAGGCAACATATGAGCACGCTGGATGTCCGTGACGAACCGTTGTGTCATGGCAGTTCCCTCACTCACTACCAGCCTTGACCTCAACTCACACTCGATAACTCCCTACACCTTGACGCCACGAGTTAAGACTGCAGTGCCTCCACAAAGCATTGGAAGAATGAGGCCTCTAGCCACGTCGCCGCCATACTCGCCGATGGTGATCGATTAGAACCCTGACGACGAGTACGCCTACCACCCTGTTGCCAGGCAGTCAAACATCGGACCATTGCCCCAGAAATCTGTACATTGCACTATTAGATCTGCCAGCCAAATGGAGACCCACAATGAATCTCCTTTCAAACTGTCAGGTGCTGATAACTCTGTCTCACTTGTGTATGCGTCATCTCCGTCTCCTTTACCGTGATCATTCAACATTTGACGCTGTTTACGACCCTTGTGTATCTTAATAGGTATCGAAACAACAGTAAATACGACGGTGAGTCAAATAAAAACCTTAAATTTGTATAACAAATCGAAATTTCGCGCCATTATCCTGTAAGTTGGTAAGCGTGCAGCAAACAGCGTGCAGAAAAGCCTGTAAGTGGCAGCACAGTGGAGATGCACACATACCGTCGCAGTATCAGTATAAAGATGGCCGACCCACTTGCGACTTGCACCAGGGAAGAACAGCGTTCTGTTATTCGGTTTTTGCGTAGTGAAGGTGTGAAACCTATTGAAATTCATCGACGAATGAAGGTTCGGTACGGTGATGCATGTTTGTCACAGCAGACAGTCTACGAATGGAGTAGGAAGTTCGCAAATGGTGCGACTTCAGTTCAAGATGCTCCTCGTCCAGGTCAGGCACAACGAGTTGTGACTCCACAGAACATTGCAGCAGTTGAAGCCTAGGTGCAGGAAAACCGCCGAGTAACACTGAATGGCATTGCAGCATGTTTACTGATTAGTCATGGGTCAGCACACCACATTGTGCATGATGTGCTCCAGTTTCTCAAAGTGTCTGCAAGATGGGTGCCACGTCAGCTGACTCCTGAAATGAGAGAACGATGTGTTGATGCTTGTGAACAACTTCTTCGGCGCTTTGAACGAGAAGGTGATGGCTTCCTTGCAAGAATCGTTACTGGGGACGAAACCTGGGTTCACTTACACCAACGGGAAACGAAGAGAGCGAGCCATTCCTCATCACCAAAACCAAAGAAGTTTCGAACAGAGCCATCAGCAGGGAAGGTTATGCTGACTCTCATTTGGGACGAAAAAGGCGTCATTTTGGAGAATTACATGCCCAGAGGGACCACTGTCACCAGTGCATCATACATAAATACCCTAAAAAATCATCTGCGGTCTGCAATCAAATCAAAGCGACGTTGATTGCTGTCAGCAGGTGTCCTTTTGCAACATAACAATGCAAGGCCCCACACTGCCCGTCCAACAGTTTCAACAATCACAGACCTGCATTTTGAGTGTCTTCCTCATCCACCATACTCACCAGACTTCGCCCCAAGTGATTTATATATGTTTGGACCACTCAAAGACGCAATGGGAGGAAAGAAGTTCCGTTCTGATGAAGAGGTACGCCACGTGGTGCATGAGTGGTTGCGCGGACTAACAAAAGAATTTTTTTCTAAAGGAATTTATGCACTTTGTAAGCGCTGAAGCACTTGCATTGAGCGTGGGGGAGATTATGTTGAAGAGTGATACAGATTTGTACCACTTCTGCACAATAAATAATATTTAAAACAATATTTAAGGTTTTCATCTGACTCACCCTCCTACTAACAACACTAATGCACTCTACTGACCGTTTCCCTGTCACAGAGAATTTACATACCTGTCTCTGAAGTGTATGTGTACGAAGTTCCATTGACATCCAAGGATGTCTTGTGGCTGCTGCAGATCCTGTCAGGCAGACTACATTTAGCTATTTTATTGGGTCATTATTACGCAGTACTTTACCGGGCATTGAAACATCCCGACTTTTCTACTTCTTTTTCGTATAGATACTTAATTTTTAAGCAATTTCAAATTTTTCTGTTTAAATGCTGCAAATTGCTACAAATTTGGAAAAAACCTTCGTTAGTTTGCTTTGAAGATGTGCGTATCATGATTATTCGGTAAGCACTTTTCAGTCAAATAGAATACTTTTCTGTATATTTTAGTTATTTATACTCACGTTATCCCTTATGATCTACAGTACCTCTCTTCAGCTTTCTGCCTGGTTATCCGTTGTCTTGTCTTTTAGTTGATTTTATCCACTACCAGGTCAGACGATACATTTCTCTAGTCGTCTCTTCCTCCAGCAATAAAATGCCTGAAGTCACCTAGTTTAAACACATTGGTTAACACCAGCGTAGCATAGTAATCATATTTATCAACGTTTCCACAAGGCTATTTCAACTGCCAAAGATGATTCAGAGTTTCGTTATGTATATATTTCTGTGAATCCGATTAGGTTTCGATACCAGATGTGTTATCTGATCTCGTACAATGGAGTCAGGAAGAGTGGGAGAGAAGGATAAATCATTTTCAGATAGTGGAAAGATCTTCGGTAAAAACGGACATTCGGAAAAGGCAAACAACAGAGCGCAAACTCAATGTGATAGTTAAGAATGAAGTGACCTTGAGACAGACTTTTACTGCTACTGCTGGCTGTTGTCCGCAGTGCAGGATCGCTGTGTTTAGTGGGTCAGCGCGCTGTTTCACGGTGGCCGCTCATTATGTAGCGAGACTCGGCTTCATTGTGAAGCATAGTGCTGCCCGTCTTGGCAACGACTCAGCGGCGCAGCGCTGACGCATACGTCGTAACGCACCAACAGAGAGCGTGCCAACACGTGTACTGCCAAACTGGGTTGCTTGGCACAGCGGAATGTCTTACATTTTACTTTTAATACCTCCGTAGACGTCTTTTCGCAAAGGTCTTAGCCATACTTCTGTGTGGACAGCGATCCTAAATTACGTACTTGGCTCAGACAACTGCTCTGTGGTGGTAACTCATTTAAAGAAGCTAACTGATACAAAGGGCCAATATTATGCAAGCCTTATTCTTTTATACAGCCACATATATTTTGTAAGTCATTTCGGAAATGTTTTGTATTCTTCATCAGTTTCTCAGCTCGTAACCTCTTCAGTACCTCGCATAGGCCGTTACACATTTACTGTCTGAGTCTCTTGATTCTTCAATTTCGTGACTGGTTTTATGCGACCCGCCAAGAATTCCTTTCCTGTGCCAAACTCTTCATCTCAGTATAGCACTTGCACCCTACGTCCTCAATTATTCGCTGTATGTATTCCAATCTCTATCTCCCCCTACTGATTTTACCATCTACAGCTCTCTCTAATAGCATGGAAGTTATTTCTTAATGACTTGACACATGTCCTATCATCCTGTCCCTTCTTCGTGGCAGTGTTTTCCATACAGGAGCGGAAATCAGTATAAAGGCAGGGATCCTATGACAGTAATACTACAATGTCTGTCTCATACTGTAAAGAATTTATTATGAAAGTAGTAAGTACATATAAAACATAAACAATCGCGACAGAATTACACTACTGGCCATTAAAATTGCTACACCACGAAGATGACGTGCTACAGACGCGATATTTAACCGACAGGAAGAAGATGCTGTGATATACAAATGATTAGCTTTTCAGAGCATTCACACAAGGTTGGCGCCGGTGGCGACACCTACAACGTGCTGGCATGAGGAAAGCTTCCAACCGATTTCTCATACACAAACAGCAGTCGACCGGCGTTGCCTGGTGAAACGTTGTTGTGATGCCACGTGTAAGGAGGAGAAATGCGTACCATCACGTTCCCGACTTTGATAAAGATCGGATTGTAACCTAACGCGATTGCGGTTTATCAAATCGCGACATTGCTGCTCGCGTAGGTCGCGATCCAATGACTGTTAGCAGAATATGGTATCGGTGGGTTCAGGAAGGTAATACGGAACATCGTGCTGGATCCCGACGGCCTCGTATCACTAGCAATCGAGATGACAGGCATCTTATCCGCATGGGTGTAACGAATCGTGCAGCCACGTCTCGATCCCTGAGTCAACAGATGGGGACGTTTGCAAGACAACAACCATCTGCACGAACAGTCTGACGACGTTTGCAGCGGCATGGACTATCAGCTCGGAGACCATGGCTGCGGTTACCCTTAATTTTGCGTCACAGACAGGAGCGCCTGCGATGGTGTACTCAACGACGGACCTGGGTGCACGAACGGCAAAACGTAATTTTTTCGGCTGAATCCAGCTTCTGTTTACAGCATCGTCATGGTCGCATCCGTGTTTGGCGACGTCGCGGTGAACGCAAATTGGAAGCATGTATTCGTCATCGCCATACTGGCGTATCACCCGGCGTGATGGTATGGGGTGCCATTGGTTACACGTCTCGGTCACCTCTTGTTCGCATTGACGGCACTTTGAACAGTGGACGTTACAGTTCAGATGTGTTACGAGCCGTGGCTCTACCCTTTATTCGATACCTGCGAAACCCTACATTTCAGCAGTATAAAGCACGACCGCATGTTGCAGGTCATGTACGGGCCTTTCTGGATACAGAAAATGTGGATACAGAAAATGTTCCACCGTTGCCCTGGCCAGCACATTTTACAGATCTCTCACCAATTGAAAACGTCTGGTCAATGGTGGCCGAGCAACTGGCTCGTCACAATACGCTAGTCACTACTCTTGATGAACTGTGGTATCGTGTTGAAGCTGCACGTGCAGCTGTACCTGTACACGCCATCCAAGCTCTGTTTTACTCAACGCCCAGGCGTATCAAGTCCGTTATTACGGCCAGAGGTGGTTGTTCTGGGTACTGATTTCTCAGGATCTATGCAGCCAAATTGCGTGAAAATGTTCTAGTATAATATATTTGTCCAATGAATAGCCGTTTATCATCTGCATTTCTTCTTGGTGTAGCAATTTTAATGGCCAGTAGTGTACGTAATTTCTTTCACAACACGAGTAACAAAATAAGGCGTTTCCCTTTCCTTGGTGGAAATTGGTAGACAGGCGCTCACTGTCCTTGGCACAGTTAGTACTTTGTCCAAACTCCGCTCTTGCTAATTACCTCAAAAATTCTCTTTATCATTGATTTTGTTAGGGTTTGTAGCTCTTGCACTGAAATTGTCCCCCACTCTTCTCGCATCATACTTTGCAGCTCACGTACGACCTCAATGTGCCTTCCATTGCGATAAATGCGCCTTGTAAGGTATTCCCCAATGGTATTCCCTGTGGTTCATATCCGGGCTACGTGCAGACCAGGGAAAGACATCGATATCTTTAAGTTCAAACGACTTTTTTGTTGTAACAGAAACATGCACAAATGCATTTTCATTTTCTAGGTCTTCATAAATTCTAATCAGTTCAGTCTCTAGCATCTTAGTGTACATGTTAGAGTTCATGATAGTGTTCAGCCAAGAAATGCGCGATTTATCTATAGCGCAGAAGGCTACCAAAATCATAATACTTCCACCACCAAAATTTCTGCTCATTATTATCTGCTGCTCTGTTCGCAGACCACGCCAATAATACTGAAATCCATCCTGCCCTGCTAAATTAAACTTTTTATCATCACTGAAGATCGCTTACCCAATGCTGAAGACCATAACATACGTTTTTCAGCAAAATACAATTTAGCCTCTATATGTTCGGGGAAAAATTTGTCTTACATATCCACCAGTTACTAACAACTGTAGAGCAGCAACAAGTTGTGAAGAATAACGGTTTGTGGCCCTTGATATGCGGGAAAGGAACCGCTTCGATGCCTCAAATAATTTTCTAAGTAGCCCATATTTCACATTCTGCCGATATCGTTCGCTCAACCTAACGAAATTATTCAGCACTGTGCTTGAACGTTTCAGCTTCTGGGCGATTTGACGATTAGACAGTCCCATTTCCATATACGCACGATTTTAGCTTTTCCATCTCTTGATAACTGTTTTCCGCGAGGCATTGTCACAGTCGTGGTTTACGTACACAACACACACTGTCACTAATAGTATCTCCTTCCTGTCTGCAGTAGAGGCACATACTCACTCACACCACAAACAGCCGACTGCCTTTATTCTGAGTTCCAACCCTTACACCTGACTCATCCATGTCTTATGATACATCGTATTACAGACATCAAATAAGACACCATTTTATTGCATTTTTCAGTTTACTGGATCTGTGCGCAACTATTCCAGCGGATAATGTTAATTTTCCTTCAGATATTCATGCTTTCATACTAATTTCCACCACTGTCCGTTCCTTTCTTCGCCCGTTCTGCGGACGAGCTCTTTATTCCTTACCAGTTCCCTGATTTTCAACTTTCTTCTGTAGCACCCTGTCCCAAATGCTTACATTCTCTTCTGTACCGGTGTTCCCCCAATCCAAGAATCATTACGACACAACGCTATGCTCTAAACGTACATTCTCAGAAATTTCTTCCTAGGACTAAGGGACAATATTTTCCATACCAGTAGAAGTTCATTGGACAAGACTGCCCTCGTTGCCTTTGCTAGTTTGCTTTTTATGTTCTCCTTGGTTCGTACGTTATACGTTATTTTGCAACCAAGGCAGAAGACTTTCATAACTTCGTCTACTTCGTGATCATCAATTTTGATGTTAAGTTTCTCGCTATTCTCATTTCTGCTATGTCTTTCTCCTGTTTACTCTCAATTCATATTCTGTACTCATTAGGTGTTCACTCCTTTCAACAGATACTTCTTCACTTCCATTGAGGATAGCAATGCCATCAGCAAATCTTGTCACTGATATCTTTTTCCCTGAATTTTAATCCCACTCTTGATCCTTTCTTTTATTCCGCCATTGCTTCTTCGATTTATGGATGGAACAGTGGAGGTGCAAGACTGCCTCTCTTTTCCACCATTTATAATCCGAAAAATTTCTTCTTGGTCTTCCTATCTTATTGTTTCCTCTTCGTTCTTGTATGTACTGCATATCTCCCGTCTTTCCCTTTAGCTTACTCCTAATTTTCTCAGAATTTCGAACAACTTGCACCGCTTTACAATGTCCAACGTCTTTTCTTGGTCGACGAATCCTATAAACTTGTATAGATTTTTTTAGTCTTGCTTTCATTACGAAGCGCAACGTCAAAACTGCCTCTAGTGCTTTCACCTTTCCCTAAAGCCATGATTGATAGTCATCTAACAGATCATTGGTTTTCTTTTTCATTCTTCTACGTATTATTGTTGTCAGCTGCGTTGATGCTTGAGCTGTTAAGCTGATTCTGCGATAACTATCGCACTTACCTGCCCTTGCTATCTTCGGAACTGTGTGGATGATACTTTTCCAAAAGGCTGTTGGTACGTAGCCAGTCTACACACAAACTTGAATATTTGTTGGTTCCTCCAATGGTTACAGAAATTCCAGTGGGATGCTGTCTGTGCTGTCTACCTTACTTTATCTCAGATATCCCAGGGCTCTTTTAAATTCTGACTCTAATATTGGCTCCCCTATCTCTTTCATATCGATTCCAACTCCTTCTTCTTTCACGTCATCAGACACATCCTCGGCCTCATAGAGACCTTCAATGTCCTCTCCCCACATATATGCTCTCTCCTCTGCATTTAACAGTGGAATTCCCATTGTACTCCTAATGTTACCACACCTTCTTTTAATTTCATCGAAAGTTGTTTTGAGTTTTCTACATGCTGAATCAGTCCTCTGACGATCACTCCTTTTTCGATTTCTTCAGATTTTCCCTGCAGCCATTCCGCCTTGGCTAACCTGCACTACCTATTTACTTCGTTTTTAAGTGCTTTATATTGCTGTAGTCCCGTCATTTCCTCAACAATTTTTACTTGTTGATCAATTCAATTATTACTTGTTACCCAAGACTTCTTCGAATTTACCGTCCTTGTACCTGTGTTTGTCTGTCCAGCATCTGTGATTGTCCTTTTTAGAAATGTCTACTGCTCTTCAACAGAACTGTCAATTCCGGTATTCTTTTTCACAATATCCAAATCCTCAGCGAACTTCAATCGCGTCTCATCATTCCTCACTACTTCAGTATCCCATTTACTTCCACACTGATTCTTCCTGACTAATCTCTTCAATTTCACTCTACTCTTCATCATTACTAAATTTTGATCTGATTCTATATTTGTTCCTGGGCACGCCTTACATACAGTAACTGAGTTTGGAATCACTATCTGACAATTACGTAATCCAGCTGGAATCTTCCCGTGCCTTGGGTCTTTTCCAAGTTTGCCTCCGCCTCCTGTGATTGTTGAACACAGTATTAGCTATTACCATCTTAAACTTATTGCAGAACTCAATTAGTCTTTCTCCTCCCTCACTCCTACTGCCCATCGCTTATTCTCCCGTAATCCTTTCTTTTATTGCTTGCCTGAAATATCGTTCCAGTCACACATGATTATTAGATTGTCATGTCCTTCTACGTACTGAATTACCCGTTCAGTATCCTCATATACTTTCCATATTTCTTCACTGCTGTTTGTGTCATCGGCTTGTATACCAGAATTATGGTTTTTGTCGTTGGTTTGCTGCAGAATCTGATGAGAACATACCAATCATTGACCTTTTCACATTATCTCAGTCTTCCTCCTCCCATTTTCTACTCAAATTCATATTACCCTGTCTTCGTCTGACAAAAAATCGTTATCTTTTTTCCATTTCCATCACTGAACCCGATTACACCTACAGACTGAGCATTTGCATTTCCCTTTTCAGATTCTCTAACTTTCCCATTGTGTTCAAACTTCTAACATTCCATATTTCCGCTCGCAGAATTTTATTCCTTCGTTAGTTATTCGATTTTTTCTCGTGGTCATTTCCCCTTTGGCAGTCTCTTCCCGGAGATCCGATTTGCGGACTAATCCTGAATCTTTTGCCAATGGAGAGATTATCATTACACTTTTTTCAATTACAGGCCACATTTTGTGGATAACATTATACGTCTTTAAGGCAATGGTTTCCACTGCCTTCTGCATCCTCACGCCGTTGATCATTGCTGATCTTTCCGCCTTTTAGAGGCCGTTTCCCAGCCCAAGGGCAAGAGAGTGTCCTGAACCTCTTTCCGCTCCTCCACCCTCTTTGACAAGGCCGTCTGCAGGACGAGGGTAACTTATTATGACGGAAGTTTTCGGCTGTCATTACTGACAATTTTTATTCAGAATGTTACCAGTGGCTGGATTTGAACCTAGGACCCAGGATGTTGTGATTACTAGTCAAAGATGCTACACCTAGACCACGGGTTCACTCACTCATCCTAGTGATGCCAAAAACCTGTATTTCGAGTAAACTAGCTAAACTTGACTATAAAACGAAAATGCTCCTAAATCTGTTTTTCATTGCTGCAGTCCATTTTGAATAGTAAGTTCCCCAATGCTTACGCATGATCCTGCTCCCTGCTTCATTACTTAACAAACATGTTCTAATGCTATCACAGCAATTTGACCAAGAAGAATGCAACAAAGATGTTTTTCATAGTTCAACAGTCAAGCAATTTCTTCTCTCAAACATCAGTTTATTGTTATTATTATTTTGTTATGTTCTTTTTGAATTATTCATACCATTATTCATTTTTAATTGCTTCTATTCTTTCACTCCTTTCTCTCCCTCTTCTGTAACCACTGCTGCAACAGACAGCATAGACAACAGAGAAAACTTAATTTTATTAATATAACAGTCTAGATGGAGTGACATTTATTTATTATGACCGTTTCGACTTTAAGTTAAAGTCGTCTTCAGAATGTGAGCCCCCTGTGCGTCGTGCTGGCGGGTTCTCGGCTGCAGATCGCTGATCTATGGGCAGTGAAGTCTAAATTTAAGATAAAACTCACTCTCATCATTATTACTATCATCATTTTTATTATTACAACTGCTAAATTACAATTACGAAAATGTCAGTTCTTTTTATGCCTAGTTAGTTTGGATGCGTCAAAATCAACGACTTGGTGTGCACAACTCTATGTTCTTCACAGACATCATAATCATTGCATTCCCCAATATCCAACTTTGCTTATGAAGTACCATCACCAATCTAAAACCTGCAATTAAAGAGCCCATATGTCCAACGCCTTTTCTGTAAACGTACTACTCACTATATCTATTGTATCTCCTTCTTCTTTTCAGCCAAACATCTGTAGAACAAACTAAGCAGTGACCTACTTCTGATCTAAAACCACGCTGCGTTCAAGAGCAACTCAACTTTGCCACATAACTGCAGTAGTAACTTATTATTAGTACCAATGTTACATGTACAGCGTAAATTAATTTGATATATAGTCCTGATTATATGTATGAAACGGCACTGGGGCCATAACTTTAACAAATAAAGCAAATGTACAAAAAAACACATATATATGGCCTAAATGCTTACAACGTTGTCGTAACTTCCATCACATTTACTATTATTACTGTTATTTTTGTTAGCATTAGGACTAAAAATATTATCATTGTATTTGATTTAACTGTAACCTTTGTGCTTTGCATTAGCCAATATGTAGCATCGTGTTTCAAGTTATCAGAATGTTCACAAATACCTGTTTCGCAGTGGAAGAGTATCATAGCGCCTTAAAGTTGTAAGATGAAATAAATTCCTACATAAATGAACAAATAAAATTGCATTTATGAATTTTCTGTCACAGGTTTAGCTTTCTGTGGATTTCATCTCCGATATCATCTGAATAGAAAAGCTACGTGACAGGCCAACCTGAACAGACAAAGAAGAAAACTGTGGCTTTTGAACAAAGAGAAAATGACTGCACACACTTGAGTCAGCATTGAGATCTTGTATTATCTGACAGCCGTCCCCCAGCACTAGAACCACTGATTAGTATCGAAAATTTGACAAGATCGTCGCAATGCCTGGCGGATCTAGAAGTAGTCATTCAGTACCTACTAACAAACATGTTCTTCATAGCTGACGTCATCTAGAAGCCGTTTGATTCCACGCACTGTCCGTAAAATATTGTCCTCTCCAATCATGACTCATTTTCTAATACATCATTTCACGATCACATTCATTATTTCAATTTGTATTTGCACTTCTCAAACGGGTAACTACTAGAAAACAATGAAGTACATGTAATGGCGTTGTCTAAACTTTAATATCGACTTTCAAAATATGTGTATCTTTCTAGGTTTCTAAAACGCTGGGGAATCAAAAATATTTGAATAAATGCTACCCAGAACTTAAAAAATTAATTTCAGTACGAACAGAAATATATTCTGTTTAATATGATTTTCGTAAAATGACCAGAAGTAACTGACCCATAACGGATTTTAAAAATAACGAAATCAAACAGTAGTTAATGGTGAAAACATTATTTTGGGAAATTGAGATTAGGCTATATTTTGTTTATTGCTTATGTCCATTACACTTTATGAGTAATGTACCATGCAGTGGATGATTTTTCTTGGGGTGTCGAATATAAGGTTATGAATTTGGTCAAGGCTGTTATTATTGGGATATTCTGCTAAAAAAACTGGTGTGATGCAGCTCTCTAGTCCATCCTGTGCAAGCATTATCTTTGCATTATCCACCTGACCCTCCTCCAGATGGGTCCTGCAATTACCTACCCAGTCTTTAGCCCTTAGTGTAATATAAAAATTAAATCATTGCACAATAATTAAATGTTTTTTTAAATTATAATTCAAATAGAAAAGATGAGCTATGTCTACACTTATGGATCAGTCTATGACAGATGTTGTTGTTACTTTGCTACACAAAAACGAGTAGTAAGTTTAATCAGCTAACAGTCACTTGTCTAAACAGTGGAGTATGCATCTGTAACATTACAGAACCAAAATAGTTAATGTGCCGCTGCTCTTGAATGAAATCAGTTCTAATCTTAACACATGATATCACAGTTAACACAATAATGAACTGTTTAACTTCTTCATCATAAACATTAATTTGGGTAAGTCTGTCCACATTCATACATAACATAAGAATAATATATGTAACATAGTAGTTAAGTCTTACACTTCAGTTATTTTAATTATTACACCGCAGTGTCACCTTGCAAGTCCTAACACCGAATATAATATGTGAACTACAGCATCCACTATCAAAATTTGTAAAATGAGTTATTTTGTGTCTATATGTAAAGCAGTTCTGCTACACTGCACAATATGTAAGGCCATTAATATAGTAATAATATACTAAAAATATGCAGTATGAAAGTAAACAAAAAGCTACAACCAATTTTTCTAATCGGTTACACAGAGTATGTCCCATGTTAGTTGCATGATGTACCATACACCTATTCATATTTGTTTCTTACAGTATTTAAATGCACAAATTTATCATTTATATTTTGTCAGATAATTCAAATGTTCATTTTTAATTATGATTGTTATTATTAGCATTATTATTTTCTTTACCTTTTTTATTAGACTCATTCATTGCATAAATTATTATTTGCCTTGCTTCCATGTGCAGTTTACATCAGTATGCAGCGTTAAACTCAAATCTTAAATTAGTAAGATATCATATACAGGGATTAAGACACCAACATTTATCTGCATACACACTTGCTTTACAATCTGTTTACTCAGTTTACCAGTTTCCCTAGACCATTAATCCCCAAAACACGCTTTGCAACTAAACTGTTGTTGTCTTCTATTTCTTCAAAGATGCTCTCAGGATTTTCTACCAGCTCGCTTCCAGCGTGTGCTAACCCCCTTTCTTTCATATTACAAAGTTCATCAGCTTGTCCTACAAGTATCTGTATCATATGCAGGTCTTCTTCTTCTGAGGAGTCTCTCTCTATGGCCTCCTGATTCCAAGACCCATTTCATTAACATCTGTTCCTCCCATTATTTTTTCTATTATGATTTCTTCACTATCATTTTGTACAAAACATACATTAACTTCTAGTCTATGATCGCTTTCCCAATCACTTTCTGTAACGAAAGATTTATCTGTGATTTCCAATCCCTTTGCAGGTTAAGTACATTCTTACACATTTTCTACACTATCATTACCAGCAGCATACTCTCCACTATATTCATTATATCTGTTATCGTCTCACTGCCACTACTCTTGTTATATTCCTCATAAATAATCTCTTCCTTTTCCTCAATTACAGTATCTTCATATACCTCCCTTTCACTTTTATATTCCCTTAATCCAACACCTGTATCACACAATTCTTCCGAATATTCCTCGCTTTTCTTTATGCCTCCTTCCCTACACATAACATCAGGTACTTTACAATACGATTTCCAAAAGCCACAAACATGCTCCCCTTTCTCTGATAAAGCACTCATAATAGTATTTTTATTACTATCTTATATTAAATAGTTCACACTTATATTCATAGGCCAGCCCTACCTCCTATTACTAGTCTCTGTGTTAGAATCTACCTTGCTATGGGCCCTCTTTGCTGATGCAGTGTTTGGTTCTCTGAAATAAACCCCTGCTGTCATGGATTGGATTGTTTGGGGAAAGAGACCAAACAGCGAGGTCATCGGTCTCATAGGATTAGGGAAGGACAGGGAAGGAAGTCGGCCGTGCCCTTTCAAAGGAACCATCCTGGCATTTTCCTAGAGTGATTTCGGGAAATCATGGAAAACCTAAATCAGGATGGCTGGACGCGGGATTGAACCGTCGTCCTCCCGAATGCGAGTCCAGTATGCTAACCCCTGCTGTCATGATTCACTTCTCAAAAAGATTCTCTATCTCTGGCTCTACCTATGTAGTGAGTGGTGCATATGTCTTCTGTTATACTGATTATCCCTACTAGATCTATAACAGCATCCAGTATTGCCAACACCCCATCTCTCGATCTCTCCTTCTCTTTTCAAGAATTCATCTAACATCTTATTGTTTGTCAGAAAAAACAGCCTTTCCTTGTAGTTAATTTCTCCAATAAGGTGTCAATAATACCACTCTCTTCAAGAGCCTTAGCCAAATAGTTTAATCTCTTTTTCAGATCTTCACAAAACTTTATCAAATTATGAATTATGAATGAAACCAACATGACCATGGTATAATATTCTAAAACTTTTATTATTTTACAAACGGGATTTTAGCCATTATGTCATCATCAAGCGCAAAGATAAATAGGGTATCTGGGGCAGTGAAATTTTGTAGAATCAAGTGCATTAGAGATTGTCTCAGTTTATTTTCAATGATGGCCATTCTTCATGTATGGTTTCACACCAGAAAGGAGAGGAACTATTTCACTGAAAACGTTATGTAAAGTTAGTGATCTTAGACAAAGTATGTGACACATTAAATAATAAACTCTATAAAATATTACAATAATTGTTCTGAGAAGAAAACCTTGGTGGCATGTTCCAAGGGAGTAGCTGAACAAAATAATCTTATTGTCAACATACAAAATGAGATTAAGCAGGTAAGTGTAACAGCTGTTATTATACAAAGTAAAAAAAAGAACTTAACAGGGCAAATGAAACTATGGCAAGTGGTATAAAGCCATTTGAACACAAGAAGAAATGTATAACAAGGTCTGGTACGAAGTAGTATCTGCAGTTATAAGTGGTGATTAAGGGAGCTGTGTCTGATCATTCTTGATCAGACTAAGCTTGAGGGACCTGACAATGTTAACTGAGTTCTATTATTTTAAAGTAGTTCATCTTTCTATCTCTATGAATGTGATGCAGGACTTCACGTTGCACCTTGTAACTATGGCCTTCTTTAAGCAGGTGATCTGCAAAAATAAAATTTCCAAATTCAATGGTGTTCCTTCTAGTGGGTGCATATTCTTTCCCATTTGTCTATTGCACCCTCTGACTAATATTTACCTAAAAAACCTTTGGAAAATCATAAAAGATCTCATAGTTTTCTAGTGCAACATACCATCATTCTATACTTTCCCCTTTCAATGAAACACCTGCTGTCTTATTTCGTGGCATTTCCGTCCATTCTGCAGCAAATCTATCCTTTAAGGCATTCACAAAAGCCAAAGGATGTAGATTACCTTATGGGTTAAATTAAAAATTATTAAAATTGTTTTCTGTGATTGCAATAATCTGTGGCCCAATCTGACTGACTTCTCCCTGTACTCTCCTTTCTAATAGATTGTCTAATTTATCTTTTGCTTAATTTGAATCTTATCTCATTCCTGTAACCTCTTTTACATTCATATTCCCTGTACAACTATATTCTTTAATCAGTACACTATAAAATATATGTAATTTCTTACTTTCTAGTAAGAAAAAGCATTTAACTCACCAGGGTTATTATATCAGTATTTTTCTCCTTTAATTACACTATTGCTGAGTATGCTGTATCTTCCACAATCGGTTTTACTTCTTTTTCTGTCATCTCAACTAAAGTATCAATGACGTTCTTATTTTCCTTTTTCCAAATGTTTCATTTTCCAAATTAATACATTTTCTGTAATACTAATAGCTTCCTCAAATCCTTTACTGTTATTTACAACTGACTTTGGTATTTATGATCAACACTCATAAAAGTGCACTGAGGAAAATTTATTAAACTGTGACTTGTCCTGTCATGTGAAAGCCATTCATAATGACCCTCGTTCATCTTTTCCCTTTAGTATAATACAATAATTAAAAAGTTGAAATATAATTAAATGTTTTTTAATTATTACTACAACTAGCCTTTACCCCATGGCTTCATTCATGTATGCATTCAACGGATATATTGCAGTTATCTCTGTGTCCACCACTTCCTCCCCCTCCTTCTGTCCACCTAATCCCCCCACAATCATCTGTCCACCTCCTCATCTCTCCCCTTTCTTACCCCTCTACATCATCCACCTGCCTCTAGCTTCTCTCCATCCTCTGCTACATTCTGCCACATCCTCTTCCCCCCCCCCCCATTTTCCTCTCTCTCTTTCCATCTCCTTGTGCTCCTAAATTTCTTTCCAATTCCTCCTGCCTCCACCCTCTCTCCTACCTCTGCTACTCCCTCTTTCTGTCCATCTCCTCCTGGCCCTGGCACTCCCTACACATCCCCTTGTACCCCTCTCTCTCAACATCCCCTCCTCTATCCATCTTGTCCTTTCCCCATTTATGCCCATCTGCACATAGGTCGATAAACAAGCCTATAACAGTGCCATAACATGCCTGCCATGCAGGGAAGCTTATGTGTCAGGGGCTGAAAAACTATTTCTTGGCCTGGTGTGTAAGCTGCCACGAATATCAGACCGATAAGGCACACAATATGGCTGTCATGCATGGCAGCCTATATGGCAATATGGCAAGGGCCGAAAACTGGATTTTTACCCAATCTTCTTTGCTTGAAATCGACCCAGGTGTTTTGGAGAAAATCGTGGACATATATACATACATACATACATGCATGCATACATACATGCAAATGGCTTTATATGCTAGGCCCCTTTTCACTCATTTACAACTATGTCACATATATATCACTCACAGTTCATCTCTTCCTCCCCCATTCTCAATCTGTCTCCTCCAACTCTTAATTTTGTCCAATGCCTCTCCCTTCCTCTCTCTGTCCAACTCCTCCTATTCCACTCTAAATGCCCATCCCTCCTTCCTCTTCTCTGTAAATATCCATGACCCTCTTCTCCTTGTCTATCTCTTCATCACCCTCTCTCTGTTCATCTCCTCCCCCTTCTATCGATCTCCTCCTTCCCCTATATATAGCCATTCCCTCCATTTCTCACCTCACACCTGTCTCCTTCTTACTCCTCTCTGTGTGTCTGTATCCTTCTCCCCATCTCACCCTGCTCATCTCCTCGTCACCCATTTGTCTCTCTGCCCAGCTCGTCCTCCCCCTCTCTGTCTATCCATTTCCTTCTATCCCTCCCTATCCCAATCTATCTCCTCAAGTCCATTCTCCCAGTACACTCCTTCCTCTCCACCTCTCCCTGTTCATGTACTACTGCCCCCTTTCCCTATTCTACTCCTCCTTCCCACCTCTCCCTATCCAACTCCTCCTCCTCATCCCTCGCTATCATCTCCTGTTTGCTCCTGTCACTTCATCCATTTCCTCTTGCCCCTTCTCACTATCCATCTACTCCAGCCCACTCTCCCTATTTATCTCCTCCTACTCCTGTTCTTATCTATCCCTCTTGTCCCCACTCAGTCCATCCCCTCCTGTACCATCTCAAATTTCCCCCAGCCATGGCCATCTGTACATCTAGCCCCTGAAAAACAAGTCAATACAGCAGCCTAATACTTCTCCCAGAACACACAAGCAAGTCAGCCTACACATCAGGGGTTTGAAAACCATTTCCTTACCCCTGACATGTAGGCTGCCATTAAAACTAAGTCGATAAATCAGGCCGATACCATTCCAACACAATGTGCATGTGACATTGGGCAGCCTCCACTAGGGGTCAGAAAAACGTGTTTTGTCCCTGACATGTAGGCTTCCCTGCAGGCCATCTGATACTATTCCCATAAAACGCAATGTCATGCAATGTGGCCTACATGACAGGAGCTAAAAAACATGTTTTAGCCTGTATCTCCATTCCTACTGTAGCTAGGAATTTATTAAACCTACAGTGCTGATACTTGTGAAGTTCGCTGTTTGCATGCTGAAATTGGTTGAAATTGATCCAGGGATTTGGTATGTTGTGGACATAATGTACATAGATACACAGATACATACATACACTTATGCATTCACTCTGATATATTCAAATAGTAAATGTGTCCCAAGTACACCCAAATGCATTAGAATGTGACTGGGATTAGTCTTTTTGATTTAAGAGATCAGTTCGTTGAATTTGTTAATAGTCATTTGTCTATACAGTGGAGCATGCAACCTTGACGTTACAACCATTCACAGAATCATAATTTTAGTGTGCCAGTATCCTTGAATGAAAACAGGTCTCAAAACTTATGCTCAGCTCATCACATGCTCTCAGAGTTAGCATAATAATGAACACACAAAATGTATTTGCAGCTGCAAATATGGACAATCATCAGTTGTATGATAGAATGACAACAGTGATAATTTGTGCCAGACTTGGAACTGAACCCAGATTTCCCACTTATTGTGAGGGGAAAATCGGGTTGGAGTCCCAGTTCAGCACAAATTTTCGTTGTTGTCATTCTGTTATACAGCTGATGGTTGTCCATATTCGCAACTATAAATACAAAAAAAATGGCTGTGAGCGCTATGGGACTCAACTTCTGAGGTCATTAGTCCACTAGAACTTAGAACTAGTTCAACCTAACTAACCTAATGACATCACACACATCCATGCCCGAGGCAGGATTCGAACCTGCGACCGTAGCGGTCTCGCGGTTCCAGATTGCAGCGCCTTGAACCGCACGGCCACTTCGGCCAGCTTTAAATACATTTCATGAATTTCATGACAGCTACAATCGCCACAGTGCCTGTTCCTTCAGACATGCATGCACGTCCAAAGGCACATTCCATAGTAATTTGGACTAACACAGGGACTGCAGTATCATAGTAATGAACAGTTTAACTTTTTCCCCCTAAACATAAACACTAATCTGAGTATGTATGATCAGTTGCACACATATTGTAAGAATCACTAAAACACAGTAACAAAGTATTTAAGTCTCAGCCATCAACTGTTTGAATTATTAAGCCACAGTCTTGTAGCACTGAAGTGCAACTACACTGTCAAATCGATAAGACCTACAACAACCAGTCCGGCCAATGGCCATAGTGAGACAGTCATATTAGTTACGCTACATAACTTCGAGATGATGCTTGCGTACAATTTTTGTTAATAGCGCTTGTGATATTCGCACACACATTCACTCATTGATTCAAACATGCCTCATTGCTTCAGTCACAGATGGCTTGGTCTTCTATACACTCTCTCGAATGCGATGTGATTCACTGATATGATAGCAATGATTTCTATACCATTTGTATGTAGAGCTATGGACTTTGAGTACTAAACCTAGGCTTGCCTGCAGGTTTCTGTATCCTTAATCGTGCGCCATGTTGTAGTTAGCCAAATGATTTCCGTTGGTCTGTACATGATAAGGAATCATTCACCTATTTCTGTATTTGAAACGTTCATCAACATGTGACGCAATAGGGTGATGTTGGAGCGGAATAGACTGTCTTATATTTTTGTGTTCTAGTGACATTTCGTGGCAGCCATGTTGTAGGTAGAGAAGAAACGAAATACGTACATCTTTCACAGGCACAGACAATTGCAGCTTTACGTCCAGGTAGTATAGAGATCACTGTAATTACTGTCGTATCTACTAATTCCTTCTACTAGTCCAGCTGTGCCATAACTTTCTTTTCTTCCTGATCTGTTTCAATATCTCTTCACCCAGTCTTCAGCATTATTTAATAGCGCCACATTTGGAAATAATGCATTTACTTTTTGTCTGTAGCTACTGTTTATCGTCCATGTTTCCCTCTCATATCAGGCCACACTCCAGTTAAGCAGCTCCTGGAAAGACATCCCAACGCTTCAAAATATTACTTATTTCTCTTATTCAAGAAAGCTTTTCTTGTTATTTCAAGTCTGGATGTTATGTCCTATTCCTTTGCTGTCTTTCAATAGCGAAACTAATCTACAACATCAGTCTCTCTTTTGGTAATCTAATTCCCTCAGAAACATTTGATTCAATTCCAATACATTCCAAACTAAACAAATTTCTATTTACGTTTACATTAAGATCTCCTTTTATGTCTCACCCATTCCATTCAGCTGACCTTGCAGGTACTTGGCCACTTCTGATAGACTTACAGTGTCATTGGCATGACTTGAAGTTCGTATTTCTTATCCCTAAAGTTTAATTCCAGTTCCAAATTTCTCCTCGGTGTGTTTTGTTACTACGTCTATATACTGACTGAATAACATGAAGGATAGGCTACAATCCTGCCTCACATCTTTGTCAACTATTTCACTTACATCTACATTTATACTCTGCAAACCATCGTGAGGTGCATGGCTGTCGGCACATCCCATTGTGCCAGTTATTAGGACTTCTACCTGTTCCATTCACGCATGGAGCGCGGTAAGAGTGATTGTTTGAATGTCTCTGCGCGTGCAGTAATTATTCTAATCTTATCCTCACGATCCCTATGCGAGCGATACGTAGGGGGTTGTAGTATATTCCTAGAGTAATCATTTCAAGCCGCTTCTTGAAACTTTGTTTATAGACTTTCTGCAGATAGTTTACGTCTAGCTTCAAGAGTCTTCCAGTTCAGTTCCTTCAGTATCGCTGTGTTACCGCCACATGGATTGCTTCCCTTTCATGTCTTTGGAGTCTTGTCACTGCAATACGGTGTCTACACAAGATGTAAATAACGTTATGCTCCTTGGGCTTTATCCTTGCTATAGAATTCCAAAGTTTATTCCAGTCAACATTGTCAAAACGTTTCTCTGTATCGACAAAAATTATGAACTCAGGTTCCACAATAAGCCGCAGTGTCAGTATTGTCTCTCGTGTTGCTACATTTCGCCTGATCTTTCCTGAGGTCCGCTTCTACCAATAGTTCCAGTCTATTGTAAATAATTCGTGTCAGTATTTCGTTATCATGACTTAATAGATTAATGGTCCAGCAGTATTCAGTTCCCTCTCTTAATGCCTCTGCAGTCCCTTTGCTTTATATACCGTACACTTTTTTTCGTCAATTAGGTTTATATCTTACGTGTTATTTAAGAATTTTTACTGGGCCTTGCATTTTTACCCATACCTCTTCTCCTGTATGCCTTTCCCCTACTTCAGCCATTAGTTGCCTAATATTCTCTATCCTACTCTCAAGATGCGGCCGTTCTTTTCCATCCCTTTAAGTTTGTCTTCCTGCAGTTTCTTCAGGTTCAGTCTGCAATTCGTAACCTATTTATTGTACATGTCTCTGAGGGCAGATGTTACTTGGCTTGCCTGCCTTAAGGCGCCTTGAAATGTTATCTGAGCCAGTTTCATTTTACCCATCTTGAATAATACGAGGTTATTCACAAGTTCCTCTGGGCTTCGGAAGACGACCGTGCGGAAACTACGTGATATACAGAAAACAGACACATATCAGTTGTGAGAGCATCCCTCCCAAGTTTCTAACTCGCATGATACGAGCTCGACATGGTCCCTGTTTGTGGCACAACAAACACCAATACATGTTCGCAATTCAGTGAAGTCGCTGCTGCTAGCACCTAGGAAGGCACAACATTAGCAACTCCCTTCGTAAATCTGTTCTTTGGGTTGCCTATTTTTTGTTGCAACAATATGGAGCGAATGATTTCTGTTTGTGTTCTGGCATGCCTGTCGCCTGGTGGTATACACTCTGCAGCTATACCACAAAGTCTATTACAAATCGAAACTTGAAGAAATGCTAGATTTACTGATACTTCATTTTTCTGTATGTTTGTAGTTTCAGAAAAGTAGTTCAAATGTTCAAATGTGTGTGAAATCTTATGGGACTTAACTGCTAAGGTCATCAGTCCCTAAGCTTACACACTACTTAACCTAAATTATCCTAAGGACAAACACACATCCCCATGCCCAAGGGAGCACTCGAACCTCCACCGGGACCAGCCGCACAGTCCATGACTGCAGCGCCTCAGACCGCTCGGCTAATCAAGCGCGGCAGAAAAGTCGTCTTCTGAAACTCTTGAGGCACTTAAGAATTACCTTGTACGTCGGAAACGTACCGGAGTCTCCATGCCTCTACCATGTCTATAATTCTTTATCATAGTTCTTAAACCAATTATCTGCAACGATTATATTGTACTCTAAATAAAATTCTAGTAGGTAGCACCCTCTTTCATTCCTCTCACAAGTCCATGTTGTCCTATTTTCCTCCTCTTCCTTTGGATCATCATTTGGATTATTACAGCTGAAATAATAAGACAATAATATGTCCTTTGTATTAATCAAAATCCCTCGGAATTACATACCGGATGTTTAGCTATTATGTTGCCGTGTTAATAATTCTACCACTAAAACACGGATAATATTATATTAAGTATTTCCGTAGGTTCATAAAAAAGTTTAGGTCAAGCCTCAAGCAGATTTATCGATGTAAACGCAGAACAATGTACAAATTCTACAACAGGAGTAGAAACAATCCTCGTTGTCATAATTTGTAGTTAACTGTGATTAATATTCGCTGAAAAAACTTCCACCAACTCCATCATTTCTCTTCTAGACATAACACCCAATCTGATGCTGCCTACCATACAACATATTCTTAAATATGAATTAAGAGGGAGAGGAACCGGTTAGATGCTAATTAATAGCATGTGCAATTAATCGAAAGAAATATAGGAGAGTATTAAAGGAGAAATGGTATTGTAACTAATGATCCCGCACAAGAGAAGATTAAATATAATTACTGGCATGTAAAAGTAAATATTTGTGCAACATAAACGAAAATCAAAAACCATATATTGAACTACACTGCGCAAAAGAATAGAAGAGTCACTTTTTTAAACCTCGTCATTTTTCCCTACTGCACCGCCGAAGTGTGAAATTTGGCTCAAAGGTGCCTGAAACCTTCCTCTGCAATGCTGCAAACGCGTGAACCCAGCGTCGTCATCCTCGTGCTTTGTGACGTTTCAAACTGCACGTTGTGGACACATGCGAAAAATGGGACAGAGCTCAGAAGGTCATGTGATGTGGAAAGTGGGTTAATGAGGTGACAATGGAACCAAATTTTACCACAATGTTGCCCAGCTTGACGGTGTGCGTGTCGCACGATGGAAAGATCGTCACATCATAGTATTTAGTCACTTGCAAGGCGCCCCATGAGGAATGGCCAATATGTACTGTATGTGTCAGGAACGAATTTCTAAGCAAAAGAGTCTAGTGAACATGGGTTCTAAATGCATCCCTTAAGAGCTATGAGCACTTGTTCACCTTCGCTATTGTGAAACACATTATTTCTACTGAACAAGTGTTCATAGCTCTTACGGAATGCATTTTAGAACTTAAGTTTGCTAGAATCTTTTGCTTCTTATATCGTTCTTGAAATATACAGTACATATTGACTACTCCTCCTGGGTCACCCTTCATGTCTTTGAAGTGCATCAAGCACTTTTAGTAGGTGCTTAAAGCTGGCCTTACGTCCCGAACACGTTCCTAAAAGGCTAAAAAAGGAGAACAGCAGGTGCATCGGCTGACAGACGGCTCTTCCTGCGAGCTGTCCGCGATGAGACGTGTAAACGTATCGAACTGGCGGTTGTAATACTTGAATGTGCAGTGCAGAGCAGCGTTCCGGTTTTGTAGCTACGGGTGGCCACGAGTAGGTAAGAAAGGGAGAGAAAGAGAGAGGGAGAAGGAAATAGTGAAACACGATGCCAGGACATAGCTTACTCCTCTGCTGCTTGACCCAAATGTAAATTAATGCAAATGTACCACTACTTCCTAATGCAATAATACGGTAGTATCTTAGCTTAATCGACCGTATTCCGAGCTGTAAGCCTGCAAGCTGATGTTAAATGGAGTGAACGCACAAAATTAATTCCAGGGAAAGTCTGCTACAGACTAATTACTGGAATGCCAGGAAGGCTTTACCACTGATGAAAGACGGCACACCTACTTTTGAATGCTGTTCGAAGGTATACGGTGAATTTACAGGTCGTCATTATCGTCGTCGTCATCGGCATCATCATGATCATCACCATCATCATTACCCATTCGAAAATCTGATACATCACTATGCTAAGCTATACACATCCATTATACTCTTGTATATATCCTAACGCCATGTACCTACCATCAGTCCACAGTGAACCATCAACCATGCGTTCGAATAATGTAATCTTCTTACTATAAAAGTTTATTTTTGGCCATATCGCAATATATATATCGGCAAATCTATAGACACGGACCATTGTGACACTCTGTATAGTGACACAGTAATGTATGTGTGTAGGTGATATGAAGATGAAACTTTAACTTGCTGGATGACAGCGCCCCGTAACCACAACATTTCATTCGCTGGATATATAACATCCCACTAACATTTCTTTGTCGAAAGGCCATAAATACATCTTGCACACCTGTCTGTTCCCTGACCCTTTTGTTAGTTTTTCCTTATGACGTACAATTCCCAAAATGCGTATCTCCAACACTCGCCCAGAAACCCACCGTTGCTGAATGATTTTCTCATTAAAGGTTCATGTCTCACTGCCGTAAGTCAAAATACGGAATACACACTCATTACCATATTGTGTTTCTGACACACTGGAAGCTTAGTTATTTTAACTTTTCTGTTTATTTCATTAAATAAAAATTTTAATGAAGTAACTTTTGGTGCCTAATCATCAGTTTTTATTATACAATAAGAGCATTATGACTACTTTCGGTTGCTTTCTACAGTCATCTGCAAATCTGTAAAGAAGTAGAGGAAAATTAGCCTAAGTAATTTTTGTACAATAAAATAGGCTACAAAACAATGCATAACAGCTAAAACAAATATGGAAGGAGAGCCAACTAGCAAAAGTGAACTTGTAACGAATCCATTTAATAGTGTTGTAAAGGCAATAGGATACTGCTTTTAAGATGGACTGCCTTTCAAATGGTAAAAAGAACTGACTATCAATTGAAAAATATCATAATTAGCTATAGCCATGGACGGCATGAATTCATACTATGAGCCAACAAGATTAGGACAGTTTGGACACTCTAAGACAAAAAAATACACACCATGAAGAAATTATCCGAATGGAAAGTAAATCGGTAGATGTGATGTACATGTACAGACAAACAAATGACTATAATTTCAGAAAAACTGGTTGATTTATTCAAGAGAAACAGCTTCACTAATTGGGCAAGTCAATAAAGCATTGCTGCACCTATGCCCCTTATGTAAGGCGCTGTTTTTCGCCTTGGCATTGATTGATTAGATTTGTTGGATGTCCTCACGAGGGAATCGTGCGAAATTCTGTCCAGTTAGCTCATTACATCGTCAAAATCCTGAGATAGCTGGAGGACCTTGCCCATAATGCTCCAAACGTTATCAGTTGGGGACAGATCCAGCTACTTTGCTGGCCAAGGTTAGGTTTGGCCCTACGTAATCCTTACGCATTATCTTGCTAAAATGTAAGCTCAGGATGGCTTGCCATGAAGGACAGCAAAATGGGGCGGATAATATCGGCGAAATAGTGCTGTGTTGTAAGGGTCATGTGGATAACAAACAAATGGATCCTGCTACGAAGAGAAATCGCGCCACCGGGCATCACTCCTGGCTGCCGGGTCGTATGGTGGGTGACAGTCAGATTGGTATCCCTTCGTTGTTCAGGGCGTCACCAGCCACCTCTTTGGTCTGGAATATCATTGACTGTAGTAGAATCGTCTTCAGTGACGAGTCCAGCTTCGAACTCATTCACGATGACCATCGAAGACCTGTCTTGATACGCTCAGATTGATACCAATCTGAGTGTCACCTCCATACGGTCCGACAACCAGGACACTTCATAGCAGGACCCCTCTGGTTGTCCTCCACGGCACCACTACAGCACGGCGGTCCGTCGACTACATTCTGCGCCCCGTTTTGTTGCCAGTCATGGCAGTTCATCCTGGGTTATGTCTCCGCAAGTAAATGCCCGCCCGCACACGGAGAGAGTTTCTATTGTTTTCTTCGTGCTTGCCAAACCTTACCTTGGCCAGCAAGGTCGCCGGATCTGTCCCCAATTGAGAACGTTTGGAATATTATGGGCAGGACCCTCAAACCAACTTGGGATTTTGACGGTCTAGTGCGCCAACTGGACATAATTTGGCAAAATATCCCTTACGAGGACATCCAAGTACTCTATCAATCAATGTGAAACCGAATAGTTGCTTGCCTAAGGACCAGAAGTGACCTACACGTTATTGACTTGCTAGATTTTTGAAGCTGTTTCTCTTGAATAAATCACCCAATTTTTATCAAATTGTAATCATTTGTTTATCAGTACATGTACATCACACCTACCGGTTTCCGGCCCATTCGGATAATCCTTCGTGGTGCGTCGTTGTTTTGGTCTTAGACTGCAGTTAAAAGCTTCATCGAAAGCGACCCGTATTGTAAACCCATTGAAAAACAAACAAAAATCTCCCAAAACCAAAATCTTAAAAAGCTTCAACCTAAGTCCAAGTAATAATAAAATTATAAAAATAACAAGGAAATGAAGCTAAAATTACAGTACATGACCTGTCTTATGTAGTTAACTGGCAACATGTCGCATGTAAAAGACAAGTCTTATATAACTGTCAATAACTGAAGACCAAAATCTTAAAAGGAATGTACCTAAGTCCTGGTAGTTTCGAAACTATAACAGTACCAAGGGAGTGGAGTTAAAATACGAGATATCTTATATAGTAAACTGCCAACATGCCATAAGTAAAAGACAAATCCTACGTAAATGTTAAATGACAAAATACAAAAAATTACAATGTAGCTCTAAAAATGTGAACAACATACGATAATCTCGGAAGATACCGGTAATAAAGAAGGAAAGTGTCCAGTTTCTTTGGTAAAAGTTGGGTCAAATACCCATAATTTGTGTTTTTACAGCAGATATTATATGCACGAATTTTCAGCTGTTCCATAACTCTGAAAATAGAAATCAAACAGTAAGTAGCAATTTTATAAACGAAGCTATGTGATGAACGGTCATAAAATCAGAGAGGAATATAGTAGCCGGGCTTGAGTGATCCATTATGGCATATAAAATATTCATCGTTATAAAATGTGTACAAGTTGAAGATCAAAAGTAAAACGCCACAAAACTCGTCACAATTGTCTTCTACTTATTTATTTTGCCACCAACGCAAGACTCGTCAAAACTAACCTTTGTTTATTCTGTCGCCCATCCAGTCGTACTTACCTGTTTTTGACAAAATAAAGGGTAATTTCGAAGAATGATTGCCTATCGAAGTCGCGGGGTCCAAGCGATACATATCGGACGTGCGATTGTAAGTCGATCGTGCGACTCTCGCGACGGGCGTTACGATCAATTATTTGTGATCGTCATTTTTATCTGTTTTCAGTCGTTCCCTTAGTTGCTCTAAGTTACATACCTCCGGGAATGAATGGCAAAAAGGGAATTGTTCCCGTAGCGTACACATCACATGGCCTTTCACATGACGACAACAGCGACGACGAGTAAAGTAAGTCATCTCCTTTGTAATTACAAGTATTTTTGTAACTGTCTTCTTTTGTCATTGCTGCAGTGACCACCGTAAACATACTCATAACGCCCGCCACCAGAGTCGCGTGATCGATTTACGATCGCACGTTCGATAGTATCGTTTGGATCCCGCGACTTCGATAGGCAATCATTCTTGGAAATTACCAAATAAAGTTCAAATGTGGTTAAGCGACGGTGAAATGTGAGCCACCATCGCCGGTGCTAGTCGAGAGGATGGTGCCAGTTCTTCTCTCAAGGTACCACTCAGACTTACCTGGTGTCGCATTGACATAATCATTATCGCGCTAACATAGATCGCTCCTGCTTGGTCGCGGAAGTAAAACAAGGCCAAGGCCCCCTCGCCTATGTGGAGGGTAAGGGTCTCATACCTGACTTTAAAAATCAGACCCGCACTCATAAAATATCCAACACACCGCACGGAGCCGGCATGCTGTCACCGCCGGCGTCGGGAGCACTTGGGCCAAGTGTGGGATGCGTTACACCAGAGAAGTGTTGACAGAGGTGACCCTTGTATCATGTCTAAAGCTCTTAACATATTACCTCGGATACTCGTTCAAACTATTTGTAGGGGACGTTTATGCTGTGGTTGAGCACTGCCGTGCGACGAACGTCGTTGGTGAATACAATCAGTAAGCAAGTCATCTTGTCCATCATGCTTAACGGAGCCACACCGCCAGTTGAGAGTACTCTGCTAATGTTCAACGCCCCCTATTTCACCATTTTCATGCAACTTCCTGTAGTCATTCCATACTGAGCAATCCAGTTCATTGCCACTCGTACATCGTCAACCGACCGTGCCACAAATATCAGGTCATCCTCATAAGTTCTACATATAAATGTGTGGCCCTTCGTTCACCCCCGTTAGGCGGTTCCGAAAGCCACGAAGTAACGACTAGAGAGCTATGGCATAAAGCACCATTTGCCAGAGAATGTGTTTGAGACGCGCTGCAAGTATCCCAGTGAAAGCTTTGAAGTCGCAGTTAAATAGCATCAGTGGCCGATAGTCCTATATTCCTGTTCCACCATAAATTTGGGGATGGGTGTAAGCATAACCTCCACAAAGGTAGGTGGGAGGGGCACATTGGGGGGACACCAGTTCGCGGTACATAGCAATCTGTCGAGAAGCCATGATATCCTCAAACGCCCGATAAAACTCTAAGGAAAATCCATAAGGTCTCGGTGACTTGTTCGATGCGCCTTTACAGAGAGCTTCCGCCACGTCATGCATAACCTCCTCCAATAACAGTCCTTCAGTCATCGCATCAGGGATCCCAGATAGTGGCCGGGGAACTTCGTGGAGGACTGCCACATACCGTTCCACTTCTTCGTAGAGGTGACCATAACAGCGCGTCGATCTTGTCAAGGCAATTGTACAGAGAGCTCCCCTATCATCAAGAATTAAAGTCCATTGTATTCCGTCTACACATCGATTGTTCTCATCCATATGTGAACAACGCCTTAAGCAAAGTAACCTTGATACAATTCAGCCACCATCGAAGTGTCCAAGGATACGTCGGGAGACGTCATTTACATGTACTCCAGGTGTCTTCTACTAAACAACTGCACTTCGGGTCCAGGAGGTATATTCTTCATCCTCGAATCCCCCACACCTGCTGCCGTCGGTGTGAGACCGTGCATATATACACTGTACGATTCGAGAATCCCACAAGACACAATTCTGCGTGAAGTACGATATTAGTGAGACTGCGTTTGACGTAAATTCGATCGATACGACTTGCTAAGAGACTTTTTACATATCTACATCCGCGAGGATCGCAATGCACATGTTCCCAGGTATCGATCAAATTCATTTCTTGCATCAGTAGCCACAGCTCCTAGAGTGAGGTGTAACGTGGGTAGAGATCTTTTGGGACAAATGTGCAGTTGAACTCACCTCCAAATAAAAAATGGTAATATCTGACAAAGAAGAGTGGGACAATCTCGTCCATCTAAAATTTGGAACGCTCCCACCGCCCTTCTGTACTAGACGGGGCATATACACTGAGCTGGCAAAAGTCGTGAGATAGCACCATGCTCGTGTACAGATGCCGATAGTATTGGGCACAAGAGGTATAAAAGGTCATTGCATTGCCAAAGCTGTCATTTGTACTCAGGCGATTTATGTAAATGGTTTCTGACGTAATTATAGCCACAGGACGGGAATTTACAGACTTTAAACGCGGAGTGGTAGTTGGAGCAAGAAACGTGGGACGTTCCATCTCGGATATCGTTAGGGAATCCAATATCCCGAGATACACTCTGTCAAGAATGTGCCGAGAACGCCAGATTTCAGGCATTACAACTCACCACGGACTACGCAGTGGCCGACGGCCTTTACTTAATGACTACGAGCAGCGGCGTTTGTGTAGTGTTGTCAGTGCTAAAAAATAAGGCAACACCGAACATATCCAACTAGAACAGTGTGACGAAATTAGGCATTAATGGGCTACGGCAGCAGACCATCGACGCGAGTGCCTCTGCTAAAAGCACGACATCGCCTTCAGCGCCTCTCCTAGGCAGGTGACAAATAGGTTGGACCATATACGACTAGAATACCGTGGCCTGATTAGATGAGTCCACATTTTAGGTGGTAAGAGCTGATAGTAGAATTAGACTGTAGCGTAGACTCCACGGATCCAAGTTATCAACAAGACACTGTGCAAGCTGGTGGTGGCTCCATGGTGGTATGGGCTGTGTTTATATGGAGTGGACTGGGTGCTTTAGTCCCACCGAACCGATCATTGACTGGAAAGGGTTATGTTCAGCTCGTTTGAGACCATTTGCAGACATTCATGGACTTTATGTATTCAAACAGCGATAGAATATTTGTGAATGACAATGCTCCACGTCAGAACTTTCTGGACACACTGAGCAATAGAGTTGGCCACCCAGATCACCCGACATGAATCCAATCGACTTTTATGGGACATAATCGAGAGGTCAGTCCTTGCACAAAATACTGCACCTGCCAAATTTTAGCGACTGGACAGATATAGAGGCAGCACGACTCGGTATTTCTGCTGAGGACTTCCAATGACTTGTTGAGACCATGCCACGTCTAGCTGCTGCCGGGCAAAAGGAGTTTCTATTCTATGCTAAGAGGTATCCTATGACTTTCGTCATCTCAGTTTATATTGACAACCCGAACTCAGAGAACTGTCAGCGCCAGTCGTTTTTTCTGACAGCAGATAAAACACATCTCAGCCTCTATACTATCTCGTAAAAGTGCCGCTGTTCCGCTGGCACTGTAGTAAGTTGGCGTAATATGTATGTGTATCATGCCCATAAAAGGCGGGGAAGCTCTCGGAACAGATTTATTGTAGGAGGACCATATCGATGTACGACGCTCGGAAAATGTCCGGCAGTAATTGTAACTTTATAGGCTTTCTGATCGTATTAATGTTAATAGAAGCCGTTCGATATGCCTGCCTCTGTTCCGCAGGGTGTAAATGCTCTCATTCACCCTTAAGTTAGCCGGTGTACTGTCGTCCATCTACTAGGTACTGTCGTGACCTTCTACATCTACTGAGAGTCTTACATCCAGGGGAACGATGCAGCAGCTGGCGCGTACGCGGCGTCGTCCTGTAAATCAGCGCCGTCACCATCAGTACATTTCCCATAAAAAAGCTGCACGTCTCGCCGAGACTCCACCCCCCCCCCCCCTCTCAATGTGCTCCCTGTCCCTGCTGTGTACATCGCTGTCTCCCTTTGAGCCCATCAGGCAGTTCCCCGACGGCGCCAGGCGTCGTTTCTTGCGGCGTTTCGGCTATCTTTGTTTGCACGTGTGCGCCTCCGTATCTGAATGCGGGAGAGACACCCGGCGTTCAGGGACGAAAGCAGCTTTGGGTAAGACCACTGTATCGATTTCCATCCTTTCGCCCCCCTACCGATTCCTCCTCTTCAGTCATCGGCGTCGACGGCTCAGTCGTGAGTGGTATGTTCGATGACATTGCTCTAACAGCGATCTACACTCCTGGAAATTGAAATAAGAACACCGTGAATTCATTGTCCCAGGAAGGGGAAACTTTATTGACACATTCCTGGGGTCAGATACATCACATGATCACACTGACAGAACCACAGGCACATAGACACAGGCAACAGAGCATGCACAATGTCGGCACTAGTACAGTGTATATCCATCTTTCGCAGCAATGCAGGCTGCTATTCTCCCATGGAGACGATCGTAGAGATGCTGGATGTAGTCCTGTGGAACGGCTTGCCATGCAATTTCCACCTGGCGCCTCAGTTGGACCAGCGTTCGTGCTGGACGTGCAGACCGCGTGAGACGACGCTTCATCCAGTTCCAAACATGCTCAATGGGGGACAGATCCGGAGATCTTGCTGGCCAGGGTAGTTGACTTACACCTTCTAGAGCACGTTGGGTGGCACGGGATACATGCGGACGTGCATTGTCCTGTTGGAACAGCAAGTTCCCTTGCCGGTCTAGGAATGGTAGAACGATGGGTTCGATGACGGTTTGGATGTACCGTGCACTATTCAGTGTCCCCTCGACGATCACCAGTGGTGTACGGCCAGTGTAGGAGATCGCTCCCCACACCATGATGCCCACTATACGCCCTCGCTCAAAGTCCGTCAACTGCACATACGGTTCACGTCCACGCTGTCGCGGCATGCTACCAGTGTTAAAGACTGCGATGGAGCTCCGTATGCCACGGCAAACTGGCTGACACTGACGGCGGCGGTGCACAAATGCTGCGCAGCTAGCGCCATTCGACGGCCAACACCGCGGTTCTTGGTGTGTCCGCTGTGCCGTGCGTGTGATCATTGCTTGTACAGCCCTCTCGCAGTGTCCGGAGCAAGTATGGTGGGTCTGACACACCGGTGTCAATGTGTTCTTTTTTCCATTTCCAGGAGTGTATTATCATGGCGTTCCCTGTGAACTATCGTGAAGAGGGGGTGGTCATTCATCGGAGCAGCATCTGGCCGGAAGATGCCTACATACGTAAGTGGGAGTCATGAGGCACAGCGTCAACAGTTGGGACCTGCACAATTCTCCGCTGCATGCATTCTGAACGGACGTGACCTTCCTTTCCATAAACAGAGTATGTTTTCGGCTCTCCGTCGTGTATGACTATCGCTCTGCATCCACTGATGAACATATAGGAAGGGACGTGTTTTGTCAATTCAGTGCCGGCCGTTGTGGCCGTGCAGCTCTACGCGCTTCAGTCTGGAACCGCGTGACCACTACGGTCGCAAGTTCGAATCCTGCCTCGGGCACGGATGTGTGTGATGTCCTTAAGTTAGTTAAGTTTAAATAGTTGTAAGTTCTAGGGGACTAATGACCACAGATCCCATAGTGCTCAGAGATATTTGAACCATTTGTCAATTCAGTGTGGATCTTCTCACTCCACTGAGTATGGGATATGTCTTGCAGTTTGAACATTTTCAGCGTCATGGCTAATCACTCTGCCATACAGTTGCAGTGCATCAATCACTAGGTCAGATGGTACTTCATAGGGGAGTCTGAAAATGCAAATGGTTCCTAATCCAAGCAAAACTGGTTCAAATGGCTCCGAGCACTGTGGGACTTAACATCTGAGGTCATCAGTTCCGTAGAACTTAGAACTACTGAAACCTAACTAACCTAAGAACATCACACACATCCATGTCCGAGGCAGGATGCGAACCTGCGACCGTAGCAGTCGCACGGTTCCGGACTGAAGCGCCTAGAACCGCTCGGCCGCCGCGGCCGGCCCTAATCCAAGCCCCTCTGGATCAATAACCACATTACCAACATGGCCGCCGGAGTGTCTAAATATGAGTCCATGCTTAGTAACCCGAACGATACTGTCACACACTGCATCATTTATCTGTTTTACAGAGACCATGCTACTCACGATAGAGAGTTGGAGTTCTATAAGATCTTGAAATTCAATTTTAATCTCTTCTCTTATGAATCTTCCAATTTCATGGACTTTACAAAGAGCATATCCGTTCGAAAACCAGATCTTTATTGTCGACTTTCTGTATGAATGTGCCATTTCGCATCGTACAACACAAATCACGGAAGGACGGCCGAAGGGCAAAGAACCATGCATGTGCGAGACTCTGCGCAAAGGGTGTAAACAAGACGTCCACGCTGTTACACAGCCAGAAGCAGACTGGTCGCTTAAGCTATCCGGACATCCTTCTCTTCCAATCCAAAACCTCAACTTGTCGGACATAGTTTGCATCCGCACTGAAGTTATCATTACCGTCAAGGCGCATATGTATTATTATACGCGTAGTGTCTGGGTGGTAGTTCGCGTGCAAGTGGGATGAGTGCAGGTAAATGACGCCCACAGCCTAATCTGCCTCAACCGCACAGAAGGTACGCAATGTATACGGATTTGTTGAGGAACTCGTATTCGGAAAGGTACCGTTTGAATATATACCAATTTCTAAGATCGGATCATTTTCAAAGTCCCGCTTCATGATAAGCACACAAACTGAGGACAGGGTGCTGCAGTCAGTCTCTGTCGTAATTATGACACCACATACCACTTTCGTCCGACAAATTGGCATCTTCGAAAATAGGACAGGTGAATGCGGTGCGCCAAGGACGAGCTCCATTCTCGAATTTGAAGAGGATATCCTTCGTCACCTAGTGTAGAACCTGACTATGAATACTCGGAACATACCTATGTCATGTGCTTCGGTAGAGAACGCAGTTCACAGCTCATTGTGTCCGGTGTGTGCTCACCGTGAAGCGGAAAGTTTGAAAGCAATCCCATTTTCAAACTTATTTAGCAGCCAAACGATAGATTCGGGATACGGGTTCCTGCTGAAATGTTTATCTATTATGGCCTCTCTACAACCGCTAGATACTCGTAAGAAAAACGTAAGCCCTCAGTAAGTTACCAAGTATTTTCTGTTACGATGAGAGCCGTTGCCCTCCCTCTTAGCTGAGTGATCAGTGCCTCTGATTGCGATACAGTCGGACCGGGTTCGGTTCCTCGCTCGACAACAGCCTGTTGTGTTGTTATCATCATCGACACACAATTTGCCCAGTTGACGTCAACTGAAAAGTCTTGCAACTCGGTGGCCGAATTACCTCAGATCGGAGCTCCAGGCCATCAATTCCATACGATCATTTTATTTCTGAGCCGTTGCTAGCAACGTACGGTCTGGTTATAAGATCACTATCCGAGAGTAGTGACCTACGTATACGTTTCTGAGACCACATTCCCAACTTCAAGTCATATCTTGATTCCAATACGTCAACGGTCATGTAAGGCCTCCATCTTTAAACTCCAGCGGGAGCCTATTAGAGGGCAGTACAAAGAAAGTGAGTTTTTCAAAAACTGTAGCCATGTGTCGCGAGGTTCTGGACAATGGTATACCATGGATGCAGACAAAACATTACAGAATGTCACACACCAAAGTGTCACTCGGTGAGATCTTTTGAAGTTTAATTAAAGAACTTTAATTAATTGAGTTTGGATTCATGTCTGCTTTTAAAGATACTGCCGCTTGTTCACAACATCGATGAAGTAATACCGTACTTACCAGGACAGACACACCATCTCAGATTCACACAACAACGGATAGTGATTATTTACGATATTTCAGTGCCTGTGTTATTCCGAACTGTGATGCAGTGTTCCTTCGGACATGCATGCGTTTTTGCCAGACCGGGACTCGAACCCGGATTTCCCGCTTATCGTGAACGGTCGCCTTGTCATTTGGCTATCTGGTCACGACTCACGGCCAGATCCAAACTTCCGTATGTCGTCACCCATGTATCCACACTCTGTACTTTTACATCCATTATGTATATTCCCGTACAGAGGAGACATTTTACTTAAAAGTCGCTTGCCCAGTGTCGGCGGATAAATATGATATTGAATTCCCGCTCCGGCACAAATTATCACTATCGTCATCCTATTCTACAGCTGCTGGTAGTCCGTATTAGCAATTGCGAATACATTTCAAGTATTTCATATCGGCCGTGGTTGCCACAGTGTCTGTTCCTTCGGACATGCAAGCATGCAATGACTCCCGTGTACGACAATATACGTAATGGAGGTACGGGTGCAGGTTGTGGACACATGGGTGACGACGACATATGGAAGTTTGGGTGTAACTACGAGTCGTGCTCGGATGGACAAATGACAAGGCGACCGCTCCCGATAAACGGGAAATACGGGTTCGAATCCCATCTGGCACAAATTTCCATTGTCGTCATTCCATTATACAGCTGATAGTAGTCCGTCTTGTAATGGTTATTTAGCCTAATCACAGAAGCTATTCTTAGGACCATGACTGGTCTCTGTTATCAATTATATTCGCCAACAGCTGTGTAACTGTGAAGTTATTTTATTTTATTTTGACTACCAGTTTCGGCATTCCACTATGCCATCTGCAGGCCCCTGCATAATAAAAGATTTTACTTGTAGTGCATTCAGGGTGTACTAAGCAAGCTTTACAGAAAGTGACAGGTAATCACAAAATCACTTATAACTACAAAATGAAAGTAGTGGCGTTAAATCAAATATATATGTAGATCCAGCACAATAGAATAAAACGAGAGGACATATTTGTTAGTCATGAAACTATTTAACATCACAGGTTTACAAGCCAGCGTGCAAAAACATTAAAAAGAGCAGAACTAGAC
Organism: Schistocerca nitens; assembly: GCF_023898315.1. Classification (NCBI taxonomy): domain Eukaryota; kingdom Metazoa; phylum Arthropoda; class Insecta; order Orthoptera; family Acrididae; genus Schistocerca; species Schistocerca nitens. The sequence continues at coordinate 555,288,227 of NC_064615.1, read as the reverse complement.
AGTGTACAAACAGGAGCTCCGCCGGACAAATCTTTTCATTTTTAAAAATATAAAGACCTATATAATTCTTATATATGAGGAAACACCTAGTATATATGAGGACCTGTCCTCATTTAAAGTCGGCCGTTGTAGCCGAGCGGTTCTAGGCGCTTCAGTCCGGAACCTCGCTGCTGCTGCGGTCGCAGATTCGAATCCTGCCTCGGGCATGGATGTGTGTGATGTCCTTCGGTTAGTTACTTTAAGTATTTTTAAGTCTAGGCGACTGATGACCTCAGATGATAAGACCCATAGTGCTTAGAGCCATTTGAACCTCATTTAAATTAAAACGTCGCACTGTAATCTATGAAGCACAATAATATGCATATTTAGGACATGAGTACTATGACAAATAGTGATATACTTACACGGAAGCGCCAAAGAAACTGGTATAGGCATGGGCATGAGTATTTAAATGTACGGATACGTAAACAGGCAGAATACGGCGCTGCGGTCGGCTACGATTATATAAGACAACAAGAGTATGGCGCAGTTGTTAGATCGGTTACTGCTGCTACAATGGCAGGTTATCAAGACTTAAGTGACTTTGAACATGGTGTTATAATCGGCACACTAGCGATGGGACACAGCATCTGCGAGGTAGCGATGAAGTGGGGACTTTCCCGTATACCCACTTCACGAGTCTACCGTGAATATCAGGAATCTGGTAAAACATCAAATATCCCACATCGCTGCGGCCGGAAGAAGATCCTGCAAAAACGGGACCACCAACGACTGAAGAGAATCGTTCAAAATGACAGAAGTGCAACCATTCCGCAAATTGCTGCAGATTTCAGTGCTTGGCCATCAACAAGCGTCAACGTGCGAACGGTTCAACGAAACATCATCGATATGGGATTTCGGGGCCGAAAGCTCACTCGTCTACCCTTGGTTACTGCATGACACAAAGCTTTACGCGACACCTGGGCTCGTCGACACCGACATTGGAATGTTGATGACTGGTAACATGTTGCCTGGTCATACGAGTCTCGTTTCAAATTGTATCGAGCGGATGGACCTGTACGCGTATGGAGATAACCTCATGAATCCATAGACTCTGCACGAAGCAGGGGACTGTTCAAGCTGGTGGATCCTCTGTAATGGTGTGGAGCATGTGCATTTGGAGTGATATGGGACCCCTGATAAGTCCAGATACGACTCTGGCAGGTGACACGTATGTAAGCATGCACTATCTGATCACCTGCATCCATTCGTGTCCGTTGTGCAATCCGACGGACTTGAGCAATTCCAGCAGGCATTGCGAGACCTCAGACATCCAAAATTGCTACAGAGTGGCTCCAGGAACACTCTTCTGAATTTAAACGCTTCCGCTGGCCACCAAACTCCCGAGACATGAACATTACTGAACATATCTGGGATATCTTGCAACGTGCTGTTCAGAAGAGATCTCCACCCCCTTGTACTTTTACGGATTTACGGTCATCCTGCAGGATTCACGGTGTCAATTCCTTCCAGCATTACTTCCTACATTGGTCGAGTCCATCCTATATCGTGTTGCGGCACTTCTGCGTGCGCCCGGGCCCTACATGATATTAGACAGGTGTACCAGTTTCTTTGGCTCTTTAATGTAGTTGTCATGTATCAGAAATGCAATTTGACGCAAACCCAACTGCCGGTGACATATTAAGAGAAAAACGGAATGTAAAGAGCACGCTAAGAATATTGAGATATATCTTGTGAGCCTGTGTTACACAACAAATCGAACTAAAAAGATATGATTTTCAGTTCTTTAGATCGATTAACATGTCGACACTACCACTGTGAAACAAAACATCAAGGATCTCGAACCCTACTTAACTAAGAAGAGCCCTCCAAATTCTCTGCCAACAATGTCATACTATTTCCGTGGGGGTATCAGGTATTACCCTAACGACCTATCTATAAAATGACGAACCCATGTAAATAGTAAGAGACACATAGCAAGCTATGTCGCGATAATGCGGGTATGGAAAAAGCTATAAAATAGGTGAGTGTGCGAAGACCAAAATAACATCAAAGTTTAAGCTCACTAAGGAAGTAATGTACTTGCGCCCCAAGGGGCACCGATTGTGCGCGAAAAAGAATTTATTAACTGGGATCATATTATAAAGCACTCGAGGAGTGAACCATATTATTTCAAAGCATGGCCAATAACGGAGTAGTCCGAGGCAATGAAAGCAAGTGTTAGCGCAAGTTCAAAAAGCATAGTCTAAACACAGAGTCATTAATTTATAATTACCGTCAGGTCGACATCAAACCCCATAAACACCAAAACGCATATCTGGTAAGAACATCATAGTATTCCCCGTAAGCTGTATAGAGAAGTAAAGACTACGTTGAAATGTTGATAAACTACCCGAATTTTAATTATTTTCATAAGTTGAGTCAAGAAGTACCGAATTTCCCTCAAATGGACTGCGAAATGTGTCAATTTGGATCTTAAAATGCAACTGACTAAAAATTAGTATGGTGGCAATAGATAACAGCAGAAAGAACCAGTAAAAAACTTAATTGACCTAAGTGTAAAAGTAACGTACAAGATAAAAAAATCGAAAACATGGTCAATAATAAAAACGTGCTGGATACCAGCAAATTAGATTGCTATAAAAAGAGATACAAAGAGTTGCGGAAACAACCAAAATCTGTAAGCTAATCCAATACCCACTCACAGTGAGGTGACTTCTTATATTCCACAGCCAAACAAATCAGCGCGTTACAATACAGGTAAAAATGTACATTCATGCCAAGAATCGTTGACAAAAAAATTACAGGTGAAGAACTATGTTGATTGTTGGAAACATAGTGGTCAAACACATAAAAACTTAAATTAATGCAGAGCTATATAAGAATACACCACAAGAAAACTCATCTTCAAAAATTCGACACCAAAAAGATCAAAGAAAGCAATATAAAAGAAGAATGGGAAAAGGCAGACACTTGGCTTCAATTCCGTAACAAGATGATCAAGAGAGCCAAAGAGGCAGAACCATTGAAGAAGAATACGAAACGCCCGTGGTGGGACTCCGCATGTCAAGAAGCACTGGAAGAACGAAAGTGTGCTTTCCAGAAATATAACTCTAAGAAGTCATTGTAGACTCAACAACTTTATCTTCAGGCCAGGAAGGAAGCCTCAAAAATTATCAGACGAACAAAGAGGAGGCACATGAAGTACCAGTGGGACTCAATAGAAAAAGACTTCCGAGATCATACTACTCGAGACTTTTACAGGACGTTCGCAGGGAGGATTCGAGGATACACGCCTTAGAGCTTATGTTTCCGAAAACCAGACGCAAACTCGCGCTGACCAACAGAGATAATTGTAGACAATTGGCTACTCAATTGCCAGGAGCCCACATCACGATGGCCCAAAGAGACTCCCGCACAAGTAAACCCAGAATCTCTACCACCTACCAAAGAAGAAATCCATAGACACATCTTCAGACTCGAGAATAACAGGGCATCTGGAGAAGATGGTATAGTTGCAGAAATATTTAAGAACATAGGCCCAAATATACTTGAGGAGCTCTTACAAGTCATCATAGGTATCTGGAAAACAGAAAAGGTACCTGAAGAATGGAAATGTGCACTCATTCATCCTTTACACAAGAGAGGTGACAGAACAGATTTCAATAACTACAGAGGGATTTCTCTCCTTGAAGTCACCTACAAAATTTTATCTGCGTGCCTTCTTCAAAGAACACAAGATCAGCTTGAAAACAAAATTGGCGACTATCAAACCGGTTTCCGACCAGAGTGTTCTTGTGGTGAACAGATTTTTCAATTTGAAGGTGCTACTGAAATATAGAGCAACCCGAAGCTCTCCGATCATCTGTATGTTCGTCGACTTCAAGAAGGCATATGATTCGGTCGATCGACAGTCCCTCTTTAACGTCTTAGAAGAACAAGGACTTGATCGAAAGACATAAAGATTCATCAAGGAAACATTCACGTGCACGAAGTGAAATGTGAAATTGATGGGCGAATTGTCAGAGCCCTTTGAGATAAAGACCGGTGTGCGACATGGTGGTGCATTGTCACCACTGTTCTTCAACCTTGTTCTGGATAAAGTCATCCGAGAATGGAATTAAAAACCCAGGACTACTGGAAACCCATTCAACTCGGACGAAAGAATGATCAGGTCAGTTGTTTAGCTTTCGCAGACGACCTACCGATATAAGCGGCCTGCAAAAATACGGTGATCAAACAGATTGAAGCCCTCAAGGAATGTGTGGGGAAAACTGGACTACAAATTTCATTCGAGAAGACCAAGTTCATTTGCACTAAATTCGACATTTAGGAACTGAGCACAATATACGGGCAGATCAAACGAGTTCCTCACTTCAATTATCTCGGTGAGATCATAGAACCAACAGGGCTGGAATAGGAAACACAGAAAATTCGCTTACAAAAGCTCAAACGAGCACATGGGAGAACGCGTGAAATCTGCAACAAGAAATGTATGTCCATTCATACAAAGATCAAACAATGTAATACAATGGTTAAACCTGAAGTGCTGTACACGAGCGAAACCTCGGTACTTAATAGAAACTGCGATCTGGAGAACATCTTGAAGGAGGAAAGAAAGATGACGAGTAAAACGCTGGGACCAGATGAAACAGAAGAGGAGTATAGACTGAAATCGTGCAAAGCAACAGAAGAACTGTCCAACCTGGCCGCAGATATCACGAAACGAAGGCTAAAATTCTATGGGCACATTCATAGAGTCCCGTCTTCAAGACTAGCTCACAAGATTTTGACATACACTGCAAAACTGAAGAACATTCCATGGATAGAAGAAGTCAAATATTACTTGGAAAAGTCACAGATAGGAACATCGGATGTACCATACAGGAAACTTAACCTTCAGATGGGTGGTAAAGCCAGAGAATGAAGTCCCTAAAAGATCAGGGACCAAGTGGTCAGAAGAAAGGAAGAAAGCACAGAGCGAACGAATGAAAGCTATATGGGCTATTAGAAAGGCGAATCACAAAGGTAATTCGTGATCCGACAGGGTCCATAGGTACATAATAATAATAAGGTGAAGTATATAAATATAGGTGACAGCTCTCAGCCAAAGAAAACGCCAAAGTAACAGTATGAAATTTTCTGAAATAAGTCCCAGAAATGACATATAACGTCGTGTCTTTAATTTGCATTGTAAGAGGAGTCCTGATTATTTAAAGACAGGTGTGACATCTGTGTTTTTAAAAACGAGGCAATGTTTGCTGTTTGGAAAAGGAACTGTGGCTGTTATGTTACGTTGAAGAGGAATTTACATGTTACGCCTCAACAAAACGTTGAGAAAAATAACGCAAGAAACTTGTCATATAAGGCATTTTTGAAAGAGATAGGATGGGATGTAAGCGGAGAGCGGAGAAAAAATAGTGAATATGAGGACTGTCCGCTAATGGCGAGGTTCTGGGCTCTTGTGCCCGTCCGGGGCACAGTTTTAAACTGCAGTGCGAGTTGAAAGATATAATCTATTTTGAACACAGAACAACCCGACCGTAACTGGTTTCTTAATATTCTGCGCAGTGTGTCCGCTTCTCTGCACCTGTCGATATTTCTTTCTTCTTATTTTTACTTTGGGTAACTCAAGTTTTTATTGAGTTCTCTTTGTTTTGGAAACACTTATCTGTTTTGCTCTTTAAAAAAATGTTATCTGTATGTGCAGCTAAAGTGTTTTTGTACATCAGCACCGAAAGCGGGGTGTTGGTAGTCTTAATCCTCTGTCGTTCTCTCTAGCTCCCGGTCCCCGTTCTGCAATGCTGGCAGCTACACATAGCTGCCACGATTATTTTAAACGCACCTTTTTCCTGTGTCACCACGTATCCGAACCCGTTTATATGACCGCACACAACGGTTCGCTCCAAAACTGCAAGCAATACCCTCCCCCACCCCCACCCCGCCCCACCCCACCCCAAAGAAATAAAAAAAATACCTCGAAAAGTCCATTCGCGTTTTGAGCTATAAGCGCGCCCACTGGCAGTAAAAGCGGCGCGAACAGTACCTGGTGTTGGCGCCGCTGTCGATACGCGGTCCCGGCGCACGCAGGCTGTCCTTTGCTTGCGCAATAGCCGCGCCGTCCACTCGACCGCAGTTGCTTCAGGATACTTTGCGGTCCGCCCGCTGCTTGGAGCCGATGCGATAGTCACCTGTCCCTGTGTCATCCCTCCCACGCCGCTGCGCGACTGGCGCAGGGAACCCACCACCAACAGATCGCCCTGCACCGCTCAGAGCACGAAGCAAAGCCTTTTTTCTACGTACTTTATGCCGCACCATTTTCATTCTCTTCTCGTTGTCATTTCTTTTATCCTAACTTTGCTCTTCTGCAAAATGCAAATTTCTTTTCTGTGACGGCTTATTTAGCAGCTCGACTCGCTTCTTGTGTACAGCGCGATGAATTACAGTGGCTTTTAAAACCCGGTACAGGGGAGGAATACTAAAATAATGAGCCACTGTTCCAAGATAAGAATAACAAAGAGTCTGACAGCCAAGCAGAGTTGAGCATGGGGGTGTTGATGTTCACGGTTCGCAGTTCACCCTTGCGGCCATTATGGCTGTGGCAGGAACAGCTGTGCAGTTCCCCACTACATCCATACGCTCCCTGTAACGCGGAGAATTGGATTCGCTTTACAGCACCGTAATAACATCATCCAGAGTCATAGTGAGGTCGTACTGCACCCTGGTAGAACTGCCATGGCTGCGCCATCATTTTGTAAAACTACTTTCCAGAACTACCAAAATGTGCCCCATACCCCTGTCTGCAAAGCTACATTTCTTCAATTTTCCTTTCCAGATGTAATAAAAGTTTATTATTTTGAAAACAGGTAAAATTAAAACAAAACTTTATAGAAATGCATCGCTTAAAAGAACTATAATAATGAAAAATACTTTACATAGAAAATTAAATGTAGGACTGTACTAAATAAATTACGTCTTGTACAAACATTTTAAAATAATTGAAAGTAAAACAAAATATATTTTATACTCTTTTCGGAAGCAAATGTACATTGCCTTAGTTTGATGTATAATACACAAATTTTACTTCCTCGTCATCAGTTATCAATAGTGCATAAATTATTTATTAAAATGAAAGAGTAGGAGAGCAGTAGGCATTCTGGGTCTTGGGATGAGAGCAACATCCATTCTGGACTAAATCTGACCCTGAACTGACAGGCTACCCAGATGCACACACATGATATAATAGTTCCCAGTCCCTAACCCACGCCACGCCCCTTTTCTGAGGCACAACCCTCTCCTCTCACTACCCAACAACTTCTGATCCACTTTTCCTGCCTCCCCCTACCCTCTCTCCTCCCTCCACCTCCCATAACCGCACCTCTTTCTCTCCCCTCCCGTTTTCAAACTCATGCTCCTTTTATTTTGAAAAAGATAATCAGAAACCTTCTAAGCCTAGGCACATTTTTAACTCTCCCAATAACAGCTCAGTATTTTACTATGCAATCACATTTCTCAATTCCTTAAGCCTTTTCCACCCTTTCTGGGAAATAGACCATTCTGGGAACTTCTAAACCAGTTGTGATAGACATATTCAACTCCCCATATAATAGTTGAGTGGTTTACAGTTCATTCACATTTCTCAAAGCCTTCGTAAAGTTCCCAACCATCTTTCTTCTAATCAGATACTTCCTAAGACGACACATATAAGTCTAGCGGTTCTAGGCGCTCAGTCCGGAACTGCGCGACTGCTACAGTCGCAGGTTCGAATCCTGCCTCGGGCATGGATGTGTGTGATGTCCTTAGGTTAGTTAGGTTTAAGTAGTTCCAAGTTCTAGGGGACTGATGACCACAGATGTTAAGTCCCATAGTGCTCAGAGCCATTTGAACCATTTGACACATATATATTTAGACCAGACACAGCTCAGTATTCTGCTGTTTTATTAGCTCATCATACTGCATAACTCACCTCCTTTTTAAGTCATGTCCTTTTCTTAGTAATAGGCCAGTCAGAGAGTTTCCTACCACAAGGGTGGGTGGGCTATAGCATCATTCTCGTCCAGTGGTGTTGGCAACTGCATAATTTATATATGCGACATATTAGTGTGATCGCCAGTGTTAGTTTGTCCTCTGTACTCCGGGGAGTTGAGAAGAGTAAACATCATGCTACAAGCGTTTTGACAGTACATTATTGGCTTATTTTGCTAGATTTTCTGTGGTTGATATAACTATTGTGAGCCGTATGCGCCGAATCATATACACCGATCAGTCAAAACATTATGACCATTGACCACAGCGACGTTGTATATCACCGGGTGGCGTTTCAGGCACGTGACGTGGTAACAAAAGCATGTGAGTGGAGCAGACATTGACGGGGTATCATCCTAGCGAAGACATGGGCTGCAAATGGGTAAATCCATTGAGATAATCGACTTTGATAAAGCGCACATGAATATTACACAGAGACCGTGAACGAGTATCTAGGGAACGGCTAAACTGGTCGATGGTTCAGGTGCTACCGTCGCGAGCGTCTACGGAAGGACAGTGAAACTACCATTGGGTGCTAATGATTGTTTGTCCATGACTGTTCACAGAACGTCGGGTTCGTAGACGTGTCTGCTCTATAAAGTAAGGTAGATGGTGATCTGCAGCAGCTCTGCAGAAAGACCGCAATGTTACTGCAAGAACAAGTGTCTGGGAGCACACGGTTCATCGTACATTGTTGAACTTGGAGATCCCCAGCAGACCACCCCTACATGTTCACATGTTGACCCAGTGACATCGTCGATTACGATTGCAGTTGGCACGGGACCATCGGGATTCGACCGCCGATCAATTTAAACGTGTCGACTCTTAGGTTGAATCATATTTTTGCTATACTAGGTCGATGGTTGTCACCACGGTTAACGGCGGCTCGAAACGTGCAGTGCGCCACGGACGCAAGCTGGTGGGAGCAATATTATGCTATGGGAGACATTCTCCAGCGCTTGCATGTGACCTTGTGGTAGTAATCGAATACACACTGACAGCTGCGGGCCACCTGCACCCATTCATGCTTGATGTGTCCCCGACAGTGATGTCATTTTTCAGCAGTCTAATTGTCCGTGTCTCGGAGAATGAACCGTGATACAGCGCTTTGAGGAGCATTATAGTGAGCTCACGTTGCTGCCTCAGCGACGATATTCTCCTGATGTAAATCCTATGGAAACCTTGTGGGTCGCTATAGAGCGCCTTCACCATGTACGCAAATCAGTAGCGCGTTATTTACGCGAATTATACGACATGTGCGTAGACATGTAAAGCCACATTCCTCCACAAACATATCAACAAACTGTCAGATCCCTGATACGCTGAATCAGTGATGTATTTCGTTCCAAAGACGAATATAAACCAGTACTGAGGTAGGTGGTAATGCTCATCAGCGTATGTGTTTACTTTGTATATGACGCATTCGAATGGTAGTTTTATTTCCTATTTAAAAGTTTTGCAGTGAATAAATTTGAAATTACCGTCGTTTTCACAAGGAAATCGGGAACCTTATTTCTTATTTGAAACTAAGTCGTTTGGTATCTGTGAATTAAGTGTAAAAAGTTTGTTGACTTATTACGTACTACAGTTTTGCTCTGTTAAGTTGCTATATTCCAAGTGAAACGCGCTGAATTTGAGTGATAGTCTTATCTGCGATGAAGGGATAATATTTGTTATTGCAAATAATGTTCAAGGAACGGTGGGTACAACAAATGACCTATAATAATATGAACTTTTTAGAAGTGCCTTACGTCACCAAACACCACTTTAGAGGAGAATGTAATTATACATCATGTTGTACAGTAGAAAAACTGTAAGTTTAATTGTTGTCTCCCAATATGAGTTGTTATTCGCATTTTGATGGTTTCTATTTTCGTGGCAGAAAAAGGTGAAACATTATACTGTGAGCATTTTCGATAAGATATTATTGGCTTAGTTTGCTAGATTTACTGTTTCCAATATAACTATTGTCAGTTGCTCTTGATGATGTGATAAACAGCGACATACAAGGGTTGTAACTTTAATAGTGGCAACTATTATTTACAGCTCGTATGAAATAGATAGGTGTTTCAAAGTTTTACCGACCTACAAAGAAGTCACCAGCATTGTGTATAACCCGTTGCCAGCGATGTAGCAGTCGTAGAATACTCTTAGCAGTGCCAGTTGCGTTTGACAGTTCGAGCGGCGTGGTCTATTGCCCGACGACTTTGTAGCAGTTCTGAAACGAGTGCCGCGAAGTGTTTGCTTCAGTTTAGAAATCGAGTTGAACTCACGAGTGCTTAAGTCAGAGGAGTGCAGTGGTGGTATAGCACTTAGCAGCCCCATCAGTCAAACAAATCAGTAACAGCTTGCACTGTACGTACTTGAGCAATGTCCTGCAAAATGATGGTCAGAGCCTGCAGAAAGTGTGAACACTTCTGTCACTAAGCTGGTCCTAGGTTGTGTTCCATTCAGCTACCGGGGCCGGGCATCATGACGGGTAACCACAGGTATAAACCTGTCAAATCGAATGATCCGCTTGAAAGTAAATCCTTTGTGGTCCTACGGATACGCTAAAATGCTCCTTAAGATTGTAGAAAATATGAAACACCCTTTTGTAAACATGTTGAACACGCTATATTTTACTAATTCTCTCCACTAATTCTGAAACCACTGGACTGATTTCAACCAAACTTGGCACTCACATCACTTACTATCTGGAACGAATCGCTGTGGAGGGGTAAGAACTACACACCTATAAAAGGGGCCTGGGTAAAAGAGAAGTGTAGTCCACGACACGCGAGTACCTAACTTTCTTTCATCCAAGAATTAAGAACGAGAACAATTAATAATTTGCAACAAACTTTACATGTAATTTCAAACCTTTACGAAACTGTTTCTCGCTGACAACCTCCACAAAATGATGAAAGGAAGAAATTTTCGCATTTCATTTTCGCATCAGGCAGGACATTTTAATTTATTTCTTCTTTACCACTACAAGTATTCGCGACAAAATTTTGCAGACAGTGTTCATCCATGCCGCAGAAATTACCTGCAAAATTATATTATGGTACGACACACAGTTCAGCATATATGACGTCATAAACACTGAGATGCATGAAAAACTGGCGCATCATGCATGACGTTTAAATTTATTATTACTAATCCACTTAATCGATTTCGATGAAATTTGGTACCATAACGAGATAGCTTGAATCGTGAGGAATAATATAAGCTACTTTATAAAGTGTGTGGTACAAGATACTTATTGAGTTGAACAATATTACACGAATTAAGGGAAAATATTTACTCCTTGAAAAAGGTATTTACTCTTTGACTTTTGAACTTCATAATAAATGTGAAAATGCTTTTACAGGCTGTGATATATTTCAAAGTACTGAATAAAATGCTTATACACTCCGCAGCGTGCTTCATCCATACTTCCACATTATTTGTTGCATAATGTACACGTTGCATAATGAAGTAAAACAGTTGCAACAGGCATGATGTCATGACATGTATTTTCATTATTTCTTTGCTACTGACTCTGTTCGCAACATATTTAGTAGACAGTGTCCATACATGCTGCTGAATATACCTACAAAATTATATCATTGTACGACACAGAGAGAGCAGGAGGAGGAAATGGACAGGTAAAGTGAAGAGGATGAGAAGGACAGGAAGAGGAGTGAAGGAGAGATGGACAAAGAGAGGAGAGAGTAGCAGATGAACTGAGAGAGGGGAAGGAGCAACTGGACTGAATAAAGGGGTAGGGGAGGTGGACAGAGAGAACGGGAAGAAGGAAGAGGTGGACTTCTAGAGTTCAAATAAATACGTACCTGGGCAGCAGCGAGTACTCAGCTAGTTTAAGAATAATAACACAAAATAAATATTTTACTTATTAATGTGTCTTTTTAATTGATGCATGTAATATAATAAGAGACTACATTAGTCAAAGATGATTGGCTGTATGTTAACAATCTTGCGATATGTGTATATTATAATGGAACATATATTTATCAATGAATTCTATCATATCGATTCCAGTAAACAAACTTTTACTTCCAGAAGAGATAATTAAGCTAACAGGTTAAAAAAATTACCAGACTGCTACTTACAAACTTTTAAATGTCACAAATACTATGGCAGTATTCTGTTCACACGTGAACAGATAGTACAAAATAAGTATTTTGTATGGGGTGCACGTTGTAATGCAGGCACATTTAATATTTCTTAAATTTTTCGATACATGGTTACAAAGTTACAAAAATTTCAGTATGTTCTAGAATGCGGAGGAACAAGTATTCTACTGAATAATTAACATCCCAGACCTACTGACATGTTAAGATAACTGTGTATTTTATGTAACGACGTCTGATAGCTCAAGAAAAGAAAAACGCAATCTTTGTTAATAAGCACAGTAACGCATCACAAGAAAAGGAACATAAGTATGCCAAAGGGAAGGTAGAAGCTTTGGACACAACGCCCACAACGCTGTTTCGGCTCTACTACACGATGTTTGCGTAGTAGTGTAGTGGAAAAAGCACCATGCCAGCAGCCTTCACCCCCACGCATACCAAATCACAACGCTTTGCGTACTTAAGCATTTTTGCACTCATGATTGTAATACTCGTTTCGAAAGATGTTGCATGCTGCTGATGAATGTACATTCTTGTATTTCAACAAGCAACTCACAGATTGTTTAGTATGCTGATAAATTTAAAACTTACCAACATACTCAAAAGTACAGTTGTCTTACTACTTTCTACCGTTTATAAAATTCTGCATTAGATGTAGCCTCGTTCTGTATGTTAAGAGCACAGTAGATTATTTAGATACAGTATAGCAAGAACTCGAAACTGCAGAACAAACTGAAAGGGGTATGCTATAAGGTTTCACAGGAGGGACGTATGAAGACAATACTTGAACTAAACATTACAGACCCATATATTATTGTTGCTTTTTTGCAGTGTCAAGAGCAGGAAGGTGAGAAATAAATGTTAATAAACGAAGAAAATATAAAGACGAATGTATCAAACTTGAAGACCTCTACGGAATAGACGCTGAGAAGTTTAAGAGAAGTGAAAGAGAGAACATGACGGTTGTTCGGTAATTTATAACCAACAATGGACAGCGCAACTGGTGTTCGTCGGTGGAGCGGCGTTGGAGCGGCGTCCCAGAATCCATTCAGAATGCGATGGCTATAAACTTCACTCAGTTGACTACTGTACAGGCGTCCCACTTCTGAACCTGTAGCACCAGTCCTGAAACACTGAGAAAAAAGACTGGTCAAAATGGTAAAACATTATGTTTCAACTGAAATAAATATAAAGGAATCCATAACACATTCACGCGTGCACGCACTCACACAGACTCACATACACACACACACACACACACACAAAGCATGTATGACATTAATTCTCAGAATCCTAACTGGAATTAAGGTACTTTTCTCTGCTGGGCACATTTCTTGTACGTCTTGGGAGATACTCAGGACTTCGATAACATCTCATCGCCTACAGTGTCATCACAATTGTTCTATGCTGTTCCTACTGAATTCGTTAGTAGACGAATTCCGAAGTCACACTCAGGGAAAATGATCATACAGCTATGCCAGACCAACTGATTCCAACTACCAATATACACAGTGGTAAAGTGGAATTAATCATAAAACATATTGTGAAATAAAGAGCGTGGATAATAGTTTATAGGCCTGCTGCATTACGGGGAGTCGTCACCAAATGCTAGGTAGTAGCTCACCACCAATGAGACGATATATTTTGAAATGACCTTGTTGCATAATTAAACTTGAAGCGGTTTTATTATCCAAGGCCTCGCAAGTTTAAAATAAAATGTAATAATACGAAACATCACCATCTCAATAAAATTAGAACAGTGTTTCTAAGTTTACTGAACTAAGGATGAGAGGAGGAACACAAACGCCAATCACATATTGTCGGTTGACAATTTAAAATTTTTCTTTTCGGCCCTTTCTTCCTGCATAACGTGAAAAACTGACGATTGTTTTGAGACTGGAGGAGTAACGGATGGTGGAGAAATCGTCAGCAAATAATGAGTAGCTTCCACTTCTCGAGATTCGCTCCTAAAACAGTGCCTTCAGAAACTTAGTACCCATGTTCAAAGAGATTAAACGTAACCGACACTTACACGTATCTAAAATAACTTGCACGACGCAAGAACCGTAAAAATATAGTAAATGCCTGTTAGGTGATGCCTGCTGAATTCCTGTTTTATAGCCATTTTCAGTAGGGTCGAGTTGGTACGTTGTCCTGAACCCATATTGAAAGTGACGAAAGAGCAGTAAGACTCAGACAAGGCGACAGGAGGCTGTCCATTCCAAATTGTTTCCCCTCTCAGCTGGTGAGAGTAGCTCTACGGTAGCTAGTCTGTCTGGTACGTACGTCCCAGCAAAGGTTCCAAGAAGAGGACTGAAAGAGCTTCCTGTCATGAAACGAGAAATTTTCTCGTCACACTTACCGTATCATTAAAAGAGTGAGGATACTTTATTTACATCGTGTTGTCAATTATGTTTCAGCTCTTCTTTGAGACCGCCTCATTACTCGAACAGAGCAAGCTCATCGTTCAGCGTCCGGCGATCTTCACCGGGCACTTATGGAGTCGGCTTTCTTACGGACACTGCTGAAGCATCAGGCATCAACCAGTCCCCATGAAGCTGCATATGTGAGATGGGTGGCGAGCCTATTTAGAGATCTATCGTGGAAACGACCCCGTAACAGGGCTGAAATGCTTGTTGCACCCCAGGTACAGAAAGTCTCATTCTTCTGAAGACACAAAGCTCCTACTGGCTGACCTCCAACGACGAATGGTGTTACAACCCATGCATACACTAATAGCGACGAGGAATAGCAGTAGTGTTTGCTGTCGACACAGTCACCCTAACCGACACCCTTCATAGCACCGTCATCCTTCATAGCACAGGAGAGTCAGATAAATTGTGTTTCTTGCAAAGACAGGCACAAAGGTGTACCCTCGGTCAATTTAATCGCTCCATATGTGTCCTGACGACATTTATGTCGCACTGTAAAAAGGGACTCATCACTTAATTACCATTATAGACTTACGAGCCTACCTACTCATGAGCCATTCACGGACATGTTGCTTGTAAGTGTGTATGTTGCTAGCCATCAGCTCGTGAGTCGATTGGCGCAAACCGCCCGCTGTCGGTTTTTCCAGGACCTATAGGTTCACTAGTGATGGTACTTCTGCTTACTCGTAAAAGTACACGGGGTCGCGGGCAATGTGACTTACAGAGTGCTCAGTTAATATCATCTTCACTCTTATGCCTTTTTCGTCGAGAAATGGTTTCTCCGACGGAATAGAACTGTTTGGCAGCCTAAGTTCGATGTTTACAGGGTCAGTACTAGTAAATATTCAGCATCCTCACTGAAATCCTATGAAGCGTATTCAAAGTCAGTCTTTTCGAACTTTTACAATAATTACTCCTTGTGAAGATATGATTTCTGTCAAGGTCATTAAGTGTTCTCTGTCTACCTGGATATGTGGACAAGTCGCTTCTATTGTCCACTTTACTACGAAAATTGTTGGTGTCACGGAGAAGACAACTGATTTTACCCCACGTCTTTCAATTCGAGAACATTCGAGGTACTAATGTCGACGACTGTTGGTAAGGTCTACATTACATAAACATGTTTTCAAAGTAGTTTTTTCTACTGAAATATGTAAGTTTAAATTTATAGTGAATGTTTTTGGCTCACAAGTATAGAATTAAACTCATACCCTTAAGTTCCGTTTTCTTCCGTGAAGGAATGCACGAGATTCATAATTATAAAAAGAGTGGATGTTTCTGAATTTAGGACATAGTCTCATTTCAGAGGAATCACCGTTGACACTATGCGTCCAGGCAACTACATAGAGTTGCAAGTCACCATGTACATAAATGTTTTCCCTAAACTTCACGTTGTTCATGGTGGTTTTACTCGTGTCACGCCATAAACTTTCTTTTGCCTAAATTCCCATATTGATTAATTATTTAATTAGTTGATTTCATGTTTAGTGGATCATTTGTACGATTAATTACAATTATGTGAAACGAGTCGTTTTTTTTTATTTTTTAAAGATAAGATGTGAGTCAGTACTTCCTATCCACCACCTTTTACAGATTACAAGAATACAAATTCTAAGACACACAAGGAGTTATTAAGGAGAAACTGTTTCCGTTGTTTGCTTTCAGATTTAGCTTTGCTGTTTGTGAGACATTTTTATTTCGCTGGGTAAATGATCAAAAATTTTGCTTGTAGCATTGTGCACCAGTTTTTGTGCTAAAGGCAACGTTGATGTTAAGTAATGAATGTCATTTTTTATTCTGGTAGTGTAATCATATACATAACTGTTCCTTTTGTACTACAGTGGATTATTTACTACAAACTTCATGGAGGAATAAATACAGCGTGAAGTAGTAGTCCAAATGCCTAATTCTTTATACAAAGTCTACAAATGATCGTGGATGAGCATCGCGTATTACTCTTCTAGCCCGTTTTTGAGAAATGAAGACTTTTTCCTTAAAGATGAGTTACCCCAGAACATTATTCCACATAACATTATTTAATAAAAATACGAAAAATATGTCTACTTACTGATTTCTTTCTTGTTATAATTTGTATTGCCTGGAAGTGCAGATGTGGCTGTACTATGTTGTTTTACGAGTCCCCCAAATCTGTTTATTCCGGTTTTAATACTCATCAATTTCAACATTTAAAAATTTTAAAGTTTCCACACTACTCATTATGTCCTTTTCATGTCTTACAATTATTGTTGGTATAGTGCTCCTAGATGAGCAGAACAAAATATATATTGCGTCTTTTTGCAATTGAGAGTGAGACTATTAGCAGAAAAACACTCAGTAATACTTATAAGAATATTATTTACCATTAATACATATAACCAGAACTTCGTAATAGTACTCAATTTTGTTTCTATTTCATTGCACCATTACACATTACAGCCAGGGAGAGCTATTGGCACTCCCTGGCTACGTGCTATTCTCTGCTACGTACGTTTTGCCAAGATACCTATGCGAATACCTCCCCTCCCTTCATTCGAATCAACAAATATGTGCATAATCTATCATCAAGAAATTATTTTTGAAGCATATTAGCAGACTGATTACCAGAATCCTTGCTACTGACTTTGAATGTCCCAGATTTATGTTTTATTACTCTACAAACAAATGAAGATTACACTATTTTCGTGAAAGAAATAATTTAAAACACCTCTGCTGATCCACCAGAGAAAGGAGCAACATTTCATAAGAAACTGTACTGCTCAAGGATTCGGAATATAACAAGCGAATTATGTGCGCAGCTGTATACGAAAGCCTGTCTCCATCATACTTGTGAGCGCTGACAGCAGAGAAATCAACCAACCAGAAGAGAGACTGCCGTTACAAAGCCTCCACTCTTTCCAATCCCCTCCTCAGGGAACACGCGTCGTGCATTAGGACTGGCTGGACGGCGTCAGATATCACCGTCATCCGACACTGTTGACGTCAAAACGGAAAAGCTGTCTCTGTTATCCTTCCGTGGTAATTCAGCAGGGCTACGCCGCGAGAAATCTGAAACTCTGAACTCATACTACGAGCTGTCCCTGCATCATTTTTCGTTGGTTATTATCTGAAAACGAATTTTGAAATTCAATCAAGTAATCACTTCATTACCGTGTAAGATTCTTTGTTTAGAAATTGCATAGATTTTTCTTAAACTTTATTTTCTTACAATACATCACGTACTATACTCCAGTGTCTCTGTAGAAAATTTGAATTTTGGTACTAAGACACATTTTTATCAGTCGGACAACACAATGTACACTTTTGTCGAAGATGGTTTGGTCATAGTGATCTCGTTTCACAGGCAGGTATGGAGTTAACTTGACTTGTGTGAATAACTTGCTCAACCTGATACTTGTCGACATTCCAATACACGTAGTTATCAGCATTACCACAATCGCTGAGGTTAGTCGTTAAACTTCTTTTTTACTGCTGGGCACGTTTTACGGTTTTCTGTAGGAGAAACTCTATGGAGGACTACATCAGAGTAGCAGAAACCATTGAAACCTCCTTTTTCTAAGGCAGTAGAAAGTTTATAAAGGTTTCTTTATACCATACGAAATAAAGAAAGCAATGTCTTGTGCAGCCATAAGGGACAGCCAAGATGTTTTCATTATGTGAGGGTCGTTCAATAAATAATGTCCAACATTTTTATAAAAAAAGCCATTAATATCAATAGACAAACGTCCTTGTTGGTACTTCACATTTGTTGTTTGTTCTGTGTGCCGGTGAAGTTTCGAACCGTTCTGGCAGATCGAAGACCCGTAGTGCAGCGTCAAAATAGCGTCTACATATGACTCACGTTACAAGCAACGTTCTGTTATTAAATTCTTGTATGCAGAAAAAGAAACCGTGGTGAACATCCATAAACGTTTGTGCGTAGTGTATGGCGATGCTACATTTGATAGGAGTACAGTTAGGCGATGGGTAAAGACAGTTACAGCCTCAGAAAATGCAGAAACAGAGCTCCATGATCAGCCACGCTCTGGACATCCTGTCACAGTCACTGCTACAGACATGTTGAATCGTGCGGAAGCCATTATTCATGCCAACCGTCGCTTAAAGATTCTCTACGGGAACACATTTTGAACATGACAAGAGTGTCAGTAATGCACTGAAAACATGGCTACGCCTACAGGACAAGAGCTTTCACCAGCAGGGAGTACATGCTCTTCCACAACGTTGGCGTACGGCCATAGAACATAATGGAGACTACGTAGAAAAATAGGACATGGACAAGGATGTTGATGTATATTGTCACCACATTCTGACTACTAATAATAAACATGTTCTGAGAAAAATAAAGTTGGGCATTACTTATCGAACGACCCTCATATTTTACGCTTCAAGTGTACTCAACTTTGAAACTTTCTGACACATTATAGTCTGTTAGAAAGTTTTCAAACAGGGCTCACTGCGCTGCTGTGATGTCTCCACGGAGATGTCGGGGTGGGGGAGGGGGGTTAGAGGAGCTGGTCAATGGCAACGGATCAGCCAGAGGGTCCTACCTACTGCAATCCTACCTGTCCTGCCGGCCGAGCACATTTACTTCACGACCATAAGCGTCTCACATCCTACGAGTAAACAGGCCGTAGTTGGTATTCTGCATTCAACAACATCCCCTCACGTCATGTTCAGCGATACCCATCATCATTTCAGCGCAGAGGAAAAGAAGTTTCTCCTACAGTCTGCAGATTTGTCAGTTATCTTGCAGACTCATCGAACTCTAGAACTGGTTTGAAACAGAGTTCAAGAAATACATTACATGCCTCTCTGGTCCGACATCGTGAGAGCTACAAATAATCAGATCACAGTTGCTAAAGAAAGTGCTACACCTGTTGTGGTTGTAAACTACTACTTCTCTTATATTTTAAGAATTCACTTGTATTTTCTTGTGGCATCAGTTGCATTATTTCAAAGTGATAAATTTATACGTGTGGTGTACCAGTCTTTTTTATTTTCATTTAATTTGCTTCACCGCACACACACCTGTGGCTGGAGCTGAAGTCGCTGCAAAACACTAAGTCTTCAATTCAGCAATTTTCTAAGCACACAAAAAAGCAAATTAAATGTTAAAAACACAGTTAACTTCCTTACTTGAACACTTTCGAAGTGGAGTTGATAGTGTGTTTTTCAAAAAGTTGATGTAACAGTTTTGTCTATCGTTTATCATTAAATGAAGATTGTGTCATTTACATTATATGTGAAGACAGAAGAAATTGTGGCTGAGATGTCATTCACGTTATGTGACAGACGTGTGCCAGGGTGAGGAGCATATAAAAGAAATCATGGTGCTTTGAAGTGATATACACTCCTGGAAATTGAAATAAGAACACCGTGAATTCATTGTCCCAGGAAGGGGAAACTTTATTGACACATTCCTGGAGTCAGATACATCACATGATCACACTGACAGAACCACAGGCACATAGACACAGGAAACAGAGCATGCACAATGTCGGCACTAGTACAGTGTATATCCACCTTTCGCAGCAATGCAGGCTGCTATTCTCCCATGGAGACGATCGTAGAGATGCTGGATGTAGTCCTGTGGAACGGCTTGCCATGCCATTTCCACCTGGCGCCTCAGTTGGACCAGCGTTCGTGCCGGACGTGCAGACCGCGTGAGACGACGCTTCATCCAGTCCCAAACATGCTCAATGGGGGACAGATCCGGAGATCTTGCTGGCCAGGGTAGTTGACTTACACCTTCTAGAGCACGTTGGGTGGCACGGGATACATGCGGAAGTGCATTGTCCTGTTGGAACAGCAAGTTCCCTTGCCGGTCTAGGAATGGTAGAACGATGGGTTCGATGACGGTTTGGATGTACCGTGCACTATTCAGTGTCCCCTCGACGATCACCAGTGGTGTACGGCCAGTGTAGGAGATCGCTCCCCACACCATGATGCCGGGTGTTGGCCCAGTGTGCCTCGGTCGTATGCAGTCCTGATTGTGGCGCTCACCTGCACGGCGCCAAACACGCATACGACCATCATTGGCACCAAGGCAGAAGCGACTCTCATCGCTGAAGACGACACGTCTCCATTCGTCCCTCCATTCACGCCTGTCGCGACACCACTGGAGGCGGGCTGCACGATGTTGGGGCGTGAGCGGAAGACGGCCTAACGGTGTGCGGGACCGTAGCCCAGCTTCATGGAGACGGTTGCGAATGGTCCTCGCCGATACCCCAGGAGCAACAGTGTCCCTAATTTGCTGGGAAGTGGCGGTGCGGTCCCCTACGGCACTGCGTAGGATCCTACGGTCTTGGCGTGCATCCGTGCGTCGCTGCGGTCCGGTCCCAGGTCGACGGGCACGTGCACCTTCCGCCGACCACTGGCGACAACATCGATGTACTGTGGAGACCTCACGCCCCACGTGTTGAGCAATTCGGCGGTACGTCCACCCGGCCTCCCGCATGCCCACTATACGCCCTCGCTCAAAGTCCGTCAACTGCACATACGGTTCACGTCCACGCTGTCGCGGCATGCTACCAGTGTTAAAGCCTGCGATGGAGCTCCGTATGCCACGGCAAACTGGCTGACACTGACGGCGGCGGTGCACAAATGCTGCGCAGCTAGCGCCATTCGACGGCCAACACCGCGGTTCCTGGTGTGTCCGCTGTGCCGTGCGTGTGATCATTGCTTGTACAGCCCTCTCGCAGTGTCCGGAGCAAGTATGGTGGGTCTGACACACCGGTGTCAATGTGTTCTTTTTTCCATTTCCAGGAGTGTAGAAGACGTGGTGCATAGTTGTGTTCGGGTGGGTGGCATGGTTTTCAGTTGTGGACACTACGTGAAATACCTCGAGTAGATGTGGTGGGAGAGTGGTGTGACAGACAGGTATGGGTCTTGGGGCATCATTCCGGGACTGGCAGTCATTGGAGAGTAGCTTGACGGGGGAAAGACTATAATTGTTTCGTTAACCCTTGTAGAATGGTTGAATGTATAAAGAACCTACTGTAGGGAATGAAACTAGTGCAAGGCTACGTCATTTGGTGGACAAGGTACGGGTATGTGGTAGTCATGGAACAGGCTACTTGATTCGGTACACTGATATTATGTGAAAGATTGTGGGTGCAGGATTGGTAGACATTTTTGTCTTCCTTATCATTCTTCATGCCTCTGCTGATCTCCTATATCCGAGCAAATACTCTAGTACCCCACATTCTCTTTCCCATTGCCGGCCGGAGTGGCCGAGCGGTTCTAGGCGCTTCCGTCTGGAACCGCGCGACCGCTACGGTCGTAGGTTCGAATACTGCCTCGGGCATGGATGTGTATGATGTCCGTAGGTTAGTTAGGTTTAAGTAGTTCTAAGTTCTAGGGGACTGATGACCTCAGATGTTAAGTCCCATAGTGCTCAGAGCCATTTGAACCATTTCTCTTTCCCATTCTTCTTTATTACACTTTCTTGTTAATTTCTTAGCCCTACTTTTATATACCTTGTATGTATTCCAGTCCTCTTCATTCCCAGAGCTTAACCGTATGTGATATAGCTTCTTCTTTTCCTCGACGACTTCCAACAACTCCGTGGTCACCCATTCAGTTCTTACTCTTCTCCCCCTTTCCATTCCTAACGCTTCCTTTGCTGCTTCTTTATTGACTGTTTCAGGAAACTGTATAACTCATTAGCACTCCAGTCCTCCTCGACTGCATCGAATCTTAGATGTAATCTTTGCTGATTAAGCTTTTCACATTTTCTTCTCGTAGAAGATGTAACCTATTTCTATTGGATCGTGGAAAAATTATTTTGAAGAACTTCTGGTAGAAATAAAAGATCATTTGATAGAAGTCTACGACAAAAGTAGTACATTAGCTAATACAAAACATATACTAGAGGAAGAATTAAAAGAGGTCCTGAAAAAGGCAAGAAATAGAAAGGCGAGTGGACTGGGAATTGTGATGGAATTGTTGAAATATAGGTCCGCTCAAATGGTGAGAGTGAGTATGTAAATTGTTCTATCAGATTGTGGAGAGGGAGGGCCGGCCGCTGTGGCCGAGCGGTTGTAGGCGCTTCAGTCTGGAACTGCGCCACCGCTACGATCGCAGGTTCGAATCCTGCCTCGGGCATGGATGTGTGTGATGTTCTTTGTGGTTTTTTTTTTTTTGTAGGAGATGCCAAGAGGGCGGTGTGTATCATACATATCCTCTATCTATAAAAAAAACAGTAAGCACCCAAATAATTATAGGGGAATTTGTATTACGTATCTATCAGCAGATTTTAGCGCTATACTGAAAAACAGGTAGGAGAATGAGATTGAGGCAAAGATGCGACAGGAACAGGCAGGTATTACAGTTGGACGATCTTGTATGGATCATATTTTTAATCTGAGACAAGTAAGTGAGAAGGCGTATTGTATGGGTCAGGGAATGCACTTAAACTTGTGTAGTTAGAGAAAGCGAATGATTCTGTACGCGTCAACGCACTACGGGAAGCAATGTAGTATATTGGTACAGAAGCAGAACAAATACTCCTAATTCGGAAAATATACACGTAGCAGTTAAGGTAGGGACAGAGTTGGCTGAGACATTCCAAACACTGAAAGGACACAGACACGGCTGCAGCATGTCGTCGATCATGTTTAAAATATCTATACAGTATGTATTGGAACGGTGGAACCATTAATGTGGAGATATGGGGATTACTTTCCGGAATAGTACTATCTACTCATTATTATTCGTCGATGATCGAGTACTGATAGCGCAAAGAAGGATGGACATTACATTTATGATTAAGAAGTTAATAGAAGTATTTGAACGAGACTTGCTTAGAAAAAGTATGGGCAAAACAGAAAATCTAGTAGTGGGAGGAGATGGAAGGGATGTAGTACTGCCCCAAGGCACTATTAAAGCTGTAAATCAGTTTAAATGCTTCGGATCGGTTATCCATTCCTCGGCAAGCTTTGAAGCATATGTGGAAACTAGGATGTAGCAGGCAAGTGGAGCGATTAAAGGGCTGAATGGAGTTCTGTGAAGCCGGGAAGTGTCAAAGAAACAAAGAAGGGGATTCTGCAAACAGTAGTGGAGTGTATGCTGACGTACGATGCAGAAGGATGGATCCTGGGAGAGCGACAGAGAAGCGGAGTACAGGCAGTAGAGATGGGTGGAATAAGGAGAGCAGTAAGGGTATCCAGAACCGAACGAAAAAGAAATGAGGAAATTAGGGAGATAATGTACATAGAACAAACAGCCGTGCAAAGAACAAAGAATAGAGCTCTTCAGTGGTAAGGCCACGTACGGCGAATGGAGCAAAGATGATGGCAAAAAGCAATCCTGCAATGGTCGCCGCCAGGAAAGAGGAAGCGTGGAGGACCGTGATTACCATAGAGAACAGGTTCAAAATGGCTCTGAGCACTATGTGACTTAACTTCTGAGGTCATCAGTCCCCTAGAACTTAGAACTAGTTAGGTAACTAACCTAAGGACGTCACACACATCCATGCCCGAGGCAGGATTCGAACCTGCGACTGTAATGATCGCGCGGTTCCAGACTGTAGCGCCTAGAACCGCTCGGCCACTCTGGCCGGCGAAGAACAGGAGTAATTACAATCATGAGGAAGAGAGATCTGAAAGAAAAAGATCATGTGAAAGCTGGCGAACGGGAATACGGGGCAGCTGCTGAAGAGTGAAGAAGGTCTTACATGCAAAAAGTAAGTATATGAAAAATTTGGATGGCAGAGATGAGGGTGAAATACCTGAACATGAATACTGCGTGACAGTTAATGTATTATGAAGGAATACAGAGTAGCTCCGGTGCGGGGAGGGTTCATTAGAGAATAACAATGATGTGGTACGAATGGTAGATATCTGGGAATATTTTGCATTCTGATGTGGGAAACTGAGTCAATTTTGCTTCAAAGAGATTATAAGGGGTGAGTATGGATATAATGATGGAAAAAGTTGAAAAAACCCGTCCGTGTGTAATTGAATTTAACTGAATCAGTTGTAGTCATGATACAGACACACACACCTGAGATCTAATGATGAATTAATGTACATAAACAGATTGATTAACACTGTGAAATATTGTGACCCTTTTAATGAATCTTAAGGTGGAGAATCTGTACATTATCGTCAAGAAATATGAAATATAATGATAAAAACAAGATCTGAATGATATCTCTAGTTTATTACAAAAGAAAGCATTAAAGTGGAAACCTATTTGAACCACTCTTAAAGTCATCAAAGTTACAAAAATAAAATTAACTATTAGATGTAGAAGAATGGAAAGTAAAAGTTATTCAATGGGTTCGGTCCTGCTAATAATCAAGCATATGACTTTATGAAATTTATTTTCGATTACAGTGAGTGTCTGACTGAAACTGCAGAAGCGCATGCGTCTGACGAAGCTCTGATGAATGCCGCACATTATATTCTATCATGACTCTGATATATCAACTTGAGATTGTCCTAACGTGCTGGAGCAGCTAATTACGCTCACCACAACTTTCGGTGCAAGACGAGCTGAGTGGTGGCACAACATCTGGCTCCCATGAAATATGGTGCCAGAATCATTATTCCAGGGACTTGAACGTTGCATCCCAGTCAGCTGTTCCAGGTGAGAGCACAGCCTGTGAAGAATTGATGTGTTCAGCACCAACCAAACGACGAAGTTTCTTCTCTAAGGCAGTAACGAAATGACTGTCCTTTTCTTCCCGCCAAGAAAAACTCGATCACCAATCCTCTTAAATGTATCTGTCCATTAATAGTGTAATAGATTCTTTAACAAAATATCCCGCCAAGAAGAGGTGAAATGTTCTAAAGAAATTTCCCTCTTTGTGTTAGATCCTCAATATATCACATTAATTTCACCAGTCAGTGTCCTCACACCCAGCCACTAGCATCTTATCATAGGTCCTGGAGAAAGCTTATAAACTGTGCTCGAGATTAGTTGCCAGTTCTTCAGCGTCTTTTGAAGCTGTAGTATGTCAGAGCTATATGTCATGTTGTTTGGCAAGCTGCGAGATATTTATGTGTTGAGTGCACTACTGTTATCATGGTCCGTGGGCCAACCTCCTGCTGATAGAGTACTGCTGCCTAGAAAATGTTTTTACCTTAGTCATCTGTAGTGGAAACTTTCCATAAAGAAAATAATATCAGCATGATGCTCGCCGAGTCAACTTTCACTTAGACAACGTGAGGTCTCCTACACCTGAAGCTTTCCCTGCCGAAGTTTCTGTGAAAGGCCGTGTTTTCTCGGCTCCCCAAAACACGTTTTTACTATGCTGCCTAATTTCTGGTATGTGTCTGCAGTGCTTTCTATTCGCTTTCTATTCTACTGCTAGCCCAGAAAAGCGATCAGTATAGCCAGTATCAGGTTAAATTAGAGATGTTAGAAAAGAGATGAAGTCAGTACATACATGCACTGTAATCTCATTAGTACCTCGTGTGGCAGTGCGGTTCTAGGCGCTTCATCCAGGAACCGCGTGACCGCTACGGTCGCAGGTTCGAATCCTGCCTCGGGCATGGATGTGTGTAATGTCCTTAGGTTAGTTGGGTTTAAGTAGTTCTAAGTTCTAGGGGACTGATGACCACAGATGTTAAGCCCCATAGTGCTCAGAGCCATTTGAACCATCATTAGTACGTCAATACATTTATATTGTCAGAGCTTGCCTAACTAACTCCGCTCCAGTCGAATCTTTAATCATAAAATAAAGTTAAAAGAGAGGATCTGAGTGGCTTGCCTCTTTTAAAATCTAGGTATAATCACAGAACTGCGTCATTGGAAATTATGGAGGAGACAACAGGAGTTTTGGTGTTAAGTTGATAAGTAATAGGTACAGCACATTTGAATGTCTTCTCTGTGGGAGAAGGAAAACGAGAATTTTAGACATTGGAACTTGCATCTACATAGGAAAAGTAACTGAATGTGGAAAATTCAATGATCGAGGAATTGACAGAATCCTCGGGGTGCAGAATGTCATAAGGACCAGTCGCGTTGTAGTTCTATGTAGTTGTGGAGGGCTGCAATCACCACCTACGTCCAGTTAGTAGCTACAATCCATTACTCTCTTATTTTACTCTCTCTCTCTCTCTCCTCTCTCTCTCTCTCTCCTCTCTCTCTCTCTCTCTCCCTCTCTTTCTCTCTCTCCCTCTATTTCTCTCTCTCTCTCTCTCTCTCCCTCTCTCTCTCTAGCAAAAACTAGTCGATTAAACTACATCCGCATCCGTACCCACAAGACATCTTACAGAGAGTAGTTTAAATTACATGGTATTCAATTGTCATTTCCCTCTTGTACTGTTTCAGTCGATAATGATGCGTGGGAAGAAAGTCTACTTATGAACTCAACTCTGATTTCATCTTTACGATCCTTTCGCAAGAAAGTAATATTTTGGTCGACCTTTCTGGCATCTGAATGTATGCTCTTAGAATTTCAGCTTTAGGTCACACCATGATACAATATGCCCCATTGGAGTTAGATGAGAATTTTTGTGACGCTTCAGGATACGCTTCTTTGAGTTTTCTTTATTTCTTTTATCGATCCTATCTGGTGAGGGTGGCAACTGAGGAGCAGTACTCAGGTGTCGATCGGACAACTATTTTCTAAGCTACTTCCTTCCTAGGTGTATAACAGTAAATGGCTCCATGAAATGATTGAAATCATATACTACCATCTCATATTGAGCAAAGCCTGATTGCGTCATAATCAAATAGATATACACTATATCTTCTACATAACACGATGTGTGTTCTTCCTGTAAACGATGTGCAGAGAAACATATAGAGGCAAATCTCGTTGTTCAGTGAATTTACGAAATTTGAAAACCTGGCAGTCAGAGTATCATAAAGGGCTCTGAGCACTATGAGATTTAACATCTGAGGTCATCAGTCCCCTAGCACTTAGAACTGCTTAAACCTAACTAACCTAAGCACATCACACACATCCATGCCCGAGGCAGGATTCGAACCTGCGACCCTAGCGGTCGCGCGGTTCCAGACTGAAGCGCCTAGAACCGCTCGGCCACATCGGCCGGCAGACTATCATATATTAACAGGATCTATTTGCTAGCACACTGGGCGGGGTATCTAACCTGACTCGAATAGATAGCGACAGACACACACACACACACACACACACACAAACACAAAACAAGACAAGTCAAATTAAAAAAAAAACTATAGATTTCGAATAACTTGTAGTACTAAATTTTAATTATGTGTACGACTTCAATCCGGATGTCACGGATCAATTATTACCAAAAATAAAATCATCATTCTTCAATCGACAAGAAGATCATAGCGACATTCAAAACATCAAAAATGAGAAGGATCATTCAAGTACTTCCACTTTTATTTCGTTAATGGCAGTTATTAATACCACCTGTTAATTCCACTGCAGTGCAATGTGGTGTACTGTTCACCATCTCACTATACAAAACAAAATTTCTAATTTAATTGTTCACAGTTTTAGTTAATCAATGAATGGATTGTAGTGGAATTGTTTGTTTAATATATCTATATAAAGTACCGTTTCTTCATAAAGTACGTTACCTGAACAGGTAGCTGTTATTGGCAGCAATCGGGAATAAGTATTACAAAATTTCGGTAATGTTGTCAATTCCACAACTGAATAATTTTTATCAGTTTTTTTCCCTTGAATGAAATCGATTCGAAATATGAGGCACCTACAAAAACTTTTTTGTAAATGTCATTTCAAGTAAGTTAATAGTTCGGCAACGATCGTAGTGAGACACTGCAATCTGACAACGCGTTCAGCTCCCGCCACAGGTCACTTCTGATGTCATTCGCCCACGATTCCAATTATCCGGTCCAACAGTTCCACCACAATCAACACCTGGTAATTCCTGGCAGTGATATCACAGGTGCGTGGGATTTTTACTCCTGGATCATGGGGAGATTTCCTCATAACGACTGATCGCTGTCTTGCTCGCGCGGTCAAACATTAACTGCGGCCATCTTCATTTTTACAAGTGACCTTTACAAGCGACCGAGTTCATACGGGTCGTAGTAAGTACCTACGGTCGGGCGACTTTACTAGCGTAGTGATAATAAATTATTTACGTAACCCTTCCTCTACAATCAGTCTATCTATTACTGAAAACCGTATCGAAACACCTACAGCAGTTTCTGAGATTAGCCTTATAGACAAAAGGTCATGCCGGGAGACTTTAATTTACAATTTGTACAGAAGAATAGAATGTGTATAAAGGGTGACCATTAATAAAACAGACGAACTGTAGGGACAGATTCCTCACTGGAAATAGAGGAAAAAAGCTCATATGAACATGTGTCCGGAAATGCATCGTTGCCACGCTAGATGGCGCTGATGAATGACAGTTCCTCTGACCATGTGCCGTGTGTTCCTTGCGTGTTGCAGGGTGTGTGGTTAACCCATAGTAAAGCAAGCAGCAGAATGGTTTGGTATTCATACCGGGAACAAGGCGAGATGGTGTTTTTGTATGTCCAGGCAGATGAAAACAAGTACCCTCACAGACACCAACAGCATACACAACTTTTCAAGCCCTTTTTGGGCGTTTGTGTGATCATGGGTCCTTTCAGACAGACGAACGTGCAGGCAGGCGGCGGACTGTGCGTACACCAGATTTGGAGCTTGTAGTAGCGTTCGTCTCAATATCCTTACAACTCTGTCCTCCAAATCTGGTGTATCCACAGCCCAACGCCTTCCTCCACCTTCGTCTGTCTGAAATGACCCATGTTGACACAAACTCCCAAAAAGGGCTCGAAACGTTGTGTGATGTAATTGGTGCCTTTGAGTGTACTTGTTTTGATGTATCCGTCTCAATCTCAACCGTTTCCATCTGCTTGGCCGTACACAAACACCATCAAAAATGATTCAAATGGCTCTGAGCACTATGGGACTCAACTGCTATGGTCATTAGTCCCCTACAACTTAGAACTACGGAAACCTAACTAGCCTAAGGACATCACAAACATCCATGCCCGAGGCAGGATTCGAACCTGCGACCGTAGCAGTCGCACGGTTCCGGACTGCGCGCCTAGAACCGCGAGACCACCACGGCCAGCACAAACACCATCTCTACCTGTTGATGAATACCGGACCAAAAATGGTTCAAATGGCTCTGAGCACAATGGGACTTAACTTCTAAGGTCAACAGTCCCCTAGAACTAGAACTACTTAAACCTAACTAACCTAAGGACATCACACACATCCATGCCCGAAGCAGGATTCGAACCTGCGACCGTAGCGGTCGAGCGGTTCCAGACTGTAGCGCCTAGAACCGCTCGGCCACTCTGGCCGGCAATACCGGACCATTTTGTTGCAACACACAAGGACCACACGGTACGTAGTCAGAGGAACTGTTATTCGTCAGCGCCATCTACTGTGGCAACGATGCATTTCCGGACACATGTTCTTAGGAGCTTTTATCCTCCATTTCCAATCAGGGATCTGTCTCAGCAGTTTGTCGATTTTATTGATGTTCACCCTGTAGATGTATAACTGCTGTTAATAACATTTTCGCGTACCTCAGTGGCCTGTTGTATGTCTTCCAATTGGTTACTACTTTGTTACTTGTGTGTCCTGCCCTACCCTAATTATCTAAATGGAGAAAGAGCATCTACCGTTTAATGTGGAACCCGAACTTCATGTTGTTCCTGGCGAATCTCCACTTAACTGAGAGATGAAAGCTAGGTTACAAGGCAGATTGTAAAACCTCTAGTCCAACTGAAATATGATTCCACGACCGTTCTGTTTCCAGGCACGCGTTTTTTTGTTAGACCATGATTCCAAAAGTAGACTCTGGTCATAGCTTCGCTGCAGTCGCTTGTTGCGGCGGCTGTGCACTGCTTTTCCCGTTAGATACCGCTCTCTCTGTAGCTGACCATCTCGTAGCTTCCATCGTTGTCACGAGATGTCACTCCAAACGCCAGTTAAATATGGAACAGATAGCAATACATAAGTTACATTCATCATTACGTAGCGGTAATAAATTACATGAACAAACCTTCCTCTTGCATCATTCTACCTATTGGAAATGCCGTGTGGCTTTAGCCTCCCGTCGGTTAGACCGTTCACCTGGTGCAAGTCTTTCTAGTTGACGCCACTTCGACAACTTGCGTGTCGATGGGGATGAAATGATGATGATAAGGACAACACAACACCCAGTTCCTGAGCGGAGAAAATCTCCGGCCCAGCCGGGAATCGAACCCGGGCCGTTAGGTACGACATTCCGTCGCGCTGAATCTACCTATTAATGAAAACCAAATCAAAATTTCTTCAGTAGTTCAACAAAGACGCAAATGTGTACAAATGAATGGTGACTATGTTCAATGGTAGCAGAGGACAGTTCAGGCTATGATCTGTACTAATTCCGCTGTTAAATGTTAGGTTTTAGTTGTTTATATATGGATCAAAAAGTAACGCATTCTGTGTCATATATATATATATATATATATATATATATATATATATATATATATATATATATATATATATATACTCCTGGAAATGGAAAAAAGAACACATTGACACCGGTGTGTCAGACCCACCATACTTGTTCCGGACACTGCGAGAGGGCTGTACAAGCAATGATCACACGCACGGCACAGCGGACACACCAGGAACCGCGGTGTTGGCCGTCGAATGGCGCTAGCTGCGCAGCATTTGTGCACCGCCGCCGTCAGTGTCAGCCAGTTTGCCGTGGCATACGGAGCTCCATCGCAGTCTTTAACACTGGTAGCATGCCGCGACAGCGTGGACGTGAACCGTATGTGCAGTTGACGGACTTGGAGCGAGGGCGTATAGTGGGCATGCGGGAGGCCGGGTGGACTTACCGCCGAATTGCTCAACACGTGGGGCGTGAGGTCTCCACAGTACATCGGTGTTGTCACCAGTGGTCGGCGGAAGGTGCACGTGCCCGTCGACCTGGGACCGGACCGCAGCGACGCACGGATGCACGCCAAGACCGTAGGATCCTACGCAGTGCCGTAGGGGACCGCACCGCCACTTCCCAGCAAATTAGGGACACTGTTGCTCCTGGGGTATCGGCGAGGACCATTCGCAACCGTCTCCATGAAGCTGGGCTACGGTCCCGCACACCGTTAGGCCGTCTTCCGCTCACGCCCCAACATCGTGCAGCCCGCCTCCAGTGGTGTCGCGACAGGCGTGAATGGAGGGACGAATGGAGACGTGTCGTCTTCAGCGATGAGAGTCGCTTCTGCCTTGGTGCCAATGATGGTCGTATGCGTGTTTGGCGCCGTGCAGGTGAGCGCCACAATCAGGACTGCATACGACCGAGGCACACAGGGCCAACACCCGGCATCATGGTGTGGGGAGCGATCTCCTACACTGGCCGTACACCACTGGTGATCGTCGAGGGGACACTGAATAGTGCACGGTACATCCAAACCGTCATCGAACCCATCGTTCTACCATTCCTAGACCGGCAAGGGAACTTGCTGTTCCAACAGGACAATGCACGTCCGCATGTATCCCGTGCCACCCAACGTGCTCTAGAAGGTGTAATTCAACTACCCTGGCCAGCAAGATCTCCGGATCTATCCCCCATTGAGCATGTTTGGGACTGGATGAAGCGTCGTCTCACGCGGTCTGCACGTCCAGCACGAACGCTGGTCCAACTGAGGCGCCAGGTGGAAATGGCATGGCAAGCCGTTCCACAGGACTACATCCAGCATCTCTACGATCGTCTCCATGGGAGAATAGCAGCCTGCATTGCTGCGAAAGGTGGATATACACTGTACTAGTGCCGACATTGTGCATGCTCTGTTGCCTGTGTCTATGTGCCTGTGGTTCTCTCAGTGTGATCATGTGATGTATCTGACCCCAGGAATGTGTCAATAAAGTTTCCCCTTCCTGGGGCAATGAATTCACGGTGTTCTTATTTCAATTTCCAGGAGTGTATATATAGATGGATCAAAAATTAACGCATTCTGTGTCATAAACAACTAAAACCTAACCTATATATATATACAAATTTGCCTGTCATGCGGTATAAATTAGCTCATATAAAACAATCTTACAAGATATACAAATGTTTCGGGGGTAGTAATTACAAAGTAATTTAGGTACAGAAACAGTGTAATGAAAATATCGAAAAAGTTTATCAGAAATGGAAGGCAGTATACAACGTCCATATAAAAAGTTTCTAGACTATTTTTTTTCCTGCAGCATAAAGGACGTGAGCGCAGTAGCAGATGTGCATTCCAAAATGAGTTATGAGCAGGCAGTATTACGCAGAGAACTTGCGGCCGTAGTGTATCATCATCGTTATTTCACAAATCGCAAACCAGCAACATCTCTAAATTAAGTAATCAAGATATTATCCAGAATATTATGAAGAAGAAAAAATGTATGCAATGCTTGGCCTGCAAATCTTGACTCACGGAAAGAGAAAGAAACGCGCCGTGGACGCCTGCTGAGACGAGTTTGAAATGCAAAACACGGGAAATTCTTGTCTGTAAAAAAAAGCATCAAGTGACGAAACTTGCTGTTATTAATACGGACGTACAACAAAACGACAAAGTGCAAAAATTCATATTAAGGGTGAACGCTGTGACGACATAACCGGCCACTCGAGCCATTGTGAGGCGCGACTTGAACAATATCACAAAGAGAGACTTTTCTGACAATTTCACATGGTTGTACGAACGATCTGTATGTTGTATTCAAGTATGGTGTGTGGGTGGTGGAACTGTGTAGAACACGTGATGCATTAAAATTACTATCTTAATTTTGCTCTACTTGAACGGAAAAAACCTCCTAGAGCTCTGCAAACGAACCGGCTTTCGGCTTCTTGACCCAACTTCAGGGGATAACTGAATGTACAATATCGCAAATACTGGCAAATGATGTGCTACTCACACAGATCTTATTTGTACAGAAAATACAAAAAAGACGTAGAGTGTTTACGTAGGAAAACACTACATTTTTGTTTTTCAAAAAATGGTTCAAATGGCTCTGAGCACTATGGGACTTAACTTCTAAGGTCATCAGTCCCCTAGAACTTAGAACTACTTAAACCTAAGGACATCGCACACATCAATCCCCAAGGCAGGATTCGAACCTGCGACCGTAGTGGTCGCGCGGTTCCAGATTGTAGCGCCTAGAACGGCTCGGCCACCCCGGCCGGTATTTTTGTTGTCAGATGGATATAATTATATTAACTAGAAAAGGGAGCAATAAAGTTCTTTTGTGGAAATACATTCAACAACTGATAAAGAAATAAGTGGAATATACAATTTGAAACTGGTATTTGTAATGAAAAATTAATTTAACGAAGGGGAAAAATGAAACTGAATCTGATCATTTAATACTAAGCTGGCTTTCCGTGTATTATATCTGTTGATTTACAGTATCCTATTTCCAAAAGATCCATCTTTCTGCTTTCCTTAACAGAATGAAAAATTTCACATTCTATACCATAGGAATGATTTTCTGTAAAATATGATCGGGAAAGGTGGAATCTTCCTTCCTCAACCTCAGCTTCATTCACATTCAGATGACGTAATGCCACAGCTCTGTCTGATTGACCAGTATAAAGAGTGTAAGCCCGCCCGGTTAGCCGTTCGGTCTAACGCACTGCTTTTCGGGCGGGAAGGCGTGTCGGTCCCCAGTGCGGATCCGCCCGGCGGATTAGTGTCGAGGTCCGGTGTGTCGGCCACTTTGTGGATGGTTTTTAAGGCGATTTTCCAGCGAACTGGTTCCCCTTATTCCACCTCAGTTACACTATGTCGGCGATTGCTGCGTAAACACTTTCTCCACGTACGCGTACACCATAATTACTCTACCACGCAAACATTGGGGTTACACTCGTCTGGTTAGAGACATTCCCGGGAAGGGAGGGGGATCTACTGGGGGTCGAACCGCACAATAACCCTGGGTTCGGTGTGGGGCGGCAGTGGGGTGGGTGGACTGTGTGGTGTCACCGCCAGACACCACACTTGCTAGGTGGTAGCCTTTAAATCGGCCGCGGTCCATTAGTATACGTCGGACCCGCGTGTCGCCACTGTCAGTGATTGCAGACCGAGCGCCACCACACTGCAGGTCTAGAGAGACTTACTAGCACTCGCCCCAGTTGTACAGCCGACTTTGCTAGCGAAGCTACACTGACCAATACGCTCTCATTTGCCGAGACGACAGTTAGCTTAGCCTTCAGCTACGTCATTTGCTACGACCTAGCAAGGCGTCATTACCAGTTTATATTCAGTGTAATAATGTCTAAACAAGCGCGATGTTCGCCAATTGTGGATTAAAGTTAAGTATTCCAAGTTCTTTTCTTTATAGGATAATTACTTTACCTTGTTCCAGACCTCACACCAATCTTCGTGAGCTTAACGCGTGCCTTTCGGCTACGTCCGAGTGGCTTGGCTGTCTTGTCACGCCACTACAGACTGCTGTGGCCTGTTGTGGGGTTGTGAACCGCTGAGGGCTATGGCGAGGACGAAGCCTCTCCGTCGTTTCTAGGTCCCAGTTCAATGCAAACAATACAATACAAAATGTAGAGTGTAAGTAAATTCCTTTTTCAGACTTTGAGGACAGGTTCCTTACACCAAAACAAGGAAGAATTATAGTAAACATGGACTCAAAACGGCACAAATTGACAGCTATGAGCACATGTTCATCTCGAATAGCGTGAAACACATCTTTTCTACTGCAAGCTCTTTGCTTTCCATATTTTGGGAGGAGATAGTATGGACCGAAACAAGTAAAGTCCGATAAATATGGGTTCTAAAATTCATACGTTAAGTGCTATGAGCACTTGCTCATCTTCGCTGCTGTGAAACATACCTCTTCAATTTAAAAAGTGTTCATAGCTATTAATGCATGCATCTTAGAGCCCATGTTTAATTGACTTTTTTCTTATTTTGGTCCATACTACCACCTTCCAAACTATGGAAAGCAAAGGGCTTGCTGTAGGAAGAGATTTGTTTCACAGTATCGAAGACGAAAAAGTGCTCTTAGCTCTTAAGGTATGCGTTTAGAGCCCGTGTTTACGAGACAGTTTTTCTTGTCTTGATGTAAGGAACCTGTCCTTGTAGTCTGTAAAGGGATTTCAGTTACACGCTATATGTCTTTTCACGCTTGCTTACATGTGACTTTATACACAGCATTCTATGCCAAGGATTGTAATTTGTCTTTACTATTGAATACAAATTTTGATATGTTATTAGTATTACGAAATTCAGATCAAATTTCTGCAGTATTACCTTAAATGTTGGCAGTATACGTGATTGTGTACCAGTATTTGTAACTACTGAATAACTGCTATTGGACAGCGTACAGAAGTGGCATAATTTTACTCATTTTCTTTTTTCGCAGTATGTTATAAAGTTGGGCAGACCTTTATACATTGCCGGGAGCGATATGTTTGATGGTCTGTTCAAAAATGGTTCAAATGGCTCTGAGCACTATGGAACATAACATCTGAGGTCATCAGTCCCCTAGAACATAGAACTACTTAAACCTAACTAACCTAATGACATCACACACATCCATGCCCGAGGCAGGATTCGAACCTGCAATCGCAGCGGTCTCGCGGTTCCAGACTGAAGCGCCTAGAACCGCTCGGCCACTCCGGCCGGCTGATGGTCTGTAGTTCTGTTTGAAAAGTTGATTGAGATAATGGAACGTTTAATGAAATGAAATTAAAAAAAATATATATGAAATGTGAATCGATTTTTGCAAAATGTACGGGGAGGTTGTAAATGTTACTTTTTAAATTTTTTTTTTTTTTGTTATTTGCTCTTTCTTTCTTTCAGTCAGTACGAACTTTGTTGTAGAACCCCTTATTTACGTGTGGTAATAAAAATTCATTTAGATAGAATTAAGTACATTTAAAATTACGTGAACTTAGTCAACCCTCTCATGCTGATAAATTCATATTAACTGATTAAGAATATTTAGTTGAGAATTAAATCTTTTACATAATTCGGCCTTGGCACACATTTTCTAAATGCAGTGGTTTTTTTTTAATATTTACTGAATTCTTTCCCGGCGTTAGCTATGTAACACAAGACTGTCTCTATTAGCAGAAAATGGTTAAATATTGCCAAGCCGACCCGAACGTTTAATTATCATTGATAAAACACACTTCACTATATATTAAGTCATTTGAAAGAACCAACAAATTGTTAAATTTCAACGTTAACTATCCGCCTATGAATGCACAAATGTGAAACTAGTAATAAATTCTGTCAGTCTCAGGATCGCTGTAAAAGAAAAACATTTTCTTAATTCACTGCTAATTTTTATCTGCTCCCGATTTACGGGTTTGGTTAATTTTTCTTAGCGGAACAATTTTTTAAATGTGCCGCCGCTGCAAATCGTTCGGTCGCGGCACAGCCCAGCAATACCGCTAAAAAATGCTGAAAATTATTTCAAGAAATATTATAGATAACATGGGCAAGCTAATTTACATTAGTAATACTCACTTTTGATAAATTATAATGTATTTAGACCACAACAATAATTCAACTTACATTAGTTTGTAATTTCTCCTCTAATGGCGGCTAAATCTAGATACAGACAGATGAAGTCTACTCATTCACAAAATGCTACGTCACGGGTTCCTCTCTCTCTCAGCTCTCGAGGAAGACGACAAAGAATGCACACTATGTATTCCTATTTATATCACTATCAACCGTTAATGTCTCTTTGCAATCTGCGGCTGTATTTTACATTTTTGTTATCGCAGATATTGACACATTTCGTAATTACATTATGAGTATAGAAATATTACAATCATAAATACATCGAGAATATTACTACAGAAAATATTACAATAATAACGAATGTCCTTTACACAAAATTAAATAATATTTTTTGTTAAATAATTACAGTATATACAAATTGCTTCATAGCGGCGTATATAGTACAATTAAATTTTAGTTTATTAATAGTGTGTGTGTTGCCAGGGAACGTTACAAACGGATATGACTCGATGCACCATCGAATGACAAGCTGCATGTCTTTGGTTGTGTGGATGCTGAAGACTTTCAGGTTCTACCGTACCTGTAGCTATGGTTCTTCTGTACTCGCTAAATACATGAAAATGTTGTTTCCCCCTTTTTTAGCTAATGTAATTAGTTCTGCGTGAAAAAAAATGTAATGAATCACTAACCGTCATTTTTTTATCTTCTGCATAAATAACACTAGTTTATGTTGCACATCATTTTATCTGTGTTATATATAATATTTGTAGAATTATAGTAAGTGTTTGCTATTTATGGTGCCATATTGTCTATTGTCCTGTATTTGCCATTGTCTCCCGTATTACAACTTTTTTTTTTTTTTTTTTTTTTTTTTTAACTCTGGTACCCTCCTCACTGGTCGCCTGTTCCTCGTGCACACTTAGTCAGTGATCAGTGTTATAAATAATAATCTCGTGAAGTATTATTGGTAGTTAGGTAATGGCGGCAGGGACATTAAAACGTTGTAGGTGAGCTAGCAATAGTTTGTATTGTCAAATATAATTTTTTTGTATTGTCAAATACAATTTGTTTGTATTGTCAAATACTGGTTCCCGTGTGATCATCGAAGTTAAGCGCTGTCGGGCGTCGTCGGCACTTGGATGGGTGACCATACAGGCCGCCATGCTTTGTTGCCATTTTTCGGGGTGCACTCATCCTCGTGATGCCAATTGAGGAGCTACTCGACCGAATAGTAGTGGCTTCGGTCAAGAATACCATCATAACGACCGGGAGAGCGGTGTGCTGACCCCACCCCCCTCCTATCCGCATCCTCCACTGAGGATGACGCGGCGGTCGGATGGACCCGGTAGGCCACTCGTGGCCTGAAGACGGAGTGTACTGTCAAATATAATATCAGCTACTGAAGTATGGATTGTGGAAATAAATCATGGAAAGATGTATTCCAGAGCTGATGTAAACAAGTACTTGTAGGGTGCACATAATACATATGTACAAATTCGTTAACTTTTATGTATTTTGTTTATTATATGCAGTGAAATAAATTGCTTTATTTAGGTGAAATTAGATTCATTTTTCATTCCGTACACGTAAAAGTGATGGAATTCTGGCAGGTGTGAAACGTGAGTCTATCACACACCAAAATATGAGACCATCACCCATTCCAAGAAAATTCGATGTAGTTAAGCAGCTGAAATTGATTGCAACTAGTTCTCTCTTAAATCACATTTACAATCATCGTCTAAAATTGGTCAGGTCTAAGGCGCTGCAGTCATGGACTGTGCGCCTGGTCCCGGCGGAGGTTCGAGTCCTCCCTCGGGCATGGGTGTGTGTGTTTGTCCTTAGGATAATTTAGGTTAAGTAGTGTGTAAGCTTAGGAACTGATGACCTTAGCAGTGAAGCCCCATAAGATTTCACAGACGTTTGAACTGTTTTTTTTTTCTTTGAAAATTTGTCATCTCCCTTATAACATGATCGAATGTTGATCACCCTATTCCTAGTTAATAGCATCATGTTCTGACAGGCGCCGACGGATAATTAAGTTACATTTATTTATTAATCCAGTCTCGGACCCTTCTGAACTGACAGATTAGATGCAGGAGGGCCACACTTCCTGAGAGTTCTGGCAATGAATCTCATTCTTCGAATGACTCTAGGTCCTTTCACTTTAAAATCTGTTCGTACGCTTCCTCCTAACGCTTTGATGGATTTACATGCTTCCATTGAGTGCCTGGCAAATCGTGTAATCAAACAACGGCGGTCCCTTCCGCCTCTTTGTGCCTCTGGGGCGTGAAGGACAGGCGCGCGCCACGTGCCTGAGCCCCCCAGGGCAGGGATAGAGCGGCGGCCGCCCGTCGCGACGGCCCGTCCGGTAACGCGATCTGGCGGCGGCGGGGGCCGGTGGGGGCGGCGCTAATGGAGGCGCGACAGCCCGGCGCCAGTCCGCCGCCTCCTTTGTGTGCTCGGGCCTCCACGTTAACACTCCGCTCCGCAGACCAATGCTCCCGCCACAGAGGGCGTTACTCGCCCTCCAGCCGTGCGTCGCTTGGAGCGGTTCCCATCGGTTTCATATGGGCCGTAAACGAGAGCCGTAGCTAGGGGTATCTCGGCGCGCTCGTGTGCATCTGCAGGAACGTATATTGCCCGGGTTACTGTACGATGCACGGCGCCGGGTTCTCCTATTGGTCGGCCCGCTGCCTGCTGCGTTCACGAGTGGAGAGCACATAACGTGACTGCATCCACACCTCTGGACGCCTCTTAACCTCCTTTATCTCGCTCTGACGCGCGTCGCGCGATAAAAGCCGTAGAATCGGTTTGAACTCCAACTCCGTAATGTGCTATATTGCCTTTTGCGAGGGAAATTAGGAAATGGTCTCCACAACTACGTCAGTTACAACTAACATCGCATTAGTTTTATTGTTCACAGTTGTCGATTCTCGTATCTGGTAGCGCTATCAATACAGCCTTACCAGAGATACTGGGTGGCTATAATTCAACTGCGGGTGTTCCAAGTGCAGCAGTGCGCACTGTATAACAGCACAGGACTCTTAAACCTCCTAATTCCGTTCATTAATCGGTGCGGTCGTGGAATATCCTGGATAAAATAATAGTTGCACTTTCTGCTACCAGATGAAAATATGCCGCTGTACGCAGTCGCCGGCCGGAGTGGCCGAGAGGTTCTAGGCGCTACAGTCTGGAACCGCGCGACCTCTACGGTCGCAGGTTCGAATCCTGCCTCGGGCATGGATGTGTGTGATGTTCTTAGGTTAGTTAGGTTTAAGTAGTTCTAAGTCTAGGGGACTGATGACCTAAGATGTTAAGTCCCATAGTGCTCAGAGCCATTTGAACCATTTTTATAAGCAGTCAGAAAATGAAATGTTTCCTGTTTTGACGTGAGTATGTTGTTTTTTGTTTGGTGGTTTGTGTTGATTCTTTAAGTGTAGTGACTGAAGGTGTGAGGGGTTAAGAAGGTTGAAGTTTTCCGTACGAAACTCAATGACTATTTAAAAGAGAGACTATGCACTGCTGGTAACTATGATTTATGAGAATGACAGCAATA
Organism: Schistocerca nitens; assembly: GCF_023898315.1. Classification (NCBI taxonomy): domain Eukaryota; kingdom Metazoa; phylum Arthropoda; class Insecta; order Orthoptera; family Acrididae; genus Schistocerca; species Schistocerca nitens. The sequence goes on along the minus strand of NC_064615.1, from coordinate 555,247,671 downwards.
GCAGTGCTGCATTGAGGGAATATCGCTGACAGAAATACCTGAGAACAGGCCCGATGTCAATAAATGAGCTAAACAATATGACCACGAAATTTGTAGAAACAGGTGAACTAGTTGGTGCAGCATGGGGAGTGAGGCGGCCCATTCCCATGGCAGTTGTTGATGAAGTTGCTGTAGCTATAACTGACCATGCAGCACACTGCCGCATTCTGCAGCCAGTGCTCGAACTTTGTCATGTGGGTTGTCTCTTCCCTAGTCAACAGCTCAAAAGATCTTGCAGCATATTTTACACTGAATGGGCACTAAATGAATTCCAAGATAGGTTACAACGCCATGACTTTGCCCCTAATTTTTTGACGCACATGGAGATGATGACATGTGGCCAGACAGGCCAAATTTTACTCTCCATAGTGCTGTGAATGCCACACATTGTACATGAATGGCCACCGCACCCGACTTGTGTGACTGTGTGATTTCACCATCTCCTTCATTCTCGTTCTTTTCCTTCGAGGACATGATACCACATGAACATATTAAGTGTAGAGAGACATCTGGAGGTTATGAGGACGTCCTTGTGAAACACGTGGTTCTAGCTTCGCAAAACCGCAGCTGTGTCCACACGATTATTTTCACGCAAATTGGGGCGCCTCCACATGTCACTTTCCAGGTGGAAGATTTGCTTTGAATAACCTTCGCTAACGACCGTACCATCTCTAGGATATGTCAAGATTTGGGGCGTTCCACATTCCCACTGATCTAAATCCATGCACCTTCTGATTGTGGGGATATCTGAAAGATTGTATCTATCAGGGATTTATCCGAACTCTTCGTGATATTAAGGATAGCACATAAAGACATATCACTCTGATTATTATGGACAACCTGCGAGCAACTACCAATCATGCCTATTACAAATATAGCGTGTTGCTGATTCGAGAGAGCATATTAAACAAGTGTTGTAAGTTTTGACCATATCCTAATAAACGTGCCAGAACCACTGTTATTATGTGTCATCGTCCCATCCCCCCTTTTTTGCACCCATACCATATTCCGGTTGCTTACAGCACCATTTTTTCAACTGATGTCAGAAAGTGGAACTATTTTTTTTTCAGCATACCTACTTCGTGAGTGCATGTTTCGGCGTCCTGCAGTGTATACAGCCCGCGCTGTGGCACTCGGAACACCGTCACCTTAATTACAACCTCCCAGTACGTATGCAGCTGGGAATGGTCTCTTCTCAGAGAGTGCCATGTCTTCACGTAAGGACAAGGCGACGCCGTCACAGGCCAAACTCCAACCTGCTATAAATGAAAGGGTGGGAGAGGGGGGGGGGGGACGGGAAGGGGATGGGCGACACGCCACGGAAACTTCAGTAGCGACATCCATTACATTACTAAACGATTAAACAGTCACCTGATCCCATTTGCAGGTTGCCTGTCTAACGGCTTTCAGGGGCATCAAAAATGAGATTTTCAGTATTTCGTATATTTATTGACTGAATTTAAAAATTTAAAATGCTGTCATAATCTGCGCATTAAGGGGTCTAATCACACGTTGAAATTTTAACACAGTAGTCAAATATTAAAGCTAGGAACTGCCTATAGGCCTACATCTGGAGGCAGTGTAGCTCATGGCGTGCGAACTACGCAGGCTATAATCATCCAATACTTGAGAATATGAGCTCTTATCGACTCCCAACAAACTTTACTCATAATTTCAAACCTCTACGAAACTTATCCTCGCTGACACCCATCGCAAAATAATGAAAGAAAATTTTTTTTTCACTTACTATATGTAAATGTGAGCAGAAGGGAAAAGTAGACCCCAAAGAGAGTACGAACGAACACACACCTCTGCTTTACACTGCTATTAACAGGGAAAGCTACCGACGTTTTACCGTTGAAGCAGATTTTTGCTTGACTTTTCTCGTGAAAAAAAGAGCTATTTGTAGCAGTTTAGGTGGTCATTCAGTCTTCTGCAGCAACTTGAAGAGCCCATTTCTGCTCACTAAATCAAATGCATTAACAACGTCAATAAAGGCAATATGAAGTGGCCCTTGCTCCTCATGGCACCTCTCTCACAGCTGTCGTAGAGACAAGATCACATCCACTGTTGATCAGCCAGGTCTGAAGCCGTATTCACATTCGGGGTAGATTCTGAAAGCTAGGATTTTTAATCGCATTAGAATGACTCATGAATATGCCTCCTCGACTACACTTAGCCGTGAAATACCTTGGTAACCGCTGTAGTGACATCTGTCTCCTTTCTGGTTATACAGAGCAACACTCTTCGAATTCTGCATACTCAGCTGGTTGCGCTAAGTGAGTGTAGATGTTTCAGAAGCACAGACGTGTATACTTAACAACTTCTACAGGGATCTCATGTTCACCTGGAGCTTTTCTATTAGCAAGGAAATCTATTGCTTTATTGAGATTCCCTTCACTTTAGTAAACGCCTTGACATTGTGCACTATTTTTTAGAAAGTCTTACATGAACTTATAAATGGGATATCACTTTTTGGTTTGCCAGTTTTGGTTTGACTTTTCGATGGGTGAATAATCCAAAACTAATAAAACCAACATAATTGTAGCTTTGTGTTTCCAATGACAAAAGTTTTACATACTTAACGTCAAATATTTAACACATTAACTCATTTGTAAAGTAAGCAGGCGTTTAAAGTATTTCATACACAGGAGTTTGTTTCTTTAAAGATCGATAGTTACCGATATAGATAAATTGTTATACTACCACATGGCACACGTAGAGCAAGTCATCGACCTTACCTAGTGTACACATACAATGCAAAACTCCTTGAATCTAAAAATAATTACCCTGACCGGGAAATTTAATTAAGAGCCGGAGACACTTATAAGAATTAAGCTGTAATTATTGTTAACAATGGAGCGGATAACGCAAGCATTTTACAACCTTAGCTATGGATCGTAAAGAGGAGAATTACAAAGTAACAAATTTGATGTGAATAGAAGGTGTTGACAGAAACAAGTTTTATATCAACACATGAATTTATTCGGTTAAAACACGTATTAAATGGGTCTGACTCCGAAAGAATATCTGTCGACTTCACAAATGTCCCCAATGTGCATTCTACCTAATAAACGTATTGGTATTCAGCGTTACTTGAACAAACAAGAAAACATGTCCCTTAGACGCAACTGACGTTCTGAAAAGTATTCACAAACTTTTACCCAAACGAATATAGAGACTGTTGGCTTGATAGTTACTGAGAAGCTCGCGTATCTACTAAAGTAGTGTTGGACTTGTGACTGACGATTACAACGACTTGAGCAAATGTGGACCAAAAGATGCCCTTACTACTAATTATGCTCACTGCATTGAATCGGCATGAGACTTGCAGAACGCTACCATTGTGGGTGTGGCTGTGTGTTACAATATGAGGGTCGAGCTTCTGTCGTCATGAACTCAGGACCCACTCGTGTGCTAAGATACGTGCCAAACGTGCATGGCGCTCCGTTTTCGAGCGAAAGCTACTGATGTGCACTAGATGTTCACAGCTCCCTGTCTCCCAGTGAGCTCTTAGACTTTTTAGCTAAAACACACAACCAGTTGTTCCTTCCGCCAAAACAGAAGATGCCCGCCAATCGCAGAATATGAACACTCAGCTGGCCAAAGGCTAGATTCCTTCACGCACAAAAATTCCGCCAAGAAAAAGGATCCATGGTAAAACGCCAATGACTTTTCTATTCGCCCTTCTTCTCTCAAAATGCTGACGCTTCTGCTCCGTCTCCGTAACGCCATTAACATTTTTACCAGTCACACATTTTCGTGACCATCAACTAGCCTTGCATCAAAGGTCCTCTGAAAACAAAAACTACGCTCAAGGCTAAGTTCTTATTTTTATACAAGCCCTATTCCTTTACCAAAGCGTAAGATAGTTATCTCCTGAGGACACTTTTGAGAACACGAGACAGTGCCTCCCGCTCACAGAGTCCCTTCCCTGACCTCAAGTTGGCCGCTGGGGAGGGCTCGGTCAAAAACGCACAATAGCTCACACCTCCCATGGCTGTTCCGGCATGGCGACTTTCCTGAAGTCAACATCAGAGGCTGCCCGCCTGTGCCAATGCAAGACGGCAACTTTTCTTCTTTCCATCAGTCAATGCCTTGCCTGTCCCAGACCCAACATGTTTCCCATTCTCATGCACTCACAGAAAGCGTAGAGAAAAACGAGGAAGACTTGCATCAATTCAAATGTATTTGATATAAAGTTAGTTAGAAGGCAGTACGTACAGTCACTGTAATCCAGTTCCCTTTAGTAAAACATTATTATTGTATTGTGACTTGTCATTATTATCTAATTACCGTGTTATTCTCATATTAAATAAGAAGGTACATGTGAATGGCTTGCTACTTTTCAAAAAAAATACACTTTCACAATCACTAAAATTAAATTAAAGATATTTATTAACAAAAGCAATAAATTTCCTCAGTCTGACTGCGATCATTGCGATTCTTTTTCAGTATTACATAATATATTTGTTTGTGCACTGGAGAGCCAAAGAAACGAGTACACCTGCCTAATATCGTGTAGAGCCCCCGCGAGTATGCATAAGTGCCGCAACACGACGTGGCATGGACTCGACTAATGTCTGAAGTAGCGCTTGAGGGATCTGACACCATGAATCCTGCAGGATCGTCCATAAACCCGTAAGGGTACGAGAGGGGAAAGATCTCTTCTGAACAGCATGTTGCACGGCATCCCAGGTATGCTCAATAATGTTCATGTCTGGGGAGTCTGGTGGCCAGCGGACGTGTTTAAACTCAGAAGAGCCACTCTGTAGCAATTCTGGACGTGTGGGGTGTCGCATTGTCCTGCTGGAATTGCCCAATACCGTCGAGGTGCACAATGAACATGAATGTATGCAGGTGATCAGACAGGATGCGTACGTACGTGACACCTCACCTGTCGGAGTCGTATCTAGACGTATCGGGGGTCCCATATCACTCCAACTGCACACGACCCACATCACTACAGAGCCTTCACCGATTTGAACAGTCCCCTGCTGGCATGCAAGGTCCACGGATTCATGAGGTTGTCTCCAATCCAGTACACGTCCATCCGCTCGATACAATTTAAAACGAGACTCGTCCAACCAGGCAACATGTTTCCAGTCATGAAGGAACCAGTGTTCAGTGTTGTCGGGCCCAGGTGAGGCGTGAAGCTTTGTGTCGCACTGTCATCAAGGGTACACGAGTGGGCCTTCGGCTCCAAAAGCCCGTATCGATGGTGTTTCGATGAATGGTTCACACGCTGACACTTGATGGCCCAGCATTGAAATCTGCCGCAATTTACGGAAGGACTGCACGTCTGTCACGCTGAACGATTCTCTTCAGTCGTCACTGGTGTTTTTCTGGATTCCTGATATTCACGGTACACTCGTGAAATGGTCGAACGGGAATATCTGCACTTCATCGCTGCCTCAGAGATGCTTTGTCCCATCGCTCGTGCGCCGACTATAACACCACGTTCAAACTCACTTAAATCTTGATAACCTGGCATTGTAGCAGCAGTAACCGGTCTAACAACTGCGCCACACACTTGACGTCTTACATAGCCGTTGCCGACCGCCGCGCCGTACTCTACCACTTTACATATCTCTGTATTTGAGTACGCCTGTCTATACCAGTTTCTCTGGCGCTTAAGTGTATACAACAACATTTTAGCTACTATCATCAACTTGTGAAACAATGTTTAGTGTCACTTTGAGTAAAACCTGTGGCTACGCCCCTCTTAGGCCTAGTGTTTATGAAACTGAACTGTCTTACATATTTTAAGTTTTGGCGCGATGATGTTAGCAGTGGAAAAGCACTTATTAATAAATAAATTTATTAAGTGATCGGGACGATTTTATTTAAAGATAGTTCCTATCCTCAGGTTCTGACGAAGGTTTCCGGGAGGTTTCCCTTGGTTGTAAGCCAAATGTTGGAGCTGGAAATCGCCTCCAACATGTTTAAAGTTGGCACTCCCTCAGCTATTCTGATACTCGCCTGGAAGTCCCTTACTCTGCAGTGGACCATTACTGGAACAGCTCTCTCCACCAAGAGCAAGAAAATGGTTCAAATGGCTCTGAGCACTATGGGACTTAACAACTGTGGTCATCAGTCCCCTAGAACTTAGAACTACTTAAACCTAACTAACATAAGGACATCACACACATCCATGCCCGAGGCAGGATTCGAACCTGCGACCGGAGCGGTCACGCGGTTCCAGACTGAAGCGCCTTTAACCGCACGGCCACACCGGCCGGCCAAGAGAAAGAGAAATATACAATATAAAGCAGCATCAGCACTCTCTCGGGCTACTACACTTACACTGTTAACCGTCAAAATCTGCCGGACGGGCTCAACGACGACAAACGATTTTATGACACTTAGTTTCCTCTCTTGGACTCTGCTTGTTTGTGCTGTCATCGACTCTTGGCTCTAATGGCTCTGAGCACTATGGGACTTAACATCTGTGGTCATCAGTCCCCTAGAACTTAGAACTACTTAAACCTAACTAACCTAAGGACATCACACACATCCATGCCCGAGGCAGGATTCGAACCTGCGACCGTAGCAGTCGCGCGGTTCCGGACTGAGCGCCTAGAACCGCTAGACCACCGCGGCCGGCATCGACTCTTGTCTACAAACTGCTTTCCGTAGTGTGCAGGCAAACGCTACACCATCGAGCGAACTCATGATTCCATCTTGTGTTTGTACAGTAGTGTCATAAACGTTTTGCCCGTTGGTAATGAATAATTTTGGATTTTTTCAAGATAACTGTAACATGAACCACCGGATCCGATTCTTCTAGTTTACTTAGGAGGCTATGGAGAATGCAACTGAAAAGCTCGGTCATCCGATCATCGAAAATGTGGTGTAAACCTGTACTTTCCCTTCCCTCCTTCAATTGAAAACTTCATTTACCAATTAGCAACAAGAATTTTCAATTTTCCCTTCATGTGGTGAACAGCTGAAGAGGACTTGCATTTTTCTTGATATGATTCCACGTGGTTGGTGCCTTGGTTGACTGCAGAGTTGTGTTATCGGTTTTGTTGAGGAAAATAATCGAGAAGACGGTTCATTTTTTTTCACCAAACTATATTTGCAAGCTTGTTTCAGAAAGCTCGTCAATGGAAACAAACTTTTCGAAACCACTCTGCAAATAAAGTTCGGAAAAAGAATGCCTTTTCATTTACAAAATATGTTTCATTTTGTCTGTCACCCATGACATATTAATTCTTGGAGTAGTGCACTGTGCTGAAAGATTGTTTAGCTTCAAATTTTCTTTGACAGTGTAACATTATCTGAATAGCTCTGGTTACGTTCAAAACGCTTGAAAATATTCAAGTCATGAGTAGGCCAATGGTTTGAGGAACAAATTAAAAGTTGAGGCACTCAAACATTTTGCAATTTCTCTTTAGTATATTTATGAACATTGTCGTGTCGTGGGACAATTTTCAGAATAGTCACACAACATACATAAACTCATACACGTATAAATTCATATTAGAGACCCACCCTCCACCCAAAAAATTAATTACAACAGAGAAATGAATTGACATTAAATGTACAGAAGAGTATCAGTTTCAGTAGCAACCTAAAACGGATTTGCATGCTGGCTGAAAATAACGGAATATTTTGGAAGCACCTTGGGCGACACGGGTGCATGGCCAAGCAGCAGAACAGTCAGGACCCCTGCTGAGTCATGCTCAAAAGGCCTGCGAGGAGATGTGCTCGTTGCCAAAGCTGTGCCACCATGCAGATGGACAAAAGTTTGCTCGTGCAAATATTTTTACGAGATGGAGTGAGGAGGAATTTTTAGCACAAGGCAATATTTGTTAGTCAAATGCAGAAAGTCCAGTTTTGGGATGGTACTGGAGATTATTATTCTGCAAGTGAAAAGAGTGCTCCAAGCTAAGCTTTTGAAGAGTGTGAGACACCGGCAAATGTATAGCTGTTACAAAAGACCTTTGTTTAATGGCATACGACCTACAGACACCGGTAAATCCAATTTTTTCGAGAGTGGCAGAGAAGCACTATAGTGGCAGAGGAAAGCTGCCTCATTGGCTCAGGAGAGAGACATGGCAGAAAGCAAATCATTGGTTAACCAAGCAAAACATAGCCTAGAGAAGGGGATCCACGCTCTCTCACGAGCACTTTGATCAGTCTGAGCTCAAAGATTCAGAGCCCAGCCAATCAAGTTGAACATGTATCGAAAAAGTAGCAAATCAAGGTCTCCTTGACGGGCACCCTCATAAAGGAATCATTTCACTTCTTTTTCTTGCTTGTTAGTCTACTTCAGACTATTTTGTCTTGTCTCTCGAGCACTGCTGACACTACACCATCTTCGTCAGACCCAGCCACCACTTAGCCACAAGAAAGGGCCACTGGCTAGACTACCAGTGTTTGAGGGCACAGTACTTCGGTCACTGTCAGCTACGCTATGTTGAGACTGAGCCTCTACTGCGTGAGACTTGGGGAATTTCAAGTCAACTATAATTTTACATTCTCAGAGCCTGACTCTGAAGATTTGCCTTGTGAAGTCATGATCAGTTTGCTACCAAAATCCACAACAGGTGTGACGTACAGCCTTCAATAATTTTACGCATTATCTTCAATAGTTCCATGTATTACTTTCTGTATTTCTTTTCTATGCTAACCAATTTCACAACATTCACTCGGTACTTGCGCGATTCATCCTAAGTTTTCCCTCCGACGCTCATGTTAGATTCATTAGATTTGCATTTGCACAGGTTTCCATTATTAAATTTTTATTTAGAAGTTGCCACTGGTTTCCTTTATTTTCTATGAAGAATTAATTATCAATGAGAGTATGTGTATGATTTAGCCTTAATTGTTAATTGTCTAACTTTTGATATGCAAGTAAATGCAAGTGATTGGAACACATTTATCACTTAACATTTTGATCGATTCCTCCCCAAAAATGTACCATACAATGTTGACACTATGCGCCAGAAACGATTCTGAGACCACCAGGCGAAAAGTTGGTCACCCCCTCAAAAGACTACACTGGTCGCTTTGGAGCGCTGAGCTGGTGTATGACTAGTACCAGGCGATCACGTGACCCTCAGCCACTGACGAAAGTCATGGCGGATATGTGAGGTGAATGTGCCAGTTGCTTCTATGGAGTCATCGCAGTAGCGTGGGTGGACGTGAAAACGTTACAGAATAGCATATTACCATACGATGTAAGAAGTTGCCGTATCAACGGCGGCTATCCAACGTGTCTACAAGGAATGGTGTTCCATTCGTAGCCATGCACGACGGCGGAAGATCGGTGGCTGCAAAAATATTCTAACCGACAGGAAGCGGAGGTGAGATAAACGCCATGGCAATGACAACGTTGTTCAAACCTTACAGAAATTTCTGCTGTCCGTAAATGCATGTCCAATTCAAGCAGGCCTTGTGAACATAGTGAATAGAACTGCATGTAACTGACAGTGTACTTCGCAAAAAGCCTCTGGTCACAGCAGCACGTCGTCGCTGGGCAAAGCAACGCAGAAACTAGATACTAGCTGACCGGAGGTGTGTCATGCAGTCCGATTATTCGCGAGTTTGCCTCTTTTCAAATGATGCCAGACGTCTAAAGCACAGCTCAATAAGGCGTTTGACCTGAATTACGTAAATGGTGTAGTGTAGGCCAAAGTGTTTGATGGCGTTTTCCGTACCATGACTTCGGCTCACTCATTCTGTTACCGTGAACGTAAACTAGGATGTTCATTTCAACATTCTCGGTGAGCAAATGTTTCTCGGTGACCTCTTCGCTGTTACTACTGACTACAGAATTCAGTAAACAAATGAGAACACTTTCCTCTGTTATTGTCTGTGGGCACAGCAAATAGTGAACAAACGGTTCAAATGGGGCTCTAAGCACTATGGGACATAAAATCTGAGGTCATCAGTCCATTAGACTTAGAACTACTTAAACCTAACTAACCTAAGGACATCACACGCATCCATGCCCGAGGCAGGATTCGAACCTGCGACCGTAGCGCAGCGCGGTTCCGGACTGAAGCGCCTAGAACCGCTCGGCCACAAAGGCTGGCAATAGTGAACATATGTTAGTGTTTTACTGCAAACAAATTCACTGCTGTGTGTAAGTGTAGTGCGTACACTAGTTCTAATGGAACCAGTTTGTGTTTTGATAAGTTTGTGAAAAGCTTTTACTTCGTAGTTTTATCTTTGCCAAACAGAAGCCTACTATTCTACGCGAAATATACAGGAGACAGTCTTGATCGTTGCTCACATTTGCCAGACTGTAACAGAAGATGATGCCTGCCATTTACCATGTGGAATAATAGGGTGCCGTAATGCTGGTAAGTGCAAAGATAAAACTAGAATGTAGAAGCATTTCACTACCTGCTGCACTTACTCAGAAATGTGAGTACAGTTTACAGTTACAACACCAACAGATGTATACTGCATGCTGTATCCACGGACATCAACAGATTAATGTGCTATGATTTCTTTGCTGCATTCTTAGGCTATCGGTAATAGCAATGTCTGAAGGAGAGAAAATTAAAATTTGAAAGCAACTGAGAAAATTTCTCCGTGACAACTCTTATTTTATAGAAGAATTTATATTATCACTGTTGTTACATGGAGGTTTATTCCCAAATTCTCCCGTAATCTGCTTTATAACTTTATAAGTCAGATCATTAACCCTACATGACATTACATACGATATTCATTACTGCCAACGATTGCATTGTTAATTATTCATATTTCTCCTTTCCTCTTGATAGGGTGATGCAGTCCCGTTATTTTGGTAGCCTTGGGGACATTTAGCTGGCTCGCAAACGGGAAGTTGTAAAGTTGTCTTCAGCTGAAACACATTCTCCCCAAAGGTAAAAATCAACGGAAGGCTGTTGGCCGAGTCCACACAGCAGGTGCATAGAGGAGTCCATGCGGCATGCTATGAAAGCTGCACTGTGCGAGAAGCGATAAGGAATGCGTTTTAGCTGAGATAATAACCTCAAGGCAAGGTAAAAGCACAAGCCTTTGTAGCACTGAAGTAGCCGTTAAATCCTGGTGCGGCCTACTGTAATGTCTGTTCAAATTATAGTAAGGGGTTCTCTTGTTGGCTCGAAGTAATTATTTCGCCAGAAGGGGAAAGTTTCCGCTCGAGCGTGCGCGCAAGGCTTTTGATGGGCCATGACTTAAAATTCTGTCATATAGCGGAAGAGATTTTCTGTCTTCTACCCTGCGCCGCCACATACTGGTTCAGGGTTGGGTTGGGTTGGGTTGTTTGGGGGAAGAGACCAAACAGAGAGGTCATCGGTTTCATCGGATTATGGAAGGATGGCGAAGGAAGTCGGTCGTGCCCTTTCAAAGGAACCATTCCGGCATTTGCCTGGAGCGATTTAGGGAAATGACGGAAAACCAAAATCAGAATGGCCGGACACGGGATTGAACCGTCGTCCTCCCGAATGTGAGTCTAATGGCCTAACCACTGCGCCACCTCGCTCGGTCATAGTGGTTCACCAGGACAAAATCTGCAAGAGTAGGAAATTAGTAAACTTTTTTACAAAATTGTTGTCGGTCGGAACTCGGAAGGTCCACTACAGTTAGCTGGTTAGATCACGACGCTGGCAGACTCAGCTACGTTTTGGCGATTAAAGTAAGAGAACACTTGTTGAAAGACAGCCATAGAAGATATTGGAATCCGGTCATCGCAGTGAGCTGCACAGTTAGATGTCTCCAGCTTAGAGCAAAGTATAGGCACCGAGCTGAACTTACAATCTGAGGCCGGTACTGCAGCAGTCTTCTGGGTTTGGACAGTTTAAGAGCGGAAGCATGCGCCGTCGTTGCACACACAGGAACTAGGCGACCATTAAGTCAGGTAATTCGCATCGGAGTCTCATTTCACAGATCTAATCGTCACAGCCAACTAGCTGTACCCATCATGCACTTTAACTACAGTATTGATTTTCGTCTTTCCCGGGACTCTCTCTTTAAATTACTAACCTTTTATGCAATCATTGGCTGTATCCGCGACATTATTTTATACTTTTTTTTTATGAATCCACCTACCAACGCCAAGGCTGTAGTTCGTATTTGCAATCGCTTCTCTTCTGATTATAGGTTTATATTTTTGATTCAGTTGGTAAATAATGTTTTGTACGTCTTTTGGCAATAAGCCAGACTGTTATAGCGAGCTATAGTTTCCTTTTTCGTAGTTTTTTGAAACTCTTCATTAATACACTATGTGATCAAAAGTACTCGGACACTTGGCTGAGAATGACTTACAAGTACGTGGCACCCTCCATCGGTAATGCTGGAATTCAGTATGGTGTTGGCCCATCCTTAACCCTGATGACAGCTTCTGCTCCCGCAGGCGTACGTTCAATCAGGTGCTGAAAGGTTTCTTGTGGAATGTGAACCCATTCTTCACGGAGTGCTGCACTGAGGAGAGGTGTCAATGTTGGTCGGTGAGGCCTGGCACGACGTCCGCGTTCCAAAACATCCCAAAGGTGTTCTATAGGATTCGGGTCAGGACTCTGTGCAGACAAGTCCATTACAGGGATGTTATTGTTGTGTAACCACTCCGCCACAGGCCGTGCATTATGAACAGGTTCTCGATCGTGTTGAAAGGTGCATTCGCCATCCCTGGATTGCTCTTCAACAGTAGGAAGCAATAAGGTGCTTAAAACATCAGTGTAGGCCTGTGCTGTGATAGTGCTACGCAAAACAACAAGGGCTACACGCCCACTCCATGAAATGAAAAACATGACCACGCCATAACACCACCGACTCCGAATTTTATTGTTGGCACTACACTCGCTGGCAGATGACGTTCACCGGGTATTCGCCATACCCACAGCCTGCCATCGGATCGCCACGTTGTGTACCGTGATTCGTCACTCCATACAACGTTTTTCCACCTTTCAATGGTTCAATGTTTGCGCTCCTCACACCAAGCGAGACGTCGTTTGGCATTTACCGGCGTGATGTGCGGCTTATGAGCAGCTGCTCGACCATGAAATCCAACTTTTCTCACGTCCCACCTAACTGTCATAGTGCTTGCAGTGGATGCTGATGCAGTGGATACTGATGGTCTGGATAGATGTCTGCCTATTACACATTATGACCCTCTTCAACTGTCGGCGGTCTCTGTTACTCAGCAGACGAGGTCGACCTGTACGTTTTTGTGCTATACGTATCCCTACACATTCCCACTTCACTATCATATCGGAAACAGTCGATCTAGAGATGTTAAGGAGTGAGAAAATCTCACGTACAGATGTATGACACAAGTGACACCCAATCACCTAACCACTTTCGAAGTCCGTGAGTTCCGCGGGTCGCCCCATTCTGCTCTCTCACGATGTCTAATGACTAGTGAGGTCGCTGATATGGAGTACCTGTCAGAAGATGGCAGCACAATGCACATAATATGAAAAAAACGTATGTTTTTGGGGGTGTCCGGATACTTTTCATCACATAGTGTATGTCCGAGTGAGGTGTGGCACCCATACCTTCATGCTTAACTGGACCACTGTGTATTGCGTTATCTTATTTCCTTTCGATCTGCATGATTTTATGGGAATTTTCCATTCTGTAAGTCACCGGGGATAAGATCTGTAACGTTCTATGCTAAACAGTTCAACAGCGGCCTCACATAACGTGTAAAAGGTGGTGGGTTGAAATTACTGACTCACATCTCTGCATTTAAAAAAAAATTAAAAAAAGAAAGTTCTAAATTGATAGCAAGTAGCCGTATTTAAAAATTAATTTGTTATTTGAAGCCGGCCAGAGTGGCCGAGCGGTTCTACGCGCTACAGTCTGGAATCGCGCGACCGCTACGGTCCCATGTTCGAATCCTGTCTCGGGCATGGATGTGTGTAATGTCTTAGGTTAGTAAGGTTTAAGTAGTTCTAGGTTCTAGGGGACAGATGACCTCAGAAGTTAATTGCCGTAGTGCTCAGAGCCATTTTTTATTATTTGAACGTAAAATTATTCCTTCCACATCCTTATGATTTATCATGAAAATGATCCATGGAACATAAAGCTAACTAACTAAACGGCTTTCAGTATAATAGATGTGTTCCACGAATAGACTAAAAATAGCACTGTGTTTTAGATTGTCAGTGTACAGACTGCAGCAATTTTTTCTGGAACTGCCAGCCCTCTGCTATGTGTGATTGCTGGTATTTGTATCTTACAGGCGGCGCCCTTTGCTACTACATGAGACCCGCTCGGCTATCGGCCACCTCATTCCAGGAGCGGCGTCGAGAAATAACCAGTGCGATACAGGCGTTAATTACTTCTGCCGGTCGTTGGACGGCACTCACCGCGCCACTAACGAGGTCGCCTGGCCGAGCCGAGCCCAACAGCCACATCTACTGCCGGAGAGTGCGTAGCATGGCAGACACTCCCCTCCGTGGAAAACAGAGGAAAGAGGCAAAGCTGTATGTAGGCTGTCTCTGGGTAACCTCAGGGATTTATTTCATTTCTACGTCAGTCGGTTGGGAGATAAATGAAACAAAAAACGTCGCACCATGAAGGAATTATCCAGATGGAAAGGAAAACAGTCGATTTGATGGACATGTACAAACAAAATTACTGTTTCAGAAAAATTAGATGATTTATTGAAGAGAATGAGCTTTAAAAATTTAGCAAGTCAATGAGACTTTGATCCACCTCTGGACTTTATGCAAGCTGTTATTCGGCTTGACATCGATTGACAGACTTGTCGGATGTCCTGAGGAATATCATACCAAATTCTGTCCAACTGAAGCGTTAGATTCGCCAAAATTCCGAATAGTTGGAGGGCCCTAGCCATAATACTCTAAACGTTCCTAATTGACAATAGATCCGGTAACCTTGCTTAGGTGGAATTTGGCAAGCCCGAGGGCAAGCAGCAGAAACTGTCGCCATATGCTTGTGGGCATTATCTTGTCGAAATGTAAGACCAGGATGGCTTGCCATGAAGGAATAAAAGCGGGGCGTAGAATGTCGTCGACGTACCACTGTGATATAAGAGAAGTCACAGCTGAGAACCAGAGGGGTTCTGCTATGAAAAGAAATGGCATCCCAGACCATGATTCCTAACTGTCTGGCCATATGACGGGCGAGGATCAGGTTGGTATCCCACCACTGTCTGGGGCGTCCCCAGACACGTCTTCAGCCTGGTATCCCATGGACCGGAGTAGAACTGTCCTCAGTGACGAGTCCAGCTTCGAGTTGAGTCACGATGACCAGCGAAGATGTATATGGAGACGTACCGGACTGCACAGGGTTATCAGCCTGACTGTCACCCCCCAGATGGTCCGATAACCAGGAGTGATGGGCTGGGGTGCTTTTCCCTTTCATAGCAAGACCAAATCCTGGGCTTACATTTCAGAAAGATAACGCCCGCCCGCTCACGGCGTGAATTTCTACTGCTTGTCTTTGTGCTTGCCAAACCCTACGTTGGCCAGCAAGGTCGCCGGATCTCTCCCCAGTTGAGAACGTTTTGAGCGGTACGGGTAGCGCTCTCCAACCGGCTCGGGATACTGACGATCTAACGCGTCACTTGGACAGAGTTTTGCACGATATCCATCAGGAACATCCAAATAACTGCTTCCATAAGGGCCAGAGGTGGTCCAGCGCGTTACTGACTTAGTCAATCTGTGAAGCTCGATCTCATAATAAATCATCCAGTTTTTCTGAAATTGTTTTGTCTGCACATGCACATCACATTTCCCAATTTTCGTCGCATTCGGAAATTCTTTCTTCAGTCTTACAATGTATTTTAGAAGTGGGTGGCTGTACAGCAGTCTACGACTAATAAAGCATGTGGCCACTGTCTGGAAACTAGATCGTTCCACACCTAAACAGTGATTCCTGCCAAACAGCACTGGAGTCCAAGTTCACGAATGCATAAACACTGATTTTTAGGTTGTGAAAGCTGAGTGCAGCGTATCTGTGGTTACTCTTAGTGCTAGTGCAATCCCGTGTATGGGGGCGATGAGCTACTTCACATTAACATTCAATTTTGCTGAAAGAAACTGAAATCTGCAATAGTTGGTACTGCCCTTCTGGATAGGGAAAAAAATAAAAGTGAAGAATCTAATATTTAATCCGTTTTCCCGTGCATACTTTCCATGTGGCATACACTGCCCGCACAACAGTTGCCTATGCCCGGTAGGAAGTTGACAGAGCAGTGCCTAATGCTTCACGTGATCCTTACGTTCATCAAGGCTGAAGCTGGGCTGTAAGCAAGCTTTACTCCAAAAACGCTGCTGAATGCTTACATTGTGCTTCCCTGAGAGCGCTGCGAGAAATAAACATTGTTCTTGTTGCACAGCACCGCCGAGGAAGCGCGGCTCCGTTAAGACGGGCCACGACCGCCTGCTAGCGTGCAGAGACGGTGAGTTCCGCTCTTTGCGCCTAAGCTTTTTTTTTTTTTTCAGTACTTTCGTGGCTTTCTTCTCCATCGTCGTGGATGAATTCCATTTTTCATTCTATTTCCATGTATTTCCAAACAGCACACGACAAGGAGCTGAATAACTACAGTGAGTGACAGATAACTTCAGAACTTGTACTTAGCGTTCCTCTTTGCAGCACAATTCTCAGTTTTGTCACACTGTGCAACTGGTGTCGCCTAAGAGTAAGTTTTGTTTTGAAGAAGTATCAAATCTGCTACCGACTGCGTAAACAATATTTGTGTACAATTTCAGAAAATTCTAATTATAAATCTACAAAGTTCTGTACGTTTTAATAGCTTTCATACAACAGACTTAAACTGAATTTCCTTTTGTGTAGAAAGAATTGGTGACAATGTACTTTTATTACACTAAACAGTACACACCAAGACTTATGACCAAGAGCTTTTTTATGTGCACACAGCACATTTATAAGCTTAGTAATATAAGTATGTATCTTGAACGGTATCTTAAGTTCTGATCTGAAGTAATTAGCTCTAATTAATTAATTAACTGCAAGCTTGAAAATTAAAACTTAGTCTGAGAGTATTTTAAAGTCACAGCTTTTGTAAGACTCCTCAGTCAGCCTGATTATTGATGTGATTCACCGTGGAATAGACTGGAAAATCTTTAGATGTGAATGCCGTCCCTTGTTTTTGGCGACTATTTGCCTTGTGGCCGGTAGGATATGTCTTTGCTCCTGAATGTTTCTCATGACAAGCTTCGACCGTTTTAGTTAGGTGGACGCAAGCGATTTCACGTTGGAAAGTGTAAGTCAAATCCTACGGTTCTCTTTAAGATGATAGAAACACAGTAACACAGACGTCCAGGTGTTTCGTTACTCGTCACAGTTGACAAAGGTAATAAAAAATCCGGGTAGCAAAAAGTCCTTAGAACACTGCACGATCTATTCCACTCTATACTGTTCTCGCACACAGTTTGTAGATGATGCATGTTAAAGTGAGTACGACACCGCATAAAACTTAATATAAAAACGTAATATAAAGTCGCGATTTATTTGAGCGTAGTCCGCTCTAAATGTACCCTTGAATCGGTATCTCTTAAGGTTGGAGCTAAGATTGGTCTTATACGACTTCAGTAGTTCGTTTGGTAAAATATTCTCCGTTGTATTCATTTTTGTCTGCAAAAATTACTGTCTCATAGAGAATAATTATTTTTCACGAATCAGTGCACAGTGCTCTCGGCCACAGGTTGTAAAGGTACTTTCGACTACACTGCAGAAGTTTCGCTGGGAAATCCTTACACTACCTGTGTTCGGTCCCGATCTCTCCCCATGCGATTTCCGTGTTATTGAAGCCCTGAAGAAAGACATTTGTGGTCGTTGATTTGCTTCGGATGAAGAGGTGTACGACTGGGTATAATCACGGTTTCGTAGGCAACTGCAAATATTTTTTGAAGGCATTGACATGTTTGTTCCACGATATCATAAATGCATTAACAAAAAAAAATGTTCAAAAGTGTGTGAAATCTAAGGTCATCAGTCGCTAAGCTTACACACTACTTATCCTAAATTATCCTAAGGACAAACACACACATCCATGCGCGAGGGAAGACTCGAACCTCCGCCGGGACCAGCCGCACAGTCCATGACTTCAGCGCCTAAGATCGCTCAGCTAATCCCGCGCGGCAATGCATTAACACATGGTTCTGAGCACTATGGGACTTAACATCTGAGGTAATCAGTCCCCTAGAACTTAGAACTACTTAAATCTAACTAACCTAAGGACATCACACACATCCATGCCCGAGGCAGGATTCGAACCTGCGACCGTAGCGGTCGCGCGGTGCCGGACTACAGCGTCTGTAACCGCATGGCCACTGCGGCCGGCTAATGCATTAACAGTTATGGCTATTACTTTTGAAATAATAATCAGTTTACTTGCTTTGTTGCATATGTCTCTATTTCAATTAACCACTCCTTACATTTTGTATTGAGGATTTTATGTCTGTAACTACACTATCTGATGAAACGTAGTGGAAACTTATTAGTGGACATTAATAACGAGCGAGTTCGCTCTTCGCTTTCATGACGCCTTGAGTTGTTTGGGGAGACTGTGAAAGCCGGCCGCGGTGGTCTAGCGGTTCTGGCGCTGCAGTCCGGAACCGCGGGACTGCTACGGTCGCAGGTTCGAATCCTGCCTCGGGCATGGGTGTGTGTGATGTCCTTAGGTTAGTTAGGTTTAAGTAGTTCTAAGTTCTAGGGGACATATGACCTAAGATGTTGAGTCCCATAGTGCTCAGAGCCATTTGAACCATTTGAGACTGTCAATGAGGTATCTGAATGTCTGCGGAGGAATGACGGCCTATTCGTCCTCAAAAGTTGAAATCAGAGACGTTACTGATGTTGGACGCTGGGAACTGGACAAAAGTCGACGTTCTATTTCCTTCCAGAGGTCTTCCTTTGGGTTCAAGTCGAAACACTGGATAGTCCAGGCCATTTCAGGAATGCTGTTGTCCATAAACGATTGGCTCACAAGTTTTTCTTCATGATAGAGTACATTGTCAAGCTGATACAAACAATAATCATCTAAGAATTGTTTCTCTACTGTGGGCAACATACAATACTATAGAATGGGTTCATATCGTTTTATATTTAGTGTTTCCTTATGCGAAATAAGCAGATCACAGCCTAACCACGAGAAACACACCCTTACCGTAACAACACATCTTCAAATGGTTCAAATGGCTCCTCTGAGCACTATGGGACTTGGAACATCTGTGGTCATCAGTCCCCTAGAACTTAGAACTACTTAAACCTTACGAACCTAGAACATCACACACATCCATGCCCGAGGCAGGATTCGAACCTGCGACCGTAGCGGTCGCGAAGTTCCAGACTGAAGAGCCCAGAACCGCTCGGCCACATCGGCTGGTAACAACACCACATCTGTACTTCACTGGTGGCACTACGTATGATGGCAGGTAACATACTCCAGGCATTCGATAAATTCAAATCCTTTCTTCGGAGCCCCACAGGGCGTAACGTGATTCATCACTCCAAATCATTCACCTCCGTCATCCACTGTCCAGTGGCGTCTCTCAAGCGTCGCTTAGCATTGACTACAGAAATGTTTGGTTTATGAGGAGCTGATCGACCACTGCACTTTATCTTTTTTTAACACTTTACAAACACTCATTGTGCTAGCCGGACTCAGGGTAGCACTTTGTAACTCACGTGTGCTGATTTCGAGCAATTTTTTACAACCACCTTCTGCAATGGGCGTCGGACCCTGTCCGTTAATGCACGAGCTCTGCCAGGTCTTGGCTAAGCTGTGGTTGGTCCTTAGCGATACCATTTCAGTATAACGTCACCAGTGCTGATAACACCATTGTATGTATTGTATTGTTTGTGAACCGGGGACCTAGAAACGACGGAGAGGCTCCGTTCCCGCCGCAGCCGCAGTGGTCCACGACCCCACGACGACTACCACAGTTCACTTCACCCCTCCGCCGCCCCACACCGAACCCAGGGTTATTGTGCGGTTCGGCACCCGGTGGACCCCCCCCCCTCCCCAGTAACTTCTTCATTTTACTCATAACGTAGACGGACACGTCCAACATGACCTGTACGTCCGATAGCTAGCCAACGATTAATTCCCTGTCGTTCCTTCCAGGGCCTGTAACTACTTGATAGATATCGGGAAATGCTTAAGTCTGATTAGTTGTTCAAAATGACCAGCCAGTCGAAACAATCCTTCGAGTTCTTTCTCGCGCCAAAACTGTCCTACACCAATCAATATTCACAGATGTATTTACGTCATTTCATCATGCAAATATTAATAAAATGTTTAACAAAACCAAGCGAAAAGAAAAATCATCTTGAAATGACTTTAGAAAATCATTACTCTGCAAGTGGCTATTCTGGCTGCCTTCTTACAAAAGCAAGTACCCTTGGACATTCGTCGTGAGCATGGTGGGGAAATTACATTTTTCATTGCAACTTGCTTACCTAACACTTTCCCATGGCATAGTTACTTAATGTTTAACATGAGATAATACTGAATTTTTTCGTATATCCCACATACACATTCTCACTCATTCTCATACACTCACACAACAACACATTAAATAAATACTGATCATTTCTGAATTTTATATTACGAAAAATGTCGAATAGTTAACGTTTTTAATTATGAAACTCTAAACAAATTGACCTAACATTCTGTGAGCTTCAGTAATGATTTTACATGATACTAAAAGACAAATTGTTATGCATCCTAACTGGCTCTAATCTTACAAGTGTCGGTTTGGTTATTTTAGGTACTTTTCTCTAACTCTGAAAGTATGCCAGCTAGAAAGCTAAGGTATTTACACAATCTTCTTTTACTAACAAAGAGCAGTATATTGACTTTTAACTAAATTGAATAATATTTAATATAGTTTATTTAGATTCTTAGGGGCTTGAATATTCTGTCGCTCGAAGTACCACAGGTACCGCTTCACATGGCTACGCTAGCGACAGGTGCGAATGAGTCATGCTAAGATACAAGCGGCTGTTTCTACCACCGCCAATGGCTCTAAAGCAGGACCGGCCAGAAATTCTGCACGCGTGCGGTGCTCCTGCACATGTGCAACTTCCGGGTCACAGCGTGCACGCCGCAGCCGTCAGCGTACAGGTAGTGCATGTTTCTACGCACAGATGTCGCTCCTCTATTACACAAAGTGCGTCATCGACACCTCGTATGTATATAACAACCTGGGCTGTATCTGTAAGATCTGTTGCTTCATCGTGCGCAACGGAGAAAGCAACAAAGTATTTAGCCTTATTTATTAGCTGGCTGTGCAGATCGCCGGCCATAGCATTGATACGTCTTGTCATTGTTTTTTGGATAGACTGATTTCTTGAAACCTGCTAAAGTTCGTGGGACACACAAGTTCTTCAGCATCAATCAGACACCTTTTCACAAACTCCCCTTCGGAAAAGGGTTTCCCAGATTGTGCAATTCTTAATGCGATTTTAAAACTTGCTCGCAGTGAAGATTTAGTGTGGTTGTCACTCTGGAAAATTGAAAACAGTACATTGTACAGCGTACAGTAAAACAGACATAAATGTAAAACAAGAAACTAAGAGTTCAAGAAGTATCAGTTACTTTGACGTACAGTAAAATCGAGTTGATGTGTCTCATCCATTTTCTGAAGGACATTTAATTTTGCTTGCCGTTCTTCACTGTTGAGTACACTACACTCGTCTTTGTGATATGTATTGTAATGTCTTTCAATTGAAAACTTACACTGGACGCCTATTATTCGGCGGCACAGCAAACACTGTGAGTTTTCACCAACGGCAACAAAAAAGAATTGCAGTTCCCAGTCATTTTTAAACGACTGAGAACATATATCTCCCGTCTTTTGCTTTTTCACAGTACTTGCCATTTCTCAGTACTTCGCTGTTAAGGTTACGGTCACCAGGGGTAAACGAGACTGGATATGTTGCGCTCTTGCTTGTACCACAGGGAAGTGGAGCCGCCGCCGTGCATTTAGGACACATGTCTAATAAAAAATGTCGCTGTCGGTCGCTGTCGCACACGTGCGCACATGTGCAGCACTTCCGCACGTCTGCACAATGTGCAGCGTTTGGCCGGCCCTGCTCTAAAGCTATGAACCCGTACTTCAAAGTAGCTTACTGCAATGAAATACTATTGCGTATTGACTCGCAACGATACAAGTTGCGACTTATACATGTGTTCTGGTTACTATTACGTATGGCACGCCTGCTGAGAAAATAGTCGTCTGGTAGACGAATATGTGTGTGGATGAAGATATAAGTTTATATTAATCAGAAAAGCAAATGAGAGAATCATTTTCTTGGTAGTAGACTTTGAACTATTACGGCCTATGAAGGTTTAAGAAAAATGACATTAATATGTATAGTTCTAAAAAGAGTTTAAGGCTACAAATAATTGTCCAAATAATGAGAAACAAATTTATGTTTATCTCCTTTCGTTGTAACTAAGCCGGATCAATAGAAATTATATATCTGTAGAGTAAATAAGAGGTTTTAATACTACTGATAAATCACGCCCTGATGCACAGCCCTTTTAAAAAAAATCGCCCAGAATCTGAAGAGACGTACTTTTTATCGCTTCTGCCTCAGTTTCCGACGTATGTTTTTTCCAGGTGCACATAACGATCATAAGAGACAGAACCAGCTGTGGTGTGACTCATATCGGCCGACCAAACAGGAACACTAGTGCACATAAGCACGCCATAGACTTTATTCTGGTACACACGTGCACACAGAAAGATAGATATATGCTCGTTCGGTCTACACAGTTTTGTCAGGGGAAGTCGTGCCATCGTTAAAATTGACCTTGTTCTGCAGATCATTTCTCTTTCTTATGAGGCTGCACTGATGAGCCTGAACATTGCTACCACTGACCATCGCCAGTCTGAATGCCACCTGGTGGCACACGGGCACGTAATGCGGTAAGAGAAGTGTACAAAAGGAGAAGAGACGAACTGGGAATCATTCTAACGGCGATAGGAGTCGTGAATGAGAAAATCCACCGACGTTAGCGTCTTCGACAAAAGGCAGATCGTTTAGGCCTGGTACCTGGGAATAAGCCTTTCAGAAACGGTGAAGCTCGTCTGCCGTTGGCGTGCTACTGTTGTGAGAATATATGGAAAATGGCTGAAGGTGAAACCACGAGAAGGCCACAAGCTAACAGACGTCCATGGCTCACCACAGAACGGAGGGTTCGGAGGGTTCCCTGTTCTGTAAAGCAGAATAGGCGGCGACTTGTGGCGGGTCTGAGACAGAGTACAATACTGGTGCACGCATAAATTGTTCTAAGTAGTTCGTTCCAGCACACATTATTGGTCATGAGGTTTCGTATTTGCTTGTTGACCGAACGATCAGTTAGGGTTGCAGTGGGCACTGGATTATTGAGATTGGACTGTGGATCTATGAAAGATGTTTCTCTTGTTCAGGTGACTCACTTTTCCTGTTCGGCCATGTTGATAGTCGTTCAGTATGTGACCACTCCTTTACCTCCTTCATTAATATGGGGGACATTGGTGGGGAATGATGAACAGAGAGAACTTGCTTCCTCGCAAAGAAATGTGACTGTGTTGCCTAAAACGAAAAAGTGTCTCTTTACCATCCGAAAAAGTTCCCTATGGTCTTGCTTTGTAAGGGTAGAAGCACAAATAATTTTACTTGGTCTATGGACCTTCTATAAGCAACACACTGCCTAACAATGCCTAGACTCTGTTCGCTGTAACAGTTAAATTTAGCCAACTTTCACTACTGTACTGCTTATCCAAATAAATCTTTCACGTTACAAATTTGCACGGAAGCCTTTATCCAACCATTCAGATACTAATATTTTTCGGCCGGCCGGAGTGGCCGAGCGGTTCTAGGCGCTGCAGTCTGGAACCGCGAGACCGCAACGGTCGCAGGTTCGAATCCTGCCTCGGGCATGGGTGTGTGTGATGTCCTTAGGTTAGTTAGGTTTCAGTAGTTCCAAGTTCTAGGGGACGGATGACCTCAGACGTTAAGTCCCATAGTGCTCAGAACCATTTGAACCATTTTTGAACTAATATTTTCCGACAACGGACACTATTGACATAGAATGGCGATACTGTTTCGTCCACTGATTTCATACGTAACTAGACACACCTCCCTCAAATAAACCGAATCATTACTCACTACTATCGCACCAATAGACGTAACACAATCGAACTCCAGATTCATCCCTTTAACAAACTGTTCAAATAATTTAAGTGCGAAGCAACTACACGCGAGTGTTCCACGCGATATCCGAACAACAAATCTCTCCTGGCCTTCCGCCACATGACCGTTAGTGCTCAGGCACTGTTGAAAGTAACAGCAAGATAATGAGCCTGTCGGAAAAAGGCGTGCTCGTCTCCGTAAGTTAGACAGAACCAGCGATAAGTACGTTATACCACTATCGATAGAAGTACCCCTTTCGAGGTGAACTACTGAACGAAACACGCACCGCATCTAGGGCTTAGTCTGGTGGGGTAGTTTTTCACTGTGAGGGTCATTCAGTATGGGTCATGAGGTAATAATCGAAGGCATTATGTCAGCAGCAGGCTACGTAAACATTACTGTAGACTACCTGCATCTTCCACACTTCACGTCTTCTCTGACACCGAAGTAATTTTCCAGTAGGATAACTGTCTGTATCACAAACCCATAATTGTGCTATAGTGGTTTGAAGAGTATACTAGTGAACTCACGTTGTTGTCTTAGCCCCAAATTTGCTTGACATGAAACCGATCAGACTCTAATGGTTGCGAGCTTTGTGCCCACCAATCAGTTTACGCGAATTGCATGACCTATGCAGTGAAATATAGTGCCATATGCCTCCTGAAACCAAGCATGGACTTCTGGAATCCATACTACGTAAAATTGGCGCAGTATTGAGAACCAAATGTGGTCCAACACGCTATTAAGCAGTTGAACATAATGTTCTGGCTCATCAGTTAATGTAGGAATTGCCAATTCACCATCCTCAACTGGGGTTTCCTTTGCAGAACTCTGATATTTGGTTGGAAAGGCCCAATGTCTCTACCAAAGTACAAGTAGGAAAGCTGGAGAGCAGCTGAAAAGTTACAAATATAATAAAAGAATCGTTTAGAATCTGTGACATCTAGGGGCACTGTACTACAAGTTGAATTTAAATTTAATAATTGTTCATGACGTGAAACAAACCAAGCAAAAACAAAAGCACTTGGCTAAATGATCATCAGTAATAACGAGAGAGTGAGGTAAATGATGTTGTGAATACGAATCGAAGTAACAGAATTTTATTTCAGAAGACTGAAACGAAACCAACACCAAACCCAGCTGTAGTAGTTTCTGTATCTGTTTTACAAGCTAAATACAGTGCAATAGAATGAATTTATTAGAAAGTTTGGGAATTAGTACATTAATCCTTGGGATGTGAAAACTAAGTTTTGCGTATGAGGTATACTACGATATGGGGGAGGAAGGAAAATGAGATTACTTGAAAATATAGGCTACGATAGTTCTTAGATAGGTATAAACTGTTTGTGTCGTTCGTCCTCTTCCAAAATCACACAAGCGTAATGCACTCTTGGAAAATACTGTAAGCTAGTGAAAGATGTTGACTGAACAACCTCACAGTTGACAAAGTGTGAGAACAAAATACTGAACTCCAAACAGGTTCGAGCAAAAAAAAAAAAAAAACTCTCCGTCTGAAGAGGCCGTGGAAGGCCGAACGGTACCGACCGGCCGCCGTGTCATCCTCAGATCTCAGGCGTCACTGGACGTGAATATGGAGCGGCATGTGGTCAGCACACCGCTCTCCCGCCCGTATGTCGGTTTAAGAGACCGGAGCCGCTACTTCTAAATCAAGTAGCTCCTCAGTTTGCCTCACACGGGATGAGTGCACCCCGCTTGCCGACAGCGCTCGGCAGACGGGACGGTCACCCATCCAAGTGCTAGCCCAGCCCGACAGCGCTTAATTTCGCTGATCTGATGGGAAAGGGTGCTACCACTGCGGCAAGGCCGTTGGCTATGTCCGAGAAAGGATTCAGATAAACCACAGCACGCTGAAATTTAAGACAACAATAAAAAAGTAATGTAAGACAGTGGACGTTACAAGGAAGTTGAAGAGAATGAAAATTCTCCAAGGCAAGGACCAATACACGTCAACTGTAGTACAGGAGAAGAGGAGTGGACTTAGATGGATAACATATGTTAACCGCAGATAAAGGGAAGATTGAAGAAGCGAAGTAGGTTGACGCTGAAGCCTTACGTGAAGCGGCAAAGCGATCAAAGCATGACAGAGAAATGAAAGATCAGAGAACAAACAAAATATCACAAGATGATATGCCTGATTTTTTGGAGTAAATTCCATATCGTACATTTTCTGGTTTCCAGTAGTAGTGTTCACTACTATAATTCTCTGCGCAGTAAAATTCGATGAGGTAGCTTTGTCAATTTGTGTGAGTTATGGGACTAGATAGCCCACATGACTGTTGCTCTCAGAACTGTGCCTTTTGTATCTCATGCGATTCTCTTATTTTTGGGTACTGGAAGAAAACCATTAACAGACGACATTTTGCAGTGTTCCTTAAAATGGTACGTGTGTCTAGATTGTTCTGTCAGTTACCAGAAAAGTCAGAAAATCAGACTGAACGTTATATCTGCCTCTGGAATAAATGTATCGCTATTAAAACTAGTTCTGGGAGAACATAGATGCCCGTTTTAGTAGGCAGGATATATATTTTTTAAACTCCTCTAGTAGTCCTAAATAATTGAATCTGTCCGGTAGAAATCGAATATGGAGATATGAATGCTATTTTTCTTATCAAGGTAGGTTCAGTCGCGAAATTAGAACCACAGTGAAAATCTGAAGCTTTGTTCAGATGTGTTGAGCTGTGTCTCTAGTATTCACATCGATAGCGTCATGTCGCACTGTTCAGTACTGAGCGTGTGGTGAACACATGAAGATGTCTACAACGATAGTGTCTCCCGCCACGCGTGAAATGCGTGCTATCATTCGATGTCTCCATGCTGAGGGTTTGCGCCTGACTTCATGCAGCCCACATAACGTTACTGTCATGTGTGACAGTGAAGTGCGACAACTGTGCAGAAATTTTGAAGCAGGACCTACAGATGTTCATTGATGATGGCGGTCAGGAAAGGAAGCGCGTATCAGCTGATGGACTTGTACAGCGAGTGGATCAGATGATTCGAGAAAATCATCAACTAAGAGCAATTCAGAACAAGCAAAGAGGTATGTTGTCATCAGGCGTCCTTCTTCATGACAATGCTCGGCCACACACTGGGACGTAACAAAGACGTTCCTACAGCGTTGTCAATGGAAGTGTTTGATGGCCCGCCATACAATACGAACATGGCTCACATGGCTATGCAAACAACATTTTGCCAAAGACAGCGACATGCAGACAGCGTGGAGAATTGGCGTAAAGCACAGGTGGCTGCCTTCTAAGAGAGTCAGTGCAACGCTACGATAAATGTCTGAGTCGGAGCGTCGGCTATGTAGGGAAGAAGCTGGAAGATATAGCTAAATGCTGCATTTTCTTCCAATCTGGTTTCCATTTCGCGCCTAGACCCTTGAAAGAAAACCTCTCATATTAACCTAAAAACAACACAAATAACAGTGTTCTGATGCTAAACACATGGCGTTCGTCTACTTAATGTAATATACAGGGTGTTACAAAAAGGTGCGGCCAAATTTTCAGGAAACATTCCTCACACACAAGGAAAGAAAATATGTTGCGTGGACATGTGTCCGGAAACGCTTACTTTCCATGCTAGAGCTCATTTTATTACTTCTTTTCAAATCACATTAATCATTGAATGGAAACACACAGCAACACAACGTACCAGCGTGACTTCAAACACTTTGTTACAGGAAATGTTCAAAATGTCCTCCGTTAGCGAGGATACATGCATCCACCCTCCGTCGCATGGAATCCCTGATGCGCTGATGCAGCCCTGAAGAATGGCGTATTGTATCACAGCCGTCCACAATACGAGCACGAAGAGTCTCTACATTTGGTACCGGGGTTGCGTAGACAAGAGCTTTCAAATGCCCCCATAAATGAAAGTCAAGAGGGTTGAGGTCAGGAGAACGTGGAGGCCACGGAATTGGTCCGCCTCTACCAATCCATCGGTCACCGAATCTGTTGTCGAGAAGAGTACGAACACTTCGACTGAAATGTGCAGGAGCTCCATCGTGCATGAACCACATGTTGTATCGTACTTGTAAAGGCACATGTTCCAGCAGCGCAGGTAGAGTATCCCGTATGAAATCATGATAACGTGCTCCATTGAGCGTAGGTGGAAGAACATGGGGACCAATCAAGACATCACCAACAATGCCTGCCCAAACGTTCACAGAAAATCTGTGTTGATGACGTGATTGCACAATTGCGTGCGGATTCTCGTCAGCCCACACATGTTGATTGTGAAAATTTACAATTTGATCACGTTGGGATGAAGCCTAATCCGTAAAGAGAACATTTGCTCTGAAATGAGGATTGACACATTGTTGGATGAACCATTCGCAGAAGTGTACCCGTGGAGGCCAATCAGCTGCTGATAGTGCCTGCACACGCTGTACACGGTACGGAAACAACTGGTTCTCTCGTAGCACTCTCCATACAGTGACGTGGTCAACGTTACCTTGTACAGCAGCAACTTCTCTGACGTTGACATTAGGGTTATCGTCAACTGTACGAAGAATTGCCTCGTCCTTTGCAGGTGTCCTCGTCGTTCTAGGTCTTCCCCAGTCGCGAGTCATTGGCTGGAATGTTCCGTGCTCCCTAAGACGCCGATCAATTGCTTCGAACGTCTTCCTGTCGGGACATCTTCGTTCTGGAAATCTGTCTCGATACAAACGTATCGCGCCACGGCTATTGCCCCGTGCTAATCCATACATCAAATGGGCATCTGCCAACTCCGCATTTGTAAACATTGCACTGACTGCAAAACCACGTTCGTGATGAACACTAACCAGTTGATGCTACGTACTGATGTGCTTGATGCTACTACTGTAGAGCAATGAGTCGCATGTCAACACAAGCACCGAAGTCCACATCACCTTCCTTCAATTGGGCCAACTGGCGGTGAATCGAGGAAGTACAGTACATACTGACGAAACTAAAATGAGCTCTAACATGGGAATTAAGCGTTTCCGGACCCATGTCCACATAACATCTTTTCTTTATTTGTGTGTGAGGAACGTTTCCTGAAAGTTTGGCCGTACCTTTTTGTAACACTCTGTATACAATACGGATGCTACCCTATAAAATTTAATTTACGATAAACGTGTAAAGATGTCAAGTTACATACAATATTGATTGTTAAGAAACTTCCTGGCAGATTAAAACTGTGTGCCCGACCGAGACTCGAACTCGGGACCTTTGCCTTTCGCGGGCAAGTGCTCTACCAACTTTTTTTTTTTTTTTTTTTTTTAATCTCATTTTGTTCGTTTTCGTTCGTTGTGTCTGCTCGGGGCGGACGTCGTAAGACATCCGTTTAAGTTCGTTGATGATCGATTAACTCAGTTTTTTTATTACAGAGGGCGCGTAACCCTCTCACCGAACACGCTGAGCTACCGTGCCGGCACGACTCACGCCCGGTACTCACAGCTTTACTTCTGCCAGTACCTCGTCTCCTACCTTCCAAACTTTACAGAAGCTCTCCTGCGAAACTTGCAGAACTAGCACTCCTGAAAGAAAGGATATTGCGGAGACATGGCTTAGCCACAGCCTGGGGGATGTTTCCAGAATGGAATATTGATTGTTATTCGTTTTCAGTTATTTCTCCAAATGAGGAAATTCATGGCTACAAAACATCAATACTTATTTTTTCTTTTATTTTCAGGACGTATCTAGACACTGTAAAATATCAGCGGCTACTGAACACATCGAAAGAGATATTTTTCCCCTAATCTCGGTTCTCCCCCAAGGGATTATATTTATCCAACTTTAGAACCCACAAAACTAGGTAGTGGGTATGCGACACCTAGAAACGAATACCAGAGGTGGCTGAGTGTGGCCCCGAGTGACTTGCTCACAAATGCAATTCAATATGCGCCGCGCCGCGCGCCCTGTCGCTCACAATCGTCCGACTGTCGCTGACGTCATTGCACCCGGGCATGTATTGGTCTCCATTATGCACGCGTATGCATGCGGTCGCACGCTGTAATATGTGTATGTGACACATGACACGTGACACGTACCCCACCAAGTGGCACAGCGTTGTACGAAAAAGTGGTAAGCCTTCGCACTTAGCTCTCTGGAATTATTGAGGCAGGCATTTACTGGGTATTCGTGCAAAGGTTTTTACCAACATAAGGATTTCAGAGCAGTTGACATAAACAGACTGATGACTGTAAAGGAAGAAGAAAGTGGTAAACAGAGATGATACCCGCAAATCCGAACTTTTCCGATGATCAATTTTTGCTCCTCTATTGCACGTACGAGAATATATTGAGTGACAAACAAAACTATAAAAACACTACCTACAAAAACTTTTTTTCATAAATATGCCCATGATTTGTCTTGCCTTTTGTTATTAACTTCTGCCGGTCTGTACAGTGCTGGATGACGTAATCGTGCATGTATGACAAGAAATAACGGACGGTGCGTACGCGACGTAAGGAAACATAGCTGCAGCTGAAATCTATAATGCATGGTGAAGATTACTGGAGGCCTGTACCCTCGACGAAAACGACAACGACGACGACGACGACCGTCTGAGTCGCTTGGCACAGGTTTTTCAACCATACTGACGGAAATGGAAATTATGGCACCATCAACACCTCGACCGAACGCTACCATACGGATACCGCACTATTTCCATGCCTGTGAGATATGTTGATCCAGATTTAATCATTATGCGAGCTTACTGTCAGTATTTTCCGTACATTGAAAAGCCAGTGATCTGCGCTATCCTTTACTGTATCTTACTCTGGTATCCAAAGGGGTGAAATATGCAACTATAAAACTCTTTGAAAAATCTACACACGCAAGAAAGTGTCTGACAGGTAGCTGAAGCCTTACCTTCTATATCATAGAGGAACTCCTGACCACAGATAATTGACCATTTAAAAAATAAAAAAGACTGCAAATGCCAAGCATGCAGCCATACAAATATTATTTATTATTTTTTATTTAGTTGTGTATAAGTGTCCCATGTTTTTTCTGTTCATACGTTCCACTTCCTTTTGGCCATCTTCTCACTGGTTTGATGCTGCCCACCACGAATTCTTCTCCTGTGCCAACCTCTTTATCACAGAGTAGCACTTACACCTCAATTTCTTTTTGGATATATTCCAGTCTGCATCTTCCTATATAGTTTTTAATCTCTACAATTTTTATTCTCTACGGCTCCCGCTAGTGCAGTGTAAATTATTCCCCTATGATTCGACACGTGTCCTGCCCCTTTTCCTTGTCAGTGTATTCGCTTTTTTTTCTCTGACTGGAGTATCTTTCTGCTGGTCATTTACCCCCGTTATGTAATGAACATCACTTCAAAGTTTGGTAACTAGCGAACTGATGCTTCATGGTGCAACACTTTCCATTTCCGGCAGGATATATCGTTGACTTTTCACAATTTCTAAACCTTAGTGCATGTACGCCTTCGCTTGTTTATTCCCTGTTGTTTATCTACAGCATTCGCAATAATATTGCATGTAGTTAATGTAAAATATTAATACATCATCAACGAAATGTTTACAGTAATTTGATCTGAACCATTTGTTTCAAGGAAGTCCGGCTTTCGTTACATTAACTCCGTTGAGATTTTTCAACGTTCTCGTCACTCTTCTCTGAGGTTCACTGAGGAAAGACGAAAATTTACCGTTCTGGCGCAAAACTATGTTTTTATCCAGTCAGGTCTGTTCGGTGTATTCCCGTTTTGGGTCGATGCAGGTTATTCAACGTTTCTCCTGTAATAAACTCCATACATGATGGATGGAGGTCCTCATTTCCATTATACTCAACGAAACATTTTTCAGCTACAAATTTCTTTAGAAGTGTGAATAAATGGTAGATGAGAGGGCACCATATCTGGTGAACAGGGTGTATGTTCCCACTTCTCGTACTTCAAACGCCACAAGTTTCCGATTGCCAAAGAATCTTTGTAGGCAGGTACATTGTCCTGATGAAAAATCCTTTTTCTTTTAATCGAACCTTTCTCTCACTTATTTCGATTTCGTCCACTTTGCTCAGAATGCTTGCGTAGCAATAGCATTATTTTTTACCATTGCAAGATGTCAATGAAAAGCAGATTTTGCCCCAGAAAACACTGACTACAGCCTTTACATCAGATAAAGTCGAACTCTCCTTTAAATATGACCATTATGACCATCTTCTACCGCCTACTTCTATGATTGTTACTGTGAATCAGATCTGCAGCCACAATTCGCTGTACAAGAAATAAATTTGTGAGTAATATCTCTTTCTTTCTTTTTTAAAATGAAATGCGTTTTTAGAACATCATTTTCGACTCTAATTTCAGTCAGTATTAAACGAAGGCAGTAAGCACCTTCAACAAAGCTTCCTCAGAGTTAATTATTTATGCACACTCTACCTTATTCTTTTTTCCGATATGCCTATCGTGTTAGCTACATTTTCATTGATGGCTGTCTAGTACCTTCACGTACATTTGGTCCATATTTTCTTCTTTGCTTGTAGTTTATACGCAGATCCATTGGCATCAAACTTTATAAGAAAACGAGTTTTTTAGCTCACGAATATTATTTTATAAATTTGAGGACTACGTAAGAAAATTACAAAAACAAGATTTCAAAGTAAAAACAGCTTCTATCGCAAGCACTGAAATTTATACTTCACAAGTATTTAGCAGACACATCCCTCAGAGAGTCAATAGATAAAGACACTTCATTCATGAAAAATAGTTTAAGAAGGAAAAAATGCTAACTGTATGTTTACTTGTTGTTTCTCTTCTCAACCGAACTACTACGCAGCCAAAAGAGAAAAGTAACAGACATATTGTTCACTATACATTATTTCTTTCACTAGCACAAGCTCTGAAATGTATGTAGGAACAGTAATGAATACGCGTCCCGTATTCATCCCGCTCCTCTTGAACAATAGATTAAAACACAGGGAGGTCCACGCGTTAAATGAAGAGGCGTCTAGTAGACGGCTCGTATATGAAATCCGCTGTAAATGACTATCACGACGGAATGTCTAAAATTCACTCTCTTAGATGCTTTGTTTTTTTTTTATTAAATACGGTTCACATATATTACTCATTCAATGTCTTTTTATCTTCTTTTGTTGAGCTGAACATGCATCCACAGCGTTTAGACACTGATATGAACTCATGTGGTGCTGGTTTCATAGTCTGATTGTTTGTTTTATTTTGACATTTTACTTAATGAAGTTAAAAGAAAACAATTTGTTCAAATTGTGGAACACAAAACATGAGGCTATAAGAATTTACCATTTTCGAGAACACTCTCAGGGAATGAATTCCGCCTACCATCCTGGCCGTTCCGAAACGTTTTGATAGATGAGAACTGCGTATTTGGTGGGGTCTCGAGCCGTAATTTCTGACTTTTGCTAGAATAGCTTAATTTCGATATTTCGACGGTTGCGTCCATATTCTATCTTCTTCAACCCAGAACGGGACTTTCTTTTGTGTAGAGGGGAACTGTCAATTGATCCCTGCCCCACTCCCTTCACAAACCATTCCTTTTATTCTGATATCCCTGCTTAAGGTCTTATAAGCAACGCATCATGTGTAAGGCGGGAATTCCTTTAGACTTGGATAGCACACAATGACGTAAATAAACGGCCAACAAACCATATAAAAATAAATATTTCATTTAACTGTTATTAACTCCGTCTGTCATAAATTAATGAAGACTATACTAAAACTTGTAAATTATCATTGCGTTGTGTCAAACAGGTGTGTTGTTAAAACCAGTACTGAGCACTTGCCAAATCTACCTCGTAATTTGATCACGTTGCTACATCCAGAATGACAATTGTCCTCTGCTACAATTTTCTGCTGCTTTATTTTAATTCCATGCACTACAAGATATTTCGAGTCAGCTACACTAGGACATGAATCTAAATGATTCAGCACTGGCAACAACAACAATTTCAGTGGATTTTGCTCAGTTTTGTGCTGCGCCACATGGTATCTGGCACGCAAATTTCTCCTCGTGACACACACACACACACACACACACACACAAATCAGTATCAGTAGTTTAGGTTTATTCGTCAACGGATGATCGTCATTCACTTGCCAAAATCTGTAAACTGCATGGTGCACTGCGCTCGCTAGTCTATCTTGCAAATTTCGTCGACGACTGTTCAGGTATAAACGCCCTGACAACACACATTGTCATATGCAGGGAAAACCAAATTCTCCTATACGGTAAATAAGACTATTTGGCAGCCAAGATCTCATGTTGTGATATTTTTTTATATATATTTCCGCAAATGACCGGCTTCGACAGAGTTCAGCTGTCATCTTCAGATCTACAGAGCACCAGGAGAAAAACATTACTACGACTGTCTATACAACTGTCAAACCAGTACCAGTAAGGAATGCGTTATGTGCATATCTGGTTATTATGTTGTTTCCCAACGTGTATACTGGTTGTACAGGTGTGCGGATTGTCCTTGTACACTGTAGATCCGAAAATGACAGCTAAACTCGGGCTAAACCGATCACTAAGGAAATAAAATAAAATAAAAATATTACAACACGTGATCTAAAAATATTCCAACACTTGATCTTGGCTGCCAAACAATCTTATTTACGGAATATCAGATCGGTCCCAGCAACATGTTCAACTTACTATAATTCTATGTAACTGGAAAAGTTTGAAGTTAGAGGTGGAACTTCCTGGCAGCCTAAGATTATTCACGAGGAACTCAGATGTTCACAATTGTTGCGGAAACCGTTGAAGTACATGAGTCTCCATCTGGGACACTGATCTGTCTACCAAATTCAGAATAAACTTTCGATTAAGATCGTCTATAATATATAGACTTCTCTGGAGATATATTTGAGGACTAGGAGGAAAAGAAAGCACCGAAAGGCCACCTCGGCCTCGGTGAAGGTTTGAATAAGGCCAGCAGCAAAGGGAATAGCGTGGCAGCGCGTCTTCTGGGCGACGCACAGTATTTGGGTCGCATTCGCAGCATCGCTGCCGCGCCTCTGCACGCGCATCACAGCGAAGAAGGGAGGAAGTAGGGGCGACACAGGGGAGGAAATAGGGGATGAGGTGCAGCATCGCACGTCCAGCCGGACGACCCATTTTCCGCCCGCCGCAGACGCGACGCACGAGCGCTGCCGGAGATAATTAACGAGGATGCCGACGGCTGGACACGGGTCATAGCTCATCACCAGGCCGCGTGGTAGCAGAAACAAGTGGCTTACCACTATACGAGACACCTGCAGTGTACCGAACTCACGCTGTGTCCCAACTATGG
Organism: Schistocerca nitens; assembly: GCF_023898315.1. Taxonomy (NCBI): domain Eukaryota; kingdom Metazoa; phylum Arthropoda; class Insecta; order Orthoptera; family Acrididae; genus Schistocerca; species Schistocerca nitens. Next base: position 555,212,251 of record NC_064615.1, on the reverse strand, counting down.
TTCTGTAATGTTTCGTGTCTTACTACGAGACTGGAGTGAAAATGACTCGCGCTCTTTGTCATCGCCAGTTCCGGGCAAAATGATCATCACATACATAGCACCACTGCTCAGTTGCTGTATCGGTCACTGAATAGGGAGCCACCAGCTGTTAAATTAATGATTTCATAAACGTGTTTTGGGTAAAGCCCATCATCAGATTGTCTACAAACCAGAATTACACGGAAAATAACAGAAAATATAACGTTACGAAGAACATACCGGGTGATCAACAAGTGAGTATAAATTTGAAAACTGAATAAATCACGAAATAATATAGATAGAGAGGTACAAATTGACACACATACTTGGAATGACATGGGGTTTTATTAGAACCAAAAAAATACAAAAGTTCAGAAAATGTCCGACAGATGGCGCTTCATCTGATCAGAATAGCAATAATTAGCATAACAAAGTAAGACAAAGCAAAGATGATGTTCTTTACAGGAAATGCTCAATATGTCCACCATCATTGCTCAACAATAGCTGTAGTCGAGAAATAATGTTGTGAACAGCACTGTAAAGCATGTCCGGAGTTATGGTGAGGCATTGGCGTCGAATATTGTCTTTCAGCATCCCTGGAGATGTCGGTCGATCACGATATACTTGCGACTTCAGGTAACCCCAAAGCCAGTAATCGCACGGACTGAGGTCTGGGGACCTGGGAGGCCAAGCATGACGGAAGTGGCGGCTGAGCACACGATCATCACAAAACGACGCACGCAAGAGATCTGTCGGACATTTTGTAAACTTTGTTTTTTTTTAATAAAACCCCATGTCATTCCAAGCATGTGTGTCAATTTTTACCTCTCTATCTATATTATTCCGTGGTTTATTAAGTTTTCAAATTTATACTGACTTTTTGATCACGCGGTACAATAGCAGCAAACTACAAGTATCGCCAGAATCAAACAGTTGAAATACCCACCATGAACATCTTTGCTATCGGATATACACTCCTGGAAATTGAAATAAGAACACCGTGAATTCATTGTCCCAGGAAGGGGAAACTTTATTGACACATTCCTGGGGTCAGATACATCACATGATCACACTGACAGAACCACAGGCACATAGACACAGGCAACAGAGCATGCACAATGTCGGCACTAGTACAGTGTATATCCACCTTTCGCAGCAATGCAGGCTGCTATTCTCCCATGGAGACGATCGTAGAGATGCTGGATGTAGTCCTGTGGAACGGCTTGCCATGCCATTTCCACCTGGCGCCTCAGTTGGACCAGCGTTCGTGCTGGACGTGCAGACCGCGTGAGACGACGCTTCATCCAGTCCCAAACACGCTCAATGGGGGACAGATCCGGAGATCTTGCTGGCCAGGGTAGTTGACTTACACCTTCTAGAGCACGTTGGGTGGCACGGGATACATGCGGACGTGCATTGTCCTGTTGGAACAGCAAGTTCCCTTGCCGGTCTAGGAATGGTAGAACGATGGGTTCGATGACGGTTTGGATGTACCGTGCACTATTCAGTGTCCCCTCGACGATCACCAGTGGTGTACGGCCAGTGTAGGAGATCGCTCCCCACACCATGATGCCGGGTGTTGGCCCTGTGTGCCTCGGTCGTATGCAGTCCTGATTGTGGCGCTCACCTGCACGGCGCCAAACACGCATACGACCATCATTGGCACCAAGGCAGAAGCGACTCTCATCGCTGAAGACGACACGTCTCCATTCGTCCCTCCATTCACGCCTGTCGCGACACCACTGGAGGCGGGCTGCACGATGTTGGGGCGTGAGCGGAAGACGGCCTAACGGTGTGCGGGACCGTAGCCCAGCTTCATGGAGACGGTTGCGAATGGTCCTCGCCGATACCCCAGGAACAACAGTGTCCCTAATTTGCTGGGAAGTGGCGGTGCGGTCCCCTACGGCACTGCGTAGGATCCTACGGTCTTGGCGTGCATCCGTGCGTCGCTGCGGTCCGGTCCCAGGTCGACGGGCACGTGCACCTTCCGCCGACCACTGGCGACAACATCGATGTACTGTGGAGACCTCACGCCCCACGTGTTGAGCAATTCGGCGGTACGTCCACCCGGCCTCCCGCATGCCCACTATACGCCCTCGCTCAAAGTCCGTCAACTGCACATACGGTTCACGTCCACGCTGTCGCGGCATGCTACCAGTGTTAAAGACTGCGATGGAGCTCCGTATGCCACGGCAAACTGGCTGACACTGACGGCGGCGGTGCACAAATGCTGCGCAGCTAGCGCCATTCGACGGCCAACACCGCGGTTCCTGGTGTGTCCGCTGTGCCGTGCGTGTGATCATTGCTTGTACAGCCCTCTCGCAGTGTCCGGAGCAAGTATGGTGGGTCTGACACACCGGTGTCAATGTGTTCTTTTTTCCATTTCCAGGAGTGTATAGTGAACATAGCTGTCACGGCAGACTAACTGACTAGCTACAACGGAATAACCAGGAAAACAATTTAAAGCACGAGAGGGCGGTGATGAATACAAAAGTAGCGGCACATAGCAGATAAAAGCGGAAAAAATTATTTTGTTTTCCTTTCCCATAAGACATGTAGTACACAAAATTTGCAATGTGAAAAAATAAAATAAACAGTTATGCAAAAACCCATCGACAAGAAAGACATGCATGTAAACAGACAGAGAAAATAAAATTTCAGAACAGTTACATAAATTCAGACCTTCATACAAAATAACATAAATTAAAAATGTCAAGGGAAACAATTTAAAAATGCATAATAAAGTAGAAATAATAACAGCAGCACCGCTGCGTGCAAGTTAGGTCAAGGATTCGAAACCTTGCAACATTAAGAGAGAGAGATCGTGCAAGTAAAGCTCATTGAAAGGTAAAATATATGATGTAATAATAAAAGACCATAGAAACGCAAAGAACAAATTATTATAATATATGTTGTCGAGGATCACATAACTAATGAGGAGGTATTGAATAGAATTGGAGAGAAGAGAAATTTGTGTCACAACTTGACTAGAAGAAGGGATCGGTCGGTAGGGCATATTCTGAGGCATCAAGGGATCATAAATTTAGTATTGGAGGGCAGCGTGGAGGGTAAAAATCGTAGAAGGAGACCAAGAGATGAATACACTAAACAGATCCAGAAGGATGTAGGTTGCAGTAGGTACTGGGAGATGAAGAAGCTTGCACAGGATAGAGTAGCATGGAGAGCTGCATCATACTAGTCTCTGGAGTGAAGACCACAACAACAACATGATGTCGAGGATGCCAGGGACTGGAACCCTCAAGAAATACATATAAAAAAGCGATAAGTGTAGGAAAGAGGTGCATGAAGGTAGAGATATAAATATTGGGGAGAATGCATGGAATTACAGGCCCAGTATTTCACTGAATATTTTTGTACATTACATATTGTCATGTACATGGTTGTATTTCAGCTGTCTAATTTTGGCGATACTTGTAGTTTCATACTCTTCTATATACATAGTACAGCTACATTTTCTGTTATTTGTTGTGTATTTCTAGTATGCGGACAATCTGCTGATGGGCTCTACCCAAAACATGTCAAATAAAGTCATCAGTTTATTAGGTGATGGCTTCTTATTCACTAACCAATAAAGCAATTGTGCAGTACTGCTACTGATTTGCAATATCGTCGCATTCTTCCTGCTTGACTTTATGTCACAATTACAAGAAAATCATCATCACACGGTAGCAATACGTTATCAGTGCTCTGTTGCATAGTTTTTAGCCCCGACGTGTGTTACAGCGAAAAGTTTGTTCTTTCTGGAAAATGAACATTTCCACTTGTGGGTATAAGTGAAGGCTACAAGGTGTCAGATATGGTGAACAGTGTAATGTTCAAAATGTTCTCACTTAAATGTTGGATCCATTTTCATTGTACGCTGTGGGCTGTTAAAATTGCAACAAAAGGAAGGATAGCAAATATATGTTTAAACTTATGGGTGACTTGTTGGTGTGCAGGGTGTTAAATTTACTGCACAGATCTGCCACCTCTGGCAGCAGTAACTGCTTTAAGCTGGTTGGGTATCCAGTGGAACTGAGCTTCAATAACAGATACGGATACGTCATTCCACGCTGTTTCAACAGTACTCCAAAGGTCAATCGTAATGGTTGGCGAATGGTGGTGTGCGTCTTTCGCCAGCCCATGAGCAGATGTTTTCAGTGGCCTAGAGATCAGGAGAACATTCTAGCGAGAGGAACAGTCTAACACCTACGGTATCGAGACTGGTCAGGACAGCACAGGAAACGTTCAGTTTTGGGTTAGCTTGTTGAAAAATATCATAAGGGCGACCTCTAATGTAGGGTATAGACACACATCAAATATTCAACGGCTCCTGTTCACACACGAGCTAAAAAGAATGTGTATGAACAGTAAGCTCAAACTAGAACATGCTAAGGTATTAGGCAGTCATTACTGAAAGACTTAGTTGACACGACAGGTATATCAGAAAGGTAAATTATGCATAAATAATTAGGTATGAGAAAGCTTTGTGCAAGGTGCGTGCTGTATTTGTTGAACACTTTATGATCTGACGTGTCTTATGAGTCCCACTTTTAAAAAAGCATAAAATATTCTCTCTTCGTTACGAGCCTTACAGATCTGCTGCGCTCCGTTTATTCTTAGTTGGGTACATTGTTGACATATAGCAGAACTTTTAGGGATGCATTATCTGTGGCACTAGAGCAGTTTGAATCTCAGCACGTGCCGTCCACGTGCTTTTCGGTTGCGTGTGGTTGGATGCGGATCACCCTGTGCTTGTTTTTGAGTGTTTACTGTGTTAATCTAATAGTCATATATTTTCCCCAATTTCGTCTTTAATCCATTTATGCTAACAACTGTTTAGAATCACAAAATATTGAAGATTATTAAAAAACTTACGCAACAAATATTCTGTTCTTGTAAGTCCTCTCAGATCTATAAATTTATATTTTTTCTTCACAGGTCAAGACGAGGAAATTGGAAGATAAAGATAAAATTGGGATACTCTAGAAGTTTTTTCCAACTGATATCGATACACCAATTTAGAAAAGTTGTGATTCTGAGACAAAAAACATTCTTGAATAATTAATTCGAACTCGTCAATTTACTGACCAAACAAACAATAAATGAGACCACGACAAATGTCGTCATCAACAGAATATTTCCTATTATTCTCTAGAAACTGAAGAAATTCAGTTTGAATGTGGCAGTGATAGCAAGAAATCTCTCTCAATTATTTTCAAAATAAAGAAAGAAAGAAGAGATTTTTCACATTCATTTGAAATTTAAACTCAAAATCTAGGAGGTCATGCCAGATATCATTGTTAATCGTGGAAAATCTAAAAATTACTCTATTTACTCGTACAATACAAAATCAAGAACTCATTCAAAATGTTGCCAATGTAACGTGTTCTTATATGTCAATAAGAGAGAAAATTGTTTTTATCAAAACCATTTCGCAAGAATTAATCTTTGTCCACACTGGATCATTATGCCTGACGGTAAATAAAAGACAAAACTTATGTATTTCTCCGGTGACCTTTCTCCTATGGCAAGCGTAGCCACATGAGTTACAAAGGCGCGCTGTATCAGCGTTTGATTTCAGATACACCTGATGATGAGGCTAAGATCCAGAAACCGTGGTAGTGTACAGCGACTTCTGCCGTGCAATACTTAGGTCAGCAAAGAATTTTACAACTGTAGCGGATTTGGGTACCACGAACACAATCCTGCAAAGTCTGGTGATCAAGAACTTTCCTCCATCGCATTGCCTCCTCGTACTGGCTAAACGTTTTCTGTGAAAACTTCTTCTACCACCGCGACTTTAAATGGTTAGGTCCGAGTCCGGCGACACCGCATTAATAGCGTCAGCCACGGAGGCAAGCACACGTAACGTCAGGCACAATGTTTTAACTTCTGTACATCGAAAAAGTAGAAATTTTCCTTTCATATGATCTTGTGCTTAATGTCATCACAGGTTAAAAATCGCTGGTCGAAATTATGGCTTTCAAATGCAAATACTATTTTTATCTGAAATTTTTTTTTGTGCACATTTCCTATGTACTGCTTCATCTGATAAGATAACATAACTCATTAGTTGGTCAATATCGACGGCACGTGATTGTAACTACTGCTCATAATTTGATACGACGGGAATTATACTAAACTCTCGTCATGCTAGCGTTACTGGAATTTTAAATCAAATGTATTCACGGCTAAATTTCTGTCAATGCTGTTAAGGTTGGCGGGATCTGCCGCTGTGATTCAAGAGCAAAAATTTGTAATTTTTGTCAAATGTCAAAGGCAACGCATTCATTAAAGAGCTCCGAATGCGGGCGACTATGTGCGGTGCGCAACAGCCTGCCAAGCATTTCATACGTCGAGTGGCGACCCGAAGAACCACAGCTCCGCTGAGAGGGTGAACTCTCTAACAACATTCGGTATTTCCGCATCAATGAGTGAGTGAAGGGCGCTACAAAAATTGAGGAGCTATTTTTAATGGGAAACGTGACAATTTAAACATAATTTGTACGAGAATTTCGCCGGTGATTTTAACAGTATCGCAATTCTCAATATAAACACGCTTTGTTTAAATTGCAACAAGGGTGGAGATGTTTCCGTCTGTTAACGAGGTGGTAATTGGAAGTTATTTCAATAATGATGGACTTATACCTGGGAAATAATTATCGCTAGATAGCAGTTACAAATAAATAAAATTTATTTTCCACCAGTAATCAGTCACTAGCACATACGGTATTCCACGTACAAAAACATTTTAATACTTTATGAACCTATTGTTTCCACGTACGTAAACGCCCTCTGACTGTGAATATTATTTTGAATTATGCGCACCTCGCTTCTTGGTTGCTGCACATATGAAAATAAACTAAATAATCAGCGGCAGGTGTATAGGTGGTAAAAAGGGAGTATCTAAATATAGTATCACATAAGTTCATAAATCTATCTGTAAGTTAGATTTATTCAAGCCCCTGTACAATATAGCTACAAACTATAAGGTATGGCACTCTATTCACGTAATGTAAGAAGAAATGACTATTGCACGCACAGATATAATCTACCTTAGATAGCCGCGTCCGACTCCTAATAATACTTTCAATGTGAAACATGACCCTGGGAGAATGAAAGAAAAGCATGGAACACTTGCTAGCTGTACTTCGCTTTTGGCTGGTTCCTATACGTTTCCTTTAGCGCCAAAGAATGTCTGCCTTACCAGTTTATCTGGAATGCAGCTCTGCCCGAGGACCTACCGCACCACAAAACAAACATGTATTTGACGCCTAACTATAGGCTCATGATTCTGTATTTAGGGAATCATAGGTGACCCAACCTTTATACGAAACAAATAGAAGCAAACATCAAAGCTTTACCTTCGAACACTAGACGAATTCATCAACGCTATGCCGATTACACAAGTGAGACTTTGAGGAACAGAAGGTATCTAGGTAAAAATCCCAGCTGGAGACCTTATTGCTGTAGACTTACAGAATTGTGAAATATGTTCATTAAGAGCCTCAGGTTAAGCTATAGTCAAGAAGTAGACCGATCTTGTTTTACCTTAAACTCATCTCAACACCGGGAAGAAAACATTTATTATGTAATTGAGGCTTTGAAGAACACCATTCGTCATGAAGTTCTAGTATCACCTCCAAAAAATAAAAAGTTACGAAATTAATTTTGTATATGTATGCAACACTACCATAGTGCGCCGATATAGGGACAAATAGGGATAGATTGCACCACTTGTTTTGGCTGCTCTAGCTTCAACAATTATTCGACTTCTCAGCTCAAGGCTGGAACAAAGGCTGTGACTTTTATATACTCCCACAAAAAAAACCGCAAGGTGTGAGATCGGGTGACCTGGGAGGCCAAAAGCAATGAACAAGATCTTGTTTTCCATCATTTATACAATCCAATCCAACGATGTGGGATGGTGTTGTTAAGATAACGCCACGCGTCAAAGTGAGGCTGGGCGCCGTCATATATGAAAATGAAATCGCTGGAACCTTCGTGAAATTGAGAAAACAAAAAATTTTGTAGCAACAGTCATGTCGCAATATCCCCCACAAAAAATAAAGGTCAGTAAGACAGAAACGACACAAAAGACTTAAAGTTTCGGCGAGTCCCTTTCATGTTCGGTGACGATGCCAGGATTTTGAGACCCCCACATTCTTACATTATGGAGCTTTACGTTAGCCGATAGATGAAACGTCGATTAGTCCGAAAAGATGAGTTTTCCGAAAAAAGTGTCCTCTGCCATATCCTGTAGAACTGACATGCAACATTTGTACCTTCTGTTATCGTCGCTGGGACGAAATTCCTGCAGTAACTGCAACTCACAAGTTAAGCTGAAATTCCTGGGCAGCCCGTCTTGTGGACCTCCGAGGGCTATGTGTGAACGCATTTCGGATACGCTCGCACATTTTACTAGACATGCGTGGCCGACCAGTACATATGCAACCATTTTCTAAGAATTTCGTAAGCTAATCATTAATCTGCTAGTGTAGAGGTGGCCTCTTGCTGACAACAAAATCTATTCTTTCTTTTTGACTCTCCCAGTATGCTTGTTTGGGTGGCCATCTTCCGCAGCAGCTGTTACAATCCGTAATTATAGCTTTCGCGACTTAAGATTAATAGGGAAAAACCAATCTTAATGGAGCGCCTTCTTACTTTATGTCGTATATATTGTTTTCTTTAAAGGAGCCAAATAATACTACAGAAAATAATTTTCTCGTTAAATATATCTGATTTTCTCACTACTGGAACAGATTTTGTTGAACAACGTTAACTATTTAAGTTGTTATTCATACATAATGTAGGTATTTCTTTGCCCAATTATTTCAAAGTATAAATCCTTTTTTGTCTTCAGATATTTCGTCCTCGACTACTAGGAACAATGCCAGGCTCACGTCATCGGTTACTAGTAACATCACAAAGTATCGTAAAGCCTTTTCAATGCACAAAAACAAAACAAATAGCAAAATAAAGATTAAGAAGTCACAAAGCATAAAACCTACTACAAAAATAGACCACAGCCCCCTGTTTATTAGCATGCACTGTCTGTCCCATACTCAGGATTTTAGAACGCTACACGATCAGTTGATCATTACGTCCCTGGCCCATTTGCGAGGTGGTTGGCAGCTGATTTACACGCAAGTACTTTAAGCGCACTCACAAAGTGTCGATTTTGACCAGAAAGTCACTCTTGCAGGTGGACTTTCAATAGATGTTGCAACAACTAGCAACTTACTTCTTGATTTCACTTCGTGTCCTGGTAGTACTTTTTGTAACGCTGGTAAGGCTCAACAAAGCTCTAATGAGCTAGAACGACTCAAGATTACCCGTTGGCAGTCCAAGGCAGACAGCTATTTGCGCGCCCCCTGCAGGGTAGAAACTGCTGTCACCCGCCACACACAGCTGAGACCCCTGCAGGGCCGGCAACCCTGCGCAACCTCCGCTCCGCAGCAGGCGGCTCGCTCCGACACTGCAGGTGGTTCCTTCCTCTTTTCCTGCTTACTCTCCGCTCATTTTGCAAACTTCTCTAATCTGGCGTTCTCAGAGTAATATGGCGTCTCCGGTTACATCACACATATTTTTACTGTCGCTGTCTGTGTGACATCCCAGGCTTTAGGGATCATGATACAGGATTCGTGAAATGGAATTCTGCTGCGAGTCTGTTGTTAAAGGGAGAATCTGATATTAGTGGATAAAAATCAGATTGGTTTCACGGAAAGAAACATGACATGAGAAGTTTCTACCCTCGAAGGAAACAATAGAAAATTTCTATTCCAGAAATAAAACAAACTGAATGCCCAAAAAAAAAAAAAACTTTACAAATGCTTCTACTTCTAATCATTGATTTCGACGATTTTATTCTGCAAGTTATTGGCACTTGACGATCATTGCCTGTTACGATGTATCTGTACATTTTGTTATTTTGGAAAAATTTCACTATCCTGTGCACAGCTATCCTCGGTAGGTACCGACAAGTGCAAAGATTTCCTTGCTGTTTTTCCTTCTGATCAAAGTATACAGTCCCTCAGCGCTTATCTGAAGAGCACAGCAGCAACATTCGTCTTATCAGACTACAATTATTTCTGTCACAGCCCATCACAGGGCTGTCTTCCGGAAATTCTTTTCGCTAGTAGGAACCCGACTTCTAAATTATCCCTCCCACATCACAGAACTAACTCACGTGCCTAACTACAAAGTACAGCTACTCACCTGTCTCCTAAGCCAACACTAATGCCTGCCACTGTTGCCTTACCAGACCTACACACCCTTCTCTCCCCCTAGATCGCTTCTGTTTCGTAACTATTGAGCTGGAGCTGGCTACCTGTATTTTTCTTTCTTTGCAACAGATACGTTGTAATATATCGTTTTATACTGTTAGCTTTGATTATATTTGAATTAAGATTTATAAAAGCTACACGAAGTGACACAAAAAATAGAGAACTGTTGAGATACATATTGCTTACTATGGTAGAGAGGTTCGCTGGTTTCTTAATACAATATCTGTTCAAGAGAATCTGGAACCTGTTAGTGGGCAATAATATTTGATGTGTCCTCCTTTCGCTTTTCTATCAGCTCAAACTCTACTTAGGACATTTTCAGTGAGGTGTCTGAATGTCAGCGGAGGAATGGAAGCACATTCTTCCTAAAGAGCCAAAGCTAGAGAAGATCTGGAGCGAAGTCCGTGTTCTAACTCATCCCAAAGGTGTTCCACTGGATTCACGTCTGGATCCAGGCAGGGAATTCCTTTTCAGGATTGTTATTGTCCAGAGATCATCGTCTCGCAGATGCTGCTTCGTGGCTGCATGGATTGTCGTACTGACCCAAACAATCGTCGTCTCCGAACTGCTACTCTACTGTATGCAGTAAACAAGACTGTAAAATGTGCTCATATCTTCCAGATTTAGAGTTTTCTTAAACGCTATAAGGGGACCACAATGTCACCGTGAAAGATACCCCCACGCCGTAACGCCACATCCTCTGTACTTTTCTATTGGTTCTGTATATGACAGGTGATGTTCTCCAGACATTCGCTAAATCCATACCCTTCCATCTGATTTCAATTCGTTTCCAGTTATCCACGGACAAGTGGTGCCGCTCTTTACACCAACGCAACCGTCGCTTAACGCTGACTGCAGAAATGTGTGATTTATAAAGAGCTTCTCTACAGTTGTACCCATTGTTTTTAACTGCGCACGCACAGTCATTGTGCCAGGTGGACTTCTGGTAGTGTTTTCGAAATCTTGAGTGATCCTTTCCGCAGATTTAATACGATTTTTTACAACCACCCTTCGCACTGCTTGGCATTCTCCGTCCGTCAGTATACGTGGTCTACCTGGTCCTGGTTTAGCTTTGATTGTTCCTTCGTGTTTCCACTTGACAGTCACTTCACCAACAGTCAGCTCGAGCAGCTTTAGAAAGGCTGAAATGTCCTTGGTGTATTTCCTACTCAAGTGATATCCAATGACTAGTGCACATTCAAAGTCACTGAGGTCGCTTTACCAACCCGTTATGCTTTTCAACTGACAAGACAATAGTTCTGCCTCCTTTTATACTGGCGGTACATCTCTCATGTCATTCAGTTGTCCATATACGTTTGATCATGTAATGTATGTGCTGGAAAAGAAAAATCATCCTATGTGAACTTATGAGACTGCAGTTAACATCAGTACGGTTTAATCTAAACATCAGTCAACATGAAGCAAAAGTTTTTTTTCTCAGCCAAGCAGCTTATAATATCCAGAAAATTTGGAATGCACTGCATTCCTTACTCCACACTATTTCATCTCAGCAATATGTGGCTTAAAAATTTGTTGCTCAGAGACAGAATAGCTGACGTAGACGCCACTCACGTATTAGGCCCAACGTTTATTTATTTATTTTTTCTGGCTCGCCGACTGCTGCCTACAAGGTAGTACTAGGAGCGATGTATGACCCTGTGACACGTGATCACTATGTCGCCAGTCCCCCTGCCGTTGTTGCCAGTAGATGAATGTTGATGATGCCGCTGCTTCTTCATTCAAGCAGCTTCTCATTTGGTCTCACAAAGGCTGAGTAGACTCCGTACCATCCCACCTCAGAAAAAATGTGAGAAGGTACCGGGAATAGAACCCAGGACTTTCCGCACAGAAGGCAGCTACTCTAACCCTTCGGTGATAGATACCATCTAAAGAAATAATACCATTTAAAAAAGGGGATAGCACTAGCCAAAGATAAAAACAATCGAAAAATGGCCAAAGTATGCCTATAGAACAAATTAGCAACTTAAATGCGCTAAAAATATTTTACCTCATTAAATAGTGAAAGTAATAACCAGTAGGCCCCGTTATGAAGGGACAGTTCTAGGCTTAGTAGTTTCCAATTTTAAACTCTTAGAACTATTAATTACAAATATTTTTTAGTTGACATTTGTGGTCATTCTTCCTGAAATTTTGGTGCTAGGGCAACGAATTCAATATTTTTTTTGCCATTAAAAAGGAGTCCGGCAACGGCCTTGCCACAGTGGATACACCGGTTCCCGTGAGATCACCGAAGTTAAGCGCTGTCGGGCGTGGCCGGCGCTTGGATGGGTCACCATCCCGCCGCCACGTGCTGTTGCCATTTTTCGGGGTGCACTCCGCCTCGTGATGCCAATTGAGGAGCTGCTCGACCGAATAGTAGCGGCTCCGGTCAAAGAAAACCGTCATAACGGCCGGGAGAGCGGTGTGCTGACCCCATGCCCCTCCTATCCGCATCCTCACCTGAGGATGATACGGCGGTCGGATGGTCCCGATGGGTCGCTTGCGGCCTGTAGACGGAGTTAGTTAGTTAGTTAGTTAGTTATTAAAAAGGAGTCCAATTTTCGTTACCATTTACGCAAATAGTGCCCAAGCGCCACTTTAAGGAAAGGCAAAGAGAAAACATTGAAAGTCACTAAATTTGAAATTTTGTTAATATTCAATAAAGTGAATAATATTTTCACTGATGCTAAAACAAATTTTGTGTAATAGTCGAGAACCATTTAGGAACACCGTAACTTTTACTGAAATGTAAAGAGTAGAAGATCCATAAGAGTTGGGTCGATGACATATCAACTTTATGACACGTTGGCGCAAGAAAATGGCGGGGACTGGTCGTCTGGTCAGCAGTTTTACAAGTGTTGGCGCTGCTGGTTGCGAGTGTTGCAGCTCACTAGCCGTGCGCTCCTATTGAACTTTGTATTGGCTTTTAATGGCTTCTTAACGCCGTAGGTAGTTTCTAAGAACGTGAGACGTTTTTACAGGTCAAGAGCCACTGGTATTCGACGTACCAAAGACCTATTTCTGAAAACGGAGACTGTAGAGAGTTTGTCTTCGCCTACGAGAAGATGCCTGAACGCCATTTGGCGCTAGGTCCATTATGTTACGGCTCTAGCCATCAACTTTGGGCATTAAGTCGAATGTGTGGCATACCCGGAAGCCGCTGGATCTCGTACTCGAAGAAAATGCACGTCGATAAATTGTGCAAAATGATTTCTCGGCACGAGAACTTTTCCTTCCTGCCCTACTCAAGACAATTTTTGGTGATGAAATTCTGCTTTTCCCGACTTTGCCTGGTATCAACAGAGCTTCAGTATAATTGTATAACTGCAAGAAATGCTGTAAGGCTCTGAGCCCTCCAGGTAAAATTCAGTCTTCAAGCTGAGACTTTCTGGCTGTGCTGACAAAGACGACGAACAGGAGAAATGTACAAACAGTGAGTGTAAATATATTGTAGAAGCAGATTTCCGAGTGTTACAAGTTTTTTAAAGTTAGTCATAACAAAAAGAGAGAACTCCAGTTTTATGGTTAGCTGTATGACAAAACTGAACATCGTGTAGAAAACGAAGCCACACTCTGGGATGTGGGCAAGAGAGTTTTTTCTGACACAAAGAAAAAACTTAGCTGGATACAGGCGTCCTTTATGCGGACACATTTCTCACGCAAGATCCAATTACTCCCGGTCGGCACTCATGCACAGATAACGACGTACACTGTTGGCATGATTACGTCTTCTGAAAACAGATTCTTAGAAGCGGCTGTTCAGACGAAACAGGCAACAAGCTGACGACAAGATACCACCGTTACAGAACACTGTGCTACTGCTAGATACAAACCCAGCGCACATTATTAACCTAGACATAAGAGGAACACCACAGACTGTGATACGTTTCTAGGATCGTGTTTTTCTAGCAACAATATCGGTAGGAACTGCAGTTAATCTGCTTTGTTAATAGGATTGTTTATTAGTATTTGTTGCTCCAACAACTGATAATATTTTCTGCTTAAGTGACGAGCGTAGTAAAGACACCAACAAGACAAACGATGAGTTTGAAATATTTCTGCTTCGGGATTCATTTTAAAAAATATACGTTTGTTACGTATTTTTCCTTCAGAATAGCTCTTCATCTCTTAGCGTATGTCTGTTTCCTGTTGAAACATGAAGTGTGTTGCAGTTGTATAGTCCATCGAGATTTAAGATGTACAATTGCGTGATGTGGATTACCTTGTCATGTGAATCACACCTTTTGTAAGTGGAAGAGACGTAGAGATCCGCAAACGTCAGTAACATTCTACTGAATAGTTTATGGCAGGACAGATCCGGACGGGAAGACTGAAGCAGAAAGCCAGCATAGAATGCAAATCAGCCAGCATAAACATTTCCACCCCGCCTAACGCCTGCAGTCGTAAACAGCGCCGGCATGAGGTGGGCGTGCTCTGCAGACTAAAACTGTCGCCAACGGAATGTACAGCTATTTTAGGATTCTGATTTATAGACACCAAAAATAGCTCTGAAAATACAGACGAATAGTGTTGCCACTGGAAGGAGTTGTATCCAGAGGCCTATTAAGGAATTTATCTCATCGTATATGCCTCTAGTCTGTAAGAGATATTAGTGTCGTTTGCTAGTACAGTGCAGCTATGCGAATTTGAATTGGATTTTCCTCTCCATGACGCGGAAAGTAGTGCATCTCTCGAGACTTTCCTATGACGTCAAAGACTGCTCGACGACCAATGGAGAACTTCACTTAGAGCATTATTAGAAGACGCCGGAATATAAATAATTGGATCAGGGATCAAACTGGAGTTGAAAAAAATATGACAAATGAAACTGGAATGGAATGGAGGTGGGTGCAACAGACAACCAGGTAAATAGGTCAATTTTAAGATGCGCCTGCATTGCTTAAAACATTTGATTTTACGAATTAAATATTCGGCTAACATAGTACCTAACTGACTGACTTCTTTTGCATCTCATGGTGTTCGTCTGCATGACAGCGGAATGTAAGAGTAAAGCAGAACTGTAATGATACAGAATCAATTTATGATCTTCCTGTAAATGTCGGGATGAAATGGTACAGCAGACTTATCTCCGCTCTTTTAACCCTTGAAACAGTCTATCTTGTTCTCTAAAAACATAGAACATGCAATGTAATACACATATGTGAGCTCAAAATCTGAGAGAATTATCTTTTGTAATGTACTAGCACTTAATGGCCACCATGCTGTAGTTGGACAAGGCGTAGACGGCTGGAGTTCGATGTCCGGTTTAGATAAGATCATAGGCCAGCACACACTGAACGTATGTAAACTGAAGGTGGAAGAGGAAGAAATAAAAGTGATTATTGGTGTCAGTTTCATCGGGTCTTAATAATTTGATCAGGGATCAAATTGGAGTTGAAAGCTCTATGACAAATGAAATTGGAATGGAGGTGGGTGCAACAGACAACCAGGTAAATAGGTCGATTTTGTTTAAAATGAGCCTGCATTGCCTACAACATTTTATTTTACGAATTAAATATTCGGCTAACATAGTACCTAATTGATTGACTTCTGTTGCACCTCATGGTGTTCGTCTGTGTGACAACGGAATGTAAAAATAAAGCAGAAGTGTAATGATACAGAATCAATTTATGATCTCCCTGTAAATGTCCGGATGAAATGGTACAGCAGACTTATCACCGCTCTTTTACACTTGAAACAGTCTATCTTGTTCTCTAAAACATGGAACATGCAATGTAATACACCTATGTGATCTCATAATCTGAAATAATTATCTTTTGCATTTTACTAGCACTTCGTGGCCTCCGTGATGCAGTTGGGTAAGATACGAAACACAAGGATGTTTGGCCGGCACGCGTAGATGGCTGGAGTTCGACATCCAGTTTAGATAAAGATCATAGGCCAGCACACACTGAACGTATGTAAACTGAAGGTGGAAGAGGAAGAAAGAAAAGTGATTATTGATGTCAGTTTCATCGGGATTTAATGTAGAATCACCGGGAGGAGTGAAAATGTGTGCCAGACGGGGATTTGAACCCGCGATCTTCTGCTTAGTAGGCAGTTGTGCTAACCACTGCTCCACCCGGACACTGTGTTAACCGACAATCCGCGGACTATCTCGATACGCCCCTGTGCCCAACCACATTCCCACCTAGAGCCACGTATCCGTAGACCCCATTCATGTCTTCTCGCAAGACGTTGGACGTAATTGTGCATCCACATTGAAGGTGGTGGATTCGTTGCCCATCGAGGGGAATTAATTATGCGAATGCGTGGTGTCCATTCTTTCGACTAGTAACAACCCGGGGAAGTAAAGGCGCACATTCATCGTAGGACTGCCTACAGCCAACAACAAATCCTACACTGCTCTCGAGTCCACAGGCAGAACTGACAAACCACAGGAAGTTGGATGGGGGAAGACAGAGTGAGAAAGACCCTCCACCAAGTAAAACAGTTTAACGGGACATCGGTGCAAACGTCTGAAACAGAGTCCCCGTCACATAGCCGTAGTCATCAGACTTGTGTTCACAATCTTAGTGCTTCCTCAAATACTGATAACGCTTAGTGCACACCCCTATTTTATACTGGGGTGAATTATTACGTTATGAACGTAGTGAGAGTCTATTGCCGTTATAGTTCTTAAATTAGACACCCGTGACAGCCGCGTCCGTTAAGAGAGGTGTGCCAGCTTTGGATCGCATCCACCCGTTAGATTAACAACGAGCGCCGGGGTGTTAGCCAGCCTGGAAGTCGTCATTAGACGATTTAAACATCCGACTAGGTGTATACCGGGCTGTTACCCACTGCCCGTCTCAGTCAGACGATTCGTAATCATTTCTAAAACATTCCCACGCTTTCGCACGGGACACACTATGCGCAGATGGACAGATGTGGTATGCAAAGTCCAGGGGAGGAATAGGCATCCGGCCACCTCTGCCACCAACATTGCCAAATTCAGATTAAAATGGAGACCCTGTGAAGATACGACGTAAGATTAGGAAAAACTGTATGGCAGAGGTACTTGTCAAATTTTCGATGAATGCTTTCAAGACGCTATATTTATGCTAAAACGATATAAGGAAAGTATTATTATTATTATTATTATTATTATTACATTAAATGTTTTTTAGGCTTCTGTGGCACGTAAAAGTAGGAGGGACAGCATTTTATATTGGGAGAGGGAAGATAGTAATAAACTGTGAGCTCCCTCCCCATAATGAAACGTACCTGAGGCGGCTCCGCTGCATCGCCCCGTCGTCCTCCTACAGCTGCCTACGAAAGCCTGCCGCTTGAAACTGTCTTTTGATGCTGTACATCTATCAAAGACGTGCTGATCGAGTCAGTCTGCGAGGCGTGGCTGTCTGACGCTCTCACGCCAGTGGTCACCTGGGCTGTTTCCAAACCATTAGGCATAGAGCAATACCATAGTTGGCTAGGGAAGAAGTAGCCATGAGGTGGATGAGAAGCTATCTGAAATCCGCTCGCAGAGATATAGGAAAAGCGCACAGAGACAACATAAGGATGTCTGTAATAGGATTTGAACCACGCTGTTCAAGTTTCAATGTTAGCCACTGCACCACCTCATTCTGTGACTGCTTTCTAAAATCATATCTTAAATACAATAATTGGGCACAGGAAATGTAGCTAAGCAATAGCTGTCTCTGTTTTCTACTTCAAAAATGTCCTCGCTGAAATGTAAAATTTATTTTCTTGAAGTGGCTAAAAGTGTAAAGGCTTCAAATTAGGATTAACGGATCGCGTCCAGACACACCGAACCATGTGGCGCAGTGGTTACCATACTGGACTTGCATTCTGGAAGACAACGTTTCAAATCCCCATCCAGCCATACAGATTTAGCTGTTTGCTTAATTTCCCTAAATCACTTCATCCAAATACCGGGATAGTTCGTTTGAAAGGGCGCTTCCCATTTCCTTTCGCAGTCTGAGCGTGTGCTCTGTCTCTAATGACCACGCTGTTGACAGAACATCAAACTCTAATCTTCCTTCCGTTTTGTCACCTTACTTCATTCGTCTCATTCGTGTCCTACAATGGTTGTAAATAAAACTGACCATCTGAACGAAATTCTTTTCTTTTTGGATTCTAATGCTATAGAGTCATATAGCTTAGAACATGTGTCATGCTTACATCAATTTCATTACTAGAGGTAAGAAGAGGATTTCAAACCATCGTCCATGTCACTGGCGATCAACTGAACTTGGACGAACGAGAAGGAATTTGTTAGGGTCTCGTGGACCAAAATGTCCTGGAATCGTTCCAAAGCAATTCATGAAACAGTATGCTGTGCCTCCGCAATTGGAATGACAAGGTGGAGAATCGAAAACGGCTCTTCGAGAATATTGGAGAGAACTATTAGTCAGTCCCAAACTCTGAACTGTTCTCGAGAACCACCTTCTTAATTTGAAAACTAGACTACACAAACGCTGCAATCTGAACGACTGAAATGACTAGTGCTCATTTTGAATGTAGAGTTATTATTTACACCAAATGATATAGACAAGTATATATTTTTCATAATAAACAAAACTTAAAAAACGTGATTTGACTAACTTCATACAGTATTAACATGTAACTTGCTGTTGATGAACAGTAAGAAATACGTGCGTTCTAAAAGAGTGGCAAAAGGATTCTGTTGAAAAGAGCACACCAATAAATCTACCATTAATAAAGTACGAAAATCTCAGTAATATTGTCTCCATGTGAATTCAGCACGTTAAGAAAAAATAAAGATTTTTGCCTGGAGTGAGCTTTCCTTACAGCGACGTATTTCAAAAGCTATTGCTACTATTAGTTTTCCTGACATTCTGTGATGATTATTACATTCAATCATGTCTTACTAGGGCTTAGCATGCGCATTGTACCACTAGTATGTGGTATATGCGTTTACATTTTTATATACGCATTTAAAATTTCATGCATGTATGTAAGTAAGAAAAGAAGCAACAAAAATGAGAATCGTAATGAGTACTAAACGCCGGCATTTACTCTCCTGTGGTTTCAGGTCTGCTTTAACTAGGAACTTGCCAGTCCTGACTCTGACGTTAGTACCAGATTTCATTTCAGGCATAATCAACTTCAGACTTTCGTTTAACCACAGCTATCATGATAAACGCAGCTATTAGACACAAGAGACATGTGGGAACTTGCTCTACTCAAATAAGAGTGGAATTCAGTCACAAATAAACGGACACAGTGAGGTCTCCAATTACAAACCCAAAGCAGCTCACGTTTGAAAAACTGAATCACAATGAAATAGGTTGCAACTAGGGATTAAGCTCTTCAACAATAACAATGAATAAACATAGCAGTCATCATCTGTTCACTGAGAAATACATATCACAAAATTTAAAGAAATATACTAGATACAGAACCGAGCGAAACAGATTTCCTCATGTAATGATAGAAGGGTTGTACAACTTTAGTGTTAACTAAGCAGCGTTATGGGTGACCTCGTGGCTCGGTGACGATCGGACGACCGTACTTCTGATCAGTCATCCATGTTAGCTAAATCATTTGTAGCGACCAGGACCGTACCGATGGCATGGTGACGAAGGCCATCGCTAAGAACGCTGGGAAAGGTGGAGGGCGAGTATGCACATGAAAAGTGTCTGTTAGGAACGTCTTTCATATTATGTATTGGTCGGTGCGTGGCTCAAAGACTATCTGCTCAATGGCCTCGTCTGTTACTGAAGTGACATCTTTAGTTGGATGGTGAAGTACGTCTGTAAGTTATACTTTGACAGAGGAGCCGTGCCAACTAATCAGGGGGCTAGGCGGTTACATTAAGTTCGAGTAGGTCCATGTGGCTAGCACTTACTCTTGCTCTGTTTCTTCCCGTGCTGCTGACACGCAGCGGCTAACGTAGCTCTACTTATTAACTACGTACGTTATTCTCTCGTGTGTTGCTGAGATGGTTATTTCTCAGTTGTAGTATTCAGGATATCTCATGAGAGTGTTAATTGTTAGTGTTGCATTGGCCTAATTGTGTATTAAATTATTTTGCTGCTTTGCAGATGTTTCCATTGTAAACAAAGTTAGGCCATTCTCTAGTGTTTGTCTTTGATATAGTAACGATTAACATCTACTTTTGTAGGAGCCGTCTGCAGATATTAGATGCTTTCCATCTCACTTTCACACTCACCAAATAGCTGAACAGTGGCTTGAAGACATACTGAATAAATTTTCTGTTCTCGAGAATATGTGGTATTTCCACGTGGTCTGTCAAAGGACATATGTATCTACTGTTCGTGAACCTTCATGTTTATACATTGAATAACAGTTGGAATTAATCACAAGATTCGCCTCCGTTGTTTCCCTCCCGAAATCATTCCTCAGTCTTACGACTTATCTGCAGTCCACGTGTGCTCGTTTAACCTATCTTTATGTCAGTTGCCGATACGAGCACTGTTTATTTGACCCAAGCTGCCTCCAGCAGAATTAATAGTGTTATAAACTGTTGTCATCAGAGTATCTTCCTTCTTTGCGTGCAACTCTCAGCCAATATAAGGTAGGATTGAGGTGCAGAGAACTTCGAGACGCGTGCTCCAGTTCTGAGTACATCGAGAGTTGGCTCTTTCGTGATTCGTGCTCCTTGCTATTGGGTGCTGGGCAATATAAGGTGCAGTTTACATCTGTACTGCACACGTTTTCTCAACGAGAGCTGACACAGCTGCATTTACAGTTCCTGTTATAATGACTGGAATTCTTGGTTATAGTTTTACATTACTGCAACATATGTTAAAGATCCCTTCCAATACTGAATTCCACCATTCAAGTGTGCTTACTACTAAATATTTCGTAAAGAGTAATCAGATCGCGTTGATCATTCATGGGTCTTAGCTTTGTACAACACTTTCAGGATATAAGTACAACAGTCGTAATTGCTATACACACTGGTTAAAGTCTAACAGGTACTAAGGCCTTTCAAAGTGACTGGAAAAATAAAGAAGAAGACGGGAAGATGGTTTGAGAATTATCGGGGGAAGTGCGTAAAATCTCCTACACCTCGTATTGGTATCTCCTTCCTATAAGAAGAAGCCATACCCTCGGGTCGCGACCACAAACGCAATGTCATTTCGTCCAAGTAACAACATAAAGGAACGACAACCACCGAAAAGACTTCAGTCGCTGACAGTTTCTGTGAGAACCGGGCGCTCAATTCACATGGCTGTCACCTAGACATCACGCTCATGTTCAAAATGGAGCGGTTGCTGCTATTTCGCTGCGATCTCAAAGATCTGAAAGCAGGTACATTACGCTATTTCAACGAAGGCTTCCAATTTTCGCCAGTTTCTGACGACTGACGACTGGCAGTTTACCAAAACCAAATAAAATACACTCTAAGACAATAAAGAAACGAAGCAGCACGAAGGAATTATCCGAATGGGACGGAAATCGGTAGATGTGACGTACATTTGCAGAGAAATGATTACAATTTCGGAAAAATTGGATGATTTATACAAGATAGACAGCTTCACAATTTGAATAAGTCAATAACTCATTGGTTCGCCTCTGGCCCTTAATTTAAATAAGTCAATAACTCGTTGGTTCGCCTCTGCCCCTTACGCATGCAGTTGTTCGGCTTGGCATTGACTGACAGAGTTGTTTGACATCCTCCTGAGCCATATCGTGCCAAATTCTGCCCCATAGCCGCTTTACATCGTCAAAACGCCGACTGGGTTGGAGGGCCCTGGCCGTAATGCTCCAGACGTTCTCAGTTGTGGAGGGATACGGCGACCTTGCTAGCGACAGTAGGGTATGGTAAGCACGAAGGCAAGCAGCAGAAACACAGCCACGAGCGGGCGAGCGTTATCTTGCTGAAATGTTAGCTCAGGGTGGCGTAGCTGGTCATCGGGGCTCAGTTCGAAACTGGACTCATGACTGAAGACATTTCTACGCCAGTCAATGAGATTCCAGACCAAAGACGTGTCTGGAGACGCCCTGCACAGCGGTTGGATACCAACCTGAATGTTGCCCGCCGTACCGCCCGACAACCAGGGTCATGGCCTGGGGAGCCATTGCTTTACGTAAAAGGACCCTTCAGCACAGCGGTTCGACGACGACATTCTAAGCCCCGATATTTTGCCCTTCATGGCAAGCCTTACAAATCAGCAAATAATGTAACGCTCCTCCCATCTCAACTCCACGGCGAGAGTTTCTACTGCTTGTCTTCGTGCTTGCCAAACCCTACCTTGGCCAGCAAGGTGGCCGGATCTGTCCCAAATTGCAACCCTTTGGAGCACTATGGGCTGGGCCTTCGAATCAGCGGGGTATTAAGTTAATCTGACGCTCCAGTTTGACAGAATTGACAGAATTCTGCACGATATCCCTCAGAAGAACGTCAATAACTCTATCAGTCAATGTCAAGCCGAAAAACTGCATGCATAAGGGCCAGAGGTGGACCAGCGCGTTATTGACTTGCTCAATTTTTGAAGTTCTTTATCGTGAATAAATGACCTAATTTTTCTGAAATTGTAATAATTTGTTTGCTTGTAAATGTACATCACATCTACCGGTTTGCATCCCATTCGGGTAATTCCTTCTGGGCGGTTTTTTTTAATATCATACTAAGATTAGTGAGCTGTAGCTACGGTAAACAATAAGATGTGTGTTTTGTTTTACGGCTTCTATCGCGAGTAGTCATCATCGAGAGTACTGACTTGAGAGTTCTTTGAAAAGCGGCAGTCTTCCGTAAGTTTCTGGGCTTCAGCACTGAGGTAAACTCATAGAGACATGTCGTCTAAGTACACGTACACATGGTCTGGAGGATGGCTGTGCCCATAATGGATTTTGTGCTGTTCTACCGAAGATTAGTAAAAAATAAAGAGCGAATATCTTCTACTTAAAACAACTGGCTTCTAAAAAACGGGTCACTGCCCAGAGTGACGTTAATTTTTATTGCCAACTTAAGTGGATCTTTGTAGTGGTTCTGGAAGGACTACTATGGGAAATCAAATTGCCAGTCTATGATGACACCCTACCGCCAGTTTCATCCCAGATTTTATCGCAGAGCTATACCTCTGTATATGCAGGGAAGTTTGCATCACGCAGACTTGGATTTAAAAGAAATATTGGGTCTGTAACTTGATAATGCCGTTGTATACTTTATCAGCGAAGAATATTCCAATATCTGCGGAACGGCAATTTATTATCGTCTCCCTGTAGCGCTCAAAGTACACGTGAAATTTATTTTCAATTTTTGCACTCATCTGTCATTAATTTTTAGCCACAGTGGCTTCTCTTGCTCAGTTCTGAATCATAATGGAATATAATGTTGATTTTGCCGGCCACTGACGTTGTGGAAACACGAAGCTGAGTAAGTGTTTGCTGTGCTCTCCGTGAAACAAAAGGGAAATTTAACGAAAAACATGCTAACATTCTGGGAATAAAACTAACAGTGGCACGTTATCTGGCATATAAATCACCACCCCTAGATCTGTCTTGTTTCCTATCTTGGTTTGTACAAAATGGTTCAAATGGCTCTGAGCACTATGGGACTTAACATCTATGGTCATCAGTCCCCTACAACTTAGAACTACTTAAACCTAACTAACCTAAGGACATCACACAACACCCAGTCATCACGAGGCAGAGAAAATCCCTGACCCCGCCGGGAATCGAACCCGGGAACCCGGGCGGGCGAAGCGAGAACGCTACCGCACGACCACGAGCTGCGGACTTGGTTTGTACACTCCTTGGGACAGAGTATTCATTTCATTCAACTACATCAACGAATACTTTCCTCTGAAAAAAGATTTGACTTTCCATACACTTTCGATGGTGATTTCTCTCTCAACAAGTAAAAGGTCGACAATTTTTTTTTTTTTTTTTTGTGCGTTAGTTACATATCGTTCACGATCAGCCCAGTTTTGATTGTTACACGATTCACAGTGGCGTTTACTCACAGTTCTAATAGTGCACCTATCCTTTCCATTCCAACCGCTAGTCGGTCTTGTCTTGTTGAAATTCATTTGCTCCACGAAGATGGTTTATAACAACTTAAGATTGTATTCCCCATCACGATTCAAACCCGCACCCTTGCCACTGGAAGCGAGGGCTGTTCTGGGTAATGGATTTATTATGGGTACTGCCGAATCTTCCAAAGCTTTGCGTTGCACATCAACTATATGGCTCTGACATTCGTCAGGCGCGCGTGTATGCAGAAGGGCGAAGGTCACTTCAAGCGCCTCTCAAAGGCCGCGTGTGCACCTTTAGATGCCGGCCACGACCGAGACCCGCAAACTCTAAGTGAAGGCCCGGACCTAAAGTGTTCTTCTACTGTTACTGGCAGAGTACTGTCTGATCTTAGGTTACAGAAGTCCGCAGCTGTTGATAACATATCTTCAGAGTTACTGAAATGGAAGGTGTAGGAAATAAACGTTTGTTTGATATGAGTAACCTTTACACGGGTGACTTTCACTCAGGTTTCCAGGAAATTATTATCATCACGCTACGAAAGCATGCATGTGTATATAAATATGAAAATACTAGACGTTTAAACTGACAGTTCACATGTGTAAAGTACTGGCCAGAAGAAAGAGAAATTGTGCAGCGTGTACCCGGAAAAGGAACGGTCTTTGGATCATATCCCGATCGGACCGCTGAGTTTTTTATTTGCCTTTAATATAGGCTTTATCTCTCAACGACGTGATTGTTTGCCAGAACCGATATATGGTCCGGATTCTACATTAAACAGTAGGTCCCCTTTCCCCGGTTGCATAAATCGGGTAGATCGGGGACGCGCAAGTCGCCGAAGTGACGTCTAATTGAAAGACTTGCTCCTAGCATTTGATTCACAGGAAATTATTATTATGAAAGGCAGACTGAAGAAAAATCTCTCTGGCGTACAGGACAGAGCAAACGATTTCGGCAATTTATGGGAATAAGATGTTTACTGTGAAGGTAGACGGTGTGGTGGTGTTAGACTCGACAGGTATTCGTTACGACATTCCACAAATAACTGATTTTTATTAATCAACACAAAAACATGTGCATTAAAGTGAATACCCAATCAACAGGTGAGCCACAAAATCAGAATTTTACAATGAGCATATTCAAGAACCCTCATAATGTATATTCACTTAAAACAATACAAATAGCATCCCCTAGGAATTTTATAATGAACGTATACAATGACTCCTAAAATATGCAACAATTTATACAATACAAAATACCGTTACTTAGGAAGTTGCGCAACCCTTTCAAAATTTATGAAGTAAGATCAAGGCAATAGCCAAATTAAAGATATAAACTGACTTTCACACTCTCGTAAAATAATAATGGCACATAAAACTTTTACATTTTAAATATCAAGTTAACAGTGCTACTGATCACTTCAATTCGGCCCCACTTTAAATGAGATAGAACCTGAGTTTAAATAAAAAGTCCCAGCAAAATACACAGCTATCAAAATGAGTCTTAAAAGTAACTGTTACTGCTGAATGTTCTTTAAATAACGCACCTGACGGCCATCCAACAGGCAACACTATTCGAGTCTTCTTAATGTCAGTTAATGATAAATTCCCACATTCTGTGGTGTACATCTTCACCTTGTTTACTTAAACGGTTTGCCACTTTACAGTCTTCTGCAAGCCAAACTTTGCATACAGACAAAAGAAGCTGAGTAGGCCAATGTCGCAACATCATATCTGTATATTGGCTGAAGAATCCGTTGGTGATTCCCAGTTCACGTCAAGTCGCCACATACATTGAGATGAGTCCATGGAATCCACGTTACCTCTAGTTGCTCTCTTCTTGGCCGCCACGCA
The DNA here is from genome assembly GCF_023898315.1 of Schistocerca nitens. Taxonomy (NCBI): domain Eukaryota; kingdom Metazoa; phylum Arthropoda; class Insecta; order Orthoptera; family Acrididae; genus Schistocerca; species Schistocerca nitens. The sequence continues at coordinate 555,186,159 of NC_064615.1, read as the reverse complement.
GGAACTGACATCACGGAGAAGCCAGCAGCGCCGAAGCGGCCGACAGGTGCGGCCGACGTGCACACTTCTCTGGCAGCGCGTACTGCCCGCGACGGAGCGGTCTTTTTTCTTTTAATTTACTTATTTATTGGCCTTTGGGGCGTGCCCATGCAGCCCTCTAAGTAATGTAATATTAATTATGACGATACAAACGTACGGACAACACGAAACCCAGTCCCACACTGGAGAAAACCTCCTACAGGCCGGGAATCGAACTCGGTTAGCAACCCGCAGCTCTGACCGAGCAGTTACCGAGGCAGACGAAGGCGTCGTTGGGCGGGCGTTCAAATCTGCTCGCGGCGGTGACGTAGACGATTCGTCAAATTTACAGTTCTTAAAATATTTAGACTAATATACGGAAACAGAATGTAATCAATAAATAGGTGTATCATGTTACGAATGGTGTAAGACACAGTTGCAGCTTATTGGCAGTGATGTTCAACTTTAACGTCGAGGAAGGATGAAGGAAGTGAAAAAGAACGCTGACTTAAGAGCACACGAAGTAAGTCTTGTCGCCGATTCAGTTCAGATGTTTAACTCAACAAAGAAGGGTCACAAGACCTGTTCAAACGAATGGACAGAGTACGGCTTAAAAATAAGCAAAGCGAAGACGAAGGGGATGAATAGCAGAAAGGTGATAACGACCTGGTTAACATTAAAACTGGGAGCAACTGAACAGCGAAAAAAAAACTGAAAGAATTCCTCTCTCTAGAAAGCCAGTACTTTTCAAAGATAGAATGACACAGGTTACGAAAGCTTCCTTCAACATAACTGCTCTGCTGGTATCAGAGATTCAAACGGAAATTAAAACGTTGCTCAAAATGCGGGTCTGGAGCACATCATTATGTGGGTGTGGACCGTGGGCGACTGGAAATACGAAGAATAAAGTAGAACCATGTGAAATGTAATACCGAATAGTGCTTAAAATTTAGAAAATGGATAAAATACGCAGTGGAACACTATGAAAAAGAAAATATGAAGAAATAAGTCTATGGGAGACGCTTATGACAAAAAGGGACAGGGCTAGCTCATACAGCATCCAGGAATATTTAATCAGGTGACAGAAGGAGCAGTGGGAAGCCAGACAAAGACTACAATATGCAAAATAGTATATAGAGGGTGTTGCAGTAGTTACGCTGAGTTGAAATGTGTAACACATGGCAGCACAAGATCAAACCTCTCGTAAGACGGATGACTGAGAATTCCAAACGGAAATATACACAGATTAGAGCTACAGTGAAGGAGCTTAATAATAATAATCGTCGTTATTACTCCTTTGATCATTTTAGACAATGATGTAGGCGTTACTTCAAAGAGGCCGAATGAACAGAATAGATAACACAATATGGAAACAAATATTTGTCTAAATTATGTACAGAAACAGTGACAGTCTTATTTTCTAATTCGTGTCTCAAAATTGCTGAAGTTGTTCGAGTGGTATCCCATTAAAAGGCCTGTATGTGTGTGTATGTGTGTGTGTGTGTGTGTGTGTGTGTGTGTGTGTGTGTGTGTGTATGTGAGGACTTATAGAGGGGAGTGAGTGCATAACATTTTGAGTAGGGAACCGTGTTCGGAAACGAACCGTTTCCTTTCTACGACGGTTATAATTCAGATGTTTCACTCAACCATTCGTTTGAGGAATTGAATTAGGTGTGACTCAGTTCAACTACTATGTAACAGTTCGAAAGAAAACATAACGAAATATCCATTTGTCGTTTAAGCTCATTTGTTTATATTAATACTTAAACACTGCTTGTTTGTATTATTCTAAAACAAAAAATGACCCAGCACTCTGCAAGTATGGAACAGTGCTGATGTACTACAACAGTGGCTCGATATCCGACCACCAACATTGCTACAGACATTGTATCTAAGAACCCTGTTCTGGTACACATTCTCAATCCCACTTGATGTCTCTTCAATTTCTAGCGCTGCGGCCAGAACTCGTGCCAACAGATCTTCTCTATCTCTATAGGAGTAAAGGCAGACATTGCGTGACATAAGGTGAGCGTCTGACGTAGTACATATCATCCTGTCTATTCTATTTCATACCGAAACAAGCATCTCTGAGACTTTTCTCCCAGCAGACGTGGACGTGTTACACATCTGAACAGCAACCGTCGTTTCCGAACATGGGTTCCCATTCGGAATATTATGTACTCACTCCCATATACAAGTCCTAGAAGTTTGTAACGGGGATTTCCGAACACCCTGTATATAGAGTGAGTCAGCTGCCCCTGTCGTTTTATGCAATCTGCAATGTTACAGCTGGCCTTCATAAACGACGCGAGAGATCTTCAGAATCTCTCGCTACGAGCAAATCATTCGTTCCGGAGAAAAAAAGAGCACTAGTTTTTTTGTAGAAAATGTAATACAGTTAAATTTTGTACTAGCATACGATTTCGGCGAAGGCCATGGTTTTCGACTCGTTCAAGAAAAATATACAACAGTGACCTTTAAACGCACATCCACCCTCGATATCCATCCCTCACCAGTCAGGATTTGTAGTAAGTTGTTGGTGGCACTCACTTCTACCACTGTACGAAAATTTCCGGCTACATGAACTATTCGACCTTTTTTGGTCTCTACTGATTGGGCTTTATACCACCAGCATAGCCGGCTACTTCGTTAACATTATTAATTTAAACGTGCCCGTGAGAGTAAGAATGAAAAACGACTTTTGTAAATGTTAAGCTAAAACTGATTACGTTGACAGTTCGTTCAAATGTAGCCCATACAACCAACAATTCATGCTGTTAAAATTTACAAAATTTTTAGATGAAATTTACACAAACATCAGTTTTACAATGTGCTCGAATAAGCCAGTGCTGTAATAAGGCAGTCAATGGAAAAAAATATATGCCCTGAATGTGGGAAATAATTCGTGTAGTTGCAAATATTTGTACGCTGGTAGAAGGGAGTACTATGAACTACGTACTAGAAATCCTGAATGGTGGCGCTAAGTGTCGAAGTCGGGGTGCATTTGAAGATCACTTCAAATGATTAGAAAACTACGACCTCTAGCGAAAACTTGTCTTAGTATAAAATCAACGCATTAAATTTCCCACAACAACGTCCTGTTCATTTTTTTTCTCTAGGAATAACAGTTTGCGCGTAGCGATCGAGAGAATATGAAAATCTCTTGCGTTGTTTATGAGGACCAGCTATAACATAGCGGGTTGCATAATATTACAGCGGTAGGGGAGCTGCATCGATCTGTGTATAAGTAGTTTCACTAACGCAATTATTGTTGCTGTTTGCATTACTCACTTCCACAGCTTTCTGAGTATCTCAGACAACTGAAACACAGAAGTAGCAGCGGAAGCGCTCTTTATATAATAGTCAAATTTCGTGTGGCTCAATAGCTGGGTACAAGTCTTTCGACTGGATGACACTTCAACGACTTGCGCGGTCCTGATCTGCCCCAGTTACCCAACGGCATAGAAGGACCTATAGTTTAACATAGAATCCAAACCACTTGTCGTTCCTGGTGAATATCCATATCGTTAGAGGTGAAGGCTAGCTTAAAGGCAAACTGAAAACTCTGCGTTCCGATCGGGTTTGGATCTCTCCATGGCTCGGTTTCCAGGCACGCACTTTACTGCAAGACCACCAGGTCTGACATTCATATATATATATATATATATATATATATATATATATATATATATATATATATATATATATATATATTCTTCAATACTGTAGACACTACATGTTACATATGGCCAAAGCCACGAATGAAAATTACAAATTACAGATCTGGAAACAAGCTTAGAGATGAGAATCGAAAATATGTGTTGATGCATCAGGCTTGAATGCTTGGGGTTGTATCTGTGCTCAGGCGTCTGTGAGCTCTTTATCGGAATTACTTGAAACCATAATTTTCCTCTCCACTTTGGTAGCAATCTCTTTTCGATGAAAAGTTTTAATATGGTTCAGATGGCTCTGAGCACTATGGGACTTAACTTCTAAGGTCATCAGTCACCTAGAACTTGGAACTACTTAAACCTAACTAACCTAAGGACATCACACACATCCATGCCCGAGGCAGGATTCGAGCCTGCGACCGTAGCAGTCGCGCGGTTCCAGACTGTAGTGCCTAGAACCGCTCGGTCACTCCGGCCGGAAAAGTTTTAATACAATTCAGTTCACAATTCCTGAAGTATTTTATTGAAAATGCAGTCCAAATTGAAAGTATACCTACATCAGAATAATTAAATGATTGCCAGCAAACCACAGTTGAGAGAGGAAGAGGGCGATGTTGTCGCTTCGCCCGCACGTACGCGTCCGGCATGATTGTAACAGCAACAGCTGTAGACTGGAAATCAATAACGGGCTAAGTGCAAAAAGACTGATTACGAGTTATTCAGGTTTTTTTTTTGTTCTGACAAATAAATTTTAATGAAAAAACCCTCAACAATATTTTTATTTATTGTCTTCAGTAAGAGTCACAGAACTGTTGCATTTTCTTTAAGTTACCTTCCTTTTATCTATGAAAATGAATATTTGAAAATGAATATTTTATTCTGAAAAATGCAGAACATGCTAAATGCCAAACAGGTATCGGCAAAAATGAGGTAAGTGCCAACGACAGGAATCTTAAGCCCTTATCAGTTTTGTTAATAATGAACAGTTTACACACACACTAGCTTGTGATTAAATTATTTTTAATCCTTCTTTTAATTTTATACAGCACAGAGCACTTTTAACTGATTAACTGTTCGAAAAAGGCTCTATTAGCTACTTTCAAATACAGCAGCACCTTTCGCAGATCCTTTTTCTTTTCAGTAGACAAGAGAATTTTGCATTATTGCGATCGTAAAACAAAGTCCTTTACTATGTCAGTGCTAATCCGTTTGAGGAAAATCTTGAAGGTCCTCCAGTCTTCAAGTTCGTTAAACATTGTTCTCATCTTGACGACACCAGGTGCAATTTTGTTCACTTGAATCCCACTAAATTTGGAAATATTTATTTTCGCTGTGCTAACATGTGTATTGGCCGCTTTTTTAAGAAAGTCCTCAGATTGGAGCATAGTAACCACAAATGGATCGTTAGGTGTCACATTCTCCATAAGTTTTACAAGGTTCTTGGGTACTTGACACTCTGGAACTCCACTAGCGTTTTACGTTTCTCAGTCTGGGCAAAATCTCTGTCACACGCTGCAACCGAACGCAATGCTTTGTGGCACTTAAACCGGTTTTGCCTCACCAGTGGACCGGCACACACCGCTCATGTTATCTTTCGAACATTATATACACGACTAGAAACGATGGTAGCGCTTATGCCGCTTTTCGGGCTGTTGGCGAAGGCAAGGCAAGAGTCTAACTAAAAAAAATTTTTTGGCACTTAGACGGTTATTCAATGTTAATTATAATCCGTCTTGATTGCAAAACCGGTCATGTGAATAAACATTTTTGCAATCAAGACGGATTATAATTAACGTTGTATAAACAGTGATTGCGGTTTACCATCAGACATTATGTCTGGTTTTGCAATAGACGGTTATTTATTTGCACTCTGCAGCTATACTGATTCATCTTCTCACGCACTCTACTAACGTTCAGTATTGGGTTCGCTTAACAGGTTTGTAATATCCTTCTCGCTTACGCGAAAGCACTCTGTGTATAAAACGACTACCTGTTCCTATTCTTTGCATAGCTCAACAAAAGCGATAATATGCACACTGTCTTTTATATAATCAGAATGATTGCCGTTTAGATGGCGTATTCACTACGAGAAGAGTGCTAAAATGGATCCGAATCACTCATGTAAATACAATATCTAACAACATTAGAATAATATAAACTGCTTGAGTTCTTATAGTTCGTAGTTCTGCCGAGGGATATTCTTTAAAAACGAGATGGAATTTGTTATGGAAATGCAATAGACGCCATTGACTTAAAATATGAAACACAAATACTGAAGAAAGACGAATTATGGGAAAGGGTAAATGCTCCTTAGTTCAGAGTCACTTTCTTCCTCAAGACTGCCGTTATCTGTCATCTCGTCTGTGGAATAGCCACTTCGTTTTTTCCACGCTTCTTTCACTACCGTTTCTGTGTAACGTACATTATTCCACTTCTGTGGTGAATTTGTGCCATTGCTTGCTCTAACAGTTTCTGAATTTCTACCGCAGTGAATCTTTTGTTATTTGTTGGCTCAAAATGGCTCTGAGCACTGTGGCCATCAGTCCCCTAGAACTTAGAACTACTTAAACCGAACTAACCTAAGGACATCACACACATCCATGCCCGAGGCAGGATTCGAACCTGCGACCGTAGCAGTCGCGCGGTTCCGGACTGAGCGCCTAGAACCGCTAGACCACCACGGCCGGCTGTTATTTGTTTCCATGTAATATCTGACCTGCGCTCAAATCATTTTGATGGCTTTAAAGTGGCAACAGTATGGCTGAAATCTAAGAAACATTTGATTGTGTTCTTTAGCCACATCATCAACAGCATAATGTTGAAACTGCGTGTGCTTTTCACTGGTTTCATGAGCTCCACCTTACTCAAACCGTATTGAACTTTCACATAGTGGCGTCTCAATCATTCAACAATGTCAGTTTTCTCGTTTCCATTGTCGGAGCGTCATTTCCACACGGAATGAAAATTTTTAAGAAAATATTTCCTTATATAAAAACATTTTTAAAGTTAAATATATGAAAACTGATATTTCACTTCTTTGTTAGAAATAAAGAAATGTGTTAGTGAATGAAAGTTCTATGGAAGTATCACCACAAGAACTCAAAAGCAAGATTAACAAAAACCTCCGGCTCCAGCCACCAGAATCGATTTTTGTCAGAAGAATATTCTGAAATGGACATGATTCGACGGCCTTAATTAGCGTGAATAGTTTAGAAGGTGTTGCAGTTTGTGAACAATAGACAAATTCCATCGAATTAGAACAACGAAAAGTCTCCGCAAACTATACAACCTATGCGAGCGAAGCAGCGAGCGCTGAGCTAGTATTTCATAGCTGAACGGTAGCCACAGAAAAGAGATTTGACAACGGCGTTGGAACAAAAGGCACGACCAAGCGCGTTCTTTGATTGGTTGTTACTGTGGGTGTTGTGTGCTGTCCTTAGGTTAGTTAGGTTTAAGTAGTTCTAAGTTCTAGGGGACTGATGACCATAGATGTTAAGTCCCATAGTGCTCAGAGCCATTTGAAGCCATTTTGTTACTGTGGTAAACAGGTAGACGTTTACGGTAATCAGGTAGACGTCACTTACTTTGTTATTCTTATCGAGTTTGAAGTTACATATAGATTTTCGCTTTCAACTTTGCTGATCTTCAAACGGCCTAGACATATTTCATCAATGGCATTCGTAATTACTTTATCCTTCGTCGTGTGGCTGCTGTGCTTCCCACTGGAATACCCATTCAGATACTGCAGGATGACTGTAGTGTTCTCCTCTACCTGAGTAGGCATTCCGACATACTGACAGGCGCTTCCTGTACGACAGCCTATTATACGGCACATTACGTGCACTGCTATTGGTAGTTCAAATGGCTCTAAGCACTATGGGACTTAACATCTGAGGTCATCAGTCCCATAGACTTAGAACTAGTTAAACCTAACTAACCTAAAGACATCACACACATCCATGCACGAGACAGGATTCGAACCCGCTACCGTAGTAATAGCGCGGTTCCGGACTGAAGCGCCTAGAACCGCTCGGCCACATCGGCCGGCGCTAGCGGTAGTAACTCCGGAGAACGTCTGAGACCTACTTCGTTGAATAATAAAATTTCGTGTGACTTAATGATCGGGTTCAAATCATTGAATTTAACGTCACTTCGGCGAACAGCGTGACCCGAATCTACTCCAATTATCCAAGGGGTAAATGGGACCTACAGATTAAATTGGAATCTGAACCGGGTGTCGTTCTTTGCTTCCCTTTACATTGCTGAGAGGCGAAGGCTAGATTAAGGATAGGCTCATAATTTCCGTGATCCGACCGGGATTTGATCCTACGACTCCTCGGTTTTTCCACTGAAACACCTGTCCCGAAAATTCACTTAGTTGAAACAAGTAACAAGGGGGGATGCAGGTAAAATTGGTCAAAATGTTGAAATTTCTTTTTGCCACCATTTAGTTCTGTAACACGTTACAGATTATTTCTCCAGTTTTCAGGGTTTAGTTCGTACTGCAAGTAATGTAGAAGCCATCTTGTTTCACTCAATGCGCAGTGCTACGGTCCCCTGTTCAACACGAATCTTCTTGTTTTCGATTTATTATTGCCTGCAGTCAGAGGAGTATCTGAAGAGTGTAGAAGGCAGTAAGCCATTCTACGATGTGTTATCTTTGCCTGATGTTAGCTATCTTTGCCTTGTACTATTTTCTGTGGTGTACAAGTACAAACATTTGTTGTTCTGCTGTTATTGCAAGAAGCACAAGTATCAAAATTTTCCATTTAATTGCCGTCTAAAATGCCCAGAAATAGCGGTAATGTTTTGAAAAAAAGTGGTCATTTACGTTTAAACAAACAATTTCAGCAGGCTATTGAAGAAAACTGATATTGCTTGTTCTGACATGTCAGTGATGGATATTGCCAAAAGGGCACGCCAGACGAACCAGACTAGAAGAAAAAGAGCTACATGAGAACCAAGAAGCCCAAATGTATGATTATGGCTCACATTAAGGTGAATGTTTGTGGCTTAAATCCTAGTAAAATATTCTTTTTGCATTTCCCACATCTTACATTTTTCGGTGTATAAACAACATTTCCCGCTGAAACTTTACAGATATAAAGTCGAAATCTGCAACAGACTTTGTAAACACTGTAACGCAATTTTCTGTGGTACAAAATTTTTCAAAGGGCATTACTGCCAAATTTCTTTAAATTTTGTTGTTGTTGTTGTGGTCTTCAGTCCTGAGACTGGTTTGATGCAGCTCTCCATGCTACTCTATCCCACCTACATCTACATCTACATTCATACTCCGCAAGCCACCCAACGGTGTGTGGCGGAGGGCACTTTACGTGCCACTGTCATTACCTCCCTTTCCTGTTCCAGTCGCGTATGGTTCGCGGGAAGAACGACTGTCTGAAAGCCTCCGTGCGCGCTCTAATCTCTCTAATTTTACATTCGTGATCTCCTCGGGAGGTATAAGTAGGGGGAAGCAATATACTCGATACCTCATCCAGAAACGCACCCTCTCGAAACCTGGCGAGCAAGCTACACTGCGATGCAGAGCGCCTCTCTTGCAGAGTCTGCCACTTGAGTTTATTAAACATCTCCGTAACGCTATCACGGTTACCAAATAACCCTGTGATGAAACGCGCCGCTCTTCTTTGGATCTTCTCTATCTCCTCCGTCAACCCGATCTGGTACGGATCCCACACTGATGAGCAATACTCAAGTATAGGTCGAACGAGTGTTTTGTAAGCCACCTCCTTTGTTGCTGGACTACATTTTCTAAGCACTCTCCCAATGAATCTCAACCTGGTACCCGCCTTACCAACAATTAATTTTATATGATCATTCCACTTCAAATCGTTCCGCACACATACTCCCAGATATTTTACAGAAGTAACTGCTACCAGTGTTTGTTCCGCTATCATATAATCATACAATAAAGGATCCTTCTTTCTATGTATTCGCAATACATTACATTTGTCTATGTTAAGGGACAGTTGCCACTCCCTGCACCAAGTGCCTATCCGCTGCACATCTTCCTGCATTTCGCTACAATTTTCTAATGCTGCAACTTCTCTGTATACTACAGCATCATCCGCGAAAAGCCGCATGGAACTTCCGACACTATCTACTAGGTCATTTATATATATTGTGAAAAGCAATGGTCCCATAACACTCCCCTGTGGCACGCCAGAGGTTACCTTAACGTCTGTAGACGTCTCTCCATTGATAACAACATGCTGTGTTCTGTTTGCTAAAAAATCTTCAATCCAGCCACACAGCTGGTCTGATATTCCGTAGGCTCTTACTTTGTTTATCAGGCGACCGTGCGGAACTGTATCGAACGCCTTCCGGAAGTCAAGAAAAATAGCATCTACCTGGGAGCCTGTATCTAATATTTTCTGGGTCTCATGAACAAATAACGCGAGTTGGGTCTCACACGATCGCTGTTTCCGGAATCCATGTTGATTCCTACATAGTAGATTCTGGGTTTCCAAAAACGACATGATACTCGAGCAAAAAACATGTTCTAAAATTCTACAACAGATCGACGTCAGAGATATAGGTCTATAGTTTTGCGCATCTGCTCGACGACCCTTCTTGAAGACTGGGACTACCTGTGCTCTTTTCCAATCATTTGGAACCCTCTGTTCCTCTAGAGACTTGCGGTACACGGCTGTTAGAAGGGGGGCAAGTTCTTTCGCGTACTCTGTGTAGAATCGAATTGGTATCCCGTCAGGTCCAGTGGACTTTCCTCTGTTGAGTGATTCCAGTTGCTTTTCTATTCCTTGGACACTTATTTCGATGTCAGCCATTTTTTCGTTTGTGCGAGGATTTAGAGAAGGAACTGCAGTGCGGTCTTCCTCTGTGAAACAGCTTTGGAAAAAGGTGTTTAGTATTTCAGCTTTACGCGTGTCATCCTCTGTTTCAATGCCATCATCATCCCGGAGTGTCTGGATATGCTGTTTCGAGCCACTTACTGATTTAACGTAAGACCAGAACTTCCTAGGATTTTCTGTCAAGTCTGTCCATAGAATTTTACTTTCGAATTCACTGAACGCTTCTCGCATAGCCCTCCTTACGCTAACTTTGACATCGCTTAGCTTCTGTTTGTCTGAGAGGTTTTGGCTGCATTTAAACTTGGAATGAAGCTCTCTTTGCTTTCGCAGTAGTTTCCTAACTTTTTTGTTGTACCACGGTGGGTTTTTCCCGTCCCTCACAGTTTTACTCGGCACGTACCTGTCTAAAACGCATTTTACGATTGCCTTGAACTTTTTCCATAAACACTCAACATTGTCAGTGTCGGAACAGAAATTTTCGTTTTGATCTGGTAGGTGGTCTGAAATCCGCCTTCTATTACTCTTGCTAAACAGATAAACCTTCCTCCCTTTTTTTATATTCCTATTAACTTCCATATTCAGGGATGCTACAACGGCCTTATGATCACTGATTCCCTGTTCTGCACTTACAGAGTCGAAAAGTTCGGGTCTGTTTGTTATCAGTAGGTCCAAGATGTTATCTCCACGAGTCGGTTCTCTGTTTAATTGCTCGAGGTAATTTTCGGATAGTGCACTCAGTATAATGTCACTCGATGCTCTGTCCCTACCACCCGTCCTAAACATCTGAGTGTCCCAGTCTATATCTGGTAAATTGAAATCTCCACCTAAGACTATAACATGCTGAGGAAATTTATGCGAAATGTATTCCAAATTTTCTCTCAGTTGTTCTGCCACTAACGCTGCTGAGTCGGGAGGTCGGTAAAAGGAGCCAATTATTAACCCAGCTCGGTTGTTGAGTGTAACCTCCACCCATAATAATTCACAGGAACTATCCACTTCTACTTCACTACAGGATAAACTACTACTAACAGCGACAAACACTCCACCACCGGTTGCATGCAATCTATCCTTCCTGAACACCGTCTGTACCTCTGTAAAAATTTCGGCAGAATTTATCTCTGGCTTAAGCCAGCTCTCTGTACCTATAACGATTTCAGCTTCGGTGCTTTCTATCAGCGCTTGAAGTTCCGGTACTTTACCAACGCAGCTTCGACAGTTTACAATTACAATACCGATTGCTGCTTGGTCCCCGCATGTCCTGACTTTGCTCCGCACCCTTTGATGCTGTTGCCCTTTCTGTACTTGCCCGAGGCCATCTAACCTAAAAAACCGCCCAGTCCACGCCACACAACCCCTGCTACCCGTGTAGCCGCTTGCTGCGTGTAGTGGACTCCTGACCTATCCAGCGGAACCCGAAACCCCACCACCCTATGGCGCAAGTCGAGGAATCTGCAGCCCACATGGTCGCAGAACCGTCTCAGCCTCTGATTCAGACCCTCCACTCGGCTCTGTACCAAAGGTCCGCAGTCAGTCCTGTCGACGATGCTGCAGATGGTGAGCTCTGCTTTCATCCCGCTAGCGAGACTGGCAGTCTTCACCAAATCAGATAGCCGTCGGAAGCCAGAGAGGATTTCCTCCGATCCATAGCGACACACATCATTGGTGCCGACATGAGCGACCACCTGCAGATGGGTGCACCCTGTACCCTTCATGGCATCCGGAAGGACCCTTTCCACATCTGGAATGACTCCCCCCGGTATGCACACGGAGTGCACATTGGTTTTCTTCCCCTCTCTTGCTGCCATTTCTCTAAGGGGCCCCATTACGCGCCTGACGTTGGAGCTCCCAACGACCAGTAAGCCCACCCTCTGCGACCACTCGGATCTTGCAGACTGAGGGGCAACCTCTGGAACGGGACAAGCAGCCATGTCAGGCCGAAGATCAGTATCAGCCTGAGACAGAACCTGAAACCGGTTCGTCAGACAAACTGGAGAGGCCTTCTGTTCAGCCCTCCAGAATGTCTTTCGCCCCCTGCCACACCTTGAGACTACCTCCCACTCTACCACAGGTGAGGGATCAGCCTCAATGCGGGCAGTATGCCGGGCAACCACAGTCTTAGTCCGATCGGGGGATGCGTGGGACGAGCTGGCCGTCCCCGACAAACCCCCATCCGGACCCCCACAGTGATGCCCATTGGCAACAGCCTCAAGCTGTGTGACCGAAGCCAACACTGCCTGAAGCTGGGAGCGAAGGGATGCCAACTCAGCCTGCATCCGAACACAGCAGTTGCAGTCCCTATCCATGCTAAAAACTGTTTTGCAAAGAACGTCTGAACTAATCTACAGAGAGCGCAAACAAATCGACAAAATTTAAACGGTTATTAAAATACAAGATTGCCTAGTAAATGCAGTAATGCTGCTACTAACGCACTGCTGACACACTGCTCGGCAGCGGAAGGAGACTACGCGATTTTACACTATTCAGGTACTAAAACGCGATGCTGCAACTCGCAAATACTATAATACGCCCGAAATTTATGTATCAAACAATGCAAGTACCAAAAACACTCAAAGAAATTAAGAATTAAACTACGTAAGAAATGAGTGAGCTAGGAGTATACGACTTGCTGCTGCAGCTGCTTATCCAACGGCGGCAGGGAGCAGTTCAAGTTTCTTCATCTCCCAGTACCTACTGCAGCCTACATCCTTCTGAATCTGCTTAGTGTATTCATCTCTTGGTCTCCCTCTACGATTTGTACCCTCCGCGCTGCCCTCCTAAATTGGTGATCCCTTGATGCCTCAGAACATGTCCTACACATTGGTTATTTCTACTAGCCCTCGTCTTTTTCCTACTTGATCCTCTGCTGCCTTCACTACTTCAACCCTCAGAGCTACCCATTCTTCTTCTACTGTATTTCTTTCCCCCATTCCTGTCAATTGTTCCCTTATGCTCTCCCTGAAACTCTGTACATTCTCTGGTTCTTTCAGTTTATCCAGGTCCCATCTCCTTAAATTCCCACCTTTTTGCAGTTTCTTCAGTTTTAATCTACAGTTCATAACCAATAGATTGTGGTCAGAGTCCACATCTGCCCCTGGAAATGTGTTACAATTTAAAACCTGGTTCCTAAACCTCTGTCTTACCATTATATAATCTATCTGATACCTTTTAGTATCTCCAGGATTCTTCCATATATACAACCTTCTTTTATGGTTCTTGAACCAAGTGGTAGCTATGATTAACTTATGCTCTGTGCAAAATTCTACCAGGCGGATTCCTATTTCATTTCTTAGCCCCAGTCCATATTCACCTACTTCATTTCCTTCTCTCCCTTTTCCTACTACCGAATTCCAGTCACCCATGACTATTAAATTTTCGTGTCCCTTCACTATCTGAATAATTTCTTTTATTTCATCATACATTTCTTCAATTTCTTCATCTGCAGAGCTAGTTGGCATATAAACTTGTACTACTGTAGTAGGCGTGGGCTTCGTATCTATCTTTGCCACAATAATGCGTTCACTATGCTGTTTGTAGTAGCTTACCCGCATTCCTATTTTCCTATTCACTATTAAACCTACTCCTGCATTACCCCTATTTGATTTTGTGTTTATAACCCTGTAGTCACCTGACCAGAAGTCTTGTTCCTCCTGCCACCGAACTTCACTAATTCCCACTATATCTAACTTTAACCTATCCCTTTCCCTTTTTAAATTTTCTTACCTACCTGCCCGATTAAGGGATATGACATTCCACGCTCCGATCCGTAGAACGCCAGTTTTCTTTCTCCTGATAACGACATCCTCTTGAGTAGTCCGCCGCCGGAGATCCGAATGGGGGACTGTTTCACCTCCGGAATATTTTACCCAAGAGGACGCCATCATCATTTAACCATACAGTAAAGCTGCATGCCCTCGGGAAAAATTACGGCCGTAGTTTCCCCTTGCTTTCAGCCGTTCGCAGTACCAGCACAGCAAGGCCGTTTTGGTTAGTGTTACAAGGCCAGATCAGTCAATCATCCAGACTGTTGCCCTTGCGACTACTGAAAAGGCTGCTGCCCTTCTTCAGGAACCACACGTTTGTCTGGCCTCTCAACAGACACCCCTCCGTTGTGGTTGCACCTACGGTACGGCTATCTGTATCGCTGAGGCACGCAAGCCTTCCCACCAACGGCAGGGTCCATGGTTCATGGGGGGGATTTAAATTTTGTGAAATTAAAAATCCTGTGTATCACTACATGTATTTTTTATATAATCATCAAGAGTAGCCTCTCACATTATGAGAGTGATAAAGTAATCTTTGAGAAAATGTTCCCAATGTGATAGTACGTGTCCTAAAAATATCCAGCATCGTGAGGATCAAATTATTTGAAAAAAAACTGAAGAAATTGCAGATTATAGCAAATACCCTAGTGACAACACGTGCAAAATTTGGTTAAAATGTGCTTCAAACAGCGAAAGTTACACTATCTTTTCTCGTACGTCCTCTTCTTAATTTCGTTTAGGAATTAGGATGCGAACTGATTTTTTTACGTTCTCCTTTCTCCCTTTCGAGTGATAGTGGGAATATGAGGCTGCAGCAGCCGTGGTCGATGTGTGAAGGACGTGGCCGCCCTCCACCCCGGGCCCCTGCGGGCGTGACAGGTGCGGCGCCAGCAGAGTGCAGCTCGCTGTTCCTTTGTTCGGCTCTCTTCCTGAAGAAGAGCTCCAATTGCCCGCCCTCTCGTCTGTGTTCCTGCAGTACGCTCCGCCAATGCACAAGAGAGGCTTTGGCTACCTGCAGGCCGTGGCGTAAAAAGGGCGGAACGAGCAGTAAAATAACAGGCGGCAGGCGGTGAGGAGAACAAGGTGTTTCACAAAGAGGCGAAACCCAGACTGAAAGACAAGAGAAACCCGACATGGCGATAGGTTTACGGGAATATATAAATTGATTTGAGAATCAATGAGAAGTACACTGGCTAGGTAAAAAGATTTTCAAGAAGCTGAATCAGAATATCAGGAAAAGATGTCCTCGGTAAATGCACCGAGAGAATCTGGTGTGCTTCTCAATCGTTTTTGACAAACTGAGGTACAAATTTTTTCGAGCACGTTCAGTACCAGACGAGAGCACCATGTGTCAAACAGCGACGTTAGCCCAACCGGCTAAGGCAGTAGATTAAAAATGTGCTCCCACTATGAAGCTTAACTGTCTTTTTTTTCTTAAATTTCCACCAAACACTTGTATCGCTGTGATGACACATGTTTCTTCTGAAATGAACAATATTAATCAGGGTAATCGTTATAGTTCATATCGCACCCTTCATTTTTGAGTTGTGACTATGTCAGATTTGAGGAAATAATACCTGACCAGCCATCAAAGGTGTTTCTATAATTTCATAATTTGGCCATTAGATGGCAGTTACGTCTCTTTAATTGTCTAGAGAAGGGGCATATTCATGACAATAGAAGCGTTACATTGTTAGTTGAGCAGTGAAGTCCGTAGCGAATGGATCGTTTTTAAGAAGTTCAGAAGTGTATTATTTTGAGTGTGTCGTACGCTTGGATAGTAGTCACAAAAAAACAGCGTGACATTTCTGTCTGTGTCACTTTACTCAATCAAATTAAGCATAGAATGGTTGAATAATTTGGATTATGACAGTTTTGAAGTATCGTTTCTGGGAATTTTGCGTTACTTCAGTTTTCGTGAGTAAACTGGAATGTTTCATTTTTGTGCTTTTGCCACAAAAATTAGTGTGGATTGTATTATTTACGATTATGAGTTGTTATTTTGAGTTGCTTCACTACAGAACAATTGCTTTCTACCTTTCTCTGTCGTCGGCTTTGAAGAAGTAGTATATTTTGAGATGTGCATTTTTCAAGAATATATTTATTCTTTGCTGTTCCCTGTTCACGCAGAATAATGATGTCATCAGGACATTCGCCTGCCATTTTACAAGCTAATATAGAGAATGGACATTCTGATAATCTGAAAAGAAGTCCATGAAACAAATCCAAGTCATGAGGTAGAAAACAAAGAAAATAATAAAACACTTCATGAATTTCATTGTCATAGGACTGCATCACCCATAATGAAATCCTACAGTGAAATAAGATCAATCATTGCTGCTATTAGTTCCGCTGGGAACAGAAGCGACATTTACACTGTTGCAAGTAGATCAGAAGGTAGTTGTTCACAGCTTACTCCAATTAGTTTCCTGCGTCTGGAAACAAGAAGAAACGTATCAACATCTCAATAAAAATATAATTCCAAACAGTTATTACAATTCTTATTATAAAGACGTTCTCAGTATTAGTTGAATATTTGAACTGTTTATTGTGATTCCCTCATTTTAGTGTCTGATAACTGTTAAACTTGGATAACGTTAAACGATACTCTCATTTGACTTATACTTTTAAGTTTGTGAATGGTTTCCATAAACCTAATGTGTTTGCAGAAATAATTGCCAGAAACATAGTACTCAAATTTGTCCTACACAATATGTGACTTAATTAGAAATTAAACATTATTAACAAGCATAAATAGAACATCAAAACTGTCACATGTATATTTTTTTTAGAAGTGCCATAGCTCTAAATAATCAATACCTGTATGTCTAATACAAACACTGAAAGTGACAATAACTAAAAGAAAGATCACTTCTTTGAGGTTAATGCTAGAAATTACTAAAACGCCATTTGATCCTGGTATAATATCCATTCTCGTTAAAGCTCATAAATTTGTCTTAATAATGTTTCGTAATTGCCAAAAACATTTATCTTTGTTTATAGAATATCTGACATTTTGAGATGTGTCAATTTTGTAGCAAGAGTGCAATATGTGATGAAGTAAAATAGAAGTGAGGAACGTATGGTAGTTAAAGGCTCTGAGGTGAAGACACCACGTAAGATACATTTAAATATATTTCGCAATAATAGATTGCAAAATTTAAATTACCAGTTCGCATTTCAAATATCGCCCAGACGAATTTAAATAATGAAAGTCAATTTTTCTGGACCCGCTGATGGCACATGAAGTTTTTCGAATACGTAGTAGCTGGTATTAGGATGTTATATGAAATGTTGTTTGGCTCCATTTAACCGAGGTTGGGGGGGGGGGGGAGAGGGTTGCTTTTGTGGACTACAGCTCTGTTCACTCAGCCTAAGAATCTACTAACAACCACCACACAGTTTTCACACCTTGCTACTTAAAACAAAACGGGATCAACACAGCGGCTGAACCTTCGCTGTCGAATCTCGTCTATGTTTGTCTTTGTTATGGTTTAATGCGTCGTTAATCAACATTCAACATTAATGTTTTGGCAGTGTTGAAATAATCTTTTTTCTTTTTTTTTCTTTTTTTCCTCTGTCATTCGCAATTCCACCCGCTGTAGGAATGGTATGCTAAGTTTACGAAGGTCTAGCTAGAGAGCGCTAAAATATGGTAAAGTAAATTAAAGTAAGCCCGCGAAATATGTCCCGTTACCTTCAGTTGCTATAATTTCCTTGCTTTCGGACGGTGTTAGTGGCATAAACTGCGTTATCAACAAGTTTTGTTTTTTTACTGAATTGTACCGAGTCCTCGTGAGTTTTATTTTATTGTGAATAACTATATCTAACGTGAGGCTGAAAACAGCACAATATGAATTCATTATACAATTTACTATGCAATAATTTGAAGGAAGATTTTATGATGAAAACCAAGGAACCTGATCCTCCCAAACCAGGTCTAAACATCAATCAACATCATAAATAACGCAAAACCAGGCAAAGGTACAGGGTGAAAATTATTGAATTATATGAATAAAATCGTCGTAGCCCCTGAAAGGTTTGTGTTATGAAGTTCAAATTTCACGGTTGTCCATGGGGCATGATAGGAATTAGTATGCGCATGCGCACCCGCCTTGGTATTATCGGTCATTAGCTCGCGATAATGTCACGGTACAGTGTGCCTGAGCGCCTAGCGCTTGTGAAGACCTACTATGCGATCAATAACAGCCCAACAGTGGCTAAAAGGAAGTTTGCGACCGAGATCAAGCTGACGACAACCGGTCCAAGTGTGCTGACAGTCAATAATTTGATTCGTAAGTTTGAGATAGCGGGTAGTATTCGTGATAACACTGTTGCCAATGTTGGTCGTCCAAAAAGGTGAAAACGCCTGAAAAAATCGAGAAGACACGCGCCGTGTTTCAAACCAGCCTCAGGAAATTGATCAGACGATCTCAACCCGGAGACACTGTGACAAATCGTTTTGAAGACAATGCAGAATTCAAAGCCTTCAGCCATTAAGCCCCAGGGCGATGGAACAGCGGTTGTGTTTCGCCAACACTATTGTCCACAGAATTGATGTGAATATGGTTTGGTTTCGCGACAAAGCCCACTTTCATTTGTATGAGTTCGTCCATAAGCAAAATTAGCGCATTTTGCGGACTTAGAATCCGCATTTCGCGATAGAGAAGTCTCTTCACCCTCAAGGGGTGACTGTATGGTGTGCAATGTCCAGTGATGGAATAATGGAAATGCCGTGTGGCTAGGGCCTCCCGTCGGGTAGACAGTTCGCCTGGTGCAAGTCTTTCGAGATGACGCCTCTTGGGCGACTTTCGTGTCGATGGGGACGAAATGATGATGATAAGGACAACAGAACACCCAGTCCCTGAGCGGAGAAAATCTCCCACCCAGCCGGGAATCGAACCCGGGCCGTTAGGTACGACATTCCGTAGCGCTGACCGCTTTTTCAAAATCTAATTTTGTTCCCTTTCGTTCTTTGCATCTGCTCGGGGCGGACGTCGTAAGACACCCGTTTAAGTTCGTTGTTGACCGATAAACTCAGTGTTTTTTATTACAGAGGGCAGCCAACCTTCTGACCGAACACGCTGAGCTACCGTGCCGGCATCCACTCACCTACCAGGGGCGGACAGTAATGAAATAATCGGAGCGATATTCTTTGACGGCACGATGACTACCGACCGGGACGTGAAGGTTTTAGATGATGAATTCATCCCATTATCCAAAGTGACCCTGATTTCTACAAGATGCGGTTCATGCAAGACGAAACAATTATGTCCTGGAGAAGCACTTTGGGGACTGCTTTCTGGCTCTGGGGTACCCGGAGGCCACTGGCATGGGCCTCGGTTGTCCGCCATACTCTCCAAATCTGAACATGTTCGACTCCTTTTTGTGTGGCTATATTAAAGACAACCCGTACAGCAATAACTCCAAAACCATTGCTGAGCTGAAAACAGCCATCCAGGAGGTCATCGACGACATCGGTGTTCCGACACTTCAGCGGGTCGTTCAGAACTTCGCTATTCGTATGCGTCACATTTTAGTCAACGACAACACATTTCGCCACAATTTATCACAACAAAACAGGCAAAACATTACTGGTTTAGGGGAGATCTTTGATATTGTTTATCACTTAAATGGCTTATTTTCGTGATACACAAATATAAATAACTCGTCATTTTTAGAAGCTTTGTTATGATAAAGTCTCGGTAAATGCGACTATGACGGCTAAATATGCTATCTACAGATCTTATCTTGCCGTTAGCTTTTTGTGTTATCTAGTACTTTATTATGAAAAGCGAAGAATGTACTAATACTTAGAGAACACTAGAACCATACTTTTTATCGGAAAGGTCGCGCCACGTGCCGCACGTGATAGAACTGTAAAAAGGAATCGTGATAAAATAAGCATGTCTTTATCGACACATACATGTGTGTATCGCAGTGAGATTATACCGAGTTATTCCTGTTTCCTATAATGTATTATTTAATTGTGATGCACACATGAATGTATCTATAAATAAATGTTCATTTCATCAATATTGCTTCGGCCTACCGGTTATGATTTCTGACTTTGTAACGTATTTTCCTGCTGTTCATAGTGTCGAGATGTTTACTCCACTTTCTGTTGCTGTATTCAACTTTGTTTCTTACGTTGGATGTGTTTGATTCCTTCCTAATATTATTGTTTCGAAATCTGTCTATTGTTACAGCCTTTCACAACCCTAAGAAATCTCAGTTCAGCTGCCTCGATTTTACTTGGTAGTTATTTTCTGATGTCTTCGCAGATGTCCTATCTTGCTGCTCCTTCTTATTGTCAGTCTTTTCCGTATATTCCCCTCCTCTCTGATTCTGCGCAGAGCCTTCTCATTCCTTGCCCTGCCAGTGCACAAAATTTAAACATTCGTCTGTAGCATCAAATCTCAAATGCTTCGATTCTCTTCTGTTGCGGTTTTCCCACAGTTCATGTTTCACTACCATACAACACTGTGCTCCAACGTACACTCTCAGAAATTTCTTCCTCAAATTAAGTACTATGACTCATACTAGTGCTTGTAGCTCTCCACTTATATCTAACATTATTGCTGTTAAATTTTACGGGCTTCTTAATGTCTTTATTAAATAAGGTGGGTAACCTCTTTTCTTCATTATGCTCCGCAGTTTTTCAGTATTAACTTTATCAAAGTGATTTTCCAGGTCAACAAATGCTAAATTAAATTCTGCATGTTTCTCGATGATCCATTTCGTCACAAATGTTGCGTTGTCGAACTTCCTCTACGAAAACCCATTTGTTCTTATATTAATAAGCGCGTTACAACCATCACAATAACGGTATTTCTTGTTGATTTCGTAACTTCTCATTTGCTGTTTTATGTCTCCACACACACAAACACACACACACACACACCCACCCACACACACACACACACATACATACATACAAACACACACGCAGAGATAGAGAGAGAAATAATGGAGATCATTTAACATCCATACAGTAGCAGAGAGGGCAGGGGGGGGGGGGGAGGAATACGGGCAATCCTAAACGCGTAAGACCTCTTTCTTAATGAGGTTGAGATTCTGCCCCAATACCATGGAAGCTGATCATGAGATAATTTAAATCTGTTATAGAAGACAACGACGCATGCATCAGGAACAACCTAGCTACAATGAAACACAGTGCTTAAATAGTGTATTTTTTACGATTGCCAACTAGTACGTTTGAAGCCTAATTTCTCTAGGAAACTAAAAAGAGAGTTTTGTGCTCAACTCCGAAAGCTATGAGAATATATTCCACTGAAGATATTATCTCGGCTGTCTTAGAGTTTATCTGCTGTGCACAACGCTCCAGTGAATACATCGGAAAAGTACTTTTCATGTTCGTCGGCAGTATTGCACTTCCAGGGACTTCCGTGGCACCAACACAGTAATCGCATTAAAAGGTCGCGTAGCTGGGACATGCGCTGTATTTCACGCGAACATCAAATAGCTGTCTCACTGCTCGGTCGTGCAGTTTCCTTTTATCCTCTTGTGACATTCTGTTCATTTATAACTATTATTTCTTGTCTTATTTTTAAAATGTAAATTCTGCAGCGTCGGTGGAGGTACAATAATCAAGGAATGCTCTTCGATAGAAATTAACTTTAGCATAGAAGAACCAATTTTTGTTGTGTGTATGACTGTAGACATTACTACCATGTAAGACCTTCTCATATTTTGTACTTCTAACATCACTTTCGGAATGTTAAAACTGAATATTCTTCACATGTCTAGTCTCAAAATTTGGACGTAGCTTTGATCCTCCTGAAGTGGAGGTGTCAAGGGGCTTAAGAGGCTTGACCCATGAGAAGGATTACAGAGGTTAGACTTCCAATACGGTTATCAGCATGCAGGACGTTAAAGGATGGCCCAGGAGGGATAGTAAATATTGAGGGATATGACAGGAACGCTAATTTGAAGCAAGAACCTTCACATAGACACGTGCAGCATCCCGAACGGTTACCGACATAGAACACATTCAAAGTACCTTTGTTTTTGGGCTAGTGGCGCGCACGTATGTGTTTTACAAATGGCATATGGTTCAAATACCTCTGAGCACTATGGGACTTAACATCTGAGATCATCAGTCCCCTAGAACTCAGAACTACTTAAATCTAATTAACCTAAGGACATCACACACATCCATGCCCGAGGCAGGATTTGAACTTGCGACCGTAGTGGTCGCGTGGCTCCAGACTGAAGCGCTTAGAATAGCTCGGCCACAGCGGCCGACATGTGTTTTATCAGCCAAACATTTAGACAGTTAACTGACCATCAAGATAGCCAGATCTTGCGCCATAATATTTTTGTTTATGGTGTCGAATCAAATATGGTTGCGAAGTTTTTCGCGGCTGAGTCCTTGCATACTGTTGGATGAAGTTTGAGGTTGCACCACAGACGCTGCTGCCCTCATTACTCAGACAAGTAACGAATGTTCTCCAAAGAGTGCACTAATGCATTGAAGTTGGCGGCGGGATATTCGAACGTTTGCTGCGAACTGTACGGCATTTGTAATGTCACGTGTACGATAATGCTTACAGGTAAAGGAGTTAAAAATACATGTTTTTCAATTTATACTTCGTAAAACGCATGTAGTAATGTTTTCTTACTATTTTCCGTGTGTATATGTGTAAACCTGACAATGTAGTGAATAATATAGAGATAAATGTCAATAGACAGAAATTTGTTGTGTCTCAGAAACCACTCGGAATAGGTCATTATGTCCATACGAACCTTTTTGCATCACATGATCGTTCCTGTCATATTCCTGAGTATTGACCGTTCCTTCTGCGACACTCCGTACAGGTTCTGCCTGATTTCCTATATCGCCTTCCTTTCTTTCTTCTCACACAGTTTCAGCGCTAGGATAGTCAAACGTCAATAAAGAAAGAAAAAAGAGAGAATCATGCTCGTAGCTGGGAATAATCTATATTTCCATAGGCCGTTCTCTCTTTTTCTATTACAGCATTATCTGTACCGGCCTCCGCAGCTGGGGTCGGGAACTAACGACTGGTCGGTGGCGCTCTCGAAGGTTGGACGGTCTCGTTCGTGGTGCTGTAAGAAATTTTTCAGCTTCAGTATTTTAGCGGTAAAGGGAGTACAGGTGTTGGTGTCAAGTTCCTGATCAGCAAACTGTTCAGCAGTAACGTGTTTTAAATTCCAAATCTCCCCGCAGTGAAGACATGTCACGCTGTTGATGCTGATCCGTCCGTCTGATGGGGCAGTTAGGCTGGGCGGTTTCTTGGTGTTATCGGAGGGTAGTAGGTGATGTGCCGGACCAGGTTTCACCCCCTCCTTTCTCTCACCATCACACAACACATACATGGCACCACACTACAGCCGCACCTCCATTATGCTCACGTACACTCAACACATACACGTAAGACACGTCTCCCATATACTTGGTGGTCAGAAAGAGTCTGTAAAGCTTTTAACTGTATTGTAGAGTATGTTGTGCGCATAATTGTTGCTAAGAAAAAAATTCGGTACGTTGTACCGTTTCCGAGTTAATTAGCACTGAATTTAGCCAGTCAGGCCGTTGCAAATGCAAATTAAAGCGGCCTGACAGAGACAGTGCCGCCAAATGCTTTCTTAGAGCGATACGAATCTGGATATGGAAAGATAGTAACCATCGAATCCGAACCAAAGGCTGAACAGTCTCGTGCGCTACTGACTGCGCCACTGAAACAACTGTCACTAATTGTATCTGGCTGACCGCCTGAACTGGGGAACTTCAACGCTAATTAACTCGGAAATGGTGCAACGTAACGAATATTTTGCTAACGTTCCTCAGCACAACCTACCCTGGAACATCCATACAAGTTTGTTTCTGACCACCGTATGTAATGGGTCGTTGTGTCCGGGGGGGTTGAAACCTTTTCCGACTAGGCGGCTCATCCCACCTCTCGGGGGCTCCCAGCTAACCGTGCCTTAGAGATTTTCTTTTTACTACGTACATACTCCGCATTTTACCTTTTCATTCAGAATGTACGCACTACAAAAGGTTAAGGAAGTATCACTTTCAGATGAAACAAAATCCATATATGATAAATTTTACACGAATTTCCTACTTCATTTACAGGGAGTGGAGAGAAATATAAAAACACTGTAAGAAATGCATGCTTGAACACAAACGCAGATGCTACTCAAGCATGCAGTTTACGCTGTTGTATATGATCATCCCTGCAGTTTCCTCAATACGTGTAGTTCTGAGTGCATCATGTAGGAGCCAAGTGAATTAGAACGTGGACAAACTATTGCTGTTCGTTTGCTGGGTACTTCCGTAACCAAGATGACTGAGGTGTCTGATATCTCAGAAGACACAATATCGAACATTTATGTTGCATACAGGGAAAGTAGATAAATCATCATCCGCTAAGTCACAGCGCGGACGTGAGTGGGTATTGAGTGATACGGACCGGCGGTCACTGAAGAGGATTGTGACGAAAAATAACAGGCCGACAGCCATAAAAGTCATTTGTAGATCTGAATGTCGCACTTGCAAACTGTGTCAGCACCAAAATTACACCGTATGAGCTCCATAAGCAGGCAATGTAGGGCGAATAAGAATTACAAAACCACACAACAGTGATGCAAATGCTTGTGACAGAAAAATGCTGCCGAAGCCATAAACCCTTGACCATTGTGGAATGAAAGAAAGCCATTTGGTCGGCAGAGCCTTGTTTCACACTGTTTCCAACTTCTGGCCGAGTTTACCCCCCAAGAGTGAAACATGGCGAGGATTCGCTGATAATTTGGCCAGACAATCGGGTCGCATTACTGCCAAGGATTATTTGGCCATTTTGGTTGATCATGACCATCCCACAATACAATATTTGTTTTCCAATGGCGATGGTTTCTTCCAAAACAACATAGCTCCTGTTTCACATTGCTCGCATTGTCCAGGACTAA
Source organism: Schistocerca nitens (assembly GCF_023898315.1). Taxonomy (NCBI): domain Eukaryota; kingdom Metazoa; phylum Arthropoda; class Insecta; order Orthoptera; family Acrididae; genus Schistocerca; species Schistocerca nitens. The sequence continues at coordinate 555,160,929 of NC_064615.1, read as the reverse complement.
TTTTGTGAGCACGAAGACAAATTGTCGCATCTACCCTGACCACCATAGTCACCAGATACACTAATGGCCATTAAAATTGCTACACCACGAAGATGATGTGCTACAGACGCGAAATTTAACCGACAGGAAGAAGATGCTGTGACATGCAAATGATTAGTTTTTCAAAGCATTCACTCAAGGTTGGCGCCGGTGGCGACACCTACAACGTGCTGACATGAGGAAAGTTTACAACCGATTTCTCGTACACAAACAGCAGTTGATCGGCGTTGCCTGCTGAAACGTTGTTGTGATGCCTCGTGTTGTGATGCCACGTTTTGATCCCTGAGTCAACAGATGGGGACGTTTGCAAGACAACAACCATCTGCACGAACAGTTCGACGACGTTTGCAGCAGCATGGAGTATCAGCTGGGAGACCATGGCTGCGGTTACCCTTGACGCTGCATCACAGCCAGGAGCGCCTGCGATGGTGTACTCAACGACGAACCTCGGTGCACGAATAGCAAAACATTTTTTTCGGATGAATCCAGGTTCTGTTTACAGCATCATGATGGTCGCATCCGTGTTTGGCGACATCGCGGTGAACGCACGCTGGAAGTGTGTACTTGTCATCGCCATACTGGCGTATCACCCGGCGTGATGATACGGGGTGCTATTGGTTACACGTCTCGGTCACCTCTTGTTCGCATTGACGGCACTTCGAACAGTGGACGTTACATTTCAGATGTGTTGCGACCCATGGCTCCACCGACGCATTTCTGATCCATCATTCGATCCTTGCGAAACCCTACATTTCAGCAGAATAATGCACGACCGCATGTTGCAGGTCCTGTACGTGCCTTTCTGGATACAGAATATGTTCGACTGCTGCCCTGGCCAGCACATTCTCCAGATTTCTCACCAATTGAAAACGTCTGGTCAATGGTGGCCGAGCAACTGGCTCGCCACAATACGCTAGTAACCACTTTTGACGAACTATGGTATCGTGTTGAAGATGCATGGGCAGCTGTCCCTGTACACGCCATCCAAGCTCTGTTTGACTCAATGCCCAGGCGTATCAAGGCCGTTATTACGACCAGAGGTGGTTGTTCTGGGTACTGATTTCTCAGGATCTATGTACACAAATTGCGTGAAAACGTAATCACATGTCAGTTCTAGTATAATATATTTGTCCAATTAATACCCATTTATCATCTGCATTTCTTCTTGGTGTAGCAATTTTAATTGCCAGTAGTGTATCAATATCTTGCGGTCTACTTTGGTGAGAAGAGTGCGTGATCGCTATCCATCTCCAGCACTGTTACCTTATCATTATTTTGTAGGAAGAATAGTGAAGAATAGCATAGGATTCCCTTAACCGTACAGAACTATTCCGTGACAACTGTAAGATGTCCTGAATGCCAACTGATTTCGTACGCAGCATTAGGCGTCGTCATGTATTGTGTGTGTGTGTGGTGTGTCCTTATTTTTGTCTACCCATTGTACGTGAGCTTCCTACTTAAAAGAAACAACATGTTTAAGGAAGTAAGGCTCTCTACGTTTATTGTAACATTCCTTTAACTGTTTCCAAACTGTGTAGGATCTGAAAGTAAAATACCTATGCACTCTCAAACCTTAACCCACCTATCATCCCATATTGTGTGCGCACTAGTCTCAGCCCGACATTTTCTGCAGAACATATGTGATATTTCAAGGAGACTATACCAAAACATCCTCTAAAATTTTTTTCCATTATTTATTGGAATTAGATGTTATACGCAAAAGCAGTATATGCAAGATTTGCCACACTGCACGCTTTTTCTGAGCCACTGTCTACACGTCGCAACCGAAGCGCAGCTTGGAACCGGGATGTAGGGGAGAAGCTTCAACCCAGGCACACTTTTCAGATCTTCGCTTCTAGTCAGCCCTTTAATAGAAGTTTAATGCATCTTCTCTCTTCGTTTTTAAATGGTAGCCTTCTCTTTACGTGTACTGTAGAATTTTTTCAGAAATTAGAAGAGTTACTCTGGATAGGTAAAGTTCTTATCAAATGTGAAAAACTGTTCGAAGTTACATCATGGCCATGTAACAAGGGAGAAGATTCTATTCAAATTTAAAAGTGTTACAATCGAGAAAATGTTTTCAGTACTGTATTTAATAGCCTATGTGTTACATCACTATTCTACTACAGATCGTTCAGTAAAATCAAATTAAGGACAAGTCTTATCAACAACCACTTACAAGTTAAAAATATTTTGAAATAGAATTTACTGGTAACTAACACAAATTTCCATTTCCGAGACAGAGAAAATTGTTAAGTCATTTTCAAGTATCACGTATTCCATGGTACAATACCTCCTAGTGTCTCAAGGTACAAGGTGGTACATGACTGACGAATTACGGCTTAACACGTTACGTTACTAGTTCTAAAAGCTTGCAGAATTTTTCTTTCTACAAAACTCTAATGAATTAACAATATCTTCCAAACACTTTTAACATACTACAGAACACTTAAATATGTATAACTCGTAGTATTTATAAACACTGCACAAAACACAACCTCATGTCTCACAACGACAAAAACAGTACAAAATGCAGTCTACTGATTATTGCGGCTCTTCGTGTGGTTATAAAATCGATCACAACATTGAAGTACCGACAAAGAAACGTCATCTGTTCCTAGGCAGACTATCTCCCAGACACAAGTCTCCACTACTTTTCGTTTTCCTCTTTTATTTTAATGTTACTTATTATAGTTAACGTTCATATGAACGTTGTGGGGTTTTTCACATGCACATCATACTGTAGACGAAATATGAGATATTTAGCAATGAAAAAAACCTGACATTTAATTCTAGTGTACGTCATGAAACACTTGCTAGAACACAGGTGATATTTTTACTCTTCGTTTGCTCCGTTAGTTCCTTTGCTGTCAACCAACGACAGGAATACAGAATTATTAAGTGAAACTATAGAGAAGTAAATGAGAAAACTATTAATGTACGAGTTGGGGATGGGAAAACTCTGTTAAAGACTGGAGAAAGGACATACAGATAGCAGAAGTACTGTGACGGCCTGCACGGAGGAGAACTCTTCTGAAGCGAGGTAGGGAATCAGGCAGCTGAGCATTAATAAATAGGCGGTCCAAAAGAACCAGAGCTCGCAGAACACTGAACAATCAATAACATAACTTAGGAGACGTTACAGTTTTGTTGAGTCACAAGAACTGAGAGATAACTTTAACTAATGTCAAAGATCTAAGAAAGGGTGTCTGAACATGCCCGTTACCACTTTACCGAAGAAGACAGGAACAGACAAATGTAAAAATTGTCGGTAAATCAGTCCAACGTGGCACACCATTAAACTACTCACCAGAATAATTACAACAGGGAAGAAAGAAAAACTGAAGACGTACTGGGCGAAAAGCAATTTAGTTTCAAAAACATAAAAAATTCCCAAGAAGCGATTATGACTTTTCGTGTGGAAAAAGATCTGAATTCTTTCTACTCATTCGTGGACACAGAGAAAACCAGCGACAAAAGTCGAAATTATTCTTGTTGCGTCACGGGCAAGCATTATCGTAAATCAGAACACTCTATATTAGCATTTCACGTTGTTTACAGCTGGCTATTACCTAAACCCCAAATGAGCGTGGGTGAACGTCTATTGCAGTCATGTTTTACACATTCGATAACGAACAACTGCCAGTACCGCACTTACGAGCAGTTTCGCCTCTGGCCATATTTTTAATCGCCGTCCACCCGTTGCAAACAGCTTATAGCTGAATGCAAACTGACGGGAGAAACAGCAACCTTCCTGTGGCACAATCACAAAATGGTAGCTGAACTACAGTGTAGCAAACTCTTTAGCGTAAGTTCCTTCTTACTGTCCTATATACACACAATAAAGACCGATTATGTGTGGCTCTGATGCTCTGTCAATAATTTAACGATGTTTTCTGACGCTAATTAGAATTATAATTAAATGGAAACTTGTGTTAACAGAATACATATGTCCACGAACCGCCATGTAGAGAAGCGCTGCATAGCAGCGAACACGCTAAGCTGAAGCGAATTGGTCTGTCGCAGCCAGTCTAACACAGCGAATGTGGGAACTCTTGCCAGTAATGTGAACTGAGCAATAGATGAACGTCTAGCCAAGTAAAAAGCTCAATAAGTGGCTAGAAAGGCGCATGACCTAAGAAGCAGAATATGTCTTTGTGACTTTTTCGAATGCTTCGGTCTGATCATCAACAAATACGAGGACAAGTCAATGAGGAAAAGTTTCTTGTTTTGTTGCATGTATTGATACCACTCACTCAAAAACGACATACCTTAACCTCATTGATGTTCTTGTGCATTAGCTGTGTTATATCAGTAAATGCCTCTATTCGTGGTGATTCTACTGTATTTCACTATGTGTGCTGCATTGTTCTTATGCATCAAGGAATAAATGAGGACACTGATTCGTTTTATGTACTCAGCAGCCACAGAAGTTCCAGAGATCAATAGCAGAATACTGCTGCAGTATTGTGATGGCCGTCTTAGTAAACTAAAACTTTACGATTGGACACGTCGCTTTAAAAATCGAGGCTTATCTGTTTGCAAAGAAGAGCGTTCGAGCAGGCCATCCACTTCCAAAACGGACAGGAATGTCAAGACAGCTGTTTCATGAAGATCGTCGAGCCCCAACTGGTGACACTGCGCGAGATTTGAACATTAGTCACATTTCAGTGTTCGTACTTGAATCCCTAAACGGTCCCAAAGATCGTTGAGAACCAGCCTAATAACAGACAAACAAAAACAAGTACACCTGGAATTGCTGAAATCACTTTTAAGATGTTTTGAAAGGAAGGACAAGACATCGCCACTAGTATAGTACCCATTGATGAGATGTGGGTCCATAATAAATTACAGACGGTAGGGCGTGTCGAAACATCGATCTTCGTCTATTGCAAACAAACAAAACTCAAAAGCCAAGCTACTGCAGGCAAGTTGGTGATGACAGTGTTTGACGATATGAAAAGACCATTGTCGACCATTTCCTTTCAAAGGTTAAAATACTGAATAGTGGCAGCTACTATGAGCTACTGCGAGATTTGAAACCCAAAATCTAAATATAGAGGCGTCACTTTGCTTCAGGTTAATGCCAGCCCTGATACAGTTCGGAACACAATTCATTGTATTCAGAGTTTTGCTTTTAAGTTGATGGAGCACCCCCACCCACCAACCCCCTGCATTACAGTTCTGGCCAAGCTTCTGGTGGCATTCCCCTTTTTGGTGAAGGAGCATTTTCGTGAATCTAAGTCTTCCTCGAATGACAAGGTTGTGGAGGTGGTCCAAGCGTGGATTCCTACGATAGCACAACATTTGTTTGAGGGCAGAATGAGGAAAGTTTTTTAGTGCTACGAAATACTCTGTAGAGAAATATCGTTACTTGCAACGATATTTTTCCAATAAAGAGTTTATTTTTAAAAAATTGCCTTTATTTCTTGACTCACCCTCGTATAAATAAAGTCAACATAGAGCAACAGGTGGCTCATTATCGGCTACGGTCACTGAGAATGCTATCGGAGAAACAGGGGATTACCAAGGACACTGCCAACGCCACTATTTACACCGGTTTTAGTAGGTCAAAGAACTGTTTAACATTTCGTGCTCCTCAGCGTGTCTGACAATTGTAAGACATCACGTATGAGAAGTTTTTTATTTCCATGTGACACATATATCCATTTTATTTGCAAACCATTATTACAGGGCGTGAGACCTCGCCAACCAGTTAAATCCGGGGACACTTAGGCAAGCAGTCACCCCAGTCATGGAGCAAAGTTATATGTATCACATTTCACTTCATGTCTAATGGCATGTTACATCAGTACTTCAGTTGTTGAGTTGATTTCCAAATGTACTTCCGATGACAGCAGTCCTTTTTTTTTTTTTTTTTTTTTTTGTCATCAGTCTACTGACTGGTTTCATGCGGCGGCCCGCCACGAATTCCTTTCCTGTGCTAACCTCTTCATCTCAGAGTAGCACTTGCAACCTACGTCCTCAATTATTTGCTTGACGTATTCCAATCTCTGTCTTCCTCTACAGTTTTTGCCCTCTACAGCTCCCTCTAGTACCATGGAAGTCATTCCCTCATGTCTTAGCAGATGTCCTATCATCCTGTCCCTTCTCCTTATCAGTGTTTTCCACATATTCCTTTCCTCTCCGATTCTGCGTAGAACCTCCTCATTCCTTACCTTATCAGTCCACCTAATTTTCAACATTCGTCTATAGCACCACATCTCAAATGCTTCGATTCTCTTCTGTTCCGGTTTTCCCACAGTCCATGTTTCACTACCATACAATGCTGTACTCCAGACGTACATCCTCAGAAATTTCTTCCTCAAATTAAGGCCGGTATTTGATATTAGTAGACTTCTCTTGGCCAGAAATGCCTTTTTTGCCATAGCGAGTCTGCTTTTGATGTCCTCCTTGCTCCGTCCGTCACTGGTAATTTTACTGCCTAGGTAGCAGAATTCCTTAGCTTCATTGACTTCGTGACCATCAATCCTGATGTTAAGTTTCTCGCTGTTCTCATTTCTACTACTTCTCATTACCTTCTTCTTTCTCCGATTTACTCTCAAACCATACTGTGTACTCATTAGACTGTTCATTCCGTTCAGCAGATCATTTAATTCTTCTTCACTTTCACTCAGGATAGCAATGTCATCAGCGAATCGTATCATTGATATCCTTTCACCTTGTATTTTAATTCCACTCCTGAACCTTTCTTTTATTTCCATCATTGCTTCCTCGATGTACAGATTGAAGAGTAGGGGCGAAAGGCTACAGCCTTGTCTTACACCCTTCATAATACGAGCACTTCGTTCTTGATCGTCCACTCTTATTATTCCCTCTTGGTTGTTGTACATATTGTATATGACCCGTCTCTCCCTATAGCATACCCCTACTTTTTTCAGAATCTCGAACAGTTTGCACCATTTTATATTGTCGAACGCTTTTTTCAGGTTGACAAATCCTATGAAAGTGTCTTAATTTTTCTTTAGCCTTGCTTCCGTTATTAGCCGTAACGTCAGAATTCCCTCTCTCGTCCCTTTACTTGTCCTAAAGCCAAACTGATCGTCACCTAGCGCATTCTCAATTTTCTTTTCCATTCTTATGTATATTATTCTTGTAAGCAGCTTCGATGCATGAGCTGTTAAGCTGATTGTGCGATAATTCTCGCACTTGTCAGCTCTTGCCGTCTTCGGAATTTTGTGGATGATGCTTTTCCGAAAGTCAGATGGTATATCGCCAGACTCATATATTCTACACACCAACGGGAATAGTCGTTTTCTTGCCACTTCCCCCAATGATTTTAGAAATTCTGATGGGATGTTATCTATCCCTTCTGCCTTATTTGACCGTAAGTCCTCCAAAGCTCTTTTAAATTCCGATTCTAATACTGGATCCCCTATCTCTTCTAAATCGACTCCTATTTCTTCTTCTATCACATCAGACAAATCTTCACCGTCATAGAGGCTTTCAATTTATTCTTTCCACCTGTGATGGCCCTTTTTAGAGATGTCCATTCCTCTTGAACTGTACTGCCTACTGCGCTATTCCTTATTGCTGTATCTATAGCGTTAGAGAACTTCAAACGTATCTCGTCATTCCTTAGTACTTCCGTATCCCATTTCTTTGCGTATTGATTCTTCCTGACTAATGTCTTGAACTTCAGCCTAGTCTTCATCACTACTATATTGTGATCTGAGTCTATATCTGCTCCTGGGTACGCCTTACAATCCAGCATCTGATTTCGGAATCTCTGTCTGACCATGATGTAATCTAATTGAAATCTTCCCGTATCTCCCGGCCTTTTCCAAGTATACCTCCTCCTCTTGTGATTCTTCAACAGGGTATTCGCTATTACTAGCTGAAACGTGTTACAGAACTCAATTAGTCTTTCTCCTCTTTCATTCCTTGTCCCAAGCCCATATTCTCCTGTAACCTTTTCTTCTACTCCTTCCCCTACAACTGCATTCCAGTCGTCCATGACTATTAGATTTTCGTCCCCCTTTACATACTGCATTACCCTTTCAATATCCTCATACACTTTCTCTATCTGTTCATCTTCAGCTTGCGATGTCGGCATGTATACCTGAACTATCGTTGTCGGTGTTGGTCTGCTGTCGATTCTGATTAGAACAACCCGGTCACTGAACTGTTCACAGAAACACACCCTCTGCCCTACCTTCCTATTCATAACGAATCCTACACCTGTTATACCATTTTCTGCTGCTGTTGATATTACCCGATACTCATCTGACCAGAAATCCTTGTCTTCCTTCCACTTCACTTCACTGACCCCAACTATATCTAGATTGAGCCTTTGCATTTCCCTTTTCAGATTTTCTAGTTTCCCTACCACGTTCAAGCTTCTGACATTCCACGCCCCGACTCGTAGAACGTTATCCTTTCGTTGATTATTCAATCTTTTTCTCATGGTAACCTCCCCCTTCGCAGTCCCCTCCCGGAGATCCGAATGGGGGACTATTCCGGAATCTTTTGCCAATGGAGAGATCATCATGATACTTCTTCAATTACAGGCCACATGTCCTGTGGATACACGTTACGTGTCTTTAATGCAGTGGTTTCCATTGCCTTCTGCATCCTCATGTCGTTGATCATTGCTGATTCTTCCGCCTTTAGGGGCAATTTCCCACCCATAGGACAAGAGAGTGCCCTGAACCTCTATCCGCTCCTCCTCCCTCTTTGACAAGGCCGTTGGCAGAATGAGGCTGACTTCTTATGCCGGAAGTCTTCGGCCGCCAATGCTGATTATTTATCAAAATTTAGGCAGTGGCGGGGATCGAACCCGGGACCTAAGACGTTTTGATTATAAATCAGAGACGCTACCCCTAGGCCACGGGTACCAGTCCCTAGCAACTATATAAACTCAGTCAGAAATTACTTCTGCCCAGTGCTGATTAATTTTAAGGCGAATTAAGGCATTCTCATATATTTCACTCCAGCATTTTTATTTCACGAGATGCTGTTCTCAGCTTATTGATATTAATAATGTGAAGAGTCCTGCTCTAAGTGAATTCAGCTACAGGCTTACTTCATGAGACTTATTTCGTCCTCTGCAGTATCATGCTCCGATGTTATATTGCTGTTCTTTGTTCATTGTACTATCATAGAAATTGTATTTCGCCTAGTATGGGGCTCTGAGCACTGGCTGGCACGTGGTTTGGTAACTTAAATGTATGGAATTTCAAAAATACTCCAACGTAAATTGTCTTCCTTCGGTTCTTGAATGGCGTGTATAGGAAAAGTATTTATGCACGTGTTCCCAGTCACTTTCAATGCGGCATGGTGGTGTAAATTTGTAGAGTACTGTTAACGTATATGTAACTTCTAGTATAGCGAAAAAATTATGTTTGTTTTGAAGAACTACTGGTGTATAACTATCAGCAAAAATCAAAACGTAGTTTTTTTCCACTTCTTGACCGTCTATCTCCAATTTCCATAAATATTTATAGCAAAACCAATGAGAAGCAAAAGACGGTGACAGGAGGACAGATGGAGGAATGACTGTAAGTAATCAGAACGCATGTTTCATTAACATGAATGTTTAAACATCAGGAAAACGTCTAGTCAAAAATAATAATTCATATACTTTACAGATTTCACTTCCACCCACTACAGTTACGTTACAGAAACGGCCGCAGTCCTGCCTGGCCCTGGTCACATTTGTGTGCTTATCACGCTCGTGGTACTCTATAGGTATGCAGCCATCCTTCCGCAGACATAAAAACAATTTAACACATTCTCTATGCATGATTATAATCGCGATTCTGTGATGGGTGTGATCCACAAATCCAGTTCCCGGCTGATCTGAACTGATGTAAATGCCTGAAATGTAGTTTCACACTCTAAAAACATACAATATTCATTTCCGCTACGAGGAAACTTATTGGGCCGTCAAAGCAACTAGTTGCATTATCACTGAAAAAGAGAGAGAGAGAGAGAGAACGCATAAGGATTACATGTGTGCACTTCAAGAAGTAGCAATGTTTAAACATTATTAATTTTACAACATTACATACTTTGGATGAGTTTCGGACTCATGTGTTCTTCTTAAGGCATCAAGGCATACAAAATCACTTAAATACTACTTACATATCAAGATTTTTTGTTAATTAGACCGTCAATAGTTCGTTGAGTCATCAGGGTTATCATTAGGTCCAGATCATATGCTACCTGCAAAAACGTCCATTGCTGCTGCTGCAGCTGCGGCAATTGAGAATTTGTCCTTGTTTTGAACTATTTTTCTTCAGTGTTTTATGTCACGTTTCATTTTGCACTGAGTTTTTAACATAAGGCTAATATTGCATACTGACTTCGAATAGCATCTCCATGTACAGGGTGTTTATAAATGAATATCGGGGTTTTAACGCTTTATAGTATTTATTATATTAAACTTACAGTTATAAATGATATGTTAAATGAAGGAGCAACTCAAACATTTTTACCAAGAACCTTATACATGTTCAATGTGAGCACCATTTGTCATACGCCACACATCAAGTCTATAGCCGAGTTCTTCCCAAACGTTGATAAGTGTGTCTTCAGTGATTAAAGCAACAGCTGCTTCAATCCGGTTTCTTAATTCAGGGAGGTCTGCTGGTAGCGGAGGCACGTACACACGATCCTTGATGAAGCCCCAAAGGAAAAAATCGTTTTGCTTTATGTTGGGTGAACGTGGAGGCCATGCAAAGCAAGCTCTGTCATTGAGCCCCTTACGGCCTACCGCTTGGGTACAAATGTGCTCACATTGAACACTTATAAGGTTCTTGGTATAACTGTTTGAGTTCCTCTTTCATTTGACATATCATTTATAACAGTAAGTTTAACGTATAAATATTATAAAGAGTTAAAACGCCGATATTCATTTATAAACACCCTATATATGTAGTGCTAATAGAAGTTTATTAGATTACATTCTCTCGAAACATCGCACACGAACACAAGACGGCCGTCATATAGACACTGGTTACTATGAAAATGCTGAAAACAGTCATGGAAAACCAATCTTTCAATGTGGCTGATAATTATAGGACACATCTTGGCAAAATGCATTTCGACAATGTTGATAACTGACGGAGGTGCTACATCCTAATTCTGATCCAAGGCAGGGTAGTTTTAACTGTTTCCCTTGTCCACGTAGTACTGTTGTCACTTTTTCCAACTCCCGCTATTTGCAGATGAGACTATGATAACAGCCACTTGTGGACAGTTAACAAAACGCAGATTCCCCGCACGAGAAATTACCATGTGTTACTCTAATTAAACGTTCAGACGATGAGTCCTGGGCATCTACTTATTGGACGGCAGATGGCACAAGATCGTTTGTGTTGCGCAAAATATTTGAGTTTTCTGCAGAAAGCCTTGCCTCAGTTTCCCTAGAATTGTTTGCTTGCAAGAGCTACGCATACAGCGGTGCTCCAGCGCTTTTCGATCGTGCGGTCGGTGCGTATCTCCCAGGTATTCAGAGGCAGAGAGTAATTGAAAAGGGGAAGGCCGGTCCCTCAGGCTTCGTACCCCCTGATCTCATCGCTTCCGACTTTTTCTGTATGAGCTCTTCTTTACATTCAACAGCGAAAAAACGAAAAATTAGATTACGAAAGCTTCTTCAAAGAGTTAGACATCACGAGAGCCAAGACGAGATCAAACGAAACATTGTTTGTCTGTTTGTAGCATTTCTCTTTGCACCAGCACTTGCTCCTTGCTGCTTGATTAAGATCGTAGCTACATCTACGTGGCTTGGACACGGCGCACGGGCCGTAGTTTCCTATACTGAAACCAGCGGCTCACGTACAATGTGGGCTGGGGCGTACGGTGTGACAATGCGTATTGCTGCTTGTGTGGCTCTTTAAATGGGGATGCTCCAATAATTCAACGGGGACTATGAACAATCATTATTAATGACATCGATTTGATGCAGCTGTCGCCTGAAGAGTTGAGCGAAATTGCATAATATTGTTAAAATGTACAGTTAGCTGTATATACATAAAATATTGCTACTGAAAATTCTATTGATGACGGAGCCAGTGAATTTATTTCCGAACAAGCCACACAGGGGTTTACTGTAGCTCGAAGTCTGAAACAGCTGCACAATACACGAACTGTTCCGCAACGCACGCATTTTACATGTTTTATAGAATCAAAGTTTGAACACTGAAGTGTTCGTAACAAAGTTCGCGTTAAAGACGATATTGATGAGCAGCATTCTATTGTTTATTATAAACTGGAAGTTACTTGGACGTTTAACGGAACTTACAAAGTAAATGCCTCACTCACCTGACGATACACAATTCCCTATTTCCAGCCCTAAATTTTGCTGTAACTGATGTTCTTGTTGTAGGTCTGGTGACGGCGTTTGTGGTGGTGGTGATGGTGATGGTGGTTGTCTTCAACGTAGCACTCAATGCCAGTCTATACTGTTCCAGCGCGTTCGTGTCTGCCTAACTACTGCTTCCTGCGTTTGTTTGAACCTGCTTTCTGTGCTCGAGGCTTGCTTCCTCTCTACCCTCCCCCCCCCCCCTTCCCATGCCTCTCTCGACCACTACCCTAACCGCCCATTCACATTTTTCTCCATTACCATTTACGATTCTCTCATACCTCGGGATGTCTCGTGTCAAATAATTACTTATTTCAGTCAATTTGTGCAATAAGTTTCATTTCTGTGCAATTCGATTCAGTACTTCATCATTAGTTATCCGAACTAGTCAGCTAAACGTCAGCATTATTCCGTAGTATATTTCAAAATCGTCTGTTCTCTTCTTGCCTGAACTGTTTATCATCCCCGTCTCACTGACAGTTAAGTTTGTATTATATCGTAGCAAATTTCTGTACATCACAAACGCTTTTCTTATATGCCATCTTAGCCAATTTATAACACTCAAAACACTTGATAAAGCCACTTTTAAGCTGAAATCTTGATTGTGTGAGTGTAAATGTAACACTGTAAATAAACAACAGTCTAGTGGCGGTACTGACTTTAAAGGCTTTTCTTGTTATACACAGGCTGCATATTACACTAACGGGAAGAAATGCAACATCCTCAAGGACAAGGTCATTCCATTGACGAGTAGTGCGACCGGTAGTTCTTCATTCTAGGAGTATATGTTAATAAATTCATAACAAATGAAACACATGCCACAGTAGGGAGTGCCCCAGAAATCGCATAAATACACAGCTTATGCCCCTCTGGCGGCAAGGCAGGTGTGTATTCTCGCAAGTAAACTATCACAAAGATGCCGAGAAGCATCCAGCAACAGACTGTCGCAAGCATCGTGCAACTTGTGTTGCAATTCGATTATGATTCTTGCAGCCTCTGGAGGACGAGTAAGTTCACGTTTCATCATGTCACATGCGTGTTCATTTGGCGATACGTCTGAAATCTCGCTGGTGAGGGCTGTCGTTGTGTACCACGAAGAGCACGCTGCATCGCAGCAGCCGTATATTGACGTGCGTTGTCCGGCTGTACAAGATTATCATTTGCCTGTCGAGGAAAAGGCAGTAGAACTGGTATAACAACCTGTACAGTGTAGCAGACACTCGTTACTTTACCATGCCGTATCCCCAAACGTGACCGCGAGTTCTAACTGACGGATTCTCATGGACCCACACACGGTGAATCTTGGGGTGGGAACTGTGAGTCGTGTGGGAATGCACTCAGAAATAGACCGCTCGCCAGGTTTACAGCGTACACGTGCGCGTCTACCTCTCGCATACAGACAGAATCACCTCTTATCACTGAGTTGGTCCTCCGCCACACACCGTTGGGTGGCTTGCGGAGTATAAATGTATATGTAGGAGAAACAACAAGTGCCCGGATTTCTTTTGTGGATGATGATCTGTCACCCATTGCTTCTTTCACGATGCATCGATCTTGACGAACGTCCAAATCTGGTATAAGGCTGTGGGAATGTTTCACAGACCACTGCTGAAAGCAGCGACACATTATCGATGCAGTGCGCCCAAGATAAGCTGCTGTTCGTCGATACGACAATCCAGCTTCCCGCATGCCCACAATACGATCCCTTCCAAATGGTAGAAGTTGACCAGCACGAATAGATACACGTCGGCGGAGCACAGCTGTACTCTAGAATGAACGTTGCAAGCATGGTTCATCTTTAAACTTTGCAGCGTTACTGCCTGCAGGATAAAAACAACAGAGGGCACACAGAAAAGCTTCAAAAAAATGTTCAAATGCGCGTGAAATCTTATGGGACTTAACGGCTAAGGTTGTGCCACCCTGCTGCCACTGAACACAGTCCTTGAGGGTGTTGCATTTTTCTCAGGTTGTGTATATACTCTCTTATTTGATTAACGCCAGTTATTTTCTGGCCAAGCAGCAAATGTAATATATTAGAGCGAATGTCTCATTTCATAATCTCGTTCCCTCAACATCGTCAGATTTAATTCGATTACATTCCATCATCTTTTTTTTATGCCTGTTGGTATTCATCTTGTAACCTGTTTTCAAAGTATTATCCATTCCCTTCTAACAATACCACCACTTGCAAAGTAGGTTAGAAATCAGATTAATAATGTTGCTCACGCAGCATATGTTCGCTTTATCGGGCAACAACAAAGTTATTGACTGTGGATGGTAACGTCAGAATGGAAATAATGAGGTCACTGTAAAAAAGTCATTAATTTGGCACTTATCTTGAATGGATTCCCACCTAGATTTCGTCGAAGTCGTTATGGCTCATCTTGTCGATTCTAGGTTGATTCCACTTTGACTGCTAGAAGGTCCAGATCTATATTTTAGCAATATTTGAAGACCTAACAAATGCGTTTTTCAGGAAATTCTTAATGATCAAACAATCCCAGATCAGAACAATGGTATGGTAGAAGTAATTTTTGACTTGGTGTTCACGATCCACATTTTTATCAAACTTCTTGTAAATTCACATATACTTCTTCTTAATTGTCACATCATCAAGAAAACGGTTTTGTATCAATCTTCATATATTTAATTTCCACTTTAACCAAGTACAAGACTTGACTGTTCTTTTCCAAAGCGAAATAACAACTTAACTTTCGCCAAAGTGAAACGAAGACTGCTCTGTGCGCATACGCGCCCAAACGGTTACAAGTAAGTCAAAGATCATGACAGTCTCACAGAAATGAATACACACAAGAACCATATCACTGTAATATATCGATACATCGGAGTACCTGTACATTAATAAAACCAAATGTGAATATTGTCACAAAAATATGTTTGTTGCTTCGCAGAAAAGTAGTACGATATTACTGGTATTGAGAACTGGGGTTGGAGTGCCGTAATGGTCACGTAAATAGAGAACCATTACACCCTTCAACTGGTCACCCCAGTTCTTTGCCATGCCTGCCAATGGCATCGACAGACCTCAACATCTTTATTTCTTTTCCCTGAACTTTAAGTTCCTTACCATATTTTTCTTGACAACCTTTACTGCTTGCTCAATGTAGATATTGAATAGCTAGTCTTATTTTCTTCTCAAATACTGTCTCACTTTCATACACTTCGACTTTTATAGCTGTACTTTGGTTTCTGTACAGACTGTAAATAACCTTTCGCCCTCTTGGTTTGATGTCCTATTACGAGGGTTGACTGAAAAGTATTGCCTTCACCTTAGTAACTCTTCAACATTTGGTAGCATTGGTATGCGGCAGATACTGTCTTGTTCCGTAGCTTCTTCTTTACAGCTCCAGTTAGCGGGAAGCCTTAGCATTGTACGGTTGTGTTATTAGACTGTAAAGTATGGAACCCTGCGCAGACGGTCGGTCAATACGATTCAAGCAATGTTCAGTCACTGAATTCTTGACAACAGAATGTGTCACCCCAAAGGAGATTCATCAGAGAATGAAAGCAGTTTATGGTGATTGTGTTGATGTGAGTACTGTGCGTCGTTCGGCGAGTAAGTTTAAAGATGTTGAGGCGGGAACATCTGACCTGCGTGACAAACAAAGAATTGGGCGTCCTGTGACAGCAACCACCGAGTTTCACAAGCAAAATCTTGACAGATCGATTCAGGAACATCGTCGTATCACTCAGAGAGAAATTGCAAGCACGCCTAACAAGGGTCCGAAAAGAAAAGGGAAAAGTTTTCCTGCGGCATGACAATGCCAAACCACACTCTTCACGTGCAACCACAGCAGAACTTCAGAGACTGAATCTCACCACCGTACAGCATCCTCCGTACAGTCCCGGTTTAGCACCATCTGACTTCCGTCTGTTCTCGATAATGAAAGACGATCTGCGGGGACATCACTATGCTTCTGATGAAGACGTTGAGAGAGCTGTGAGACTATGATTGGGGAAACAGAGTGTCGACTTCGTACGTGACAGCTTCAGAAATCTTGTTCATCGTTGGCAGAAATGTATCCAATTGGCTGGCGTTTATATGGAAAAGTGAATATTGGTAATTAATGATCACATTTTAAGGATTATTTCTGCGTTTGATTTATTAAAATATTCCCATCCAAACCCAGTTAACAAAGGTGGAGGCATTACTTTTCATTCAACCCTCTTAGCTTCAGAAATTCAAGATTGTTTTTAAGTCAACATTGTCAAAAGCTCTCTAGTTCGGAAAAACTAATCCTATAAATGTAGGTTTGCTTTCCTCCATTCTATCTTGAGTCAATGTATGGAGAATGCTCAGAATATCAAACAGTTAATTTATATTTTGTATGTACGTGGTCGAATAGCCATGCATGTTAAATCGGAGGGGAAGGTACACCCAATGCGGATTTAATCCACTCCGCAGATTACCAACGGTGGTCGCTGTGCCACACAGGTGATGTGATTTTTAGGTGCCTTTCCACGACCCATCACGTGATTACCAGGCTGACTTAAATGGTAAAATGGCGGAAAATTGTGGAACTTAAAACATAAACAAAGGGTTGGCGATGGTAATAAAATACACAGGAAGCAGACAGTTAAAATAATAAGACAGACAATTAAAAAACACGGCGACAGTCTAGTTTCTGTTCGCAAGAGATATAAAAGTCACACTCAGCGACTGCATGATTTCTGTTCGCAACACTTTGGAAAAGACGCACAACACTGAACACTCACTTGAACACTGCACTAAAACGTTGTCACAGATATGACACACCAAAGCCGAGGGCAGATGGCGGGGAACCTGGACAGATGATGGGAAAGAAAAGGGGGAAGGAGAGGAAAAACGAAGTGGCGGGGGGGGGGGGGTAGGGGGAAGGATCCGACGGAGGACACCTTGTACAAAGTTGTGCTGTCAGCAGCATAGTACGCTGCTCTTCAGCCTCGAGTGGTACAATACAAGACATAAGAGAGGTACAGATGATACAATACAAATGGCAGGCAAAAAACTGTAGACACAGAAAACAATATACACGAAGCCGTTCACACTGGACAAGAAAAAAACACTAAAATCTGTTGACACGCCGCACAAACACTGACGACTGCGACGGCACAGGTGAACGGTGGAGTGTGACGGCGAAAGAACACTAAACACAAACACGGAGGCACACACACGGGACACTGATGGCGACGATCTCCGGCGCGCGAATGTTCACTGAGCGTGTACGAGTCCGGAGACCTGCCAAGAGAGGAGGAGGGGGGTGGAAGCTGGAGAGGGGAGAGCAGAGATGTCAAGGGCAGGGGGGATAGGGGGGAGGAAGGAAGGGAGGTGGGGGATAGGGGAAGCCTGGGGGAAGAGGGGTGGAGGAAGGGGGGATGGAGGGAAAAGGAGAGAGAAGGGAGGGAGAGTGCCCAAAGGAAAAAACACAGGAAGTGAGGGGTGGATCAAAGTTGGTAGGTGGGGTAGATGGAGGGGAGAAGGACATCATCAGGGAGGGGGAGCTGGCGGAAGCCACCTTGGGAGAGGGTAAGGAGGGTGGAGAGATAGAGCAGGTGGGACGTGGAGATAAAGGCACGGCAGTGGGTGGGGGTGGGAGAGGATGGGTGAGACAAGCAGGTGAGGTGGATCGAGTTTATGGGAGGTGTAGAGGATCCATATCCGTTCGAGGAAAAGGAAGAGGTGGGGGAACGGAATTAGGTCGTACAGGATCCGCGTGGGGGAGGGGAGATGGAATGCGATAGGCGAGGTGGAGAGCATGGCGTTCAAGGATCTGAAGGGATTTGTAAAAGGTAGGGGGGCGGAGATCCAGGCAGGATGGGCGTAACAGAGGATAGGGCGGATGAGGGATTTATAGGTGTGGTCCAGACCCACGTACAGCCGGAAAGGAGCTTGAGGAGACGGAGTCGGGAGCGTGCCTTGTCTTGGATTGTCCGGAGACGGGGGGTCCAAGAGAGGCGACGGTCGAGGGTGATGCCAAGGTACTTAAGGGTGGGGGTGAGGACGATGGGACGGCCATAGATGGTTAGATAGAAATCGAGGAGGCGGAAGGAAGGGGTGGTTTTGCCTACAATGATCGCCTGGGTTTTGGAGGGATTGACCTTAAGCAACCACTGGTTGCACCAAGCGGTGAACTGGTCAAGATGGGATTGGAGAAGGTGTTGGGAACGCTGCAGGGTGGGGGCAAGAGCAAGGAAGGCGGTGTCATCGGCAAACTGGAAAAGGTGGACGGGGGGTGATGGCGGCGGCATGTCTGCTGTATACAAAAGGTACAGAAGGGGGGAGAGGATGGAGCCTTGGGGCACACCAGCGGAGGGAAAAAAGGTGTAGGAATCCGTGTTATGGATGGTGACGTAGGTAGGACGTTGGGAGAGAAAGGAGCCGATCAAATGGACGTAGTTAATGGGAAGGGCGAAGGTTTGGAGCTTGAAGAGGAGACCGGAATGCCATACGCGGTCATAGGCACGTTCGAGGTCCTGGGAGAGGAAGATAGCTGAGCGACTGGAATTAAGCTGTTCCGAAAGGAGATGAGTGAGGTGAAGGAGAAGGTCATCAGAAGAGAAGGATGGCCGAAAGCCACACTGGGTAACAGGAAGGAGGTGGTGCTGGTGGAGATGCTGGTGGATGCGGCGGGTGAGGATGGATTCCAGGACCCTGCTGAAGACCGAAGTAAGGCTGATGGGATGGTAGGAGGAGACGGCGGACGGCGGTTTACCGGGTTTAAGGAACATCAGGAAACGGGAGGTTTTCCACAGGGCGGGGTAGTAGCCGGTGGACAGGACTACATTGTAGAGCCTGGCCAGGGTGGAGAGGAAAGAGACAGGAGCTTCACGTAGGTGGCGGTAGGTGACACGATCGTGACCAGGAGCGGTGTTGCGTCTTGTGTGGAGTGTAGCAATGAGATCCTGTGTAGTGATAGGGGCACTGAGTTCTGGACTCATAATTTTTTTTTCCTTTATTGAGTTTCGATTCCCCCTAAAGGGGGCGGGCTGGCAGCAGCTTATTACGCCGCTCTTCAGCCTACAGAATTTGTTTTAAAAAGATGAAGATAATAAAAAATAAGAACAGTTGGCGACTTAAAGGTAAAATGGCAGAAAATTCTGGAGCTTAAAACATAAAACACAGGGTTGATGATGCTAATAAAATACACAGGAAGCAGAAAAATAATAGACAGACAATTAAAAAACACAGCAGCAGTCTGGGTTCTGTTCGCAAGAGATATAAAATGCACACCCAGCGACAGCATAATTTCTGTTCGCAACACAGTGGAAAGACGCACAACACTGAACACTCACTTAAACACTGCACTAAAAAGTTGGCACAAATATGACATGCCACACCTGAGAGCAGGTGGGGGGAAACTGGTCAGATGACGGGAAAAAAAGGGGGGAAGGAGAGGAAAAGTGAAGGGGGAGGGGGGAAAGGAGCCAATGGAAGATGACGATCCATAAGAGGGGTGGGGGTGCTGAGCAGACGTGCCAGGGAGTGGGGAAGGCAGAGGAGGGGAGTACAAAAGGACTCGGGGGGGGGGGGGGGGAGAAAGGAGGTAGGGAGAGGGTAGGTGGGGAGAAAACACAGGATGGAAGGGGGGAGGAAGAGGGAACCCAGGGAAAGGATGGAGGAAAGGAGGGGAGTGAGGATCAGAGTTGATAGGAGGGATAAATGGAGGGAGAGAGGGCACCATCTGGGAGGGGGAGTTGATGGAAGCCACCTTGGGAAAGGAGATGTAGGGTGTAGAGACGGAGGGTAGGGCGGATACAACAGTGAAGATGTGGCAGGGGGTGGGGATGGGAGAGGAGAGGAGCAACCAGGGGGTGAGGGGGTTCAAGGCGGCGGGAGGTGTAGAGGATGCGGATATGTTCGAGGAAGAGGAGCAGATGGGGGAAAGGAATGAGATCATAGAGGATCCGGGTGGGGGACGGGAGGCATATACGGAAGGCGAGGCAGAGTGCATGACGCTCAAGGATCTGGAGGGACTTATAGAATTTGGGGGGGGGGGGGCAGATATCCAGGCTGGACTGGCATAACAGAGGATGGGACGGATTAAGGATTTGTAGGTGTGGAGGATGGTAGAGGGGTGCAACCCCCATGTCCGGCCAGAGAGGAGTTTTAGGAGTCGGAGGCGGTTGTGGGCTTTGGATTGGATGGAGCGGAGATGAGGGATCCAGGTGAGGTGACGGTCAATGGTGAGGCCAAGGTAGGTGAGGGTGGGGGTGAGGCGGACAGGATGGGCGCAGACAGTAAGGGAGAAATCCAGGAGCCGGAAGGAGCGAGTGGTACGACCTACGATGATTGCCTGGGTCTTGGAAGGATTGATTTTCAAGTGCCACTGGTTACATCATGCAGCAAAAAGGTCAAGGTGATTCTGGAGAAGGCGTTGGGACCGTTGGAGGTTAGGAGCAAGGGCGAGGAATGCGGTGTCATCAGCATATTGCAAGAGGTGCACTGGGGGGGGGGGGGGGGGGGGGCATATCTGCCGTGTACAGGAGGTAGAGGAGAGGGGAGAGGAGAGGACAGAGCCCTGGGGCACACCTGCAGAGGTGTAGAAGGTGTGGGAATTGGCATTATGACTCGTAAAAGGGTGGCAGGGCTTATATTAACCATGTCAACCGTAAGTCGATGTGAGACAAAGGCAAAAGAAGAAGAATCTACACTCTGCATACCATTCAAACGAGATTATTTAAATTATTCTAAGACTATTAAAATAAACTCTTCGTTTTACAGGTTGTCCAACGAAGGAGTCCTTTATTTCTAAATTAAATATCTCGACAACTTAGATCGTTAGACGAGTGCAACAAACGGTAGGTTTTCTTTTTAAAGCTGTAAGACTTTTATACAGAAGTGTCGAAGTAGCTCGAAAAGACCCTAACAGATGGCGCTATACTCTGTGCAGGTCGTACACCATCAGCGTGCATAATTAAACTCGTCCTCTGCAATCACTTTTTGCATTCGCATCACAATCTTTTCGAAATGTCCACCACTCGCAGTATGAAGGTGGCGAAACGAACAATGAAATCTGCTGTCACATCCTGTAGCGTCGCAACGGAAATGGATTCAAATGCAACACAGATCGCTGATTCAAACTCTTAGAGCGTGGTGGGACGGTTCTGGTAGACAGTTCTTTCAATGTGCCCCACAACAAATAGTCACAAGGAAACAGATTGGGTGAATAAGGAAGCCAATCAATACTTGCGCCAGTAAATTTGCAATAATGCCACGTAATGACTATTCCCAAAGTATTCATCGCCTGCCAATGTGGCCGAGCGGTTCTAGGCGCTTCTGTCTGGAACCGCGCGACCGCTACGGTCGCAGGTGCGAATCCAGCCTCGGGCATGGATGTGTGTGATGTCCTTAGGCTAGTTAGGTTTAAGTAGTTCTAAGTTCTAGGGGATTGATGACCTCAGATGTTAAGTCCCATAGTGCTCAGAGCCATTTGAACCATATGAAGTGTTCATCAAGAAAACGAAACACCTGTTTGGTGCGATGTGGTCTGGCCCCATCTTGCATGAACTATTCAGTGCCTGATCGATCCTCCTATGCTGGCTATGTGTCAACACGCTGTCCCAAAATTGCAACGTAAGTTCACTAGAGCTCGTTTCTAGCAAGAAAAAAGAGCCAGTAATGCCTCTGATGCAAGCCGCAGCCCAAACTGTAACTTTGGGAGAATATAGTACTCGTCTTTCACTTCACACAAATGAGGATTTTTCCGAACCCAGAATTTGCCAGTTTTATTTATTCACGATTCCATTCGGGGAAAACTGTGCTTCATCTGTGAACAAGGGGTCCTTTAAGAACATTAAATCGTGTTTTAAAACTGCGCTCTGTTGCCATAGGACTGTGTTCTGACCTGCGATGCTCCAATTCCAGAAAGGCATGTTGTTCAATGGGATACATGAATTCAACCTCTTACTTCGGTATGCTAAATTCATTCCACGTTTCAACGGTGGAGCTGGTCGGCACTCCGTATTGCAATTACAGTGCCATCTGTTAGCAGATTTTCGAACTATTTCAAAACTTTTTTACACTGTCGAGCCAAAATATTATGACCACCTACTTAACAGTTTGTTTATCCATCTTTGGAATGAAATACAACACCGATTCTGCATATCAGCGATCCCATAGTTTGTTCGTAGGTTTGTGGACATATCTGATATTAGATATCTAAGCACAGGTCATGTAATTCGCGTAAATAACGGGCCGCCGGTTTGCGTACTCGGTGATGGTGCCCGATAGCAACCTAGACGGGTTCCATTGAATTTACGTCAGGCGAATTTGGTCGCCGATACATCAACCTCAGTTCGCTATAATGCTCCTGAAAGCGCTGTAGCGTGATTCTGGCTCCGAGCCACGAGCGATTAGACTGCTGAAAGATTACATCACCGTCGGAGAAGACATCTAGCATGAAGGTACGCAGGTGTTCGCAGCTTTCACTGTGTGTTAGATTACTGCCACAGATCCCATGCAAGCGCACGAGGATGTCTCCCTTCGCATTATCTTGCTCCCATCAGCCTGCGTCCGTAGCGTGCTGCACGTTTCGGGCCGCCGTTCACCTCGATGTCGGCGTTAGTGGAGACGACAGTCAACTTAGTGTAGCAAAAATATGATTCACCCAAAGAGCCGACACGTTTCCATTGACTGACAGTCAATCCCAAAAATCTCGTGCCCTCTGCAATAGTGGTTGACGATGTCGTTGGGTCAACCTGTGAACACATAGGGGTGGTCTGCTGCGGAGCTCCATGCTCAAAAAAAAAAAAAAAAAAAAAAAAAAAAAAAAAAAAAAAAAAAAAAAAAAAAAAAAAATCGTTCAAATAGCTCTCAGCAATATGGGACTTAACATCTAAGGTCATCAGTCCCCTAGAACTTAGAAATACTTAAACCTAACCAACCTAAGGACATCACACACATCCATGCCCGAGGCAGGATTCGAACCTGCGACAGAAGCGGTCGCGCGGTTCCAGACTGTAGCGCCTAGAACCGCTTGCCCACACCGGCCGGCCCATGTTCAACAATGTACGATGAACGGTGTACTCCGAAACACTGGTGCGTGCACCAGCATTGTGCTCCTTCGGCATAGAAGCCACAGAGCACCATATAACCTACTTTACCGAGAAGACAAGCCTCAGAAGTCCAGGTTCCTTGAAGAGTGGACGTCCAACCATTTAGCACTTTTTTTTATTGGTAGTTTTACTGTCCTCCTACCTCTTTCCGTGCCGGCCGAAGTGGCCGTGCGGTTAAAGGCGCTGCAGTCTGGAACCGCAAGACCGCTACGGTCGCAGGTTCGAATCCTGCCTCGGGCATGGATGTTTGTGATGTCCTTAGGTTAGTTAGGTTTAACTAGTTCTAAGTTCTAGGGGACTAATGACCTCAGCAGTTGAGTCCCATAGTGCTCAGAGCCATTTGAACCATTTGAACCTCTTTCCGTAGATGCTCACGGCAGTAGCATGTGAACATTCGGCCAGCTTCGCCATTTCCGAGATACTCGCTCGTACGCTCTGTGTGATAATAACCTGCCCTTCGTGTAAGTCACTTATCTCATGGGAATTCCTCACTTGCAGCCTATATCCTCGCTAGAGGGATCCCCCGTCCGTGTCTGCTCCGCTTACATACTTTCGTTATAACGTCACGTGCCCGCAACGCTAACAGGCTGCATCCAACGTCGCGATGTGCAGTGGTCATAATATTTTCGCTGATCACTGTATAAATTCTACATAAAATTATTAC
This sequence comes from Schistocerca nitens, assembly GCF_023898315.1. Lineage (NCBI taxonomy): Eukaryota > Metazoa > Arthropoda > Insecta > Orthoptera > Acrididae > Schistocerca > Schistocerca nitens. The sequence continues at coordinate 555,136,843 of NC_064615.1, read as the reverse complement.
AACTTCCACAATAATCATACTGTTTGTTGCACTCTTCTATTGATCTTATCTTTATAGATACTCTAGCTAGAACTCAGGGACTACGCTGGACACCATGTACGTTGCCTGCACTCCAGAACAGTCCACTTCAGTGTTGCACGTAATGCCGAAGATAAGGATGATTGGAGGCGACGTCGAGCCTGCTGTGATGAGTTGGGCGAGATGTTTGCTTTACGACGTCGGGCATCACCACCCCCAGTTCATCTTTACGAGGCTGTGACCGCAGCGCCGCCGCAGATTGCTGCAATGCCACCCGCTGTGCGCCGGGAAGGAGCCGTCGCGACGCTGCCAGATTAAGCGCCGTCGACGCTAGACCGCTGCTGGCGCACATAAGGAGACTTACACGACTCTCGCCACTTTGGCAGGAGGCGTCCTGTGAGACGCTCCATTACAGCGCTGGTAAACTCCCGTTAAACAGCGACCACGCTTCTCCGTCCTCCCGTGGTCCCACTGATCATTTTCAGATGAGCCCCAGCACAACGTCGATTGAAGTCACAGGCGTAAACTTGCACTTATTACTTTGGAACTGAGATCAGCGATAATTTTATAAAATTCAGAAAACTGTTTCAGTTAATTTCTTTCTTGCCAGAATACCTTTTGGCAGTGCACTGACTCCTTCAGGTGCCCTAGTAATGTTTACATATAAGTGCTATCAAGAAGATTTATGCGATCTCGCAAAATTACCGTCAAATGAAGTGAGAATGTCCCAGATTTTATGGTTTTTCTTACACAGATTCCATACAATGGTTGTATGGCTTTCACGTTTTGTTATAACGTTGCTACACATACCCTCTTGCAGAACGTGGGTCAACGAAATTTTTATCTCTCGAAGGTAGGGAGGAATACAGTTCCTGCTGTGGAACATCCTCATCCTGCATGTAGGTTGAGAGTGTGCCACTACTCATCTGAGCCTCAGTCTTACCTCTCACTGACTCACCAGGAAAATAATTTACGCTTGAAAATTCACTATAAATTTCCAGTTCTGGGGGAAGAAAAAAATTTTTTAACTTAATTTCAGGAAAAAAATAAATTTATTTCAGAATAACACTGAACCGTTAAAAACATTATTGAACGATTACGTTGCATCAGTTAGAAAATACAAACCACCAATATCTGTCATGTTTCAGATTTTTCATATGTTCTGAGTAACAAAGTCGTCTAATCACAATCAAACTTTCCCTTGTCCTTTATGTATCGTGGAAAGTAAGTAATTTTTCCTTAGTTCGAAAAGTGTAATTCAAGTAATGATATGGGAAAATCATACGTTGAAAGCATATCAAACGAAAAACAATCATCCTCTTTACTCTGGTAGAAAATACAGTTTCTCTAACCAAAGTCCTAGTAAAAAACCCTTAAATTTGATGTTAAGAGATTTGGAATGTATGCCGTATCATCAACGGGCATAACAATTATTTCTGTCAGTGGCGGTAGGCACCTGCTAACAACTCTTAAAATGGAAGCGGAACCTAATATTTCTATTATCTAACAAAGAAGTATCTAGGTACCAAAAGTATGTTTCAGAAACAATGACAAGGGTTCCAGTGATAAAATGAAATTAAAATGTCGCCTGAACTCTCTTTTTAGCAGCTTCTCTGATGGATATCTTCCTATTCTTTATTTCTTCCAATAATGGCCATAAATGTCCATCAGTGTAATTGCGACACCACCGTCCTTCGACCTTTCTCGTGTATGCACGACCCAAATGTGTAAATAACAAAGGAAAATAGAGGAAAAAATTAGTGGCACACACTCAGCTCCATAGGTCTTGTCTTCTGCGAACTTCATGTCTTATATGGAAACTATTCAATTTATGAAAACGACACTACACAGTTACCTTCTACAACAGTTATAGCATTGATGTACTAACTTACCATCCCATGATTTAAATTACTTTACAGGGTACAAACATGACTATATCAAGTTATCAATAAAACTCACGTGAAGCAGCCACCAATCTGAGTGGATACTGATAGCGGGGATGAGGCTAAATAGACATGGCAACGAGTCCACCGTGACCGTAGGCGACACCAGCGAACCTTAGCGACCATATGGAAACCCCTATTTCCGCTGAAAAACCGCACGTAAGCGTCAAATCCGTCGTTGGCATATTCATACCCACCAAGGCACAATCTCACTCCGTTTAACAATATATATTTTACGTGAGCGAAGAAAGGGAATTTTTGTCTTACGCAACGGAACTAAAAGTTCACATTGGCATCAGTTGTAAGCTGTTGGCTCGTGTAGTTGTCAGTAGGGTTGTAGCTCGCTCGTTCGCTCGCTCATCGAGAGTACAGCGCTGCTCCTCCTACAGGTCAAAAAATTAGTCGACGGGACCAGAAGTTTCAAGGATTTAGAAAACACAGCAACCACCCAACATATTCGAGCACGAGAAGGGCTCTCCGAAGTTTCGTGTGTGTCGCACAATTTCCGTAAAAACGATTTACAGACCATACTTTCTTACGGGACAGGTGGTTACAGGTACCACGTATACGGATATGATGGACATCTATCTTTTTCTACAGTTACAATAACTTACATAAACTTTCGTTTTCCAATGGGACGGAGCAACACCGCATTCGCTCGTTAATGCCACAGCTATAGCCGTGAGTTGCGCACGGTCCTTGCATTACACCAATGGCCTTTAAGGTTACTCTGAGCACAGTGTACGTGATTTGGGTTTTATCGGTCTTTGTAAAAGATCCAGTTTATGTATCAGCCCCTCCCCCTATCGCCCCCACCCTCCCCTCACATCCCCACAACTACTAAGAACCTCAAGTGAACAACGACGCCGTATAGAGACATCAGTAAATGCACTATCTCTAGGCACGCTCGCAAAAGTATAAGATTACGTTGACTGTCATTTGAATGTTTGTCCTGTACATTAGGCATTCATGAAAGTTAAATGAAAACTTCGATACTTTAACTGCAGAAAGTATCCCAGTGTTGCATACCCGTGCATGTGTGAGCTTACACTTAAACGATACACTCTTGTAAAATTGTATGGTCCTTTTCAGAATAAAAACTTTATAGCTCTACTCATGAGCTAAAATTCACCCCAAGTTTCTGTCTTCATTCATGTAGAAAATCTAGATGAATCTTTTTTGAACACCCGGTATTATACTATGTGAAAGACTTGTCTGAAGTGTGATACCAATCAATACTTACCTGATAAGAGCAACTTACATAAAAGGTCCACTTATTTTCAGCACTCGTAAATGAATGTTTTTCTCGCAACAGAAACAGCATACAAAACATTGCCTGATACATATTAACATCATATTGAATTTTTCTTATCATGGGTGACATTTCCCCTCCTACTATTAATCTGACGCACCTCATAAAATCGCTGCACTTATAAAAAGAAGTGCTGTACAAAATATATTTTACTATCGGTATATGGACACCGTGCGTTCGCAGAGTTCTGCTGAAGTACATCATGGCAGTTTATTTTGGTTAACATAAGGTGACTGCAGCAGAAATTGTGTGCTGCTTCTTCACAAACACTCCTCATAATATCACTGTCCTGCTGAATAAGTGTACCATCCAAAATTACTTTCCTCAATAGATCACAAAAGACATCGTTGTATCAGATGTTGTACATGTGTACTACGTGTTGTGTAGCTTCTTTTATAGCAATGCGCAAGTGATGATTAGAAACATTTTCAGTGCATGTGGGATATTCACATAGCTGCAATATCATATGATCTCTACATATAACTAATTTAAGTTCCCTGTCGCATTTTTCTACTTGTATGTGAAGTCTCGTCTCAGAAACTTTTTTCATATGCTCTTCACTAATAGGCAAACTCACTGACAAGAAATGTTTGTGCACGTAATTTATAATTATAATTATATATGATGAGTGGGTAATATATGTTACTGCTTTGTGTTCCATATTTAATTCGCGTTTAGAGTAACATCTCGACGTAATGATGCGAGATGCAAGCCGGTCAGCAACAGAGGAGGCGGTATCTGGCGGGAAAAACAGTAAACAGCCGCCACAACTCTAGAGAGCAGCGAAGACCGACAGGAATGTATATACACACAATGCTTGATTTGTGACAGGGCGTGCTGGTAGCCGTACCGGTACCCCTAACCAAAAAAAAGCTTTAAAATAACGTTTTAAGTTGCCTAAATAAAAAATTAAAGAAAACACTCCCAGGAAGGTCATAGTACCGGAATCTCTTTTTAAAATTAAACCCGGAATTGCCCTGGTATACAGTCTGCCAATTTTCTAATAGAACTGTATAGTTTCAGTACGCTGGGCGCAGCTGCTTTGCGTATCTGTGATGCGATTTTATAAACATCTCCATGGCAACACCTCTTTATAGCTTCTTAGCACTATAGACGGCACCTGTTTCTGCTTACAGCCGATTGCGCTTTGTAGTTCAAACGTGTCAAAAATGCTGCCAGGTGTCAGAGATTTCCTCAAGGTGACTAGACCTTACCAGTGTCTTAAGAGTAAAGAGTAGATTTATTAAAATTTCATGCATGATGCGTCTTTTTTTTTTTTTTCAAGTATCTCAGTGATTACGACGTCATACCTCTTGAACCATGTGTGGTACAATGATATATTTGTGAAGGTTGTAAGGAGTGTGTCAGAACTCTCCATTGTACTGAAAACTATATAGCTAACTTAATGCTATTCTTTGCATTGGCCGGCCGCGGTGGTCTAGCAGTTCTAGGCGCGCAGTCCGGAACCGCGCGACTGCTACGGTCGCAGGTTCGAATCCTGCCTCGGGCATGGATGTGTGTGATTCCTTAGGTTAGTTAGGTTTAAGTAGTTCTAAGTTCTAGGAGACTAATGACCACAGATGTTACGTCCCATAGTGCTCAGAGCCATTTGAACCATTTTCTTTTCATTCTGTAAGCACTCAGATATCGATAGTAACAATCTGAAGGCGAAACATGGGAGCGTGATTCTAAGCATTGTTGTGAGACGAGGCCTGTCTGCCACAGTTGAAGTGTCGGTCGACAGCTCGGAGTCGGAAGACGTGTCACGCTACCCTCACGTCGGTGATGGCAGATCTTACCACACTCGACGCCTGATTTCATTTATATAGCCAGGAGAGATTTAGATGGCTTAACTACGCTTGAAGATGGAATTCACGGTAAAAGTCGCAAGCACAGAGCAAAATCAATTGCAGGGTCATGCTCGTGATTGTTAGTCCGAGTTGGCAATAATCCCATGTCTTGCTTGTAAGTTAAAGAAGTCCCCTTATCCTCCAAATAATAATAATTGCTCTCCACATCTAAATAATATGATGTGGTTATTAAATGTTAATGTAACTTTGAAATTGAAATAATTTGTTAATCTGGCACTCAGCCATTGTTGATACTATGTAATTGTCATTGTCTGTTATTGCTATCTGTAATTTAAAATAGACTTAATTAATGAAATCCCATCTCACAAGTTATTTAGTAGTTAACAGGACCCAAGCGAACTCCTTTTTATTAAATTCGTTCTGCTGCATGCTACTGTGAATTGCTGTAAACCACACGGAAAATGGCAGTCATCTAAAGAGGTGATGCAAAACTTAGGGCCAAGACAGAGACACTGACACACCACAACATGTCAAGTACTCTAATCCAGTAAATTCCGTTGCACAAGTCAGATTTTGTATCACTAGTAAAATTCTTATTCAAAAACGCAGTCAGACTGCTTAGGTATTCATTGTTACAGGTTCATTTGTTTCTGTAGTTTTTCATATTCAAATACGCAGTCAGATAGCTTATCCAATTGTTAGTTTTAAGTTTTTCATGTAACGATCTGTCGAGGGATTAAATGGCAGTGAAACTGACACTCATACAACACGCACACAGTGTTATGCAGGTTATATTCCGTCTACTGATGGCTCAGGTTGCTTATCGAGTCCACTTTCACAGACGAACACAGGCATATTTACTGTAGGATCGTCACATATTGGTTGCATATATGCTACAAAGTACATTCATCATCATATGTGAATACTGTCTGGGAAATAATTTGCGAATAGATTTATTTGGAAAGAAATGACAAATTTAAACATAATGCACAATGCAGCAGTTTTTCACGTATCTTGTTATTTATGACGTCATATCACCTGAAGTATGCGTGGTACAACCACAAGTGCTTTTCAGCGACATATGTGCACACTTCCTGCGAAATTTGTAACGGATAGAGTTAGTACCACACAAGTAATAGCTTTAAACATAATGCATTATGCGGCAATTTTTCATGCATCTCATTATTTATGACGTCATATCTCACGAACTACTGTATGATGGATAGGATACGGTTTTCACTAATAGACTGATTCATCAGAAAGGCCTTTGTACAGTGTGCTACAAAAAGTGTCGAATATTTTGAGAGGTTATAGTGCAGAGCAGAACAAGGAAAAAATGCCCCGCAAATATGGGCTCTAAAATGCATTCCTTAAGAATTATGAGCACGTTTCCAGTGGAAAGGATGTGTTTCATGGTATCGAAGATGAACAAGTGTTCATAGCTCTTGAAATATGCACTTTGGAGCTCATATTTACTGATCATTTTTGTCTTGTTGCTGTCCATACTACCACCTCTCAAAATATTCGACACATTTTTGACACCTTGTGCTACGCCAGACAAATAGTATGGCCGTAGATAGTTAGTGCCATCCATGAGAGGCCCAGACAATTCGCTGGTACGAACATATTTATCACCAGCACTACACGACGTTACGCGCTAAATGCAGCTTCTTCTGAAACACAGACGAGTTATCCACCTAAGCATTTTCATAGGTCTTTTGTTCTTCTTCTTCGTCGCGGATGGGTCACTTAGGACCATGCGTAATCAACATTTGTTGGCCTTCCTTTTCGCCCAGTATTCCTTCATACACAACGAATGGGCTACCTTCCTTTGCGTAGACCACGTATGTTGCTTAGTTTTTCTGTCCTCTTCCACAAAACCCATTGTGTTTCATTTAAAATACTTCTGTATAATCCTCCAGTTTTTCAAATCCTTCTATAGTATCTTCATCTCCCCGAGACATATTAACCTATCTTTGAGTTGCCTCTGATACAGGTAACTTGAAAACCAGTATAAGTACTTTAGCGTAATTTCTCCTACCTTAACGCAGTTCATAGTAAGAACGTTTTGCCCTGTAATACAGCAAAAAATCCCGCCAATGCTCTCTCTCTTCCTGGTCAATGTCACCTTCTGAAGAATGGCCTCTTTCTTTTCGTCATCTTTTGATGGAAACTTCCCAACTGATGCGTAATACAATTATACTTTACGTATACCAACAAGTTGTGCTATACTTGAGTTGAAAATTTTAGGTATGGAAAATGTTTAATCTGGAAAATTCGATGGCTATCATAACGATTAACTGTCACGAGAAAATTAAGGTCATCTCCTCATCAATGTCATGGTCGTCAAATAGAAATTATCCCCTGTTTTACTGTCCCATACTTTGTTCCATCGTGCGCTATTGGTAGTTTCCATTAAACAAATATTCACAGTGCACTGCACATGCAGTGGTTTACATATAAGTAATTAGCCGCAAGGCTAGTCCAGCGATTTCAGTGAAACTAAAGCGTAACCGTTCTGGTTCTTTTATTCAAATCTGCATCACTTGCGGTATTATCATTAGGGGAATGTACACCAATTCAGGCGTATATTCGTTAATGACTAGAGTTCGGAAAGTAAATCTTTTTCCAACAATTGCTTCAAATTTTCTCCAGCATTTGGATTATAGGTTTTTTTTTCGTGACATCAAACAGCAGGTAAACAGTTTACGTAACCACTGTAGTGCTTACCTCGTGAGGGACTTCACAGAAAATTGACAGGCGGAGGTTGCTACTAGTTAATGCATCCAATTATTTGCTTAGATAAGGCCATAACTGCGTACCTGGCGTGGTATGCCGGTAGATCACATGTCACTGAGGCGATTTTCCATAACCTTAGAACGAATAATGCAGCAGCGACCATTTTCGCTTGAAATTAATCGAAAGTACAGATAGCACATTAGACGAAACTGAATGTAGATATCAACAAACCAGGAACATAACAAGCTTTTTTTCAGAGGCAAGTCCTCGTAAGTGGCTCTTGATGAGTACGAGAGTAAGATATAAAGTTCTGAAATACTGGATTCTTTCGGTCCAAATTGTGTTTTTTTCCACGTAGTGTTCTTGGTACCAGGTTTTCATAAACATTTAATGACTGACCATTCAGTGACATATTGTGAACTTCAAAATATTTTTAACTACCGACGCAATTTTGGGTTATCCACCACATAAAACTCTATCACGATTAGCTTCAGCTACGCATTTCTTAACTGCTGACAATGAAAAATCAGATTCCTTGCAAATCATCAGCAGCTTAAGATGAATTTCCGTTGGTGTTAAATCAACCAAAACCGTTAATTTTATGACTGTTCGATATTACAGTTCATCCACGTGATCCAAAAGCACTCGACGATACTACTTGTGAAAACAGTGTAAAAATAAACTATTTCAAATTGACTTAAGTTATTGCGCAACATTTAGCACCATGACAAAGCGAAACTTTATTGATACCAATGCCAACACTTTAACATATCATGATCGTTTCAAGTTCTTAATAAACAATATTACATTCAGACTGTATACTTTTCTTTGTGGATGTATCAGTTCTGCCACAAGTTACCAGATCTCATGTTCATGTTGCCTGTTTCTGACAACCAACGTGCTTACTTGTTTCTAATATATAATAATATTGTGAGACATAGTGCGTTGAAACTGAACATGACGTAAGACTTTCGTAAGATAACAGAAACCGTAGCGAACTCACTGGTATAGTATTGGTTTTCCTCGTGAACCTGTTAACGAATCCATATCATTGGATATGGTGAGATTTGAAACCGACAATAGGTTTTTCTTCTGTACACTTGAGGTTTATAAAAGTTTTCGTCGTTTATACTCTCCGATATTTCCCAGCTGTGATAATTAATGGACTGTTATTTTTGTTTCCACCATTTTTATAAGTTTTATTTATTTTAATCGATACTCCATCCTTTCGACTTCATAACCCTCCTAGACATTCATCAAAATGTCATGTTCCAGCTCAAGTACTGGTATCTTATATCGCTATACAGGGTGTTACAAAAAGGTACGGCCAAACTTTCAGGAAACATTCCTCACACACAAAGAAAGAAAATATGTTATGTGGACATGTGTCCGGAAACGCTTACTTTCCATGTTACAGCTCATTTTATTACTTCTCTTCAAATCTCATTAATCATGGAATGGAAACACACAGCAACAGAACGTACCAGCGTAACTTCAAACACTTTGTTACGGGAAATGTTCAAAATGTCCTCCGTCAGCGAGGATACATGCATCAACCCTCCGTCGCATGGAATCCCTGATGCGCTGATGCAACCCTGGAGAATGGCGTATTGTGTCACAGCCGTCCACAATACGAGCACGAAGAGTCTCTACATTTGGTACCGGGGTTGCGTAGACAAGAGCTTTCAAATGCCCCCATTAATGAAAGTCAAGAGGGTTGAGGTCAGGAGAGCGTGGAGGCCATGGAATTGGTCCGCCTCTACCAATCCATCGGTCACCGAATTTGTTGTTGAGAAGCGTACGAACACTTCGACTGAAATGTGCAGGAGCTCCATCGTCCATGAACCACGTGTTGTGTGTTACAAAGGCACATGTTCTAGCAGCACAGGTAGAGTATCCCGTATGTAATCATGATAACGTGCTCCATTGAGCGTAGGTGGATGAACATGGGGCCCAATCAAGATGCTTGTACTGTAGAGCATTTAGTCGCATGTCAACACAAGCACCGAAGTCAACATTACCTTCCTTCAATTAGGCCAACGGGCGGTGAATCGAGGAAGTACAGAACATACTGACGAAACTAAAATGAGCTCTAACATGGAAATTAAGCGTTTCCGGACACATGTCCACATAACATCTTTTCTTTATTTGTGTGTGAGGAATGTTTCCTGAAAGTTTGGCCGTACCTTTTTGTAACATCCTGTATAAACATTACAATCCAATAACGGATATCAAGCTAGTAAGACAGATGCTTTTATTCTCAGCATTTGAAAAAAGTTAACAGTTTTATCTTTGCGGCAAATTAGCATGGTCATGAACGCAAATGTATGTTTCCAAAGATACGTTGCCCTCGATAAAAAGCACGTCAATGCCACAAACTGCTTAGGACAGGAAAGGGTGGTTTTTAGCGTATTTTAAAGCTCCATTTCGCGTTAGAAAGGGTTCATTTCATTATATTCGTTTTATTTCCACAGAACACGCCACTGCTCACGTGTAGCTCTAAATGTTTTGCGTTTCTTGTGACGTATCCCTGTGCGTCGTTCATTTTTGTGAGTAAAGGCTGACGTTAACATTACAAGCTACATTATAAAATATGCTGTAAAAACAACTGACAAGTTTTAAACTGGACTCCCTACGCAGACGTTGAAGATACGAGTGCAAAGTATAACAGCAGCCGATTTAAGCTAACAGGATTGTACTTAAAACATCGAAAGCTAACTTATGTAATCCATGTCATGGTCGGAATGATTATAAAATTGTATATTACTGCAATGTGGGAAGCAAGTAAAACTTTCATCGACAAACATAGTTCGCGCGAAAATTAATCAGGCAATATGAAGAAGCTAAGCTCTAGCATGAACTCGATAAAAGTGATGAAATGGGAAGACATGAGGTATAATCTTCACCAGAACGTAATTTAATAACTGGTAGCAATTGGTTTAAGAATTATCAAAGATGTTTGTATACATGGAAGAGACCTGAAGACATAGGCAGGTTCCAACTAGATTACGCGGTGGTTAAACATACGCTTAGAAAACAGATTGTTGCCTGCAGTGTATTTCTATGGACACATCTGGATTCCAACCATAACTAAATGGTTCTTAACTACAGATTAGAAGTGCAAAAATTACAGAAGGGTAGAAAATTGTTGAGATGATATCTGGATAAATTGAAAGAATCAGAAATATTTCAGAGTTTCGAAAAGAACATCAGGCAACAGTTAATTGAAACACCGAAAAGAAATACACCAGAAGAGGAATGGGTATCTTCGGAAGATGAAATAGTGAAGGTAGCAGAGGGTAAAATAGATAAAAAAAAATCAAGGCGCAGTAGAAATTCTCAGGTAATTCACGGGGGTGCAGCAAATGAAGCAGGGAAAAGGGAATACAGGCGTCTAAAAAATGAGATTGAGAGAAGTGCAAAGAAGCAAAGCAAAAATTACTGCAGGAGAAAATCAGAGCTGTGGTAATATTCATGACCATGGGTAAAATAGGTGCTCCCACAGGAAAATTAAATTTTGGAGAGAAGAGAAGCGGCTGTATTCATATCAAGAGCTCAAATCGAAAACCTGTACTAAACAAAGAAGGGACAGCTAAAAAGTGGAAGGAATGTATCGAAGAACTATGCAGGAGAAATTAAAGTGAAGATAATATTATGGAAACCGAGGGAGGTGACGCAGTGGTTAGCGCACTGGATTCGCATTCGGGAGAGCGAAGGTTTAAATCCCCTTGGGCCATCCAGATCTAGGTTTCCAGTGATTTCTGTTAATCTATCCCGGAAAAAACCTGGATGGTTGCTTTGGGAAGGGCGCTGCCGATTTCCTTACGTATCCCTTTTTAATCAGAGCTTGTCCCGTGTCTTTAATGACCGCGTTGTCGACGAGATTTTGCTCTCTCATGCTCCTTGTTTTTTGGAAAAACAAGGTAGATGAAGATCTGACGGGAGATATGATACTGCGAGAGGAATTTGACAGAGCACTGGGAGACCTGAGTCGAAACAGAGCTCCACATCAAAAGGAACTCCGTCGATATTACTGATATTCTTTAGAGAGCCGGCTATAACACAATTTTTCTACATCATATGCAACAAGCATAATACTAGCGAAATATCATCAAACTTCAAGAAGACTTAATTATGCCATCTCAAAAGAAGGAACGTGATGACTGTGGTGTCACTGCCAGACACCACACTTGCTAGGTGGTAGCCTTTAAATCGGCCGCGGTCCGCTAGTATACGTCGGACATGCGTGTCGCCACTATCAGTGATTGCAGACCGAGCGCCGCCACACGGCAGGTCTAGAGAGACGTCCTAGCACTCGCCCCAGTTGTACAGCCGACTTTGCTAGCGATGGTTCACTGACAAATTACGCTCTCATTTGTCGAGACGATAGTTAGCATAGCCTTCAGCTACGTCATTTGCTACGACCTAGCAAGGCGCCATTATCATTTGCTGTTAATCTTGTGATGCCTGTACCGTCAGACCGATGTTCACCAATTATGGATTAAAGTTAAGTATTCCAGAAGCTACGTACTTATTTTACTAGTCTCAACTCCTTTAACTATTCCAGACCTCACGCCAGCCTGCGTGAGCTTTCACGCTTGCCTTTCGGTCTCCCGTCCATTGTGGATTGGCTGTCCTGCCAGTCCATAACAATGACACGTGTGGATGTTACCAAAGTACCTGTTTATTGCAAAATGCTGTCAAGGAATGTTAACAGAAGAGTGGAAAACTCGGGGAAGATCGTTCTATTAACTACCTCCTCATTAATTATCCGATCTACCCATCTATTCTTCAACATCCTTTGTATCACTCCATTTCAAAAGCTTATATTCTCCTCTTGTTTGTGTCTTTTTCATCCACATTTCTCTTTTTTGTAAATAAATACTTCGGACAATCACTTCCAGAAAAAAATTTTCCCAAACATAAATTTATTTATTAAATAAAAAGTTTTTAAGATAAAAAACTTTTAATGCCTAGATTTCAATGTCAGGCTTCACTAGTAATTTTCCTAGCCGGTCTACACGAGGCGTAAACAATTTATTTAAAATTAGGCAGAAAATTGCTAATGAAGTGCTAAAATTAAGTGTAATAATAAATATACTACGTTTGACATTATCCTCAAATATGCCAGAATTAATATTGCCAACAGCATCTTATGTACGAGACAGTCAAAAGGAAAAGTACACATCTGTGGCTTAACCTTCAAATACGTGAGTCCTGTAAGATTAAATCCTTTTTGACCAAGCAAACCAGGCGTCTAGAACTACGATTACAGAATACGATATCATGTAACGGAATTCAGTCGTATTATTCTCAATATTGGTTGACTTGTAGAGAGATAACTTGAACCTTCCGTAATAGACATGATAAAAAAGTTTCTCATTTATGCATAGAACAGAATGCAGTTAAAGAACAGTTGACTCAAAGTACACCACTTTCATGTCAACGTAGTTAGTTCGATTTTTGTTTAAAGATGAAGAGGAATTTCTTAACGAAGGTCTGGGTTTCAAAGTTTTTCCTGCTCTTAGGTCCTATAAGTTAAAAGAAATAATTGTTGAGATTAAAATGGCCGTGAAGTAAGCTAAATTGAAAACGTTTAACGCCACCAATGTTGCTATTAAAACAAACAAAAATGTTAGCTATGCAGATAAAGTCAAACGCAACATCTAATAAATATCTTCACACTTTAAATAACCTTAACAGGAAACTTACAACAGAACGAGCTATAGACAGGGATAATGTTGCAGCCATTTTTAGGATGAAGATTATTATATCAGCAAAATAGAAGCATTCTTCAATTCCAACTGTATCACTGAGATAAAAAAGGATCTTACCAATGCCTTTCAAACTAATCTTAAAAGAAAAATAAATTTCCTATTTACGGACGCAGAAAAAAGATCTGTTAAAATGATAAATCCTACTATTCCACAACTAGGTTTACAAATAAGGGGGAGCATAAAATAAAAAAATTATGAGGTCTATAGTTAAAAATATTACATTTGTCAGTTACAGTCTGAATCGAGTACTAAACAAAAAACTGAAATAGATCGTCACCTTTCAGAATTCATATAATGTAAAAAGCAGTTCCAAACTTGCTAACACGATGGCTGACATTAAATTACCCGATAACATTAAAGTTGTGCCCCTGCATATAGCCAATTTAAACACCAACGTCCCCATAAAACAGTGATATTTAAAAAAATAATTTGCTGACATAAAAGACTGAATGTTGGTGAAATTATTGAGCTTATCGAACTGAAGGTATGTCATTATCCTATAACCATTTTTCTTTTAACGTTAAGGTTTAGTATCAGATAGACGGGCTTGCAGTCGTCAATAACTTAGCTGCCACCTTAGCGTAAATTTTTATCAATGGTCTTGAAAATAAATTCTTCCAAAGATATACACAAAACAGTATACTACAAGCGATACATACTTGACGTTCTTCTTTTATTTAATAGGAACGATGCTGACATCGATAACTAGGCACCACTAATGAATAATATGCAGCCAAAAATGAATTTCATATTAGAAATAGAACATGATTGTGCAATCAGTTACTTAGACTTGGCTATTACTAGACAAAACAACAAACATATATTGGGTATTCACAGGAAACCTACATGCACTGATGTAATTATTAACACCTGCTCGTCACACCCATATAACGTCTTTCTCCTTCTTCTTTCCTTGATTCATCTCCTATTGCGGCTTCCTTTACAACAGTGTGAAGCTGACAAAGAATTCGCCATCCTTAAACAAATCGCTGTGGATAATGGGTACAAAACATCTTACGAATTGTTATAGTATGATAAAGAAACAAGAAGTGTCAGGCCCCAGTAAGACCTTTCCTAATGTAAACAGTCATCGTACAACTGAAGTTAAATTTACAGCTACGACCTATGATAGTCACCTGTCACAGAAATATGAGCAATGTTTCCGCAAGTAAGGTGTTAGGATTGATATGCAGACTATTTATGGGCTTAAAGCATGCATACGAGATCGGATAGGCCCAAGCCCAATAATTTCTAAAAATCGGATGTTTACAGGATTATTTGCAACGACTGCGTCGGTCACTATATTGGACAGACAGGCCGCTCTTTTGACATGCGTTTTAGGGAACATAACTACTCTCAAAATAAAATTGCTTTTCGCTCGCATATTGCCACTGAAAGACATACAGTGCAGGACACCGATCAAGGGCTAGAAATATTACTTTATGTTCCAAAGGGAAGAAAACTTGATTTTCTCGGAGAACTTGTCCAGGGCCAAGGGGCGCCGAAACCCTTTCTCGCTCCCCCACAGCTGTCAGGAAAATGAAAAAGTGTAGTGTAATCAAGAGTTTTTCTTTCAAGGAAATGATTTCAAGTCGGTATTATATGAGTTTTTAACAGGGTCGGATGGTAACTGCTTACAAGTAACCTTTCATCTTTCAAAATATTAAAAATGCTCTGTACCTTTAGGTGTAGCCCCACTCCTATCTCACCTATAAACCGCGTGTGGGCGTCCTTGAAGAACGCCCCTGGTAAGGTTTTGAATGAACAACAGTAACTCTACCAGATTTTTTTTTTCGTTAATTTGGACTGAAATTTATTACTCTGCAACCGCACATCTTCCGACCTAGGCTGTGAGTATGTTGCCACCGTCGCCGCCTAGCAGCGCCTACCTGCAATGCTGATAGAGGAGCTCCTGTTTCACATGAGGTGGCGTCCGTCACCATCAGCCGTCGTCTCATCGCGACGTATATTTTTACCTTTCATTGTAAAATTTGTATGATAGATAACATTGTAATTCCTGTTGTTTATAACTATACAACTATTTGGGTGTTTTATTTGTGGTGTCGTACGATATCGATGCCACAACAGTCAAAACACATCACGAAGTTGGCAGTAAACCATGTGACGACTGTCTTGAAGCCACACATCCGCCTGTACACATACGTAGCGTCACCAACGAGCCAGCATAAGAATATCCCGCAACAAGGCCAGCCCAGGCTACTAGTAGTCTACAAGCAGGGTCAGCCAAAGACTCAGCAGTTTACAGTACCTATCTGTGACTCAATCTTTGTAAATTCAAGCACTGCCACGCCACCTGTCAGACTTATTGATTTCTTCGGTTGGCGACGAGGAGGCCTTGCATAATTCACTTTGTTTTGACGTGTCTCGCCAGGCTGGTTGAGCTTCTGGCATTTTACTTTTAATCTTAAACTTTAGTATATTTTGTAGGGATGACTAATCTATACGAATATACACCGTGATGAATAGCTCCTTTGTAAGCCAGGGCATGGTGCTTTTCACTTATTTTTTAACCATGTGATTGTATAACTTCGTTTATAAAATGACCACATGCTGTTTGGTTTTTATGTTCACAGCTACGTAACAATTCTTGTTACCGTTGCATACACTTTTCTCACTTCACGATGTGCTGTACAGTTGCAACCAATGGCCATTTCATGCAATTTTCAATGACGCAACTGACCATGTTCCTTATTTATACTTGAATTTTTCGAGATTATAGTATGTTATTGATATTTTTAGCGCTACACTGTAATTTGATTTTGTTTCTTCTTTTTGTCGTTTGATAGTTACGCAGCCTTAGTCTTTTACATACGTGTTGCCAGTTAACTATGTAGCCAGCTTGCCTGCCTTGTAATTTTAACTTAAGTCCCTTGTTATTTTTATAATTTTACAGTTACTTGGATTTAGGTACAAGCTTTTTTAAGATTTTTGATCTTGAATTTTTTTTGGCATTTTGCAACCTGACTCGCTCTCGATGAGGTCTTTAACAACATACTGTCCTAGTCTTATTGGTCCATAACACGAATGCATGTCATTGTATGACTGTAGCTAATGATGTTTTCTGATGCATATTCAACTCGTTTTTACGATTTGAACAGTAGGTCATCTCTAAAGCAGTTGTATATTACTTATAAAACACTGTTGAGTCGATTTGTTAAATGTTCGATTTTACTATTGTAGTTGGCTCTCCTTATATATTTGGTTCAGCTGTTAAACATTGTTTTATACGCTACTTTATTTTACACAATCTTTTTAGGCTACTTTTCCTCTACTTGTTTATAGATCTGACGATGGTTGTAGAAGGCAAACGAAACTAGCGATCGAAACTGGTCATTATGCTTTTATTTTATAATGAAACCTGCAGTCCAGGCATTAAAATCTTTTTACATTAAAACATTTTTATTTAATAAATTACATTAAGACTACTGTCTCCTTCCTGACAATAAGACGCTTTACACATAAATTTATATTTGATGTAAACGAACTTCTCTTTTTAAGTGAAGCTTTTCTTGGTATTGCTCATCTGCACTTCATACCCTCCCCACATCGGGCATTGTCAGTAACTTTGGTGCTCAAATCGCAAAACTCTTTTACCTCTGTAAGTGACTCATTTTCTAATCTAATTCCATCCGCACAAATTGATTTTCCTCGATTACATTCCGTTAGCCTTGTTCTAGTTTTGTTTAAATTCACCTTATAGTCTACCTATAGCCCACTATGAAACCAGTCTTCGAAGTCCTTTGTCGTATCCGTCAGAATTAAACTGTCATCGACAAACTTCACAGTTTTCATTTCTTCTCACTGAACTTCTATCTATTTCCGAATTTCGCTTTTGTTTCCTCTAAAGCGTGTACAATGTATGGGGTATGTAACATGAGTAATAGGCTATAAACATGCCTCACTCCGTTCTCAAATACCGCTACCCTTTCAGTGTAATTCAACACTTGCAATTTCAGACTGTCGTCTGTAAACTTTATAGGTAACTTCTCGCTACGTGTATTTTTACTCTGCAGGTTTCAATATTTCAACGAGTATACATCGAGCAACATAGTCTAATCTACAACAGCTGAGAATGTATGATGTTATGGAAAGGAGAGAGGAAGTTGATGAAGATGAGAAGGGAGATATGACTCTGCGTGAGGAATTTGATAGAGTACTGAAAGACGTAAATCGGAACAAGGCACCTGGAGTACACGATATTCCTACGGAGTTATTGAGATCCTTGGGAGAACCACAGGTATACGATTTGTATGAGACAGGTGAAACACCTCTGACGTAGTAGTTGCTATTTGCAGGAAGATGTGTGTGAATATTACTTGCGGAATGCTGGCTCGAATGATTTACTAAAGAATGGAGAAATTGGTAGAGGTATACTGTGGAGAAGTTACATTACGGAAGAACAATCTCCTAAGATTAGTGTTACTTCACGTGTTACTACAGTTACCTGGAACCGAAGTGACAGACATGACAATATAAATTCCTTAAACACCATTTCACTTTTAAGAGTATATTCTGCTCTCAAAAATTTTTGTAAATACCAAGTTGTTGTTTTCAAAAATTGTACGTCTTCCTACCTCCGTGCAAAACATAAGATAATCAAAGAAAGGAAAATTACGTTTATGAAAAGCAATGTTTTTCACGAATAGGAATTTTAAAAAGTCATCAACATTTGGCAGGCTGGTTTTCAATGGACTGAAATTCACTATAAGTGAGTAATGGCATGTTCTACAGCCAATCTCAAGAGCAACAGATGAAAAATATCTTGCTTGTCATGGGAATAAGAATGCAACAGAGGTCAGTGAGAAGCAGCGATGTACTGGTGCCACGGCTACAACAACTTATTCATGCTAACGCCTTTGATTGATTACGTTCCTTTATAAAAGCAGTCAAGCGGCAATAATATTCTAAAATCCTCCGAATGACGTTGACAGTGTATTCCGACAGCAAGTGCGTCGACTTACGACGGACGCATCAGTAGGTCGTTATTATTTGGGCTTGAAAACATGACAGTTGCCGACCCATCTGGCTACCTGTCGCTTGCTTGTTCGGCCGCGCCACGCAGATTTAAGAGGGCCTTTGTGGAGGACACGCGCACTTGTTTATGTTTGCGGACGCGTCGTTCGTTTGTTTCCTTCCCATCATCTCCAGCGACGCCAGCCTCTCCACCCTACCCCCACCACCACCCCTGTGGAGGGATGGCAACCCGCTGACCCCTAGGGAGAAGCATGCCGACGACGCGCAGAAAATCAATATGGCGGCGCTGCGCACATCGGAGCGGCTGGCATTGCGCATGCGCGCGGGAGCGCGCGAGGCCTCCCCACCACGAGGGCCCTTGTTGTCGCTCGGTTCTCGCCCCGTCAAGACGACGCACACAAACACACGGCTAAGTACGCTCAAAGGAATCAGCCGTTGAGGCGAGCTGCGAGCTGCCAGCCAGTTGCACACCCGTAAAGACGCCTCCACCTCGTCTCGCCCTCTGCGGGCAGGACGCCGCTGCGAGTCGCTCCTGCGTTTCCGCGGAAATTGCTGTACCGACCGCCTTGCGCCAGTCCTAGGGTCCACGCCTTCGGCTTCGTTCGTTCCCGTGCCAATGTGGTGGCCCCGAGGAAGTTCTAAACGTAGCAGCTGCCTACCGCATCAGTTCGAAATAATACACCTAATGCTTTAATTGCGAAGAGGCGCAGTTCTTCTGTTTCGCCGAACCTGCGCGGTAAACAGTAAAGTTCTCCATCCTACTGGATGAAGATCCTTCTGCGGAGATGAAGGCGTAGGCTTACAAGTGTGCACAGTGTTCAGCCACTGACCTGCAACATTCGAAGACTTTTTTTTTAGCCAGACAGTAGCAACAAAGGTAAGACACTCACAGTCTAGATAAAAATTTGCTTCTACCAGAATGAGACAAACTACTCCCTCACATAGGCCCCATGCGTTCTTTGAAGTTTCTTCCAGTTCTACGACTTCCATTCATAAAATAATTATATTTGTTAACCATAATATTAACTGAGCTGTTTAACAGTTCGTTTCAAATGTAATCATTCTGCGATAATATACAGCTTTCTTTCTTCTGTTTCAGCGTAGTTGCTTAATCTACAATAATTTAATGTTGATTCTTCGCTCCATACGCTCGTATGCTCCAGGGACGCGCGTCGCAATCGTACGCTTGCGTTTAATATCTCTCACATATCAAAGTGTTAGCTTCTTGAAAAACTGTGGAAATAGTGGACGCACCGCAAGCGTTTGTCACTTAACTCTTATGTGGAACTGTCTAGCTTTTTAGCGAGACGTACGCAAAGTTTCGTGCATCTCACACGTGGATCTGTGCCGCGTTTTAGCCAAAATTGTGCAGCCAGCCCCTGAACTGGGGTCGATATACTCTCCCGCAGTACACACGACTCCCTGCGTTATCTAACTACCGTCCAGGGCTCGGGGTTCACCCTAGTGGCCTACATATTCGCGTGCTTCCCGTAATCGCCGCTGCCATAACTTTCCGAGATAACAAAGTTGTCATTACTCGTTGCTCCTGCTGTGTTTTGTTCGTAGTTAACATTCAAATTTCTGTCATTTTGATGCGCATCGTCATTATTTTACATGCTATGTTATAAATTATAATTCAGTACAAGCTACCTTCATAAGTACGCGTAATGCACAAGAAGATATGTTTCTTTTTTACGGACACAAGATAATTTATTTTGTAATAATACAATGTGTGTATTTTCACAGTTTCAAGAGTTTGAAACAGACAACACATCGCACAAAGACATTGTCAAAAATAGCGTTTAATTTACTGCTTAATGATAGGTTCTCACAGGAAAGCAGTTTTACTACGTCTGAAATATCGCTAATTTTGATCAAACAATGGATTTCAGAATTTTTCATAAAATTCCTATACTGCAGCTCGGGCATAGTCGAACTTTCGTAGTTAAGTCAAAACTGCGGGTTGTTTTTATAAATTACTTCTCTACTACCATTTACGATTTCTTTTATGCGTATTGTACCCGACTCGTTTCTGGAAATTACACCCATTTTGAAGTGTGTTTTCTCTTTGTACTATGCCATTTTTACGTTATTTCGCACATCGAAAACATTACCTAAAATTGGCATAATAAAAAGAGAAAACACATTTGAAAACGAGAGTCATTTCACGAAACACGTCGTGTACAATATTAATAACATAAAATCATGAATGGTAGCAGAAAATTTATTTATAAACAAACCCGTTGTTTTCACAGTCGCAGGTATTAAAAAAAAAAAGTGTTCAAATGTGTGTGAATTCCTAAGGGACCAAACTGCTTAGGTCATCGGTCCCTAGATTTGTACACTACTTAAACTAACCTATGCTAAGAACAACACTCACACCCATGCCCGAGGGAGGACTCGAACCTCCGGCGGGAGGGGCCGCGCAGTCCGCGACATGACGCCTCAAACAGCGCGGCCACTTCGTGCGGCACAGGTTTTCACAAAACCATTTATAATGGACAAAATCAGATAACTCAGAACTTTTTGGTGGACCCGATCATTTAAAATTCGAGGGAATCGGAAAAATCTTCTTTACGAAAGGTTGAAGTGACATTCCCATTCCAACAAACAACTTTCCGTGATGGTTCAAATCAGTGCCCGCTCCACTACACAGAGTGACTGTGATTATATCATCTATTCCAGGGAGAGAGGCAAGTAGGGTACGCGATAGAGTTTCTGAGGAGTTTATAGGAATAGCAGCGAAATACTCATAACTTAAAGCTTTAAGTCGCCCTTGAACAGTTGCTCTGACAGTCTAGTATTCAACATCTAGAAGACATTTTACTTTAAACATAGGTTATATTCACAAATATAGACAACATTAAATATGATAGAAAGACTCCACTTTGTGCGTCTTATATCTTGTGATTTTCCGATTTTTTCAGATATTTTTCCTTTTGTTTTAGCACATTTCAAGTTTATTACGCATAGTTTTATTTATTACTCTTACTTTTTGAAGTGATCATCCTCCCACATACATATTGAGAGTTATTTTATTTTGTTTGCTTCTCCTTGTTCATTCTACTAAGACGTCTCGAGCAGAAACTCATACAGATTGCAAGTCAGCCCCCCCCCCTCTCTCTCTCTCTCCCTCTCTCTCTCTCTCTCTCTCTCTCTCTCTCTCTCTCTCTGTGTGTGTGTGTGTGTGTGTGTGTGTGTGTGTCTGAATATTCTCTGCACAGTGCACTGTAACCTACTCGTGAGCAGAACGAGAACTGTACACCAATCAACGTAGTTTGCTGTACACTCGCGATGCGGAGCGATGAGTGGGATTTCACACTCCAAACAGCAACGAGCATAGATTCACACAATCTGTTTATCCACCAGAGTAACGACTACAAATCAAAATACGTCGCCATTGTTTTTTTGATAAAAGCTACATGTGGAACAGTTGGTTTTGTGAATCACGTGATGGGGAGTGGAGAAGAGGTCACTGAATCCAAAATACAGAGTCTCCGTATCCTCGTTTCATCATTGCAGGTGACGTTGCATTTCTCGTAGTGTCAAATCTGAGAATATCCTTCAACTTTCACAATTCAACTGGTGATTTTCTCAACACTAAAAGAAAGGACAACAGAAATTAAACATTCTGGAGGTGCATCGACAGTTGACCAATGTTTTTTACTGTACTTAGGTTGTCACTTTTATTCTTTTGTATTTTCATCCAGGCAAATAATTGTTTACAAACCGGTCACAGTAAAAAGCTGTGTAAATTATTTGAGGACGAGCGCTCGAGTACCCAAACTATGTAGTGACTTTCATGATGTTACAAAACAGTGATTGGCAGCGATTGCAAACCAAGCCAAAACATACCCGGGTTTTCACAAAGCCCAGACTTGCCCAAATTCAAGTTAATTAACTGATAAAATGATTATTTAGCTTAACATTATTTTCAGTGACGGAATCGTCTAAAAGTAATACCTCGAGCAAGAAGGAAGAAAGAAAAGAATATTTGGGTTTCCTGTCGCGTCTGTGATGAGGTTCTGAGAAAAAGGAACATAATCGACTGGTTCATAAATGTAGTCTTTGGCATTTTCAGACAAAAAAATCTGTCGAAAGATAAATTTTACGTTGACTGTGCGTCAGGAAGTCCTCAAACGTTTTCCAATATTACTATGCAGACAGCTTTGAGAGGAACTAAAGTCGATGCTCATTTTGTCACTTTCGTCAGACTTCTTCTACCGGAATAAATCAATCTGCTAAGTGATAGCTAATAGATAGCAGAAAACGTCTAGTACAGAATGCTTCATTTTCGATTTTACGCCTCTGTAATTTGCAATTGAAATATTGAAGATGTGCTACTTTCGACAGCAATACGTCATGGCTTTACATTCACCACATAAGGTAGTATTTGTCACGGACCAACAGGTGTCTGCTACAGAGCTCATCCATAGTTGCCAACTGGAGCGCCAGCCATCGTACTAGCATATATTCAGGAGTTGACATGAATGGTCAGTCTGCTAAAATGTTTTGAATAAGCGAGTGATAAATGGGAACAGTAACTGTGTATGGTTTTCTAAAGCCAACTAGAAATATAAAATAACTGAAAAAATTGAAACTGCAGTAACATAAAACCAGTGAAGCCAGATCTCCGAAATTTAAAATACATTCAAAATTCCAGTTGTGCAGATGAACACAGCACATTATGCTAACAGTATACATTTCGCGAGAAATTTATAGAAAATTTCACACTCGGATTAGAACTCAACTTACATTTATGAGATTTGGGCTTCACTCTAAAATTAAGAAAAATGAAAAATCGACAACAGAGTACCATCAAACCCACGTATTTAAAAAATCAGAGCCGAAGATAAGATTCTTCTGACGGTAAATCACGCAGAAACGACTACAAGCTACAGTAACAACTTCTGTTTGTTTATTACTGATTTCCATTTCTTCGAGTTTTAGCCGATAGCGCAGTTACTATGTACTCGTTTGCAAAACACGAGGACTAAAGTGACTTTTGCATTATGGGTCACTGATAAGTGACATAGCTCAATAAAACTTGGGCCATACATAGAAAGTACTGCTGCAGTATCGTACAGAAGATGATTGGAAGAAATAGCGAATGAGACTAGCAGATGTTGCACTTTTATTCAGGACAATAATTAAACTGAAGTCACCGCGATTTATGATGGTTCCCCGACATTAAAAAAGGCGCGACATTTTCTCAATAGGGTACGTGATCACCAGGGACGGCAGTACACGTTCTCATCTACATCTACGTGGTTACTTTGCAATTCACACTCAAGTGTCTGGCAGAGAGTTCATCGAACCATTTTCATACTACTTCTCTATCATTCCACTCTCGAATGGCGCGCGGGAAAAAGGAACGCCTAAATCTTTCCGATCGTGCTCTGATTTCTCTTATTTTATTGTGATGATCATTTCTCCCTACGTCGGTGGGTGTCAACAGAATATTTACGCGTTCGGAAGAGAAATAAATAGATCTCGCAGCAAAGAAAAGCGCCTTTGTTTCAGTGACTGACACAACAACTCGCGTATCATATCAGTGACACTCTCACCCCTATTGCGCGATAAGACGAAACGAGCTGCCCTTCTTTGCACTTTTTCGATGTCCTCTGTCAATCCCACCTGGTAAGGATTCCATACGACGCAGCAATATTCCAGCAGAGGACGTACAAGTGTAATGTAGACTGTCTCTTTAGTGGGTTTGTTGCATCTTCTAAGTGTTCTGCCAGCAAAGCGCAGTCCTTGTTTCGCCTTCCCCACAATATTATCTATGTGGTCTTTCCAATTTAAGTTGCTAGTAATTGTAATTCCTAGGTATTTAATCGAATTGACAGCCCATATATTTGTGAGACTTATCATATACCCAAAATTTATCGGATTTCTTTTACTACCCATGTGGATATCCTCGCACTTTTCTTTGTTTAGTGCTAATTGCCACTTTTCTCACCATACAGGAATTCTCTCTAGATAATTTTGTAATTGGAATTGATCGTCTGATGATTTTACTAGACGGTAAATTACAGCGTCATGTGTAAACAATCTAAGGGGGCTGCTTAGATTATCACCTAGATCATTTATATAAATCAGGAGCAGCAGAGGGCCTATGACACTACCTTGCGGAACGCCAGATACCATTTCTGTTCTACTCATTGATTTACCGTCTATCACTACGAACTGTGACCTCTCTGAGAGGAAATCACGAATCCAGTCACACAACTGAGACGATACTCCATATGCGCGCAATTTGATTAATAGTCGCTTGTGAGGAACGGTATCAAAAGCCTTCTGGAAATCTAAGAATATGGATTCGATCTGAGATCCCTTGTCGACAGCACTCATTACTTTATGGGAATAAAGAACTCTCTG
The DNA here is from genome assembly GCF_023898315.1 of Schistocerca nitens. Taxonomy (NCBI): domain Eukaryota; kingdom Metazoa; phylum Arthropoda; class Insecta; order Orthoptera; family Acrididae; genus Schistocerca; species Schistocerca nitens. Next base: position 555,111,867 of record NC_064615.1, on the reverse strand, counting down.
TGTTGCACAGTAACAATATTTTATGAATCCGTGTTGGTTATGTATCAATAAGTCATTTTCTTCAAGGTGATTCATAATGTTCGAGTGCAGTATATGCTCCAAAATACTACTAGAAATTGAGGTCAGTGATATTTCCCTTCTTGAACATTGGTATGACCTGTGCTGCTTTCCAGTCTTTAGGAACAGACCTTTCATCAAGTGAGCGGTTGTATATGATTGCTAAGAAAGGCGCTGTTGTGTCTGCATACTCTGAGAGGAACCTGATTGGTATACCATCTGGACCGGAAGACTTGCCTTTCTTAAGTGACTTGAGTTGTTTCGCAACACCTAAGATATCTACTTTTATGTCACTCATGCTAACAGCTGTTCTGGTTTCGAATTCTGGTATATTTTTTGCGACGTGCTCCCATGCTGGCATCAAGATTGGTAAGAAATTCTTGTGGTGGGGTGTTCCATTCCCTCAATAGCACTGTTGACTAAAGCTAGATGGTCGTTGGTGCATGTGGACGTGCTGTAACACGTCTTCCCAACGCACCCAACAAGTACTTGATGTGATTTAAGTGGAGGGAACTAGTAGTCCAATCCAGCCGTTGAATACCTTCTCGATCCAAATGCGGCTCCACCCGGGGGGAAGGAGTACAGTGTCACAATAGCATTGATCAGTGATGTACCGTGATCAGAGATATGGAGGTCAGTACGCCCACGTATCATTATGCTTCCTACACCATAACACCTGGACCGCCAAAACGATCATGTTCGACAATGCTGTCCGTGCCCTCATGTAGTAAAAGGTGGGAATGCTTAACCCAAGCAGGAACACTGTCAAACATTATCCTTATGGTGGTCCAGGTGTTATGGTTTGGGGTGTTGTGGTGTGGCGTGGCTTAATATTGCATTGGGTGTACTGACCTCCAAATATCTGAACATGCTCAACATAACTGTGACACTGTACTCCTGCGTCATGTGCATCTTTTCTGGGGTGAATTCGGCCCTGACTTCATTGTTATATATAACAAAAATGGGATACCCATCGAACTTCGCAGGTGGAGAAGCTCTGCGAAAGAGAGGATATTCGGTGTACGGAGTGACCTTCCCGTTACTCCGAGTTAAAACCCATCGAGTAGATGCAGGATGCCTTGGAGAGACGTCCACATGCACCAACGACCATCCATCGGTTGTCAACCGCGCTGGCCGAGGAGTGGAACGCGCTACCACAATAATTCATTATTAACCTTGAGGCCAGCATGGGAGCACTGCCATCCGTGGTGATTACACACCTCAAAACAACCATGTCCCGTCTTTCGTGATGTCCAGGGGACCGTCATAAATCTTGGTGAATTCAGTGTGATTAATATAATTGAATAAAAATATTATTTCTGTTCGTCTCACTGCGTATATATTTCAGTTACCTTCTGTACTACACTGCAGCAGTTCTTGTTATTCAAAAAACGGTTCAAATGGCTCTAAGCACTATGGGACTTAACATCTGAGGTCATCAGTCCACTAAGTAGTTCTCTTATACCTAACTAACCTAAGGACATCACACACATCCATGCTGGAGGCAGGATTCGAACCTGCAACCGAACCAGCAGCGTGGTTCCGGACTGAAGCACCTACAACCGCTCGGTCACAGTAGCCGGCTGGTTCTTTTTATGTCTGGTCCAAGATTCACCAAACGATGTTACTTGGAGTGGCACATCATGCGAACTTTCCTTTTAAGTTTTGCATCCCAGCGCAGATGAAGTATGGAAGCACATTTTGTACAGACCGGGAAGGAAGTGACAGTAAAACGTCTTAACAATATGGAGAACATTAGGTTATGTGGTAAGGGGAAGATACAAAATAGAAATGAGAAAGTAGGAAATTTGAAGTGGCAGTCGCCTCAAGTGATTTACCGAAACCGCTGGAAACCTAAATATGGATGGTCTGACGCGACTGAGCATCCTGCCCCATCCGAAGACGAGTCTAGTATTGTAAGCACTGTGAGAGGAAACTGCAAACACTCTTCACGGAAATGCAAGCTACGGCGGTGGTGCGAAATCGCTCTAGGAGGGCCTAAAATCTTCACCCCTATAGCCGTTGGCACTAGGTCATCGGCGGATCGTTGAACAGTGAGATAACAAGTAATGCTTACCAAGGATTTCCACGATACTTAGTCAATGGTAACAGTAGCCGTTGTGCCAAAGTGACATGAGAATTACACTGAGGTGACAAAAATCGTGGGATACCAGGTAATACCGTGTCGAGCCTCCTTTTGCTCGGCATACTGCAACAGCTAGAAGTGGTATGGACTCAACAAGTCGTTGCACTTCCCCTGCGGAAATACTGAACCGTGCTGCCTCTGTAACATTCCATAATTGCGAAAGTGTTGCCGGTGAATAATTCTGTGCATGAAGTGACCTCTCGATTATGTCCCATAAATTTTCGATGGGATCCATGACTGGCGATCAGGATGGCCAGATATTCGTTCGAATTGTCCAGTATGTTCTTCAAACCAATAGCGAACAATTATAGCCCAGTGAAATGGCGCATTGTCATCCACAAAAATCCATCGTTGTTTGGGAACATGATGTCCATGAATGGCTGCAAGTGGTCTCCCAGTAGCCGACAATCCAGAGGACCCAGCTCGTTCCACGTAAACACAGCCCACACTATTACTTGCACAGTGTAGTGCCTTGTTAACACCCTGGGTCCATGGCTTCGAAGGAGCTGCTCCATACTCTTACTAACTGAAATCGGGACTCATCTGATCTGCCTACGGTTTTCAAGTCGTCTAGGGCTAACCGATATGGTCACGAGCTCAGGAGAGGCGCAGCAGGTGATGTCATGCAGTTAGCAAGGCACTCGAGTCGGTCATCTGCTGCAATAAGCCATTAAGGCCACGTTCCGCCGATCGTGCCACGCTGATTTCTGCGGTTATTTCACGCGGTGTTGCTCGTCTATTAGCAAATGCCGCTGATCTCGGTCGTTAAGTGAAGGCCGTACGGCCACTGCGTTGTCCGAAGTGAGAGGTGATGCCTGAAATTTGGTATTCTCGGTACATTCTTGACACCGTGGATCCCGGAATATTGAACTCCCTATAGATTTCCGAAATGGAATGTCCCATGCGTCTAGCTCCACCTACCACTCCTCGTTCAGAGTCTGTTAATCCCTGTTGTGTCGCCATAACCATGTCGAAAACATTTCAGATGAATCACCTGAGCTACTACCGCCATATGTATGCGTGCAAGTCGCTACACCATGAGTTTTGTCACCTCTTTGTACGTTTGTTTGCAGAAAGAAGTGACATTAGATTCTTGAAGTTCTCCCAGCAAAATGAGTACTCCATGAGGTTTCGAGAACGCAAACGGATGACGTTAAGATTTTAGCACGACGTTACGGCAGACAAACAGGCAGCTTAAATATCGTGGTAAAATGTCGACATCATCCAGTTGCAGCACTGAAATTGCGTTGAGCGCTGGAAAAGCCCGTAGTAATTGTGCCACTGCTGTAAAGGTGTCGGCGGTCTGGGAGCAGCGGGCGCCCCCGTAATGAACGACCAGCGGATCAGCCTGTGCTTAGCGGAGCGCTGACAAGCCGCCCAAATCTACTACAGCGCCAACACGGTTACTATCAATGAGCGATCCGCGATATAACGCGATTAACAGAGGCTTTGTCACGCTGGCTACGTATATAATCCTCTCTCGACAATATCTCTGGGCCTGCATAGTCGCGCTGGACGGCTAAGGTGCACTCACAGCTTGCAGAACCCAGAGATTTCGGTGGTGGTCACTTCTCCGTAGACAAGCAATGTTATGCAATTATCTTAAAACTTCAGTGTTACGTAGCACGCCCGTAAATTTTATTGATGAGCTTTTTCTCAGTTTCGGACTTGGTACTTCTACAAATTACACTGTTTGTTATATTCATACTCCGATGGAAACGATATTAAGTTCAGGATTTTCCTCGTGCATCACGTAACATTCGAAACATAATATCGACTTTAATACGACTTTATGAAAGATCTTCTGTGACCTTCTTCGAGAAAGGTAGTTCAGTATTTTTCGGAGTAATTTGTAGAAAATCCAGCACCTCAATCGAATCGCCAGGTGGAATTCTATTCCTTCTCTTGCCAAATGCGAGACATTCTTCAATGTGAACCACACGGGACGTAACTTATTCAACGTATGGTGTTATTGAATCCCCATAGCTCTCTGCTCGACTTTTCGCCCATTTAACTAGCCCTTTAGTCGGCATTAGTTGGTTACTTATCTCACTCTCATTCTTTAAATGAAAGTAATTGTCTCCTATATAAACACTTTTTGAATTAACCCTTAGGGGAAAGGCAAATGATGAGTTGAGAACGACCAGCAAATTCTGAGCCTTATAACAAGTGTGCCTTTAGATAATCTTCACTGCCCCTAATGTAAATAGCAGTTGGATGAATTAAAGTTCTCTTGCAACCAATTATAAGACGCAGCTTCCTGAAACAATGTCCAAAATGATCTCTAGGTGCGGAATCAACGTTTTCCTTGCGTTTAAAAACATTAATAGAAATGGACGAGGACTGAGTCCTGAAATGTTATGCCGACGATTCCAAGTTATTGTTTGTCCAACACCGTAGCTGCTATGCTTATTGCCAGCGTGGCCTTCTGTATGATGTAAGCTGTATGCTGTATGCTGTAGCGTTCGACTAGTAAACTGTTTTACTTCTGCCTCGGGACGCACCCATTCATCAGACATTATGACTGACTATCTTTTGAACAAGAAAGGGCTGCAGTGTCCGCTTGCTGCGGTTTTACTGTCTGTTCATTCCGGTATACAACCTGTAATTGATAGTAACAGACTTCCAAACATAGGTCTTGCCGTTCCTGGAAATTACGCGGCGGTTTTCATTGGAGCTGACATTCGATAAGCCTACGTCGAAGGCTAACTAAAATTGATTATCAAGCTTCTTAAAACTAAGTAGGGAGGTTTTGACCTGGCGGTAGGAACAGTTCTCTAGTTAAACGTTTGACTGGGAAGAAATAATCCTTGAAAATGGCTGCGGTAGCACTGATGTAATCTACAGTTTCGAAGCGCCTTGGGTCACAACCCAAGATTCGAGAGACGCGCAGGTAAATGTTATCGGTAGCACAATATTACCACCTCATAATTACTGAAATCTTTGGGAGAGGTATCCATGACAAAACTATTACATCTAGTGTGCAAGATACGTTCTGGCAGATCAGAATATCACGGTACTATCAGTTTAACAAGTCACGGTTGCAAAATAGTGACACGAACTGGAGAAACTGGTAGAAGCGGGCCTCAAGGTTGGTCACTTTGGATCCCAGAGATCTGTAGAAACACGTGAGGCAATACTGGACCTTCGACATATTTTTGAAGATGAAACAACTTGAAACCTATATTTATAGCATTTGTAAATTAGGAGAAAGATTTTGACAATACTGACTGGAATATACTCCAGACAATTCTTAAGGTACCAGGGACAAAATACAGGGAATGAAATGTTATCTACAATTTGTACAGAAACCAGAATGCAGTTATTACGGAAGAAGCACATGAAAGGGGAGCAGTGGCTCAGGAGGCAGTGAGACAGGGTTGTAGCCTATTCCGATGTTATTTAATCTGTACACTGATCAAGCAGTCAGGGAAACCAAGGAGAAAGGTAAAGAAGCAATAAAAGTTCAGGGATAAGAAATAAAAACTTTGAAATTTACCACTGATGTTGTAATTTTGTCACAGACTGCGAAGGGCTTGGTAGATCAGTTGAGTGCAATGGATAGTGTCTTGAAAAGAGGTTATAAAGTGAACACCAATAAAAATAAAACAAAGGTTGGGGGACGGAAATCAGTATGTGTGATTTGCATGTACAGACAAACAAATGGTTACAAATTCAGAAGAATCTGTGGTATTATTCTAGAAAAAGAGCTTCACAAATTGAGCCAGTCAGCAACGCGTTGGTCCACCTCTGGCCCTTACGCAAACAGTTATTCCGCTTAGCATTGATTTAAAGAGTTGTTGGATGTACACCTGAGGAATACCGTGCCAATTTCTGTCCAGTTGGCTGGTTAGATCGTCAGAATCCAGAGTTTGGTTGTGGGACCATCCCATAACGCACCAAACGTTAGTTGGGGATAGGTAAGGCGACTTTGCTGGCGAAGGTAGAGTTTGACAAGCACGAGGAATAGCAGTAGAAACTCTCGCTGTGTACAGGCGGGCATGATCTTGCTCAAATATAAGACCAGATGGCCTGCCATGAAGTGAACAAAATAGGGCGCAAAATATCTCGACTACCGTTGTGCTGCAAGAGGGATGACAACCAAATGGGTCCTGCTATGAAAAAAAAAGCATCCAGACGATTATTCTGGTTGTCGGACAATATAGTCAGACTCATATCCCACCACAACCCAAGACGTCTCCAGACACGTCTTCGCTAGTCATCGAGGCTCAATTCGAAGAGGGATCCACTCCAGTTAATGAGATTCCAGACCAAAGACATGTCTGGAGACGCGCTAGATAGTGGTGGGACACCAACAATACTGTCGTCCGGCATACAGGAAAAAACCATGAGTAATGATCTGGCGTGCCACTTCTTTTCAGTCCGCAGCTCGTGGTCGTGCGGTAGCGTTCTCGCTTCCCGCGCCCGGGTTCCCGAGTTCGATTCCCGGCGGGGTCAGGGATTTTCTCTGCCTCGCGATGACTGGGTGTTGTGTGCTGTCCTTAGGTTAGTTAGGTTTAAGTAGTTCTAAGGCGGAAGAATCAGCAATGATCAACGACATGAGGATGCAGAAGGCAATGGAAACCACTGCATTAAAGACACGTAACGTGTATCCACAGGACATGTGGCCTGTAATTGAAGAAATGTCATGATGATATCTCCATTGGCAGAAGATTCCGGAATAGTCCCCCATTCGGATCTCCGGGAGGGGACTGCGAAGGGGGAGGTTACCATGAGAAAAAGATTGAATAATCAACGAAAGAATAACGTTCTACGAGTCGGGGCGTGGAATGTCAGAAGCTTGAAGATGGTAGGGAAACTAGAAAATCTGAAAAGGGAAATGCAAAGGCTCAATCTAGATATAGTAGGGGTCAGTGAAGTGAAGTGGAAAGAAGACAAGGATTTCTGGTCAGATGAGTGTCGGGTAATATCAACAGCAGCAGAAAATGGTATAACAGGTGTAGGATTCGTTATGAATAGGAAGGTAGGGCAGAGGGTGTGTTTCTGTGAACAGTTCAGTGACCGGGTTGTTCTAATCAGAATCGACAGCAGACCAACACCGACAACGATAGTTCAGGTATACATGCTGACGTCGCAAGCTGAAGATGAACAGATAAAGAAAGAGTATGAGGATATTGAAAGGGTAATGCAGTATGTAAAGGGGGACGAAAATCTAATAGTCATGGGCGACTGGAATGCAGTTGTAGGGGAAGGAGTAGAAGAAAAGGTTACAGGAGAATATGGGCTTGGGACAAGGAATGAAAGAGGAGAAAGACTAATTGAGTTCTGTAACAAGTTTCAGCTAGTAATAGCGAATACCCTGTTGAAGAATCACAAGAGGAGGAGGTATACTTGAAAAAGGGCGGGAAATACGGGAAGATTTCAATTAGATTACATCATGGTCAGACAGAGATTCCGAAATCAGATACTGGATTGTAAGGCGTACCCAGGAGCAGATATAGACTCAGATCACAATATATTAGTGATGAAGAATAGGCTGAAGTTCAAGACATTAGTCAGGAAGAATCAATACGCAAAGAAGTGGGATACGGAAATACTAAGGAATGCCGAGATACGTTTGAAGTTCTCTAACGCTATAGATACAGCAATAAGGAATAGCGCAGTAGGCAGTACAGTTGAAGAGGAATGGACATCTCTAAAAAGGCCATCACAGAAGTTGGGAAGGAAAACATAGATACAAAGAAGGTAGCTGCGAAGAAACCATGGGTAACAGAAGAAATACTTCAGTTGATTGATGAAAGGAGGAAGTACAAACATGTTCCGAGAAAATCAGGAATACAGAAATACAAGTCGCTGAGGAATGAAATAAATAGGAAGTGCAGGGAAGCTACGACGAAATGGCTGCAGTTAAAATGTGAAGACATCGAAAAAGATATGATTGTCGGAAGGACAGACTCAGCATACAGGAAAGTCAAAACAACCTTTGGTGACATTAAAAGCAACGGTGGTAACATTAAGAGTGCAACGGGAATTTCACTGTTAAATGCAGAGGAGAGAGCAGAAAGGTGGAAAGAACACATTGAAAGCCTCTATGAGGGTGAAGATTTGTCTGATGTGATAGAAGAAGAAACAGGAGTCGATTTAGAAGAGATAAGGGATCCAGTATTAGAATCGGAATTTAAAAGAGCTTTGGAGGACTTACGGTCAAATAAGGCAGAAGGGATAGATAACATTCCATCAGAATTTCTAAAATCATTGGGGGAAGTGGCAACAAAACGACTATTCACGTTGGTGTGTAGAATATAAGAGTCTGGCGACATACCATCTGACTTTCGGAAAAGCATCATCCACACAATTCCGAAGACGGCAAGAGCTGACAAGTGCGAGAATTATCGCACAATCAGCTTAACAGCTCATGCATCGAAGCTGCTTAAAAGAATAATATACAGAAGATTGGAAAAGAAAATTGAGAATGCGCTAGGTGACGATCAGTTTGGCTTTAGGACAAGTAAAGGGACGAGAGAGGCAATTCTGACGTTACGGCTAATAATGGAAGCAGGGCTAAAGAAAAATCAAGACACTTTCATAGGATTTGTCGACCTGGAAAAAGCGTTCGACAATATAAAATGGTGCAAGCTGTTCGAGATTCTGAAAAACTTAGGGGTAAGCTATAGGGAGAGACGGGTCATATACAATATGTACAACAACCAAGAGGGAATAATAAGAGTGAACGATCAAGAACGTAGTGCTCGTATTAAGAAGGGTGTAGCCTTTCGCCCCTACTCTTCAATCTGTACATTGAGGAAGCAACGATGGAAATAAAAGAAAGGTTCAGGAGTGGAATTAAAATACAAGGTGAAAGGCTATCAAAGATGCGATTCGCTGATGACATTGCTATCCTGAGTGAAAGTGAAGAAGAATTAAATGATCCGCTGAATGGAGTGCACAGTATGGTTTGAGAGTAAATCGGAGAAAGACGAAGGTAATGAGAAGTAGTAGAAATGAGAACATCGAGAAACTTAACATCAGGATTTATGATCACGAAGTCAATGAAGTTAAGGAATTCTGCTACCTAGGCGGTAAAATAACCAATGACGGACGGAGCAAGGAGGACATCAAAAGCAGACTCGCTATGGCAAAAAAGGCATTTCTGGCCAAGAGAAGTCTACTAATATCAAATACCGGCATTAATTTGAGGAAGAAATTTCTGAGGATGTACGTCTGGAGTACAGCATTGTATGGTAGTGAAACATGGACTGTGGGAAAACCGGAACAGAAGAGAATCGAAGCATTTGAGATGTGGTGCTATAGACGAATGTTGAAAATTAGGTGGACTGATAAGGTAAGGAATGAGGAGGTTCTACGCAGAATCGGAGAGGAAAGGAATATGTGGAAAACACTGATAACGAGAAGGGACAGAATGATAGGACATCTGCCAAGACATGTGGGAATGACTTCCATGGTACTAGAGGGAGCTGTAGAGGGCAAAAACTGTAGAGGAAGACAGAGATTGGAATACGTCAAGCAAATAATTGAGGACGTAGGTTGCAAGTGCTACTCTGAGATGAAGAGGTTAGCACAGGAAAGGAATTGGTGGCGGGCCGCATCAAACCAGTCAGTAGACTGATGACCAAAAAAAAAAAAAGTTCTAAGTTCTAGGGGACTGATGACCATAGATGTTAAGTCCCGTAGTGCTCAGAGCCATTTGAACCATTTTTGAACTCCTTTTCATAGCAGGATCCCTTTGATTGTCATCCGCGGTACCCGTACAGTAGGGCTGTACGTCGACGATATTCTAAGCGCCGTTTTGTTGCCGTTTATGACAAGTCATCGCAGGCTTACATTTCATCACAATAACGCCCGCCCGCACAGGGCGAGAGTTTATACTGATTGTCCTCGTGCTTGTCAAACCCTGCCTTTGCCTGAAAGGTCGCTGGATCTCTCCTCAATTCAGCACACTTGTAGCATTATGACCAGGACCCTCCAACTATCTCTGGATTTTGACAATCTAACGCGCCAGTCGGAGAGAACTTGGCACGATATCCCTCAGGAGGGAATCCAACAACTCTGTCACCCGATGTCATGCCGAATAACTGCTTGCATAAGGGCCAGAGGTAGACCGACGAGTTACTCGATTTGCGAAGCCCTTTCTCTTGGATAAATCATTAAATCATCCAGTTTTTCTTAAGGTGCAGTCATTCGTCAGTACATCACCTCTACCGCTTTACGTTCCATTCTGATAGTTCCTCTTGGATTATATATATATATACCATTGAATTTTAACGCCGAATTGTCATTAGGCACAAATCACAAGCTCAGTTTGTAAAGGTATCTGGCAGGAATTCGAACCTCTCCTCAGCGAAGAAACATTCCCTGTATTCGCATTAAGTGGTTTAGAGAAATCACTGGAAAACACAGGTCTGGATGGCCAGAGTTAAAGATCCTGCTGTTCCCGAATGTTGGCTCACTGTTTTAAACACTGTACCATTACCTCTCCAGAAATAGCGAGGTACATCAAACTCACTTGGTGTAAGGGTGAAAGGTTTTCCGACACTCAGAACGGGATGAGACTCTTTTTCCCATAGGGGCTTTGACCTTCTGCTTATTCATCTCATCGCGAATTCCTTCATACTTTGTAGACCTTGCAGGTAATTACTCTGGGAGTTTGAGGAGAATTAATTAAGGGAGTTCTTCTTCATTCTTATTTAATCAAAGTAGATGCTCTTCGTTTTAACGAAAGTCTTACCCATGAGACGTGAAGTCTCAGAACGCTTTGATAACCCCTCTGGCCCTTGAAAATGCATGAGCCTTTCGGTGAATATTCATTCCACCAGAAAGTGTCACTTACCTCTACAGTAGATAACTGCTAGGCACGCCAGTCAGTATCACGTAGACTGCTTACAGACAAGTTCTTTGTAAATGCAGATAATATTGAAGCGTTATTCTTTCAACAAAGGTGATGTAGAAGAAATGAAAGTATTGTTGGACTTAATCAATAAAATAGCGCGACTGCTCAGTTGCATTTTCAAGAAGCACAAATAATAAGAATAATAATAATAACAAATAACAATAAAATGTTTCAGTAAAGGATATCAAAATAAAACAAATTTTTCTAGCAAATGACTATTTAACTTGTAATCTTTGAGATAAATGAGGAATCAAGAATCAGAAATATTTTAAAAAATAAAAATACAAAACAATAAGCTACAAGTACAACAATAAATTCAGCATGTCAACGGGGAAAATATTTTTAATTACACATGGAGAATAGAGTCCATAACTCAAGAAAAAGAGGTCTTCAAAGATATGGAACCACAGTGGATCTTCTGACTTTTGCGAGTGAGACTGGAAATTTTTTGAAGCTGCTTTTATAGAATAAGCACCAATATGCAAACGAGTGAGATGAGTGACAAAGACTGACGATATTGTACGAGATTGCTAAAACTGGAGTCGCCTGACAAGTTATATAGTTAGCTGCGGAGGAGAAATGTACGAAATAAACACTGCAGCAAGGAACCTAGCAATATGCTCGGTAAAACGAAAATGCGAACATTACAAAGTAAATGATACATGGTCTGTAATAGGTACTGTAGAACTCCGCAACTTTGTGAAACTATTTGAGATTATTTTAATGTAACTCCCTTAATATTTCAAGTGCAAGACTGACGGTTTTACGCAAGATAGCTACATATCTCTTCTTTCGAATTCCGTCTTTTCAAAAAATCGATCTCTTATGGGAGGGGACGGGGACTTTCTTTTGTGTGTTACATTGTTGGGAGCGCAAGTTGCGCAACTGTGTGACGTTCCTCATTTTACATAGAAAACTCATCCACTGTGGATGTGCCACATTATCGTAGTGCTTTTATTGGAATTGACACATCCTACTTGCTACAGATTGTTAGTTTCAACTCAAAAAATTTCAACAAATAAACTGTAACACTCCCATATTCAAATTTTTATGTCTTCTCAAAAACATATCAATTCACTTTTTTCCAGACCGATTATACTTGAACTCAGGAACAGTGCGACGGAGTCGTATCAAATAATTCTTCACAATCAGGCGCAATTCGAGTTCATTAATTGGCCAACCATGCTTAGCAAGAGCAATTACATGGGCACAAATAACATTATCTTCTAGCTCTGAAAATACTGGTTGTCTACTAGGTTTTGAGGGGTCAGACACTCATTTTATTTTTTTCATTTTCACCCTATTATAAATCACATTTCAGTGTATTACATATCTTTTACTAGCTTGACGAGCTGTGATCCTTTTATTCTTTACATCAATCGAGATCTCTACCAGCAGTTCGGGTGAACAATTTTTATATTGCTAGCTACCAATCTTTCTTCTATCACTACCACACCGAAAGATATTTCTGTAACAATGAAAACGAAAATATGACACCTACCTGACGTAGAACTGGAGGAAACTAGTGTCAGACTGTTAGGTACATAACTTCTAATTCTTCATATAAACATCCTCAAACCCTGAATGAACAAACAAGGTTGCCAAAAGTCGAATTTTATAGCTGATATTATTGAGACGAACATGTAAACTTATCAAGTTTCTCAAGACACTGGATATAGTGAAGTGAGAGGAGACTATACCAATCACGTTAACACACGAACGACTCACACTGAATTTTGTCAAGGTGTAAAAACTTGTAGGTAAGGCAGATACAACGTGGAATCTGTTTCCACCTTTCCCAGACAGGTGTCGCAACCTCCCGGACATTTTCCGAACCACCACAGCCGGTAGATAACTCGGTGCGTCAAAAACCATGTCACGTAGTTGGGAGCGTGTCATAGTGTTAGGGAATTTTACTTTCCTCCGTAAGCACAACTGAAACCTACAACTCGTGACTATAGGATATTGTTGCAGAATGATTGACAACGCATTAATAACATTTTTTTCTAGGGCTGAATACGAAACTTTATCGAGGTGTGCCAGTCCTGAAATGAGATTTAGTCTTGATGCTGATAGAAGCTTCGTCGAGTAACGTTCTGTTTTTTCGCTTCGGTTGTGAGCGTCTCTATATGAAGGATTGCAAAGTAAAAGTTTACCACTGTTGTTTACTTGTTTATTCAAGAGATGCTGCCTACTTGTTCCACCCGAAAGAGAGTCCATATGTTTGTTCTCATAAATAATTAAGGACTTGTTCTTGTCAGGATAAAACGTCACTTAGGCTTCTTTTATGTCTATAAATATCGCCCTGAAGCTTGCGCGCACGCCTCTTTCCTTACGTTCCTAATGCGCATGTACGTAAGTTTCCTCCACTCTTTTTTCTATTAGTTATTTACTGACGTAAGAGCGAAAGCACTAGGTACTCTTTGTTTATACTCTCCATTGCAGATCACAGTTGGTGTTTCTGAAGTGCTTCTCATAAAAGTAGAATAGGTGCGAAAAGTAGTCTGTAGAAGACCCGTACCAGACGAAGAGACAGATTTGGTAGACACATGCGTTAGTTGACTCCGGAAGGAGCGGAATAGGGGAAACCAGCAACAGCAGACAAAGACTAGCACGTGCAGAACAAATTACAGAGGCGCAACGAACTAACTGAATATTTTTCGTTTACCGTCCCTGTTATTAATGTGAAACGAAACAAGTTAACTGTTAAGAGTCATTCTTTTCCCCACAACAAGTTTCTAGGGTTTAAGCCATCATTAGGTGTATTTAGTAAATTAATGTGGCATGTATGTTTTGTGTTACGATGTTAGAGTAAACTGTGGCACTGTTTATCAGCGAAAAACAAACACTAATTCGGTACACGCCTCACAGGCATTGTGGAGACATTTTAATGAAATGATTAACTAAGATATAAACATTAATGTAAAATAAATAAAACCAAAACATCTCGAGGTCACAGTCTACTTTCCCCTTCGTGTTGCGTCACATACACCATCTCATTTTCTATGTACTGAGGGAACAAAGTTGACTTCAAGAGTCTAACATAGAATCTAACAAGTGCAAAGAACATATAGCAACGCAAAACACTATTTTGGAGAAATATTTGCAGGTTGTAGATGATGTTGTGTGTAGTAATTACGCAGAGTTCAAAGATTACCACAGGGCAGTAGAAGTTGGAGGAAGACATGAAACCAGTCGACCGACTTAAAACTTACAGAAAAAAAGAAAGAAAAAGAATTTCGGTATACTCACGTTGATACATTTTTACATTATGGATCGATAGCCAGAAAGTTTGAAAAATACTTACTATCAGACAAAACCTTTTTGCCAGAGAAGAATTTATTAATGCGTATTTTCGTCTATAAAGGGAAATAATCGTTTTACGTATTATCACGTACATCTCATAACTGACAGAGTGATATATGCAAAGAATAAAAACTGTACTTCAATGGAAAAATATTGTGAGCCGGGGTGAATCTTCGTTATTCAGCTGTGACACGTGAATACTCTACTGGACTTCATAATCGACAGCTACACAATCTGCGCGCAAATCGCTACAAATTGTTTCATCTGAACACGTCCAAAAAACGACTAAAATTCTTAACCTGCTGCTAGGTCCCCTCTGTACCTCGCATAATCCTCAGAGCCCCTTCTGCGAAGCCACTGGTCTCGTACCCCAGGAACAAAGAATGTACGGTCAGTTCGGCATAATCAGATCATAACGGATGTAAATAAACTCACCCGTTTCATCTTTTAGTGGCATAGTGAATCTTTGAATCGCTCAGTGAGGCACGCTTGAAGAACCGATTGTCACTCAAAATCAGGCATTCGGGCTACAGTACAGATCCGTTTGACAACTTTTTCACAAATGTCCGCTACGTTTTGTGAACTACATTTTGTAGTGTATCATCAGAGTTGTCGGACGAATGTTGTAATATCTGCACAACAGCACACCTCTTGGTGTTTTTTATAACTTTTATTTTCAACAGAGAGATGGATCTGAATCCATGTTCGGTAGATATTAAGACAGTGACAGTAGCGAATCATTTTATGTGTAATCGAAACCCCTTACCAAGTAAAATATATCGGGATTTGGACTATTTTAAGATCAGAGATTAACTTATCTGGAACGTTAGCCGACACCTTTGTTGTAATACACCCTAGACAAAAGGAAACAACGCATCACGAAGGAGTTATGGATATTGGTCACAATTTGATGTCCATACAGGTATCGACGGAAAATGCGAAATCGTAAATTTTGGGGTTTGGTGGATAAATGTGTGACGCTGCAGCGCAATTTCACCGTGCAGCTGGCAAGAATAGTAAACAGGGGACATGTCGATACCTGGGCATAAAGTATCTGCGAATTTCATTACTCGTAATCAGTTCGACAGTAACTATGCCTCACAGACAGGCGAGTGAACGATACATGCACATGTCAGCATATGAGAGAGGACATATAGTTGGGCTCAAAGAAGCCAGTTGAAGTAATCGGAGAATCGCTCGACATTTGAATAGGAGAGATGCCACTATTCGATGACGATTCGACGAGCTATGAATGTGTGAAGCATGGCTGCACACAGCGTCAAGAAGGATGCGGTTGACCTAGAGAGACGACAGAACGTGAGGACTGAGCAATCGTCAGAGAGACACTCAGAGCCCTGAATTCAGTATTATCATCGGTGGGACGTGCAACGGGTGCTTCACTTCACAGAAAGAGGGCTGATCTGGAAGGGCCGCCTGCGCCGGCTACCATTGACCTCTGTACACCAACAAACAGGCTGCCGTGGTGCCGAGCACATTCGGCCTGGAATCTCATTGACTGAAGTAGAACTGTCTGCAGTGATGAGCACGGCTTCGAACTGTGCACCGACGACCAGCGAAAACGTGTCTTCAGACGCCTAAGACAGCGGTGGGACACCAACCTGACTGTCGCCGGCTATACGGCCCGACAACCAGGGGTGATGGTCTGGGCTGCCATCTCGTTTCATAGCAGGACCCCTTTGGCTGTCATCCACGGCTCCCTTGCACCACAGTGGTACGTCTGCTATATTCTACGCCCCGTTTTGTTGCGCTTGGGCTTACTTTTCAGCAAGGTAATGCCCGCGAGCACAGGGTGAGGGTTTCTACTGGTTGTCTTCGTGCTTGTCAAACCCTACATTGGCCAGAAAGGTCGCCAGATCTCTCCCCAATTGAGAACATTTTAAGCATTATGGGCAGGGCCTTCCAACCAACTCAGGATTTTGACCATCTAACGTGCCATCGCGACAATTGGAAAGAACTTGTACGACATCCCTCTGGAGGACATCCACTAATTGTATCAGTCAATGCCAAGCCGAATAACTGCTTGAATAATGATAAAAGGTGAACGAATCCGTTGTTAATTTGCTCAATTTGTGAAGCTCTTTCTCTTGAATAATTCATCCAATTTTTCATAAGTTATAATCCTTTGTTTTTCTGTAAATGAACATCACATCTACTGATTTCCGTCCTATTCGGATAATTCCTTCACGATTGCATTGCCTTTTTTTCTTTCTTTTTTAATTGAGTGTATTTAGTCTTCTGCGTGGGGTGCGGCCAGGCCGTTCTAAAACAGAGACATCAAATAGAGAAACAGATCGCTTTGTCAAATTAAAGTTATCAAATCTTCCAGAGTTTAGTTAGAGTACTAATTTTGACCCAAAATTAAGCAATATTTGCAAAACAGTAGTGTCTTAAGCGATCTCGAGCTGATATTGGAACTCCGTTATGTTGTCACATCGAAGTTGTAGCATGTGGAGCGGACCTGCTGTTTGGCGAATGTCCATCACGCTGACTGTATTCGTGCGCACGCTCATAGAGCTGATGTCTGGAAAATTAGATAATGTCGAGAGCACAACCTATACATTAGGAGTCAATGACATTCTGATGAACTGGGAGGAAGACTTTAATACCATGGAACGTTCCTGGCATTATATTTCACGAAAGTATCAGAAAATACATAATTTGGACTATCCAAGCTTTTTTCACCTACTGCCTCTTCCTCCGTCTCTCCCATTACCAAACGTCACCATGTTCCAGTCTGTCCATCCACGTCCAGCGTCAACAGTTACGGTTTATTTGAAGCAGTTCGGTAGAAAACATGTCAGAAATAGAATCATCGAGCGTTTGATTCGAGGCCTAAAGGTATACAAATTCCAACTATAGTTCGTGGCCGCTTTACAAAACACATAGGTTTATTGACCAGGAACTAGGATAGTTTATTTACATCATAATGAAATAAGTTTACTCTTATCTGATGATACATTCACTGTAGTGGAAATTCTGCAGTCCAGACTGTAAATCCATAGCCTACCAGTGAAGAATTTTTTACATTTGGTTATGTTATGGTAACTCTCGTTGTATCGTTATGTGGCAGATGTCAAAGGATGGCCAGAAAATAAAATATTTTTACCGTTGAACAGATCTTAATACTTTAGAGGTCAATTATCCCAGTGTGGTACAGGTGACTTGCGACAGCGTTAGTGTATGCAACTTGACACGAACTAGAAGTAATGTGATCGAAGACAAAACGCAGTAGAGCACTGACTAATGACGCTGATACACCCAGTTCGTGTTATACCAACGTTTATCTCATTGCAGCAGCTGTAGAAGTAACCTTCTTATCTCCCAATTAAAACTGCCACATCCTCTCACGTAGAATCCGAGCAAAGGTACATTTCCGCTCCTTCGCAGCAAAGTTGCAGACTTTGCACAGGGCGAAGATTATAATAGGTTCCTCATGTACAAAGAGCTACAGAGATTATCGTGTGGACGAACGTTCTAAAACTATACACAAATCTACAGATACGTTAGTCTCCACCATTAACCCTGCTTTGAAGTGCTATTCCAAGTGGGTATGCGTAAGGGCATCTGTAGAACTTGTCGAACAAGACATAGCGACGATAGTGCCAGGTTTAACTTTGAATGGTTAGTGGAACCTGGTACGTTCGCAAGCCGGCCAGGCACGTGTGTACTACTACCCACCGCTCCTACTCCCTGCAAAACGTTCTTTGGCTTGAGACAGAATTATTAAATGCACATCGAGCGAGGCTACGCAGTGGTTAGCACATTGGACTCACATCTGGAAGATTACGGTTCAAATCCCTGTCGAGCCAGCCAGATTTAGGTTGTCCTTAATTTCCATAAATCGCTCCAGGGAAATGTCGCGATGTTTCCATCCCCGAAACTTTCCTAGTTTGTGTTCCGTCTCAAATGACCTCCATGTCGACGGAAGGTTAAACCCTAATCTACTTTGTTTAAAAGGCATGTTTGGAGAGCGTTATCTGCTAAAAGCAAAGATTCTATTCCGCTATGGTACATATTGCTTTTACATATTAGTAAATGCCATTTCAGCGGACATACCTCTTCAGAAGCAATTATTCATACTAACAGACTTGCTGTGTGTAGATTTGTCACTGGCAATCATCTGCACGCGCATTTGACTGAAATCGGTGTGCAATTTATTCAGAAACTTTACAAAGTACTAAAGAGGTTCCAATTTTTGATTTTAAAACTTTTAACGTAACTAGAGTAATAAACTGTCTTTTGGATACTCTGTATTAAGGCAGAAGTATGGACGATCAATACCGCTGGGAATAATTGTTTAATACTAGAACAACATACAGCTATACCAGAACTAATTACTCAAATTTAGGATATGCAGCAGTGCAATTTACAGCTCTTCCACAGATTTTTTGGCCGAATGTCCTCCGATCATCTTCAGAGCGAGCCAATAGATTGATTAACTCCGAATATGGTTGGAAGAAATGAGGCTGAAACATCGGTCGGAGCAATGTAAATTGTACGGACGGCAACAAGGCCGAAATTTAATAGATTATTTATTACACAAAAAAGGTGAAAAGCATATACTGCAACTAACTGTAAAGTGAAATACAATATTTTAAAGCTGAAGATTCATATCAATATAATTGCTCAATTTATTAACTAATATTTTGTATTTTGTGTTATTCGGTGATAGCATACGAAAACTTTGGTTAGGGGCAGGTATAATTGGAAAAGTCCTATTCCTGTTTCGTGTTTGCACCAACGTTAGAGCTTTTAATTCTGGGAAACACTGTTCTCACGAAGCACTGTGTCGATTTCCGTCGATGGAGCACGGGACGTGACCCAGCGGCCATTGTGAGTTCGCGTGACGATGGCGAGTGTCCCGCTAAGCAAGTAATTACGCTTAATTAACATTACGTTCAGTTATGCACATTGGGAGCATACGCGTTAGCTCCCTGCAGCAAAAGCAGGTTATATGTGAGGGTGCGCGAGCGCGGCTCTGTGTGTTTGAAGTACAAGGTTTTATGATCGGAAGAATTGTGGCATTATTTTGACCACTGATAGGTGGTACTTCAGTAGCAGGATAACCATCTCTGTCTTCTTCAATGTAATGGAAACATTTCAAGCACTTTTGGTTCGGTTAGAACTAGCTACTTTCCCGTGAAACAACATTTCTATACGAACATTAGTCCAAGTATAACAAAACAAGTAGTTGAGGTAGCTGTACTGCCACGGTAAGGACGTGTTTGAAGGTTTCACACTTATGATCAACATGTGTAAAATACCGACATAAAAATGAAACAATGAAGTAAACCGCGAGATTCGTCGTAGACTCCAGATGGCTCTGAGCACTATGGGACTTAACTGCTGTGGTCATCAGTCCCCTAGAACTTAGAACTACTTAAACCTAACTAACCTAAGGACATCACACACGTCCATGCCCGAGGCAGGATTCGAACCTGCGACCGTAGCCGTCGCGCGGTTCCAGACTGTAGCGCCTAGAACCGCTCGACCACTCCGGCCGGCTAGACTCCAGACAGGCCTCTCAATCATACAATACGCTCCCAGGAAAATGCTAGAGAATAGGCTAACGATACACTGAAAATAGTAATGGATGAATCCTATTCTATTGCCAATAAATTAGGGATCTACCAAAAATTATAAAAGCATAACATTGGTACAAAAGTTGAAGTTGTCTCTACTACAGGAGCTTTGCACAACGCAGTCACATGAAGACAAGAATCAGTAAAACCAACTTTCTTAATCTGGACGTTTTACACGGTATGTTTGAGAGTAGGAAGGTAGTTGGCGCTACGGCAGTAAAAGGGAAAAGCTGACAAGAGACATATAACCTCAACTCTATTTTATTTCTCTGACTCATGTCGTCAGTTTCTCTGTTTCCGCATATGACTAGTTTTTGCCAATTATCAGTTCTTGAAATGTATTCCCAGTTGTGAATATGGACAACCATCAGCTGTACAACGGAATGACGGCAATCGAAATTTGTGCCGGACCGGGACACGAACCTGGATTTCCCGCTTTTTGCGAGTGGACGTTTTACACTTCAGGGTGTCCGAGAACGTTCCACGGCCAGATCCAAACTTCCGCTTGTCGTCAACCCTGTCTATATAACATGCACTCGTACATTCATTATGTATATTCCCGTACAGGGAGTACAACTTAATGACTGTCGCTTGCCGGTGTCGGCGAACACGATACTGCAGTGCCTGTGTCGTTGTGAATTACTATGCAGTGTTCCTTCGGACAAGCATGTATTCACTGTGGCGACTACAGCCGTTATGAAATACGTGAAATGTAGTCGCAGTTGCGAATGTCGAGAACCATCAGCTGTATAATGGAATGACGACAGTATAAAGTTCTAAGCAAGGAAAAGAAAGCCGAAAGGGGGAAGGAGTATGTAGAGGGTCTATACAACGGAGATAAACTTGAAGGCAATATTATACAAATGTAAGAGGACATAGATGAAGATGAGATGCTAGATACTGCGAAAGTAATTTGACTGACCCTAAAAGACCTCAATCCAAACAAGTTCCTAGGAATAGACGACATTCCGTCAAAACTACTGACAGCCTTGGGAGAGCCAGCCATGACAAAACTTCTCGATCTGGTGTGCACGATGTACGAGTCAGGCGAAATACCCTCAGACTTCAAGGAGAATGTAATAATTCCTATTCCAAAGAAAGCAGTTGCTGACAGCTATGAAAATTATCGAACTATCAGTTTAATAAGTCGCGGTTGTAAAATGTTAACACTAATTATATACAGAAGAATGAAAAACAAACTGGTAGAATCCGACCTCAGGGCAGATCAGTTTGCATTTCGGAGAAATGTAGGAACACGTGAAGCAATACTGACCATGCAACTGAACTTACAAGATTCGTTAAGGAAAGGCAAAACTACTTTTGCAGAATTTATAGACTTAGAGAAAGCTTTTGAGAATGTCGACTGCAGTACTCTCTTTCAAATTCTAAAGGTGGCAGGGTTGAAATATCGGGAGCAAAATGCTATTTACAATTTGTATAGAAACCAGAGGCCAGTTATAAGACCCGAGGGGCACCAAAGCGAAGCAGTGGTTGAAAAGGGAGTGAGACATGGTTGTAGCCTATCCCCGATGTTATTCAGCCTGTATATCGAGCAAGCAATGAAGGAAACAAAAGAAAAAATTGAAGTGGGAATTAAGGTCCAGGGAGAAGAAATAAAAACTTTGAGGTTTACCGATGACACTGCAATTTTGGCAGAGACAGCAAAGGACTTGGAAGAGCAGTTGAACGGAATGGACAGTATCTTGAAAGGAGGATATAAGATGAACATCAAAGAAAGCAAGACGACGATAATGGAATGCAGTCGAAGTAAATCAGGTGATACTAAGGGAATTAGATTAGGAAATGAGACAATTAAGGTAGTAAATGAGTTCCGCTATCTGAGAAGCAAAATTATTGATGATGGACGAAGTAGGGAGCATATAAAATGTATACTGGCAATGCCAAGAAAAACGTTTCTGAAGAAGAGAACATCGTTAACATCGAGTATAGATTTGAATGTCAGGAAGTCCTTTCTGAAAGTATTTGTATGGAGTGTAGCCATGTATGGAAGTGAAACATGGAAGATAAATAATATAGACATGAAGAGCATAGAAACTTTTTAAATGTGGTGCTACACAATAATGCTGAAGATTAGATGGGCAAATCACGTAACTAACTGAATAAAACCGGGGGACAAGAAATTTGTAGGACAACTTGACTAGAACAAGGGATCGGTTGATAGGACACTGTGTGAGACATCAAGGGACCACCAATTTAATACTGGTTGGAAGTGTGGGGAGTAAATTCGTAGAGGGAGACCAAGTGATGAATACTGTAAGCAGATTCAGAAGAATGTAGGTTGCAGTAGTTATTCGCAGATGAAGAAGCTTGTACAAGATAGAGTAGCATGGAGAGCTGCATCAAACCAGTATTCAGACTGAAGACCAGAACAACAACATCCCCGTACAGAGAAGACATTTTAACTGATCGTCGCTTGCCCGGTGTCGGCGAATGAAGACGATATTGCAGTGCCTATCTTTTTCAGAACTGCAAAGCAATGATCCTTGGGACATGCTTGTCCAACGGAAGACTGCATCGCAATTCTAAACAACACATGCTCTGCTGAAAAGCAATTATCCGTTCTGATTGTTCCACGTAAGCGCTGATCAATGCGTACATGTTACCTGTGGAATGCCTAGTTTTTATATGTGTTATTGGTTGCAACCAACCCACTTCCTAATGGTTTAACGGCGAAATGGTAACCGTGACTTAAAATATACATGTGGAGCCGGTAGTAAAAATGTTGTCGTCCAAGAAATTCAACGTGTCGTATAATGAAAATACGGTAATAACAGAGTATACTAGAATCACAACAAAATCTATTTCTCTCGTCACAGAACTACACGCATATCAATAAGTATCAAGAAGTTAGATATACTCCTCGAGAGAATAAACAGATAGTCTCTCACTCGTAGCAAGTACCTCACTCCGCAACACAACAAGACTGCAAACCCAAATCCACTACAGTTATGTAAAGTAAAATCAGTTGAAAACGGCCACATTTTAGTATTTTTACCACTAAGCAGGCAGTTAATAAGAAACTGAGGACAACAGCAACAAGCATTAACTCAACTACAGCAGCGTAATGCGGAGTACTGTTATTCAGTTCCACATCCAAGAAAAGAAAATGAGCTCGCAGCCATTCAACTTCGTGTAAACATTACAAAAAGAGAGACCGAGGAATGTCGGTGGACAACCCGGTGCCATCGCACGCCCAATCAGTACCAAAGCGAAACTGTAAGTATACGTAAGTTTTACGTCAGAGCTACTATCTTCGCCCATATAATGAAAAAGAAAACAGATCGCAAATGGGTAACAAGCAGTAGGACACGACACAGACATAACATCGGCGTGTAAAGCGCGGTGAACAGATGAACCAGCAGAAAAACGTTCTTGTTGGATCACAAAAAGCCGAATATGTTTCTTTGTAAGAGACACTGACAGAAAAGTGGGAAAACAGCTACCTCAATCCCCGAGAAGGAGGGAAGAGATTAGTGTATAACGCCCCGTGAACAACGAAGTCATTAGTGACGGAGCACAAGCTCGGATTAGGGAAGGAGGGTGAAGGAAACCGGCCGTGCCCTTTCAAAAGAATGATGCCGGTATTTGCCTGAATTGATTTAGAGAAATCACGTAAACCTAAATGAGGATAGCCGGACGCGAGTTTGAACAGTCGTCCACCCGAATGCGAGTCAAGTGTGCTAACCACTGGGCTACTTCGCTCGGTGCCTCAGGCCTCGTTCCGCCTTCCTCGCCAAAAAGTTTGGCTTGGTATCGAAAACAGTTTCGGGGTTCCCCGAGAACATCATCTCAAGAACATATAGGAAAAGGTTCGACGACTGGTCACGAATAGGGAAGATAGAACTGGTCATCAACACATTTGGACGTTGTATATCCAGGACTCATGGTTTTTCGGGGTTTTGTCAGTAACCGCAAATGTTCAAATGGTGCTTTTATTAGACACCTAAGGCCCACCCTAGACCACACCTTTTGCAAAACAACCAACCGATTTTCTCAATTTGCCTGTCCCGGAAGATGTGTGTAATGTTTAAATTTTGACCTCGTACTGTAGTATAGCTACAGCATGCCCGTTCTTCCGGTAGGTATACAAATAATCGCTAGGCTAAAATCTATCGAAAACACTTTACACCTCGTCTCTGTCATCAATAGAGCTCGAGATGTGACCCACTGAATCGTATTTTTGCGCGAGGATTTTTCGAACAGGTTGGTACCATACACCGTCGTGCACGGGCCGATATCACAAAATAAGGATCATGAGAGTGCTGAGACGTTCCGAATAAGGGTACTGGAGATAACATAAAAACGTTTAAACCACATACAGAATATGTTCGTTTTACTTTACTTTCAATGTTTTATGTTCTTCTTCTACTTCTTTCTCATCAATAAGTCATCGTAGCTATAGTCATCTGTATTATAGGGCTTGAAAAGTCGGCCCTGCAAAGTCTATTTTTATTAGATGTGCTCTACCTGCGGTTTCTATTCCGATCCCGAAACTGAAGAAACTGAACCGCTGACTTAATTTTATGTTGCGGAACTAGTATTTTACACAGTCGTCATGACCCATATTAATGATCTTACACTACACGTTTCAAATTATCACTTTTGTTTTGTCAATGTACAGTTTTCGCACGCCAGAAAAGAACAGCCGCTATTTCGTAAAATTTCAGTTCAATTTAATTTCTTGCGTTTTCCTGATGAGGTACTTGGTCATCGGTGTGTGTGTGTATGTGTGTGGTGCCCTTAGCGTAAGTTAGTTTAAGCAGTGTGTAAGCGTAGGGAATGATGACCTCAGAAGTTTGGTCCCACAGAACTTACCACAAATCCAGTTAGCTCCCTTCTTGTATGGTACGAAACGCTTAGCAAGTTAGGTTAACTGAGAAGATTCAGATAAAAGGTTCGTGTGTCGTCAGTGGTTTATTTAGTAACCGAAGGGACGTCACAGATACACTCAACAAACTCCAGTGGGAATCGCTACAATAGAGGCGCTGTGCGTCGTAGGGTCTACATTTGAATCCGAGTCGACTTACATCTCACAGCAAGCGTAAAGTTAGAGAATGTGGTGCGTAAACAGTCTTTCTGTTCACGCATCGCCAGCGAGTGGAAAAATAAAGGTCGGCAGGGGAGGAATGGGGTAGAGGGCGTAAATTAGTACAGTATATGTACCCTCCGCCGCACACAGTAGGGTGGCATGCACGGTACAGCTGTGGATATAGATGCAGATGTAGACGTGAGTGTCAGTAAAGCATTGAACTCTTCCTCACAATTCCAGCACTAGTAATTGGAACGAATTTACAGCCAACAGCAATATGGGGGATATATTCAGGAATGAATTTCCCCGGTCATAAGTAGATAGTTCTAGTCTTGCACAGCTCAGACACTTTCTGAGGAGAATTTTAAACACGCCTGATAGCAGCAACCGTAAATAAAATTTCGTTAATTGAAATATACAGCCAACCTGTTGCGTAACTTCGCCGTAAAAACCTTGACCAAGTTTCAGTATCGCTAAATGAATGTTCTTCAGAAGGAAAGCCCATAAAATACGTGATGTTAAAACTGTAAACTTGCGTGATGAACTAAGAAGCTCAAGTCATGGAAGCAGTAAAAATTGTTAAACAAGTATAGCTTGTTAAAAGAGCAGACATTGGACTAACCTGCTCTTTTAACAAGCTGTATGTATGTAACAGTTTTTACTTTTTCCGTGGAGATCTTTTTTAATGTAATGCATTTTATGTGACTTTCCTTATAAGAGGGTATCCTTTGTGGTACTGAATCACTCGTGAGTTCCAAAGTGTTACCAGGTTCAAAAAAAATGGTTCAAATGGCTCTGAGCACTATGGGACTCAACATCCTAGGTCATAAGTCCCCTAGAACTTAGAACTACTTAAACCTAACTAACCTAAGGACATCACACACACCCATGCCCGAGGCAGGATTCGAACCTGCGACCGTAGCAGTCCCGCGGTTCCGGACTGCAGCCCCAGAACCCGTTACCAGGTGTCCAGCTAGCACAATGACTGTGAGTAGGGAGTTAAAAAGAATGGGCAACATCGGTCGAGCAGCTCATAAGCCACATATTTGTGGTAATTCTAAGCGATACTTTTGATGTAAATCACGACGGACCTGTAGACGACGAGTTATCTGAAGTGGCGAATCACGCTATACCCTGTGACAATTCTATGGGAGGGTCTGGGTATGTTGAATGCCTGAAGAACGTAAATATGTCATCATGCATAGTGCCAACAGTGAAGCAGGGAGGAGGCAGTGTTTTGGTATAGGGGTGTTTCCCGCAGTTAGGGTGTGGTCCCCTCATTGCGCTTAAGAAAACGCTAAATGCAGAAGGGTATGAACACATTTTACGGCATTGTCTACTGCGACCAGTAGAGGAACAGTTCAGAGATGTTAATTGTTTATATCAACATGACAGTGTCATAACAGAATGTCATCACAGAACAGGAAGTCATCCACACCATTCAAAAGCTCAAAAACAACAAGACAGCAGGTGAGGGCCTGATATCAGCAGAGATGATAAAAGAGAGCGGAAGCAAACTACACAAAGAAATTTATAACATCATCACAATGATCTGGAAAACTGAAACACTGCCTGAAGATTGGAAAACTGCAATAATTTGTCCAATGCACAAGAAAGGAAACAGAATGGAATGTGGAAATTACAGAGGCATCAGTTGGCTGAACGTAACATACAAAATCCTCTCAAAGATCATTCTGGAAAAACTTGAACCTTACGCAGAAAAGATTATTCGAGATTAACAGGCTGGATTTCGAACAAACCGTTCCACAACTCATAATTTGTTTATTATACGACAGATCTATGAGAAATACTGGGAATTTAACAAAAACATCCACTGTCTCTTCATTGACTTCCAGAGAGCCTACGACAGCATTCACAGAAGTAGCCTCTACAACACATTACGAGAATTTAGTATACCCAGTAAAATCATAGGACGATACAACTGTGCATGGATGGCGCACAGGCAGCAGTGAAGTTCAGAGGATCCATACACCCACCTTTCCAATTAAAACAGACTTATGACAGGGAGACGCTCTTTCAGGTGTCCTCTTCAACCTTGCATTAGAGAAAGTGGTTCGGGAGGGTAATTTACATCTATACTATGGTCTCCGATTCGAACACAGAGAAGTAAAACTCCTGGCGTATGCAGATGATATAGTGTTGCTGAGTGAAAAAAATGAAATGTCGCGCGACGAGGGCTCCCGTCGGGTAGACCGTTCGCCTGGTGCAAGTTTTTCGATTTGACGCCACTTCGGCGACTTGCGCGTCGATGGGGATGAAATGATGATGATTAGGACGACACAACACCCAGTCCCTGGGCGGAGAAAATCTCCGACCCAGCCGGGTCGTGCTGACCACTCAGCTACCGGGGGCGGACTGCTGAGTGAAACTGAACAAGAACTGAAAGACATGTACAGATCTCTCCGGCACTGTGCCAGCAAAATGGGGCTTTTGATTAACCAAGAGAAAACCGAATATATGGAAATAGGTCGAGTCATAAACCCAAATCCTGACTTTGAAATTGACCTGCATTCTAAATTCAGAAAAGTTCTCCAGTTTAAATACCTTGGATCACGTTTCAGCAGTAACAATATCATAACAATGGATATAAATGAAAGAATAGCCTCAGGGTCAAGATGTCTCTACTCACTAAGCAACCCACTCAAAAGTAAAGCTTTGCAAACACCACAAAGATGAAGATATACAAAACTATCATCTGCCCCATAGTACTGTACGGTTCAGAAAGCTGGACGCTTACAAAGAATGAAAGAGAAAGACTGAATGTTTTCGAAAGAAATGAGAAAAATCTGGGGACCTACGTTGGAGAAAGGTGTATGGAGAATTCGAAAGAATAATGAAATACTGCGTCTGTGGATTCGGCTATTGAGGAAGAATGGGCTGTCATTCCTCTACATGCATTCAATCTTCTCATCGAAAACGTCTCTAGATCAAACCGCCATAAAGACGAAGAGTCACAACACATTTAGTATTCTGTTAAGCGCAGTAATAGGATCCAAACCGCTAAAAACAACCCCATATCGTAACATCATCTCTTTCCTATTTCACTGTTAGCCCCACACATGACGACAGGTAACATTCTCGAGGCATTCTCCAAGCCCAAACCCTCCCATAAAATTGCCGCCTGATAGAGCGTGAGGCCGGCCGCGGTAGCCGAGCGGTTCTAGGCGCTCAGTCCGGAACCACGCGACTGCTACGGTCGCAGGTTCGAATCCTGCCTCGGGCATGGATGTGTGTGATGTCCTTAGGTTAGTTAGGTTTAAGTAGTTCTAAGTTCTAGGGGACTGATGACCTCATATGTTAAGTCACATAGTGCTCAGAGCCATTTGAACCATTTGATAGAGCGTGATCAATCACTCCAGGTCACTCGTCATCAGTCTTCCACTGTCCAATGGCGTCGCTCTCTGCGCCACCGCCTCAAGCATCGCTCAGCATTGACTACAAAAATGTGTGCCTTTCGAGGAGACGGTCGACCATTATACCTCACTCTTTTAAGCAACTACGCACAGTAATTTTTGTAGCTGAACCACTGACACCACTTTGTAACTCACGACTGACACCTTCCGCTAACGTGAGCCGATTTTTTACAGCTACCCTCCACAACGCTTGACACTTTCCGTCCTACATGAGGTCTGCCTGGTCGTGGTTTAGCTGTTGTTCCTTCACGCTTCCACTTCACAGGAACATAACCAACAATCGATTTGGGAAGCTTTAGAAGGGTTGAATGTCCCTTTTTGGCGTTGTTAATCAGATGACATCCAGTGACTACTCCGTGTTCGAAGTCATTGAGCTCTCCGGGCTGACTCATTCTGTTGTTACTGCTTCTTTACTGACAACACAATAATCCTCGTCTCCTTTTACACTGTCAGTTCCACCGCTCAAGACATTGATTGTGTGAATCATGAAATTCTTCTTGATAAGCTTAAGTATTGTGGTATGAGTTGGACAGTGCACAAATGGTTTAACTCATACTTAACTGGAAGAATGCAGAAGGTTGAAATTAACAGGACAGATAGTCTACAAAAACCAGCAGAGTCTTCTGACTGGGGAGGTATCAGAATGGTGTCCCACAGGGTTCAGTCTTGAGTCCCTTATTGTTCTTAATATATATTAACGACTTGCCACTCTATATTCATGAAGATGCAAAGTTAGTTCTTTTTGCTGATGATACAAGTATAATAATCACACCCAAGAAGTTAGAATCAGCTGAGGAAATTGCAAATAATGTCTTTCAGAAAATTGTTAAGTGGTTCTCTGCAAATGGACTCTCACCAAATTTTGAGAAAACACAGTTTATACAATTCTGTACAGTAAATGGCATAACACCATTGATAAATATAGACTATGAACGGAAGAGTGTTGCTAAGGTAGAATACTCAACATTTCTGGGTGTGTGCACTGATGAGAAATTGAATTAGAAGAAACACATCGATGATCTGCTCAAACGGTTAGGTTCAGCTACTTATGCTATTAGGGTTATTGCAAATTTTGGTGATAAACATATCAGTAAATTAGCCTACTATGCCTAGTTTCATTCACTGCTTTCATATGGCATCATATTTTGGGGCAATTCGTCATTAAGAGAGAAAGTATTCATTGCACAAATGCGTGTAATCAGAATAATAGCTTGAGCCCATCCAAGATCACCTTGCTGACATTTATTTAAGGAACTCGGGATATTCACAGTACCTTCGCAATACATATAGTCACTTATGAAATTTGTCGTTAATAATCCATCCCAATTCAAAAATAACAGCGAAGTGCATGGCTACAACACTAGAAAGGATGATATTCACTATTCTGGATTAAATCTCACTTTGGCACAGAAAGTGGTGAATTATGCTGCCACAAAAATCTTCGGTCATTTGCCAAATAGTATTAAAAGTCTGACAGATAGCCAACCAACATTTAAAAGTAAATTAAAAGAATTTCTGAATGACAACTCCTTCTACTCAATAGATGAATTCTTAGATATGAAGTACTAACTGTAAAAATAATTAATTAATTATTTTGTGTAAAGAAAACTTATGTTAAAGTGACACGTTCCACATCATTACGAAATGTCGTATTCGTGATCTATGGAACAAGGATTAATGTGTGTATATATGTATGTATTTAGCGGTCAATTTTACATTACATACGCGTGCCCAGATACTTTTGATCAGTTTGCGTTGGTGGCTATGAAGTCGTCGCTCGCTCATAAACAGTCTGCGACCTGCACAGCGCCCGCATCTCGTGGTCGTGCGGTAGCGTTCTCGCTTCCCACACCCGGGTTCCCGGGTTCGATTCCCGTCGGGGTCAGGGATTTTCTCTGCCTCGTGATGGCTGTGTGTTGTGTGATGTCCTTAGGTTAGTTAGGTTTAAGTAGTTCTAAGTTCTAGGGGACTGATGACCATAGATGTTAAGTCCCATAGTGCTCAGAGCCATTTGAACCATTTTGAACCTGCACAGCCACTGGGTCAACACAGTGACGAGAGCGATGAGAGCAAAGAAAGAGATTCTCAAGAAAACGACTCGAAACCTAGCATACGGAAACGGTCTTTAATCTGCATTGCCACGCGGTTGTGCATGTGCTCGCATTAGCAAGGCATTTCGTTGCGCTACTCCTTCGTGCCGAAGTAAAGGGAGAAAGAGACCCACCTCCTCGCAAGGTTTCCTCATCTGCCTGAAAGGTGCGCCGCCGTGTCCATCAACTAATGGCGTCCCATGTCGTCTGCAGACGCGACCCTACCTGCAAATACACAGACCTCCGCCTGCTTCTCAGAGACTCAACCACATGCATTCTCAATTCCGACTTCAGCGAATAGTTCTTGTTGTGTGCAATACATTCACGATTACATACCTTTTGATTCGACAAAAAGTAGCTGCGTAAAACTATTCACGCAAACTAGAACTTTCATTTCTTCTCAGCATTTCTAAATGTGATTTGTCTTCGTTATAATTCAATAGAAATTAATAAATTTTATTTTTTTATTTCTGTCGAACGAAGTATGCACATTATAATTTCATTTACACAAAAAGGAGATAAATAAATTGGAAAGAAAGAAAACTATCAATGAAAATAGTCAGGACCATTTTTGTTAAAAACAGAGTTTTTACATATAAATTATATTAATTTGAATTTAAAACCTGTTCTTATCTCATGTCTTGCTTGACTGCAAGCTAATATCACACGACAAATGATTTCCTTAAGAAACAGTGATAGGATGCTACTTCCTAGTGCAGAAGACATGTAACGTATTGAAAACGGTGCACAAAAATGTCGGAGCGACAAAAAAGACACTCGGCTGACTGCGTCTGCAGATAGTGAGCAAGGAAAATAGTTCACGTGATCGCGACAGAAGGAAGATCGTGCATGCGCAGACAACTGGAAAGACAACCGTAGAAACAACAGGGTTCGTCGGTCGTTCACATATTACCGTTATTAGCATGCTACGAAAGTGGACGAATTACGGCAAGTGCGTGACAGAACGCTCCAAATTATGGGTGTAAAAGTAACTAAAGATGTGTAAAAGAAACGTTTAAATTTTTTGGAGTGTCAATTACGGGCAGAGAAGGTTATTTTGCGGCATCAGGTGTCTCGGTTAAAGTTGTTTATCAATATTTGATTTGATTTCGTATTTCTGTTGGTAAAGTGTCGTATAGGGTGGCTTTTGTGACACACCTTGGGTGCGACGAAAAACATACTGTTTATTGCGGCCATGGCATTGAAGAGCTATTAAAAAAGGCATCTTTTGGTTAAATGGCTTGTCTATATAAGTTGAGCATGGAGTTAACCAATACTGAGCATATATCGCGTTGTGGTTGTGTAATTTGGTTCCAGATAATGTAGCAGTTCAGTACAACCTTAATCTTCTACGACACAAACACATTAGAGATCTTTGGTAACTAAAATAATATTTTTCAGGCAGTTTATTGTCGCATTTGTCTTTACAATAATTACCGATTAGAAAAATAATTAGTCGTCGCGGATACATTTTCACTTGTCATGTCAACCTTTCGGAAGCTTTTAGCCGTACCATACTCATAGCTACTCTTAAATGGCCTGATAGCTTTACCTGCCTCGAACTTTTCGTATCTGATCTTCCAAACTCCACAACATATGGATGGGGTCATTTTCCTGAGCAATTTTACACTGTTGACTCGAAGATTACGAAAATGGCAGTGATAAACCTGGCACATGTTTCAGCTATGATGGTAAATAACTACTGCAGGTTGCTCGATGTTTCGTGAACAATTTTTTTCGAATTTCATGTAGACCATCTTCAGACTGAACATGATTATCGTCGTAAATCGCACTTTGCTTTGTTTCCTGGTTCTGGTGTATAAAAAGTACAAAGTGTGCTCCTTGCCGCTCGATGAGAATTCTATTACATAATGAAATAAATTTATAATCGAACTGAATCCTTTGTGAAAATCGTAGGTAGATCAATTAAAGCTATGTGGTAGACATGCAGTTCCCGCACGCGCGGAATGTATCAGGGAATAAGGAACTGGAGGATTGCAAATATTGCAGACCCTGCCCGAGTGGGACACGAATTACACGCGGCAAAGAAAACATGGCTACTAATAACGTACTCGATACTCTGTGTCACTAACGAGTTTCTCCCACGGGAATAAGAAAAAAATGTTCAAATGTGTGTGAAATCTTATGGGACTTAACTGCTAAGGTCATCAGTCCCTAAGCTTACACACTACTTAACCTAAATTATCCTAAGGACGAACACACACACCCATGCCCGAGGGAGGACTCGAACCTCCGCCGGGACCAACTGCACAGTCCATGACTGCAGCGCCTTGGAAATAAGAAATTGGAGGAATACGAAAGTACTGAGCTAGCATGCAGCGTGCGGGGAAGAAGACAGGCGAGAAAAACGTTTGAGGCATAGTGCAAAGACGTTTCCGAATCGCAACGAATACACACGATATGTGACAAACCTACTCGATCTTTATTGCCAGTCATACAGCGTCGACGTCGGACAGTAGAACTCTCTGTAAAGCCCAGTAGGTGGTGAACGGCAGCGCTGCTGACGGCTAAGCTCGGTACTGCGGAATACTGAAATGTCTCTGAGCACAGCGATCATCACATGATGCTGTAAGTGAACTTCCCCACCCTCAGACATAGTGTTGCCCTAACCCACATAACGATTAAAATAGCGGTGATCACGGGAGCAACTCCTCTGGACCAAGGCACAGTGGATACGAGTAGCCTACACAAATGAATTACGTCGATAGCCGTGTCAACTCTGACCATGTGTTAGGAGACTCTCTGACCAACACACAGTGAGAGTCCAGTATTTATGCTAACGGGTTATACCTCGGCACCTGCTGGTGTTACGTAAGACATTGCGTAAGCTGTAGACCACGACAGTATTACTGTTGGCGATTTCAAGGTGGATGCCTCCCGAACGGTCATGACATTTCCTGACACGACGTACTTTATTTTTAATTGAGAAAGTATGCCAGAGACACAGTGATTGTGACAGTAACACTAAATTTATGACCAATAGTGCAAGGTCTTTTGTGGAAACTTCCGCGAGGGAACTCCTTCATACGGACTATGAGACGAAGGTGACACGAACAAGGCCGAGATACGGAAACACGTTGCAGCTCTATGAGTGTGTGAACAAAGTTAATAAAAACACATACAGCTCTATGTATAATAATTCTGAAATGTTGCTAGACTGTTTTGAGGAGTATGACGATTAATTCCTCTACATGCCTTACGTCTCAAAACTGTCGAAGATGAATCCTATAGAAAAATATCTGTGATGTCATTGGGAGTCAACTCGAAGCTCATAGACCATCTCATCTAATCTAAAAAAACAATAACAAGATTCGAGCCTTCATTTGTAAAACCAATTCCACCATAAACTGCACTGGTTTTGCATGCCAGATGTTTTGGGCTGATAACAGCGTTCAGCCTTATCAGTGTATTTACGGTATTGGTTAAATGGATATCACTATTTTCATTTGCCCAATAGGCGATTACATAAATCCACAGAGTAATTTACAACAAGAGGAATTACGGGAAATGAAAAATCGCTAATTTTTTCCTTTGACTAAACCTACAAATATTCTGCCTTGTACATTTCAAAGTACAAAGATTTTGTAAAATATCTACACGCCCGCACTTGCTGAAAACGTCATTATAAAAGTTGCTAAAGTCAACATAAAATTAACAACAAAAGTTCAATATGGATAAACGGATTATTTTTCCAGAATGAATTTTCATTCTGCAGCGGAGCGCTGTCTGATTTGAAACTTCCTGGCAGATTAAACCTGTGTGCCAGATCAGGAATCGAACTTGGTACCCTAGCGTTTCGCAGGCAAGTGATCTATCTACTAACCGATCTGTTAAAGCACGGCCCAAGACACGCCCTCCTAGCCTCACTTCCGCCAGTACCTCATCTCCTACGTTCCAAACTTCCGCAATATCCTTTCTTCCAGGAGTGCTAGTCCCTTAAAGTTACAGGAGAACGTCTGTGAAGTTCGAGCCCCCGTTCGGTGCACCGTTTTAATCAGCCAGGAACGTTAGAACTACATTTAGTCAGTCCATGCTAGTAATTAAAAGAGTATCACATTATAAACTGTCGACTTCGGTGAAATGCATCCGTAATTTGTGACATTAAATTCTTTCGCTACAGTAGTGTGTCGGCCGCGGTGGCCGAGCGGTTCTAGGCGCTTCAGTCTTGAACCGCGCGACTGCTACGGTCGCAGGTTCGAATCCTGCCTCGGGCATGGATGTGTGTGAAGTCCTTAGGTTAGTCAAGTTTAAGTAGTTCTAAGTTCTAGGAGACTGATGACCTCCGATGTTAAGTCCCATAGTGCTCAGAGCCATTTGAACCATTTTGAGCTACAATAGAGTGAATAACAAAACGAGCTTGCGTGTTACTAAGAATAAGAATTTTAGTTGCGCAAAATCGGAACTGGGGTACATCATCACAATGATGAACGGAAGTAAAACACTTGTTATTATAGAAAGGAATAGTGCTGCACAACTGACAGCAGATCGAGTGCGCATATGTCGACTCTGCTTCTTGTGAAAAGTTGTAGCCCACTGAGTAGCGTACAACCTTAAAGTATGGCGTGAAGGAGGCATCTGTCGGTGAAATGCAAGCAGTTTTGCTTAAGGTGATCTGATCTCACGCTTCGTTCTGGAGACAGTGACGTCAGGAAGAAAATAAACATATCTTAAACGAACCGTATGGATCTGTAACAATTTCTAGATTTATTACTCTGTTATTACTAACTGAAAAATATTTCTAGTATCATCAGGTACTGCCGAAGCGACGATCAGATGATAAAATGAATGCCAAGTGATAAACGTGCAAGTTCCTCATACCAACAGAAACTACACGAGAAAAAGAAAAAAGAATACTACGGGTAACTTGGAGAAACACATACCGCTTAACATCAGGGTTTTATAAACAGTTACAGACTAAAATCTTTCGACATTTTTAGGCAGCACATAAATCTGGTTTAAATCAAAGAATTTTACCTACATATCCACCAGTAGGTAGTGAAAATTGGAAACCTTGAAGCAATGGTTTGTATAACATGATAATGAAGGTTCATAAATATAAGCAGGCGTTATCTTGGACTACAGTTTCGAAATGTATGCATTACCGTTTGTTGTAGCTAGAATGCATTCCTAACGGAAGATAGAATCTACTTTCTTCACCAAATACTCCTTTTCGTCATACATCGTTCCACTCGCATCTTTGGACACACTTGCGAAACGGAGCGATACAGCGCCGAGCTGCGAGAGGAAGTGCGTCCCGCCCCGTAGCTCCCAACAAATGGATGCTCGTAGCTCTTGATGACACTGCGGGTAAGTCATTGGTCTTACACTGTGATGCTGTTGCCGCACGGGTAGCAGTGAGTGCTTGTCTCGTGCAGCGACAATGTCATATGTGTACAGAACGGTCAGAAACAGTGTGAAAAGCTTGTAAGAAAGGAGGTACTGAGAAATAGTTGTTAAGATAAAAATTCGATACGTTGAACCGTTTTTGATTTAATTAGAATTGGAGTTAGCCTATCAGGTTGTTGTGCGCACAAATTCAAGTACTTGCAAGCGCTAAAGTGCGGTAATTCACAGACATTACCGCTTGTTCAAATGTTCGTTACCACTTAAAATGTGCCTTTTTCGAATGTGGTAAATTTAAGCTAAGTGAATAATAGCTACCTTTGTTCGGTTCGAGAAAACCAAACGAAGAACGCATCTAGCGACACTGTTTCTAGCAGGTTGGTTGAATTTACTTCAATAGTAATTAAATCGGAAACGGCGCAACGTATCGAATTTTTTTCTGAACAGTTATTTCACAGCACAACCTACACTGTAGCACCCTTACAAGCTTATTAGACCGTTTCTGACCAGCCTGTACGCAGGGTGGAGAAAAATTGTGTAACGAAATTTTAACCCTGGGTAGCTGATGCCAGTAGGAACCACAATTACTAATGCTGTGTAGGCCAACACTGCACCAGTTTGAAACTACGGATACTTGGCGCCACGCATTCCGATTGGCCGTAGGTTTGCCCTGTTGCCGTTCGTCGGTTGACGGGCAGCTCTATGGTTGTCGATTCACACATACAAACGTCCCTCGCCCCGTCACTGCCCCAACATGATACGCACATGTTTCGAATAGGTCTTGCTGTTTGTCTCCACCTCATTTTAGAGACATTCACACATAAGCTTCACACGTCCACTCCGATTTAGTCATACAGTAAGCATGGCGGCACAGTATTGGTTTGAAGAACAACGAGATATGGTTTTTGATTATGGACTATCCGACTGTAATGAGCATGAAGTTCGACAGTTGTATGAGAATAGGTGCCCAGCAAGACGACACCCACACCCGCAAACGTTTACAGCAATTCACCGGTGACTTGGCGAAACAGGCTCGTTAGTGGGATATCATAGTGATGCTGTAAGACCTCGAACACGATGGGATGCTGCATTTGAAGAGAAAGTTGTCGAGCGCTTCGAGGAAGCACTTACGACAGGTTCAAATGGCTCCAAGCACTATGGGACTTAACATCTGAGGTCATCAGTCGCCTAGATTTAGAACTACTTAAACCTAACTATCCTAAGGACATCACACACATCCATGCCCGAGGCAGGATTCGAACCTGCGACCGTAGCAGCAGTGTGGTTCCGGACTGAAGCTCCTAGAACCGCTCGGCCACAGCGGCCAGCCCTACGACATATATTACAGCGGTTGGACCCTACGTGGAGGTCACTCATCAGTTAGTCTGGGAGGTTTTGAGGGATGATGGCCTGCATCCATTTAGTTTCCGCCTTGTCCAAGACCTAAATGCTGTGGCGGACTATCATCACAGGTTAGGGTTTTGCAGGTAGTATCTGCAACATGTTGCACGAGATCCCGACTTCCCTTTCATTTTGTTGTTTAACATCGAGTGCACTTCCCATCAGGATGGCTTTACAACACTTGAGATGTTCATTACTGGATAAGGTGAAATTCTCGCGTCACGTACGTCCACGGACACCAGGATCGATTATCGCTCAACATTTGGGCAGGCATTGTGCGTGACCATCTGATTGGGCCGGTCCGTCTGCCTCCTCGAATTAACGGGGCAAATTTCCTTCACTTTTTGCGAGAAACTCTACCCGGCCTGCCGGAAGAAGTAATCCTGGGCATACGTCTACGCATGTCGTTGCAGCATGATGGGGCGCTCGCACATAATAGTCGTGCTGTGCACGGATATTTAAAAGACGGCCAGGTAATTGGCAGAGGTGCTCGAAGGACATGGCCTCCGCGTTCACCAGACCTCACGCCACCGGAATTTTTCCTGTGATGATTCTTCAAGGTACTAGTTCCCACACCCGGACGCGAACCACCTACAAAAGAAGAGGATTTAATGGATCGCATTCAACATGCCGCCAATCACATCAGGGCAATGCCAGGAATCTTTGAAAGAGATCGGCAAAACACCGTTCGACGTTACCAAGCTTCTATCGCGTCACAGGGTCGCCAGTTCGAGCACCTGCTTTAAGTAAACAATGTCCTGGCTACAAAAAAGGCCCTTCTCAGGGCCGACACAATTTGCAAAAGACTTTCTGTACGCGAACTAACAGCTGTTGACGGGTTTCTTCCTGTTACGTCTTATCATGAAACTACAATGGATGTGTCGGAACCCCAGCGGATTTGCCCCCAGTGTGGAAGGCTGGCGCGCTACCATCGACCGTGCTGGCCGCCTTGGATACATCGCGATCTCCGGCAGCCAAAGCATTCGCGGTCTTGCGTTGTCCAGAGCATCCAGCAACAGGCCAATCCCGCGGCCAATCTGATCGCGTGGCGCCAAGTTTCCGTAGTTTAAAAATTGTGCTTTGTCGACGTACACAACATTGGTACTTTTGGTTCCTTCTGGCATATCCAGGGTTAAAATTTCGTGACACAATTTTTCTCCATCCTGTATGCGGCTGCCGTCCAGTATCACGAAAACGAGCCTCTGCGCCTTCTTTCGACCACCGTTTCCACGACTCGTGCACAGATGGGACGTAGTATTCAAAGTTTTGAATCATTCTTCTGCAGGAACTTCCACTCTCCCACAAATCCATAATAAGACTTCGATGAAATTACGATATTGCAGTGCCTGTATTATTCCGAGTTACGATGAAATGTTCCTTCGCACTTGCACGCGTCTCCGAAGGAACAGGCACTGAGGCAACTACAGCCATTACGAAACATATTAAATGTATTCGCAGTTGCGAATATTGACAACCATCAGCTGTATAATGGAATGGCAGTGAAAATTTCTGCCGGGGCTGGATTTGAACCCGGATTTTCCTCTTATCTCGCGCGGTCGCCTTAGTATTTGCTTCAAGTCCCGGTCCAGCACAAATTTTCGCTGTCGTCATTCCATTATACAACTGATGGTTGCCCATATTCGCAACTGCGAATACATTTAATGCATCGATGAAATTAATTTCACAATTTGTCCTCACGACACCACCCCATGACGCCTATTATCTTTAGTGCCCCAGCACGATGCTAGGCACAGATATGAGTGACTCGTTTTCATGAACAGTGCGTCGCTGTTACCATGTTCACTGCTGGCGCCTTAAATTTGTACCTTTACAGCGGTCAGTGGTCCATGCACATGTGCTGACGTATCATCTTAGAAAATTTAACATCAAATCCTTATGGGAATCATAATTTCCGTTGTGCCACTCCAGTACGGCGCATATGTTACGGTCGGATCAGAGATTCACTGGTATTAAGCCAGCGCACCAGACCGAGCATTGCTTTTGTCAGAGCCTCTAATTTAAAACTCTCCGTGACCACATTCCTTGGAATGAGTCGCCCTCGCTTGCCCTATGTAGGGGGACACTGATTTCCTGTAAGCCCAAATATCTATCGTAATTTTAGCAGCGAATGCGATCTTGTGCCAGAAAACCTATTTCTGAGCGGTGTCTAATTTCACGCCTCGTCGAAAATTCAATGACGTTTCCTTCAAAAGAGCCTCAGCGGATTCAAGTATTTTCTTTCACAGCGTTTCTCTTACGTCGCTTAGGCGCCCTTAGCCTCACAACTTTCTGAACCTCTTCCAAGTCTAGCAATCGCTTCGTTATGAAAAGGAGCAATTAACGAATTACACTGTCCCAGGAAAAACTTAGCTTAGGTTCTGTTATGAAACTCATCTAACTTGAAACATATTTTTTAAAATGTTCTCAAAGTTTAAGCTATGCTTTCTTTCAATTTTGTTTCGTATCTTACAAACCTGAAACTATTTTTTTGAATTATCAGACTTCTGCAATCCGATTCGATACGGCCAGTCACAATTTCTTCTCGTACGCCACTCTCTTCGTCTCAGAATAGCACCTACAGCCAGATCTTCAGTTATTTGTTTTACATGTTTCAGTACGTTCTGAAACCAGATATGGGATTGTAAGGCGTACCCAGAAGCATGTATAGACTAAGAACACAATTCGATAAAGATGAAGTGAAGACTGAAGTTTAAGAGACTTATCTGGAAGTATCACTGTGCAAAGAAGTGGGATACGGAAGTAATGAAGAATGATGACATGCTTTTGAAGTTCTCTGAGGCTATAAATACTGAGATAATGATTATAGCATTAGGCAGATGTCTATAAAGAGTAACACAGAAGCTGGAGAGACATTCATAGCTACGAGGAGGGGAACTGTGAGAAAACGTTGCGTAGCAGGAGAAATACTTCAGTTGATCGACTACAGAAAGAATACAGAAATATGTCATTTGGAAATAAAATAAACAGGAAGAACATGGAATCTAAGATGAAAAGGCTGCACGAACGATGTGGAGAAATCGAAAAAGAGGTCGTGGGAAGGACTGATGCAAAACGTAGGAAACCTAAAATAAACTTCTGTTGGATTAAAAGCAATGGCGATAACATTAAGACTCCAATGTAAATTTCACTGCTAAGTGCAGAGGAGAGGGAGAGAGAGAGAGAGAGAGAGAGAGAGTAGATAGACGGAACGAGTACACTTGACGTCTCTATGTGGGGTAGGACTTGTCTCACGATATGATTCAGGAAGAAAAGGTAGTCAATGTATTGGAAGACTTACAATCAAATAAGGCTGGAGCGGTAGATCACAATCCTTCGGAATTTCTGAAATCATTGGGGGTAAGTGGCAACCAAGTGACTGTTCAAGTTGGTGTATAGAATCTATGAGTCTCCAGATATACCGTCAGACTTCCCGAATAATATCATCCACGCTACACCGAAGACATGACGGCAAGATAAGTGCGAGAATTATCAACGTAGTCAGCTTAATTACTCGTACATCCAAGTGGCTGACAAGAACAATAGACAGAAGAATGGAAAAGGAAATTGAGGATCTGCTAGATGAGGATCACTGCGGCACCACAGCACCAGAGAGGTAATTCTGACGTTGTTTCTGATAATGAAAGCTATGCTACAGAAAATTCAAGACACGGTCATAGAATTTGTAGACCTAGAAAAAGTGTTTGACAATGTCAAATAATGCAAGATGTTCGAAATTCTGAGAATAATAGGAATGAGCTATATGCCAAGACAGGTAATGTACAATATGTGTAAGAAACAAGACTGGGAGACCAAGAACGAAGTAAGCTGATTAAAAAGGGTATAAGACAAGGACGTATTCTTTCTCTCCTACTGTTCAATCTGTATATCGAAGAAGCAATTACGAAAATGAAATACAAGACAAGAATGAGATTAAAATTCAGGGTGAAAGGACAGCAGTAATAAGACTCCCTGATGACATTGCTATCTTCAGCGGGAATGAAAATGTATTAGAGAGTCTTGTCATAAATAAACAGTGTTCCTCGGATTTTGTTGCTCTCAACACTGTATAGACATTTTGACACTCCAAGTTGAAACTATGTGACATGTTATCACATCATCCAATTGCTGTAATTATTATATAATTTAGATAGTATAACTATAATCTAATGAATCTAAGAAGATACAGATTACGAGTTTCTTCAAGCGTACCCACGATGAGAGAGAGAGAGAGACAGACAGAGGGAGGCAGATAAGAGCATTAAATCAACCTGCCCAGATAACACACGGCATAGCACTAGACGCAGACATGTGGTTTATACAAAATTCTGTCCCAGAGGGGAAGAGTGGCGATACGAAGAGCATTCGGCCACCAACATGACCAAATCCAGGTTAACATGCCGAAATGGCACAATGGTAGGAAAAAGAGCAAAGAGGAAGAGAAAAGTGTTTAATCACTGCCAACATCCAAGAAATCAACAATTGTTTTGCTCCAAAACGAAACTAATTGTATAAGATCTATGTCACGGACAAAACAGCGCTTACGATTACTGTCAATGACAAATTCACTACTG
This sequence comes from Schistocerca nitens, assembly GCF_023898315.1. Lineage (NCBI taxonomy): Eukaryota > Metazoa > Arthropoda > Insecta > Orthoptera > Acrididae > Schistocerca > Schistocerca nitens. The sequence continues at coordinate 555,069,976 of NC_064615.1, read as the reverse complement.
AGACTGAGTAGCATTGTACGAGTAACATTCTGGATAATGATTGCATACTCATATTCTAATTAAATAAAATTCCTGATCAAATCAAGTCAGATGCTGCCACTAGTATCAATATTAGACTCAATGCTACTTTCAGGTCGCGCGTGCCGCAGTATATTGCATGTGATATCGAAGTATGTTGTACTCTATCATTAAATAATGTTGTTACTATTTTTTGTAAAATATTTTATGTCTTCCCTGAGCGTGATTTCGATTGTTCATTCTCTACACTCGATGTAATATTTGTGATTAGATGCTTTGATCTTTTTAATCTGAATGAAACAAAAAAGGAAAAGAAAAAGTGAAATACGTCGACAACTCGAAAAGCGGAAATAGTCTCGTCTACCGAACTGGTGACCGTCGTAGCCGGTGCGATCGCGAATGAATCCGGAAGCTGCTGCTTAGAATGAGTTCTCCAACCACTAACGGATGATACTTTTCATTTTATGACAGCTTAAGAACTGACTGATAGTTAAAAAAATAATTATACAGTAAAATTTTTCTTTTTGAAACATGAGACACAGCAGGCTAACATCCATAAGCGTAGCTTTACTCAAATATTTAATAGTAGTTGAGTACCTAGTGCTGCCCGGGTATATATTTATTCCAATCTTCTATCAGTGCATCTCCTCCTTCCCCCTCTCCCTGTCCACCTCCTCGTTCATCCCCTTTCTTTTAAACTCCTCCCACCCCTCTCTTTGCCTATCACCTCCTCCCCACCCCCCACCCCCCACCCGCCATCCACTAACCATGTTATCACTGCTGGTTCTTATACCCACAGTATTTCTATCGAGTTGCTTATATATACCCAGTGTGAATGAAATCGATCCAGGGGGTAGGAGCATTTTACCGGTGACTTCCCCCGCTTATGGACGTGTCATATGTATTTCACATATACTTAAGATATTTCACACATACTTGTACACATATTAAGTTTCATTTTCACGCAGCTCAATGTTTATGGTGTCTGCCTCCTCAGCTGTTTGCGAAATGTCTTGCTAAACAGTTAGTAGTAAACAATTAATAAAATGAAACATCATGCGTGATGCTACAGTTTTTCACGCATCGCAAGGTTTATGACGTCATATCTCCTGAAATTTGTGTCGTAAAATCATATATATTTTTGTAGGTATATTGAGCAACATATGTAGGTACTTTCTCTGAAATGTGTTGGGAAAGATTTAGTAGTAAAGCAGTAATAAATTAGAACGCCATGGATGATGAAGCAGCTTTTCATGCATCCCAGTGTTTATGATGTCATATCTCCCGAATTACGTGTCGTACAGTGATATAACTTTGCTGGTACTTTCAGTGACATATTTGAATACTGTCTGCAAAATGCGGCGTGAAAACAGTTATTAGTAAAGAAGTAATGAATTAACATCGTGCATTTCACGACAGTTTTACTGCATCAACAGCAAAAATGCAGTAAGCGATAAACTTCTTTCTTTTCGTCATTTTATGGGGACCGTCAGGGAGAAAAGGTTTCGCAAAAGTTTGAAATTAAGTGTAAAGTTTGTTGCATGTTACTATGTGCTTTCATTCTCAAATACTATGGGTATTCGCGCTTCGTTGGATATACTGCCTTTTCATCACGTCATCCCTTTGATAGGTAGGTGTTTCTCTTACCACCACAGCCATTTTGTCCAGACAGTAAGTGGTAAACGTACCAAGTTTGGTTGAAATCAGTCCAGTGGTTTTTGGAGGTAATGTAAAACATACACACATGCATACACGCATATGTACGCTACGCCACGAAGATGACGTGCTACAGACGCGAAATTTAACCGACAGAAAGAAGATGCTGTGATATGCAAATGATTAGCTTTTCAGAGCATTCACACAAGGTTGGCGCCGGTGGCGACACCTACAACGTGCTGACATGAGGAAAGTTTCCAAACGATTTCTCATACACAAACAGCAGTTGACCGGCGTTGCCTGGTGAAACGTTGTTGTGATGCCTCGTGAAAGGAGGAGAAATGCGTACCATCACGTTTCCGACTTTGATAAAGGTCGGATTGTAGCCTATGGCGATTGCGGTTTATCGTATCGCGACAATGCTGCTAGCGTTGGTCGAGATCCAATGACTGTTAGCAGAATAGCCCGCATCTCGTCGTCGTGCGGTAGCGTTCTCGCTTCCCACGCCCGGGTTCCCGGGTTCGATTCCCGGCGGGGTCAGGGATTTTCTCTGCCTCGTGATGGCTGGGTGTTGTGTGCTGTCCTTAGGTTAGTTAGGTTTAAGTATTTCTAAGTTCTAGGGGACTTATGACCACAGCAGCTGAGTCCTATAGTGCTCAGAGCCATTTGACCCATTTTGTTAGCAGAATATGGAATCGGTGGGTTCAGGAGGGTAATACGGAACGCCATGCTGGATCCGAACGGCCTCGTATCATTAGCAGTCGAGATTACAGGCATCTTATCCGCATGGCAGTAACGGATCGTGCAGCCACGTCTCGATCCCTGAGTCAACAGATGGAGACGTTTGCAAGACAACAGCCATCTGCACTAACAGTTCGACGACGTTTGCAGTAGCATGGACTATCAGCTCGGAGACCATGGCTGCGGTTACCCTTGACGCTGCATCACAGACAGGAGCGCCTGCGACGGTGCACTCAACGACGAACCTGGGTGCACGAATGGCAAAACGTCATTTTTTCGGATGAATCCAGGTTCTGTTTACAGCATCATCATGGACGCATCCGTGTTTGGCGACATCGCGGTGAACGCACATTGGAAGCGTGTATTCGTCATCGCCATACTGACGTATCACCCGGCGTGATGGTAAGGAGTGCCATTGGTTACACGTCTCGGTCATCTCTTGTTAGCATTGAAAGCACTTTGAACAGTGGAGATTACATTTCAGATGTGTTACGACCCGTGGCTCTATCCTTCATTCGATCCCTGCGAAACCCTACATTTCAGCAGGATAATGCACGCCCGCATGTTGCAGGTCCTGTACGGGCCTTTCTGGATACAGAAAATGTTCGACTGCTGCCCTGGCCAGCACATTCTCCAAATCTCTCACTAATTGAAAACGTCTGGTGAATGGTGGTCGAACAACTGGCTCGTCACAATACGCCAGTCACTAATTTTGATGAACTGTGGTATCGTCTTGAAGCTGCATGGGCAGCTGTACCTGTACACGCGATCCAAACTCTGTTTGACTCAATGCCCAGGCGTATCAAGGCCGTTATTATGGGTACTGATTTCTCAGGATCTATGCACCCAAATTGAATGAAAATGTGATCACATGTCCAATGAATACCCGTTTATCGTCTGCATTTCTTCTTGGTGTTGCAGCGTTAATGGACAGTAGTGTACGTACATCCGTTTTGTGAAGAAACAGTGATACTCGCAAAGACCGCTAGAGTGATCGTGCTGAGATTCTCTCTTTCTCAGTAAATAAATGCTGCTGTGGCAGTTAGGAGGGGTAAACCGTGTGAAGTGCGCAGTGCCGCAGACAGTGTAACAACGGCCTCCGGGGTGTTAGGCCGTCCACGCGTCGTGGCCCCGGCTCGCCCTGCCGGCTTTACGGCCGCAGACGTTTGGCCAGGCACGCCGGCCGCTCTGTGTACGGCAGAGGCGTGTGCACGCCGCTATCGACCGCGCCTGACGGATATACGGCTCAGCAGAGGCCAGGCCGCGCTCTGAGGTCGCCGCCGCCGCCGCCGCTCCACCCAAACACCGGCACACGCGCTGCCCTGCTCTGCTATCGCAACTGCCGTTGCCGCGCCCTCATAACTAACCTATACGTACGACACCCGACCCGGCCGCTGTACCGCTAAGGTCATCCCCTCTCCGGTATCTCACTCTTAGCTCGACATGAGTGGGATCGATACATCGTCTGCTGATCCCTTCTCTTCGCTAAAATTAAACGCTGGGTACATCAGAGGACTGTCTACTGAGGATGCAAAATAAGAAGCGAATTCAAGTATCGTAGATATCCTCATACTTATATGTACATCTATACTCCGCAAAGCAAACGGAGGAACGCTGAAACGTGCAAGGTATACACGGCGTTACAAAAAGGTACGGCCAAACTTTCAGGAAACATTCCTCACACACAAATGAAGAAAAGATGTTAGAGCTCATTTTAGTTTCGTCAGTATGTACTGTACTTCCTCGATTCACCGCCAGTTGGCCCAAATGAAGGAAGGTAATGTTGACTTCGGTGACTCTGTTGACATGCGACTCATTGTTCTACAGTACTATCATCAAGCACATCAGTACGTTGCATCAACAGGTTAGTGTTCATCACTAACGTGGTTTTGCAGTCAGTGCAATGTTTACAAATGCGGAGTTGGCAGATGCCCATTTGAAGTATGGATTAGCACGGGGCAATAGCCGTGGCGCGGTACGTTTGTATCGAGACAGATTTCCAGAACGAAGGTGTCCCGACAGGAAGACGTTCGGAGCAATTGATCGGCGTCTTAGGGAGCACGGAACATTCCAGTCTATGACTCGCGACTGGGGAAGACCTAGAACGACGAGGACACCTGCAATGGACGAGGCAATTCTTCGTGCAGTTGACGCTAACCCTAATGTCAGCGTCAGAGAAGTTGCTGCTGTACAAGGTAACGTTGACCACGTCACTGTATGGAGAGTGCTACGGGAGAACCAGTTGTTTCCGTACCGTGTACAGCGTGTGCAGGCACTATCAGCAGCTGATTGGCCTTCACGGGTACACTTCTGCGAATGATTCATCCAACAATGTGTCAATCCTCATTTCAGTGCAAATGTTCTCTTTAAGGATGAGGCTTCATTCCAACGTGATCAAATTGTAAATTTTCACAATCAACATGTGTGGGCTAACGAGAATCCGCACGCAATTGTGCAATCACGTAATCAACACAGATTTTCTGTGAACGTTTGGGCAGGCATTGTTGGTGATGTCTTGATTGGGCCCCATGTTCTTCCACCTACGCCCAATGGAGTACGTTATCATGATTTCATACGGGATACTCTACCTGTGCTGCTAAAACATGTGCCTTTACAAGTACGACACAACATGTGGTTCATGCACGATGGAGCTCCTGCACATTTCAGTCGAAGTGTTCGTACGCTTCTCAACAACAGATTCGGTGACCGATGGATTGGTAGAGGCGGACCAATTCCGTGGCCTCCACGCTCTCCTGACCTCAACCCTCTTCACTTTCATTTATGGGGGCACTTGAAAGCTCTTTTCTACGCAACCCCGGTACCAAATGTAGAGACTCTTCGTGCTCGTATTGTGGACGGCTTTGATACAATACGCCATTCTCCAGGGCAGCATCAGCGCATCAGGGATTCCATGCGACGGAGGGTGGATGCATGTATCCTCGCTAACGGAGGATATTTTGAACATTTCCTGTAGCAAAGTGTTTGAAGTCACACTGGTACGTTCTGTTGCTGTGTGTTTCCATTCCATGATTAATGTGATTTGAAGAGAAGTAATAAAATGAGCTCTAACGTGGAAAGTAAGCGTTTCCGGACACATGTCCACATAACATATTTTCTTTCTTTGTGTGTGAGGAATGTTTCCTGAAAGTTTGGGCGTAGCTTTTTGTACCACTCTATATACACATGCCCCAGTCAAATTAATGTGACCAATGCCTATTTTCAATTTCAAAGTGGAATAAATACTCATAGCAGGTGGCGTCACTAGCAGTGGAGAGTATAAAAAGCGCGTCGGGAACGCGGAAAACAGTATAGCAGTCGTCCAAACGCCGGAACGGATCAATTTATCTGACGTCCAAAGGGGCATGATCATTGATTTCAGGTCAAGGGTGGAAGCATTTCCGAAACGGCTAAGTTTGTAAACTGTTCGTGTGTTCGTGTGGCGAGCGTGGTTAAAAAATACCGTGCATGGCAAAATGGTGCTTACTGAAACCGGCGCTGAGACACCTGTGGTGCACCACGGGCCATACGTGACAGGGATGAGCTACAGCTGCCGAGATGTGTACAAGCGAATAGATGTGCCATCTTTTCAGCGTCCGACCGCCCAGAGGAACCAATGGGTATCAACAATGTTTCTTCGACAACAGTTCAGCGAACGTTGCTGCATTTATGTCTCTCAGCAGGCGTCTGTTTCATGTACCCATTCATCTGTGATGAAAGCTGGAATTCGCACGCCAATACCGCAACTGCACGTCCACTGAGTGGAATTAGGTAGCCTTCTCAGGTGAATCACGTTTTATGCTTCATCGGACAGATGATGGTCTGAAAGCAACACCCTGCAACAATCGTCGGAAGGGTCCAGGTCTGGGGAGAGATCGTTGGGGTCTGGGGAATATTTCCGTTGTATTCCTGGGTGATCTCGTCATTCTGGAAGGCACAAATAATCAAGTATGTATTTATGCTTGGGGACCATGTCCACCGCTGCATGCTGTATGTTTTTGCTCAGCACGGTGGTATCTACCAGGGACAATGCAACGTGTCACACAACTCGCAGTGGTACGATGAGCACCAATGTGAGTTTACCGTACTTCCCTGCCTCCAAACACCCCAGATCTAAACCAAGTCGAGAATCGAAATTAGAATTATATATTAATACCTTCAGCTGCTGACGGACGTTGATATATATCAACGGGGACAGGTGAAACTGTGTGCCCCGACCGGGACTCGAACGCAGGATCTCCTGCATCCATGGCAGACGCTCTGTCCATCTGAGCCACCGAGGGCACAGAGGATAGTGCGACTGCAGGGACTATCTCGCTCACGCCTCCCGCGAGACCCACATCCTCACCTTATATGTCCACACACTACATTCGTAGCGTCCTTACCCAACACACTCATTACTCGTGGAAGACATTCTTACCAAGTCCCGTAAGAGTTCAGTTAATACGTGTGCATCCGAAAGAACAGACACCATACCCATATAAGTATATAGTTCTGGCAATACCGGTCATGACCTTCTTCTTCTGTGCGGATACACACATATTACCCGACCTCTTACGGGACTTGGTAAGAATGTCTTCCACGAGTAATGAGCGTGTTGGGTAGAGACACTACGAATGCAGTGTGTGGACATATAAGGTGAGAATGTGGGTCTCGCGGGAGGCTTGAGCGAGATAGTCCTCGCAGTCGCACTATCCATGTAATCAGGAGATCCCGGGTTCGAGTCCCGGTCGGGGCACACATTTTCACCCGTCCCCGTTGATATATATATCAACGCCCGTCAGCAGCTGAAGGTATTAATATATAATTCTAATTTCGCTGTAGATGGCTGCAGGTCACCAATGATGTCTGTTCTTTCGGACGCCATATCGATATAAGTCGAGAGTCTGTGGGACCGCCTCGATCGGGCTGTTCGCGCCATCGATTTTAAACCGAGAAACCCAGCGCGGATAGTCACGGCACTAGAGTCGGCATGGCTCCAAATCGCTGTCTGTACCTTCCAGAACCTCACTGACTCTCTTCTTGCACATCTCTCAGTGGTCAGCCCTGTAAAATGTGGCTATTCAGGCTTCTGACAGGTGGTCACATTAATGTGAGTGGACAGCGTACATTATTCATTTATCTAGTTCCATGAGACAGTGTGACAAAAAGCTATTTGCTCATGGAACAAGGCAATACATAAGATTTCGAACCAAAACACATTCATTCTTCTAAATTTCCAGTTGTTGTTTTATTTGCGCAACCAATTTAGCGCTGCATTATCCATCTTCAGGCCCCCCGACCGACGTGTACAAAGCATCCCACCTCTGGTCCAGTCAAAGTAGGGGCCAGCATTCAGTCACTGGTATCCATAGATTTCTTCTTAACATGGCGACCCTACGATCATCAATGGTCTGAATATGGCGTACTGTAGCGGCCGCGCGGAATTAGCCGAGCGGTTAGGGGCGCTGCAGTTATGCTCTGAGCGGCTGGTCCCGGCGGAGGTTCGAGTCCTCCCTCGGGCATGGGTGTGTGTGTTTGTCCTTAGGATAATTTAGGTTAAGTAGTGTGTAAGCTTAGGGACTGATGACTTTAGCAGTTAAGTCCCATAAGATTTCACACACATTTGAACATTTTCTTTTTTTTTTTTTGTACTGTAGCGCTGAAAATAGTTGCACAAATTAAATAACAACTGGACATTTAGACAGCTGAAGGTGTTTTGATACACATTTTATATTGAGCATCCGAGGCCCTGCTAGAGAAATCAGTACATAGTTTACAGAACGCCGATTATAAAATTTATAAACAAAAGATTTAATAAAACACGAGGAAAACTGAGAGATACCCGCTCTTATAGAACGCACAGTGCATTAGATTGCGAGAGGGAAAGGTGAGACAAGCCAGGATCGAAACCACTCGGTGGCTTGATGACCGTGGATGGAGCACCGGCCCACCTGAGTGTGGTTTTTAAGCTGTTTTCCAAGCTTGTTAAGGCCAATGCTGGGCTGGTGGGACGCTTTCTGCGACATAAAATACGATGTGTGAAGAGTTAAGTAAGACCGTACACATGCGGGTGGCGTGCACGGCTTCCCTCTCTTACGTACGTGAGGTCTGCAGCGGCAGGAAAGGCATCCACCTGCGAAGTTAAATAAAATGAATTTGTCAAAACTTAAGTACAGTGGGGCTGGTTCCTAGAGGGGGTAAACGCTTACAAAAAGAAGAAGAGGGAAAATTGTGAGGATTATACAAGCAAATAACACATTACCAAAAACAGTTCTAAGCCATTGCGGGGAACATCTGTGCAGAATACGAGAAGTGTACTACGAGGAAGTCTTTCAACTTGGATTTGAATATTTGTTGTTTATCAGTCAATTTTTGCACCTACGCTGAAACTTTTACCTGCTGAACAGTGTACACCTTTCTGTACAGTGCTTAATCAAGTGTTGTCCAAGAGTATGTGGTTTTTGTGTCTAGTGTTCACTGAATGAATGTTGCAGTTTCTCCTAAATGAGTCACTATTTTCAACCACTCATCCCTGGGGTAAGAATGTTCTTACCGAATGTACCGAATTGCCCTAAAATATAGTATCATACGGGACAACAGAGTGAAAGTAAACAAAGTGAACAATTTTTCGCGGTTCAGTGTCAGAGACAGTGGATATCATTCTCAAAGTGAAAACAGTAGCATTCCACTGCTCCATAAGTTATTGATCGTGATACTTGCAAGAAAGCAATCTATCATCTGGCCCAATAATTTAAAATGTTCGACTTCACTGATTGTCTACTTTAGGGCAATAAAATTTCACTTTCACTAGAGTTCCGAGTCGGAAACGGTAACCATTACGTTATGTTGCAATTGCGCGTTAATCAGTTCTCTGAAAACCACACTCTGATACCACTGACCATCCTATTAGCTACATCATTTCTCTTGCGTTTCAAGTCTCCTTAATAACTTTTGTGCGGTCAGAAGACAATAAAATTTTATCTGTACGGTCACCGTCATATCATTGCTATACATCAAGAAAAACAACGGCCCAAGAACAGAACCCAGTGGCACCGCCCCACCCCCCTTCATACTTTACAAGACCCCAGTCAGATTCGAATCTCTTCCTTGTTTGTTGAACCCGCAGGACAACCTACTGTCCCTTACTTTCCAGGTATGAAGTGAACCGTTGTTGAGCTGGTTCCTCCAATCCCATAAAGATCCAAGTTATGCCGAACTGTTGCAATCATATGATTTTGTTAAATCAAAGAAAATACCTAATGTCTTCAATAAATCGTTTATCTAGGCAGTACCTCACACACAAAAGAATCAGTTGCATTTCTTGTGGATGCTCCTTTCCTTTAGCCACCTTGCGAATCTGGCAGTTAAATGAGGTGTGTCACTACTCATTTGTAATTGCTGACTCAATAAGTTTTAAAAACAGTGGAAAACCTCCCGAAAACCTTGGTCTGAAAGGTAGAGTGTAAACCATTTTATTGCAGTTCTGTGACAATATGTCCCAGAAAAAAGCAAAAATGTATTCTTTTTTGAAAATACAGAGTAAAGTTGATAACTTGCTGGACATTTTCAGTAAATCTATGTCGCTATCGATCGCGGGTAATCCCATCTACGCCAAGGGAAGGAGAAGTAGATGAAGGTGAAGTGAGAGATATGATACTCTGAAAATAATTTGACAAAGTACTGAGAGACATAATTCGAAAATAATTTGACACAGTGCTGAAAGACATAATTCGAAATGGGCAACTGCAGTAGGTAACATTCCGTCAAAGTTATTAAGATTCTTTGGAGAACATACTTTCACAAATCCATTTCACTTGGTTTGCAAAATGCAAGGCTTAAGAGACAAGCGAAATAACATAATAGTATAGTTCATATTATAAAGAAGGCAGGCTATCACTGGTGTTAATATTACCAAATGATCAGTTTAATAAGCGACTGTTGCAAAATAGTGTCAGGAATTATCTACACTAGAATGGAAAAACTGACATAAGCAGGGATAGATCACAGGAAGCGGAAGAGTAGCTATGATTTGTTCCGAATTAGACTGCAGTCATAAGAGTCGAATGACATGAAAGGCAATCATTACTAGAGAATTAAGTGAGGCAACATTGTAGTCTTCACTAATGATCTGGATATCGAAGCCGCACTGAGTGGCCGCATGGTTAGAGGCGCCATGTCACGGATAGCGCGGCCCCTCCCGCCGACGGTTCTAGCCCTTCCTCGGGCATGGGTATGTGTGTGTGTTGTTCTTAGCATTATTTAGTTTTAGTGTGTAAGTCTAGGGACCGATGACCTCAGCAGTTTGGTCCCTTAGGAATTCACACACACTTGAACAGTCGTGAAACGAAAAGAATTTATAAGTTGAATATCAACAAAAGAAAATAATGGTAATGAAATGTATTCAGATTAATTTAGGCGACGCTGAGGGAATTACATTAGAGGATGTAGAATGCAGACTGACAGTAGTAAGAAAACCATTTCTGAATAAGAGTAAAGTGTAAATTTAAGTGTTAAGATGTCTTTTCTTAAAATATTTGGAAATATAAACTGAAAAAAACGAAGGTAGTAAGGAGTGATAGAAATGAGATTAGCGATAAACTTAATACCACACCTGGGGACCAAGAAGTTAAGGAATTCTGCTACCTTGGGAGCAAAATAACACACAGCAGACGGAGCGGTGAGGATATAAAAAGCAGCCTAGCGCAGTGTAGGGGGGGGGGGGGTATTCCTGGCCAAAAGAAGTCTACTTAGAACATCATTTTAGGAAGTTTCTGAGATCGCACGTTCGGAGCACAGCACTGTGCAAAAAAGGAGAATCAAATCATTTGAGAAGAATGTTGAAAATTAGATAGACTGTTAAGAATTGAGGAGTTTCTCCATAGAATCTGCAAAGAAAGGTACGTATGAAAAACACTGACAAGGAGAAAGGACGGGTGATAGAACATGTATTAAGACAGCAGAAAATAGCTTCCGTGGTAGTAGGAGCTGCAGAGAGTAAAAACTGTAGGGGAAGACAGAGATTGGGACACATCCAACGTACAACTGAGGACGTCGGGAGTGAGTGGTACTCTGAGAGGAAGATTAGCGCAGGAAAATAATTCGTGGTGGGTCGCGTCAACCAGTGAGATGATTCATAATTGAAAAAAAATCTCACAACCCCAGGTGACTTCAAACTGAGCATCGAGGAATTTTGTCGTTCCCTGACACCAGCTACTTTACGTATCGTCCACAGGTCGTTTACAACGCACACTGAGTTGTACCTTCAGGAAAATGAGCACTCGTTTGGACACCTCACGTAAATGAATATTCCGCCACCAGAGCAGTCATCTGAAGAAAGCCAATGAGTGCAGCGCGTTGCATCCACCCCTATAACTCTTACTGCTTCTAGTTCACCAGCAATATATAGTAGAAATTCCTTTTAAATTTATTTGTACACATTTGGTTTAAATACTCCAGCTATATGATAAAATGCCTCTAAGCACTATGGGACTTAACATCTGAGGTCATCAGTTCCCTAGACTTAGATTGACTTAAACCTAACTAACCTAAGGACATCACACACATCCATGCCCGAGGCAGGATCCGAACCTGTGACCGTAGCAGCAGCGTGGTTCAGGCTGAAGCGCCTAGAACCGCTCGGCCACAACGGCCGGCCAGCTATATGATACAAAATACACTGATCAGCAAAATATTACGATCACCGATGTGCTATCGATATAAACCGGTCCAGGCGTCACCTGGCGAGAAATGACCGCTAGTCAGGCTCATACACGGTGCAGGAACGAGTAGTATTAGTGAGCGTGCTGTCCGTGTATAGAACGGGGAAGGCGCGCGATCTATCTGAGTTTGACGTATGGCAGACTGTGATGACCCAGAGGCTCGCCACGAGCATTTCGGAAACTGAACGACTTGTCGGGTGTTCAAGGAGTGGTGTGCTGGATGTCTTGGACACGTGGCGAAACCAAGGTGCAACCACGTCCAGACGTTGTGAGGGTTGGCGACCATCCCTCACAAGGCAGCTGTGGTCGAGCGAGTCTAGGGGCTTCAGTCTGGAACCGCGCTGCTGCTACGGTCGCAGGTTCGAATCCTGCCTTGGGCATGGATGTGTGTGCTGTGGTTAAGTTAGTTATGTTTAAGTCGTTCTAAGTATGATGACCACCGATGTTAAGTCCCATAGTGATTAGAGCCATTTGAATCATTTCTTGAACCGTCCCGCATTACAGATGTCGGACGTTGGAGGCAGGGCACACAGGTAAAAGGACAGGCGGCGAACTCTGGCGGAACTAACATCAGTCTTTAATGTTGGGCAGAGTACAAGTGTATCTGAACGCACAGTGTACCGAATACTCCACAAGATGGAAATCCTCAGCCGACAACCCATGCATATAACACCACGACATATGCAACTACGACTGAAATAGGCACGTGACCGTCGGCACTCGACGATGGCGCAGTAGCAGTGCTTTACATGACCTGTGACTCCCAATACCTTCTTCATCGTGCCGATGGGCGGGCGCAAATCAGTCGTCTTCCAGGGGAATAACTCCTCGACACCTATACCAAGCTGCCAGCGACCCATTATGCTCTGGGGAACATTCACGTGGGCACCCGTGGGTTCAGTGGAGCTCATACAAGGCACCATGAGGGCCAAAGAGTATCAGACTCTGGTTGCAGATCAGCACACCCCTTCATAACGGTCATGTTTCCTAACGTCAGTGGCATTTTTCTGCAAGATAACACGCCATGTCACAAGACCAGGAGTGTGATGGAGTGGTTCGAGGAACACAGTAGCGGGTTCTCTCGTTGATGTGCTGCCCCCCCCCCCCCCCTCCCCCAACTCGCCAGCTCTGAAACCGATCGAACACGTCTGGAATGTGATCGAACGTGGCTTCAGAGCTCATCGCCTCCTCCCCGGAACTTGTGCTAATTAGATGATTTGAGTAAGCAGATGTGATGCCAGCTACTGCCTATTAGGTAGGAGGTCATAATTTTCTGAGTGATCAGTGTATAATGTTCCTTTAAAATATCATGACTCAGTGCTTTAGTTATCTGGAAAAAATCTACACGAACCAAGTTCTCTACTCTACAGAAAGAGTAACTTATCTTACCGGTATTTTAACCTACGCAAATAAATACTTTTATCTATTATTATTGTGTAAGTGACGGAGAAAAACATTTTATCTGAAACGTCCTGTATGTGTATTTGAATTACCAAGTCCATTTTGGCTTAAGGGGCTCCGGAACGCCCTATACTTGCAATGTTAAAATAACGCTTATAAATTACATCTTTCCTCACAAAGCATTTGAGGTAGGAAGTTGAACGTTTTACAGATTATTTATTGGAATATGGGCTACAACTTAACACAGGGATTTTACAAAATTTTAGTTCAGTTATTAAAGACGATTTTTTTTCAATTGTAATGAAAATTCACAACATTTTTTTGCAATTTTTTATTTATATATTCAAAAATATACAGTTTTTTGGAAAAAGGCTGTGTTAAATTATGCACAAGGTAATGTGTAACATTTACTGAAAGTTTGAAACAAATATGTTTGGAAGATCCTTAGAAAATATGTAATTAGTATGAGAAAATAAAAGTTTTGGGAATCGAGCGACAAAGATTGGATTAACTTTTTAGTGCATTCCAGGTCCATAGGATGGATTATCTTCATCCTCTGCAAACTCCTCCTCCAGCTTCCTCTTGTTCCTCCTCCTGTTTACTCTTGCTTGTATTTCTAGACTCTTTACAGCCCTGTCTGCAGCCCGAAGGCGTTCCTTGTCTAAAGCAAGCATCGCTCGTACCATGTTAGAACCTATCTTCATTCCCATATTTCTAAATACCTTGCACCTTACAATGTTGCCATCATTGAAAGTCGCAACAGCATCATACACACCAAAGTGAAGTGTTTCTATTCCAACAAATACAGTCTTGGGGATTCTCGACCATATAACACTATTTACACTTTCATTGGGGTTTTGAGTTTTTCCGTGAATACACTTTTTCAACAGTTCAGGTGCTGCTAAGTCTCTGAAAATAGGTTTTATCACCTCCATTATTGCATGAGGCAGACTATGCTTATGAGTGTACACTTCACCAGTTAGCAATCCTTTGTTATATTTACACCAACTGTCTTCTTCTTTGGGACACAAGCTATGTTGGGGATTTTCATCGGTTGAAGAAGTATGAAAAAAAAGAGCCCAAACAGCCTTCTTCATTTCGTCGACACTTTGTGTATTTTGCCTAATAGCCATTCCATAATAGTTCTGTATTTTGTCAATTACACTGTCAGTTAACCTTCCCTTCCCATCCAACCCTTTACCATCACTGAGTTTTTGTTTTTTGTACGAAGCTTTCAGTCGCCGAAGTCTTGTTCCCATTGTCCAATACACTCAAATTTCTGCACTACAACATCATCACCATAGGGCTTCAGTCCTTGAACATGTTTGAAACTTTTAGAATCACCGTCACCAAGGTAATTAACATATCGCACTTTATCACACGCCTCAGAACGCTGGAATATACTGGCAACACCAGCCACTTCCATTCCTCCACTACTGCCACTATAGTTAGCTTTACAATTATTTTCATGTGTACCTTTATATTTTTGTGGACATCTACAATACTTTGATATTACTGCTACATCCAAAACTTTCCCTGTATACATACTGGTGGCAGATACTACACCATGAAGAGATGTGTGTCCCCGTTTATGCCAGGTACCATCGAACGCTGCAGTCAAATCTCTGTTACCATTATTTTCCATTACTGCCTCTTCCACAGCGTTCTTCATAGATTCTATACAGACATCTTCTACTTTAGACCCTATTAATTCATTATAGGTCGTAAACTTGTTTGGGGGATTTGGAGGATTCATGATGCCACAGAAAATTGCACCTGCAGTAGCACCCTTACCAACTGAACGCAATGAATAAACAAATCTAATGTTGTGTTCGTAGATTTTGCTACCATTTTCTTCAGTTGCAGTTACTGCAACACTGTTCCAAAAGGTGGTCATGTATGAACACTTATCACATTTCAGTTGTATTTCACTAGCAAGTCCTACGTGCTTTATTATGGAGAGTTCCAGACCAACTTCACTACAATGAATACATCTTACACAGTTTGAAAAAATTCCTTTGAGAACCGACATATCAAATATTTCATTCACATCCGATTCGCCCATAAAACATTCATAGTTTTCACTCATTGAACCAAGTTTCTTCTGTGAAGTATTTTCTTTCCCACTTTGACTGCTATGGGCAGGTGTACTTGAGAGGTTAGGTTCACTCACTTGGTTATCGTCTTTATTGTTTACAGTAATAACACATACCTTTGGCTTTCCAACATTTCTCCTTTTCTTAAAAGCCTTCAGAGGATTTCTAATAACTTTACTTTTACTCATTATTATACTTCAACAAAACAGAGTCTCAAGAAACAGAATTAATTACGAATATTTTCGAGATAACGACAGAGTAAATAAAATGAAACAATCGACAATCACACCAGCGATATATATTGAACCATCACAGGTTAGCCACAACACATACTTTATCTCACATCACTAAAATGTACCTGATGAACACGGACGTTAATAATAACACCATTTGACAGCAGTTTAACAGCGCCACAGTGGGTCACGCCCATGTAGAACACATTTCAAAAAAAATTAAAAATAGTTGTAGTCTTCGGAATTGAATAAATTATATATCTATTAAAAGGCAATAGTCTGCAGATTCAGAAAACGCAAAAAAGTAAAAATTGAACTTTTCATGATTTTGAGCCTTTCCGGAGCCCCTTAACTGATTAGAGCAGGGACCGGTGTTAGGGTACTTCCGTGCAGCACCATTGTCTCGGTCAGTGTCGTATGGCGGCCAGTGGTGGCGTTCCTCCTCTCGCGAAGACGAGAAGGCAGCGACGACAGTGAAGCAGGTGGCCCGCAGGGCCGTGTTGAGGAGTCGTATTCGGCTGCGGCCGTGCCACGGCGCGCCGATGGCCGCGTCGTTGGGCGGCGCCGGTCATTGACCTCGCCGGAGGGGCGGCGTTCTGGCTCGTGCGTGACCGCGCCGCACGCACTTCTCTGGAACGGCAGCAGCGCCGCAGCGCCATTTCCCTATATCGCCAACAAAATTGTCTCTCATCCAGTACCTCGTCTGTGGCCTCTGTGGGGCGGAAGAACACTATAATTTCTCTTTCACGGAGTATACACTGAGATGACAAAAGCCGCGGGACAGCGATATGCATATGGTCGTAGTATCGCATACACAAGGTATAAATGGGCAGTCCATTGGTGGAGCTGTAATTTGTACTCAGGTGATTAAGTGATTCATGTGAAAAGGTTTCCGACGCGATTATGGCCGAACGCCGAGAACGCGAAATGGTAGTTGCAGATAGATGTAAGAGACATTCCATTTCTCACATCTTTAGGGAATTCAGTATTCCGAGATCCACAGTGTCAAGAGTGTGCGGAGAATACCAAACTCCTGGCGTTAAATTTCACCACGGACGGTGGCCAACTGCCTACACTTAACGTCCTAGAGCGGCGGCGTTTGCGTAGAGTTATCAGTAGTAACAGACTAGTAACACTGCGTGAAATAACCGGAGAAATCAATTTGGGACGTACGACGAACGTATCCGTTAGGACCATGCAGTGAAATTTGGGGTTAATGGGCTATGGTAATGCACAGCCGACGCGAGGGCGTTTGCTAACAGCAGGACATCGCCTGCACCGCCTCTCCTGCGCTCGTGACCATATCGGTGGACTCCAGATGACTGGAAAACCGTGGCCTCGTCAGAAGAGTCTCGATTTCAGTTGGTAAGAGCTGATGGTAGGGTTCGAGTGTGGCGCAGATACCACGAAGCCGTGGACCCACGTTGCCAACAAGGCACTGTAAGCTGGTAGTGGCTCCATAATGGTGAGACCGGGGTTTACGTGGAATGGACTAGATCCTCTGGTCCAACTGAACCGATCATTAATTCCAAATGGTTATGATCGGCTCCTTGGAGACCATTTGCAGGCATTCATGGCCTTCATGTTCCTGTCTCCAGGCCATAAGTGTTCGAAACTGATTTGAAAAACATTCTGGATAATTCGAGCGACTGGTTTGGCCACCCAGATCGCCCGACATGAATCCCATTGAATCTTTGTGGGACATCATCGAGAGATCATTCGTGTACATAATCCTGTACCGACAGCAGTTTCGGGATTACGAACGGCTATAGAGGCAGCATGGCTCAATATTTACGCTGAGGACGTCCAACGTCTTGTTGAGACCAAGCCACGTCAAGTTGCTGCACTACTCCGGACAAATGGAGGTCCGACACGGTATTAGGAGGTTTCGTATGATTTTTGTCACCTCAGTGTTTCTAGCGGTCGTTCCAGCTCTATATGCACATTCTAGTCTGATAAGTTTATAAAATGATGGCACTATAACCCCTTAACCAATTTTTGAAGTTCGGAACGTTTTAGACATCGCTTGTTCATCACTGTTGTTGTACGTCTTGTACTCATTCAGTCCGAAGACTTGTTAGACTGTATTCCTGAAAAGCCTTCACATTTCCGAACTACAACTGTGACGTTCATCCGTTTCAAGCTGCTTACTGCGGTCTAGCCGTGGTGTCCCTCTGAAATTTTTATTCCCCTTCATCCCTCCCCCTCCCTCTCCCCTCACCCCCCCCCCCCAAAACACACACACTCGCCTCACATACGTCCCTTCATTACAATCCTGAGACATGTTTTATGCCTCATCATGTGACCTCTGAACCAGTTACTTCTTTTTATCAAATTGCCCATACATTTCTGTTATATGTCAGAAAGAACAGACACCACTCATATAACAGTAATATCTGAGTCTTGACAGTACTTCATGATATGATGATGGATGTACCCTGGAGTGAGGAAAATGGACAGGGTTACGCTACGGAAGTAATGTGCTATGTGGAATCAGGGTCGGACTTGAAGCGTGGCCGGGTAGCAGAATCGATAAAGGCGACGGCCAGGGTAAAGTGGGAAATCTGTGTTAGAGTCCAGGTCTGCCACAAATTTTCACTTGAGTTGTTTCAGTGCCCTCTTGCGGATGAAGTCCGTATTTCTCTTTCATCATAAACTTCTTTTTTTCCACACTCGAGTCAGTGCTTCCTCATTAGTTATTCTACATACACATCACCAGAATTGTTCTGTAGCACCACATTTCCAAGGCTACTATTCCTTTTTTGTCCGTCCTCTTTATCGTCCATGTTTTACTGCCATTCAAGGTTACACGACAAGAAAATATCTTCATAAAAGACTTCGTAACACTTAAATTTATATTCGATACGAAAAAAATTCACTTTTTCAGAATGATTTTTCTTGCTACTGCCAGTCTCCATTTCATATCCATGCCATTTGGCCGTCGTCAGTTATTTAGCTGCGTAAATAGCAGAACATCTGTTACTCATGGTGTCTCCATTTCCTAATTCAATTGTCTCAGCATTGTCTGAATTAATTCCATTGTCCTTTTTTATTTTTGTTGATGTTCATCTAATAACTTCTTTTTACGCCACTATTCACTCCGTTCAACTGGTCTTTCAAGTCCTTTACAATATTTAACAGAATTACGAGGGTATGCTGAAAGTAATGCTTTCGAATTGTTATGTGAAAGCTCTTTAGGCTTTTTAAATAAACCAAACGTTATTAACATTCTGCATCTTTATTCTTCACATGTACATATATACTTCTCAACATAGTGACCCAGATGTCTCCCAACAAGAGACCAGTTTGTTGATGCAGTCACTGTAGAATGTTCGACTTTGTTGAGAGAGACACAACCTCAGCTCCGCTTGCACCGCTTCATCACCATCAAAGTGGAGTACTCAAAACTGTTCTTTAAGGTTTGTAAACAGAATAAAATCAGATGGGGCCAAGTGGAGACTGTATGGAGGATGATCGATGACAGTGAACCAAAGGCGTCGGATTGTTGCAGATGTCGCAGCTCTCGTGTGTGGTAAGGCATTGCCATGCTGAAGGAGAGGGTGTTCCATGTGTGGACAAACTCTTGGAATTCGAAACTCGATTACTGCTTTCTGACTCACATTTAATTTTCTAATGTATCCATATCGAAAATAGCACACCCAATTAAATTTTCTATTAAACACTCCATAAGCCCTCCAGCAGTGGTCTAGTCATGTTGTAATTCCACATTATTCGAACATTGCAATTGAGACATTAAATCACATCCCTAAATCAAGTTTGTTATATATCCTCCAATTCAGTGTCATAAATGATTTTACATTTCATTTTGTACGATAGGTTTGTAACTCCTTCAGCACAAATGCCTCCCAGAGATATGATCTGAAAGGCAATGAGAACACAGACATGTGAAAAACATATTGATGCTTGCCGCACCATCCAGAAAACCGAATTCTCTTTATTTTCACTTTATTTACAAATTTAGTGACTTTAACTCTTTCTGTAGTACCACGGAGCGAGGTGGCGCAGTGGGAAGACACTGGGACGCGCACAGGACAGCTGTGCAGATCTCCCTCCGGTCATCCGAATTCAGATTTTTGTCGTTGTTCTAAATCGCGTAAGGTAAATGTGGCGATGATTCGTTTGAAAAGGCTACACCTGATTTCCTTCCCCATCCTTCCTCAGTCCAAGCTTGAGCTCTGCCTGTAGTGACTTCATCGTCGACGGTACGTTAAACTCTAATGTCCCATCTTTCCTTCCTTCTTTCCTTCCTTCCTTGATTCCTTATGTGTGCTAACACATGTTACGACACCAAAAGGAACCTGTGATCACTGAAGGTACTGTAGTTTACTTATTTAATGTTTACCATTAGATATCAGTTTAATTTTTCGTCAAAAGTAATCCTAAACCATATTCTGAAATAGCGTCTCGTTTCTCCACTAGGCAGTGCCACAAGTTCCTCCAAAAATCGTAACACAACACACACACAAATGTAATACTTACTAATGTAAATCCACCCGATGATGGAGGTATAAACCTTCGAAACGCGTAGTGGAAATAAATAAAACGGTGACTGGTAACAGTGAACTTGTTGTTTCATTTAATAACTGATAAAGGTTGGTAACATAACATTGATATTTTCATAAGCTGCGACATTGTCGCGAATAATACAGTGACCCGTATATACAATAAGTTTCCTTTAATTTAATTCTACGGTCACAGACATTTGTTAATAGATTACCGGTTTCGGCCTATAATGACCATCATCAGATCTGCAGCAAAAAATGATTTTTATTACTGTCGTGTTCTTTTTCATTGCTTTTCATTACTGTAATGCCTTTTATACGTTATGAGCTCATTACAGACTTCAACCATTGTATCCCTCTTTATTTTCGCTGTTCAATTAATTATTGAAAACTAGTGTATGCCGACATTAACGACATCTCGTGAACTTACGACACAAATATCTTGTGGCTACTGTACGGCAGCTTGTTTTGAACGTAGTGCTATTGACAACATGACTCGTGCATATAATGTTATTTATATATATTTGACGATGCTAGTACTGATTCTGCGTTTAACATTTGACTATGCCACATGGCTGCAGTACATTAGGACTTTGTTTTTATAAAACAGGTATGCCTCTTCATACTTAAAGCGCACAAATGCATATATTTGTCAGTAGTACTTTTAATTATGGTCTATGTATTGTTTTTAAGCTGTAGACAATCTGTGAGTGTATTTATATTTTTCCATTTATTCTGCAGGTCTGATGATGGTCATTATAGATCGAAACCGGTAATCTGTTAACAAAAAGTTTGTGACTATAGCGTAAATTAAAGGAAACATAACACTGATATTCGCATGGTTTTTGTTGACTTAAAAAAAGTATTACAGCGTACATAGGGGGACAATCAACTATGTCTTTTCAAAGTTTAAGAATCCACGGAAATTACTGCGTCTAGTACAAATGTGTTTCGGGTAAACCTTTTGCATAGTAAAGGTTACCACAGGAAAGTGAGAGCATTTTGAATCAGAACTGATATTAGATAAGTAGATGCAGATGCATTGTCTCAAATGCTTTTTAATTTAATTTTAGAGAAGATAGACTGAGAAGCAGTGGCTGAGAAAGGAGTGAGACAAAGTTGTAGTCTACATCCCCCTCCCCCCCAATGTTATTCAATCTTATACTGAGCTAGCAGTAACAGAAACAAAAGAAAAATTTGGAGTAAGAACTAAAATCCATGGTGAAGAAATAAAAGAATTTGAGGTTTGCTGATGACATCGAAATTCTGTCAGAGACAGCAAAGAAGAGCACTTGATCGGAATGGACAGTGTCTTGAAAAAAGGATATAAGATGAACATCAACAAAAACAAAACGAGGCTAATCGAATGTAGTAGAATTAAATCAGATGATATTGAGGTAATTAGATTGGGAAACGAGACACTCAAAGTAGCAGATGAGTTTTTGCTATTTGGGAAGCCAAATAACTGATGACGGTCGAAGTAGGAAGAATATAAAAAGTAGACAGGCAATGACAAGAAAAAAGTTTCTGAAGAAGAGAAACTTGTTGACGTCGAGTGTAGCTTTAAGTGTTAGAAAGTTCTTTCTGGAAGTATTTGTATGGAAGTGAAACATATACGACAAACAGTTTAGGCAAGAACAGGATAGAAGCTTTTGAAATTTTGTACTACAGAAGAATGCTGAAGATTAAATGGGTAGATCACGTAACTAATGAGGAGGTACTGAACAGAATTGGTGGGAAGAGAAATTTCTGCCACAACCCGACTAGAAGATGGGATCGGTTGGAAGGACACATTCTGAGGGATCAAGGGACCACCAATTTAGTACTGGAGGGAGGCGTGGGGGTAAACATCGTATAGGGAGGCCAAAGGATGAATACAGTAAGCAAATTCAGAAGGACCTAGGTTGCAGTAGTTACTCAGAGATGAAGAGGCTTGGACAGGAGAGAGTACCTTGGAGAGCTGCATCAAACCAGTCTTTGGACTGAAGACCACAAATGGGTTATAACCCAATAAATAGGCATCCATATGCGTAATAACCCAATAAACAGGCTTCCATACGCGAACGATGTTGTTCTGATAAGTTGTACTGAAGATGACTTGCAGCTTATGACAAGTTCTCGCAGAAATACGCCAAGGAAAGCAAGGGTTCAAATTGATGAGGATAATACTGAGTGAAATTGATGAGGATAATATTGAGTACACGGTCGTGAGTAATGCACGTAGTGATAGTACCCCAATGTCTCTGAAAGAATAGAAATATTTAAATAATTTCAGCGAGCGAAATAGAATGGAAATTTGGTTTAAGGCAAAGATTAAGATCGTAAATAGAGTATACCTTGGCTTACAGGACGTATTTTGCAGTAGAAAAGTCTCGAGAAGACTCTACCAGCGTGTAAATCTTCCAGTAGCCCTACAGCGGCACGGAACGTTTAAATTAAGGAAAATAAATGAACAAAAGCTACTAGCCTTCGAGAAAAAGATGCTAAGCAGAATATTTAACCCCAAGGAGGACATCCCTTCACAGGAATCGAATATATTAAAAAACATGAACTGGCAAATGTATACTCACAAGCTGATATTGCTCGAAGGGCGAAGAAAAGGAGAATGCTGTGGGTAGGACATCCTAATGAGGATGGGAGAGGAAAGACTAGTGTGAGTTGCATTCTCAGGATCCGTGAAGGGCAAAAGAGACTGAGGAAGGTCACAAACAACATGGAAGGATGATATCAACAGGAATATGGAAGTGATGAGCCTGTAAAAAGGAGAATGTAGCATGAAAGCCAGGAATAGAAATGATTGGTGGAGGAATGTAAAGAACACAAATGGTCTCCCAGGCCAAAGCGACAGTTTAGGAAAAGAAAGTATGTGAAATTTTTAAAAAAAATGTGATCTAGTTTCACTTCCCGTGTCGTGTGCATTAAAAGTTTGTAAGTATTATTCGGTTAGAGTTCCATCCGTACACCAGTTAAGACGCATCACTGTCAGCTGGCTAAATATGGGCCGGACCCGCTTAGCTGCCCTTGTGCCTTCTCCAGCCGTCAAATACCCTGACCATTATAAATGGTCCATCCGAGTGCGTTCACTACAACAGCACCCATTTCAGCTTTCCGAATTGTGAATACCGCTGTCCCATTACACACAGATATCCTGTCCTGAAATATATCTAAAGGAATAGCCACCAAAGTATTCTAAGCAGAGCTTAAAATTCGTTCTCTTGAGTGTTCTATATTCAGCGTTCCTCGTCCGATTTCTGTAACACTTTAAAATCTACACTCACGAGTTACCCATGGATCGTTTTCATGGCTTTCAAGGTCCGTTGAAGTCACTCAGAATCCCGTTCTCCACGTCGTAATTATAATTCCGCTCAAATCAAAATGCAAATGTCCTTACCGTATTCTATCGTATATTATTAACAGCGTTTCTAGCCTTAGAAACTCTTGTTCGAACAGTTTTTCCATAGGCATTTGATATCTGCGTCTATGTTGAATGTGACGATAAGGACCTTCTCGTGTCTGTTTTCAACCAGTTATGCACTAAATTGTTTTAACATAAGACGAAACCGGCATTAAATGAATTCAAATTCAAAATTTTTTTTTCATTTGATAACGATTCTTTTCGATTTCTCCTACTACATACGACATGCTAGTTCTGCAAAATTATTAGAAATACCTATTTCGAAGAATTTAGACAACCCAATTCTATCTAATAAGAACTATGATCGCATTCAGTTATCATCTCTGTTACTTTATATACTTAAATTTCAGTTAGGGCAAACGTCTGTAGAAAGAACTTAGTAAGTTTTGTCGTAACAGGGAGTCAGAAGTATTTAACTTTTTTTCCCTTTGACGAATCACAGAGCCGCTATATCAGTTAGACAACAGAGTTAAAAATTCACAAATTTTCTTTCCATTATTTCCGCTCCCACCTTTCCTCCACCCCTCCACCCTTCCCTCTCTCTCTCTCTCTCTCTCTCTCTCTCTCTCCCGCTCTTTCCTCTGTGTGTGTGTGTGTGTGTGTGTGTGTGTGTATGTACCTTTCCTCCACCCCTCCACCCTTCCCTCTCTCTCTCTCTCTCTCTCTCTCTCTCTCGCTCTTTCCTCTGTGTGTGTGTGTGTGTGTGTGTGTGTGTGTGTGTGTATGTAATTACGTTGCATTAGTTTCAGTGATAACGTGTACCTAATAATTATTCGTGCCCAGCGGTATAACGTGAGTAATTGATGAGACTCTATTATCGCAATCAAGTTACGAAGTGTTAATGCGTTGTAAACGAACACTGCTAGTAAGATCGTCATTGCATTCACTTTAAAATTTGAGTCGTATAAGTACGAGTTTGTACAAATAATACGAAGAGAGAACTGATTTCAAAATGCACGTTAGATCCAAATGTCAGTATTCTGCCTACAGTAGTAAACACTTGTTTGATTCCAAAATCTTTAAGAGTTGATACGCAATGTCACATGTGGTTATTGTCAAGTTTCGAACTGAAATTAGGCGGTTAGTGGTACGGTAACGAATGATATACAGAAGTCTTCGTTCCTTTAAGTAGGTTAAACAAGAATTATTAAGTACAATCGGAATATATTTAACCAAATTTAATGGTTATAATTTAATGTATATAAAAGTTATTACGTTGCCGTTGTTTCCTCGTGTAATGAATTTATAAAAGCTAGACAGTTTGCACGGATACATTATGACTACAGTCTTGCATAGTACTTACAAGGCTCTGGCAAACGATTACCAAGAAGGTTAGAAAACGTTGTAATCTCATTGCCTCTTCAGAAACGAAATGGTCAACAGTTGTCATCCGTATCGCACAAAGAACAAAGTGCACATGATTTCTTAGAGTCTGAGTCTTAGATAATATGTTAAATGCTTGTTATTTCAGTATACGTGAATTGGTTTTTGAATCGTGGCTCACATTACTTGTAGGAATATTTCTTTTATATTTCAGTTTTATAGAGACCACCGTTGTTTTCCTTCACAAAACGCTTCGTTCTGATCTTGATCTGTTTGCTGCCATGGGACAGCCCCGTGTACTTTTGCAATGTAACTGTGAAGAAAAACGCGAGATCCTGGCGTTTCCCTAGAGAAAACTAAACTTTGCTGACCTTTTTGAATAAGATATACCTGTTTCACAGCAACTCCTGGGACGAAATTTCACAGACCGTGCGTTTTCCTTCTGTGATTAAGGTATTATATGCTTGTCTCTTTACTTGATTGCAGATGTGAATATATTGTAATTTTATATCACGAAACAAATAACCCGCAACTTCCACAAAGCAGTCAATCACCGTTGAAGCTAAAGCGTGATTAGTTCATCGGTAGTGCGTCTCACATTACTGGGACACAAGTAGATGTCAGAAGGCTTTTTATTTTATTACTGGTAATATGACTTGGCAGATCTCGATACCGAAGTACCTAGAAACTTTTAGTATTCCTGTGCAGTTAAATTTACTTATTAAGACTTACAACACACCTACGTAAAAAAGAAAAGCTGTTTGGAAAGATAAGGAGGGTTTCAGAAAAGGAGATGACGCGTCAAGCAAACGGGACGCGATATTTAATATACAAGGAGAACACGGCTTCCACCAACAAAATTTCTGGATATTATTGAAGTACACTTGTAAGACAAAAGAACGACGCACAACCAATGAGTTATCGAAATGGGACGGAAATCAGTAGATGTGATGTACCTGTACACGGAAATCAGTGATGTGATGTACCTGTACACGGAAATCAGTAGATGTAATGTACCTGTACAAACAAACAAATGATAGCAATTTCAGAAATATTGGACGATATGTTCGAGAGAAAGAACTTCATAGGCACAAGAAGTTAGTACCACGTTGGTCCACCTCTCGCCCCTATGCAAACAATTATTTGCTTGACGTTGATTAACAGAGTTGTTGGATGTTCTCCTGAGGGATACTGTGCCAAATACTGTCCAACTAACTCCTTGAATCGTCACCCCACATTACACTAATGGTTGACAAGCCAAATGACGGACGGTGGCGAGGTTGGTATCCCACCGCTGTTCGGGGTGTCTACAAACATACGGCTCGACAACCAGGAGTGGTTGTCTGGACCATTTCTTTTCTTAGCAGGATCCCTTTGGTTGTTATCCGCGGAATCCTTACAGCACAGTGGTTGGTCGACGATATTCTCCGCCTCGTTTTGTTACCCTTCACGGTGAGCCGTCCTGGAGTTACGTTTCAGCAAGATAATGCCCGCCCGTACACGGCTAGAGTTTCTACTGCTTGTCTTTGTGCATACCAAACCCTACCTTGGCGAGCAAGGTCGCCGGATGCCTCCCCAGCTGAGAACTTATGGTGTGTTATGGGCAGAGCCCTACAACCAGTTCGGGGTTTTGGCGATTTAACGCGCCAGTTTGACAGAATTTGGCACGCTATCCCTCAGGAGGACATCCAAGAACTCTGTCAATCAATACTAAGCCGAATAACAGTTTACATAAGGGCCAGAGGTATACCAGTGCGTTATTGACTTGCTCAGTTTGTGAAGCACTTTCTCTTAAATAAATCATCCAATTTATATCTGTTCCCGAAATAACAGATACCATTGGTGACCGTGGAGCTTCTCTAGAATGAAATGATAATTAAATCGACACTCTAGCTGCAAACAGGCGTTCATATACATCATTGGGGACATGTTGAAAATGTGTGGCACGACCGGGACTCGAACGCAGGATTCTAGAGAAGCTGCACCATCGTCAATGGTATCTGTTCTTTCGGGAACAGACACTACCTTCATATATAGTTAAAATATGGCTACCCGGCCATTGACCTTCTTGTGCGAATGCAGCCACTATGCCCCAACTAGTACTGGACTTGGCAGATTAATCTGCCACGAGTAATGAGTGTAATGAGCAAATTCACCGGCACGGTAGCTCAGCGTGTTCGGTCAGAGAGCTGCGTGCTCTCTGTAATAAAAAAAAAACTGAGTCAAGGAATCGACGATCAACTTGAACGGATGTCTTGTGACGTCCACCCAGACCAAACGCGATGAAATATGTCAAACAAAATGAAAAAGAAAGAAAAGAGGGTTAGCTGCCCTCTGTAATAAAAAAAACTGAGTTAATCGATCAACGACGAACTTAAACAGGTGTCTTACGACGTCCGCCCCAAGCAGATGCAACGAACTAAACCAAACAAAATGAGATTTAAAAAAAAAAAAAAATAAATAAATAAAAAATTTAAAAAGATGGATAGAGCGTCTACCATGTAAGCAGATCCCGGGTTCGAATCCCGGTCGGGGCACACATTTTCAGCATGTCCTCAATGAATTATATCAACACCTTTTTGCAGCTAGGGTGTCGATTTAATTATCATTTCATTTTTCTATTTGTTTGTATGTACATATACATCACATCTACCGATTTCCGTCCCACTCGCCTAATTCCTTCATGATGTACCGCTTTTTTGTGTTACGGTGTATTTCAGTATCAGGGAGCCGTGACGTCGTTGCAAAAGAGGAATGTAATTATGCCCGCCCCCGGTAGCTGAGTGGTCAGCGCGACAGAATGTCAATAGTAAGGGCCCGGGTTCGATTCCCGGCTGGGTCGCAGATTTTCTCCACTCAGATCCGGGTGTTGTGGTGTCCTAATCATCATCATTTCATCCCCATCGACGCGCAAGTGGCGTCAAATCGAAAGACTTGCACCCGGCGAACGGTCTATCCGACGGGAGGCCATAGACACACGACATTATGTAATTATGATATTTTCGGTTTGTCACCGCTACTAAATTTGTTCCTATGGAAAAAGCCTTTTATATGAGGTCACCAAAATATACAACACGGAACACAGTACAATGTAACAGCCCTCAAAAGATGCAAAAGTACTGCGGTGAGGTTGCAGTCGCTGTGGAGGCAGCTCAACTTAGCGTCATTGCGTGGCGCTCGCCTTGTATTAAGTCAGCCCATACACAAGATGCATGTCGAACAACTCTTCATCGCTAAACCTATCCATACTGCTGTGTATCACTGTTAGTGTATGACTAACACGGCCGGGAAAGCAAATCCGAAACAGAAACGAGTAATGCTGAATGCAGGCTAGAGGGCGAATGATAAAGTCAGCGTTACTGTTGTCAGCAGCGAGCACCTCGGATAAACGGAACAAGTCTACTTCCTAACAAGACACACTGCGTATATCGTCGATATCTGCACTGTTGTGAAGGTTATTTTTCTGTTTCAGTGCAGGTACAAAGATAAACTGTAGTAAGAAATCAAAGAAAATGCAAATTAATTCTATTAGAGCCACCAGACACCGCGGGTCTCTCATTCCAAAATATTCAGAAAATATCGCCGAACAGCCTATGAAATTTTGTTCGTGGAATTCGGGTTCATATTTCATAGATGTATCCGATGACGTGACTCAACTCGTTTTGTATTGTCTTGACTTTTGTCCGATGCACTGACACTTAACATCAGATGTGGTGTAACTGTGGGATAGAAACGTTACGCATTAGTGTCTTTGCAGTAGAACATGGTGGACTAGCGAAACTGAAAGAAAAATCTATATAATCTTGTGCAGTTTTCAGCGAAATGTAAGATCTGTTTATTAAAGGGGTAATTTAATTAAACGTATAACACCAGTAATAATGGTTCAGGTAAGACTTGGGCTGCCAAGTAATTAATATGTGAACTCCAAACAACGATCAAGAAAACTGCTTCTGGTTTCATTACACTATCTTCTTTGTTGAGATGCTACAAGAAGGCTTTCTGGAAGACATTGATTTTTCTAGGAAAACATTACTACTAACAAACGGCATGAGTACTGGATTGATGACTGACGTCTTCACTGCAGGTACAGAGTTCTCCAGTGTGGCCGGCTCACCGTCATTTTCCTTGCTGCATGTGATATATTTTGCTTTGTGTCATCATTAGCTGAGAGTTTCTTCTTCCTCTGGTTCTCTCCCCATTCAAAATAAAAGGTGCAGGTATGAGTTTCTGTCACACAGGATGAGTGAGAAAAGACAAAAGTTGCAAAAAATTATTAATAGAAGGATAAAATTGTCTACGACAATGGATAAGAAAAGACTAATATAATAGAGGAGTAAAGGATTAACTGTAGCTAATTTTCTAACAGTAAAACAATTAGGCGAAATATATTCGCAAATTGTGAATATGATTAGAAGTCAGCTGCACAATTCATCAGTGACACAGGAAAATTTGTTACAGACCAGGGCTCGAACCAGATTTTCCGCTTAACACGAGCGGTCGCCTTAATGACTTCGGCTGTCCACGCACGCTTGTCGGGCACATCCAAACCTCCACATGTCACCCACCGTGTGGCTATGTCCCTTAGTGCCAGCACACATTATGCGATTCCCGCATAGGTGGACACAATTTTATTATCGTCTCTATAGCCTGCCTTGGGAAACACAAGTTTGCAATGTCCGTGCATTTCTGAAGGATATACAGACATTGCAAGATTGTAGTAAAATAAGTCTGAACCAGCAAGATAAAATAAATGATGATACATAATTAATCCTGCCTGTAATGCTATACATGAGAAAAATGCCAAGGAAAACACTTAGTGCGTTTACTGCAAGACGACCATCGACATCCTAACCTACACTTGGTTTATAGGTCATGTGAAAATATCTAGACCCAGCCAACACGTTAGGAAAAATTGATAATTAAACAGTAGCCGCGTGAGAAAGTATCATTTCTAAGAAGTTAATTATAAAGGGATACAATATCACCGACGTTCTTGAATTACATTTTCGCAGTTTAAACAATACATGGCAGTGATTACCGAAAAGAATACGAAAAAACTCCCCGTTCTGCTCCGACAAATTCAAATATTTCCTTAAAGGACAATAATAATAATGATTATTATTGTTATTATTTATCCTTCGGTCATATTGATAATTTTCATAAAACGGAATGTAACGGTGATAAATCCGAAAATATTAATAGATCCAAGACAGGAGCAATAACTAATCATCATATGGTAAAAATATATCAAGAGATAAAGCCCCTGAAGACATTGAGCGATCTAAAAACATAAGATCTCATGGGAAATACTTATTATGCAGAGAAAGAGTGGCCTAACGGGAACAGAAAAAATCTTGGAACTGATATTCCAGAAAGAACCGGAAGTACCGTGAATCACGTTTCAAAACATAATCTATCAGGTTTCCTCGGCGTGATTTATTAATGGTGTACTTCCGGGTATTCTGGCGAATATGTACTTCCATTTTTGTACTTTGCGAAAATGAAAATACAGAGTCGGCCTATCATCTGGAGGTACACCATTAAGTATTTCAAAACAAAATTTCGAGAAAGAAATCCCTCAAAAAGCCAGCAAAAATATTGTATGTGTACATTACCAATAAAGATCAAACAATACAGTCGCACTGATGTGTGTGGAAAGATTTCATTCGTGTAACAACAAGAACTAGTGGTATGACAAACATGAATAAGTATTAGAAAATTAAAACTGTTGTAACATTTCAGAGTCCCAAAAGATACTTTGAAATAGTTGTAAAATAAAAACATTTATTGTTATTCGAAAAGTTATAGACGACGTTATAAATTATAAAACAGTTGAAATTTTAAAAAATATGAAAAAAAGCAATCAAATGTTTTATGAAATGATTTGTCCAAAAGTAAGGAATAAAGCAGAGTAGGGACATATTTGACGCGCCTTTTAATGATGCACGAAATCATGTACAACAATTGAGGTTCCAATTTAGAATTTAAAGTTCAGTGTTTAATTTAGAATTTTAAGGAGTGCTAGACGACATTTCGGCAGCTGTTCGTGAAATATTCCAATTTTTTCCCAAATCACTAATTAAATTTTCCTTAATTATCGTGAATACTTTCAATCCATTAAATTTTTTTCGAAAATT
Source organism: Schistocerca nitens (assembly GCF_023898315.1). Classification (NCBI taxonomy): domain Eukaryota; kingdom Metazoa; phylum Arthropoda; class Insecta; order Orthoptera; family Acrididae; genus Schistocerca; species Schistocerca nitens. Next base: position 555,038,735 of record NC_064615.1, on the reverse strand, counting down.
AGACCTCATGCTGCTGAATGTGATATCCAATTTGTCCGTTTCCCACTCTTCGATTGCCCACGACTGTTCGAACAAACGCTTTCCTTCAAATCATTAAGTTTTTCTTGATCACCCTTATTACTCTGAAGAAATTATGCCTTTTCTTTTTTCAAAACTACACATCATGCTGGTCAGTTTGGTTTCCCATAATGGACTGTGTAATTTCTAGGGAGTATTCTTCTTCCCTACTCTCAAAAATTTTTCCAAAAATCATGAGCGCAAAGATCTAAGCATAATCCGTAACCTTTTGCAACACAATTGCGTGACGGTTATTCGCATCTCTTTCCTGGAAACAAGAGCAGCATTGGCAGTCTGAACAATTAGCGAGACCCGACATTACAAATTAATAACCTTATGAGAATGACAAACGATTATGGGTATTTTTAGTTATTTTCTTTGCACATGGAACATTAGTTTAATTATCTGATAAATTAAGAGTTATAAAACGTCAGAAGTAAATAATCTTCGTAGAAACATTATAAGCTTTCACATTATTAGCCTGATATCATTACTGTTATTAAGTCCCGTGAAATTAGTTTTAAAAACTATTATTGTTAGAAAGTAAGTTAAATGTCTTAGAAGATTAATAAATGCTTTTCATCTTATACTAATACTCGATTTTCTAGTGATGCCTCATGTTAGCATGTGTAATTGGTCTTCGTCAACTTTTATAACTTTTTTTGTTTTTATGTTTTCATTTCTACTTTCTGTTCCTATATTCGCTAATGTTTTCAAAAACTTTATCTGATGTTTGAATCTTCTACATATCTTCTTCCTTAATAAACCACCTCACTTCCGTAGATGGGTAGGGATAGTCACTGTTTTGTACACTGCCATCATGGTACGTTTCCTTACGTTATTTTCTAAATTTGTAAGCACTATGACAGCAGAATATCTGAGTCTTCCAGTAACTCAGAAATATCCAGAGAAAGAGGGTAAAGTTGTTCCTATGTTATGTCGTTCAGACAGTCTTATGCCTCCATTTATCCCAACAGTGCTGTTGACCCAAACTTCCGTAGCTGATGGATCGTGGTCTTGGAAATGACGTTTTCATTGCTGAAAACGTAAGTTACTATCACGTCCATTATTTGAAAGGCAACGTAGCCATTCACAAGCAACACTGTTTGACAATGACTTTTGGTACAAATGGTGAACGAACGAGACGGAGGGATATCAGCACAATTCATTTTGTGCACTCCGAAATTGCACAAAGGTAATTTGCACTCGCAGAGAGACGGCGTGTAGTAATAATTTAATGCGTTGTGCATAGCGGAATCAGCACGCTGTGAGAAGCATTACTCACATCTGTCGTTAGCTTTAATTAACGCCAGCTTTAATTAAGCCTCCAACTCGCAGCGGGGCCATTCTGGAGAGACGGCGAACCCGCAATTGTGTCTGAACAGGAAGTGAAGCAGCCACCTTGTCTCACAGCTGTTACCTGACACCCCTCTCATCGGCCTTGTGATACATTGTCTTACTACGCTGGTCCGTGCCCACGCCGTTCGAGACTAACACGAACGAGGTGTACCTACATATACAGCATTTGTAAATTCAGTGAAAAGATTTGACCTTATTGTCCGCCTCCGTAGTGCAGTGTTCAGCGTGTCTGGTTATGTGCGGAGGACGCAGGTTCTATTCCCGCTAATGCCAGGTATGTTTCATTGATGGGAGGACTGCAGCAGGGTGCACTTAGCCTCGTCTTGCCAATTTACGAACTACTTAAGTGAGAAGTAGCGGCTCCAAGGCCAAGAAACCCGACAACGGGGAGCGAGAGCGGTGTGCCGACCCTACGCCCCTCCGTACTGCATCCAATGACAACGTTTGCAGAGAGTGAGACGGTGGTCCGTTGGCCCCGATTGACCCGTCTTTGCCAGAAAGCGCTGCGTTGACATTGTCGAGAAGTCTCTTTGGAACTCCGAAGGTAGCAGCGATAAAATTCACGAAGCTAAAGTTTATATACGAGGCCTGTTCAGAAAGTAAGCTCCGATTGATTGCCAAATTGAAACCACAGTGAACATCAGAAATGTTTTACTTGTAACAATTAGCTACACCTTTCAGCTACTTCTCTACGTAGTCGCCGTTCTGACTTAGACTTTTGTCATAGCGTTGTACCAACTTTTCAATAGCCTCATCATAGAAGGCAGCCGCCAGTGCTTTCCGCCAATTCTCCACGCTGGCCTACACCTCGTTGTCTGTGTCAAAATGTTGTCTTCAAAGACAGCGGTTCATGTGGCCAGAGATGAAACTCAGGGGGAGATAATTGCGGACTGTATTGTGGGTAATCTCACATTTCCATTTGAAAACGATGCAGGAGCATCTTCATTGCCCCTGCAGAATGCGGCTGAGAATTGTCTTGAAGAAGAAACAGCACGACAGTTATGTAATGTTAGCTGCATAGCTTCAGGCGAAATTTCTCACCAGGCCCTCGTACTTGGCGGCAGACACTATTTTCTAGACATCTTTACGCACTCACTGCGAGCTCAGAAATGAGAAGAGCGACGTGATGCTAACTGGGGTTATACTAGAGACACTACCCAACACATCTGTGCAAAGCTTTATCGGATTTTCATAGTCGTTTCCATTTCGCGACCGATCGGAGCTTACTTTCTGAACGCCCCTCGTATAATTAGAGTTGTAAAAATACCGTAGGCTACCACAGACTACCATAAGTAAGTAGACTATGTTAGTTTTCTAGTAGATTTGGTCCGTTAAGGCCGTATCCGCCTTACCTGTACATTAGGTGTATTGCATACCTGTCGGGCGTTAACTTGTTGCGATCACCTTCCTGACTATGCGACCAGTGTCTTACTAGATTACCGTAAAAACTGAGAGCGGGGAACCGTCTAGAAAATTAATGAAGATATATCAAGTGCTGGGTAACGGACGGAAGAGTTTTGTTCTATTTAGTTATCCTCCTGTGTGTTACTTAAAAATAAACAGTATTTATACACACATCATAAAAGTTTTGCATCACCCCGCTTCCCAGAACTCCTGAAGATAGAGGTTGACTGTGGATATTGTATCACAGACACAGTCCCTTTCACTGTTCAGAGATGTCACTAAACCCGCCCAAAGATGTAAACAACCATGCATGTGCAGCGCCCATTAGTTGGAGGGGGTCCGACTGCCTATCAGTTCCAGTCGTTTCATCAGGAAGGAGTTACACGGCTCGTGCTGTCTGTAGTTCAACCATGTCTAGACGGTCAATACCGCGGTTCGATCGCGCCCGCATTGTTACTTCGTGCCAGGAAGGGCTCTCAATAAGGGAAGTGTCCAGGCGCCTCGGAGTGAACCAAAGCGATGTTGTTCGGACGTGGCGGAAATACAGAGAGACACGAACTGTCGATGACATGCCTCGCTCAGTCTGCCCAGGAGCTACTATCGCAGTGAATGACCGTTTCCTACGGATTATGGCTCGGAGGAAACCTGACTGCAACGCCACCAAGTTGAATAATGCTTTTCGTGCAGCCACAGAATGTCGTGTTATCACTCAATCATACTATGGCTGGCTGCTGTCAACATTCATAGGAACCCATTATGCCTCTCTTTTTGCAGTTTGTAGTACACCTGAGGAAACAGAAAAATCTTTATTATACTACATAATTATTTTGCTCAGAAATTACCAATAAATTATATGCAGAATGACAAACATAGAAATTTTATGCAATGTATACAATGAGGCTATACCATTCTTCACTTGGTACAAATTTGGTGAACATAGCTCAAACCATAGTGAAGATATATGTGCCTGAAGTTCGGAACATGTAGTTTCGAGAAACTGAGTAAAGACTGTTCACAGTGCTTTTGACTCACAGAACACCTATTTCAGTACGTTCCAGCAGCATATTCTTGCTGGCCAACTGTTTCTTTATTCTCTACACTTTTGCAGGAGTCCTTTCCTTACTCTGAACTCTTAAATGGTGGCTTCCGCAGCCTTTCAGCTTCAACTATTCGCTGACGATCTATGACAGTCGGAGGAACTATCATATTATTTCCTGGTTGGATGATCAACTGGTCCGTTATTTCTGTCCTGCTAATTGCACCATCATTGGAACAGATGACAGCATCCGTCACACCTATTTCGAGTAGTGTCCTTCCAACAAACACTGTTTTTGGTACTTGTTGCCACACACAACTGTTGAAACTCTTTTTATGGTTCTGTGTGTGGCCATGTATACGTCTGCTAAATAATTTTGTATCTGCAAAGTCCCTGAATATTGACTTTATTGTTTGCATGGCTGTGGCAGTGCGACAGTGAACTGAAAGGAGACGTGGCTGGTGTACAGACTTTTATTCAAAGAGCGTTTAAGAACAACTAAACAATTTGAAAGTTGATAATGTACACATTTTTGGAAACGGGAGAAATTTTTGTTTCAGATCGAGATAAAATTTGTTATCTATTTTTCAGTCTTTTCACGTCCAGGTCCCCTTAAGAAGACATAACACGATAAGCAAGCAATTTTCGAGATCTCCGAATTATGGTACAAGCAGTGAAGAGATCTGCCTTGTTGAATTTTTTCCTGTTATGATACACAGCAAACCTCTGATGTTCATTACTAAAAACAGTCTCTACTAGACACTACACCATGTCCACTGGCGTTGGCGTCACTATTATGGTTGTATTGAGGGCATTCTTGCGTTAGATTGTAGACCGCTGGCCTTTAAAACTGCAGTACATGGAAAGACAGCAAATAACGAAACGTTGCTTACTGTACGTACGGGAGGAAGATGAGACGATTAAATTTGTAGGTGCTTTGAGGCTATACCATGCCTCAGACAGCAACATTAAATCTAATCCAGATGGGCACCAAGTCAAACTACGCTTGTCTTGAAGGCACAGGTACGTCACTCTATGTCTATGCCAGAGTTCATCAATGGTAGAGGCTGGCGAATGGGAATATGCCAGTCATTCAGCAACCCATGAGCAGATGGTTTCAGTGGGTGAGAGATCTGGAGTTCGGGCTGGGCAGGACAATAGTCGAGGTAGGTCAGGGCAGCACGGGAAGCATCCGAGGTTCTGTTATCCTGTTGAAAGATGTCACTTAGCCCTCGAAGGTGGGGCAGAACCACCGGCCTCAACATGTAAGAAACATAATGGATGCTATCCAAATTATCAGATATGCGAATCAGAGGTGTTCATTTTCTGTACCCAATGACACACCCATCTATAACACCATGACAGTTAGGAATAAAAATCCACCAAAGTTATTTCCTCTCAGAATTTCCACAAATGTACCCGTGTCATAATGCTGAATGCACTGTCCGCATTGATACTTACTTGTCTTGCTTCAGACACGGGTATTTCCTGAGCAAATAATATGTCCATACTATTGGACGCCTGTCATGTGGTGTCGATGTGATAGTGCATGGCGTTGAGCATGTCCTTCGTCAGTCCACCTATTTCATATTCGCATAGTGGCCATTGGATGTCAACAGACACGAGCAGCTATCTCACAGAGCAATAAACAGCAGTCTCAATAGGACGCAGTCCTCCCATTGTCGAATGGTAGACATTTTTATTTCCTAAATGAGGCATGACATGACCTTACAGTAAACAAATAACATCCAGATTCCACTTGTGAATGAGATATCTGCTTCTTACCATGGTTTTTATTAGGTCGCTTTCTTGTTTGTTTTGTACAAATTTTGCAATTGATTGTTGATGAGAGAGGGACTTTAACTTTTAAACATAGCTCAGAACTGAATGACAATGCAATATTAACTAGGTTTCTTGTCTTTCTGATCCACAGGGGTGGGAGATGGAGGTAAAATAGTTGGTAACTCTGGGATCTCGGCTGCTCTGAATGAGTGGCAAATCGTGCTGGCAGTGGCGGAATGTGTTAGGCGATATGAAAGCAAACAGGCATGGTTCAGCAGAGATAGGGAGGAAAGGATACTGATATCGCTTTCTTGTCTGTCTGTCTGTCTGTGCGCTACATACTGTATTTTGCAATTGATTTTAAACTAACTTCCCGAGGAGCTAGAGACTTGAAACTTTAAACATAGCCCAGAACTGGAAGACAATGCCATATTAACTGGCTTTATTGTTTCGTTTATGGTGGAAGGTCCTTTGTATACTACTACCATTTCCTCCTTTTCCTGTTCCAGTTCCAAATGGTTTGCGGGAAGAACGATTTCTGAAAAGCCTCCGTACGAACTCGCATCTCTCTGCTTTTTACCTTCACGCTCTTTTCGGGAGACATACGTAGGAGGAAGCAATATATTAGTTGAGTCAGGTGAGGGGAAACAAACAGACCCGAAATTTAGCACATGTCTCTGTTGAAATCTCATCAAAATGTTTGAAATAAGTTGAAAAATTTCACGCACACAAGACTAAAAAGCATTAAATAATTATTTGAATAAAAATATATGTTTAATGCACCACTTTTTAAATCAGACTAAAAAGTTTAAAATCATTTCGCCTGCTCCCAAGCAGATTCACAACCCCACACAGACAATCCTGAAAATTTCTGTCTGTGAATTTGTAACAGCTATGGAAGTACTTGTAAGAATTAAAACGAAAAACTTTGGGACCGTGTAATACATAACTGATACATGAATAGTTCACCTCCTTACTATTACACTACTTACTAATTATATGAAAAGTTCACCTTCTTATTATTATCTACTCCGTGCACACCACTGTTTGCTTCTTATATATCACAATTATCCTAATTATTAAAAATTTGTAATCACAAAGTATCATGATTATATGTATGGAGCTATAAATCTGTATGAGGTTAGCAGAAATTATTTTACACTTTTTAATCTGATTTAAAAATTTAAATCAAAAATTTTCTTTTATTTAATAAATTACTTCTTATATACAGAAAGTAGCTAGAGTTACTCCTACAAACAATCTAAGACAAATAAAGCGAAGCATCTTGAAGAAATTATCTGAATGGGGCTGAAATCAGTTGATGTGATGTAAATGGACAGACAAACAAATGACCATAGTTTCAGTAAAATCGGATGATATATTCAAGAGAGAGAAGTTCACAAAATTGGGCATGTCAGTAGCGCACTCAACCACTTCTGGCAGTTAATTTAAGGGGCTCCGGAACGCCCTATACTTGCAATGTTAAAATAACGCTTATAAATTACATCTTTCCTCACAAAGTATTTGAGGTAGGAAGTTGAACTTTTTACAGATTATTTATTGGAATATGGGCTACAACTTAACACAGGGATTTTACAAAATTTTAGTTCAGTTATTAAAGATGATTTTTTTCAATTGTAATGAAAATTCACAACATTTTTTTGCAATTTTTTATTTATATATTCAAAAATATACAGTTTTTTGGAAAAAGGCTGTGTTAAATTATGCAGAAGGTACTGTGTAACATTTACTGAAAGTTTGAAACAAATATGTTTGGAAGATCCTTAGAAAACATGTAATTAGTATGAGAAAATAAAAGTTTTGGGAATCGAGCGACAAAGATTGGATTAACTTTTTAGTGCATTCCAGGTCCATAGGATGGATTATCTTCATCCTCTGCAAACTCCTCCTCCAGCTTCCTCTTGTTCCTCCTCCTGTTTACTCTTGCTTGTATTTCTAGACTCTTTACAGCCCTGTCTGCAGCCCGAAGGCGTTCCTTGTCTAAAGCAAGCATCGCTCGTACCATGTTAGAACCTATCTTCATTCCCATATTTCTAAATACCTTGCACCTTACAATGTTGCCATCATTGAAAGTCGCAACAGCATCATACACACCAAAGTGAAGTGTTTCTATTCCAACAAATACAGTCTTGGGGATTCTCGACCATGTAACACTATTTACACTTTCATTGGGGTTTTGAGTTTTTCCGTGAATACACTTTTTCAACAGTTCAGGTGCTGCTAAGTCTCTGAAAATAGGTTTTATCACCTCCATTTTTGCATGAGACAGACTATGCTTATGAGTGTACACTTCACCAGTTAGCAATCCTTTGTTATATTTACACCAACTGTCTTCTTCTTTGGGACACAAACTATGTTGGGGATTTTCATCATCTTTACTGTTTACAGTAATAACACATACCTTTGGCTTTCCAACATTTCTCCTTTTCTTAAAAGCCTTCAGAGGATTTATAATAACTTTACTTTTACTCATTATTATACTTCAACAAAACAGAGACTCAAGAAACAGAATTACGAATATTTTCGAGATAACGACAGAGTAAATAAACATGAAACAATCGACAATCACACCAGCGATATATATTGAACCATCACAGGTTAGCCACAACACATACTTTATCTCGCATCACTAAAATGTACCTGATGAACACGGACGTTAATAATAACACCATTTGACAGCAGTTTAACAGCGCCACAGTGGGTCACGCCCATGTAGAACACATTTCAAAAAAAATTTAAAAATAGTTGTTGTCTTCGGAATTGAATAAATTATATATCTATTAAAAGGTAATAGTCTGCAGATTCAGAAAACGCAAAAAAGTAAAAATTGAACTTTTCATGATTTTGAGCCTTTCCGGAGCCCCTTAAGCAGTTATTCGGCTTGGCATTGACTGATAGGGTGGTTGAATGTTATGCTGTCCAACCTGGTTGTTGGGCCGCAATGCGGGTGACAGTAAGGTTGGTAAGCCACCGCTGTCCAGGGCGTCTCCTTTCACGTCTTCGGCCTGCAACCTCAATGACTGGACAAAATTTTCTTCATTGATGGGTCCCGCTTCGATCTAAGCCCGGCGACCAGCGAAAACTTGTCTGAAGACGCAACGGACAGCAATGGAATACCAACCTGACTGTCGCCAGCCATACGGCTCGACATCCAGGAGTGATGGTCTGGGGCGCCATTTCTTTTCATAGCAGGACACCTTTGGTTCTCATCTGACTCACCCTTACAGCACAGTGGTACGCTCTGTTTTGTTGCCCTTCATGGTAAGCCATCTTAGGCTTACATTCTAGTAAAGTAATGGCCACCCGCGCACGGCTTTTCTTCACATTTGCTAAATGCAAAGTTAGCCAGCAAAGTAAGCAGATCTCTTCCCAGTTGATAACATTTGGAGCACTATCGGCAGCACTATCAGCTCTATCTTCTGACGATCCAACGTTCCTATCGGACAGAATCTGGCACGATATCCCCCAGAAGGACATCCAGCAACCCTGTCAATCAGTGCCAAGCCCAGTAACTGCTTGCATGTGGCCCAGATGTGGGACAACGCATTACTGACTTCCTCAGTTTGTAAAACTGTTTCTTTTCATTAGTGCCGCGCGGGATTAGCCGAGCGGTCTTGGGCGCTGCAGTCATGGACTGTGCGGCTGGTCCCGGCGGAGGTTCGAGTCCTCCCTCGGGCATGGGTGTGTGTGTTTGTCCTTAGGAAAATTTAGGTTAAGCAGTGTGTAAGCTTAGGGACTGATGACCTTAGCAGTTAAGTCCCATAAAATTTCACACACATTTTTTCTTCATAAGTTGTCCGCCTCGATAGCTGAATGGTGGCTGGGAGTGGTGGCGTGCTCCTGTAATCCAGCGACCTGGAGGCCGGGTGTAGTGGATAGTCTGAGGATGGGAGTACTGTTATAGCCGGCACGGTAGCTCAGCGTGTTCGGTCAGAGGGCTAGCTGCCCTCTGCAATTAAAAAAAACTGAAACGGGTGTCTTTCGACGTCCGCCCCGAGCAGATACAACGAACGAAATCGAACAAAATGAGATAAAAAAAATGGTCAGCGTGACGGCCTGCCGTCCTAAGGGGCCCGGGTTCGATTCCCAGCTGGGTCGGTGATTTTCTCCGCTCAGGGACTGTGTGTTGTGTTGTTTTCATCATCATTTCACCCCCATCCGGCGCGCAGGTCGTCCATTGTGGCGTCGAATGTAATAAGACCCGCACCAAGGCGGCCGGACCTACCTCCCAAGGGGTCTTCCGGCCAATGACGCCAAACGCTCATTTCCATTCATCATTAGTTTATACAATTTTTCTGAAATTGCAATCCTTTGTTTGTCTCTCACATGTACATTTCCGCCTATTCGAATAATTCCCCCGTCGTGCTTTTTTTCTTTTTTATTTTATCTTGGGCTGTACTTTGCGCAGTCTCGAGAAAATGCTTATAATTGCGTATCCAAGCATGTTTGACGTATGTTTCGTGCCACCTTCGAGGCAGTGCAGGCTTAGTAGAACAATATTACGAAAAGTATGTAAAATTTCTCGGAGTTGTTCAAAGTGCCTGCATAATTTCCTCAAAAACCTTTGGCGTATAAACGGAGACATATGTTTAATTCTAATTTGGTGTCAGCCCATTTTCGTAGCCGTATCCGAGAAACGCAGTTCCTTTGATCTGCGAGTACGTCAGCGTCTGTTGGGCAGGACATGTGCAGTTGGTGTCGGCGATTCCCTTGAGCGAGCGCCTGGCCGTGTAATTGAATATTTGCGTCGCTGCGCCCTCTGACTCCGGGGGGTGATTGATAACGGCACAGCACAGCGGCCGCCGAGCCGTCGACCTCAATCGATAGCCAGCCAGCCAGCCAGCCAGCCCTGTCCCGCTCCCTCCGGCCGCCAGACGCTACGCCAAGCCGCAGACTCGCATCTCAGAGTGGAGTCGGCCACCGCGTCGACCGCCGCCAGCACACATCATCCAGGTGACCGCTGACAAATACTGACTGAGGCGGCGCACGCGATGTGTGCCCGCCAGGAATGCCAGCCAAACAGCGCCAGCCCGTGCTGCAGCGGGTTTACACTGGTGGCGCTAAATCTTCTCACACATACACCTGATAATATTTCCAATAAACTTCAAGAGGTTTTAGGATAATTATTGGATATAAGGTCCGCCTGTTATGCAAAACAGTTTCCTCATGTGCCTCAAACGTATTTCAGCATCTCGTTGCCGTAATTGGTGGACTCCATTTATTAAAATTTGTGATATGTGAATATATTTTGAGTGATAACTAATCTACGAAAATTATGCCTAAAGTACAGGTTTTGTTTGTTTCGTCATTATCTTAATTTTAGATGGTACGCTTTCTGCAGAACCATTTGTACATCGTCATGCTCTGGTAGCGTGTCATCTACATCCAGATGATGTTAATGTGAAATTGATTGGCGAGCTAATATATCACTTTTTGTTTGAACGTAATTTTGTTGTGCCAAGGTATTTCGCACATATATTCGTTGTTACAAAATGGTTCAAATGGCTCTGAGCACTATGGGACTAACTTCTGAGGTCATCAGTCCCCCAGAACTTAGAAATACTTAAAGCTAACGAACCTAAGGACATCACACACATCCATGGCCGAAACAGAATTAGAACCTGCGACCGTAGCGTTCGCGCGGTTCCAGACTGTAGCGCCTAGAACCGCTCGGCCACCCCGGCCGGCTCGTTATTACAAACGGAAATTTGTGGTAAGGACTATGGGACCAAACAGCTGAGGTCATCGCTCCCTAGGTTTACACACAAATTAAACTAACTAATTTACGCTAAGGACAACACAAATACCCATGCCCGAGGGAGGTCTCGAATCTGCGACGGGGGAGAGCCACGCGAACCGTGATAAGACGCCTCAGAACGCACGGCTATCCCGTGTGGCTTCATTATTAAGCCCGGTCCACACGCAACGATCTGTCTGCGCAGACATCGGCGCAGATGTCTGTACATGCAAAAGATCGTTGCAAATGTGGTGTGTTCACACGACACAAACCCCAATTTACTACTCGCCCGCCATCTGTCGGTGTAGAAAAGAAATATCAGTGGCAAGCGACTACGCTCCCCGTAAACGTCAAAAATTTAATTTAGTTATTTTGAAATATAGAAATGGAGGAAGTTCTGTTGTGGTCTGTGTTCGCAACTTGTGTTGCAGAAAACATTCAGACCAACCGCAGGAAACAGAGAAAGCGGTCAAAATGGTGCCGACAGTGGCTGCTAAAGCGAAAGCAGTTTTCTCACGTACATTTACTGCGAGAGTTGCAGGGTGAACCTGTTTTGTTTTACATTATCTCGTGTTCCATTTCCTGGCACATTGACACTCCAATTTCATCTTCAATTGTACTCCTGCTTGGTCTTGGCGTTTCTTGATCACTAAGAAAGCCAAGAAGATCAAAATACCATAACGTTGGCTGGTACACTTGATCTACTCTTACACCAGATCTTCTAGATTTCTGAACTTTGGATAACTCTTTTCGGTAAACAGTTCACTGACAGACTTAATTTACTTGACTTGCCTTCATGAACTCATCCTTCAGGACAGCGTAAATACCTTCACATGTGTTGGGTATTATTTTACTCAACGCTTGTTTCGATATTGCAATTGAAAATTCCAAATCCTTGTAGCTCCTTCGTATAGCTAGGAATCTTAATGTTACCGCCAGGAGAAATAGCCCTTCTCATACAAGTATTTTTTCACATAATATGAGGGGTTACAAGCTTTAAGAGACATACATCCGGAAATAATTTCCCCAGTTCGCAACGACTTTCTTTTTATTATCGTTTCTCTGTTTACCGAGGCGTCAACTGCCTGCAATTTTTCAATTACAGCATTGTATGCTGCTGTCTTTTTGTCTCGGTCACTATATTCTTTACTTTTAATCTTCCACGAACATTGGTGGTTTCTATATATTTCAATGAATTCACTTATAAACTCTCGAGAACAGTGACGCGTATCAGCCATTTTAATGCCCTGTGCGCACAAATACAAACACTAGACTGAGAAAACAGCTGTTTCGCGCCAGATTTGCGGCGATCTCCTGTCCACACGCTCCAACTTGTCTGCGCAGATGTGGTTTGAACCCACAGATTTGAGAGGTTTCGCTCAAACCTCCAACTCCAACTTCCAGGTTTGCACACACCTCAGGTTGGTGCATATCTTCTGTCCACACGCAACGATCTGTGTGCGCAGATGTGATGTGCGCAGACAGATCGTTGCGTGTGGACGGGCCTTTACACTCATGCTCACCACCAGATACAGGACGTTCATACTCTCAGGGCATGTGCATCAGTATGTTCTGCAGAAATGAGTAACATTTCAATCACCCCAGTTCAACATGTGTTCTGTTGCCTACTAGGCACAGGGTCCGCCATGGGCCCTGATAACTTTTTCCATGCGTGATGGCACGAATGATGTCCTGTGGTATAGCCATCCATGCTACATTCACCTTGTTCATCTGTGATGATTGGCACTGGGTCGCAGCACTGCACCCCCTCGTTTCACTATATCCCACACATTTTCGATCGGAAACGGGTCTGTTTATTTGATGGGCCAGGGTAAAAGGCTGACATCCTCTGACACCTATAAGGCACGAGTTCGTGCAGCAACATGTGGGCGTGCGCTGTATTGCTGGAAAATGGCTCCTAGGATGATGTGCAGAAAGGGTATGGGTATAGGTCGCAGGATGTCACTCACGTAGGTCACACTAGTCACAGTGCCGTGAACAAGCGCCAACTGTGTTTCGTGACTGTACCCAACAGCAACCCTCACCATAAGGCCTTGAGTAGGCGCTGTATGTCTTGTGCGAAAGCAGTCACCGTGATGCCGCTCCCCCTGTCTGGGGTGAACAAAAATGCGGCCATCATTCTCAAACAAACATAACCTGGATTTGTCCGAAAAAAAAACACTATTTGATGCCGTCCTTGCCCCAGTGACGTCGTTCCACACACCATTGCCATCTAGCATGTTTCTGTACATTCGTTAAAGGTATGCCGAGAGGTGGACGACGCCCACGTAACCCATGTCTTAATAAACGGCGACGGACTGTTAATGTACTATGTGTTACACTGTTCCACTGTTGCGCCAGAGCGGAGGAGTACGCAAATCTGTCCTGCAGTGGCATTCGGATGATGCGTCTATCTTCTCTGTGGGATGGTTTGAGTGGTACGACCTGGCCCATCTAGTCGTGTTCTACGGCCTTCCCTGAACCATTCTGAACACACCCATTTCACTGCCGAAACACTTCGTCCCGCACGAGCAGCAGTTTTCCGTATGGATGCATCACATTCTCTCATGCCAATAATGCGCCTTCTTTCAAACTCACTGTTTTGACGGTGCGGTTCGCGCATACGTCTGCGAGGCATCCTGCACATCTGCTTCGGTTTATAGTGACAACGACAGCAGATGGCACATTTTACCGGAAGGTGGCCTAGCGCCGCGATATCGATGTTGACGTTGAACCTGCGGGCCGACATGGTTCAAATGCTGATCATTTCTGCAGAGCATACTGATTTACATGTCCTGTGACTATGAACATCATTACCTCTAGTCGTTTAAGGTGTTCTGTTTCTTCTGAACGTGAGTGTACTTACGTCTTGTTTTGAGAGATCAGTTTTCTTTTGCGTTCGCATGGGTTACTAAAAAAACACACGCAAATACTACATGTGCTCTCAGAATTTCGTTTGTAGTGAACACTATTCACTTCTCCAAACTAAAGGGTAAATGTCGCTACTGTCTAACCTGTCCCAGTCGACATTCAGTTGTTCTCAAAATGGTTCAAATGGCTCTGAGCACTATGGGACTCAACTGCTGTGGTCATAAGTCCCCTAGAACTTAGAACTACTTAAACCTAACTAACCTAAGGACAGCACACAACACCCAGCCATCACGAGGCAGAGAAAATCCCTGACCCCGCCGGGAATCGAACCCGGGAACCCGGGCGTGGGAAGCGAGAACGCTACCGCACGACCACGAGATGCGGGCCCAGTTGTTCTCAAGTGAATTTTGCACCGAATTATAATTTACTCTCTCTCCCTCTCTCTCTCTCTCTGTCTGTCTTCCTCTGTGTGTGTGTGTGTGTGTGTGTGTGTGTGTGTGTGTGAGAGAGAGAGAGAGAGAGAGAGAGAGAGAGACAGAGAGAGAGAGAGCTTTTTAAATATTCGTGTTGTTTAGTATCTTTAATGTATCAAGTAGTGTGTCTTTTCTTTGTAAAGTTTCTTTGATATGTTAATTAGTGTGGCTTTGCATAGTGGAGTGCATTCATTTATAGCCTGCTTTCCGTCTGCTATTGCCTTTTGTATATGGAAGTTTTTCACTGTTGTTAGTTCATGGTACACGCTGTGGCTGAATTTTAGTATTTTTAAATCTCTTTCTATTGCAGTTGCTTGAGGGTTGTGGGCTATTCGCTGCTGAGAAAATGGGCAATGCCAGTTGTTACCTTTCAGAGCTTTTAATAATTATGAATATCTTGTTTTAAAGTGCCTGCATCTTCGTACTATTTACACTGACTGACAAGTGTTGCATGTGAGTTCATATACGCCTGATCTATTGAAATTATCTGAGGATATTTCTTGTGTTCTGAGCTTTTTCTGTCTTGTGTTGTCTGTCCTGTATCCTATAAGAAGACCGTTTTCCTTTAATATGTTGCCTTTTCTCTGAACAATTTCGTTATTGTAGGTGAGTATACGCCATTTAGTTTTGTGTGTGTGTTGTTGCTCTTTTGTGTATGGGCACGTTTGGATAAAATGAAAAAACAGTGTTTCGTGTAACAGGTGGACCTTATATCCAATTATTTTAACTACAAACACGGCAAATACAAGAACAGCAAAACCATAAGATGAAGGTTTGAGAAGGTTTGTTGCTATTATTTCTGCTGTGTCTCAGAAACAAAGATTACATCTAACGGGACTATCTAACAAGACGCATTAACTTATCTCCATTTTTTATTACTCCAGTCTCGAAACGTTTTGGGCTGACGGAGTATGTGCAACAATGGTGCGAAAGATGAAAAAAATAGTATACGTGTCAGTTGTGCACTACCATTGTTACAGTACCTCATGTAAGTTCAGCGCCCGCCGCGTCGCCTCACAGCTCAGTTATGGGTCAGAAGTTGAACGTCTGGTTCTCCACGCCACATGGTGCAACTTCTTCGGATGGCGCGACGCTTGTAGCGCAGAAATCCAAATGCAGAAAACGGAAAGTTGGTCATAAAACACGAAAATAGCCAATAGTATGTACGAAATTGAGGGACTTCGTTAGGTGACGAAGGAAAAACTGTCTTCAAAATACAATGCCTGTTAAAAAAATAGCAACGCCATGAAGGAGTTGTACGACAGAACGAAAGTTGGTTCGTGTGTTTCTACATCTGAAAGATGATGTCTATTCAAATTTCGCACCAGTCACATAAGAATGGCACTAGTAGCGTACCCCAGTGAGAATGAATATCAGGTTTGCTTTAAATACATGCTGTAACGGTCGTGAGGATTTGTTGCCTTTGAGATTGGAAGTGGCGAGTTGATGTTATTCCAGAAGGGACAAAGACTCCATTATCAATATCTCTCCGAGTTTGGAAGAGGACGTGTAATAGGGATACGAGAAGCTGGATGTTCCTTGTGCGATGTAGTAGAAAGACGTTGCAGAAATGTAGTCACTGTACATCATTACTGGCAGCATTGTTCTCGAGAAAGTACAGTCGCAAGAGGACCCAGCTCCTGACGTTCGCGTGGTACTACCGAGAGGGAAGGAATAGTGTTCGGCACATGTCTCTAGCACATCGCACTGTATTTGCTGTGACAGTATGAGCAGCAGTTGGCACCACAGTGACAAAACGAATTGTTACATATCGGTTACTTCAAGGACAACTCCGAGCCAGATGCCCAGCAGCGTGCAATCCACTGACCCCAAAACACCGCCATTTATGACTTCAGTGGTACCAAGTTAGAGCTCGTTGGAGGGTAGGGTGGAGGTGTTCTGTGTTTTCTGATGAAAGCTGGCTCTCCTGCAGGGGCGGTGATAGCAGTGTGCTGGTTAAGAAAGAGGCCAGCTGAGGGCCTGCAACCAACCTGTCTGAGTGCTGGACACACTGGACCTACACCTGGAGTTATGGTCTGGGGTGCCATTTGGTATGACAGCAGGAGCAATCTCGTGGGTATCCCACGCACCCTGATTGCAAATTTGTATGTCAGTCTCGTGACTCAACCTGTTGTGCTGCCATTCATGAAAAGCATTACAGGGGATGTTTTCCAACAGGATAACGCTCGCCCACACACCGCTGTTGTAAGGCAACAAGCTCGACTCACTGTCGACATGTTGCATTGGCCTGTTAGATCACCAGACCCGTCTCCAACAGAGCACGCACAGGACATCATCGGACTACTACTAAGCGTCATCCATAAACGGCATTAACCGTCCCTGTATTGATGTACCAAGTGCAACAACAAGGAACTCCATACAATAAGCTGATATCCGGCACCTGTACAACACAATACATACAAGTTTGTATGCTTACATTTAACATTTTGGTGGTTACACCGGTTCTTCATGTTCCAGCATTTCACATTTGCAATGGCTTATCACGCGCTTTCATTAGTCTGTGATCTTCCAACTTTAATCACTCAGATATATCGCCGGGAAAAATTTATTCCCGAAATTTCATTTATTTTTCGATGTTGCGATTTTTCCGTCAGTGTACATAGAAAGGAGCAATAAACACCGGAAGTAACGTGCAAACCCCATCCATAAGCAAAATCGTTTTAAACTCTGTAACAATAAAAATTTAATAACATATTATCTACGACAAATCGCCGCTGATGATACTTTGTCAATAAAAAAGAATCGTGTCTGGTGTAGTCCCCTCTTATATTGTAGTACACTTAAGACAGCAGAAAAAAGAATTATTACTCATTAATAACATTATTTGTGGCTTAGTTTTCTGTGTTATATACTTAAAGTAGCTTCGCTAACGCTCGAAAGATATTTCACGAGGCCCATAAATTCATACTCAGTACTCGAAACAATAC
The DNA here is from genome assembly GCF_023898315.1 of Schistocerca nitens. Taxonomy (NCBI): domain Eukaryota; kingdom Metazoa; phylum Arthropoda; class Insecta; order Orthoptera; family Acrididae; genus Schistocerca; species Schistocerca nitens. Next base: position 555,021,047 of record NC_064615.1, on the reverse strand, counting down.
AGCGCGATGCACACACTATTACCGTCACAGTACATGATTTCTGTTACGTTACAGAGCAATTTTCTAAAGCAAAATTAAATGGAGGCCCAGAGAAATGTATAAAACTGTATTTAATTTCATAATTAATCTTTTTTCACGTTTGAATATGAATATTTGTGCATCTTACGAATAAAATAATGTATTTTTAATTTTCTCTCCTGATAGTAAACCAGTCGTAATAACAGTTTATTATTATTTGCAAACTGCAGTTTCTAATATCAGATTTCGCATTTTATTTAATTTTTTCCATTAATTACAGTACAGCTTTATAGCAGCGGTGTTAATCTATAGTACTTACCGCAATTCAGCTCTTGAAATACCTTATGAAAGTAACTCTCAGCATCTGACCATCTTTCCGAGTGCTAAACATTCCAGAAGCCATCCTTCTAGAACAGCATTTTCTAAAGTCATATTTTACCTCACAAATCATTGATTAACCTCAAGACAAAATTATGCAAAATATAAGCAGCTTGCACAAGACTTACAGTAACTGTCAATTGGATTTTTTGGATTAGAAGGTCATCTTTTAACGATATAACGTAAGACCACGTGCTGTCTTGACTGGATCTCTCAATTATTGAAAATATCTGGTTATGGGTTGCCGAGAAACTGCCACGGCGAACTCGCCAGACACTACGATTGATGAGCTCTGCACAGAGTTCAGGCAGCATGGAATGACGTACCCATCCCTGTCATCCAAGTTCAGACCAGGTTACAGAAGTTATTTCTACGTGTATTCTACGTGACGAACCACACAGCTCGACACCGCTCGTGTTTGAGTTTTCCCTCGCTATGAATTTCAGACCGACCCCTTAGACATATGGCTGTGAAGGAGGGGAAGGAATCCAGTGTGCACTCTGTGTGCATACTGGAAGGAGTCATTCCAGATGTGGAATGGGTGCTTCCGGATGCCATGAACAGCACAGGATGCAGCCAGCTGCAGGTGGTGGCTCATGCTGGTACTAACGATGTGTGTCGCTTTGGATCGGAACAGATTCTCTCTTGTTTCGGCGGCTAGCTCAAGTAGCAAACACTGCCAGTCTTGCTTGCGAGATGACGGCAGAGTTCATCATCTGTAGCATCATCGACAGAATTGATTGTGGTCCTTTGGTACAGAGCCGAGTGGAGGGTCTGAATCAAAGTTTCAGAGGGTTCAGCGACCATATAGGTTGCAAATTTCTCGACATGTGCCATAGGGTTGAAGGTTCCCAGGTTCTGCTAAATAGGTCAGGAGCCCACTACATGCACCGAGCGGCTACACGGGTAGCGCGGGCTGCGTGGAGGGGTACTGGGCCGTTTGTTTTTGTTTGTTTTTTATTTAGGCAGTCTCGACAAATTGTACAAAGAGCTTCAGTTTGAAAGGGTGCAGTGCGAACACAAGAAGAGGGTAGACATAGTATCAATCAACATTGTAGTTGTAAACTGTCGTAGCTGTATTGGAAAAGAACCAAAGCTCTAAGGGCTAATAGAATGCACTGAATCTCAAATTGTTATTGGTACGGAAAGCTGGCTAAACCTTAATAAGTTCAGCCGAAATTTTTACAAAGGACCTAACCGTGTTCAGAAAGGATAGATTAAATAGAATTGGTGGTGGAGTGATTATTGCCGTCAGAAGTAGTTTACCTTGTAGCGAAATTTGAGTGGATAGTTCCTGTGACTTAGTATGAGTAGAGGTTATATACCTGACAACCAGAATAAATTAATAACCGCGGTACGTCGACTATATTCTACGCCCTGTTTTGTTGCCCTTCATGGCAAGCCATCCTGGGCTTACCTTTCAGTAAGATAATGCCCGCTCACACACGGAAAGAGTTTCTACTGCTCGTCTTCGTGCTTGCCAAACCCTATCTTGGCCAGCAAGGTCATCAGATTTCTCACCAATTGAGATCGTTTGGAGCATTATGGACAGGGTCCTTCAAGCATGTCACGATTTTGACAATTTAACGCGCCAGTTGGATATAATGTGCAAGATATCCCTCAGGCGAACATCCTATAGTTACTATTATCAGCTCACGGCTAATCGACTAATCCGGTAGTTTTATGCAGTCGGAAGGTGCATGTAAGGCAACCTTAATCTCTTTCTTGTCGCAACAAAAGAGAATTTTCTGTCGTTTCTAAAGCTATGAACAGCGACAAAGAACGAGGTTTTTCCGGCGTATCAGCGACGCATGATTCTCGAGACGTTTCCAAGAGAGAAATATGCCCCGTACAAAGCATTGTTTTAGTATGGACACTGGTTTCGTCAAATGCTCCACGCAAAATACGTTATGCGTAACTGATAAAAATTCGAGTCAAGTGCGTCAGTTCAAGTGCATGGAATATTCACGCTGCAAAAAAATCTGCAATAAAGGCTCGGCGGGCGGCATAACTATGCAGGCGCAGCAGTAGGTGCGGAAGCTGCGGTGCGAATATTGCATTCCATATTTAATTGAAATCCTCCGTGGTGCCTGACGCGATTACCTAACAACAAATTCTGACCAACTATGGAATAATCAAAGCCGCAAAGCTTGAGGTATCTTCGAAGTTACTGTAATGCATCACAGGCCCATAATTTGTGGATATTTTGGAAATTAAAATGAATTGTAGGAACTTTAGCGTTTAAGGTCCATCATCTACTGACCACAATAACTCAGGGAAAGGTTCGGAGCTATGCTGTTCGTTAATCTTAACGCAAGGATACCACATTGTTGATACGCCCTAATTCTGCTTGAAGTTTGGTGGCCGATCTAAATATGTATCTTGTATTTTGTCTCGTCCTCAAAGATTTCGCAAGATTACTCCATCAACGAGAACCGGATATAAATCTTAAACAGATATTTCGTGCGTACAGTGGTCGTAAAATATTTATTCATTACCTAATACAGTGAGCTGCCTCCTGAAAGCGTTCGTATCTGGTAAAAGTACTACGCAGCACCGTTAACATTACCGTCCCTATATGACATGTTCTGTAAAATTATATTCGAAAAGTCTTTATACTACAGCCATGGAACGTATCGAGTATGAGTTATAATTGTTGAGTATTAAGAGAGTAAAAAGTATCTTGAAGAATAAGAGCGTCATTGTCCGAAAGTACCAACAGCGTTTCATAAGCACGAGAAAAAAGTATTAACTTTGTATATCTCCCAGAAGAGTTTACAAACCTGTATTTAATCAGAAGGTGATCTTGCATCCTCTCTTTATTTATGTCTACTGCAACTTTATACGCATGTTCATTGTCGCCCGGTACTGAACACGCAGTATTCAGCAAGGTAACTGCTAAATGGAGTCTAAAATTTTCGATTAACTAATACTATTAGAAGCGGAGAAAAGACACCTGTTGTGTTGTTGGATACCAGGAGGAAGAACTACTGTCTCGACTAAAATTACGCCTGCATAACTCTCAGAGACAGTACACCGACCGTAACGCAGCTGGTCAAAACACTCTGGTTTCCATTAGCGAAAGCGCCCTCCCTTCTATGAGAGGTCAGTGACGTCCCAAACTCAATCAGCGACAAACCGTTAAGTGGAATGCCGGCCGGGGTGGCCGAGCGGTTCTAGGCGCTACAGTCTGGAACCGCGCGACCGCTACGGTCGCAGGTTCGAATCCTGCCTCGGGCATGGATGTGTGTGATGTCCTTAGGTTACTTAGGTTTAAGTACTTCTGAGTTCTAGGGGACCTCAGCAGTTAAGTTGGGGGGGGGGGGGGGGTTGTTTTGGGGAAGGAGACCAGACAGCTATGTCATCGGTCTCATCGGATTAGGGAAGGATGGGGAAGGAAGTCGGCCGTGCCCTTTGAAAGGAACCATCCCGGCATTTGCCTGGAGCGATTCAGGGAAATCACGGAAAACGTAAATCAGGATGGCCAGACGCGGGATTGAACCGTCGTCCTCCCGAATGCGAGTCCAGTGTAGTTAAGTCCCATAGTGCTCAGAGCCGTTAAGTGGAATGGGAAAGTGAAAGTAAGTGTCAGTATTTCTCATCAACGTCCAAGGCATCAACATCAGTGTGTGAAGGAGCAGAAAACGGTGAAGAACGATGACCTCTGGGACATGGATTTCTGATACTGTGACGTTTCGTCTCATAATGAATGTGGTTGCAACAACAAGGATACGTGCTGAAACTATGGACAAAATAAGTAGATCCCTGTAGGCGGCTGAAGTCCCGATTTCTGCTAATAATATAGTCAACAAAACATGGTCATTCGCAGTAGCTACCGCATACTGGACCAAAAGGCCTCATCCGCCGGTGAAGGCCATCCGTTCGGAAAGAGATTCCTCAAGACCATCTACAAGCCATATTTTCTTCCAAACCACTATGTTCAGATGATGATGTTCGGATTGTGAGGCGCTCAACTGCGCGGTTATCAGCGCCCGTACAAATTCTCAATCTTTGCTCAGTCCATTCGCGCCTCTTCCATGAATGATGATGAAATTATGAGGACAACACAAACATCCAGTTACCGCTAGGCAGCTGAACTATGTTTATAGGCTCCGATAGCAGCGCACTGGAGCTTCATAGTATATAAAGTTCCCAGCCAAAGGCCATGCACACTGCTGTTACGATAGTAATTTATGTCCCGCTGTGCGCCTAATACGCTTGTGCTAAGAATAATTTCAGTCACATGAAACGTCTACATCTACATACATACTCCGCAATCCACCATACGGTGCGTGGCGGAGGGTACCTCGTATCACAACTAGCATCTTCTCTCCCTGTTCCACTCCCAAACAGAACGAGGGAAAAATGATTGCCTATATGCCTCTGTACGAGCCCAAATCTCTCTTATCTTATCTTTGTGGTCTTTCCGCGAAATGTAAGTTGGCGGCAGTAAAACTGTACTGCAGTCAGCCTCAAATGCTGGTTCTCTAAATTTCCTCAGTAGCGATTCACGAAAAGAACGCCTACTTCCCTCTAGAGACTCCCACCCGAGTTCCTGAAGCATTTCCGTAACACTCGCGTGATGATCAAATCTACCAGTAACAAATCTAGCAGCCCGCCTCTGAATTGCTTCTATTTCCTCCCTCAATCCGACCTGATAGGGATCCCAAACGCTCGAGCAGTACTCAAGAATAGGTCGTATTAGTGTTTTATAAGCGGTCTCCTTCACAGATGAACCACATCTTCCCAAAATTCTACCAACGAACCGAAGACGACTATCCGCCTTCCCCACAACGGTCATTACGTGCTTGTCTCACTTCATATCGCTCTGCAATGTTACGCCCAAATATTTAATCGACGTGACTGTGTCAAGCGCTACACTACTAATGGAGTATTCAAACGTTACAGGATTCTTTTTCCTATTCATCTGCATTAATTTACATTTATCTATATTTAGAGTTAGAGTTACACCAATCACAAATACTGTCCAAGTCATCTTGTATCCTCCTACAGTCACTCAACGACACCTTCCCGTACACCACAGCATCATCAGCAAGGAGCCGCACGTTGCTATCCACCCTATCCAAAAGATCATTTATGTAGATAGAAAACAACAGCGGAGCTACCACACTTCCCTGGGGCACTCCAGATGACACCCTCAACGTGTCGCACAGTCCACGATCGGTGCTGCGCATCGTCGTAAAAACTTTTTTTCGGATGGATCTAAACAACTGTGACGCTACGATTTATTGGTGTCGTCATCGCAAGAGCTATCACCATGAAAAGTCAGTTCTCTCTCAGCGTTTTAATGCACATCACTCTCCCCTACGAAAATCCTAGTAACCGAGATTGGGTAATCCGCACAAACCAGCGAAACACTGATTGACATTTCTTCTTTAACTGCTGTAAATTTCGCACTGAATATCGTCTTCATTTTTGATTTGTGATCTTGTGCGAAGCTCATGAGTATTCGATATCATATTTAACATTACACAGGATAAACATTAATAAAACCGACAAACAGTATGGACGGTTTCGTGACTGTAAATGGAGGACAAAAGGTCCTATGAACGTGTGTCCGTAAATGGACGGTGTGCGTGCAACGACAACAAATCGTCCCGGGACAAAGCACTGAGCTGCATCGCATCCACGTCACAACAGATGTTGAAAGTGACTTCCACGGGATGCAATGCACGCGCAAACATATCGCCACAGTCTTTCGCATGTTCCGGCCTCTCTCCGTATAGCGTCACAGGCGTCGTGAACACGCTGTTGAAGCGTATGCGCATCAGGAACTGCTTCAGCATACATAACGCCGTTCAGATGCCGCCAGAGGTAAAAATCCAGATGCTTTAAGTCCGCTGATCTAGCAAGCTATGCCACAGGACCTCCGCGCCCTATCCAGCGTCCGTGCAAGATGTTGAAGTGTCAGGGAGCCATAATACGGAAGTGGGGTGGCGCTCCGTTATGCAGAAAGCACATAAACTCTAGTATCGCGAAAGGCACATTCTCAAGCAGCCCAGGCAAAATATTCCGCAGAAAGCCCAGGTACGTTCCTCCTTAGAGGTTTTGTGGAATAAAGCCGGTCCAAGTACGATGTGGTCGCCAAGAATCCCTGCCCACACACCAATGCTGATGAGAAACCCACAGATGTAGCCCACAGATGACGATTATCCAGACTGGTGATGCCAGTTCTGGTAAAGGTTACTTCGCTGGTGAAAAGTACTGATGACAGAAATCCCATAATTGTGATGGTCTGATGCCAAAACCATCGACAACGTCTTTTCCGTAGAGGGTAATCTGCTGCTCATAATCCTTTCAGTCGTTGCAGGTGACAGGGAGAGTAGCGATTGTCATGCAACATACACATAATCGTACTTTGACTTCCGCCATGTTGGCGGGCCACTTGCCTAGAGCTTTGATAATCCTTACATGGCCCAAACAGATGGAAGTTCGCGGATGCAAGGGCAAGATCTGTCCTACAGGGTAGATAAGGTAACGATGTGCAATCCAATTTGGATATGTGTGTTTCCGCTTCCTGAGAATTGTTGTGTGGGCGGAATATTTATTTTGAATTCTTGTCCTACCGAACTCGGCGGAAACGGTTCTCGAATTTTTTCAGGGTCTTGACATGTATCTCTAAATATATGGTTGGCCCCTTTGGCAGTCATCCACGAGAATGACACAATCACCACCCAAAAGTCTGACATCTTGACTTTTTAGCAGAGGCAGCTGCCCCGAATTTAAGTTTTTTTTTTTATTTTTTATTTTTTTTATTGCGCGTGGTACCCCTCTAATGACTTCCCTTTCGTTTTTTCGTTTCCGGCTCAAAATTTCGTCGTCTGCAACAATACGCGACAGAAAGTTGCTCTATTAATAATATTAGTTATTAACGACTTCTTTAGATCTTAAATCATCATCACGACAAATGTGATTAACATAACATGAGAGTCCGCTGATGACATTTTATCAGCAAAATTACGATGTCAACAAATTTAATCACATTTTAAAATCAACATGTTTGACTTTTATGTTTTTCCAGAACTTTTCAAGCCAACGAACCATCCTCCCATGGCATGTTAATAATGTCTGTTGACGAGATGTTAATTTAAGATGAAAACTCTTCGTAAATATAAATATTGTTAATATAACAGCTTTTCACTGTTTAAATTTTTTCTGATTTATTTACGAGCTGTGGGACACTGCCTGGATATACACTCCTGGAAATGGAAAAAAGAACACATTGACACCGGTGTGTCAGACCCACCATACTTGCTCCGGACACTGCGAGAGGGCTGTACAAGCAATGATCACACGCACGGCACAGCGGACACACCAGGAACCGCGGTGTTGGCCGTCGAATGGCGCTAGCTGCGCAGCATTTGTGCACCGCCGCCGTCAGTGTCAGCCAGTTTGGCGTGGCCTACGGAGCTCCATCGCAGTCTTAACACTGGTAGCATGCCGCGACAGCGTGGACGTGAACCGTATGTGCAGTTGACGGACTTTGAGCGAGGGCGTATAGTGGGCATGCGGGAGGCCGGGTGGACGTACCGCCGAATTGCTCAACACGTGGGGCGTGAGGTCTCCACAGTACATCGATGTTGTCGCCAGTGGTCGGCGGAAGGTGCACGTGCCCGTCGACCTGGGACCGGACCGCAGCGACGCACGGATGCACGCCAAGACCGTAGGATCCTACGCAGTGCCGTAGGGGACCGCACCGCCACTTCCCAGCAAATTAGGGACACTGTTGCTCCTGGGGTATCGGCGAGGACCATTCGCAACCGTCTCCATGAAGCTGGGCTACGGTCCCGCACACCGTTAGGCCGTCTTCCGCTCACGCCCCAACATCGTGCAGCCCGCCTCCAGTGGTGTCGCGACAGGCGTGAATGGAGGGACGAATGGAGACGTGTCGTCTTCAGCGATGAGAGTCGCTTCTGCCTTGGTGCCAATGATGGTCGTATGCGTGTTTGGCGACGTGCAGGTGAGCGCCACAATCAGGACTGCATACGACCGAGGCACACAGGGCCAACACCCAGCATCATGGTGTGGGGAGCGATCTCCTACACTGGCCGTACACCACTGGTGATCGTCGAGGGGACACTGAATAGTGCACGGTACATCCAAACCGTCATCGAACCCATCGTTCTACCATTCCTAGACCGGCAAGGGAACTTGCTGTTCCAACAGGACAATGCACGTCCGCATGTATCCCGTGCCACCCAACGTGCTCTAGAAGGTGTAAGTCAACTACCGTGGCCAGCAAGATCTCCGGATCTGTCCCCCATTGAGCATGTTTGGGACTGGATGAAGCGTCGTCTCACGCGGTCTGCACGTCCAGCACGAACGCTGGTCCAACTGAGGCGCCAGGTGGAAATGGCATGGCAAGCCGTTCCACAGGACTACATCCAGCATCTCTACGATCGTCTCCATGGGAGAATAGCAGCCTGCATTGCTGCGAAAGGTGGATATACACTGTACTAGTGCCGACATTGTGCATGCTCTGTTGCCTGTGTCTATGTGCCTGTGGTTCTGTCAGTGTGATCATGTGATGTATCTGACGCCAGGAATGTGTCAATAAAGTTTCCTCTTCCTGGGACAATGAAGTCACGGTGTTCTTATTTCAATTTCCAGGAGTGTAGTATTCAAATAAAGTAGAACCGTCTTTGACTTCAATGTAAAAGAAAGCTTCTTCTACATACGTAGCACTTAATGCTCGAGATATGGCGACGTTCGTGATCTTTGACTAGACGGTGGTGGTATTGATACTTTGCTACCGACAACTGAAATTCCCGGAACTGCGCCGCGCGTTGTGAAGCGCCGTTTCTAGAACACAGCATCGCGCTGCAGTTGTTTCCGCTCTGGCGAGGATACACGGCGACAAGCAATTGTGTGCAGCCAGAAGCGAGGCCCGGGCTCTGTGTGCGTTGCTCGCTTGTCAGAACGGGCGCGTTTCGTTGCTGTCTACAGCAGTAGCAACTTTCCGGCAATTTGTTGCGCTGCTTGCTGGGAAAACTTCGTAATTACTGCCCTAACTGCTGACTCTGAATCAAGTTACAGACATCTATGTGAGTGATCTGGGAAGATCAAATAGAAGCGGTCGGCGACAGATTCTTTATCCCTGCCGCCACAATACATAGCAACAACAGAATAGCAGCTGGAGGTTTCAATAGAGAAAGATCGCTTGAAAGGAACCGACTGCATACTGTACTCCAACAGAGCCCAAATCGTTCAAACGGAGTAAGCGAGACAACGGCCTTGGGTGTTTCATTACGCACGGGATTTTTTATTCGTTCATCTAACCCACCAACGGAACGGCAAAACTCGAAACTCACTTCTAAGTTCTTTTTAAACTCAAACTGTAATGTTTAAAACATCCTCACCACATTTTGGGACAGCTGTGCACGGTTGAGGATGCACTTAATTGTTTATTGTGCTAACGTCATTGTAATAGAGACGGCGGAATCCCGGATCCGTTAGAGTGATGAAATGGAAATTCGAGAAATAAATGTTAATGTTTCCAACGATGTAAGCCAGCGTTACAGTTTGTGTGTATCAACATCGAAAAAGTAATCAATGAAGTGAAAGGAAATTTCATACAATGAATGAAATTGAATGAGAAACATAAAAATTTGGTGGTGAAGACTTATACTAACTGTTGATTACATGGATAGAAGTCTTCTTCTGCCGTCCGCGGTACTTTATACACGCAGCACAGAGATGAACACGCAATGGCGTCACTACTGTAACTGTTGAGTTTTCGATTACGCCTCCCTAGCACCCTCTTCTCCATTTGTTGACATCTCTCCATTCTTTGCTTAATCCTCATCGTTGCCTGACCTGTTTATTGACATCAACATGATTTAAAAATGGAAAGAGCTACATTTCAGTTTTAAAAAAAAGGATGTAATAATACACAATCCATTGCCTATCGATTACTACATTAACGCGATTCCTTTTTCATTGTTTCATGCGCCGGCCGAAGTGGCCGTGCGGTTAAAGGCGCTGCAGTCCGGAACAGCAAGACCGCTACGGTCGCAGGTTCGAATCCTGCCTCGGGCATGGATGTTTGTGATGTCCTTAGGTTAGGTAGGTTTAACTAGTTCTAAGTTCTGGGGGACTAATGACCTCAGCAGTTGAGTCCCATAGTGCTCAGAGCCATTTGAACCATTTTTTTGTTTCATGCCGATCAACAAACGCAAAAAATGCAAAATATACTTTGTATACTTTCAATGTATTGATTCACTTGCCAGGACAATAGTTGCCAAATATATTGTCCGCGGCTCGTGGTCGTGCGGTACCGTTCTCGCTTCCCGCGCCCGGGTTCCCGGGTTCGATTCCAGGCGGGGTCAGGGATTTTCTCTGCCTCGTGATGACTGGGTGTTGTGTGATGTCCTTAGGTTAGTTAGGTTTAAGTAGTTCTAAGTTCTAGGGGACTGATGACCATAGATGTTAAGTCCCATAGTGCTCAGAGCCATTTGCCAAATATAAGAAAGAACCTTTCTATACCAGGGAAAGTTAGGCCCATGATCTAATGGAAATGATGACCAACAAAGTTCAATATGAATATCTTAAGATTTCCTTTCATGTATCCTTGTTCCCTACTGATTTTTTGTCATTTTTCCTTATTTTCTTCTTTTTCTTCTTCTTCTTCTTCTCTCCTACTTCGCTCTTCCTTATCTCCTTTTATCCACTTTCACTTTTCTTTCGCCTGTCTCTATTTCACTGAGAACATACCTGAGAAAGACTCCCAAAGGTTATCATCATTATTAATGAAATGACGCAATATAGTCACCTAAAAGTTCAATCCCCTACTAGGGGATTAGTAGGGGTCCCGTCGGATCGAGTTAACGGTTATTTGACAGATCAGCGTACGGTTCACAAAAGTTACAAACGCAGTCAAAATTTCCGCATCGCGTTTCCAAAGTTACGCAAGAAGTGCCTTAAATCTAATTATTTTTTACATCAGGTATGATTCCAAGTCGCAGAATCTTAATTTGATGTGATATTGTGACTTTAGAAACGCAACTTGTTCCTATACAACAACATTTCCCAAGGAATCGTGTGGTAAACGAGTAGCGGTTTGGATCAGATGTATTAGCCTGCCGAAACGTGGGTCCAAGGTGAATGGTGAAAACAACACTGTAGTTAGCCACTAAGCTCGCCTCGTGGTTCAAATACTGTTTCGGCCACCCAGACTCAGTTCTGCACGTTTTCCGCCAGCTCACACTCACGTGCTAGCAAACTCCATGATGGATCCTGAAGGCATACAGTCAAAGCGTTCTCAAGGTCAAACGTAGCAGCACTGTGTACGCAGAATTATTATTTTCTCCTCTTCAACTTCAAGGCAAGATGCTCATTTCAGTTACAATTTTATCTCAACACGGGTGGTAAGAAAGAATGAAGAATTAGTAGGGGTCCCGTCGGATGCAAAACATTACAGAGAGAGCCGAGCTCGGATTGTACTGAGTTGAAGGTAATCATCTCGACACTCACTTTAAACGAATTACGGAAACGACGGGAAACAAGTATCTGAGTAGTAGGGTGCAGATTTGAACTGCGATCCTCCAAAATACGAGTATCTACTCCACTGCGAAACCTGAATCGTCGGATAACCCAAATCGTAATGAATCATAAAATCGTACGTCGTTCTGATAAGTGAATGTTGTAAGCGCTAATTATTGAGTTCTCTTGTTTCGATTGTTAGTGTATTCTATAACTGTGGTAGAAAAGCAACTTCCCATAAGCTCAGAAGAAAGCCAGTGACAATCAGTATGGATGGAGAGGTATGTGTGTGTGTGTGTGTGTGTGTGTGTGTGTGTGTGTGTGTGCGTGCGTGCGTGTGTTTGTGTTGTGTGTGTGTTTGTGTTGTGTGTGTGTGTGTGTGTGTGTGTGTGTGTGTGAGAGAGAGAGAGAGAGAGAGAGAGAGAGAGAGAGAGAGGAAGTTCCGCTATCATTTCAGAAAGTCATATCTTGGTACTATTATAGATGGAGCGTCATTGTTTGTTGTAAAACGCGTAGCAGGTCATAAAGCTTTTCTTTCTATTATGACAGAATTTCAGTGTGTACCTTACTCGTCCCTCGTAGAACATGAAGGCGATGTTCGAGTTCTGTCCATGTACGAGTGAACATTGCAGTGTCAACAGTTCTGATGAATTCATTGATTCGAGCACGAAGGGTGGCAGTGTCTGATTGGTGTTGTGTCCACGCTATCCTTGACATAACCCCACTAAAAGCAGTAGAGTGGTAGTGGTGTAATACCGAGAGAGGCGCGGGGGCCATGCGTAGCGGCAATCAAAACCCATCCACCTGTCAGGAAATGGGTCATTTAGCATTTCTTCCAGAAATTCGCGTGATGCACGACGAATTGAGTTCTGGGGGCTGCGTTGAAATGCAGGTTGCACCCTGTCAACATGTGCTTGAGACACAGTTGGACGTCCACTTCGAAGAAGGTCTTTGACATTGTTTCTTTAAAGTTTCTGAACCACCTCATTATACTTGGTTATGCCAGTGGTATTCAACCAATCTGTCGTGGATAATTCCTCAGTACCTTGGTCACAGATTTGGACTGTGCATACTAAATGACATATTGCACCTTCTCAAGGTCTTTCGCTGTTTCAGTGCACTCCGTGTGAAGTCTGCAAGAAAGGACAATGCGTAGAAGCTATGAGAGTTGCTAAACTTTTTACAGTAAACGACAGTTCTATAATACTTTCCAAATCATGATTTTTTGAAATGATAGAGGGGCTTTATGGACACCCTGTACAACGGGGAATCGTGAATCATGACAAAGAATATCCAGGGCTTTACAAGAGCGATCTGACTATAATCAGCGTTGTCATTTGAGGAAGTTAACTAAATTATCAGGGCCACATGAATCTAAAGAAGTAGGCGTTTTTGAATGATGACTCTCTCGGTATCAAATATGAACTTCCAGAATTAAACGGCTGCAGCCCATATTCAGCTAAACTGTGATGTGCATGGAGGTAACAAAAGTCATGAGATGGCTCCTAATATCGTGTCGGACCTCCTTTTGCCCAGCGCAGGGCATCTACTCAACGTGGCACGCACTCAACAAGTCGTTGTAAGTCCCTTGCAAAAATAACAGCCGTCCATAATTGGCAAAGTGTTGCTCGTGCAGGATTCTGAGCACGGACTGACCCCTCGAGTATGTCCCGTAAGTGTTCGATGGGATTCATGTCGGCCGATCTGGGTGGCTAAATTATTTTCTCTAACTGTCCAGGATGCTCTTCAAATCAATCGTGAACTGTTGTGGCGCAGTGACATAGCGCGTTGCTATCAATAAAAATTCCATCGTTGTTTGCGAACATGACACCCATAAACGCAATTAGTCGCCAAGCAGCCGAACATAATCATTTTCAATCAATGACCGGTTCAGTTGGATCAGAGAACGCTAGTCCATTCCATGTGAACGTAGCCAACACCATTATGAACCCACCATCAGCTTGCGCAGTGCCTTGTTGACAACTTGTGTCGATGCCGCAGTGCGGCTCTGCGCCACATTTCAACCCCACCATCAGCTTTTACTAACTTAAATCGGGACTCATCTGACGTGTCCACTCTTTTCCGGTCGTCCACGGTCCATCCGATATGGCCACGAGCCCAGGAGAGACGCTGCAGGCGATGTCGTGCTGTTAGCAAATGCACTCGCGTCGGTCTTCTGCTGACATAACCCATTAACGCCAAATTTCGCTGCTCTGTCTTAACGAATCCGTTCGTCGTTCGTTGTACGCCCCACATTGATTTCAGCGGTTATTTCACGCAGTGTTGCTCCTCTGTTAGTACTGACAATTCTACGCAAATGCCGCTGCTCTCTGTCGTTAAGTGAAGATCGTCGGCCACTGCGTTCCCCGTAGTGAGAGGTAACGCCTGAAATTTGGTATTCTTGACAAACTCTTGACACTGTGGACCACGGAATATTGAATTTCATAACGATTTCCGAAATGGAATGCCCATGTGTCTAGCTTCAACTACCATACCGCGTTCAAAGTCAGTTAATTCCCTTCGTGCGGCCATGACGACGTCGTAAACCTTTTCACATGAATCAGCAGAGTACAAATCACAGCTCTGCCAATGCACTACCGTTTTATACCTTGTGTACGTGAGACTACAGCCGTTTGTGTATGTGAATATCGCTATGCCATGAATTTATGTCACCTCAGTGTACTGTAAGTACAGGAATCAAGAAAGACAGACGAAGCTGATTCCACAGAATGGCTCTATCAGATCCGCATGAATGAGAAAGACGATAGCTGCTTCTCTGTTGGACGAAGTAATGCTTACCCAAATGGAGGACGCATTTAAATCAATTGAAGTCATGGCCGTTGTCTTAGTATATTATCTAGGAGAAAATGAGGCTGAAACCACTGAGCGCCAAGAAGAAGGAAGCAGATCAGATAGAAATTTCAGCCCGCTCGGTTGCAAAGGCCAAAGCCACGAAATACTGCAACAGCAACTGGCGCGGCTCCAGCTGGCGGCCGCCCGTGTGGGGGTGGAAATGCGGGCACGGAGGGAGGGGGGGCGGGTTTTTTGGATGGGAGGGATCAGGCGCTAGCCGAGGTGGTAGTCCACAGTCTGCACCCTCGCAACCCAGCCAGTAGAAGTCCACAGCACACTGAAGGAGCAGGGACCAGCCATGGGACAGCCAAACAGCGTGAAAAAACCTGACGGTTCAAATGGTTCTGAGCACTATGGGACTTAACTTCTGAGGTCATCAGTCCCCTAGAATTTAGAACTACTTAAACCTAACTAACCTAAGGACATCACACACATCCATGCCCGAGGCAGGATTCGAACCTGCGACCGTAGCAGTCGCGCGGTTCCGGACTGCGCGCCTAGAACCGCTAGACCACCGCGGCCGGCAGCAAAAATGCGTTTGGTCGCAATAATACTAAATAAAAAAAGACAAATTTATTATCAATACAGAAATTCATAAATAGTTCAATGAACCTATAAAAGACGTTCAAATTTCCTTGTTGTACTAAGCAAATGATGCATGTTTTCAATACTGATTTACAAATGTTGTCGTAAATCTTCGAGGACTGTAGGTTTCAAATTCTGTTTGAATTCGTTTCTTCAAATGTTTGTCATCACAAATCTTGATGGAATAAACCTTTTTAGGATTCTGTACCTGAGACGGTAAAAACACTTATATGGTCACTTTGTTGTCCGTCTGTCTGTCTCTCCAGCTTTTCAGAATCCTTTTCGTCAGGAACGAAGAGACGCATCAAATTAAAATTTATGTCACATATTAAAGTCTATCTCAATTTGGCGATGTATAAAAATGAAGCTTCTAAGTCAATGCAGTCAAAAGATACGGCGATTTGTGTCAGCTATTTTAACACAAACTCATTCACCAAAACCTTTAGGGTACTTCCCGTTGACCTAGAATCGTGAAATTTACCAGGAAGCAAGGTTTCGTAGTACAACCAAATGAAAAAAATCCGAAAATTGTTAATTTTTAGTAATATCACACAAAAAAAATTTTGTCATTTTTTTTATCGGACTGACTGTCTGTCCATTCACCTGTTAACAACCCTTTTTCTCGGGAATGGGCTGAAGTATCAATTTGAAATTTGTGTCACATACTAAAGTTAAAATGGTTCAAATGGATCTGAGCACTATGGGACTTAACATCTGAGGTCATACTAAAGTCTATAGTCCCTTAGTGATTTTGTAAACATTAGCTTTTAAGTCAATGCAGCCAAAAGTGACGGCCAGCTATGTCACATATTTTCATACCCTCAAACTCACTCGTCAAAACCTATGGGGTACTTCCAGTAAGTCAAAGCTTATAAAATTTGCCAAGAAAAAATGTTTCACTGTACAAGTAAAGGGAAAAAAATCAGAAAATTGATAATTTTTAATTATATCATACTAAAATATTCTTTTGTCATTTGTTATTCGACTTCAACTTGAAACTATAACATTCTCAGAAGTATTCGAATCCCTGGGACCGATATCTTGCCAGTATCGCTTTTGATAACTGGAAAAAATCATCTAGGTTCTCGATTCCGGGAATGGATCAACTGTCTATATACATAATTAACTTCGCAGGAATTGTCAATGAGCGAGTTCTGCTCGCACATGGCCAATTTTTTTTTAGTACACCTCACACCTCACACTGAAAAATCCACCGGGAGGGGGGGAGGGGGTGTATCAGTGGATCATGGAGGTCACTCAGTAGCATCCGTCTCCCAATCCATTCATCAAAGTGTTCATTTAGAAAATCTCTCGCAATAGCTCTATAATGCAGGGCTGCTCCATCTCATCTTACTCTTAACAGGCTGCAGATTTTCATAAAGTGGACTATTTTACAGTTCTAACAGCACTTCTTGAAGCACATTTAGGTAAATTACCGAACTTACAGTACCGTTAAAAAAAATAAGGCCCGATTAACCCTAGGCTGAAAATCCCTGTCCATACACACAAGGAGAAGTTTAACTCCGTCGCCGCATGTAGATTTGCAGCATACCAGTAGACATAGTTACCGGATCACTCTGCCACCCACCTTAAAATTCACTTCGTCGGTCCAAAGTATGCTTTTATAAAATTTGGATCAGATTCCTATCGGATTGTGTACAACATGCAGAATTCCTTACTTCTGTCCCGATTACCATCATTTAGGCCTTGACGTAAAGTAGACCTATATGCTACAGGTTGAAAATATAGCTTCAGTTGTAAATTTTTCTTTTATTATCACGACCGGCTTCGGGCTCTCATAAGCCCATCCTCAGATGTCGCAACTGTGCTCATGGGTAGCAAACCGCGCCCAGTACTGTGCAAAGGCCTATATTCTACATTAATAGTAATTATGTGGTACACTATCTGATAAATAGTATTCAGGCATCCCTATGTAATGTGGATTCCAGCACCTTATGTCACCAGAGGCGAACGTGCTAGTATACAAGGAGATGGAAAGTATTATGTTATCAGGATTCAAAACAGCAAGCCATTCATCTCTTTTTTTTTGCGTCATACGCTATGTGATCAAAAGTATCCGAACACCTTGCTGAAAATGACTTACTAATTCGTGGCGCCCTCCATCAGTAATGCTGGAATACAGTATGGTGTTGACCCACCCTTAGCCTTGATGACAGGCTTCCACTCTCGCAGGCATACGTTCAATCAGGTGCTGGAAGATTTCTTAGGGAATGGCAGCCCATTCTTCACGGAGTGCTGCACTGAGGAGAGGTATCGATGTCGGTCGGTGAGGCATGACACGAATTCGGCTTTTCAAAACATCCCAAAGGTCTTCTATAGGATTCAGGTCAGGACTTTGTGCAGGTCAGACCATTACAGGGATGTTATTGTCGTGTAACCACTCCGCCACAGGCCGTGCATTATGAACAGATACTCGATCGTGTTGGAAGATGCAATCGCCATTACCGAATTGCTCTTGCTGGAAGTGCAATCGCCATCCCCGAATTGCTCTTCAACAATGGGAATCAAGAATGTGCTTAAAACATCAATGTAGGTCTGTGCTGTGATAGTGCCACACAAAACAACAATGGGTGCGGGCCCCTTCCATGAAAAACACGACCACACCATAACACCACCGCCTCCGAATTTTACTGTTGGCACTAAACGCGCTGGCATATGACGTTTGCCTGGCATTCGCCATATCCACACCCTGACATCGGATCACCACATTTTGTACAGCGATTCGTCACTCCACACAACGATTCTCCACTGTTCAATCGTCCAATGTTTACGCTCCTTACTCCAAGTGAGGCGTCGCTTGGCATTTACCGATGTGATGTGTGGCTTATGAGCAGCAGCTTGACCATGAAATCCAAGTTTTCTCACCTCCCGCCCAACTGTCATAGTACTTGGAGTGGATGCTATTGCAGTTTAGAATTCCTGTGTGATGGTCTGGATAGATGTCTGCCTATTACACATTACGACCCTCTTCAACTGTCGGAGGTCTCTGTCAGGCAACAGACGAGGTCGACCTCTACGCTTTTGTGCTGTACGTGTCCCTTCACGTTTCCACTTCACCATCACATCGGAAACAGTGGACCTAGGGATATTTAGAAGTGTGGAAATCTCGCGTGCAAATGTATGACACAAGTGACACCCAGTCACCTGGCTACGTTCAAGTCCGTGAGTTCCGCGGAGCGCCCCATTCTGCTCTCTCACGAGGTCTAATGACTACTGAGGTCGCTGATATGGAGTATCTGGCAGTAGGTGGCAGCGCAATGCACCTAATATGAAAAACATATGTTTTTTGGGGTGTCCGGATACTTTTGAAAACAGAGTGTATATGATAAAATAATTCATCCATACGCTAGTTGAACTGGACAGTTTCTGACAATAAACAAGTTTAGGTGGATTAATGGCATTACAGTGGTTGTATGTGCTGATTTCATTTCCTTTTTTAACATTCTTTAATTTAATCTAGTGATGGGTATTTTAATTGCTGTCTGGGTGAGTTTTAGAACTAAGAAGCGTCTGAAAACACAGGACAGGAGAGTCGCAAGTATGGCACGCCAGACCGACACCCTGTGGGGCGAAGGTACGTGATAGCGAGGATGGGCAGGTTGAAACTGCCCTCATGTTGTCTAGGGGAAAATGGTCTCGGCTATTGTCTTACTGCCGCCCAGCCTATTGTGCAGTTTGTTGCCCGTATCCCCTTAGGAGAGCCAACCCGAAAGCAGTCATGCGAGATAACACAACCGGAGAGTTGATGAATAGCCTCGAGCATTGATTTTTAGCTTTTCCTATGGCCTGTGGTGCGAAGCTAGCTGCTGGTTGAGGGGGAAGATTTTATTACTAGGAAACGATTACGCCGTTGGTGGGCTGATATAACTTCAAGGAGACAGGCAGCCGAGACTCGTGGCGGGAATAAGTGTGTAGTCAGTTCTTTACTGACTAAAAACCAGGATAATCTTCTCCACCAGTTCACCAGTAACTTCGATAGCATATTTTCAGACCATGTTCATTGCACTGTATTGCTTTATAAAATCCTCTCTGCCTTCCATTCGCGTCAGGTGGTTACAATCCCACGAGCTTTCGGCCGAGCCCTTCCCGCCATTTATCACATGACAATGGCTGATGAGAGTTCAGTCGAAAGCTCGTGGGATTGTAACCACCTGATGCGGCTGGAAGTCAAAGAAGATTTTATTAATTCATATCGGTACGAGACCATTCATTCAGATTGTATTGATATTTATTCGGTGAATCAATTGTTCTGTGGTTGTGTAACATGTTTGCTACCTGTCTGCCACATATTTTTGAGATTTTTTACTTGTCTACACGCTGGAACACCCAGTTTAATAGACCTAGACGATGTCTTCATACATCAAGGTCAATCACACACAACATTGTTGTACTTGGTAAAGCGGAAATCATGATATTAGTATAAAATAACGAAGTTTGCACAGCCAACTGGCGGAAATATCATTGAAACGTCTCTGAACTTGGCTCTGAACACATTGGTACTCTGCAGGTTTCATTCTCAACTGGAACAGCGCACTCCATGAGCAGAGTGAGTCCATATTCGAGTCCTTAACAGAATAGTTATAGTGACATACATGATGGCAGCCAGGCATTGTGTCACTAACTGCTCATATCGCACCGCCGATAATGGGAACGTAACTTGCAGCTTCGGCATTGGGGCCATCGCGAACTAGAAGTTCAGAATCGTGTTCGGATTCACTTTCCCACGTCCGTCAGCGCGTTCTCAGTTGCACGGACTTCTTTGTTTCTCCGATCAGACTAACAATCACTGTAATTAATGTGTAACCAGGTAGACTTAAATTCCCCAGACTCAGGTATATGATTATTAGCTAATTCCAATCCCCACAGCATAACTTTGCCAACCGAAAGCTCATTTATCTTCTTTTCATACATAATATTCTATGTATGACGGATTGTCAATCCTCTGGGCCCGGGTTCGATTCCCGGCTGGGTCGGGAATTTTCTCAGCCCAGGGACTGGGTATAGTGGTGTCCTCGTCATCATCCTATCATCCTCATCGACTGCAGGTCGCCGAAGTGGCGTCAAATTGAAAGACCGGCATCCGGCGATCGGTCTGCCCGACGGGGGGCCCTAGCCATACGATTAAATAAATAAATCACTTAATTAGATGTTTTTTCATTCCCATTCCTTTTTGTAATCGATAAGAAACATTTCACCCCTTGTAAAGCTGCCCAATTCGACAACTGGGCACGTGATTGTGAAATGGAAACGCGGAGGAACAAACACAGGTACACCGAGACCAGGCAGACCACTTGTACTGACGGACAGATAACATCGTCCATTGCGAAGGGTAGTTGTAAAATATCGCATGAAATCAGCGGAAGGAATCGCTCGTGAGTTCCAAAGTGCTACCAGCAGTCCAGCTAGCCCAATGACTGTGCATGGTCAGCTAAAACGACTAGGGTACGAAGGTCGAGTAGCTCTTCATTAATGACACACTTCTATAGCCAAAGCTAAGCGATGCTCGAAGTGGTGGACAGTGGAGGACTGGAAACAAGTGGTTTGGAGTGATGAATCACGGTACATCCTGTGGCAATCCGACTGAAGTGTTTAGGTAAATGCCTGTAAAACATTACCTTTCATCATGTGTAGTGTCAGCAGTAGGTACCAAGGAGGAGGAGTTGTTGCGGTATGGGGTATTTTTCATGGATGGGGAGTGTTCCTCAAATTGCGCTTAAGAAAACGCTGAATATGGAAGGACACGGGTAAATTTTACACATTGTGTACTGCTTATAGTAAAGGCACGGATCGGGAAAGATGATTGTGTCAGAATCACAATGCTCTGTCTCATAAAGCGGTATCTGTCAGACAGTGGTTTGTGGACAATAACATTTCCGAGAACACCTGGCGTGTCCAGTCTCGACCTGAACCCAATGGAACACCTCTGGGATGAGTCAGAACGTCGCCTCTGCTTCAGACCCAGTGCCCAACACCATTACCTTCTCTGGTTTCGCCTCGTCAGGAAGAGTGGGCTGCTATTCCTCCACAGACATACATTGTAAGTGGGCTGCTTCTGTGTTGGCAGCGCTGTGTAGCGCTTTGCATTGGACCTCTGACCGCGCTTTCTTTGTAAGAGACTCTGTGGCTGGTCGGACTCGTTGTAGGACGTTAATCGCCAGTATTGTTGGGCAGTTGGAAGTTAGTCACCAGCAGTGATGGAAGTACTGTTGGGCAGTTGGAGGTGAACAGTCAGTGAACAGTCAGTGATGGATGTCAGATGTGAAAAGTTAGCATTGATGGAGCGTAGAGTTCTGAAGTGTTAGCGTAGGCTAACGATCCGTACACGTTCGACTTGGAGATTGAATACTATTCATGATTATATATCTTTGTACTGAATGTCAGTGACGATTTATTTTAGTGTTTGAACTGGATGTCACATTATTAAGGTAAAAAATACATTATTTGGTTTGCAAAAATATCTTTCCTTTGCTAACCACATGCCTATTAGTAGTTAGTGGCTTCAGTAGTTAGAGTCTTTTATTTAGCTGGCAGTACTGACACTCGTTGTATTGCACTAGTTCGTGTAATGAAGATTTTTGTGAGGTAAGTGCTTCTAGTATTCACAGCCGTCGTGGTTCTCCAAGTACGTTGGCCACTGCCACCCTCTTGTGTTTGAGTAAGACAAAGTTCTGCTGTGTGTTTTGTGGAATATTCCAGTCTCTTTCCCAGCTAAGCACATACTCCTTCCTCCCTAGTCTGTTCATTCGCCAAACACTGCGTCGATTTTCGATATGTGAGAACGGTCGTCCCGCCAAATGGCCTATAGATTTAAAGCAGCAGAAAGTGATTACCAGAGCAACGTCGGTTCGAGATGTAGCCACTTTGCAAAAAAAAACTTCGTCCCAGGAAAATGTCCTTCTACACAAGCTCTAGTATATCAATCTACATGTCTAATCCGCAAGCCACGTTGCGGTGTGTGGCGGAGGGTACCTCTGGTACCAGTACTCTTGCGCTCCTTCTCTGTTCAATTCGTGAGTGGTGCGTGAGAAGAACGGTTGTTAATAAACTTTCGTACAAGCTCTAATTTCTCTGAATTCTTAGTCGTGGTCGTTTTGCGACACCATGGTGTATTGCAGCAACTAGATTACTACAGGACGAGATCGAGCAGATGCTGCAACACACGCACAAACTATTAGTTCAAATGGTTCAAATCGCTCTGAGCACTATGGGACTTAACATCTGAGGTCATCAGTCCCCTAGAACTTAGAACTACTTAAACCTAACTAACTTAAGGACATCACACATATCCATGCCCGAGGCAGGGTTCGAACCTGCGACCGTAGCAGCAGCGCGGTTCCGGACTGAAGCGCCTATACCCGCTCGGCCACAGCTACCGGCAAATTATTAGTACGTTTTTAAAACTTTAATATGGTAGATATATAACTTCGGAAACAATTTGATGCTGTGGCTAACGCTTATAACATTCAGCACTTTGCTCATTGCGGAATGATATTTTCACTTCAGAGTACATGTGTCAATAAATGGATTTAAGTTCCAAATAACTGTTCTACTCGCACCCATCCAGATCTATACTAAGACGATACTGTCGTGGTAAGCGGTGATCACAAGTGTTCCCTGGTCGGATAGTGCTTGGGCTGAGTGGCACTTAGCTCGGACATGAATAACTAACTTTCCGGCTGCTGCGGCTTAAGGAAACAATCAGCTCGCGTCTACATCGACGTCTCCGTTTCGTTTCTTCCTCTGGCAGCAACTGTCTAAACGTGTGGTGCCGTCGTGAGGTAGCGGCTTGTGCATGAGACCTCGTTCTGCGGACGACGCCATAGACACAGTGTGGAAGGACGTAATACGTTATCTAATACACACTTTCGGAATTTCAGCGGTAGCCTTCTCTGTGATACACAGCCCCTCGCTTACAGCGACTGCCACAGGAGTTTTTTGAGCATCTTCGTAATGCTCTCCCGCTTACTAAACGATCCTCTGACGAAACGTGTTGCCTTTCGTTGGATGTTTTCTACGTCTTCCGTTAATGGCAGTTGGTAAATTTCCCACACTGATGAACAGTACTTAGGAAACGGTCGAACAAATGGTTTGTGAGCCTCTCACATAGTGGATGGATTACATGTCCTTAAAATTCTTCCAATGAATCGCAGCCTGACATCTTAAGTTCCTAGTATTTGTTTTATGTAGTCATTCCACTTTAGATCACTCTGGATGGTTATTCCTATGCATTTGATGTTTGCTACTATTTACACTGAATTTTCACCGATAGCGTAATCGAATAGCAATAGATCTCTTCGCCTCTTTTCACGCAAAACCTTTTATTATTATTATTATTATTATTATTATTATTTAATTATGTATTTATTAATCAAAACATGCAACCGATTCAAAATACTCTCACATATGCCAAGCCTAGCTTTTTATGCTTGACAAAACAGTGCAGATAATGAGGATACATTTGTTTCCAAAAACGTGTGAGCTAATTTTCATTTTTATACCTATTTGTGTCGTGCAGTACCATTCTTCATCCATTCCTCGCCTTAAATCCCATACTCACCCGTATGAAAGCAGACATGCATTACAATAGCCCATATCGTAACGAAAGACGGTCACAATAGAAAAAAATCATTAGACCTACAGGAAACGAAAAATAAAATAATCTATCTCAAATAAGTGACTGTCGTGAGAAGCTGCATTTGTGTACTTCGAGAAATTAAGATCGGCAGTTGTTCCGGAAATATTTTCTGTATTCTCTTAACACAGTTAAGAAATGTAATACGTTGAAAAAGACTTCAGTCCGATGACACACATGAATGGGTTCCTCGGTAAATCATATGTTAACAATGAATGCTCTGATAACACACACATTCTACATTGAGAGACATCAATTTAGTTATTCATTGATCAAATGTACAAACTTCTCGTAACAAAAATTAATACGCGTTAGGCTGGAAACCAACGAGACATAGTATTAAACTGAAACATCATATTTGATAATCATGAACAGTAGCGGTCGTCGGCTTAAACAGCCCGCAGTCACCAGCCTTTTTTTTGCTATGAAATTACGTTTCCCTTATCATGGAAAATTATAATTTGACAAAAATTAAACAAGTAATTTGTCATGATACCTTAGTAGGAGGCACATAGGTGTATTCACACAACGGACGTATTTGGGAAAATAACAGAACTGAGATCCTCTCGGTATGTGTTTGAAGAAGTCATACTTCAGAACAGCTGCTGCTAAAATAATTCTTTGGCTCTGGCTCTGAGCACTATGGGACTTAACATCTGTGGTCATCAGTCCCCTAGAACTTATAACTACTTAAACCTAACTAACCTAAGGACATCACACACATCCACGCCCCAGGCAGGATTCGAACCTGCGACCGTAGTGGTCACGCGGTTGCAGACTGAAGCGCCTAGAACCGCACGACCACACCGGCCGGCAACTAATTCTTTATATACTACAGATTTAGATCTTTTGGCATCGTAAGAACTATGTCATTTAGGCTGTTTTTAATAATCTTGTGCTGCCTGAAGATTACCAAATGAGGAAAACCAGTGGGAAGAAAAGAAATCTATCAGCAGTTCATCGCGGTTTTGAAATATGATTAGTACGTAACGCAGTACTCACATCTACAGCTGACCACCCACTAACTATCTGCGCGAACGGGTTGTGAAATTCCATTTCTGTGGTAGTAATGTATTCATGAAAATTGTTTACCATTGGCTTCACCTGATGCGTGTCGGTGCGTCAGATATCCAGTTGCATCGTATTGATTGATGAGAGCCGATCAGGGTAAACCAGCTTTTGTATCGGTACAGCAGCGTAGGAAAGGAAACACCCAGAGCCAGAAGAGAGCTTAAACCACTCTAAAATTCGTCAGGAAAGCCACAAATGTTAATGCTTTGTTTTCCCCCAGTAAGGCCGTAAGTAGAAGTTAATTTAACTGTTTCTACAGACTAATTTCAATAACTACATGTAGCCAAGCTATCCCATACATTTATCCTAGCTATATTCTTCGAAATTATTCCTTCAGTGGTATCCACCCAGTTGCTTCCAGTCCAGTGTTACTTTACTAAGGCTTAGAAAGTGTTTTATGTAAATCGGCAGTAATACACCTACGGAGAGTGAAAGAAAGCCATTTGCTTTTACGCACCTCAATAACAAGACAGCTGCAAATATCCGCATTTGAATTTAAAATTCTGCTTTGAAAGAAGCGGGTGGATGCGTGCAATACGGTAGAGTGTATGTGTGTGTGGGAGGGCGGGGAGATGGGGGGGGGGGGGGGAGGGGCACATAAACACACACACACACACACACACACACACATACACACTACCGTATTGCACGCAGCCATCCATTTCTTTCAAAGCAGATTTTTAAACTCAGATGTGGGGTACTTGCAGGAGAGGAGAGGAGAGGGATAGGGAGAGGCAGAGGTAGGAGGGTGAGTAGTTTTCGTTCGTACTGTATTGCACTGTGCCCGTAGAGAATCTACCTCTGTTTTTGTATCCCTTTGTTCTCAGTAGGTAATAAACAACATTCAGCGTTTCTCCATTGCTCGACTTATTAATTGCCTCTTCCAAGAGGGATTACTTCGTAATCCTCTTAACCTCTCCTCCTCCCCTTTTCCTATCCCTGATTGTAGCTTCTTTAATGGCTGCTTCGTTTCTTGCCAGCACCACTGGAGAAGACAAAGCTTTCCAATTATCTTGCTTGCCAAGTATAAAATGATTTATTCCACCTACTTAGGACGCTATAAGTGCCTACAATAAACAATTTGTATTGTGTCCTGCCATGTAAAGCATCTTTCACAAGAGATGAAGTGAATGTTAAAGTACATATATCAGCTCAGCTGCAACTTTATTAGCCCACAAGATAAAGACTAGTAGTCATTGTAGAATTTCGCAACCACCCTTGCGGTCCTTTTGTGAACGACATAGATACTGGATACTTTTTCTGCCTGCGTCACACAACCTAAGTTATCTAAGCATGTCATGGTTACTACACGGGTGCTAATGATCAACTGGCGAATTGTCAGTAGAGTTAATTGAAATAATTTATCAGTTTTTTCACTTTCCTACTGTAAGAAATGTCTGATCTGAGATTTAGCACTGCTTCAATGTTTGGATTAAACGGACAAAACAATATATCGTTGGTAAGTTTCGTTAAAAATAGCAGCTACTTCACACCAGGGGAAAAATAGGCATGAATTGCATTATGTACACACACACACACACACAGAGAGAGAGAGAGAGAGAGAGATAGATGAGTAGATATATCAATATATTGTATGTTGTTTTGTAGATGGCCCATAAAATTAATATTACGAGAGGGTGGAGATCTCTTCTGACCAGCACGTTGCAAGGCATCCCAAATATACTCAATAATGGTCATGTCTGGGGAGTTTGCTGGCCAGAGGAAGTGTTCAAACACAGAAGAGTGATCCTGGAGCCACTCTGTAGGCCGAGGCGAGGCGTAAAGCTTTGTGTCGTGCACTCATCACTGGTACACAAGTTGGCCTTCGGCTCCGAAAGCACATATCGATAATGTTTCGTTGAATGGTTCGCACCCTGACACCTGTTGATGGCTCAGCATTGATATGTGCAGCAATGTGCCGAAGGGTTGCACTTCTGTCACTTTGAACGATTCTTTTCACTCGTCGTTGGTCCCGTTCTTGCAGGATCTTTTTCCGGCTGTAGCGGCGTCGGAAATTTAATGTGTAACGAATTCCTGATATTCACGGTGCAATTTGGACATGGTCTTACGCGGAAATCCCCACTTCATCTGTAATTCGGAGATTCTGTGTCCCATCGTTCGTACGCTGCTTATAACACACGTTCAGACTCGCTTAAATCTTGATAACCTGCAGTTGTAGCAAGAGTAACCGATCTAAGAATTGCGCCAGACACTTGGTGTCTTATATAAGCGTTGCCGACCACAGCGCCGTATTCTCCCTGTTTACACATCTCTGTATTTGACTATGACTGCGTATACCAGTTTTTTTGGCGCTTCATTGTATCGTGGACGTTAAAGTCCGTTATAGAAACATCTTATTGTTTCAGTGTTAACTAGCGAATGTAACATTATAAGAAAGTAGAAGGACATTTATTGGAAGCACTCTAATGCAGCTGTATAATTATAACTGTAGTCGACTTTTTACTAAATACATTCGTCTAACATTGTTACATACGATGTTACGGTTAACAATAGATACATATCTGTTACGCTCGATGACAGATAAATGTTATAGACATCACCCTCTACGCATGTATTCCTAATAGGGTTATGTCTGGCGTCAGTAAACTGTCACGAAGACTAAATACAGAATAATGTGACAAAGTCTGGAACGATGGTTTTGCATTCGGGAGGAATCTACCCTTATGTTTACGTACATTGATTAAAGTGAAGGTCGGGATGGTTCCTTTGTAAACGACATAGCCGACCTCTGTAACAATATATACACAATCTGAGATTGCAGTTCGAATTTAATGAATGTATTGTCGATAGTATACTGAACTACTTATAACTCACACAAATGAGTGAATGTGCACTTGCAGTAAAGTGGTTTGTATATGATGACTTCTTGATGTATACGAAAAATCAAATGATGTGAGATAGATCGAACAGTTATGTACTACTTTACACGGAAACTGTTATTTAAGGTGCAAACGTTCCTTTTCTGTGGCTCAAAAACGACAAGTGAGAAGAAGGTAAAAGTGACTAACTCATACGTAAAATGACCACATTACAAAGATTTCGTGGAACTTCTTTCTATAATCGAAGCATGTTGGTGCCAAAATACATGAAAACGTAAGGAACCAAACGAGAGTCGCCCGTTTGGAAATTACGTACTCGTACTTCCTCCAAGCTTCACTGGCAGCACTACTTCACAAATGTCGTGGAGCGAAGATAGCGCCCTGCTGTGGACGGTAAACATGGGCCAGATGACTGCCACGTGGTCACGTGTTCCGAACCCACGTTCCATACATAGAAACGTTGACATTAATTACTTACTAAACTATTGGCTAAACGAAAAATGTGAGTGCAATTACAAGAATTTTTGTTTATGAATTATCTTTACTTACTGCAGGAGACGTCCCCGTACGTAATGAAACGTTCACTAAACTCTTTGCCAGTCACGGCTGACATGAACATCACGACGATACTTCGTTCTTTCTTTTCCCTAGCGTTTATCCTGTCTAGCTCTGGGTCCGCTTGCTCATAATTTGTTAAGTTTTATTTTTATTGTCTAGCTATGCAGTCTGGGGCCGTTCCTGGTGTCACAGTCATCAGAGTAACCTAAGGGAGGTTGTTTATGTGTCATCTTACTCTAACTGTTGGTGTATCGTATTATCGTATTCTCTGTGTCGGACGAGCCCAGCATTTACCTAAACTAACGTGGGAAAACGCCTAGAACCCAGACTCACGCTGGCCGGTGTACCAGCCCACGGTGATCAGTCTGCACCCCTGATTCGATCCGCGCTTGCTTCACTTACTTGTCACGAAAAATAGCGCGCTGCACGTTACGCTTTACGAGCACGTCATCAGAGACACTAATGACGCGTCATAAACAGTCTCTCAAACCATGTACGACAAATATTTCGTTAGGCTTATTGCTGAAAATTGGATCTCGTCAAGAAAATAATTCATTTTTAATCGCATAGTTAGCGTCTTCCTACAGCTGTGTATTGATACTCATTTTCTGCCACATGTGTTAGAAAATCTGTGGTAAGGTCTTATGGGACCAAACTGCTGAGGTCATCGGTTCCTAAGCCTACACACTGCTTAATCTAAGTTAAACTAACTTACGCTAAGGACAAGACACACACCCATGCCCGAGGGAGGACTCGAACCTCCGACAAGGGGAGCCGCCTGTGTTAGAAAATGGCTCTGAGCACTATGGGACTTAACATCTGAGGTCATCAGTCCCCTAGAACTTAGAACTACTTAAACCTAACTAACATAAGGACATCACACACATCCATGCCCGAGGCAGGATTCGAACCTGCGACCGTAGCCGTCGCGCGGTTCCAGAGTGAAGCGCCTAGAACCGCTCGGCCACACTGGGCGGCGCCCTGTGTTAGAGATACATCAAATGGCAGTTCAGTGACTAATGGCCACATTGCTCGACGCGCTACCAAAGTTTCGCTTCACGCTTAGTCTTAGACAATTTGGAGGAATATTTCAGAAAATATATTAAGTACACCGTTTTAGGTATTGTTTTCTTCTTGGGCTGTCACAGTAACAATTATTATTAAACTAGCATCCAGAAGTTACACATTATCGCGAATACACGAAAATGAAAGGGAAAATGTCAGAAATCACCCAAAATCACCGAAAATACTTGCTTACGATCGCTGCTTGTTTGCTCTGTATAGGAAAGGAACACCTCGTGCTGTGAATAGCAGTGTAACTGAAAAGAGAAAACACAGAGTACATGAAACCACTCATGTCTCAGTTTGTTAGCTCGTTAACAGTGAGCAGAGTGTAGGCTCTTGATGAAGTCGACAACGTAATGTTAGAATACTCGGCTGCCTGGTAGCAGGCAAGAAACAGACAGAACTCTCACTGCCCTTGGATGTGATACAAAGTCTCATTTAGAGGCTACAGGAACGGTTTCGAGACACAGGAGGTCAGTGCAAGGTCGACCAAAAACAACAACCCCACAACAGGGCCGATGACTCGCCGTAACTGCAAGACGAGATCGGAGTACACCTGCTAGACAATTGGCTGCAGAGCTTGCAGCTGCCTCAGGACTTGCTGCGTGTCTCCAGCACAGACATGGGCCATTGTATAGTAGATTCGGCAACAATAAAATTGGACCATGAATGAATGGAGGAACGTGCTCTTCACAGACGAATCCCGGACCAGTTTGCAAAATGATTCTCGTCACAAGTTGCTCGGGAGAGATCCTGGTGTTCGATACAAAGTCAGGAACATCGTGGAAAGAGACCAATGAGATAGTGATGCCGTCATGATGTGGGGGAGGCATCATATTAGACGCCCGTACACATCTTAGTTGGTGGTCGGAGGAATACAGTAAACGGTCAGTGTTACAGAGATGAGGCATGGAGGATAACGCCCGTTTGTATCGAGGTGCTCTAGTGGATGAATTTCTTGAAGGTGAAGATATACCTCACATGGACTGCTCACTGAGGTCCCCGGATCTGAACCCTGTAGAACATGCATGGAATCCATAATGGATGCGAATTTCAAACCTTCAGCCAGTACGAAGGACGCTTCCAGACTACCACACCGCTCTTGATGAGAAATGGGATCGACTGCCAAGGGAGCTCTAGAACCATCTTGCAGAGAGAACGTCATTTCAAATGGTTCAAATGGCTCTGAGCACTATGGGACTCAACTTCTGAGGTCATTAGTCCCCTAGAACTTAGAACTAGTTAAACCTAACTAACCTAAGGACATCACAAATGTCCATGCCCGAGGCAGGATTCGAACCTGCGACCGTAGCGGTCTTGCGGTTCCAGACTGCAGCGCCTTTAACCGCACGGCCACTTCGGCCGGCGAACGTCATTTCGCAGCGCAGCATGTGTGGCTGTTAGGGGTAGCTATATACCCTATTAACAGCTTCTTTCGTCATGGAAGAGTTTTTCCCAGATGTGTTATTTTCTTACAAATGTATAGATCTTGACTAACAGAACCTTTCTAACATTATGTTTCGGATATTGTTGTATGCCAAATGTCTACGATTAAGCTGTAGTATGTTCAGTAATCCTCCCAACATCCTGATATGGCAAGACTCCCTCTCTTCGTCATTGTGCTTAACTTTTGGACACTAGCGTATATATGTTTTGTACCTAACCACATTATATCATAACTGAAATTTTCATCGATATAGATGTTTAATCGTACACAGCGCACAGCGCACTATCAAGCGAACAGTGTAGGTGAGCCACAACCGGATTGAATCCACAACTGTGCCTGGTACACCAATTGGCCTGAGTCTAATTTTAGGCGGTTTTCCGCGCTCATTTAGGAAAACGCAGGCTGGACTCGAAATTCGGTCTTCGAGAATGTGATACACAGTTAAAACACGATAACACAGAGAACAAAGTTTGCACGATTCACAAAAAAATGGTTCAAATGGCTCTGAGCAGTATGGGACTTAACTGCTGAGGTCATCAGTCCCCTAGAACTTAGAGCTACTTAAACCTAACTAACCTAAGGACATCACACACATCCATGCCCGAGGCCACGACTCATAGACAGATGGCGCATACGACTTCCTCCCCGTAGGTTACCCTGCCGACTGACTTTTGGGAAGGGCAACCGTCCACGCTGTTAATAATGAAACAAATCTTGGCAAATTCTGAAAAAGCGGACCCTGTACCAGATGGGATAAACGTGTGTAAGATGTGGCCAGTTCCGGAAGGACGCCACGCTGTAATACTTACCGCAGCGGTTCACCAAAGACTCTCTTTTAGAGAATAGAGAACAGCTGCAGGGCGTTACACGAATATCGGAGAGGGTATTCTGGAGACAATAAAATCCTGACCTTTACAAATGCGTTGCCCGTGTTCAGAGCGAAAGCCATTACTCCGCAGCACAACGAACGACGTTCGTATTACCTTTACTACAGCAACGGCAAGGAGGAAAGAGAGGCTGAGGGAAGCAGCGAACTCCAGGTAAGGAAGTTCTCAGACATTTCACGGACCGATGCGCCTGGGGGCGGCAAGCAGTTAGCGGCGAACAAGAGGCAGCACTCGCTTAGCAGCCGTTTCCGGCGCTTCGTCTGACCCACGCCTGCAGGAGGCTCTGACGCAACAGGGCAGCCGCTGGCCACCAGCCACCAGCCAGCCACCGGCCAGTAGACAGGCAGCGCTGCCGTCATTAGCGGCCTGCTGTTTTATTCAGAGGCGCTGCGCGGCGACGCGCCGCGACCAGCAGAGGCCAGCGCAGATTCTGGCTGCTCTCCTCACCTGGCGGGCGCGCTTACGTCACGGCCTTCCACGAGCGCTCCTCTCTTCCCGCACGGACTAGCCGAAATACACTGACTGAAAAGAAACATGAACACCAAAAAACAATTACTGTAGGGTTATGAAATTTCGGGAATTTATTTGTCTAAGTAACACATTTAAGTGATAAATATTGCAAAATCATGGGTTAAAGTAAGCGCGAAATGAGCCATTATTGAGAAAGTGAAACGCTGGTACATTAATAACCGGTGTAGCCGCCAGAATGTTGAAAGCAAGTATGTAAACGTGCGTTCATTGTGTTGTACAGGTGCCGGATGTCAGTTTGTTGGGTGGAGTTACACACTTGTTGCACTTGGTCGGTCAGTACAGGGACGGTTAATACTATTTGTGGGTGATGCTTTAGTTGTCGTCTGATTATGTCTCATATGAGCACGACTGCAGACACATCTGGTGATCGAGCGGGCCAGGCAACCTGGACACTCTGTAGAGCGCGCTGGGTTACAATAGCGATATGTGGACGAGTGATATCCTGTTGGAAAACACCCGCTGGAATGCTCTCCTTCAATGGCAGCACAACAGGTCGAATCATCAGATCGACATACAGATTTGCATTCAGAATGTATAGGATAACCATGACAGTGTTCCTACTGTCATACGCAATAGCACTCCAAACCATACCTCCAGGTACAGATGCAGTGTGTCTAGATCGCAGACAACTGGTTGCAGGTCCTCAGCTAGCCTCCTCCTAACCCAACACACGGTCAACACTGGCACCGAGGTAGAACCAGCTTTCATCAAAACAAAAAAGGAATAGACGTCTACTCTTCCCTTCAACGATCTCTCAATTGACACCACCGAAGTCCCAAATGGCGATAGCTTGGTGTCAGTGGAACGCACCCTACGGGGTATTTGGTTCGTTTCTGTCCTTGAAGTAACCGATTTTTAACAGTTCGTTGTGTCACTGCGCTGCAGGTAACGTATGATGCACCAGAGCCAAACGCCGAACACAGTGGTCTTCCCTCTCGGTTGTGCCATGTGGCCGCCCGGAGCCTGGCTTTCTTGCGTCCGCACATTCTCGTGCCACCAATCGTGTAGAGTGCTACATTCCTGCCAAGCCTCTGTGAAGTATTGCAGCTTCTCTTAGCCCTATTACAACACCTCATTCAAACTAGGTGACGTATTGATAATAGCGCCTTTGCTGCCAAAATATGTTTTTGACTATCATCAATTCCGCGCGTTCAGTCTTTAGTAACTAATGTTCATGACCGTTACAGCTTGTATTGAATGGAAATCTGATTTGCATGCTCGTAGAGGCGCTACTAGCACCAATCGTTTGCGACTAGTGCGAAATTTGAACAGACATCATCTTTCAGATGTAGAAACACGCCTACCAACTTTCGTTTAAGTCGTACAGCTCCTTAGCGTTGCGATTGTTTTTCGTCACTGTACAAGTACCTATATGTAGGCAAGGGATTAGTGTGGCATTGTGTTTCCGATGTGCGTGTGCTAAATACGTGGACTATAGTGACATATTATCACTTTCGTCCAAACAGGACCACTTGCTGTTATTCTTTAGTTGGCTGCCGAAGGACGAACTTCGCAGGCATGGGGCAGCATATCAGCCAAAAACCAAAGTTGTGGAATGGTGCGACACGTTCCGTCCTGGTCGCGATTCCACACAAGCCTCCGGTAGATCTAACAGTCCACACTCATTGCCAGCTGAAGTGGGAGACACGCGAGCACCCGCCCTATAGACCTGATATCTCCCCACGCAATTATCACGCTGTCAGTTCCTGGAAAAAGGTCTCGAAGAGTCCACGATTGTTGACGGACGAGGTCGAGCAATTGCGGACTCCTTCACGGAGCAATACAGAGTATTTTACCAGGTCCGTCGATGGGATGATTGCCGCAATGATAACGGTGTTTTCTCCTGACTGGCCATACTGGACGGTATGGCTTGCGAATGAAACTTTTTGATCGCCTCAGAGTGTTGTGAACTTCACCTTAAAGAGATTCTATCGATTTCGGCTGCCAACAGCTTTTTTTCTTTTCATTAACTTTTCGAAATGGTGATAGTTATCCAAATACACATCGTCCGTCAAAGAAGTTCCGAGACATTTTATTCCTGGCGTATAATACAGGGTGATTCAAAAAGAATACCACAACTTTAGGAATTTAAAACTCTGCAACGACAAAAGGCAGAGCTAAGCACTATCTGTCGGCGAATTAAGGGAGCTATAAAGTTTCATTTAGTTGTACATTTGTTCGCTTGAGGCGCTGTTGACTAGGCGTCAGCGTTAGTTGATGCTAAGATGGCGACCGCTCAACAGAAAGCTTTTTGTGTTATTGAGTACGGCAGAAGTGAATCGACGACAGTTGTTCAGCGTGCATTTCGAGCGAAGTATGGTGTTAAACCTCCTGATAGGTGGTGTATTAAACGTTGGTATAAACAGTTTACAGAGAATGGGTGTTTGTGCAAAGGGAAAAGTTCTGGACGGCCGAGAACGAGTGATGAAAATGTAGCACGCATCCAGCAAGCATTTGTTCGCAGCCCAGGAAAATCGACTCGCAGAGCTAGCAGAGAGCTGCAAATTCCACAATCAACTGTATGGAGAGTCCTACGAAAAAGGTTAGTTATGAAACCTTATCGTCTGAAATTGGTTCAAGCACTGTCTGCAGCTGATAAGATTAAAGAATCGATTTCTGTGATTTTATCCTTGCTCAAATGGAAACAGATGAATCTTTCGTTTCAAAGATTGTGTTTAGTGATGAAGCAACTTTCCACACTAACGGGAAAGTCAACCGTCACAATATCTGTATATGGGACACTGAGAATCCGCGGGAAACAACTCAGTATGAACGTGACTCGCCTAAGGTGAACGTTTTCTGTTCCATTTCAGCCAATAAAGTTTTTGGTCCCTTTTTCTTCGAAGGTGCTACTGTAACTGGACTACAGTATCTGGAGATGTTAGAGAATTGGCTGTTCCCTCAGCTCGAACAAGAAGCACAACAATTCATATTTCAGCAGGATGGAGCGCCACCACATTGGCACTTATCTGTCCATAACTACCTGAACGTCAACTACCCGAGGCGATGGATCGGCCGCCAGGCAGCCCGTGACAGAGCACTTCATCACTGGCCTCCAAGAAGCCCTGATCTTACCCCCTGCGATTTTTTCTTATGGGGGTATGTTAAGGATATGGTGTTTCGGCCACCTCTCCCAGCCACCATTGATGATTTGAAACGAGAAATAACAGCAGCTATCCAAACCGTTACGCCTGATATGCTACAGAGAGTGTGGAACGAGTTGGAGTATCGGGTTGATATTGCTCGAGTGTCTGGAGGGGGCCATATTGAACATCTCTGAACTTGTTTTTGAGTGAAAAAAAACCTTTTTAAATACTCTTTGTAATGATGTATAACAGAAGGTTATATTATGTTTCTTTCATTAAATACACATTTTTAAAGTTGTGGTATTCTTTTTGAATCACCCTGTATAATTCAACGCAGTAACTGTGGTGGAAGCTTGAACTAACAACTATAAACAACAGACTGCTTTCGACTACCCAATTGTGAGCAGGCAGTGATAAGTAGTAAACGTGCGACCGTAGTGTGCCAACGTTATTGCACCACAAATCGCTATGGAGCAACAGCTATAAAACAAGTATTCAAAACATTCACCAGAATGTGTTAAAGAAGACAAAAATGTTTGTAAAGTGTGTCCCGCACAACTTGAATCCCCAACAGAAACCACGACGTTTCATCCCTTGCCACGAAGTGCAAAATATGGACAATTCTTTTCTATAAAGGTCAGTACGAACCTAGCGCAAAACGGCACAGTGCAGAAATTCACATGAAGGTTCAACACTTTGACGAGATAACCAATATAAGGCAATGTGACGCGCAGCTTGAACAACATCCCAAAGAAAGACTTTTCTGACAGTTTCGCGTGCTTCTTTGAACGTTCTGTGCGTTGCAGTCAAGGGAGGAGAGGAGGAAGGAGGGAGAGAATATAGAACATTTGAAACATTGTAACCACACCAGCTTAATGTTTGTCCACTTTTTATTTATCCAGTCATGAAACCTTTTGGACTGAAATACCTTTTCGATGTAATCAAAGGTATCTAAACGGTTTTCACACTTTAAATGGAAATATGTAGTGAAAACTTTCAACCTAAATACGAACATAGTCAAAGTGCACGGGTGTTATGTTCTGCTCTGAATTGTTGTAATAGTTATCAAAGCAGTGAAAGTTATTCCCTGAAAACAATGTTCTGTAAGAAGAAAATAATCTACGAACGTCTCCCATAGGAAATCGTGAACTGTAATAACGAACGTGACCTATGCCCTGAAATTTGTCTCACTAGAAAGTAAAACTTGCTCTGTAGCCCCAAGGAATATTTTACGCAACGGAAATTCTGCTATGCGCTGCAGCTCGCGGTCTTGTTCTGCGGCCAACTTAATCTTCTTAGCGGAAAGAAGAAACATTAACATTACTGCATGCGGCGGCCGTAGCGTAATATAATACAACGAGTATGGCATCGAGTGCACGAAATGTGGAAGGGAAATGCGGAACATTTTTACTCGGGTTCATCAAATTGAAAATGAAACTCGTTTAGACCACTAAATTTGAAGCAAAATTAGCAAATTTAAGGAGGTTCAAACACACACTTATGTTTTTAACATAAATGGAAAATAGCTGACCACATTACATTTTAAATATAAGCTGCTCAAAATTATTTAAGGTATTACAAATACCTCGGAAGAACTTTGATGAAGGAAACGTCTGAATTATATGGAAAATAAAAGTATTGAAGCAAGAGCCTTTGTATACGCCTGCCTTCGAATTGAACCACTGACCAACAGTTATAGAAATTTTGATTCAAGTTCACGATGGGTGATCGTTAACTAGCGGCAAATCTGCTCCTGTATTTCTATCTGTATGTGAACTTTCTAGCGATGATTAACAAAAGGTAACACCACACATACAAACAGTTTTGACGCCAACAGCCGTCGAATGCCATTCAAATACACTCCACGATATCGCCGAGAAGTAACACGCAAAAAAAATTTCAGTGTTGCAAGGCAGTGCGGAAAATAATTGCATCATTTGGATTCCAGTCTGATTTCGTGAGAGTCAGGCTGAAGACCATTTCACATTTGCTAGTAATGGTCCTGAGAATTATGTTAGCAATTCCAATGCGCCAGGACGACGGGGCGATGTGGAACCTGCTGGAACAAGGCTGTCTCCTTTTACAAGGAATTTACCTGCGAAACAGTCAGCGGAAAATCGTATCACGTCTCCGACTAATTTAACGCACAAACCAAAACCGAATGCGCATGAGCCATACTTCAAAGATGTTCCTGCTGCAGGTGTATCGATAATGAGAAAACACATCGGTTCATTTGTGCACTTTGTCTGCTAGAGCAGCGACGAGTCTACGTACTTCAGTTTCTAGTTATGACTTACAAAATTATTTTAATTTACGATTAGTCTACGGGCGACTACTTCTTTATTATTTCATATGCAGTATAACAACGTTTCAATCGGAGGAAGATAAATGAAATTATGATCAAGGAAAATAGCCTAAGGATTTTGAGGTAAACCTTGTAATGTCCATCCCTAAAATGACGAGTATCTTAAAATGAGAAAATTACTAAACGCTGAGTGTAGGTCGCGCACGCCATGACAACAAACGGCGTCCTCAAAGAAATACAACAAATGTTGCACACGCACTCTAAGGAGATTAATTTACTTTCCGAAAAATAAAACGAACCAAAGAAGGAATTTTACCTTTAAAATTAGTTACAGAGAAACAGATGGAAAGGACGTTAACAACATACACAGCTTTTGTAGAGACATAAAAACGCATGGTAATGTAAAATGGGAGAAAAGGTTTCAGGTGCTGAAGAAAGTACGGAAAGAGTACAGAGACCTACAAAAGAATGAAATGGGACCTTTACAAAAACGACAAAGCTGTTATTGGTGGGGGGGGGGGGGGGGAGGGGGAAGGGCTCGACACAAGAAGACGCAGAGATTCGGAAAGCAATCTGATCGGAGTGGTCAAAATCACCAATAATTTTTAATTTATACGTAGAGGAGGCACTTAGAAAAATAAGAGAACAGTGAAAGATACTTTTAGTTGTATATGACAAAAGAACATGCGCCGATGACACAGCTGTAGGCAATATCATCGCCAGCAAAATAATCTGAGAAATTTTCAACATTCTCTGCGCAGTGCTGAGTATATGCTCCGTGTTATCATATCCACTCTACATGAGCACCGGCGCTTTTATAGACCACTATCCAAGTCAGAGAAAACCTTGTAGCCTTGGATAAAATTATAGGGAAAAGCATATAACATGAAAATAAGTCTGCCTAAAACTAAGACAAGGGTATGTAACAAAGAGGGCAAGTGAAAGCTCGAGTACATGTTTGTGACAAACTGCATCAACAAGTTGACTCAGGTGCAGTTTGCAAAATCAGGAAAAGATTTCTGAAAGTATATGTTGTTTAGTTTTGGGATCTGGATTCTGGCGACTGATAGAAGAGAAAGAAGATAAACCTGGTAACAGATGTTTAAGCCTTGCGACAGACTCTA
Organism: Schistocerca nitens; assembly: GCF_023898315.1. NCBI lineage: Eukaryota > Metazoa > Arthropoda > Insecta > Orthoptera > Acrididae > Schistocerca > Schistocerca nitens. The sequence goes on along the minus strand of NC_064615.1, from coordinate 554,982,144 downwards.
GAAATTAATCACTAATGCTGTGTGACACACTATAGAGTTCTCCTTAATCAAACGATACGACATGCTCCTACCGTTTCCACACTAATGCTATACCTTTTTCGTTGGCTTTATCTAATTTACCTGTAGTAAATTCCATTTGAAGTGCATTGTAGAAATACTGCCTCTTCCTTCAGTCATCCAAAGGCCATAATTGCAGGCAATCTCATCCCCACAAAAATAATCTGAGAAATTTTCAACATTCTCTGCGCAGTGCTGAGTATATGTTCCGTGTTATCATACCTCATTTAACATTCTACGTGAGCACCGGCACTTTTACAGGCCACTATCGACGTGGGCAATGCACGAGCTAATTTGTTGGCTTGTTATCAGAGGGGCCCGTGGTGCACAGTAATTTTATAACCCATAAATTGAATACAGAATTGATCCTCAAGCCTTTTAAGTAAATAGACAAGGCAGCGAAAAGTGTGAAACTCTATAATGCGGTGCAGAATCGACTGACCTTAGAAAAGCTTTGAAGATGGAGTATACCTACTTGTCTCGATGTTACGTTCGTACGACATAGTATAAGAAAAAAAATAAGGTTTTGTTTCAGGCAAGTTTCGTATCCTGAGTCTTAATGATTCTTTAAAGAAGCCCATTTCATCGAGAAAAGTCATTATCTTTGAGCTTAGATTATGTTCTAAGATAATGTAAAGAACCGACATTAATCTGTAATTCCGTGCATCCGCTTCTTTTCTTTTATGTCATTTCTGCAAATGGGAGTGATCTATGCTCTTTGTTTGATTCCGATAGATATGTACACTGAAGTATCAGCGAGTGAGATGACGCAGTGGTCAGCACACAGGACTCGCATTCGAAAGGAGGACTTCCTTCCCTAATCCGATGGGACCGACGACCTCGCTGTTTGTTCCGCTCCCCCGAATAAACCAGCCAACTGAAATGCCGTGTGGCTAGGGCCTCCCGTCGGGTAGACCGGTCGCCTGATGCAAGTCTTTGTAGTTGACGCCACCTCGGCAACTTGCGTGTCGATGAGGATGACATGATGACGAAAAGAAGACAATACCCAGTCCCGAACGGAGAAAATCTCCGATGCAGCCGGGAATCGAACCCGGGCCCCTCGCATGCGTGCTGACCACTCAGCTGTGGAGGCTGATAATATGTACACTGATCAGCCAGAACACCCCGACCACCGACCCACTATCGATATGAACCCTGTCTAGGCGATAGCAGCGTCACCTGTCGAGGAATGACTGCTAGTCAGACACACCCGCGGTGCACGTAGTATCAGTGAGCATGCCGTCCGTGTGCAAAATGGGAAAGGTGCGCGATCTATTTGAGCTTGACCGAGGGCAGATTGTAATAGCCCAAAGGCATGGCAGGAGTATTTCTGAAACACGTCGGGTGATGGAGGTGTGTTGTGGTGAGTGTCTCCAACACGTGGCGAAACCAAGGTGAAACCACGTCCACACGTCGTGGACTTGGGAGGCCGCCTTACGTGTCGGAAGTCGTAGGCTGGGCAGGTTGGTAAAACAGTGCAGGCGGCGAATTGTGGCGGAACTAACATCAGACTTTAATGTTGGGGAGAGTACACGTGTGTCTGACCACAGAGTGCACCAAACGATGGACCTCCACAGCCGACGACCCAAGCATGTGCCAATGTCAACACCACATCGGCAACTACGACTGAAATGGGCACGTTACCATCGGCATTAGACACTGGCCCAGTGGCAAGGTCTGATGAATCCCGAAACCTTCTTCATCATGCATAAGAGAATGCGCGAATCCACTGTCTTCCATCGGAACAGCTCCTTGGCACCTGTACAGCGGGACGGAGACAAGCCGGCGGCGGCTAGGCAGCATTCACATGGGCATCCGTTGGTCCAGCTGGAACTCGTGCAAGGCACCATGACGACCGAGGAGTGTTGTACACTGGTTGCATGACGATCATGTTTCCCGACGGCAGAGGCATTTTTCAGTAAGACAATGCGCCAGGAGTATGATGGAGTGGTTCCGGGTGAATTCCAATTGATGTGTTAACCCCCTAACTCTTCAGGAACCCGATCGAACACATCCGGGATGTGACTGAATGAGACGCCAGAGCTCATCGCACCTCACCCCGGAATTTACGAGAATTAGGTGAATTTGGTGTGCAGATGTGGTGCCAACTCCCTCCAGCTACCTACCAAAGACTCAATGCTTCCATACCACAAAGCGTCACCGCTGTTTCCATGCAAAAGATGGGCATGCTGGCTATTAGGTAGGGGGTCATAATGTTCTGGCCGATCAGTGTCTATACAAAAGGGCTACGTTTGCAGAGTATTCGGTGTAGCACCAATAATAATAAATCAGTTGGAGACTAGAACACTGTACACTTTAAGTAGTTACAATCATTTCTCAATGTCGGAAGCGCTCATTTCAATATCAGACATTTTTGAATGTGCGAGGTGATTACCCGCAGCTACGATCGCTGAATCCTCTTGCGTCGATGTTTTTTTAAACGCAGAATTTAACATTTCGGCTTTCTTCTTCTTATCCGTTTTAACATAATATTCAATAATAACTTCGATTTAGATGCGGTATGTCGCCAAGATGTCATGACGTGCGCTACTTTCCTTGTGAAAGGGAGGTAACGAGGGCGGCAGAGTTAATCAGCCTGCTCTTCTGTGGAATAATGGGCGAGGTCAGCGCCCTCCACTGGCGCAGACGAGAGCCAGAAGACAATGCGGCATCGTTACCGCTACGCTGGTTGCTGTCTGAAGGAGGCAGTGGGGCACCCGCGTCGATCCAGACATACTGGGGACAAAGCCAGCCTTGGGCAGTGACGAAATGTCGTATCGCTCGGCCCTAAGTCACCGCCGGCATTAATGTGTGGAAACTGATTCCAACTTTAATCTGACGGTGTTTAGCACTAACGATTTATGCGCCTAACCGCAAGACACCAGTCAAACAGTACTCGGGACCGTATTCATCATTTGTTCGATGTCCAGTCTCTTCTATGACTTTTTTCTGTGATTTATAGCTTCCTCACCTCAGCCAATGATTCGTTAAACTGGGGTGTCCGAAATGGACCGTGGTTCGGAATCCACGTTAAACTGCTGGTTCCCGAACAACAGGCTGAATATGTCAGTTCAGTAGTCGGAGGAAGGTAAAGACGTACCGTGTCCAATAGGACCATTCCTAGTAAAACAGCGGTGTTCAAACCAACCATCGGGTTGTGGACAGCTTTATCGCACTTGTCAATAAGCGCGCGTATAATGTTTCGCATCCAAATTGTCGGCACAAAGAAACCAATCTAAATGCTGCTGAGTATCTTTTGTCACAAAAGAGGCAATTTTTTCACTAGTTCTGCTATTAGAGGCAACAAGTGTGAATTTATGATCGCTTAAACACCCTAATATTTTGAATTCCTGGGACTGGCGTTAAAGTCTATAAGTATGTTATTAAATGTTGTATATCGTCATAATCTGTATAACTAATACGTATCGGTATATACAATTAGCATATAAGTCACAAACACGTAATTATGTAGAGGGCACTTGTAATTCATCACGTCGGAAATATGAAAAATTCCCCGATAAAAACGCGCCTGGACACGGTGAGATCGTTTTCAGCTAGTTCAGCTGGTCAGCAGAACGCGGTTTCTTCAGAGACCGCATCAGGCCGGAAACGGCTAAGTATTACAGTAAACTGCAATATTTTTTACATACGTATGTATCTTTCCAAACAAACAGGAAAGTTAGAACTTGCAAAGAATCTAAAAAATTGAAAACTCATAAATCGGTATGCTAGTGGCACCGGTGCATGCTGGTCGATTTATAACGCTACATGGAATGTAATGAAAAGAGAAACAAGTCAAGCGGCCAAATAACAAGATAACATCGTTATTGAATTAAATACAAGAACTACAAATGATGAGTCACAATTGGCAAATATGTTTAATAATCATTTCTTAGATATACACTCCTGGAAATTGAAATAAGAACACCGTGAATTCATTGTCCCAGGAAGGGGAAACTTTATTGACACATTCCTGGGGTCAGATACATCACATGATCACACTGACAGAACCACAGGCATATAGACACAGGCAACAGAGCATGCACAATGTCGGCACTAGTACAGTGTATATCCACCTTTCGCAGCAATGCAGGCTGCTATTCTCCCATGGAGACGTTCGTAGAGATGCTGGATGTAGTCCTGTGGAACGGCTTGCCATGCCATTTCCACCTGGCGCCTCAGTTGGACCAGCGTTCGTGCTGGACGTGCAGACCGCGTGAGACGACGCTTCATCCAGTCCCAAACATGCTCAATGGGGGACAGATCCGGAGATCTTGCTTGCCAGGGTAGTTGACTTACACCTTCTAGAGCACGTTGGGTGGCACGGGATACATGCGGACGTGCATTGTCCTGTTGGAACAGCAAGTTCCCTTGCCGGTCTAGGAATGGTAGAACGATGGGTTCGATGACGGTTTGGATGTACCGTGCACTATTCAGTGTCCCCTCGACGATCACCAGTGGTGTACGGCCAGTGTAGGAGATCGCTCCCCACACCATGATGCCGGGTGTTGGCCCTGTGTGCCTCGGTCGTATGCAGTCCTGATTGTGGCGCTCACCTGCACGGCGCCAAACACGCATACGACCATCATTGGCACCAAGGCAGAAGCGACTCTCATCGCTGAAGACGACACGTCTCCATTCGTCCCTCCATTCACGCCTGTCGCGACACCACTGGAGGCGGGCTGCACGATGTTGGGGCGTGAGCGGAAGACGGCCTAACGGTGTGCGGGACCGTAGCCCAGTTTCATGGAGACGGTTGCGAATGGTCCTCGCCGATACCCCAGGAGCAACAGTGTCCCTAATTTGCTGGGAAGTGGCGGTGCGGTCCCCTACGGCACTGCGTAGGATCCTACGGTCTTGGCGTGCATCCGTGCGTCGCTGCGGTCCGGTCCCAGGTCGACGGGCACGTGCACCTTCCGCCGACCACTGGCGACAACATCGATGTACTGTGGAGACCTCACGCCCCACGTTATGAGCAATTCGGCGGTACGTCCACCCGGCCTCCCGCATACCCACTATACGCCCTCGCTCAAAGTCCGTCAACTGCACATACGGTTCACGTCCACGCTGTCGCGGCATGCTACCAGTGTTAAAGACTGCGATGGAGCTCCGTATGCCACGGCCAACTGGCTGACACTGACGGCGGCGGTGCACAAATGCTGCGCAGCTAGCGCCATTCGGCGGCCAACACCGCGGTTCCTGGTGTGTCCGCTGTGCCGTGCGTGTGATCATTGCTTGTACAGCCCTCTCGCAGTGCCCGGAGCAAGTATGGTGGGTCTGACACACCGGTGTCAATGTGTTCTTTTTTCCATTTCCAGGAGTGTAGTAGAAGATATAGGGACATCCCCCCATGAACCATGGACCTTGCCGCTGGTGGGGAGGCTTGCGTGCCTCAGCGATACAGATAGCCGTACCGTAGGTACAACCACAACGGGGGGGTATCTGTTGAGAGGCCAGACAAACGTGTGGTTCCTGAAGAGGGGCAGCAGCCTTTTCAGTAGTTGCAAGGGCAACAGTCTGGATGATTGACTGATCTGGCCTTGTAACAATAACCAAATGGGCCTTGCTGTGCTGGTACTGCGAACGGCTGAAAGCAAGGGGAAACTACGGCCGTAATTTTTCCCGAGGACATGCAGCTTTACTGTATGATTAAATGATGATGGCGTCCTCTTGGGTAAAATATTCCGGAGGTAAAATAGTCCCCCATTCGGATCTCCGGGCGGGGACTACTCAAGAGGATGTCGATATCAGGAGAAAGAAAACTGGCGTTCTACGGATCGGAGCGTGGAATGTCAGGTCCCTTAATCGGGCAGGTAGGTTAGAAAATTTGAAAAGGGAAATGGATAGGTTAAAGTTAGATATAGTGGGAATTAGTGAAGTTCGGTGGAAGGAGGAACAAGACTTCTGGTCAGGTGACTACAGGGTTATAAACACAAAGTCAAATAGGGGTAATGCAGGAGTAGGTTTAATAATGAATAGGAAAATAGGAACGCGGGTAAGCTACTACAAACAGCTTAGTGAACGCATTATTGTGGCCAAGATAGATACGAAGCCCACACCTACTACAGTAGTACAAGTTTATATGCCAACTAGCTCTGCAGATGACGAAGAAATTGAAGAAATGTATGATGAAATAAAAGAAATTATTCAGATAGTGAAGGGAGACGAAAATTTAATAGTCATGGGTGACTGGAATTCGAGTGTAGGGAAAGGGAGAGAAGGAAACGTAGTAGGTGAATATGGATTGGGGCTAAGAAATGAAAGAGGAAGCCGCCTGGTAGAATTTTGCACAGAGCACAACTTAATCATAGCTAATACTTGGTTTAAGAATCATGATAGAAGGTTGTATACATGGAAGAACCCTGGAGATACTAAAAGGTATCAGATAGATTATATAATGGTAAGACAGAGATTTAAGAACCAGGTTTTAAATTGTAAGACATTTCCAGGGGCAGATGTGGACTCTGACCACAATCTATTGGTTATGACCTGTAGATTAAAACTGAAGAAACTGCAAAAAGGTGGGAATTTAAGGAGATGGGACCTGGATAAACTGAAAGAACCAGAGGTTGTACAGAGTTTCAGGGAGAGCATAAGGGAACAATTGACGGGAATGGGGGAAAGAAATACAGTAGAAGAAGAATGGGTAGCTTTGAGGGATGAAGTAGTGAAGGCAGCAGAGGATCAAGTAGGTAAAAAGACGAGGGCTAGTAGAAATCCTTGGGTAACAGAAGAAATATTGAATTTAATTGATGAAAGGAGAAAATATAAAAATGCAGTAAATGAAGCAGGCAAAAAGGAATACAAACGTCTCAAAAATGAGATCAACAGGAAGTGCAAAATGGCTAAGCAGGGATGGCTAGAGGACAAATGTAAGGATGTAGAGGCTTATCTCACTAAGGGTAAGATAGATACTGCCTACAGGAAAATTAAAGAGACCTTTGGAGATAAGAGAACCACTTGTATGAACATCAAGAGCTCAGATGGAAACCCAGTTCTAAGCAAAGAAGGGAAAGCAGAAAGGTGGAAGGAGTATATAGAGGGTCTATACAAGGGCGATGTACTTGAGGACAATATTATGGAAATGGAAAAGGATGTAGATGAAGATGAAATGGGAGATACGATACTGCGTGAAGAATTTGACAGAGCACTGAAAGACCTGAGTCGAAACAAGGCCCCCGGAGTAGACAACATTCCATTGGAACTACTGACGGCTTTGGGAGAGCCAGCCCTGACGAAACTCTACCATCTGGTAAGCAAGATGTATGAAACAGGCGAAATACCCTCAGACTTCAAGAAGAATATAATAATTCCAATTCCAAAGAAAGCAGGTGTTGACAGATGTGAGAATTACCGGACAATCAGTTTAATAAGCCACAGCTGCAAAATACTAACACGAATTCTTTACAGACGAATGGAAAAACTCGTAGAAGCCGACCTTGGGGAAGATCAGTTTGGATTCCGTAGAAATACTGGAACACGTGAGGCAATACTGACCTTACGACTTATCTTAGAAGAAAGATTAAGGAAAGGCAAACCTACGTTTCTAGCATTTGTAGACTTAGAGAAAGCTTTTGACAATGTTGACTGGAATACTCTCTTTCAAATTCTAAAGGTGGCAGGGGTAAAATACAGGGAGCGAAAGGCTATTTACAATTTGTACAGAAACCAGATGGCAGTTACAAGAGTCGAGGGGCATGAAAGGGAAGCAGTGGTTGGGAAGGGAGTAAGACAGGGTTGTAGCCTCTCCCCGATGTTATTCAATCTGTATATTGAGCAAGCAGTAAAGGAAACAAAAGAAAAATTCGGAGTAGGTATTAAAATCCATGGAGAAGAAATAAAAACTTTGAAGTTCGCCGATGACATTGTAATTCTGTCAGAGACAGCAAAGGACTTGGAAGAGCAGTTGAACGGAATGGACAGTGTCTTGCAAGGAGGGTATAAGATGAACATCAACAAAAGCAAAACGAGGATAATGGAATGTAGTCGAATTAAGTCGGGTGATGTTGAAGGTATTAGATTAGGAAATGAGACACTTAAAGTAGTAAAGGAGTTTTGCTATTTGGGGAGCAAAATAACTGATGATGGTCGAAGTAGAGAGGATATAAAATGTAGACTGGCAATGGCAAGGAAAGCGTTTCTGAAGAAGAGAAATTTGTTAACATCGAGTATAGATTTAAGTGTCAGGAAGTCTTTTCTGAAAGTATTTGTATGGAGTGTAGCCATGTATGGAAGTGAAACATGGACGATAAATAGTTTGGACAAGAAGAGAATAGAAGCTTTCGAAATGTGGTGCTACAGAAGAATGCTGAAGATTAGATGGGTAGATCACATAACTAATGAGGAGGTACTGAATAGGATTGGGGAGAAGAGGAGTTTGTGGCACAACTTGACCAGAAGAAGGGATCGGTTGGTAGGACATGTTCTGAGGCATCAAGGGATCACCAGTTTAGTATTGGAGGGCAGCGTGGAGGGTAAAAATCGTATGGGGAGACCAAGATATGCATACACTAAGCAGATTCAGAAGGATGTATGTTGCAGTAGGTACTGGGAGATGAAGAAGCTTGCACAGGATAGAGTAGCATGGAGAGCTGCATCAAACCAGTCTCAGGACTGAAGACCACAATAACAACATAGGGACATACAGTTCAAGAGAAAATCACAGCATATGTTGAAAAAGCAGTTCTCATAAAAATCAGTCACATGAACGTATCACCAGCTTCTCGCTCTCAAATTAAAAAGATTATATATTGTCTCAAAGATAAAAGCTCCTCTGGATTTGATGGTGTTTCCAAAAGAGTACTAAGGATTTGTTCTGTAGATCAGTTCAGACGTTCTTTGCAAAACAGTTTTTAGCATGGATAGGGACTGCAACTGCTGTGTTCGGATGCAGGCTGAGTTGGCATCCCTTCGCTCCCAGCTTCAGGCAGTGTTGGCTTCGGTCACACAGCTTGAGGCTGTTGCCAATGGGCATCACTGTGGGGGTCCGGATGGGGGTTTGTCGGGGACGGCCAGCTCGTCCCACGCATCCCCCGATCGGACTACGACTGTGGTTGCCCGGGATACTGCCCGCATTGAGGCTGATCCCTCACCTGTGGTAGAGTGGGAGGTCGCCTCAAGGTGTGGCAGGGGGCGAAAGACATTCCGGAGGGCTGAACGGAAGGCCTCTCCAGTTTGTCTGACGAACCGGTTTCAGGCTCTGTCTCAGGCTGATACTGATCTTCGGCCTGACATGGCTGCTTGTCCTGTTCCAGAGGTTGCCCCTCAGTCTGCAAGATCCGGGCGGTCGCAGAGGGTGGGCTTACTGGTAGTTGGGAGCTCCAACGTCAGGCGCGTAATGGGGCCCCTTAGGGAAATGGCAGCAAGAGAGGGGAAGAAAACCAATGTGCACTCCGTGTGCATACCGGGGGGAGTCATTCCAGATGTGGAAAGGGTCCTTCCGGATGCCATGAAAAGTACAGGGTGCACCCATCTGCAGGTGGTCGCTCATGTCGGCACCAATGATGTGTGTCGCTATGGATCGGAGGAAATCCTCTCTGGCTTCCGGCGGCTATCTGATTTGGTGAAGACTGCCAGTCTCGCTAGCGGGATGAAAGCAGAGCTCACCATCTGCAGCATCGTCGACAGGACTGACTGTGGACCTTTGGTACAGAGCCGAGTGGAGGGTCTGAATCAGAGGCTGAGACGGTTCTGCGACCATGTGGGCTGCAGATTCCTCGACTTGCGCCATAGGGTGGTGGGGTTTCGGGTTCCGCTGGATAGGTCAGGAGTCCACTACACGCAACAAGCAGGGGTTGTGTGGCGTGGGCTGGGCGGTTTTTTAGGTTAGATGGCCTTGGGCAAGTACAGAAAGGGCAACAGCCTCAACGGGTGCGGGGCAAAGTCAGGACATGCGGGGACCAAGCAGCAATCGGTATTGTACTTGTCAACTGTCGAAGCTGCGTTGGTAAAGTACCGGAACTTCAAGCGCTGATAGAAAGCACCGAAGCTGAAATCGTTATAGGTACAGAAAGCTGGCTTAAGCCAGAGATAAATTCTGCCGAAATTTTTACAAAGGTACAGACGGTGTTTAGGAAGGATAGATTGCATGCAACCGGTGGTGGAGTGTTCGTCGCTGTTAGTAGTAGTTTATCCTGTAGTGAAGTAGAAGTGGATAGTTCCTGTGAATTATTATGGGTGGCGGTTACACTCAACAACCGAGCTAGGTTAATAATTGGCTCCTTTTACCGACCTCCCGACTCAGCAGCGTTAGTGGCAGAACAACTGAGAGAAAATTTGGAATACATTTCACATAAATTTCCTCAGCATGTTATAGTCTTAGGTGGAGATTTCAATTTACCAGATATAGACTGGGACACTCTGATGTTTAGGACGGGTGGTAGGGACAGAGCATCGAGTGACATTATACTGAGTGCACTATCCGAAAATTACCTCGAGCAATTAAACAGAGAACCGACTCGTGGAGATAACACCTTGGACCTACTGATAACAAACAGACCCGAACTTTTCGACTCTGTAAGTGCAGAACAGGGAATCAGTGATCATAAGGCCGTTGCAGGATCCCTGAATATGGAAGTTAATAGGAATACAAAAAAAAAGGGAGGAAGGTTTATCTGTTTAGCAAGAGTAATAGAAGGCAGATTTCAGACTACCTAACAGATCAAAACGAAAATTTCTGTTCCGACACTGACAATGTTGAGTGTTTATGGAAAAAGTTCAAGGCAATCGTAAAATGCGTTTTAGACAGGCACGTGCCGAGTAAAACTGTGAGGGACGGGAAAAACCCACCGTGGTACAACAACGAAGTTAGGAAACTATGCGAAAGCAAAGAGAGCTTCACTCCAAGTTTAAACGCAGCCAAACCCTCTCAGACAAACAGAAGCTAAGCGATGTCAAAGTTAGCGTGAGGAGGGCTATGCGAGAAGCGTTCAGTGAATTCGAAAGTAAAATTCTATGTACCGACTTGACAGAAAATCCTAGGAAGTTCTGGTCTTACGTTAAATCAGTAAGTGGCTCGAAACAGCATATCCAGACACTCCGGGATGATGATGGCATTGAAACAGAGGATGACACGCGTAAAGCTGAAATACTAAACACCTTTTTCCAAAGCTGTTTCACAGAGGAAGATCGCACTGCAGTTCCTTCTCTAAATCCTCGCACAAACGAAAAAATGGCTGAGATCGAAATAAGTGTCCAAGGAATAGAAAAGCAACTGGAATCACTCAACAGAGGAAAGTCCACTGGACCTGACGGGATACCAATTCGATTCTACACAGAGTACGCGAAAGAACTTGCCCCCCTTCTAACAGCCGTGTACCGCAAGTCTCTAGAGGAACGGAGGGTTCCAAATGATTGGAAAAGAGCACAGGTAGTCCCAGTCTTTAAGAAGGGTCGTCGAGCAGATGCGCAAAACTATAGACCTATATCTCTGACGTCGATCTGTTGTAGAATTTTAGGACATGTTTTTTGCTCGAGTATCATGTCGTTTTTGGAAACCCAGAATCTGCTATGTAGGAATCAACATTGATTCCGGAAACAGCGATCGTGTGAGACCCAACTCGCGTTATTTGTTCATGAGACCCAGAAAATATTAGATACAGGCTCCCAGGTAGATGCTATTTTTCTTGACTTCCGGAAGGCGTTCGATACAGTTCCGCACTGTCGCCTGATAAACAAGGTAAGAGCCTACGGAATATCAGACCAGCTGTGTGGCTGGATTGAAGAGTTTTTAGCAAACAGAACGCAGCATGTTGTTATCAATGGAGAGACGTCTACAGACGTTAAAGTAACCTCTGGCGTGCCACAGGGGAGTGTTATGGGACCATTGCTTTTCACAATATATATGGTTCAAATGGCTCTGAGCACTATGGGACTCAACATCTTAGGTCATAAGTCCCCTAGAACTTAGAACTAATTAAACCTAACTAACCTAAGGACATCACACACACCCATGCCCGAGGCAGGATTCGAACCTGCGACCGTAGCAGTCCCGCGGTTCCGGACTGCAGCGCCAGAACCGCTAGACCACCGCGGCCGGCACAATATATATAAATGACCTAGTAGATAGTGTCGGAAGTTCCATGCGGCTTTTCGCGGATGATGCTGTAGTATACAGAGAAGTTACAGCATTAGAAAATTGTAGCGAAATGCAGGAAGATCTGCAGCGGATAGGCACTTGGTGCAGGGAGTGGCAACTGTCCCTTAACATAGATAAATGTAATGTATTGCGAATACATAGAAAGAAGGATCCTTTATTGTATGATTATATGATAGCGGAACAAACACTGGTAGCAGTTACTTCTGTAAAATATCTTGGAGTATGCGTGCGGAACGATTTGAAGTGGAATGATCATATAAAATTAATTGTTGGTAAGGCGGGTACCAGGTTGAGATTCATTGGGAGAGTGCTTAGAAAATGTAGTCCATCAACAAAGGAGGTGGCTTACAAAACACTCGTTCGACCTATACTTGAGTATTGCTCATCAGTGTGGGATCCGTACCAGATCGGGTTGACGAAGGAGATAGAAAAGATCCAAAGAAGAGCGGCGCGTTTCATCACAGGGTTATTTGGTAACCGTGATAGCGTTACGGAGATGTTTAATAAACTCAAGTGGCAGACTCTGCAAGAGAGGCGCTCTGCATCGCGGTGTAGCTTGCTCGCCAGGTTTCGAGAGGGTGCGTTTCTGGATGAGGTATCGAATATATTGCTTCCCCCTACTTATACCTCCCGAGGGGATCACGAATGTAAAATTAGAGAGATTAGAGCGCGCACGGAGGCTTTCAGACAGTCGTTCTTCCCGCGAACCATACGCGACTGGAACAGGAAAGGGAGGTAATGACAGTGGCACGTAAAGTGCCCTCCGCCACACACCGTTGGGTGGCTTGCGGAGTATAGATGTAGATGTAGATGTAGATGTAGACTAAACCTTGTCTTATCTCAAATGCATTAGTAACTCAAGGCATTTTTCCAGAGAGATTGAAATATCGTTAAACCCCTACATAAGAAAGGTGATAGGAGAGATGTCAATAACTACCGACCTATTTCATTATTGACGTCATTTAAAATTTTTTTGAGTAGGTGATGTATTCCAGAACGGTATTCCATCTGAGCTACAATGACATCCCCAGTAAATCACAGTTTGGATGTCAGAAGAGTTTCTCTACTGAGAATGCCATTTATACATTCATTCACCAAATTTTACAAGCATTTAATAAGAAAACATCATCGATTGGTATTTTCCGTAATCTATCTAACACATTTGACTCTCTGAATCACAATATTCTTCTACATAAACTGAGGTTTTATGGAATTGATGATATAGTCAACCAATGGATAACGTCATATCTAAGCAAAAGTAAGCAGGAAGTTGTACTTAGTAATTCAACGATGTAATCAGTTGAGATTCTTCTGACTGGCGAGAAATCACATGTGGACTTTCCCAAGGCTCAAACGTAGGCCCACTATTGTTCCTGTATATGTTACCTATCTTCTTTCTAATACACAAAAGCAGAATTAGTTCTTTTTAAGTATAACACTAGTATTGTAATCAATCCAAGCATACCTACAACAACACAAGATTGTTTCATTGACTGGTTCTCTGCAAATGGACTCACTTTCAATTTTAAAAAGACGCAACATACTCAGTTCTACACACATAGAGCGGTGCTACATCAATGATAAGTGTAACATGCGTTGAGGAAATAATAAATAGGGTGGAAACTTCAAAAATTTCAGGTGTCCAGACAGACAAAAATTTTAACTGAAGAAAACACATTTTGGAACTCTTAAGACAAATTAGTTGACCCACATTTGCAATTATAATCCTCGCAAATCTTCAAGAGAAAGAAATCAATAATTTGACGTTTTTCCATATTTTCATTCAATGTCATAAAACAAATGAAATAATTAAAGCAACTTTGTCAAATACAAAATCGAAAGTAAAATTTGTGGGAGAGCTCTCAAAATCGTATGAAATAAAGTGAGGTATCCGATAGGGAGATGGTTTGTCACCTCTGCTTTTCAATTGTGTGTTAGAGAAGGTAGTTCGAGAATGGAGGAAGACCATCAATACTAAAGGGATTTAACTAGTAAGAAATCCAAATAAGATCACTGTCAACAGTTTAACCTTCGCAGATGCCGTGGCATTGATTACAGATTCGCTAGATAATGCCCAAGAACTAATAAGAGAACTGCAAAAACAAAGCCGACCGGAGTGGCCGAGCTGTTCTAGGCGCTACAGACTGGAACCGAGCGCCCGCTATGCCTCGGGCATGGATGTTTGTGATGTCCTTTGGTTAGGTTAGTTAGGTTTAAGTAGTTCTAAGTTCTAGGAGACTGATAGACTGATGACCTCAGAAGTTAAGTCTCATAGTGCTCAGAGCCATTTGAACTTTTTTTTTTTTTTTGCAAAAACAAGTAGCCAAAGTAGGACTACAAATATCATTTGTTCATGACAAAAATCTGTGATGCTCCTCAAAATATTGCAGTTGACAACAATACAATACACAAAAGATTCCTTTATATATCTAAGAGAGTGGATTACATACAATGCAAAAGAAAAGATAGCTATAGAAACCAGAGAGCACAAAATGGAAAGAGTGTTTCACATGACCAAAAACGTTATAACAAAAATCCTTGTCATGGAACGTGAAATTAAGACACTACCAAACAGTGGCAAGACCTGAAGCTCTGTATGCGGCAGGAACACTTAAACTAACAAGAAATGAAGATCTTGAGAAACTGGAGAAGGTCGAAAGAAGAATTTTAAGGAAAATACTGGGAGCTAAAAGAAATGATAATGCTGAATACAGGTTAAGACTAAACAGAGAGCTATACTTGAAAATTGAAAAACTAACTGATGTAATGAGGAAGAGAAGACTACAGTTTTTCGGACATATATTCAGAATGGATAACAACAGAATTACCGAGCGGATGTTCACATTACTCAATAGCTACAAATCCAAGCCCACATGTTTCATAGAGACTGAAACGGACATGGAAAACACTGGAATTACAATAGACACAATAGAAAACAGAACACATTTCAGAAAGGCAGTTCAAAAGGCAGAATTTCTGGGGAGAAAGAAAACAACTAGACGAAGGTGGACTCAGGAAGAAAGGGAACAACACTCTAAAAGGATGAAGGAAATTTGGAAACTAAGGAAATCTAATACAATGAAGAATTGCCAAAGTTGATTCATCGTACCCTCAAAATAGATTATTCGAAAGAAGAAGAAGAAATACCACTGGAAATTTTTCCGTGTTTGGTAGGGAAAAAACGCCAGTGGGAACTCCATTGTTCACAAATCTCACATTAACCTTTCCTCGAACGAACAGGTTGCACCACTTTGTCAGTGCCTTATGCAAGCTCTCTCTGGTCTGATTTGCTAGTGACGTGCGACGAAGCGGGCGTTGAGATCGATATCAGGTACACTGTAAGCCAGGTCTTTCGCTGATCGCTAAAAGAAAACAAAATCTCGGGATTTTACTAGGCAGACTCCACCGACAAGGAAAACTCACCGTCATGTCCATCCACCGATTAGGGCACATCTCAGGGAGCTAATGCTGCACTTTTCACAGCATATTTCAGTAGGGTACTTGTTCATATAATACTAGAACACATCACTCAAAACAACACAAAAGGAAAAAGAATAGAGATTATTTTGGTTCTGTGATAAGATATATTCTTAGAGATGGTGGCACACCGTCACCTTACTTTTATAGTCATCAGCGTTCGTTTCAGGGGACAGGTTCTTTAGTAGCTCATAGGATCTCAGAATCGGACCATTAAACATTGTTTGTCAGTGAAATGAAGTAATGAGCAAACACCTGTCGGCTTTATTTGTTGCATCATTCCCAGAATTAGAGTGACAGCCTGTGATTTCGTGGATTGAATTTATGTTTTTCTGTCATTTGGTAAGATTTCCAGGTGTATTCAGTCTAAAATTTCCATACAGTTGTATGTATAATCCTAAGCTGGCAGGTGGAGACCCTAGAATCCTTTTCAGGGCTCTCAAAAAAGTGTTTTAATGTTTTTCGAACATTATAATGCCGTCCTTTTTCTACGCGATCGTAGAGCACAACTGACAATGGTTACACAACCTGTGTGAAATCAGCATCTCATATACACATTTTTGGGTATGTTTATTTACCTGCAAGGAATAAATTTCACGAAGTCTCCAGCCCATGGTAGAAAAATAAACATAGCTCCATACTATACGCCGAGGAAATCATTGCGTTTAAAGGCACATTGGTGCCTATGTACTTCAATCTGAACCCTAACAGGGATGTAAGTCTACTATTTGTCTGTATGCCAAGAGACTTATTTTGATGACGCTCTACTGACCTGTGTCGCTGGCTATTGATTAAACGCACTAGAAGGCGTTTCCCCTTAACAGTTGTTGTCGCAGAAACAAAGGATGAATCGTACCGATCGGAATGAGCACCACGGACTGTGTGGCGCGGGGTGACCCAGAACTGCCGAGAACTGTTTTTCTCTTCGGATGTTTCCCGACTTGACTGATCGGGCAGACACTAGCTGCACAACTCGAGGAAGGATTCATTAATCCCCTTCATTCAGTTCTGCAACTTGCCTCTCGTGTATAAACGAGTGGGTTTTCCGCCGGCAGAGACGAGCACACCAGTGCTGAATCGAGCCCCGGGCGATAAATCACAGAAAAGTGCTATAAGACGTGAGGACAGTGACATGGAAGGTAGGGAACAGCGTAAACGTAATGATAGTGAAAGGGGCCAGTCACTCATGTTTTATAAGAACTTTACAGGCTCTACAGGAATATGACATCTATAGGTTAAGAGGGTTGTAGATGGTTGAACTAACTGCAAGAACTGTAACACCAAAATTTTTAGAATAGACAGTGAGCACGTTTCGCCTAGGCGCGTGGTAGATCGCACTCATGAACCATCTTCAGAACGATAGATATGGGGAAATCGAAAACAAGTGTAATAAAAAATAAAGATGAGTGTAGTGAAGGAAAGGGTAAGTTGGTTCATTACTGTGTATCTCTAACTTACATGAGAAGGGAAGTAGGAGACGTTTATGACGTGATGACAATAATATTAGGAGCTCCATTACTCGCACAGTTCGGTGTCATCTCAAAAAATGTTATACAGATGTGGAAATGAGTCTTTTTGTCCTTATATTTGAGCAGATGATTCCTCTTCACTTTGGAGAATGACAAATGCGGGTGAGAGTTTTCATTCTCGTTGTAACTCTTTGTTTGAAATGGGTCACCATGAAATTTTCATATTTATGAGTAACTTCATAAACGTACATTCTCTTACAATGTGTCGGTAATGGTTCCGTACTCAAAAACTAACAACAATTCCCTAAAAAAGAGAAGCATTCAGCCAGATCAAAATTATGCAGCTGCAAAATGTTGAAATGACAGCGTAAATGTTATCGTTATATAAAACAAATCTACTGAGTAAAATTACTTTCAATTGAAGCTCGTTGTTATATAATTTCCTTCCCTTAGCATACCTGAACTAAAACGATGTGGCTTACTGGTGGGTTGCGGGGAATAATCAAGGTAAATTAATATCTGCTTCTAGTTGTGGATGTGGGGTATCGGCGATAAGGGCAGTTTTGGGCAAATTGCAGACTTTCTGTGTTATGCAAGTAAAGGTTTCGGGGTTCATGTAAGGCAGAATGATCATGACTGTAACAAAAACCTACCCGTGAAGATTTTAATTCATCGGTTCCCCTATGTGTATCTACTACCTTTTAGGTACCAAAACAGGCCCTGCGCGTTTGTCAGGTTTTACAGTATATTCTTCGTTACTTAATCACTTATTGACTTATGACAAGGATTGAGTGTCTACATAACGTACTCGATCATTTTAAAAGGAGATTTTGTGCGATATTACATTGCTGTATCTCTATTCAAACGGCGTCTGGAATTCTCGGTCCATCTTAGGAAAAAATAGCTTTTAAGGCAATAACCGTGTGTCTAGCAACCATAAAAATCCAGTAAAAGTTTCGCCTGCGGCCAACGACTGTTCTCTCAGGATACGCTTACATAAGACCTTTAACCTGCACTGGTTTTCTGAATCAGATATTCTTCCACAGACAAAGGCTGCGCAGTGTTATTGCGCTCTGAGATATTACATTTCCTCTGAGCACTTAACCATATGCGAGAAGATATCGCGAACTGCATTCGTTTCGCGGTAAGAGAAAATCCGTCCGCACGTCGCAGAGCTCCACCTCCGCGCCTCTCGTCCACTAAACCTCAGGCTCACAAAAGAATGAACGGAATAACACGGCAGGCTCGTATGTAAATCTTATCTGGCGAATCACACGAAGAAGGAGAATAATACGATCCGATAGGCTCCAGCAAATAATGCTTTGCTTACTGTGTGAGAACATACATGGTTACCTCTAGATCTACGTATACCTCTCTACAATCTCAACTGATCTTGCTCCTAATGCTGTCTGGAAGCATACTTTGTTACAGATTTAGGAATATTACAGCGAATATTGAATTCGCTGCGTTAAGGCGGTTGCAGTATTTTAATTCATGCACGAAGAATGAAAGAAACCAAGTTTCTCTACATCAGATACAACAGAGGAAGGCTAGTTCTACATACACTACAAGTGAATAGCTCGTCGCTGCGCGTTTCTCGATTTCTGTCATGCGTACCCATTGTTCAGGGAACGGTAGGCGGAAGTTAGTAGCTAGCTGACCCTTTGTCCCTAACTGCGTGGCAAAATCGGTTAGCTCCGGCGGAGAAACACGTTCGCGAAAGCCAATGCTATGGGCCGGACCACATGACACAGTCTTTGTCTGTTACGAACGTACTATTTAGCATCATACCTGTGAACATAAACGTCCGTGAACTGAACAGAGCCAGAAATTTCGTAGTTTTATTTTGTGTAAAGGATATAGCTTACAAGCTAAGCAATATGCGTACGACCATATCAAGTCGGCGAACCTTAAAATTATGAAACCAATCGAGTGACGAGTAATTGGGAAAATAAAGACAGCTTCATAACAGGGATAAAAGTACAAGGAAATCAGATACATGTGCTATGGCTCGCGTACGAAGAAAATGAAGAATTGTTTAAGGATGAGACAGCCTACTGAATACTGACTTTGGAGTGAAGATAATTAAAGCAATGGAGAGAACGATGAAGAGTAATAGCAGGGAGAATAGCCGGCAGTTTAATAAAACTTAGAACATAAAGTACACGAAATGAATAACTTCTGCTAGGAAGGAAGATTAAGCAATGGTAGAGATGGACGTCGAAAATTAAGTGTGACGACAGAGTACACAATGATGAAGTACCGTGCTGGTTAATGTAACTTTGGAAGCAGTAGTTTAGACGAGAGTAAACTTTAAGGCAAGCAAAAGTTGTAGAATGTAATAAAACTACCGAGGCTGCTGAATATTACACTTCACAGGAAGTAGGCAACAAACAATTCAAAATAAACATCATCTTCATTTTCTAGAACCATAATTTAGATAAAACTTCCATCATCTTCATTTTCTAGAACCATAATTTAGATAAAGCATTCACGGAAGATTAACATCCGGACAGTTACTAATTAACTCGCACTGTCTGTCACAGACCTGTTGCCTGAAAACACAACAGTACAAAATCTAAATCTGTCTCGCCACATAATTCTATGGTTGGCAGCTTTGTCAATATTTCACCTATTTCACAATTCTTAATTAAAAATTAGTTTTTCAATTATCTATAAACGATTTAGAGTTACCTTATTGCGATAAATTCACATACAACTTATCTTTAGGGTTCCGCACGTTGGTAAAGACGGAGCCCTTATAGGGGTCACTTTCTTGTCCATCTGTCTGTCTGTCCGACTGTGAAAAACCTTTTTTCTCAGGAATGGGTAGACGTATCAAGTTGTAATTTATGTCACATGCTGCGGTCTATGGTCCCTTGCTGGCGTAAAACAATATAAGATTCTAAGTTAAAGCAGTCAAAAAGAACGGCCATTTATTTCAATTATTTTTTTAGTCGTATACTCACCTGTCAGAAACCTACAGCGTACTTTCTGCTGACATAGAATCATTAAATTTGGCAAGAAGCAAGATTCCACAGTACAAGTCAAGGAAAAAAACGAAAATAGTTAAACTACAGTTATATCGCTACAGCTCCTCAAAACTATAACTTATTTTCAGCACTGCAGCCCTTAAACACGCGTCAAGTGTTCCACATAGTGCCGCGATAGGTTTCTGGGCTGCTCCTGGTGTTTCTGTTTGAGCACAGTATCAGCCGGAAGAGACCTCCTGGTGTGTTGGCACCATCGATCGTGCCTCGAATTAGATTTTATTGTTAAGGCGGTTGTAAAAGATGGAGCTTTTCTGCAGGCGTGTACTTTACGATCGCGGCTCCTGTTTGCTGCCCTTTATACGTTAACACGAACGACCAGACGTAATTCGTAAGAAGGGAGCACCGTGGTCTATCATTTAATGAAAATTACATGGAATTCAGAACTTCGAATCTGAATGACAACTGCATTCAGATTCCAGAACAAAAAAAGCATCTCAAAACACACAAAACTGAGACACTATAACACAGGCATCTCACTATAGTGTCTTTATGAGGCTAAGATGCTCATTTTAAACAGAAAGAGAGACGCTGAATAAATCCAAACGGAGAACGAAAAGTAATAACAAACATTTTAGGTCCAAAATGCACTGAAGAAGGAACATAGAGACTCATACCAAATAAGGAAATTGACAAGTATATCGGTATTTATTCAGATGGTAATACCAAAAGGAGAGCAATTTATCAGATTAACTCTGCAGTCTGTGGAATTGTATGAAAGTCGCAGTGAAGTTAAAACGTGAACAATACAATTGACCAATGCAGTGGAAGAAGACCTGAAAGAGTGCGGCTGGCTCCGGCGGAGGTTCGAGTCCTCCCTCGGACAAGGGTGTGTGTTTGTCCTTAGGATAATTTAGGTTAAGTAGTGTGTAAGCTTAGGGCCTGATGACCTTAGCAGTTAAGTCCCATAAGATTTCACACACATTTGAACAGACATGAAGACTGTGGTTGGCACAGTATAATATGCCATTCAGAAACAATGTTTGGCAGAAAATTAACGAATGGACCGTTCGCCTGGCAGAAAAACTCAAGAAGACGGGAACGAATTGGTCTAACGCTAGTAAAAGGCCCATTGTGAGGAAATGGTCACAACAGAAAACTAAAACAAAATTCAGAATCGTCCATTGTTCACATTGGGCTCTGAAGGCCTCACAGTTTGTCACTTTTTTCCCTCACTACCGCCCTTAACACAGTAGGTTACCACTCTCACTTACAACGTGCCACAGATGTTCAGAATTTAAATAAAAATAAAAAAGTTATAAAATTTATTGCAGATGTAGTACAATAAAAGGCGTATTGGAAGGTAATGTCTCCGAATTTTTATGCGAGAACTCCTAAGGCTTTTTTAAATAAAACAAACATTATTAACATTCTACACCTGTATCTACTTATCCTGCATGTATGCGTATTTATTTTTCGACAATCACCCTTGCTGTACGATAACACTTATGATGTGATATAATATTGGCCTTGAGTGTGAAAAGTGACTATGCCTGTAATTAAACGTATTTTTAAACGCACAATACCTGATGTAACGAGCCCCCCCCCCCTCCATGAACCATGGACCTTGCCGTTGGTGGGGAGGCTTGCGTGCCTCAGCAAGACAGATGGCCGTACCGTAAGTGCAACCACAACGGAGGGGTATCTGTTTAGAGGCCAGACAAACGTGTGGTTCCTGAAGAGGGCAGCATCATTTTCAGTAGTTGCAGGGGCAACAATCTGGATGATTGACTGATCTGGCCTTGTAACACTAACCAAAACGGTCTTGCTGTGCTGGTACTGCGAACAGCTGAAAGCAAGGGGAAACTACAGCCGTAATTTTTCCCGAGGGCATGCAGCTTTACTGTATGGTTAAGTGATGATGGCGTCCTCTTGGGTAAAATATTCCGGAGGTAAAATAGTCCCCCATTCGGATCTCCTGGCGGGGACTACTCAAGAGGACGTCATTATCAGGAGAAAGAAAGCTGGCGTTCTACGGATCGGAACGTGGAATGTCAGATCCCTTAATCGGGCAGGTAGGTTAGAAAATTTAAAAAGGGAAATTGATAGGTTAAAGTTAGATATAGTGGGAATTAGTGCAGTTCGGTGGCAGGAGGAACAGAACTTTTGGTCAGGTGAATACAGGGTTATAAATATAAAATCAAATAGGAGTAATGCAGGAGTAGGTTTAATAATGGATAAAAAAATAGGAGTGCGGGTAAGCTACCACAAACAGCATAGTGAACGCATTATTGTGGCTAAGATAGACACGAAGCCCACGCCTACCACAGTAGTATCAGTTTATATGCCAACTAGCTCCGCAGCTGATGAAGAAATTCAAGAAATGTATGATGAGATACAAGGAGTTATTCAGGTAGTGAAGGGACACGAAAATTTGATAGTCATGGGTGACTGCAATTCAAGAGTAGGAAAAGAGAGAGAAGGAAACATAGTAGGTGAATATGGATTGGGGCTAAGAAATGAAAGAGGAAGCCGCCCGGTAGAGTTTTGCACAGAGCACAACTTAATCATAGCTAACACTTGGTTCAAGAATCGTGAAAGAAGGTTGTATACATGGAAGAATCCTGGAGATACTAAAAGCTATCAGATAGATCATATAATGGTAAGACAGAGATTTAGGAACCAGGTTTTAAATTGTAAGACATTAGCCAGGGGCAGATGTGGACTCTGACCACAATCTATTGGTTATGATCTGTAGATTAAAACTGAAGAAACTGCAAAAAGGAGGGAATTTAAGGAGATGGGACCTGGATAAACTGAAAGAACCAGAGGTTGTACAGAGTTTCAGGGAGAGCATAAGGGAAGAATTGACAGGAATGGGGGAAAGAAGTACAGTAGAAGAAGAATGGATAGCTCTGAGGGATGAAGTAGTGAAGGCAGCAGAGGATCAAGTAGGTAAAAAGACGAGGGCTAGTAGAAATCCTTGGGTAACAGAACAGATACTGAATTTACTTGATGAAAGGAGAAAATACAAAAATGCAGTAAGTGAAACAGGCAAAAAGGAATACAAACGTCTCCAAAATGAGATCGACAGGAAGTGCAAAATGGTTAAGCAGGGATGGCTAGAAGACAAATGTAAGGATGTAGAGGCTTATCTCACTAGGGGTAAGGTAGATACTGCCTACAGGTAAATTAAAGAGACCTTTGGAGAAAAGAGGACCACTTGTATGAATATCAAGAGCTCAGATGGAAACCCAGTTCTAAAGAAAGAAGGGAAAGTAGAAAGATGGAAGGAGTATATAGAGGGTCTATACAAGGGTGATGTACTTGAGGACAATATTATGGAAATGGAAGAGGATGTAGGTGAAGATGAAATGGGAGATACGATAATGCGTGAAGAGTTTGACAGAACACTGAAAGACCTGAGTCGAAACAAGGCCCTGGGAGTAGACAACATTCCATTAGAACTACTGACGGCCTTGGGAGAGCCAGCCCCGACAAAACTCTACCATCTGGTGAGCAAGATGTATGAGACAGGCGAAATAACCTCAGACTTCAATAAGAATATAATAATTCCAATACCAAAGAAAGCAGGTGTTGACAGATGTGAAAATTACCGAACTATCAGTTTAATAAGTCACAGCTGCAAAACACTAAAACGAATTCTTTACAGACGAGTGGAAAAACTGGTAGCAGTCGACCTCGGGGAAGATCAGTTTGGATTCCGTAGAAATATTGGAACACGTGAGGCAATACTGACCTTACGACTTACCTTAGAAGAAAGATTAAGGAGAGGCAAACCTACGTTTCTAGCATTTGTAGACTTAGAGAAAGCTTTTGACAATGTTGACTGGAATACTCTCTTTCAAATTCTAAAGGTGGCAAGGGTCAAATACAGGGAGCGAAAGGCTATTTACAGTTTGTACAGAAACCAGATGGCAGTTATAAGAGTCGAGGGGCATGAACGGGAAGCAGTGGTTGGGAAGGGAATGATACGGGGTTGTAGCCTATCCCCGATGTTATTCAATCTGTATATTGAGCAAGCAGTAAAGGAAACTAAAGAAAAATTCGGGGTAGGTATTAAAATCCATGGAGAAGAAATAAAAACTTTGACGTTCGCCGATGACATTGTAATTCTGTCAGAGACAGCAAAGGACTTGGAAGAGCAGTTGAACGGAATGGACAGTGTCTTGAAAGGAGGATATAAGATGAACACCAACAAAAGCAAAACGAGGACAATGGAATGTGGTCGAATTAAGTCGGGTGATGCTGAGGGAATTAGATTAGGAAATGAGACAAAGTAGTAGATGAGTTTTGCTATTTGGGGAGCAAAATAACTGATGATGGTCGAAGTACAGAAGATATAAAATGTAGACTGGAAATGGCAAGGAAAGCATTTCTGAAGAAGAGAAATTTGTTAACATCGAGTATAGATTTAAGTGTCAGGAAGTCGTTTCTGAAAGTATTTGCATGGAGTGTAGCCATGTATGGAAGTGAAACATGGATGATAAATAGTTTCGACAAGAAGAGAATAGAAGTGTTCGAAATGTGGTGCTGCAGAAGAATACTGAAGATTAGATGGGTAGATCGCATAACTAATGAGGAGGTATTGAATAGAATTGGGGAGAAGAGGAGTTTGTGGCACAACTTGACAAGAAGAAGGGACCGGTTGGTAGGACATGTTCTGAGGCATCAAGGGATCACAAATTTAGTATTGGAGGGCAGCGTGGAGGGTAAAAATCGTAGAGGAGACCAAGACATGAATACACTAAGCAGATTCAGAAGGATGTAGGTTGCAGTAAGTACTGGGAGATGAAGAAACTTGCACAGGATAGGGTAGCATGGAGAGTTGCATCAAACCAGTCTCAGGACTGAATACCACACCAACAACGAGCTGTAATTGGAATATTAAGAGGATTCCAACAAAAGCCGGAACTGATGGTGAGGCAACTTGAATTCTCTGACTTTTTATTCTCTTCATCTTCTATAAGAGATTGCACTACATAGGGACTGAGTGGTAAGAAGCTTGAACGCCGCGATCGATCCTGCTGCACACGATCTATATACACACATCAAAAAAAGTTTTGCATCAACCCGGTTCCCATAACTCCTGAATATAGACGTTGACTGTGGGTATTATATCACAGACACAGACCCTTTGACTGTTCAGCGTTGTCACTAAATAACCATGCACAACAGCGCCTATTAGACGGAGGGGATTCGACAGCCGATCAGTTCCAGTCATTCCACCAGGAAGGACGTACACGGCTCGTGTTGTCTGTAGTTCAACCATGCCTAGACGGTCAATACCGCAGTTCGTTCGCGTCCGCATTGTTACTATGTGCCAGCAAGGGCTCTCAACAAGGGAAGTGTCCAGGTGTCTCGGAGTGAACCAAAGTGATGTTGTTCGGACATGGAGGAGATACAGAGAACAGTAACTGCCTCGCTCAGGCCGCCCAAGTGCTACTACAACAGTGGATGATCGCTACCTACGGATTATGGCTCGGAGGAACCCTGACAGCAACGCCACCTTGTTGAACAATGCTTTTCGTGCAGCCGTAGAACGTCTTGTTACGACTCAAATTGTGCGCAATTGTGTGACGAGGTCCATCTTTGCAACCACGACACCATGCAGCGCGGTACAGATGGCCCCAACAACATGCCGAATGGACCGCTCAGGGTTGGCATCACGTTCTCTTCACCGGTGAGTGTCGCATATGCCTTCAACCAGACAATCGTCGGAGCCGTGTTTGGAGGCAACCCGGTCAGGACGAACACTGTCCAGCGAATGCAGCAAGGTGGAGGTTCCCTGCTGTTTTGGGGTGACATTATGTGGGGCCGACGTACGCGCTGGTGGTCCTGGAAGGCGGCGTAACGACTATACGATATGTGAATGCCATCCTACGACCGATAGTGCAATCATATCAGCAGCATATTGGCGTGGCATTCGTCTCCATGGACGACAATTCGCGCTCCATAGTGCACATCTTGTTAATGACTTCCTTCAGGATAATGGCATCGCTCGACCAGAGTGGTCAACATTTTTCAGACATGAACCCCATCGAACATGCCTGGGATAGATTGAAAAGGGCTGTTTATGGACAACGTGACCCACCAACCTGAGGGATCTACGCCGAATCGCCTTTGAGGAGTGGAACAATCTGGACCAAGACTGCCTTGATGAACTTGTGGATAGTTGATACGACGAATATAGGCATCCATCAATGCAAGATGACGTGCTACTGGGTGTTAGATGGGGGTTGTTTGGGGAAGAGACCAGAAAGCGAGGCCATCGGTCTCATCGGATCAGGGAAGGACGGGGAAGGAAGTCGGCCGTGCCCTTTCAGAGGAACCATACCGGTTCAAATGGCTCTGAGCACTATGGGACTTGACATCTGAGGTCATCTGCCCCCTAGAACCGCTCGGCCACAATGGCCGGCCGAACCATCCCGGCATTTGCCTCTAACGATTTAGGGAAATCACGGAAATGGGAGTCAGGTGTGCTAGCCACTGCGCCACCTCGCTCGGTTGTATTATAGGCACCGGTGTGTATAGCAATCTGGACCACCACCACCTCTGAAGGTCTCGCTGTATGGTGGTACAACATGCAATGTGTGGTTTTCAAGAGCAATAAAAAGGGTGGGAATGATGGTTATGTTGATCTCTATTCCAATTTTCTGTACAGGTTCCGGTACTCTCGGAACCGGGTGATGCAAAACTTTTTGATATGTGTATGAGGCTAACCTCAGCAACGAACTACAAGCTTCGATGCCTAGCCCGCATAGCACCACGTGAAGCCCGCCGACTAACACAATCCTTTTAATTTTCAGTCAACTGTGAGCATCTCCAATTAGTACTTTAATATACTTTCGCCATATGACCAAAGGCTTTGTTTAACGGGGCCAAGCCGGGATTGTATAGAAGATAATGGATAAAAGTGAATCCTAGGTGTCGGACTGTTACCCAGCGCTCATGTGTGGTCGGACTTCGTTATTCTGAAGGAAAGGGTGTGGACGAACTCATTCTAATTCAAAATTTGATTACAGCATGTTGTTTCTCATGCTCCGACGTAGTTACATTACACACAGCAGTGTTACACTCTACAGTTTAATCCCTTTCTTTGCGGCAGAGGGCTGCAAATATATAGATATGAAGAATAAAGATATAGGATGTTAAGAATGGCTGTTTTATTGAAAAATCTGTAAGTTTCACATAACAAATCCGAACTACTTTTTCAGTATGTCATCACAATAATGTCTCCTGGTACCTAGTGCTTTACCATAATAAGCAAGAAATTACAGTTCAGAATAATAAATCATTTAAAAAGCATTCGTCTGCTAGTGACTCATCCAACTGATTTAAGGACTGTAATATGAACAAAGTGTCATTACTTTGACAGTGTCGTATTCGGCATGATATTAAATGGAAATGTGCTGTCGTCATTATCAACACTTCGCTTTGCAATATGGTTGTGATCACAGTTCTGTAGATTCTGGTTATGCTGGCGTATAGATATGGAGAATAAAATCTATTTCTTATCGAGAAAGACTTCCTGTTTTTTATAGTGAAGGGCCCAGCCTTTTTTGCCTTGGCTAGTGCAACTTTCTGTGGTTTGCCAGTTCTATCTGTGGCTTCACGAATCGCATCAGATTTGTTGCTGACAGCTGAAATGGTCATCCTGGGGCAGAGCGCCTTTTCCTTGCTGGAATGTTGTCTGCAGCCAGTCAATGCACAAGACCATCCACATAGGCTACCAACTGAAAAGTACATGTGTTACATGAAGTTTATAATTTTCTGTTATTCATTGCTATTCATGAGCCTTACTTCTATGCTAATTCATTCTCAGAAAGGTAGCAGAGAAATTTGGAAATCGCTGTAATTATTTAAACAGAAAAATATGTTGTGGTGGGTGATTTCATGACCTCCATGACCCTGCTACCCCCATAATGCCCCTCTTCCCCTGCAACTTGTTTTGTGTCTGTAATTTGGTTCACATATTACTTATCGTCTAGAAACAAGTACTGTGGGAATTCCATAGGGTTGGGAGTGGTTGCAAAAAGTGTTGGTAATGCCTGACATTTAGGCTACACTACACAACTGGCATGCTACGCAGTTAATATCAGAAAGCGTTCTCATAGATATATGTGTGGATGCACACATCTGAGCAGAGAGAAAGACAGGGAGGAGGAGGAGGAGACAGATTGTGAAAGGGTGAAGGATGAGATGGACAGAGAAATAGAGGGGAGAAGGAGTGGAAAGACAGAGAGATGGGATGAGGAGATGGAAGTCAGAGGGAAAGGGATGAGATGGGAGGAGGAGGAGATTAGTGTTTAACTTCCCATCGACAATGAGGTCATTAGAGACAGAGCACAAGCTTGGATTAGGGAAGCATGGGGAAGGAAATTGGCTGTGCCCTTTCACAAGAACCATCCCGGTATTTGCTCAAAGTGATTTAGGGGAATCACGGAAAACCTAAATCAGAATGGGTGGACGCGGGTTTGAACAGTCGTCCTCTCAAATGCGAGTCCAGTGTACTAACCACTGCACCACCTCGCTCGGTATGAGATAGGGACAAGTTCAGGTGATGAATAGACAGAGAGGAGGGAGGAGGAGATGGACAGATAGAAGTGGGAGGATGAGAGGTGTGGAGAGGAGGGAGGAGGAGATGAACAGAGAGGGGAAGGGTAAAATGGAGAAAGGGAGAGAGAGACAGAATTAGTGAGAGAGAGAGAGATAGAGATAGAAGTGGGAGGAGGAGATGATGAAGAGAGAGGAGAAGGGATAAACAGAGGAGGAGGAAGAAGGAGAAGGAAAGAGAGAGGGAGGAGAAGGAAATGGATGGAGAGAGGTGGAGAAGAGATGTGTGTGCTGTATACACATGTGGGCAGTGTTGGAGATAGAAGGCTAGTGTATTTATAGAAATCAAGTATGTATGTTGCACATCTCCTTCTACATAACTGATTCGATTTCAGCGAAATGTGGTACACATATAATTTGCTGTCTGGAAAATAACGCTATGGTGGTGGTGGTGGTGGTGTTAGGGCCGAAAAGAAAGTGCCTTAGAAGCACAAGTCAGGAACATCATCAGCCCATTGGTCCCATCTCAACATATACATACTTTGAGGGTAATATCCCTTACCATCACTAGTGGTAAGGGTGAGATTCTGTGACGTGAAAAAAAATATTAATAAGATCCCATAGTAGTACAGAATCCGCTTTTGAGATCACTAGACCCATTGGTTACAGTCGTGATGACGTTTCGCTCCTAGGGTCGGGAGGAGTTAGGAGGGGAGGGGGGCAAGACAATGACATATTAGCCCTATAACGCTTGAAGTAGTTTCTACCAAGCTGTCTAATAAAGTTACTGTGACAGTTAAAATGGTTCTGAGCACTATGGGACTTAACATGTATGGTCAGCAGTCCCCTAGAACTTAGAACTACTTAAACCTAACTAACCTAAGGACATCACACAACACCCAGTCATCACGAGGCAGAGAAAATCCCTGACCCCGCCGGGAACTGAACCCGGGAACCCGGGCGCGGGAAACGACCACGAGCTGCGGACTTACTGTGACAGTGAGACACCCATACAGGTGAGCATGGGGGTAGAAAGGTGTGGTACAAAAGCATGAATCTTGGATTCCCGCAGCGATAATAAGCAAATTTGGTATTCGCATTACTGATTATTTACATAAAAATACTGAGAAAGTAAGATACACCCTAGTGCTCCTAGAGTTGGGGATAGGAGTGACAAGAGGTGACATGTAAGAATGTTCAAGAATGACCTGTTGATATCTGGTTCCTGAGCTTATGTGACTTGGTATACTTTAAACGTATGAAGCGCAATCTGTCTTAGTTGCGTTTTTCACTGTGTCAACCAGATCGCAAGAATGAGCACTGCAGCAAGTTAATAATTTTTTCTGCATGTTTAGAGTCAAAGATCACGCCACATGGCTGAATACCACAGATACGTTTCGCGTTCTCTTTAGAGTCGCATTGTGTAAAACAGTTGCCGGTGTGAAATATTTGTGACACACGCATATTCTTATGTCAACAACGATAGGATAGCGCCCAAACAGCGAGACGTACGCACGGTTTTCTGCCAGATATAAACCAGAACCTGGGAATGAAGTGCCTGAATTCCTCGAGAGGCCTGACACGCTTCATAACTGGTCACAGGCCTTGCACTGCCTACCGGCGTCGAACTGGTAGAAGAGAGACCTCCGATTGTGCCTGTGGTGAAGAATGTACGCCAGAACTACAGTTCTGGATATGTCCACTGTATGCCGATGTTGCCGATACTTATCGGTAGCAACTGAATCGGAAGGAAGACTCATTATTAAGGAGATACTGTGTTGCGATACAAAGTGACAGATCTTGGACAGCAATACTGACGATATTTCAAGAAAGGCTTGAGTAGCGCTTCATCTTATCAACCAAACCCCGCTTACTGCAATACGAGAGATTGCGACAGAAGATCGAAAAGCAACGCAGCGAAGGCAGCAGAGGTCAACAGTTGCGACAGAAGAAGTACTGTCAACACCGTATGAGCAGCCTTCGTAGCAAAACAGGAGAGAAACGCAGCCGTGAGCCGCGAGTGTCTCACCAACGAAGGAATCAGAACGGGGGTGACGTGGGCCGGCGTGTGACGGTGCTCGTTGCCGGCAGCAACGATGCTCCCTCGAAACAGGGAATCCTTCCCTGCAACCAAGTGAGGCAACAAACAGTGAAAGGGGCAGAGACAACCACATCGTCCTCCAAGTGCTCAAAGAACCGGCAGGCCTTGCATATGGACCGGGGAGATTAGAGCATTGCGGAATCTCACAGACAACAACTGGAGCTTTATCATAATAGTAGACATAGATTTAGTAGTACGGGTAGTTTTTATTCATAGTACGAGGGTCGTTCAATAAGTAATGCCCAACTTTTTATTCTCAGAACATGTTTATTGTTAAGAGTCAGAAAAAAATGGTTCAAATGGCTGTGAGCACTATGGGACTTAACATCTGAGGTCCCCTAGAACTTAGAACTACTTAAACCTAACTAACCTAAGGACATCACACGCATCCATGCCCGAGGCAGGATACGAACCTGCGACCGTAGCCGTCACGCGGTTCCAGACTGAAGCGCCTAGAACCGCTCGGCCACTCCGGCCGGCTGAGAGTCAGAATTCGGTGACAATACGAGGTGTGGCTAGAAAAAAACCGGACTAGTACTGGTGAAACAATAAAACGAATGCAATAAGGCTGAAAGTCGCGTGGCCTGTCAAGTGACTCTCGCTCCGCCTACTGCTCGAGTTTCATCTGCCTCCTGCACTCAGTCTGCCCGTGGCGTCCGTTTTAAGTAGTTGACGTTTTGTCTGTGCGTCGGAAAATGTTGAGTGTACAGAAAGAACAGCGTGTTAACATCAAATTTTGTTTCAAACTAGGAAAATCTGCAAGTGAAACGTTTGTAATGTTACAACAAGTGTACGGCGATGATTGTTTATCGCGAACACAAGTGTTTGAGTGGTTTAAACGATTTAAAGATGGCCGCGAAGACACCAGTGATGACACTCGCACTGGCAGACCATTGTCAGCAAAAACTGATGCAAACATTGAAAAAATCGGTAAACTTGTTCGACACTTTCCTTGTCAACTCCTGTTAACTCAGACACTGCTCTGATTGTGAAACGGCGATCTTGTCTAACAAGTTTACCGATTTTTTCAATGTTTGCATCAGTTTTTGCTGACAATGGTCTGCCAGTGCGAGTGTCATCACTGGTGTCTTCGCGGCCATCTTTAAATCGTTTAAACCACTCAAACACTTGTGTTCGCGATAAACAATCATCGCCGTACACTTGTTGTAACATTACAAACGTTTCACTTGCAGATTTTCATAGTTTGAAACAAAATTTGATGTTAACACGCTGTTCTTTCTGTACACTCAACATTTTCCGACGCACAGACAAAACGTCAACTACTTAAAACAGACGCCACGGGCAGACTGAGTGCAGGAGGCAGATGAAACTCGAGCAGTAGGCGGAGCGAGAGTCACGTGACAGGCCACGCGACTTTCAGCCTTATTGCATTCGTTTTATTGTTTCACCAGTACTAGTCCGGTTTTTTTCTAGCCACACCTCGTATACATGAACATGTCCATGTCATATTTTTCTACATAGTCTCCGTCCCTTTCTACGGCCTTACACCAACGATGTGGAAGAGCATGTATTCCTTGCTGGTAAAGCTCTTGTCCTGTGCACCTCTTTGAATATCCGACAGTCTCGATCATTGCAAACGCACTTCCAATGCTGAGCCAATTGTCGAGCTATGATGCGCCGGTCGGCACGAGTAATGGCATGCGCACGATTCAGCATGCCTGGAGCAGTGGCCGTGGCAGGACGTCCCGAGCGTGGCTGACCATGGAGCTCTGTTTCTGCATTTCCTGAGGCTGTAACTTCCTTTATCCATCGCCCAACTGTACTCCTATCAATTGCAGCATCGCCATACACTGCACACAAACGTTTATGGATGTTCACCACGGTTTCTTTTTCTGCACACAAGAATTCAATAACAGCAAGCTGCTTGTGATGTGAGTCGTATGCAGAAGCCATTTTAACGCTGTGCTACGGCTCTGCCGTCTGCCAGAACGGTTCCAAACTTCACCGGCGCACGGAACAAATATCAAATGTGAAGCAACAACAAGGACTTTTGTCTATGTGTATTAATGGCTTTTTGAAAAATGTGGAGCATTACTTATTGAACGACCCTCATACATACACTACTGGCGTTTAAAATTGCTACACCACGAAGATAACGTGCTACAGACGCGAAATTTAACCGAAAGGAAGAAGATGCTGTGATATGAAAATGATTAGCTTTTCAGAGCATTTATACAAGATTGGCGCCGGTGGCGACACCTACAACGTTCTGACATGAGGAAGGTTTCTAATTCTAACCGATTTCTCATACACAAACAGCAGTTGACCGGCGTTGCCTGGTGAAACGTTGTGATGCGTCGTGTAAGGAGGAGAAATGCGTACCATCACGTTTCCGACTTTGATAAAGGTCGGGTTGTAGCCTATCGCGACTGCGGTTTGTCGTATCGCGACATGCTGCTCGCGTTGATCGAGATCCAACTGTTAGCAGAATATTGAATCGGTGGGTTCAGGAGGGTAATACGGAACGCCGTGCTGGATCCCAACACCCTCGTATCACTAGCAGTCGACATGACAGGCATCTTATCCGCATGGCTGTAACGGATCGTGCAGCCACGTCTCGATCCCCGAGTCAACAGATGGGAACGTTTGCAAGACAACAACCATCTACACGAACAGTTCGACGACGTTTGCAGCAGCAGCATGGACTATCAGCGCGGAGACCATGGCTGCGGTTACCCTTGACGCTGCATCACAGACAGGAGCGCCTGCGATAGTGTACTCAACGACGAACCTGGGTGCACGAATGGCAAAACGTCTTTTTTTCGGATGAATCCAGGTTCTGTTTACAGCATCATGATGGTTGCATCCGTGTTTGGCGACATCGCGGCGAACGCACATCGGAATCGTGTATTCGTCATCGCCATACTGGCGTATCACCTGGCGTGTTGGTATGGGGTGCCATTGGTTACACGTGTCGGTCACCTCTCGTTTGCAATTACGGCACTTTGAACAGTGGACGTTACATCTCAGATGTGTAACGTCACGTGGCTCTACCCTTCATTCAATCCCTGCGAAACCCTACATTTCAGCAGGATAATGCACGACCTCGTGTCGTCAATGGTGGCCGAGCAACTGGCTCGTCACAATATGCCAGTCACTACTTTTGATGAACTGTGGTATCGTGTTGAAGATGCATTGGCAGCTGTACCTGTACACGCCATCCAAGCTCTGTTTGACTCTATGCCCAGGCGCATCAAGGCCGTTATTACGGCCAGAGGTGGTTGTTCTGGGTACTGATTTATCAGGATCTATGCACCCAAATTACGTGAAAATGTAATCACAAGTCAGTTCTAGCATAATATCTTTGTCCAATGAATACCCGTTTATCATCTGCATTTCTTCTTGGTGTAGCAATTTTAATGGCCAGTAGTGTATTAGAAAAATGGTTTAAATGGCTCTGAGCACTATGGGACTCAACATCTATGGTCATAAGTCCCCTAGAACTTAGAACTACTTAAACCTAACTAACCTAAGAACATCACACAACACCCAGTCATCACGAGGCAGAGAAAATCCCTGACCCCGCCGGGAATCGAACCCGGGAACCCGGGCGTGAAAAGCGAGAACGCTACCGCACGACCACGAGCTGCGGACAGTGTATTAGAAATCGTTGTTGTGATGGAAGGTAGTACTGCGTAGGAAAAAATTAAGAATTAATGTATACTGCATAATTTGTGTAAGAATCAGTACATCCTGTGTTTAAATTATAGCTAACAGTCTACAATGGAATGGAATAAATACTGACATGAACGAAACGCGCGCACATCCTAGAAGGAAGTCGGTCCTGCTCAGTGTGTAAAACAACGAAGCAAGACGGCGTGCCGAGCGGGTTTGCGAGCGCTGACCCGTGTGCCTGTGAGCTGCCCGCGGGCCATTAGGCCAGCGTCCGCCGTCAGGCCATATATCCTGGGCGGTGCGCGTTTTACGGACACGAGACGCATCACCGACGGCAGCAGGCGAAAAACTGCGGTGGCAGCGGCCACGCTGCGGACACAGCGGCGCTATCCGGCTAAAGTGCGTGTCGTGCGTGTCGTCCTGTCCGGCCCTGACAGCCGACGCACACTGACCAACTCCACGTGTGACAGCAAGGTGTGGCGCAATATCTAAACCATAATGTACCGTTAAAAAAAGGACTGTGCATCTAAAAGACTGGTAGCAGGCGTAACCTGACCCCTACTAATCGATTATGTGATAATGTGACCGCGGACACGTATGCCTAATGAACTTGACTTTAGACGAGGCAATGACGAAAAGGGGTACCAATGACTCAAAGAAACCACAACAAAACTAACTGAAGGAATGGGAAATTAACTGATCGGCCGCCACCCAAATTGGGCACTGTCTGTCCGATATCTGACCAATATCGCAGCAATGAACAGCAATGAATACGCAACCGTTTGGAGGTACGTTTGCCGACAGATGGTTAACAAAAGTTTCTGACAACATATCACGTTACGGAATAAGTCTAAAGAAAAGAGTTATCTCATAGTCTTAAAACTCACATATGTTAATCTGGAACACTCATTAAACCCGTTATTAAAAAGCAAAAGATGGTAGCTCTTTTGTTAAGACAGTAATTTACGTAACCTCAGATTATCGTTTAGTTACGTGCACTAAATTTCTGAACGTGGCAGGCTATGTAGTTTCGATAGATTGTAATTACTATGAAAATTTACTACATCAAATAAGCAGCTATTGGCTGTGAACAGATTGACAACGCCAAACACGAACTGTGTCAGTACACAACGGCATTATTACAATACATACAATATGAAATATGTGAACTTCATTTATTTTGATTTGCGGTTCCCAGAATTACTTTTTTTTTTAGTTTAGTTTATTTTGTCTTCACTTAATTAATAAGAACGATTTTGCCCCTAAATATTATTGAACAACACACTGATAACTTATTGTGGCTTCATTATTAATTACTTTCAATTAACATTTTAGCAAACAAACAAAACTGGAAATAATTTTTTATAATTTTCTTTAAGCTGTCTAAACAACGACACTGGAGAATTCAATAACTGGGAAGGAATGGGACCCCAAGTAGATCACAATGACAGAGGATAATGACTAGCCAGGTACCTACGGATTTTACATACAACACTTATTATAGTAATAACTTTCACTGGGAATGTCACTGGGTAGCGCCGCACAAAAATTCTACTGCAAACGAGAATAATATAACCTTACAGTTAGTTGCAGATGTTAAGCCGTCGTCTCCATAGTCGCCTCCAATACCCCCTTTGCTCCATATAATATTGCGGGCAAACCTTGATTTGCCATGACCAATTATGGGGCGGGATGTTGTTGTTATTGGAGCCTCTTACATCTCGCCACACTCGTCATGCTCTTGGTGCCTCGATAGCAACATCTGCGCCTCGCATAGGCCCGACAGTGCACGCCACTTCCGTGTGTTCACTCTCTGGTGTCACAAGCAAGTAAGTCACCTTGCACGCTCTGCTCACTAATTCCGAATGTGAATTAATCTGGGTGAAATTGAGTATCAAAGAACGGTCAAAAATGGTGATCGGATGCTTTTATAGATCACCTGGGTCAGGATCTGTAGTTGTAGAGCGCTTTAGACAGAACTTGCAGAATATCATTAGTGATTTTCCCGATCATGCCGTTGTAATAGGACGTGAATCCAACTTGCCAGGTATAGATTGGGAGTGTTATGCCATCTAAACTGGTGCTAGAGGCAAGGATTCCGGGAATTGTTCTGGATGTCTTGTCCGAAAATTACCTTGAGCAGATAGTTACAGAACCAACTCGTGAGGGTAACGTCTTAGACCTTTTGGTAACAAACGGACCTGCACTTATAGAAAAAGTTAATGTAGAGGAAGGTATCAGTGATCATAAGGCTGTGACAGCATCTATGATGACGGGTCCTACATGGAAGGTTAAGAAAGGTAGGAAGATATATTTGCTCAGCAAGGGTGACAGGATACAAATTTCAGAATATCTCAGCAGTCAGCATCAAATACTCTGTTATGACGACGAAGATGTGGAGAACAAATGGAAAAACTTCTAAGGCATCGTTACATATGCCCTAGACAAGTATGTTCCGAGTAAGGTTTTAAGAGATGGGAAAGATCCACCATGGTTTGATAGCCGTGTTAGAAAAGCGCTACGTAAACAAAGAGCATTTCATCTCAGATTCAAGAGAAGTAAAGACCTCGCTGACAAACAAAAGCCGAACGAAGCGAAAATGAGAGTAAGGAGAGCAATGAGAGAAGCGTTCAATAATTTTGAAAGTAAGACGTTGTCAACCGACCTGAGTAAAAACTCTAAGAGATTTTGGTCGAATGTAAAATTATAAGTGGATCAAAATCATCTATTCATTCTCTCAGCGACCACACCGGCACCTAAACGGAAGATAACAGATAGAAGGCCGAAATATTGATTTCGGTCTTCCGGAGTTGTTTCACAGTCGAAGATCGTAACACTGTACCTCTTTTCAATCGTCGTACGAACGTCGAAATGGCAGATATTGATATAATCGATAGCAAAGCAACTACAATCGCTTAGTTGTTGAAAGGGGTCAGGATCAGATGAGACACCTATAAGATGCTATAAAGATTATGCGAAAGAACTTTCTCCCCTTCTAGCAGTAATTTATAGTAGATCGGAACGAAAGGTACCTAACGACTGAAAAAAGTGCAGGTCATTCCCGTTTTTAAGAAAGGCCATAAGACACATCCACACAATTAGAGACCTATATCGTTGGCGTCAATCTGTTATAGAATTATGGAACATGTTTTATGCTGAAGAAGTATGGCGTTTTCGGAAAATGAACATCTCCTCTATAAAAATCAACATGGATTTCGGAGGGATCCTGCGAAACTCGGCTCACTCTGCTCTTCCATGAGATCCACAGCGCAGTGGAGTACGGCGCTCAGGTTGATGCCGTGTTCCTTGATTACAGTAAGGCATCTGACACCGTCCCGCACTGCCGTTTAATGAAAAAAATACGAGCTTACGGAGTATCGCAGCAGACTTGCGATTGGATTCAAGACTTTCTTCCAGACAGAACTCAACAAGTCGCTCTTAACGGAACAAAATCGACAGATGTAAAGGTTGTATCCGGGGTAACGCAGGGAAGCGTGATGGGACCGTTACTGTTTACAATATATATATATATATATATATATATATATATATATATATATATATATATATATATATATATATATATATGATCTAGTAGAAAGCGTCGGATGCTGTCTAAGGCTATTCCCAGACAAAGTAACAACGCCAGAAGATAGTAAGAATCTGCATAACGACCTGCAGAGAATTGATGAATGGTGCAGACTCTGGCAGTTGCCCTGAACGTAAATGAATGTAACATCCTGTGGATACATAGGAAAAGAAATCCACTACTTTACAGCTACACTATTGATGACAAACAGCTGGAGACAGCGTCTACCGTGAAATATCTAGGCGTAACTTCCCAGAGCGACCTTAAGTGGAGTGGCCACATAAAACAGATAGTGGGAAAAGGAGATACCAGATTCAGATTCATCGGAAGAATCTTAAGGAAATGTAACTCATCCACGAGAGAAGCGGATTATAAGGCGCTTGTTCACCCGATTCTTGAGTATTGTTCATCTATCTGGGATCCCTATCAGATAGGACTGATGGAGGAGATGCAGAAGATCCAACGAAGAGCGGCGCGTTTCGTCAAGGGACCGTTTAGCTGGAAAGAGAGCAATACGGAGATGCTAAACAAACTCTACTGGCAGACGTTACAAGAGAGGCATTGTGCATCACGGAGAGATTTACTATTGAAATTTCGGGACAGCACTTTTCAGGAGGAGTTGGACAACATATTACTTCCCCCCGCATACATCTAGCGTTTCATCATGAGGAGAAAATTCGAGAAATTAGAGTCAATACAGAAGCTTGCAGACAATCATTCTTTCCAAGCATTATTTTCGAGTCAAACAGGGTTGGAGGGATCAGATAGTGGTACCGAAAGTAGCCTCCGCCGCACACCATTAGATGGTTTGTGGAGTATGATGTAGATGTAAATGCCAATGAATTCCTTTTCCTAACTTTCCCTAACGACACTAACCCAGAATAAATGTATTATAATACAAAATATTTTATACAGGTTACATTCAGCACATAGCACAGTTATAATGAACCATAGTGTCTGCAGATTTTCAGAATAAAATAAGTACATCATATTGACAATAAACATAATGGGCAATAATTTTAGGTAGCATACCTGTATTACGGTTTTACAAAATGACTACCAAAACTACCGCACAATATCATTCATCCATAGCTTGACAATCCTACAACGTGTTCTGAGCTCCGTTGTAATTCTCAACGGAACAGTCTCCCTCATAACAACCATCAGTTATTTCGAAAATGCCAGACATGCGAAATCGAATTCGCACTCTTCTCAGATGATGTACTGACAGCCATGGATCAAGGCAAAGACAGGTGGATACGATATTTATGGACATTTGAAAACCATCTGCACCGGTTATAAAGGAATGTAAGATCAAATTGGGTGCCAAATAAAATTTGTGACTGCAGTGAGGGATCTCGGGATGGAGGATGCAGAGATTTATCTTGGAGAGTAAACGACGAGATGTAAAAGTGCCACAGGGAAGTTTTGCAGAACCTTAACTGTGCACATTGTCTGTTAATGACCAGGCTCACCATATGTATGGTAACATAATACTTTTAGTGGGTGATGCTAACGAGTTATAGTGGAATACGCTCCGGAAAAAAACTGCACAGATATATTGTCAGATCTTGATTAGAACTAAAAATGGTGCAAAGATTGACAACTTCCTGTACATGTTGAGGCTCATGAAACAGTGCACTTCACAGAACACAAACTGTGAATTGCTTTTCAATAAGTAATGCAACATATTTTTCTCTGAAAGCAGTTTGGTTTTATTCAGAATTCTAATACACCATATTATTCACCGCTCTTTTGCTTACAATTTTTTTTTCAACATAATCTCAGTTCGTTGCAATGGATTTACGCCACCTTACATGGTCGCAGGGGACCATTCGACTGGCCGACTTCGGATTCAACATCTCGCTGCATCAATAACCTCCACATCATGAACGTACTGCTTCCCGCGGAGTGCATCCTCCATTGGGACAAGCAGATGAAAGCCGGAAGGTGCGAGATCCGGGCTGTAGGGTGGATGGGAATAACAGTCCATGAAGTTTTGTGAGCTCCTCTCAGGTGCGTAGACTTGTGTGAAGCCTTGCGTTGTCATGGAGAAGGAGCAATGCGTTTGCATCTTTGTGGCGGTGAAAACGCTGAAGTCGTTTCTTCAATTTCCTAAGGGTAAAACAATACATTTCCGAGTTGATCGTTGCACGCTGAAGGAGGACATCAAGCAGAATAGCCCTTCAGAGTCCCAGAAGACCGTTGCCATGACTTTACCGGCTTAGGGTGTGACTTTGAACTTCCTCTTCGGAGGAGAAACGGTGTGGCGCGACGCCGTAGATTGCCGTGGTGTTTCCGATTCGAACTGACGAGCCTATGTTTATCTGCTGTGGCGATGCTAGATAAAAATTGTCGCGATCAGCCTTGTAACGCGCAAGCAGTTCCGCACAGATGGTCCTTTTTTGTTCTTCATGTTAGGTGGCAAGGAACTTAGCGGGCACACGTCTTTGAGCACCACAACTGGTGGGCAAGTATGTCAGTACCACCAACAGATATGCCCAGTTGAGCAGCGAGGTGTTCGATTGCGATCCGCCGATCACCTCGAATGAGAGTGTCCAATACTGCAGGAGGCACAGCTGTGTGTGGGCGGCCGGCATGCGTGAGGCGGATAGTTTGCACTACCTTGTTTTAATGATGACAGATGCTTCGCCCAGTGACTCACCGTGCTTTTGTTCATTGCCAGGTCTCTGTAGACATCTGCAAGCGACTATGAATATTTACTACGCTCTAGTTGTCCTCCAAAAGAAGCTCAATGACAGCTCTCTGCTTGGTTACTGACGCCATTTTGAAGACTACGTATAGCGCCGCCACCTATCAGGACCTGATGAAACTATAGGAGCTGAAGTGGGAGTATTCCACGATGTCCCACAACAAATTCCATCTCTTTTTCAATCGAAACTGTCAGAGAAAAAAATATGTGGCTTTACTTACTGAGCGAATCTTGTATCTAAGACTACAATGTCACTTGTTGTCAGTCAACGCTCCCATAAATATCTGAGAGTGATACTTTGTGGGGACATAAAACCAAATGATCACGTAGGCTCAAATGTAAACGAAGCTGGTGGACGACCGGTTCACTGTCAGGATGCTGGGAAAATGCGGTCGGTGCTCCAAGGGATTATTTACAAAACACTTGTGCGACCAGTCCTAGTGTATTGCTGCTCAACTATGTGGGACCCATACCAGATACAACTAAACGGAGATATTGAATATATACTAAGAAAGGTAGCACGAATGGTCACAGGTTTGTCTGACTAACTGAAGAACGTTACGGAGATGGTGGAAAAACTAATTGGCACACACCTGAACAAATAAAATGACTTGCATTTGTTGCTGACTGCAGAATGATTCTACTACCGCCAACGTAGATTTCGCGTAAATATCAAGAGGACGAGAGAAATTAAGTTTCGTACGAAGACATATAGGCAGCCGTTTCTCTCTTGCTCCATTTGTGAGTGGAACGGAAAAGGAAATGTCTAGTAGTGGTGCAAGGTGCCTTCCGTCATGCACCTTATTCTGGCTTGCGGAGTCTGTATGTACATGTAAATGTATATATAGCTACAGAAGCACATATCTAATGAAGACTGTTTTACGCATCACTCCCGTAGAAGCCGTGTAGACTAATTATAGCGTGCACAAGGCCACTGAAGCATTCTTCTCGTCCTCCATGCAAAAATTGAAAGGGAGTAAGCCATAATATATTATACAATAGGAATCACTTCACAATGGCTTGCAGAATATGGGTGAAGATGTAGATGCAAACTGATTCTGAAGTTTCTCGTGGAAGTTTCCCAAGACCCTTCGACATTTATTAAACTCAATACTTCTGGTCTATTGACAGACTTTTTCTTTATTTTTTTACTGTTTCAAAATGAATTTGTGTCCAATATTGCACGTGCTTGTCCACAGCACCGTTTCAGCTAACCATTCCACTCGACGAAATATTTTCTTCCCTCCATACTATTTTTTTGATGGTCGAAACAGAGAAAAGGATAATGGGTTAAAGGTAAGGATTTGACTGGGGTGCTGAAAGCGAACTTCTGCTGCAGCTTCGGATGCGATGCGTAAACTCTGTGTGTATTGCGTAAGAAAAGTTGGTTATTGTTTCATTCTCTTAGAAAGCATCAGTCACAGTAATATCCTATGTGTTGCTATCACTTTTGTCCCCGAGCGAACTGTTTCAGTGCACTGTGGCTGTCGACTACCCAATTTTCCGTTTGCAGTTTTGTCTCCAGTGTGTAACATTGTACTCAAGGTTCATCTACACAGTGATGAAAGAAGTGTTCCGTATTATGTTTAAGCTTTCCCAAAACACGATTTAATAACTTCTCTTTCTCAAGAATGTTTCGCGTAGACTCATTATATGCTCAGTTCCAATTGCATCATATGGTAAGCCACCCAGCTCAACAATTTAACCAACCTTCTACCAATACTGTGGATTTTATCAATAGTTTCTTCAGAAGGAATCATGATCGCTCGTTTAGAGCGTAACGAATCTATAAAATTCGTACAACCGCATTTAAAGTATTTAATCCAACAACATACGATGTTGAGTGCCGATGCAGCCTGCTCATGAACTGTCTTCAATTCAAATTTTATTTTACTTTGTTTTTAATAATGCTTCTCGTAGTTCGTTAAATGTCCTTATCCATTCCTAAGAAGTGTGTCACACTTTACGTAGATTTTCTGCCAATAGACAATGTTTTGTTTCAATTTATGAACAAACATTAGCAATAATAGGGCCATTTAACGTTTTCCATCATTTCAAAGGAACGTAACAGACTGACCAGTCCACTCACATAGCCCCGACTCATCTTCAACAGTAATGCGTCTTACAGAATAGTGTCCTCACGGAAATGTCATACAGTTTCCAGTCCGTGCAGTTTTCCCTAATGGAATTGACCGAACACAAGCAACACACAAAGCTACGCAACTGAATATCACCATCTAGAAAGTCTTTTTCCGGTCCGTTACTTTAGAAAGAGGAAATTCCACCCAAGAGCATATGTTTCTCAGAGATCCTCGAAGCAGTAGGAAACACATGTCGTTCGGCGACGTAGAGTTTGTTACACAGCGCTCCGCATAAATTAACATCCCTCGTGGAACCGCAAGAGCAATTACTCTGAGAGCTTCGCAACACGTGGAACATTTCAACAGCCGCACCCTTTAGCAAAAGGCAGGCAGGTGGAAATTGTCACCCTGACCGCCATACGGACGGAAAGAGAGTAATCAGTTTTCCGTCAGTTTCACGTTAATTAGAAACGATATAACAAATTTCCTGTTCTGGCAAACACTCAGATGTCCGATCGAGCTTCTTTTAACATACTCGCGAAATGGACCAATGTAGAAACCGTTTCTCCATCATAATCTTCGTTTCAACGAATTGCTCTTTACCAGTCATGTCTTTCAGTTATACATTTTAACACAGCGCATCTGAACTCCAGGAAACGTCGTTATCGAACACTCTTCTATATATTCTATATACACTGGACGGTCAGAAAGAGTCTGAAAAGCTTGTAAGGTTGTTGCGGGGTAGGTTGTGCTGAGAAGTAATTGTTAAGACA
This sequence comes from Schistocerca nitens, assembly GCF_023898315.1. Lineage (NCBI taxonomy): Eukaryota > Metazoa > Arthropoda > Insecta > Orthoptera > Acrididae > Schistocerca > Schistocerca nitens. The sequence continues at coordinate 554,938,584 of NC_064615.1, read as the reverse complement.
AAAATGCGATACTTTCCGCCCTTTTCGAGTTAATTAGCACTGAAGTTCGCCGTTGGACGCTCTGATTCAAGCGCCCCACCAGAATCGATGTCGCCAAACGCTTTCTTCTTTTGGTTTCCTAAAACCGAACAAGAGAGCAATGAAAAAATTGGATGTCGACTTTAGTAAGGATCGAACCCGAGCCAAAGGCTGAGCAGTCTCTTTGGTTATCATCTACGCTATGAGACTAACTGACACTAATTGCATCCTCCGGGCAGCTCGATTTTGCGCGTGTAACGACCTGACCCACTAACTGCGATACTAATTAACTTGGAAAGGGCACAACGTATCGCTCTTTTTCTTAACAATTATTTCTCAGCACAGCATACCGTGCAACACCCTTATAATCTTCCCAGACTGCTTCTAACGACCTTGTATGTTATTCTTCAGTACTGAACACATGTCTCTCCAACCACAGTTGCAGATTCTTCGAATGATTTATTTGCTGTAGTATTCAGAGTTTCATTTTTTTAGCTAAATTTCCTTCAGTGCATTATGCAACACATTCATCTGCATGTCGAGGGTTGTGTCACGATTCGTACTGTTTTAAAATCTCAAGGTGGTTGAGTACTGTATAAAGACCACTTGTAGTAATTGCGCAGCGATTATTCCAACTGTCTTGCTCATGAGAATCCGGTTAAGTTGTAATTTTATTCACATAATATTCAGTCATGAATCGCTCAATTGTGTTAAGTGTTCTTGCCATGGACAACATGATCGCATAAAATGTATAAAATCGGAGGTCGTTCGCATTTATAAAAATTGTGTAAAGGATACCTCCAAGCTCGACGTCATCGTGGGCTAACACGAAGTATTTTTCCGCGTACCATTGCGTAACGAATCAGTAGATATATATATGACAATTTAACACAGCGGATGAAGTACAACCAGTTCACTGAATCACTATGAGGTTTCATAAATCATTCATGAGATGGAGTAATTGCATTACTGCATTGGACCATAGAGTGAAAGAAACACGTATTGGTGTTATGCATTAAATACAGTCTAATCTTCATCATTATTTTATTCTTCAGTTTCTCCTGATGTATTTCCTACTCGAAGAGTCCACGGGTGTACTGCCGGCCCATAGTGTCCAGCGGGCACAATATTTCGGCGATGAGACCTGACGATGGCGACATGTCTGATCGCCGAAATATTGTGCCCGTTGGACACTATGGATCGGCAGTACACTGTGGACTGTTCTTCATTATTATTTTATCACATACATGTTAAGGTGCTGTTTTTGATTCCAGTAGAGGATGGAAAAATTCTACATACAGCCACAGTACATTTTTAATCATGTGTCAGTAGAAATGTGCACTCGGTTACAGTGCTTATCTCATAGAGATGCAAAATTAATGTATAGCTGCAACTCACGAATTCCTTGTGTTATCGTTTAGCCTATAAAAAATTCTATCAAGTACTCCCTTCATGGGTCAGTGATATACAAATAATCTACTATTGCTACTTCTACGATTAAGCAGGAACATAGACAACGCTATATCACAGATTAGCTAGCCCGAGTCTATGGTCCACTTGTACCAATTGCTGGAGAACAGTGGGTAAGTCAGTTGGAGAAAAAAAAAACGCTTATCTCAGTATACAATGAAAGCTGTTCGCACGACATTTCGGCGGCTCGCGTGTTGATATCGCAGCATATTAATTCAAACGGCTACACATCTCAATCCTAGAGGCTGAGTGGATCTAATTCCAGGCCTCCCAATACCAGAAAATTCTTAATTGGTCACAAGGAATCGAACGAGAAAAATTATTCGTCATCACTAACGATGATAACCGCGAGACGGTGATGGACTATACCAACGAAATTGAGTGGGCAGTAGATCGGCCCATGGGCACAATTGGGTTTGCGAGCGCTGACCCGTGTGCCTGTGAGCTGCCCGCGGGCCATTAGGCCAGCGTCCGCCGTCAGGCCGTATATCCTGGGCGGTGCGCGTTTTACGGACATGGGGCGCATCACCGCCGGCAGCCGGCGAAAAACTGCGGTGACAGCGGCCATGCTGCGGACACAGCGGCACTAGCTGCTTCCCTCAGATAGCCTTTGCACGTGTAACATCTTGCGTCCAGTGATGACTCTAATGTCAGCTTACACATATCTACATCTACATACATACTCCACAAGCCACTGTTAAGCGCATGGTGGAGCATACTTCACATCCATAATAGCGATTTTCTATTCCATTCCATTCGTGCATTGAGCGATGGGAAAATGACTGTCTGTGTCCCACCGCACTTACGCTAATCACACTTGTCTTATTCTGATGATCCGTACGCCAAATATACGATGATAACAGCAGTATTTTTGCACAGGGTTCCTCGAGTACAGCTTCTCTAAATTTACTCAACAGGTTTTCTCAATATCTACGCCGTGTTTTCCAGTTAAGTTCCAAGAGCGTTTTTATTACACCTCCATCTGGACTATACCATCCTGTTAAGATCATACCAAAGAGTTCTCTGTTTTGTTCGATGTCTGTTTTTGTTTTTGATAAGGATCCCAAACTCTGTAACAATATTCTAAAATTGGTCAAATTGTTTTGTATCCAGTTTCCTTTAGAGACGGACTGACATTTCTTAGAACCCTTTGTACAAATCTATCTTCCATTCGCCTTCCCTGATTCTGATTTTATGAGTTCTTCCCTTTTATATCATTTCTTAATGTTAGTATCAAATCTTTAAAGGTGTGGTGTATTCAAGATGTTCATAATACACACATCAAAGAACGTTTTGCATCACCTTGGTTGCGAGAGTTCCGGAGCTTGTACAGAAAATTGGAATAGAAATCAACATAAACATCATTCCACCCTTTTTATTGCTCATGAAAACCACACATTTCATGTTGTACTACCATATAGCGAGACCTTCAGAGGTTGTGGTCCAGAAAGCTGTACACACCGGTCCTCTAATACCCAGTAGCACGTCCTCTTGGATTGATTCGTCGTGGCATACTATCCATAAGTTCATTAAGGCACTGTTCGTTCAGATTGTCCCACTTCTCAACACAGATTCGGCGTAGATCCCTTACAGTGATTGGTGGGTCACGTCGTCCATAAACAGCCCTTTTCAATCTATCCCAGGCATGTTCGGTACGGTTCATGTATGGAGAACATGCTGACTACTCTAGTCGAGCGATGTCATTATCCTGAAAGAAGTCATTCACAAGATGTGGACGAATGCCTCGCCAATATGATGCCGATATGGTTGTATTATCGGTCGGAGGATGGCATTCCAGTATCGGACAGCCGTTATGGCGCCTTCCATGACCACCAGCTGCGTACGTCGGCCCCACATAATGCCACCCCAAAACAGCAGGGGACGTCCACCTTGCTGCATTCGCTGGAAAGTGTTTCTAAGGCGTTCAGCCTGACCGGGTTGCCTCCTGACACGTCTCCGACGATTGTCTGGTTGAAGGCATATGCGACCCTCATCGCTGAAGAGAACGTGATGTCAATCCTGAGAGGTCCATTCGGCATGTTGTTGAGCCCATCTGTACCGCGCTTCAGGGTGTCGTGGTTGCAAAGATGGACCTCGCCGTGGAAGTCGGGAGTAAAGTGGCGCATCATGCAGCCTATTGCGCGCAGTCTGAGTCGTAAAACGACGTCCTGTGGCTTCACGAAAAGCATTATTCAACATGGCGGCGTTGTTGTCAGGGCTCTTCCGAGCCATAATCCGTAGGTAGTGGTCATCCACTGCAGTAGTAGCCTTTGGGCGGCCTGAGCGAAGCATGTCATTGACAGTTCCTGTCTCTCTGTATCTCCTCCATGTGCGAACAACATCGCTTTAGTTAACTCTGAGACGCCTGGACACTTCCCTTGTTGGGAGCCTTTCCTGGCACAAAGTAACAATGAGGACGCAACCTAATTGCGGTATTGACCGTCTAGGCATGGTTAACTACAGACAACGCGAGCCTGATCGGGTGTCGGACCCCCTCCGTCTAATAGGTACTGCTCATGCACGATTGTTTACATCTTTGGGAGGGTTTAGTGACATCTCTGAACAGTCGAAGGGACTGTGTTTGTGATACAATACCCACAGTCAACGTCTGTCTTCAGGAGCTCTGGGAACCGGGGTGATGCAAAACTTTTTTTTTAGTGCCTACCGCATTTCGGCACCCAATGCTATCAAGGGTTTCTGGTTGTTGGGCGGAAAAACTGTACGCAACCGGGCTCGTGAAGGTAAGAGAGGTAATGTTTAAAGGAACGGCCGGCAACGTGGCTAGGAAGCTCATATTAACGTCGGTCGACTACCCACACAGACCCATAAACTCGCGTGTAATGATGCCGTTATTACTATTGTTACCATTATCATCACTATTATTATTATTATTATCGTTATTGTTACTACTGCTTTAAATCTGATGCGAATTATTCTTTACAGCGTTTTCATTAGACTGATTTGTATACAATATTAGATTCACTGTCAACAATCATGAAAATTCATGCTCCTTTACCCACTCGCTCGTGACTGGTAGCAGTAAGGAAATATGACCCGCACCATCAGCTGCAATATTCATGTAAATGTAACTTTGAAATCAAATTCTGCTATATGGTGCCAACCGTGAAACTTTTTACAGGTAGTATATATCGTGGATTCCATCCAGAGGCGTTGTGTTCAAATATTTATTCTAGATGTGGCAGATATAACTGAGCTGAGGAAACAATAAATTATGGTTTGTACAGGTGATTTTAAGGCTTGACGAACATGAGCATGATTGGATGCCAGTTCAGCTCTACATCCTTCCAAATTTATGTAATGATATCTTGTTCAATCGTAGAGTGTGCTTTCTTCCTGCAGCACAATTTATCCAAAAGAAGTTGACAATAAAGTTGGGTAGTACGGATTTCTTACCATCGCTTACTTCCAGTTCTCGGTTCTCGGCCGTGCCATGGTTTTCAAGGAAGCTCCATAAGAACACAAAAGAGAAAACCTTTATGCACCAGCGTTATTCGGTGGTGCTGTTTCATTAATTGGGTACTAAAGACTTACGTAATTTGTAAATCATACTTTTCCTTGAGCTGTTCTGTTTGTTAGTATACGTCGCAGGAGTGGGGCATTGCTTCCCATATAACTGAGGTGTAAATGGCAGGCCTAGAAGGTAATTACAGGATGTCTAAGATCAAATCTGCCGAAGAAACTCCATACATTAGCTAGTAAAGTTTCATGTTGTGACAAGACTCCTTCAGAATTTATGTAATACGGATGGAAATACTTCTAACCAAAAGTTTCGAGACGCTGCTTGCGGTGACATGAAGAAGCAGGGTGGCTCAGAAAAATTTTCTTTCTCCAACAGAATAAACTGGTCGTCTGCAAGATAAACTGCCGAATCTGGAATACTCCCACCAGGTAATGATGTTCGATATTGATGTGGTGTTCAAAAAACACTTTCCACTTCTGACTGTTCTTCCTCGCTTACACGTATCAATTATTGTCACGTCATCTAAATGTAAGACAGCTGGACACGTGCCTCAAGCACATAGACTGTGAACCGTTCTTTGTTGACTCGACATAGGAAGAGGATAGCTCAACCTGTAAAGATATTTGAATAAATTAATTAAATTTTACAAAAATAACCGTCCGAATAACTCATCAGGCTAAACATGACCAACCGCAAGCCATAGACTCTGTAGTGGTACCAAAAGTGTCAAATCAGGAAAGACAAATTTGCAGAGTCAACTACACATTACGATGGTTCTCCGCTCCTTATAAAGGACCATAAGAATAAACAAAGGAAGTTGGGCGTCAGCCTGCCTCTGCAGCCACATTACCATTACTTATCATGGCGAGTGACCACGCTGCAGAAGGGAATGCAGACCGCATGGCGCCTCTCTACGTCCGTCGGTGACTGACAATTCCCCATTAGAGACGGTGACATAACCGTACATCAGGCTGTCGGACAACCAGGCAGAGCATTCGTCTCAGTGGCGTCCACTGTTCACTGTGGCTGCGGTACACAGTCACTGCACGGTAGAGATGGTAGTGTTACCAATGACAATGGCAATAAAGCGGAGTTCCTAAATACTGTTTCCCGAAATTGCCTCAGCAAACGATACGAAGAAAATAATTCAGAATTCTAATCCAGTTACGGCTTCCAAAATGAGTATCTTAGAAACAGATATATTCAGTATAGCGAAGCAGCTTAAATAACTTAATAACGGGAGGACCACAGGTCCAGACCGTACGCCACTTATGTTCCTTTCAGCGTATGCTGATACAATCCGTCCACATTTAACAGTTAAACACAACCGCTCGCTAGTCGAAAGATCCGTACTTAAAGACTGGAAAGTTGCACAGGTCACACTAATACCCAACGAAGGAAGTAGGACTAATCCGCTGAATTGCAAACCCATATCACTGACGCCGATTTGCAGTGTGTTCGAACACTATGAATCACCCAAAAGAAAACGATCTATTCACACGTAGTCGGTACGGCTTCAGAAAACACCGCTCATGTGAAACACAACTAGTTCTTTATTCACACGAAGAAATCAGTGCTTTCGACTGGTATCTCAAATTCATTCCATAGTTTTAGTTTTCCAGAAGGCTTTTGACACCGTTCCTCACATGTGTCTTCTAACCAAATTGCGTAACCAAGGTGTGTCGACTCAATTGTTTAATTGGATTTGTGATTTCGTATCAGAATGGTCATAACTCGTTGTAAATGACGGACAGTTATCGAATAAAACATAGAAGATGCCACAGGTCTGTTAAAGATATTGTCTACACTACTGGAGTATTTCTGCGCAGTACGGGATCCCTGTCAGATAGAACTGGCGGTGGACATAGAAAAAATTCAAAGAAGGGAACTCATTTTGTACTATCTCGAAATAGGGGAAAGAGTGCCACGGATACGGTACACGAGTTAGTGTGGCAATCATAAAACAAAGGCGTTTTTCCGTTGCGGCTTGATCCATTCACGAAATTTCGATCACCAGCTTTCTTCTCCAAATGCGATGGTTTTTGTTGACGCCCTCGTACTCAGAGAGAAATTATCATCGTAATAAAATAAGCAAAATCAGAGCTCGCAAGGAAATATTTAGGTGTTCGTTTTTCCCTGCTCTGTTCGAGAACGGGACGGTAGAGAACTAGTCTGCAGGAGGTTCGATGAACCCTCTGGCAAGCCCTTTAGTCATGTATTTGTAGAGATGACGTACGGTCAAAGCAAAGAAAGACTTCTCACACTCTCAGATCAACAGCAGAATTGAAAGTATGCTCTCGACGCTAGGCGCCTCGTCACGGTCCGTGCTGCTCCCCCGTCGGAGGTTCGAGTCCTCCCTCGGGCATGGGTGTGTGTGTTGTCCATAGCGTAAGTTAGTTTACGTTAGATTAAGTAGTGTGTAGGCTCAGGGACCGATGACCTCACCAGTTTGGTCCCATAAGACCTTACCACAAATTTCTAATTTTTTTCGAAACTAGTATGGCGTTAACACAAAGCACGCACGAGCGCAGTTGTTTACAGCGTAGGTTGAAAAACGCAGTCAGAGAAGTGGAGATTGCATTATATCATCATTGTGACAGGGTCTTCACTCTGACGTTTGTAGTGCAGATACTGCCATATAATACTTTGCGAGATAACTGTCGATTTGGTTTGATTTTACCATTGACAACCATCTATATTGCTTGTAAACGTCGTATAGTGCGTTAGTCATCTCATCTAAATCCTTTGGTTTTTTCTGTCTCCTGTCACCTTAAAAATACACCTTTTAAACCGGATTAAAAACTAGAGTAACGAACTGTACAGGTTTTTCAACATTTTAGAAACGATCTGGAGCAGCCCGAAAGAATTTGAAACTAAATACGTAATCTAGCACAGTACTGTCTCCAGCAGAAATTTCGATACTTGAAACATCTTCTTTAAGAGGTATGAGCGAACTGTAATTAAGTATGTACGTATGTACTCCGCTTTACCGATGGATTTCACCACTTAATTTTCACACCTCTAGAGGCGTGCTACGGTACTGTGGGACCGGGAGTTCTTTTCGTACCAGGAATGCAGACCTGTATTTGCAAACAAAGGAAAAAATTACTTTTCCGAGGTGAAAATTCAAATTTTACCGCTACTCGCCATAACTGTAGCCACATTTCAATTGTATTGACACAGCAGGGCGGAATTACTTACTCTTCAAAATGAACTGTACTACTGTCAAAGTAACTAATAATTTTAATGAAAAATTGTCGTAATCCAGGCTAGGAGGTTAAAACAGTGAAGTAAGCGGCAAGTGGTAGCAAATTCACAATTATCCCAAGCTGGCCGGGTGGCGTTACAGTCTGGAACCGTTCGACCGCGACGGTGTTGCAGGTTAGAATCCTGCCTCGGGCATGGATGTGTGTGATGTCCTTAGGTTCGTTAGGTTTAAGTAGTTCTAAGTTCTAGGGGATTGATGACCTCAGAAGTTAAGTCCCATAGGGCTCAGTGCCATTTGAACCAATTATCCCAGAAACGGTTCGTTCTCGACCCGTGGTTCGTGAGAAGCTTTTTCTTTCTGGCATCATGTGTTGTATCGTATTGTATTGTGTGGAACTGGGAACCTAGAAACGATGGAGAGACTTCGTCCCCGCCGTAGCCCTCAGTGGTTCACAACCCCACAGCAGGCCACAGCGGTCCACCCACCCCATCGCCGCCCCACACCGAACCCAGGGTTATTGTGCGGTTCTGCCCCCAGTGGACCCCCCCTCCCCCGGAGGAAACGTCTCACACCACACGAGTGTAGCCCCAATGTTTGGGTGGTAAAGTAATTATAGTGTACGCGTATGTGGAGAAAGTGTTTGCGCAGCAACCACCGACATAATGTAACTGATGTGCGGAATAAGGGGAACCAGCCAGTATTCGCCGAGGCAGATGGGAAACAGCCTTGAAAACCAACCACAGACTGGCCGGCACACCGGACCTCGACACTAATCCGCCGGGCGGATTCGTACCGGGGACCGGCACGCTTTCCCGCCCGGAAAGCAGTGCGTTAGAGCGAACGGCTAACCGGGCGGACTCTGTCATCATGTACCTTCATCTGTCATTTTGTGTTACTAATTGTGATTCCACACTCTGTATATTTTGTAACATCAAGTGCGCACAGCCGCCTAGAGCAGACAATTTCTCATCATTATGTGTCCAAATCCTGGTACGCGATAAATGGGTAGTTTGTCAATCCACACACGAATCTTATTACAAAACCTCTGCAGGTCTACACTGAGCTAACAAAAGTCATGGGATAGCGATATGCGCATTTTCAGACGGCGGTAGTATCGCATACGCTAGGTATAAATTGGCAGTGCGTCGGCAGAGCTGTCATTTGTACTCAGGTGGTTCATGTGAAAAGGTTTCCGACGTGATTATGGCTGCACGACGGGAATTAACAGACTTTGAACGCAGAATGGTTGTTGCAGCTAGATGCATGGGACATTCAGTTTCGGAAATCGTTAGGGAACTCAGTATTCCGACATTCACAGTGTCGAGTGTGTGCCGAGAATACTAAACTTCACGCGTTACCTCTCACTGCTGACAACGCAGTGGGTGACGACCTGCACTTAGCGACCGAGAGCAGCGGCGTTTGCGTAGAGTGGTCAGTGATAACACACAAGTAACACTGCGTGAAATAACCGTAGAAATCAATGTTGGACGTACGATGAACGTTTCCGTTAGGACAGATTGGTGAAATTTGGCGTTGGTGGGCTATGGCAGCAGACGACCGACGCGAATGCCTCCACTAACAACCCAACATCGCATGCAGCGCCTCCTCCCCTGGGTTCGTGAGCATATCGTTAGGAACCCAGACGACTGGTAAACGGTGCGGTGGTCAGATGAGTCGCGATTCCAGTTGATAAGAGCCGGTGGTAGGCTTCGAGTATGCAGCAGGCCGCACGAAGCCACAGACCCAATTTGCCAACAAGGCACTTGCAGGCTGGTGGTGGGTCCATAATGGTGTGGGCTGTGTTTACGTGGAACGGGCTGAGTCCTCTGGTCCAGCTGAACCGATCTTTGACTAAAAATGGTTATTTTCGGCTACTTGGAGAGAATATATTTCATGTTCCCAAAGAACGCTAGAGTTTTTATGGATGATAATCCGCCATGTCACCGGGCCACAATTGTTCGCGATTGGTTTTGTAAAACAATCTAGACATTTCGAGCGAATGAACTGGCCACCCAGATCGTCCGGCACGAATACCGTCGAACTCTTCTGGGACATAATCGAGAGCTCACTTCGGGCACAATATTCTGCAATGGCAACGCTTTCGCAATTATGAACGGCTATAGAGGCAGAGCGGCTCAGTATTTCTGCAGGGGACTTCCAACGACTTTTTGCGTCCATGTTGCCTCGAGCTGCAGGTAAAAGGAGGTCCGACACGATATTAGAAGGCATCCCATGACTTTTGCCACCTCAGTGTATATCGCATCACAATATTCTAAGAGATAGTCGCAAATTCCTCTCCTCCTTACCCCTTTCACATCTGAATTTCTTCTGGAGAAAGGAAAAATTTTATTTGGTAACGGTCTTAGGTGATTTCCTAATGTTTTTAGGTGCAAGATTTATACAAAAATATGTAGTCATTTTAAAAACATACTTTGTACACTTGGCTTCATTTTATGGACTAAAATAGCTAATTACGAAATATTTTCTATTATAAACAGTTAAATGATCATTCAATAATTTCCATGCAAAATAACAATAGCAATATTCAATTATATAGTGGAATATAGCGAACCAACCACATCCGTATATTCAGGTGCTCACGAGCTGCTCCGTGCTGCCACGAGCTGCTTGTCAGTATTACATTGACATGCTGACATTTTCATAGTCAGTTGGCAGCACCTTCGCATGATGAAATTTCTTGAACATTCACAAACGTGTACCTCAGTTTTCCATTGAGGGGAAATCTGTTAGCAACAGAACTTTTGTAGTTGAATCTCTGTTGATCCATTATGGATCTTTTGTAGTTGATGTCAGATAAGGACAAAGCTTATAATTAAAATCGAGGTGCGCAGTTGTTCCTCAGCACAGGCGTGTTAACGTAAGAGTACTACATGCGAGAAAATAATCTATTTCAATCTGTCACTGCATTTCAATTGTGCTGACAAATATAAAGGACCCTGTAAATGATCAGATTTGTTTGTCAAATTCGCTCGTTACTAACCATAGGTTTGTCAAATTGCCTGCACATGTACCAACAAAGTTTGGCAATATAAGCTCAGTTTTGAAGAAGATGCTGTTCGCGTAGTTAAATATTTCGGCAGCAGTGGTACTGACTTCCGATGCAGACAAAGAATGTTTTGCACTGATTTTAGTACGGTGTGCACAGAAGAGCGGGAAAACAGGAGCTGGTGCGGGGAATGGCTGAAATTGAATTAACAAATATACCCATCAAAATCTGGTAAGGAAATATTACACTCAGAACTTGATGATTACATCAGCTTTCTCCGAATGAACAGTCAACTTTCTAATAACTTAAAGAGTACAAGAAAATTTATTTTCTTCCAGTTGATCTTCTAATGACAAACATTGTTCGTGGAAGAAGCGCTGAGCTTCGATTTTGTTTTAATTTTCAATCCCGCTTGTACGTTCAGGATAAAATATTGATTTTGTTCTTAACCTCTTCCTGCGTAATATACTGCTGCGAAAGACAACACCTCTACCATTTTGGTCACTGACAGTGCTCTTTTGTTTTTATCCTTGATCGTATTTTTCACAATAGTGGAAGCTCACGATACAGTAACATAAACCGTAATAAAACTCATTTTTGCTAACCATGTGCGGCGAAACATCAATACATACAACATGTGCTACCTTTCAAATCTGCTGTCAGTTGAAATTTTTCGCGGACGCTTCAAACATGAACTAAGATTGACAAACAAGTCAAACAGAGCTGCAAACGGCCAAATATTCTACAAGTTTAATAAAGTTGACAAACTGTTTGATTTTGTACAGGGGCCTTCACACCAGAAAATAAAGTGTTCGCATGTAAATCCGTTGAAATGAATCGATACTTGTTTAGCGAAACCAAACGATTTTCAGCTAACGTGTTTTGTGCGATTTTACAGATTCTACATCGCTCCGTCGAGTGAGCTACTTTTCTCGGGCAAAATTCCCATCTCAGCTAACTAAATTAACTGCGTCGTTGTGTACGTATCTCCCAGAGGAAGTCTGCTCTGGTGATCACTTCAGTATCGGATGTAATGAACTCTGTTCACCCCTAATCTCACACGGTAACTCGCAGATTTTTTTCAAATAACTTGCCTCCGTTACGTGTAGTAAATAAGGCGGAGATTACCCATAAATCCATTTACATTGTAATAGAACTGTTAATAGTGGAGTTTCTTTGCCAGAGAGTGGTTAGCAGCCGAATATTTACTAATGATCTGATTTCTAGAGTAAAGATCGTTAACATATTTGATGTCCGTTTGTGCCTTAAAGGAAATTGTCGTAATAAATTTCAGTTGTACTAATACTAATCTAACAAGGAAATTATTTTGTAATCGCATTTGATGTGAAAATGTCAGTAAATTGCACACTGGGATTGCAAATGTTTTCATCAATGTCCCCAACAACCACATAAAATGCAAATCACACTTTTTAGATGATACCTGAAAATTATGTTGCTATGAGATCAGCATCACGAACGGCTTTGAAAAGATTATGTCAATAGTTTACATAGGGATATGGCCTGTTATCGATGAGGGAAAACAATGGAAAGAGGCTGTGCAACCATACAACGTTAAATGGTATCATGTGTCATTGGAAAACATCTGAAGATGCAAGCAAGAAGAAAATATCGCCAATGAGCGTTCTTTAACATCTGTGAACTGAAAATACTCTAAATTGTCAAATTTATAATATTAACATGATTTTAAAAGTAGATGAAGTTGCTAACGAGTACAGCAGATAAACCTCTGAAATAGATTTGTAAAATAAAAAATACATAGTAGAAGATAAATAAATTCACTGGCAGCACCAAAATGAATTCTTAAACTGATGCCGGAAGAAATAATTCAATGAAGAGAAAAGGTTACATATCGTGAATACAAAAGAACGATGGAAGTAGCTTTGAAGAGAAAGAACAACACATGAAGAACACTAGAACTCGAAACAAATACAAGCTTCGTTTTCGTAATGTAGATATTTCGGTTTCACTAATTGGAAAAACGCCGGACATATATACTCCAAGAACAGCAGTTTTTCTTGTATTCTTGCGATTCAAGCAAGAACAGCTGTTGTGACACTTTGGTGCACTTTACTAACTTCTGGATATATTTCGATGCAGCGTTTGTTCTCACAGATGCATATCAAAGTAGTGATAACTGGCTCTCTGTGATATGTCTATTATTTCGGAGTATTCCCTTTTATACAGAGTGTTTCATGTGCGTAATATGAAATGTCAGCTGCATTATATGTTGCGAGCGCGTCAGCCACCAGCTGTGACGTGTTGTTTTTGTTCTATTACCCCGCACGTGTTACGGCTGCTGGGTAAGACCGTGTAATTCTGTGCACGCTTCCTTTGATACGGGCACACATGTGCAGATTAAAACATTGTACTTACGATTAATTAAAGCAAACAGCGAGATATTTCTGTGGCTACATGCCGCTCATATTTTATTCTTCGTTTTGTAACTAAGTTCTTCCGATTTAACTTTTCTGTGCAGTATTTTTCGACTCATTCAGTGACGTTAGCTTGAAAGAATCTATGAATCCATTATTTTCGTTAGTATCGTGTAATAGAAGTATCTCCTTCAATGTCATTAACTCGCCGTCGATTAAACGTTTAATCTGTGTAACACTGTGCAAAATTTAAGATCTTCCTAGATTACTATATTTAACTATTTATTTTACAGCACTCCGTTAGATAGTGATACAATAAAATGTAGACTGTTTGTTGTATCTGAGATAGCCAACTTTACAAAACAGGGTCAACACATACTTGTATCCTAATTATATGTTTTTTGTACAGGAAACAAGATTCCCATTACGGATAACACTAATATCTGTCATGTCCCTGTTTAAATATTAAAGACTGGATAGAAAACGTACATGTACAGAACAGAAAATTGTCAGCGAAGTTAGCCATCTTCAGATTTCAGTTCCAATACACACTAACAACGATGCAGAACGGCGGCGAGCTTAACTATATATTGCAGTGACATCATGCGTCACACAAAAGGTGAACCACTCAAGGAAACTAAACTTCGAAAAAAAAAAAAAAAACGAAATGCTCAAATTAAAAACACATTGGCAGTTCTGTCATGGACACTGAAGGGTAACATCGGGGAAAATACGATACAAAGAACAAAACAAAGAATACATGGCACTGATAATTGAAGTAACAGCGTCACCTGAAAAATCGAATCGTAAGGAACGCCAGTAACTTGTAAGTTTGGAACGGTCTGACATATCACATACGTATAACAGGAATTTTAGAGAAAAATGTTCTGAAGACTTTCTCCCTGCATCTGTTGTTGCAATTTCTGGCGTAGACTGGCTGAAGACGAACTGAAAACCGTAATATCCACAAAATGTAACACCTTGCGATAAAAAATAGATAAAAAAGAGAGGACATTTAATAGAGAAAAAAGAGGACATTTACTGGTGAGCCAGCTGTCTACTTACATATCATTCAGTTTGTTTATGGACACAGAGCTCGCGCCCCAGATATATCCCATTGGGCTCAGATCAGGCGAATTTGGTAGTGTCTGCTGCTAAAAGCACGGTAGTACGATTCTGATCTTGTGACAAAGACAGTTATCCTGCTGGAAGAGACCATCACCGTCGGGAAAGACATCAAGCATGAAGAGGTGTAGGTAGTCCGCAATAAAGTCCACCGAGCCCGCAGCCGTCATAATGCCCTCTGTTACTACCACAGGTCCCATGCAAGTCCAGGTGAATGTCCCCATAGCACAAAACAGCCCCCACCGGCCTGTGTCCGTGGAGCGGCGCATGTTTCAGACAACTTTTCGACTGGATGACGGCGTATCCGGACACGACCGTCGACCTAGTGTACCAAGAAACGTGATTCACCCTGCCAAACGAATCGTTTCTATTCATACAGCCTCCAGTCTCGATAATCCCGAGACTCCTGCAATCGTAATTGACGAGTGTCGTTGTGTCGACATGAGGACACATACGGGTCGTTTGCCGCGGATTCCCACACTCGTCAACAGTGTACGCTGAACGGTGTGCTCCGAAACATTTCTGTCTCAAGACGAATTTATTTATGCAGTCCTCACAAGGAAGAGAACCCAACTGTCGTCGTGCACATTTTGAATCTATTTTGTTTGTTCCGCGGCCGTTAGCCACTAGTCACTTGAATCAGCAGTTGTCTTGTGACAGCCAGAGCGAGAGGACCAGCAGCAGCGAGTACTGTTTGTATAAAGCGTTTATTTTGCATTTTGTATACGACCTTCCACTAAGGAAGGGATTCTATTAGTGTTTATCTGCTCTGCATAGAAACTAACAGTTCTTGATCGTTAGGAGAGAAATTTATTTTGTACTTATTTGCTGCGCTTAGCTTTTAAATAGTTTTTCTGGGAAAACCTAGTGTAGTTTTCGCGTCTCGTATTTCAGTGAGTGTTTCTTGATTATCAGAGTAGCTCATCAGAAGATTATCTTGGGAATTTGTCACCGTATAGAGTAGGGTAGACATAGTCATGTGTAGGGACTGTGGTTGTTGTGAGCGGACGCAAGGAGAATTGGCCACTCTTCGGGGGCAGGTGGAGGCTTTGTCTGTTAGGCTCATCGAGCTCGAGGCGCAGGCGTCGGCTCGTAGTGGCGTTGGGGCAACTGTGGTGAGACCTATGCCTACTTCGGTGGCCTTGGAATCACATGGAACCCCTGATGTCGCTGCGTCTTCCGGCAGTGAGCATCTTACCGGTCAGCCATCACTCCAGGGTGAATGGCGGACAGTGGTGGGCTCGCGCGTGCCTGGTCGAAAGGCGAAGGTGGGATCTGGCCGCGTGGCAGCTGCCTTACCCCTTTCCAACAGGTACGGGGTGCTTCCTAGTGGTGATGACATCGTTTCCGAGCCACCACAGGATGCCTCGCCTGTTGGGCCAGTGGCCGATTCTCCGGCAAGGTCCCGACAGTCACAGAGGGCGGGCCTATTAGTTATAGGGAGCTCCAACGTTAGGCGGGTTATGGAGCCCCTCAGGAAAATAGCGGGTAGGTCGGGGAAGAATGCCAGTGTGCACTCGGTGTGCTTGCCGGGGGGTCTCGTCCGTAATGTGGAGGAGGCCCTTCCGGCAGCTATTGAACGCACTGGGTGTGACCGGCTGCAGATAGTAGCACATGTCGGAACGAATGACGCCTGCCGCTTGGGTTCTGAGGCCATCCTTGGTTCCTTCCGGCGGCTGGCTGATTTGGTGAAGACAACCAGCATCGCACGCGGAGTGCAAGCTGAGCTTAATATCTGCAGCATAGTGCCCAGAGTCGATCGCGGTCCTCTGGTTTGGAGCCGTGTGGAGGGTCTAAACCAGAGGCTCAGACGACTCTGCGACTATAATGGTTGCAAATTCATCGACCTCCGTTATTGGGTGGAGAACTGTAGGGCCCCCCTAGACAGGTCAGGCGTGCACTACACACCGGAAGCAGCTACTAGGGTAGCAGAGTACGTGTGGCGTGCACACGGGGGTTTTTTAGGTTAGAGGGACCCCCCCTTGGGCGAAACGATAAAATACCTGACGGCTTACCAGAGAGAACATCAGCATCGTTGATAAAGAACGTCCGTCCTCAGAGACCAAAAACAGGAAAAGTTAACGTAATATTGGTAAACTGCAGGAGTATCCAGGGCAAGGTTCCTGAATTAGTATCGCTTATTGAAGGAAATAGTGCGCATATAGTATTAGGAACGGAAAGTTGGTTAAAACCGGAAGTGAACAGTAACGAAATCCTAGACACAGAATGGAATATATACCGCAAGGATAGGATAAACGCCAATGGTGGAGGAGTATTTATAGCAGTAAAGAATTCAATAATATCCAGTGAAGTTATTAGCGAATGCGAATGTGAAATAATCTGGGTTAAGTTAAGTATCAAAGGTGGGTCAGATATGATAGTCGGATGCTTCTATAGACCACCTGCATCAGCAACCGTAGTAGTTGAGCGCCTCAGAGAGAACCTGCAGAACGTCGTGAAGAAGTTTCGTGATCATACTATTGTAATAGGGGGAGACTTCAATCTACCAGGTATAGAATGGGATAGTCACACAATCAGAACTGGAGCCAGGGACAGAGACTCTTGTGACATTATCCTGACTGCCTTGTCCGAGAATTACTTCGAGCAGATAGTTAGAGAACCAACTCGTGAAGCTAACGTTTTAGACCTCATAGCAACAAATAGACCGGAACTTTTCGACTCCGTGAATGTAGAAGAGGGTATCAGTGATCATAAGTCAGTGGTTGCATCAATGACTACAAGTGTAATAAGAAATGCCAAGAAAGGAAGGAAAATATATTTGCTTAACAAGAGTGATAGGGCACAAATCGCAGAATATCTGAGTGACCACCATCAAACGTTCATTTCTGAGGAAGAGGATGTGGAACAAAAATGGAAAAAATTCAGAAACATCGTCCAGTACGCCTTAGATAAGTTCGTACCGACTAAGGTCCAAAGCGAGGGGAAAGATCCACCGTGGTATAACAATCATGTACGAAAGGTACTACGGAAACAAAGAAAGCTTCATCATAGGTTTAAGAGTAGTCGAATCATAGCTGATAAGGAAAAGCTGAACGAAGCGAAAAAGAGCGTAAAGAGAGCAATGAGAGAAGCATTCAACGAATTCGAACATAAAACATTGGCAAACAATCTAAACAAGAACCCTAAAAAGTTTTGGTCATATGTAAAATCGGTAAGCGGATCTAAATCCCCTATTCAGTCACTCGTTGACCACGATGGCACCGAAACAGAGGACGACCGAAGAAAGGCAGAAATACTGAATTCAGTGTTCCGAAACTGTTTCACTGCGGAAAATCGTAACACGGTCCCTGACTTCAGCCGTCGCACGGACGCCAAAATGGAAAATATTGAAATAAACGATATCGGAATTGAAAAACAACTGCTATCACTTAGTAGCGGAAAAGCATCCGGACCAGACGAGATACCCGTAAGATTCTACAGTGATTATGCTAAAGAACTTGCCCCCTTTCTATCAGCAATTTATCGTAGATCTCTGGAAGAACGTAAAGTACCTAGCGACTGGAAGAAAGCGCAGGTCGTTCCCATTTTCAAGAAGGGTCATAAATCAGATGCGAATAATTATAGGCCTATTTCGCTTACGTCAATCTGTTGTAGAATAATGGAACATGTTTTATGTTCTCGTATTATGACGTTCTTAGATAATACAAATCTCCTTCATCATAACCAACATGGATTCCGCAAACAGAGATCATGTGAAACTCAGCTCGCCCTATTTGTCCAAGAAATTCACAGTGCCGTAGACACTGGCGAGCAGATTGATGCCGTATTCCTGGACTTCAGGAAGGCATTTGATACGGTTCCGCACTTACGTTTAGTGAAAAAAATACGAGCTTACGGAATATCGGACCAGGTTTGTGATTGGATTCAGGATTTCCTAGAAGAAAGAACACAACATGTCATTCTTAACGGTTCAAAATCTGCAGATGTAGAGGTAATTTCGGGAGTACCGCAAGGAAGCGTGATAGGACCTTTATTGTTTACAATATACATAAATGACTTAGTTGACAACATCGGTAGCTCCGTGAGGCTATTTGCAGATGACACGGTTGTCTACAAGAAAGTAGCAACATCAGAAGACTCGTACGTACTCCAGGAAGACCTGCAGAGGATTAATGAATGGTGCGACAGCTGGCAGCTTTCCCTAAACGTAGATAAATGTAATATAATGCGCATACATAGGGGCAGAAATCCATTCCAGTACGATTATGCCATAGGTGGTAAATCATTGGAAGCGGTAACGACCGTAAAATACTTAGGAGTTACTATCCGGAGCGATCTGAAGTGGAATGATCACATAAAACAAATAGTGGGAAAAGCAGGCGCCAGGTTGAGATTCATAGGAAGAATTCTAAGAAAATGTGACTCATCGACGAAAGAAGTAGCTTACAAAACGCTTGTTCGTCCGATTCTTGAGTATTGCTCATCAGTATGGGACCCTTACCAGGTTGGATTAATAGAAGAGATAGACATGATCCAGCGAAAAGCAGCGCGATTCGTCATGGGGACATTTAGTCAGCGCGAGAGCGTTACGGAGATGCTGAACAAGCTCCAGTGGCGGACACTTCAAGAAAGGCGTTACGCAATACGGAGAGGTTTATTATCGAAATTACGAGAGAGCACATTCCGGGAAGAGATGGGCAACATATTACTACCGCCCACATATATCTCGCGTAATGATCACAACGAAAAGATCCGAGAAATTAGAGCAAATACGGAGACTTACAAGCAGTCGTTCTTCCCACGCACAATTCGTGAATGGAACAGGGAAGGGGGGATCAGATAGTGGTACAATAAGTACCCTCCGCCACACACCGTAAGGTGGCTCGCGGAGTATAGATGTAGATGTAGATGTAGATATAGCTTGTTGAACAGCCAATATCGAAATCTGCATACCACATAAATTATAGCAGGTACTGGCAAGAAACCTGGGGCTACAAGATGCCAAATATAGACTGTATGAGTACAAATAAAGACAGGAATCCTCGTGCAGATTCGTCCAAACGTGACTGAATGCTGCATCCAGAAACGTTTAAATAATGAAGATAAACTACATTACACACCCACGGCAGTTCAAGTGCGGTAGACATGAAGGTCGACAAGTAATCCGTTCAAAAATGGCTCTGAGCACTATGGGACTTAACTTCTGAGGTCATCAGTCCCCTAGAATTTAGAACTACTTAAACCTAACTAACCTAAGGACATCACACACATCCATGCCTGAGGCAGGATTCGAACCTGCGCGGTTCCACACTGTAGCGCCTAGAACCACTCTATCACTCTGGCTGGCAAACTAATCCGTGGTCTAGACATAAACATCTTTGACAGTGAGTACATCGAATGAAAGTAAGCAGAACAGTGTCATCTTTGAAACATTTTTTTTAAAAACCTCTGATCCCGGCGGAGGTTCGAGTCCTCCCTCGGGCATGGGTGTGTGTGTTTGTCCTTAGGATAGTTTAGGTTAAGTAGTGTGTAAGCTGAGGGACTGATAACCGTAACAGTTAAGTCCCATAAGATTTCACACACATTTGAACATTTTTAAAAACCTCTCTCGTAACAGTTTTCGGAAGATGTTTGAAATTATGCTGATTGAACATCGGTGTAGCCACATCCGACGAAAGCAAATTCGGATTAATTGTTTGAATTTATTTGCTCGAAATTCGAAGGCTCAGACGTGTGGCTGCGAAGACATTGTTCTCTTTGCCACACATTAGCTGCGGACGATAACACTATCGTATCTGTGATGAGCTGTATCGTACTTTCGAATGGAACGGAAAAAGAAAACGTCCGTTGATTGCACTAATTCAGTAAATTTTTCAGGGATCGGCTTCTTCTTAAAATCACTATCTGCTGAAACTCTCTATCCAAGAATCAACCAAAATAAGAGTTCCTCTATAGTGCAAATTTAGCCATAACACATGTTCCGGGTACGCTTTCAGATCCCTTTTTGCCATGTTTGGTGATCTGCTAGCAAATGCTTTCACACTGGATAATTCAGCAAAACTGACAGGTCCCAAGTATTTCTTGTTTGAAAATACATCGTATTACTGGCTTTGCTACCCTTTGACGCATATTTTCATAGAGGTCACTCGTGGCAGTTGTAACCGAAAACTTTTTGACTCCAACGAAGAGATTATAGCCAGCCGAGAATTGCATTGGAAAAATTGTGAACACGGTATGATGATATGGGAGATACACTCGCAGAAATAAGAATTTGAATGGACAAGGGCGATGTTTCACTGACAGGCCGAGAAATTGTCGCATTAGCTACGTGAACTTATACGTCCAACCTAACGAGATGAAGGGTGGCGCTTCCACGAAGGGACAGTAAAAGGAAAACTTGGGTTTCATCACCGTATTGATTGTGACGTAATCTGTAGTGGTGCGGAGGGTGAGCTGAAACTAAATTGCTTCTTTGAGTCACTACTGTAAGTGGCTGACATTTCAGTAATTGTGGTTACAATCGTCACAGAAAAGAAACTTACGAATGGCTATCGCTTTATGGCCCCTCCGAATAGAACGAAGGCCACCGCGTCAACTGCGAAAACGTTATCTGCTACAGTGATGAACCAGAACACGAGAACTGCGCACGGCTAGGATAAATGTCTTCAGGAGACGATGTGGTCACGTAACGTGTTTCTATGAAAAGGGAATGAGAGCAACTGAGGTTCCGGTAATTAGCTTAGTCTCTCGAAGGGTATACAGGAGACGACCCGGCCTACTCTTTTGATGTAACAAACGGATCACACTCAGCCCTGTCGCCGGCCGGTGTGGCCGTGCGGTTCTAGGCGCTTCAGTCTGGAACCGCGTGACCACTACGGTCGCAGGTTCGAATCCTGCCTCGGGCATGGATGTGTGTGATGTCCTTAGGTTAGTTAGGTTCAAGTAGTTCTAAGTTCTAGGGGACTGATGACCTCTGATGTTAAGTCCCATAGTACTCAGAGCCATTTGAACCATCAGCCGTGTCTATCGTGCTCCCTCCATAGTCTACAGCAGAGACGAATCGGATTTGAGCGAGTCACTGACGTGAAATTCGGTGTCATAAACCTGAAACAATAAATAATCTCCTTCTGGTACTGTTCTGCCTGAGGATTAAAAGCCTTTCTTTCACCAGGCTTGGCAGTGGCTACTAAAGCGAGTTGAAACATTACACTTTTTCATAGAGAAAGTGGAAAATTGAGAACACCAAATTTCTGTTGCGAAGGATGCAACGCAGAATTGTCGGTGTTCTTTAAATTGCAAGTCGAAAAAGCATTTACATAAGTAAACTAGACTATCGGGATACGAACAAAAATGTATCAAGAATAGACGTCAAAACAGATTCTACAACGTGCAGATTGCAACAAAGAAGACGGAAGCAGATTGGCGAACACATCTCTGTTGTTGTTGTCTTCAGTCCTAAGAACTGTCGATGGCAATCTATCCTGTGCAAGTCTCTTCATAATTGAATGACTGTCGCAATCTTCATCAATTTGAACATGCATGCTGAATTCATGCGTGTGTCTTCCTCTACAATTCTTATCGTTCCGTTACCAAATCGTGTATTTTTTGATCTCTCAGGATATGTATTGTCAACCGATCCCTTATTTTAGTGAAGCTGTGCCACAAATTTCTTTTTCTTCCAACTCAGTTCAGGAGCCCCTTATTATTTATTCAGTCCACCCATTTAATCTTCAGCATTTTTCTGTAGCATATTTCAAAAGCTTCTGTTTATATCTTAACTGCTTATCGTCCACGTTTCACCTGCATGTGAGGCTGCTCTCCACACAAATATCTTCAGAAAAGACTTCATAATATTTAAATTTGTAATCAATGTTAACATATTTCTCTTTCTTAGGAATGATTTCCTTACTACTGGCAATCCGCATTTCTATCCCCTCTACTTTGGCCATCAACAGCCATTTTGCTGCTCAAACAGCAAACCTTGTGTATTACTTTTAGTGTCTCATTTCGTAATCTAAATCCCCCCAGCTTCGCCTGACTTAATTCGACTAAACTCCAGTACCAGTGCTTTGCTTATTTTAATATTCATTTCATGACTTTTCAGTGCACTATCAATTCCATAACATTGCTCTGTTAAGTCCTTTGCTGTCTGATAAAATTACAATGTCATCGAAAAACTCCAAGTTTTTATTTCTTTTCCCTGAACTTTAATTATCTTTCCAGAATCTCCTTGGTTTCCGTTACTTCTTGCTTAATGTACGGATTGAATAACATCGGGGATAAGCTACACCTCTGTCTTACTCCATTCTCAATAACTGCGCCCTATACACATCCTTCGATTCTTATAACTGCAGTCTGTCACTGAACAAACTGTAAAAACATTCCGCTCGCTTTATTTTATCCCCATTACCTTCAAAATTTCTGAAAGTATTGTCCAGCCAACATTGTGAAAAGCTTTCTCTAATCTATAAATGCTATAAATATAGGTTTGGCTTTGTTCATCCTATCCTCTATGCTCACACGTAGGGTCGACAATGCATCGCGTGTTGCTACAATTCTCTGGAACCCAAAATGACAACTCTACTGCTATCAAACCCGGAATGTAGGAAGATGTACCACGAACTGAACGTCTGGAGCAAAATAATGAATAGAAGAGAAAAATGAATCATCCACAAATCAGAGTGGAAGATATTTGGTACTTCAAATATGTGGCGTAACCGAAGTACGTTAAAAAATCAGGTCATCAGATAAGCAGCTAGAAGGAATAGGCGAAGTTATGTCAAATCCTTACCAGAAGAACTGATGTATTAGTTCGTTATTACTAAGGTATTCGCGAATCAATATTTCGTTTCTGGAAGAAAAGTATGTAGATGAAAAAAATTGTGCGGTAAGGAGAGTATGTAGATGAAAAAGACTATGCGGTCAAACAAAGATTAGAACATTTAACATTTATCGACGGCTTTCGGTGTAGTAGATACACTACACAGAGTTAGGAAAATCAAAACATACGTCGACGATCTCCTAACCCTTGTAATTGGCCTGTGATTGGTTAGAGCTCTGAGTTCATAAAGAATAATTACAGAAAACTGCCCAGATTAAAATGCTCCTTTTCAAGAACAAGTTAACACATATACTACTTACTGTTGTGAATGTGTGAAATCTTATGGGACTTAACTGCTAAGGTCGTCAGTCCCTAACCTTACACACTACTTGACCTAAATTCTCCTAAGGACAAACACACACACCAATGCCCGAGGGCGGACTCGAACCTCCGCCGGGACCAGCCGCACAGTGCATGACTGCTGCGCCCTAGACCGCTCGGCTAACCCCTCTCGGCACGCAATAGTTAATTTGGGTTTAAATCATTTTAAATTCGTTTCAATGATCGATTTTCCTACTAATAGAACTGTTCTTTGACTTATGGAATGCTTTAGATGCAACAACCTAAAGCCAAATATGTTCGGTGAGCATGCTTGGCTCGTAACTGTAATTTAAACATTTTTCTAGAAAACAGCTGAAAATACTGAAGTACAGATATTTCCTGTAAGGAACTTTATATGTCGTTTACCGCTCCAAAGATATCGACGTAAACTTACCTCTGGAAGCTACAAGAATCGTACGATAAATACTGATAGCTAATTGAATGCACGCAGCGCATGGAAAAAATTGTCACTGAGTATATGTTCTTGCTAAAGGCAACTGATGACAGTTAGATCCCGATTACTGAAAAATTCATATGTCCATGCTCACATGGTTTTTTTAATTAATCGTTATATAAATGCTATCAATGTAATTATGGTAAACTACATGAATAAATATAGATAGGTTTGGTATCAAATGTTACTTGTTGGAATCCAGGGATACACTCATTTTACACAAAGAACGTATTTAAGGTTACGTTAACTATGTGGCATGTGTACCACTGCAAGACGAAGACTTCGCTCAAAAAACATTCATAAAATTGGCAAAACTACAAATAAACATTAGTTGAACGAAGAGAGGATTTATATAGCTCGCCTACAAATACAATGCGGACTATAAAGAAAACCGGTTCCGACCGACATTAATCTAAATTGGATCTCTAACAGTAAAACTCATAATGGCTGAGTACAAAAGTGAGCACCCTGCATCATCAGAGCACACCAAGCAGGCCATTGCAGGATATACATTTGTGTGCAAAACTTAAGGATAAAAATAACTTTCGCATGATGTATCACTGCCAAATAACATAGCTCGAGGAAACGTAGATCACACGTAGAAAGAACTGCTGCACTACAGTACAGAAGTGGTTTGGTTTGTCTGGTGTACAAAGGGACCAAACTGCAGGGTCATCAGTCTCAGTACAGAAGTGAAAGAAATACCCAGTGAGACTAAAAGAAATGACACTTTTATTAAGACACAATAATTACACTGATGTCACTGCGATTCAAGACGATCTCCTTGAAATTACAAAAGCCAGGCAATGGGTCTTAATAGGGTGTGAACTCGCAACGGACGGCAGCGCATGCTCTGCAATGCGTTCCCACAAGATTCGTAAGGAGTTCCTGCGGTAGGCCAGCCAATGTGGCCGAGCAGTTCTAGGCGCTTCAGTCCGGAAACGCGTTGCTGCTACTGTCGCAGGTTCGATTCCTGCATCGGCCATGGATACGTGTGATGTCCTTAGTTAGGTTTATGTAGTTATAAGGTCTAGGGGACGGATGGCCTCAAATGTTAAGTCCCATAGTGCTCAGAGCCATTTGAACCATTTTTTCTTCTGGCAGGGCGTTCCATTCGTTCACCAGCGCGGTTGACAGCCGCTGGATGGTAGAAAGCGCATGTGAACGTGCCGTTGTACGTCTCCCGAACGCATACGTGCTCGACGGGCTCTAAGTCGAGGGAAAGGACAGGCCTGTCCATTCGCTGAATATCCTCTCGATCCAAGAGCTAATCCACCTACGCATTTCGATGCAGTCGAACATTGTCATCCATAAAAATGATGTCAGGACCGAGTACACACCTGAAAAGTCGCACATGGGGGAAGGAATACAGTGTCACAATAACGTTGACGGAGGAGTGTTTCGTGTTCAGAAATTTAGGGCTCCGTATATCCATGAAACCTTACGCCTCCCCACACCACAACGTGTGGGCCACCAAAATGATCATGTTCGACATTGTACCTGGGTACATTACGTGCTCCCACCTCTCGCTATATGAGGGTACGAAAACTATTGTGTTCGACTGTTTTCCCGGGTGCATTATGTACACTCTTACCCCTTCCACATATTCGTCTCTTAGGGGGTGCATTCAATGCTCACATCATTTTTAAGGATGACAATACTCGATCACATCGAACCGCGGAGATGGACGAGTTCTTGGAATGAGAGGATTTTCGGCGAATGGGCTGGGCTACCCGTTCCCTCGACTTAAATCCCATCGAGCACGTGTGGGAGTGCTTTGGGGAGACGTATTGCAGAACGTCCATGTGCACAAATGACCATCCAGCACGTGTCAACTACGCTAGTGGAGAAATGGAACGCACTGCTACAAGAAGCCCTTACCAACCTTGTCGCCAATACGGCAGCACCTTGCAGAGCACGCGCTGCCGCCCGCCGTGATGACACACGCTGCTAAGAGCCACGTCCCGTGAAATGCCTGGGCTAGCAATACAGAGCGGATTAGGTTGTGGAAAGGGGCCAAAATAACTTCCTGTCAGTTGCACTCAACATACAATCTTTATTTGTCAACACGCAATATTACAATAAGGATGAAAAACACTCAAAACTTTAATTGACCTCCTTTGATTAACTTTACATCGGCTGAAGGCCACATTCAAAATCCAAGACACAAGGCTTAAGCAAAACTGAAATACAACGTTCTTCTGTAGGTTTCACCCAAGAATATTTTCTACATCTTTAATCTAATCGGCTGAAGGCCTTAGCAATTTAATTTTAATGGAACTATCCTGGAGGTCGATAATTAAGCAACAAGAGGAGTTTCAATCAAAACGCAGAAGGCCGTATCTTAAAACATTTCATATAAAATAAAGAATAACAATCTCATTCCTTAAGGGCAAGACAAGCACATTCATTTAAGAGGTATTAATACTCTGCTAAAGGCCACATATCAAGATAATTTGTTTAACGGCTTAAGGCCTAGAAAGAGTTTCAATCTAAAAGGCACAAGGCCTTATCTTAAAACCTCTCCAGCAAAATTCTGCTGAAGGCATATAACAATCTCATGCCTTAACGGCAAGACAAAAAAATTAATTTAAGAGATACTGATACTCGGCTGAAAGCCACACATCAACCAAATAACTAAAATCCACACAGGGAAATTACTACGTAACACACAAGGAACAGCGCTCAGAAGTTTCCTAGGGTCGGCCTGGGATTGTAACACTAACGCCCATTTGGGTGAGGCAGGTAGCCTGTCGAACGACTTCTTAATCTGGAAGCAACCCAACCGACACACAGCCGACCGACTAATCAACCAAATTAGTTCTGCTCCACGCAACCACCAAAACGACCACAAGATTTGAATACACGGCACACAGAATATTGGCGCCTACAACGACCAACAACACCCTAGCTGTAGAACTACATGCAAGGCTGGACACCAACAACACGATGAGGAAAATCTGGACACCAACAACACGATGAGGAAAATACACTGCCTAAAATTAAGTCAACGACCAGAGCAGGTAAGCAGAACGTCAACGGCCACAATGCAGAAGATACCGCTGGTGAACTTCCATAACAGGGAATAAATTAAGTTAAATTTCACTGGAAGACGACTGGAACCTTAGCCGACTTAAATACACACACGCTGTTGCTCGCAGGAATGTCCCAAAAGCGACAACCAGGATCAAACGAAGAAATGTAAACAGCTGAGGCTCGATAGTAAGTTAAGTGAGGACTCAACTTTCATGTCCAAGATCGGTGGGCGACGAACTTCATAGCACTCACAAGCAGCACCTCACACTCTAGCCAGCGTGCACGCCACCAGTGGCTCCAGCCCGACTCTGCGCGACGGGGTCTTGCCTGCTGCTCCACGCCACCGACCGACAGGACTGCTGGTCCGTCCGCGACTGTTGCTCCGTCGCGACTGCACAGCTGATGCGTCTCCCACTCACTGACCGCCCGACACACGATGACCCGGAAATCGGTCGCTCCACAGATGGTACGACTGTGCACTTATCGATACACACGGGCAAGTAAGGCAGGAAGTTAGTGACGCCAGTAAATGGAACGAGGCAGCACTACCGTAATAGAAGATGACAAACAATTAGTGGGTAGAACACGGGCCATGTATGCTGGCTCATCCCCCTTTTTGTAATGTCGAGGAGATCATCATGAATCTAAATGAGTTTACTGTAACTATTCTCTTTGAATGAATGTGTCATTTCTCTTCCTCTCATTGCGAATTCCTTTCAGTGACCTTCTGTACTATAGTGCAGCAGTTGATTCTATGTATGGTCCAAGTTTCATCAAGCTATTTTACATTGCAGTGACTCCTCACTTTCACTTTCGTCGGGTAAGTTTTGTACACCACAGTATTACGTAATTACTCGTCGCTCCCGTCCAGACAATGCAGATCGCAATTCGCATTATAATCATTCACAAACAAACCCAAGTTTTAACTACCAACCATGTTCTTTGTTATCGACATTAGACGTAAATCCACCTTATGATGGAAATTTAAACGTTTGAAACGCGTCGTGGAGATAAATAAATAGTGACTGGCAACAGTAAACTTGTTGTAACTCTTCAGGCTTTCCCGGCGATCTAATGACATCTTGGGTTGTCGGGTGTTCTGCCGGATATCAGCGTCGTACTTGCACGATATTTCGGTCACGTAGCTCGTAACCTTCATCAGGTGCGACCTGAGACTGCTCCTCGAGTGGACCTGGTCCAGTATTTATGCCTATGGCCTTTCCCCTCCACCAACGCCTGCAGCCTGTTGGAGGGCGTTCCCCAAGGTAGTGTTATAGGCCCTTTGCTGTTCCTTATCTATATAAACGATTTTGGGGACAATCTGAGCAGCCGTCTTCAGTTGTTTGCAGATGACGCTGTCGTTTATCGATTAATAAAGTCATCAGAAGACCAAAGCAAACTGCAAAACGATTTGGAAAAGATATCTGAATGGTGCAAAAAGTGGCAGTTGGTCCGAAATTACGAAAAGTGTGAGATCATCCACATGAGTGCTAAAAGGAATCAATTAAACTTCGGTTACACGATAAATCAGTCTAATCTAAAAGCCGTAAATTCAACTAAATACCTAGGTATTACAATTACGAACAACTTAAATTGGAAGGAACACACAGAAAATGTTGTGGGGAAGGCTAACCAAAGACTAAGTTTCATTGGCAGGACACTTAAAAAATGTAACAGACCTACTGAAGAGACTGCCTACACTACGCTTGTCCGTCCTCTTTTAGAATACTGCTGCGCGGTGTGGGATCCTTACCAGATAGGACTGACGGAGTACATCGAAAAAGTTCAAAGAAAGGCAGCACGTTTGTATTATCGCGAAATATGGGAGACAGTGTCACAGAAATGATACAGGATTTGGGCTGGAAATCATTAAAAGAAAAACGTTTTTCGTTGCGACGGAATCTTCGCAAGAAATTCCAATCACCAACTTCCTCCTCCGAATGCGAAAATATTTTGTTTACACCGACCTACATAGGGAGGAACGATCACCACGATAAAACAAGGGTAATCAGAGCTCGCACGGAAAGATATAGGTGTTCATTCTCATACTACATTGGAATAATGGAGAATTGTAAAGGTGGTTCGATGAACCCTCTGCCTTGAACGTGATTTGCAGAGTATCCCTGTAGATGTAGATGTAGATTACTAATGCAACAGTTACAACGTCTCTTAACGGAACAAAATTTATAGATGTAAAGGTATTTTATTGAGTAACCCAAGGAAGTGTGATAGGACCGATAATGTTTACAATATGTATAAAAATAAATGATCTAGTTACGTCGTAAGCTCTTTAAGACTGTTCGCAGAATGCAGTAGTAGTAATGCCAGAAGGCAGTATTGATTTGAAAAATGACTTGCAGAAGATTTATGAGTGGTACAGACTGTGGCACATGACCATGAACGTAAATAAATGTAACATTGTGCATATTTAGGAAAAGAAATCCACTACTGTATGACTACACTGCTGATGGCAAATTGTTGGAAACAGTATCTGCCGTAAAATATCTAGGAATAAGTAACCTGAGCCATCTTAAGTGGAATGACCACATAAAACAAACAGTAGGAAAAGCAGATGAGAGACTGAGTTTCATAGGAAGAATCTTAAGGAAATATAACTCATCCAAGAAGGAAGAGGCTTACGAGCTGTTTGTTCGACTGACCGATTCTTGAGTATTGTTCATCAGTCTGCGATTCTTACCTGGTAGGACTGAAGGAAGAGGTAGAGAAGATCCGACAAAGAGCGGAGCGTTTCGTCCACAAGGAGACAATTCGAGAAATTAGAGCTAATGCAGAGGCTCAACGACATTCATTCTTCCCAGACCATTCACGAGTGGTACAAGGCGGGGAGTCATTTAGTTGTACCAGATGTACGATCCGTCACACACCGTTACGTGGCTTGTGGAGTGTGATATAGGATAGATCGAATAAAAACAACTGCTATGGGGGGTGGGGGGGGGGGGGCGCAGTGAAGCTGTAGGCTACATTCCTTTCCCCAGCAGCAGAAAATTGTGTGTTACGAGCATTATTGATGAGCGCGGGGCGTCGTAACGTAACCGGCTGCAGCAGTTGTAACCCCGTACGGTATACCCGCTGCCGGCGGGGATAAACACGGCTCGCGGCTTGCGCTACGCCGTAAAGTTTTAGCGGCCGCTGTCTGCTTCCCTCGCAGAGGGCGGCTTCCGTGCCAAGCGAAGTACACCGTCCATAACCTCCCAAACGGCTGCTGTTTAAGGCTGTTAAGCTGCTTCACAGCTAATAGCGAACTTAGCATTTCCTTCACACGTTAATAATGGAGGAATGCACAAGCAGAGTAATGGAAAGTTTTTACGATAGCACTTGCTTTTAAACAAAGCAAACGACGTATTTAGTAAGTTATACTACACGACTTCAAGGTACGATATTCTACAATAGGTCCTAGGCCATTCCATCAAATAGGGGTCTCGGGTTTAATAAGAAACGAAATGTTAGATCGACTGTACTCCTTCAAGGGCCTATCGTGTCTGAAATGATTCCCACCTGCGGAAAAGGTTCTTAATGTACTTCACACACACTAATACTCGGCACGCAGCTATTGATATCAGATAACTAATGAGAAGGTACTGAACCGAATTGGGAAGGGAACAATTTTTTGGTAAAATTCATTAAAATCAAGAAATCGTCAGTGTGATAATTGAGGGAAGTCTGTGTGTGTGTATGGGGGACGGACAGGAGGATAAACGTTTTAGACGGAGCCCAGACCAAAGCTCGACTACAGTAAGCAGATTCAAATGGACGTAGGCTGCAGTGATTATGAACAGATGAAGAGACTTGAATGGAATAGACAAGCTCAAAAAGCTGCATCATACCAGTCTTCGAACTGAAGGCCAGAACAATAACTTAACAACGTTACTGCAACCCGCAAAAGGACATCCACCAAGTATATTCCGAATTAAAAGATTTCCTGTAAAAGAAGTTGCCTTCAGTAAAACTTATACTCGTATTTTGCTTTCATCGTCAGAAAGAGGTTGGTGTAACTGCTTGATCGTTTTGCAAAAGAAATAGTTCGCTTATGATACAGTCATAATTTGATTGAGTTACTTGTGCTTACTATTCTCCGTCGAGTTAAAATAAATTTTGAATAAAATGTTGTGTTTAGCAGCACCTATTTTATATGACCTAACCTTTACTTTGTCAGTCGCAAGCACGGTTCATATATGCTACATGCTGGATACAAGTGAAAGAACTTCCTGCGTACAAACTGAAAGTATTAAACATCAAAAATATACTATAATTATGATATGCACGGTGTTTTCCCTGAAGCCGCGTAGAATATGACTGTCGGAAATAATCGTTTCAGGACCTAAGATGCACTGTTTGTGTTTATTTTTGTACAAGGAAAAATGATACTTTAAGACGAGATTCTGTGAAAGAGCGAATGCTTTTATACTTAAGTAATATCTTAAATACACTACGGACATCCAGGTGCACAGCAACAAGCATACCGTGTGAGATATTTCAGACACTCATTTTCCGTTCTGCACCTGAAAACAGAAAAACTTGCACCTATTTGAGTAATTGAAGAGTTACCTACAAATAATAAAGTTTTATGCTCAAAAAGCAAACTAGCTTCCAAACCCGAAATGACTTTAGTGATTTTAGTCAAATATTTCTGACAGCCCCGTCACAGTTAGTTCCAATATCTTTATGTACAGTAAATTATTTGATTTGTTTCCAAATGTTTACAGGCAGCATATTTGCACTGCGTTTTCAGGTGATACCATATATATTATGTCGTTTTCAGCAAGTAATATTTGATGATAACTCAGGCGAAATTTACTACAGATCCTGGGAGAACTATGAAAACTCTAATCACAATTTGCGTTGACGACCTTTAGCTCTGTATTCTATTAACCTGCAACAGTGAAGCCACAAGTTTCGAGATGTATTTTGTATATTAAATAAAACCTAATTGTGACTCAAAGACGATTTCTTACTTCATAACTTATTTTAATGAAAATCCATTACACAAGTCCAGAATAAACCTTATTTATAATTAGTTAAAGCACTGTGGAAGTTTTTTTTTTTTTTGTGGTTTTAGGGCGCACAACTTCAATGGTCATTAGCGCCCTGACTACGTTAAGAATGCACCGCGAGGCACAAGTTTAAAACAACTAAAAGGGAAAACACGATAAAAGACAGACTGACAGGCAAAGGATTAAAAAACAGCATCATCAAATGTCCTTAGAGAGGTTCGTCAAATTGATAAAACGAAGAACGCGAGCAGCTGCTCGTGGGTCATCCGCTAAAATGGCTTCTACAGTACATGGCAGGCCAAGATCGAGACGCAGGGTGTTAAAATCCGGACACGACGTTAAAATGTGGCGGACCGTCAGCAATTGCCCTCATGGGCAGAACGGCGCCGGCGCAGCCGTCAGCAGATGGCGATGGCTGAACCGGCAGTGGCCAATTCGCAACCGCGCCAAAACTACCTCCTCCCGCCGAGAAGGGCGTGAGGAGGACGTCCAAGCCACGGGAAGAGCTTTCAAGGCCCGAAGCTTGTTGTCTGGAAGTGCAGCCCAATCGGCATGCCACAGCGATACAATGCGCCGACAAATTACCCTGCTACAATCTGACGAAGGGACACCACAAGAAGCTGTCCGAGGCTGGAGGACCGCAGCCTTGGCCGCGGCATCTGCAGCTTCGTTCCCAGGGATACCGACATGGCCAGGAACCCACATAAAGCTAACCGGAGAACCGACGTCCACCAGCTGCTGAAGAGAGCGTTGGATCCGGTGCACGAAAGGGTGAACCGGGTACGGATCACCGAGGCTCTGGATAGCGCTCAGGGAATCGGAGCAGATGACATATGCAGAATGTCGGTGGCGGCAGATGTAAAGGACAGCCTGGTAGAGGGCAAAGAGCTCAGCTGTGAAGATCGAACAATGGCCATGGAGCCGATATTGGAAACTTTGTGCCCCGACAATAAAAGAACACCCGACCCCGTCATTGGTCTTAGAGCCATCTGTATAAATGAAGGTCATATGAATGAACTTCGAACGAAGTTCGACAAAACGGGAGTGGTAGACTGAACCGGGGGTAACCTCCTTCGGGAGCGAGCAGAGGTCAAGGTGGACGCGAACCTGAGCCTGGAGCCAAGGTGGCGTGTGGCTCTCGCCCACTCGAAAGGTGGCAGGGAGTGAAAAATTAAGGTGTTGAAGGAGACGACGAAAGCGAACTCCAGGGGGTAGCAGGGCGGAGACATACAACCCGTATTGACTGTCGAGAGAGTCATCAAAAAAAGAACGATAAGACGGGTGGTCGGGCATTGCCAGTAGCCGACAGGCATACCGACAAAGCAGTATATCGCGCCGGTAGGTGAGTGGCAACTCACCAGCGTCAGCATGAAGACTCTCGACGGGACTAGTATAAAACGCTCCGATCGCAAGTCGTAAACCCCGATGTTGTATGGAGTTGAGGCGGCGTAAGATGGATGGCCGTGCAGAGGAGTATACGAAGCTCCCATAATCCAGCTTGGAGCCTGATACATCAGCTGGGAGGCAATCCATTATTGGATTGATCGCTATGGCGAAGAGAGCGACGCTCAAAACTGAGCCCTGTGGCACCCCATTCTCTTGGCGAAAGGTGTCTGACAGGACAGAACCCACACGTACC
The DNA here is from genome assembly GCF_023898315.1 of Schistocerca nitens. Lineage (NCBI taxonomy): Eukaryota > Metazoa > Arthropoda > Insecta > Orthoptera > Acrididae > Schistocerca > Schistocerca nitens. Next base: position 554,904,578 of record NC_064615.1, on the reverse strand, counting down.
CTGAACTGTCGATCCATTAAAAAGGAACGAATAAAAAGAGGGAGGCGACCGCGAAGGCCCCATGTATGCATGGTGCGGAGAATGCCCGCCCTCCAACAGGTGTCGTAAGCCTTCTCCAAATCAAAGAACACAGCCGCGGTCGGGCGCTTCCGCAAGAAGCTATTCATAATGAAGGTCGACAAGGTAACCAGATGGTCAACAGCAGACCGGCGCCTACGAAATCCACATTGTACATTGGTAAGGAGGCGTCGAGACTCGAGCAGCCAAACCAATCGAGAGTTAACCATTCGCTCCATCACTTTACAGACACAGCTGGTAAGCGAGATGGGTCGATAACTTCCCCGGCTTAGGAATCGGGACAACAATAGACTCACGCCAGCATGCGGGAACATGTCCCTCAATCCAGATGCGATTGTAAGTACGAAGAAGAAAACCTTTACCCGCAGGAGAAAGGTTCTTCAGCATCTGAATATGAATAGAATCAGGCCCTGGAGCGGAGGACCGTGATCGGCCAAGTGCGTTTTCGAGTTCCCGCATGGTGAATGGGGCATTATAACTTTCACGATTCGAGGAGCGGAAGTTAGGTGGCCTAGCCTCCTCTGCCTGTTTGCGGGGGAGGAAGGCAGGGTGGTAATGAGCGAAGCTCGAAACCTCTGCGAAAAAGCGGCCGAAGGCATTGGAGACAGCCTCAGGGGCCACAAGGACGTCATTCGCGACCGTCAAGCCAGAAACTGGTGAGTGGACCTTAGTGCCAGATAGCCGGCGCAGGCTACCCCAGACAACAGAAGAAGGAGTAAAACTGTTGAAGGTGCTTGTGAAAGCAGCCCAGCTGGCTTTCTTGCTTTCTTTAATAATACGACGACACTGTGCACGTAATCGTTTATAATTGATACAATTCGCCACTGTAGGGTGGCGTTTAAAGGTGCGTAAAGCACGTCGACGAGCACGTAAAGCGTCTCTACATGCTGCGGTCCACCAGGGGACCGGTACGCGACGTGGAGAAGAAGTAGGGTGAGGGATGGAATATTCAGCAGCAGTGAGAATGACTTCCGTGAGGTGTGCGACCTGACTATCGCAGCTTGGGAATGTTTGATCCTGAAAGGTCGCCCTGGAAGAGAAGAGCCCCCAGTCTGCTTTGGAGATGTTCCAACTAGATGAGCACGGAGAGGGGGTATGCTGCAGGAGATGGATAACACACGGGAAGTGGTCGCTCGAATATGTATCAGAAAGTGCATACCACTCGAACTGGCGTGCAAGTTGGGGAGTACATATAGAGAGATCTAAATGGGAATAGGTGTGAGATGTGTCCGAAAGAAAAGTAGGGGCGCCAGTATTGAGGCAGACAAGATTGAGCTGGTTGAAAAGGTCTGCTAACAGGGAGCCCCTCGGGCAGGATGCTGGAGAGCCCCAAAGGGGATGGTGGGCATTGAAGTCTCCAGTTAACAAAAATGGTGCAGGTAGCTGAGCAATAAGTGGCATCATGTCCGCCCTGGTAACGGCAGACGACGATGGAGTGTAAATGGTACAAATGGAAAATGTAAAAGTGGGGAGAGTAATGCGGATGGCAACTGCCTGCAGGCCGGTGTGCAACGTGATGGGATTGTAGTAAATATCATCCCGGACCAGCAACATAACCCCTCCATGAGCTGGGATACCTACCACAGGGGGTAGGTCAAAACGCACAGAGGTGTAGTGTGCCAAGGCAATTTGATCGCATGGGCGTAGCTTCGTTTCCTGGAGGGCTACGACGAGCGGACGGTGCAAGCGGAGCAGCAACTTCAAGTCCTCTCGGTTGGAGCGAATGCTGCGAATATTCCAGTGAATAAGTGCCATCGTAAGAAAAAAAGGAAAAGGGATGATGAAAGAAGGGGTCACCTCGAAGGCCGCTGAGGGCCTGGCTTCGAGCGAGCACTGCCGCCGCTATCAGTAGGCGGACAGTCAGCGTCCAATGGGTCTATAGGTTCATCGGCCATCTTGGGAAGATGGCCGGGAGGGGGAGCTTCCTCCGCCGGTGAACGGCCAGATGTTCGGCTACCAGCGGTGCGGCCAGGCGAAACGGATGACGGCCTGGGGCGGCAACCGCTGGGTGGCGCAGGAGAAGAAATGCGCCGTGGCGGAGAAGGAGAACTGTGCTTGCTATTAGCCTTCTTGGAAGGTCGTTTGGTGGAAGTACCGGTCGAAGGCTGGGAGGTCGAGGTACGTAGGAAGTCTGCACGGGACGGTTCCTTCTTGAAGGCCCGTGCATCTGACTTCTGGGTCTTCGTCTTAGCAGAAGCTGATGAAGGGGCTGGTGTCTGTGAGGTGATGGGAGGAAGAGGAGACGTCGACCGCGCAATCTTAGCACTGGCCGAACGGACGACCGTGGTGCTGAAGGTCAGATCGCATGTCTGGGTTGCCACCTCCCTGGTAGTCCGAGGAGAGGCGAGGACAGTACTGTATTTCCCCGCTGGGAGCAGCGTGGGCTTCCTACTAGCCAATAGCTTGCGAGCAGCCGAGGTGGACACTTTCTCTTTGACCCGAATTTCTTGGATACAGCGTTCTTCCTTATAGACAGGACAGTCGCGGGAGGATGCGGCATGGTCACCCTGACAGTTCACACAACGAGGAGACGGGGGTGGACAGTCACCCTCATGGGCATCCCTGCCACAAGTGACACATTTAGCCGCATTGGAACAAGACTGGCGAGTGTGATTGAAACGCTGACACTGGTAGCAGCGCGTAGGTGTCGGGACATAGGGGCGAACAGAAATAACCTCGTAGCCCGCTTTGATGCGCGATGGCAGCTGAACACTATCGAAGGTCAAGAAAAGTGTCCGGGTCGGTACAAGGTCATTGTTGACCTTTTTCATGACCATATGGACAGCCGTCACGCCCTGCTCAGCGAGGAAAGATTGAATCTCCTCGTCAGTCAAGCCGTCGAGGGATCTAGTATAGACCACACCACGAGACGAATTCAAAGTTCGGTGAGCCTCCACCCGGACAGGGAATGTGTACAGGAGTGTGGCCCGAAGCAGTTTTTGTGCCTGAAAGGCGCTCTCAGTTTCGAGTAATAAGGTACCGTTACGCAACCTGGTACAAGATTTGACAGATCCGGCTATGGCATCGACGCCCTTCTGGATAACAAAAGGGTTGACAGAGGAAAAATCCTTTCCGTCCTCAGATCGAGAAACGACGAGGAACTGTGGGGCAGGCGGTAGTACTTTTGTCACTGGTAGCTGGTCACGTTTCCGTTTTTGGACAGAAGTCGAGAGAGATGGAGTGAAATCCATTGCGGAGGAATCCCCCATGATTGCCAGCGTCTCCGATGGCGCGCTCCTTCCTTGTGGGGACCCTCTCAGAGGGCACTCCCGCCTTAGGTGAATGTTTACACCACAGGTCACACCTCCCGAGAAACAGATGGAGGGACCAATCGGCATGGTCAGAAGGTATCAGCTCAGGCAATCACCCCTCCCCGGGCCTGGCCTTTACCAGGGGGTACGCGCGTGCCTTACATGTCTACCCAGGGCGGGGAATTACGCGTTACCCCGTCACCGGCTACGCGTGCGAACGCGTGGGTCGGCCTTCAGGCGCGCACAGGGAGGAAGGAAGAAGAGGAAAAAGGAGACAGAGAGGGAGAGAGAAAGAGAGAGAGAGAGAGAGAGAGAGAGAGGACAGACTGTCTCAAACGCCGAGGCGGAGACCAGAGAAGGCAAGGAGAAGAAGGCAATGAGAAGGCAAGGAGAAGGAGGCAATGAGAAGGCAAGGAGAAGAAGGCAATGAGAAGGCAAGGAGAAGAAGGCAAGGAGAAGAAGGCAATGAGAAGGCAAGGAGATTATGCAGGGGAAAGAGTAAGGAAGACAGTGAGGTGGAGAAGAGCAAAGAAAGGAACCAACCAAAGGAAGGAAGAAACGAGAAGTGAAAAAGCAAAATGACCGCAAATAGAGGTCGTGGAACCGTCCGTCTCCGGACGCAGGCGCTAACTACCCCCTTGAGGGGGAGGGACTCCTTTTAGTCGCCTCTTACGACAGGCAGGAATACCTCGGGCCTATTCTTACCCCGGACCCGCAGGGGGGTCTGTGGAAGTTGAGAACTGATAGCGTAAACTTCTTTTCCTTTTTAAGTATGCGGTAGAACATTTACTTCCAGACTCTGGAGTCTAGCCTAACGTTCTATGACAACCTCCACTTTGAGTGACAGATTGTGAAGCACAAATGGATCAATCAAAGGCCAGTTCAGAGCTTAGGCCACCCTCACTTCTGCAGCCAGATGTTGTGATGTATATAGTAATAGAATGTCTCAATATGTGAGTACTTCTGTTTCTATTTCTAGTGATCCACCCACCATGTGGTGACGACACCATTGGTACTGATTAGAAAGGAACAGGCTGCGTTCCCGCACTAGGGTCCCATTCTCACTTCTCGTACTTCACAGCGCAAAACAACGCTATACATTGACACGTCACTGTCACTCATAAGATAGGTAAACGCAAAATCCACGATACTTACATTTTTTGGAGGAATGTTACCGATTAGTAGAAGAAATAAAACCTTCCATTTAGGCTGTCAAACCACCTTGTGTCTTTCAGTCAACAATTGCAACATTAATCTCCTTTAGTTGTTCACGCGTTTTTTGTGTGTGACTATTCATCTTGAATTACGAATATCACATGGCATTCACTACTTTAGACACAGTATCAGCCGCAACAATGAGAATCCCTTCGCATAACGCACTGACATCAAATCTTTTTCATATGTTATTTCCTGGTAGCTGTATGCCAAGATCAGGCTTTTCGTAGATTATTATGGCGGTAAATTAATTTTCGAGTTCAGAGTTTCTCACTACTGTGCAAGATTCTACAAAATGTATGAACAAGTTATCAGTTTTATTTAGAGAACGAAAATAAGTTTTGACTACTGCGATCGCCGAGCAGTATTACTGAATAGCGAACGAGATAATAATTACATCTGTTTAGTCACTTAGTGCAACAATTCATTATTATATAGTTATGATAGAATCATCGAGATGACGTCATATTGACAGATATCACTTTGTCTTTTGGATTCCTATATCCGTTAACTTAACCGCAAAGTTAAACTGTACTTCCGTCAAGCAACATGATCCAGTACATCACATTGTACTAGAATGCTGGTCGCTGGTGCAGTGCTCCGCAAAAGAGGCATGACAAACGTAAGGGAATTTAGGTCATAGATTTGTTGTTCGTTAAGCCCGGAGTTCTGTACAAAACCCCTGGCCAGCTGCCAATGGCTCCAGCCGGTATGTCTCTTATGAGTCGCCTCACCGATTCAAAATGCCCGTTAAGTTCAAAGGTCACATACGCTGTAAACTGGACGCGTGTGGAACTTTTGGTGTCCACTGGAGCCTGGACACAATGCTTGGTATATAGCGTTAGAGTTTCATATGTCATTCAGCTGATTCTGTGTCATCCTCCGTCTTACATAAATCGCCTAATTTTTTCATCGGAGCATATATACTGCACCTAGCATTGTGCACAATCTATTTTGCGTATTTTAATCTTTGTCTGCCTCTTCAACCCTCCCAAAGTATCACTTCTTCTGGTGATGAGTTAACCATATCTTGGAGTCTTAGTTACATTGAGAACTGTCCCTTCTATAGTTGTGGATATTCCACGGGTGTTCTTTCTGCTCGGTTCTGAATAGAACTTCTTCACTTTTTTCGTCTCTTATAAATTTGTATCATCTTTCTGCAACTTTTTAAACGCTTCAAGTTTCCTCTTCTGTGGTTTTCCCGTAGTCCACGTTTCAATTTTCCACAACGCCGTGCTCTAAACCAACTCACTCAGAAAGCACTTCCTCAGTTACATGTTAACATGTTATATTAATAAAGCTTTCTTCGCAAGCACCAATGTCCTTCTCTATTCTCTCTCGTTTTGACTACAATGCGACATCGTACGTAGAAATCTCTCACTTTACTACAGTGTTTTCACAAATTTTAACGTTAAGGATGTCGATATTTTCTTTCGTCACATTTGCCTTTTGCTTCTTTCGTCTCAGCACACACGAAAAATTGCTAAGTTTGGGTGTCAATTTCATTCAGTGGCTCTCTTAAGTCGGCCTTTCTTTTTACCGGAAGGTCTGTATCGTTTGCTACCTTAACTTTTATACCGGTTCCCTTTTAACGTTCATACCGCTTCATATTTCCTTTCACTTGTAAGACTTTAAATGGTCCCTTGACTACTCTTTCTACGGACAGCGTTCTGTTCCTCTGGCTCCACAACACCACGCGCCAGTTTGAGTTGACCATCAGGAACTTGGTGGAGAATTCGTTCAATCGTTCAATACCTCGGTAGATTTGAAACATTGGATCAAAGATTTTAAGTTTCGTCAACTGAGTGTAAGAGGTGTCGTCCTCTAACTTAAAAATACTGCGAGTTTTATGGGCACACAATAGTCGATGACCTGAATGGCACACGTATGTGACTTGAAATCTCATCCTCTCAGAACAATGCAAGCTTCAAAGAGTTAGTTACAACTCTTCGGATCAGACAGAAGCTTAAAAGAGACGCCATACTACCACGGCTTAAGTGCGCTTGCAGTGTGCGTGGGTCTGCTATACCGCTACACGCTGAAAATTCTCCGTCAGAAGGAGGCACGTTGTTCACCCTTATTTCCATTTCGTGCATTCCATCACCACAAAGCTTTTCCGAAAGATATGTGAAATACACTTCCCCATTATCGGCTGCCATAATCCCTTAATTGCACTCAAAAAAAATTCCAGGCACTGACTCGTGTAACTTCACCTTTTTTGCGCAAGGTTACCAGCTTCCGCCCGCAACCTTCATTACTACTTCGCTCCTGGTTTGAAGTTGTGAAGTCAGTTTCATGCGCAACGGAATCTCAGTTCAATAACTCAGTTCAGTTCTTTACAAAAAGTCAAAACATTTTCAAAAAAATTGTAATTGATCAGAATTCATCAAATGCAAAACCGATCTGCCATAAAGCTGTCCATGCATCAGCACGGCTTTAGAAAGCATCGCTCCTGCGAAATGCAACTCGCCCTTTTTTCACATGATATCTTGCGAACCATGGATGAAGCGTATCAGACGGATGCCGTATTCCTTGACTTCCGGAAAGCGTTTGACTCGGTGCCCCACTGCAGACTCCTAACTAAGGTACGAGCATATGGGATTGGTTCCCACGTATGTGAGTGGCTCGAAGACTACTTATGTAATAGAACCCAGTAGGTTGTCCTCGATGGTGAGTGTTCATCGGAGGTGAGGCTATCATCTGGAGTGCCCCAGGGAAGTGTGCTAGGTCCGCTGTTGTTTTCTATCTACATAAATGATCTTTTGCATAGGGTGGATGGCAATGTGCGGCTGTTTGCTGATGATGCTGTGGTGTACGGGAAGGTGTCGTCGTTGAGTGACTGTAGGAGGATACAAGATGACTTGGACAGGATTTGTGATTTGTGGCCGCCCGGAGTGGCCGAGCGGTTCTAGGCGCTACAGTCTGGAACCGCGCGACCGCTACGGTCGCAGGTTCGAATCCTGCCTCGGGCATGGATGTGTGTGATGTCCTTAGGTGAGTTAGGTTTAAGTAGTTCTAAGTTCTAGGGGACTGATGACCTCAGAAGTTAAGTCCCATAGTGCTCAGAGCCATTTGAACCATTTTTTGTGATTGGTGCAAAGAATGGCAGCTAACTCTAAATATAGATAAATGTAAATTAATGCAGATGAATAGGAAAAAGAATCCTGTAATGTCTGAATACTCCATTAGTAGTGTAGCGCTTGACACAGTCACGTCGATTAAATATTTGGGCGTAACATTGCAGAGCGATATGAAGTGGGACAAGCATGTAGTGGCAGTTGTGGGGAAGGCGGGTAGTCGTCTTCGGTTCGTTGGTAGAATTTTGGGAAGATGTGGTTCATCTGTAAAGGAGATCGCTTATAAAACACTAATACGACCTATTCTTGAGTACTGCTTGAGCATTTGGGATCACTATCAGGTCGGATTGAGGGAGGACATAGAAGCAATTTAGAGGCGGGCTGCTAGATTTGTTACTGGTAGGTTTGATCATCACGCGAGTGTTACGGAAATGCTTCAGGAACTCGGATGGGAGTCTCTAGAGGAAAGGAGGCGTTCTTTTCGTCAGTCGCTACTGAGGAAATTTAGAGAACCAGCATTTGAGGCTGACTGCAGACAATTTTACTGCCGCCAACTTACATTTCGCAGAAAGATCACAAAGACAAGATAAGAGAGATTAGGGCTCGTACAGAGGCATATAGGCAGTCATTTTTCCATCGTTCTGTTTGGGAGTGGAACGGAGAGAGAAGATGCTAGTTGTGGTACGAGGTACCCTCCGCCACGCACAGAATGGTGGATTGCGGAGTATAGATGTAGATGTAGAAAGCTTTATCATAGTTAATTATTCATCTTAAATTCATTGTACTGATTCTTCTGGCATGTCGATGGTGTCAGCTACATCACACGTCTTTTGTCTTCGATCGTCCAGTACTATACTGCCCACTATCACTAGAGTTTCATACCTGATTGCAGTTCTGGGACGTCTTACGCGTGAAGGAGTAGCGGGCCGACCAGTTTTACCACACATTTCTCAAAAGTTACGAAGAATAAAAATGAAAGACTCACAGAGAAGTGGTCGAACTACAAAGAATGAAAGATAGGGATGTCTCATTCCCCTATATCGATGGAGCAATGACCGAAATGAAAGATAACTTCAAGAGTGGGGTTAAAATTCAGTTGAAAGGATATCAATAAAAAGATTCGCTGGTGATATGGTTATCCTGAAGTGAAAATGAGGAAATTTATAGGGCCTGTGAACTGAAATGTTTTATGAGTACGCAGCATACATTGAGAGTAAAGGCAAAAGTAATGAGGATTAGGAGAAATGAGATTAGCGATAAACTTAACCTGAGGACCATGTAGTAATCGAAGTGAAGGGATTCTGCTGCCTCGGAAGCGAAATAACGCACGGCGAAAGAATCAAGATGGATATAACATACAGAGTGGCGAAGGCAAAGAGGAAGGTTCTCACTAAAAAGAAGTCTATTAGTATCGAACATAAGCCTCAATTTGCCGAATAAATTTCTGATAATACACTATGGAGCACGCAATGTATGGAAGTGAATCATGGACCGTGGGAAAACAGGAACAGAAGAGAACTGAAGCGTCTGATATGAAGTATTACAAAACGGTGCCGAAGATTAAGCGGACTGGTAAGACAGGAAATGAAGAGGTTCTCCACAGAAAGGATGAGGAAAGTAAAACACAAGTACATTCTCTCTCCAGCTGGGGTAGGTTGACAGGGCATAACTTCTATGGCACTAGAAGCAGCCTTTGAGATCAAAACTCCAGAGGAAGACAAAGACGGAAATACATCCCATACATCCCACAAGTAATTGAGGAGATTGGATGCAAGCGCTATGATGGGATACACTATGTGATCAAAAGTATCCGGATATCTGGTTGAAAATGACTTGCAATTTCGTGGCGCCATCCATCGGTTATGCTGGAGTTCAACATGGTGTTGGCCCACCCTTAGCCTTGATGACAGCTTCCACTCTCGCAGGCATACGTTCAATCAGGTGCTCGAAGGTTTCTTTGGGAATGGTAGCCCATTCTTCACGGAGTGCTACACTGAGGAGAGGTATCGACGTCGGTCGGTGAGGCTTGGCACGAATTCGGCGTTCCAAAACATCCCAAAGGTGTTCTATAGGATTCAGATCAGGACTTTGTGCAGGCCAGTCCATTACAGCAATGTTATTGTAGTGTAGTCACTCCACCACAGGTGCTCGATCGTGTTGAAAGATGCAATCGCCATCCCCGAATTGCTCTTCAACATTAGGGAGCAAGAAGGTGCTTAAAACATCAATGCAGGCCTGTGCTGTGACAGTGCCACGCAAGACAAGAACGGGTGCAAGCCCCCCTCCATGAAAAACACGACCACACCATAACACCACCGCCTCCGAATTTTACTGTTGGCACTACACACGATGGCAGATGACGCTCACTGGGCATTCGCCATATCCACACCCTTCCATCGGATCGCCACATTGAGTACCGTGATTCGTCACTCCACACAACATTTTTCCACTGTTCTATCGTCCAATATTTACGCTCCTTACACCAACCGAGGCCTCGTTTGGCATTTACCGGCGTGTTGTGTGGCTTATGAGCAGCCGCTCGACCATGAAATCCAAGTTTTCTCACCTCCCGCCTAACTGTCATAGTAGTTGCAGTGGATCCTGATGCAACTTGGAATTCCTGATTGATGGTCTGGATAGATGTCTTCCTATTACACATTACGACCCTCTTCAACTGTCGGCGGTCTCAGTCAACAGACGAGATCGGCCTGTATGCTTTTTTGCTGTGCGTGTCCCTGCACGTTTCCACTTCACTATCACATTGGAAACAGTGGACCAAGGGACGTTTAGGAGTGTGGAAATCTCGCGTACAGACGTATGACCCAAGTGACACCCAATCACCTGGCCACGTTTGAAGTCCTCGAGTTCCGCGGAGCGCTCCATTCTGCTCTCTCACGATGTCTAATGACTATTGAGGTCGCTGATATAGATTACCTGGCAGTAGGTGGCAGTACAACGTATGTTTTGGGGAGTGTCCGGATACTTTTGATCACATAGTGTAAAGAGGCTTTCACAGAAGAGTCGTTACGAGCTAACTCACACTACCCAGAGGACATAACCAAAACACAAGACAAAAAAGGAATCTTGGGCCGGCCGGCCGAAGTGGCCGTGCGGTTAAAGGCGCTGCAGTCTGGAACCGCGAGACCGCTACGGTCGCAGGTTCGAATCCTGCCTCTGGCATGGATGTTTGTGATGTCCTTAGGTTAGTTAGGTTTAACTAGTTCTAAGTTCTAGGGGACTAATGACCTCAGCAGTTGAGTCCCATAGTGCTCAGAGCCATTTGAACCATTTTGAACTTTGAATCTTGGGCCGACCCATTAAATATCTTCAACATCTTCGGCTAAAACTGATTTGGCCATACACTACTCAAAAGAAAGAATTTTGAGGATAGTGTAACATATCCCTTTTTGTACTGAATCTTCTAAGTCAGCTATTGTATAGTAAATATGATAAAAATTATCATATTTCGTATACTCGGCTTATTTCGGCGGTAGTTACGTACACTTGTGAATATTACAGCCGGTAAAGTTCATTTACTTCTGGATATTTCTATATGGAGTCAACTGTACATGTATATCTACGTCTAGCTGTGGGAGACATCCATATTGCATGACTGATGAAATCTTTTGTCAACCGTCCCTGTTTTTATGGTGGTAAAATGAAGTCACTCAGTAATATGACACCTAGTTGACAGTTCTCAACGATGCTCTATATTTGCAGAGTAATAATAGCTAGTCAGCGGTATTTTCTGAGTTACAAGTAATTTAGTTGTTCGTGTAACCTTTGGTTGTTTATTTTTTATACGTTGTCATGTTCCAGAATGTCAATAAAATTTTAAGCCAATATTTTTGTTTGAAGTTGGTTTAACCGTTTAATATATCGTGCGGATAACTTTCCATGTTCATACAAATTTCCAATTCTTCCGATGTGTTCATGGCGAGTCCTTCTGGTACTATGTATAAGATTTCAAGTGCAGTTACGATTTTGTCGACTTTATAGTTATGCTTTTTAAAGTGCATGAACACACTCGATTGATTGCTAGCATATCTCCACACGATTTAATAACCTTTTCAAGTCGCACACTCGCGAATTCATACCTAAACATTCTATGAGGCATTTTTAACTCAAATAATAACTTTTAAGCGAAACAATATTCAGTGAACTGTACACTTTTGGTGCCTCTCCGCAAACCAGACCTCGACAGTGCAATTCAAAGTCGCACGCTCTCTAATTCGTACATAAATATTTCCCGAGGCTAATAGATATTTTAACTTCATTTGAACAATGCAGAATAGTCACTCGCAATGAGCACGTGTTGTCAACCTGAATGCTATAGCGGTCGTCACGAAACTAGGCACCTCAGGGTCATCCCACCATCTTACAGCATTGCCGCTTAGTGAAAATTATAGAGGTCAGTGAAAATTCCGAAAAAGATATTAGACATATCTATTTTATTCCAAAATATGATGGAGTACTTTCCAAAAGAAAACTCTTTCCAGCTGCTGCAAAAAAGATAAAAATTGAGGTTACGAGAAATTTTGAAATGAAATAATATTTTACTGCAATCTGTGGAGAGAACAGAACTACTGACATATTTGAACTGAAAAATATGAACATTCTCAAAGTTTATAGAACTTGTGATACGTATTTTATTGTGAAAACATAAAAGTATTCCGAGATAAAAAATAAAATACCGCTAGAGGTTTTATTGTGTTTCGCCCGTGTAACGAAAAATGTCGTCACTGATGAATTTGTGTTCTGTTGAACATTGTAGAAACTTCCAGTGATAAAGTTGTTAAGAAACCTATAAAATTAATTTTGGTAACATATGAGACATCGTTATTGTATCGTGTCAGTATGAACACATATTGTTCACGAGATACCCCGTGCGTGGTAGCGCGTGGGTACTTGCATGCCGCGGCAGCATTTTAGTCCCGACTGCTCTCCTTAATATGAAGGAGAATATACCCTGCCTTCCGAAAATTTTTTATTTGCAGCTCTTACTGACCCTTCGTCAATGCACTCAACACCCAAATCGCCGATATACACTACACAAAAGTGCCTGTGGGTACTTTCAAGTTAACATTTCCGTTGAAGTCGAACAATAGGTATTTGTGCGAATTGTTTTGTGCAGCCCAAGTTTTAGGGAAGTATACTACAAGAGTACTGGCCTCAGAACACACAACTTCAATCTTGTTGCTGCAATGTCTCTGCATTCCACTAAAAATTTTCGTCACTTTCTGAACCAAAAACCAAGCGAACGCAGAATACGAAGAACGGAGGTCTCTGAGCCACAATAATTAATTTTTTCACGGAGATCATCGTATTTTTCTAGACGTCGGATACTCTCCTATATTGTAGTATTGAAGCACAGTTCTAAGCAGTAAATTTTTGTTAAAAATCAAATTCCGTCGATTTCCGTTTTCATTTATGTACCTTCTTTGGAGAATCAAAATATATGCTCACATCTAGACATTCTGCGATATTACTGTGATATTAATACAGAATACAGTACCTTCGGGAGTGCCACAAGGCTTTCTTGTCATGTTATGAACTTGTGCAAACTTCATATTACTCGTGCTTTCTTCAATGTTGGCCATATCGGTAAAAAACTTTAGTACATTCGATACGACAATTTTAGATTGTTTTCGAATGTCTTTTCGCCCTTCACGCACACTGATCAGAGTAGCACTACACTCACTACCAAACGCAAGCCAGTGCACAGTTCCACGGAAGTGTGAACCACACTGTGAACACATGATATCACGCGGAAACACTGAACATTCAGCTGGCGCTTTCACACCGACCTCCACAATATGACTTTCTGATTGGTCGGTTTAATCGGCTAATGACGGGTGACATTAAATAAAATTCTAACTTAAATACAGTAACAGAAAAAAATAGTTGCATCAAAAAATAATTAAAATTTTGGGAACACCTTTTTCTAGGCAACATATTTAAATGATCAACACGGCAGGATCACAGGTTAATGTAAGCGCGAGATAAGCCACTGCAAATTTGAAATGCTGGTACATTAATAACCGATGTAACAGCCAGAATGTTGACGGTAAGAATGCAAACGGGGATGTACTGTGTTGTGCAAGTGCCGGATGTCAGTTTGTGGGATGCAGTTCCGTGCCTGTTGCACTTGGACGGTCAATGCAGGGACAGTTAATGCTGTTTTTCTATGACACTGAAGTTGTCATACAATGATGTAACATATGACCTCAATTAGGGACAGACCTAGTGATCGAGTAGGCCAAGGTAAGACGTCGACACTCCGTAGAGCATGTTGGGTTACAACAGCAGTGTGTGGGCGAGCGTTATCCTGTTCATGAACGGCGGCTCAGCAAGTCGGGCCCCAGACTGACGTACAGTTTTACAGTCAGTGTGCGTGGGATAAACACGCGAGTGCTCCTGCTGTCATACGAAATGGCACCCCAGACCATAGCTCCAGGTGTAAGTCCAGTGTGTCCAGCATGCACTCAAATTCATTGCAAGCCCTCTACTGGCCTTCTTCTAACCAACACACAGCCATCACTGGCACTGAGGTAGAACTAGCTTTCATCAGAAAACACAAGAGACCTCCACTCCGCTCTCCAAAGAGCTCTCGCGTGACACCCCTGAAGCAGCAAACTGCAGTGGTTTGGGGTCAGTGGGATGCACGCTACAGGACTTCTCGCTGGGAGCTGTCCAACCGTTTCATAACAGTTCGTTGTGTCACTGCGGTTTGCTGTTGCAGATGCAGTACGAAACGACAGAGCCATGTACCAAACACGATGGTATTCCCTTTCGGTAGTGTGACTTGACTGGCTGGAGCCTGGTCTTCTTGCAACTGTACATTCTCGTGACCGTCACTGACAGAAATTATGCAAAGTGGCTACATTTCTGCCAAGTCTTCCTGCGGTATCGGTGGAGAAACATCTAGTTTCTCGTAGCCCTATTACATGCCTTCGTTCAAACGCAGTGGAGTGTTGATAATGGCTACTTCGTCGCCTTAAAGGCATTCTTGACAAACGTCAACTCACCACGTCCAATCTCAAAGGTAACTAGCTCTTACGACCGTTACAGCGTGTATTTAAGGCAAACTTCATTTTCATCCTCATAGTGGCGCTATTAGCTCCAGTCTTATGTGACTGGTATGAACTTTGAGTATACGCCATCTTTCTGATGTAGAAACACGCCTACCAACTTTTATTTGTGTTTCACATTTCCTTCTTTGTGTTGCGATTTTTTTTCTGTCAGTTTACGAGCTTGAATTTGGAGTTCCTGCAATCAGATTTAAGAAGCTGTCAGCCTGGATAATGTTGACAGTCATGCTGTGCTTATACATATAAAGATTTAAACAATTCATATTAATAAACGAACTTACAGCCTATGTTTGCTGCCAAGACTCACAGTGTGATCCTCTATGCTCACTGTATGTTCCACGATGACACAGCTTCCGCTTCCATCTCCTTTCTCATTATCCATGGACATCTGTAGCGTTATGGGACTGCGGCTGCTAGCGATCCTAAGTGTTTGCTGGCGCATAGCAGCGTAAGCCTTTCTACAACATATAACAAAATCTAATAAAATGTGGGTCGACATGGGGCATGAATGCAACTCTGGTAATAGTTATTTCCTTTATTTTTGACTAGCCTTTTGCCCATGGCTTCACCCATGCATGCACTCAACACCTATACTGAATACACTTCCTCTTTCCCCTCTTCGTGTCCACCTCTTCCGCCCTCTGTCTGCACACCTCGTCCTCTCACCTCCATTTGTCTATCTTCCCGTTCCGACTCTCTCTGTCTCTTCATCTCATCCTCCCCCTCTATCTGCCCATTTCTTCCATCCCCTCTCTCTGACCATACCTTCCCTCCACCTCTCTCTGACCATATCCTTCTCTCTCTTTCCATCGCCGCCTCCTTCTTTTCCACCTGCTTACCACACCTCTACACCTACCTGCCACATGCATCTCCCCTGGCCACATCACTCTGTCCATTTTCTCCTCCCTGTTCATCCCACTCTCTGTCCTTAGCCACGCACATCAGCGCATGTAGCCCCTGCAATACAGTTCAATAAAGTAGGTTGATGCTTCTCCCACAACACACCTGTCATACAGAGCAGGCTGCACATCAGGGGCCTGAAAATCATTTATTTGCCCATGACGTACAGGCTATCAAGCAGATAAACAAGGCCAATACTACTCCAATACAACATGCATGTCGCATAAGGCAGCCTCCATGTTGGGGCCTGGAAAACCATTTCTTACCTCTAATATGTACGCTGCCTGCAAAGCAGGTTGATTTGGCAGGTACATACTGCTTCCATACAACATATCTGTCATGCAAAGCAGTCTGTACACCAGGGGCTGGGAAAACACATTTGCCCTTATCTCCGCTCCTGTTGGAGTTAGGAGATCATAAACACCACAGTGCTAAAACACAAGAGGTCTGCTTTTTCTGTGCTAGATTTTGTTGAATTCGATCCAGAGGTTTAGGAGGAGATCCCAGATACACATACACATACACTCTGCTTTATATATATCCTATAATAAATTGAAACTGAGCCTCTGATTAATGTTCTGACTATAAGAGAATTTTGGAGAAAGCCTTTTACGCTAAGGTGCAGTTCAATGTATCAACATATTCGTCGTTTCCTAGAATAATGTCGTCCTGAGAGAACAGGGCGGTCGATAAAGGAACATTCCGGTCCGCGGGCCCCGCAGCAGCCGACTTGGCGCGCGCCCTCCACATTTTGGCAGGCCCAGCACTTGCCGGAGGCTCACACCGCAGACAATGGCTGCGCCTTCACAAGCCGTGCCGGCGCATTCACTGCTGCCTCGCTCCCGACACCGTGCAAACGGTGGATTTCTCTCCTTGCGAACAAGCGAGTGTTTCATCGCCAAATTCACGTTCATCCATACTTACAAATAATAGTGATAAAGTTCTTGTGATCACCTCGAAAAGAAGAAGCTGCACCCATGAAACCTGGTGGCTTTGTTAGCCCTACTCTACGTATTCACCCTTTAAAACATAATATATTTCCTAACAATAGATGATTTGGTAAAGACCTTTGTTGTAGATGTCTGCACTTTTGCCGTTCAGGAAACGTTTCGTCTCGAAAATCATATCGTCGTCATTCTGAAAACGCCAGCTATGCAATGGCTTCTTCGCGTGAAACAGGAGGAAGACGTCACTGGGTGCCATCTCAGGAGAATATGGAAGACGGGGAAAATTTGGGGAGGGAGGAGGGGTTTGAGGCAAAATATTATAACCCAAAGAAGCAGTATGTGTAATGGTCTCCTGTGAAGAATGAACCGTGGCGTTGTCGCGGAGCGCAACCCAGCCGTCCGTGACTTTTATCGTGTTCAAAATATTGTGCAACATTTTCAGAACATGTCTTTGGATGTTTTTCACTTTTTGCACTGTCATCTCAAGGAGCTGCGACAATTGACAAACGCGAAGGACTCCACTCGCCTGTCGATTTCCGGTTTCTTACAGAGAGATGGTTTTCCATTTAGTTACTATTACTTTAGACTTGTTTAACTGCACGGGAAGCATCTATGCCATCCAACTATTGTGTCATGTGCCGGTGCATTGCAACCGTGCACTACCACTAACTCAGCATCGACTCTTACAGCATTTCTCTGCCCGCATCTCGTGGTCGTGCGGTAGCGTTCTCGCTTCCCACGCCAGGGTTCCCGGGTTCGATTCCCGGCGGGGTCAGGGACTTTCTCTGCCTCGTGATGGCTGGGTGTTGTGTGCTGTCCTTAGGTTAGTTAGGTTTAAGTAGTTCTAAGTTCTAGGGGACTTATGACCACAGCAGTTGAGTCCCATAGTGCTCAGAGCCATTTGAACCAGCATTTCTCTACTTGTATATCTACACTCCTGGAAATTGAAATAAGAACACCGTGAATTCATTGTCCCAGGAAGGGGAAACTTTATTGACACATTCCTGGGGTCAGATACATCACATGATCACACTGACAGAACCACAGGCACATAGACACAGGCAACAGAGCATGCACAATGTCGGCACTAGTACAGTGTATATCCACCTTTCGCAGCAATGCAGGCTGCTATTCTCCCATGGAGACGATCGTAGAGATGCTGGATGTAGTCCTGTGGAACGGCTTGCCATGCCATTTCCACCTGGCGCCTCAGTTGGACCAGCGTTCGTGCCGGACGTGCAGACCGCGTGAGACGACGCTTCATCCAGTCCCAAACATGCTCAATGGGGGACAGATCCGGAGATCTTGCTGGCCAGGGTAGTTGACTTACACCTTCTAGAGCACGTTGGGTGGCACGGGATACATGCGGACGTGCATTGTCCTGTTGGAACAGCAAGTTCCCTTGCCGGTCTAGGAATGGTAGAACGATGGGTTCGATGACGGTTTGGATGTACCGTGCACTATTCAGTGTCCCCTCGACGATCACCAGTGGTGTACGGCCAGTGTAGGAGATCGCTCCCCACACCATGATGCCGGGTGTTGGCCCTGTGTGCCTCGGTCGTATGCAGTCCTGATTGTGGCGCTCACCTGCACGGCGCCAAACACGCATACGACCATCATTGGCACCAAGGCAGAAGCGACTCTCATCGCTGAAGACGACACGTCTCCATTCGTCCCTCCATTCACGCCTGTCGCGACACCACTGGAGGCGGGCTGCACGATGTTGGGGCGTGAGCGGAAGACGGCCTAACGGTGTGCGGGACCGTAGCCCAGCTTCATGGAGACGGTTGCGAATGGTCCTCGCCGATACCCCAGGAGCAACAGTGTCCCTAATTTGCTGGGAAGTGGCGGTGCGGTCCCCTACGGCACTGCGTAGGATCCTACGGTCTTGGAGTGCATCCGTGCGTCGCTGCGGTCCGGTCCCAGGTCGACGGGCACGTGCACCTTCCGCCGACCACTGGCGACAACATCGATGTACTGTGGAGACCTCACGCCCCACGTGTTGAGCAATTCGGCGGTACGTCCACCCGGCCTCCCGCATGCCCACTATACGCCCTCGCTCAAAGTCCGTCAACTGCACATACGGTTCACGTCCACGCTGTCGCGGCATGCTACCAGTGTTAAAGACTGCGATGGAGCTCCGTATGCCACGGCAAACTGGCTGACACTGACGGCGGCGGTGCACAAATGCTGCGCAGCTAGCGCCATTCGACGGCCAACACCGCAGTTCCTGGTGTGTCCGCTGTGCCGTGCGTGTGATCATTGCTTGTACAGCCCTCTCGCAGTGTCCGGAGCAAGTATGGTGGGTCTGACACACCGGTGTCAATGTGTTCTTTTTTCCATTTCCAGGAGTGTACATACATAATCCACGAGATACCGTACGGTGTTTTCCGGAGTGCATGTTGTAAAACTACCAGCCATTTCCTTCCTGTTTCACTCACAAATAGAGCGAGGAAAAAATTACTCTCTACAGGCCTCAGTACGAGCCCTAATATCTCTTATCTTGTATTCGTGGTCCTTCCGCGAAACGCATGTCGGCATCAGTAGATTTGTTCTGCAGTCAGGTTCAAATGTCGTTTCTCTAAATTTCGTCTATACGTTTCTCGAAAAGAAAATCGCTTTCCCTGCACGGATTCTCATCTGAGTTCCCGAAGCAGCACTAGGGTGCTAATCGAATCTACCGATAACGAATCTAACAACACAGCTCTGAATTGCTTCAATGTCATCCTTTAATCCGAACTGACGGGGATCCAATGCACTCGACCAGTACTCAAGTATGGATCACATTAGTGTTCTACTTCAGGATTCCTTTACAGATGAATCAGAGTTTCCAAAAAGCCTCCCACTGAAACGAAGTCGTCCCTTCACCTGCCTCACCACCATCTTTATGAGCTCGTTCCATTTCGTATTGCTTTGCAACGTTACGCCTAAATATTTAATCGACCCGACCATGTCAAGCAGCACGTAACTAATACTGTTTCCGAATATTAGGGTATTGTTTTTCCTCTTCATCTGCATTAATTTACATTTTTCTACATTGAAAGCTAGCTGCCATTCATCACACCAGTTAAAAATTATTTCTATCATCTTGTATTTTCCTACAGTCACTCAACGACGACATCTTCTCGTAAACAAAAGCATCGTCAGCAAAAGGTCACATATTGTTGCTCGACCTATCAATCAGATTTCTAATGTATATAGATAATAGCAGCTGTCTTATCACACTTCCATGAGGTACTCCTGACTATACCTTTGTCTCTGATGAACATTCGCCTTCGAGGATAACATAATGGGTTCTACTACTTAAGAAGTCACGCATCTGGGAACCTATTCCGTATGCTTGTACCTTCGTTAGCAGTCTGCAGTGGGGCACCGTGTCAAATGCTTCTCGAATTTCAGTAATATGAGATCTGCCTGTTGCCTTTCATCCATAATTGGCAAGATACCTTGTCAGAAAAGGGCATGCTGAATTTCGCATAAGCTACCTTTTTTAAAACAGAGCTGATCTGTGGACTGGAGCTCTCCGTCTCAAGGAACTCCATTACATTCGAATTGAAAATATGTTCAAGAATTCTTCAGCAGACCAATGTTAAGGACACTGGTCTGTAATTTTGTGGGTCAGTTCTTTTGTCTTTCTTGTATACGGTAGTATATAGTTGAGGTATACATTCCAACGTCGCAAGTAGAGGATTAAGAGACAGAGAAATTGTATCAGGGTACTGAAAGGGTAAGTCAGTATGTAAAGAGAGATGAAAATGAAATAATCTCGGGGGATTGGAACCCAGTTATCGGAGAAGGAATAGAAGAAAGGAATACGGGAGAATATGGCCTTGGCAGTAGGAATGAGAGAGGAGGAAGACGATTTGAGTTCCGCAATAAATTTCAGTTGGCGAATACTCTATTCAAGAATCGCAAGAAGAAGAGGTGTACTTAGAAAAGATACGGAGACACGGGAAGATTCCAGCTGGATTACGTAAGGGTCAGACACAGATTTCGAATTTAGATATCAGACTGTAAGACGTGCCCAGGAGCAGTTATACACTCAGATCTCAATTTACTAATAATGAAGAGTAGACTAAAGTTTAAGAGAATCATCCGTAAGAATCAGTGTAGAAGGAAGCGCGATACTGCAATGCTGAGGAATGAATTTCGCTAAGGATGTGGGTATTGCGATAAGGAATACCAGATTAGGTAGAGCAGTTGAAGAGAAGTGGACATCTCTAAAAGACAAATATAGATGTTGGAGAGACAAGCATAGATACAAGCAAAGTAGCTGCGAACGAGCTTTGGACAACAGAATAAACAATTCAATATATTGACGAAAAAAGGAAGTAAAAAAATGTTCAGGTAAAGACAGTAATGCATAAATATAAATTCCTCAGCAATGAAATAAATAGGCAGTGCAGAGGAGCTAAATTTCTGCAGCAAAATTGGGAAAACCTCGAAAAATAAATGGTTGAGGGAAGGAGTGAGTCCGCATATAGAAAAGTCAAAACGAACTTCAGAGCAATTAAAAGCAAGGGTGACAACAATAAGAATGCAATGGGAAAACCACTGTTAAATGCAGAGGATGGCTCAAATGGTTCAAATGGCACTGAGCACTATGGGACTCAACTTGTAAGGTCATCAGTCCTCTAGAACTTAGAACTACTTAAACCTAACTAACCTAGGGACATCAAACACATCCATGCCCGAGACAGGATTCGAACCTGCGACCGTAGCGGTGCGCGGTTCCAGACTGTATCGCCTAGAACCGCTCGGCTACGTCGGCCGGCAAATGCAGAGGAGAGAGCTGATAGATGGTAAGAGTACATTGAAGACCTCTGCGAGGAGGATGATATCTTTGACGACCTGACAGAAGAAGAAGTTCGAGTCGACATGGGAAACAGAATGGTTCTTCCAGTATTAGGATCAGAATTTAACTGAGGTCTGGGAGACCTGAGATCAAATAAAGCAGAAGGGATAGATAACATTCCATCGGAATTTCTAAAATCATTCGGGAAAGTGGCAAGAAAATTACTATACACGTTGGTATGTAAAATTTATGAGCCTGGCTATATACCATCAGACTTTCGGAAAAACATTGTCCACACAATTCCGAAGATAGCAAGAGTAGACTGGTGCGAGAATTATCGCACAATCATCTTAACAGCTCCTTCATCCAAGTTGCTGACAACAATAACGTGAAGAACGGAAAATTAACCTGAGGATCTGTTAGATGAAGATTAGTTTGACTTTAGGCAAGTTGAATTCACCAAAGAGGCAGTTATGACAATGTGGTTGACAATGGTAGGCAGACTGTAGAAAGATCAAGACATTCTCAAAGGATTCGTCGACCTAGAAAAAGAGTCCGTCAATGTAAAATGGGACAATATATTCGAAATTCAGAGACAAATCGGAGTGAGCTATAGGGAAAGACGGGTAATATACAATATGTGCAAGAACCAAGAAGGAACTATAAGATTAGATGATCAAGAACGAAGAGCTTGGATTAATAAGGATATAAGACATGGACGCAACATTTTACCGCCCCTGTTCAAGCTATACTTCGAAGAAGCAATGAAGTAAATAAAAGGAAGATTCCAAGGAAGCAGTAAAATTCAGGGTGGAAGGATATAAATGATAAGAGCTGTTGATTAAATTGCTGTCCTCAATGAAATTAGTGGTGAATTACAAGATCTGTTAAACTGAATGAAAAGTCTAATGAACACAGAAAATGGATTGAGACTAAATCTGAAGACGAGCAAAGTAATGAGAGAAATCTGTGTAGCGAGAAACATAACATCAGAATTAGTGAACACGAAATAGACGAAGTTAAGGAATTCTGCTATATGTGAAGCACAATAAACCATGATGGACAAAGCTAGGAAGACATAAGAAGCAGAATAGCACGGACAGAGAGGGCATTCCTGGCCAAATGAAGTCACCGATATCAAACATAGGCCTTAATTTGAGGGATAAATTCTGAGAATGAACATTCGAAGCACAGCGTTGTACGTGAACTGTGGGCAAACCGGAACAGACGAGAATCGAAGCATTTGACGTTTGCTGTTACAGAAGAATGTTGAAAATCAGGTGAACTGATAAGGTATGCAACGAGGAGGTTTTCCGCAGAATCGGAGGGGAAAGGAATACATGGAAAACACTGACAAGAAGAAGGGGCAGGATGGTAGGACATCTGTTAAGACAACACGGAATATCTTCAGTGGTACTAGAGGAAGTTGCAGGGGGTAAAAATTGTAGGGAAAGACAGAAATTCGAAAACATCCAACTATTAATTGAGGATGTAGGTTGCAAGTGCTGCTTTGAAATGAAGGGGCTGGCGCAGGAGAGGACTTCGTGGTGGGCCGCATCAAACCAGTCACAAGAATATATATATATACACTCCTGGAAATGGAAAAAAGAACACATTGACACCGGTGTGTCAGACCCACCATACTTGCTCCGGACACTGCGAGAGGGCTGTACAAGCAATGATCACACGCACGGCACAGCGGACACACCAGGAACCGCGGTGTTGGCCGTCGAATGACGCTAGCTGCGCAGCATTTGTGCACCGCCGCCGTCAGTGTCAGCCAGTTTGCCGTGGCATACGGAGCTCCATCGCAGTCTTTAACACTGGTAGCATGCCGCGACAGCGTGGACGTGAACCGTATGTGCAGTTGACGGACTTTGAGCGAGGGCGTATAGTGGGCATGCGGGAGGCCGGGTGGACGTACCACCGAATTGCTCAACACGTGGGGCGTGAGGTCTCCACAGTACATCGATGTTGTCGCCAGTGGTCGGCGGAAGGTGCACGTACCCGTCGACCTGGGACCGGACCGCAGCGACGCACGGATGCACGCCAAGACCGTAGGATCCTACGCAGTGCCGTAGGGGACCGCACCGCCACTTCCCAGCAAATTAGGGACACTGTTGCTCCTGGGGTATCGGCGAGGACCATTCGCAACCGTCTCCATGAAGCTGGGCTACGGTCCCGCACACCGTTAGGCCGTCTTCCGCTCACGCCCCAACATCGTGCAGCCCGCCTCCAGTGGTGTCGCGACAGGCGTGAATGGAGGGACGAATGGAGACGTGTCGTCTTCAGCGATGAGAGTCGCTTCTGCCTTGGTGCCAATGATGGTCGTATGCGTGTTTGGCGCCGTGCAGGTGAGCGCCACAATCAGGACTGCATACGACCGAGGCACACAGGGCCAACACCCGGCATCATGGTGTGGGGAGCGATCTCCTACACTGGCCGTACACCACTGGTGATCGTCGAGGGGACACTGAATAGTGCACGGTACATCCAAACCGTCATCGAACCCATCGTTCTACCATTCCTAGACCGGCAAGGGAACCTGCTGTTCCAACAGGACAATGCACGTCCGCATGTATCCCGTGCCACCCAACGTGCTCTAGAAGGTGTAAGTCAACTACCCTGGCCAGCAAGATCTCCGGATCTGTCCCCCATTGAGCATGTTTGGGACTGGATGAAGCGTCGTCTCACGCGGTCTGCACGTCCGGCACGAACGCTGGTCCAACTGAGGCGCCAGGTGGAAATGGCATGGCAAGCCGTTCCACAGGACTACATCCAGCATCTCTACGATCGTCTCCATGGGAGAATAGCAGCCTGCATTGCTGCGAAAGGTGGATATACACTGTACTAGTGCCGACATTGTGCATGCTCTGTTGCCTGTGTCTATGTGCCTGTGGTTCTGTCAGTGTGATCATGTGATGTATCTGACCCCAGGAATGTGTCAATAAAGTTTCCCCTTCCTGGGACAATGAATTCACGGTGTTCTTATTTCAATTTCCAGGAGTATATATATATATATATATATATATATATATATATATATATATATATATATATATATATATATATATACTCTTTCAGTCCCTTCTGTTCACCGGGTTGCCTATCACTATGTCCTCCATGCGGGAGTATGGGAGTCTGTACGACGGTCAAACGACGGCATGCCTCTACTGTTGTCCTGCGTGAACGATTTCTTAAACGCGAAATTTAAAACTTTATATTTCCTTTTTCTATCTCCTATTGCCACACCACATTGGTCTACGAGTAACCGGATAGAAGCGTTCGACCCACTTAGCGATTATACGTAGGACCATAATTCTCTCCAGTTCTCGGCTAGATCGTTTCCTAAGGTATGACGACAGTAGTTGTCTGTTTCGCGCATCGATCGCTTTTATAGATGCAAGAATCTCTTGTAACTTTTGACTGTTGTCGTCTGCGTGTTGTATTTTGAACGTGGAGAGCAACCGTCTTTGCTTCCTAAACATTTCCGAATTTTGATATTAAACCTCGATGGATCTTTTCGTACTTAATCCACATGCTCGGCACATACTTGTCCGGAATTGAATTTACAGTCTATTTAAATTTTTCTCATAATTCCTGTACTTCCATTCTACTGGAACTAAATGATGTCAATTCATTGTTTAAGCGGAATGCTCGCAACTGCTTATCTGCTATTTCTAGCAAAAATACTCTCCTAGCCTTCTTGATGAACTTATGACCTTTAGTAACCACGGTCGCTATGACAACGTCTTGATCGCTAATTCATGTCTCTGTACTGACTCCGCCATTAAGGTGAGGTCCCTGTAATACAGGAGAGAGTTTCTGCATGATACTCCACTCTATCTCTGGGCTGTGCCCTGTTGTCTTGGCTCCCCTAGCAGCGTGCTACGGTACGCTCACGCGGATTTCAATGTGTACCACACAAACAAAAAATTAATTACATAACTTTATTTTTTCGAGGCAATAATAAAAGATTTATGGCTACCCGTAATCTGTCCCATAGTAAATTAGTATTTCTTAATACTTTGGAGTATCATCATCTTCACTGGTCATCTGGGCCTGGAATCTGATTGAATGGAGTAGAGTTGTCTTTGGTGGTGAGCGCCACTTGGAACTGAACCCTGATGACCAGCGAGGATTTGTCTGCAGGACGTTCCGGACAGCGGCGGGATACCAAGCTGACTACCAGCCACATACGGCCCGACAGCAAGGATTGATGGTCTGAGGTGACATTTCATTTCATAGGAAGACCCCTTTGATTTTGATCCGCAGCACCCTTACACCACAGCGGTATGTCGACGATATTCTACGCTCCTCTTTTTAGCCCTTCAGGGTAAGCCATCCTGGGCTAACATTTCAGCTAGAAAAATCTTCGACGCACACGATGAGCGTTTCTACTGCTTGTCTTCGTGCTTGTCAAACCCTGCCTTGGCCCGCAAGGCCGGCGATCTCTCCCCAATTGAGGACTTTTGTAGCATTATGGGCAGAGCCCTCCAACCAGCCCGTTATTTTGACAATATAACGCGCGAATTGGACCGAATTCGCCACGATATCCCTCAGAAAGATAGCTAATAATTCCATGAATCAATTCCAAGCCGAATAGCTGGTTGCATAAGTGCCATAGGTGGACCAACGCAATATTGACTTGTTGCCCTTCATGGCAAGCCATCCTGGGCTTACATTTCAGCTAGACAATGCCCCCAATTTTTGAAGCTTTTTCTCTTGAATCAGTCATTCAAGTTTTCTAGAATTGTTATTATTTGCTTTTCTGTACGTGTACGTCACATCAACCGATTTCTGTCCCATTTGGATAATACCTTGGTCGTGCCTCATTTTTTGTCTTTATGCACAGGGTTTGTCGCCCAGAAATCACGTTTGTATGTTGGTTGTTAGTGGTAAGATAGCGTTATGCTCGTGTGGTAGGGAGAAACATCTACTAGCACATGTCGGAATTCGACAGCGCCAGCATCGTGACCTTTCCAGACTGCAGTTAATTGCTCCGAGATGTTGCTGCTCGCGTTGGTCAAGATCTTATGACTGCCACTCAGGTATCGAATCGACAGGTTCAGGAGGACCATACATATCGTCGTGAAGGGTCTCAATGACCCCCGCGTGGCTAGCACCAGAGAGGACAGATATACTGTCCGCCCAGCTGTGCCGGATCGTGCAGCCATATCACATCCGTTGATTCCAGAGACGTGCTTGCTTGCAGCAAGACAGTTATACACATTTATTTATTTATATATTTATTTATTCTTCATAGTTACCATCTGTTATCTGAGAAGCTAAAATAGACCATACAGTTCACATTTTAATGGGTAATAATAGATTCTATATTAATTATTTATTTTTGATACTTATCTGAAAAAAATGATAATACAACGCTCTTATAGATGATTGAAGCAATTCCATAAATTCACTGTAGCTATGTTAGTTGACGTACTGTTACAAAATTCAACACTCGTATCGAAAAACTCAAAAAGTTTTGTATTGTTGCAGCCGCACTTCAGACTTCTACCACGTTAGCGCAGCAGTTAACAGTTAGGCAAGATGGCGACAGGCGCGGAAAAAGCATATGCTCTGCTTGAAATGCATTCATATCAGTTTGCCGCAACAGTGCAACTACACTTCCAGAACGAAGTTCGACAAAGATCCACAAGCTGCCAACTCCATTCGGCTGTGGTATGCGCAGTTTAAGGCCTCTGGATGCAACTGGAAATCGGCAGTTCGGCCAGCAGTTACGTAGCCCACAGAAGCGGACGAACAGAGCAAGTAGAGAGCTGGATATACCACATCCGTCCTCTTTGAAGATCTTAAGGAAACGTCTAAAACTGAAACCTTACTGCTTGTAATTGCTGCAAGCCCTGATACCCAATGACAAAGTCAGACGCTTTGATTTTCAACACAGTTGCAACACAATATGAAAGAGGATGGGTTTCCTGAAAAACTCATCTTCAGTGAGGAAGCTACTTTTTTTGTAAATGGCTTAGTAAATAGGCACGATGGGCGAATCTGGGGGACAGAGAATCCCCACCCAATAGCGCAGTACATTCGACATTTACAGTAAGTTAATATGTTCTTTACAGTCTCACGGTTTAAAATTAATGATCCCTCTTTCTTCTGAGAAAAGTCTGTTGCAAGACACGTTTATTTGACCATGCTGGAAAATTGGTTCATGCTACAACTGGAGACCAACAGTGTGGACTTCATCTACCAACTGAATAGTGTTTCACCCGGCTTCCATCGTGATGTTCGTGAATTCTTAAACAGGAATCTGAGAAACCAATGGATCAGTCAATGGTAAGGTTGATGATCAGCATTTCATGTCATAGCCTCCATATTCTTCCTACACGATTTTTTGTGTAGTGTTATTTGAAAGCCTCCGTGTTTACGACTCCCCTACCAACCTACCAGAACTGCAAGCTCGCATCATCAGTACTTTTAAACAGATCGATAGGGACATGCTGCGCCGAATGTGAGAAATATTTGATCATCGACTTGATATCTGAAGAATCAGTAGAGGGGCACACATGGAGTACTTGTAATATGTCAAAAAAAACATTTCTGAATTTTCTGTGTGTATGTGCCTGTGTGTGTGTGTGTGTGTGTGTATGTGTGTGTGTGTGTGTGTGTAAAGCCCTGTGACAATATGTAAAATAATATAGCTACAGCAATCTGTGAAATCGCTAAAGTCATTTATTCATTTATGATTATTAATGATCTTATACCAGGAAAATGCTAATATTACATCTACTTTCTACCACTACAAAATTACTATACAACCCCTTAACCAATTAGCCAACTTCTAATATTACCGTTATTACTACAGATTTCGTTCTGGTTTCGTTCAGTTATTTGGGTGCGTCTAAATTTTAGACGTTTATATCCGCTCCTGTATTCGCCCTCATACTACCTCGGTCGACAGCCATTGTCTGCTGGATTCCTTGGGCGCCGGGCAGCACCTTAGCAGCGTTTCCGCTATAACAAGCGATTTCACGATTCACTGTAATGTCTTAGAATCCCCATTTCCTTGACCATTTGCACCAACACTATGTAAATTCTTGAAAAGTTGTTTCACTCAGTGATCGCCGACTTCATATCTCTTCTC
Organism: Schistocerca nitens; assembly: GCF_023898315.1. Classification (NCBI taxonomy): domain Eukaryota; kingdom Metazoa; phylum Arthropoda; class Insecta; order Orthoptera; family Acrididae; genus Schistocerca; species Schistocerca nitens. The sequence goes on along the minus strand of NC_064615.1, from coordinate 554,876,113 downwards.
TCCAACTGTTGCGTATGTTGTCTAGTCGAGACAGCAGCATGCTGACGTATGGTTGAACGCCTCGTGAAGTCTTCCTTGGCCTTCCTGGATACTGCAACTGCAGTATCGTTCAAGAGGTGCCAGGTAAACTCTTTCCTCAGTGCTGCTGTGGGATTAAACGGCCTTAGTGCCTGACGACCGTTGTCCACTGCGTCTTTGTAGAGCACACAGTTCCACGATGTGTGTTCTGGAATGCCAGACTGCAATAGGCACAAGTACTGTTCATCTGTCTTTTGATGTTCTACAGATATGTAGTGTAAGGATCATGACTGATCAGATAATGTATCAGTCCACTCTACATGTTAAGAAATGTGACTTTTAGTCTCTTCCTGAATCCTGCTGTTAGCGAGAACATAATATGTTCTCCTGTCTGTGTCTAAAGTGTCCCACCCATTTTCCGACAATTGTAATATGAGACCTTGTACTAGTTTTCCTTATTGGCCTCAAGTCGAATATCCTTCGTACTTCCATTTAATTGTTTCCATTAACCAATAAAGGTCTCCAGTTTTCTTGATTTCCAAGCCCAATTGTCAAATTCCAATTATTACTAACAATGCATCGTTCGGAGTAGTGCAGTAAACGCCCTTTAATCTTAGTATCGCTCGTCCCTGAACTCTTCTGTATAATGAAGCCGTCTTCACAAACTGCAATCTATGAGCCCACTTGCACCACATCCTATAACTGACGCTAATAAGGACGGTGGTGAGCTGTTATTGTTTTTAATTGAAGTCTAAATCGTTCATTTGCGATGGGTACAATTTTGTTAATCATGTCTTCATCTTTTCTGCCTTCCTCCTCTATATCATATTCAAAGTTACGACGTTCGTTTGGGTATAGCCCCAGATATCTCGTTACTATGCCTCTTCTAATCATTACATAGAGCTCCTCGCGAGGTCTGTCTGCCGGCTGCTGTGTCGCCCTCTGCCTTGTGGTGTCATACAGATCCTGCATGGAGGGGCACGTGGTCAGCATACCGCTCCACCTGCCGTTTTGCACACTTTCCAGACCGTGAAGCCTCTACTACTCGCCAGGTAGCTCCTGAATTGACATCACGAGATTGCATGCACCTTTTACCAGTCCTCCCACCAAGGAAAAATTCTTGGCGGCCACCTTCACTGACCACTAAGCTGAGGAGGCAATCACCTCTGGTTCGCACAGACGCATTGCAGGAGTTCCATTTCTGACGTATTAAGACAAGTGTCTGTGTCCTGTCATCGAGGAATACGTCACGTTCTCTTCCGACAGTATAACACAAGACAGTAAATTGCCTCTGCTGTCCTGACCTATCTCGGTACAGTGTGTGTTGGGCTGTTGCCCTGGCCAGCACTTTTTACAGACGTCGCACCCACTGACAGCATCTGGCGACGTGTTGCCGAGAGACTGTCGTGCAACCACTCGCCAGCTACTACGATGGACTCTGCCAGGCAGCTGAAGCAGCGTGGAATAATGCACGCTTACCTATCACAGAAGCTCTGTTTGACTCTATGACCAGGCGGATTAGAGCCATTCTCGCTGCCAGAGGTGACAAATATAATACAATGGGCGATCAAAACGTTTTGAGTTTGAGGACGTTGCTACAACGTATATGCAACCCACCCAACGCGGCTCCTATGCGGGTACATAAGCGAGCAACTAAGGCGAAGCGTCGGGGAAAGCTGCGACAATGGGTGTTTCTTCTTCATGATAACCCACCTCCCCATATGGCAAATGTCGTGACGCAGAAGTTACGCCAATTCAAGTGGGAGGGACTCGAACACACGCCCTAAAGTCCTTACCTCTCCCCTCGCGATTATTACACTTTTAATCCCATAAAAAGGTCTTGAAGGGTCGACAATTCCTGTCGGACGAGGATGTACAGCGGGCAGTTATGGACGTCTTCGTGGAGCAGGACACGGTGCTTTACCAAACGGGTATCTTCAGCCTGGTGCTACGTTGGGATATTGCGCCCACAGCAATTTCGCCCGGTTGTCATACGGATGCTGGACTGTACTCTCTTCGAACGGAAATTTCTTGATAGCCCCTTATAAGTATCGCTCCTTATATAACCACACACCTCAGTTTTAACGACCAGCAGTGTATATAATTACATCGAATACAAACATGTTACGACCTCTTTTCTGAAATTATTCGTCTGGAGCGTAGCCTTGTATGGAAGTGAAAGACATTAAAAAATAAAAGCCTTTTATGGAAGTGGTAGGCAATAAAATCAGTTGAAATATAATGTTACAGTAGAACGTTATCAATTACGTGGTTAGATCTTGCAACTAACGAAGACGTATTAAATAAGGGAGAGACGAGCTTTATAGCACAACGTAACTACATTTAGTTGAAAGGGAACATCGGTAGGCATCAAAAATTGTTAATTTGGTAATGCAGGGAAGTGTTCAGTGTAAAAATTGTAAAGGCCCACCAAGAACTGAACAGAGTTAGCAAGGAATATACTGGCTTGTAGATCTGTCTGAAGCCAGTCTTGGATGGAAGACAATAACAAAAATTGAAATTCTCAAGTTGTTTCTTTTCGTACAAAACACTGCAGGGCTTTATTACCATTTCTATGATTTGCGGCATCAGTCTCTCTACGAAAATATTTCATTGTGCTTCATCCACTGTATTTTAGAAAATTTGTCGTTAATATTTGCTCGGTTTTGTAAATTGTTTCCCGAACAGGTTCTGACACACCAACAATATAACATTTACAAATTACATTTTGATCATGTGACTAACAGTACAAATACCTTCCAACCATTACCAATATTATAGCCAAAATGTTAATGACAGTGATGAGCTAATTACTGAACTGAATATCTGTTCGTAATGACGTTGTTGCTTACCGTCACTATCGATTTGCGGTGTAGCGCACAGCTGCAGGAAAATGCGGCACAATTAGTGCGACGGAACTCAGTCGTAATGAGGCAACCTGCCCCCTGTTAAAATCTGCGGTTTGGCGGCAATTACACCGTTTCCAGAAACTCTTTTAAAGGTGCTACGTTCTGCCAGGTATTAATTTACAAACGTAAGGCTGTTGGTATACACAGGAGAGGTCATCGTGGATTAAGCGCTGCGTATTTTGCTCAGGTGTGACTACCGTGACAGCTGAGTGCACTGCAGGTTCACAAGCATCTTCACATATAAGGAAAATGGGAATTCCTTGGTACTAATCTGCAATTAAAAATAATGAAAACATAATAGTATTGCAGAAAATTTGCCTCCAAAAATATAGAGGAAATTACTTGCGCTATTGTTACCATAAAAATATTGGTATTTGTATAAAAACAACGGATCGGGATAAAAATTCGATGTGAAGTTCAGATTAATTTCATCTGTTTTAATTTAATTTATGGCTTTGATAAAGCTAGGAGCTCCTCAAGAATAAATAAGATTACCCGCGGTTCCTGAAACAACTGGAAAGAGAGAGAGTGACTGAAAACTAGTTTTAATCTAAAGGATCGGGCGGGATGGTGCAGTGGTTAGCACACTGGACTCGCATTCGGGAGGACGACGGTTCAAACCCGAGTCCGGCCATCCTGATTTAGGTTTTTCGTGATTTCCCTAAATAACTTCAGGCAAACGCCGGGATGGTTCCTTTGAAAGGGGACGGCCGACTTTTTTCCCCATCCTTCTCTCGTCCGATGGGACGGATGACCTCGCTGTTTGGTCCCCTCCCCCCAAACCCAACCAACCTAATCTAAAGACAGCATATGTCAGATACGTCCAAGTATCAGCAAATTAGGACATGTATGGCTTTATATCATGCGCAATTTGCTAAATTACTACAGGCCAAAATTATTCTTCTAAAATGGCCATAAATACCTTCCCGTGCGTTCGCCACAGACACGCTGTCCTTGAGTCGTAGAGTGGAAAGTTGACCTTAACTAGGAGCAAACTTACTTTTCCGTATCAGCTTAGCATAACGATCATCGTTAAAAATGCGATATTTAAACTTGTGGCATAGTTGGACGACCTCGTTAAATTCCTTACCCAAGAACCTGCACTTAGTTGCAAATCGTTTACTTAAAATCAGAAATTAATTAATCATATGTATATCATTTAGTTTCAATACCTAGGTTAATGAAATTAGCGTGAAGTATCACAGAAATTTATCCATTTAATTCCGAGGACAAGCAGCTTGAATCTCAAACTACTAAACGCAGTCTACCTTCATAGGATCTGTAGTTGTTCAGAAGTACAATGCACTGTTCCTTCGGACATGCATGCATTCCCTTAGGAATAGCCACTGCGTCGACTGCAACCGCAATGGAGTTACATGATCTGTATTCGCAGTTGCGAACGTGAACAACCACCAGTTGTATAATGCGTTGACGGCAATAGAAATTTGTGCCGGACCGGGACTCTAAGCCACATTTCCCGCTCGTCGCGAACGGTCGCTTCATCATTCTTTTTTCTTTACTTTCTGCACATAACAGTGTTACTGAACGCAGTCTTCCGAAATGCCTTCACAAAAGGAGACGAAGTAAATATTCCAGAATTCGAATCGAGAACAGCTGCCAACATGAGTAATGTAGAAGTAAATATCCTCAGAATAGTGAAGCAACTTAAATCACTTAATAAAAGCAAGTCTTCTGGTCCAGACTGTATACCAGTTAGGTTCCTTTCGGAGAATGTTGATACATTAGGCCCATACTTAATAATCATGTACAACCGTTCGCTCGACGAAAGATCCGTACCCAAAGACTGGAAAGTTGCACAGGTCACACCAATATTCAAGGAAGGTAGCAGGAGTAATCCACTAAATTACAGGCACATATCGTTAACGTCGATATGCAGCAGGATTTTAGAACAAATATTGTGTTCGAACATAACGAATTACCTCAAAGAAAACGGTCTATTGACACATAGTCAACATGGGTTTAGAAAACATCGTTCTTGTGAAACACAGCTAGCTCTTTATTCACATGAAGTGCTGAGTGCTATTGACAAGGGATTTCAGATCGATTCCGTATTTCTGGATTTTCGGAAGGCTTTTGACACTGTACCACACAAGCGGCTCGTAGTGAAATTGCGTGCATATGGAATATCGTCTCAGTTATGTGACTGGCTCTGTGATTTCCTGTCAGAGAGATCACAGTTCGTAGTAATTGAAAAGTCATCGAGTTAAACAGAAGCGATTTCTGGCGTTCCCCAAGGTAGTGTTATAGGCCCTTTGCTGTTCCTCATCTATATAAACGATTTGGGAGACAATTTGAGCAGCCGTCTTCGGTTGTTTGCAGATGACGCTGTCATTTATCGACTAATAAAGTCATCAGAAGATCAAAACAAACTGCATATCGATTTAGAAGAAATATCTGAATGGTGCGAAAAGTAGCAGTTGACCTTAAATAACGAAAAGTGTGAGGTCATCTACATGAGTGCTAAAAGGAACTCGTTAAACTTTTGTTACACGATAAATCAGTCTAATCTAAAAGCCGTAAATTCAACTATATACCCAGGTATTACAATTACGAACAACTTAAACTGGAAGCAACACATAGAAAATGTTGTGGGGTAGGCTAACCAAAGACTGCGTTTTACTGGCAGGACACTTAGAAAGTGTAACAGACCTACTAAGAAGACTGCCTACACTACGCTTGTCCGTCCTCTTTTAGAATACTGCTGCGCGGTGTGGAATCCTTACCAGATAGGACTGACGGAGTACATCGAAAAAGTTCAAAGAAAGGCAGCACGTTTGTATTATCGCGAAATATGGGAGAGAGTGTCACAGAAATGATACAGGATTTGCGCTGGACATCATTTAGAAGAAAGGCGTTTTTCATTGCGACGGAATCTTCTCACGAAATTCCAATCACCAACTTTCTCCTCCGAATGCGAAAATATTTTGTTGACACCGACTTACTTAGGGAGGAACGATCACCAAGGTAAAATAAGGGAAATCAGAGCTCGTACGTAAAGATATAGGTGTTCATTCTTTCCGTGCGCTATACGATATTGAAATAATAGAGAATTGTGAAGGTGATTCGATGAACCCTCTGCCATGCACTTAAATGTGATTTGCTGAGTAGATGTAGATGTAGATAAAGCCCCTGACCCAACTAGTTTTTGTCATTTTTACTAAAAGCAAGGTAATAGAAAAGAAACATTCAACAGAAAAGGGACTCTAAACATCATCCAACTCGCTGACGATTAAGTCCTAGATACAGCATATTCGCGAAAAGCGAACGATAGCGTGGCATGCTCTGTCATGTCCAAAGGGCCGTAATCATATACTGGTTAAAAACACAACGATCCGCATCATACCCGCTCCCCGCCACGTAACAAATATAATGTCCGACAATCCACATTATTGTACTGTTCCACGTTCTGAGAACCGTTAGGCTATCGGAACACTAGTCGCGGCCACACCCAAACTTCCAGGCCCTGCGGCGATTACAGCCGTTATTAAACACATTAAATGCATTTTCATTTGCGAAAATAGACAACTATCATCTGCAGAATGGAACGAGGACAATGAAAACTTGTGCCAGACCGGGATTCGAACCCGGATTTCCCCTTATCGCGAGCGGTCGCCTTAGTGTTAGGGTATGCTAGAGCGACCTACGTCCAGACCCAGACTTCCATATGTCGTTAATCACGTGTCTACAACATGCACTCGAAGGCGACCGCTCGCAGCAAGCGGGAAATCGGGATTCCACTCCCGGTCCGGCACAAGTATTCATTTTCGATCATTCCATTATACAGATGACGGTTATCCATATTCACAAATGCGATTACATTTCGTGTATATCCAGTAACCGGTTCCATATGTTTCATTGAAAGAGATCAGCAGTGCTGTGTTACAAAATAATGCGATTGCCAGTAGCAGTAGGGTACAGCACGACGCACGAAATGACAGTTCTTTTAGCAATTAGACTGTAGTTGCCATAGGATCAGTATTTTCGTGGCAAGTTGGTGCATCCCATCCTAGCTAAAGTCCTAATCATTGAATAACTGAATGATGTTTTCACGTCAAGGTTCATTTTCCACTGATGTTCTAGACTCAGTACCGCTATTTTTGCCATGACCTCATACACTCGTTGACGTTATTATATCGCAACCAGCTTCATCTCATCAAAAGCTATATGCTCACAGAAAACTCCTAATGCGCTGATGTAATAGGTAATCCATTAGGAAAGTATGTCGTCGATAGTAGTCGGTACTAGTCAGGAGCGCTATAAAGCTGATTAATCTTCCTTTAAGTCTTTGTGGCATGCACAAAGAGGGTCTCACGTTGCAAAAAGCTCTGATGCAGTTCCGCATGCATTATTTCAGCAAGGACGCAAAATTGCTGAAGCTTGTGAAACTTCACGTTCCGTAGTGAGCGATTGTCACTGAAGAAAAGCCACAAGTAGGACACGAAGATACTCTTAAAATTGAAAACGATTAATTTAACATCGTACTAAAAGTGAAGACGCTGAAATATCAGAAATGACTTGTCTTCTAAGATAACACGAAATATGTCATGAATGTTTCCTTCATCTCCAGAAACACCAGCTTAAAGCACCCTACACGTTACGCACCAAAACAAGATTGTACAATTTATCTCGATAGAGGCAAGGCTTTTGCCTTTTTTTAAAAAAAGATCACACACAAATAGTCCGTCTCATTCAGATAAAACGATGCCGATGGAGCTATACAAGACTGCATTGCAAGGATGCTCATGACCGGTGGCAAGGCGGGGGGAGGGGGGGGGGGCAGGGAATGTAGCGTAGTCGGGTATTTTTCATTCAAGAAAATCATTTAAAAGTCTGTACTACGTAGGTTTTTAACAGCGTCGGAAATGGTATTTTTTGTGGCTATTTTCAAATAGCAATTCGTCTTCCAAAATATTAAAAATACTCCATACCCCCAGGTCTAGCTTCCTTTCCCCCTCCTACATACCACCGTATGGGCACCCTTAGTGTAATGACAAACGGAGATAACAACCGCCAGCAACACCACTGTCGTCGATGAAAGAAACAGTGCTGACAACATACGTTAGTGACTAGGAGTTTCCTGTATCTGTTCTTCTTTCTTTACAGTGTTGGCTCACCGTCATGAATCAATCTGAAATGTTTCGTTGCATTCTAGCCGATAAACTAGTAACAACATTTTCCGTGATAGAAAATAGACAAAGATATGGGAGAAGGTGCGTATCATAGCTGCTGAAAAATACGGCTTGGAAATTAGAATGACTCTTGAAGTCTACAGATATTTCTATGTCTTTTAATACTGCACGAAACGTCGCCCCAAAATCTGGATAACAACCCGAAACCCTAGTGTCTTGGCTTCCCTGCGTGGGATATAGGGTGAAATGGTACTACCTTATTGTACTGATAGATACTGAATATGCTAGTGATTTATTCTTTTTTTTGGGCTTATGACGAAATGAAGAACTTATGTCAAGGGTTGGTACTTAGGTCAACTTGTATTCGAAGTGATAGTATCATTTATATTAAATAAAGCTAACATCTACTGGGTGAACGTCCACAGAGGTCCTCGCGCACCACATTCGTGTAGGGGAAGTCAAGACGAACAATTTGATACGGAACACTAGCGGTCTATCAAATCGGGAAGCAGCCTCTAATTGGTCCACAAAAGCCTCCTAAGCTACAGCGTTTTCTCGGTTTCAGTATCCTCTCAGTCTATTACGCCACCAGCGTAATCTAAGTACGTTTACAATTCGGTCTAAACTTAACCTGTACAACCACAGTAATTTCGTAGTAAAAAAGCCAAACAAACTGAACGATTTAATTGTTAATTTTACACTGTTAAAATTCACAATATTGTGAGGTAAAATTTACTAAAACGACCATTTTACGTTTTATATGTGCAAGACAAACGCGTTTTTTATATCCAAGGACTATTTTAGCTAAAATCTCGTACGACGCAGATGTACTGTATCTTAGGTGGCTTTTGTAGGTCAATTTGAGGATGTTTCCTGACTTGATCGACCATAAGTGTTCTGCATCAGTTTGTCCTTCTCGACTTAAATTACGCTACTGTGGCACGCTTTAAACAATTATCCTTTACAGTCTGTTTAAATCTGCACTGACGTTAGCTGCTAGATGGGAAGGCACTCTAGAATAGTATGCTAATGCCAAAGCGATAATTATCTACGGATGTCTCGACACTGCGGTGACTAGGAGTGCAAAGCATAAAAATATACCACAAACTGTATCAGTAATAAAGGCTACGTCATCCAAGGGAATGCAGTCATTAGAACGCTTCGCGCTGCACATTAGTTAATAGTTAACCCATAATTATACCCAAAGTTCCACAAGATCACTTCAGGTGGACCTTTAACTGGGCCACGTCGGACTCGTTTCCCTACACATATTATGCACAGCTAATGATTATGTAACCGTAGATTAAGCTAGAAACAGCAAAAAAAAAAAAATAAGTGTCAAGGCAGCTACAGCGTATAACGACAGTGGCCGTGATCGTTAATGAGAAACTTGTTTACTGCTGGGATATGCTGTGAAAATACTCGTTAAGGTCTTGCTGCCGCCCCTCCCCTCCTCTCACCACACACCCACTCCCCCTACAACTTGTTTCCGACATGAGAGCGTAGTGACAAGCATAATAACATTGTAATGAACTTTCATCGTGCCTGTGCCACCATTCTGAGTAAACTGATATACTGGCGCACTAACATGAAGCGGATAGCACGTTAAAATGATGCGACAACATGTTTACTCATCCACACGCTACACTTATTTTTTCGTACAATATTTTGCTGTATTGTTAATTTGTAAGCAACGGTCGATTGTGTACGTAATTAGCTACTAGCAGGTGTTGAACCGTTTGTCGTCGAACCCTTCGTTAATCTTAGGTGCTTCATAGACTATTAAGGATGTAGATTTAATATGTATGTAAAGATGAAAAATTTTGCACTAGACTGCAGATGGAGAATGGTATCAAATCAGTGGAAATACTTCGACTTAAACAAAAACACTGCAGATGTCATGTACGGAATCAATAGACTTGACCTCAATGAAATGTAGTTCTGTGAAATGATATCCGTGAAATATGTCAGGAAATGATTAAACTGCAAATAGTAAAAATGTTGTGCCAGACCGCTGCCGCTACTTATGGGTTTTATGCAACCCACAATGCCTTCGAATACCACGTGCACTATTTTCATATTTTTCTCGCTTGCCATACGCAAACTGCTAGTCCTACAGAAAAAAATGAAGAGGGTTTATTTGTAGGAAATGTATAGTCGTTAAGTTTTATTATAGCAGGATTCGTTTTCGCTAGAGACCGTAGTTCTCTTGTTATTCAAAAAAATGCAAAAGTAACGTTCAAATGAGTTTTTCTTCAATAACTGGAAAACCGTGGCCTCTAGCGAAAACGTATCCCAGTGCAAGATATAACTACGTTACTTTTGTTTCAAAAAGATCCTGTTCATTTTTTCTGTAGGACTAATAGTTTGCACGTAGCAAGCGAGAGAATACGAAAATTTCGTGCGTTCTTTTTGAAGGTTATGCAGGTTACTGAAAACCCACAGGTAGGAACAGCTGACTCATCCTGTTTAACACTCACAGACAGCCAATTTCGTATAAAATACTGTGGGATATTGCCAAGAAAGACAAAGCCAATCCCAAATTTCTTTCTTAGGCTTGAAATACCAGTTACGCGCAGGTATGCCGATTGGTACATCCCACTTAAACCACTCTTACTGGATTTGAATTTCTGAAACGAACATAACCTTGAGACGTTATTAGGTTATTACAGAAAACTCAATGTCTTTATCTCTGATACTTCCTGTAAGTCCTGCAGTGCATGTAATTTGAGACAAATGGCAATTCTTATGCTCCTTGCGATTGCTTGAACGCGGGAGCAGATAGTTTCACATTTCTCTCTAGTATCACCTCCTAAAGTCTTGGAAAGACGTAACATTTAACCCTAGAACACTAAAGGTGGAAAAATATTAGATTGTTACCAAACCACCACAAATTTTACTACTTCACATTTTATTCTAACGACGACATAATTTATAATTTATGCACTGATTAATTATAATTATAATGTCCCCAATATTATTTTACATACAAATAGTATAAAATATTCTGTTTTACACCTTATACTGATGATATCAGATTGGCTGGAACCATGAATTGGTACCAACCGCAGTCGTAAATTTTACGATGGTTTAGTGATGTAGGGGTAAATAGGAATTTTCAACAAACATGATATTAGCCGCTTCGGTGCCAGTGACTGTACAAATTTTCCGTAACTGTTGACCACTATAATGGAAAGTAAATGTTTTTGTGAATCTTTGAGATGAACTGTAGTATGGTTCTCGCTCTCAATATTGATTATGCATTTATTTATTTTCTTTTAAATTATCTGTCCGCTTCCATTAATCTTAATGGTTTCATGTTTTTGCAGAACGAATATCGATTTTATTACTAGTGTACACTGAATATCTTAAGCATCTCTGAACGCAATGTTGACTCACGAATCTTTCGAACATTCATTTCAACTTGGTACCTTTGTAGTTCGTTCCATCATACCTGTGTTTTCGCTTGGTTCAAAGACTGACGACTTTTTTTTTCACGAGAAACACAGGCTAATAGCTGTAGTAAACAGACTGACGAAATGACCAATTAACTGTCAGAGTGTCTGTCCCTCATCACTGTTTGACAAGGAATTAGTTGTTTTCCTTTGACACAGTGAACTTTTCAGTGCGAGTCGTCAGCTGCCTGGCACAGCAGTAGCTACGCGGCCATGGCTCCACTAAAGGGCGTTCCACTGACAGCTGCGGCCTGTGCGCCTGACAGATTAACCGATAGTCTCTGTTCGACGAGGCATCACGCGACCTGCGCTAGCCGTTGTTCTCATTCCGTCTGCTGTCTGAAGTCTTCCCTATGACGGTTCTTTCTGATTGTGAAACGCCTTACGGAACACCCGGATTCCTTGAGCAGCCTGTGCTGACTTCACTGATGATGCATTTAGTGAGATCTGACAAAGTACGATTTCATCAAGACCTCTGTTTATAAAATTAGTCGTGTTGCCGTGCGGAGTGACCGCTCGGTTAGAGGCTCCATAAAACGGATTGCACGGCCTCTCCCACCGGAGGTCGACAGGAGGTTCGAGTCCTCCCTCGGGCATGGGTGTGGGTGTTGTTCTTAGCACAGGTTAGTTTAAGTTAGTTTAAGTAGTGTGTAAGTCTACGGACCGATAACGTCAGCAATTTGGTCCCTTAGGAATTCACACACATTTGAAAATTTTGAGTCATGTTCATCCAGTAGCGTGCTGATCGCTATTTCCATGTACACAGCTTGACAAAAAACGTGAATTACCCAAAAGACATCATCAGATGTCAATGTAACTTTGTACAAAAACACATCATCGGCGGGTGGGTAAATGATTAGTGTGGCAATTCTCTGTGATAGGTAGAAGACCCAGCAGAGTGCGTTAGTGTTGTTCATGTTCAGTACTGTTACCCAGCCTTGTGGGGTACATAGGGGGCGTTAACAGGGTCACATGCTGGCTGATCGCTGTGAAGTACACAGAGATAATGCGTACTCGTGTAAGGCGGCATTATTAGCACCTGAGAGTGTTTGAAACAGCCCTCATTGTTGGTCTCCAATTTGGCTGGCTAGTCGAATTGTGTACTGTCCAGATTAGTGGGGCTTTCTGATATGACAGGGGCTCAGTGTCGAATTTCATGGAAACACGAGAGCAGGCGTACTCGTCGTGAAGGTTCTAGTCGACCAAGTCTGACCCCCACAAGGGAAGACCGCCCGCCGAATTCTACACCAAGCATCTCCTCCTGCCGTCCAACAACAAGTAACAGGCTGCTGCAACATTCTGTATCGACCCGTATCATTGGGTCCAAGATGAGCGGCAGCCGGACTAGGAAATTATACCGTCTCATACATAGGCTGCCATTAACATCACAATAGAAAAGGTGCATTTGGGAAGTGTGGCCTACTTATGAATGGCGTCGCACAGTGTTCAGCGACAATTTTTGATTGTGCACTACCCTAGATGACCGTTGTCGACGAGTAAGGCGATGACCTAGCGAGAGATCCCATTCTTCCAATTTAATATTTAAATAATGAAAAACTGCACCATTTACTAATTTTTCTTGTTTAGCACAACGCGTTTCTAGAACTTTTTCTCATTTTTCTAGTGCATTTCTTTACATGAATATTTTTGTGATGTTTGCATGTGTGATTTTCTGTATCTCTTGCGTTGTAGATTTCTTTTTGAGATTATACCGCAATCTGAAAATAGGACAAAATCACACCCGGAGTGTTTTATATTTTTATATTTTTGTTTTGTATTTACAAGTACAGTGCTTCTTCCATCAAATAGAATGCAGCAAACATACAAATCATCTCTTATACCGTTTGTTTTAGCAATAAAAACATGCCACAAAGACATAATTATGATACTATGCTTTCACTAAACCTTGCGAACTGTGGTAATATATGTGGAGCATTTTTTTGCGTACGACCAAAACTAACAGTGTGAGTGGCGATTTGCGTGTGTGTGACATTCTGTGTAGTGGAGGAGCACAGTACATATAAGTAGAAGACAGAAATACCGCTTCTAACACTATCATATACACTGAAGCGCCTGAGTCCGTCAACACCGACATTGGGCTGTTGATGACTGGAAACATGTTGCCTGGTCGAAACAGTCTCGTTTCAAATTGTATCGAGCGGATGGACGTGTACGGGTATGGAGACTACCTCATGAATACGGCGCTGCGTTCGGCAACGCCTTTATAAGACAAGTGTCTGGCGCAGTTGTTAGATTGGTTACTGTTGCCACAATGGCAGCTTATCAAGATTTAAGTGAGTTTGAACGTGGTGTTATAGTCGGCGCACGAGCGATGGGACACAGCATCTCCGAGGCAGCGATGAAGTTTGCATTTTCCCGTACGAGCATTTAACGAGCGTACCGTGAATATCAGGAATTCGGTAAAACATCAAATGTCCGACATCGCTGCGGTCGGAAAAAGATCCTGCCAGAACGGGACCAGCGACGACTGAAGAGAATCGTTCATCGTGACAAGAGTGCAACCCTTCCGCAAACTGCTGCAGATTTCAATGCTGGGCCATCAAAGAGTGTCATCGTGCGAAGCATTCAACGAAACATCATCGATATGGTCATTCGGAGCCAAAGGCCCAGTCGTGTACCCTTGAAGACTGCACACCACAAAACTTTACGCGTCGCCTGAGTCCGTCAACACCGACATTGGGCTGTTGATGACTGGAAACATGTTGCCTGGTCGAAACAGTCTCGTTTCAAATTGTATCGAGCGGATGGACGTGTACGGGTATGGAGACTACCTCATGAATCCATGGTCTCTGCATGTTGGCAGGGGACTGTTGAAGCTGGTGGATGCTCTGTAAGATTTTCTCTGCCTCGTGATGACTGGGTGTTGTGTGATGTCCTTAGGTTAGTTAGGTTTAAGTAGTTCTAAGTTCTAGGCGACTGATGACCTTAGATGTTAAGTCCCATAGTGTTCAGAGCCATTTGATGCTCTGTAATGGTGTGGGGCGTGTGCAGTTGGAGTGATATGGGACCACTGACATGTCTACATACGACTTTGACAGGTGTCACGTACGTAAGCATTGCGTCTGATCACCTGCATCCATTTACGTCTACTGTGCATTCCGACGGACTTGGGCAATTCCAACAGGACAATGCGACACCCCTCACGAACAGAATTGCAACCAAGCGGTTCCAGGAACACTCTTCTGAGTTTCAACACTTTCGCTGGCCGCCATACTCCCCTGACCCGAACATCACTGAGCATATCTGGGATGTCTTGAAAGTTGCGGTTCAGGAGATATCTCCACCCCCTCGTACTCTTACGGATTTATGGACAGCCCTGCAGGGTTCATGGCGTCAATTCCCTCAAGCACTACTTCAGACATTAGTTGAGTCCATGGGTCGTCTGCGTTCTCGGTGCCCTACACAATATTGGGCAGGTGTACCAGTGTCTTTGGCTCTTCAGTGTAAAAACACTCCAGGACGTATTTTGTCCGATTTTTCGATTACAGTATTACCTCAAAAGGACGTCTACACTGCAAGAGAGGCAGAAAATCGCACACGCAAACTCCACTAAAAATATTCATTTAAACAAATGCACATGAAAATGAGAATAAATTCTGGAAAGGCGTTGCGCTAAGTATGAAAAAATAAGTAACTGATGCTGTTTTCCATTATTTAAATCATGAATGAAACAGTTCCAGGCTTTCCCAAAACACCAAGTACGATGAAGGAAATTAAGCCATTCTTCTGATGTTTTGGAGAAGCACAATGGTGTTACTGCTGGCGTCATGATGCCGTGAGCAATCGGGTATGGCTTCAGGTCAGAGCTGGTAGTGAGTGAGTGAACTCTGGTGACAAAACGTTACCTCACGCATATCCTGCATGCTCATGTCTTACCACTCTCTCAAGCTATAGCACCGTGGAGTCACTTTTCAACAGAACAATATTCATCCGAGCATGGAACGTGTCTCTGTAAAAAAGTGCGCGTTATGTTCAGGTATTCCCGTGGCGAGTAAGATCCCCAGATCCGTCCCCAATAGAACACGTGCGTGACCAGCTCGGACGCATCGACTCCCTGCCCGTGCCAGTATCCAGGACATCAAAGACCAGTTAGAACAGTTGTGGCGCAGCTTACCTCAGAAGAGGGCACAACGCTGGATGACGCCCTTCCCAATCGAATCATTTCATGCATCCAGAGCAGAGGATGTGCAACGTCATGGTGATAAGTGGCCACATACTACCAAGTTCGTTGTAAATACAACTCGGTTTCGTAATCATTGCAATACCCTCTCAACCCGCTAACTTTCATTTCATTTCTTACTTCCCTTTTGGGTGCTACACTTTTTTTTTTCAGGCAGTATATGAATCTTCAAGCAATAAATATCTTACACCTGCTTCCTCGTGGCTCTTTGGAAGAATACTTTGTACCCGTGAAGCGTTTATTACTCAATTACGCCAATTGTGATCCAGACCAGACGGGTGTCACCGTTTTGGTTTGCTAACGAGTGAGAGAGCGGAGGAAATACGAACAAGGCATTGTATTATATTTTGTTTTATTTATTTATCGAGTTCCGTGGGACCATGCGAGCGAAAGCTACGTGACCATAGAAAGATCGGGCACAGAGTTTGGAGAATGCTTGTTAGAAAATGTACTGGGTGACCAAAAAGTCAGTATTAATTTGAAAACTTAATAAACCACGGAATAATGTAGATAGAGAGGTAAAAATTGACAGACACATTTGGAAGGACATGGGGTTTTATTAGAACCAAAAAAAGAACAAATTTCACACAATGTCCGACAGATGGCGCTGGACAGCAAAACGTCAGTAACTGCTACCGTGACGGGTGAGAGATACGCCGATATGTTACAGAATCGAATCATCCCCAGCCTGGCTGATAAACACCTGATGGAACGTACGATTTTTATGCAGGATGGCGCTCCACCCCATATTGCTAGACGCGTGAAAGATCTCTTGCGCTCGTCGTTTGGTGATGATCGTGTGCTCAGCCGCCACTTTCGTCATGGCCTCCCAGGTCCCCAAACCTCAGTCCGTGCGATTATTGGCTTTGGGGTTACCTGAAGTCACAAGTGTATCGTGATCGACCGACATCTCTAGGGATGCTGAAAGACAACATCAGACGCCAGTGCCTCACCATAACTCCGGACATGCTTTACAGTGCTGTTCACAACATTATTCCTCGACTACAGCTATTGTTGAGGAATGATGGTGGACATATTGAGCATTTCCTGTAAAGAACATCATCTTTGCTTTGTCTTATTTTGTTATGCTAATTATTGCTATTCTGATCAGATGAAGCGCCATCTGTCGGACATTTTTGAACTTTTGTATTGTTTTGGTTCTAATAAAACCCCATGTCATTCCAAGCATGTGTGTCAATTTGTACCTCTCTATCTACATTATTCCGTGAGTTATTCAGTTTTCAAATTTGTACTGACTTTTTGATCACCCAGTATATACAACAGAAACTAAATAATTAATAACGCAAGAAAAAATTATGAGAGGAAACATGAAGAAATAACACAATATAGACAAATATTCTCAACTGCTGCAGTAATTCCTGTAAAAAAAGTTGAAGGAATGTGCCCCAAGGAAACCATTCAACTTATATTTCCAGCCTTCAGATTTATCGCTCAATTTCTTTCAGTTCTGCCGGAAGGCTATTGAAAGTTTAACTTGCTAAAGAACACACCTTTCTGCACAAAGCTTAAGAAGGTGTTATCCATGTACAAATCGATTTTCCGTCTACTATTCACTGAATGATGTTGCAGTTTCTCTGAGTGAGTCAGTATTGTCAATAACAAATCTCATGATGGAAGTGTATGTGCACAGGGATGGCAGAATCAGAACTCCGAGAAACCTGAACATTGGCCTGTACGAAGCTGGCAAACTGACACCGCAGATCTGCATGATCGCAGTTCTCCGGGCTACAAATATTCTTGAGGAACGATCAAAGTTAACTGAAAAAATGATGTTATAGGAAATACACGAGTGAAAGTATGTAAGTAAATAAGTCTTCTTATTTCAGTATCAGAGACTGTGGAGATTATTCATATAGTGCAGGTAGCAGCATTCAGGTTCTACCAAAATATCTTGAATGTAAGGCTTCCAAGAAAGCTTTTGGTCTACCCTCCGTCTCAATAATTTTGAATGTCTCTCTTCACTGACTGTTTTACTACATTGGAACAGTAACATTTCACATTACGCATATAAATTACTAAACAAGTTTGATGTCGAACTCTTTTTCCGCAGTGTTATTCAAATAATGATGCCACTTTTAATGTCGACTAATTACATATGGTGGACTTTGACAGAGAGAGAGACGGAGCACAGCAAACCTGCTTCGCGAGAGAGCGGTGAGCGCACGTCTGCATATAGGCAGCACTGTACCCCCTCCATTGTCAACAGGGAACAGGATGGAGACTTGTCTAAACAAGGAACTCGATCCTGAGGTAAATGCCTGAAAAAATCTAGAATGACTTTATGTTGTCTGTCCCATTTCAAAAACTGCAAGCGGCATATCAGTGGGTACTGGTTACTCGAAGATTTTTTTTTCCCTTTCAGTTGCGCTGCGAACACGGATTTGTTTTCCAACATAACTGCGCTACGTCTGTAGACCAATAAGCTCCTTGGCAAAACTTCCTTCTTTACACTTTCTTTAAGATGGTAAGAATGTGCTTGTGATAACTACACGTTCATAGAGCGCTAATGAATATGCGACAAAGTCTTCACAAGGATGCTCGAAGGTCGCCTGTCATAAACTATATGGGACACATGACTATTTTCTTTGATAACGGTACCACATGGAACTCTACCTGTAGTGGACATAAATGCTCAGCTGCACTTACCAAGCATTATTTTATTAAATCATCATATGTGAAAGGGTGCAAAGACTGTACTGATAGTGCAATTTTGGAGCTCACTTGGATTTTCTCCCAATTCTCCCTCTGCTCCAGTGAGCTTCCGTCTAAGTTTTAAAAGCTCTGGTAAACTTTCAGATCCTTCACATTTTCAGTTTCCATATACTCTAATGTGGTAAGACACGTAGTGCCTTTGAAAATCCAACTTCCTGAAAGTATTCAGTGTCTTACGAGACACTAAAGATTTTGCGAGCCCGTCATTTTGTGTAAAACGATGAGATTTCTCGCCCTGCTGATTGAAAAGCGAAGACATCGTCGCTGTTAGACAGTCCTGACTAACTATTGCTGCTATTAGATGGCGCCGCTGTCAAAACTGAAGCTGTCCGATTTCACAGTTGGCAATTCTCATGTGTCGTCGCGAATACATGATGCGCGCGCATTTCCCTCACTCCTCATCACGCCGCAACTGCTGCGTTCGCGAGCAACAGCCTGAGGAGGCGCGAGTGGTCACGCTCAAAATGAGCCTTAAACTAACCATGCCAAATTTGTTAATAACCATGCAGGCCTGGGCCGACCTGGGACAAAGGCACAAGAAAAAGAAAGGGGTACCAACAATAAGCTATTCAAAGCACCTTTGGATTAATTGTTCTTTGAATGAGGCTCGCGCGACATGGGCGAGTATGCGATGTGTAAAACTTTCCATTTCTTTACATATTCCTTAGCTTTACGGCTATTAGAGTCGACCTTTAAATAGGTTATTACAATTACGTCTTCCATTCATTTAAGTCTGCTTTCGCAGGTCTTCCGTGTCGGCTAAAGCGAAGCACTATCACACGCGCTTGTTCAGAGAAGCTGTAGAAATACAAAAACACGCGAACAGTTTCAACAAGAAAGAGGAAAGCCTTAAGGTAAGCGGATCCTGGCTTCCCGTACTGCAGCAAACGATCGTCACAGGTAGCAAGAGGAGAACCGCACCGGAAATGACCGAGAAACCCTCGGACGTTGGCGCGCCAGGTACATATACTATGCGGCCGAGAGCTCGGCTCCAGTTCACCACCGGCAATGGAGGGTGAAGCTTTGACAATGCCAGCCACTCGTGCTGGCGAAACGTCAGTAAAATCATTAGATGAACGTCGGCCGAAGAACCCGAGGTAGAAGCCAATAGGCAGATTTCAACAAGTGGTGACGAAAACCTTAACAACTTTGTACAACTCTAGAATTTTATGGAAGCAGGGCAGCAGGACAGGAGTGAGTTGCGCAGTGAACCGAAGACTGATGCCGCATATCGTATAGGCCGGCTGTGTTTGCGCGGGCTACCTGTGCGTGTTTGCTGCCAGATAGGGTGGCGAGTGTCGCGTTATCAGGGCTGGGGCTGCCGCCAATGATCCGCGCCGCCTCCCGCCGGCGCCACGCCACACCACGCGTACCGGCACGCTTCGCCACCCTGCTTTTTCCCTCACTTATACACTGACGTAACAAAACTCATGTGATACCTCCTACTATAGTGTCGGACCTCCTTATCCCCGGCGCAGTGCAGCAATCGACGTGACGTGGACCCAAGAAGTCGTCGGATGTCCCCTAATTGGGAAATTGTTGCCGGTGAAAGATTTTGTGCACAAACTAACCTCTCGTTTGTTTCAAATAAATGCTCTATGGAATTCAAGTCGGGCGATCTGGGTGGATATACCATTCGTTCGAACTGTCCAGAATGTTCTTCAAATCAATCGTGAACAATTGTGGCCCAGTGACAAGACATCCCTGTATGGCTGCAAATGGCCTCCAGGTAGACGAAAATAAACATTTCCAGTTAATGATCGGTTCAGTTTGACCAAAGGACTCAGTCCATTCTACGTAAACACAGCCCACACTATTATGCAGCCACAACCAGCTTTAGAAATGCCTTATTGACAACCTTTGTCCATGGCTTCGTGGGGTCTGCGCCACACTCCAAGCCCACCATGAGATCAGGACTCATCTGATCGTGCCGCGGCTTTCCAGTCGTCTTGCGTCCAACCGACATGGTCTGGTCACGAGCCCAGAGGAGGCGTTACAGGCGATGTCGTTCTGTTACCGAAGGCACTCACGTCGCTCGTCTGCTGCCATAGTTCATTAAAGCCACATTTTGCCGCACTGTACTAACACATACGTTCGTCGTGCGTCTCATATTGATTTACGCGGTTATTTCACGCACTATTGCTTGTCTGTTAGTACTGACTATGTACACGTCGCTGCTCTCAATCGTTAAACGAAGGCTGTCGCTCACTATGTTGTCAGTTGTGAGAGATAATGGCTGAAATTACGTATTCTCGGCACGCTCTTGCCCTGTGTATCTCGAAATATTGAATTGCCTACCGATTTCCGAATTGTAATATCCCATCCGTCTAACTCTATCTACTATTCCGCGTTCAGAGTCTATTAATTCCCGTCGTGCGGCCACAATTACATTGGAAACCCTTTCACGTGATTCACCTGAGCACAAAAGGCAGCTCCGTCAATTCACTGCCCTTTTATATCTTTGTACGCAACATTACCGCCATCTGTATATCTGCACATCGCTGTTCAAATGGGCTCTGAGCACTATGGGACTTAACATCTATGGTCATCAGTCGCCTAGAACTTAGAACTACTTAAACCTAGCTAACCTACTGACATCACACAACACCAAGTCATCACGAGGCAGAGAAAGCACATCGCTGTTCCATGACTTTTGTCACCTCAGCGTAAATAACAGCCGCGCCGCCGCGCCGTCGGGTAGCGCAATGACAGCCGTTGCCTGCTATAGGCTCGCCATACGTTCCGTCATTAGTTTCGGTCGTTGCCATCACGATCGCGAGAAATAACCGCCAAAAGCCCTGCTCGTTTGCGTTATCTGAATCTGTATCGATTTCTCCGGGCGGGAAAGGGAAGCAGTCTACATGTACTTGCTGTGCAATTGCACCATCATCAGCGAGGGCAAATTTCAAATGGCTCTGAGCACTATGGGACTTAACATCTGATGTCATCAGTCGCCTAGACTTAGAACTACTTAAACCTAATCAACTTAAGGACATCACACACATTAATGCCCGAGGCTGAATTCGAATCTGCGACCGTAGCAGCAGCGCGGATGAGGACTGAAGCGCCTAGAACCGCTCGACCACAGCGGCCGGGGGGGGGGGGGGGGAGCAAATTTCAACTCACTGAAGATCACTTCGTAGGGTGCATTGAATGGAGGAACGTTCAGATGTTATAGTTCGACGTCTCGCTGATAACTTGAACTGGTCGATAAGCTGACTAGATAAGGAGAGGCTAAGAAATCGAAGACATTACCGATGGAATCACCACGACCTTTGCCGCAAATGTCTCAGCGAAAGCACATAAATCAGAAATCAGGATGATTGCATCGACATTTGAGCCCACGTGAATTAGGCCCTATCACCCTTTTATTTAGTCATCTAAATAAAGACATTCACATTCAGCTGCCTCAAACCTACCTCTCTACCAGTATCGCTAAACGAAAGTTATTTGACCGCCAGCCTCGCTATCAAAGGTTCACTCCTTGAGACGAGAGTAATTTCCCAAACAGAAATCGATACGACGCTCTGGTTGCCTCCAGGACACGACATCCAGTCGTAAGATCGGCGAACCGCAGAGATATCAACGCCGAAAGATTGACAACAATTACTAAAATTAAACACCTCTTCCTTTCACTTACATTAGGGGCCTAGTGAGCAAATTTAAGGATGAAAGCAACTTTCGCAGGATGTGTCATTGCCGAGTAGCATAGCTCGACCGAACTTGGACCACACTTAGAAAGAACTACTACAGTATAGTACAGAAGATAACATAAAGAAATACTCTGTGAGACAAACAGAAATGACACTTTTATTTAAAGACAATATTTACACTGAAGCCATTGCACTTTATCTACATCTGCATGGTTACTCTGCAATTCACACTTAAGTGCCTAGCAGTGGGTTCATCGAACCTTTTTCATACTACTTATCATTCCACTCTCGAATAGCGTATGGGAAAAAGGAACATCTAAATCTTTCCGTTCGAGCTCTGATTTCTCTTATTTTATTATGATGATCATTTCTCCCTACGTAGGTGGGTGTCAACAGAGTGCGACCCCAACTCGCGTATCATATCAGTGAAACTCTCGCCCCTATTGCGCGATAACACGAAACGAGCTGCCCTTCTTTGCACTTTTTCGATGTCCTCCGTCAATCCTACCAGGTCAGGATCCCATACCGCGCAGCAATATTCCAGCAGAGGACGGACAAGTGTGGGTTTGTCGCGTCTTCTAACAAGGGAACCTCCCCATCGCACCCCCCTCAGATTTAGTTGTAAGTTGCCGCAGTGGATAGGCCTTGAAAAACTGAACACATATCAATCGAGAAAACAGGAAGAAGTTGTGTGGAACTATGAAAAAATAAGCAAAATTTACAGACTAAGTAGTCCATTTGTAAGATAGGCCACATCAAGGACAGGGTGAGCTCAGGAGCGCCGTGGTCTCGTGGTTAGCGTGAGCAGCTCCGGAACGAGAAGTCCTTGGTTCAAGTCTTACCTCGAGTGAAAAGTTTACTTTCTTTATTTTCGCAAAGTTATGATCTGTCCGTTCGTTCATTGGCGTCTCTGTTCACTGTAATAAGTTTAGTGTGTGTGTTTTGCGACCGCACAGCAAAACCGTGCGATTAGTAGACGAAAGGACGTGCCTCTCCAATGGGAACATTCTAACGCAAGGTCATATGTCAACCGATTCCTCCACAGGAAAATAGTCTGATATATTCTATACGACACTGGTGACGGCATGTGCGTCACATGACAGGAATATGTTGTGGACCCACCTAACTTGTACACTTGGCGAATGAGTAAAAAGATTCTTCTACCTTGCCCGATTTAGGTTTTCTTGTGGATGTGATAATCACTCCCAAAAAAGTAATGAAAACATAAGAGTTTGTCACATATACTGCAACAAATGAATGCAACAGTTTCACAGTCGCACAGTTTTTCCTGTGCTCTGACAAAACATATGTTTTTAACGTTTTCAAATTTTTCCGTTTAGGTGTAGTGTCCCCATAATACGGCGCAGTTACCTCGCATCGGACGGACGGACGGACAGATAATAATTGTATGAAAATAAAAAATTAAAGTTTTCACTCGAGGGAAGATTTGAACCAAGGACTTCTCGCTCCGCGGCTGCTTACGCTAACCACAGGACCACGGCGCTTCTGCGCTCACATGACCCTTGATGTTGCCTATCTTGTGCATGGACTACTCAGTGTGTATATTTTGCTTATTTTTTTCATAGTTCCACACAACTTGTTCTTGTTTTCTCGATTGACCTGTGTTCAGTTTTTCAAGGCCTATCCACTGTGCCAACTTATAACTAAATCTGAGGGGGTTGCGATAGGGAGGTTCCCTTGTAAGTGTTCTGCCAACAAAGAGCAGTCTTTGTTTCGCCTACCCCACAGTATTTTCTATGTGGTCTTTCCAATTTAAGTTGCTCGTAATTGTAATTCCTAGGTATTTAGTCAAATTGACAGCCCTTAGATTTGTGCGATTTATCGTATACCCAAAATTTATCGGATTTCTTTTAATACCCATGTGGATGACCTCGCTCTTTTCTTTGTTTAGTGCTAATTCCCACTTTTCGCACTATACAGAAATTCTCTCTAGATCATTTTGTAATTAGAACTGATCGTCTTATGATGTTACTAGACGGTAAATTACAGCGTCATCTGCAAACAATCTAAGGGGGCTGCTCGGATTATCACCTAGATCATTTAGATAAATCAGTAACAGCTGAGGGCCTATGACACTACCTTGAGGAACGCCAGATATCGCTTCTGTTCTACTCTATGATTTACCGTATATCACTACGAACTGTGACCTCTCTGAGAGGAAATCACGAATCCAGTCACACAACTGAAACGATACTCCTCATGCATGTAATTTGATTAATAGTCGCTTGTGAGGAACGGTATCAAAAGCCTTCTGGAAATCTAGGAATATGGAATCTATCTGAGATCCCTTGTCGACAACACTCATTACTTCATGGGAAAGGCGGGACATGGTTCTCAGTAGGATGTGTGATAATCACGGACGCTAATGGAAGCTCTACAACGCGCTCCCACAAGGTTGGTAGGGAATTATCGTGGTGGGGCGTTCCATTCCACCACCAACGCGGATGACAACTGTTGGATAGTCGTTGGCGCATTTTAATATGCTCCAATAGTCTTCCAAATGTATAACACACGCGGTCGGTGGAATTTAAGACGTGGGACCCAGCAGGCCAGTCCATTCGCCAAAACTTTTCGTTCCAAGAGCTCAACCACCCGCGCTGCTCGATGCGATCGTGTATTTTCATGCATCAAGATGAAGTGAAGGCCGAACGCATCCCGGAAAAGACGCACATGGCGAAGGAGTACATGTCACAGTAACGTTTACCGGTGAGTGTACCGTATTCTCAGATTTTGAGGTCACTAGGCCCCTGCAACACTATTCCTCCCCTCGCCGCAGACCTTTACCACCAAAATGATCGTATTCGACAATGAATTATCTGTGCTCACATCTCCCCAAGTGAGGGTACGTCCACAACCGTGTGGAGCATGATCGTTTTGCCGGCCCAGGTGTTATACACTTCTGGAAATTGAAATAAGAACACCGTGAATTCATTGTCCCAGGAAGGGGAAACTTTATTGACACATTCCTGGGGTCAGATACATCACATGATCACACTGACAGAACCACAGGCACATAGACACAGGCAACAGAGCATGCACAATGTCGGCACTAGTACAGTGTATATCCAACTTTCGCAGCAATGCAGGCTGCTATTCTCCCATGGAGACGATCGTAGAGATGCTGGATGTAGTCCTGTGGAACGGCTTGCCATGCCATTTCCACCTGGCGCCTCAGTTGGACCAGCGTTCGTGCTGGACGTGCAGACCGCGTGAGACGACGCTTCATCCAGTCCCAAACATGCTCAATGGGGGACAGATCCGGAGATCTTGCTGGCCAGGGTAGTTGACTTACACCTTCTAGAGCACGTTGGGTGGCACGGGATACATGCAGACGTGCATTGTCCTGTTGGAACAGCAAGTACCCTTGCCGGTCTAGGAATGGTAGAACGATGGGTTCGATGACGGTTTGGATGTACCGTGCACTATTCAGTGTCCCCTCGACGATCACACTCGACGATCACCAGTGGTGTACGGCCAGTGTAGGAGATCGCTCCCCACACCACGATGCCGGGTGTTGGCCCTGTGTGCCTCGGTCGTATGCAGTCCTGATTGTGGCGCTCACCTGCACGGCGCCAAACACGCATACGACCATCATTGGCACCAAGGCAGAAGCGACTCTCATCGCTGAAGACGACACGTCTCCATACGTCCCTCCATTCACGCCTGTCGCGACACCACTGGAGGCGGGCTGCACGATGTTGGGGCGTGAGCGGAAGACGGCCTAACGGTGTGCGGGACCGTAGCCCAGCTTCATGGAGACGGTTGCGAATGGTCCTCGCCGATACTCCAGGAGCAACAGTGTCCCTAATTTGCTGGGAAGTGGCGGTGCGGTCCCCTACGGCACTGCGTAGGATCCTACGGTCTTGGCGTGCATCCGTGCGTCGCTGCGGTCCGGTCCCAGGTCGACGGGCACGTGCACCTTCCGCCGACCACTGGCGACAACATCGATGTACTGTGGAGACCTCACGCCCCACGTGTTGAGCAATTCGGCGGTACGTCCACCCGGCCTCCCGCATGCCCACTATACGCCCTCGCTCAAAGTCCGTCAACTGCACATACGGTTCACGTCCACGCTGTCGCGGCATGCTACCAGTGTTAAAGACTGCGATGGAGCTCCGTATGCCACGGCAAACTGGCTGACACTGACGGCGGCGGTGCACAAATGCTGCGCAGCTAGCGCCATTCGACGGCCAACACCGCGGTTCCTGGTGTGTCCGCTGTGCCGTGCGTGTGATCATTGCTTGTACAGCCCTCTCGCAGTGTCAGGAGCAAGTATGGTGGGTCTGACACACCGGTGTCAATGTGTTCTTTTTTCCATTTCCAGGAGTGTAGTATGTGAGGTATAACGTTGCTTGAGTGTGCTAACCTCCAAATATTTGAGAGGGGTACAGGATCTTTTCACGGATGCATTCGGTCCTGACTTCATTTTTATGGATGACAATGCGGGACTGCATTGAACAGCGCAGGTAGAGAACCTCTTGGAAAGAAGCGATATTCGGCGAATGAACTGGCCTATCCGAACCCTCGACTTAAATTCCTTCGAGCACGTATAGGATGCGTTAGGGAGACATATTCTAGCAGTTTTCAGCCGCGCTGGTTGATGAATGGAACGCTCTACCACAAGAATGGACCAATCTTGTAGTTAGCGTTGGAGCAAGTAGCAGAGCATACAGTCTTGTCCTTGATGGTCACATGCCCTATTGGGAAACACGTCTCGCCTTTTGCAACATCCAGGGGGCATCATAAATTGCAGTGACTTCAGCGTGATTATTGCCTTTGCCTAAAAGTGTCATTCCTGTTCGTCTCATTGCGTACTTCTCTTGCTTACTTTTTTTTCTATACTGTAGCAGTTTTCTCTATGTCCACTGATCAACCAGAACATTATGACCACCTGTCTACTAGCCGGTATATCCAACTTTGGTGAGGGTAACAGCGGTGACGCCTCGTGGCATGGAAGCAATGATGTTTTCGTAGGTCGCTTGAGGGAGCTGACACCACATCTTGCGAGCTAACATCCAAAAGATGTTCGGTCTCACATGCGGTTCCCCTTCATCGAAATGTCTTGGCTCAAACTCATCTAGTGGTGAATCTGCCTTCGTTCAATTACACGCCCTAAACTAGACACCTTTGGTTAAATTGTCTGGCTGAGGGCAAGTTTGCGAAATACAAAGTTAATATAACATATAATAACAGTAAAATAATATCGGGAACTAAATTAACGACCCATAAATGATGTAGGCCACACAGCTGCCACACAGCTGCGATTTTGTTAGAATAATGTTTATTCAGAAAGCAAACTAATAGCGAAAGTGGCCGTATTTAGAGTTACTGCAACACTCGAGCTCATATCCGTTTGACACACTACGATCATTCACAATCTCATCGCGAATTAAAAGTCCAATGCTCCACACGAAAAGTTAGCGTTCACACGATGCGAGCGGCTGCTCACCGCTCAGAGACCAAGTCCCGCGTTACCACTCAACGCGAAATTTTTGAAGTCATTTTACTTCCTAATTACCTGAAGACCGACCGCCCGCTTCCGTGTCTCCACCAGCATTGTCCTCTGTCCGTCACCGGCCGCGTTTCCCGCGAGCCGAATATCCTCGCTCAACTGACTAGGGCAGTGCCCTTTCCCGGATCCGTCCATCTGACTGGCTACAGCTTACTCTACATTATTTTACATTTTAACATATTTAAATAATCAAAGCTTGACCACTTTCAAGTTCTAAATAAAGTAACAATAATATCCATTACATAATAAACGTTAAATTCTTTTACATAAAACCAATACAATTTCCTTCTTAACTTTGAATGTCACGGCCAGTAGCCTTGCACCAGTGTACTTTCTGATAAATAAATAAAGAGCAAAAGTAACTAGCACTAAACTTAACAACAAATATTCTATTACCTAATGATTCAATAAGGTGTCATACTAGCTCTGCAGATGATGAAGAAATTGATGAAATGTATGATGAGATAAAAGAAATTATTCAGGTAGTGATGGGAGATGAAAATTTAATAGTCATGGGTGACTGGAATTCGACAGTAGGAAAAGGAAGAGAAGGAAACGTAGTAGTTGAAAATGGATTCGGGCTAAGAAATGAAAAAGGAAGCCGCCTGGTAGAATTTTGCACAGAGCATAACTTAATCATAGCTAACACATGGTTCAAGTATCATGAAAGAAGGCTGTATACATGGAAGAACCCTGGAGATACTAAAAGGTTTCAGATAGATTATATAATGGTAAGACAGAGATTTAGGAACCAGTTTTTAAATTGTAAGACATTTCTAGGGGCAAATGTGGACTCTGACCACAATCTATTGGTTATGAACTGTAGGTTAAAACTGAAGAAACTGTAAAAAGGTGGGATTTTAAGGAGCTGGGACCTGGATAAACTGAAAGAACCAGAGGTTGTAGAGAGTTTCAGGAAGAGCATAAGGGAACAATCGACAGGAATGGGGGAAAGAAATACAGTAAAAGAAGAATGGGTAACTTTGAGGAATGAAATAGTGAAGGCAGCAGAGGGTCAAGTAGGATGGAAAAACTGGTAGAAGCCGACCTCGGGGAAGATCAGTTTGGATTCCGTGGAAATGTTGGAACACGTGAGGCAATACTGACCATACGACTTATCTTAGAAAAAAGATTAAGGAAAGGCAAACATAGGTTTCTAGCATTTGTAGACTTAGAGAAAGCTTTTGACAATGTTGACTGGAATACTCTCTTTCAAATTCTGAATATGGCAGAGGTAAAATACAGGGAGCGAAAGGCTATTTACAATTTGTACAGAAACCAGATGGCAGTTATAAGAGTCGAGGGGCATGAACGGGAAGCAGTGGTTGGGAAGGGAATGATACGGGGTTGTAGCCTATCCCCGATGTTATTCAATCTGTATATTGAGCAAGCAGTAAAGGAAACGAAAGAAAAGTTCGGAGTAGGTATTAAAATCCATGGAGAAGAAATAAAAACTTTGTGGTTCGCCGATGACATTGAATTCTGTCAGAGACAGCAAAGGACTTGGAAGAGCAGTTGAACGGAATGGACAGTGTCACGAAAGGAGGATATAAGATGAACATAAACAAAAGCAAAACGAGGATAATGGAATGTAGTCAAATTAAGTCGGGTGACGCTGCGGGAATTAGATTAGGAAATGAGACACTTAAAGTAGTAAAGGAGTTTTGCTATTTTGGGAGCAAAATAACTGATGATGGTTGAAGTAGAGAGGATATAAAATGTAGACTGGAAATGGCAAGGAAAGCGTTTCTGAAGAAGAGAAATTTGTTAACATCGAGTATTGATTTAAGTGTCAGGAAGTCGTTTCTGAAAATATTTGTATGAAGTGTAGCCATGTATGGAAGTGAAACATGGATGATAAATAGTTTAGACAAGAAGAGAATAGAAGCTTTCGAAATGTGGTGCTACAGAAGAATGCTGAAAATCAAATAGGTAGATCGCATAACTAATGAAGAGGTATTGAATAGAACTGGAGAGAAGAGGAGTTTGTGGCACAACTTGACTAGAAGAAGGGTTCGGTTGGTAGGACATGTTCTGAGGCATCAAGGGATCACCAATTTAGTACTGGAGGGCAACGTGGAGGGTAAAAATCGTAGAGGGAGACCAAGAGATGAATACACTAAGCAGATTCAGAATGATGTAGGCTGCAGTAGGTACTTGGAGATGAAGAGGCTTGCACAGGATAGAGTAGCATAGAGAGCTGCATCAAACCAGTCTCAGGACTGAAGACCACAGCAACAACAATAACCGTCCTCGTACAAAGTATCGAAGAAATGATTATATGATGCTTAACTGAAAATACTGATAATTTAAATTTACTGTATCTTTGAAACAAATGAAGTTACAGAGTTGATATCCGCAGCCACGAAGTCTGATCCATCAGCGGCGTCTTGGCGACCTGTGGGATTCTTCGTAGCGTCGGCGTAGACGGTGGCGTTGACGTGGGATGGATGTCCGAACTGGAGTCGTGGCTCGGAGTCAGCTACCGCCCAAAGTGTCGTCCGGCGGCAGGATATCTTGGGACTTATTCCTGGTCACATGTATTCCGGAAGCAAGTAGGTTCCCTCGACACACGACCTCTGGTGGCTCTCTTAGTGCCACCTAGTGGAACACCAGGAAATATCCTTTTCGGTTAAAAGTTTTTGCCTGGCAAGCGAGCAACCCCCGGCACTCCAAAGTTTCGTGTATTGTCGACATTGCAGGCGTAACCTCGCGACATATTCATTTTACTTCGCTGTGTCCCGTGCTGCTCTTGTATCTGAGTGCCTAATTAAGTCTGTCTTCCGGTTTCCCCATGTCACTCCACGTTACCCAACCCTTTCGCCGTGGAACGTTACTCAGGGATATGCTGAGGCTGGGGAATCAGAGAAGGATAGGCACTTATTTGAAAAATTCCGATTGAGATTCCCCTAGCCGGCCGTTGTGGCCGAGCGGTTCTAGGCTCTACAGTCTGGAACCGCGCGACCGCTACGGTCGCAGGTTCGAATCCTGCCTCGGCCGTGGATGTGTGTGATGTCCTTAGGTTAGTTAGGTTTAAGTAGTTCTAAGTTCTAGGGGACTGATGACCTCAGATGTTAAGTCCCATAGTGCTCAGAGCCATTTGAACTATTTTGAGATTCTCCTAAAACAACCATCACACTCCGCTTCCCCAGTTTCACGTTGTAGCCATTGTGTCCAATGATTCGGCAAACGTTCGTTTGGAGAGGATCAGTACCTCAGTTCTATCGTACTAAGGATGGAATAGGCTATGACATCGAATGAAGCACCCCAGCTTTCACCTAAAATTATAAAATTTCTATCCAAGGGTAGCCGGAGTATGATCTAAACCAACTTACTTATCAGTGGATGTGTAGTGTTTCAAATCGCATCAAGGCACTAAATATATACCATTAAAATTTCGTCTAGTGTTTACGAGTTTAGCATCCTTATCTCTGTTAGAAACGAGAAGCTCTTTCCATAGTTCTCTTCAAAAAAAAAGGTACGTTAAACTTGGTAAGTTCCGTCATCCTGAAGGCAAGTTCAGAGTCTTAAAATCGCTCCCTCTCGCTAAGGGTCTTCCTCCCTTTGAGGGCGATATCATTTTCTCCTCGAAGACTGTAAACGGCTACCCTGAGTAGAAATTTAATTGTGATGCAATAAAGCCAGAAATTGATGGCCATCTACCCATGTCGAAACCGTGAATCTTCTGACGACCAGTGGTGACCATTTTAAACTACAACGTCCTTAAATAATCAGCATGGACTCAGAAAACACAGCTTGCTTATTCACAAATGAAATCTTGCAAACAGTAATTTCGTGTGAAAAGATATATTCCGTCTCCCAGTCTTTCATCGATGACTAAGAAACGATCACACGTTGTATCTTCTTAGATATGCGATTGCGTCGATGAATATTTGATTAACAAGACCCAATACCTTCTACTGGAAGGCTGATATTCAACAGATACAAAATTGACATTGAATTTGCCCCAAGGAAACGTAATAAGTAGAGCTTCTTATATTCTCAATAAACAAAATTATTTATGAGTTTCCAGGGTGGACAAAAATAAAGAAATATCAAAAACACAACACATTACCATGCCTAATGCTGTGTAGGAAACCCGTTGGCATTCATAACAGCTTACTGCCGTCTCATAGTGGATTAGAAACAGGTCCTGTATGGTTTTAGAGGACTCTTATACCATACTTCCTGCAAAATTGTGGCACGTTCAGATAACGATGATGAAAGTGGATGGCGATCACGAACACTTTTTTCCAAAGTAGATCACAAGGTTCAATAATATTGAGATCTGGTGACTTTGGTGACCAGGAAAAATGTGATAATACATTATCGTGCTCGCAAAACCAGTGCTGGACGAAGCGATCTATGTGAACAGGGGCTATGTCATCTTGGAACACAGCTTCACCATTGGGGAACAAATATTGTACCATGGAATGAACAAGACCAGCCAAAATGGTTACATAATCCTTGGCAGCAGTGCGATCTTCCAGAGTGAGCATGGACCCTTGTAATACCACGATAAGGCTATAAAAAAATGGCTCTGAGCACTATGGGACTCAACTGCTGTGGTCATCAGTCCCCTAGAACTTAGAACTACTTAAACCTAACTAACCTAAGGACATCACACACATCCATGCCCGAGGCAGAATTCGAACCTGCGACCGTAGCAGTCGCACGGTTCCGGACTGCGCGCCTAGAACCGCGAGACCACCGCGGCCGGCGGGATAAGGCTATCCAAATCATCACCGAACCACTGCTGTGTATCACTGTTGGGACGAAAATTCAGCTAGGAGCTGAAAACAGTGTGAAACAAGGCTCATCCGACGAAAATACATTCTTCCATTGCTCCACATTCGAGGTTTTATGGCTTCGGTATCACGTTTTCCCGTCCCGTTACGTTCATTAGCAATACTAATGAGTGCTTTTCGAATTCTTGCTCGCCCTGGAACTCCCTGCTCATGGAGCTCGCTCCGTGTTGTTTTAGTGATGACAGGGTTAGCGAGTGAGACACTCATTTCTGCAGTGACTTTTGTAGCTATCGTCTTCTTATTTTTCGTCACAATCCTCTACAATGATTTTGATATCATGAACCGCTGACCGAATGACAGCGGTCTTAAGGCTTACTCGACTCACATTGTACAGTGTCGTGTCCGCAGTAAGTGCTTTAGGCCAGAAATATTAGTTTAGACCTGACAAGAATTAAAACTGGGCTCGCCTGCGTGTTGTCAACAGTCACCAGTGGTTGTGACGGACAGACTGCTGCTCGAACGCAGCGCCGCCAGTGCCAGTGAGCCAGCACTAGAGGGAGGGCGTGGCGGAGCTGCGAGGCTCCCCTGCCCCTTCCCCTGCCCCATGCAGCCAGCGCCCCTGCCTTCCCCCTACCCCACTGCCCCAGGCCCGCTCCATAATGAAAGCTGCCGGGCAGCTCAGCCCGCAATTCCGCGTCGCTGGGGGCGTAGCTGTCTGTCTGCAAGCTGCGCACTGGACCAACGGGCCGGAGGATGCAACAGCGATCTCAGACCTCCACCAACCTCGTCTCACAGCGACTATAGTGTGTACGAACGTTCAAACGCTGAACCCCAGCTACTTGTAGCTTACTGTGAGTGCCGGTAGAATTGATTTAATTATGTTCTCAGTGACTATAAAATTGTTTTCCTCTAGTCAGATTTTACAAAGGCTAAGAATGAGTTTTGATTTTCATTATAACTGGAGGCGAGTTCGCGTTTCTTACATAATAGTACAATTTGAAACGCTAGCTACAACACTCATAAGAGGCCGTGCTGAAAAGTATACCTCCGAATTTTTTACATGAGAATTCTTAAAGCTTTTTTAAAAAACGAGTGTCGTTAACGTTTTACATCTTTATCTTCATGTCTACAAAGCTTTTTTAAAAAACTAGCGTCGTTAACGTTTTACATCTTTATCTTCATGTCTGCATATTTGCAGCCCTCTGAAGCTAGAAGGTTTCAAATTGTAGTGTGTAAAATGGCTGTATGTAACGTAACTAGCTCCTTGCGTTAGAAACAGCGTGCTGTAATCGAATTTCGAATTCGAGGCGTTCGTCCACACATGGAGCACCCTCTCCTTCAAGATGACAATGGTAGACCATACTCGAGCGCTGCTACATCTTCAACAATTCGACGCCTTGCGTTCACTGTCATCGATCTTCCTCGATACAGCCGCTAGTTGGTCCCATCCAATTTTCATCTGGTTCCAAAACTTACAGAACAGTTTCTACAACTTCATTTTGTTAATGATGAAACGATGCAAGTAGAGATGAGGTTGTGGTTCCGTTAACAAAGTCTGACACTCTACACTGACGGTATCAACAAACTGGTCTGTCGTTGGGAGAAACGTGTTCGTCGTCGGGGTGATTGTTGAGAGAGAAATATATAGACATGAAGAATAAGAATGTAGAATGTCAAAAACGTTTGTTTTATTTAAAAAACTTTTAGAGTTTTCATATGAAAATCCAGAGGCACCACTTTTCACCACGCCTTCGTAATTAGTGACAAATCACTTCTCAAACGACAAGTTTTGACACGAAAGTTCTCTTATGCGGGTGAAGAATACAATAACCTTTATAGCTCAGATGGAATTTAATAGTATCACACCACGAACTCTTTGAATGAACTCTGCCAAACTGATACACCAACGTTTACATGCCGGTAGGATGTTGTTGTTGTGGTCTTCAGTCCTGAGACTGGTTTGATGCAGCTCTCCATACTACTCTATCCTGTGCAAGCTGCTTCATCTCCCAGTAATTACTGCAACCTATATCCTTCTGAATCTGCTTAGTGTATTCATCTCTTGGTCTCCCTCTACGATTGTTACCCTCCACGCTGCCCTCCAATGCTAAATTTGTGATCCCTTGATGCCTCAGAACTTGTCCTACCAACCGGTCCCTTCTTCTTGTCAAGTTGTGCCACAAACTCCTCTTGTCCCCAATTCTATTCAATACCTCCTCATTCGTTATGTGATCTACCCATCTAATCTTCAGCATTCTTCTGTAGCACCACATTTCGAAAGCTTCTATTCTCTTCTTGTCTAAACTATTTATCGTCCATGTTTCACTTCCATACATGGCTACACCCATACAAATACTTTCAGAAACGACTTCCTGACACTTAAATCTATACTCGATGTTAACAAACTTCTCTTCTTCAGAAACGCTTTCCTTGCCATTGCCAGTCTCCATTTTATATCCTCTCTACTTCGACCATCATCAGTTATTTTGCTCCCCAAATAGCAAAACTCCTTTACTACTTTAAGTGTGTCATTTCCTAATCTAATTCCCGCAGCATCACCATTCCATTATCTTCGTTTTGCTTTTGTTGATGTTCATCTTATATCCTCCTTTCAAGACACTGTCCATTCCGTTCAACTGCTCTTCCAAGTCCTTTGCTGTCTCTGACAGAATTACAATGTCATCGGCGAACCTCAACGTTTTTATTTCTTCTCCATGGACTTTAATACCTACTCCGAATTTTTCTTTAGTTTCCTTTATTGCTTGCTCAATATACAGATTGAATAACAACGAGGATAGGCTACAACCCTGTCTCACTCCTTTCCCAACCACTGCTTCCCTTTCATGCCCCACGACTCTTATAACTACCATCTGATTTCTGTAGGATATGTTGATTACAACTTTATCTTTTTGCGAACTTATGTTCAGCACAGAAAAAAGCCTTTTTTACATACGCCATCTTTCAATAGTTTCAAAATGGTCAAATCATTCCAATGAGGGTCATGGGAACATCATAATGACAGATGGCACAGTCATTTGGTTGTATTTTGATGACCACAGATAGAATCAAGACAACAGCGTGGCAAGAAGAGTTGGCGGGCATCCTTCCAGTCGGACTATGCCACGATAAGATCGCAGGCTTTTCCCGGCTGCCTCTAACGAAGTGACGGATGACAAGAACTGGACTGCGCAGACGTGAAAGCTGCAGTGTTACCATAAACCGTCGGGAACGATTACTGGAAGCTGTACTGAGATCTCGAGTTGGCATGCGTCGTTAACCACTGAGACCATACCACAGACAACAAAGACTTGGATGGTGTGGAACCAGCCCCAACTGGGACATTGAGATCCATACTGTGGTCTAGAGCGACGAATCTCGCTTCTGCTTGTGGTGGTCAGATCGGCGGAAACGTATCTCTAGACGACCTACCGAAAAATCACAGCAAACGGCGATTCTCGACAAACACACCTTTCCAGTTCCTGGTGTCGTGGTCTGAAGAGCTGTTGGGTAGGGGAACAGATGCTGTGGCGCCCTAGACATCCGGCGCCAACGTCGCCGTGCACAACTTATTCGTCATGCGGGTTGCAGCGAGCTCAGCCCCTGTAGTGCAGACGACATGGAACTTCGCAATCGCGGAACTCCGCTGCCGGACCAGCACAGGGCGTCAACAGCCTTCTGGCCAGGTCAACAGGCGGCGTACATGGCGACGGTAGAGGTCGACGGCAAACCTCTTCGTGCATCCGCCAAGACGCGCTAGATATATGGCCACATGTATCCGACAGCAAGGCGATTTAGGCCGACATACGAGCTCAGAAGAGCAGTTCAGTACCAGGCAGCAGTCTGAAGATCTCTACTACGCCGCGCCGAGGACAGCACGCCACCCTCCGCTGCTGGGAATCAAAATGATCAGTGACGTGCTTGTCGGGACTTAGTATAATTACACTACTGTTCTTTTATACGAAAAGATAGTGTCAGACTGGAATTTTCGATCCTTATCGGACTTAAATATTTCATTACTGTTGGCTCTTAATACTCCTTCAGCGAAGTATACCGTAACAGTTGTTAAGTGTTTATTCTTCTTGATTGAAACATGGATTTGGACTTTTGTTTTAAACCTGAAGTGAGAAAGCTATTTTTACGTTTTAATCTGAAGTTATTAAGAGTTCAAGACTCTGCTCAGCAAAGAGGTGTGACTGCAAATACTTAATCCATTGTTTTTAACATTGAGCTGTCAAGACTTTAAGATTGTGTTCACTGAAGCGTGTGTAACAGTTTCAAATATCAAATATCTTATTTATGTACTTTCTGATTATGGAATTATAAATGGCTCACAACGTTATTTAAGAACCTTCATTTATTTTCTTTCAGTTACTGAAGGTCGAGCATCCATTTTTGTTTTTAAACCTGGTACCCACGGAAACATAGCTGACAAGACGCTAATTGAAACGTGTACACTTCTTACATTTTGTTTGAAGATTACACCTTTTGTAAAACTTTACCAGCTCGCAGACATAGCGCCACCAGATATTCGTCGTAGATTATCTGCCAAAGCGGAGAGAACATCCTTTTATTTTATTGTGGAAAATATTTTTGTGGAAATTGTTTCCAATAAACTTTTGTTTGTTCCGTACAACTGGACTATTTAGTTGTGCCCGCCAGCGCCGAACACGTCAATAGGACTCATTTGGTGGCTGCTGAATGGAGCCATCAGTGTGTTTTGAGAATGGTAAACCCTGCTGACGTACCCTTCATTCTCCGTCGAATCCATCTAGCTGTTTCTTCCCGGACAGCGTACTCTTGAGTCTCCCATCACAGCACTCCGATGTCAGGAGCCGCATGAGTCGTTTACTGGGGGTCTATGGTCCCGCCTTATGACCTACAGCTTGTGCGACTAGTCACTGCATAGCCGCTACTATTTACTATTGCACCAGCAATACAAAACACGTCGCATACATCGTTCTCGGAGAGTTAGTTTATACATGATTGACCCTTACAAGTTGTGTTGTAAGTTACTTTAGCATTTTGATAACCCTTGCGATAACTTTGGTTGCTGTGCGGTGAATTTACTCAACGCGCAACGGCAATAAATATCATTTGACGCATGCCCAAACAGTTCAGACTTCTTTACCTAGTTTCAGGAGGACTTCATGTCCTGCACTTTGGATGATATTGGATTTACTATTTTCCATGACAAGGGGCGGGTTATTCTCCTCCTTCCGAAATTATTCAACACAAAAAGACCTATTCATAAAAGAATAAACAAAAAAGACTGCGGCCAAAGGATGCCATAAAACTAAATGGAAAAATAGTCGTTCAGTGGTGCGCGCAAGAGCGCACACACACCCACACACACACACACTAACTACAGAAAAAACACATTACTCTTTACTCAGACGTCACTGAATTGCTTTTGAAGTTCTGATTTTCAGTTCAGTACCTGGATTTCTAATCCGGGTATCCATGGAAACATAGGTGACAAGACACTAATCGAAATGTGTAGGCATATTACATTTTATTTTAAACGTACACATTTCGTAAAATTTCACCAGCTCGCAGGCATACTGCCACCATACGCTCGTAGTGAATTATCTGCCAAAGCGGAGAGAACAAATCAGGCTCGACAGGAAACCCATCCAGTACCTGAGCACGTTCCGGCAGCCCCAGGATAGAGGACTAGAAGTTTCGTCGAGACCACTTCAGTCGTGCTCGCAACAGCAGCTACAGCAAGGAAACAGTAGTGCTTTTCTCAACTTGAGAATAACTCTACCCTTCTGAGAACCTCCCACCTGAGCATGAACAAAATTGGATCGTGGTGAGTTCACTCATCCGTCCTCGATCTGGAGTTGGAAGATCCAGCAGTAATTTGCAGAAACAGCATTTCCTTGTGAATACCATCAACTGTGATTGCAGAGAGGCACATGCCATCGAGCCTCTACTGGATTTTCAAGTACGTCCTACATCGTGCACAGAAGATCTTCAATTTTCTACTCCGAGCGCAATTAAAGTTCCAATGTTTTGGTCAAGTAATGTAGCTTGATAATTCTTTCTTTGATTTGCTTTTGATTACCATGCATCCTGTTTACAACTCGAATAAGTAATATATAAACACGAGTAATTTATCAGTAGCCTAACCAAAGTAGACAGGTAGGAGTATTTAGCAAGGGAAGGTAGTTGAGAACGGTCTCACCTCATTTTGGACAGCTGCTCACATGCGGGCGCGGCTCCTCACAAACATCCATTGGTTGTGTCGATTGAGGAGCGCTGACAGCGACTGAGTAACTGATCTTTCAACAACGACACGCTGCCGGTTGTATAGCTCCGCCGTTCAGTTTTTTCTATTCAGCAGGTGTCCCAGCTGACCTGAGGGAACCACCTCTGATTGTTGTCTTCGACAAGCCAAAAGGCAGTACCTTCCACACTTGGCAAGACGTGATCACATAGTGCCGAAAGCAATGGGCGCACATTGAGTGCACTGTCGCTACCACCGGGTGGTCAGGAAATCTGATATCCCAACGCCTAACGGCCACAAACGGTGCACTTTTCATCACACTCAGATTATCGCGGCATCTTTCATGCATATTTTTGCATATAACTGTTGACTTAGATAAATATGCCATCGATATCCTACACAATGAGATGGAATTAAAGGCGTGGGGACTGTTAGGTGAGATGACTAACTGTTCTGCCCATTTACAATTATTACATTTAATTGGCTGATTAAAGTTCGGTAAGTCTAGGATAAGTCGTGTTTTTTCGGTTACTAGCTGACAAACGCGGCATTGCCCATGGATTCATTTTGCTAGTTTTCTATTAGAAAAGAAAACAAAAAATGAACTCACTAAGTAGTATAACATTGAAAACATTTCATTTCGATGTATTCGTGAAAACACACGTGAAATTATCAAACAGTATTACAAAGGCACCAAAAAACGTTGAGATAAATAACAATTCATTATTTTATTTGCATCAGCCACAGACATCAAGAATTAGAGATACCAAACCGTACAGGCTCACCATACGTGGTAATTACGGCACCAAATGCTTCAATGCGTCTCCAAAGTCTTGTATTCGACATTCGACTTTGCACAAAAATTAAAGCTTCAGTGTGACAATGAATGAAAACTGTTACGTATCGATATTGACATCACTCGCCATTCAAATTTCAACAACGTGAAGGTGGCATGTAACAAACTTCAAAATGGCATGCGGTGTACTACATGCTTGGACACGCAATTGATTAGTATTCAGGTGAAAACGCATAAATTAGATAACAATGACGCTACTACATTCTGTATACAAGGAAAGAATACGTAGTGGGTTTCTCATTCAAAAATCTAATTTGAGTTGTGGTTATTTTGTGGTAGTATCGTGTTACACCTCGTCTAAGGAGGAAAGACGTCTACTGGCAGGGTGCGTGATTTGACAGCGATAGTATCACGGCATGTCGACGCTAATACTTATCGTTCCGCAATATTGTTGTTCGCCTGCCATGTCAACATACATGTCAACATTAATGTAACCATCTGTCAAAAGCGGGAATAATCATCTTTTTGGAGCGCAAGGCGTACAGGAAGAGAGTCAGTGAGGGTCTGGAAGGTACGGACAGGGGTGTGGAGCAGTTACGTCTCCAGTCCCTTGGCCAGCAGCGCTAGGTTTCTCGGTTGAGGATCCACGTTGCTAACAGTCCGATTGAAGTAATCCCACATATTCTCCATTGGACTTAAATCTGGGGTGTTTGGTGGCCAGGTGAGTACAGTAGACTCAACCTGGTGACCTTCGAACCACACCGCGAGCTGTGTGACACGTTGCACTGTCCTGCTGCCAACGTGCAGAGGAAAAACAAACTGCATGTAGTGGTGGACATTGTCCCCCCAAGGATATATGCGTACTTGTGTTGATCCATTGCGGCTTCCAAAATGACGATATCACCCAGAGAATGTCACGAAAACATTCCCCAGATCATAAAGCTTCCTCCTCCAGCCTTTCTCCTCCCAGCAATTTTTGAATAGTCATTGCTTTCAGACGTTTCACATCGTGCACGCCAACAGGCATCTGTCCAACGGAGCATGCAAGTTATTATTCTGGAGAGGATACCTGTCCCACTCAGTGGACTTCCAGTTGCGTTATTATCATGCAAATTCCAGCCTTCGTCACCGATGAAAAGCAGTCAGCATGGACGTGTCAACCGGGCGCCTGCAGCGTAGGTCCATATGCAGAAACACTCGCTTAAGAAATTCTGCTGGTAGCCCTTGGTTCAGTTACATGGTCAGTTGCTCAACAATTGCCCGTCTCTTTGCCCGTAGAGGTCTCCGCAGCCGTACTTCACCCCGTGTCATCTATAACCCCTGGTACACCTCGGTTACGTCCGCGCCGGTTTCGGATAGCGCCATTTTGCCATGCACAGTATACTTTAACCACGGCGGCACCGAA
Organism: Schistocerca nitens; assembly: GCF_023898315.1. Lineage (NCBI taxonomy): Eukaryota > Metazoa > Arthropoda > Insecta > Orthoptera > Acrididae > Schistocerca > Schistocerca nitens. Next base: position 554,835,283 of record NC_064615.1, on the reverse strand, counting down.
GGCCCACTCGTGTACTCTTAGTGATTGCACGACACAAAGCTTTATGCCTCGCCTGGGTCCGTCAACACCGATATTGGACTGTTGATGACGGGAAACATGTTGCCTTGTCGGACGACTCTCGTTTCAAATTGTACTGAGCGTATGGACGTCTACAGCTATGGATACAACCTCATGAACCCAAGGACTCTGCATGTCAGCAGGGGACTGTTCAAGGTGGTGCAAGCTCTGTAATAGTATGGAGCGTGTGCAGTTGGAGTGATATCAGATCACTGATACGTCTAGATACGACTCTGACAGGTGACACATACATGGGCATCCTGTCTCATCACCTGCATCCATTCATGTCTATTGCGCATTCCGAGGACTTGGTCAATTCCAGCAGCACAATGCGACACTCCACACATCCAGAATTGCTGCAGAGTGTCTCCATAAACACTCTTATGAGTTTAAACACTTCCGACCGCCACCAAACTCCCTAGACATGAACATTATTGAGCATACCGGGATGCCTTGCAACGTGCTGTCCAGAAGAGATCTCCACCCCCTCGTGCTCTTACGAATTTATGAACAGCCCTGCAGGATTCATCGCATCCGTTCCCTCCATCACTACTTCAGACATTAGTCGAGTCTACGCCACGTCGTGTTGCGGCACTTCTGCTTGCTCACTGGGGCACTAGAGGTATTAGGTGTCACCAACTGCGACATGGTCGCATATAGAAACAGTGATCCAATACTGTCAAATGTTTTTTATTCCAGTCTTTGATCACAATATGAATTCTTTAGACGATGACCGGTTTCAGTCCGTAATCACCATCCTCAAATCTATCATATACAAATATATACACCTAGTGAGCAGTTTGTCTTTCAACATAATACAGCAATACGTATCACAATATACTATCATATAACCAGGGAGATGTACAGAAAATGCGGTAAAACGTACCTTTTTTACACCATGTCTTAAAGTAATAAGGCCATAATGGCATCGTCGAAACATATAAATATAATCAGCATAGCATCGTCATATAGATCTAAAATAAGGTGTAGAATAGGCCGCATCGTCCACACAGTCATTATTGCAACTGGCTACTGAAGTACAGTAGCTACCGGAAATCATCTAGGGATGATGTAGGCAACAGATTTCCGGTAGCTACTGTACTTCAGTAGCCAGTTGCAATAATGACTGTGTGGACGATGCGGCCTATTCTACACCTTATTTTAGATCTATATGACGATGCTATGCTGATTATATTTATATGTTTCGACGATGCCATTATGGCCTTATTACTTTAAGACATGGTGTAAAAAAGGTACGTTTTACCGTATTTTCTGTACATCTCCCTGGTTATATGATAGTATATTGTGATACGTATTGCTGTATTATGTTGAAAGACAAACTGCTCGCTAGGTGTATATATTTGTATATTATAGATTTGAGGATGGTGATTACGGACTGAAACCGGTCATCGTCTATAGAATTCATATTGTGATCAAAGACTGAAATAAAAAACATTAGACAGGTGTACCAGTTTCTTTGGCTCTTCAGTCTACATGCGTCGGCCTCTCGCTGTGTTGGAAATGCTGTAGTGATGTCCTCAAATGAAAACTTTTTAATCCCCTGATATATTACTTATTTTGATCGTATTTCGTTTTATTTGTAAAACCTTCTTTCGTTCAAATGTTGATCCGTGTTGATTTGTGCATGGTGCTAGATGATTTTATGCTTAATACGTTTGTATGACGATTACAATCCATAAAATGTAACAAAAAATAAATTTTTGACACATTTGCACATTGGGTGTAAATAGATTATTTCGTCAAATATTACGATTGATAAGGAAAAATTAAAACCACATGGACAAAGATTCCACAGGAAAAAACAATAATACGAAGCAAAAAATGAGGGTAAAAGATTGAGTTAACACGATTTTAAAATGATTTGGCAAAGAATTATAAATGTAGGAAATTATGTTGAAACAAATAAACTGAAATAATATAATGATCGTTGTGTTTTTGATGGGTATAAGAAAAAAGGTAGCACCCTACAGGGATCGTACCGACAAACTTCAACGCACCGGCCAAGTAACTTACACGCTGTACTGCGGCGTCGTTTTTTTTTTTTTAATTTACACTATTTACAATGCTCTAGTCGATCAGAAGAAATCCTTTTTTTCTTTGTCGTTTACTCGCAAACGATGCCACGGTGAATGGTTTGAGGATGTGATACCTTGGATGTTGAACTACAACACCGTATCAGTAGTTTTAAAAAGTCAGTTCCATCCATGGTGATCTGGGACTGAATTTCTAATAAAGCTCAAGCTGTAGAATCAACAACCAACGATATGCAACGTACGGGGCAGCATTGCCTCGCGAAGAAGCATTCTATCGCATTTCCTGACGTCTGGGCTGCTAGATCTCACAGCGCACGTCGTACTCGTCCACTATCCGAGCTAAAATTGTGTTCCGATTACACAAGCTTAAAAGGTCGGCTAGCGCAATATCGGCGCGGTTCGGAAACGACGCGCCCTGGAGCACGCGAGCGTCGAGCACGGCTGGGCGGCCGCGTCTGACCGCTGTGCGTGTCCGGTGCGGCCAGGCGGCGCGATGCATGCGATGGGGCTGCACTCGGCGCTGGCCATCAAGCGGCAGCGCAAGCGGCGCGAGGAGCAGCGGCGGGCGCGCGAGCGCCGCTTCAGCACGCAGAGCACCGAGTCGGGCCTCACGTCGCCGCACAACAGCATCGCCAGCCTGGACCGGCAGCGTGGCGCGCGCCACACCGCCGCCCACTCCAAGGCCACCGGCGACGCTGTCGGCTCCAAGGTCAGTGCCGCAAGCAAAGGCCCCTCCTATTCCTCGATAGAGACCGTAGTAAGGTATTGTTGCTGTGGCTATGGTCATCAATCCGAACACCTGTTCGACGTAACTCTGCACGCCAGTCCATCCTGAGAGACCCATCCAATTCCCCGAAAGATGCCTTAGTACAGTGTTTTTGTTGCTGTTATGATCTTCAGTCCGAAGGACTGTCGATGTATCTCTCCACCTTACTCTCTCCTGTGCAAATCTAATCATTTCAGGATAGCATCTGCCACTTACACCCATTCGAAACTGCTTACGCCAGTAACCTCACTTCCCTTGCGTTTCCCCCATTAACAAATTAACGATTTCCTGATGCTTCAGGACGTCCATCAAAAATTTGTTTTCTCTCCAGTTCAGTACCTTTACTTACCCGAGTTACCTATCTAATAATAATCATACAACCTTTTAAAAGCTTCTATTCTCTTTTTGTCTGACTGTTTGTCGTCCTCGTTTCCCTTCTGAACATCATTACATTCCAGACAATACCTTCAGATAAAGACTTCCTAACAAACTAATACACGATGTATCAAATTTAACGGCGTAAAGGTATACAGTTGAAATGTCCATTAAATGTGGGCTCTAAAATGCATACCTTAAGAGATATTAGCATTTCTTTCAGTAAAGAGACGGGTTGCATAGTAACAAAGATGAGCAAGTGCATTTTAGAACCGATCTTATTAGACATTTTTGGTTCTAGTATGTGTTTACACAATTACGATACACCCTCTATATTTCAACTGAGGTGACAAAAGTCATGGGATACGTCCTAGTATCGTGTCGGACCTCCTTTTTCGGGAATGCTGAGCCATGCCGCCTTTATAGCCGTCCATCATTGCGGAAGTGTTGCCAGTGCAGGATTTTGTACACGTGCCGATCTCTCGATTAAGTGCCACGAACGCTCGATGAGATTCATGTTGGGCGATCTGAATGGCCAAATCATTCGCTGGAACTCTCCAGAATGTTCTTCAAAGCAGTCGCGAACAGTTGTGGCCCGGTTACAAGGCGTACTGTCACCCATAAAAATTCCATCGCTGTTTGGGAACAAGTAACCGAGCACAACCACTTCCAGTCAGTGAGCGGTTCACTTGGACCAGAGAACCTAATCCAGTCCAAGTAAACATAGCCCACACAATTATGGAGTCACCACCAGCTTGCACAGTGTCTTCTTGACAACTTGGTTGCTTGGTTGCACGGCTTCGTGGAGTCTTCGCCTCACTCGAACCCTGCCATCACCCCATACCAATCATCTGACCAGGCCACGGTTTTCTAGTCGTCTAGAGTCCATCCGATGTGGTCATGATCCCAGGAGAGGCGCCGCAGCTGATGTCGTGACGGTAGCAAAGGCACTCGCGTCAGTCGTCTGTTGCCACAGCCCATTAACGCCAGATTTCGCAGCACTGTCCTAACGAATACGTTCGTCGTACGTCCCACATTGATTTCTGAGATTATTTCACGCAGTGTTGCTTGTCTGTTACAACTGACAATTCTACCTAAACGCTGCTACTCTCGGTCGTTAAGTAAAGGATGTTGGCCAGTGCTTTGTCCGTGGTGAGAGATAATTCCTGATTTTGGTACTCTTCGCACAATCTTGCCACTGTGCGTCCTGGAATACTGAATTCCCTAACGGTTTACGAAACTGAATGTTCCTCACGTCTGGCGCCAACTATCTTTCCGCGTACAAAGTCTATTAATTGCTGTCGTGCCACCATAACCACGTCGGACACCTTTCCACTTGAATCACCGGAGTACAAATGACAGCTCCGCCAATGCACTGCCCTTTTATACCTTGAGCACCTGACATTACCGCCATCTGTATATGTACATATCACTGTCCCATGACTTTTATCACCACAGTGTATATTCAATGTTAATACCGTTCTCTTTATCGGGAAACGCTATTTTGGCTTAAATGATGTCATTTTGGCTTTTAGGTGTAGCCTAAGTGTTTCTGTTGCAGTGTTGTGAAGCATCAGATTTGATGTCAATATACAGTGCAGAAATAAATTAAAAGTAACAACGTTCTTGCTGGGTCGCTCTTCGTAGTGACAGAGTCAGTGACTGTTATTAATGACATGGCTAACATGATAAATAGAGTTGTGTTATTTACCTATGCAGTTTTGTGCTCTGTTGTAGGGTGCATTTTTGTAACGATGTGTATTTGGCTTCAGAGTGGCTAAAACAACACGCGTAAAAGTGATTCTTTCAATTCTTTTAAGGTGGCTGCGACTATTGAGTGACTGTTCACAGTCAACGTTCACAAACTCTCGTTTGGAAGACATTCGACATTGTACAATTTTTGGCAAGTATTGGTTTGATTCAAAGTCCTAAGGCGGTGGGTAGACACTTGCAAGAAATTTTTCGAAGTCCAATCACGAAGCGATAAACTGGTGTGATGAATGGCAGCTAGCACTAAATGTGGAAATATGTAAGTTCATGCGGATGAGAAGGAAAAACAAACCTTAATGTTGAAATACAGTATTATTGGTGCGCTGTTTGACACAGTCAGGCTGATTAAATTTCTAGGCGTAACGTTGCAAAGCAATATCAAATGGAATGCGCGTGTGGAGCTATAGTAGGGAAGGTGAATGATCGACTTTGGTGTATTGGGATAATTTTAGGAAAGTGTGGTTCATCTGTAAATGAGACCGCATACAGAACACTAGTGCGACTTATTGTTAAGTACTGTTCGAGTGTTTGAGATCCGCACCAGGTCCGATTAAAGGAAAACACCGAAGCAATTCAGAGATGAGCTGCTAGATTTGTTACTGGTAGGTTCGAACAACATGCAAGTATTACGGAGATGCTCAAACTGAAATCACTAGAGGGGAGGCGACTTCGAGCAGCACTATTGAGAAAATTTAGATGACTGGCATTTGAGACTAACTGCAAAACTATTCCTCTTCCGCCAACGTACATTTCGCGTAAGTACCATGAAGATTATGTTAGAGAGAGTTCGTATGGAGGCATAAAGACAGCCGTTTCTTCCTCGCTCTATTTGCGAATGGAACAGGAAAGGAAATGAATAGTAGTGGTACAGGGTACTCTCCCCAACGCACCATACCGTGTCTTGGCGAGTACCTATGTAGATGTAGATGTAGAGCGGTGGGCACTGAAAGTTGCCTGCAGGGAGTTGTCCGCTGGCGCTCGTCGTGACTAGAACGCTGGGCATCAGCTCTATAAGTAGACCCGTAGATTGAGTCTACAGTCGACTCTTCTTCTCGGATCGTGCAGACCACATAAATACCCGGCTGGTGAAATGATACCGAGCAACCCTCTATTTTCGCCCACGTCACAAGCGATGGGAAGTGGGGCGGAAAAAATGTCGCCCTCAGCAAGCCACATCGGAAAACGACAGCTGCAGCCGTACGTCTTCTCGCACTTAACGCCTACTGAGCAGGCAACCCAAGGTGCACCACTGTACCTCGTCGAGTATCTTGGTTCCGTAGGCTACAGCAAGCTGCACGTGAGTAACACAAATCCATATATCATATTACGCATGTCATTAATAACAGGCATTCACTCTATTGCCATGGTGAGTGACACAGCCCTAAAGAGACACTGTTATTTTTAACTCATTTTTGTAGCATGACATCAAGTGTTATAGTTGGCAATGGCACAAAGCCGAGATTGCAGTAGCGCAATAAAAACAGTTTCATCTAAAAGCGAAAATGACATCATTCCGAAACCTTATACAGGCTGTGGACCCATAATGCACAAAGATTTTCTCGTTATTGGCAGTCTGCATTTTATACGCTCTTTACTTCGGCCATTGTCAGTTAATTTCCTCCCTACTAGTGGAAATCGTCTATCGCTGATGGTGTCTCGTTTTCTAATTCCTTCAGCATCGCCAGATTTAATTATGTTGCATTACACTACCCTCGTTTTAACTTTGTTGCTAATCATCTTATAACATATTTTCAAGACACTGTTCATTCCGATAAACATATATACCAAGTTCTTTGCTTCCCCTGAACAACTACTATATTGCCAGCGAACCATAATGTTTTTACAATTTGCAAATGAGCCCACGCTTACATTCGAGGGGAACAGGGAATGAAATAATAAGTCTTATTAAACTGAAAAATTACTGTTAAATAAATAGACACATCCAAAATAACAGCAATCTATTGGAAATTACTCGTCTTCGGACATCTTTTAAAACAAAGTCATTTGATGAGCAACGTCACAATATCCACCATGGACACTGTAAAATTCTCGGATTCTCCTTGGCTCTGTTTTCTCAAGATACTCACACTTTTATAGGGTAGTCATATTGAGGTTATCGACTGAGTGATTAGAGTTCCTGTTGCTCGTGCCAAGCTCGCTCAGTGAGCTTGATGTCAGCAGATATCGTAGGCCGTTCCATTCCGTTGATTCCTTCGCCCTGGAGAAAGTGTTCACCAGATGTGCAGCGATACACTCGATCATTATCGTATTAAAATACGTACCATCTCCGAAATGTTGATTGTAGGGCCGGACAATAGGTTTAAGGACCAAGTCCCGATACTGTACGGCCCTTAAATTACCCTCGATAACACTGACACGTGTCTTACATCTGAATATGGTATCTGTCCGAAATGTTACGGTCCCACATGCACGCTGAACCTCTGAAACTGTGTGTCTGGGACGCGCGTTATTGCATGGCCGCCTTGACGGTCTCCTACGATCACCCGCCCGTGAAGTAGACCCGACACCATTGATCTAGAACCCATTCCAGATGTTCCATCGCCCAATTTCTTTTCACACCACGGTCCTGACTGGTTTGTTATCCCTGATGAAAGCATAGATCCTAAAAGAGACTATTACGTACTGCATAAGTAGACGCAGTCTCTCACTTATCTAAAAAAAAAGCATAGTTCAGTTATGCTGCGTTTTTGTATTCCAAAAATGAACAGCTTGCGCAGTACGTGCTTGAGCATTGTCCCCCAAAATGATGGTCAGGTCCTGCAGAAAGTGTCATCACTTCTGTATCTATGCTGTTCATTTTTGCAATACAACCTACGACCAGCGTAGAGACAGAAGTGATGACACTTTCTGCAGGATCTGACCATCATTTTGCAGGACAATGCTTAAGCACCTACAGCGCAAGCTGTTACTGAATTGTTTGACTGGTGGGGCTGCTAAATGCTATACCACCTACTGCACTCCCCTGACTTAAGCCCTCGTAAGCCCAACTCGATTTCTAAACTGAAGGAAACACTTCACGCCATTCGCTTCAGAACTGCTACAAATTCGTCGGGCAATAGACCGCGCCGCTCGAACTATCAACGCAACTGGCACTGCTAAGAGTATCCTACGACTTCCACATCGTTGGCAACGGGTTATACACAATGCTTGTGACTACTTTGAAGGTCGGTAAAACTTTGAAACACATATCTATTTTGTATGAGCTGTAAATAAATAGTTGCCACTATTAAAGTTCCAACCCTCGTATTTCGCATTCAATTATTTTCCCTACATTTTCATGTCCTCAGCATAAAGTTGTAGAAGAAATATCAATGTTTGATCACCTAAAATGTTCATATAAAAGCCCTGGAAATTATTCATAGTAACCTGGAGTGAGTGGACCCATATGACTATGAAAAACATCCCCAAAGCATCACAGAACCACCTCTGCTCCTCCACGAACTGCGGGCTAAACGACTCTCCGAGCTGTCGGTGCACACGACGTTTTGTGTCATTTGAAAAGAGGCAAAAGTAAAACTCGTCGGACTGACTACACGTCTCCAGTCAATCACTGTCCAGTTTCTGTGATGTCTGCCACATGGAAGGCGTGCTGCAGCTTTATATACCAATGTGTTCAATGGTAGTTTGCTAGGTAAGTGACTCCAAGTGTCTATTTCATGCGTTTCTCTTCCCAAAGCTCACTCAGGAAGTGGTTGAGATCTGTGTTTACTGACAGCAGAAAATCCTGTTGAACTTGAAACCGATTGTCGTTGGCAAGGCGTGACGTTCGTCACTGGGCCCTGGTGGCTAGGATCTTTTTACGACCACTGTTCTTCCGTTATGTTACACCACTGCGAGTGGTACACCATTCCTTGAAGACAAGTAGGACAGTCGTTGTTGATACACCAAGAAATTTGGCAAATCAATTCAGAGTGTAGTTGGCCACGGACACGTCTAAACAAGGTAACTCTTTCTTTTCTGACTGGTTTCAAGCGGCACGCCCTAATTCCTCTCCTGTGCCATCCGTTTCATCTCACAGAACAGTTATCTAAGTCCTCAATTATTTGCTAGATTTGCTGGAAGTATTCGAGTCTCTGTCTTGCTCTTCAGTTTTTACCCTCTACAGCTCCCCCTAGAGCCAAGAAAGTTATTCCCTGATGTATTAACAGATGTCCTATCATCCTGTCCCTTCTTTTTGTCAGTGTTTTCCTTACATTCATTTCCTCGCCGATTCTACGGAGAATCTCTCATTCCTTACCTAACCAGTCCACCTAATTTTCAACATTCTTCTCTAGAACTATATTTCAAAAGCTTCGTTTCTCTTCTCTTCCGGTTTTCTCATTGCCATAAAATGCTGTGCTCCAAACGTATATTCTCAGAAATTTCTTCCTAAAATTAAGGCCTGTGTTTGATACCAGTAGGTGTCCCATGAACAGAAATGCATTCTTTGCCTGTGCTCTTCTGCTTTTCGCGTTCTCCCTGCTTCGTTCGCTACGGGTTATTTTGCTTCCAAGGTAGCAGAATTCGTTAACTTCGTCTACTTCGTTATCAGCACTTTTGATGTTACTCGTTACTATCATTACCGCTGCATATCATTACTTTTTCATTGTTCCCATTTTATCTCAATTCATATTCTATATTCATGAGGCTGTTAATTCCATTCAGCACATGCTGTAAATTCTCCCACGCCTTCAATGAATATAGCAATCTCATCTGCAAATCTTACGATTGATATCCTTTCACCCTGAATTTTAATCCCCCCATGAAAGCTTTCTTTCATTTGTTTCATTGCTTCTTCGATGTATTGATTGAACAGTAAGGCCAAAAAGTTGCGTCCCTGTCTTACACCCTTATTAATCCATGAACTTCGTCCTTGGTCAGTCAGTTTTACTGTTCCCCATTGGTTCATGTACATACTGTATATTACCCGTCTTTCACTGTACGTTACCCTTATCTTTCTCAAAATTTAGAACATCTTACCCACTTCACATTGTGGAACACTTTCTCCAGGTCGACAAATCCTCGGAGCGAGTCCTTACTTTCTGCAGTCTTCAAAATAATGGTTCAAATTGCTCTGAGCACTATGGGGCTTAACATCTGAGGTCATGAGTCCCCTAGAACTTAGAACTACTTAAACCTAAGTAACCTAAGGACATCACACACATCCATGCCCGAGGCAGGATTCGAACCTGCGACCGTGGAGGCCGCGCGGGTCCAGACTGAAGCGCCTAGAACCGCTCGGCCACACTGGCCGGCTGCAGTCTTCCTTCCAGTATCAACCGCAATGTCCGATATGCCTCTCTGGTGCTTTTAACTTTCCTAAAGTGAAACTGATCGTCATCTAACAGATCTTCAGTTTTCTTTTCCATTCTTCTGTATTTTATCATTTTCAGCAAGTTGGGCGTATGAGCTGTTAATGTGATTGTACCATAATTCTCGCACTTGTCGACTCTTGGAATCTTCAGACTTGTGTGGATGACGTTTCCGAAAGTCTGATGGTATATGGTCAGTCTCTTACATTCTACACACCAGCATGAACAATCGTTTTGTTGCCATTCCCCCATTGATTTTAGAAATGCCGATGGAATGTTATATGTCGCTTCTGACTTATTTGATCTCAAGTCTTCCAGAGCTCTTTTAAATCATAATTCTAACACTTCCCTATGCACCCCTGTTTCTTCTTCTATCACGTCATCAGGCAACTATTCCCTCTAATATTTTTTTTTTCAGTGATCTAACTTCCGAAATATCATATTTACGAAATCAACACCATCCCTGCGTTATATCGAATTGTTTTTGGAACGTCCGTCGTAGTGCTCCACATAGTAAATCTCGTTCTAACTTTGCTTCCAGTTTAAGTGACTTCACCAGACGATTAGTATGGATATTGCAACCATTTGCATGTGCATCTAAGTGTCGTGTCTTTTGCGCTTGAGTACAATGCATGTAAGTTTCTGGATTACGTGCATTCGCCACAAACTCAGTTAATAGTCCAGATTGGTGCAAAATATAAAGTGGATGCATTTGAGCCACGACTGGCTCCAAAGCCGTCCAATGGACAATTTTTTTTTTTAAGCGTTCTACTTTCACACTCCGCAAATCAGGCTGCGGTGTGTGGCAGAGGGCATCCCTGGTACGTCTATTTTCCTCGCTTCTCTGTTCCATTCGCGAATTATGTGTTGGAAGAACGACTGTCTATAAACTTCGTATGAGCTGTAATTTATCTCATTTTCTAATCGATGTAATTTCGCGAGATATGTGGGAGGAAGAAGTATGTTGCGCGACTCTTCTTCGAACGTGCACTCATGGCATTTCAACAGTAACCCTCCATGTTATATACAACTCTTCCCTTGGAACGATTGCTACTGAACCACATTGAGTAATTCTGTACCAGTCTTCGTTGGATCTTCTAATCTTCTCTATCTCTCCTGTTACTCCTACGTGGTAAGAGTCCCATATTAATGAACAATACTAAAGAGTCGGTCGAGCAAATGTTTCGTATGCCACTTATTTAGTGGGTAAATTACATGTCCTTAAGATTCTTCCAACGAATCTCAGCCTGGCATCGACATTTTCTACGATTAACACTATGTGCTCATTCCTCTTTTGTCGCGCCAGACAGTTACTCCCAAGTATTTTGAGGTAATTACTCTTTCTAGTGTAATCATATGGTAATACGAACTTTTTTTTCTTCATGTGTGGGTCCACAGCCTCGACTTATTTTCTGAATGATGAAATTGTTTTTAAAAAAACACCGTAGGCTGTCAAATTTTGTTATGCTAGATGACTTTCATTGTACCACACATATACATTACTGCCCAGCTAAGGCCTGCAGGTAGGAAGCCCTTACACGTCTTCCACACAATGCCCATCTGTCGCAGTGCGATTTCCATATTTTTGGATGCCTGTAGAAAAACATTCGGCAGCGTAGATTTGCTTCGGACGAAAAGCTGGACGCATGGGTACAATTATGGTTCCTTAGGCAACCGTAAACATTTTTCCATGGGGAGAATGACCACATTGTCTCACAGTGAGACAAAAAGATTTAGAGATATGGCGATTATTTTTTAACTAATAAATAGTCTACCTCATTTTTTAGGGTTGCGTGCCTCAATGTGTAAAAACGAAATCTTTATAGAGTCGCTTTGCTGTCCGTTTGTCTGTGTGCCTATCTGTCCGAGTGTTAAGAATGACTTTTTCTCAGGAGCAGATGGACGTATCAGATTCAAATTTATGTCACATATTATGGTCTATGGTCCCCTGGGGATATAAAAGTTTAAAGCTTGTAAGACAACTTGCTCATCAAAACCTCTAGTGCACTTACTGTTGACCTAGAATCAGAAAATTTGACAATATGCAGGATTTCACAGTGCAAGTAAAGAGAAAAAAATCTGAAGATTTGTAATTTGAAATTATATAACATGAAAAAATATTTTTTTTTGTAATTTTCTTATCCGTCTGTCTGCTTGTCTGTCTGCCTGTTAAGACTCTTTTTCTATGGAACCATTTTGCGCATCAAGTTCAAATTAATGTCAGAAGCTAAGGTTTTTGACCCTTTGGCAGTATAAAAAACGTAAGCTTCTAAGTCAATGCAGTCAAAACGTATTGACACATTTTCGTACTTCCAAACTCACTAATGGAAATTACAGTGTAGTATTGTTGACCTAGAATCATGGAGTTCGACAAGAAGCAAGGTATAACAGTACAAGTAACGGAAAAAATTCGAAAAATGTTAATTTGTAATTGTGTAACACCATATATATACAGGGTGTATCATAATTAATGGCGTAAACGCATACAGCTGAAAGTACACGATACTAGAAGTAAACATAGGGACGAAAATGCATACCTTAAGAGCTACGAGCAAGTTTTCATCTTCGATACTGTGAAGCAAATCTCTTCTACTGCAAGTTCATTGCTTTCCACATTTTGGTAGGTAGTAGTATAGACCAAAACAAGAAAAAAATGTCCAGTAAACATGTGCTCTAAAATGCATACCTTAAGAGCTATGAGCACGTGCTCGTCTTCGCTACTTGGCAACACAACTCTTCTAGTGCGACTGCAGACCTAAAATTAAAACACTCTCGAAAGTCTTGGAATTCCCAGGACCGATATCTTGGCAGTATCACTGTCGGTGATCCTCGATTCCTGGGCTGCATGAACTGTCTATATACATAATTAAGTCTGTATGGAATACTCAGTGCGCGAGTGCTATTCGCACCTGGGCAGCTTTTTATTTTTATTTTTTTTATTTTTCATCTGTCTCGTTTTCATTTGACTGCTCCTAATAGTCTGCTTCCCTATTGCACTTTCGTTGGCTGCGCATTCGATGCTTCAGACGGAAGCGGACACTGTGGTGACGTGTGTGTGTGTGTGGCTGCAGGTGGTGACCAGCGTGGGCATGATGCACATCGGCGTCGTGTTCCTGGTGCTGGGCGCCTTCCTGCTGGTGTCGGGGCTGCTGCCCACCGACCTCACCTCCTGGAGCACGCTGCCCGGCGGCGCCTGGTTCAACGAGCTGTCCATCACGGGCGCGTTCGCCCTCTTCATCGGCGTCTTCCTCGTGGTGCTGAACCGCATCATCTCGAAGCGCGAGGAGGACGTGCTGAACGAGTACGTGCAGCGCCAGCTGACGCGCTCGCGCTCGGGCCACCGGCTGGTGCGCGACGTGGAGACGGGCTGCCTGACGACGCGCGCGCAGCAGCGGCCGCGCGTCACCGAAGAGTCGGCCGCGTCGACGCCGGACCCCGAGGCGGCGGAGCCCGGGCCGCTGCACCTGCCGGCGGGCGGCGCGCTCGCCGGGGGCGGGCCGGCCTCGCCGCGCTCGCCGCCGCTCGCCGACGGCCTGCTGTCGCCGCACCACCAGCTGGAGCAGATCGCCGAGGAGGAGCCGCTGCCCGCGCTCGCGCCCTACTGCGAGAAGGGCGAGGACGAGGCGCGCGGCCGCCACGGCAAGGACGTCTGCTCCAACGGCTCCACCACCGGCGGCAGCCTCAGCCCCGGGTCGCCGTCCGAGACGCAGGAGCTGCTGTCGGCGCGCGCGCGCTTCCTCAACATGTGAGAGCTGGCTGCGTGTGACTCCCCCCCGCCCCTGTACAAGGCCTCGCCCGCGGCGACCCACCACTTCTACGTCCCGCTGCCGCTGGCGCCGCACCAGGTGGTCAAGACCTCGCGCCTCTGAGGGCCGCGCGGGGTCGCACGCGCCGCTTCCTTCCTTCTCAGCCGAGCCGCCGGCTCCTCTTATCCCTGGGCTGTAGCCGTAACTCTGACACCTGCGTCTTACAGTCCGTCTACACTGTCGGTCACCCGAGAAAGCTAGGAGGGCCAGTTCCGGAGTTTGAGAGAAGACTAAATATAAATAAATCATTTTTCTGCGTCAGCTGCTTCTTAATTATACCGCTGTCCGTTTCGATAGTCGTCACCGTCATCCCTAGTTGGAGAGTTGCACGGTTTCATTCTCGGCGTCAGTGCAGAGTACAGATGCCTTTTCACAGCAGCAGGTCAGGTGTAAGACAGGGTATGTTTAATTAATACTCTGTTACTGGATAATCTTTTCAGCTGACTCACTGATGATACTGTCAGCAGCTCGTGGTCTTGTGGTTAACGTTGCCGACTCTCGATCGTGGAGTCTCCCAGTTCGATCCGCAGCCGGATCGGGACGGGTGTGTGCGTATTTTCCTCTTCATCATTTCATCACCATCGACGCACAAATAAAAGCACCAGTACCAGGTGGACGAATTCCCCAGGAGCGGACTCCTTGCCAAAAATGTCATACGCACATTTCATTTGTAGTATTTTCTTCAGTGACGATTTTCATACCTCACTTACTTTCGTTGGGAAGGCAACCTACTTCGTATACTGCGCGTTTCCCTTCGTACTGTGTGGGAACAAGACTGACATATTTTATTTTTCGATGTGATTACGTTTTAGATCACTTCAAGTACTTCAGTTTTTCAACGGAGTTAGACTGCCACAAACGTGTCTGAAGACGAACTTGTCTAATTTCGAAACTGACTAAGTGAATCAAATCCAGTAAATAAAACAGTTGCGTGAGTTACCCAGTAACATTATACAGGGCTTAACGGGTATAAGTGTACATATTTCTATTGGTGACTGAGAACAGTGTACATGAACGGCAGTTAATCTGTATTTACGTCATTTGCAGACTAATAATTATAGCTATTACAAGTCGTATGTTTGTGGGTTGGTTAGCACCTCCAGATACATGTGGCAAGAGCAACCCATTAATGCTTATTTTCTCCTGAGCAGCAGGTCTCGTGTTGCAGTGTGGACACGTAAACGCAAAACAGTTAATTTATACTGACAGCTATAGAGCACTTGCAGCTACGGCCGTGCGGGAAACATCAGGTCGTATAGTTTCTGAAATGTTTGTGCGAAGACCGTTTCATGCAGAGGCAACACAACCAACACACTGCTCTGTGTTGATATTAACGTACCGTATATAAAAATCTCAGCACTTCTACCCATTACACCCTATATTAATAAAGTACAACAGAACGCCACCAACGTTCCATTCGCGAGACTGAATCACACAAAAATAAGAGTAATTTCGTCTTCTGAGGTAGAGGAGGATCAAAGCGATGTTGTATACTTTTATCTGTTGTTTCTGCTCTTCACTGCACTTGAGGTGTTATGTACAAAGAAACAGTGCTAGATTGATGTCCAAATAAGAAGGCGGGAGTATAACTTGCTCTGCACACAGAAGGCTTGACCACACCGCCAGCGTGCTCTTCTCCCACGCCACACATTCCAGCCGTTGCCTTATTCAAGCAACTCGCAACGCCGAGCCCAACGCCACGTCGAACTACATTTTCTGCTTCTGACTCTCCCTAGATAAATTTGTATGCTCGGAAGATCAACGTCCCTTCTTAACAAAATACTCGTTATTTTTGCTTCATACCTCCCTCTACGAACACTACAGTGGCTAAGTACCTTGACCATACCTAAACTAACATGGAGATTAACGCTAGATGTTCTACGGGAACCCCGAAAGACATCCTATACTCAGGCGCAGTCTAGAGCGTCACTTGGTACACTGTTCCCTAACACTGCGCTTCGCTCCATGACTCGCCTTCCTATATGCAACACCACTACAACACCTCACGAACAGCGAAGAGCAAATACAACACACAGCGGTAGGCAGAAGCTTCTTGACTTTTCTTTACTTAGAAGACGAAACATAACCGGTTTTTAAATTGACCTGCTGCTGCGTAAAGTCTTCTTGAGCTACGGACGAATACCAAGAATTTAACGATTCAAATTTTCAGCTGGAAATGACAGTGGAATCATCGAAACGCGAAGTGCTTCAACAAAAAAGCGACCGGCGTGAATAACGGTTTTGTTTATATTTAATCATCGGTCGCAGTTCTCAAGATGCCGTCCTTTATGGATGAAATAACTATCCGGAGGTGATTGCTGCCTCGTTAAACATACTGGTTCTATACTTGACAGCGTGGAAGCAGTAGGCAAATATGGGAAAAGCATCAATCCCTCAGAACAGTAGTTCAGTCTTGATGTACAAACACGCAACTCTTAAGGGAATGGGACGACATTGTATCCATGTGTTTAGTGCCAGAGCTTTTTAAAGTACATTAATGGTGGTCATCTTACAACATTCCAATATGTCAAAATTCGCGAGTCTTTAATGCTCATTAGAAGCACTGTTCATCGGATTTTACATGTATTTCGGGGGAAATTTTCAGCGACTCAAGTCACGCTTTGTAGTCACTTAAGGGTTCTGATCTCATACAGTATTTAGCTCCTCAGGTCTCGCCGAGAATATCTTGTTCATATAACTCGTCGCAACTGCATGTGCAAGCTGCTTACATCTTTCATTCTTCATAATTTAACATACAGCTTGCTCTGAGTCATACAAACACTAAATGACTGACAAGAGGCATTAGCATATATGATTTTGGCGAGTTACGTGTACGACGTTACCAACTACGAGATCTTATGATGGCCATAAAACAAATTAGAATTAGAGCTGAATATTCTATGTAATCAGACCTGATAAACGATTAAAAACAGAATTCATGCTTGAGAGCGGTGTTCTAAGCCACCAGTACAAAGTGATTTGAAGACACCACACGGCTGTACCGTGTGCTTCCTGTATTTATCACTACAGACCATCTCTAATACTTATTCTGCGCACAGTATTCCTTAGATTTTGAACATCTGTAGAGCCTGACTGTCTTGTTGCAAGACCAGTAAAACCATTAGTTCCATCACGCTAAATAACACAGACTTCAAAAGTCTTTTGCAGCAACATTTTGAAATACACCAGAGATAATAAAAGAAAGTTCACTGCATAACACTCACGTAAGCTATTTTCATGCTGGCTTGAATAATCGTTATGAGATTATCGCCACTCAAATTTGCCTGCTTCCACTCTTGATTCAATTCCAGAATTACTGTATTCTAATGCCTGAGTGGAGCAGAAGTTCTTTCTTTTGCAAAAGTTTCTGATTTATCCCTGCTCTGACGTCTCATCATAAATCAATGCAATTGTCCAAGCATTTTCAAATATAAACTGCCCCTTTCCATCCCACAAACCCTCAAAATGAAGAAATACACGGGAAACATATATTAAACGAAAATCTCCTCAAATTCCAGCAGCACCAACAGACAGACAACAAAATATGAGAATAGCTCATATTGTATCGCTATTCCTCGAAAAAATAATGGTAAATAAAATAAAAACATATTTGTTAAGTTACTGGTTACTAAAAAAATCTTTTGGTTGGCATTACTGTCTAGGTAAACAGCTAGAGCAGTGGTTTCCACTGGTATAAGATAGTAACATCTTTGAAAAATCATTTATGTTTGTCACCGATTCCTCGAATCTAAATTTTACCATCATAGGTCGATTTCAATATTTCTTTATGAAAGTCCACACCTTAATAGATGACGAAAGTTATTAGGTTTGTACACAACATGCATTTCTCGTTGACACTAAACATAATACGAAATTTCTGCAACTATAAGTCATATTCTGTGCAGTTAAGTCGAAATTCAGAGTTAAGTTATTTCTTTGCCAGATGCTGAATTAATCAGCATCACATTCGGCACACTATGTAATATATTCATGCTAGTTCATAATATTTGATAACCATAGGCCACTTCCATCATGAACAATTCGCTATGTGAAAAGTTTCACTCTATATTTACTGAGAAGGGAGATGGCCTGATGTGCAGTTTTAGCAGTAATAAGAACACGACACACTCAAAAAAGGGATATCCATTGCAACTTCACTTCCTGTAGAAGAAAGTGTCTCTGATGATTCAAAAAAACGCCACATACTTTATAAAAATCATTCCATTCTCAAAGGTTTAATGAGCTACAGCGATGCTAATTTAGGCTGAACTATTATAAAAACAATTGCATCATATGAAAATGGAACATCTCTGGTGTCAATAAACATTCACTTCCTTAGTCTAAAGAAACTCATTTTATAAAAGCTTGGTATCATCTACACCATTTAGATCTCATGAAAGATTTACATAGCCAGATTGTTACACATCTGATTACAATTGGCAGAAATTCAATAGAGAAATGAATGTGATGTAGAAAAATAGATATTGTTTAGAGTGAGCAGTGAAGATCACCACCACTAACATCTGAAATATAATTTTTAACGGTCATTATAATTTTTTGTATTTCTACTACCATATTATTTGTTAAAATAATGTCCTTGTGGCAAAAATACTACATGTATGGTGGATAATTTTCGAGATATCTTCTTTAATTATAAGGAACACAAATATAGTACTTTAGAAAATTAAATCTCAGTCTTTTAGGCCTCATACAGTTATGTTCTGCAAAATGTGGTAGTAATAAAGCTGTAAAAACCAACCAGCAACATTTTAAATTATCAAACAAAATTAAAAATGGAATTTTTAAAGAAAATTGCCCTTCCTTCAGTCTTTATCTGTACAAAACAGAATGATAACTACAGAATGACTTCCTCTTCATATAACTTATCATGGTAATGGAGGCCAACAGAGTTATGTAATTTAAACATGAAATACAATTAACATTTTATAATTATTAGATGCTTGTTATCAACTTAATAAGTTTTATTTCTCTATCTATCTATATATATACATTATAGTGTTATTACATGTACATATAGCTATTGGACCATAATTCCATTTTAAGTGAATGTAAAAATTCTAATTATTGAATGTAGCCAATATTTCATTGATATATATGTATATGGATGCATTGAATGAATCCATTGAAATGAAAAACGATGTTCAGACCTGTATACCGCTTTAAAAAGTGGCATTCATTGGCAGCTGCAAAAGACTGTCAGTGCCACAATAACAAGAAAATAATGACTGTTACTGGTTGCTGATGGTGCTGCTGTAAATGTGAAATGGAGAAATTTATTTTGCATTATATAGTGTTGTATTTTATCAGCAGCTTAGTATTAGGACAAATTTTAATGAGATCAAACATGAGTAGTACAATGTATGAAAAAGGTCATTGCTTGTATATGACCCTTAAAATGGGTATTCAAATGAAACAATTTCTTATATGGAAAGTTGTGAAGATTACATATTAAAAAGGCTTAGATACATGTATTGATAATTGAAATGCTGTATGTAAGCAAATTACATGACTTGTATAAGCTGCCTTTGCTGTAATCATAAGTGAGTCATAAGTGACCCAACTGCCTATCCCGCTTGGGTGCCAACTACAAAGAAACTACCTACATTTTCATATTAAATATTTTTGTCTTTCAGTGAATATTCAGATTCTCTTATTTTCATATTTATTACAAAATTGTAGATTCTTTCCTCCCATATCAATGTCTTTCAGAACAAATTACAATATTGTCTCCAGATCGATTTGTTTAGTGTAACAATGGTGAAATAGAAAATAAACCACAGATATTGTTGAATATTATTTGCTGGGTCCAAATATTAAGAAGAAATAAACAGAATGAGTCAATTTCCCACCAAAAAAGTTTTTGAACGTTCTTGACTAATATACATTCTCTGGAAAACTTATTCAGGTTGAGGAACATCATGACATTATGGCATTGATTAGCAGTTAGTAGTTTTATCTGTATCACATTCACACATATCCCAGCCACAAAAGTATACAATGTTTTGCAAGAGATAATTACTGTACTACTTGTTTGTACTTACTTAAATATCTACTTCCCTCTTTTCATTTGTACCTGGAAGTTTTGTTTCATTCCAATGAAAGAAATGTATTCAGATTGAACAAGACATCGCCATTTTCTCATTTATTAATACCATAGTGCAGAACTGACACTTATCGTTTTTATACAAGCTGTCTTCTTTTCTAAGAATCATAAGGACTCTTCATAGTCTCTAAATATTAAATATATCTAACAACATCTTCAGAAATAATCAGTATATCACATTAAAAGTGTGTATAATTGATCAATTATTGATGGTAAATAGTTATTACTAGATTATAGAATATGGCACAAAATATGAAAAATTAAAAAAAGGAGAAGTGACTGATTTGTCATTAAAAATATTTTTCACTGCTTACATCAGATGAGGTATACCAAATGATGGATCATAGACCTTTTGAACTTTAAATAGTAAAGTAAACTTTTGTAGATCATTTTCAACTATTTTCAAACCTGCACAAAATATTAAATTATCCTAATATGTATAACATAATACATGACACAACGCTTTTCTGCTGATATTGAGACATGTTTTATAAATCGTGTGTAATGCAGATTAATGTAATCTTATCTTTATACATCAATGTACAGAACTAAAAAACAATATTGCTACAAGTAGTACTCCCAACTACTGTTTCCAGCCTATCAATTTATATCATTATAACTGATATCTCTGTCTTTCAGAGTGCTGTAAGATATATTTCTATTTTGCTAAGTATTTTTACATTCTACTTTATAAAAGACGAAAAAAGATTCATTATTGCTTCCTGTATTATACTATGCACCCATCAAAATTACACTAACATATGTTTCAATAATGTCTTCTGATCAATAATAAGAAATTATCTGCTTTTACATCTATTCATAAATTTACAAACATTTCTTGACTGAGTTTCTGTATTATGCATACATTATATAAAAATGTTTATAATAAACATTATATGAGACAATGAAATTATTCTTTACAGAAACCGTAAAACTAAGAGAGTTATGTATATTGTTTTTTAACTTTAAACATAATTTTTATAGCTGTTTGTTCATTTCCACACAACAAAACTTCATTTGCAGTTCCCTAAGCTCACAGAAGTTGCTGAAAATTATTGAAGTTTCCATAACTTTACACTGTATCTTGGCTTACTATTTACATCTTGCTTCAATAGTGCAATCTATAGACATCTGAGAGTAGACTGACAAACTAGAAGCTTCAGCTATCACACAGAAAGAAAATAATTACTGACAATTAAATATGTTTTTGGTGAACCGAATTTAGAATGATCTGTAACTAACAATAACATACATTATTCATTGTATATAACACAGATACAAATAGTGTAAATAGCGTATAGAGTGCAGCACTCCTCCACCAACACTTTTAATTTATTGGTAAACAGTAAACAACTCTAAGCAACAATAATTTTTTTAGGAAAAAACTATGTCACTCAGTCCAATATATTTCCTACTACAAGATTCTAAGTCAAGCTATGTATTGAATAACAGTTAAGTAACAAAACAAGTTAAAAATATGATTACTGAATACATTTACACACCTATGCAAACATTTTATCTGATTATTTTTACAGTACAAACTCAGGATACTTCACAGAATACTGATGAGATTTACTGATAATTATTGCAAGTGTTTGTTGAATAGAATTACTGATCATGGTATAACAAGCTCAGACTCATGTATTTTTGAAGCTATATTGCAATAACAGAAAATGCACAGGCAGTTCATTCATGAGGACGATTTGTTTATACAGAGCAAAGTAAAAAATGTCCTTTATGAATTTACAGTACCTTGACCTTATGTTTTTGGAACTACAGATAATCTTCAAATAGTACAAATAATACTACTGCAGAGAAGTATGTGATACCGTTGTTCATCCGTGTGTGTGTGACTGTTATTATTATATCTGTCCCAGTTTATGGCCAATGACCAACAGTAGCTTCTCATTATATCACATAACTCATGCATATAACCATATTTTCTTGCATCATGTTAAGAAATTACAACAGGTCAGTTATTTACTTTAAAATATTAATCTCAATTACAGAACAAGTGCTGCAATAAATCATTTTAGTAATATCAAATACAAAAAAAACAGGGTATAAGTAGATCAGAAACATCAGTAACTCGAAATAAGTCACAATTCATTTGATTAAATTTGTAATTCCATGATTGCAGTATCAATAATCAAATACTTTTTTGACATTAAAATGTTCTTGGAACTTTAGATACACATTTAAGTAGAAAGACAGTAAAGCTAAATATAAACATCTGTTTTCAACATATGAGACCTTAGTGACATAAATGGAAATGTTTACTAATGTCTTTCTTGCACCTACCTCTATCCTCTTTATAGTAAGCTCTTGTAATTAAAACAAAACATAATTTTAGGCAATTGTGTGCAAAGACCTTTAATCTATTTCTTGAGTCTTTCACAAAATTTCCATTCCTGAATCATATCTTTACTCACAAAGAACTGCAGTCAAAATGTAAATCATATTCATATGTTGCAAAACTGAAACTGTAGTCCAACAACATTATAACAAATTGACAGATCACACAAAACTCTGAAGTAGCTAAAGTTATATGTATAAAGTACCATATAATGGAAGCCAACTTTGGGGCTACAGTAGAAAAACATCTTTCTTTTCTACACAGTTTTCGAATGCCATCATTGCATTTTATATCTACTTTAAGTAAATGTTTATTAAATGCCCTACTCTAGTAGTCGTAATTTTCCTCCATTCCTCTGCCACTCATTTCAGTTAGGTTGAGTTTGTAGATTCTCTGACTCATTGTAGTCTCCTATCTGCATCCTAGCGCTTAATCCACTATAACCATCTTGTAGGCTCTGTTGTTTTTATAAGTATAACAGTCAATAGTCTAAATTCAGTTTCAAAATTTCTTATTATTCATTTTCATCTCAATATGTTACTACGTATCACTAATACTCAGTGCCAGATACACTGTGCACATAGCTGTGCTACATCATTCTCTGTAAGTTTATAATTTGTTCTGTCACACACCTGTACAGTGAACAGCTTACAGAAAATGAGTAAGATAATGATCCAGTTATTTTCGCTCATTAACATATCCCTATAAACTACTTGGAGACTCTCACTATTAAGACCTCATGCTTGTTCTGTCTCTCCTACCCTCTCTGTCCCTGCCTCCCTCCCTCCCTCCCTCCCTCCCTCTCTCTCTCTCTCTCTCTCTCTCTCTCTCTCTCTCACTCTCTCTCTATCTATCTATCTGTCTATATCTTTTTATCCCCTCCTTCCCACCCCTTGTGTGTGTGTGAGAGAGAGAGAGAAAGAGAGAGAGAGATATATATATATATCTTTTTATCCCCTCCTTCCCACCCCTTGTGTGTGTGTGTGTGAGAGAGAGAGAGAGAGAGAGAGAGAACAGTTTTCTAAGTTATACTCATACTTCATTTTTTTAAAAATGGAACCACCAGGGGTGTACTCAAATAAAAAGGATGTTAAATGTAAAAAATCAAACTGGAGGTTATTGAAAGACAAGCGAAATCCACCTTAGATTCACCTCATTTTGCAGTGGTTCACTATCATTATAAGTTCAGTGACAATTACAGTAATATCACAATGACTGAAATTCAGACTTCAGACACATACTACTTGTTATCTGTTCTGTAAAAAGTTTGTCCAGTCAGTTCATAGATGTTCAGTATAAATGTCTGTAGATAAAAAGGTGGGTACAGGATGTGAATAAGAGATATACTAAAATGAAACAACGTTTAATACCCAGAAATACCACGTAACATAAAATGACATATTGAGCAGTATTGAACATATTAACTGCAAGTTGGATCCAAATAAGAGAAACAATAAAAGTTGCAACTTTTGTCTGAAGTATGAATAAATTCGTCTACTTTTCATTTTTACAATAATAAGCAACAGCTTTTAGCACTCAAAATGTAAGAATTTAATTAGCTCTCATAGGTAGCAACTAATTCAATACCATAAATACATGCAATTGGTTGTTTTAGGCAGAGAGAGAAGTGGTTCTAGTAGGCAATACTCACAGAAAAGAAAAGTTAAAAAATTCTGAGTAAAAGTTTCAATTGTCTCAGATGCACATATAGCTCTAGCCTTAATTAAAAACTATGAAACCGTTATGTTCACATCTCCATATACTGAGTATTAACATCGTGTTCCAGAATGTTAGGTTGTGTGCTTTTGCCAAATCCAGAAATAACAGAATTTATAAAGTAAGACATCCTTTAGGAAACTAATAGAAATTATTTTTGTAAGTTCGTCCAACACCTGACATTAAAATTGAATTATCTTTTCCATAATGTTCCTTTGAATAAGAAATGGCCAAATGAAGTGCAACAATGTGTTGATTTTCTTTCATCCTCTCTAAATCGTTCTTAAATTTATTTTATCCATCTATGAATACTATCAAAAAGTTACAAATAGTCAAATATATAAATCTCCATTTACATCTACATCCATATTCTGCTAACTACTGTGAAGTCCATATCAGATATACTTCCCATT
This sequence comes from Schistocerca nitens, assembly GCF_023898315.1. Classification (NCBI taxonomy): domain Eukaryota; kingdom Metazoa; phylum Arthropoda; class Insecta; order Orthoptera; family Acrididae; genus Schistocerca; species Schistocerca nitens. The sequence continues at coordinate 554,810,534 of NC_064615.1, read as the reverse complement.
GTATCAGTTATCACAGATTCCTTCCATGCCTATCACTTATGGAGTATGGAAAGAATGACTGTTTAAACATCTCTATGCACACATAAGTCTAATCTTGTTCTCACAGCATCTGCAGGTGGTTTACTTATGAGACTGTAGTATAGTCATCATTTGAAAACTAGTTCTTGAAACCTTATAATTAAGGTTTCTTCGAATAATTGGTGTCTATTTTCAAGCACCTTCCAGTTCAATTTCTTCAGCATCTCCATTATGCTCTCCCATAGGTCTGAAAAGCTTGTGACCATTTGCATCTGTGTTCTCAGCTATCGTATCTTCTATATATCTAAAGAAATTGTTTTAAAAAACTGCACATCTCACTGAAGCAGATTTCACATTGTTCAGCATCTCCTAGTCATTTTCATGTGAAAATTTTGTTTCGTCTATTCATAAATGAATTTTAAACCATTTTACTTTTAGTTGCAAATTCCAATTCTGTAATTTCTTAACGTCCATTAAATGTGCAGAAAATATGAGTAGTACAACAAATTCCACATTTTCTATTACTGTAGCTTTTTTTAAATGGTGTAGTGCACATGTGCAAAATGGGTAACTCTTTGAGCACATCATTTCACTGTTTCTATAATGGATTAGAAATATTACATCTTCTAAAAGACCACATTTGTTATATAGAAATGTGGTAAAAGAAACTCTTAAAGAAAAAATTAGAATAAGCTATCGATCTTGTTGAGCCACTTGTTTATTCTTCACCCATATCATGTCAGCTGCTAAAATTACTACTCTTGGTGTGATGGCTTGTGTCATTTTTACAACAATTTTGATGGAATAAATTTGTATGACATATTATAAATACAATTAAAAACCAAATAGGGCAACATCAAAAGCAGTAGTTGAATACAAAGAACCACTTAATTTTTCAGTTACTGTTGATTGAACTTACTCACACATGTTCTCATCTTATCACTTTGAACTCAAACAGCCAAAGGTACAATTACTTGAAACAATTTTTAACATTTCTTCTCTATTCTACCAGGGGAATCCCAAAGGGTGTCGTAGACTGACATTCACAAAATTCTAACAATATGTGGCATCAGTACACTGCAATATGACTTTTGCATTTTGTTGAGATTTTGTGTACTTTTGTTTGGTGACCACAAAATATATTGTAAACTAAAAGTTAAATTTATTTCTCTTTACAGTAGTTGAAACTATGCAACTGTGAAGAATGTAATGTTACTGTTTTAGCAGATATTCGAAAAAGCTAACTCTTGTGATGATGAACTTTTTCACATATATACTCCTACACAGTAGGACATCAATGACTTGTCACTGACATTTGAATGCAGTATCGTTAATATCCTCTTTTTCTCCATCTTCACAATGTGCTGAGTCCCAATTTAATGCAGGTGCTATTTAAAGTGTCTGTGACTGAACTGTAGGTGTGTCACTGTTTTTAAAACTGTTCGTGATATGGTTCATTTAGTATATCAGTGGAATACAAATGTATATGAATGTACTAAAGTATATTGGTGTTCTCAAGTAACACTAAATCTTTTCCATTCACATTGTTATTTGTTCCTTAACACTGTCTAGAATATAATTATGCGATCAGAGAATTGGATATTTTGTGGTCCTGATTACTGATGATAATCACTCCTTCAATATCTTTTCAACCATTTCACATCCCTGAAGGCTGTAACGGCCTTTTTTCCATACAAAAATAGTTTTGTTGCTCCTCTCCTGCAACTACTACACTTTCACTGCTTTTCTTAAACCAGAGCTGTTATGGATTCTTGCAGCAGTTATACTGTATTTGCTGATTGAGAGACAAGTAGTCTAATAGTTTTTACATCAGTATTCATCACCATAACAACTGTGTTGCAGAGTTGCTAATAAGTCTTACTAATTGCTGTAATCTTAAATTAATCAAATGTTGTATTCATAAAGCGTAGTGCTACACATCAGATCAACTTATACCCTGTTACAATATTTAAATATTCCTTATTGATCTCAACATAAAAACACTGTAAGACGTGCAATTCACAAACATAAATTTACAAAATACAAATTTTTATTAATGCACATTGTCTTTTAGTAGTAGAATGTGAAAGTATGTTTGCTACTGAAGTTTATTCTGATCTTATAATATTTGTAATTATAATGGATATTATCACAAATAATTTACAGAAATAAAGTTTTCTCTCTAAATTAAAAAATTATAAATCAATTAGATAATTCTTGTGTACTCAGTGACTTGTTTATTAAAATTATAATACTTCACAATTAACATATTCATAGAAAACATAGTGCTATATATATATATATATATATATATATATATATATATATATATATATATATATATATATATATATATATCATAAGGTTCCACAAATAGTCATCACAGGTAATGATTTCCTCTTGTGTTTTAATTTTAGCTGCTCCCAACTTTCAGTGCAAAGAAAGATATATTGTATGCTTTTGAATTAAATTTGTTAACCATTTCCTTTGAATTCCTGGAAATGCTTTTCTGTCCTATCCCTTACTTTTTTATTATTTATTTTAAATTAATACACCTATGTTGAGAATCATGCATAATGTTTCTCCCTGCCCATAAATAATTTATCTTACTTTTGATAAGTAATAAACAACAAATGATTTTTTGAAATATAGAATATAAAGTCTCATAATGTCTAGAGTGTTTGATGTACAATGGTTGAACAATACTTATCTTTCGTTTCTACATTATGCAAAGCAGTGTAACTGATTCAGCAAAGTGCAATTGCAGTGGCAATGAAAACTGTATACATAAATATTCTCATGGACTTTTCAAATATCTCTAACTATTTGAAATTTTTGACTGTTAATCTAGATACATTACAAAGCCTTGTTAGCCTGTTTCATGGAATTTTTAATTGCTCGTAACAGATTATTCACAGATGATTCAGCTGTTTCATTGGAAGATTACAATGTATCCTGCTGTGAAGCTGTACTTACATTATATTTCTCCTGCACCTTTTACTCGATTAACAAATTTTGTATTGCAGTATTTCAACAAACTCTTGCAAATGCTGATGAACATTTATATTTATTCCTTACACAAAACTAAAAAGTCTTATAACAAAGGTTATGGAATAACAATAGTATTTTGCATCAAACAAAATAAAAAACTTTATAAACCAAGTGAAATATGTTGATTCTTATGCAGTGTTTTCAGTAGCTGGCAAATATTACATGAAGGTTTGCTGGTGATAGTGCCATAAAATCTTGTAAATGTATGTCAAGCACATTCTATTCCTAACTTATATTTTAAAATATATATATATATATATTCTAGTATTTTTGTAAAGTATAATGTATTCTATTTATCATTAAAAACTTTATTGAATCATAGAATGTATCTGGTCAAGAATATGGCCTGTTTTGACTCCACATATTCATCAACTTTGAACATCTAAGAGACTCAACTGATCTATCAGTGATTGTTTCAATGGATATGGAAATTTGTTGATTGTGCAAGACTTTCTTACTGCATTACTAAAGTAATGTATTAATATTCTTTATTGAATTGATTTTTCTATAAATTTTGTATATATAATTCTTTTTACTAATAAAACATATAAACATTAAAATTATATTATCTTGTTTTTGAGAATAATGAAATGAAGAAATGTGTATAGTATTGAAGAAATCTGTTGAGTATGTAACAGATATTTTTCGGTATTTAGAGAATTCTCGTTATGTTTGAAAACCTTCAGAAGTGGCTATTTTTCGATAAAGGTTTTGTTGTAACAATTCACCATTTTAAATTCCACAAAAACTTGTCTACTAATATAGCTACTGAGAACACACTTCACTATTTGTATTTAAAAAGTAACAACAATAGAATTTAACATTTCCTGAAGTATGATCAGTGATCACCAGGTAAGATCCCAGTACCTGTTATTTCATAACAACTCATTGACCTAGAAAGAAAAGAAGACAAATGTGGTTATTTGCTACTGTAGGTAGTAATATTTCGCAAATAAGTGATATCCCCTGTCTGTAGCTCCCTTTTTACTTAAACAGCACTTTCTCATGCTTGTGCAAAATAAACTTTAATTTGTTTTTAATTTGCTGATGAGAGTTTTATTTGTGTTGCCTCTTTCATTTTATTATTTGTGGTGCAAACATCACAGCTGCTGATACTTTCTAGTCACTCTGCTCACTGCTGTAGTTTGTACCACGAAGCTTCTAATTGTCTTACAGTAACGTCTATGACTTGTTCCATTTACAGATTTGAGCTATAATAATCTTTGAGTTTTCTCCTGTGGAGATCTGTTACATTTTACATTCCAACAGAAATAACGAGATACATTTTACGTGTTGAGCATTAAAGAAATTTTTGTGCTACTTAAATATAGCTGTAATTATTTTTGTCAGTTGGACATTAAAGAGAAATCAATTCTTTTAATAGTGACACACCGTTAACACCATATGCTCGCTGCTATGTAAGTTCTTTTTACTTTCATACTTAACTAGACGTCTAATGCTCTCAGCTAACATTCTAATACTGCTCTTTATGATTTCATGATAGTTCTTCGCTAAGTAATTAGATATACATCGCCTGACATAAAAAGTGAAACACCCAGAAGACAAGACCAGATGTCAGTGTAGCTTCGTACACGTCCATGACATCGGCAGGTCTGTAAATGATTAGAGATGCAATTGTCTGTGACAGGCAGTATAGTCACCAGAGTGCGTTAGCATTGTTCATGTTCGAGTTCACAGTGAAAGACACAGAGATGCTGCGTAGTCGTCCGAGACAGTGTTATCAGCATCTGAGATAATTTGAAATGGGCTTCATTACAGATCCCCGTTTTGCTAGCTCTTCTGATGGTGTAATTCCAGATATATGGGGAGTCCAGGTGTCATAACGGCCTAGTGTTGGATTGCATAGGAACGTGAGGTAAGGCACAGTCGACGTCAAGGTTCCAGTCCCCAACGTAAAACAGTTGTAAGGGAGGATCCCTGTTCTGTCCATCAGGAACATCGTGAGCACATCGCATCTGTGCCTGTGTTCCTCTGGCGTTTATTCTGTATATTTTTTTTTCTTCCTTCTCAGAATATCTACATCCAAACTCCGAAAACTACTGAGAAGTGCGTGGTAGGGAGTACTTAGTATATTACAGCCTGTTATGGTTTCTTATCATTTCAGTCGTGTATGGACTGTAGGAAGACTGGCCACTAAAAGTCCTCTGTATGGGTTGTAATTAGTATAATTTTGTCTTCGTGATCCCTACAGTAGAATTAATAATCGTTTAACTGTAGCATTATGCGAATGTTAAAAATTTAGATTTGTGGTGACAAAAGTAAGACACTCAGCGTCTTTTTTTTTTTTTTTTTTAATGAAGTCATTCCGCTTTAGGCTATTAAAATATTATTTACTGCGATTGTAATCTCGACACATGGTCATTTTTAAGCATTGTGGGATATTGTGACCCATTCAGTCATATAAAGCTGTGATCTACTAGAACACAATTCCCAGCAGTGTAAACACAAATACATGTGGTGCTGTAAATTTACTCGCTGTTCAAATGGTTCAAATGGCTCTGAGCACTATGGGACATAACTTCTGAGGTCATCAGTCCCCTAGAACTTAGAACTACTTAACCCTAACTAACCTAAGGACATCACACACATCCATGCCCGAGGCAGGATTCGAACATGCGACCGCAGCGGTCGCGCGGTTCTAGACTGTAGCGCCTAGAACCGCTCGGCCACTCCGGCCGGCATTCGCTGTTCCATACACACTATGAGTACACTTTCTAAAGCTGCCGAAATGAAAGCAGATACGATAAAGACTTGGCTCAAAATTTTCGTGTTACGTGCATCGTAGATGCATCGAGTTCTCATCCAAATTTTACATCGAGTGTCCACTAAACCCATAGACTTGATCAGGAGTAGTTTTGATCAATGTCATATGCACGTGTTATACAGGGTGTGTCACTAACTATTGCCACCAAGAATGACTTCGAAAGTATGATAGGAGCTGAGAAGTTTGTGGGACAAAAGTTGCATGGGACAACGAGGGCCTTAATATGACGTTGGTTTTTTTATTGCTAAGTGGAGTCGCTCCAGAATTATGAAAGTCAACTTTGTTTTTCTAAATGGGAAGCTATACGTTGGTACTTATTTTGTGATAGCGGCTATCGAGACGAATCCAATGATGAGTAACAGTAAGGTCTTTGAAGTTCATCGAAGTTCAGAAAGGTGGGATAAACGTCCATTTACAGAAGGTGTCCGAAGTGATGACGGTTGGTATCAATGCAGTGCTGCAATATTTCTTATCATGTATTGAGTGGTATTCCTTATGCTATGCTCGTGCCAGATTCCCTCGCGATTTGACGCGAACCACTACAGGGATCTCGAACTACAGTGGCAATAGTACCAATATCCGTTTCCTCGTTAGTAACTTTCCTTTGCCGGATATGTTCCCGATGTGCTAAAGATCCAGTTGTTCTCAATTTATGACATACATATTTAAATGTACGACGTTTAGCGTGAGTACGTTGATGAAAGCTTTCAGCGTATAAGTCTCTAGCTCTCACTGAATTTCGTTGGCATACTCCATAAATGAGAAGCATATCATCTAGTTCTTTGAAGGAATACATCATTCACATTCGCTTGATTCGACGATATTAGTCTTACCATTCCTATTAGTTTTGTATTGCGAAACCGTCGAATGGTGTTTTACAAGTCAATGGCACTTTAGATGGATATGCTGTATTCGCGAATATTTACTATTTGCACGATATACAAGAGAGAATTGTGAGAGCATGTTCTTCTATACGTGCCGATGTGATAAGGAATACCACTCAATCCAGGATAAGAAGATTGCAGCCCTGCATTGATACCAATGGTCATCACTTCGAACTCCTTCTGTAAATGGACGTTCATGCGAACTTTTTGACCTTCGTCGGCCTTCAAAGACCTTACTGTTATACATCATTGGATTCGTCTCGATAGTCGCTATCAGAAAATAAGTACCAAACTGGAGCATCCCATTAAAAAGAAAGCAAAGTTGACCTTCATATCTCTGAAGCGAGCCCACCTAGCAACAAAAAACCAACGTCATATTAAGGCCCCCGTTGTCTCATGCAACATTTGTCCCACAACTTTTCAGCTGTTGCCATACTTCCGGAGTCTAGGTGGCAATAGTTAGTAACTCACCCTGTATAGCGTTTGCAAAGACCTGTTCAATTACAGAGCGGACTTACATAGAATCATTACTTTGCGACACAACACATAAATTTCGTTATGTAAGATTAAAATTTTTGGGATTATGTGCTAAATTCAGAACCTAATGTATAGCCATGAACGCATTCAAATCATATAGTTACAATCTCATCGTTGATTTATTATGATTATGCAGTTGCATGTGGATGCATATACAAATGCAAAGCTGTGGTCAGTCAGAAAGTTCGTTGGACACCACAGTGGTTTACTAAGCATTGTGCTGTTGGAGATGGTAGGTCTTCATTTCCTCCAAGATTTTAACTGACGTCCCAAGTCAGTTATAGAGACACTACAGCTTAACGCGGATATTGGTTTCTAAATCACAATATTTTTGGCATTTTGACATATATAAAAATCATTGCCAGAGATAAGAGAATTTATAAAGGGCTGAGAAAAGTCCTAGCATCGATTGAGTACCGAATTGTGAACATTTTTAGTCTGACACTTACCCACATACCTCGCAATATTTGCATTTTGTCACTTTTTATAGCTGAGTCATCATCGTAAGCTTACTATAGAAAAATAAAAGAATAAAACATACAACAATACATAGTGAATATGATGTCTGGGGCGTCTCTAGGGAATTTAATTGCCGAATATTTCACACAAGTAGGCCAATACTGTGCAAACGAGTAATGAAAAGAGAGTCCGTCAATTGTTGTTCTAGCCGTGGCTCTTTACAGCATTCACATACTTTGTGCTGATTTCTGTGTATTGCCTTTATATACGTTAGTGCCCACAAACACTGAACGTTACTTATAGCAATAAAGGATGAGATGACACCATGTTCCACAGCAGCCACATCATAATACGCTACGTGCTATGCTTAACTATAGCCACGGATCTGAGAGATTTAGCTAGCATTTTGTTTTTCAGTTTCGTGTATGATAGACCTAAGCATATTATTTGTCTATGATAAATAACTTCACTCTGTTGTAGTCGTTTATTTGAGCTAAGAAGGTTTAAATTCGATAGTATGATGCAGATGGAAAACAGTCATACATTTGCTAGCAGCAGGAAATGTATAGTTTGAACTCTGTGGGATGTCAGAGATTGAGAATGGCATCTTCAAGCTAAGCCGTTAGCCATGTGTAAGATGGGTACCCGATCTATGCCTGGCAGCCTGTGTTAAAGTGTGAGAGATGAGGTGGAGGGAGTAGATGAAAAAGAAACAGGTGATCCAGGAATGGACTCAGAGCTGAAACAAGTCAGCGGGAGTCAGTGACGTCCCGTCAGAGCCAAAGGAAATCTGTGTTTGAAATCATCATCATCATTTAAGACTGATTATGCCATTCAGCGTTTAGTCTGGAGTATAGTCCCCCATATAAAATTCCTCCATGATCCCCTAATCAGTGCTAACTTTGGTTCCTCTTATGATGTTAAGCCTATTACTTCAAAATCATTCTTAACCGAATCCAGGTACCTTCTCCTTGGTCTACCCCGACTCCTCCTACCCTCTACTGCTGAACCCATGAGTCTCTTGGATAACCCTGCTTCTCCCATGCGTGTAACATGACCCCACCATCTAAGCCTGTTCGCCCTGACTGCTACATCTATAGAGTTTATTCCCAGTTTTTCTTTGATTTCCTCATTGTGGACACCCTCCTGCCATTGTTCCCATCTACTAGTACCTGCAATCATCCTATCTACTTCCATATTCGTAACCTCAACCTTATTGATAAGGTAACCTGAAACCACCCAGCTTTCGCTCCCATACAACAAAGTTGGTCGAAAGATTGAACGGTGCACAGATAACTTAGTCTTGGTACTGACTTCCTTCTTGCAGAAGAGAGTAGATAGTAGCTGAGCGCTCACCTCATTAGCCTTGCTACACCTCGCTTCCAGTTCTTTCACTATGTAGCCATCCTGTGATAATATGCATCCTAAGTACTTGAAACCGTCCACCTGTTCTAACTTTGTTCCTACTATTTGGCACTCAATCCGTTTATATCTCTTTCCCACTGGCATTACTTTCGTTTTGGAGGTGCTAATCTTCATACCATAGTCCTTACATTTCTGATCTAGCTCTGAAATATTACTTTGCAAATTTTCAATTGAATCTGCCATCACAACTAAGTCATCCGCATATGCGAGACTGCTTATTTTGTGTTCACATATCTTAATCTCACCCAGCCAGTCTATTGTTTTCAACATATGATCCATAAATAATATGAACAATAGTGGAGACAGGTTGCAGCCTTGTCTTACCCCAGAAACTACTCTGAACCATGAACTCAATTTACCGTCAACTCTAACTGCTGTCTGACTATCTATGTAAAGACCTTTAATTGCTTGCAAAAGTTTGCCTCCTATTCCATAATCTCGTAGAACAGACAATAACTTCCTCCTAGGAACCCGGTCATATGCCTTTTCTAGATCTATAAAGCATAGATACAATTCCCTGTTCCACTTGTAACACTTCTCCATTATTTGCCGTAACCTAAATATCTGGTCCTGATAACCTCTAAGAGGCCTAAACCCACACTGATTTTCATCCAGTTTGTCCTCAACTAATACTCGCACTTTCCTTTCAACAATACCTGAGAAGATTTTACCCACAACGCTGATTAAAGAGATACCTCTGTAGTTGTTACAATCTTTTCTGTTTCCATGTTTAAAGATTGGGGTGATTACTACTTTTGTCCAGTCTGATGGAACCTGTCCCGACTACCATGCCATTTATTTGAAATGGTATCAGAAATTTATGAAACGATTAATTAAAATCAGATATCCAGAAAATCTTTATCATCACATTAATAAAGAAGGTACAAGCAGATAAATGTGAAAACTATAGGAAAATTGGTCTGATCAGTCACACTTGTTAAATAATGACAAGAACAGTCCAAAGAAGGATAGACCTACTGGGCAAAAATGAGTTTTGCTTCGTGAAGGAAAAGGTACCAGAGAAGCACTTCTCACACTTTACTTAGTAATGGGAAACAGACTGCAGAGAAATCAAGATTCCTTTCTAACATTTGCGGACCCACAGAAAGTCTTCGATCATCTAAGTTGGTGTAAGATGCTCATAATCCTTAGAAGATTGAGGCTAAAATACTGTATATAGAAAAGCGAATAATTTTTAGCATCCAATAAAGCCAAAAGACTGGGACAAACGTGGAAGGTTACGAAATTCAAGTTCATCTTAAGAAGGATTTGAGGCACGGTTGTAGCTTACAATACCTGTTGAACTGAATGGACAGTACAGTATATTTAGCACAGAATACGGCTTAAGGATAAATAAAGCAAAAACGAATGTGATGAAGGTCAAGTGACAAGAGAGTAACGACCTGACAAGTGAAAGAATTCTCCTAAGAGTAACAGTTTTGTTCAGAAAGTCTAAAATATGACGTATTTAAACATCGATTGGTATTCTACAGGATTAGTCTAAATGATTCATCGGTTTCAAAGCTATATTTATTGGCAAGTATAGGACGTACAAAGACGGGTGATACATGAAGAGATAGATACACTCTGCAAGAACAAAAAGCCAGCCTCGTGGCTCGTATGCACGTTAGATGGCAGGCACTCTACAAGAAGAAGGCATTTCAGGAGAGGAGTTTTTGTGTGTTACAATATGCGAAGTGCTCATCTGTTACGAGTGTTCCACGCAAAAGTTTACGCATGTACAGAAAAACTGCTCCTGCTCACCAGAGAATTTTGCATTGCCTTCACCAGTTTCGTGCTACTGGTTGCCCATTTAAAAGGGGAATTTCAGGGTGACAGGCTGTTTCAGAGGAAATTGCGGAGCGCAAGAGACAGTCCACAAAAAATCAACCGTTCTGAATTGGGCATCCGACAGAAGACAGTGTGGATTTTTTTGCGTTTCATACCATACCGTTTGCGTCTGTTTCAACATCTTACTGCAGAAGATTATGTTCGATTATTGGAATTTTGTGACCGAATACTACAAGCTATGGAAGATAATGGTGACTTTGTAGGGACATTGACATTCAGCGATGGGAAACGTGAATCGTCACAATATGAGTCTGTGGGGTAATGAATTTCCGCATGTCCGTGTAGACTTGGAAAGAAATTTGTCAGAAATCAATGTACTCTGTGCCACATCCAAGACAAAGGAGTATGGTCCCTTTTTCGTCTAAGAGCAGACGTTGATAGTTTCCGTATACCTAGATATGTTACAGCTGTGGTTGTTGCTACAACTGACCGCAAACTCCTTGACTTTTGTCTTTCAACTGGACAGTGCTCCACCTCACTGGAGCACAGCTGCCCGCTCCTTTCTCAACAGGGAACTGCCACATCGCTGGATACGGCAAACTGGTCTTTGTGGTGTTCCACTGTTGCCATAGTCCCCTGGGGTTGTGTTAAGGAAGAAATGTATGTACCCCGAGTGCCAGCAACGCTGCAAGAACTGCAGGAACTCATCACTGCTGCTGTGATGTACTCTGACGGAAACATGATAGTGAATGTGTGGGAGGAACTGGATTACTGTTTGGATTCGTGCTGGGTGCCTAATGGTGCACATACTAAACATTTGTTGTGTATACCAAAAACTTGGCGAGTACGCGAATATCTATCTTTTCATGTATCACCTGTCTTCGTACGTCGTATACTTTTAAACATAGCTTTGAAACGAGATGAATCATTTAGGCAAAACGTGTATTATTCTTAAAAGTATATAGATCAAAAGCATGCAGAGAATTTCTCTTTCGACGGTCAAATATCACATCAATGTAACTTTTTATCCCAATAACGTTGCCGCTGTGGTAACACTGATTCCCGTCAGATCACCAAGGTTAAGCGCTATCGGGCTGGGCTAGCATTTGAATGGGTGGCCGTCCGAGTCTGCTAAGCGCTATTGGCAAACAATGTACACTCAGCCCTAGTGAGGTCAACCGAGGAGCTACCTGAGTCAAAAGCGGTGGCTCTGGCCATGAAAACGGACATCGGCAGGGAGAATGGTGTGCTGAACGCATCCAGTGCCGCCTATTGGCTGAAGATGACACTGCGGTCGGTCGGTACCCTTGGGTCTTGTGAGGCCTGTTCGAATGGAGTGTGGTCTGGTTTGTAACTTTTTACACCCAAAATAGCTACGTCTTGAAGAGATGTTTTCACGATTCATTTACATAACTAGCAAAAGCTGTTCGTGAAATATTTCAGTTTTCCTTCAAATTACTAATTAAGGTTTTCTTAATTATTCAAGCAATTAAATATATTTTTGTAAAAGTAGACTACACGCTGGTCAAATTGATATCCCGTTTGTCCATTTCCCACTCTTCATCTGGTTGTGATAATTCAGAAATAATTTTCCGTCGAATCACTGATCATGTTTTCCGTATTACTTTCAAGCAGTTGAAGACGTTTTGAGTGGCCTCTAATAGTAAATCAAAATCAGCGCCGGCGCTGGGCATATCTACATTATCACCAAATGGCTAATCCGGGACACAATCCAAGTTGCAGATGTCCTATCTAAAGGCTTCCAGGGACAACGAACATTTCATTTTCAGTATTTCATTTAATTATTGACTGAATTTAAAAATTCAAAATGCCATCATAATCTACTCCCTAAGAGGTATAACCTTATGTTAAAGGTTTCACGAAGTAAGAGAAGTATTACAGTTAGAAACTGTTTATATGCCTTGAGGCGCGCAAATTACCAGTCTATATTCGCTCAATATTTCAGAATGAAAGCACTTAGCAACTTCCAACAAATGTTACATACAATTTCTAATCCTTACGAAACTTTAACTCGCTGTCGCCCCCCACCGTCCCCCCCCCCCATCCCCCCACCCCCACTCACACACGTACAGATAAAATAATGAAAGGAAAAACGTTTATCGGTTACTACATTTTCACTGTTCACGCAGTAAAACTTCAGGAACAGACATGACGTTTTAATTTATTATTTCTTCACGACTAAATCTGTTCACTCAACATACCACTTAATTAATTAACATACCATTTAATATATTAGGTATACAATTTTGCTTCCGTGTTTTGCAATACATGCCAGTAGCGCAAGTGGTGGCGCAGATAGTAGACCATAAGTGCCATACAATAAGCTTATGCATTTGTAAACATGTCGTCATCAAAATATTACTTGATTTGTGATTGCAACGTAAAGTTATTCTCGATTAAATATGTCAATTTACTATCCCAGGTCTCGCCATTTGCGGGAATTTTTAATTTTCAACTTTAACTGAAGAAATACGCTGCTGAAGCTCGTAAGATTCTGGATGGTGAGGCAACTATAATGAAAGAACGTACAGGGAATGGTTTCAACGCATCAAGAACGGTGAATCTGACGTCGGAGACCGGCTTGGCGGCGGAAGAGAGAAGGTTTTCGAAGCTACTGAAACCGAGGACAGCCACAATATAGCGACAGACATTAGAAGGTATTTTTTCAGCATGACAGCGCTCGATCCCATGTCACAAAACCCGTCAAAACATCGTTGGAAACGTTTAAATGAGAAGTATTACCCACCCGCCTTATTCTCTAGACGTTTTTCCCTTTGACTGTCACCTTTTTCCAACAATGGCACACAGCCTGGCTGACCAGCACTTCCGGTCCTATGAACAAGCGCAAAACTGGATCGATTCATGGATCTCCTGAAAAGACGCCCAGTTCTTTCGCCGCAGGATTCGTATGCTGCCCAAAAGTAGTGGCCAGCGATGGCCACTATTTTGTATCGTCACGTTTTTGTAAGTTTCTCACAATAAAGCGTCGAACTTCGAAAGAAAAAACGGCGGAAGCAAAGATGTAAACCTATTATCTACAAAATAATATCCTTGTACGACGCACAGTTCAGGAGATGTGGTGTCGCAAATGCTGAGAAGCGAGAAAAACTAGGTTTTACTTAAAACGAAGCATCACGAACACTATACTCATCCAGTGTTTGATAATGAAAGCACTTTTTAGCTTTCAACAAATTTCAAACATAAATTCTAATTTTTTCTATTTTTTTCCTCGCTTAGTTGCTTAATGTCATATATTTAACACATTAATTGATTTACACAGTAATCTGACGTTTGAAGCTGTCTTATAGTGGGAGCTCAACTCTTTGAAGACATGAAGGTGGAGGGGTTTACTGGTGTCATGCTAATGTATGCAAGGTTCTCCGCGAACAAAAACCTTAGCCATGTCATCCGCAGGGAAAAGTGGCGGAAGATTACCTGCGACGATTTCAGTTTTTGCCGACGTGTGTACAGCGCTGCATATCCAAGCCACAGTTCCCGAGTTTTGTGCTGTTCACCAAGGACTGCGCACCCACTTCAAATTATATTGTGGTTCAAATGGTTCAAATGGCTCTGAGCACTATGGGACTCAACTGCCGTGGTCATCAGTCCCCTAGAACTTAGAACTACTTAAACCTAACTAACCTAAGGACATCACACACATCCATGCCCGAGGCAGGATTCGAACCTGCGACCGCAGCAGTCAATTATATTGTGAATTCGCACAAAACTCATACATTTGAGCAGATGAAGATCCCTGCGCGCAACTGGTTATTTATCAGCACAGTTACAGTGGAAACACAAATACTGGTATAATTTGTGATCAAACCATTTGGAAGTTTCTACTGGCAGCCATACTAACAGAACTTACATATTCATTTCTTTTTCAGAAATGTACTTCCAGACCTACGGGATGAAGTGCCACCTTGGGTTCATCAGATAATGTGGCAGCAAAACAGTGGAGCTCCAGTTGATTTTGAAGCAAATGTGAAACATTATCTGTACCAAATCACCATCACCAGGTCTTACATCTCATGTCTATTTCCTGTGGCGTGCCGGGCTGCTCATTTAACATCACACTAAAGCGCTCACGCACGCATCCATATTGTGACTCAAATATTGGATGCACTGTCGCTCTTATTTCACTATTTGTGTTTGTCTGTACACCACCCATATACACTCCTTAATCAAACTGAAGGGCCAAAGTTTGAACCTATTTTTTTAATTTACAGTGAAAAACACACCTGCACTATATTCGAACCCATCTCCGTTTTTGACGTCCCGCAGCGCCCAGACAGTGAATTTACAGACATTGGCTTCTTCTTGACAAATGAGCCATTTGGCGTACTGCGCAATACACTAAGCGTTCTTGTTGTGTTTTCTGCGCATTGTGCAATTGTTGTATAGTCTGCGGGTTTCAGCTGAGCTATACACAAATGAAAAATTTCCTGAATTGTGTAAGATATTGTAATTCTGTTTGCACCCAGATTAATTGTAAGAACGTCTTCTCAGAACGAACTAGTGTCTTTTGTTATAGCTATATTAATGTGAGAGATGTCAGTATCAACTTTTGAATTTTACAACTGAACGGCAGTCCTGCTAGGACGCTACATCTCAAAAGCACAATTTCAATCTCGTTTCGCTCTCCGAAATCCGATATTTCGGAGAAATTAGAGTAATTAGAACTTACGATTTTTTTTTCATTTTAACATAAAATAAATTAGTCTCTAATGCGGAAGTTCGTGTTTACATACAGATCTGTCGCAACCAAAATACGTTGTGCTCCAATTTGCTGCATTTGAGAGAGTCTAGTTACAAATACGAAATAGTTGAGAAAAGATTAATAAAACGCTGGTACCATTCACAATTTGTTACATGTAGCTGGGCCGACACACCAACAGGAAAGTAAGATTCGTGACATCTAAGGATGATTCATCAGTTAACAAATCTAACAGTTTTGGTACTGTTCCTGCCACAGGCTTGAACGGAAAGTGAGTATCACAAATTGGATTGATTTGTAAAACAGGAAATTAACGTATTGATGTTGCAGTCTTCAGTCCGAAGACTGGTTTGATACAACTCTTCAGGCTACTCTGTACTATGGAAACCTTTTAATTGCTGTAACGCCCCCCCCCCCCCCCACACACACACACACGCACCCTTCCCTCCACTGCCATGCTAAAAAGTCTTTGGTGCCTCAGGATATGTCCTATCGTCCGATCCCTTTTTTTAATCTACTTGTGTCATAATCCACCCTCCTCCCCCCCCCCCCCAAGTTCAGTTCAATACCTGTTCGTTAGTTATCCAATCTACCCATCTCTGTAACATCTAATTTCCAGAGCTTCTGTTCTATTCCTGCCTGAACTGTGTATCGTCATATTTCACTTTCTACGGGGCCATACTCCAGACGTATATGTCCAACATTTAATTTTTTTTCAGTAGTAACACGTGGTGTCTGTGATACATATCATGTAAATTGACGGTTGAGGGGGCAGAAAGGAATGGAAAGGGAAGAATTAAGGATCGCGACTGCATGCGGAGTCGGCGGCGACGAGTGAAAATGAGTGCGAGGCGGGGACTCGACCAATGGTTAACGCAACTGCCTAGTAAGCAGGAGATCCCGGGTTCGAGTCCCCGTCTGGCGCATATTTTCACTCGTCGCCGCCGATTCCACATGAAGTCCCGATACAGCTGATATAAATTCCTTCCAATCCTTTCCCCTCCCTCCACTTACAATTTACATAAAATTTCTGTTTTTCCAGAAATACTTTTCCTGGTTGTTGCCAGTCTGCATTTTATATATTCTCTGCTTGAGTCATCGTCACTTATTTTACTGCTCAAACAACAAAACCCATCTGTTACGTTTAGCGTCTCATTTCCTAATCCAATTCCCTCAAGGTGGACTGATTTAATTACAATACCTTCTATTACCTTGTTTCAGTTTTTTTGACCTTTGTCTTACAATCTCTTTTCAAATCAGCAAATCTCAAAGCTTTACTTTGTTATGTCTGTACTTTAAACCCCTTTCCAAATTTATCCTTGGTTTCCTTCAGAGCTTCCTCCATCTACAGACTGAATTGCATCAAGGATAGACTAGCCCCCCTTCACATCCTTCCCAACTTCTGCTTTCCTTTCGTGTCCTTCGAAATCTTACAATTGCAGTGTGGTTTCAGTAGAACTAGTACATAAAAGCTCAGTGCATGTATTTTATCCCAGTTACCTTCATAATTTCAAAGACAATAAACGTATACGGATTGTTAAATAATAACTTCGCATGAATAGAAAATTCAGTATGAATTTAAGACCCAGGTTGTAAAAAGTAGTAAGGGACAGTCGATGAGAAATAGTTATTGCGTGTAAAACATGGTAAGTGACTTGCTTTATTCATATTAGTTGAAAGTTCCACGATTAACCAAGAAATAGCAACTCTATCTCAAATTTCAGATTCCGACTATTGGCAGCTTTGTCAGGATGTATGTATGCAAACGGTGGTAAGTGCCAGAAACATAGCTGCCAGTAATAGTAATGCGTGCGGTGTTCGTACCAGAAAAATTTTCTTTCATGCGTGATTTTTACGAATCTGAGGATGATATTGATGACTGGGACTCGGATAAATATCATGAATGTGCCCAGAGGTAAATACGCTTCATAAATTGTTGCTAATCAGGTAATTTTGAATATACATTTAAACAAGTAAACAATATTAACTTGTGTCCCTTATCATAGTTTACGTGAGTTTACATGACAGAATTTTGGCAATTACGTTAAGGACCAACCTTAACGTTGTTTACGTGCTGTAGTACATGCTACAGTAATTTTTTTACTGTGCTGAATTATAGCTTAATTTTTGAGTTTGCTATACTTTATTACTGTGAAAATTGTTAATACAAAAAAAATTAAGCAATTCGGAATTTTTCATTTTATATTTTCGAGAGATTTCGTATTAATGTTTCTTTAACTCACCCAGCAATTAAACATTGGTAAGCCAATGCTAATCCAAGTTAAGTGCAGTCAGTTTACAAGTAAACAATGCTAAGCATCCAATGACGAATTTTTAAGAACAAAATTTTGGGTGGAATTTACCATTTTTAAAATATGTCGTTGATGAAAATTTATTTGAAAACAATGACTTATCCGAATAAAACAAACCACACTACATATACTTGAAATACCCTTTTTGTAAACGTTATTGAAACTTTACTGAGCAGCTTCTCAAACCAACCAGCTTATTCCTTTCCATTGTTTACAGCAGAGGTCTTCAATTTAATTTCGCCGTGCGTACTTATATACTAAAATTATTATGTTAGAAACATAAATAAAAAGGAAATCACAAAAAAGTGGTTATACATTCTTTCACAAAATTCCATTTACGTTATTGAAACTTTACTGAGCAGCTTCTCAAACCAACCAGCTTATTCCTTTCCATTGTTTACAGCAGAGGTCTTCAATTTAATTTCGCCGTGCGTACTTATATACTAAAATTATTATGTTAGAAACATAAATAAAAAGGAAATCACAAAAAAGTGGTTATACATTCTTTCACAAAATTCCATTTACGTCATTGAGTGTCCGATTGTCTACCGCAACGCTTGTCTGCAGTCGCTGACGCACAGGCTTCTGGACAGACTGAAGAGTTTCCTTCGATTTCGTTGCACACAACGCAACAACACGATACTTTAAATCGTTTCGAGTCGTTGCAGCTTTTATATAGCCCTCAGGCAGTTACGTCAAATGAATGCAGCAGCGTGTAGGTCAGCTGATAATGCCCTCACAACCTGTCCAGCAACCAGGGAATAAATCTACGTATTTCAACGGTTACTTTGTCTAGAAAGCTCTGCGGTAAGAAATAGTGCTTATCTTTCTCCCTGAAGGTTCTTCAGTGAAGTAAAGACTCGTTACATAGTCTCCAACAATCGTACACTAAACGTTCGCAGTCCACTGCCTCTGACGTTCAACCTGCCTCGGCCAATGCCAATTCTCAATGGCTCATTAATGTGCATTTTTACGCTCAGCTTTCATTAATCTGTAAATGTTGCTTCATCGGTAAAGACAATCCCTTGAAGAAAGAATCTATTGCCGTGAGATTAAGTTAGAATGGAACAGTAGAATTCATGTATCTTCGGCAATCCTGCCCCCCCCCCCCCCCCCCTCCCCGCCACTACTGGTGAAGTAACATGGATGAAAGTTGTTTCACGCGCAAAACACAGACAACGCTAAACTGGCTTATTCCACTGGAACTCGAAAATTCTCTGGACACATCATGCAAATTATGAGTAACAACTGCCAAAATGTATATTTCTTTCGCTCCGATTATTGCAGGTTTGCCCCATATCCTCTGCATACCATAACTACCCGGTGTTTCGAAATGAATATTGGGGTTTTAAGGTTTTATGGCATTTATAACATTCAATTTACAAATTATAAATAAAAGCAACTCAAACAGTTTTGTTTGGATACCTGTGCACAAGGTCTAGAGCTGAAAGACTACGGTTTACGTCCCAACTTTGCAAACCAAGAGTTTCAGCCTGACGATGGAGATTTCCTTGACTTTGTTTTGTGAATCGTGCTGTCTTCAGAGATGAATCGACATTTGACCTAATTAGAAATGTGAACGCACATATCGTGCGCATCTGGGGGCCATCAGATCGCCACGAGATGGTATAGTTGCAACGAGACTCGCCAAAATTCGACGTTTCTTGTGCTACATTCCAGCGTCAACTTTATGAGCCTTTTCTTCTGTGAAGCAACAGTAACTGGTATTTCTTACCCCTATGCGCTGGAACTATGACTCTTTCCTCGACTGGAAGAAGATGAATCACGGAACTTTATTTGGCAGCAAGACAGCGAGCCGCCTCACTGGCATAACTCAGCACTCGACCGCCGGATTGGCGGCAACGTGCCGAACTTGTTTAACTTTGCCTCCTCGTTCACCCGATCTGACGACATTCGATTCTTACCTTTGTGGGGTCATAAAGGATCGCGTGTATGTGCCTCCGCTACCGGCTGATATACCCGACTTAAGAAATAGGACTGAAGCAGTCATTGCAACAGTTACTCCAGACACATTGATCAAGGTTTGGGAAGAATTCGCATATCGACTCGATGTGTGCCGTGTGACGATTGATGGTGATATTGAACACATGTAAGAAAACGGTTTGAGTTGCTCTTTCATTTGATGTATTATTTATAACTGTGAGTTGAATGTAATAAATGCTACAAAGCCTTAAAATCCCGTCATTCATTTTGAAACACCCGATATTTTTTTGCGCAAACGCTAAATTGTCATTCTCCTTGGTGGATACCTATGTGCGTACAGCTCAGAAGTTGTTTTCGCGTTTCTTCTGCATTCTTTTTAAAGAAATGGAATATTTAGTTTCCCATTTTGTCCCAAAGAAATCAGATTTCCATACATGTAAACTACAGAGCATAGAACATTCCTCCTGTGACCTTTACACCGGCAGTGCAACACTCTTGTTTCCTATTCATCCGAACTGGTGTATTTCCTTACTTCGGTATGAAATCACGAGTTTCTGCATAAGACAACAATCATTCCGATGTTCAAAGTAGTTAAATCCTAGTTTCTAAATATTGTAATCCCTCTGTAACTATTGATTTCAAATAATTACATGTGGTTGAAATCGTGTAATCGAGGTCTACGATACTAACAGTATAAATTATTAGACACTGGCGTGCAAAACTTAAGGACGAAACTAACTTTCCTGTTATTGTGTCACTGCCAAGTACTCGTAACACAGCTCGGTAAAACTTGGGCCGCACATAGAAAGAATTGCTACAGTATAATACAGAAGGGAACTGAAGAAAATACGCAACGAGATGAACACGAATGACACTTTCATTCAAAGACAATAACTACGCTGAAGTTATGACGCTTTATGATCGTCGCCTGGACATTACAAAAGGCGGAACATGGTTCTTGATAGGACGTTTGATCACCACGCACAGTTTGCTCCGTTGCTGACCACAAGGTTGGTAAGGAGTTGTTACGCTGGGCCCTTCCATTCCTCCAACAGCATGGTTGACAATCGCTGGGTGCTCGTTGGTGCGGGTGCACGTACTGCAAAACGTCTCCACAACGCATCCTGTATGTGCTCGATGGTATTTAATTGCTCCTCCACCTGTCGTGTTCGATGTGGTCGCGCATTGTCATCCACAAAAACGAAGTCGGCGCCGAGTGTACTCCTGAAAAGCCTCACCTGTGGAAGGAGCACAGTCTCGCAATAGGGCTGACTGTTGCAGATTCAAAGACTTGGACGTCAGTACGTCCGTAGATTATGTCTCCCCACACAGTAACAGCTTAACTTTTAAAACGATCATATTCGACAATGTTCCTGGGCGCATTACGTGTGCCCAGCTGTCACTTTTGCCCAGAATCACTAATCAGACTGAATCCCCTCTCATATGAGAAGAGCACAAGACCCCAGTTCTTGTTAGTCAGTGCCTATGCTCTTGGCACCATCACAAACGGTACCGCCGATATGCGGGTGTCAACGAAACACAACGCACTTGTCGTCGGGCAAAAGGACCACCCCCACACAGTCGCCGTGTGATTGTGGGGCGTGAGACTGCGTGTGTTGCAGTCCTGTTAAATGTGATTGCAATTACACCCGCTGTTTAGAATGTCTCCGTTCTTGTCTGTTGCGCAATATAGTGGTCATCTGCTACTGCAGCTGACCGTGGTCCACAAACTCCTCAGTGACTGTGGTTCGGAACACTCCCCTTCCGAGTAAAAGAATAGTGTGAGGAATACCAAACTCCTGGGCTATACTTGTTACACTTCCTCGTGCCCAGATGTTGTCTCCGGGCCATTTTGTAATGACGAGCGTCACCACAGTGCACGGTGAATTTCACACATTGCCTTCTTTCATCCCTTCAGCTGCTTCGTGCTGCAGGGCCAGCCCATTTGGAGCTATAGTCCCGCTGCCATCACGTCATGTGATGTGCAACTTTATGTGTACGCTTGGAAGACCTCTGGCAACATGCTCCCGCACTTTCACTCACTTCATCGAGAAGTTAGCATATTTTGTTACTATATCCTGCTCGTCCTTAAGTTTTGCGGAGCAGTGTAGTTTGTTACCCACAGTATTTTAAACGTGCTTCCTAGGTTCTCGACCGTTTCGTCGTCTACTATTGTGTAAATTGCACAATATTTCAACGAAGTCATTGCTCGTTATCTTCGTGTACGACTGTGCGGAAATGTAGTGGTTCCCCAATTTGTACTCTTTTTTTCGGTAAAAAAGCGCAGACACTTAAGCGAGAGAGGGCTTTAGCGTCAACTCACGGGACCCTGACTTCTAGAGGTCCCTGCCCGAAAGGCGAGTCGCGGACTCAGCACGCTACAAGCAGCAAAAGGAGCGGATAGGTTGTTAGTACCCGGGCCAGCTATCCCGGCTTCGACCTTTCACGACAGCATCCAACGTTACGCCAGATTACCCCTCAGACAGTTATTGTCTCTCGAAAACTTCAAACAGCTCATTTTAAATACGCCTACGCTACTATTAGAAGTAATACACCATGTTTTTAACACATGCATTTCGTTCCATTGCTTTAGAACATCATTACTGCGTTCATATCTGTTTTCTGTTTACATCTGTAAATGTGTAGTGCTGCTAGTGGAAGCAGGCCTAAATGAGCAGTGTTGAAGGTAGGAATCCATCACAAACCACTAAATATTTTGCGAGTAGCATAAATTAAATGAACTTCCTCTGCACCTTGAAGTACTTGCCTCGGAGCTACAATGTGACTAGGAGGGGACAACTAGCCCTACTTCACTGACCAGAGAAACGTATTAACGACTGAAAGCAGACCACTAGAAGGTGGTACAAACGTGCCGAAACCTATCTTGTCGTGTGCATTTCAGAAAATGTATCACATGGTTAATACTTTCTAAAGTCAAGATCACATAAATATTTCTTTATTTGCAACAACCGGTTTCGATAGGTCTTCAAGATTTTTTGTTATGGAACGTGTTCATTTTGAGTTGGAACCTCGCGTCAACATGTCATATTAGTGCCTAAAACTCAGAAACTTTTGTCATGATACGTGTTCATTTCGAGTTGAAACCTCACTTCAAGTTGTCATATTAGTAGCTAAAATGTAGTCATTAACATGAAAACTCGGCGTGAGATACCAATTCAAAATGAACGAGTTCTATAACAAATATTTTTGAAGACCTGAAGATGACAGCAAAGTCTGTCGAAACCGGGGTTGTTGTAAATAAAGAAACATTTATGAGTTCTTGCATTTAGGCAGTTTTTCCATCTAAAACAGGCCACTCCTTCCGATTTCGAAACATAAGAAAATTCAATCTAATATATTGCGATTTAGACTGTGTCACGATAAAATTGTTTAGTCGTTATGGTTATTCCAAATAACTTAATGTACGATTTTCGAAACGTTGAAATGGTAATTAGAAAACAGATAATACGGGATTAGACTTGATTACAGTGAACGAAATATAATCGCTACTCTCTATTGTGATAATGTTGTGGTTTCTAAGTCCGCGAGTCCGTGATAACCATTTCAACAGAGCGCCTTTGATGGGTCTCCAATGACGCATGGGAACACTTAAGATGCAGTAGAAAAGTGAATAACTCAGCCACCTGGCGCGGTAGACTGAAGCGCCGTTATCATTTCTGGTAGCATCTGTTCTGTCCTGCGAGCACTCAGAACGCAAATGTTTTCTTAGGAAATTACTAACAGAAGTAGTAATAGCAGTAATAGTGTTAGTAGACCACTTTAACGGGGACTTTAGACGTGTGGTGCTACAGTTTAAGAACAAGAAACGTAAATCTCACACACTGGCATTTAGATACTGACAGATCTAGGTGGCGAGATGGCCTTACGGTATAAACTATCTCGGCTCTTTCCTGAACGAGTTTAGGGAAACCACGGAAAAACTCAGTCAGGATGGCTAGATAGGGATTGGAGTCTCTATTATTTCCAAGTACACGACCAGTCTGTTGGAAAGAGAACAACCTCGTCAGATTTCTCCCTAAGATGCAATACTTTTTTTTTTTTTTAATGCGGAGTAACCCATGAGAAATTGTACATTTTCAACTGGACGTCCTGGTAAGGTATAGATGTGTTCTTGCTATCTACCGCACCTAGTAGGATCCACATAGTATACCATTCAATTCAGTATGGAACGTCGGCCGATGCAGTTGCTTATTGAGGCAATGGCTGAGTTCTGTCGTGTGCAGAGCTTTGCGGCTGTCCGGTTCGCAGTGCGCCGTGCAGGAGGCCGCCATTCACTTGTTCCAGACGGAAGGACAACACCCAGGTCGATAAAACAATGGCTGCGAGACGAATTCTGTAACTAGTGTGAGGCAGAAGGGACCCGAAATGATCGAACACTGGAAAACATCCGACGAATACGTGCAGCTCTGCAACGAAGAGCAAAGCGGTCTGTCCTTCACCATTTCAGAATATTGCAAATCTCTGGCACATCTTTGCACAGGTTTGCCAAACAGGACTTAAAAGTTTCATCCTTATAAGCTACAAGCGGCTCAACACTTACGCCCGGGAGATAAAGTGAGTACGCGCAATTCCAGCGCAAAATGACGGAACGCAATTGACCAGGATTTCTGACGAATCTTGAGTTGTATGATGAGGTAAACTATCGCCGGAATGGGTTTATCAATAAAGCAATGTTCTAATTTTCTTGGACTCAAACTCGCATAGTCTGGTGTAATATTGGACTGCCCGTTTGAACCGTTGTGCCCATAATAATAAGAGGGACAACAGCGGCCGGCCAGTGAGTATCAAGTCCGAGCGGTATTAACCATTTCATCATTCCACAGCTGCAAGGGTATTGCCAACTAAGTACAATATGGTTTCATCAATATGGGGCTAATCCCATACAGCCCATGATTCAATGAGTACAATAAGGTTCCACTTTCCGCATCGATTACACTCACGATTCAAAGATTTCCCATAGTAGACGAGATCACCTGATCTTTCAGCCCGTCATTTCTTTATGGGACGTCGTCTCAGAATAAAATTTTACGGCGACTTCACAGTACTGACGAGTCTGGAAGTCGCAATCCGGCAAGTGATAGAGGTCATTCCACAAGAAATGATACAGAACGTAGTGAGAATCTTCCGCGAACGTCTTCAGCAATGAGTTTATAGGTTAGTAACGGGTATAAGCGCAGATATTTTTGTGTTTGGTACCTTAACATATTATCATATCAGTACGTTGGTTGCTTTTTCACGGCAATAACAATCTTCCTACAAATATGTCACAGATTTACGACCAGATGTTTTCTGCATGGTAGTAACTGCACCACTAAGTGGACTACGTCTGTCAGTATAGGCTAACCGTTTTGTGTTCACGCATCCATACTTCAACACGCGATCTGCTGCCCAGGGGAAAATAAGCATTAGTGAGTTGCTCTTGCCGTACATACCTGAAGGTACTAAACAGCCTAAAATATACGACTCGTAATAGTTATAATTATTAATCTGCAAATGATGTAAATACTGATGTAAAGTTGTTCAGCATACCATCCTCAGTTATCAACACAAATTTCTAAACTTGTACCCGTTACACATCGTATTTGTCTAAATATACACTAAACCTCACAATTACCGAATGAAAATGTACTGCTTCCCGCGGGGCAATCTGCAAATTCTTCCAAATCTGTTATTTCAAAACGTGCTACACTGTTCACTAATCACTGCAGACATTATACCCACACTAGTTTACAGTGTACTTGTAAAAAGCTCATGCGACACTGTTGATTCATTTCTCAACAGCAATCAATGCATACACAACATGCACTACAAACATGCTGTCAGTTGACACCAGGACCATGACGGCGGTTTTCAGTTCCCATTTTTTGAACCGCAACTTACCATTTACTTGCCTGCAAAACTGAGTCAGCATCCCTTCATAATTAGTGAGATGTTGAGCTCAGAAATGTATCAACTGCAGAGCTTTAGTGTATAATTTTTTGGAAAAGAAGGTTATAGTGCGCAAGTACGTTGTGAAGCAAGAGAGCTGTATCATTACTATTATTTATTTGTGTAACATTTTCCATCAAATGCATGCTCTGAGTCATCTAAACAACCCTTCACTGTATTGAACATGTTGCTTAACAGGTACTTTTTAACTGCTTTTTTTTAAAAAAAAATCATGTTTTAGTAATCTGTCTAATCTCTTTAACAGATAAACAATGGATTCGGATGGAATAATATGGAATGCCATTGCTCAGAGGCCATTTTCGATTCGATATCTCCACGAAGTATTGCTTTTGGACTTGTGATATTGTTTTATTGTCCTGGCGGTGTGATCGATTGCTTGCATCAATACGACAGCAAGCCGAAAAGTTCTTCGTCTGGCAAAAATGTGTCATAGATACCGACGAAATTTGGTTTTGGTATGTTGATACACGTTCTGTATTCAAGTAAGTCAAGTGTCAACTTGATCTGCGTAATAGTTTTGTTTGCATAGATTTTTAAAATATTTACCTATGTGTGTTTTGTTTAAATTGGAATATTGAGTTGTCACAAAAGGCAATGTTGTGGATGGTTCATCGATAAAAGAAAATCATTCAAAAGTGGTTTATTTTCAACAGCTTCTAAATGGGTGGATGAATTCAAACATGGCCATGCTTTTTGTTGAAGACGACCCACCTGAAGGACGTCCCTAGCTGCAACCAGTGAAATCAGTACGCATTACATTGTAGGAGTTCTGTGCGATAAGTGATTAAGTGTGTATGAAATAGCTGACACTGTAGAAGAAATGTTCTGTTCAGTTTTGATATCGTTAGTATATAACTTCGAAATGTATTTACCAGTATGGCTTCAGAGCCTAATGGCCTTAACTGCCATGCACAACACGCCACGTTCCTTCTGTAGCGAGCCGTTGACACTGACACCTCTAGTCTTCCTAAAAAGTAAATTCTAGCAGACAAGACGACGCTCTGAATTTCATCTCACCGCTAAGCAGGCCTATAATGCAATTTTAAGTTCTGTTGTATATTACGGCACATGTTATTTAATTGTTAGGTGGGACATTATATAAATGCAACAAAGTTAAAGTGAAAGAATTGGCCTCCAAAACAGATACAAGGGTATTCATAAGTACCTCGAGAATTTCAGAAGACGACTATGCTAAAACGACAAGATAATCAGAAAACAGACAGAAATCAGTGGGTATAGCATCTCTCCAAGTTAGTAACTCACATTACAGATCCTCAATAGGGCATCGTTTGTGACGCAACGTCAATACATGTGTGCAGTTTAGTGAAGTCTCTGCTGCTGCTGCTGCCTGTGTTTTTTGAGTAACTACCTTTTGGAAAAAAAAACAAGTAGACTGTTCTTAGTAATTTTAGTTTTACGCGAAATTCTGTACTTTAATCTACATTTCTACAGAATTCACAGCGATATTAAGGCACTTATCATATTATGGGCGCTCGATAAGTAATGAAACACATTTTGTTCTGAAAGTAGGTTGGTTTATTCAGGATTTCAACTGCATATTATTCTGCACTCTTTTTGCTACGAAACCTTATGTTTCAACATATTCTCTGTACAATGCGACAGCCTTATGTCACCTTAATGGGATGATCTGTATGCCCAAATGGTACCACTCTACTGCTCTACGTTGGAGCCAACGTCTTGCTGCATCAATAAACTCCCCACGATCTGCATACTGATTTTTGCAGAGTGCATCATCCTTCATTGTGCCAAAGAGGTGGAATTTGGAAGATGTGAGATCGAGGCTGTGGTGTGGATGAGGAAGAAGACTCTAGTGAAGTTTTGTGACCACTATCAACAGAGTCGTCATCCGGTTGTACAGCGAGGTGTTTTATTGTGATCCTCCGATCCCTTGAATGAGAGTGTCCACACGCTCCAACATTTGCAGGAGCCACAGCTGTGTGAGGCCAGCCAGCATGTGAGAGACTGGACAGGTTTGCACGGCCTCGTTGTGATGATGGTAGGTGCCTCACCCAACGACACACTGAGCTTTTGTTCACTGCCAGGTCTCTGTAGACTTCTGAAAGCCCCTATGAATCAAAAGAAACTCAATGGCAGCTCTCCACTTGAAAGTCACCTCCATTATCGATGTCACTTTGAAGGCTATGTATAGCGTCACCACCAATTGGAACTTCATGAACCTATAAGAACTGAAGCAGTAATATTCCAGGGTGTTCCGCAACAAATTCCTCATTTTTCAACCTAAACTGGCTGAGGAAAAACGTGTTGCATTACTTACTGAATGCGTCTCATACAACCCGCTTTTGAATACCATCCTCATAGAAATCCGCCATCAGATTAGTCAACCATTGCAACATGGCCATTTTTGCAAGTTCATCGTCGTCATAATGCTGACCAACCCAGATGATTCTTCAAATTCAGGAACATGTGGTAGTCACTGGACGCTAGATCGGCACTGTACGGAGGGTGATCAAATCGTCAGTAATGACTGAAGGTCGCCCATTTCCCTCCTCATCACGCGAATTCTTACGGCCATCTTTAAAGCTCTCACACCATTCTGCTCATAATGTTGTCTCCATATACTTCACTGATCTGACAACGAATTTCAGCCGCTTTCACGATTTTAGCACTAAGAAAATGAACCACAGCACGCATTTCACAGTCGGCGGGATGACTCTGTAATGGCGTCTCTGGCTTGCTAAAAGGGCGCGGTACACAGCATGCATGCGCCGCTGCAGAGGCGGAATTTCAAAACGGTACTTACGTTAAAACCACTCCTCGTACTTGTGAGGGTGGTTTCGTAAGTCTGGTAAATTTCCATGCACCTTCATGTTGGTGAGCTTGATTATTCCAAGGCTCGTACAAAGAATTTCGACAGTGTACAGCATACAGTTCATTGTTGACAGCCATCTGAATTGGTGTGTCGACTGCAATTGAAAATGGAGAAAACCGAGTTTCGTGCTGTTATTAAACATTCTCATTTGAAGAGTTGGACTGACGCACAAATCAAAACAAAATTAGATTAAGTTCACACAGACTCTGCACCATGGTTGTATACAATTTACTTTTGGGTTAATTAATTTAAAAGTTGTCGGACTAGCACCAAAGATGAGGTAAGGTGATGTCCACTGGTTTTTGGGTTTCCGAAGGAATAATCCTCATAGATTACCTGGAAAAAGATAGAACCATAACTGGAACCTATTACCCTTCAGTGTTGGGTCGTTTGAAACTTGTGTTGGCTGAAGAAGGACCAAGGTTTACACGCACAGAGGTGCTCTTCCACCAACATAGTGCACCATCCCACACATTAGCGATAACAATGGCGAAAGTGCTTGGACTGGGCTTTGAATAGGTTCCTCATCAACCCTATTCACCAGACATAGTTCCATGTGACTTCTTCTTGATCAAATTGGTTCAAATGGCTCTGAGCACTATGGAACTTAACATCTGAGGTCATCAGTTCCCTAGAACTTAGAACTACTTAAACCTAACTAACCTAACGACGTAACACACATCCATGCCCGAGGCAGGATTCGAACCTGCGACCGTAGCGGTCGCGCGGTTCCAGACTGTAGAGCCTAGAACCGCTCGGCCACCCCGGCTGGCACTTCTTCTTGTCCCCTAACTTGAAACTTTGGCTTGCTGGCCATCAAATAAGGAAGTGATAGTAGCAGTCAACAAGTGTTTTGCTCAGCTTGACAGAATTTCTTTTTCTGAAGGGATGAAAAAGCTGGAGGATCGCTGGACCAAGCGTATATCCTTCGGAAGAGATTATGTCGAGAAGTGAGGTGAGTTGTTTACGAAAAAAATTTTTTCTTGCATTTTTACCAGAGGTATCAAACCCTCCGTCGTATGAATAAACATGTTTCAGTGATATTACGGTATATTGATAATTTTTACTTATGGACCGTCTGACAGCAACTGAATAAAACACAATTTTAGTGCCATACGCGTTTCGCCTTTATTTTCTGCAAGGCATCATCAGTGGCCTGAAATATGTACGTATGTTAGCTATTTAATTTACATTTTTGTCACTGTACCTGTAGGTTATAAACAGTTCTGGTGGTTGGTATTTCCTATTAAGTAGTAATGTTTTGAACTGTACTTACAGGTTGCGTGGACAATTTCTTACATATTACGCTCCTGTTGCATTTTTGGTGGTGTTCTTATGAATGCAAATTTGCGGTTTTTCCCACATTCCACAGCACTATGAACTGAACGCTTGTTTCAATGCAAATGGTTCAAATGGCTCTGAGCACTATGGGACTCAACATCTTAGGTCATAAGTCCCCTAGAACTTAGAACTACTTAAACCTAACTAACCTAAGGACATCACACACACCCATGCTCGAGGCAGGATTCGAACCTGCGACCGTAGCAGTCCTGCGGTTCCGGACTGCAGCGCCAGAACCGCACGGCCACCACGGCCGGCTTCAATGCAATGTTTTGGTTTCTGTTGCCGACTGTCAAATGCATTGCATTGAAACAAGCGTTCAGTTCATAGTGCTGTAGAATGGGGGAAAAAACCAGGGACATTCAGCTGAGTTGTAGATTCCAGGACTTGGTTCGTTGTTGCTGAGGCCTTCAAACTGTTGCAGTTTTCGCAAGTCGTGGACCAGCCCTAAGGGAAACCCGGGCGGCAGCCGCTGAGTGACCTGTGGCACGGTGTGTGTGTTGCAGGAGTGACGATGATCGGCGCGATGCCCGCGGTGGCGGTGCGCCACGAACGGCGCAAGCAGGAGAAGCGCGCCGGCGGGGGCGGCGGGGGCGGGCGCCGGCCGAGCCAGCTGCAGCTGCAGCTCGCCGCCCTCAAGGGCCGCGGCTCGCCGCCGTCGCGCGCCACCTCGCCCTCGCCCTCGCCGCAGAGTCCGCCCAGCGTACGGCAGCTCGACGACCCCTTCTCCAGGGAGATCTACGTCTGCGGCAAGGTCTCCTGACATCCACTTTCCTAACAACATTTTATTTGCACCCTAAGACCAAAAACAAAAGACACGACGCACTACGAAGGAATTATTTGAATGGGACCAAAATCAGTAGATGTGATGTACACGTACAAACTAAAAAATGATTACAAAATGTTCAAATATGTGTGAAATCTTATGGGACTTAACTGCTAAGGTCATCAGTCCCTAAGCGTACACACTACTTAACCTAAATTATCCTAAGGACAAACACACACACCCATGCCCGCGGGAGGACTCGAACCTCCGCCGGGACCAGCTGCACAGTCCATGACTGCAGCGCCTTAGACCGCTCGGCTAATCCCGTGCGGCAAATGATTACAATTTCAGAAAAATTGGATGATTTATTGAAGGGAAAGGGCTTTACAAATTGAGCATGTCAGTAACACATTGTTTCACCTGTTGTCCTCATGTAAGCATTTATTTGGCTTCGCATTGATTAGTAGAGTTGTTGGATGTCCTCCTGAGGAATGTCGTACTAAATTCTATCCAAATTGCGCGTAAGATCGTCAAAATGCCGTCTTCGGCCTGGAATATCAGTGACTAGAGTAGAATTGTCTTCAGTGGTGAGTCCCCCTTCGACATCAACTCCGATGACCAGCTAAGGCATATCTAGAGTAGGGCTTCCCAACGTGTGGTCCGCGGATCCCTTAGGGGTCCGCCGGCTCTTTCTAGGGGGTCCGTGGCCACCCTTCACCAAATCGTGTAAAATAATGAGTAAAATTATTGAATAAAAATGTGAAACTAAAATTCATCACTAATTCTCTTCTTTTTTTTTCTTTTTTTTTTTTTCGTGTGAAGAACATGTGTACTTTTACTTCAGGTCGTATTCCCAAGCAACCTTTCCAGTTCCTAAGTGGGAACGCATACACAGTTTAGTGCCGGAGAATGCGACTTCTCTGATCGACTGTTTCGCAACAATACGGGGGTCGTTTGTGCGCCGGCTCACGGCGGTAGATGCGCTGAAACCTTTTACACAAGCGCGGAGCGACCTATGTCGATCCTTCACACCGCTCGCTGGTACGTATGCTGCCCCAGGCATCATTAAATTTAACTTGCTTTGTCAGTGCATTACCTATTTCATAAGTCGATTTTTGACCTTCAAGTTGTTTTCATTCATCTCTAAACCAAAGACTATTGATACTTTGGGGGGGGGGGGGGGGGAGGGGGGTTTCATTGGGAACATGGAACTTGCATTAAGAAGCTTTCAGTTCCCATGGGTTTCGCTTTCAAATTTAAAGTTGCTGTGCTCTTGACTGACTAGGGGTCCGCCATGGATTTTCGACTGAAGAAGGGGTCCAACCAGCTGAAAAGGTTGGGAAGCCCTGATCTAGAGGTTCCCCAGACAGCGTGGGATACGAGCCCGACTGTCGCCTGGGATATGGCTCGACAACCAGGACTGATGATCGGGGGGTGCCATTCTTTTCATAGCAGGGCACATTTGGTTGTCATCTGCGGCACCCTTTCAGCAAAGTGGTACGTCGACGTTATTCTACGCCTCATTGGCAAACCGCCTGGGTTTTCATTTCAGCAAGACAATGCCCACTTGCAAATGGCGAGTGCTTCTACAGCTGCTCTTCATGCTTGCCAAACCCTACCTTACCCAACAAGGTCGCCAGATCTCCACAGTTGAGAACGTTTGGAGCATTATGGGCAGGGCCCTTCAACTGGCTCCGGGTTTTGACGATCTGACACCTCAGTTGGACAGAATTTGGTTCGATATCCCTCAGGAGGACATCCAACAACTTTACCAATCAATACCAAAACGAAGAACTGCCCACATAAGGGCCAGAGGTGTATGAACTCGTTATTGAACTGCTCAACTTGTGAAGCTCTCTCTCTTAAATAGTTCATCCAATGTTTTTTGTAATTTTAATCGTTTTCTGTCTGTACATCCACATCATATCTACTAATTTCCGTCCTATTCACTTATTTTTTGCTTAGAGTGCATTTATTTGTAAGGTTATATGAGCAGACTAAATTAGTGCATCAAGCCCTTAGTGTCTGTACCCTTATTTATTTATTTATTTCAAAACCTGTGTATCCCATAGAGAGTGGTTCACTTGGAGGTGCGACAAGTCCAAAATACAGTTTACAAATACTATTTCAAATATTACTACAATATACATGGAATATAAGAAACACAAAGTAAGTAAATGTTCAGTCAGCAAACTACTGTACAGAAGATAATGAACAAAACACAATGACAACTAGGAGTACAACATGAACAAATAAGAGAGGTAAACAAAGGTTTCAAAGAAATAGAGACTTCGTACAAATATAGAAACACCGGTAATAATAATAATAATGATAATAATAACAATAGCAACAATAGTAATAATAATAATAATAAATAAATTCTACTGAAAAACGTTAGAGTATACTGCACTAAATAACTGTATGGACTATAGTCAAATGTGTGCTGGCTTAGATTTGATCCCACTGAACCCTCTCAAATTTCATCAACATTATATTACTGCGAATCGTCCAGAACTGGTGATTTACGAACAATTGAGGCAGATTATTCCTGTCGATTTACATATCCATTACATTACAATGTCTGATCAAAAATAGCAGCAAACATGCATTGTCAGACATAAAACTATAATGGTGACGTGTTATGGCCCAACTCCCAAAGCACTGTTGGAGACTAAAGGTAGCCGCTTTCACCCACCATAGGTGGAACTTTCCTGTAAAGCATATCTACGTCACAGTCCTCCACGGTGCTACTGTCTACCATAAAATCAATGAGCATTATGACAAGCCCCAGTAAATTCTAAAAACCTATACTAAACTTGTGTTGCATCGTGTGCGTCCAAATAGAACGGCCAACAGGAAATGTAAAACGTAACGCCGCTGGTTCGAATATGCTGGTGGCTGCTTTCAAATGGTTCAAACGGTTCTGAGCACTATGGAACTTAACATCTGAGGCCATCAGTCCCCTAGAACTTAGAACTACTTAAACCTAACTAACCTAAGGCCATCACATACATCCATGCCCGAGGCAGGATTCCAATCTGCGACCGTAGCGGTCGCGCTCTTCCAGACTGAATTGTCTAGAGCCTCTCGGTCACAACGGCCGCCCGTTGTTTCCACTCAATAAACTTTAAAGTAATGCTAAAGAGCATATGAATAAAGAGAATGGCTCATTGGCGTTGGCGAAGCACTTCAGGAGCGAGTAGCATTCGTAGTGTAACATCACAGATAGCATGTGGCTATTGCACTTTGTAGACAAAGGGTGGTTGTTGTCAAATTTAGAGAAAGTGGAGAGTTTTTGCTCTTTAAGAAAGGACAGAAGTGTTCAAAAGGTTTTTCTGGCCCCAATTTAGCGATGTCCTCCTTGCGAGGCTCCTGTGTCGCTTTAATAGAGTGAAAACACAGTGCAAAGCTAGATAATGCTACTCTAACACTCACAAGATACGCAAACAGATTAGAAAATTGGAAATTTATGCCCTGATATTCAATACAGACAATAATTAAACTGCTGCCGCTAGCTTCCAATTAGTAGCAAGAAATAAAACGATTAAACAACATGATCTAAACAAAATTGTTAAGGCTTTCGTGGCCACTTGTTGATAAACTGCCTATTGGCTTCTGTCTCGGGTTCTTCGGCCGACGTTCTACACCTGGAAAGTGTTCTGAGGAGCAATGGGTACTCCACAAGCTATATTAGAAGTGTAAAAGAGCCAAACACTCGGCGACGTAAGGAATCAGAAAAAGAAATGTCGGGTACGGCCTTTCTGCCATACATTCCCAGAGTGACGGACAGAATCGGCCGTATATTTCGCAAACACGGCGTAAAGACGATTTTCAAACCGACAAGCAAGATCAAAGAGTGTCTTAGATCGGCAAAGGAGAAAAGGGACCCACTTGCAATGTCGGGAATATACGGTATACCATGCACATGAGGAAAAGCTTATGTCGGAATGACTGGACGATCAATCAACACCAGGATCAAAGAACATAAGCAACACTGCAGGTTGGGGCAGGTGGAGAAATCGGCTGTGGCAGAGCACGCACTGAGTGAGACCGACCACGCAATAAAATTCGCCGACACGGAAGTTCTGGCTGTACACGCGCTTGTTCAGAGAAGCTGTGGAAATACAAAAACACGCGAACAGTTTCAACAAGAAAGAGGAAAGACTCAAGGTAAACGGATCCTGGCTTCATGTACTGCAGCGAACGACCGTCGCAGGTAGCAAGAGGATAACCGCACCGGAAATGACCGCGGAGAAGCCCTCGGACGCTGGCGCGCCAGGTACAGGATTATTACAAATGATTGAAGCGATTTCACAGCTCTACAATAACTTTATTATTTGAGATATTTTCACAATGCTTTGCATACACATACAAAAACTCAAAAAGTTTTTTTAGGTATTCACAAATGTTCGATATGTGCCCCTTTAGTGATTCGGCAGACATCAAGCCGATAATCAAGTTCCTCCCACACTCGGCGCAGCATGTCCCCATCAATTAGTTCGAAAGCATCGTTGATGCGAGCTCGCAGTTCTGGCACGTTTCTTGGTAGAGGAGGTTTAAACACTGAATCTTTCACATAACCCCACAGAAAGAAATCGCATGGGGTTAAGTCGGGAGAGTGTGGAGGCCATGACATGAATTGCTGATCATGATCTCCACCACGACCGATCCATCGGTTTTCCAATCTCCTGTTTAAGAAATGCCGAATATCATGATGGAAGTGCGGTGGAGCACCATCCTGTTGAAAGATGAAGTCAGCGCTGTCGGTCTCCAGTTGTGGCATGAGCCAACTTTCCAGCATGTCCAGATACACGGGTCCTGTAACGTTTTTTTTGCAGAAGAAAAAGGGGCCGTAAACTTTAAACCGTGAGATTGCACAAAACACGTTAACTTTTGGTGAATTGCGAATTTGCTGCACGAATGCGTGAGGTTTCTCTACCGCCCAGATTCGCAAATTGTGTCTGTTCACTTCACCATTAAGAAAAAATGTTGCTTCATCACTGAAAACAAGTTTCGCACTGAACGCATCCTCTTCCATGAGCTGTTGCAACCGCGCCGAAAATTCAAAGCGTTTGACTTTGTCATCGGGTGTCAAGGATTGTAGCAATTGTAAATGGTAAGGCTTCTGCTTTAGCCTTTTCCGTATGATCTTCCAGACCGTCGGCTGTGGTACGTTTAGCTCCCTGCTTGCTTTATTCGCCGACTTCCGCGGGCTACGCGTGAAACTTGCCCGCACGCGTTCAACCGTTTCTTCGCTCACTGCAGGCCGACCCGTTGATTTCCCCTTACAGAGGCATCCAGAAGCTTTAAACGGCGGATACCATCGCCGAATGGAGTTAGCAGTTGGTGGATCTTTGTTGAACTTTGTCCTGAAGTGTCGTTGCACTGTTATGACTGACTGATGTGAGTGCATTTCAAGCACGACATACGCTTTCTCCGCTCCTGTCGCCATTTTGTCTCACTGCGCTCTCGAGCGCTCTGGCGGCAGAAACCTGAAGTGCGGCTTCAGCCGAACAAAACTTTATGAGTTTTTCTACGTATCTGTAGTGTGTCGTGACCATATGTCAATGAATGGAGCTACAGTGAATTTATGAAATCGCTTAAATCATTTGTAATAGCCCTGTACATATAGTCTGTGGCCGCGAGCTCGACTCCAGCTCACCGGCAGTGGAGGGTGAAGCTTTGACAAAGCCAGCCACTCGTGCTGGCGAAACGTCAGTAAAATCATTAGACGAACTTCGGCCGAAGAACCCGAGACAGAAGCCAATAGGCAGTTTGTCATGATCTAATCAAACTATTTAGGCGACGTCTGCTGACTACTGCTTAGGCCAAAGACGAGTACTATATTACAAAGTCGGACTTCGTGACCCTAAAAATATTACTAAACACTATGCAACACAGATAGTTGGTAAGAAAACACGTAAATTAAGTTATGTGTACAAACAAGGTATAGCTGCTACTGACAGTGTTCGCTGTCTTGTACAGGATTGCTAACAACTCCAAACAGCATACAACAAGCTCCATTCTTCATAAATGTTGTGTAAATGTTATCTTTATAAAGCATAATTTTTTAAAATCGTTTAGCTGCAGTAATATGAGCTTGGAGATGCTGAATTCTAGAAACAATAGTATTAGGTGGATTTTGGAAACTTCACTTGACCGTTTGGAGTTTTTTTTTACGAAACATACTCTACCACACTGCCTATAAGTTAAGAACTCAAGTTTCATATTGTTTGTTTGAGAAATTTTTGAACTCTGCATTTATGTTATACTACTACAAACTTTGGGGTTATTACCAGCCTATCATTAATTCTTCTTCTTCTTGTACAGGATATCTCCTGACCACGCTATTTCAACTGTAAAGTATGTTTCACTTTCGTTGCGCCTGGGCTTTAACTTAGCCCAGTATTCCCACATTCACTTCTTGTGCTGTTCCATTCTCACTTCAGCCAAGCTTTTTGTTTTGTGGGGGAAAAGGGGGGGGGGGGGCAAGGTGCTGTCTCCGTTTGAGCGGAATGTGTTTATGGCTATCCTCCCATGTTATTACCACTTCTTGCAGGTCTTTTTCTATCTCTGTGAGTCACATTTCTCTGGTTTTCTTGTTGAGAAAGTAATGGAAGATACGATTGCTAAACCATGCAGGACTCATATAAGCAACTGATCCATAGAAAATAATTCTCTTCCTGCAAATGGTGTCTGCGATCTTTTCTAGATGTATATAGAATTCATGGTTGTCCCGTCTCCTGAATTCACCATTTTCTTTGATTGGACATAGGATTTTCCTCAAGATTTGTCATTCTCATAGTCACAATTTCTCAGTGAGACCTTTTCTATCCATAGCAAGGCATTCTGAACTGTTGAGAGTACAGTTTGAATTATTATATCTGTGATTTACGTAAAATAACTACAAAGATAAAAAGCTTTTCTGCCTTCGTTATTCTGTGCTTAGTTGTCTTCAGTTATTTTTCCAATTTAATAAAACCAACTAACATTTTATGAGTGTTATTTAAGGGTGAGAAACTGAAAATTCGTCATGAAGCGTATAGGACCTCAGGTAGTATTACTGTGTAGTATCATTGTACCTTGGCGTTAACTGATACTGATTTGTTCTTGTAGACGCTTTTGGTTATCAGTAGTTGATGTGATGTTTCCATTTTCCTGATCCATCAAGCAAAGGTTTCTTTCTCAAACGTGTTTGACTCCGTCCTCCCTCCTTGATATTAAACTTCTCTGTCCATCTGATTTCCCCTTCTTGTAGTGCTGGTACTCTGGGAACTGACTTCAGTTTTTTTGAAGGGTATGTTGAGCTCCCAACCTCGGCTGCTTGTGTCTTCAGTTCATTGATTTGTTCTGCAGCTGTGTCTAGTGACTCAGAAGACATTTTGAGGTCATCTGCAGAGGTCAGGCAGCCAACTGTTAAATTCATGTTTCTACAGCCAACTCCAAATCCATTTTCAACACCTTTGTCACTCATATCTTTACGCAGCTCGCGAATCACTTTCTCGTGTACAAAATTAAAAAGTAGAGGTGGGTAGTGTCCATATTCTTGGCTGACTGCCGACTTGATTTCAAAAGCATCTAAAATCTCTCCTTGTAAACTTAACTTTGGTGGTAATGTCACTAAGATCCTTTCCTTTGGTCTGTTATCTAAGCCAGTTTCTTTCATGCATTTCATGCATAAGATCCACGATCTGTTTGGCACATGAACATCCTTTCCTGAATCCTCCTTGGTATTCTTCCAGCTGTAAGTCCAGCTGTTTTTTTGTATCTGAAGTTCATACATATATACCCAGCGGTCATAAGCCTTGCCGACCACGTGCTGCTTCAAAAAACTGCCTCCATTCCTCTCTGTTTCATACTGGGTTCCTTCAGGGCTACCAGGTCCCTCACCAGATTGTCCATCCAATGCTGCCTCGGTAGTCCTATGGGGCACCTGGTGTTTGCCCCAAGTGCTTTCTTCACCCGTCTTTCTGCTGGCATATGGAATAAATGGTCTGCACACTGGACACTTTTGCTCTTCTGCTTCTGTAGTATTGTTGGCTGTTGCATCAAGAGGTAGAGTTCCTCATTCTCCTCTTTCGCCATTCTTCCATATCTAAGATCAGTCCCCCATATCTTCCTAATTACTCTTCTTTCTAATATAAATAGTTCTTCCTTTTCTCGCTTAGTCTTGTTCCAGCTTTCTGAACTGTACATGACTGCTGGGCATGACAGTGTGTTATATATTTTCATCTTAGTAGTCGCTGATATTGATTCTGACCTGAGCATCTCCCTGAGAAAATACATGCATCTCATTCCCACAACTTTGCTTTCCTTGATGTCCATTTCTATATTGTTGCTGCTGGTAAACCAAGACCTCAAGTATTTAATGTGGTGAGCTATCTTGAACTTCACGCCATTTATCTCAAGAAATTCTTACTATTCTGGTCTTCTTCCTAACTGCACGACCTCCATTTTGTCTTGTCTCACCTTTAGCCCAACCTTTTGCTCTAAAGGTCCCTTTTCTGGTATATTTCTTTCAATTCATGGTTATACTGGCTTAGCAGGACTATATCAACACCATATGCCAAACAACTGAAATTACCATCCATCTGTAAACCAGCCCATTCCTGTTGCCTACATTCTCATATTACTTTCTCTAAGGCGAATTGAACAGCATCCCTTTGTCTGATACCTGCCTCACTGACGTGACGCCGGCCTGTGTGGCTGTGCGGTTCTAGGCTTTTCAGTCTGGAACCTCGTGACCGCTACGGTCGCAGGTTCGAATCCTGCATGGATTTGTGTGATGTCCTTAGGTTAGTTAGGTTTAAGTAGTTCTAGGTTCTAGGGGACTGATGACCACAGATGTTAAGTCCCATAGTGCTCAGAGCCATTTGAACCATTTTTGAACTGACGTGACTCATCAGAAATGCGCTAGTACCCTTAAGCCATCATTACGAATTTTCACCATTCTCACTCACTTCTCAAGGATTCTGAAGTCAAGAAGTGCATTGTATAGGATATTCCTGTGGATGCTGTCACATGCCATGTGCATGTTGAAAATCGACGAAGAGACTGAAGTTCTTTCAAAAGAAGTCAGTAGGTTATTAACAGAAGAGAACAGCCACAATGATTGTTTATATCCAGACCTTTCTTATGAAGTGGATGAATCAATGCGGAAGGCTGTCCACATGATCATGGAAGTTTCTGTGTCGCAGATGTTGCAGATTATCACCGTTAATCATTAACCTTGGTTCCTGCATCCTTACACATTCTGGCAATTATTGAATGTTCCTTTTGTATCTCGTTATTATCTAGTGAATGTTTAATTTGTTCTCTTGTTAGAGATGATGAATCATGCTGGGCAAGTGTGCTGTTTTCGAACGTGAAGTCGAAAAAAAATTGCCTGGATACGAAAGTTATAAAATGATATTATAGACTCGTCTTCAGAAACTAGCACATGTACATGAGTATGTTCTGCATGATTAGGATATGAACCATGTTAGCCAGCAGCTTCAAGGTCAACATCAATAGCACAGCACAGCACCACCTACTGGTAAAATGTGCCTGTGGCTCTCATTATCACTATAAACCAAAGGTAATGGAACAGTGTGACTTGAGCACTCATTCTGCATGCCTTGCACATATATGTGTAACTGTACTGTCAAGTCAGTGATTTTGAAAGAGGGCGCATGATTGGTATGAGTGAATGTGATGCATCCATCCAGGAAATTGCTGCTTATGTGGGATCAAGTGTTTTGGTAGTACAATGGATGTGTGCATAATGGTTCAAGGAAGGTCACTGAACATGATGAGATGGATCACGTTGTACCACCCAGGCCTCCCCACAAGGAGATTGATACCTCA
The DNA here is from genome assembly GCF_023898315.1 of Schistocerca nitens. Taxonomy (NCBI): domain Eukaryota; kingdom Metazoa; phylum Arthropoda; class Insecta; order Orthoptera; family Acrididae; genus Schistocerca; species Schistocerca nitens. The sequence continues at coordinate 554,769,816 of NC_064615.1, read as the reverse complement.
TCCAAATGGCATTGCAGAACACATCTGCATCCTCCTTGGCTCTGGTGCAATGATGGAACAGTGTAACACATCGTAGATGCCTTTTGCCCTGGTCTGCCAGATCACCAGCCTTGTTGCCAATTGAAAATGTCTGGGATATGCTGACATAATGGGTGCAGTGCTGTGACCCTGTGCCTACTAGGCAACAGGAGACATACTGGGCAGAGGTGACTGAAATGCTAATCATTTCCGCAGAACATAGTAATTTACATGTCCTGTGAATATGAATGTCCTAACACTAGTCATTCAAGGTGTTCTGTTTTTTCTGAACATGAATGTATTAAGAAGTACTAGCTTGAAACTCTATGGAATGACATGTCCACAGTTAGAGTTACCACTTAACACATCATGGGTCATGCAAGATGTAAGCTAATTTACAACTTACTCTGAAGTGATATAATTGCCAAGAGAAAATGGTTATTATACACAAATCATATTCAATTTTATTGGAAATAAAACATTAATCCCATATCAAATCTTTTATTCATTAAAGATATGGTTTGCGGGATGGCTTGCTTTCTTGTTCTTTGTGGGGGGAGGGAGGTGCAGATGGGTGAGGAGACCCATCATTTTTGGGCAGCAGGTGCCCCAACTGATCTAAATGCACCACTGAGTTTGAAAGTTATTGTACAAATCCTTTGCATGGTATGTCTTAAGATGTGAAATGAGTCACTTAATGAGCTATTATGTGTCCACTGCATTTGATTGTAAACCCATTGTCACATATCATGTTTGTCTGTATATGATGCTTGAGTGGAAAACCACAGTCAAAACTTAACATATATGGAACCGCCTCAGTCATTGTGCTTGACATGTAAACTGCTGACTATTCACCTTTCAACGGCTGTGGGAAGCATTGCAGACAGGTGGCTTTCAGACAGCCCTGGCGAGCATTAGCACCAGACTCATTTCCACCCCATATAGCTACTGTCTACAATTCATGTGGCTACTACTCTGAATTTTGTCAGGAGATCACAGTAATGTGTGTAACAAAAGATGGAATTAACAAAATGCATTTTTCTGCAGAAATCAGCACAGAGAGATAAATAAAAGTTTTGTTAGCAGCCAGCCGGAGTGGCCGTGAGGTTCTAGGCACTTCAGTTTGGAACCGCGTGACCGCTACGGTCGCAGGTTCAAATCCTGCCTCGAGCATGGATGTGTGTGATGTCCTTAGGTTAGTTAGGTTTAAGTAGTTCTAAGTTCTAGGGGACTGATGACCTCAGATGTGAAGTGCCTTAGTGCTCAGAGCCATTTGAACCATGTTTTTTTGTTAGCAGTATCTAAAATGCCATAGTTTCCCTGGGAAGGATGCAGTGGATCTTGAACAAACTGTAGCTGCTATTTAAGTACTGCAGTCTCAAGATATCATAAATGGGGAGGTATTTTAGGGGAGTTTAATGGCGTTTAGTGAGCAAATTAATCATTATGATTGATGAACTGACATTTGATTTATTTGAAAAGCCTATAAGCACATCTTAACGCATATATGGTTGAGCTGACCAATATTTATCTTCAGACCAGTTCTTACCCTTTTCAGGCACGTAGAATACACCAAAAGAAGTGCATTGCAAAAATTTCAGCTGCTAAGGCACACAGAAAATATTTATTTAAAAATGTTAATGTTACTCATGTTTGCCCTATGAAGATCTGAGTATAACAGTAGTTTGTACAGCCTCTTGTTTGTCTACAGTTTCCTTTCTATCTCAGAATATTTTGTTTTCAGTTGCTCCCATTTGTCACACAGCCATCAGTTGCCATCCTTTACTTTTCATATTTCTTCATCATATTTAAGTTGATTTTCAAATTATCTTGTTCACCTTAGAGTTATGATACTTCTTCTGAATTACTGTAGACACAAGGCTCTGTTTCTTCTTTTGGCACTTTTACTGCTTCACTATCATCCCAAATAGTTTCCTTATTTTCCACTTATTAACTCTCAACTTTGTTCAAGCTTCTTCATGTTTTTAGCTCTGTCTGCTTCCAAATCCTCCCAGTTACTTCCCAGATCTTCCCAATCACTTTCCATATATGCCAAACTTTCTTCGATCTTCTCCATGGTTTCCAAGCTGGCTTATTGTCCTCACAAAGCTACTTCATCATTAAGTGATGCATTGCCCATATCTTCCTGTGAATCTTCCAGACCTATTTCAATTATTCTTGGACATGCCAATTCCGTACTCTTCTTCTGCTTTTTTCCCCAACTCTTAACACTTTCTTTAGATCTCCAGTCTCTAACTCAACATTTTCATTACTTAGCTCCAGTCTTCCTTTATTTCTCTTCAAAAAATCGATTCCCACTACGACATCTGCATTCAAATCTTCTACTACCAATAAACATAATTCCATTTCTCTCACTTGACATTCCCCTACCTCAGCTCCCTTACTTACCAATATTTCAACACATGTTGCCAGAAATGCAAAAAATTGATAGCTACTATGACATCTGCATTCAAATCTCTTACTGCCAATAAACATAATTTCAATACTCTCCCTTGATATTCCACTACAATGGCCTCACTTATCAGTGCTTGAACACTTGTTGCCAAAAATGCAACTTTCCAATTCAGTTTTGTTATGACTAGTATCTTACATGAATTAACAACTTCACAGTTCTTAAAAGTTTCCCTTGACATCACTGTAGCCTCAATTTCTAATGCCATCCTGTCCTGCACATAATTGAAATATTGTTAAATAATTTATGTAATAAAAGCACAGTTACAATTCTGTTGGTGGACACCTACATAAAATTGATAAAAATAAATTGCAGAGCATGGGTGCAAGAACTATTTTGTTAACACCACTCATTATGAAAGTTGGTACTTATAAATAATTCTCATCTTTCTGTTCTTTGTAGTAGTAGTAGTTGTTGTTGTTGTCATTATTGTTTGTTGTCTTGAAAATAAATGGTCCTGAAAATAAATGTTAATAATGCAAATCAGTTGTGTTCTCAGAATAATGTATTCAAGTATAAATACAATTTCTTTAAATGGAACACAGTTCAAGTCTTTTTACTAAGGAGTCTTCACTTTTAAATATCCAAAAAACAATTTTTCTTTATACTGTAAGAATGTAACCCAAAAAGGTACAGTACATCAGAGAAGAGTTACTTGTACATTTTGACATCTCTCCAACATAGCTCACAATCAACTCTTTTCTAATACTATCAGCCAGAGAAAATTTAAACTGAAGATTCAAAAGCTTTACATCAATAACTCATAGAGTGCAATACATATCAATATTTGTTCACAGATGATATTTAACTAGAATATTTTGCATCATATATCAATTGCATTTTCTTACGTTTTGAATAATCGATTAGTTTTGGATAGTCTTTCATAATAAAAGAAGATAAATAAACATGACATAAAAATATTCATCGCCAAACATCACAATAAAAAAATAAATTCACATTGAGGAAATATGGATAACCAATGTTACAAAATATTATAAGAACAAAAGATGTGTTGTTTTGAACAATTGGTTAGACATATCACCATCTACTATACTTCAGAACGGCACAGGTGCAGTCTTGTTATAACTTGCAGTGTCTACTGTCATTACCATTTTGACTTTGCAAAATTTTACTCAAATCTGAACCATTTGATTCTCCTCCAACAATTTTTACTGAATATCTTCTCAATCTATGATATTTATGACAAAATTGTTCTTTCTTTTCTTTTCCATTATTTGAATCTCTGTGCATACAACATAAACTCTTATCCTTGAATGTATCTCTTGCCTTCTTTCATCTCTATAATTTCCTTTCCCAGTACATAATCTCTCATGTTTCACATCTCTAAGTCTACTGGAACACATTTCTGCCCTCTCTTATAACTGACATTCTATTCTCATCTTTCCCAGTGCACCTTAAGTGTTTCCATATTTCCATTACCATTCCACTGTAAATTAATTTTATTAATCCATTTCCTATTCATATTCCTGGGCTGCTTTCCTAAACTGCTATTTTTCTGTATGTGGAGCAGGAAGCTGCTCGCTCTTCTGCAGTACTCCCTCGTGAATCTTTTCTGGCCCATTGTTGAGGTTGATTTTTAGGATATCTATTGCCTCCTTGAAATTGATGTTCATTTCTATTCCAGTCATTCCCAAATGTATTCCATGGACTTCTTGATCCCATATTTTCTTGATTCAGTGGTTGAAAATTCCTTTGCTGCTGCTAAAACCATTTTTCTGGTGGAAAGTGGTCCCTATTATGGTTTTGATTCATTCCACTTTGACAAAAATTATTCAAATCTTTGAGAGTCAGTACGAATTGTTACGTGGTTTGTCTTCTGCTCATAACAGCAATCAGCTGCACATGTTGTGCTAACTTTGGATCCATATGCAAACTAAGCCTGCTATTTGTTGGGGCTGTGACAAAAGTAAGTTCTTCTGGCAGTATTATTTGCACCTGCAACGTGTTCTGTATCTATCAAATACAACTGAAATTATCACTATTTCTCCATTATTATTTTGTTGTGTGTCCCAATTAATTTCTACAAGTTTTCCTTCACATCCATAAACTTCTTCTGCACAATGCTTTCCTGTTTAATGTTACTTATTTCTATGCACTTAACTTTTTTGTCAATTCACATGAAATCCTTACTCTGATGAAACAACTTAATAATGTAGTTTTCCACTGTGCCTTGTAACTCAGTAATCTGTTCATCACACATTTCAAGTCTCTTATCTTGATTCTGCAGAGTGCCTGTTATGTCCTCAATTGATGTTTCAGTATCATTCGTCAATTTATTTTTCTCTTGAGCAACCTTGGTGTGTTTGTTACCCTGTTTTTGAATTCTTCTTATTGCTTTGCCCTGTTTTGTGCAGATTCTTCCTGTTTTCACATATATTCCTTTAGTTTTCATACAGTTTCTACCTATTCCTCTCCCAGTTTCATAACTAATTGGAATAGTAAGTGGAATTGGTCATTACCAATCATGTCCATTCCAAAACTCTGATATCTGTCTGGCCAGTGGCTGGCATTACTTTCTGTGTCACTGCATCATTGCCATCATCCATTTCTTGTGGAAGCATAGGCTACTCTCCTGCTGTATCAAGTCATAAATTTACACTCTGGGATGTTTCTTGTGCAGTTGATAGGCTGAGGACCTGCAGCTTTCAGCTGCCTCTATCCAGTCACTTGCTGTGTGCCCCAGTCTTAACTTCTTGTCCTGGAGTTGCCTCCAAGGTCACTAGATTTCATTGTAGTCTGCCTTTCTACCCACACTGCTCCCAAGATCACATTCTCACTTTCTGGTGTTGTAGCTATGAAGAAAGGAACAGGCGACTGCCTGCCTGCTGGCTGCCATTGAGCTTGCATCATACTTGGCATTAATTTTGCACCATCAGGCTCCTCCATCATCCTGTCCAATTCTTGTGGAATCATTCACAAATGTGATCATAGCATGTAATATTTCACTCTCAATACACATTTCATCATTTGCATTTACTTTTCTGTTGCATGATCTTCTGTGTCTGGTTTCTGTAACTTTTAATTTGAATGTCATGATAATGAACCAAAAGTTTTCCTTTTTCATAATGCCTACTCTCCTCCAATAAAAGTTTCAAATACAGTTCTTTTATAGATGATATAATATATTTTCACTACTTCAGTTGCCATTTACCAATTCAATGCTGTTCAAATACAACACTCTATACATGACCAGAACAAGTATCTTGTTTATGAATTCATCACACTTCACAAATTCTAAGTTTGTTAGTGATTACCACTGTGTTACTGTTCTAAATGTTTGCATGTGCAATTTTCTCAGAATATTCCACTGTTCTGAACCATGGCATGGGGAGCCAAGTATAACATGACTGTAATTAGATAATTGTTTGTTCTTGCAAGGGTACGCTAGTATAATGTACTTGCTGTTGCTTAATCTGTCTTCTGTGACAAGCAAAACAAGTATATGAATATGACATATCTGTTCTTTTAGACATCTCCAAAAGGACAGACACCACACATTCACATAATTCATTCACCTCGATGGGCTGTGAATCCACCTTCTTCATTGTAGATGCAAAATTATGTCTGACCTGCTGCAGGAACCTCCAAATACGAGCATGAAGCACATGGACAGGGACGAGGGGGGAGTGCAGGTTGGCCAAGAAGCAAGCTGAGACAGTATGCACAATTTTGGTACACAATGTGTCCAGGTGGCACAGTGGTTAATGTAACTGTCTAGTAAGCAGGAGATCCTGGGTTTGAATTCCAGTCCTGCACACATTTTGAATTGTCACCACTCGTTCAGTGAAAAGTCCCAATGCAGCTGACATCAATAGTCCCTTTTGTTTCCTTTCTCTTCCCGCCACCTTCAGTTTACATATAAAGTAAAACCAACACTGTCATTATCTCACTGAATAATGGAAAACATAGCACTAAGTATAAATCATTTATACAGTGGACCATAATAATGTTGGCACTTTAAACCTAGTCTCATCTGAAAATTGTCAATGTCTGTACACAATGCTAATTTTATACCTGTTTATATTATTTAATCTGGCTGCTTGTTATATTAAATCTGACCACATTTCAGAACTGAGTTGAACTCCAAATGAAAATTATTTATTGTACCTACACCATAAAAACAAATGGATTTAATCAAATTAACATGAAGAGCTTTCTGACAGAAGTCTGTGGTAACTCCAGTGGAGGAATTAGTCTGTTCTTCAGTTACTTTGTGATTTCTTGGCATTGTGGTGGGTTATATCATTCTATATGTACTGAAATTAGTTGTCCAAGATCTCTGTTTAAAAATATATGAAATACCTACAACAATTTCCTTTTATTATTCTCATTCAAATTTCACAGTAGTTGTGACACCAACTATAACCTGAAGCCTTTTACCTGATTGTGCCATGTTTGTTCACTCAGTCAAAACAAACTGGTTCACATAATTACATGTTGGTTCTTTCTTGTAATTTCCACATACATGGTCTGGCAATTGTCTCTTGCCACACTCTGCAGCTCTCTGCCATCTTATGCGCATATTTGCCACCTTCAGGGTGCATATTGTACATCTTCAAAGTGACACTCCTGATATCATCCTGACGTTATCCATAGTGCTTGCCACATCTTGCTCAGTATGTGTCTTTCTGATCCAGTACTTACATTGTCTTTTTGGGTTCATTTTAGATCAATTACTACTTTATGTGGGACTTGAGTTCAGGTTTGTTTTGTATCATTCTTTACATTTGCAAATTTCTATTGCTTTTCAATAAATGAAGCATAATGTAATGAGACATTAGAGTTTGTCATAAATATCAGCTCATTACTGTTGTAAAGAGGAAAAATTGAATTCAAAGCATTGTAAGAATGATTTTTGGAAACAATTATCTCTACTGTGTGTACTTGGTAAACTTTTTCTCATTTTTCATAGTTTTTTGAATAGTTAACTGGGTCAAGATTTATGGCTTTGTATAAGAGTACTTCTACCTTCCAACTTAGACCGGATGATGGATATGCTTTATTGCTGCCATTTGATCATTATGACCAGAGAAACAATTTATTAAGTTCTCACGTGTATTTTATGAAAGACAGTTACCATATTGGGATCTTCATATATGAGGGGTATTCAATAGTTAATGCAACACATTTTTTCTCAGTGTATCTTGGTTGAAAAAATGTGGAATCTGTTATGTAACATTGTAGAGTATTCCTGCTTCAACCCCTACAGTTTCACGAAGTTACAATAGGTGATAGCACTATACGTAGCTTTCAAAATGGCATCTGTAACAGAGGGGGATTCCAAGCGGATATCAATCATTATGTTTCTTTTAGCAGAAAACCAGGGCATCACAGATACTCATAGGAGCTTGCAGAATGTCTACAGAGACCTGGAAGTGAACAAATGTATGATGAGTCATTGGGCAAGGCATCTGTCATCACCACAACAAGGCTGCACAAACCATGTACCAGCCAGCCAATACGACTGTGGCTCCTGCAATGCTGGAACATGCAGACACTCTCATTCAAGGTGACTGATGGATCACAATCAAACACCTTGCTGCCCAAGTGGACATTTCTGTTTTTAATGTTGACACACTTTTCCACCAGTTAGGGTTCTCCAGGACGTTTGCCCACTAGGTTCCTCACCACATAATAGAAAACCATGGAGAGCAACAAAGGACCATCTGTGCAAAATTGCTTGCACATTACAGGACTGATCATGACAAATTTTTGTTGAACATTATCATAGGCAATGAAACATGGATTCATCACTTCTAACTGGAAACAAAACAGCAATCCATGGTATGGTGGCACACCAGCTATCCTCCAAAGAAAATGTTCAAAGCCACACCCTCAGCCAGTAAAGTCATGATGACATTCTCCTGGGACTCTGAAAGCGTTATTCTGTTCGATGTCCTCCCTCATACACAACAATCAACTCTGAAGTGTATTGTGCTACCCTCATGAAATTGAAGAAATGACTTCACTGTGTTCATTACCACCTAAAATCAGATGAATTACTCCTGATGCATGACAACACATGGCCTCACATGAGTCTGTGCACCCAAGAGGAGCTCACAAAACCTCACTGGACTGTTCTTCATTATACACTCCACAGCCCACATCTCACACCTTCCGACTTCCATCTTTTCAGCTCAAGGAATGATGCACTCCACGGGAAGCAGAACATGGATGATTGGGAGGTTATTGATGCTGCAAGATGGCTCCAGTGTCAACAAGTAGAGTGCCATCATGAGGGCATACAGCCCCCCCCCCCCTGCCCAATAAGGCGCATAAGGCAGTTACACTGAACTGAGATTATGTTGAACAATAGGGTTTTGTAGGCAAGAGAGTGGGGAATAAGATTGTATATTGGAATCCCGAATAAAACCAACCTGCTTTCACAAAATGTGTTGCATTACTAATTGAATTCCCCTCATACAATAACTTCACAATTATTTCTACTAAGTCTTATTTTTACTCTCTATAATGACCTGATGAAATTTAAAACATCATCTCCTATAGGGGGCCTGTACAGTGTCACAACAACTAATTTGTGCACTTCCAAACACATTAAGGAAGCACAGCACTTGTTCACTGTTACGGAAAAAGGAGGTAAATTAAAGTTTTTCATGTTAGTGACAAGGTCATGAAGTATTGAGCATGAACTCTGGTTAGAGGAGAAAACTGACAGTGTCCTTTTCATGAAGTATTGAGCATGAACTCTGGTTAGAGGAGAAAACTGACAGTGTCCTTTTCACATGAACAAAGGAACTCCATCACAGTATTTGTCTTAAGCAACTTAGGGAAAGTGGAAAACTTTTATCTGATGGCTAGATGGAATTTGAAATATTGTCTCTCCAAACATGAGTCTAATGTCTCACCAATGCACCAGCTTGAAAATAGTCATTCAGTGCAGTACTCTGTTAGGTCTAAGGCCTACAACTTTAATCCATGTTTCATAAATATAGCCATTTCTCCTTTCTTTTCATTTCTGCAATGATGTAGTACTGCAGTTCAGTGTCCACATTAAACTTCTGGTTCCCTCTACATCTAGCTGGGTAAGTCAATTCAGAGATCAGAGGAAGACAAGCAAATATCACTTCCAATTGGAGCATGCCAAATAAAGATTTTTCATGTTCAAATCAACTTTCTTTCAGTGTGATTTTAGACTTTCCCAGCATACAATTATCTTAAAATGTATGCAGGTTTTCAGTCAGGTGGTGTCACCCAAATGGCATGATATTTTGACAAACTTAGAAGTGCCTCCACTGCAGCAGTAACATGAGCTTGGTGGAAGCAATGCATAAACTGCAGACTGTGATTCAGAACATTCCATAACACTTCTTCCCCCGATACCTCAGCAGTTGAGCCATGCCTGAGCAGCTTGGCTCATGATCTACAGCATGGGGAGGGGGGGGGGGAGTAAATAAGGAGTGGAAGAAAAGCAGACATCAGGATCACGTGAAGATGGCAACTACCAGAATATCACACCACTTGGATGACATCACTTTACTGAATACCTGTGATCATTTCAACAACTTTTATGTTGAAGGCAACTTTACTTTTAAACTGACCCTAATATACATCAAGGCATTTTTTAAAATTAGCTTTCTGTTTATTAGGTCCCATTTAAAATATATGAAGTTTTCTAATTCAGTTCTAACATATAAAAAAGAATATGTTATATAAAATATATGTTTCTTTTGCAGATCATTTGGTGTGTTTGATTTATAGCTGTTTCAGCTTTAGCAATCTCTTTAAGCAATAGAATGCATATATTGATTATCTTAAACAATTTTTTCGTCATCAGATATGAAGCTTTGTCATAAATTAAAGCTGAAGCAAAGCATTTCATTTATTGATTATTAAAATACTTAGAGCAGTGCCTAAACCTATATTTATTGATGTGTTGACAGGTATCTATTCTCCACTTGTTGGTGGTGTCCCTGCTGCTGGGTACAGTTTTGCTGATAGTTGGGCTAGTCCAGCTGAAACCAGGAGCAGATGCCTCCGACCATCGATATGTTCTGCTTGGTGCAGGAGGAGCTCTAGTGGTGATTGGGGCCATACTAACATCAGTGCGCTGTCGACTGTTACCATGCTATGAAGCCACTTCTGCTTCACATGAGTGTATACAGAGACAACATTCACAGCTAGAGACACAGCAACAAGAACAAGAATCTCAGCTTCCAGAACAGAATGAAAATAATGAGACACCAGCTGTGGAAGACAATTCAGTTGTCGTGGAGCAACACCTCAGTATGAGTGGAGGTTCTCATGGCGCCTTCCTCTCATCTCCCTCTGAGCATGATGCACTGCTTATTCCCACTTCATCTTCTCAAAACACCGTTCATGCCGTATCTCACACTCCTTCTAACTGCAACTGTGATCCTGAAAAAGCTTGCACTACAGTTAGTAACTCTTAAGGGGTGTCATTGTTCCGTAATACTCAGAGCCTGGTCTTTACAGCTGGCATATGTGATTCTGAGATTTGGAAATGAAAGATACAGTATGGGAAGAAAATTAAATGCTTCTCTGTGTAGCATAACCTACAGTGTTCCACTGAATCCTGACCATCATTAAGCTAACTTCTACTTTTTCTGAGTAGAATTTAGCTCAGATACAGCAGCACTTTACAAACAAACTTTAAAAATATTTTTAGGGATTGAAATTGTAAAAGGCTGTCCACAATCATTGCAGATTGTCTCAATGTCCATATTTCATGTGAATACCAGTACTGATTATTTATCAGTATTAGCATTTGCAGTAACTTTCATTAATGGATAATTTCATATTATAATGCTACACCAGAGTTTGACAAGAAGTATCTACATTACTTAACCAAACTGGGAGTTATGAATCCCATAACTCTGCAAAAGAACAATGGCATATCTTAGTTTTCATATATGCCAGTTGCAAAGAACCATCATGACAGTGCCTTCTAGCACATCTTCTTCACAGCAGGCACCATGACACATCCTTGAAAATGCATACAGAGAGATAAAAGTATGCTCTAAGAAGTATCCCACTGTATCAAAAATTGTGGTTATGTCCACTGCTATGCATTTTCATTTCTTTTCATCTTTCTCTGTCTTTTACTGTCTCTCTGTATCTCTAACTCTCACATCATAAATTTATTTGACTCTCTCCCATTTCCTTCCATTTTCACCCACTGACTCAGCATAAGAAATGCATTCTTCTATATGTCACTCATCATTTACAGATTCGTTATGCTATCATAGATTTCAATATATTTCATGTACTGTAACATCACACTGTAATGCTTCAAAACCACTGTTACAGAAACATTCCCATCATACAAAAGATATACTTTTGGATGCCTTGAAGCTTGTAAACTCCATAAAAGGAGGTACTTAAATACTCTGTATAGTACATTTTATAATTATAAATTTTAAGATTAAGATTGATCACAATTAAAACAACTTTATAAAATATTATTTACACAAAAACTGTTTACAAAGATCAGCAGTGGAATATATCTTTACATAAAAAAGTTGTATAAATTACTGAACTGCCTACTGCAGTCAAATATATTGTAAACCAGGTGTAAAAAGCAACACATTGCAAAAAAACAATTGTGCTGTTTTCATGCTGATTTATTTAGTCTATAAAGTCAATTTCATTATATAAATAAATATGCAACAATGCTCAGTTGTGTTTTCCACTGACTAAAATCATGCGCAGTATATGGCAAACATACTAATAGGTTAAGGGTGTAGAAACAGGCACACACACAAATACAAGAAACAAGTTTTCCACAAATTTGATATCACTTTATAAAGAAGTTCAAGGAACTTTGCCAATATGCTTGATCTGGATCTTTCCCATTTCATCAGTCTCTTTAAATACCATTAACTGTACCGCCATTTACCAGTTTACAATTTAAAAAATGGTTTCTGTTGTATTCAGTGTGTCATTGTAAACTGACTGACCGTTCAAATAACATTCTTTACCTCTGACAAAGTATAGGTAAGCTGTAAGTATCTCAGACCAAAACATTATTACATGCGAAAGTATAACTTACGTTATTAATTTGCAGTGTGAACTTGTTTGGTAGACTGCAGAGCTGCATATATGGGATTATGGAAAAATATGAATGACAAAAATTTGTCTTTATAATGAGCACAAAGAAAAACTCAAGCCAGCGAGATTAGAAGTTTTTATCAGGTAATGAAGATGCTTAAATGCTAACTGAAATCTGTTACAGCATTAAAAATCCCAGAAATAGAGCTGAGCTTTGTATATAGAATAGAACTAACATTGTTCTTGGCATATCCCCTCTCATCATTTGCTCTATGTTTGTACCTTTATTTTACAAAATTTTCCTTTGTCACTTCTTGTGTATAACATGATAGCACTTGCCGTAAGAAGGATAACAAATTTTATTAAATTCGATATACTCCTATTCATATGTGACCTTTACAGCAGCCTACCAGCACTGCTATTCTACATCAATGTCATTTGTCCACTAAACCAAGGTGTGAAAAATATCATACGAGTGCAGATGCATATGTTGAAAAACTGCCTGACATTTCTAAAGGACTCTAGGTGACCAACATTCTACTTCATTAAACCACTTGTTTGTTCCATTTGTAATTTTTATTCTGTCACCATGCTGTATCACAAACAAGAACCACAAAGAGCTATATATTAGCTTTTTTTTCAGACATCAAATATGCTCATGATCCTGTCAATTTTAATGCATAATCTGTTACTAACACTATTAATGACAATAGTCAATTTTATTGGGTCTGTGGCAGTCTAGCCATGCACTTGGGGAATGGTTCAAAATTTTGCCATGTTATCTTCACAAGAGAAGCAATGATGGAAACATTACATAACCACAGGTGATTTATGTAATTGTTATAATACTGGAGATTCAGCCTGCAGATATTTGGCATGCAATGTTAATCGAAAACTACCCCTGATTTTATGGATAAAATTTATATTGAATAGATTCTTTTGGAACTGAAATTAGTTTTATTTCAGTATAATGATTCTACCATGAAGGACCATTGTTGGATTTCCCACTATACTTTAGGACATGTACATATTAATGATTTAGCATTTATATGAATACATAGCAGCATGCAAACTATTTTGAGAAACTATTTGATGATCACTTCAATGTATCAGTTACAGATACACATTATAATCCTACATTTATACCAGTAACACTCCTCTGTTAGACAAGCTGAAACAGTTTATTTTTTGATAATTTAGAGAGACATGCTCTGTCGTTATAGCCAGTTCCTCTCACAGGAACTCTCTGTTAGCATTGAGAACAAAAGATAAATGTAGTGGTAAAAGGAGATAATGAGGAGAAGAGAGCTCAAGTCAAGACAAAAATATTTCCCTCACAGTTAATAACCAGTAAGATTTTATTTTTGCATTTTGTCTAGCATATGTGTGTTATTGCAAATAGTGATTTTATGTGGAAGCACATGGGAGCTGATTCACTGATGATCTAAATGGAGATGCTAATTGAAACAAGTTTTGACAAAGATGCAAATAATCATGATCTTGTATCAGTGGTACATGATGAAGATTTAATGTGCCACAGAAAACAAAATTTAAAAATCAATAAAATAACTATAAGCATAACATTACTCACTGAAATGCATTGGTATCAGTCAATAAAATTTTGTCAAGCTCTAATCTTGTCAGGTTTGGTTAAAGTCACTACATTACTTATCATAGGAGCAGAAAGTAATTCTAAAACAACCATTTATTGCCAGAGTATTGCAAGTATGTTTACTGAGACTTTCCAAAAGTGTGTCACATTGGAATTTTATCAAACTAAATCTGTTAAAACTGTGACAAGAAAACTTATAGATATGTCTTATTTACCCTTCAGTGCACCTGTCATGCAGCAGATGAACAATCTATGCTTGTTTTTATACCCAAAATTTGCCTCCTGAATTTGTATTACCCCCATATGATTTGTAAAACACTCATTATGTCTCTCTTTCCTATCTAGTTCTGAAATTTCATCACCATTTTTATGTCAGTAAAAGCTGCATGATTTTCTTTCTACTACTATGGGTTTGGCTTAGGAAAAGATAGGGGGCATCCCTAGTATCTATTATACGCTTCTGTTGTGAAATGTCCTTGCCTCTTATGTCTCACCTTAAACATGTCTTTCTATCTTCATTTTCGCACAAGGAACTGATGCAATAATAATCCACATCTGTTTATTTGTATAACCTTCATTCCTAGCAGATTTGGCAGTATCAATTAGTTTACATGTATATGGGTGTATTTACTGGTTACCTATGGGTCTCTCTTTTCACAGAAATGCAAATGACAATTTCTTAGCTAACAACAAGGACTACTTTTTAGAAAAAAAAAAAAAAATCAGGTGAATAAGTAAGTACCACTGCTCTTTTTCCTTCAAAATACAATTTTTGTTGATAACATTTTCATCTTCTTCCTCTTCCTCATCATCATCATCATCATTGCCATCATCATTGTCTTCAAGTTTTAAGCCTTTAAGTGTTCTTTCTCAGAATTGTTCATGTCATCTCCTTAAGGGACATCCAACATTCCTCTTGTTGGTTAAGTTATATTATATTGCAGCATTAGTTAGCCTAGCATATGACATGTTGGACATGGTCTTTCCAGTGCAGTCAGTGTTTTCAGTCATATTTTTAATGGGTTCAACATCTATTTCATGGCCAATGTTAGAGTTATTTTTATGATCCAATAATGAATTGTCCAATAAAAAGTATAGGAATTTCATCTCTTATGATTTGATTAATCATAATTGATGAGATGTTAGGATCCAACATTCACTACCATACAGTACCAAAGGCAATGTTACTACTTTGCAGAGTTCGTGTGGACAAGAAGTAAACTGAGGTATACAGATTGTTAATATCCTTACAAATGCAGATGATGTTACCATTTTGGAAAAAAGTGAAGATGAGCTACAAAAAGCAGTCTATAAATTACATCAGTTGGGGAAAAGAGAATATAACTTTCAATTGTCAACCAATAAAACTAAAATCATCGCTCATCATGGTAAATACTCCACAGACTCAAAAATTATTAATAGATAATACATCACTTGAGCAGGTCTCCAACTTAAATTTCTTAGGATGTGATATAAGCTATGACATGGATAATGATGAAGAATATAAGATTAACAAATATCAATTGGTATGTCAAATGATACACAAAACATTCTAGAACAAAATATGGAAGGAAACAAAATTAAAAATTTTACAGACCAATGATTACACTTGTATTGCTATATGGAAGTGACTCATGGATGCCTAAAAAATGCAAACTGTAAGTAGCATGAATAAATTTCTTAGGTAAAGCGGGAGGTGTTATCAGGGAAGACCAAATAAGAAATGAAAATATTAGGAATGGACTAGATGCTTGTAACATTTATGAAAAGACTGAACAAAACAAAACCTTATGGAAACATCATCTACAAAGAATGAATGCAGAGAGAATCCCACATCTGGGCATGCTGCACCAGCCAAGAGGAAGAATGGATGTAGGAAGACCCAGAATGAGGTTGCACTAAAAAGTGAAGATGGAACAGGCACAATTGTCTAAGCCTGGAAGCACTGGAGAAGAAGAAGAAATTAATTAATATGTCTTTCTGCATATTATGTTTAAATGTACATTGCATACTGAATCTTGTTAGTTTTAACTCTACATAGTCTGACTTGGCAAATTTAAAATTGCATCCTGAACATTTAAATTCTCTTATTTGTTCAGCTACTTGTACATCTATAACAATTTTGACTCTTATGGGTTCCAATCCTTGAAATTCCATCACTTTTGTTTTATCTGTCAATATTCTCATTCCATTCTTAGTGGCAACTGGACTCACTTCACTTGCATTTTCTTCGACAATAATTATACCAGAGTAACACTAATTATTTTACCTCATAACTGTTCAAAGTTGTCCAGTATACATTTGTAAGAAAATGATATGACTTCACTTGTTTTTTTATTACTTTGTTATTGGTACTTATACTTTTGTATTACATAAATTTTTTGAAAAATTAATTAATCATCTCATTGGAACCTATTTGTTGCCACTTAATTACAGTACTGTCTCTAATTTAATTACACTATCTCAGAAACAGATAAACTGTAGGCTATTTTCTGTGGCAGACATTTCTCATTACATTCTTCTTTTTCTTGCCCATAAATGAAACAATACATCCCTTGTTGTGCCAGTAGCATGAGTAGAACAGAATGTGAAAAAGAAAATTTATTGAGATGTCACTTAATCTACAACAGGACACATCTAGTTCAAAGTAAAGAGAGTGACATCATATCATGCAAGAAACCCAAAACAAATTCTTGAGTACATAACACATAGCAGCAATTTGATTATAAATACAGAAATTGCAAAATTAAAAAAACAGAGTTTTCAAAAATGTTACAAGTTATTAACCATAGAGCATAGATATAGGTTCACAGAGAGAGACACAATAAAAAGACTACTATACACATAAGCATTCAGCCAGAAGACCTTTTTCTATAATAGACAGCACAAAAACACACACACACACACACATACACACATTCACACAAACATTAACATGTGTGTGTGTGAGCTGCATTTGTGTGGATGTGTGTGTATGTGGTCTGTTTCAGAAGAAGGCATTGTGACAGAAAGCTCATGTGTTTAGCAATATTTCTGTTGTACCTGTCTGTGACTTAACAACTCCGCCATGTGGTGAGTAGCAATCTTATCTTTTTCTTAATATAATCACTATTCCATCCTGGATTTTCCATTGTTTGATTTTTTAAAAAGGTGATTAAATAAGTTAACAAAGAAGAGAGGGACAAACATAATACTGTAGACACATAAAGTAAATACCTGGAAGACAGAGCTAAACAGGTAAAGCACATCCAAGGAAAAAAATTAATGTAGTGAGGAGTGACAGGGGAGGGCAGCAGTGTGGAGGTGCAGTGGAATACATTAGAGAAAGTGTTATAGTTCATTCAGTTACATAAAAGAAAATTTGAAAAGGTGATAACACAATAAGGAAACTTAGACAAATCGAGATAGGCAACGAAACACGCAAATAAGAAAAAGAAACTGCAGAAAAAAACAGTGAAATAACAAAACTATGATAAAAATAGAAATGTGTCAAGGATTACAGAGAGAAATATGACACAATGACTGTAATTAATATGAAAAAACAATTACAAGGAAGCAGAGATCATATATAAATGTCAAGAGATAGAAAAATTGTACAGAAGGAGAAAAAATAGCAAGCTTCATGGAAGCAAATAAAGCTACAAACCTAAAGAAATAATAGCAGGACATAATCAAAAAATACAATCTAAAATGTCATAAGATGGACTGCACAGAGACAGACTACACAATAGTCGAAATGTATAACAAAGTAATAATACGAAGAGTAAATTACAGAGGTAAAACTCACCAAACAAACTCATGGATCTGTTTACCATAGGCAAATTTCAACTAAGCACTAGTTTCCTTTCTTTTTTTCCCAGAATGAAATATTATTAGAAAGTAAATTCAAGTAAAATGGAATAAATACTAGTTAACGATGGAGAAGAAAACTACAATCACAGTATCCATTATCAGGAGAAACAATGTCTTTAGCAAGAAAAGAAAGTAAGAACAGGAAGTGTACAGAGTAGACAGGATCTTAGTTTGTAAAGTCCATGGTATTTATCTTCAGTGAAATCTATTGACATCATTACAGCCTCATCTTTATTGGACTGGCAGTAGATTTCTCCTCACAATTATTTACATTCTTCACAATTGAAATTATAAATATTTTATTGTATTTTTCACTTTTCTTGCATTTAACTGATTAATAACCTGAAATTAAGGTTATTTGCCATAGTTAGTTTCAGTGGACATTTTTGATAACTGGTGAGTAAGCAAATAAGTTTTCCCTTTTTTTTAGTCTGTCATTATTACATTGCACTTACATGGGAGATTTATGAACTTGAGGTACCATAGTTGGGAAGTCATATCATCATTACACACTGTCATGTTTCTGGTTCCTTATATTTTTATGTGCACATCTGTAAAATACCGTAATACAAGCACTGTTCCGGTCTACATGAATTTTTTGAAACATTGTATCCAGGTTCTTTTTAATTCAGTCAGGGGAGTTAATTACTGACAGTCCACACATTATCATGAGTCTCTGATTTCTTCCAGCCCAAAAGCTTCCCCTAGTTACTACTGATGATCAAAGTCTATGCTTCATCTTCTCACAGTTTTATACATCTTTCTCCTATTTCTTAAAGACTGCAACAACTAAAATGTGAAAGAAATATGCACTGCAAATTGTGGACTCTAGTATTGTTGATTGACAAATCCATCTGGTGATACTTCCCTGATTATTATACTCTTATATTTATTTACAAGCGACAAACAGGAAACATGTTGTGATAGTTATATCTCAACTGTTCATTGGACTGTTTTTCCTGAGACCCTTGTCCATTGATTTCACTTGTTTCTCACAATGTTTGTAACAAACTGATCATCTATTAATCATACACTTATATGTTTTTTCAGTGTCTCCATTCTTCTCAACATTGAATGGATTCTCCCTATCCTTCTTCACTCAGAGATGCTAACTTCTTTAGTTACTATTACCTTTAATATCTGCTTTCTCTCGTCCACTCTTCATTTATTTAAGTAAAGGATACATTAATCTTCAATAGAACCTTTATCAAGCTTTTGTAATTTTTATTTCCTGTACTGCATATTATACACATTTCGCTACTCTTTGCTACTGTGTAGAAAAATAAGTGTTTCTTTACTCTCTGCATCTTCTCTGTTCTCCATAAATCTCTAAGTACTCTGAGCATTATTCACACAAAGAAAACTTTCCTGCACCTGGTCTCTCCTCAGTCAAGGTTTGGACCCGTTATTCTTCAGTTACCATATTGAATATACACATATTACCGTTTCTTTAGGACCCACTCCATATAATCTATTCATTTTCCCTAGAGAACAAAAATATAAACAATCTTAACGATTTAAATTTAATTATGTTTATTGACTTTATATTTTGTGTAGGTGTCCTATCATTTGCTAGAGGGAGAATATGAGGCTAGCAATAGTTTAACATAGTTGACTATCAGAACAGTAATATATTGAAGCTAATAACTGTCTCCAAATTACTTTTGAGTTTTTGTGAAACTAAAGTTACTCAACAAAATTACTGTTCAGTTCCAGCTTTTTCCTCATTATCTAACAACCTTTCTTCCCGTTTTCTCACCTACATTGCCTACTTGATCATTTTATATAGTTCATCTTTGCAGTTCTGGCATTTTTATCATCACATGTACCTACAACATTTTTGAATTCAGCTCCATTCCTTTGTGACAGTTCAGTACGCAGATCTTTTCCTGACTTTCAGCCCTTCATTCTAGATCATCACTTTTGATTACAATCATTTAACTGCCACAAAAAACTGTTAATGTGCATTCATATGGTACTCTTCCATGTTGAGGGAACAATTAGCCAATTCAAAAATTAAAGAAAACTTCATTTCTGTTGTTTACATTCTTCTACCCGTTTTTACACCATTGTGAAATGAAATTTGATTTATATCTCCTGGGTCATTTTATCTTATCCTGTTTTTCCTCTCTATGTCATAAATTTAAATGAAGTGAGATGAAATTCAGGGTATCATCAACATAAAAAAGTGCACCATTTCTCATCAGGAAAAAAGATGTTCATTGTGAAATGTCAACCACTAATAATTTGGAAAAACGAAATTTGTTCCAAGTTCTTCCCCTTCATTGCTTCTCTGTACAACAATTAAATACTCATTCTGAGCTAATATTAAGCAATCAGTATCATATTTAAATAATTGTAGACATTACCTACTTCTTATATTGCAGTGGCTCCTTTACTGATTGACGGCTTTCTTTGTTGGACTCTCATTGATTTTCAGTTCTTGATTTGCAGCAGCCTTCCTTTGCATTTCACTTTATACTGTGCATCCAAATGACACATACTGAAGAAGTGATTATCTTTATTCTTTCCACTTTTGAGAACTGCTTAACATAAAAGCTTTTAGTAGAATGTTATAGCATAATAAGAGGATTGTGCTGTAATATAGAAATTCTCATAGTTTCTTTATTAACTGATATGGATTGTTCATTTTGCACATGTACTTGGAGTGGTGTTTACTATACATAAAACTGTTCCTCAGTATAATGTAAATTAAAAATACACAAAAGTGCTATTGTGAAACCTTACTTTCAAATTCTTTTTGGACTGTTGTATCTGATTCTTCGTATTCTATTTTACCTCATCTACGTGGTCAAAACTTTCTTCCCAAAGCCTGTTCTTTATTGGACTAAACGGGCAGAAGTCACATGGTGCCAGATCTATGCTGCATGGTGCATCACAAACCAACCCAATTATTTTGTCATTTGATTGTTGCCAAAAAGGTTTGTGGTAACACATTGTGATGGTGAATTTGGTTCACTTTCAAAGTCTTGTTTGGTCTCTCTCTAATAACTTCTTCACTAAACTGCTGGTGAGGCTCAGTGTAAAGCCGTAGATGATGCATCAATATTTCAGCAAATCAAGTAGAATCACCCCCTCGTCAACCAAAAGAAAAAAATACATGAACTGATTCATTAATTCTGTAGAGTAGAGATAGCATTCTACACACATTTGGGGAGTTACATCCTGGATTGGCTTTAGATGGTTCAGACAGATTAGAACAAACTTTCATATTTCTTTTTCTCAAATTGGACTGCATCTGCCAGGACACATATTTTGCACACACTTCCTGATACCCCAAAAAATTTCCACCACATTCTTTGTGGGTTTGTCACAATTCAGTAGTGCAATAAACCAATAAATTGTAACACATATGCTGCACATATCAGTTAGTCCAATCTCTAAAAATGCAAGTAGCAATCATAGTTGGTAGTACCTATAATGCTCTTTGTATGCAATGCTAGGTTTTGCTTCTGTAAACTTTTTCTTCCATCTATGTATATCTCTCCTGTCAACTATGTCATATGCATACACAATCTGTAGCCTTTTGTAGATGACAGATAGCTTGTGCAACTTCTTCTTCAAGAACCCAATAGCACTACATTGCTCCACTGCACACATGCAAAGCAAAATAATATGCTAGAACATGAAAACAGAGAAAGAGTCAGTCAAACTATCTGTGCAAGGTGAACTATTATGTTAATTAAGACTTAAATTATTGATTTAGTGGCAGTGCAACTGTCATGGGTACTATCCATTAATAATATTATTCTTCTCCCTCACAGTTAACTGTTCCATTCATTAGTCCAGTCACTTACGCACAAATTTTTATTCTTGAGTTGCTTCACTGTCTGGAATTTTAGGCCTTTGCTTTTTACTCATTCCTGTTCATCTATACCACATGCTTTTGTTAACATTCCACTCAAATACTATTATTATTCTCTATCTGGCATTAGGCGTGTTCTAACATGTGAATAGCCTATCTTTCTATTTGAATTAAAAAATTTTGTTTCACTAACACAATTATTTTCTTTCAGTTTGCAGTGACAGTGGTGATCGTAAGGTAAAGTAAGTGGTTTTTGTGTGTGTGTGTGTGTGTGTGTGTGTGTGTGTGTGTGTGTGTGTGTGTGTGTGTGTGTGTGTGCATGAGAGAGAGAGAGAGAGTAACAAGGGGTAACTGGAGTCAGGAAATAATCTTGCCTCTTTCCATCTGTGAATCTTTTACTCCTTTCTGAAAACCAAACTACACCAATGGAGTGTAGTTGCTAAGTTACTTTTGAGTTCAGGCATGTATCTTATTTTAGTGGATTAGAGTGCACAATTTTTTATGGCTTTCTGTATAAGAATGATAATATTCTTTTTGAAGCATACTGAGATATCTTCCAAATCAAATACTAATATGACCAATGAGCAACCAAAGAAATACATTCCTTGTCTTGCCACGAGCAGTTACCAATGTGTACCTGTACTTTTTGTCTTCTTTAAGTATAGTATCGCAGTCATATTACAAAAGAGTTCCATGACAGATACATATTTATTTTTAACTCAGAAAGACATTATAAACATCTTTTACAGTAAATATTAATTTCTTTAAGTTCTTCCCCAGCACAAAACAATCATAAAGAAAAGTAGAGGAGAACATTTTTCTAGTAATAGACTTTCACAAACAAAGATAAGTTCAGCCCAGACTAATATCATAAGTATCTTAGTTTTCAATACAGTTACATGATAATTTATTGATATTCTGGTAGACACATAATGGCAGAAAAAGAGTCTCATGGATCCCACATTGCATGGAAAATATTTGTCAACTCTATCTTCATACACTCAAAATTATCATCTGGGATCTGTAATCCAATTGTCAGACTAGTTTATACTTACAACAGATATTATTTAAAACTCTATAATTTGATACATCCATGCAGCCACTCATATTTGTAAATAATTCACACTGAAATGTAGGAGAAATGATAGCTCTCAGGAAAAGAAATAAATAATTATAGTTTGCCATCAGAACATTACTTAGAAATTTTTATGCAATGATTGTAATAACTGAAACATCGTGGAAAAACATGGTGAAATGATGAGAGAAAATTAAAACAGCCTGGGACAACGAAGTCCAGTTGCTTTTGATAAGTTTATGTTTATGATAACACATCTGTCAAACTAGAGTTCTCTTCTTCTCTAGAAAATGCTATGACTACGAAGTAATGTGTGACTGTAAATCTTGCAATTCTACATAATGACTTTCTGTACCTTACATTACAAACGCACAAATCTAGTGTGGTTTTACAGCTAGTGTTTAAATTACACCACACAGATTTCAGCTAAGGAGCTGAAAAGTTCATTATAACCATTTCAAATTATATAATCTATGAAAACAGTTCATAAAAGAACAGTCTTCAACATATTTTTCATGCTAATAATGTGCATGCACTATATTTTGTATGTAGAGATAAAAATATGAATCTTTATTCTCTGATACATTTAGTGAAACATTTCCGGCGAGCACTTGTAGCTAAAAAAATTATAACTATACAATGTTATCCTTAAGCAGTAGATATTTTGTTCTTGGTCATAATTAATAATTACTTATAGCTTACAACATTTCATTGAAAAACCGCTGTAAAATATTATTGTATGTGAGGAGACACAACTATGTAACTAACTGCTTGAAACGCTTCGATGTAAAATGAATTTTCTATGGTAAGCTGAGCAAACAATTGAAGATTTTGGTGAATACTCTGGTGTTTTCATTACATTGT
The DNA here is from genome assembly GCF_023898315.1 of Schistocerca nitens. Classification (NCBI taxonomy): domain Eukaryota; kingdom Metazoa; phylum Arthropoda; class Insecta; order Orthoptera; family Acrididae; genus Schistocerca; species Schistocerca nitens. Next base: position 554,746,046 of record NC_064615.1, on the reverse strand, counting down.
TGAAATGTCATATCAAACTCAACTGTCAGTTTTAAATGAGACAAATAATATTTAAATGCATTCTGTCTTATGCAGATACATGCACAGCTAAGAAATATGTAAACTGCTGTTCTTGCTATAGACCTGAGTGCTGCAGTTTACTGTGGCATGGATTACTGACAGTTACACACAACTACCCTCTCACACATTCCAGTTTTTACTGTCCTATGTTGGTTTCTTATTTGAAGTCTCTGGAAGAACAGAAGCAAGAAAACAAAATATGAAATTCTACTAATGCATTCTAGTCATTTCCTGCAAGTTTATTCATACTACAGTTATGTCTCACCTGAAATAAACACACCAGCTTTGTATTTTTTTTAATCTAAAATCTTTGCTTCTTCTTTTCAGTTAGTTCACAATTATAATTAAATATATACTAGAGAACAGAATAAACATAAAACAACACTAACATATTGACAATATTATGAAAAGGATAGTTGCTACTAACATATAGCAGAGATGCTGAGTCACAGATAGGTACAACAAAAAAAAAGAGTCAAACAAAGTTTTCAAACAAACAGGCCTTCATCAGAATTAGACAAAAAAAAAAACACACACACACACACACGCACGCACACACACACACACAAGTGTGGACACACACAAACACAACTCACAAACATATGACCACAGTCTCTTTCTGCCGATCCACCCTGGATTTTCCATTGTTTACTACTTACATTATAGATAGAAAATCTTACTTTAAGAAACAGCCTTTTTTTCTACATATGCAAATACATGCTGTAAATCACAGTGAAGTACATGACAGCAGATATTTCTCACTGTCCCACATATTAGGGTTTCTTCCCTTTCCACTCACATATGGAGTGCAGAAAGAATGACTACTTAAATGCCTCCGTGCACTCTGTAATCAATCTACTCTTGTCTTCATGGTCCCAAACAGTAACTGTTGTAGTATATTTCTAGATTTCTAACTTAATACTGCTTCTTGAAACTTTGTAAATATGTGCTTGTAGCATAGTTGGTGTATATCAACAAGTGTCAGCCAGGTCCTTTGTATGCATTCAATATCCTTCATTGGTCCTGGTTGGTAAGGTCCCCACAAATGTAAGCAATATTTTGCACTACTCACATTTTCCAAGTTTTCTATCAATAAACAATTGTTTACCTCCTGCTTAAAAAAAACCGAACCTCTGCAGCTATTCCATTTCATATCTCTATAAATTGGTATGATCACATATTTGCAAGAGTTGATTGAGCTTAATATCAACTCACTGATATTGTGGCTGGAGTCAGTGACATTTTTGTCTTTGCAAAGAGCACAGTTTTAAATTCTGAACATTTCGAGCAAGATGACAACCTTTGCACCACTTGAAAACTCATTAGGACCTGATGAATTTTGATGCAATATTTTTCATACAGTATTTTGTTATACATAGCTGCATTGTCTGCAAAAAGTCTAAGACTAATATTAATGTCATTTACTGAGTCATAAATTTATGAATGGCAAGGGATCCAGCATATTCCTCAGGCCACACCTAAAGTTGCTTCTATGCCAGTTAGTTAATCTCCATCCAAGATGAAATGCAGCACCCTCCCTACCATGAACTGCTTAAACCAGTACAAATCTGGTTCACCTGTATGTCAGTACTTTTCTTAATAAGCATGGGTGAGGTACTAAGTCAAATGCTTTTCAAACGTCATGAAGTACTGCATCTACCTGATTACTATGGTCTAGGCTTTTAGCGTTTCACATAAGTAAAGGATAAGATGGGTTTCACATGTCCAATGTTTTCAGAATACATGTTGACTGACATGGAGGACATCACTCTGTTTGAGATAATCTATTATATTCATACCAAATAGGACCAACAGTGGAACTAGAATGTACAGAAAGAAGGGTTGCAGAATGATGACAGGTTTTTTTGACTCACAGGAGAGTATCACAGAAATTCTGGAGACTCTGAACTGGTACATGCACAAGGATAGACACAAATAATCCTCCACAAGCCTACGTACAAAGTTTCAAGTACCAGAATTAAGAGAAGAAATTAAAGATATTCTTCAGTCCACTAGGTATCACTCCCAATGGACCCTTGAAGAAAACATAAGACTAATTACAGCACACATTAAGGCATTTAAGCAGTCATTCTTTCCTCAGTCCATCCATCATTTGAATAGGAAGAAATCCAAACATTTAATACGTCTCTATGATCCTCTATCTGCATTTCACCATGGTTTGCAAAGCTTGTATGTGGGAGAACATTATGCCTCAGTGCAGGCTGTGATCTAAGATTCTGCAACAGATGGTTTTCAGTGATACTGGACAGTAATTTTGCAGATCACTTCTGCTAACATTCTTTAAGATTGGTGTGATCAACGTTTCCAACTAATGAGCACAGTTTTTTATTGGATGTGTCTGTGGTATACTACAATTTAGAACAAGGCTAACTCAGTCACATATTTTGTATATAATCTGATAGAGATTTCATCAGGTTCTAGAGCTTTGTTCAACATTAGTGATTACAGCAGTTTCTCAAGGCCTTTGACTCTAATATCTGCACCACTCATCTTTTCAGCGATGTGAGAATTACACTGAGACAGTACTCCTGAATTCTCATTTGTAAAGAAACATTTGAAAAGAGGTTTCTATATTTTTGTTTTCCTACATCTACATCAGTACTCCACAAGCCACTTGATGGTGTGTGGTGGAGTGTACTTCTTGTACTACTAACAGACAGCCCCCCACCCTTCCTTGTTCCACATGCAAATGGTGCATGGGAGACTGATTGTCAGTAAGTCTCTGTATACAGTCTAATTTCTCAATTTTTTTGTGGTGACCATTTTGCAAGATGTACGAGCACATATGTGGGAAGAAGTAATATGTTTTCTGACTCTTTCCAGGAAGAGCTCTATTGACATTTAAGTAATAAACCTCTCGGCAATGCACAATACCTCACTTGTAGCATCTGCCACTAGAGTTCGTTGGTCATTTGTGTAATGGCCTCACTCAAAGTAAACAATCGTGTGATGGTATGTGCCATTCTTTGTTGGATATTTTCTATATCTCCTATCAGTCCTATCTGGTAAGGGTCCCGGGCTGATGAACAGTACTGAAGAATCAGTCAAACAAGTGCTTTGTAAGCTGCTTCAGGATGCTTCCTACAAATCTCAGGCTGGCATCTGCCCTTCCTGTTATTTATTTTATGTGGTCATTTCACTTAAGGTCCTGGACTCCTAGATATTTTACATTATGTACTATTTCCAGCAATTTTTTATCAATAGTGTAGTTGTACAGCAGCAGATATCTTTTCCTATGTGAGCACAATATGTTACATTTATTTATATTCAGGGACAACCACCAGAGATTGCACCATTCATCAATCTTCTATGAGTAATTTTGCAAATCAATACTGTCTCCTGGACTTGCTACTTTCTTATAGACAATCACATCATCTACAAACAGTGTTAAAGAGCTTCCAATGCCCTCTAACAGATCATGTATATACATTATAAACAGTTGCTTTGCCACCCTCAGTTTGAGTGCTTGTGCCATTCAGGAATTTTTAACTTTGGTGGCACTGACAGCCTTTACATACAATCAGACTGTTTTCGAGTTTTGTGAGTGATCTTTCGATAAGAATCTGTTACAGTAGTTGTCGGAGGCTTCATGCATTGTCCTTTTGTCAACCTAATGTTTTTCATTTAGCATCTCTCTATTTATAGTCTTACACTTTGTCCTACGTTATTGTCCCACAGTCTCTGTCTACTTAGAAGTTTCTTCACAGAGACCATATACCACAGAGAGCCATTAGCATCACAAATTATCCTAATAGATACTCATTTATCCAATGCTTGGCCAACTAGTCTTCTAATTTTGAACCACAGTTCATCTACATCAGGGCCAGCCACAGTCTGCCAAACTTCATGCATGCAGCATGAGTGGACCATGTGTGGGGCAAAGGTCTGGCCTGTCACATGGCTTTGCATGGTCCTTCTTGGAGGTACCCGGTGCAGTGCAACATTTCACTTAGCATTGTGATGTGGTATTTTTTCGTTGGCATAACTCTCTCAGTTCGACAGAATCCTGATGTTAGCACTGTTTACATGTCACTATTTGTTTGTGGTACGAAGGACATTCACAGGTCCAGTGGGTGTTTGCATAAAAAGAGACAGCCTGACATTCTAACATCACATTCCTTTAAAATAAATGGGAATGACAGAAGAAAGGGATGAGAATTCTCAATTTGTGTAAGCAAATGGGTACTGCATATTTGCTATGAAATGACATTACAATACCATGCAGAAAGGTTTTAGTTGACAATGAAAGAGCAAAAAATTACAACAATCAACAGGTGGGATACATTGTTCTGTACACCAAGAAGCATTTTGTGTTAAATTTGTAGACATTAAGCACATGAAGAAATTAGTGGTACAAATAGTAAAATTTCTGGAGTCACACACATTATTCCATTGACAGTTGCAACAGTTTTCAGTGGAACTGAATGAACTATATGGAGCCTTCATACATAAAAACAAAGCACGTTGGTCAATTCACAGTGCATACCTGAAAATGGTTTTTTGATTTCAAACTCACAATTGTTGAGATTATGAAGGAAAACGGATTGCAGGAAAAAAAATTGGAACATCTTGGACAGAATGCAGACTTTGCATTTTAAATGGACTTGACTGCATACTGTCCACAGTAAGACTTCTTTCTGATTTGATGGGGTACAACACTACTATCCCTTTATCTGGTTTACTGAACATGTAAATCTTTCTGCTTGTTATAGTTGCTCATTGTACTCGAGTATTCATTGTTGATGCAACAGTGCCATGATCACTAATACAGTGGACATCCACAAAGTGATAAAGCCCTTAGGCCTAATATATATCCATCATGAGTGAACTTCCAGATTGTCTGATCTAGTCATTTTCCTGTCAAATCATTCAGCTGCTGCCCATGTACAACTGCGCAGTATTTTTTTCTTCTTTTTACCATCATCAACCCTTTGATTAACTTAAAGCTGTCCTCCATCTTTTATTATCTCATGATATTCGTCCTCGATTTTCCATACCTACTATGTCCAACATCCTTAATAAAATTACAACACAATGAAGACAGCATTCAATGACAGTCAGAATTGGCATGAAGTGCACTTTGTCCTTGAATATGTAAAATAGTCAAAATTGAATGGAAGCAGAATCGTGGCCTATCAGTGGTCCAGTTTATTGTTCTGTGATTTTGCTGTTCACATAGGCTGGGATTCCATGACTTTCATGGAATATGGACTCAATGTGCTCAGATGGGCTATGTTCATCAACAAGTGACTTTACACGGCTAGTGCCCAGGAGGACAGAGTGCTGTTACTCAGAACATGCAGCCATGTCACATAGCTTGAAGATGAAATGGTTTTGTTTGCAACTAGACAAGTATCCACACAGACTGTCAGCATTAATACCATTGTTGCAGAGAGTGGTGCACAAACAGTGGTGCATCATATGATAACACTGGATGCATGAGTGGCACCACATCACCTATCTCGATAAGTCCCAGTTCTGTGCACAATGTTATGATGAAGGTCTATGTGCAGAGACTCTGAGGAGAATGAACATGACCAGACTGCAGTCATCATTGTCACAGTGCCCATCACCTAGCCGAATGGGTACACAGCATGATCATCTCTGGTTCATGTAGCCAGTAATTTGGAGTGTAGTCATTAGATTATGATATGGTAAGATCAGTGGCTGTCTCCTGTTTTTAAAGTCGTTGTGCAGTTGTCAGTCATAGTGTGAAACTACACCTTGCCTGCGCTGTTCTGACATACCCTGATACAGAGTGTGTTTGTCCAGTATATTTTCCAAGTCTCACACACTGAAAACATCAGGTCAGAGGTTCCTGAGAGACTGAGAAGCTCCATTCACCAGCTTTTATGATTGATGCACTCAGGCACATAGTCAAAGTAGCATGGAATAGCATATCGATATGTGTCATCCAAGCTCAGTTCAACTTGATGCACAACTGGGTTGGAGCCTTAGTTTCTGTCAGAAATGACAGCTCTGGGTATTAAGATTCACATCATATATAAGGTGTACCATGACAGGTACAGGGATTAGTGACCACAATGTCATTGTACTGAGATTGAATAACATAATATCCAAGTCCACCAAAAATAAACGCAAAATACATCTATTTAAAAAAGCTGATAAAAATTCACTTGATGCCTTTCTAAGAGACAGTCTCCACTCCTTCCAAACTAACTATGCACATGTGGACCAGATGTGGCTTAAAATGAAATACATAGCACTGGCAGCAATTGAGAGATTATACTAAATAAATTAATAAAAGATAGAAATGATCTCCATGATACACAAACAGGTCAGAACACTGTTGCAGAAGCTATGAAAAAATCATACCAAATTTAAAAGAAGACAAAATCCCCAAGACTGACTATATTTTGCAATAGCTTGAAATGCAGTATCAGCTTCAATGCAAGAAGCTTTTAATAGTTGCCATAATGAAATTCTGGTTCAAAATCCAGCAGAAAATCCAAAGAGATTCTGGTTGTATGTTATTACCTTTATTACATTTATTACCAATTCCATGTCATTCACCAGCCACAACTGGACAGACAGTGTCAAGATAAAAAATCATCAAAATACATGAATACAACTCTACTATGATAGTAATTTAATATCGTAAGACATATTTAAGTTATAAATTAGATTACAATAATGTCACAGCTATAAAATAGATACAAGTATATAATGAAATTAAATATAACAATTGCTGTTGGAGCCATGGAACTGAGATCCAGCTCAAGTAAACACTATGCTATTACTAGAGAAGAATTCTTCAATATTGTAGAAGGGTTGCTCTTTTAGCTTACACAAAATGGTAGGTTTAAACTGTTCCCATTGTAAAGATTGAATGTGATCAGGTAGAACATTAAACAATTTTAGGGCCATCATTGGGAAGCTGTTTTGTGTCTTTGCTAATCGCCACCTTGGCATGTTGATACTGTCTTTGTTGCGAGTGCTGTATTTGTAAACTTCATTTCTCTTCCTGTAAATATCATGGTTTCTGTTTATGTGGAAGAGGCAGTTCAATATATACTGGCTGTAAAAAGTCAGAACACGTAACGTGGTGAAAATTGGTTTACAGTGGTCTGTTTTTTTGCTTGAAGTAATGATCCTCATTGCTTTCTTTTGTAGTAAAAGCACATTCTTGCAGCCTGCAGAATGGTACCAAAACAACAGCTCATAACTGATGTTGCTGTGGAACATTGCATAGTACACAGTTAGAAGGTACTGTTCTGGTACTATACTTGTCAGTTTCCTCAAGAGGTACAGGACTCATGAAAGTTTGGAACATACATGTTTGGTGTGCTGTTGCCATGTTAATTTAGTATCAATGAGAAAGCCCAGAAGTTTAACATCTGCTGTGTTACCCAGTGCTCCAGTATTGCTGAAGCTGCATATCATCCTCTGAGTTTTTTCTTCATTAATTTTCATTTTGTTTATGATAAACCAGGCCTTAGCTTCATTGAAGAAGACTTCTGCTCATTGGACTGCCTGTTCAACATTCTCTCCTTTTGAGAACAAGGTTGTCTCCTTGCACATAGACAATCTGTCATCTGTTTCTCAGGTAGGATTCAAGAGATTGCAGGACAGATTCCCCTGTACCATATGTTTTTAGGTTTCTGAGCAGGGCCTTATGTGGAATGCAGTCAAATGCCTTACTAAGGTCACAAAGTACTAGTGCTATAGACTCTTTGTCATCAAAACCCTGACTTATGTTTGCAACTAAGTTAAGTACAGCTGTTGTTGTTAACCTGCCCTTCCGAAAGCCATGTTGCGCATCATAAAAGAGACTATTTGCTTCAAAGTAACTTAATAGTTGTTCTTTCATTATTGATTCCATCACCTTCACTAGTAGTGGTGTTATAGATATGGGCCTGCAGCTTGACACTTCATGTGGACCGCCTTTTCTGTAAACAGGCACTGTGCGTGCTACTTTCAGGAAGTCTGGTAATTCTCCTGCACAGAGGCTGTTATTTACTACTACTGCTAATGGCTGTGCAATTTCATTGATTATGGTTTTTAAGATAGTACAGGACATGCCATAAATATCAGGGCTTCCTGAAGATTTGTAGCTTTTTACAATTTTTATTATTTCTTTTGGATACACTCTCTTGCACATTATCATGCTGCATTTAATCTCAAATTTCACAGCAGCTGCAGGATCCACTCCAAAGTCAGGAATTTCATCTACTGTGTTTTCCAATATTTTTATAAAATAGTGATTAAACTCATCTGGACTGCAAGAATTAGAGCAAGAGGTGGGCTTTTTCCTGTTCTCATTAACCAGGTCCCATGCTGCTTTACAAGTATTGTGAGCTTCTTCAATAAATCTGGCATTGCTTTCCTTCTTTGCTTTTTCTACTTCCTTTCTGTAGATCTTTTGGTCTCTAAATAACTAGAGTACAGTCTATCCTTAATATCTATATCTTTATCAGCTTTGACCTTGTCACTTAGTATTTGGACAATACATTTTATTTTGACTAGTCTTGGAGTATACAGCTCTTTACTTTGTTAGTTTTTCTCTACATTTTGATTTAGCATTTGAATATCTCTTGGGTTTTAATGGGAAATGTTCATCAAATTTCACTTTAAGGGTCTGGAACATGTGATTGACTGCAGAATTTGGTGGCAATTCATCAATTATTTGGTGCCAATCTATGGAAGACACAGTAGTTTTGAAATCATCTAAGCTTTTCTTTGTAATAACTCGCATTCTGAATACATAATTTGAATGCCAGCTGGGAATTCGTTGTGTACTTACTGAGTTTGTCCATAACTTCATGATTACTGCATGGTGATCTGCTAGTATAGGGTCCACCACACTTACTTTGTAGTCCCAACTATTTAGGTTTGTCACAATTGTGTCAAGACAAATAGCTCCTCTTGTTGGTAGAGAGTTCACTACAAATAGCCCATAGCTGCTTACTAAGTTCATGAAAGCTCTTTCTTTATCATTACCTTCCCCAGTATGAATGTTGAAAAGTCTCCACAAAAAGCAATTTTTGTCCATAAATGCACTAGGTGACACAGACAGCTTTCCAACTAGTTGAGGAAATTTTCAAAAATTCCATCTGGGGAATGGTAGACAGTCCCAAAGCAGCTAATTCTAGGTCTAGATCTACACAAAATTTACTTAAATCAATTTTATTGGCACTGAATTTACTATTTACATACACAGCCTCACCACCATGGATAGTAGTTTCTCTACACCATGCATTCACAATTTCTAAACATTCAATATTTCTGTAGTATTCTGTCTGTGGTTGGGCTAGCCAGTGTTCACATATACATAATACATCAGCTCTCACTTCATCAACAAACAGTGACAATGTATCAAGTTTTGTTCTGAGGCACTGCACATTTACACTTGCTATGACAGCATTTCCTTCAATGACATCATTTCCTTTTTCATTGGAATGTTCTTGGTCTTGGGAGTTTATCACGCTGGTGCACAGGGCATTGTCCAGAATAAAAAATGTCTTATCACAATGTTCTTCAGCCATATACTGTTGTACATTATTTTATCTTTTAGGCCAAAATCAACATCAATTTTGAAGCTATTATTTATTCCATTTGTTTCCAGTTTTTCAAGTGTAACATTGTTGTGATTTGGGAAAGTGTTCTGTAAGAAGTTAGTTACAGTTTCAGCTGTGGTCCCATCTCTTAGCTTGCTTAGGTGGAACCAGACTTTTTTGTCACCATGCAGCATTCCTTTTTCATTCCCAATACCTATTATGGCTTTATTTCTGTTTTTAGTACTGGCATTCACAAACGTTTGTATAGTGGGTCTCAAACACTGTTCACCAGATTTTCCATTTTGTAGCACAGTCTTGTAAGACGTTTTGTTTTCTTTTTCTGTGTCTTCAGTGGTTTTGGCCAGTGCATTTTCTTGTTTTGCTACAGTCGAATTTCTTCTGCCTCCTCGCTTGTTTTTCACTTATTGCCAGTCTGTATTGATACCTTATGAAGAGTTTACATTCATCAGATTGTTTACGTTTGTATTTGGTTTGTTTTTAATTGGGGGGTTGAGTTTCACTGACACACTCATTGTTTACATTGGTACTAGATGCCACTCTAGCAATGTTTGGGTCTTCAAAGTTATTTCTCATTGGAAAATTACCACGTGATGAATTTGCAGACTTTTTGCTGCTGTTGTGATTGGTGATGGTGGTAGGTGCTGCTCCTCTGACAGACTCCAGACCAGTATTTGAACTTTGCCTCAGATTAGCAATGTTTACTTCTTTATTTCTGGCTATAATACAAGGCATGTTGTTTTCTGCACACTGTCTTGCTGTGTTTCTCAATGATTGAGATGCTTCTTCACTTTGTGGTACCAATATTTCTAACTTAGAGTTTGTGGCAATCACAGTGTCTAGTTTTTCCTTTATTTGTTTGTTATCACTGGTACGTTTTTTCACAATTTGCGTAAGATTATTCACTGTTTCAACTAGATCAACACTCCATTGCTGCTTAGAGTACAAGATTTGTTCATGTTTCACTGTATTATTGTCTTCTGAGATTTTGTCAGCTAACCTCACCTCACAGTTGTCACAAACGTATTTTAAGCAACCTTTGAGAACTTTAAAATGTGATCTTCCTCGCCAGTGACAAAACACAATTAATATCTTCACAATATGACAACAATGGTAATGTTAATGATTAGAGTGTTGCTATAACTGAGTTGCTAAACACAAATTTACAAAATTCCTTCATCAAAGAAGACAAAGTAAAAATTTCTGAATTTGACTCAAGTAAAGCTGCCAACATGAGGAACTTAGAGTTAGATAGTCTCAGCGTGGCAAAACAACTTAAATCTCTTAATAAAGGCAAGTCTTCCAGTCCTTAGTGTTTTCTAGTTAGGTTCCTTTTAGAGTATGCTGATATAATAGCTCCAGATTTAACAATCATATATATCTGTTCACTCACTGAAAGATCAGTACATAAAGACTGGAAAGCTGCACAGGTCACACAAATGCTCAACAAACAAAATGGGAGTAATATGCTGAATTACAGACCTATTTATTGACATCAATTTGCGGTAGGATTTTGGAACATATGCTGTGTTTAAACGTCATGAATCATCTTCAAGAAAATAGTCTATTGACACGTAGTCAGCTCATATTCAGAAAATGTCATTCTTGTAAAATGCAACCAGTTCTGCATTCATATGAGTATGAGTACTATCAACAGTGGATCTCAAATTGATCACATATTTTTATATTTCCAGAAGACTTTTGACACTGTTCTCACAAGTGGCTTCTAATCAGACTGTATGCCTATGGAGTATCATCTTAGAAGTGCAACTGGATTCATGATTTCCGGTTATAAAGGCCACAAATCCGAAGAAATTGATGGGAAGTCATAGGGTAAAACAGAAATGATATCTCACATTCCCCCACAAACTGTTACAGGCCCCTCCACTGTTCCTAATCTAAATAAACCATTTAGGAGACAATCTAAGCAGCCCTCTTAGATTGTTCACAGATGATATTCTTGTTCACCATCTAGTAAAGTCTTCAGAAAATCAAACCAATTGCAAAAGATTTCAAGACTAGAACTGCAGAAGGTGCTTTGTGCCAAAGTTGATAGTTTTCTGTAAGGAAAAAAATGGACATCTTTGTGAGAAATGCATATTTATTTGTAACGAATAAAAATTAACTCTTTACATGATTTTAAAAATGTTGACAAAGATACAAGAGTTATATGGCTGTTTCAAAATAGCTAATAGATTGAACTGCTATGAGACAGCATGGACTTTTTGAGTTAACAGTTGTTGGAAAGAGTCCTTGTTGTTTTCATTCATATAGTCAATCATGGAGGAAAGATCTCTTTGTTTGTTGATGCCAATGGAACTACAGCTTGAAGTTTTTTTTCCAATTTCACAGCTGCAATGTCTTTCATTGTCTTGCCTTTCTTCAATACATAAAAATTCTCCCAATCACAGATATAAGAAAAGCAATTTTTTGGGGGACACAGTGCCAGGCCATTGTTTTGTTATTCTGATCAAAGAAACCTGAGTGATATCAGTTTCTTCATACCAATCCAATCAGAAGCTTTTTTCTCAGTCATAAAAATGATCATACATATTCAAGACTCAGAAAGTTTCTGAAGGTCTAGCTTGCTTGATCATGTTGTCAAGATCTTCCATTACCTGTTTTTTGACTGTCTTGCTACATTTCTCTATAAGAGTGAAATTGTGATCATCAACTGAAAAACAGTGCCCAGACAATAGGAAGTTCTGCCCTACTGACTTCTAAAAACCCCTTTCTACTATGTACATATACAAAAATATTAACATGTGATTTATTATTTGACTGATCAATTGTCACTCCACACAACTAGATACATGTTTCTATTTGGAAGTTAGCCAGAGTTTAGAGCCTGCAGAATACAAGAGGCTATCTCATTTCCTCCACTATCTCCACAGGATACAGAGGAATGTTCAATATGAGTCATCGGCTTTGACATGTGACATAGGAAAATGTGACAAATGTGGCAAACAATATTGTGACTACAACATGATGTTATTGGAGATTTTTTCAATTGGGCTAAGGCAGAGATCAGTCTGTCACCACAACCAGTTTTATTTATTTTGTTTTCAAATTTGTTGACTTCATCAACTTACAACAAAACTGTGAATATATGTACCAAAAGAAGACATGACAGCACCCACTTACATTACGTTAACTTGCCAAAGCTGACAATTTATACTGAACATTCTTCTTTATATTTCCATGCTCCTCATGCCACATGCACATTATGCCATCATTCGTATTGGTAATGGAATGTTGCAGTTATAGCAAGAGAGTTTATGCAAATAATATATTTTACCATGCCTCAATTTAAGCAAAGGAAAAGCTTTTGCAAAATACATACCAATGGTGCAATGTTGGCTGTGGGGTTATGTGCTGGATACTGTGTCACTTTTCAATGCAGAAGAGCCACTCTTAGCTTTTCTATGGTGTAACTTGAGCATCTCTTTAGCTGTGGTGATTGTATGGGGTCACTAGCTTTTGACTGTATGTTTAAATAATCACACATTTTGCAAGTATCACTCTTTGGTCATCTTAACAATAGCTTAGGAAAGCTGTTCTAGAATATTTTTTGATAGAACTTATGTGATACACAACTGTCAGGATACTTTTCCTTGAAGGCAGTACACATGGAGTATAAGTCACCACTAAGGTATTTCCTTTCAGATTCAAAATGATCATAATGAACAACATTTCTGGGTAATAAGTTAATGTGATTTTTTAATTGAATTCTGTTCCATTCAGTAAATCTGAATTTTTAGGACCTTCAGAGCTATCTTTGAAAACTACAGAAACTGATTTTCTTCATAACAGTTATTTGAGTTTATTAGCAGAAATTCCAGTGGTATTTGATGTAGCTTTGCATACTCTTTTGAGGTCTCCTGTCCCATCTGTAAGTGTGTAGCTGAGGGATAACTGTCTTATATTCTCTGTGTCTTCAGTATAGGTCCAAAGGCATCATCTTTGAATAGCAAGGACAACTATAAGTGCCATCAGATAATTGCCTTTTTAATTCAAGATAAGTTGGTGGTATTCTTCAAAGAGCTGCATTTTCATATCAATGATCTCTCTGCAACTCTGCTTACACTTGCAAAATACCTAAACACAAAACCAAAATCAAAAATATACATAAACTGCTAAATTAATATGTGAGTATGGTAAGCAAGAAATATAAGTTTATTTCTGCTGCAAAAAACAACAGAACTAACCTGTAAAGGTGGCGGTTGTTTGGCAGCAATTTCCCTCCTGACCTGTTTCTTCTGTGTGTGTTATGACTTCCCACTAGCTGGTAGTCTTGCCTTTTGCTATTTTGTTCTAAAAGTAATTTTCTTAACACTTTTTTCACTACCAAAAGCAGTGGTGATCATACTAATATTATCATTATCCTCATCCATCATTTTAAATAACAAGTAGTAACTCTGGTAAGAAAACAATAGGACAAGTTGAAGATTATGGGATAACTTTGACTACTGACTACTGCTCGGCTAGTGGCAAACAGCTGTAGCATGTAGATCCAGTAGCAGACTAGGTCTATTTAAACATTGCTAACATTCTGTTAAGAACTGTAAGAACTACAAGGAACAATGGTGGTGCAACAGTTCCTTAGCAGATCTTTGGTACGAAGACAGAGATTGGTTAGCAATGACCAAACCCAGAAGTTAAAAGAATGGCACATAGCTACTTTAGCATTTCCAATCTTCTTTTACACAAGAGATCTGTATGGTCTGAAAAGTGGCAATTAACTCCAAATAACAAAAAGTTTGAGACAATCTACCTGAGTACAAAAAGGAATCCATTAAATTTCAATTACACAATGCATCACGCAAATATAAGGCTGTTAATTCAATTAAATACATAAGGACTACCACTATGAGTAACTTAAATTGAAATGAACACGTAGGAAATATTGTGAGGAAGGTGGGAACCAAGTATCATTTAACTGGCATAAAGCTTAACAAATGCAACATATCTATTAGACTAACTACACAACACCTGTCCATCCTCTTATGGAATATTGCTTTACTAGATAAGATTGATGAAGGCCACCAAAAAGTTCAAAGAATGGCAGTTCACTTTGTATTATCACAAAATATGGGAGACAGTGTCACAAATAGGATGTGTGAGTTGGGGTGACAGTCATTAAACCAAAGTCATTTTTTCACAAAATTTGAATCACCAACATTCTCCTCTGAGTGTGACAATAATTTGCTGAATACATCTACACATGGAAAAGTAATCATTGTGATAAAATGAGAGAAATCATAGCTCACACTGAAAGACATAAACATCTGTTTTCCTTGAACACTTTTCGAGAGTGGAACAGCAGAGAAAAAATCTGAAGGTAGCTCAGTGACCCCTCTACCAGTAACTTCAGCATGAACTGCAGAGCAGCCATATAGATGTAGATGTAGATATAGCCCCAAAACACTTATGTATTCCATCATGTTTCTACCTATTATACTGTAAATACCCAATAAGTTGCTATTTTCTACTCTTCCTGGTAATTTAATCATACTGAATAGGAGTGTATTTCTATATTTTGTACTCATGGTGTCCTGCAGCTTGCATGAAGTCAGTAAGTGACCTTGTATATACATTTGTGCTGTACCAAGAAGAGGAGCAAGGTGTAAGCTACTCAGTGTTGCACTGAAAAGCACAGGCAGATTGAAGCTGCATTGCAGGCCAGGCCATAAGATAAATTCAGACAGCTCACTTGGCAGGGTATTGCCCATACCTGGATCTGAATCCTGCTACAGCATGCAGCTTTAATCTGTGAGATGAGCCAACTTCAATGGAAAACCCTGCACACAGATCTGAGGTTTCAACATTGATTAAAATTCTTTCTCACCAACAACTGCAAGAAGACAACAGATTAATTCCTTAGCAGAGGAGTTGGATACAAACATACACAGAGAGCTTGATTTGGAGGGGGGGGGGGGGAATTGTAATGGTAAAAAATAAAGTTCTGATTATAAATTTTTTTCATTAGCATATGGGTGTGGGGTATTGATGCCTGCTGTTACAAATCAGTCATTGTGTGTATCTGTCTATACATAAAATGGATAATGTGTAACTACAGACAGGTAAAATCTGTAATTAATGGACATATGATAATTCACACGTCATAATGTCTGCTGTGAAGATGATCATAGAGTGTGTAATCACACAACAACATACATTTTCTCATCTACAACATCTGCTTTAACAGATACTCTGATTGTGTTGTATTTTTATTGTTTTCAGAACTGTTACTATGTACTGTCACGTATAAGTATGGAACACGTCACGGAAGAGTTGCAAACTGTATACCTATAAGTTAGATAGATTGATACATACATACATACATTCAGGTTGAAATATTCAGTAAAATAAGAAATTTTATAAATATTAAATCACTATTCTAGTACTATGTTTTTACATGAATCCATAGGCATTAGGGGTAATAGTTTACAACTTGTTTCACTATATATCTGCCAATCAGTCATTTTACAATATGAATAACTTAATAATAAGATTCTAACAATTACAGTAACCAAATGAACTAAAAAAAATCAGTTATATATAAAAAAACTAAACTCTGGCCAAAGAGGCCTTGGAAGGCCCAACGTTACTGACCGGTCGCTGTGTCATCCTCAACCCACAGGCGTCACTGGATGCGGATATGGAGGGGCATGTGGTCAACATACCATTCTCCCGGCCATTCTGTCAGTTTACAAGAGCATAGCCACAACTTCTCAATCAAGTAACTCCTAAGTTTGCCTCACAAGGACTTGCCGACAGCACTCGGCAGACCGGATGGTCAACCATCTAAGTGCTTAACTTTGGTGATTTGGTGGGAAACAGTGTTACCACTGCAGTGAGGCCATTGGCAATCAGTTTCATATACTTTTGGGTAAATTATTCCACAGAAGTACACCCTCATACCTTACATTTCTGTGCACTCTGCATAGCTTTTGATCAACTATAATACATAATTAAAGTATTAGATTTGATGACGGTGATTGTCTTCAATTTTTGTAAGGAAACACAAGTTTTCAGTAGAAAATACACTGTTACATGAACAGAGACACATGGTACTGGCAACTTATTGAGCTACGGAAAAAATGTCTGATTAACAATTGGAGATGCCATTGTTTCATTGGTCTAACCTTTCATTACTGCAGAATATGTATTTTCCAGTAAGATTAGCCTCAGGAAGGAATGCAGGGTGGGATTACTGAGTGCATAAGTGCGAAGTATGCACATTTTAATACTTGTGTCTCACAGATTACTAACAATGTTAAAAGTATAGCACAAACTGCTCAGTTCACTTAATAACATATCATTAAACACATCACACTGTAGAGAGTTGTTGTTGTTACCTCTTGGTTCATGGGTATAATGTCAGTCCTGATGTCATCTATCACTGAGCAAAAATATATATACATATTTTATTCAGAACTGTTTAGTTTGTGTTACGTCAACTTATCAGCTTGCAGTTAGTAGTAACAACCACGTTGAGTTCTGCTTCTACCTGTTATTATTTAACTTGACTCATTCTATATCCCTTGAGGCTTTCCTCCATGATGGCATTTATGGAATACGGTGTTCAAAACAGTGAATGAAGAGAAAATTTAGCATTGGTTTTATCAGGAAACATTACTCTCATAAAACTTTCTGATTAGTTTGAGATAAATTATGGATAAAGATCATGAAAAGAAACAGACCAAGAGTAGAACACTGGGGTACACTTATTGCTTGCCCAGTAGACACTTTCACCTACTTTTGAAGTGGTTACAACTCTTTGTACCCATTGATATTTTTCATGAATTTATGCTACAGTAGTTTTCCTAAAGATAATGCATGGTCAACAAGGCTGAAGGCCTTTCTAATATCAAGGAATATATCTGTTGTGTGTTTTCCTGCACTCAGTAGGCTATAGATTTAATATCAAAATCAGTGTAATATCTTTTCATTAATCTCCCTTTAAAAATATCAAAATGATGATGATTCAATGAGCAGTTATTTTCTAGGAACTTAATAATGTGTTCCAAGAGTACTTTCACAAGCACATTTTAGAAGTTGGAAGGATGGTGATGGACCTGTTGAGATTAGATTAGATTAGTTTATTATTCATTCCATAGACCCATAAAAGAGGGAATCCTCCTGGGTGTGGAACATGTCAGATAAACACATTACAAAAATGTAATTAGAAAACTTGAGTTTCATTAATTTTAATGATCCTCAGTCAATAACCAGTAAAATTATGTACATGAATTAAATTTAAACTTCTAATATTTACAGGTTTAGTACTTACATCTGCTAGTTTCTTGGCTATTACAACCAAGTATTGTCAAAAATTAAAGTAAATTATTCATTTCAGTGATCCTCAGTTAAGAACAGTGACATTATGTACAAGATTTAAAATTAAACTTCCACTATTTACAGACTTAAGACTTACATCTGCTTTTCATACATCCATCATTCACACAGTAGGTAGTACAACCAAGTATTGTCAAAAATTAAAGTATAATACATTTTCATTAAAATGGTCTACTGCACTTATTGAGAAACTCATGGATGGAATAGAAGTAGTTGGCCACAAAAAATTCTTTTAAATTATGTTTAAATTGTGCCTTGTCTGAAACTAAACTCTTAATGGTTGCTGGTAACTTATTGAAAATATGCGTTGCTGAATACTGGACTCCTTTCTGGGCAAGAGTAAGTGATTTTAAATGTTTATGTATATCGTTCTTATTCCTAGTATTGATACTGTGTACTAAGCAGTTAGTTGGAAAAAAGAGATGTATTATTTACAACAAACTTCATTAAGGAATAAATATATTGAGAAGCTGTGGTTAATTTTATTACTACTACTCTTATCACATTTATCAAAGAGAAAAAAAAGCTTTTGCAACCTTGAAAACTTTTGGAAGATGATTTGACACTGAAAACCAGTTAACTGTATCTGAAAATGAATTATAATTATGATGGCATATTCCTTTTAGAAGGTAAGTAGACATGCCATCAAAGCCGCTGCAGTCTATGTTTGGTTTCTAATCTTACTGGACCTAGAAAATGATCAGGGGAACATTGCTAGTTCTGACATAAGAAAGGATGCATGAGTGCTGATTAAAGAACAAAGTCTGTCACAAATGTTTCGGAAATTGTAATTGAAAATTTCATATAATTGTTCAGAATATAAGATAACACCATCTTCATCCTTAACACATATTATCAAGATACCCTAATGCCAAACAGAAAATAATAATAATAATAAATAAATGTTAGACATGGCAACTAATTTTAAATAAAACCTTTCTATCATGTTTCATGTCTTAAACTTTTTAAGTATCTATAAATATTAAATATGCACTTTGTTGCAAATTATTGTGGATGTTCTGTTCTCTTGAAGGAGATGGTATTGATCTGCTGTTACACTGATACAACTCCCAGGAAGATGTACATATTGCCCATGCTTTCACTAGTATACTACCCATTCGATTCTGTCATAGAACACAATATTCATTTTCTCTTTGTATGTAATGTTTTTGTCTTTGGATAGCTGTCTTGTCATTTAATACATTGTTCTACATGGTGTCAAAGTACAATTCATTAATAATGCAGTAATCTGACAAAGCATAACATTAAACATGACTCATTTTTAAAAAGTTTCCGCTGTTATGTAAACAAGTGGCCAAATGTAGACTGCAATATCTCCAGTTTAAATAGCGTAACCTATAGTTTTTGAGAATTTTTAGTTGATTTTTATTGTCTACATTAAGCATAAATGTCATTTCGCGGCTGTCTCTCTATTACACAGCACACTAACTCTGCCCAAATTAGTTTCTCTTATTGATTATGTGGAAGGCCATGTTGCTGTATGTCCTGACAAAAATTTGTTAAGGATACTCAGTTGCAATAAAAGGCCATCGTATGAAGTAATAATCTAGTTGGTTATACTGTGAGTCATTCCATTCCTCTGGCATGGAACATTTAATGTAAACACACGAAAAAAAAAAAATGAAAATGATAATATCACAAACCAGTAAAACTTCAAAGCCTAAATCAATCATGGCTCAAAATAGTCTGAATGTGTGGATTTGAGATAGTTTTGTAGTGAAATAACATCGCAAACACCACTTCAAATGAATAATGCTTTATTGTAAGTAACACATTTACAAAAGTCAGCTGCAAAGGCCAACAGTAAACAAGAGACTGCCCAACTTCTCAGTACACGTGAAATATCATAGTACAGATATTTCACATTACTTGATGCATGAATCTACTACAGAAACTCCCCCCCCCCCCCCCCCCCCTACCCAGAGAGCAGAGAGGAGAGCACAGGGCAGGAGCTGGAGCAATTAGAGAAGTGGAGATGGATTATGTTGCAGGAAAGTGAAGATATGACATAATCTTCTAACCAGCCGATGGTGCAGAGGTCAACCTGTGTAGGAAAGTGGGACATGGATAGGCATAGGTTGCGAGGGCTGTGGGTGATTGCATTCGACATGTACTGTAAGCAGATTGTATTCACCAATGGAAGCTTGAAGAGAGCCATCTACACATCAGTAGGTAATTGAAAAGCTTGGATGAATGTTAGGTTACAATCAGAGTCTCCGAGGTATGGAGGTGTTGCATGAATAACAAACAAATAGTCTTTATGATGTTGCATGGAAATGGGGTATGCAGAGATATTGACAGTGAACATAGCCATGGTGGCAGAAGGGATGGGCGGTGAGAAGAAAGGTACAATCAATTCGTCACATGCAGGACTTTCACTGCTAGGAATGCTATCACCAACACTGCCCTGACAAGGATGGAGGGAATGTTAGGTGGGAGTGCCTACTGAACACTCACCAGGAATAAAGTCACTCATCACGACTACACTTGGGGTGAGCTCTGAGTCTTTGTCGTCTGAGGTATGGCTGACAAGAACCCATGCCACTTTAACCTGTTGTAGGGAGACTGTTTGTGGTTTACCATTTAGCATGATCGTCATTGTATTTTTCAGTTGACTAAGAACCCGATGAGGCACTGAATATGGTGGAGTTAGGGCCAAGCAAATGGTGTCATGTTTTAACGTAATAAAGTGACAGATTGCAAGGTCTTTGTGGAGAAAAACTGGTGACTGTGTGTGTGCCCACAGTTGCAGTATGTGAGTGTGCATGACATGAGACTGAACTTGCTTGACTAGAGAGGGCAGTATCTTGTTATCAGTAGCATTAGAGTCCTCGACAGATTCAGCGGGTAGTACGGAGGCTCAATATAAAGGATTTCAAATAATCTTTATAGGTTGCGCATATGCCCAATAGAACCCACAGTAGTGCGTCAGATCAAGAGATTGGGAGACATATTAAAGCTGCTTTCAGCATTCAGTACCAGTGTTCAGCTATTCCACTACTTTTTGGGTGATAAGTTGTCATGTGAAATCACTTGGCAATCCATAGAATGCACCTAACAGATGAAAACGAAAATTTCTGTTCCGACACTGGCAATGTTGAGTGTTTATGGAAAAAGTTCAAGGCAATCGTAAAATGCATTTTAGACAGGTACGTGCCGAGTAAAACTGTGAGGGACGGGAAAAACCCACCGTGGTTCAACAACAAAGTTAGGAAACTACTGCGAAAGCAAAGAGACCTTCACTGCAAGTTTAAACACAGCCAAAACCTCTCAGACAGACAGAAGCTAAACGATGTCAAAGTTAGCGAAAGGAGGGCTATGCGTGAAGCGTTCAGTGAATTCGAAAGTAAAATTCTATGTACCGACTTGACAGAAAATCCTAGGAAGTTCTGGTCTTACGTTAAATCAGTAAGTGGATCGAAACAGCATATCCAGACACTCTGGGATGATAATGGCATTGAAACAGAGGATGATATGCGTAAAGCTGAAATACTAAACACCTTTTTCCAAAGCTGTTTCACAGAGGAAGTTCGCACTACAGTTCCTTCTCTAAATCCTCGCACGAACGAAAAAATGGCTGACATCGAAATAAGTGTCCAAGGAATAGAAAAGCAACTGGAATCACTCAACAGAGGAAAGTCCACTGGACCTGACGGGATACCAATTCGATTCTACACAGAGTGCGCGAAAGAACTTGCCCCCTTCCAACTGTTGTGTACCGCAAGTCTCTAGAGGAACGGAAAGTTCCAAATGATTGGAAAAGAGTTCCAGTTTTCAAGAAGGGTCGTCGAGCAGATGCGCAAAACTATAGGCCTATATCTCAGACATCGAATTTTAGAACATGTTTTTTGCTCACGTATCATGTCATTTCTGGAAACCCAGAATCTCCTCTGTAGGAATCAACACGGATTCTGGAAACAGCGATCGTGTGAGACTCAATTCGCTTTATTTGTTCATGACACCCAGAAACTATTAGATACAGGCTCCCAGGTAGATGCCATTTTCCGTCACCTCCTGGAAGGCGTTTGATACAGTTCCGCCCTGTCGCCTGATAAACAAAGTAAGAGCCTACAGAATATCAGACCAGCTGTGTGGCTGGATTGAAGAGTTTTTAGCAAACAGAACACAGCATGTTGTTCTCAATGGAGAGACGTCTACAGACGTTAAAGTAACCTCTGGCGTGCCACAGGTGAGTGTTATGGGACCATTGCTTTTCACAATATACACTACTGGCCATTAAAATTGCTACACCACGAAGATGACGTGCTACAGACGCGAAATTTAACCGACAGGAATAAGATGCTGTGATATGCAAATGATGATGATGATGATGATGATGTTTGGTTTGTGGGGCGCTCAACTGCGTGGTTATCAGCGCCCGTACAATTTCCCAACCTTTGCTCAGTCCAACTTCGCCACTTTCTTGGATGATGATGAAATGATGAGGACAACACAAACACCCAGTCATCTCGAGGCAGGTGAAAATCCCTGACCCCGCCGGGAATCGAACCCGGGACCCCGTGCTCGGGAAGCGAGAACGCTACCGCGAGACCACAAGCGGCGGACATATGCAAATGATTAGCTTTTCAGAGCATTCACACAAGGTTGGCGCCGGTGGCGACACCTACAACGTGCTGACACGAGGAACGTTTCCAACCGATTTCTCATACACAAACAGCAGTTGACCGGCGTTGCCTGGTGAAACGTTGTTGTGATGCCTCGTGTAAGGAGGAGAAACGCGTACCATAACGTTTCCTATTTTGATAAAGGTCGAATTGAGCCTATCGCGATTGCGGTTTATCGTATCGCGACATTGCTACACGCGTTGGTCGAGATCCAATGACTGTTAGCAGAATATGGAATCAGGGGGTTCAGGAGGGTAATACGGAACGCCGTGCTGGATCCCAACGGCCTCGTATCACTGGCAGTCGAGATGACAGGCATCTTATCCGCATGGCTGTAACGGATCGTGCAGCCACGTCTCGATCCCTGAGTCATCAGATGGGGACGTTTGCAAGACAGCATGGACTATCACCTCGGAGACAATGGCTGCGGTTACCTTTGACGCTGCATCACAGACAGGAGCGCCTGCAATGGTGTACTCAACGACGACCCTGGGTGCACGAATGGCAAAACGTCGGTTTTTCAGACGAACCCAGGTTTACAGCATCATGATGGTCACATCCGTGTTTGACGACATCGCGGTGAACGCACATTGGAAGCGTGTATTCGTCATCGCCATTCTGGCGTATCACCCGGCGTGATGCCGGCCGCGGTGGTCTAGCGGTTCTAGGCGCGCAGTCCGGAACCGCGCGACTGCTACGGTCGCAGGTTCGAATCCTGCCTCGGGCATGGATGTGTGTGATGTCCTTAGGTTAGTTAGGTTTAAGTAGTTCTAAGTTCTAGGGGACTGATGACCACAGATGTTAAGTCTCATAGTGCTCAGAACCATTTTTGAACCCACAGTGATGGTATGGGGTGCCATTGGTTACACGTCTCGGTTCCTCTTGTTCGCATTGACGGCACTGTGAACAATGGACGTTACATTTCAGATGTGTTACGACCTGTGGCACTACCCTTCATTCGATCCCTGCGAAACCCTACATTTCAGCAGGAAATGCACGACCGCATGTTGCATGTCCTGTACGGGCCTTTCTGGATACAGAAAATGTTCGACTTCTGCCCTGGCCAGCACATTCTCCACATCTCTCACCAATTGAAAACGTCTGGTCAATGGTGGCCGAGCAACTGGCTCGTCACAATACGCCAGTCACTACTCTCAATGAACTGTGGTATTGCGTTGAAGCTGCATGGGCAGCTGTACGTGTACACGCCATCCAAGCTCTGACTCAATGCCAAGGCGTATCAAGGCCGTTATTACGGCCAGAGGTGGTTGTTCAGGATACTGATTTCTCAGGATCTATGCACTCAAATTGCTTGAAAATGTAATCACATGTCAGTTCTAGTATAATATATTTGTCCAGTGAATATCCGTTTATCATCTGCATTTCTTCTTGGTGTAGCAATTTTAATGGCCAGTAGTGTATATAAATGACCTAGTAGATTGTGTCGGAAGTTCCATGCGGCTTTTCACGGATGGTGCTGCAGTATACAGAGAAGTTGCAGCATTAGAAAATTGCAGCGAAATGCAGGAAGATTTGCAGCGGATAGGCACTTGGTGCAGGGAGTGGCAATGGACCCTTAACATAGACAAATGTAATGTACTGCGAATACATAGAAAGAAGGATCCTTTATTGTATGATTATATGATAGCGGGACAAACACTGGTAGCAGTTACTTCTGTAAAATATCTGGGAGTATGCGTACAGAACGATTTGAAGTGGAATGATCATATAAAATTAATTGTTGGTAAGGCGGGTGCCAGGTTGAGATTCATTGGGAGAGTCCTTAGAAAATTTAGTCCATCAACAAAGGAGGTGGCTTACAAAACACTCGTTCGACCTATATTTGAGTATTGCTCATCAGTGTGGGATCCGTACCAGGTCGGGTTGACACAGGAGATAGAGAAGACCCAAAGAAGAGCGGCGCGTTTGATCACAGGGTTATTTGGTAAGCGTGATAGCGTTACGGAGATGTTTAGCAAACTCAAGTGGCAGTCTCTGCAAGAGAGGTGCTCTGCATCGCAGTGTAGCTTGCTGTCCAGGTTTCGAGTGGGTGCGTTTCTGGATGAGGTATCGAATATATTGCTTCCCCCTACTTATACCTCCCGAGGAGATCACGAATGTAAAATTAGAGATTCGAGCGCGCGCGGAGGCTTTCCGGCAGTCGTTCTTCCCGCGAATCATACGCGTCTGGAACAGGAAAGGGAGGTAATTACAGTAGCACTTAAAGTGCCCTCCACAACACACTGTTGGATGGCTTGCGGAGTATGAATGTAGATTTAGATGTAGTTGTAGATGTAGACAACTTCACACGCAGCGTTATTAAACGGAGAAGTGTAGGCAGCGAAGGTTTGAAGACTTCCTGTTGAGTGCGGCATGGGCATGGTCGGCGGGTATTGCCTGCCTCAGCGGCGAACGTGTTGTTGAAGTTCTCTGTTGTGAAGAAGAAGTTTGCTCATCATGCGAGCAAGAGTCAGTTCGATATGAACCTTCTCGGCGACAGCCGTGACTGTAGTTGTGGGATTTGGCTGCACGACATGTGCGGTAGAGACAGGTGTCGTTGATGCGAATGCAGTGATTTTTGTCCGTGCATGTAACAGATCTGCAGATGTGTTGTTGAAGAGGGCTTGCAGCGACGCATTTGCTGCACATAGAGCTGCGATGTTCAGAAGTGAGACACTTGAGTTCAGCTAACTGTGCGGGAGAGGCAGCTGTGGTCTCCCTTGAATGCGTAGACCTTGCTAGAAAGGAACCCTCAGTGCATCGGTCAGAGGAATGTTGTAACAGCGTGGTTATCAAAGGGTCTATGCATAAAACAGGCTTATCGATGTCAGCCACGTTAAATGTCCAATCAAAACAAAATGTTGGTTTAACTTTAAGGCGAGTAGAGCCATAGATCGTGACTGACAAGTTATTAGCCGCTCGCAGAGTCATGACAGAAGCGTCAGAGGTATAGTGGACAACACTAGTATCTACACCAGTGTCGACCAGGAAAAGCATGTCGCTGATGAGGTCATGAACGTACAGTCTGTCTGGTGGTAGTCGTTTATTATGTAATGACTGGTGCTGATGCAGGTGCCCTGTAGAATGCCCGCGAGACGATGCACATAATTCATCCCATAGCGCAAGTTTGGGTCCTACGAGCAAGAGGGGCAGCACTTCTGAGCCATGTCCCCGTGGTTGACGTCATACCGACACAGAGGATACACGGAGTGAGACTGCTAACAGGCGGCGACATCTGTCGGTGCTGTAGTGGACCTGATTGAGGCCGTGTTGGCGGCTGGATGAGCAGGAGTGGTGGGGACACCGGGCTTGCTTCTACGAGGGCAGTTCAATAAGTAATGCAACACATTTTTTTTTTCTGAAACAGGGGTTGTTTTATTCATCATTGAAATACACCAGGTTATTCCCCAATCTTTTAGCTACACAACACTATTTTTCAACGTAATCTCCATTCAATGCTACGGCCTTACGCCACCTTGAAATGAGGGCCTGTATGCCTGCACGGTACCATTCCACTGGTCGATGTCGGAGCCAACGTCGTACTGCATCAATAACTTCTTCATCATCCGCGTAGTGCGTTCCACGGATTGCGTCCTTCATTGGGCCAAACATATGGAAATCCGACGGTGCGAGATCGGGGCTGTAGGGTGCATGAGGAAGAACAGTCCACTGAAGTTTTGTGAGCTCCTCTCGGGTGCGAAGACTTGTGTGAGGTCTTGCGTTGTCATGAAGAAGGAGAAGTTCGTTCTGATTTTTGTGCCTACGAACACGCTGAAGTCGTTTCTTCAATTTCTGAAGAGTAGCACAATACACTTCAGAGTTGATCGTTTGACCATGGGGAAGGACATCGAACAGAATAACCCCTTCAGCGTCCCAGAAGACTGTAACCATGACTTTACCGGCTGAGGGTATGGCTTTAAACTTTTTCTTGGTAGGGGAGTGGGTGTGGCGCCACCCCATTGATTGCCGTTTTGTTTCAGGTTCGAAGTGATGAACCCACGTTTCATCGCCTGTAACAATCTTTGACAAGAAATTGTCACCCTCAGCCACATGACGAGCAAGCAATTCCGCACAGATGGTTCTCCTTTGCTCTTTATGGTGTTCGGTTAGACAACGAGGGACCCAGCGGGAACAAACCTTTGAATATCCCAACTGGTGAACAATTGTGACAGCACTACCAACAGAGATGTCAAGTTGAGCACTGAGTTGTTTGATGGTGATCCGTCGATCATCTTGAACGAGTGTGTTCGCACGCTCCGCCATTGCAGGAGTCACAGCTGTGCACGGCTGGCCCACACGCGGGAGATCAGACAGTCTTGCTTGACCTTGCAGCGATGATGACACACGCTTTGCCCAACGACTCACCGTGCTTTTGTCCACTGCCAGATCACCGTAGACATTCTGCAAGCGCCTATGAATATCTGAGATGCCCTGGTTTTCCGCCAAAAGAAACTCGATCACTGCCCGTTGTTTGCAACGCACATCCGTTACAGACGCCATTTTAACAGCTCTGTACAGCGCTGCCACCTGTCGGAAGTCAATGAAACTATACGAGACGAAGCGGGAATGTTTGAAAATATTCCACAAGAAATTTCCGGTTTTTTCAACCAAAATTGGCCGAGAAAAAAAATGTGTTGCATTACTTATTGAACTGCCCTCGTACCTCCACCAGGTAGCACCTCCACCGATGTTGTCAGCTGATGCAACTTTCCGTGGCCGCGCGCGAAACTGCGTTCTGAAGTGTTCACAGGATTGCCAACCGTTGGCGGCACAGAGACGATCTGATCATGTCTTATGATTTTGTAGGCGGCATCTGTGAGCCATAAATGCGATTCTAGTGGGTCGGCAGCATGGGATAAGAGTTGCACTCGGACGGCTTATGATGTTTTAACTATCCAGAGCGACCACAGTGCTTCGCCTGATAGGAATAAAGTGTCTACGAATGCTCTAATTTTTCGCCAAAATTGAGATTGTGTGAGCTCGCTGAGCGATACTTCATCCACTATGTGATAAATTGCCTCTTGCAGGGTTCTGGACAATCGTTCGAAAACTGTGGATTTTGCGTGCTCATAGTGGTCTCTCGTCAGCGCCGTGAGGATGAGATCAGACGTCAAATCCGTATGCTTGCGTAGAGCTGTAAGCACTGGGATGAACAGTGCTTTATCAGATAGAACGCCGCGAATGTTCAGAATGCTGTCCACTAGAAAAAAAAACCTGTGTTTGGACTGTCCTTAGAAACTAGTGGCAGTTGTATTACATGCTCCGAGAAAGACGAAAGAACAGATGAGCAAACACTGATGAAGAAGTTAAGACTGTAGAGACTGGCACCGTATCCAGGCACTCTACTTTATACTGTCCTTGAAGACATACGTATAAATCGACACGGCAGGCGCCGTAGCAGACACTACCAGTACTGCAGAAATGGCCATGTCCAACGAAAAATTAGGAATCATGACTTACTGCACCATGGTTCAGGTTCAGGTGTACTAAAAGTGCTCATTGTAGGAGCACCAGACGAGGCGGAAACGGCGGAAGTCACATTGTTCGTTGGTAGAAGTTCATTGTTCATGCACTGCTGCGGTTTCACTGCGTTGAACACATGTGGATTGTCCTCTAATCGGACGAGGTTATGTGTATATGTCAACAATTTGGCACTGTGGTGGAAAGCCACAGGCCAGGGTTGTAGGTTAGGCTCAGCAAGCATAACAAATGGGTCACGCTACATTATAGACCGTTCATACGCAGCAAAGTCACTCAACGGAGCGACGTGATATGTGAAATGCCCTGTAAAATATCCGTGGGGTGTAGAAATTAGAGCAGCAGAGTTTATTGTCAGCACTGTTTGCTGAGTGAGTTGTGTCAGCGACGATGCAAACTATTCACAGTTTTCCAATTTCATACGATCTGAAGCACCATGGTGGCAAACTGGAGAGGGAGAAATGTGGTGGATGAAGTCAGTTGCTGTGTCTAGCAGTCACTGATGTCGGCCACATTGTTCTGTGTTATTCATATGCAGAAATTGCTTGAATCGTGGAAGTTTACCGAAAATGTCTAACACGGGGTCACCAGTGTGGCTGTGAGAGAGTTTTGTAGTGAAATAACATTCAGAAAACCTCTTTAAATGAATAATGCTTTATTATAAGTAACACATTTACACAAGTCAGCCTTACAGTTCAACAGCAAAGAGACTGCTCAAATATCTTAGTATAGATATTTCCATTACTTGATACATCAACCCGCCACTAGTGTAAGGTTTGTAAAGCAGATGAAGGGTACAAGGTGAATCAATATATATTGCCACTGAAAAACAGGAGCACAATATATTGATATTTCTTCAGACTCAACATCGAAACTGAATACCTAATACAGTGCCAGAAAAATGTTGCCATTCAAAACAGCTTCCAGTCATCATGCAGTAGATAAATACTGGTCCTGTGTGTTCAGATAATGGATAATTATGATGGAGGTGTGTATAGTGATCACAGACCCTTCTCTCCAATAATATTGAGGTCTTGTGGCTGTAGTGGCCAGGAAAGAATGGCGGCGTGTGTGTGTGTGGCGGACCAGTCCTGGACAATGCGAGTCAACAGGGGCCTTTTGTCTTGGAACATGGCATAACTAACCAGCCAAAATGGCCACATAATCCTTGGCAGCAAATCAATATTGGAGAATAGCCATGAGGTCTATGGAATACCATGATATAACTGTCCAAAATATCACTAACCCCACACCATGTTTCACGATGGCAGAAACTCAGCTTTAAATTTGGAAATGTGTGAAATAAGACTCATCCAACCAAATGACTGTCTTTCATTACTCCACAGTCCAAGTCTTACGGGTTCATTTCCACGTTTTCCTGTTAAGGGAAATTGCTTCACTCATTATTGTAGTTTTGCAACTCCAGCATCCCCTGCAATTCGCAGCATATGGAGTTCCCTTCATGTTGGTTTGGTGCTAATAGGGTTTGAGAGCGCAATGTTCAGTTCTGCAGTGACTTTTGTAACTGTCATCCTTTTATTTTTCATCACAATAAAACTTTTCAATGATCATCTGTCATGATCATTCAAAACACCCTTTCATCTGCATTGTGAGTTAGTGGATGATGGTTCTCCACTTTCCCTTTATGTGGTATAAATCTTCCATGTGATGCCTCTTGAAATACCAATCACTTCAGCAACATTAGTTATGGAAGTATCCAACACACAAACACAAATAATTTAGCCATGTTCGAATTCAGTTAGCACCGTCATAATGCATTAACAACTACACATAACACTGTTCTGATGACGACTGGCAGTTGTAATGTATTTAGGGAGTTGAACAAGTGTTGTTTATGGTCAAATACAACAGTGCAGCCTTGGGCACGATCCACATTTATGTTCCAGCATGGTTCACATGGTGATTCCATAATTTTGTTCAACTCATATATGTCCAATTTCAAATAATTTCTCCAGCTTTCAGGTTGCCACTTAGCAGGTGTGCCTAATTGACAGTTCAATTAAAGAAAAAGGGACAGTGGGAAAGCTACCGATCAATGATAGCCAGTAAATGTGATCAAATCTGAACATACATTGCACAAAGATACTGTATGCATATATAAGGTAGCCTGTCATGTGTTTTGTAGCATGAACCCATAATTCTGGGTGACGTGGCGAGATGCTGCATTGCCGTAAGACAAGGTAAGAAACTGAAACAAGCCAAAACATAATAAGAAATTTAGATAAGAATACACCCAGTCACTAGAGAGAACAAAGAATGTTTTATTCAAAGGAAACAAAATATTAAGCGTTGCTGGATATGAGTTCCATATTATGAGCACAAAGGCAGTGTCCAAACAACAAAGCTTACTGCACTGCAATCACTGGAGTCATGATCCCAGATTCTCACGGAGAAAAAAAGCATGGTCACATCAAAGCATCCACCTTAGTTGGTGTGCACTTCCTATCGCAAAAAATACTGACCAGACCAGAAGGTCTTAGCACAATGCTACTCCAAAGGTAATGGAAGACAACTCTTACCTATCAGATTCACAGTACATTTCCCCCTCCTGCTATGTATGATGTGTAGAAGTACATGGTCAGAAACTGGATGGGGCTAGAGAGTGGATCTCCATGCTATTTGTAAACTCAGACATTGCACCATAGTGTGCCTGCACAATTAATAAAAGGTTCCCCCATCCTACATGCAAGGGTGGAAATGAACTGTTGGTGCAAATTCATTGAATGAGAAAGGAACTGGTATGCCTTCGTCATTGGATGGCTTCAACGTAGAATCAAGTTTAACAGCTAAAACGTTTTACAGAATTCCGCCATCTTGAGCACTTTCTACATTAATTAAATGGTGAATGCAGAAATTACCGCGCTCCCTCCAGTCGACGGTCTTCCATGTAGATAATTCATTGATGGTCTCTACTGTGTAACAGAACAACTGTATTTGACAACAAAAAGTAACAATATTAAAATGTTTTTTATAAATGTTTTAGACATGTCGTGAACGATCGAAGAAATTTCAGTACCTACCTACACATAATGGAAAGCAGATACTTTGTAGCTTCAGAAAGTATCGAGTTTCTGAATATGTATTAGTTAATTGGAAAAGAGTTGTTGCAATTATTTTTGTAAATGTATTTTCTGACGCAACTTCTGGGGTTTATAAAATAATTACTTGAATTTAAATCACAATAACAAGGGTCGTGAGCTGGCCTTGGCTGCGCAGCTGGGACACGCGTGGTGTCATGTGCAGTAGCAAGGAGCACAGGGGAGACAGCAAGGCTTTTAACTGATCAGCCATTTTTTCTATGGCTGGTAATGTAAAAATTTATTTTTGGTAAAAAGCGCGTGTGGTGTGGTGTTAATGTGCAACCAACTAAGTCGTCTTTGAAATTTGTAGAGTGTGGATGCAAGAATCTCCACACTAGTGACGTTGTAAATTTTGTAGTTATGGCTGCTGAAGTAACAATGGCCCTAAATGGTGTCATAATGATCAACTATTAATTAATGTATCAGAGATGTGAAGAAGCAGTGCAGTCTTGTTTTGTCCATCACTCATCTAAATGACGCACGCAACAATGAACATCACATGACAAGACAAGGCTCTCCAACTAATTTTCTTAAAGACTGCAACTGTATGGAAGCTTAGTGCAATTTTCAATTACATGAAATCTGGTGAATAATATATAAATAATTCTTAAAAACAGTGATAATTTCAATCTAAACCATTTCACACTCCCAGTTCGAAGACAATTTCAGAACTACTGTATTTTTTTTTAAGTCATAGTGTTCCATAATCTAATCTTCACCAACTCATGACCTTTGACAGCGTTTTATTTCCTCAAAGTCACTGCCCTCACCAAGGTTCTTTCATCTTCTAGCTTCAGTATCTCTGCCCTCATAATCTACAACATAACATTTCACAACTATAATGCCCACAATCATCTAGTCACATCTGTACTCCCACCTCCTCTTGCACCTTCCATGTCCACTTTTCCCGCCTTCCTCACTGCACAAGTATCTACATTATTCTTCCCAACAACATGCACTGAATCCCTAAATTTACCAGACTTATCCTTTGCAGAAAACATTACACTAGTGTGCACACATTGTTCCTTTGCCTTCATTACTGCCATGTCAGTCACCACCACCATCATCATTGCAACTGCACCAGTGAGCAGCATCACCAGACTAATGTTGCTCCATTGCCACCACTATCATCATTACAATGGAGTCTGAAGCAGAACAACAAGCAAAAACTACTTCAGCCACAAGAAAATTTAGCTTCATATGCAAAATCTGTGGCCATCAGCTGCAAATACAGCATCTCCAGGTAAGAAATCCAGCTGTGTGAAAACCCCAAAATATATCACAGACGTCCTAACACCAACACCTACCCATTTCTGAAGCCCAAAAACCAAACATCACCCCTACACAAAAAAACCTATGGACACCATTTCCATCATGTCCGAAACATCTTCTTACCCACATTACTTCATCTTGTTACACAAGGTTATTATATTTCTTTATCCTATATTTTATCCCCCAAAATAAAGAAATAAGTGCCAAACCTCAAGATTTCACAACTCATACCTTGGAGAGATTACATAATCATCAAATCCTCTGATCCTGATATCCAATCTCGCTTACCACACAGACTTTCTATCAGGACTTTGGTCCTTAAACCTCCTACCACCCCATAGACCACCACATCGAGACTATCTCCTCCCCCCTCTCACCACCAACACCTTACATTGAGTCTCACAACTGCAATCAAGGTAAAAAGCGCTTTGGATCTGGAACCACCCTGGTCCCACATTCCTCATCTGTATCTTCTCGAAAGGTTCGTACACCATAGATCATCTAATTCAGAATGGAGCCTACATATGCCACTGAGAATACAAAATAGAATCTTCCTAATCCAAAGCCCAGTCCTGTCATTGCCAAGAATGCTTCATTTACGATGACCATTTACCTCTTGAGGGCAAAAGCTCACTCATACATCCCCATGCAAAAACGACAACCTTCAGTCCTCATGCCTTTCTAACACCTGCAGCCACTCCCATCTCACCTATTTCTACAAATTAAAAGCTAAACTCTCTCCAAGCAAACCTGTACTGACCATTCCAATCTGCCTCATTGAAATTTTATGAGAACTTCCTATATCCTGCTTGCACTGGTAAAGATGTGATCAGCTTCATTATCACTGTACTTCAAAATATCTACCCATTTGAGCATTCCAGTGTCATCCATAAAGAAATGCTGGATAGTGATTCCATGTTCCTCTTAAGTGTCACTGCCACATATTCCAAAACTACTCCCACATGCTTTCTTCCCGACTATGTATTCCTGTGTTGTACTTTCCTACTCACTCTCATCCTCCGTACCCACTCCCACTAGTCTCCCTCCCCCCTTAGCATTTCTAGATATCTCCCATCATTACCCACAACTACTTCCCCACATATATAATTCTAATGTCAGTTCCCTACTCTCATCCTTTGTCCGCTATCCATCATGATCTCTTCCCATTTACTCATTATCTTGAGCTGACCATCAAGCGGAATTAACATCAGCATCATCTTCAGCAACTCATCACCTTCACACAGCTCATCAAACAAAGTAAGCTTCACCGAATCGGAATCACCTTTTTTTTTATAATATCATTATTGATCATCTTTTAATATCACTTTTACACCCCATGTTAGAAACTTATAGGTATATAACTTATTCACTTATCTCCTAATTTGGTAATGACTTCTACTTGTTAGGTATAAAGTGGAAAATAGAATGCTAGCCAAGCATCAGGCACTCACACTCGTGGTTTGATATGTACCGACGTGTTTGGTCTGGCAAATCGACGCATTCAGCGACACTGCAATCTGTAAAACTCAACTGCCCTGCTTTCATTGGACAAGGTTAGACGTCCTGCTCCTGCTGGTGGCACATTCATACACTTCAGATGAAATGATAGATCAGGGGCCAGATCGATCTGGCAGCAAGTGAATCCTAAACTCGTCTGGTAAAAACGGATTATTATGTTGAGACTCTGTGTCCTCCAATTAAGTTACGAGACATAAGTCTCATATTCTTAATCAAAGCGATATGCACGCCAGATCAGAATTCAAGGAGACTTTACGAGAGACATTACTCTCTATGAACTCGCGACACCAGTGTGAAATAGCGGCAGGTTTGCATGTGATATTTTCTGTAGCTTAACTGGGTACGTGGTGAGCCAGGGTAGGTAAAGAGATCTAGGGCAGTGACTCAGTGCCCAGTAGGGTCTGCTTGTCTTTCAGAGGAGAAAGTGATGGGAACGAGTTGAAGCGTTTGCTCACGGTAATACAGTTCTCCATCCCAAACATTGGTTAGCCCAGGCATTCCAGCAGTTTTTTGCATAATGCGCCCTGCACTGTATGGGGCCCAGGTCTAATTTCGAAGAAGTCGTGTAACATCCTCTGTCAGCAACTGTATTCGTGCAGAAACTTTGTTTTTACAAGCTGTGTCATCTGGTCAAAACAGATTTCAAAAGGGCTTTATTTTTCATTGACGTGTCACCTTCCTAGAACTTTACGTAAAAGATGTCAGCCACAGATACATATCTCTATATTCCGTGAGAAGCAATGCAGCTACACTGTGTTCGGGAAATCTCTTCTGTCTTCGTAAAGCAATTTACTGACTTTCTGGTTGTGCTTTGTGTCGGCTAATCACGCTTTTGTTTAAAAAGTTGTAAGAGGACTCCTCATTGGTTGATCTTAGAAAGTAGTGGAAGAGGGTAAGTCAGGATGCCATTTTCCAAGACTTTCAGACATGGAAGCTGCTATTTGGCCGAAGTGAAGATTAGGAGTGTAGCGAAGAATTGTTTAAGAACTGTCTATGTGGGAGTTCGATGATTGATTTTGCAAGGTGTAGAGCTAGTTTTTTTGTTAATAACAATATCACTGGCCAATATTTTGCAGAGCCTATTTTCATTGGTGCATGGGAATTGCGTGAACTTATAAAGAGCAGAGAGAAGTCTGTCTTGGTAGAGGACACTACGTCAGGTGATTCTGAAAACAGGACCTTACCTGAGGATTGTGAAAAGAAAATATTATCTGAAGATCGAGGTATCCGACGGCCGTAGATGCAGAGAAGTGATATTTCCACAATCAGCAGCTGATGTGCTGCAAACTGCAGCAGATCAATTGCTCTCAGCTTTCCACTCTACTGAATGCAGAATATGGTGAGAAATTGCAGGGTACGTGAGCAGGGTATGAGACTTACCAAGAATTTGTAGGCATGGTGTTAGGGTCGTGTAGGATCTGAGGATCTCATGCTTTACTCGACTGACTGAAGGCTCATTCATGACTCTATCACTGATATTATTTCCATGTTTCTGGCGCAATCAGGCAGTCACTGTTTGTCCACCGCGGATTTGTTTTCCCATATCTCGTTTGTAAGACCCCACTTTCATCCCATGGACCTAAAGTAGGATATCAGGTGTATGCGAGGACACTTAAGTGTTAGATTAGAGCTATCCCATGTTAATAATGTCAATTTTTATGTCCTCTGCATTTTTTTTAGATCGAAAAAACAGCCCCTGTGATTATATGTCTTGTTCATATCTGCTAGGACCATCCTTGTCATATTAGTTCTCCATTGCGCTACAGTTTTGTTAAAGCATGTAAGTCCGTGGGGAGCGATCTGACTTTCGGCTAGCCCATCCGATGCGGATCGTTCTGACATCCACAAGGGGATGTCAAAAGCTCAGCGATCCGCTCACATAAAGCATAGGCGACGCCTCTGTACGATTTCGGTTACTTTGGACATTTTGAACTGGACTTGGAACTCACAGTACAAAACTCCGAATCCAGTGCATGTTCTCTGGCTGATTTTTTTCAGATCTGATTGAGTTTTTAGCGTCAGTAATCTCGATTCGTTGAGATGAAATTTTAATGAATTTTAATTATAATTATGTTAAACAGCAGAAATACGGGAAATATTAAGTTAAACCGTTTGTGCAAGTAATTACTTGATGTACTTCTCTTGCAACATTCTTTTGGTTCTGTGTTTGTTTGTATTTGATGTTGATGGGTGGCATTGTTATCTGTGTCACAATGTTTTAGAGTGGTAACTGCGTCAGTTGTTGTAGATACTACAGAAATATGTGCGACGTAACGGACTTAATGATATCTTTTATCTTTCTGTTCAAGTTTTAGGTGCGTTTCACATTAAGATTTGTAGACTTACGAGGGAATGACTGGGGTGATTTAGGTAAGAACAAAGAGTTTAGCTAGAATGAGTACAGTGCAACAGGATGCTTGTAATTTGGAAAGCGTAGATAGAGAGGTAACACGGAGAGCCAACAGGAAATTGACCACTAGGCTAGTGTTGGCGAATTGCAGGAAGATAGTTTGTGGAACTCAGTGGAGAGGCCAGTATGTCAGGAAAGCAAAGCATTGGGGACAGCTTTGGCCCTGTTTGGCAGTTAATGAGAACCAAGAGGGGACCGTCCTGTAAATGTCAGAACCCACCACTATTATGCACGAGAAAACGGTGCACGGCCTTGTGGGTCGTGAGTCGACTTCCCCTGCACCTGTTGCATTTGATTTTTCTCCTTTTCAAGCATGTGGGTAAACGAAGTACAGAGACAGGACAATTTAACAAAGAAAATTGAGGAGCAGGAACAAGAATTCAGTAACAAGTTAAAAAAGTTTGTGCAAGTGAGCAGAGGAACCACAGAAGAAATAAGAATAGAGGTCGAAAATTTAAGAAGAAATTTTGAATCAGTCAGTACGTAGGGGGATGAAGTTGCAAATCAAACCGAAATGATTAACAATGGAATATTCAGTTTAAGTGAGCAGTTTCGGTTTTGAGTGTCAGTAGTAGAAGAATGGGCAACAGTATGTCTTGACGAGATTAAGAACAGACCAGGCTAGTGTTGACGACGCCCATGGACAACTCTCGTTGTGATGTGGTACATAGTCTAGCTAAAGTGTTCCAATAAAAATAACAGAACACTAAGAAATAAAATAATTACTCCAGTTCAAAGAAACTCAGGCAAACACTGATCAAAGAAGTCTGGAGGTGCTGCTCTAGCTGCAAAGAGATAATGAGTGTAGTAATATTTCTAAATCGCCGCCAGCTCCCCCGCCCCCCTTCAGGATGGGGTGACAATGAGCCAGGACGATGCAAGCAGGTGACGGTGGTGAGGTGGGAGCCCAGGAGGCTCCAGAGAAAAGCAGCTGAAAATGTAACAAGTTCTTTATTGACACATCTTCGCTGCTTGATACACTGGGTCAGTGGCTAGCTGGCCACTGAATTCTGCTGGGCTGGTTGCCTGCATGCCTCGTGATGCTGACACAGATAACCCACTGGGCCCCAGCAGCCTCGTTACGTAAGCCAGTTCTGTGGTCCCCACTCCATCTGCATATACTTGACAACGGCGTATGACCCCAGACGACCCCAGACGACGCCTGGTTGCGTCACAGACGTAGATGCCACCACACTGAGATGCCCGTTCAGAGACGGCGGACGATGGCTTGTGTGCATGGTGTGCAACCAGCTGCCTGCAGGGATGATCTGGCATGGAAGCTGCACTGTGAAACCAAGTCCAGGGAGGGACGTAGTGCATAGAGCTGTTCCTCTATTGTGGCCTCAAACCAGTGACTTTTACTGCCAGGTCCGTGTGGTGTCCTTATCTGGCGCAATCCCATCATCGTGGTAGGGCTATGAGACTAAGGTTCATTCCATTACACTAGGCAGCAGTGTACTTGTTCATTTGTGACACTACTAGCCACGTGTCCTAAAGTACCACTGCTAACGCCCGTGTAGAAATCTGCCTAGCCTCTTGCTGCATTGGTCTGGATAGTACAGCTGAGTTCACTATTTCAGTAAGTTAACCTGCATCGCAACATTCTGTTAGACTTGTTGAATTCTGCGCTCGCCTGCTGTTAGTGCTGCTTCAGTACACCACTCAGTCTCACATTAATGTGCCCATATATGGTCGGTATGCTACAGTAAGGATGACAATACGAAGGACGTAGTATCGAGCACAAGTGGGGCAAGCAAGAGACGAAGAGAAGACGAAAAATTACGCGACCTGACACATAGAGCACGACACATTAATGATTCACTGTTGCAATGTCTTTTAAATCAGGAGAAAATTACAGTGATTACGATGAAGATGAAGTCACTGACATTTTGTGTCTTTCC
The DNA here is from genome assembly GCF_023898315.1 of Schistocerca nitens. Classification (NCBI taxonomy): domain Eukaryota; kingdom Metazoa; phylum Arthropoda; class Insecta; order Orthoptera; family Acrididae; genus Schistocerca; species Schistocerca nitens. The sequence continues at coordinate 554,707,742 of NC_064615.1, read as the reverse complement.
AAAAGTACTTACTCTTTCCTGAACCATCAAACGAGCTCCATCAAAAGATCTGGATCCATCAGTTCCAAGATGCATTGCTGAGGCCTTGGTCGCATGCTTTAAAGATTTATTTAGTTTGCAGACACCCATACAAAGAAGCCACAGTGCATACGCATTTGATTGTGAGAGAACATAAGACCTACAACAGACTCAGGCGTGTGTCTCTGGATGAGTATTGATCCAAAACGAAACAAGATTAACTGAAATTAGGGATACCTATGATAGAAACTTATAGTAACTTAACGTATCAGAAACCTATAAAATATTTTAAGGAAACGGTCTGTCACAATTAATTCTTTGACACGCCATATGATCCACCAGGGCTTGTACGAATTTTTCTTACGAAGTTACCGTATCAACTGCAACGTGAAACTACTATAGCAGGAAGGAGCATACATGATGCAAAAGCCTTTCAGAGTTTGTAACTAGAACAGGGTATTTGACTGTATTTTGGAAATCGTCTTAAATGGTTAATTATGTCATCTTATGCTCATACATTCTATTACTTCTCTTGAACTTCAGTACTTTTTAAAACAAGGAAATGAATTTCAAATAATTTGAAAGCCTACTAAAACGTTGAATTTGAGTCATGTGATAGCTGTGACATCACTGGCTAGCTCGTTGCCCCTATTGTCGTGAAGTTTATTCACAGTGTTATATTGTTCCGGAATTTACATTTCAAAAATTGGGTTACAAATGGTGCGTAGTGGTACATTGTACAAATACATCTACAAACGATCAGCGTCGTAATGCACAAGCAGTTACGCACAGACGGTCCTTCGTTGCTCTTTATGATGGCTCCTTAGACAGCGAAAAACCCAATGGGCATGCACTTTTGAGCATCCCAACTAGTGGAAGAGTGTGTCAGCACTATCAATAGAGACCTCCATTTGTGCAGTGATGTGTTTGATTGTGATCCGTTGATAACCTCGAATGAGTCTGAACGTTCCAACAATGCGGGAGTCACAGCTGAGTGCGGTCGGCCAGCGCGCTGGAGACCGGACAGATTTGTGGGACCTTGGTGCAGTGACGACATACGCCTCCCCCAACAACTCACCGTCCCTTTGTTCACTGTCAGGTCTTCGTAGACATTGTACAAGGACCTATGAATATCTGAGATGCTGCAGTTTTCTGCCAAAAGAAACTGAATGACAGCTCTGCTTGGAAAGCACCTCCGGTGCAAACACCATTTTAAAGACTACGTATAGCGCCGCTGTTTATCGGAATTTTATGGAACTGTAGGGCCTGAAACGGAAATATTCCACGATGTCCCACAACAAATTCCGCACTTTTTCAACCAAAATTGGCCGAAAAAATGTGTTCCATTAGTTATTGGTTCAAATGGCTCTGAGTGCTATGGGACTTAACATCTGAGGTCATCAGTCCCATAGACCTAGAATTACTTAAACCTAACTAACCTAAGGATATTACACACATCCACGCTCCACGCCCGAGGCAGGATTCGAACCTGCGACCGCAGCAGTAGCGCGGTTCCGGACTGAAGCGCCTAGAACCGCTCGGCCACAGAGGCTGGCTATTAGTTATTGAATACCATTCGTACTGAGGTCTGTGTTCCCCTACAGGTGTAAAAAACAAAAATAAAAAGAAATGAACGAATTCCCTACCTTGAGACACTTGATTTGGTACTTCAGTTGGTAGAGCTGTGGATTGTAGTGGTTTATAGCCGGCCGAAGTGGCCGTGCAGTTCTAGGCGCTACAGACTGGACCCGAGCGACCGCTACGGTCGCAGGTTCGAATCCTGCCTCGGGCATGGATGTGTGTGATGTCCTTAGGTTAGTTAGGTTTAATTAGTTCTAAGTTCTAGGCGACTGATGACCTCAGAAGTTAAGTAGCATAGTGCTCAGAGCCATTTTGGTAGTGGTTTATAGACACTTACCTCAAGGGTCACTGGTTCAGATCCGGCCCTGGGAAGATTTTAACTTATTTCATATGCATTTTAACTTATTTGACATGTAAACAAAATCTTGTTAACGAAACCTCATAACACCGATCGGAAACATAGTATTGTTGAGTTTCCCCTGTCGCTTACATGCGCTTACACATGCAATCGCTGTTTACACGCGTTACCTTTAAGAAGGTTTCTATTTAATGCGACCACAAACTTTTTACTTTATTGGAAACAATCCTTTTTGGGGTGCCGTGTCTCAGTCTGTAAAAGTGGAACCACTTGTAGAATCGCTTTGTTGTCCCTTTGTCCGACTGTTCGGAACTCTTTTTCTTAGGAACGAGAACACGTGTGAAGCTCAAACTTATGTCACACATTAAAGTCTATTGTCCCTTGGCGGTGTTAAAATTTTTAAGCTTCTATATCAATTTCATCAAAAGCTTCAGCCATTTATGCCACATATTATACACTACTGGACATTAAAATTGCAACACCAAGAAGAAATGCAGATGATAAACGTGTATTCATTGGACAAATATATTATACTAGAACTGGCATGTGATTACATTTTCACGCAATCTGGGTGCATAGATCCTGAGAAATCAGTACCCAGAACAACCACCTCTGGCCGTAATAACGGCCTTGATACGCCTGGGCATTGAGCCAGAGCTTGGATGGCGTGTACAGGTAAAGCTGCCCATGCAGCTTCAACACAATACCACAGTTCATCAAGAGTAGTGACTGGCGTATTGTAACGAGCCAGTTGCTTGGCCACCATTGACCAGACGTTTTCAATTGATGAGAGATGTGGAGAATGTGCTGGCCAGGGCAGCAGTCGAACATTTTCTGTATCCAGAAAGACCCGTACAGTACTTCCAACATGCGGTCGTGCATTATCCTGCTGAAATGTAGGGTTTCGCAGGGATCGAATGAAGGGTAGAGCCACAGGTCGTAACACATCTGAAATGTAACGTCCACTGCTCAAAGTGCCGTCAATGCGAACAAGAGGTGACAGAGACGTGCAACCAATGGCACCCCATACCATCACGCCGGGTGATACGCCAGTATGGCGATGACGAATACACGCTTCCAATGTGCGTTCACCGCGATGTCGCCAAACACGGATGCGACCATCACGATGCTGTAAACAGAACCTGGATTCATCCGAAAAAATGACGTTTTGCCATTTGTGCACCCAGGTTCGTCGTTGAGTACACCATCGCAGACGCTCCTGTCTGTGATGCAGCGTCAAGGGTAACCGCAGTTATGGTCTCCGAGCTGATAGTCCATGCTGCTGCAAACGTCGTCGAACCGTTCGTGCAGATGGTTGATGTCTTGCAAACGTCCCCATCTGATGACTCAGGGATCGAGACGTGGCTTCACGATCCGTTACAGACATGCGAATAAGATACCTGTCATCTTGACTGCTAGTGATACGAGGCCGTTGGAATCCAGCACGGCGTATCGTATTACCCTCCTAAAACCACCGATTCCATATTCTGCAAATAGTCATTGGATCTCGACCAACGCGAGCAGCAATGTCGCGATACGGTAAACCGCAATCGCGATAGGCTATAATCCGACCTTTATCAAAGTCGGAAACGTGATGGTACGCATTTCTCCTCCTTACACGAGGCGTCACAACAACGTTTTACCACGCAACGCCGGTCAACTGCTGTTTGTGTATGAGAAATCGGTTGGAAACTTTCTTCATGTCAGCACGTTGTAGGTGTCGCCACCGGCGCCAACCTTGTGTGAATGCTCTGAAAAGCTAATCACTTGCACATCACAGCATCTTCTTCCTGTTGGTTAAATTTCGCATCTGTAGCACGTTATCTTCCTGGTGACGCAATTTTAATGGCCAGTAGTGTACTTACTTACTCCTTGCCGCTACAGCAAATGTAGGGCCTTGGCCTCTTTGATGATCACAGCCCAATCCTGACGACTTTCTGCTCGTTTCCTCCATCTCCTGGCTCCAATCTTTCTCAAATCTTTTTCCACACCCTCCAGTCATCGTTTCCAGGTCTCCCTTTGCTCCTTTTGCGACCTGGATTTCCTGTGTAATCCTTTCTGACAGCTCTATCCTCCGACATTCGCTCTGCATGGCCCAGCCATCTCAATATGGTACACTTAATTTCGGTCACCAAGTCAGGATTTCTTACAGTTCCTCCAGTCCTTGTTTCTCCTTATTCTCCATTGCCCCGCCTCATACAAGGCTCCAAAAATCTTTCTTAATATTTTCCTCTCTCATCTTCTCAAGTTCTTCTGCTACAGTCATTGTCCATGTTTCTGAGCCATACATTATCACCGGTCTTACGACTGCTCGATTGACGGTCACCTTCGATTTTCTGCTCAGGCTACGTGACTGGAGGATCTTGATCAGGGGCTCAGCTCTATTTCCTGCAGCAATCCTAGAATTTATTTCTTTTCTTATTCTGCTATCCTCCGTAATCAGCACTCCCAGGTATTGGAACTTCTTACATCTCTCATAATTGCTTCTATTCAACTTAATATATTTCTCTTTAAAAACAGCATTTTTCCTGGAAGCAAAGAGATAGTGTTTTCTCGTTGTTTACTCTAAGTCCCAACTGTTCTGCCTCCTTTTCCAGTCTGCCAAATCCTTCTTCCATTTCTTTCAAACTTCTAGACAGCATACACACATCATTGGCATAAGCTAGATTTTTGTGCATACGGTTAAACAGAGTGCCACCTCGGTTATCAATCTCCATCCTTCGCATCATTCTCTTCAACACTATGTTGAACAGTAGCATGGATAATACATCACTCTGTCTTGCCCCTTGATTGACCTCAAATTCTTTAGAAAGTTTTCCTTCTACTTTTATCTGGCATTTTGTGCTGGTGAGGGTCATTTGTACCAGTCTGATAAGTTTACTTGGGAATTTCATCTCCATTAAGGTTTAATATAGCTTTTCCCTTTTAACATTATCATAGGCCTGTTTAAAGCCTACAAAAAGCTGGCGTACATCCAAATTATATCCATAATACTTTTCCATTATTTGCCTTATAATGACGATCTGGTCAGTTGTTGATCTGCCCCGTCGAAAATCGCACTCGTAGTCTCCGAGTATCTCTTCTGTAATTGGCGCAAGTCTTATAGCAATGACTTTGACTAATACTTTGTACACCACGCTGACTAAAGCAATACCGCGATAATCTTCACAGTTTGCTTTGTCCTTCTTCTTATGAATCGGGCATACAATGGCCATGTTCACTGCTCTGGCATCTCTTCCTATTTCCATATTTCCACTATCAGCTGATGTACCAATCTTGTTAGACGTTCACCTCCACCCTTGATCATCTCTGCTGAAATGTTGTCATTACCTAGAGCCTTATTATTCCTTAGGCTTTTAATTGCCTTCCTAACTCCCTCTATTGTTGGTATAGGTACAGGTCTTTCATCCTGACTAACATTCTGCCACGGTTGGTCACCCTCTGTTTCATTTTCTTCCAGAACTTCTCTTTCTGTAGTGACATTCAGCAGCTCACTGAAATATTCAGCCCATCGATCTAGAACCTGTCTTTCTCCTCCTATAAAATTTCCTTCTTTATCTCTGCAGAATACCGTAAGCGGTTGGAAGCCTTTCTTTAGTTCCTTAACTCTCTTGTAGAATTTTCTTACTTATTGATCATTATACTCTTCTTCTAGCTCCGAAATTCGTCTCCTCTCTAATTCACGTTTCTTTCTTCTAAAAATCTTATATGCCTCTTTATTTTTCTTCATGAATTCTTCTGTATTAGATCTTGTTGTCCCGTTTATCATTTTCTTCCTTGCTTCATTTCTCTCTTCCACTGCCTTTTTACAATCTTTATCGTACCATCCTGCCCTTTTCACCCTTACTTCTAACCCAAAACCTCTTCTGCAGTTTCTTGTAGAGCCTCTTTAATCATACTCCATTTCCCTTCGATGCTTCCCAGAGCTTGGCTAAACCACGGAATAATGTAGATACAGAGGTACAAACTGACACACATGCTTGGAATGACATGGTGTTTTATTAGAACCAAAAAAATACAAAAGTTCAAAAAATGTCCGACAGATGGCGCTTCATCTGATCAGAATAGCAATAATTAGCGTAACAAAGTAAGACAAAACAAAGATGATGTTCTTTACAGGAAATGCTCAATACATCCACCATCATTCCTCAACGATAGCTGTAGTCGAGGAATAATGTTGTGAACAGCACTGTAAAGCATGTCCGGAGTTATGGTGAGGCATTGGCGTCGGATGTTGTCTTTCAGCATCCCTAGAGATGTCGGTCGATCACGATACACTTGCGACTTCAGGTAACCCCAAAGCCAATAATCGCACGGACTGAGGTCTGTGGACCTGGGAGGCCAAGCATGACGAAAGTGGCGGCTCAGCACATGATCATCACCAAACAACGCGCGCAAGAGATCTTTCACGCGTCTAGCAATATGGGGTGGAGCGCCATCCTGCATAAACATCGTACGTTCCAGCAGGTGTTTATCAGCCAGGCTGGGGATGATGCGATTCTGAACATATCGGCGTATCTCTCACCCGTCACGGTAGCAGTTACAAAACCAGAATCACGCATTTCCTCGAAGAAAAAAGGCCCGATACGGTAGATGTGGTAAATCCAACCCATACCGTGACTTTCTCGTCGTGCAATGGAGTTTCCACGACAGTTCTAGTATTTTCGGTAGCCCAAATTCTGCAGTTGTGGGCGTTGACAGACCCTCGGAACGTGAAATGAGCTTCGTCGGTCCACAACACGTTACTCAACCAATCGTCATCTTCCGCTATCTTTTGAAACGCCCACACCGCAAATGCCCTCCGCCTCACTAAATCTCCAGGTAACAGTTCATGATGCCGATGGATTTTGTACGGATAGCATCGGAGGGTACGCCACAGTGCCAACCAAACAGTAGTGTATGGAATGCCGGCGTGACGTGCGACTGCACGAGCGCTGACTTCCCCGTTCATAGACGAATCCGTTTCAGTCTCCATTTCTTTCTAAACTGTCTCAGCAGCATTACACCTTGTGCTCGGTCGGCCACTACGGGGTCTATCGTCTAAACAACCCGTGGCTTCGAACTTCGAAATCATTCTCGCCACAGCTGCATTCGTCAACGGACCTTTACCCGTTCGAATCTCCTTCCTATGGCGATAGGATCGTAACGCTGAAGTAGCACATTCCCCATTCTGATAATACAGCTTCACTAAAAGCGCCTTTTCAGGTAACGTCAACATGTTGCGACTGCTGGCGCACCTGATTCTCTCTCTCATTACAGCTCCATTTATACACGATTGTCATGGGCAGTCACTGACGTTTTGCTGTCCAGTGCCATCTGTCGGACATTTTGTGAACTTTGTTTTTTTGTTGGTTCTAATAAAACCCCATGTCATTCCAAGCATGTGTGTCAATTTTTACCTCTCTATCTACATTATTCCGTGGTTTATTAAGTTTTCAAATTTATACTCACTTTGTGATCACTCCTTCTGTTAAGACCCTTTTTCTCTAGATCGGGTTGGTGTATCAAGTTCAAATGTGTGTCACGTACGAGGGCCGTTCAATAAGTAATGCAACACACTTTTTCTGAAACCAGATCGGTTTTATTCAGGATTCCAGTACACTATACTATTCCGCACTCTTCTGCCTACAAAACACTATTTCCCAACATAATCTCCGTTTAATGTGACGGCCTTACGCCACCTTACTGTGAGGGCCTATATGTTGACGTGGTACCACTCTACTGGTCGAAGTCGAAGCCAACGTCTTGCTGCATCAATAACCTCCTTATCATACACACACTACTGCCTGCGGAGTGCAGTCTTCACCAGACCAAACGGATGGAAGTCGGAAGGTGCGAGATTCAGGTTTTAGGGTGGATGAGGAACAATAGTCCAATGAACTTTAGTGAGATCCTCTCGAGTGTGCAGACTTGGGTGAGGCCTTGCATTGTCATGGAGAAGGAGAAGTTCGTTTGCAATTTTGTGGAGAAAAACATGCTGTGGTCCTTTGAAGGTGTAAAAATTTTTAAGCTTCTAAGTCAATTCAGTCAGAATATATGATCATTTGTGTAACTTATTTTGATACTCTAAACCTCACTCACCAAAACCTATAGTGTGTTTCTCGTTGACTTAGAATCATGAAATTGGCAAGAAGCAATTTTTGGTATCACAAGTAGAGAGAAAAATCCGAAGAAAATATATTTTTGGCATCTTTTAACCGACTTCAAACTTGAAATTGAAACATTCTTGAAAGTCTTGGAATCCTTAGGACCGAACTCTTGCCAGATTTAGTGTCGATAAGAGGCAAAAATCGTCAATATCATCGATTCCTGGAATGAATAAACTACCTACACACACAATCAACTTTGTATGGAACCCGACTAGGACCCTTAGCTTACATAAGGATGAAGTAAGTCTGCTTCAGACACTGACGTTAATTTCCACTAACAAATATCCCTTACGCCTATGTTACACGCATGTTGTACATGCTTTATACACTGAAGAGCCAAAGAAACTGGTACACCTGCCCGATATCTTGTAGGGTCCCCGCAAGCACGCAGAAGTGCCGCAATACGACGTGGCATGGACTCGACTAATGTCTGAAGTAGTGCTGGAGGGAACTGGCACCATGAGTCCTGCAGGGCTGTCCATAAATCCGTAAGAGTACGAGGGGATGGAGATCTCTTCTGAACAGCACGTTGCAAGGCATCTCAGTTGTGCTCAATAGTGTTCATGTTGTTGTTGCGGTCTTCAGTCCTGAGACTGGTTTGATGCAGCTCTCCATGCTACTCTATCCTGTGCAAGCTTCTTCATCTCCAAGTACCTTCTGCAGCCTACATCCTTCTGGATCTGCTTGGTGTATTCATCTCTTGGTCTCCCTCTACGATTTTTACCCTCCACGCTGCCCTCCAATACTAAATTGGTGATCCCTCGATGTCTCATAACATGTCCTAGCAACCGATCCCTTCTTATAGTCAAGTTGTGCCACTAGCTCCTCTTCTCCCCAATTCTGTTCAATACCTCCTCATTAGTTATGTGATCTACCCATCTAGTCTTCAACATTCATCTATAGCACCACATTTCGAAAGCTTCTATTCTCTTCTTGTCTAAACTATTTATCGACCACGTTTCACTTCCATACACGGCTACACTCCATACAAATACTTTCAGAAACGACTTCCTGACATTTAAATCTATACTCGATGTTAACAAATTTTTCTTCTTCAGAAACGCTTTCCTTGCCATTGCCATTCTACATTTTGTATCCTCTCTACTTCGACCATCATCAGTTATTTTGCTCCCCAAATAGCAAAACTCCTTTACTTCTTTAAGTGTTTCATTTCCTAATCTAATTCCCTCAGCATCACCCGACAATTTGACTACATTCCATTATACTCGTTTTGCTTTCGTTGATATTCATCTTATACCCTCCTTTCAAGACACTGTCCATTCCGTTCAGCTGCTCTTCCAAGTCCTTTGCTGTCTCTGACAGAATTACAATGTCATCGGAGAACCTCAAAGTTTTTATTTCTTCTCCATGGATTTTAATACCTACTCGGAACTTTTCTTTTGTTTCCTTTATTGCTTGCTCAATATACAGATTGAATAACATCGGGGATAGGCTACAACCCTGTCTCACTCCCTTCCCACCACTGCTTCCCTTTCATACCCCTCGACTCTTATAACTGCCATCTGCTTTCTGTACAAATTGTAAACAGCTTTTCGCTCCCTGTATTTTACCCCTGCCACCTTAAGAAAATGAAAGAGAGTATTCCAATCAACATTGTCAAAAGTTTTCTCTAAGTCTACAAATGCTAGAAACGTAGGTTGGCCTTCCCTTAATCTTTCTTCTAAGATAAGTCGTAGGGTCAGTATTGCCTCACGTGTTCCAGTATTTCTACGGAATCCAAACTGATCTTCCCCGAGGTCGGCTTCTGTCAGTTTTTCCATTCGTCTGTAAAGAATTCGCGTTAGTATTTTGCAGCTATGACTTATTAAACTGATAGTTCGGTAATTTTCACATCTGTCCACACCTGCTTTCTTTGGGATTGGAATTATTATATTCTTCTTGAAGTCTGAGGGTATTTCGCCTGTCTCATACATCCTGCTCACCAGATGGTAGAGTTTTGTCAGGACCGGCTCTCCCAAGGCTGTCAGTAGTTCTAATGGAACTCAGGTCTTTCAGTGCTATGTCAAACTCTTCACGCAGTATCATATCTCCCATTTCATCTTCATCTACATCCTCTTCCATTTCCATAATATTGTCCTCAAATACATCGCCCTTGTATATACCCTCTATATACTCCTTCCACCTTTCTGCTTTCCCTTCTTTGCTTAGAACTGGGTTTCCATCTGAGTTCTTGATATTCATGCAAGTGGTTCTCTTTTCTCCAAAGATCTCTTTAATTTTCCTGTAGGCAGTATCTATCTTACCCCTCGTGAGATAAGCCTCTACATCCTTACATTTGTCGTCTAGCCATCCCTGCTTAGCCATTTTGCACTTCCTGTCGATCTCATTTTTGAGACGTTTGTATTCCTTTTTGCCTGCTTCATTTACTGCATTTTTGTATTTTCTCCTTTCTTCAATTAATTTTAGTATATCTTCTGTTACCCATGGATTTCTACTAGCCCTCGTCCGTTTACCTACTTGATCCTCTGCTGCCTTCACTATTTCGTCCCTCAAAGCTACCCATTCTTCTGCTACTGTATTTCTGTCCCCCATTCCTGTCAATTGTTCCCTTATGCTCTCCCTGAAACTCTGTACAACCTCTGGTTTAGTCAGTTTATCCAGGTCATATGTCCTTAAATTCCCACCTTTTTGCAGTTTATTCAGTTTTAATCTACAGTTCATAACCAATAGATTGTGGTCAGAGTCCGCATCTGCCCCTGGAAATGTCTTACAATTTAAAACCTGGTTCCTAAATCTCTGTCTTACCATTACATCTACATCTACATCTATACTCCGCGAGCCACCTTACGGTGTGTGGCGGAGGGTACTTATTGTACCACTATCTGATCCCCCCTTCCCTGTTCCATTCACGAATTGTGCGTGGGAAGAACGACTGCTTGTAAGTCTCCGTATTTGCTCTAATTTCTCGGATCTTTTCGTTGTGATCATTACGCGAGATATATGTGGGCGGTAGTAATATGTTGCCCATCTCTTCCCGGAATGTGCTCTCTCGTAATTTCGATAATAAACCTCTCCGTATTGCGTAACGCCTTTCTTGAAGTGTCCGCCACTGGAGCTTGTTCAGCATAATCTATCTGAAACCTTCTAGTATCTCCAGGGTTCTTCCATGTATACAACCTTCTTTCATGATTCTTGAACCAAGTGTTAGCTATGATTAAGTTATATTCTGTGCAAAATTCTACCAGGCGGCTTCCTCTTTCATTTCTTAGCCCCAATCCATATTCACCTACTACATTTCCTTCTCTTCCTTTTCCTACTGTCGAATTCCAGTCACCCATGAATATTAAATTTTCGTCTCCCTTCACTACCTGAATAATTTCTTTTATCTCATCATACATTTCATCGGTTTCTTCATCATCTGCAGAGCTAGTTGGCATATAAACTTGTACTACTGTAGTAGACGTGGGCTTCGTGTCTATCTTGGCCACAGTAATGCACTCACTGTGCTGTTTGTAGTAGCTTACCCCCCGCACTCCTATTTTTTTATTCATTATTATACCTACTCCTGCATTACCCCTATTTGATTTTGTATTTTTAACCCTGTATTCACCTGACCAAAAGTCTTGTTCTTCCTGCCACCGAACTTCACTAATTCCCACTCTATCTAACTTTAACCTATCCATTTCCCTTTTTAGAGTTTCTAACCTACCTGCCCGATTAAGGGATCTGACATTCCATGCTCCGATCCGTAGAATGCCAGTATCCTTTCTCCTGATAATGACGTCCTCCTGAGTAGTCCCCGCCCGGAGATCCGAATGGGGGACTATTTTACCTCCGGAATATTTTACCCAAGAGGACGCCATCATCATTTAATCATACAGTAAAGCTGCATGCTCTCGGGAAAAATTACGGCTGTAGTTTCCCCTTGCTTTCAGCCGTTCGCAGTACCAGAACAGCAAGGTATTTTTGGTTAATGTTACAAGGCCAGATCAGTCAATCATCCAGACTGTTGCCCCTGCAACTACTGAAAACGCTGCTGCCCCTCTTCAGGAACCATACGTTTGTCTGGCCTCTCTACAGATACCCCTCCGTTGTGGTTGCACCTACGGTACGGCTATCTCTATCGCTGAGGCACGCAAGCCTCCCCACCAACGGCAAGGTCCATGGTTCATGGGGAGTTTGGTGGCCAGTGGGAGTATTTAAACTCAGAATAGTGTTTCTGAAGCCACTCTGTAGTGATTCTGGACGTGTGGGGTGTCGTATTGTCCTGCTACAATTGCCCAAGTCTGTTGGAATGCACAATGGGCATGAATGGATGCAGGTGATCAAAAAAATGGTTCTAATGGCTCTGAGCACTATGGGACTTAACATCTATGGCCATCAGTCCCCTAGAACTTATAACTACTTGAACCTAACTAACCTAAGGACATCACACACATCCATGCCCGAGGCAGGATTCGAACCTGCGACCGTAGCGGTCACGCGGTTCCAGACTGAAGCGCCTAGAACCGCACGGCCACACCAGCCGGCGCAGGTATGAGACAGGATGCTTACGTACGTGTCACCTGTCAGAGTCTTATCTAGACGTATCAAGGGTCCCATATCATTCCAACTGCACACGCTCCACACCATTACAGAGCCTCCACCAGCTTGAACAATCCCCCGCTGACCTGCAGGGTCCATCGATTCAGGAGGTTGACTCCATACCCACACACGTCCAACCGCTCGATACAATTTGAAACGAGACTAGTCCAACCAGGCAACATGTTTTCAGTTGACAACAGTGCAATGTCGTTGTTGACGGGCCAGACAAGGCGTAAAGCTTTGTGTCGTGCACTCATGAAGCGTACACGAGGGGGGCCTTCGGCTCCGAAAGCCCATGTCCACAATGTTTCGTTGAATGACATTCGTTGATGGCCCAGGATTGAATTCTGTAGCGTTTTGCGGAAGAGTTGCACATCTGTCACGCTGAACGATACTCTACAGTCGTCATTGCATGATCGTTCTTGCATGATCATTTTCCGGACGCAGCGATGTCGGAGATTTGACGTTTTACTGGATTCCTGATATTCACGTACTCTCGAGAAATGGTCGTACGGGAAAATCCTCACTTCTGCCCTACCCTGGAGATGCTGTGTTCCACCGCTCGTGCGCCGACTACGGCGCCACTTTCAAACTCACTTATATCTTAATAACCTGCCATTATAGCAGCAGTAACAAATCTAACAACAGCGCCAGACACTTGTCTTATATCGGAGTTTCCGACCGCAGCGCTGTTTTCTTCCTGTTTACATATCTCTGTACTTGAGTACGCGTGCCTGTCGAACATTAAAGTACCAACAACCTAGTTCCGACTCATACCATTTGATGAGGCCAGCATTCCCCCGTCCCAGCCACTCAAGACCACACAGCACGTGTTCAGTGCTGTGATCCACAGTGCTGCTACCTGTGTCAGTGCTGACAGATTGAAAGTTGGCAACAGAAACTTATCCTGTGATTAGCTGCTTCCTATCTCTCATAATCCCTCTCTTTACTTGTGTGCTGAAATGTAAACATCAACAAACAAATGTGAAATACTTTCACACAAATTTTGTTGCAGTATTTATGAGATCTACATGGGGTCTGCATCAGGACAGTACATGTTTTTCCTGTCCCTGTGATGCAATGAACTGGGACGTTCTTTGGTTCTCTACATTTAGCGATGGACTAATATAGCGTATCCCATGGATTGAGGAAAGGTTGCTCTGAAGATAATTCTTAGACAAGTGAGGAAGCATTTGTTAATGGAGGCAGGCGTCTTTTGAGAACGTAACTATCGAACACAATCACGTGAGGGGACAGTTCCTACGAACTGTTTAGGCAGCTCACAAAGGCTTATGTGACTGAAGGTATACTGCTCAGGCATGTGAAAGGACACTGTGCACAGCTTGAGTCATTCGTAACCACTGAGATGTTGTTGGCAAGTATACATATTTGGTAGATTCGTTGATAACGACTGAAGATTGTGGACACGTAACTTCAAACTTGAGTTTCATAATTATTTCCTGGTATTGAGATGACTACTAGAATGAAGACGATGTATTGAAAGGCTAGATGGGGTCTCCAACGGAATTTTGAACTGGATTAAATCTCGTCAATATCATTTCGACCCCATGACATCCTTTATGTACTGTAGGTGAAATCCACTCTGCCTCCAGTAAACCCTAATTGCGTCCCACTTTCTCATTCAAAGAAACTGAAGTGTGATAAATAAGGCTCGTGTGACAAACTAAAAACTTCGAATAGGTTATTGATAGTGGTTGATGTTATGTTTCTTTTCAGGGATATACTTTTAACTCATGATAGTTGACATTGATGCTTGTAAATATAGAATACTCATATTATCAGTGGAAATTAATGTAAAAACTACCATCCAAATGCCACATTATTGCCAACAACATCAATGGCGTAATTTTAGGGTCATTTTTTTTCATTTTTTGGAATCTGTGGAATAGATGTAAATTTTTGTACCTTTATTGTGTTTTATGAAATTTTTGGTCTCCCTGTGGAGAAGACAAAGTTGATTTCTCATCAGTTAAGATGTCTTAAATTAGTTCTTTCTTGTCATTGTTTACTATTCTGATTTAATTTACACTTTTGTAAGACTATTTTTTTGTGTGCGCATGAGACATGTTAATGATTCATGTAAATGATTCATGTTTCTTAATTGAAAGTTTAGAGTTCCTTCTTGAACAGATGTCTATTTTTTTCGTTGGCATGTACAGTATCGACGTATGTGAATGTTGATAAAGATAGTAAACTGTTCAAGTAATAAGTAAGTCATACCTGCTAATAGTTGTAGGAGTAAAAAAGTGTGAATGTGATTATACGATTGAGCCGTCATTACAATGAGAGTGAGAGTAATTGAGAGTCAAAAAGAAAAGCAAGTTTTGCCAAAAAAATCTGGTTATGAATGAGGAATATGCTCAAAGAGTAATTATTGTAAAGTTGTATAAAGAGAATGAATGGATATGTAAGCTGGTTTCCCCTTATTATATTATGTACCCTGAATCCAAATTCATGATATGTACTTCAGCTCTTGGAATGAATGGATGTGATGGGTTTAGAAATCAGTTAAAGGTGCATTACTAAAAATGAGAATGTTTCCTTGGCGAAGAACCTGTTTCTTGTCATCCGAGCCAACCCTTTCCATCTAGATTAGAAGATCCTAATAACAATTTGCTTGATGCTGTCACACTATGACCACAACATCGGATCAGATCTCCATTCAAAGAAGTCTATTACGTGCTGTGATTAGCACGTGTGGTTATGCTAAATCTTTTTTTTTTTTCAGGCTGTGACGTCTTGTCAAAACACATTTCAAATGAAGTTTGTTTTTCGCCTTCCTAGAACGCTGTGGAGGAGGAAGTGAGTCACAGATACAGAACCCTGCATCCCGTGAGAAGTGAAGTAGCTGCATTGTGTCCAAGAATTATGTTTAGTTTTTAATCTTAAGAGTTAGAGGAGGGAATTTAAGAAGCCAGTGTCTGAGAAATCAAGACCTGAAGACTAGCGTATTAGCTGAAGTGAAAAACTTAACTGAAGAGTGGAAGAGTAAAACAAAATTGTTTAAGAACTGTGTATTTGGTGTTAGACGATTGGTTAACAATGTAAAACTTTTGCTAGGGCGGTGTTAGTTATTTTTTTAATAACAATATCACTGGCCAGCAATTTGCGGAATCTATTTTCATTCCCGCACGGAAATTGCGTGTGCTTGTAAAGAGGAGAGAGAAGTCTGTTTTGGTAGAGAATATTTGGATTAGATTAGAGATTAGATTAGATTAATACATGTTCCATAGATCATGAATACTACACTTCGTAATGATGTGGAACGTGTCAGGTTAATAAAAGATGTCTGTACAAGATATTACATTACACAAAATATTGCAAGACACTAATGTTTAAGTTGTTGTTGTTTTTTTCTTAATTTATATCTGCTCTGGAGATTCTAAAAACAAGACTTTGTCTGGGGGTACTAAAGAGAAAATACTGTCTGGAGATCTTGAGGGAGACACTGGTGATATACTTCGACTGTAGATGAAGACAAAAGATGTTCCTGCAATCGACAGCTCATGTGCTGCAGACTGCAGCAGATCACAGTACTCGTAACTTTCCACACTACAGAACGCAGAGTAGGGTGAGAGATGGCTGCTTAGATGAACAGGGCATGAGACTTATCAAGCACCTGTAGACACATTGTGAGTCATGTAGTATCTGAGAGTCTTACGCTTTTTTTCGACTAATTGAAGGCTCATTCATGACTCGATCAGTGATATTATTTGCATGTTTCTGGGCAATTAGAGAGTCTCTGTGTATCCACAATGGATTTGTGTTTCTATATCTCATTTATAACATGTCGGTTTTGCCCCATTGACCTAAATTATCTGATCTTTGCCAGGTCATTTAAGCGTTACATTATAACTATTCCATGTTAATAACTGCCAATTTTCGTGTTCTCTGTATTTTTCAAGATCGAATAGATCCTGTGATTATGTCTCGTTCCTGTATGTTTTAGTAAGGAAGTTTAATATAAATAGTTTCATTTCATAGTTAGATGATCCTCCTGTTTATCTTGTGAGTTGCAACACGCATATCTCACGTTTGATAGAGCCACCCTGCCTCATAGTAGTTATACACTGCACTACAGCATATGAGCTCATTGAGTACGATGTATCGGCCAGTACAATCAATGTCGATCGTTCTCACATCTCCAGGGGTATGTCTGAAGCTCCGCTGAGCCGTTACAGCATGGGTGGCCAAGGGTTCAGCTCGCGGGCGGCGCCCTGGCAATGCAGTCACATTTTGTATGACTTTGATTTGTATATCACATCTCTCAGCAACATAGATTTTAAAAGAAGACAAATTTTCAGTATTATTTATTTTTGGCGTGCTGAAGACGTAATTCTTATCTGGTACAGACGCGGACAATTTCACAGTTTTTCGCACTCATGTTGCCACGTAATCGCCTCTTATTGGACAGTTTCACAGTTTTTCGCACTCAGGTTGCCAGGTAATCGCCTCTTATTAAGTTTCATAACAGAAAAACCGTCTTTCAGACGCATATGTTGGTCGAAATATACAATAGCAGCACTTTTGCAATCTCATTATGAGGAAGTGCAAACTCTACCTGAGGAATGCAGTATAGACGTTTGTCTTTAAAAAGGGACTTGCCTTGCAGATCAATCAGTTACATTTGCATATGGACAGAGGCGCTCTCAACTGAAGCGCTGTATGGTCTCGCAAACAGCTCAAAGACAAATGTTAGATTAGCAATGTTCTCAAAAAAGTTACGAAACTATCTTTGTAATATTTTCAAGGCCGCAATGAATTGTCGAAACCTCGCGTTCTCTTTAACTCCAGTGAGCTTAAGGAACTGCACGGTGTCTTCAGAATGTGTCCCTTCTACAACGCGGTTTTCCCTTTAAGTGCTTCCCAATCAAATCAGAAAAAAACGTTGTTTCTTATCCTACAGCTTCTTACTGTGCGCAGTGTGCAGTCGTGTCTACTTAAAAGTAGTTCATTCCGACTGTTCAAATTTTCGTTCATGCACTCCTTTTTCCTTCATAAATTCTAGAATAGTTGGTATTATATCGAAAAAACAGTTCCACGCGTGCCCCTTGATTTAACCAACGTAATCTGCAGTAATATATAAAGTTTCCATACTCTTCTTTCAGTTATATCGAAAACTGTTGCAACTGACAACGGAATGATGTGTGCGACGTTAGAAATTTTACTCTTCGTACCACCAATTTCTGCACGTGCTCCATGTCTACAAATTTAGCACAAAGTGCTTCTTAATGTACAGAACGACGAGACCCGTCTGTCGATCGTTGTAATTTTTTGCTCTTTCATTGCCATATAGATCTTTAAATTTTTTCTGCATGATAGCAGAGTGTCGTTTCATAGCAAATTTCCGATTTCTGCCGCTTATGCGACTGCGTAATATATACTGAGTATCCTCATCCCTCTCTTCTGTCAATCCCATTCATTTTTAAAGGCTCGTGGCTATCGCTAGCTATCTCTTTTTGTGTGTGGCCCTGTGAACATCCTCCGTACCACAAACAAATAGCAGAGAGTAAATAGCACTGGAACTACGATTCTGCAGAACTGAAAAGAACTGTGCCGACAGAAAAGTGCCACACCGCAGTACCGGGTACTTCTGAGGAGGACCGAGCAGAGCCGCGCTTTGACCTGCCCGCGGTCCGTACACCGTGCACGTGTCACATTTGTCACGCCCTGCCCGGCCCTACCTTACAGTAATGCAGTGTATTGGCCATAAGCCTTTTTCACCCGTCGGTAATTATTGTCACAATTCAAAACAAAACTTTGTTCACTAATCAAGGTCGCATCCTAAGAGATTGTACATGTTTCAATTTTCGAGCATCAACAAGGTACTGGTGATCGCAAATAATATGCGCTAGTGTTCAGCAATTTAGACGAGCAGGCGACAGCGTTGGTCTCGGATATTGTCATGCAGCCAGCACATTATCAAGCTCTCTATACTTTAAAAACTGAGTTAGTTGCTCTCTGCACCAAATTGTCAGACCAAAGGCTCATACAAGTGCTTTATCAAGAAAAACGAGACGAGAAAACTGCCTCAGAATTTTGGCAGCACCTACGAGATATGATAGATACAATTACGTTTTGGATTGTTTGTTGTTCGATATTCAAAAAATGGTTCAAATGGCTCTGAGCACTATGGGACTTAACATCTGAGGTCATCAGTCCCCTAGAACTTAGAACTACTTAAACCTAAATAACCTAAGGACATCACACACATCCATGCCCGAGGCAGGATTCGAACCTGCGACTGTAGAGGTCGCGCGGTTCCAGACTGAAGCGCCTAGAACCTCTCGGCCACAACGGCCGGCTGTTCGATACTGATTTTGGCGACTGCAGCTCCCATCTCAAGTGCACGTAGCGTTATTAGTACACGAAGGTCAAGAAAGTTGCTAGAAGTAGCTGATAGAGTCTACGAGAAATGGAGTTGCAAGCAACAGTCATCATGACGTCATAGGCAGACGACGCGCCACCTGACGGAAGCCGAACTCGCGTGAAGGGACGACAGCGCCCTCAACCCCTGCCACCTGCTGAGCATTATCGAAGATCTCCGGAGACCGGAATTACACACCAGATCTGAGCCGCTGGCCAGACTGGTTCCCGCAGCAGCAGTACAGAGGACCTAGTAAATACACTGTGGAAAAAAAAATCGCAACACCAAGAAGGAGTTGTCCGACATGAATGAAAATTGGTAAACATGTTTCTATATCGGAAAGATGATGTCTGTTCAGATTTCGCTCCAGTTGCATAAGAGTGGCGCTAGTATCGCCACTTTGAGGATACATATCAAGTTCGCTTTAAATACACATTGCAATGGTTATGAGCGTCACTTACCATTGATCTTGGACGTAGTGAGTTGATGTTAGTCAACAATCTGTTTAAGGCGACAAAGACACCATTACCAACACCTCATTGAGTTTGAATGATGTCGTGTAACAGGGCTACAAGAAGCTGGATGTTACTTCTGCGATACTGCAGAAAGACTTGGCAGAATTGTAGCTACCGTACATAATTGTTGGCAGCAGTGGTCACAAGAATGCATGGTCGCAAGAAGATCGGGTTGCGGACGGTCACGTTGCACTAATGAGAAGGAATATCATCGTGTTCGGCATATGGGGAGTCACACTGCGTCTGCTGCAGCAATCTGAGCAGCAGTTGGCATCACAGCGACACAATGAACTGTTACAAATCGGTTAATTCAAGGACAGCTCCGAGCCAGACGCCTTGTAGCGCCCACTGACCCCCAATCACCGCCACTTGCGACTTCAGCGGTGTCAACGAGAGCTCATTGGAGGACAGAGTGAAAATGTGTTGTGTTTTCTGATGAAAGCTGGTTCTGCTTCAGTGCCAGTGATGGCCGTATGTTGGTTAGAAGGAGGCCAGTTGAAGGCCTGCAATCAATCTGTCTGCGTGCTAGACACACTGGACCTACACCTGGAGTTATGGTCTGGGGTGCGATTTCCTATGACAGCAGGAGCACTGCTGTGGTCATCCCATGCATCCTGACTCCAAATTTGTATGTCAGTATGGTGATTCGACCTGTTGTGCTGCCATTCATAAGCAGCATTCTAGGGGAAGCTTTCCAACGGCTACAGTCACTGTCGTAAACCAACAGAATATCTAAATGTTGCCTTGGAGTGCTCGATCACCAGATCTGTCTAACTGTTCCTGTACTGACTGACCAAGTGGTACAGACATGGAACTCCATCCCACAAACTGATATCCGGCACGTGTACAACACAGTGCCGCATATTTGCACGCTTGCATTCAACATTCTGGCAGTTACACCGCTTAATAATGTAGCAGAATTTCACATTTTCGGTGGCTTATCTCGCACTTAAATTAACCTGTGATTTTGTAATGTTAATCACTTAAATATGTTACCTAGACAAATATATTTCGGAAATTTCATTACTCTACATTAACTACACTCCTGGAAATGGAAAAAAGAACACATTGACACCGGTGTGTCAGACCCACCATACTTGCTCCGGACACTGCGAGAGGGCTGTACAAGCAATGATCACACGCACGGCACAGCGGACACACCAGGAACCGCGGTGTTGGCCGTCGAATGGCGCTAGCTGCGCAGCATTTGTGCACCGCCGCCGTCAGTGTCAGCCAGTTTGCCGTGGCATACGGAGCTCCATCGCAGTCTTTAACACTGGTAGCATGCCGCGACAGCGTGGACGTGAACCGTATGTGCAGTTGACGGACTTTGAGCGAGGGCGTATAGTGGGCATGCGGGAGGCCGGGTGGACGTACCGCCGAATTGCTCAACACGTGGGGCGTGAGGTCTCCACAGTACATCGATGTTGTCGCCAGTGGTCGGCGGAAGGTGCACGTGCCCGTCGACCTGGGACCGGACCGCAGCGACGCACGGATGCACGCCAAGACCGTAGGATCCTACGCAGTGCCGTAGGGGACCGCACCACCACTTCCCAGCAAATTAGGGACACTGTTGCTCCTGGGGTATCGGCGAGGACCATTCGCAACCGTCTCCATGAAGCTGGGCTACGGTCCCGCACACCGTTAGGCCGTCTTCCGCTCACGCCCCAACATCGTGCAGCCCGCCTCCAGTGGTGTCGCGACAGGCGTGAATGGAGGGACGAATGGAGACGTGTCGTCTTCAGCGATGAGAGTCGCTTCTGCCTTGGTGCCAATGATGGTCGTATGCGTGTTTGGCGCCGTGCAGGTGAGCGCCACAATCAGGACTGCATACGACCGAGGCACACAGGGCCAACACCCGGCATCATGGTGTGGGGAGCGATCTCCTACACTGGCTGTACACCACTGGTGATCGTCGAGGGGACACTGAATAGTGCACGGTACATCCAAACCGTTATCGAACCCATCGTTCTACCATTCCTAGACCGGCAAGGGAACTTGCTGTTCCAACAGGACAATGCACGTCCGCATGTATCCCGTGCCACCCAACATGCTCTAGAAGGTGTAAGTCAACTACCCTGGCCAGCAAGATCTCCGGATCTGTCCCCCATTGAGCATGTTTGGGACTGGATGAAGCGTCGTCTCACGCGGTCTGCACGTCCAGCACGAACGCTGGTTCAACTGGGGCGCCAGGTGGAAATGGCATGGCAAGCCGTTCCACAGGACTACATCCAGCATCTCTACGATCGTCTCCATGGGAGAATAGCAGCCTGCATTGCTGCGAAAGGTGGATATACAGTGTACTAGTGCCGACATTGTGCATGCTCTGTTGCCTGTGTCTATGTGCCTGTGGTTCTGTCAGTGTGATCATGTGATGTATCTGACCCCAGGAATGTGTTAATAAAGTTTCCCCTTCCTGGGACAATGAATTCACGGTGTTCTTATTTCAATTTCCAGGAGTGTATTTTTTGGTGCTGCGATTTTTTTTGTCAATGTAGTTACGGTTCTAATTCACAACAGTGGTACAACGACAAGATTATAAAACACCATCTGCAGCACCACAGTAATTGACACTTGGGACACATTTCTTATAGTGTGGTATAAAGAGTAGACAATATCACCGCCTACGACAACAGCGGTAGACGTCTTGTATGAGCTAAAACATAAATAACATTGTCACCTCATCTGAAATGTTACATATATATACAGAGAATCTAAACACTCTCAAGATGAAACCTGAAGCTTCAGAATGTAATCTCGAAGATCTTTCTCAGTTACATATCAATTACCGTGATTTCTAATTCAGTCTAAATGCCATGAAATACAAGTATGAAGAAAAACTATATGATAAAACGATCGTATGCCATTGACGGTCGGGAGTCCCCACCTGGGGAAGTTGGGTTGCTGATTACAAGTCTTTTCAGTTGACGCCACATTGGGCGACTTGCGTCTCGGTGACGAAATGATGACGAGTACAACAAAACATCCAGTCCCCCGAGCAGAGAAAATCTCCGACCTGGCCGAGAATCTAACCCGGGCCTGCTGCGTGGTAGTCAGACATGCAGACTGCTCAGCTAAGAAGGCGGACTTTATATGATGAAAAGCACGATTTACAATGCAAATTGTCTTACATAGAAGGGGAACTGGAAGCTGCTAAAACGTAAATTAAAAAATTCAGAGCTAGGTTAGTTAGTTCGAGTCATGTTCCATGGATCATTTTACACAACAAATTTTAACGTTGTGGAATGAGTCTTTTACATTCAAATTGCAAATTAATTTGTAAATATGGCTACAAGATGAAAATTTATAAGTGCTTACATAAAAATTACGCATGTAAGTAAGTTAGTAACTCGTACCCACCACTTTTTACACATTACAATAATAGAAATTCTTCTACGGAATAGAAAGAGTTGCCAAGAAGGAACTTTTTCAGTTTGTTTTCAAATTTTACTTTGCTGTCTGTAAAACATTTTGTATTCCTGTGTAAATGATCATAAATTTTAGTTGCTACATTGTACTCCCATTTATGGGCTAAAACAATAATAATATGGAGTAACGAATGTCATTTTTCCGTCTGGTACTGTAATTATGTAGAATTTCAGTGGGCTATTTAGAATAAACTTCATGATGGAATAAATGCACTGTGAAGCAGTAGTCAGAATGCCCAACTCCTTAAACAGATGTGTACAAGATGGTCATGGTTGAGCACCACATATTATTCTCACAGCACGCTCTTGAACAATAAAAACTTTCTTTCTTAAATCTCAGTTACACCAGAACATTATTACATATGACATTACGGAAATAACATATGTAAAATATGTCAACTTACTGATTTGTCTCTACTCAAATTTGCAGTGATTCTAAATGCAAATGTGGCTGAACTAAGTCAATTTAGGAGTCCCAAAACGTGACTTTCCAGTTTAAATTCTCATCAATATGGATACCTAAAAATTCTGAAGTTTCCAACCTATTTATTATTTCCTCACTATGTGTTTCACTTATCACTAGTGTAGTACCCCTAGGTGTGCAGAACTGAATATGTTGCTTTTTAAGACTGAGAGTGAGCCCATTTGCAGAAAACCAATCAATTATACTTTCAAGAACATTGTTTACCTTTTCTCCTTTTTCTGTATGTATGCTTGGATTGAATAAAATACTGGTGTCAACTGCAAAAAGAACTAATTCTGCTTGTTGTAAATTAGATGGAAGATCATTTACCGTGTATGAGGAACAACAGTGGACCTTAGAGTGAACCTTTGGGAATCCCATACACGATTTTTATCTAGTCAGAATAATGTCCCCAGATTATACTGATTGAATTACTAAGTACAACTTCGTACATTCTTTTGGTTAGATATAACAGTATCGGCCACACAATCAATCCCATAAAACATCAATTTATCCAGGAGACACGCAGTCAAACTCCTTAGATGGATAGCAGAAAGTAGCAACTGGGCTATTTTATTATTTAATGCTTGTAAAATTTTGTGAGTGAACATGTAAATAGCATTCCCAGAAGAGCAATTCTTCTGAAATCCAAACTCTAGTTTGCTGAGGATATTATTATTGCTCAGATGAGGGGCTGTTCTAGAACACATCACCTTCTCAAATATTTTGGAAAAAGATGTCAACAGTGAAACAGGTCGGTAGTTATTGATATCTCTTCTACACCTTTCTTAAATAGGGGTTTGATAACATCATATATCAGTCTCTCTGAAAAAAGGCCTTGAGGTAGTGATGCCTTACGTATTTCATATGAGACTGGCCTTATTCTAGTAAAAGGAATAATTCTTTAGTACTTTACAAAATGGTTCAAATGGCTCTGAGCACTATGGGACTTAACATCTATGGTCATCAGTCCCCTAGAACTTAGAACTACTTGAACCTAACTAACCTAAGGACAGCACACAACACCCAGTCATCACGAGGCAGAGAGCAGCTATACAAACACCGCTCACAGACACGGACGAAGGACGTGACACAGAGTGCTGGCGATCAGTCGAGTGAACTGCAGACATGGTTAAAGCTTTCTGCTAACTTCAAGTGAGCCAAACCAGTGCAGTGCATCTGCTTGCCATCTGTGCCTCCGGCAGTAGTTGCAGACGGTAACCAAAAACACTGAGCATATCCTTACACCAACAGATCGACCAACGTTGGCAACATCTTTTTTCTCAAAAAGTTGCAACCAGCGCAGCAACGATGGAGCGCATATGACAGACAAGTGCTTTATATTTATGAAACTGTTAAAAAGTTGTATTTCTGCCCACAAACCGAGGCTCGCTCTGTGACAATTTACGTTGAGCACCAATCGATAGTATCTGCCTTCCAGTGGCGGATACAGAAAAACATCAAGGAGGGGGCGCTGAAGATATCTTGAGTTACCTTTACTTTTACCCTAATAAAAAATAATCAAATCACATGCAAAGTTTAAGAAAGTTTTAATTAAACTGATTATACACATATACAAGACAATGCCATCTTATGATATAAAAAGGTTGCAACTGTGATCTCTTCCTTAAATTATGAGTTCTATGCGCCTATTCTTCCTGTCAAATTGGTTAATTACATCGTCAATAGAACAATCAATGTCAGGGTGAGTGTTCAATAGAGCTAAGCCATTAAGTCGCCCTCCATCATTGTCGACCTCAGCTATGTCTTTGTACGCCGCAATGTTGAAAAACTTATTTCTATTGTAGCAATAGATGCAGTAGCCAAGCAAATATTTTGTACAGAGTGTGCAAAGTAGGATAGTCAGATCTAGGACAAATAGACAACGCTTGCATAACAGAATCACGATCATTAAGGGCGTTTATGTTCGTTTACTTGTATTGAAGTATCTGTCTCATTAGTCTCTTTTTAATCACAAAGAGTGATTCTTCTTCAAAAAACGGTAGTTCGGTTAAGAGCTGATTCAATTTATGTGCCAGATCATACGCATCAATAGTTTCCCATACTTAACTCGTATTACGATAGCTATTGTTACGTTATTACTAAAAATATTGTTAGGAGTTCTAACGGTTCTCTTTTAATATTCTATATTGGTTTTGTGCTTTTGATACTACATAAGATAAGAGGTTAGCATTAATTATTTTCTTTACGTAGGTGAGAGCGTTAGAAGCAGAGCATCTTGTACGAGGTCAAAATAAATGTTTGTCTTCAATTTAAATGAGCGCAAGGCTCCCTACAAGATTATAATAACTGGTTTTCATCTAAATACAGTCAAGGCCTAAGTTCACAGATCTACTACAAATTTTATCTCTGAAAGTATTTGAACTCTCGCAAAATTAGCTCATGGAACTATTCAGATTTAAATTAACTAGTGTTATAAGACTTCTGCTCTTGTGGAAAGCTGTAAGAAAAGTTAATATTAAGTCCGCTGCGTAATGGCGGCCAATTGTTGCCAGTCAGCGATCACACTGCTTTCGTCTTCTTGATAGCTGAAAAATACGAATTATTCTCTCTTTTCAATTAAAATATTGCGATCAGTGGCTGGCATGTTCTTGAAATAATACAATGAACTCACTTTTACTCATATATTTCCAGCAATAATCTGATACACACCGTTTTTATCGTCTAGTCGAAAGAACAAAAGGAACATCTGCTAGCGTTCAACGCTACAAACAATCTCTATCTCCTTGTTATCACAGTTACGCGGTTCTGTTAATAAATCCTGTTGCATGGTATTGCCTTCTTGATATCTCAGCAGACTGATACTGTTTTGTAAATGTTTCTGAGATGTGCCTCCGCTCCGTCCGTCGACCGACAATTGGGACCCTATTGAGGCCGATTCTCGTTTGACGGTCGCGAAATGCTATTGCTTCCTTCACCTGTCATTTCAGCGATCCTCGCCCCACTATTACTCTCCACCCACGGCTGTGGTATAACATTTGCATTTGGCATCGGATTCCGATTGTCACCGTGATAATTGTTATGGTTTACTGTCGGTGTTGCGCCCACTGTACCGGATAGTTGTGATTAATCGGACTATTATTTTGATTAGGCCATTGCCCTTCATTCGTCCTACGCTTGTTATTCTGATTACCGTTATTGTTGTTACATCCTGGATGGTATCGATCTTCACATGGACGTTTTTTGTTATACTGCATCTGCCCATTTCCATTTTTCCTATTCTAACGTCTTATGATTCTCCTTTACTATTGTTGTTATTCTCGAAGTTGGGATTATTATTCCGGTTCTCATATTTTCTCGGCGAAAAGTTCCCGTTTTCCCGGTCACGATTCGTCCTCCATTCCTCTTGTGATAAGTCTATCTCATCTTAACACCGATAAATATCTTTCCAGATCGTCTTCTGCAACATTAATTAATTTATCACGAATGTGACCTGGTAAGCGCAGTTTTAGAATACGTATCACATCCCGTGCCAATTTGGGTTCATCCCAATATATTGTTTTATTAATATATTTTTCAAAATATTTCCGCAGGGTACATACACCCGTGGACTATATACTTCCATCCTAAGATGTTCTTGTATTGCCTTTGACCAATATCGGTCTAAGAATGTCTTTTCAAATTGTGCAATGCTCTGACAGTTATCTATAATTTCATTCACCCACAGGTCAGCGTCACCCTGGATATGCGCTATTATAACATGAATCTTTTGTCGTTCGTTCAGCGCACTTGGTAAAACATTTCTAAATCCCTTTATAAATATCATAGGCTGCACCGATTTCTTTTCTGCGTTGTAAGTTTGAAACGGACGGTGTTTGATTAGACTTTCGTCAATAGTGTTACTTAATGTAGAAGAAGTTGCCCCCATCTGATTATGTACTGGCATACTCCTCTGTACATTTATGGCTAGTCTATCGGAGTTCACCACGAGCTGATATGACCCAGATGCACCGTTTGCGTTAACGTATTTCAGCTTATTTTATCTCCGTTATCAAATTTATGCGTCTGCGAACATGCACGCTCTACTTCGGAAATACGTTGTGTGATCCCTTATCGCCACACTGGCATTGGAAATTTGTAGCTCGCTTCTGTTTTTTCACCTGTGAGTTGATCTAAATGGTTCAAATGGCTCTAAGCACTATGGGACTCAACTGCTGAGGTCATTAGTCTCCTAGAACTAGTTAAACCTAACTAACCTAAGGACATCACATGATGTGTCGGCAGAAGTGCCAACACCGTGTTGTTTGAGGAAGCCGAAATGCACGCTATAAGCTCACGCAGGATGGCGTGAGGTCTGAAACAGGATACTTAATGAATGCTATAAAGAAAAGTACGTAGCTGCTGGAATACTTAACTTTAATCAACAATTGGTGAACACTGGTCTTGTTACTGTACATGCTTCATTAGATACATAGCAAAGGATAAATGGCGCCTTGCTAGGTCGTAGCAATTGACTAAGCTGAAGGCTATGCTAACTATCGTCTCGGCTAATGAGAGCGTAATTCTCAGTGAACCTTTCCTAGCAACGTCGGCTGTACAACTGGGGCGAGTGCTAGTAAGTCTCTCTAGACCTCCCGTGTGGCGGCGCTCGGTCTGCAATTACTGACAGTGGCGACACGCGGGTCCGACGTATACTAATGGACCGCGGCCGATTTAAAAGCTACCACCTAGCAAGTGTGGTGTTTGGCGGTGACACCACATCACATACATCCATGCCCGAGGCAGGATTCGAACCTACGACCGTAGCGGTCTTGCGGTTCCAGACTGCAGCGCCTTTAACCGCACGACCACTTTGGCCTGCTGAGTTGATCTCTTATCGCCACACTGGCATTGGAAATTTGTAGCTCGCTTCTGTTTTTTCACCTGTGAGTTGACACGCTTCGACTATGCTCTGTTTACAAACAGCTGCGCCGTTAGTTACTTGCTGCAAAGCAGTCTTTACTTTACTCTATTTGTTCCGAGATCTGACTTTCCTTCTCCGTTAGCCAATCTTGGAATTCCCGTTCTACTTTCTTAGTTTGTTCGGATAAATGTTGGTCTATAGTTTCCTTTTGCACTACTTCAAGGTTTTCCATACCGTTTGTAAGTTGTTCGACCTCGTCTTTTATAACGGTATGAGCTGTTTGTACATCTTGTGCTATGTTGCTGACTATGTTCGGCAATTCAGTGTATGCTCGTTTTATTTCATTTATCTTCGACTGTACTTTTTCAAACTGTTCATTTATTCGTTCTATTAAGGCTTTATCACTTTCTTTCGTTTCTTCTTCCGTAACCTGTCCCTTTCTTTCATTTCTTCTTCCCGGTACCTATCCCTTTCTTTCATTTCTTCTTCCCTTAACCTGTCCCTTTCTTCCAACTTCCTAAGAAATTCCGCAAACGGGTCGAGTATCGGCGAACATTCAGGCATCGTCGTCAATCTATTCATTGTGATACTGCTGCTTGCTCTAGTAGCAGCTACCTGTTCTGTTACTTCCGTGTGCTGACTAGATCTTGGTGATTCACTTGAAAATAGTTTATCTACGTTATCACTCCTAGGATTACTAGTAACGTCTACCATCTCCGTATCCAGATCCATATCGCTTAACAACTGAACATTGTCCTGCATATCTATATCCTGATTCTGTTGTGACTCCTTAACTCGTCCAACTTGACCCATTCTAACAAGCAATTCACTTTCAATGGATAATGCTTCACAATATAGCTACTTACTATCAACATTAGTTCGAATCTACAGTAGCAGACTATGCTCTCAACAAAATTATTAATACCTGTCAACTCACAGTACTATCACTTGCTTACGATTACTTTCACACATACAAACTATGTCCTTTTCCACTACGCACCATGTACCATCTACTCTCCTGTACCTTGATGATACCAAGCCTATGCTGCAAGAATTGATGCTTACTGGTCCTTACCTTGTCACTTTTCCTTTTGTACGTATTTTTACGTGCTCTCAGGATCTATTTAAGTTCTTCTCTGGTAGACATGTTCGTAACGAATATATATACAATAAAATTTGTCTTGTATTAATATACATTTACACTTAAGTCATATAATAGGTATACATAATTACTATTATCTTATCGAGCCCCAACGTTACTGGGCGGAATTTCTAACGGTTCTCTTTTAATATTCTATATTCGTTTTATGCTTTTTGATACTACGTAAGAAAGAGGTTAGCATTAATTATTTTCTTTACGTGGGTGAGACCGTTAGAAGCAGAGTATCTTATAGGAGGCCAAAATAAATGTTTGTTTTCAATTTAAATGAGCGGCTGGCTCCCTACAAGATTATCACAACTGGTTTTCATCTAAATCATCATTTTCATCAAGGCCAAAATTCATAGATCTACGACAAATGGTATCTCTGAGAGTATTTGAACTCTCGCAAAATTAACTCATGGAACTATTCAGGATTAAATTAAATAATGTTTTAGAATGATTTTTTCACTTCTACTCTTATGGGAAGCTCTAAGAAAAGTTAATATCAAGTACGCCGCATAATGGCGGCCAATTATAGCCAGTCAGCGACCACTCTCTTCGTCTTCTTGATAGCTGATAAATACTGATTATTCTCTCTTTTCAATTAAAACATTGCGATTAGTGGCTGGCATGTTCTTGAAATAATACAATGAACTCACTTTTACACATATATTTCCATCAATAACCTGATACTCACCTTTTTTATCGTCTAGTCGAAAGAACAAAAAGAGCTTCTACGAGCGTTCAACGCTACACACACTATCTATCTAACAATAGTAACATGAGAATTAGAAACAGCTGAAGAGCGAGTAATAACTTATCTTTCCCATCTTCTATAGTTATACAAAGATATAAATGTTTTATGTCACCCTATTCTTTACTGCGATATTGTTTATCATCGTTATTGTCTTTCCCTACCGTAGTATCGACGTTATATTTTTTGTAAATAATTTTATATTTTTTTCACAATTGACTTTCAGTCTGGTCTGTTTGGTCTTATTCATTATTTTCAGACACACTTCACACGCATTGTTCTTAAACATCGCAAAATGGACACTACAGAGTCTCAAAACAATATTTTTACTGAGAAATTACTATGAAGTACTATTATTAATACTTCGAGAGCTTTCTCCTTTACGTAAATAACTTAGAATATAGCTATACATTTTTGCGTTACAAGAATAAGAAAGCCCCAGAATGTATTACAAATGCAAAGATGATAAAAATATTAATGTGTACCAGGACATGAACCCACTAACTTCAGTTCTGTAACTGCACGTCCCTAACCACAAGCCACAGCAGTCACATACAGTTCTCGGCATTATTATTGTTCGTCTTACAATTCTGTAAAGGCTTCTACTGCTGATTTATCATTAACTGACAGTTAATTGACACAAAATGTACCTAGAGTGATGTGTTTGTGATAACTCTTCGATATGCCATTGTCTTGAAACAGCATGCTGTCATAACAGGCAAATTATAATGTGGAAACAACGAAATACGATGAATCCAATATGACGTCTCAAAAGCAATGAACCAGAGGTATCACGTGTCCCCTTTCCGATTTCAGCCAAACACCAGCCACACGCCATTGTACGTCCTCAGCTAAGTCTTTCGTGGAAAAGGTATGTGCAGCCATTCGAAAGTGGAAGGAGGCTGTATGAGATCGGTGTGGGCGTTGGTGAATCTTGTTGGAGATCATTGAAACGTGACGTCCCACTTTGAGTTGCTAGCACTGAATACACGATCATGCCCATGCACGAGTATCTTTTTTAATCGACAGCCACACAAAATGGTCGGTCTGTAACTTGATTATCGTGTTTGCTCGTGGTTGCGACAGATTGCGAACGCTGTCGAAATCAGTTTCATGGTGTTTTGGCGAGATGCGGGGCGCCCCCCCCCCCTCTCCCCCTTGCGAAGCCGAACGCATTGTCACCCGCGTCACCCCGCCAGTCAGCCCACACGCTATTCGTTCGTTTCTTTCGTCAGTTGACTCGACTGAATCGAGTAGTTGTACTTCCCTATGTAGCACGTGCATCCGCGTCATCGTATTTTATACGTTTCCCCCCTGGCACATAGATAGCTAACACATACGTACGAGAAAAGTCGCTGCCATTCTAGTGATCTTGATACGTTACTCAGTCTGGCATTTGTTCGAGAAAAGTTGCGAATATTCTACTGTTTTCTTGTACAGAGAACCCTGCAAGAAATGGACGGAGACCATTCCCTTGGCCCTTTTAGGCCTACATACAGTGCGCAAGCTGGAGGACATCGAAGCATTGTTATCAGAAATGGTGTGTGGAGAGCTGTTATGCATTCCTGCAGACCATCTCACATCTGCACCGCAGCTATGCCTAACAGAACTGCCACAGTTGGTTTAACAGCTTCGATACCATGCAGCAAACATCTGATGCTCGTCTGCTTCATGCCAAGGCGAACACACTGGCTTCTTTCTGGCTGTGTGACGAGCTGATCACATCATGGAGCTCTTGCAAAATGGCAAAATAACAAAGGTCTCCAATGAGTTAGTCAACCTAGCGTGGGTCCTAACTTACCATGCACCATGTTGACGCTGCAAGTCTCAGCACGTCTGCAGACGCTCAGTAGACTACAACTGTGGTTGTTGCCCTCTTCCATCGGTCAGCTGTCCTCCCAAGAGCTGACTGGCAAATAAAGTTTAAATTTCCTTACATTACATGTGCTTCGCACTGTAGGGGGATGGGAGAAGGAGGCTGGTACGTGAAAATATTCGACGAAGCAATAAGCTGTTCTGCGTTTTACTGTTGCTACAAAGTTTATCTCTGAAGTTGTTCTTAGTGTTGAGCGATCGTCGTTGTTAGAAATAAAAAGTAATTCTGTACATACCAATGCTTTGCACGTTATTTTACGTGATGTATAAACAAGTCTTACCCATAAAGGTTTATGCATTGCTTACCTACTTCGTAATAGTATCAAAACTTCCAATCTGGAAGCTGAGCATGATGAAACTCTCCTATATCAATGATTTAACTGAAATTTTACTTCAACAGGGGACTTGGATACTTAAAGCAATTTAAGCACCTATCAGTTCCTTCACATTACCAGAAAATAAAACATTTATCGAAGTAATCAAGGCCATTAATGTTTTAATGCCCACTTATAAATTCTGTTGGATTAAGAGTCTCAAACTTTTACCTCAATCAACAATTTTTTGTTAGTTCAATCGTTAATAATTAACATTTGCCACTGTAAGGACTAGCGCCATCATCTAGCTCTACCTGCAAAGTAATTCATCTATTCAGCACAACATAAATGATATGAACAACATTACAGTCTCAACAGGGGCACTGGGAAACCCACAAAAGTGGTCAACCAGATTTCAAAAAACAGGATTATGCTGCTACTAGAAAAACTGTAGCTCCTTCCAGGCACAAGTAGAATACCTGAGCCACATACCATGCACGTCAGGCACAGCACCTTCAACTAGAAATGTAGAAGCTACTGCAAAATTAAAGAAACCGAATCATCTAGCGGCATTACACATTTTGTTAGAAATGGTTAACTTTTGAACAAAGCTTATCCTACCAGGGTAATCGCAAAGGTAAGGTCTCCTATTTTTTGTAAGTACATAGACCTGTTTATGTCTACAATGGTTTACATCAATTTACAGCTTGAACATTAGCTATTTTTCGACATAATCACCGTTTCTGTCGATGCATTTCTGTAGACGCTGTAGCAGTTTTTGAATGCCCATGTCTGTTCAGAAAGTTATGAACCTCTTCTTTCACCTCGTCGTCGGAGCTGAATCGCTGGGACCACAATTAAAGCTGACAGGTACTGTGAGACTCCGGGAAAACGCAAACGAGCAATCCAGAACCGGAGAAGAGGAATGTTGAGCAATGGCGTACACATTCTCCATGACAACGTTCGCCCACACATCACTCGGCAAACCGTTGCTCTCCTGCAACATTTTCAGTGGAACATAATCACCCACCCACCCTATAGTCCTGACTTGGCGCCCAGTGACCTAGGTTAAAAGAACATTTGGCCGGAAAGCGATTCAGCTCCGAAGACGAGGTGAAAGAAGAGGTTCATAACTTGCTGAACAGCATGGCGGCGAGCTGGTGTGACATGGGCATACAAAAACTGCCACAGCGTCTATAAAAATCCATCGACAGAAATGGTGATTATGTCAAAAAATAGCTAAATTTTCAAGCTGTAAACTGATGTAAACCATTGTAGAAATAAACAGGTCTATGTACAGTCATGCTCAAAAGTATCCGAACGACGTGAATTGAATTTCGCCTTATTCTCATGCAACCCGCAAACGCAGCTGTCTAGCAGGTCCTCTACTCGCTCCTCGGTACAGTCGTTTGACTATTGAAAATGGTTCCAACAAGTCACCACTAGAGAACACTGTTCAAAAATGGCTCTGAGCACTATGGGACTCAACTTCTGAGGTCATCAGTCCCCTAGAACTTAGAACTACTTAAACCTAACTAACCTAAGGACACCACACACATCCACGCCCGAGGCAGGATTCGAACCTGCGACCTTAGCTGTCACATGGTTCCAGACTGTAGCGCCTGGAACCGCTCGGCCACTCCGGCAGGCTGAACACTGCTCTGTATCGCAATAACTCAAGATGTAAAGTAATACCACGATACTACAAATATCAGGGAACACATTATCACAGATAAGACTGTCCTTAAGGCTTGTAAGCTCACATTTATTACAATAAATGACATACCTGAAATGTTACCGCTGTCATTATTATGTGAGATAGGTAATGCACGAAGTAAGTTCGTCGTATTCATGATTTCCTCTTCAAAGTAACATACCGTACTTATTATTTAACACAAAATGACATTAAAAGTTTAAGTTATTCACGAGCAGCTAGTTCAGATTATGTAAGAACTTCAAATGACACGACGAACCGTCTCTTTCTGCATATCGATTCAAACCCAGGTCATGCAGACTAAGCAAAGATTTCGTGTCTGTCGGAAACTAACAGTCATTCCTGACTGGGCATACGGAGAGTGATATTTTAGACAGTATCAGTTAGCAAATATAAACTTTAAATTACATAACGTAAACATTTTTAACGGACGCGAATTCGTATCCAGCATCTATTGTCCCTGTTAACGAACTACAAGAGATGTTAAATATTGCTTCTTCACAAGTAACTTACTTGAAATTCCGTGAGGTAAAGCTTTGTGTTGGATAAGGAATCGAACCCAGAACCTAATTGGATTGATATTGAAGCACAATCAACTGTGACATATCGGATTTTCTTGGCAGTAGCCATATGTTTTAACCGAAATGACGAGACGAAAGATTAATTTTTTCCTTCCCAGGACTCCAACCCGGCACCTATCGCTGTTATATTCTAGAGAAAACGAACGTTAAATATGGGTTCGTTACACCAGCAGCGACATGTGAGCATGTTTGAAATAGAAATAATATGACGAAGAGTTCAGAGCTGACTGGGAATCGAACTCCACATATATCGTTGTTGACTACACACAAAGAGACGTCAGCTACCGAATTTTTCTCCACCAGCAGCTCGGAAGAACATTCTTGACCCAGTGTCAGATATAGTTAGTGTTGACAACGAAAGAAAACACATTTAAAATCAAAATTATTATCCACCAGCAGATAGGTGTTCTCTTGCTCAGCTTGATAATACAGAATGAAAACTTTAGTGCCGGGCCAGGATTCGAACCCATTCACGCGCAATATGTGGAAATGTTGAGAAATCTGCAGTTTTGAACAAACAACAAATTGTAGTCGAGCTGTATTGTCACGAAGGGATCACATTCCGCTTTATGGGCTGTGTGAGTTGCTTTCCCAGTTCAGAACCAATTTTATCGACATACAGAAGCTCAAATAAAGGATGGACCCTACATAGTGTTTGTTCCATCACTAGAAATAAATAACTAGTATAAGAAAGGTTTACTAGTGATAGAGTTTCTACATATCGCCACTCCTAACTTCATAGTGGTTCAACATAACATCTACTTGGTAGAGAAGGCATATCATGTTTAACGTGAATTTCAGACCACAATGCCATTGTATCTTCTTCACTTGGCGTAGCCAGTGGAGAATAGAATCCGTCTCTCCCTATCAAAAACCATTGGCAGAAGTAGGAATAAAACCCAGACCATAAGTATATGAACCTATCATAAATCCAACAGACCACCAAATCCTCTTCTCTGCAACTTATTTTTCTATCATAACGCCGTTGTGCCACACTGGATGAGAATTCTGACCCACAGGCTCCCTATAGTGATTTGCAGCATGTTCAGTAAATGCATTTACTTGGTTGACCAAATCGCCACGAACTAGCTGCCTCGGCTACCCAGTTCATACATTCGATTCTATTTTGTAATCACCAAAATAAAATCACGTAACTGCCACCTACACAGAACTGCCAACAGTGTAGAATGCTGAAATTTAAATAGGAAGTGTTCCTTTCCACTTGAGCTACTCTATTGCGCTTTCTGTTTGTTGAAAACGTCGTGCAGTGCAAAAGAAAAGCTGTAACTGTCCGTCTCTCAGAAGTCTAGATACGGCCATAGGCATTATCTCACAGCACTGTGGAATGCGGAAGTTCTGGAGGAATTGTTGTTGACTTCTGGAGCTACTGTAGCTACATGTCAGCTAGTAGCATAATGGTAAATGTCGTGCACTGTAGATAAGACATTGCGAGTTCGAGAACATTCACTGCCAGATTTTTTTAAACGCAATTCTGCTGTCTGCTGAAGTTATCAATCTAATGGAACTTTGAACATAATTCCCTTCACTTCTCAACCCAAAGTAGTTGCATGTGGAAAAAGGGCTAACTTCTGCGTCATTTTGTTCTTTTCAGGTTTAATAGACAGCCATGCAGCAGATGCATCTCGAAACTTTTGTATTATGTATGGGGAGAGCGCATCATGCCAAAATACGTCAGAGAAGTATTTTCTACATTAGCTGTCATGTGGTAGTGGCATTTTATTCTTCTTCAAACCTTGTTTAACAGCTTTAACTCAGAATAGGTTTTCTACATGCATGTAATCAATAAACTGCATGTGCATTGTCAGACTGTTATAGATAACATCATAGAATCCGCATTTATCGTTGATGATCAATTTCTTTCTCATGTTTACTATTGTTTTAACAACACTAAAAGAAACCTTACGAAGACTGTGCACTGTATTATAAGAAGTGAAATTAAACTACTCACAACAACCTTACGACGAAAGTCTGTTTTAATAAAACTGAGTATCTGTACGCAAGCGTGCCTCTATCGGCACGAATTAGTAAAATATTACTCACTTAGATTTCGATTGGGTCTGTGTTATTTGGTATGCTGTATCATACGCAACAGGTATGCAAATGTGTCATTTCATAAATAAAATTATGTATTCCTAGAAACCCTAAATTTGCTTATCAGCAGCAGAAAGAGGCGTTACCTGTTCTGCAGCATTGTAAGTTTTTCATCATTGCACTATGAGACGAAAGTATATTACTGCGATTCCCTTATCGATGTTTGATCTGGTTGTAGCTCTTTCACAGAAGAGATAAAAACTGCATAGTCAGCAAGACTGGAACCGCGAACCATAACAGACGCTTTTTCACCAGTAAGCACGTTACCACAGAGCTACCGAAGAGATGCGTGTCTTGACTTCCTCTTATGAGGTCAATAGGGGCTAGAACTCGTAAACCGCTACTTAAAGGACAAGATTAGTTGCGATTTCCACGTGCAACGACTTTCCTGGGCTGAAAACCGTAAATTTACAAGCTTTTGTTACACCTCAAGCGATAATAACTCAGATTATTCAATGGAAATTACAGGAAAAATCAAGTGAACCTTGAGGCTCAGTTCCGTGCACACCAGGAAGTAACTCGTTGATTACAGAGTTGCAAAACATACCTGGCTTTGTTGCCAAATCTCAGTTAACAGTACCAGCAGGAAGAAGACAAACTGATGTGATCCTACAGCGGGCTGGGAAGTGACCATAGCTGGCGTCTCAAACACGCAGCTGCTACGGCCTGGAATACGTAATGCGTCTAATTCGCATTTATGTAACTAGGTTTAGGGAATGGAGCGTAGTTACTAATAATATTCTGAGCTGACTGAAAACTAAGCATCAAAAATCAGTAACTCTCATAGTTGTTTTTATATTTCTTTCGTAAGTGTACTCAAAACTAAGAAACTCATTCACGGACGTTTTCGTGCCTCGCCGATAGTCGAGCACAACAAACAAATAAAAATAAAAAAGAATGTGTGTGTGTGTGAGAGAGAGAGAGAGAGAGAGAGAGAGGGAGAGAGAGAGAGAGCGAGAGAGAGACAGAGAGAGAGAGAGACATAAAAATAAAAAAGAATGAGAGAGAGAGAGTAAAAAATTGTTGTAAAGAAATTGAATCATGGAATGTAAAGAAATCTTTCATTAAAATGACACGTTCCACATCATTACGAAATGTCATATTCATGACCTATGGAACAAGTATTAATCTAATCTAATCTAATCTAATCATATCATATTGCTGACTAGCCATGAAGAGTCACGAATTATCGAAATTTTCGCCAATATCAGTAACCAAATCTAGACTTGAAAATAAAAGACGACAGTTGTAATAAACTGGGACTCCTATCGAGACCATTTTGTCCCTGTTAACTAACCACGAAAGATGTCTGACATACTTCCATTCAGAAGTAACAAAGTGTGCATGCATTTAAAGATGAAGCGCACGATGTGAAGTTCTGTGACGGAGATACGAACCCAACATGTAATCGGATTGTTAACTAAGTAAAATCAAATGTTACGTATCGGTTTTTCTTACCAGCTGCTAGGTGTTTGAGTCTAAAATACGGATACAAAAAATATAAAATTCTTTTGTTGTTATGACACCTGATTCTGTCGTTCCGTGCAAACTGCAGTACTGCTAAGATAACATATTACTCACGCGAAATAGGACACAAATAAACAACGAAGTTTCCATCATGAAATCGGCACACCTCTACTCTCAACAACTATAATTGATTCAGCTCTGGGATGACCAACTGTACATCTATAAACTTGATACATGTTAGGAAGAAATACTTGCACAGTGAAATTTTAACAATGCCAACTCTTACACCTAGCAGTAATGGGAGAAGTTCCTATGCTAATTACCATGGTGAATCACAAAAAGATCCAAGGAAACGATTGTTATCTTTAAAATTATCGTAACTAAACAAACTTATGCAACTACGCTTATGTTTGGCTTGTTCTGAAGTCCAGTTGCGCTGCTTAGCATTTCCTCGCGCCCCTCCACCTGGGTTTGGTCCCCGAATCCCAGTTTCCTCGATCGGAGCTCTGTTTCCGTTTCCTCCGTTGTTCAGTTGCGTCCATCTTCTGTTGGCACTGAAACTGGAGCCATGGCTTCACCATCCATTGCTTTGTGGTCCGTAGCCATCATTCCTCTTTTCATTCCAGCCACTGTTGCGTAGTACATAATTATTGCGGTTCCCATTCCAGTCACGTCGATGTTCAACTTCATTACTCCCGAAATTTCCCGACCGTGAATGGTTCCCATAAGGCGCTCCATTCCGCGCATTTCCGTTCCTATTATCGTAATGGTTATATTGCGGAAGCGACATAGGGCCTGGGACGTATCTGTTAGATTTTCCTCTGTGTTCTCTGATATTCTCTGCTCGGAATGCGTACTCTCTAAAGTGTGTTGTGGAAAGTACTGAACTCCACATTACACCTGCCAGCTAGTACTTGTTGATATGCTGGCGGAAGTTTGGTGTAACAATGACGAATGATTTCACCGGTAGAGCATGGTACGTCAAGATATTGGTTCTTGTCAATCATTGCATCAAAGAACTTGACAGGGTTTGTAGCCTGAACTCTCGAAATCTTTCCCAACAATCATCTCGTATTTTATGTGCTCTTACGTCTCCTTGGACCAGTAGATATATAAAAAGCTGTCCTTGAACTCCTGGTAACTTCTACACATTGCTGATATTCCGCGCAACTGACCCTTGCAAGTGTCCGCAAATAAACTCCATATTGTATTTTAATGGCCAATTTGGAGGTAAAGAAAGGTCAGATTGTGATATCCAAGTCCGTGGGTGAGTAAAATTAAACTCATCTCGGAAAATTTCGAATTTTTGACTTGTAGGAAGTGTTGAAAATCAAATGACGTTTCATCGACAACTTCCGTCCTTCGGAAAATATCTGACCTTTGGAGGTCCTCGTTCGACAGCCCCTCATTTGTGCTCCCTCCTCGGCTTCGAGAAAATGCGACGTTCATGTCTCCATATCCTCTGCTTGCCGCTAATGGTATACAGTTACCCGTCCCGACTGAATTTGTTTCAGATGCTGTTGCAGTCGCGCTTGGCCACATTTGAATTTGTTTCCTTAGCGCCTCCTCTAATTTCTTCTCGTTGATCGCTTCCTGTT
Organism: Schistocerca nitens; assembly: GCF_023898315.1. NCBI lineage: Eukaryota > Metazoa > Arthropoda > Insecta > Orthoptera > Acrididae > Schistocerca > Schistocerca nitens. Next base: position 554,667,877 of record NC_064615.1, on the reverse strand, counting down.
GCGCGTTGAACGAAAGGAGAGTACGGAACTCTTCAGTCTCGCTCACTGAAGTTGCAGTAGTTACCTCCGAACCTGTCCCTAATTTGCGCAGCTCAGATTCTAATTTGTCTATGGCTGCTGTCGCGTGGAAATCCGTGGCTTCACGCATTTTTGTGTCGATACGCTGTTCCGCATCATTTTGTCGCTTTTCTACGCTTTCGACCTTCTTGTTCAAATTGACCACCGCCCCTTGTCCTTGCAATCTTATGCGTTTACTCGCTTTCGATGCTTCAGCTGCTACTCGTCTTGCGAAACTTGCAACTGTCTTGGCACTCTCTGCCGTCTTCTTAGCATCATGTGCAATCTTTAAGCCTTTCATTTCCTTGGTGTTTACTTTCCGTAGGTCTTCCAGGAGTTTATTTGCCCTTGACTTGAGTTCATCTCACATCTGATTTACCTGAGCACCGATATTTTTTATGTCCGTCCTCATCTCGTTAAATTTTTCCTCCATTCCTTTCAGTCCAGCCTCCATTCCCTTTAGTCTTCCAAGTTTCTTCACCATTCCCATTAAAAACGCCACTAGATTGAAGTCCTCTTCATTTTCTCCCATATCGTGATCATTCGATCTCATACATGAGATCTGCGGTGTTGTATCCACATCATTGCGTTCTGATACCACCCTGTCTTCCCTGTCCACATTTCTAACAAGCACATCTGCCTCGATATGTTGTGGTACGCTCACACCTTATACCATACGCTGTGGTGTCACTGCCAGACACCACACTTGCTAGGTGGTAGCTTAAATCGGCCGCGGTCCATTAGTACATGTCGGACCCGCGTGTCGCCACTGTGTGATCGCAGACCGAGCGCCACCACACGGCAGGTCTCGAGAGACGTACGAGAACTCGCCCCAGTTGTACGACGACGTTGCTAGCGACTATACTGACGAAGCCTTTGCTCTCATTTGCCGAGACACAGTTAGAATAGCCTTCAGCTAAGTTAATGGCTACGACTTAGCAAGGCGCCAATTGTCACAGTGCATGTATCTTACGAGTCTCATTTGTATAGTCAAGAGAGATGTATCACAAGGATTGATTAAAAGTTAAGTATATTCCAAAGATACGTATTTTCTTTATAGTATTCAATACGTATCCTGTTCCAGACTTGACGCCAGTCGGCGTGTGTGTACGCGTGCCTTTCGGCTTCCTCCTCAGTGTGGCGTGACTAGCTTGTTACGCCACAACAGATTGGCGACGAGCGTAAAAACGGTCTTCGTTCTTCTTGCTTTGCTTACATTACTTGTGTCATGGCTTCGCCAGAAGTACTGTCCGAATTTTATCGTTGCAGAATCAGCAGACGCAGGCGTTATTGGATGCCCTGGGACAGCTCGTCCAGGGTCAACGTGCGCTGCAAAACGATGCGGTCGCCGCCGTTTCATCGCTACCGCAGCCACAACACGCCGTTGCACCATCCTTCCGTAATTTTGATTCAACGCAAGAAACGTGGCCAGAATGGTCACGCCAGTTTGGCTTCCATCTAGTCGCCTACAGAATTCAAGGTAATGAGCGGCAGCCGTTTTTGCTTTCTTGTGTCGGTGTGTCCACCTACCGTGTGATAGTGAAATTGTTTCCCCGACGCGACATAGCAACTCTGTCCTACGACGAAATTTTGTCTGCTTTAGATGCCTATTTCAAAGAAACAGTTAATGTAGTTGCCAAAAGGTATACGTTCTTTCGTACCAAACGTACGGCCGGTCAGACTAATAGGGAGTGGGTTGCAACATTGCAAGGACTTACTAGGGATTGTGATTTTGCATGTGAATGTGGACTTCCGTATTCCGATACTATGGTGCGTGATGCAATAGCACAGAACGTTTCTGATGTTCGCATACGGGAACAGATTTTGAAACTAGTTAATCCCTCCCTTCAACAAGTGATAGACATATTGGATAGGCAAGACACACTTGACTTTGCTCAGGAATCATTTGAAACTTCGCCAGCAGTGTGTCGCATTGACCGGCCCGCCGGGCGCGCAGCACGGGACGCTAAACGGCCCTCGCGCACGTTCGCGCCGCTGCAGCCTAGCTCGCAAACACGTGTGCCGCGTAAGCATGCCAATGCCGTGCTAAAATCTTGCCCGCGGTGTGCAACTAGACATTCGCGTGACAATTGCCCGTCACGCCAAGCTATTTGCTTTTACTGTCATAAGAAAGGACATGTTCAAAGTGTTTGCCAGAACAAGCTACGATCAGACAATCAAAACCATTCCAGGCCCTTTGCTTCGCGCCGGAATCGAACCAGGGACGATCAGGCTCGTGGACCTTCGCCCATGGACATTCATGTCGTTAATTCCACCCCGTCCAGTGCCACTTTATCTCACAGTGACTGTGTTCGTCCCGCACAAAGTGTGCGTCGACGTCGCTGGAACTCCCGTAAAGTCGCAAGTGCTTCTGTACCTGTATCAGTTCAAATTGCACGTGAAAGTCACTCTTGTCGTCAGCAGGACAATAAACTTTTTGTAGACTTAGACTTTGGAGGCAAAGTGATACCATTCCAGCTCGATACCGGAGCTGCAGTTTCATTGCTCAATCAAGACACGTACAAACAACTGGGCAAACCTCCGTTGCGTGCCGCAAATGTTCAGCTCAATAGTTATTTAGGACAGCAGATACCTGTGTTAGGACAGTGCAGCCTTCTTGCCACATACAAGGGACAAACAAAACTTGTGTCATTTTACGTTCTTCGTTCTTCTACGGCAGTGAACTTGTTTGGTTTGGATTTATTTCAGTTGTTTAACATGTCTACACTAAATCAGGTCCTATCAGTGAATCAGACTATGCCTTCCGCCAGTGTTTCTAATCTTTGTGAAGAATTTGCAGACATTTTTGCACCGGGCCTTGGTTGCGCTAAGAACTATGAAGCACATTTGGAACTCAAAGTGGACGCGCAACCGAAATTTTTCAGAGCGCGCAATGTTCCCCACGCATTGCATGATGAGGTCGCAAGAACATTAAACGATTTAGAATCTCAAGGTGTAATTGAACGTGTGCAGGCTTCTCTCTGGGCCTCACCCTTAGTAATTTTGCCAAAACCTTCCGGAAAATTGAGACTTTGCGTGGACTTCAAGGCAACTGTGAATCCACAACTTGTGACTGCTACTTTTCCTTTGCCCCGCCCGGAAGATCTTTTTGACAAACTGTGCCCAGGAAAGTATTTTTCAAAGTTGGACCTAGCAGATGCGTACTTGCAAATACCGGTGGACGAGGAATCCCAGCGCGTATTGGTGGTTAACACGCATCTTGGATTGTACCGATTCAAAAGACTGCCATTCGGGTGTGCATCCGCCCCTGCATTGTTTCAGCAATATTTACAAACTGTTTGTGCGTCGGTCCCTACTGCTGCGAACTATCTGGACGATATTGTGATCTCCGGAAAGACAGAAGCCAAACATTTAGCCAACCTACGAACGTTATTTCAGGTCTTGCGACAAAATGGTCTTCGCTTGAGGAAGGACAAATGTATGTTTTTTGCTCGTGACTTACCATATCTGGGCCATGTCATAAATGCCCAAGGCATACATCCGAGTCCAGAGCACCTCCGTGCCATACAGGAGTTACCTTCGCCACAGAACTTGAAACAGCTCCAGAGTGTGTTGGGAAAAATTAACTACTATGCCAGGTTTGTGCCGCGCGCTTCTTCCATTTCAGCTCCGCTTCATCGCTTACGCCGTAAAGGTGTTCCGTTCGTCTGGACGACGGAATGCGAACGCGCTTTTCGCCGGTTGAAATCGGCGTTGCTTTCAAATACTTGCCTTACGCCATTCGATCCCCAGAAACCACTTTTGTTGATGGTAGATGCATCGGAATTCGGGATCGGTGCTGTGCTTGCACACAAAGATGGATCGCATGATCGTCCTATTGCCTTTGCTTCAAAATTGCTCTCGTCTGCGCAACGCAATTATTCCCAGATAGAGAAAGAAGCTTTAGCTCTCGTGTTTGGTGTTACTAAGTTCCATGATTTCTTGTATGGTCGTCACGTTACCATCATCACAGACCACAAACCTTTGACATCGCTTTTTCATCCGAACAAGCCTGTACCTCCACGTACAGCGCAGAAATTCATTCGCTGGTCTATTTTCCTCTCGCAGTACCGCTACGATATCTTGTATCGGTCCACTGCTAAGCACGGAAACCCTGATGCGTTGTCCCGTTTGCCTGTTGCTGAGGATAAAGCATTCGATTCTTCCGAACTTGCTTGCATGTTCATTGATTCGGAAACTGATGACGTGGTCGAATCGTTTCCGATTGATTTTCGTCGTGTCGCTACAGTCACAGCTGCTGACCCTGTCCTTGCTACTGTTTTGCGTTTTGTTGCTACGCAATGGCCCTTGTCAAAGTCACGGATCGAGGATCCGCTGGTTCGCCGATTTTTTGCTCACAAGGAGCGACTTTTTGTACGACGTGGTGTTTTGTTGTTGCGTTCGGATAATGATCAATCCAGAGTCGTGGTCCCACGTTCGTTACAGTCCTCTGTCTTACGGCTTCTTCACCAAGGCCATTGGGGTATCGTGCGCACGAAACAACTTGCTCGTCAGCACTGTACTTGGTTCGGAATCGATGCTGCGATTACGAATATGTGCTCTTCTTGCGTGGCGTGTGCCGAACGACAATCCGCCCCGCCGCGGAAATTCTTTGCATGGCCGACAGCCACTTCCCCTTGGCAATGCTTGCACATCGATTTTGCTGGTCCATTCTGGAATGCTCGATGGTTGGTTGTGGTGGATTCCTTCAGTAATTTTCCTTTTGTTGTCCGGATGTCTTCCACGAAGTCATCTGCCACCATCCACGCGTTGTCCGCTATTTTTTGCATTGAAGGTCTTCCCCAGACTATTGTTTCCAACAATGGCCCACAATTCATGTCCGCAGAATTTCAGTCATTCTGCAAGGCCAATGGTATTCAACATCTGACATCCGCGCCGTTTTCGCCTCAGTCAAACGGTGCCGCTGAACGGTTGGTCCGGACTTTCAAGTCACAGATGTTGAAGTTGAAAGGGTCGCATTCTAGGGAGGACGCATTGTTGCTCTTTTTGTCTTCGTATCGCTCTCAGCCCCGCGATGATCGCTCGCCGGCTGGGTTGCTCCATGGTCGTCCTCATCGAACCTTGATGTCTTTGCTGCATCCGCCGCATCAGGTTCCAGTGCAGCGGCAGACTACTGCTTTTGCTCCTGGCGACGTTGTTTTCTATCGCAACTATCGCGGTTCACGGCGTTGGCTCGCAGGGCGCATTCTTCGCTGCCTCGGCCGCGCGATGTATTTGGTTTTGGGGGCCTCTGGTGAGGTGCGTCGGCATCTCAATCAGCTACGCCTCTGTCGTCGCCTGGGTTCTGCCGCTCCCCGTCTGCTTTCAGCGACGGTGCCGTCCGGTCAGCGCCCTGGGGACCCATCTACTGGAACGCCTCCTCCCCAGGTGTTACCGACGCTGCCTTCCATTTTGCCTCATGGCGACGCGCCGCCGCCGCCGCCGCCGCCGCCTGTTCTCCCGCCGGCGCCGCCTGCAGTGGAAGCGTCGCTGCAGCCGCCAGGCGCCTCCCTGGGTCACGCGCCGCCGCTCGCTTCCCGTGACCCGCTGTCCTCCGCCATGGAACTCTTGCCCGCTCCGGACCAGATGTCGTCGTGCGTCGGATCCCCCGACGCAATGGAGGTCGACCCTTCGGCCCCTCCTGTCTCTCTACGGGCGCATACACCGCATGTTGACGTGCACCTGGACTAGGTTTTCAGGCGTTTCCTAGCTCCCCTCGGACCGAATGGCCGGGTGCGCGTGGCACAGCCTCGCCTGTTGTTAGGCTCCCCACCTCTTCGCATACGTCAACATGGGGTCCTCCCCACGGCGGGCGGAAGCCTTATAACACGACCGTTCGCCGATTTGCGGGGGAGGAATGTGGTGTCACTGCCAGACACCACACTTGCTAGGTGGTAGCTTAAATCGGCCGCGGTCCATTAGTACATGTCGGACCCGCGTGTCGCCACTGTGTGATCGCAGACCGAGCGCCACCACACGGCAGGTCTCGAGAGACGTACGAGAACTCGCCCCAGTTGTACGACGACGTTGCTAGCGACTATACTGACGAAGCCTTTGCTCTCATTTGCCGAGAGACAGTTAGAATAGCCTTCAGCTAAGTTAATGGCTACGACTTAGCAAGGCGCCAATTGTCACAGTGCATGTATCTTACGAGTCTCATTTGTATAGTCAAGAGAGATGTATCACAAGGATTGATTAAAAGTTAAGTATATTCCAAAGATACGTATTTTCTTTATAGTATTCAATACGTATCCTGTTCCAGACTTGACGCCAGTCGGCGTGTGTGTACGCGTGCCTTTCGGCTTCCTCCTCAGTGTGGCGTGACTAGCTTGTTACGCCACAACATACGCGATCTGACATTGTCTGTCAACTCAAGAAGACATATCGCTTTCGTCTCCCTGATTTCCTTGTTGTGCAACCTCATTGTTGCTAATTCCTTTCAACAGCAATGCCTCCCTACGTTCAAACAGTGCCTCAACCGTTTCATTGCGCTCTTCCCCCATGATGTATGCTTTATTTTCCTGCTCTCAGTCTACTTGTCTAGCCCTGTGTCTCATTATCAATCAAATTCTCTATCGACAACAACTTTACTTATCCTTGCAACACGTGGACAACCTATTATCTAACTCACAAGGTATAAGCAGTGTAATACAATGACAGTGGTACATGAGATTCAGAATCAAAAACAACCAAATACAAAGCAAATACAATAGTAAACACCACAAAAATAATACGACAACGCCATTAGCAACGACGGGAAATCGGTCGACAAATGACACAGAAGTCGCTGAAACAAATGCACTATAAATAAAACAAGTAAACACATAAACAACACAATCAGAGCATGAAATATCTACAGCATACTAATGAACCATATTTTTCTTAATAATGTGCACCTGATCGGCAAGTATGCAAACTGACAGCATCACAGAAGTGTCAAGGACAGAGATCCTGGCAGCGGTTCGCCAAATGAAAGAAGATTAACGTAAATGAAGTAAAAGATCCACACAGTGGACACCAAGTGAAAAGCTATTCCTTATGTATCAGATCTAGGCTACAATAATAAAATGGGAAGGAACTGTTAATTAGAACTCAGGGAGAAGTTGTAGTCTAATTACACTCGATTTATTCATCTTAAACATTACAAGACAGCAAAATTATTAAAGAAACATCACACAAACATTTTTATTTAACAAACGCCATATTAAAATGGGATCTATGGTGGACAAGTGATCTGCTGAGGATCGACACACAACACTAACCAGAACACTAATCACTCTATCTGACTTAGGCACGTGAATCCAGGTTATGGCACCAAACTACGCCACCACCAAGCATCTATATTCTACCATACAGAAAAAAGATAAACATGGTTTGAAAGCACAGGGTTCTGAGAAATATATACACTCGTGGAAATTGAAATAAGAACACCGTGAATTCATTGTCCCAGGAAGGGGAAACTTTATTGACACATTCCTGGGGTCAGATACATCACATGATCACACTGACAGAACCACAGCCGGCCGCGGTGGTCTAGCGGTTCTGGCGCTGCAGTCCGGAACCGCGGGATTGCTACGGTCGCAGGTTCGAATCCTGCCTCGGGCATGGGTGTGTGTGATGTCCTTAGGTTAGTTAGGTTTAAGTAGTTCTAAGTTCTAGGGGACTTATGACCTAAGATGTTGAGTCCCATAGTGCTCAGAGCCATTTGAACCATTTGAACAGAACCACAGGCACATAGACACTGGCAACAGAGCATGCACAATGTCGGCACTAGTACAGTGTATATCCACCTTTCGCAGCAATGCAGGCTGCTATTCTCCCATGGAGACGATCGTAGAGATGCTGGATGTAGTCCTGTGGAACGGCTTGCCATGCCATTTCCACCTGGCGCCTCAGTTGGACCAGCGTTCGTGCTGGACGTGCAGACTGCGTGAGACGACGCTTCATCCAGTCCCAAACATGCTCAATGGGGGACAGATCCGGAGATCTTGCTGGCCAGGGTAGTTGACTTACACCTTCTAGAGCACGTTGGGTGGCACGGGATACATGCGGACGTGCATTGTCCTGTTGGAACAGCAAGTTCCCTTGCCGGTCTAGGAATGGTAGAACGATGGGTTCGATGACGGTTTGGATGTACCGTGCACTATTCAGTGTCCCCTCGACGATCACCAGTGGTGTACGGCCAGTGTAGGAGATCGCTCCCCACACCATGATGCCGGGTGTTGGCCCTGTGTGCCTCGGTCGTATGCAGTCCTGATTGTGGCGCTCACCTGCACGGCGCCAAACACGCATACGACCATCATTGGCACCAAGGCAGAAGCGACTCTCATCGCTGAAGACGACACGTCTCCATTCGTCCCTCCATTCACGCCTGTCGCGACACCACTGGAGGCGGGCTGCACGATGTTGGGGCGTGAGCGGAAGACGGCCTAACGGTGTGCGGGACCGTAGCCCAGCTTCATGGAGACGGTTGCGAATGGTCCTCGCCGATACCCCAGGAGCAACAGTGTCCCTAATTTGCTGGGAAGTGGCGGTGCGGTCCCCTACAGCACTGCGTAGGATCCTACGGTCTTGGCGTGCATCCGTGCGTCGCTGCGGTCCGGTCCCAGGTCGACGGGCACGTGCACCTTCCGCCGACCACTGGCGACAACATCGATGTACTGTGGAGACCTCACGCCCCACGTGTTGAGCAATTCGGCGGTACGTCCACCCGGCCTCCCGCATGCCCACTATACGCCCTCGCTCAAAGTCCGTCAACTGCACATACGGTTCACGTCCACGCTGTCGCGGCATGCTACCAGTGTTAAAGACTGCGATGGAGCTCCGTATGCCACGGCAAACTGGCTGACACTGACGGCGGCGGTGCACAAATGCTGCGCAGCTAGTGCCATTCGACGGCCAACACCGCGGTTCCTGGTGTGTCCGCTGTGCCGTGCGTGTGATCATTGCTTGTACAGCCCTCTCGCAGTGTCCGGAGCAAGTATGGTGGGTCTGACACACCGGTGTCAATGTGTTCTATTTTCCATTTCCAGGAGTGTATTATAACCCTATGTTGCAACAGCGAATACTTTACCCTCCTGCTGGTCAAGGCAGCACACCACGATGCATGGATGGCTGCAATCTATTATTAAATGCACGTTTAATGTAAGTATGCGGTCTCGAGTTCAGTTAATTCAGAACCCAGGTACTTCCTTATGAGCCTCTGAAACCCCAATGGATTTCAGTGTGCAGGTAGAACCGATTGTTGGTCTGCTGCCAAACGAATTTGACTCCGTGCCACAACTGTGTGTGTTGGAATACATCAAATGTTTAGATGACCGACTCAAGACAAATAAGTACACACGTGCATCACTCGTTGTGACCGTGATGATATAAGCAGTACCTCTGATGGTTCAGAAGGTGACTGGCATAGGCTGTAAGTCACACTCCAGCAAAGGTCACAAGTCTCACCGTTTACGTAGAGACCTGCAGTTCTTCACTAGCAAAGCGCCAGTACAAGAGACTTGTACAAGAGTGATCCTTCTTCGCCGGCCGAAGTGGCCGTGCGGTTAAAGGCGCTGCAGTCTGGAACCACGAGACCGCTACGGTCGCAGGTTCGAATCCTGCCTCGGGCATGGATGTTTGTGATGTCCTTAGGTTAGTTAGGTTTAACTAGTTCTAAGTTCTAGGGGACTAATGACCTTAGCAGTTGAGTCCCATAGTGCTCAGAGCCATTTGAACCATTTGATCCTTCTTCCTTTCTCTGCACTTCCTCCTCAGCTCGGTTCCAAAAGCACATTTCTCTTTTTTGACTCCCCCCACTTTCGCTCAAGCCAATCATGAGCTGGAGCCCGGCATTCTAAACTCAGAGAATGGTCTTTGCACTGCAAACCGATTTGACCAATCAGAGGCTTTGAAGTTAATTGGCAGAAAACGGAAAAAAACATTCAGCTTCATAGCCTCTTTCCCACACATTTGCCATGTCTTTTGTTAACAATATACAGGGTGAAAGCACAGCCCTTCATATAACAGCTCGTTATCTCCCCTGCTGCATCCATTTCAAAGTTTCCAAAGAACGGCCATAAACTCGTTAAAAGCCTAGTGCTTTCACAAACATTAACATGTTTTGAAACTGAGTCTGGACGTCTGGACGCCAGTTTCCCTGTCCAACAGAAATTCGACGAACGTTTACATTTCTTTTGGCGGCTTGCTCCCTAACAAGGGCCCATCCTCTGCTTTATTCCCAGCCTACAATGCGCTGTCGGCGACTTCTCGGCGCTAGGCCATATACCTGGACGTCTGCCTCCAGTCCTGCGCCAACTTAATGTGTTTTGCACAATGCGACCATGGCACGCAGCCGTCTGGAAATGTCTCTTCATCGTTCCCCTGAGAAACGCCCTTTGTCGGCCCACCAACGCCGTGCTTTTGCTGCAGTCGTTTAAGTCGGCACCTTGCTCCTTTGAACACAGGTAAAGCTTACCATATTTCCTTCCTAAAGCATGCAAACAAGACCATTAACTACTGCCCACTATTTAATCATAATGTATGAAGTAAAGTCATAGTAAAGATCGTATTCCCTATGAACACGAAGTGGCATAACACCAAATCAGAAGTGAGAGTGCCCTGCAATCTCTCATCCTGTTTCAAGTTGTGTATGATAGAGAATGTTTTAGAAAATCAATTGTTTTCCTTTACAATAAACAGAAAGATTTTCATTCTAAGCTATCCAAGTTCAAAATTTTCGCAATACTAGTTCAAATTTAATATTCACTGCTATAACGTAGAAAAGTATTTCACAGTTGCAAAACCTGCATCGAAATCATTGACCTTATACTTAGTCGCTGACCATAAATTCTAGCTCAGAGTGACACCACTTTAAGTAACCTAATGTCGCGAAGACTGTTTGCCAGTGCACTTTCTCACCAGAAAATACGCAATTCACTCATTGGGCTCCATAAGTACGCTGTAACAGTAATTTCTGTATGTATGTAATGCATACGGATCATAGAATTTAGTGGTGCTCTCACTTCTACTTCTGTATACAATATGCCTGACCTAAACGGGCCCTTTATCATTACAGGCCCTGGGCAGTGCAACATCATACTAACAACAGTAATGTGCTTATACTGATAACCTCACTGTTCGTTTTACCTGATTTTTTTAATAAACAACTTGACCTTCCAGTGCGAGACATTTCGTCCCCCTTTCCCTTCTGTGAAATTTGTCAGCACGTTTTTCGCCTTCCAACCAGCGAAATACAACAGAGTACAGCCAGCAAACGATTTGCAAACCACGATTTAGTGCCGTTAAGACGATTTCTTTAAACATTGTCGTAGCTGAAGGAATTTAGTTTCTTCTTAAATCGTCTTATGCAGCAACGTCCACAGATATCTCAAATAGGAAAAGCTCTTTATCCAGGTACAAAGTTGTAAAACAAACTTCTCACAGTTTATGTCAGGTTGATCTTTTCGTCTGATAGCACTATGTAAGTATTTTGTCTAAGAGGTATCACAAGTAGTGTTCCTGTAGCTGTGGGAATAATTGGTTGAAAACGAGTTTAACACCAATGGGTACAGTACTGCTAAATATTCAGAATAATTATCAACCTAAGTCTGAATTGATCCACAAACTGAGGCATATTTATAATATTGAAGCTAGACTGTGTATACCTGTCTTCCTTGAGTGGGCATTGGAAGGCATTTACACACACTTACACAATAGTATGAATACTTCGAACGCTACAGTTAACGTTGCTCTCATTAACTAATTTTTGTTTTTTGTTTTTTTTAAATTCTTCAGGGTATTCAGTGTGCAATATGTGTTGTAGATACAGTCTTAGACAAAAAAATTGACCGCCGAGTCGTTCACGTAAGGTGGACAATACAGTCATGCTCCCCTCAGAATTTAATGTCCGGCAATATGCTCGATCTGGCAACATTGTAGACTGCGGCACTTCCCGGAGGAAGTCTTGACTGCAGTCTGAGTACATCACTCTTGATTACGATTGTAGTCTTGAGGTAAAACACGAGACTAGCTAATACGACGTCTGGCAACCGAAAGCACATGTTGACAAAATTTTTATCACCCCTTTCCTCTCGGTGCTGAAGCTATAAGTGTAATTCAAGCGAATCTACAATATATTTCGCTTTCTGTCACATTGGTAATAACAGTTTGGTTCAACAATATTTTAGCGAGAGATTTCTCTGACGACCATATGCCTTTGAACACTGCATGAATCAGAGTTCTGTAGGACACGTTTGCTGCCTACCGGCGGGGACTGAGACACTGCGCTGCCTCGCTGTCTGCTGACAGTGTCTGCCCCACTCCTCACTCTCGACGGTGTAAAATGCTTTAATGTTGTTGAGTGGTGAGCCGTAAAATCTGTCTACGATTTGTGTTTCACACTCGATAGCAATGGAGGCAAAACCGTTTCTATTTTATGAGTATTTTATTACACTAGTATGCAATACATCAATGTGGCACAGAATTAATTTCATTGTTTCTGACCCAGTGCGCTATAATTAAAGAGTCGCGTCCTGTTCTTTTCCCTTTCACAGGAGATTCTTCAAATAATTTATTTTTGTCATGGATTGATATGTGTTAGTCAAGCACAGAGAGTAAATGCAATGTAATGTGTTTGGTTTCTTTCTTTGATTGCCTATGGTAAATGGATGCGAAACATTGTGTCAATACGTTTCAGAACTGCTCTATAGCTACTCAGGCAAACTGCTTGTTTTGAGGTCCATACATTAATTAATGGAGAAGTGAATGCTGTTGAAAAGTGATATTTAAAGTATTCAATTGGATTCAAACGACAAATTTGCCCATATTTGAAGCTACCCAGAGAAAAATTAATTTGCTAGAGCCGCTGTTAGCAAATGTCTGCAGAGTGTTCCTAATTACTACTGTGGTTGGTTGGTTGGTTTTGGGGAAGGAGACCAGACAGCGTGGTCATCGGTCTCATCGGATTAGGGAAGGATGGGGAAGGAAGTCGGCCGTGCCCTTTCAGAGGAACCATCCCGGCATTTGCCTGAAGTGATTTAGGGAAATCACGGAAAACCTAAATCAGGATGGCCGGACGCGGGATTGAACCGTCGTCCTCCCGAATGCGAGTCCAGTGTCTTACCACTGCGCCACCTCGCTCGGTAATTACTACTGTGCAAATTTAGCATACAGGCACTATAGAAATCAAGAGGTTCATTTTCTTCATACTTATCACCCTGGCATGTGAGTCTTAAGTGAAGAACAATATTGAATTTCGTATCGTAGATGGTCGATTCGAATTTCTTCATAGACACTTGTATTGTGAAGCAGCTTGGCAGTCAGAAAGCGGAGATCTATCACCATTAACACAACTTATTGAGTCGAGCTACCAAAAGGACTTGATGTGTAAAGGTTTTCTTCCGATTTCGTTACAGAATTTTTTCTGGAAATTCGCAGTTCCATAAAATAAACCAGAAAAAAAAGCTCGCACATGCTGGCCCCCACCACGGTTAGAAATGACAACTCATAGAGCCGTTGCAACGTAAGACACGGGCGGTACCACGGGGCTACGTACACGCTGCTGCCAGCAAGCCACTCCCATCATGATATTGGTGGCCCAGCTTCATAACGCATTGTGAAAGATAATAAAAGTTGTCACTTATGTGAAGAATAGCATTTTGGCCAAAAAATTGAATTTTCTCTCTCAGTGTCTTAGTTTACATGAGGATCATATAGCACAAGTCATTCAAATGTAAAGGGAATATCAATTGAATTTAGTGAGTCAATTCATTTCCATACGCAGAAGTCTCAGTGTTGTCAGTGTTGTTACAGTGTTGCTAAATGTTTGTGATGATGCTGAAAATTCTCAGCTGTGCTAGGAACAGCTCTGTAGCGGTATGTGAGGAGAATCCCTTGCTCTTGTCGTGGGAGGATACGGAGAAGAGGTGCGGGGTTTGGTTAATATGCAGCGTTTTCTCCTACCAGTTGTGTCAAACGTTAAGGTGTATTAGCAGAAAACCAGTTGAGGGCCTGCAGCGAACCCGTCTGTGTGCTAGACACTCTGAACGTTATGGTCTTGAGTGCGTTTTCGTATGACAGCAAGAGTACTCACGTGGTTATTACCACGCACCATGACTGCAAATCTGTATGTCAATCTGCTGATTCGACCTGATGTACTGCCTATTATTTTCAGAATTTTTGGATGGTGTTCTCTAATACGATAACGCTATCCCACATACCCCTGTTTTATCCAACATGCCCCACAGAGTGTCGACTTGTTGTTGTCTTGTCCTGCTCAATCACCAGATCTGTCTCCAATCGAGCACACATGGGATATTATCGAACAACTACTCCAGTGTCATCCATAAACAGCATTATCCGTTCCTGTATTGATTGACCAAGTGAAACAGGAGTGGACCTCCATCCCACAAACTGACATCTTTTACCTGTGCAACAGAGTGCACGCACCTTTGCATGCTTGCATTCAATATTCTGGCGGTTACACCAGTTACCAATGTACCAGCATTTCATTTTTTGGTATAGCTTATCTCATGCTTACATTGACCTAGGTTCTTGCAGTGTTAATCACTTAAACATGTTACCTAGGCAAATGTTTCCCCAAAATTTCTTTACTCTACAGTCATATCTTTTGGTGTAGCGATATATTTTCCTTCACTATATGTATGCCTGAAATAAATTTTATGTTTACTGTGAAAAATTGCATTTGCTGACATGTTCGTCTTTTGCATGTCACCGCTGCAGTTCTTGCTAAGCAAGCAACCAGTCCACATGCTAAGGGATTTACCCATTTGCTGCTACGCTGACAGCCTTTGTAACTGGAATGACCAGCAACGTTTGGTTTGGCTGATCAGCCATGCCACTTAGCCTTCGTCTCACTGGCTAGTATTCAGTCTCACAATTGTACACTCCTGGAAATGGAAAAAAGAACACATTGACACCGGTGTGTCAGACCCACCATACTTGCTCCGGACACTGCGAGAGGGCTGTACAAGCAATGATCACACGCACGGCACAGCGGACACACCAGGAACCGCGGTGTTGGCCGTCGAATGGCGCTAGCTGCGCAGCATTTGTGCACCGCCGCCGTCAGTGTCAGCCAGTTTGCCGTGGCATACGGAGCTCCATCGCAGTCTTTTAACACTGGTAGCATGCCGCGACAGCGTGGACGTGAACCGTATGTGCAGTTGACGGACTTTGAGCGAGGGCGTATAGTGGGCATGCGGGAGGCCGGGTGGACGTACCGCCGAATTGCTCAACACGTGGGGCGTGAGGTCTCCACAGTACATCGATGTTGTCGCCAGTGGTCGGCGGAAGGTGCACGTGCCCGTCGACCTGGGACCGGACCGCAGCGACGCACGGATGCACGCCAACACCGTAGGATCCTACGCAGTGCCGTAGGGGACCGCACCGCCACTTCCCAGCAAATTAGGGACACTGTTGCTCCTGGGGTATCGGCGAGGACCATTCGCAACCGTCTCCATGAAGCTGGGCTACGGTCCCGCACACCGTTAGGCCGTCTTCCGCTCACGCCCCAACATCGTGCAGCCCGCCTCCAGTGGTGTCGCGACAGGCGTGAATGGAGGGACGAATGGAGACGTGTCGTCTTCAGCGATGAGAGTCGCTTCTGCCTTGGTGCCAATGATGGTCGTATGCGTGTTTGGCGCCGTGCAGGTGAGCGCCACAATCAGGACTGCATACGACCGAGGCACACAGGGCCAACACCCGGCATCATGGTGTGGGGAGCGATCTCCTACACTGGCCGTACACCACTGGTGATCGTCGAGGGGACACTGAATAGTGCACGGTACATCCAAACCGTCATCGAACCCATCGTTCTACCATTCCTAGACCGGCAAGGGAATTTGCTGTTCCAACAGGACAATGCACGTCCGCATGTATCCCGTGCCACCCAACGTGCTCTAGAAGGTGTAAGTCAACTACGCTGGCCAGCAAGATCTCCGGATCTGTCCCCCATTGAGCATGTTTGGGACTGGATGAAGCGTCGTCTCACGCGGTCTGCACGTCCAGCACGAACGCTGGTCCAACTGAGGCGCCAGGTGGAAATGGCATGGCAAGCCGTTCCACAGGACTACATCCAGCATCTCTACGATCGTCTCCATGGGAGAATAGCAGCCTGCATTGCTGCGAAAGGTGGATATACACTGTACTAGTGCCGACATTGTGCATGCTCTGTTGCCTGTGTCTATGTGCCTGTGGTTCTGTCAGTGTGATCATGTGATGTATCTGACCCCAGGAATGTGTCAATAAAGTTTCCCCTTCCTGGGACAATGAATTCACGGTGTTCTTATTTCAATTTCCAGGAGTGTAATTTGAGTTAGATTTAAACTCGGTTTACACGGATATGACATGGTATGACATATCCCAGGAGGTAAATGCTGTTCCACTCACCACCACTGATGTACTTACACTATTGTTCTCACTTGCAAATATTGTATTCAATTTATAACGTTATGTATTATTTGGTGTGAGTTAATATGCATAATTAGCAAGCCAATGTACCACATTAAGTGGAGGTGTGTAATGTTATGCATATGTAGGTGAGCTATTCGGTCACCTAGGACTAGTAGGAGATGACTTTGCTTGTGTGGAAGAATATTAGCCACTATGCCCAGGCCCAAGGGGAGCCAAAGCAGCTGTTGCCAGTTAGTCCATGTTCAAAGGCTGATGGTGTAGCAGGAAATAGGAAAAGCTCAGAGCATGTGGACAGCAGTTGCTCACTAGGCTGGAGGACAGATGGCATTCAGAAATGGCAGAGTAAACAGTCTGAAATATGGCCTTTTACACATCTCAGAAATTCTATCACAGTTCAATAGTAGAGCAAATACGAATACAACTGCAATCTCAGAAAAATAAGGTGCAACCAATGAAACAACAATATTTTCAGTAACTTAAAAACTACGTAAGTTAATATTTTACAGTGAGTATATTTTCACAAAAACAAACCTGAGAATTAATATAAGAACAATAAGATACTTACCAACGCAGCAGAAGTCACTCGCTAAGCTAAATATAGGAATAATGAATTTGTGCACCCATAATTAGTTATTAATTGTGCCAATGAAATTTTATATTACTTTCAAACAAAACTGGCAGTTAACTAATTTTCACATTTTTACGACACTCGGTGAAAGCATGGAAAGGAAACGGACCCTGCTTGCTGATAATGTCTGAGGACAATGGCAACAAAGGTGCCTTAGAAGTTTTAACTATTGCACGTAATTATTCAAGAAAGTTAGTCATTAAGTTTTTTAAAGAAATTCCACTGGGTAATGCTTGTACAATGTTATACTCTTTCATTTAACAGTCTGACTATGTTGTAGCCATGCGGATATCGATTAATGTAGCCAAGTACAATGCTGAGTTGCTGCTCGTTGAGACTATGAATCATCTCCAGATCCACAGATAATTATGGGACAGGCAATAGTTAGAACTGCCGCGTCCTCCACCTGTCCACTCCAACCATGCTCTCAATACTGGCTGGTTAATAAAGTAGTGGCGCCTACATTGGCGCGATCACAGCTGCACACCACATCTGCAGGAGCGCCCAACAAACACTTCCAAACTCTTTCAAGACTCAAGGTGCTGTGTCTCTTCTCTGCTCGCAGCGTGACAAAGACTTTCCATGTGAAAAAATAAACAATGGCACGGTTACTTTGAAAATATTGCTGACCAGAAAGGGATCGGAAATGACATATTGTTCGCGGTTAATCCTACATTATTAATTTTGGTGTCTGTTTCCTTATTTCTTATTTTATTTACAAGTGACCAGCAAGACTTTGAGACATTATCTGAGTTTCGTATGTCTTGGCTCATTCTTTCTGCTTTTAATTTTCTGACTTCTTTGCGGTACTTGTATTTGTACTGTCTGTAGGTTTCTTTATGTACCTCTGAGTTAGTTAGTCTATGTTAGCGATACATGTTTTCCATTTTTTCCTTTTGGATCTTTTGTTTTACAGTCTAATGGCAAAGGTTTTGACGCTAAAGGTTAGTTTATGTGAATATTTGCTTTTGTTATTGGCATGGTCCTGTTTAGGTGCCCAGTCAGGGTTTCTACAAATCCAAAAAAAAAAAAAAAGGTTCAAATGGCTCTGAGGACTATGGGACTTAACTTCTGAGGTCATCAGCCCCTAGAACTTAGAACTACTTAAACCTAACTAACCTAAGGACATCATACAAATCAATGCCCGAGGCAGGATTCGAACCTGAGACCGTAGCGGTCGCGTGGTTCCAGGCTGTAGCGCCTAGAACCGCTCGGCCACTGCGGCCTGCTCTACAAATTTGTTCCATTTATTGTTTACACTATTGGTAGTAATAACTGATTCCCATGATTCCTGACTTAAACTAAGTCTTAGCTTGGCAATGTTGTTTGCAGAGAATATTCGCTTGTGTTCATACATTTTTTTTTTGTTTGAATTTGGTATTACATTTTAGTACTAGTGTTTGGCCTAAATGATCTGAAAGGTGACCATTTATGATGTCTGCTGAGATGATATTGACATAATTTGTAATGATATGATCAATTGATGAGTGTGTGTTAGACATTCTAGTGGGTACTAGTCCAAGAATGTCTTTAGCCCCATAGGAGAGGATACACTCTGCAAAACGCTTGCTTTCCTGGTTGTCGAGTAAGGTGTTTATGTTCAGATCTCCAAGTATGATAACATTTACTTTTCTGCAACCTGACATTGATTTACTTAGAACTCCATCAAGTGATTCCAGGAAAGCGTCAAAGTTTCCACTCGGGGATCTATATATACCTATAACAATGAACGAAACAGTACAAAATGTGAGTTTAAGAGCTGTAATTTCGAAATCTTTGTCAGAATTTAATTTTTTTGTCCATAACACTTTTTCTGTGGCTGTTATTAAGTTACGTTTTCTCACGTAAATGCCGACACCACCACCTTTATTTTGTGTTCTACAGTAGAATGTTGCTAGGTTATAGTCTTCTAATTTGAATTGATGAATGTTCTCTACTGGTTTTTGCTGTTCTGTGACTATTACTACATGTGGAGCTAGCTCTGTGATGAATGATTCAAATGCATCTATTTTGTTTCCTAATCCCTGTACATTATAATGCAGAAACGATAAGTTGCACTCGTTTGGACTGAGGTCTGCTTGAGGCATATGTGGATCACATACAGTTCCATCTGTGTTGCACTGGTGGAAAGTTTTATTGTCCTAAAAAAACGTCACTATTGACCTGCTGATGTATTGTATCACTGACCTGGTATTTCGTGGTTGATTCTTTTTTGAATTCGTGATTTTTATCCTTGAGACAGACGACCACTGTAGCATAACACTCCGCATTCAGTTTGTTGTTTACTATTTCTTCGATCCGTGCTATAACCAAGTCTTTTCCTAGTTTGTTAAGGTGTAGACCATGGGTTGCGTGGAATCTTCTTCCTATGCTGTTTATGTCCACAAATGTTACATTTTCGAATCTCGAGCATATATTTTGTATTTCCTTATTTGCTCGCCGCACTTCTTCATTTACACATGACCAATTTGGTAAGTCGAGTCTATGTGGAACCGAGAAGATGATAACATTTGAGTTTCTAAGTTCATGTAGCTTCCTTTTGAGTGAGATCATTAGGCTTTTCGTTTCATTTCTTGCTACATCGTTCGTTCCCGCTAAGAACACGAATAAGTCTTTGTTTGTTGATACTGTTTTCTCAACATGAATTGTAGAAATCACTGCTTGAAATGTTGCGCCAGGTTCCACTGTACTAGTAATGCTGTGAATGCTTCTACACTGAAATTCAGCTGCCATGTTCCTCCCCTGACTGCCCGCAAACAGGTTTATTTTCCTAGAATTTGTTGGATGGTGATTTGGCCTACCTGAACTTTTGTGTTGCGTGTTGACGCAGTTTGTTTCTTGTCTTTTGTCCACAGTAGTTGATAATCCATTTTGAGAAGTTCTTAATTTTGAAACACTGTCGGTGACCGCACTCACGGGCTCTGAGCACTATGGGACTCAACTGCTGAGGTCATTAGTCCCCTAGAACTTAGAACTAGTTAAACCTAACTAACCTAAGGACATCACAAACATCCATGCCCGAGGCAGGATTCGAACCTGCGACCGTAGCGGTCTTGCGGTTCCAGACTGCAGCGCCTTTAACCGCACGGCCACTTCGGCCGGCTCCGCACTCACGGTAGAATTGTATTTCCCCTGAGGTTTAAAGCTTTTTTGTTGTGCTTTGTTTCCGTCGTCTTTTTCCCATGCGGCTCGACACATTTCGTTCTATTATCACTAGAGCCCGGATTTTAATGACAAGTCATATTTTTTTCTGAACTATAGGGTGAATTTTAGAACAATTTATACACAAATCTAGGCATTTTAGTATCGAAAAATGTATTTTGATTGTGTGTATAAAGTGATATTTCAACAAATTTTAGTAATAGGTCATATTTCGGCTAACTTTTAATATAATAGGTCATATTTCGGTCAACTTTTGCCAAAAATGCATATATCGTTTTTCTCGTATCTTACGGGACACACGAATAAGAAAATGAATATGTTGTTCACGAGACAATATTCGACGTGCTATTATGAAAGATAAACAGATAAATTAGTACACAGCTCTATTTCTCAGGACTGTAGCAGAAAATCGGTGTACCACCAACAGTCGTATCGCGAACATAAAACATTGTTGCGCAGAGTCGACAATACGCTCTCGAGAATTTGGAGAGAAGTTCTTTAGTACTGATGGGAAAATATTATTTTGTAAACTGTGCGAAGTTAAAGGTAGTGCAGAAAAGCGCTTTAATGTGCAACATCACTGTAATACCGCTAAACACAGCAGCTGTGTGTGAAAATAACAGCAGCCAAATGCTGTTATTTGAACAGACAGGTCAATCGTCAACTGTGCAATCATTCTGCAAAGATTTGTATGAGATGATGGTGTCCTGCAACATCCCATTGGAAAAGCTGAAGTATCCACGCTTCAGACGGCTCTTGGAGAAGTACACAACACATCCAGTTCCAGATGAATCTACACTGAGAAAGAACTATTTATGCGTATGCTACAATGATGTGCTCAACAAAATACGAATTACTATTGCTGAGCAAAAGATCTGGTTGTCGATAGATGAAACTATGGATATTAGTGGGCGATATATTGCAAATGTTGTTGTTGGTGTTCTAAAAGTTGATGGCCCTGGAGATATGTTCCTACTAACGTGTGAAGCTCTCGATAGAGTAAACAATTGCTGTTTTGTTTGACAATTCTCTGAAGCTGCTGTGGCCAGATGGTATGAAAAGAGACAACGGTTTGCTGCTTGTAACAGATGGTGCTTCATATATGGCTAAAGTAGCCAAAGGGCTTCAGATTCTCTACCCCAGTATGGTGTACGCCACTTGCCTTGCACATGCATTGCACAGAGTTGCCGAAGAGGTGAGATCATACACTCCTGGAAATTGAAATAAGAACACCGTGAATTCATTGTCCCAGGAAGGGGAAACTTTATTGACACATTCCTGGGGTCAGATACATCACATGATCACACTGACAGGACCACAGGCACATAGACACAGGCAACAGAGCATGCACAATGTCGGCACTAGTACAGTGTATATCCACCTTTCGCAGCAATGCAGGCTGCTATTCTCCCATGGAGACGATCGTAGAGATGCTGGATGTAGTCCTGTGGAACGGCTTGCCATGCCATTTCCACCTGGCGCCTCAGTTGGACCAGCGTTCGTGCTGGACGTGCAGACCGCGTGAGACGACGCTTCATCCAGTCCCAAACATGCTCAATGGGGGACAGATCCGGAGATCTTGCTGGCCAGGGTAGTTGACTTACACCTTCTAGAGCACGTTGGGTGGCACGGGATACATGCGGACGTGCATTGTCCTGTTGGAACAGCAAGTTCCCTTGCCGGTCTAGGAATGGTAGAACGATGGGTTCGATGACGGTTTGGATGTACCGTGCACTATTCAGTGTCCTCTCGACGATCACCAGTGGTGTACGGCCAGTGTAGGAGATCGCTCCCCACACCATGATGCCGGGTGTTGGCCCTGTGTGCCTCGGCCGTATGCAGTCCTGATTGTGGCGCTCACCTGCACGGCGCCAAACACGCATACGACCATCATTGGCACCAAGGCAGAAGCGACTCTCATCGCTGAAGACGACACGTCTCCATTCGTCCCTCCATTCACGCCTGTTGCGACACCACTGGAGGCGGGCTGCACGATGTTGGGGCGTGAGCGGAAGACGGCCTAACGGTGTGCGGGACCGTAGCCCAGCTTCATGGAGACGGTTGCGAATGGTCCTCGCCGATACCCCAGGAGCAACAGTGTCCCTAATTTGCTGGGAAGTGGCGGTGCGGTCCCCTACGGCACTGCGTAGGATCCTACGGTCTTGGCGTGCATCCGTGCGTCGCTGCGGTCCGGTCCCAGGTCGACGGGCACGTGCACCTTCCGCCGACCACTGGCGACAACATCGATGTACTGTGGAGACCTCACGCCCCACGTGTTGAGCAATTCGGCGGTACGTCCACCCGGCCTCCCGCATGCCCACTATACGCCCTCGCTCAAAGTCCGTCAACTGCACATACGGTTCACGTCCACGCTGTCGCGGCATGCTACCAGTGTTAAAGACTGCGATGGAGCTCCGTATGCCACGGCAAACTGGCTGACACTGACGGCGGCGGTGCACAAATGCTGCGCAGCTAGCGCTATTCGACGGCCAACACCGCGGTTCCTGGTGTGTCCGCTGTGCCGTGTGTGTGATCATTGCTTGTACAGCCCTCTCGCAGTGTCCGGAGCAAGTATGGTGGGTCTGACACACCGGTGTCAATGTGTTCTTATTTCCATTTCCAGGAGTGTATTACTCTGACGTGGACAAATTAATTTCCTGTGGCAAGAAAATCTATTTGAAAGCTCCGCTACAGGTGCAGAAATTCAAGGAACAAGCACCCTCAACACCCCTCCCACCTAAACCTGTTCTTACACGATGAGGTTCTTGGTTTAACCCCAGATCACGTAAGAAACAGATTGCCCGATCGCATGGTCTAGCAGGAAACCCTTTTCAGGGAACGGCCACCAGGCGGCAACAGCGTCACACCCTTACTTGTGGAATCAACCACTAGATGGCACTCCGTTCTGTGAAATATGTGGCAACATCGGCCGAACGCGTGCAGCTTTCCACCATTTGGCGTCTGTGAAGTACAGCTGTTTCTGACATACCGGTGGTAGTGGATCGAGTCGTCATGCCGAGGGCCTGCGAGTAATCAACTGTGGAAGGAGTAGACGAACAAATCCTGAACTAAAAATATTCAGATTTCCCGTCAAAGATAAAGAAAGGTTACGCGGGTGGATTTTAAATTCAGGTAAATCAATAAATTAGTTACGAGTAATAATTGATAAAGAACCCTAAGCGTTCGATCCTATCTAAATTTTGTCGATCTTATATTCTGATATAACGCGGCAGCCCTTCCTGTACAATAATCACATCATAATTTTTAAATGAAATCTTTGCTGCGATTTGGACTTTTTTAAACTGTTTATTCACTTCATTATCGTAATTTTGGCTGTAGAGGCATTTTTGTGTGCAATGTGAAAACTGAAACCAATATAAGATATGGATAACAAAATGCAAAGCATAGTGTGGTAACATTTGGTAAACAATTTAAGAAGCATTACCTTACAAGACCTTTCCCTTGGTACTTTAAAATGGCTCTAGAGCTGGAATCGCAACAGTGGAATAAATGAATAATATCCATCATCTAACTGCTAGGTCATCGGTCCCTCTAAATCCTGGTATATACTAGAGCGAATGAAGTGAACGAGTGTAAAACCTCGTTTACACTGCTGCAAATAAGTATTCATAGATAATTCACCAATGTTCACTGCCATTCGTTTACACGTGTGAACAAGCGTTTATACTGGAATGTAGGGAAGAGAATAGAAGAGAACGAGCATAGCATGCAAACTATAGACGCTGCCTATTTTAATTTTTTTTGTCTGTGCGCTAATAATCCTCACACAGCTTTCACTCGAAAACAACACTACTTATAGTAACAGGTCTGCTCGAGTGCGGATATCCCTAATAGTAACTGCGTTGCAAATAAAAGCGTACGTCTGTTCCGAATATCTTTAAACTGTACAAAGTACATTTTAAACATAATTATGGTTTCACGTCTGTGGATCTTCAAAGTTGACACCGAAAAAATATGCTCGAAAAACACACTCTCATTTGTATATTACCGCGTTTGCAGCCCCCTTTCAACAACAATCCAAAATTCATCGTTTTGTGCCACTCTTATATCATTTACGATAAGTTACATGCAAAGTAAAAGAATTTAAATTTGAAATGACTGTCACTGAAATATGTCAAGCCTTAATTCGCATCACAACCGAGTGCGGACATCAGCAGACAAAAATTCAGGCCAGGCACAAGTCTCTTTTCAGAGCAGTGGTGGGTTAAACTGCTTTACAAAACGTTAATATCTCAGAATGCGGATAAGCAACTTGGGAGATGTGGATAATGATCTTGTGGATGCGGTGCACATGCGGACGGCGGCATTTTTCCTGTCCGCGCAGACTTCTAGTTACAGCTACGATGTAAATCTTTGATATTGAGATAAGATTATTTTGTCCGCTGGTTTTGACAAAGCAAACAAATGGCGTAGGAAAATAATTATATCGGTAATGTCAGGACGCGAAACTCACTGCTCAGTGCAATATTTGTCAGCAAATTAACGGATTATATTTCAAAGACGTTGAGAAGATTTTGAAAATTTTCTAATGTTAACCTGCACGTGGAGATCTTTTTTACCACCATAATCCGTATCGGAAGAGCTGTATAACAAAGAGGAAATAGACGGCATGGAAGGCGAGAGTAAAACCTATGCGACTGCAATACAGTCTGCATTTAAACAGAGAAATATTTGTGTGTTACTTTCCATTTATTTCATTTCGCATATGATTGTGAGAAGTATCCCTACAGTAGAAATAAACTTGGTTTGTAGAATTACAGGAGCTAATCTACATTCTTCGATTGAAAACTCGGGAAAAACCATAGCCGATCGTGGTCTACAGTAACCGAGCGACGTGGCGCAGTGGTTAGCACACTGGACTTGCATTCGGGAGGACGACGGTTCAATCCCGTCTCCGGCCATCCTGATTTAGGTTTTCCGTGATTTCCCTAAATCGTTTCAGGCAAATGCCGGGATGGTTCCTTTGAAAGGGCACGGCCGATTTCCTTCCCAATCCTTCCCTAACCCGAGCTTGCGCTCCGTCTCTAATGACCTCGTTGTCGACGGGACGTTAAACACTAACCACCACCACCACCACCACCGTAGTCTACAGTCAGCTGTGTGACGAATGCAATTCGCGCGCAGCGCTCTAGCCGAACACAAATCAGCATCATTCACGTCACAGAAGATACAGCGTTGCCAATTCCGCAAGATGGACAGGTCAGTTAGCATCGTAGCGTCGCCTGCGACATCTGTTGATCGACGGGAAAACTATTTTTACGGTTGACTGTTCCGCCGTAAGGACGGTCAATCTGTTTCTTACGTGATCTGGGGTTTAACGCTGCTGAGTGCTACTGCACCAACTACACCCAAATAAAGACAATCTTCTGTGAGCTAGATGGCGATGAATCAAGTGCTATCAAAATTGTGAAAGAAGTTTTTACACATACATTGTCTCGAAACTTGGCATACATCAACGCCAATTTTTCAGTGATATCAAAAGCCATCAAACGGCTGGAAGCTGTTGGCACTCAGCTATGTGAGGCCCTGAGTATTTTGCAACATGTGTAGAGTGAGTTGGGTCGAGCTCGTGGTCATGTGGCTGACAAAGTGAAAACCAAATTGCAAAGTGTTCTCCAACGGAATCGTGGATATTCTACACTGTGCAAAATTATTGACAGTCTTTCAGGGAATGCCGCAAGATTTGAAGATACTGAAACAACGCTGAACTCCAGTGACCTGGCTGCCTTCAAATACGCTCCAGTGACGTCTTGTGAAGTGGAGAGGAGCTTTTCCAGGTACAAAACTATCCTCAGCGACAGCCATAGATCTTTGACAATGGAAAACCTGAAAACGCACGTTGTGATCCAGTGCAACTTTGCAGACACTGAAGATTGACATATTAAACTTTCGAGTTGGCGGCCATCTTAACCATTTTGTCATTGCTATTGATATATTTAAACACAGTTTCCTTGGCGATTACGCAGCAGTTTACAATATTTACATTATCGTTATAATCAATTATGTATATTCACAAATAAATACACTGTTACATCCATTATACAGGGTGTCCCAGCTATTTTGTCCACCCAAAATATATCTGGAACAATAACAGCTATTGGAAAACGACTTTCACCGGTATCAATGTAGGGCTGGGGCCCATGAATGTACATATTTGGAAACATTCTAAAACGAAAGCATGTGTGTTTTTTTAACACAAACTTATGTTTTTTTAAATGGACCTCCTACATTTTTTCTTCAGCAATCCATAGCATGACAAAGCACATACACAATGGCGTTGATTGCATCGCCATATTCCCATTACATTCCAAGATATTGAGACGCGAAGTTTACGCTTGAAACACCCGAAATGCGCTGCTAGCGCACGTCTTGAGGCTCAGGCGTGAACCCCATGCTGCCCGTAATCGCGATGTGACTGACATGTGTAATCACACCTCCATACTTATCAAGAGGTCCGAAACGAATAATACGGTCTGCTGCCATCAACTCTCATAAGCACATAATGGTTTCCCTCTTGCACGTTTTATGTATCTACGTACACAATATGAACCAGTACCGATCGGTGTACACCCGTCAGGTTGTCTTATTTATCCTGCACACCCAAAATAAGTTTTATCTAATGCGTTATATGACCCATTGTGCCTGTCGCGCAGGGCTTGGCTCTACCTACTCAAGTGTCCAACGTAGTTCCCACTACTGCCACAGTTACCACTTCGCCTTGTTTATGATTTGTGACCCATGCAAACTCCTGTACTCCACCACCCTCCAAGCATCCCATTTGTTGTTGCTTTGGCGTGCAGTACACCGCTTGCCAGTGTAGTCGTGCATCAGAGTAATCTAGTGACGGCACGGAGGTAGTACACATTGTGAATAAACGTTGTGTTGTGGAACTTATACTGTACAGTATAATGTACACACATGAAGATATGGTAGAAATGCTGCTGATCTATGGAGAATGTACGTTGACGGGAAATACGTTATGAGATTGCTTGTTTGTTGATAGTACTGTTAGCGAACATCATGATTATTAAGTTAATATGTCTGTTTTCTACCCTACTCTATATACCTGTACTGTACCCTGTTGTAGGTGGACGAAATGCTGTTCAGGCAGAACGACTGTACAGAAGACGATTCCCTGACAAGCCAGGTGTTTGGTCGTCTCACATCTCGTCTACGTGAAATGGGAAGCTTAAATCCAAGACCTCGACATCGTCCTAGAACACACACAGATGAACGTGCTGTAGTTGCTGTGCTCGCTACCATAGCTGTGAATCCTCAAATCAGCACACGTCAAATTGAACGTGAAGTTGGTGTGTCGAAATCAAGTGCACAGCATATTCTTAAACGTCATAAATTTCATCCTTACTATGTTCATTTACACCAGGATCTTCATGGAAATGACTTCCGCAATAGGGTAACATTTTGTCGGTGGGCTCAGCAAAACCTTCTAACTAATCCAAATTTTTTTGCAGATGTTCTCTTTATCGACGAGGCATCATTCTCCAACAAAGGAATTGTCAATATGAGGAATATGCATTATTGGTCCGCAGACAATCCAAAATGGGTCCGTCAGGTAGAGCATCAACGTCCATGGAAAGTTAATGTTTGGTGTGGGATTATTGGAGATACCATTATCGGACCTTTCTTTATAAATGGCATCCAAAATGGCAGACAATACTCCAGATTTATACGACACAATCTTCCTGTTCTCTTGGACACCGTACCTCTGAACCTGAGAATTGACATGTGGTATCAGTATGACGGATGCCCTGCACATAACGCCTTACGAGCACGACGACTTCTGAACCGTAAGTTCCCTGGTAGGTGGATTGGACGAGGTGGCCCAGTTAGTTGGCCTGCCCGATCTCCGGACCTTACACCGCTGGATTATTTTCTTTGGGGAGCAGTGAAGGATGCTGTTTACCAACATCAACCAACAACACCAGAGGACATGAAGCAACGCATTATTGATGCTTGTACAGCCATCAAAGAGGAAACAGTAGCACGAAGTAGGGCATCCTTCATCCGCAGAGTGACCCTATGTATGCAAGCCAATGGGCATCACTTTGAGCATGAGATGTGAACGCTATGTTTAGTATGTAGTGCTGGTATCACAGTGGAAGTTTCTACAAAGGGCCATTTTACCCAGTGATGTTAAGAAACATTTGTTTGCAACAATTTGTCATTTAACGCATTAGATAAACATAACATTGATAATTATATGATAATAAAACTAATTGGTTAAGGGGCTCCGGAAAGGCTCAAAATCATGAAAAGTTCAATTTTTACTTTTTTGCGTTTTCTGAATCTGCAGACTATTACCTTTTAATAGATATATAATTTATTCAATTCCGAAGACTACAACTATTTTTAAATTTTTTTGAAATGTGTTCTACATGGGCGTGACCCACTGTGGCGCTGTTAAACTGCTGTCAAATTGTGTTATTATTAACGTCCGTGTTCATCAGGTACATTTTAGTGATGTGAGATAAAGTATGTGTTGTGGCTAACCTGTGATGGTTCAATATATATCGCTGGTGTGATTGTCGATTTTTTCATGTTTATTTACTCTGTCGTTATATCGAAAATATTCGTAATTAATTCTGTTTCTTGAGTCTCTGTTTTGTTGAAGTATAATAATGAGTAAAAGTAAAGTTATTAGAAATCCTCTGAAGGCTTTTAAGAAAAGGATAAATGTTGGAAAGCCAAAGGTATGTGTTATTACTGTTAACAATAAAGACGATAACCAAGTGAGTGAACCTAACTTCTCAAGTACACCTGCCCATAGCAGTCAAAGTGGGAAAGAAAATACTTGATAACTGGTGAAGTGTACACTCATAAGCATAGTCTGCCTCATGCAATAATGGAGGTGATAAAACCTATTTTCAGAGACTTAGCAGCACCTGAACTGTTGAAAAAGTGTATTCATGGAAAAACTCAAAACCCCAATGAAAGTGTAAATAGTGTTATATGGTCGAGAATCCCCAAGACTGTATTTGTTGGAATAGAAACACTTCACTTTGGTGTGTATGATGCTGTTGCGACTTTCAATGATGGCAACATTGTAAGGTGCAAGGTATTTAGAAATATGGGAATGAAGATAGGTTCTAACATGGTACGAGCGATGCTTGCTTTAGACAAGGAACGCCTTCGGGCTGCAGACAGGGCTGTAAAGAGTCTAGAAATACAAGCAAGAGTAAACAGGAGGAGAAAAAGAGGAAGCTGGAGGAGGAGTTTGCAGAGGATGAAGATAATCCATCCTATGGACCTGGAATGCACTAAAAAGTTAATCCAATCTTTGTCGCTCGATTCCCAAAACTTTTATTTTCTCATACTAATTACATGTTTTCTAAGGATCTTCCAAACATATTTGTTTCAAACTTTCAGTAAATGTTACACAGTACCTTCTGCATAATTTAACACAGCCTTTTTCCAAAAAACCGTATATTTTTGAATATATAAATAAAAAATTGCAAAAAAATGTTGTGAATTTTCATTACAATTGAAAAAAAATCATCTTTAATAACTGAACTAAAATTTTGTAAAATCCCTGTGTTAAGTTGTAGCCCATATTCCAATAAATAATCTGTAAAAAGTTCAACTTCCTACCTCAAATACTTTGTGAGGAAAGATGTAATTTATAAGCGTTATTTTAACATTGCAAGTATAGGGCGTTCCGGAGCCCCTTAAACATGTTTACATTCATCTTCTATGTCCTACCCGAACTTCCCAAATCAAAACATTTTTACCTAAACAACGGTTAAACTTTTAATCCACTTGCTCGTTTCACTAAAACCCTCAACATGAATTTTACTATTACGAGTGAATGATTTGCGCTAGATCTACAGTAAAGTTTTAACGTTGAACGGCATTACCTTTTTAGTAACGGATTAACGATAAGCGAAGTTAACTTTGTGACTAACGTTGCGGTACACAGATATGTTACAGAACCGCATCACCCCTAGCCTATGGGATAAATACCTGCTGGAATGTACGACATTAATGCAGGATGGCAGCAGACCGTATTATTCGTTTCGGACCTCTTGATAAGTATAGAAGTGTGGTTACGCATGTCAATCACATCGCGCTTACAGGCAGCATGGGGTTCACGCCTGAACCTCAGGACGTGCGCTAGCAGCGCATGTCGGGTGTTTTCAAGCGTCAACTTCTCGTCTTAATATCTTGGGATGTAATGGGAATATTGCGATGCAATCAACGCCATTGTGTATGTGCTTTGTCATGCTATGGATTGCTGAAGAAAAAATATAGGAGGTCTATTTAAAAAAACATAAGTTTGTGTTAAAAAACACATATGCTTCTGTTTTAGAATGTTTCCAAATATGTACATTCATGGGCCCCAGCCCTACATTGATACCGGTGAAAGTCGTTTTCCAATAGCTGTTATTGTTCCAGAGACATTTTGGGTGGACAAGATAGCTGGGACACCCTGTATATTAAATGGAGTTTTTGTAATACAGATTCAGAATTAGCAGTATATTACAGGTGATCAACGCATATTAACGGTGAAACATTTTGAAGGGTGCAGAGTTTTACCTGCATTTTTGGTGTTACGTGTGCCCCACATTCCGTGAGTTTTTTCCTTTAAGGGAAACATAATCAAGCAATGTCCGAAGAAATACAAACAGAAGGGCATGTGTAAGAGCATTCAGTTTTGCCTACATAAATTTTGTTGATCTCCCATTAAGGTTCTCATTAATTATCATGATTAGCGTGACAACTGTGCCTCATTGTAACTCAAAATATCGTACTGTCCTGTAACATATTTTAAACAACAAAATTACATCTTTCAAAAAATCGTTTCGTTTGAAATGGCTTATGTGTTACGGTAAGCATCGAGATAAAACTTAAATGTTTATATCTAAGCTTAACATGGATCGTGCTGAAAACAAAATCATCACGTCCCACACGAGTATTGACAGAGGACGCCACAGCATTCTAAGAGCCAGTAGCAGCTCGGTCCAGACATGACATTGTTGCATACGCCACAACGGCATGCTTGATCCCTCTATTTGTTTGTGCAGTGGCCTTCCAGGACTCCACCTGCGTCACATTCTTTGAAAACCCACTCCCGAGTAACCTCGAGTAAGCGCGCCGACTACGTAGGTGCTGCGTGGGGCACACCCAGAAAAATTTTAGGTTGTTAAAAACAAAATGAAATAAATATTTCTCGTTTGCTTTTATCAAAAAGTAAGGAACTATTAACAATCTGAGATGGAAGTTAAAATATCTGATCTCTAAGATATATGTGTCTGTTTCAGATGTCTTTGTGGAAAGGCAACCAAGCAACACACTCCCCCGTTCATTGTCTTTCTGTGGCCAAGTCAAAGGCACTCTCCAGAATAACAGTCGCACTGTACTGTGAATAGAAAACCGTCTTTTCGGCACGCTTTCATGTTCCCTTACAAGTGACACGCTGATATACACCCATTTCGTTCCTCAATAATTGTTTTAAAATATCTGCTTCCCAATGTTGAGCAATAAAGAATAATCCGAGATTAAAGGAAGCCGATTGTAACAGACTACCTCAGCAGTTATATATTTTTTAAGCGTAACAGCAGTGTGGTTTAAGGTTTCAGTGAAATTTTTTTCACATAATCTGGATATTTATCGTTTTGTTTGTTGAGACAATGGCTTTGAAGGGCGCAGGAGTTTATATTGTAGATTGAAGGAGTTAAAATAGCTAGTACAAAGGACAGGGTCTACTGACGGGATGCGTAGAGGAATAGCTCTCCGCCGGGCAAAAATTTTCGCAGTTTTCAAACGTGGCGCGATTACTGGACGCGCGTGGAAAGCTGAAACACAATCATGAGTATAGCTTCTATACATTCTTCCGGATTTGAACAGTTCTCTAGTCGCTATAGACAATTCGTCATACGTTTGTCGTCATCATCACAGGCGGATGTTATTAACACTGACAATAGCGAGAAGCATGTTCAGCCAAAAATTAAGGAACCCGAGAATGTGTTTTCTGCCAGTTCCTGTAGTGCATCAGCAAGAAGTGTGAAGGAAACCCTCGGACAGCTCATACCATGACGTATGGAAAAACACATTTCTTTGGAATTTAAAGTTTAAAAACAGTATCGAGCGTATCTTTTTATTTTTATTGGAGTGCGATGAAGACTGTTTAAAAAAATCTTTAAATTTTAATTTTAAAAGATCACTGATAATGGTTTCAAAAATTTTACATTTCTTTGGATTTATTTCGACAAAGAATTGTACAAAGTGCTCTGTTGTGTGTGTAAAAACGCTTTTGATTCCAGTATAGTGCTTCCATTGGCAGTTGCTACTTCTGCAGACAGGAATTCGTATAATGCATTCATTCGACATGGATTTTTCTAATGGCAAGGGGCACCTCAACGTTTCAGAGGTCACGAAAAATGTACGCTTCACCGTTCGTCCGTGATTGCTGTAGCAACTACGAAACGAGGTAAAAATGTGTCATCACTTATGTCAACAAATAAATTAGAACAAATGAAAAATGTACGCAGGCGATTTTAAACATAATAACATCCCTCCAGTTCTTAAGTAATCAAAGAAAACCAAATCGTGGTCACACCGATGAACCATCAAATAATCATCAGTTGCTGCTGCTTAGAGCAGAAGATGCACCCAACTTCAAATCTTGCCTGCAGCATCATTCGTGTAAGTGGGTTTCTCATGATATATTGAATGAAATTGTCACTATCCAGCGCTGTACAGCAAACCATTATAAAAATATACTAAATTATTAAAGCTTTCGTGGCCACTTGTTGACAAACTGCCTATTGGTTTCTGTCTGGGGTTCTTCTGCCGACGTTAGTTTCACAATTTTTCTGACGTTTCGCCAGCGCGAGTGGTTGGCGTTGTCAAAGCTTATTTGTCGCAGTTCGACTTTTAATTTATCAACAAAATGCCAGATAGATTTGTACCAGTTATTTACAGTGATTGCAAGAGTTAATAATGTTATCAACAAGTTACTAAAAGAAAATAACGGGTTCATACCAGTTACAATGAAAAAATCTTCATAAATAGATTGTTTTAATTTATTGGAGAAAGAACTAAGCAAAGATTTATTTGTGAACAGAACTACAGAATAACTCCTTTATGTACCAAATAATAATCATGATGTATTAACTTTCAGTATCACAGGCTTCCCTTCTTAGATCATTGGCACATTGCATTTCTTTGCAATTTTGGCAATACAAATAATTTTAGTCATTTCTTTATGAAGATGCAAAATTTTTAAATCGTTCAATCTTTTTCATTTCGTTGATGACTGCAAAAACGTTTTCAATCGTCTAAGTGCGGAAAACGACCGCTCAGAGGTACAAGAAGTAGTAGGCATAGTTGAGATCATAGCGTTTTTGTCGTAGTACTTTGGCATCTTCCTCTTTCTATGCAAAACTAGTTCATCAATGTTCCTCCGCTTTCGAGATTGGAGGCTGCTATCCAAAAGTATAGTGTGACACGAAACTGTATGCATATCTTAAGGCATGTGTTGTATTCAGTTCGCGATGTAAGAAAAACATAGTTGACGTCAGTATGTATTCATAACCAAGGAAAAGTCAGATCATGTGAAAATAGATGCTTGAGATTATTGTGGATATGACGATAGCACTGGAATTCAATAACATAGCTTTTTTGGGACGTAGGGAGAAAATAGGGAAATCAAACAGTGGAAACTTTTGAGCAACCATCAAATTTCTCTCAAAGTACAATCTGGTATTACGCGATCTAATAAATAAACCAAAATAGGCCTATATGCAAAAATACCTTAGCCCTTCAATTCAAAATGTTCTGTCCTGTTAAGCTGAAAATGAAATTATTAATGACATTAACACTGTCTCCTTATTTTCTGTCATTACACATGCAACATAGGATACTACAAAAAGATATCAGTTAACTCAGACATTTAGATATGTTACACCGGAAAGCCTTAAGGCATGAATATAAATGAAAGTTTTTTAAGTTTAGTTAAATAAAAAATCAAAGTGCTTTAGCAACAGAAAATGAAATACTCAATGCTATAGATGAAGAGGGACTTTTTATCTAAATGCTGTTGTCAGGGTTATGACGGTTGTGCCAATATGTCAGGCATATGCAAAGCTATGAGATCATTATGACACAAGCAGTGCTCACAAAAGATTATAAACGAAAGATAATCATTTACAAAAATATCAAGACTCCCCACAAAAATATGCTACACTTCGCAGTTGATAAGCACCCACAGAGACTTTGGAAAATCGGCCCCCTTGATCTTAAGGAGTCCTATCACAATGGATAACTCAACACTGCCCATATTCTCATGCATACACAGATTTGAGTGCATCTGTATTCACTTATGTAATACATGATACAAAAGAATTTTTTGCGACATATTATTTATAAAATTACAAATGATACATATGCCAGAGTACACATTGGTCACGGCTTGGGTTTTCCTTTGATTTCAGTTGCTTTCAGAAAATTTACTCTGCACTCGAATTTTTTGCAAATTCGTTTGGAAATTTGGAATAAATTTTGAAAATTACAATAATAATTTTTTTACTGGAAATTCTTACTCAGATCAATTGGTTCTAAAATGATACAGTTTCAAGTCAACAATGTTAGAAAAACCAAACAGATTGCCTGAATTAGGAAAAGCTAAATAGTGTTAGTGTGAGGTATACCTACAGTCTTAAATGATCCATTATAAATGAATTTAAATTTTGAAATCTCATTATAATCTCACTCGATCTCTCATTCACTTTAACGAGAACGAGGTCAGCAAATGTAAATCTAGCAAACCGCGCTTTTGCGCCATGACGCCGTATTCGCGCCTCGGCTTTCTTTTCCATTATCTCTCGTAAACGTTCTTTCCTCACCTCAATGTCAACTCGCGTATGGAAAGCAATTATTTCTTCCTACTATAATCAAAGAAAGGTAATAGAGACTGATACTCCTCTCTATAACATTTTATTCCAGCATTCGATCTACATCTAGTTTTATGGCTTCCTTTTTGGACAATGGTACCGCGTACAGTCGTACAAAGAACGGTTCATGGGCACTTACATTTAATTTGCGTTGGTATTCAATAACAAGCCCCAGGTTACTTTTTAAACAAGTTTTTATTTCTCATAATTACGTTATACAAATCTCGTTTCTGTTCAGGTGTAGCATTTGGTACACCGTCCACATCTTCTAAACTATTGTCAACATTTAGAATCCACATACTATAGTTTTCCATATTTCTGCCTAAACCAATCTTATCACGTCAAGTAACAATGTGAATAGGTTGGAACTGACTACTCTCTCTAATTTCGATCTTATCTTTTGAAATACACATCATTGTTTTATTGTTGTAGTAAATTACTGTGTGGTATTTCAACAACCAGGCTAAGCCAATTATTATCTCGATGCTCAAAATTGGCATGACAATAAATTCATGTTCAAATTGTTCCCCTTGAATTTTGAAACAGACATATATTTGATGGGTTATAGGTTCGCTATTGTTTCCGATAGCAACGATCATTTTAACTTCCATTACGGGCATTGCTACTACTCCTGGTCTTTGTTTTAAACAAATCGAAAATTTTTCCGGGCATGCCCCGGTATCAACTAAAATGTGTATTAGCTGTCCGTGCATGTCAACGAGCACTATTATTTGTCTACACTAATCTGTGTCTAGTTCTTGGTTTTCTCATAACGAGTCCTATGCATATCAAGATCATTCCAGAAAAATCTGCCCGGCTCTGATACTGACGGCAGTTTATTTGATGTTGTTTTTTTTTTAATTTTCTACTCTTGGACATTTTTAGGTTCTATGTGCATGTCCTGTGGTTGTTGAAGCCATTTTGACCCCCACATTGTCATCGTTTTATCAATTTCTTAGGTTAACGAACTTTGTATTACCAACAGTTCGCTAACTATCAAGTCACTTAAGTTTTCTTCGGAAAGACAGCTGTCATCTTCCCAATTGCTTGGAGAAATGTGCTCCGTTTCTGCTTCTAATTCTTCTCCCGAGCTCACGCAACACATACCACTATCATCTGACTTAATGAAGTTAGCCTTAACTTCTCAGATGTTGTAATCTACATGACTTTCAATTAGTCGTACCTGGTCATCATCAGCAAACTCGTGTTGTCCTTTTCTAGAAATTTCGTATTGGTTTTCTTTAGGACCAATCTCGTTGGGGTTGGCTACTTAAACTACTACATTTGGACAAGACTGCCTCTTCGGTACAGTTTTCCGTTTCTTCATAGACGCTAATTTCATGCGGGCTGAGACGCGTCAAATATTATCCACTCTTCCCATTAGCACACCTCCCATATAATCCTCTGTAATTTTTCAGTTCGTCGTATATCCAACCGATCTGACCTAGGCACAACTCCTCGCGTTCCGCATTGCCATGCGCAATAACGGGAGATTTTTCCAAATCGGCTACTTTAATTCCGCTGGCGAATCTCAATCTCACTGTATTGGAGCCTGCTGGTATCGTTGTTGCTTTAACAGCGTCAGCCTCTTCCTTTATGACCGGTACTCTATCTTCATTGCTATCACGGGCAGTGATCGGCGTGTCGACTGCCGTTTCAGCTTCTATTATTGCTACCACGGGTACGTTACTCGCTCTGTCTTCTTGCGCATTTTCCCATCGCCGATTTATCCATTCTAATCTGCCGTACACCCCATTTACATGGGACTCCCAAAACCGGATTTCATAAACCGATTTCCCACTACCGCTTCTGGGAGGCGATGTAAACTCGTCAAAATCGATCGTGGAAATCCGCTTCTGGCTGCCGGTTTTCCAGTTACGCAGTCGATTTTCGCTCCCATGTAAATACAACCGAGTCTGAAACGTGCTTGAGCTTCAGGTTTCGTCTTTTTTCTACAAATTTTTGGCTAATATGGACGGAGTGGCTTTTTGTATAGTGAAGGATAAGTAGAAGTACAAGACCGAAGCTGTTTACACCTCACCTAACTGAAGATAAATAGCGACTGTGCTGACTGAATCAGAAACTGTAACAGCTGTTTTCCAGGCGCCATATTTAAGTGGGCTGGCAGATCCGCTTCAGCCTCCACATGTAAACGTGACAGGGTAAAACGGTTTCCGAAATTCTGATTTCGTCTTCAAGAAGAAATGTAAACGTAGCGATAGCGACTTTGCCTATGCTTTGCCAAGATCTTCCCACACCTGGTGGGCGCCAAACCGGCGCGGCTAGTGGTTTCCCTGATTACATACGACAGGCCCGTTTCTACCCCTCTGACGCAGTTGCTCATGTTGCTCCTGTCTACAGTCATTATGCTGAGAACCACGTACCGTATTCACTTGATACTGGCCTCTGTCATTTCTACTATTATTGTTCCCATTATAACTGTTATTGTTAAGTGGTGTGAGTTATTATTGCCATGGTGGTACTTTCCATTATTCCAAGGTTATTGTTATTGTTTGTTGCTGTTGTTATAATTGTTGCTATTACTACAGCTTTTAAAATTTTCGTGGCTATTCTGCCAATTATCTTCATCTTCAATCTTTCTAAGAATGCAGTAATTGTTCTGTAACTACTGCCTATGCACCTCTTGGAATCATCTCGAAGCTTCTACTACAATTCCCAGACAATCTCCGATTCAGTCCGTCGATCACACAAATATTCTAATTTGCGGATCCAATTTTCGCAGAATTCTTTCATTGAGCTGAGCTAGTTTGCGTCATAGTATTTTGACACTAGGAAATCGCTCTCCTGTTTCTGCTCTCACCAATATTCTTTCAAGAACGCATTCTTAAATTATTGAAAGGTCATGTTCACAACGTGGCTTAGCCTCGACCGCTAGCACGTCGATTACAGAGTTAATTTTTTCTATTATCCGTCCACGATTGAGGCAATACTCTTTCGCAATTTTTAATCAAGTCGGTAGTGTGCAATCCACCCTGATTTTGAGGGGATTGAAACGCTCCCCTTTCGCTAAGATTTCAGTATTACGAGCGAGTCATGACAAATAGTGCGGCTTTTCCTCTAATCTCTTTTCCAGTACAGTTACTTTTGTAACTACTTGGCAAGTGTTCGTCGCTAACGTTCCCACTTTCCTCTTTTTCTCGTCACGTGTGGTCAACTGTTTCTTCACTCTAGTATCTATGTCTGATACTAAAGTCTGAAAATTCTTAATCTTTTTCCTATCGTCTTTTCGCGCTAATACCACCTTTTCAGTTACTTTCTTTTCAATAATGGGATCAACAGGCTGTTCTAGTTTCTGTTCAAAGCTCTCTACTTCCGTCGCTAAACGACTATTTTTACTTCCTATTTGTGACTGTAACTCTGTCATGTCTTGCTTAAAATTACCGGTTTCGGTATTCAATACAATTATTTCTTTCTTTATTTCATCTACTTTCATGTTAAAAACTCCAATATTGTTGTTAACAATCTTGATTGCTTTGTTCTGATCATCCATTTTACTTAATTATGCATCAATTTTACTGTTAATTGATTCGTACTGAGCATTAATTTCAGCATTAATTGATTCAGACTGAGCTTTTATAGATTCAGACTGAGCATTAATTTTAGCATTAATTCATTTGGGTTGAGTTTTTATTGATTTGGATTGAGCATTAATTTTTCTGGTCAACATCCTCAAAAAATCGTTTATATTTCCAGATATTACTAGTTTTGATTCTAGCTCTGGTTCTTTCATAAGGGTTTCCTTGTATCCACCATCAATGGATTCGGTTTTGATTTTTATTCCGAATTCTGTAACATCTACAAATGCCAAGAATTCCATTTTCGTCAGTACCTGTGTTTCAGCGGTACCGTCAGTGATGTTAGCCGCCGGTTACTCAGTAATAGGTTCCGTTGACAGCGTTCCCCTTTGTTTTATCGATTGTTCCCTGATAAATACAATCAAATTATTGGTTTCATTTATGTTCACCATGTTGACTCTTTTACTGATTACTGCAAATTTAGAAATTTTTTTGGTTATTTCCACCACTTGCTGTTGATGTATGTGTGTGGCTTTATTCGTAGGGAAAGGATTTAATTCGCTACAAATCTGCTCATTGCAAAATTCGTACCAAGAACAATACTAAATTCATACTATCCTGCCATTAGCGTCGCTCCATGTAATCTCCCCCATCCTAATTGGCCTATTGGACTGTGATTTAAATGATTGTGATCGCATACGCCTAATGAAATGTTACAATGACTTAGGCTACCGTTACTGAAGGAAAATAATATCGGCTAGTAGGAGGAAAGTGTACAATAGACACTTCTGAAGGAAGAATCTGTTCTAGACTTAATCTAAATACTGATAATTTTGAACAGGGAGGAATGTAGCGCATTCGTTCAGGAACTACACAGCAGGAAAAAGAGTAACATGTAACATTTTATACAAAAAATATTGAATAGCAACAAAGGGATAATTACACGGTCGACAGCCCACTAGGGCAACAAACATCCAGATTCCTAAGACCGTAATGGCAAAGAAAATTTAGCAAATAGTGATTGGTATGGCAACATAAGGTAGTCGCGCTTTTCCACAACACAATGGTTCACAAGAAAATAAATGAATCAGCAAGCACTGAGTTCACAGTTATTTATTCTGAAATACTAAATTTTGAAAGCAAAGTTAAATGAAACTGATGATTAAGTAAATGACTAATTGTAACCAAACCTTTGTTATGTAAAAAATAACTGTCACTAACTTCAGCGTAATATAATGCAAAATTTGGAAAAAGGCAAACACTTTACTTTTAATTACTGAAAGATTAAGTTGAATCCCTTTACGTAAATAAGCAACTGATTTACTTTTAACATAAGAACAATAAAAAACGTACCGAGCCAGCGGAAGTCACTCACTAAGATTCATAGAGAATAAATGGAACTGCACACTCTTAATTCATGTTGTATCTTTAGTTGTTACTTTTGCAAGTGAAATTTTACGTTACTTTAAGTGAGTAAGTTAGTAACAAAAACTGCAAATTAATTAACACTTTTTATGCAGTACAAGAATGAACCGTTAGTGAGGCAGCAAGATTTACACTAAAACTGGTCATTAGCAAATAAACAAAACTGGTAGTAAATTGTTAACGAATTTTCACATTTTTACGACACTCAGTGAATGCATGGAAAGGAAACAGACCCTGCTTGGTAATAATGTCGGAGGACAAAGACAACGCAGGTGCTTTACAAGTTTTTAACTGATGCAGGTTATTATTCAAGAAAGTTAATCATTAAACTTTGTTAAAGAAACGCCACTAGACAATGCCTATACAAAATTATACTTTGTCAGTTAACAGTCTTACTGTGTTGTAGCTGTGTGGACAACAAAGAATGTAGCTGATGACAACAAAGGTGTCTTACATGTTTTAGCTATTGCAGGTTAATATTCAAGAAAGTTAGTCATTAAAGTTTGTTAAAGAACTGCTACTATGCAATGCCTGTACAATATTATACCCTGTCAGTTAAGCGTCTTACAGTGTTGTAGCTGAGTGGGCAATGAAGAATAAAGTCAACGATAACACCGAGTTGCTGCTGCTGCAGCTGCCATCGTTTGTTGAGAACCGTTAGTCACCTCCAGACCACAGATAATTATGGGAGAGGCAATAGTTATAAATATAGCATCCTCGATCTGTCCACTCCGACCATACTCTCAATACTATCTGGTTAACAAAGTAGTTGTGCCTACATCGGCGCGATCATAACTGCATACTGCGTCTGCAAAAAACACATCCACGTTCTTTCAAGACTGCGCACCTGTAATTCATGCTGTATCTTTAGTTCTTATTTTTGCAGTGAAATTTTACATTATTTCAAGTGATTGAAGTTAAAAATCAAAATTGCGAATTAGATAGGGCTTTGTTATGCAGTACAAGAATGAACTGCCAGTGAGGCAGCAAAATTTAGACTGAAACTGGTCATTAGCAAACAAACAAAACTGGGAGTAAATAGATAACTGATTTTCACCATATTGTGACACTCAATGAGTGCATGGAAAGGAAATGGACCCTGCTTGGTAATAACGTCTGAGCACAATGGCAACAAAGGTGCCTTACAAGTTTTAACTATTCAAGAAAGTTAATTCATTAAAATTTGTTAAAGAAATGCCACTAGAGGCTGCCAGTACAATATTATACTCGTCATTTAATAGCAATCTTACAATGTTGTAGCTGTGTGGATGGTGAACAATGTAGCCAGTAGGGGAGCAAGGCGGTTTGTGAGACACTTTGTCTACATAAGGGGTAGGTAGGCACTCAGAGGCAAACCTATTGTTCTCCTTTGATTGACCTATTGATCTGTTAAGTGGTTTTCCATGTCACCCCCATTTCCTTTTGACTGCCAAGCATTTATCCTATCGTCCCCCCGCCCCCGCCCCCTCCCCCAGCCCCCCTCATCGCTTGTTGCTACAGGTATACTATCAGGTCTGAGTTATTGTAATAGCTCCTCTCACTCTTATCAGTTTGATTCAGTACTTAATTAAAGTGATCAATTAGTTAACCTCTCACCTACTGGTAAACCCACTCCCCTCTCCCCCGCCAGAGAAAATGGTGGTAAGTTCAAATTCCATCAGGACAATGCAACACACCACAGCTACCTCTACTAACCTAAGAAAATAGAGGGAAAGAAAGGGCAATCGAGCTACCCCCACTAACCTAAGTGATCCGACCACCACCTCATCCTAGGAAATGGCAGGAAGAGGACTCGATCTGTGCTGGAATAACTCTTTATTTTCATTCTTTATTTAAACAATTAGAGGCAGTACCCCCATAAAGTGTGTTCATCCCAAGCTCCTGAGTTATCTGACCTAGTACACAATACTGCCACCAGAGGGCACTGTTGTCTCTTCCGTGGCATAATCCTAGATGGCGGACGGGTGGTGCTGGAGAGGAAGGATCTCATAACAGGAAATTCAAGGTTATATTGTTTATTTATAAAAAATTCATTTTTTGGATTTGGAATTCTCTTGCTCGTCATTCTCTGCTGTTGGAAACATGTAGGTCTTGTAAGAAGCAATTACATGGGGCAAACATGTTGCATAACCTAATGCTTCGCACCGTACTCTGGGTGTCTTAACCTAACGTTTGGGCCTTTGTCGGCAATTAACTTTTTGTTCTATTAAGTGGTTTTCCATGTGACCCCTATTTCCTTAAACTATTGCACAGCCTTTGATACCAAATTAAGTAATTAGTTATGTCCTCCCACCATTTTCTGGTACACTTTTCGAATTTTACATGCTTTTGGAAGTCGTTTCTGGCGCATTCTTCTTTCTCACCTGCCCCCTTAAACTATTGTACTGCATTTCACATAAAAATTATGCAAATTAACCTATTGTTCTGCACTTAACATGCTGTTCTGCTCCATGTCACCCACTCACACACATTCTCCCCTTAACTATTGTACTGCTAACACCACATTGATATAAAAAATTTATCAAATTAAATAATTCGGTATCTTCCCATATATATGGGGTAGTTTTTCTTAATTTGCAGCATCCAATTGGTTGGTGAAATCGATGTAATGTAGTTTAAACAAAAAATTTCTAGTAAAAAACACATCCAGCCACCCGACACCAGACGCCGGCGCCTGAGTCCGGGTGCACCAGCAGACCCCGCTAAGTGGCGACACGCTTATCAGCTGCCCAGCGATGCACAGCGTGACCCACACACATAGGAAGGTGGCATCCCTTTCATACTTGACACCTGAGAAATTCCTGTTGAAATAGTGTTCACCTAGGCAGCTTTGCTGGCGCGATGACTCATAGCTGAGGTGTGAGTCCATGGCCGAGAGAAGTTGCAGTTCTTCCCAGAATAGTATAGGGTGCATTGTTACTATCGATTCTAATGGGACAGCCCGTTCATCACTGAATTTACCTGTGAAACTGCTGCTGCCGGTTTAGGGACACCGTTTTCTGCAGACGAGACTTTCAGCAGTAAAATTATTTTGCACACATCGCTAAATAGCACTGACAGTTAAACCCTGCAAAAGTTGTCTACCGATCATCAAATACATACAAGGCTCACAAGAATATTGGAAGCCAGGAACATATTTACCAGTGTAACTACAATTAAATATTATGATTGCTGCTACAGTCTGACACTGATCAATGTACAGATAATGTCTCCTCTTGCTGGCGAATCTCAGTATCTAAAGTGCACATAACTTTCTGCGTAAAATATCTCTCTCATACGCTCGCAGTTATCTATGTGCTGAATCTATACGTCCCTCACGATAGGACACACACTCATCTTCTCTGGCCATGCCACAACATAAGCCACGGTAACTTTACACTTTCTTGCGTGTCATTGCATAAATGACTATGTCCAGTTGTAAGGAAGGTATGGATTTGACTTGGAGTACCGTGATAGCAAATGGAAAAGTGTGTCAAGTCATAAGAATGGTACCGATATTTCTATTTCCAGAGCCACATCCGTCAGCACAGTGTATCGGCTCACTGTCCAATGTCGTTTAAGTGAGACTGCAATTGTACCATTTAGTTGTAAGTAAGGGGATAAAATATATATGAGGCCAGTTCTTTTCCTAGGGCGATTCCGTTTATGTGTACTTGGCATGCAGCGCCACTGACCGATGTGGCAATGATTCACGTTTCCCATTAGTGGTAGCAGCCATCTGAATGGAGAGACCTATTTGAATGTAGGAATGTAGCTAACTTAACCGTTTTGTCCTCTAGACGGCCGAATAGTGAACTAATACTTCGTTTGTGTTGGATAGCTTTCGTGATCTCGTGGAAATTTGATAATATTCAATATGGATGTGTGTTTGCGCTGGACCATTATTCCATCCCATGTAAATTGTTTGGTTGACTGCTACTGCACATTTCGCGCCTTTATTTACTTGAGGGAACATCGCTTGTGGTGTGTGTTTCTACCAGGTGAAAGACACATTTGCTGGTACTCTATACAAGGGAAACACCTTAGTTGACTTTGTAAATTATAGGGATGATTTGGAATCTGTTATAGCACTGACATCAGTATTCGTGAGTAGAAATATCAATTTCCTCTATTTGTTTCGAGTTCTCACAT
This sequence comes from Schistocerca nitens, assembly GCF_023898315.1. NCBI lineage: Eukaryota > Metazoa > Arthropoda > Insecta > Orthoptera > Acrididae > Schistocerca > Schistocerca nitens. Next base: position 554,623,589 of record NC_064615.1, on the reverse strand, counting down.
AAAGGTCTTCACAGACCGGATAAGTTTCTAGTTACTCAGTGGTCTAGAGCACGCACCACTTCTCTAAAGTTTGGGGTTTGTAGAGAAATAATTTCCAGTCTATATCTTTAGAATTGTGCAGCACAAGCGATCGGTAGGATACTGCTGTGTGCTTGATATGAAGAAGTACCGCGAAAATGGTATAATATTATGACGAACCATGCGAAAATTCACGTGTTCTTCTAATCCCAGAGTCTGGAGATGGGTGTAGAAAAGCAAGCAAGCAGGTCTGGACCAGAAACAGTAATGCATTTGTGCCAATGTGGAAAGATGCCGAATTTGTAGAACAGTTCTGAGAGTGATTTCGTTCTTTAGAGGGCGCTCTGGTCACCAGTCGGCAGTGGATGACCGCTGACCTCACAGGGAAATATCTAGTGCTGCGAAAGGTATATATGGTGCTGTCTGTCTTCCTGGTATATGTATGAATGATGTAAGAGGGCAGATTTTGTATGACACAGGATATGAATTGTATGCTTACTACATCGACACGGTACGTGGTGATATATTGCTGGGTTGGAGGTCTGTTTCACGCTCTAATATTCAAGCTCCTGTCCTCAGTGGGAGAACAGTGTAACTGAGTAAGAGTCTTTCCATATTTGACGATATGTGGGGCAATTTGCAGGGTTTAGCTGTCGGTGCAATACGGCGATCAGTGAAAAATAGTTTTAGCCGCTGAAAGTCTCGTCTGCAGAAAGAAAACAAAAAAGGTGGACGGTGCTTCCACACCGGCAGCATCAGTAATTCGGTGGGTAAATTCAATAAGAGCCAATCATAATCCCCAATTCATTCACAAGACACCCATTGTACTTGGATACAGGAGTCTCTACATAGTAGTGAGAATGTTTGTGTATGTTGAAAGCAGGAAGGGTAACACATGATGGATGGGGTGCCACGTGAGGACCATGAGGAAGAATGAAATCGCATTATCCTTGCTGTTCTATTGATAGTGATGTTGATTACACTACACCGACCCACATCAGTCATGTCTGCCTAAGCATTACATCCACGGGTGCAGTATTTATTATCACACATAATGCCGGACCCCTGTCCTTCATAATACTTGTTTGAGAGAATCTTGGCATGATACAGCACCTTCCAGAAGCGCTGATTGTAAGGCTTTGTCAGATAATTTTCTAGGATTGAGGAGAATCGAGACATATAGCCAGTGTGAGTGTAGGCATACCATAATTTTTTTGGGCGCTGTACAGATATAAAAGATAACTGCACAGTTTGTGTAAAATGTGTATATATTGCAGTGTAAAGTTATTGCGGCTTATGTTATGGCATGACCAGAGGAGATGAGTGTCTATCCTACTGTGAGGGACGTATAGATTCAGCACATCAATAACCATGAGGGAATGAGAGAGATTTATTACGTGGAAAAATATGTGCACTATAGATACTGAGATTCGTTCCAGAACCACAGCCGTCAAGAGGAGACATTGCCTGTACATCGATCGGTGTCAGAATGTAGCAGCAATCGTAAAATTTAATTGTAGTTACACTGGTAAATATGTTCCTGGCTTCCAATATTCTTGTGAGCCTTGTATGTATTTGATGATCTGTAGACAACTTTTGCAGGGTTTAACTGTCAGTGCAATTTAGCAATGTGTGCAAAATGATTTTACTGCTGAAAGTCTCCTCTGCAGAAAACAATGGCGAACGGTGCTCCTACACCGGCAGCAGCAGTTTGATGAGTAAATTCAGTAATGAACGGGGTGTTCCGTTAGAATCGCTAGGAACAATGCACCCTGTGCTATTCTGGGAAGCATTGCAACATCTGTCGGCATTGGACCCACACCTCAGCTATGTGTCATCACACCAGCGACGCTGCCTAGGTTAACACATATTTCGACAGGAATTTCTTGGGTTTCGAGTATGAAAGGGATGCCGCCGACTCATGCTTGCAGGTCACAAATGGAATCCAGTGCGTCGCTTGGCAGCTGACAACCACATCGCCACTTCATGGGGCCTGCTGGTACACCCAGACTCTGGCATCTGCATCTGGCACCAGATGGTCAGATGTGTTTTTATGAGCAATCTTTTGTTTAAACTATATTTCGCCGATTTCACCGACCAATAGGTTCTGCAAATTGAGAAAAACTACCCCATATATGGGAAGACACCGATTTAATTAATTTGATAAATTTTTTATATCAGTGTGGTGTTAGCGGTACAATAGTTAAGGGGAGAGTGTGTGTGAGTGGGTGACATGGAGCAGAACAGCAGGTTAAGTGCAGAACAATAGGTTAATTTGCATAATTTTTATGTAAAACGCAGTACAATAGTTTAAGGAGGCGGGTGTCAAAGAAGAATGCGCCAGAAATGACTTCCAAAAGCATGTAAAATTCGAATAGTGTACCAGAAAATGGTGGGAGGACATAACTAATTACTTAATTGGGTATAAAAGGCGGTATTATAGTTTAAGGAAACAGGGGTGACGTGGAAAAGCACTTAACAGAACAATAGGTTAAGTGCTGACAAAGACCCAAACATTAGGTTAAGACACCCAGAGTACAGTGCTGAACATTAGGTTATGCAACATGTTTACCCCATATAATAGCTTCTTACAAGACCTACATGTTTCCAACAGCAGAGAATGATGAGCAAGAGAAATCCAAACCCAAAAACTGAATTTTTTATAAATAAACAATATACCCTTGGACTTCCTGTTATGAGATCCTTCCTCTCCAGCACCACCCGACCGCCATTTAGGATTACGCCATGGAAGAGATGACAGTGCACTCTGGTGGCAGTATTGTGTACTAGGTCAGATGGACTCTGGACCTTGGGGTGAACACAATTGATGGGGGTACTGCCTCTAATTGTTTAAATGAAGACTGAAAATAAAGAGTTATTCCAGCACAGACTGAGTCCTCTTCCTGCCATTTCCTAGGATGAGGTGGTGGTCAGATCACTTAGGTTAGTGGAGGTAGCTCGAGTGTCCTTTCTTTCCCTCTATTTTCTTAGGTTAGTAGAGGCAGCTGTGGTGTGTTGCATTGTCCTGATGGAATTTGAACTTACCACCATTTTCTGGGGTTGGGGAGAGGGGAGTGGGTTTACCAGTAGGTGAGAGGTTAATTAATTGATCAATTTAATTAAGTAGTGAATCAAATTGATAAGAGTGAGAGGAGATATTCCAATAACTCAGACATGAATGTGTAGCTGTGGTGGTGAGGGGGAGAGGGGGTTAGGGGAGGGGGACAGGGTGGGGGGACAATAGGATAAGAGCCTGTCAATCAAAAGGAAATGGGGTGACATGAAAAACCACTTAACAGAACAATAGGTGAAGCGCCTGTCAATCGAAGGAGAACAATAGGTTTGCCCCTGAGTGCATACCTACCTCTGATGTAGGCAATCCACACTAACAAGATGTCCCACAAACAGCCTTGCTCCCCTACTGTAGCCAAGTACAATGCTGAGTTGCTGCTGCTGGTTGAGAACTATGAATCACCTCCAGAGCCACAAATAATTATAGGACAGACAATAGTTAGAACTGCAGCTTCCTCCACCTGTCCACTCCAACTGTGCTCTCAATAATGGGTGGTTAATAATGTAGTGGCACCTACATTTGCACGATTGCATTTGCACACCGAGTCTGCAGGAGCACCCAACAAACACTTCTGCACTCTTTGGAGACTCAAGGTGCTGTGTCTCTTCTCTGCTCACAGCATGACGGAGACTCTCCATATGCAAAGATTAAAAACGGCATGGTTACTTTCGTTTTGTCATTGCTGTTGATATGCTTAAACACAGTTTCCTTGGTGATTAACCAGCAATTTACTTTACAGTTACAATTAATTATATACATCACAAACAAATACACTATTGGATCTATTTTGTATTAAATATAGTTTCTGTAATACAGATTCAGAGTTAGCTGTATATTACAAGTTATCAACAGATGTTAGCCGGAACAAAATTTGGATGGTGCAAAATGTATTTTATCTGCGTTTTTGGTATTACAAAGTGAACCAATAGCTCTTGATGAAAATATGAAAAAATGTTAGTAGATACTGAAGGTTGAGTGTGAAAAAATGTTTTAAATGTTGGGTTAGACTATAAAGGGGAGGAGGCATCTGAGAGGAGAAAAAAATGTAACAGAGACAGAGGTAGATCCAAATTTGGCGAATTCGAGTGTACTGTGAATTCTGATACTGTGCAATGCATTAATGGCAATTTGTGTGATTTACAGGAGAATGTTGATGGACTTATTGGGGGTGATTTTTATAATTTGTGGATTGATGTAAAGGTAGTCTTAAGTAACAAAGGTTATGGGATATCGGTTGTTGTTATTGGAAATAAGTATGATAAAGTTTGCAGTGATTTGGCAGAAATAAGTGAGATTTTGTTCAATGGGGATTGTTGTAAGTTGTGAGATTAATTGTGAGTAGGTTGCGGCTACTGATATCATAACTTCACAGGAAGGGAGCAGTATATTTGATACTAAAGAGGATGATGAAATGACGGGTTTTGAGGGTGATTTAAATCCTACAGATGATTTATAGGTGGGTCGAGATAATGCAGAAATGTTCAATGTGGAAAGTTTTGGTTTAGAAGATGATGTTCATACTGAATGGTATATCAAGGAAGAAAGTAACTACTCTACTAATAGCTGAAGATGATGTGGAAGATTGTTGATGTCACTACTACCTCTCTGGTGGGCACAGGAGGAATTCAAAGTAGCAAGAGGTCTTGAAGGGAGGAAAGGTGAAATTGTTGTGAAGAATGCATTTAATGGATGTTTGAAGATGATAATGAGATTGAGGGTTGGTCTACTATTGTAATACGTATCACAAATATGGAGAGAAAAGGAAGAAATAATTTTTTGAGAGAGCAGTTTTAGAGAGGGGTTAAATTAAATATGTGCAGACAACGGGAACATGGCGGCGAGTGAGTGACATGCGTTAGCTTGGCTCGCAAGTTTACATGAAATCTGGGGGTGTTTGAAGCAGTTAGGCTAGTCTACATATACTAAAGCCGTATATCTATTGCCAAGTGTCGTATTGTACATCACATACTGAACACCAAGTACACGGAATCCCACTTAAAATGGAAAATCGCCGAACAACGCGCAGTGCAGGCAACGGCCAGGCCGGCGACAGCGCAGGCGTGGAGTCGACACCGGGAGCTGCGGCCGCTCCACGCGGCATCGCTGACATCGCCGCACTCGAGAAGGCTGAGGTGAGGTGAGTGCCGCGCTGCAGGCTAAGGAGACGCTCGGGCTCGTTGTTCAAACCATCACTGATGCTGTCACTGCAGCAGTGACGGACAAAATACAGAAAACTCTGGAGGCAAATGCGAGCGAGACCTGTGCACTGGACACATTGTTAAAAGCAAGTGAGGAGAAATCACAACTGCTCGAACAGAAATAGATCGAGAAGTCGGACCAGCTCGAACAATATCGGAGACACAATAATCTCAGACTGCTGGGCTTTCCAGAGAGCAGCAGAGAGAACACAGATGAACTAGTGATAAACCTTGTCCAAGAAAAGCTAAGCATGCAGGTGACTCTGAGCGACATTGACAGAAGTCATAGAGTGGGTCGTAGGTCGCCAGGTTCTACAAAACCAAGACCTATAATAGTGAAATTTGTGCCCTATAGGAAAAGATCTGAAATCTTCAGAGCAAAGAAGAATCTTGCGAAGTCGGGTCTGACAGTATGCGAGGATCTGACCTTTGAAAGACAAAACATTTTGAAGAGCGCGATTTCGAAATTTGGGCTACAGAATGTATGGACAAATGACGGCAGGATAATGGTTAAGACCAAAACGGAAAGAGAACAATTTGCAGTGTTAATGAACTCGAAAGCCTGTGCTATAGAAGCTAAATCATGTCTAATCTAGCTGCCACTAACCTGTATGTTTATATTGTTTACACTGTCAACTGTAACTTAACTAATGTATTATCAAATTTTTCGTTTCTCCACATAACTATTTTTTATCTCTAATTGTTTTCTCACGTAATTTTGTTATTATTTATATTATCAACTTTTCGTTTCTCCACATACTATTTTCATCTCTAATTGTTTTTCTCATGTAATTTTGTTAATTATTACATAAGGTAGTCTCACTTCCACCTTTAATTAGCAACCCACCATCATACTTTAGTTGTTATCCTAATAAGTGCAATTAATATCACACTCTACCATTACGTGCAGAATACTCCTGTTGTGTTTAGCGAAATTTCTTCCCCTGCCAACCCACGGCTACTTCCAGAACCGTTGCAGACCTCGCTGATGTTGGCCACAGATCCTGTTGCCTCCCCGGGGACCCACCCCCTCCGCCTTCCGGCCGCTTTCACTGCACAGAACTGAGAGGACACTCCCTCACCCCCCCCCCCCTCCTTCACACACCTTCCGCATTCCTCATGCCAGACTCCCTTGTCACCTTGAACCACGACCCACAAACATCTGTCGGCAGCCTCCTCGGGCAATCAACACCCAAACGCACCAAGCTGCATATTACAAATGCAAATGTCCAATCTCTGCCAGCTCACTTCGACGAGTTCCAACTACTGATATACACGTAATTCTTTTGTTAGAGACTTGGCTCAAACCAAGTATTCCTACAACTTCCATAAACCTAGATGGCTATAGCTTTCTCAGGCACGACAGATGCAACAGACGAGGGGGTGGAGTAGGAGCGCACATACGCTCTGATTTGTCACCTACTGTACTATATACATCCGACAACAATGTAGATAAACAAGAGGAATATATGTTCATAGAGATCAAATACCTCAACAGAAAGTACTTAATATGTGGACTTTACAAACCTCCTAAAGAAGGAGGGTCGCCTGCTTCGAAACTGCCCTCTCTAGTCTCGAATCGTCATATGAATATGTAATTATAGCAGGTGACACTAACATTAATTTTCTGCGCAGTAGTCCTCCCACTGGGAAATTTAAGAGGATGCTTTCTTCCTCAAATATGACGCTACTTTAGCTGACACCTACTCATCACACGACTACCAGTCACACTTTCATAGATACATTCACAATGAAATCTCCAAACAAAATAAGCCACACCTCTCAAATATGTGTGCCTGGCATGTGCGCCTGGCATGTCTGCCCATGACATCATTTTCATTACGTATTCACTAGACTGTCCTAGAAAGAAACAAAAACTGTCTACATACCGAGACTTCAAACACATAAATTTGCCTGAACTCGAAACTGAGGCACAAGAAATAGTTTGGGGGATGACCTCTACTCCCCTCATGGACATAAACGACAAACTCCAGGATTTCACTAACAAAATTACTCAACCATATGACAAATATGCTCCAATACAGACCAGAAAAGTAAAAAGGGAACCTGCACCTTGGCTGACTGATGAACTAAAACAGCTCATGAGTCTCAGAGACGCTGCACATCGAGCATACAAGATACATCCTACACCTGAAAATCATACTATATACAAGCAGAAACGAAACATAGTCAGTCAAGCAGTGAGAAACGCTAAGCTCAGGCATTCCCATATATTAGCTGACAATAGATGTAGGCCACCAATCCAGTGGAAAAATCTCCGTAGTCTCGGTTTAGGCAAAATAAAAGTTGCAGAAAATCCCACGGTCCCAGCTGAAAAACTTAACCGATTCTTCACATTACCTACAACCACAATTGAACCGAAAAAAAAAAAGGAGAGAGAGAGAGAGAATCATTGATTACTTCATGGGGATGAAAGACTGTAGAAAAGAAAAATTCTATCTACAGCATGTCACTTTGTCACTTGCAATACTGTCAAGAAAGCCATAATGTACAGTAGATTAGATCAGTATCTACTGGACATGACAGCATTACTATCCAGATGGTAAAACTTATTATTGATCGACTACTGCCCTCAACAACAGACATTTTCAACGATTCATTAATCACAAGTGTTTTCCCAGAGGCCTGGAAACTGGGAAAAATTAAGCCACTGCCTAAAAAGGACATCACCACAGCACCCTCTGACTACCGCCCCATCTGCCTTCTTCCTGCACTATCAAAGGCCTTAGAATATATAGTCCATGACCAGCTCACCACTACCTAACTACTAACAACCCACTAGACGAATACCAATCAGGTTTCCATAAATATCGAAGCACAACATCCGCACTGATAAAGGTGACAGATGACCTGAAACTTGCCATGGACAGACAAGAAGCGGCTGTCATTTTCTTTTAGATTTCAGCAAAGCATTTGATATTGTCGACTTCGAGATCTTACTATGCAAACTTAGCGGTCTAAATTTCTTACCAAGTGTATTGCAATCATTTCGCTCATACATGACGTCTCGTCAGCAAAGCGTCCTGTCCAGGAATGTAAAATCACAATGGCGGCAGGTAGTGTCAGGCGTTCCCCAAGGCTCACTGTTAGGTCCTATACTCTTCTCTCTGTATGTCAATTATGTGTCATCGGTTCTGACCTACTGCAAATATCATATGTATGCTGATGACCTTCAGTCATATCTAAGTGCGAAACCAAGCAATCTTAAGAAAGCTATTGAAAATTTCAATACTGACCTCGATGCACTATCAAAATGGGCACAGGGCATAGGACTAAAACTCAACCCATCTAAAACTCAAGCAATACTTGTTGGTCACTCTAAGCTCATTAGCCTAAAACATTGGGAATCCGCACCATCTCTTATCCTAAATGGAACAGATATTAACTTCTCTCCCTCAGCAAAGAGTTTGGGAGAAATAATAGATGAAAATCTAAATTGGACACAGCACGTAACTGCAGTGCCCAAAAAAGCATCAGCATCCCTTCATGTCTTACAAAAAAAAAAAAAAAAAAAACTCTTCCCTTTCGATCTGAAAAATAAATTAGTACAAACGCTTACACTCCCAATCATTGACTACAGCGATATTATCCTACAAGGCCACTCTCTGGAAAATTCGCGAAGTCTGGAACTGGTCATGAATGCCTGCGTCTGATACAACTGTGACGTTCGACTTTTTGATCACATTTCACCAACATATGCAAAATTGTCCTGGCTGCGTGCAGACAAACGCAGAGATTTCCATACACTCTGTCTCATCTACTGCCTTATAAATGTACACTGTCCCTCATATCTCTCCTCGTCCTTAACGCTTATGTCGGAACAACATGAAAGAAAGACACGTACCCATTATAATAAAATCCTCTCTGTTCCACTGCATCACTCAGTCACCTTCTCCAAGTCCTTTACAGTAGCGGGAACCCGACTCTGAAATAACCTCCCTCGTTATGTTAGAGAACTTAAAAACATATCCAGCTTCAAGAAACAGTTAATAACGTATCTACTTAAGCAACAGTAATGCCTTCCTCTGTACATGAATGCACTTCACCTCATTACTTCCCTCTTTCCCCCTCCTTAAATCTCCCTTCCCCAAAACCCGCTATACTAGTAAACATGTACTTTACACACCAAGATATTAGTGTACATCTGCACAAATCTTCATTACTATTGCCAATTTTTCTCATGTTTATCATTATTATTTGATTTTTTTTATTGTTATTACTATTGCCTTTATCGTAATTTGTATGTATAGCACCTGTTGTAAAAATACTGCCAGCATTTACTTTATTAGGTCTTAGTCATTACTCTTTATTCATATTGTCACTATAGTAATCTAATTTTCTTATTTAAACAATTGTCATGATGTAACTCTGATGTGTGAAATGCTGCATGTGTGGAACACTGGTCCAATGTAAGAGAGGGCCTGATGGCCCTAATCTGATCAGGTTAAATAAATAAATAAATATAAGTGAAATAATAAAACCACAAGCAGATCTGCAAATTGGGGAATACCAGGCGGGCTTCAGAAAAGGGAGATCATGCATCGAACAGATCTGGAACTTGAGAACACTTTTGAAAGTCAGACAGGCAAGAAACACTGTAGTTACCTTTGTGGACTTTAAAAAAGCATATGATTCCATAGACAGACACACTCTTTGACGTACTGGAAGAATATGGTATCGACAGAAAAACCAGGACACTTATACAACAGACGCTTACAGACACTACCTCCAAGATTAAGTTCATGGGAGAAATTTCGGAACCCTTCCACATACACACAGGTGTCCGACAAGGAGACGGGCTCTCACCAATCCTGTTCAACATGGTGTTAGACAAAATTATCAAGCAGTGGGAGGAACAAGTTAAAGGAATACAGCTGGGAAGAACACGTGAAACCAAAACAATCATAAAATGTCTGGCATTTGCAGATGATATAGCCATACTCAGCAATAATACACAGGAGGCAAAGGAAGCACTGGAATGCTTGCATGAAATAGCTGCCAAAACAGATCTGCAGGTATCTTACGAGAAGACACAATATATGGAACGACAGACCAACAACGTACACACCATGCATACTGTATATGGATCCGTAGAAAGAGTCGAAAAATTTAAGTATTTAGGGGAGTACATACAAATGGGAGGATCAAACAAGGCGGCTAACATGGAACGAACGAAGAAACTCCAGAAGGCATACAAACTCACATGGTCACATTATAATAAGAAAAGCATATCGAGGCAGGCCAAACTTAGGCACTACAAAACAGTTGTATTACCAGAAGCATTGTACGCATCAGAAACAACCACAATTGGAGCATCAGGCATCATAGACACAGAAAAAATAGAACGCAAAATTCTCAGAAAAATATTTGGACCAATTCACAGAGATGGCATATGGATGAAGCGACCTACCAAAGAGCTGTACCAGCACACTGACAGACTAACAGACGCGATCAGAAAACGCAGATTAACTTTCTATGGGCACATACAGAGAATGGACAACAACCGACTTACAAAGAAAATTTTTGATGTAGTAAACAGCTCAAGCAAGAAAACAAATTGGTATCATGAAATAGACGAAGACTTAAGGCAGATAGGGATCAACAGGCAAATGATAGGAGACAGGAAATACTTCAGAAACAAAGTTAGGAGTGCAAAATTTATTGTAAAGGAGAGAAAGAAGACAGGAACATTATGGACAGAGCAAAGGAAACAGGAGCACAGCCAAAGGATGAAGAGATTTTGGGAAGAGAGGAAAGAAGTGAAAATTGTGTCATCATGTGATTTTCGAGTTCAAACACTGTCCATAAGGGCAACAATGAAATGAATGAATGAATGAATAAGTGAAATAATCAATGTTGATGAAAAATTAAGTGTGAATCTCTTGGATTTAGAAGTGTTGTTCCAGGGGTAGTCAAAAATTTTGTATGTAAATGCAAGTCTGTTCGTGAACAAGGAACCAGGCCTTGAATTTGAATAGATCAAAAAACGAAACAAAAGTGAGATTCAAAATGTAATCACACTGTCGAGATAAAATTTATAAGAGGAATGTGGCAGAGTTGCACCTAGTAAAAAAAGAAACAGGTTGAGTGTAATTATAAGTATGTATGTAAGTGTATTATCTTGCGTAGTTTTTAATGAATTTGGAGGTTATTTTTGTTTTGTGTAGGAGGTAGTTTGATGAATTTAGATGCATGTAGTAAAGCAAAGCGCTACAACTTCGTGCAAGGACTGAGCTAACACTGATCACACGAATCTTGGTGCACAGAGGTCGGTAATGCGTAAGTAATTTCAGAATTTACGAAAATTAGGAATTTAATTGTACTACACATAAGATTTGGGGGGATTTAAATGTATAGTTTTTAGTGTTTTCGATGAGTATCTCATGTGATGTATATAATTTAATTGTATTATTGTTCACATAAAATTTGGCGAAAGGAAGTCATCGGACCTTATAAAAATGTTAATTGTTTTTGGTGGTAGAAAAGACAGTTTTGTGCGAAGTATTAGGAAAGTTTTTGTGGGTATATTTTGTCAGGTTATTTCTATATTAAACTTAAAGGGTCTTGAACATGAATATGAAAAAAAATTATGGGGTTAATATTATTGTAGTGTTAGTATGAATGAACATGTATTGAATTCATAGTGCAATTTTCAGCTGAGTTGAAAAGAAAGTTAAGTGGGAGGATTTTGCCCATAACGGTTTCAGTTTTAAAGTTTCTGATTAGATGTGATAAAGATTCTGAGAAATGATACAATGTTAGCTGACTTACATTGTCGAACAAATTTCACAGCACAAAAGACCTGTTTTCTAGTGGAAGCATGGACAGAGTGTTTGAAATTTCGAGCTGAATCAAATGTATTTTGCCAAAGCTATCAAACAGTTTTTCCTTTGATGCCCTTTTTTTGAATGTATGATTCCACTGGGGAGGGCATTCAGTGTCAGATCCATTACGATTCAGCATGTTATTTGATCACTGGTAGCTACACCACAGTCGTATTTCGATATCTATCTCCCTCAGCACTGACAGTGGCTGTGGAATAACGTATATTGAGGTCCAGTATGTGGCCGATGGAATCATGAGCTTCTACAGAGGTGACTGGACTGCAGACGGTCTGAAGTTTGCAGCCAGGACACCGATTGGGTCCTGTGTCAAAAATAGTAATAGTAAAGAGCTAAAATGAAATGGTCAAGACATAAAAGTGCTATGAATCAGCGCAAAGGTGAAAAACACTTTTGTTAAAAGTAGAGCTAACTTGAAATTTCCTTTAAATTTAAGTTTTCTATCATTATTTGGACATATATTTTATATGCCATAATTACATAATTTGAGTTAGATTTAAACTCAGTTTACACTGATATGATATATGTTATGTCATATCCTACGAGGTGAATGCTGTTTTACCCACCACCACAGATGCACTTAAACTATTGTTCTCACTTGCAAATGTTGTATTCAATTTATAATGTTATGTCTCATTTGGTGTGAGTTAATATGCTTAATTAGCAAGCCAATGTGCCACATTAAGTGTAGGTGTGTAATGTTTTGCATATATAGGTCAGCTATTCAGTCACCTACAATTAGTAGGAGATGACTTTGCTTTTGTGGAAGGATACTAGCCACTAGACCTAGGGCCAAGAGGGAGCCAAAGCAGCTGTTGCCAGTTAGCTCATGTTCAAAGGCTATTGGCATAGCAGGAAATGGGTAAATCTCAGAGCATGTGGGCAGCAGTCACTCACTAAGCTGGAGGGCAGATGATGCTCAGAAATGGCAGAGTGTAAACAGTCCAAAATATGGCTTTTCACACATCTCAGAAATTCTGTAATAAAACACAGTTCAATAATAGAGCAAATCTGAATACATATCAGTCTCAGAAAAATGAGATGTATCCAATGAAACAATAATAGTTTCAATAACTTAGAAACCACAGAATGTAATATCCTATAGTGAGCATATTTTCACAATGAACTTTGAAATTAACAACTTTTAAACACTTCATGCAATTTCAAAAACAATATCTCAAATGATAGCATTGCCCTATACCTATCATTGCTGAAAGCCACGTATCTGGGCTGTTTTATTTATTGATTTATTACATTTATATATCTTTATGAATATATGAGTATTTGTCATAACATTGTATGATTTTAACATTTAGCCAGTAACTTTATTTATATAAGATTAAAATTGATGCAAAATCCCATGGTTATTAAATAACTGGTCAGTCCCATGTGTTAACTGACTCCACTATTGAAAACATTGCCGAATGACACTTCTACCATCAGATAAAAAGAATAGTTTAAAAATGTTTAACAACATCTCATTGTCTTATAATGTTAGCAAACTTATTCAAGTATGCTACTTAATGTATTTATCAATAAACCTTTATTATATATGCACGGTCCTAAAGTTAAATGAAAACTGAAAAATCTGCAGTTGAGATACCAGAAATATTCAAGTATATATACCTGAATATTTCACATATCTAAACCGTAGATTTTTCAGTGCTCATTTAACTTTAGGACTCTGTAACCCAGAATGAACAAAAATGGACTTGTACCGCTATTGAAATAAACCCTTCATATATATTGTGGATGACCTTAGTGTGACTGAATGTTTATAAAATTTCGTTACTTAAATATTGTTATAATATATCAGTTTACTGTAAAAAATGGTCAAGTTGAATCAAAATCATGTCTGTAGAACGATGTATTTTTGGTGAAGATGGCCTTCACCTACTGGAGAAACAGGCAGCGGCAGAATGTTATTGGTGTCAACTGGAGACACACACGTTTCGAGTGATGCACTCAAGGAAACTGTTCAGGACATTTTTATCTTTGAGCTGGAAGAAGATGGACCTGCCTGTGGTCACCTGGGTTATTCATGTTACTCAGTTGTGTCAGTGATAGATTGTGGATGGTGTATGGCTGCTATGAAACTTAATCGTTTAATGGGCCTCTAACATTCGCAGGGTCTGCATGTGCTCAAGTGCAGATTTTTAACTTCATGCTTGCATTTCGGAACTGAGAGTAGACAGAGTATAAGTTCTTCCTAGTTATCTCTCATGTGTTATTGTGTAGACTGTCTTACTGAACTCTGAATTATTTGAGCTGGTAAATATTTCGTGTATTGTGGCCACAAAATTGACTCAGTTATTCATGGGTCTTGGATGACTATTTACTTAGGGGGTTCTGCTATTATTCTCGTAACACTCTCAGCGCAACATCATTGCGTTTTGTAATGTTATTTTTCTATCTGTATTATAACTGGTTATCGTACGACCATTTTCTGTCTGTTTGAGATTTATTTTCTTGAATAAACTTTATTTAGTATGATTCTCAGGTGTTGACTACATCAATTTCAGACGTTAGAATAGAACACTTTTACTTATTATTCATTTATCTTTTGTTAACATATATGTTTATTTTGTTAATTTTCAATTCTAGCAAATGCATAGACTATTTGATTGCGGGATCAGACCTACAGGTTATTACTGCAGTGAATTAGCTGGTGAGCATGGAAATAGACATGTGTGCCTCGACCCTACGACAATATTGAGCTATTTCTGTTGAACAGAGCCATGTGCAGCCCAATTACCTAAGATGCGACTAACATCAGGTATAATCACAATGGGTTTGCCTGTATGGAATGTTGTACAGAGAAGCTGCTGAGTAGAACATATTAGGTAATGTCATAAATTGGTCTCAGATGACAAAATAATAGAAGGAGAGGTTAACAAAGATATGGCAGAATTTGGTGATTTCTCTGATAACTAAACTGAATTTAATGATTCTGGAATACGTATGTGCCAAACAATGCAGGAAACTCTGTTCAGAACGCTTGAAATGCAAAGTAGGATTGTTGGGATGCCAGATTGGATACAATCAGGCCTCCTGTTTTCCAAAATTGGTTCCATTGATAAATAATTCATGGATGAATTGAATTCATGCATAGGCCCTAAAATTGAGTCCAATAGTAAGGAACAAAAGTAGGAAATGGAATGTTCGAATATAAAGTTGATTCCAATCATAATGATTTGAAAAGAAAAGTATGGGAACAGTTAACGAAAACAGTGTAAAAGCCGAAATTGCCAGTATCCATAAAGAGTAAAGAAAGAGAATAAATAGTTAGAAAGAAAGTTAAGAGAAAGAATGAAAAATAAGTCCAAACATTGCTCTGTAAGACAGGCAGAAGTAGCAAATAGAGTAGACATTCATCAAAGGAAACTGAAAAGCTGCAAACCAATTGTATTCAATTACATATGAAGAGTCTGGATAGGTTGTAAACAGAGAAAAGCTGGCGGAAAATGCAGTATCTATAGAACCCTAAGCAATAAATTTGAACATTTGTATTATAGGGACGTGACTGGAGGAGGAGGTAATCCAGTGAAGAACGCCAGTTACACACTTTAACACCTTTAATTTCACCACTCAATATCAGAACAAAATACAAGAAACTAACACAGAGAATTGCACCAACAGAACCTCCAATGTACTCCTGTTAAGACTATTTGACACTGTCTTTATTCCGTCTATTGTTTGTCGATCTGTGTCGCTACCTGTTCCAGCAGGGGGGAGGGTCCTGTTGGTGACACTTAGCCATAGTGATATCCTCCATGTGCCACTGACCAGGAGTGGCTGTCAATCTGGTGGGTACTTCTGGAGCAGTGTACTCTGTCGCCTCCATGTCTAAGTGTGCAGGCTTCAACCACTTGATGGAAATCATTTTGTCATGTCCATTGCATCGAATTTTGTTTTAAAAGTGTGTGGTCTACACTCTATGTGCCACTGTATGGATGACATGAGAGATAGGCAGAACGAACTGCCCTGCAGCTAGACATAAGGTACATTATGTAGGTACTTGTTTATGAAGGTGTTCCCATGTTCATGTAGCTGCGGCACAGAGGGGCGCATTTGGCCACCGTTTCTCGAAGGTGTCAGCCAAACTTGGTGATGAAGACTAGCAGAGGGAGTGCAGAAAGCTTGGCACTAATTAGTTCCACTGATGGACGCAGCTCTCCAGTTGTACTGGTGAATGTTACACAACCTCCTTAAATGCTGATCGCAGGCCCAACCGGACGAGCGTTAGTGCATTCAAACATGTGGTGTTGGCACTATCTAAGCTGCCTTCAAGGTATAATGGAACCTCTCCAACATACCATTGCTGGCTGAATGGTAGTTGATGGTACACATGTGGGAGCGGCCACATAGCCATAGGGTTTCCTGAAGTAAGGACACAATGAACTACCAGCCCTTCTCAGTCATGATGGTATGTAGTGTGCTGAACCTCACGGTCCAAACACCAAAGACAGCCTTCGCCACTGTAGCTACCATGATGTTAGTCACAATGATGGCCTCTGTCCACTGTCTAAAAGTTGCCATGTAATAGAAGTCATTTCGCTATGGAAGGGACCCACAAGATCCATATGTATGTGCCTGAATCTAGCTGAAGGTGTGACGAATGATCTTTGTGGGCCAAGGGCATGGCAACCGATTTGGCTCTGCTGACGCCTGCCACACTGTTTTGCCCACAGACGGCATTCTCTGTCGATTCTCGGCCAAACACCTTAATTTTCAGCATTTTCGCAGTAGCTCACGTTCCATTGTGTGTAAGGCCATCATATTCCGAAAAACCGACTCTCCGGAAGTCATGCAGAATGTAGACAGTCGTCCTACCATGTGCCATGTCGCACCACAGATTTGCATTTGTCTGTGCTGAATTGACTCTCCGTAATTGTAGACTTGAACTCTGTTGCTCTCTTACAGTACCTAACGACTTGTCCAGCACCTGTGCATGTGCAATATGATCCCATCGTACTGCCCTAATAGTGGTGCAACTGCTGGATAAATAGTCAGTGACAATGTTCTTCCAGTCACTCATACGGCAGACGTCGGTTTTGAAGTAGGAAATGAACTATGTCTGTCTGATTAGTCAATGCGAACCATTAGGCGACCCTTTTCTTAACAGTAAAGTGATGGAGGCTTGATCCAAGTAAATCATGAACTCTATGCCATCTACACACTCGCAGAAATGCTTTATTGTGGCATAGACAGTGTGTAGCTTGCGGTCTATGGCGCTCCAGTTTCTTTGATTCTCTGTTAGCAGCAAGGGAAAGAATGCCAGAGGCTGCCATGCACAGTGTACTGTGGCACCCACTACCACCTGGCTGCATCCACAGTAATAGCTGTTCATGCAGATAATTCAGCAATATAGCTCGTGCAGCATAGTCTTTACCTGACTCAGTTGTGAACATTGCTTCCTCACTCCAAGGCACCTTCATAGTTCCTGTCGTGAATTCGTTTCTAAGCAGTCCCATCAGCAGTGCGAGCAATGTCACCATGTGTAGTAGGTGGTGGCGCTAATAGTTAAGGATGCCCAAGAACTGTGTGAGGCCCTTGACTGTCTTGGCTGTGTCAGTTCCTGAATCTCTCTCACTCGAACCCTAGGGGCAAGATTCCAGCTGTCAACATATCAAATCAAAGGAACTTGACACTTTCTTGAACAAAAATACATTTAGCTGTGTTCACCACCTCCCCTGCCTCTTGAAGTCCCTCAAAGAGTAACTGTAGGTGCTTAGTGCTAAGCATGTTATGCCGGTGAAAACATGGGGATATCGTCCATATAACAATAAACACCCTCCAGAGCATGGAGGACCTGCCAGATGGGACATTTCCACTTCTGGGCAGCATTTTTAGTCCATGTAGCATAAACACGTACTCGTATAACCCAAAAGGGGTCATTATTGCTGTTTTTGTAACGTCCCCTGGAACCATGGGATTCTGTGAGTATGCTCATGTGCAGTCTATTGCACTAAACACTGTCGTTTCAGCCAATTAATTATTCATGTCCATTATACAGCTAGTGGGGTACCCGTTGACGATGGTTCTATCGTTTAGTATGCAGTAATCCTCACACAGTCTCCATTGAACCGTCCCATTTGGGCTCTATATGGAGAGGCAAGGCCCAATGTCTACACAGGGTACATGATTCCGTCCATGATTTGTCTGTCCATCTCCGCTATGACTGTGGTCAGCTTCTCTTATGAGAGGCAACAGGGTTTCTCTGGCTTCTCTACCACAGGTTTCTCTTGGGTTTGCGAATAAAGTGCTGAGCCTTTGGTCTTCAATTATGTCTGTCACCTAACAGTGAAGTGAGGCTAAGGAACTCATCCAGGAACCATCGAAAATTATTCTCCTGTGAGGTGCTTTCGACGACATCCTGGGATGTCAAGTCTTTTAACATCTTCACAGAACTGGAAATGGTGTAGGCTGTCTGCCAAAATTACAGGTACCCAGCAGTCTGCCGTTAGGAAATTCCATGTGATTGGCTCCTGTAGGTCTATGTTAATCCACAGTTCGCTGTCATATGCTGAGATGGGTGTGTTGGTAGCCACCATGATGTGGAAGGTACTGCTGATGAGGTTTGGTTAAAACAATGTCCTTCGTAAAACGATGATATCGTAACCACTGTTCTCTAAAAAACTTCACATGTGACATTTTGTCCATCAAAACGAGACTTTTTCATAATTTCTACGAGAGGGTGAAACCAACAAGAAAATTTTTAATGGGTGTGGCTCCACTTTCTGAGTGGGAATTTCCATAAAGCCTCAGTGCTTCAGAGCTGATGTTTTCACAGTTGGGCGAGGTGGTGACTTAAATACAGCATGTGTGTGTAATATCTGTGCCTGGGTCATTTGAAAAATGTTGTTCTTTTTGTATGTGTGGGCACCACCGTGCTACTGCTCTCTGTTATGAGCCAGAAATCCTGTTGCAAAAAATGTGGGAAAAAAATCTACCACGCTTGTGAATTACGATGACGATGCAGAGGTCAACGTGGACATGTTTCCTAAGCCGTCATCCGCTATTAATCTGTGGACCCTGTATTCTGGCCACTGTGTGAAGTGCTTCATTAGGCAGGCTGTAAGCAAGGCACAGCTGTGCAGGCATAAAGTATCCTCTGTATTGATTGTTTGAGCTGCCCTTAAATGGGCAGCGACACAATGGGATTATAAGGTGTTATCTTAAACGGTTTGTTGGCAGAAAATGCTTTCCACATGCTGGAATCTGAGTTCTGAACTTCAGATCCAGAATGCTTGCAGTTTAATGTTTTGTGTGCTCCTACGATGAGGAGCCGTTTGCTGAGGAGTACCTGTTTCATTACTGATGGTAGATTGCAAAGCGTTGTCGCTGTCCTCCACTTTTAGGCGTACTCCATTCCCTGAAATCACAGTGATACTTTCTGTGCCGAGTCAGAACTACAGGCCATTTATCAGATGTGTTGAGGTACTCAGCGGATGTAATGTTACGTTTTAAAACGCTCTCGGAATTAAAATCAGTATTTTTAAATGATTATTGGTCACACACTAAGGAAAATGGCGTGCACAGAGATTTCTGGAGTGGGAAAAAGCTAATTCTAAGTCCCAGAGTCAGTTAAAGCATTCGCAAGAATGTGGGTGTCATGTTTGTTGCATTTGACAGGAAACATGAAACTGGAAATGATTATAATGGAATTGGAATGTTAATTGCCTTGCTATTGGCAGAAAAGAATCTTTCCTGTGCTTAGAGACAATCTAGATAAATTTACTGAATATTTGGGACACGTAGAAAAAGTGGCCACTAGTGAAGAACAAATTCTAATAACTGTCCCTCTGATCGGTTTGTCAACAACAGGGCAGATCAGGATGAAATCATAAATGTTCAGAGACCAGAAGTTTGTAACACAAATGGTAATTATTGTGGTAGAGGTAGGAGATGATGTGGCTGGAAACTAATTCCAGTCTATGAGGAAATAGCCACACAACACCCAGAAAGAGGAGTACAGTCAGTGATTAATCACCTAATAGACCTAGCTGACCAAAACTGTCAAACAGAAAAAAATTTGATTATAAGTCATTAATGCCGACTTTATCGGAAATTTACTTCACCACACTCACTACTTAGCTGACTATATACTGAATGCTGTGGAAAAATGGGATAAGCTCAAGAATGAAAATATTATTAATAATAGGGAAGAAGTTCCAGAAAGTTTATTTGGAGTTGGTCATGATGATGAGAACTAAGTAGATGCCTTTGTATTCAACAACGATGATGAACTGCAAGTTCAAGTACCTCTCAAAGAAGCAGATTGAGAATTAAAAGATTGTCATGAACAAAAGCCAGTAGATAATAAGGGTATTGAGTTTAATGAGGTTAAGGAACCAGAAAGCTGTAAGATCCTGTTGGGAGAAGAAGAGGCACATGATGATTTTGACAGCAATATGGTGAAGGAAAGCTATTGCTCTAAGGTAAGTGCAAGTGGTGAAAAAGCTTTAGCTGATAAAAAGCAAACAAATGGAGAAGAAATTCTGAAATGTCTTGTATTGAAGCTGGTAGACAGTTTAGGAAAGGCAGCTGAAGGAATGACTATTGACAAACCTGTTACTATACATGTAACTTCTACAGAGAGAGATCATTTTAGATGGGAACAGGTCAAGGAGGACTTTCTTGATAAATATGATGAGGTAACTGTGCAGGAAAAGATAAGCCATTCTGTTATAGAGTTACATATGATAGGAGTTATTGTTTAGTTTCTTCTGGACAGCTGTGAGAAAACGAGTGATTTATCCCAGACATTTTTTGATTCTATACCAAATAAAGAAGAATTAGCAGCAATCCCAGCGATTGAATTATGAATAGTTAGTGCTACAGGAAAATAGTCAAAACCTGTAAAGGATAAGGCCTTAACACCTATGGCAATAGGAAAAATAATCATTGATTTTTCATATTTATTATACCTCAACTGCAGATGTGTATGCTATTTGGAATAGATCTCTTATCAAAATATCAAGGCACAAATGACTTTGACCAGACTCACATAACATTTATGATGAAAAATCATAATGTAACCATAGTGTGATCTATAGGTGAACAAGCGATTAATGCCAAAAAAGCATGAGAACTCGCAGTCAGATGAATATGCAGTAGGGAATATTTGGAGGAAGGAACCGAATTTGATGAGAATGAGCAGAATGCTGACAATGAAGAAAACAGAATGCTAGGGCTGAAGGAATATGTTGATAATTATGACTAAAAGTTTGTAGAGAGTCTATCACTCTATGGCAGGTACACAGTTTGATGAACTGTGTGGTCCAAGATGACTTCAACTTTATACTCCATCCGACAGATAACTGTTACCGTTTACAGTATGACACATCTCAAAGCAAACATTCTGCAACCATCACCAGAAGGGTCCAGGCCAGAGGAGTGATCATTGTAGTCTTGGTAATGACTTCATAGCATTCCCAGGGTGATCTCGTCACTCTAGAAGGCACAATGGATCAACACAAAAATGCATCTCTCCTTGTGGACCATGTTTACCCACACATATAGTTTGTTTTTCCGTTGACATGATGGTATCTACCAGCAGGACAAGGCAATATGTTACACAGCTTACAGTGTATGTGCGAGGTTTGAAAAGCACCAGGATGAGTTTATCATACCCCTACGTCCATCAAACTCCCTGAATTTAAACCTAATGGAGAATATGTGGGACCACCTTGATTAGGCTGTTTGTGCCAAAGATCCTCAGCCAAGAAACCTAGCGCAGCTGGCCACAGCACTGCAGTTGACATGGCTCCACATCCCTGGTGGTACCTTCCAGGACCTCACTGACTCTCTTTCTACATGTCTTAAAGCAGTCCAAGCTGTAAAAGATGGTTATTCAGGCTTTTGACAGGTGGACACATTAATGTGATGGGACAGTGTGTGTGTTTATGTATAAAGGAATAAGCACATTCTGTGAGTGACAACTTATTATTGTGAGATTATTGTTAGAACAGAATGAATCTGCAGTATGATCAAGCAAATAATTTTTGGAAATTTGTGGTAAGTCCTATGAGACCAAACTACTGAGGTCATTGGTCCCTAAGCTTACACACTACTTTATCTAACTTAAACTAAGGACAACACACACACCCATCCTGGATGGAGGACTCGAACCTCCGAGGGGGGAGCCGTGCGGACTGTGACAAGGCACCTAGACCACACAGCTACCCCATGCAGTAAGCAAACAAGAAAAGGAGTTTGTTACCATAAGAGTTTTTGAAAAAGCGCCTGCCCCACCCGACAAATGCCAATTTCCCCACGTATAAAATGGCACAAAATCCAAAAATTGGCAGCATATTAAAAAATAGCAGTGTTTTCTGTCTCTCCTATGACATAGGACTGTTCTCCTAAGTATAAATTGGTGGCCAAATTAGAAAATCGAAGTTGGCGCATTGCCATGCTGGCTAACCTGGAGCTCTGGAACACGCTCTATGAGTTCAAAATCCTAGACCTGGAACTCTATGCTGTCACATTTCCTAGGTTTTCGCACAAGGTCACCAGTGTCCCCCTGCTCCAGTTCTTGGACAAAGGGTGATTGTTTGCTCCCCCTGCAGAAAGTGGACAGTCCTATAAGGTGGTTGTCTGTATTGTTGTCTCGCATGATAGTTACACGAAATATTTGTCAGGATTTGTAAGTGGTGGGTCCTTGAGGTACGGCAATACGCGAACACCGATAAGTATGTTTAAACAGTTTTATTAACAAAGGCTGATTATAAAACACGCACACTACACGCACTCATCACCACTGTGTCTGACATCCTAATTACAGTCGTATGGAAAGGCTCTATGGTGAGCTAAGAAAAGAGACATATTCGCGCCCAAGGCCACCCTAGTTAATAAGGCGCACTGAGGACGCCGCCAGTCGCTTACTCCCTGCGTCGCACTGTGGCCAGACGAATGTGTACTGACCAAGCAAATTGTCACCATTCCAAATAGGTCAGCTGGCGAGCGCACGTACCGTATGGCTGTGTACAACCCGTAGACCCTTACGTCACTCTCACCAGAGAAAAAGAGCAACCATAGGTGGCTCAAAACGACCTTCTGGGCGTTATGAATCTACTTCGCCATTTGTGGCATCAGAAGGCATTGCAACATGTATTTCATTTGCAGACACAGTAACGTTCGGTACAGAGAAGTGTGCCTTCAGGATGACAATTTCATACATGACAAATACTGTTGACTAAAGACAAATTAATAAAAGCAATAAAAACACAATACTGACAATCAAGTAAGCATTAATATTACTGGGTGATTCGAAGGACTTGACTAGAAGGAAGGATCGGTTGGTGGGACATGTTCTGTGGCATCAAGGGATCACCAATTTAGTACTGGAGGGCAGGGTGGAGGGTAAAAATCAAAGAGGGAGACCAAGAGATGAATACACTAAGCAGATTCAGAAGGATGTAGGCTGCAGCAGGTACTGGGAGATGAAGCTTGCACAGGGTAGAGCAGCATGGAGAGCTGCATCAAACCAATCTCAGGACTGAAGACCACAACAACAACAACATCCTGAACTAAATTATTGTCTTCAGAGAAAATTGATAAGGAATGCTTTTCATATGGTAATATGTATGAGTCATTGTAATAAACAGATAACATTCTCATTAATGGCAAATGTCCAGCTGCATGAAATGTAGTTGGCATTACAGTAGGCATATCAAATAGTTCACATTATAAATCACAATATGTGGCATTCAAGATTAATCCACTATTATTCAATTATAGTGTAAAGGGTAGCTCAGGTGTATTATAATTTTTACGTGTAAATGTGACATCAAGGATGTAGCTAAATGAGAAAATTATACCTTCAGAACACTGTTTAAGAAATGGATGGTAAAGATGCATTAAAATTCTAGGGCAATCATCTCTTGGGGGATGATTCATAAGTAATTCTTTCTCACAGCTGTACACTCTACTATCTAAGAACACTGCCGATTCAGGGCAAATTAACTTATGACTACGTTTACACATATGCAAATCATTTTCATTTAGGGACACAAAATATCTTCAATCCTTTCTCATCACCAGATAATCATTCAGCACGTACTTTACATGAATACCTGCCTGTGTCCA
This sequence comes from Schistocerca nitens, assembly GCF_023898315.1. Taxonomy (NCBI): domain Eukaryota; kingdom Metazoa; phylum Arthropoda; class Insecta; order Orthoptera; family Acrididae; genus Schistocerca; species Schistocerca nitens. Next base: position 554,599,344 of record NC_064615.1, on the reverse strand, counting down.
TTTCATGGGGTAAGTATAAACCTTATACATTTCAAAATTATGCTTTGATCTAGCAATGGGTACAGAGATAATAACAGTTAATTCATCTTCAATCATTAAAGAGTGTTTCATGGTTAACTTACAGTAATCGTATAAATTGTAAGACTTAACAGGGTAAATCATAGTATAGGTTGCATCTAGCTTTCGCTCAATTGATAGTAGGATCTGTAAAAATTGTTCTGGACATAGTAGTACACTGCTCAAACAATCCCTGCTCAAACAATCCCTGCTCAAACAATCATTTGAACTACTTTTTAAGGATGTTCTTAAGTTAAGGGCATCAATTCTAGCATTTGATAAACTATCAGTAATCCTTAACAAAAGAGTGCTTAAATCTAAGTGTGCACTCACAGCAGTTAATCCTTAGTTCTTGGATATTTGCGTTCGTTTCTTTACAAATTACGTGGAAATGTGAGGTAAATTGCTTTACAATCTGGTCAATGAAAACTGTGTGGTTAGTAATGGTTCTTTGCATATTCTATAATACGATAATTTCATTAGAGAGGTTAGTTGAATCTGTACTGGACTGTTGTTCAAGAACTAATATTTTGCCTTTAACTTCCAGTAGATCTCGACTAGTTTAAGTACAAAACACTGTATGAAGGATAATCCCTCTAAAATCAAACCCGGCATGTTTATGTCTAATTAAAGTTTTGTGTGGCAAAAGCTTTAAGAAACAGAAAATCTCATGTTCATAATTAGCAAATGTAGAATCTACCTGCATTTTGGCTGTGATCCAGTCATTATACCAAGATGTACCCATTTCCAGAATTGTATCATTACTCTTAACAGAACGAATTACATCAATTTCCTTCTTTACAGAACTGAACTGTTGCTGGATTTCACTCAGATTGTACTTGAGTACAAGTTTTGCATTACTTGTTGAAATTACCATGTCTGATTGTGGTTCAAACAAAACACCTGTACTCTGTGGTACTATTACCACAGCATTAGTAGAATACGCTATCATAGCAAATATTAGAATAAATAAGAATAGATATGAACAAGGTTAATTAGATCTACATACTAGAGTTAACAATGACCATAAAATCAATGAGTTTCTTGTGGTAACCTGTGGAATAAAAGGTTTAGTTTCACTTGTACACTCGGGCAATAGCTTCAGTTCTAAATTTTCACAACACATTCACATGAGCATGGGCAACAAACTGACTGGTCTATATTTTATCGACGGCAAGCTGAGTGGACGCAAATGTCGAACGTTTTTGGAGCAGGAACTACCGGTACTACTGCAGGGTTTTGCCCTTGACATTCGACATCATATGTGGTTGCAGGATAATGGTTGCCCAGTGCATTACGCAGTTGAAGCACTGGACATATTAGATCATGTTTACACTGCTCAGTGGATCGGCAAAGTAGGACCTTCTAATTGGCCTCCTGTGATTCCGAATACGACGTCGCCAGACTTCTCTCTGTGAGGCTATTTAAAAGATAAGGTGTACCAGCAAGTGCCAACAGGGACGTGGACGCATGGTCACCTACATCAGAAACTTCTGTGATGACGTTCCCACAGACATGCTTCTGTCCTGTGCACGATTAATTGAAAAGTGGTTTACTAAGTGTACTGCAGTTGGAATTACCATGTTTGAACACTTAACTCTAATTGAAAAAGCAGAGTAGCGTATGCCTCGAGCCATGGCCACAGTGGTGCGTCGAGTGGTCCCCTGTTCGATATGTTAGAGGAATACAACGTTGGGAATGGGGATTTCCTATTAAAAATTATGAAATACTGACCTGTCCTACCCTCGCAGTATGGAGATGGGGGTCTACATGCCATTGGATATTCAAGGGCCACTGAGTAGTATGTCGTAAAATACGATCGAGTACTCATTTCTATTTTTCTGATTGCAGCACCATCTGTGGCGAAACGAAGAAAATTCTTCACACAAAATGTATATAGATTGCTAAAGAATCACAATAGAAAAGGGGGTTCCCACTGATGCACGTTGTGTCATTTATTGGATATCACCCTCTGAGACAAACAACCTGGAATTATAACTTTTTTGATCTAATGTGTAGTTTTCGATATATTCCAATGTCTTCAGTTAAAACGAACAGAAGAAGCTGTGTAGCACAGTCACTGTGGTGTAGTGTTTATCATACTGAACTGTTGCATGGAGGGTCATGAGTTCAAAGCTCACCTGAACTGTAAAGTTTTAGTTTCTATATGCGTTTCGAGTACATTCCAGAAGTATCCACAAATGTCAAGAATCATTGTACTGGAATGTTCTGTAACTGTATATATACCATATGTGTTCTGGCCGGAGGTAGTTCGCTCCACGCTCTTGTATGCGCAAGTGTTGAATAAAACTTCGTTAAGTGAAGTTAGTGATCGTCGTTCATCTGATTACACTTTCTTCTACGTGGCATTATTCTGGTGGAAGCGCTGGGTATTGGGACTTGTCGACGACACAGTGGCTCCCATCAGGCCACGACAGAGCCGCCGTTTACGTGGCGAGAAAGCCGAGTTCGAACCATATTCAACAGATCGCAATCTGTCGGAGACAGAAGAAGAAGAAGACATTACGATGACAGCAACTGTGTGGAACCACATGAGGCATCCTTCCGGGTTCTCTGGTGACGATGGCCAAGATCCACACTAGTGGCTGAAGGTATATGAGCGTATAGCCAAATTTAACAAATGGATGACACCATGTGTTTGGCTAACGTATTTTTCTACTTGAAGGGCACTGCCAAGCAATGGTATAAGAACAACGAGGAGAAATTCACAAGCTGGGAAGTATTACAGGAGGAACTGCGCAAGTATTTCGGCGACACACAACGACAGAAGTGCAAGGCTGAAGATAAATTGAAGTGCAGGGCACAACGTCCAGGAGAAACTACGGCACCCTACATTCAAGACGTCTTGGAGCTGTGTAAAATAGTGGATCCTAGAATGAAGAAGATAAGGTTGTGCATCTCATGAAGGGTGTTGCTGAGGACATGTATCAAGCCCTACTCCTGAAGGACGTATCGACAGCAGACGATTCATAAAATAGTGCCAGTATATCGAGACAATGCATCAAAAGAATTACATGCAAGAAGTTTGAACGGCTTCCAAACGTCGTATCGATGTCTGCGGTGGAGGAAGAAACTGTTTACAAGTGCTCTACGTCAGATAATGAGAGAAGAAGTTCAGAAGGCACTTGCATTGCACGGCGAGCAAAAAACCGAGACGCTTTAAGAGGTCATAAGGGAGGAAGTTGAACAGACGTTGAACCCAATCTCTCGTCCTTCATTTCCCTTTAAAACGGTGAAAAGGTCGAGACCCAGGCGAAGTTGCGTCCCTACAATGCCGCATGAGGAACCTGTTTGGGCACCAAGGAAGACTGACGTCTGGATGACCCAGGATAACCAACCAGTATTTTTCCACTGCGGACGACTGGGACATATGGTGCGCTATTGTCGAGAAAGGCGGCGGATATTTGATGAGGCCCGCGCCAGAATACAGCAGTTCAATCTTAGCCGACGCCAACTCCGGGACGACGAAGATGAACAAGAAGATGTCGTTCGAAGATTATGCTAAATGAGATGAGACACTGTGGACAGGAAGACGCACATCCGAGTGTGTGGAGACTATGTGTGCTGGATCAAGTGATCATTCCTGTAGTCAGCGCTAGAAAGGTAAGTGTCATGTGTCATGCCATGCATCAACCTATGGATCTTGTAGTGTAATGTAAGAGAAGCATATCACTGAAGAATAACTTGGTCATTCCAGCCTTCGTCGTCTCGTTTAAGGACGGATTCGGCGAACTGTAGATTGTTAACTGTTGCCGAGAACCGCAGATCCTTCCAAGACGCTATACGTAGCAAACGCTGAGCCGTTAATTGCAGAACAGCTGAGCACATAGAAACCTCCCATGCCGAGTCTGTGGGCGAAATTAGCGCTACCACTACGAGACAAGGTCTTCTAGCTCGACTATCACCAGATCGCACTAAGGAACAACAGAAGAAGCTACTTGCCATTATTCAAGAGTTCTCTGAATGCTTCAATCCACAGGTGAGGAGTAAATTAGACAAATGGACGATGAAGCACCGGATTAGCACTGGAGACCATCAACCAATAAGCCAGAGAGCATACTGTGTGTCAGCAACGGAACGTCGAATAATTCTCGACGAGATGGAGAATATGATGAAGAATAACAACATTCAGCCTTCGCAGAGCCCATGGTCGTCACCGGTGGTTCTCGTCAGGAGATGGATGGCAGTTGGCGCTTATGTCTTGATTATAGGAAGCTTAATAAGATAACTAAAACGGATGTTTACTCTCTTCCACGACTTGACGATACACCAGATTGAAGGGGACTAAGTTTTTCTCAACCATGGACATGTACTTGGGAGACTGACACATCGAAGTAGATGAGGCTGATCGTGAGAAAAGTGCATTCATCACCCTTGAGGGCCTGTATGAGTTTAAGGTAATGCCGTTTGGTTTGTATAATGCGCCAGCAACTTTTGAACGAATGATGGATAATCTTCTAAGTCACCTGAAGTGGACGATGTGTCTTTGTTATTTAGATGACATTATAGTGTTCCCAGAGACATTTGATGAACACATAAAAAGACTGAGGGCCGCTCTTAAGTGTCTCCAACAAGGCGTACTGAAACTTAATCCAAGAAAGTGTCTCTTTGAAGCAAAAGAAATCAAAATACTTGGACACCTTGTGTCGAACGAAGGTGCGCGGCCAGACCCAGAAAAGGTAAGATCTATAACTGAATTTCATATTCCTAAAAGTATTATAGATGTGAGAAGCTTCCTCGGATTATGTTCTTATTACCGTCGTTTTATCAAAGACTTTTGTATCAAAGCCAGGCCACTCCAAGACTTGTTAAAAGCCGATGCTAAATTTATCCCGAGTGGTGCTCAACAAGATTCTTTCGATGTGCTGCGAAAAGCTCTGACGACTGACCCTGTAATTGGGACTGTATGATGAGAGGGCATCTACAGAACTACACACAGATGCCAGTGGGTGTGGGATCGGTGCTGTTCTGGTGAAAATTTCGGATGGAAAAGAGAAGGTTATAGCCTATGCTTCTTGGACACTTACAAAATCCGAGAGAAACTACTCAGCTACAGAAAGAGAATGCCTTGCTGTGATCTGGGCCATTTACAGATTTTGACAGGATCTCTGTGAATGTCAATTCACAGTTGTTACAGACCATCATTCATTTTGTTGGTTGACAGGTCTTAAGGATCCAACAGGACGACTCGCCAGGTGGGCACTACATCTCCAAGAGTACGACATTACCATAGTGTACAAAAGTGGAAGAAAACACAAAGATGCCGACTGTCTCTCAAGAAACCCAGTGCAAGACCATCAAGACTTTGATGAAGATAGTGACTGTCTCGCTGCACTCCAGTATCTGTCTGCTTAGCAGGAGAAGGATGCCAAGAGATCTCAAATTATGGTTGCCTTAAATCGGTGAGAGGATGTGAAAAGACAATTTAAGATAGTTAATGGATTACTTTGCAAGAAAACCTTTGATCCGTTTCGAAAGAGGTGGCTACCAGTGATTCCTAAACACATGCGCTTAGATGTTCTACAGAAATTCCTTGTCACACCTGAGGCCAGACATTTAGGATTTATTAAGACATACGATAGGATCTGCCAAAGATTTTTCTGGCCAGGTTTATTTATGAGTGTCCATCACTATGTGTCGCACTGTCGAGAGTGCCAGAGGAGAAAGACATTCCCCCAGAAACCATCCGGCCGATTCATACCAACTCCACCAGCCGAAAAGCCTTTCCACCGTGTTGTGATTGACATCCTAGGACGATTTCTAACGTCTGCTAGTGGCAATAGATGGATTATTGTTTGCACTGATTATCTGACACGCTATGCCATTACAAAAGTAGCCTAAGCATTCGAGGTAGCCAAATTCATTGTAGAAGACATTGTATTAAAACACGGTGCCCCAAGGTCGTTAATTGCGGATCGAGGGAAAGTTTTTCAATCGAATCTTGTGACAGGGATGAACCGTCGATGCAACATTACTCATCACATAACAACTGCCTACCATCTGCAAACTAATGGGCTCACTGAACACCTTAGTAAAACGATGGCCGACATGCTATCAATGTGCATCAATGTTGAGCAGAGCAGCTGTGATGAGGTGCTACCTTTCGTGACGTTTTCCTACAACACCGCCAAACAAGACACCACTGGACACCGTGCTTCCGTTACATCCTGATGATGTGGACGACATCTACATCGACCAGGTGTTAAACAGAGCTGGTGACCTCGTCAGGATCTTCACTCCTGCTCGGAAGGTTGGTCTCTCTGAGAAGCTCCTCAGGCGCTACTTTGGACCTTATAAGGTTGTAAAACAGTTGTCTGGTGTTACTTACGAAGTTGAAGATTTCGACCCCGACACAAGGCGATGAAAGATCAGAGATATGGTCCATGTCCTTCGAATGAAGCCCTATAAGGATCCTGCAAGCCAGGGTAAATTCGAAGCTCCAGTGACAGGCAACAAGTGGAAAGGTGACGAAGAACGTAGCGGCAAAGGAAGTTCTAAGAAGATCACTTCCAAGGCGAACATCAGTCATCAGGAGTCGGAGTATGCAGGACCAATGACTCGTTCCTGGACTATGAGGACATAACACGGAGATGCTGTTCTCCTAAGGAGGGAGCAATGGCGCAGAAAAAGCGGAGTAGCACCGTCACTGTGGGGTGGTACTGCACTGTTGCATTGAGGGTCGTGAGTTCAAAACTCACCTGAACTGCAGAATTTTAATTTCTATATGCGGTTCGAGTAAATTCTAGAAATATCCACAAATGTCAAGAATCATTGTACTGGAATGTTCTGTAACTGTATATATACCATATGTGTTCTGGCAGTTCGCTCTGTGCTCTTGTATGTGCACGTGCTGAATAAACCTTCATTAAGTGAAGTTAGTGTCATCTGAATTGAATACACCTTATTATATATATATATATATATATATATATATATATATATATATATATATATATATATATATATAGGATGTAAACGGTATAAGGCGCCAAAATTATACTGATGGTACATCTGGGTGAGCTTGACAAAAAAGTCTAATGACATTTTCTTGTATCATGTACTTTATTTTTGTATTATTAAAACCTAAAGTTCGTAGGATAGATAGTATACGCATTTCTGTTTACGTAGTCAACCGACAGTACACGGCGTACCGAGCTTATTGCCTACATTGACGGGGCGGCCAGAGAAAGGCAACGAGCCGACCAGGGGATTGAAATCATTAGACGTGTACAACGACGTGGTGTGATAATCAGGTGGTACCGAAAAAAGGAATGTTAACGGTTTTTGGGTTGCCAAGAATGTGTAATTCGCTTTACTTGAATTGAATACAACCACTCCGTTTCTCAACTAGTCGATAATGAAGGTCGTAGTAGTAATGACAAGCTAATATCAAACGCAGTGTATTTCCATTAGTACAAATTCAATCAATCACCAAGTAGATAGTTGTGCATTAATTACGATCAACTGTTTCACCTTTTTACGGCAATGCCATAACGAATACTAAATTCACATTATTTTCCATCTGTACAACAACATCGTAACGAAAAGAAAACCCATTACTTCGTTTCCTCTTACACCAATATTACAATAAATGTTCGAAATGACCACCATTCGCTTCTACACGTGCTTCATTACGGCGAACCCAGTTCCGTCGCGCTCGTTCACACACATGCACATTGGCCTTTATGGTATTGGCAGCATCTAAAATCTTCTGCGTCAATTCGTCCACATTATTTACTAACTCAGCATAAACAAGTTCCTTCATATGGCCCCAAAAGTAAAAATCTCGTGGATTTAAATCAGGGCTGCGTGCTGGCCATCGACGTGGACCCGAACGCCCGATCCATTGTCCTGGAAATCGACTATCCAAAAATCTGCGTACTCTGTGACCAATGTGGGGTGGAGCACCGTCGTGGAGGAACTACATGTTATGACGTATGCCTAACGGAATGTCCTCTAACAACGTTGGTAACAATGTTTCCTATATGCCGGCCGCTGGTGGCCGAGCGGTTCTGGCGCTACAGTCTGGAACCGCGCGACCGCTACGGTCGCAGGTTCGAATCCTGCCTCGGGCATGGATGTTTGTGTTGTCCTTAGGTTAGTTAGGTTTAAGTAGTTCTAAGTTCTAGGGGACTTATGACCTCAGCAGTTGAGTCCCGTATTGCTCAGAACCATATGAACCATATGAATGTTTCCTATAGAAACGTTCGGTAATAGTTACCAGTCAAAGTGCAGGTAAAACATAGGGCCCAATAATGTAATTATCGAGCATACCCGCCCACACATTTACAGAAAATCGTCGCTGAAAATGTGTTGCAACTACGTGGCGACGATTGTGTACACTCAACGTGTGCATGTTATGGAAATTAGTTATTCCGTCGCGAGTGAAAGACGCTTCATCTGTGACGAGTATTTTGTTGACAAAATCATGCTGCGCACTGTGTGACAAAAACCACTCTGAGAATTCTCGTCGTAGAGGGAAATCTTGTTCTTCCAATGCTTGTACGCGTTGAATGTGGTAAGGCAGCAGACGCTCCTCTTGCAAAGTGCGATGAACGACAGTGTGTGATGTACCCACGTGGCGGGCGATGCTTCTAGTACTCTGAGAAGGATCCTCCTGGATGCGGTCCAGAATTCTTTCCTCAGCTTCCAATGTACGATCGGCGCGTTGTGGGTCTCTGCCTTCTGCGCGGGGCAGTAAAGAGTCAGTATCTCTCAATCTAAGGAAATTAAATACGTACTCGTCAGTTGTATTCTGTCATGATGTAACAAAAACGGAAAGCATATCAGAACAGAAGATACGTTTCGCATACGGACGAAAATTTACAAAGGTGCAGATAACTACTGTAATTTATTAAGATGTAAAGGCATAATAATCACATACAAGTAGAGAATTACAATGACACAAACTTTTGGTGCACAGCAGCAAATGTCTTTCGTGCAGGAGGACGTCATTGTGGGAAGCGTTCTCGATAAATTCGTACAGCTGCCCTCGCAACACCTTTTGCCTCGCCATAAATTAAATGCATATCGCATAGTTCAGCTATAGTAAATCTCCTTTCCATCCTAACAGTTAACAGAGTTGCAATAACATCTGCACAGGTTACTCACCTACTGTCGTCGCTCAGTGTATTACAATGACGCAGCCACTCAGGCCGCAGTTGCCTATGTGTTTACGATTTACGCTCGCGACATCAATACGCGCAGCGGGCAATAATAGGAACTGATTGCTTACGTACGTGCACGGCCAAGTATCTACTTTTCCAAAACAATTATCCTGAGACGAACTGGTTTTTTTTTCTGGGACAACTGTGGGAAATACACAAACACGTTACTAGACTTTTTTGCCAAGCTTTGCGAGATGTGCCATCTGTATAATTTTGGCGCCTTATACCGTTTACAATATATATAGTGCTTGATATGTGGTGGTACACTTTAGAACGACGAAAAAAATCACAACTCCAGATTTTGAGGTGTGTTATAATAGAATTTTTGCTGTGGTTGAGGAGATGTAAAATAAATGGTGTATTCACACTTTTAAAGTTTTCCGAAAAGCGTTAAAATAACGTTTTAAGAAGTCTATATTTCAAAAACAATCCCTCGAAGGTCACAGTACCAAAACTTCTTTTTTACAAGTCAGGCACTATATATACTTCTATTCATAATTTACCATTAATTACTTTTTTAAAAAACCATCTTCTTCATGGTTGTTCCCTATATTTTGTGAGCAACGAACCATACAATTCTTCATTCTTAACACTTTTTTTGTACTCATCTGCCCTACAATGAAGTCCAATACTGATGCTCCTCTGTCGTGTCTTACACTCATTTTCAACACAATAACAAACCTAATCTCTTTGGTTTGCATACGTTATAGCACATGGGAAACTGTCAAGAATATTACCAATACTGCCCACAGATTGCACAATATTTCAAGGCAGTGAAGTATATTTCCAAAATTTGATGGTCTACATCTATATTTACACTCTTATTTATACTCTGCAAATCACTGTAAGGTACATGCCAGAGAGTACATCACACAGTACCAGTAATTAGGCTTTCTTCCTATTCCATTCATTTATTGAGCACAGGAAGAATGACTTCTGTGTGTGCTGTAATTAATCTAATCTTGTCCTCATGATCCCTATGTCAGGGCTAAGTAGGGGGTTGTGTTATATTCTGAGAATCATTATTTAAGGCAGGTTATTGCAATTTTGTAAGTAGTATGTCGTAGTGTAGATTTTGTTTATCTTCAAGAGTCTGCCAGTTCAGTTCCTTCAGCATCTCCGTGCCACTCTCCCATGGGTCAAACAAACTTGTGGCCATTCATACTACCCTTCTCTGTCTATCCCTCTGTGTATGCTGTCAGTCCTATTTGGTACAGGTCTCACACACTTGAGCAGTAGTCCAGAATGGGTTGCATGAGTGATTTGTGAGAAATCTCCTTTGTACACTGATTGAATTTCACCAGTATTTTACCAATGAAGTGAAGTCTACCACCTGCTTCACCCACAACTGAAACTATGTGAGCATTCTATTTCATATTCCTACGAAGTGTTACACCCAAGTATTTGTTGGAATGGTGGATTTGAACTGTGACACATTGATATTACAGTCATAGGATACTAACTTTTTCGTTTTGTGGAGGCCACAGTTTTACATTTCTGAACATTTAAAGCAAGTTTCTTTGCGCCACTTTCAAATTTTATCAAGATCTGACTGCATATTTGTGCAGTTTCTTTCAGACAGTGCTTCATTATAGTAACTGCATCATCTGCAAAAAGTCTGAGGTTACTGCTAACATTGTCTACAAGGTCATTAATATACAACATGAACAGCAAGGCCCCCAACACGCTTCCCTGGGACACAACCAAAGTTACTACTACATCTGATGATGATTCTCCATACAAGATAACATCCTGTGTTCTCCATAGCAAAAATCTTCAATCCAGTCACAAATTTCACTTCAAATATCGTATGATCGTACTTTTGACAGTGAGTGTAGATGTCGTACTGAGTCAAATGCTTTCCAGAAATCAAGAAGTACTGCATCTACCTGACTGCCTTGATTCAAAGCTTTCATTTGTCATGTGAGAAAAGTGCGAGTTGGGTTTCACAAGATCCATGTTTTCGCAATCCATACTGGTTGGCATGGCGGAGGTCATTCCGTTCGAGATACCTCATTATGTTTGAGCCCAGAATATGTTCTAAGATTCTACAAGAAATGGATGTCAAGATTATTAGATGGCAGTTTTGGAGACCATTTCGTTATCCCATTTCTTCTACCTTTCTATGAACGAGTGCGACCTGTGCTTTTTTCTAAGAACTTGACACTGTTTTTTATTCGAGATATCTATGATAGATTATAGTTAGAAGATGGGCTAACTGAAAATTCACAACCGTATGGAATCTTACAATGATTCCATCGAGCCATGGAGCTTTGTTAAGTTTTAACGATCTCAGCTGTTTCTCAACAACAGTGACACTTTCAATTGTGTGAGGATTAAATTGGGGCACTTCTCCTCAGTTTTTCATTGTAAAGGAATATCATTTGAAAATGGAATTAAGCATTTCAGCTTTTCCTGTCCTACCCTCGATTTCAGTTCCTGTACCAATCGTGAGTGACAGGGCACTAGCTTTGGTGCTATCAATATCGCCCCTAGACGGTCAATGTTATTGACTAAGTTTATATCTCCCGAAAGAAGAAAAGCGAATATCTAAAATCGTCTGTTGTGTTTACATTTTACGGTCTGAAGTGGATTTGATAGCCCACTTAAACATGGCGCTGGGAAACAGCTGTTACCATTTCTGATTTAGTCAGCACAATCGCCATTTGCCTTCAGGTAGATGAGATGTAAACAGCTTTAGTCTACTATTTCTACTTCAGTGTACAAAAAGTCACTCCATCCATATTAGCCGAAAATTTTTGAAAACAAGATTAAACCTGACAGCCGAAGCACGTTTCAAAATCGGTTGCGTTTACATAGGAGCGAAAATCGATTGCGGAATTGGAAAACCGGCAACTAGAAGAGTGTTTCCAGGACTTATTATGAAATGTTTGCATAGCCTATAGAGTATAAATATCTACAGAGTGAGCATAGCCTACTGAGCATGTTCTCAACATCAAACGGGGCTAGTCACGTGGTACTGGGACATCACTGCTTGTCTGCAATTTGTGGTAACAGCGAAACTTTAATATTACACATATTCACCTGTTTTGACATACGTTTCTACACGTTTTAGTAGTAACAATAGCCATGGTGCTGTATTGTTGTTGCTACAGATGTAAAGAGAAGTACACGAAAGGAGGACCAGCTACTTTTCATAGCTACGCACAACAAATCTCTAATAGTGAATATCATATTGATGTGAGGCGCTTTATATGTTTCAAAAGATCGAGACGTGTTATTATAATGTCTCGTATTGTAGAGCTAATTTCTGCGTTTTCTTTTTTTTTTTTTTTTTTTTTTTTGCCCATGTGTTTACGAGAGAAATGCTAGATAAATTTGCAACTGCGTTTAATCTGCCAGATGGTGTAAATTGCTTATTTACTGTAGCAATTTCTTTGCTACAAATGCGCCCCCCCCCCCCCTTTCTGTGATGCATCGGCGCCCAATACTGTGTCATTGTGATGTAATTAATTAGAACGCAGATTCGACAACATGAGTAAGCGCAATAGAAAACCTAAAAAGGTATTGTTGGCTGTCACTTCTTTTTCCGCGCCCAAAGAAACTTAAGTAAAGTGGAACTGAGCTATGATACTGTGGCGAAAAAGCACAATACCTTTGCTCTTCACAGCTTTAAATCTATTTCAGTTCCAGGTAAAAAATTGTTATGATGTCTATAAAACGCATATACAAAGTTTCAGGATAGTTCTGAAGATGATCTATCTATTCTAGAGAAGTAATAACACTCAAAATACGCTAAGCGTTATACGGACTAACATGCATCGTCCTAATACCAATTGACTTGAACAGCAGGAGATGTTGCGGAAAGATTTCTCGTTCTACGCATCCAAATGCTCACTTCATAGATATTTATACTCTATGGCATAGCCATCCAGAAGCGGTATTGGGAAGTCGGTTTATGAAATCCGGTTTTGGGAGCCCCATGTAAACGTTGTGATTACGTGTGTTTCACAATATTACCGACCGTTTGGGGGGCGCTTATACCGTGTTATGAGATACGAGAAGTTTAAATAAATAGAATTAATCTGAACTGTTTGGCGCCATTGCTTGCTGCATGACAGACCACTGGAAGTGTAATACTTCTTCTTATGTATTTTGATTTGACCGAGGACGGAATTGCAGTTTGTCTTTGTTGTTTTGATTTCTTTGTATACAATGAAGATCTTTGTACACAGTTTACATATAATACCGCGGTTTGTGATAGTTGTCGAACCAACAGTGACAATGTAGCTTGTGTGTGTGTGTGTTATCCTGCAGTTTTTGTAACTTGTACATATTATCGGAAAACATTTGTAATAATGAAAATGAGTTCTAAAGGGACAACAAAAAGACCAAACAACATGACTCTTCATATGGAGTGTTATTCGGAAGATCTGTCACCAATTCAAATCGATAGACGTAATAAAGCAAAGCAAAAGAAGACGGAACTGAAAGAAGTAGTAGAAAACTGGAGGAGAAGTGAAGGGGATTTAGTAACCCGGATTAGCGACGACTGCTTCGTTTTGGAACGGCTATGTACACCATTACAACCCAAGCCACACGTGTCGAAACCTGTCGCGTCTGTGGATGTAGCACCATCCATTATAACAGATCAACCGATCATGCTGCAGCCACGGAATGTATCGTCGCTTGTGTCGCACCAGCCGGTTATGTTACCTAATCCAATAAACAAACACCAAACAAGTGTTCGGGGCCAGACAACTAATAGTGTCATCACCCAACCTTGCGGTTTGCTAGTGAGAGACACAAGATGTACACGAGTTATGGGTGTGGTTAGTGGTTCTCAACCTACATCATTAGCTCCTCACATGGTAACAACAGCACCAAGTATGCCAAAGGCAGTGCCACTCACCTCTGTTGCAGTACCAAGCTTACAAGTTTCATCTCCAATGCAAGCTCCAGGAGTCATAATGAACAGAAACATTTCACTACAGAGTAACAATATTTTACAATCTCCAACAATTCGTCCGGTGAATACTGTTGGTATTGTTCTACAAAGCACGAATTCAGCACCATCAAGATACCCAACACCTGTGCGTGTACCATTAAGTGAAAATGCTTCAGCATCCCGGCCAGTCAACACGACTTCAGGAGGTATAGTTACACAACATACACCATCCATCCGTGTTGCACACTATGGACCACGTCAAAGTCCTGTTAGGGCTCCACGTATTCCACAAAAATCGCCTACACTCAGGAGCCGCAGTCATGTTGCGTTAGTAAGAAATGTTCGGCCGATGATGCCTGCACCTCGTGTTACAGTTCCTGCACGTTCGTTAATGGTACAACCAGTAACTGTAGGAAGACCACCTGGTGTACCCGCTAATAAAAATCCCAGCAGACTTCCAAATAACCCACAAGTCCCCCCACCTAATAGTGCAAGCAGCGCTCCAGTGGTTGACCTTACATGTGATGACAGCCCAAGTGAGATTCCTGCTGACACTCGTGAAATTACTTTCAATAAGTTAATAGGGAAGACATTCCCATCACTTGTTGTGACAGCTCGTCCCAGCATACGGGTAAAAGAAGTTACTGCAGTGCAGCTGTCTGAAGACCGTACTGAATTAGACAAAAAAGTGAAGAAAGTGTTGATGTTCACACCAACAAAGTTTTCTGAATGGATGATTCAGGAAGGGTTAGTTCGTAGTGATCAATACTGTCAAACACATGTAACTCCATATGGTGAGAAAATATCTTTAAAATTGGGTATATACTCTGATGTCAGTAAGTTTCCATTCAGTGGTGGATATGTTTGGATTAGTGACTGTTGCCCACAAAGATTTGTTTCTGTTTTCAGTGGTTCAATATTTGAAGGATCACCTCATCCTCCCACTGTACTTGTTAAACTCATATATCACTGGGTTGTACAGACAAGTATTCAAAATGTTATTCAATGGGTTAAAGTAGACAATCTCTTTGTGAAGGGATTTTACACACATCTGAGAAGCATTTGCACAGCTGCAGTGGCTGAGAAGTTTAGCAGAATGGGTGGTCCAAACAAAAAGATTGAAATAGGAGTGGTAAGCCTGGGAATAACAGCACATGGTGGGAAGTCACGGAATGTGAAAGTAGAAGTTCTGGGAATTATGGATCCAGTTAATAAAATAGTGAGGTTACAAGCAGTAGAGCCCATTAAAATGGGTGATCCTGATTATCAATCTCGTTTTATAAAACTTCTAAATCCTGTTAAGGAATGGGTTGATAAAGACTCTATAATCTTAACAGATTATACTGTGGACAAACCCACTCTCCAAGCTATAGGATTCAAAACTATTTACCAGGTACCTGCAGGCGAAGAACAAACAGCCCAGAATAAATACAGCAATCATAATGTTATGAATTACTTGCGGAACAATGTTCCAAAAATGTTTCAAAATACTCTCTCTCTCCTAAGCAGGCAGATAATCCAGCAGTTTTTGGATGAGCTTGTTTGGCGTGAGCAGTGGGGATATACACCTTATAAAGGTTTCCATAATATGTTAACTCATATGGCGGAACAAGTGAAATTGGATTCCAATGAAAGTTTGCTTACTCGTTTATCAAAAATTGCTTCAGATCCATTTAAATGCTGGACATACAGTGTCTTAAAAACCCCGCCCTTTACTCCAGCGGGAGTTCAGTTTCCAGCAAAATTAAAAGACTCAGAAATACAGCAGTCAGCTAGCCAGATACCAGGTGATGCCAGTACAAAACCTGCTGTTAGTGGCATTGATCTGCTTCCTCAGAGCATACGCGAGACCGGACCCACAGATCCTGCAAAACCTCTGAAAAGTGTAAAGAAACGGTCAAGTGCATCGGTTGAATCTTCAGATACAAAACGAATAGCTATCGACAGTGCTAGTCAGCCAGCCACACCCACTCTAAGTGCAAAGAAACGGCCAAATACATCAGTTGAATCTTCAGATTCAAAACGAATAGCTGTTGACAGTGCAAGTCAGCCAGTTACACTCCCTCTGCCAGAAGAAATGGTACAACTGGAAACATTTTACTATGGACAACTGCCAGGGGAAAAGCACATACTTGAAATGGAACATAAAGATACAGATGGCATTGTTTGTCAGTCATGTTATCAAACTTTTCCAAATAATACTGAATTGTTGCAGCATTTGATTTGTCATGCACAGCCAAATGGCAAAGACCTGCCAGAAATTAACATTAATTTACAATGCAGGTACTGTTTGAAATTCTTTGCAAGTCAGTATGCTTTGCAAGTGCATCTTGAAGAAATTCATTTTAATAATTCCACAAGTCTTGTCTGCCGTATTTGTGAGAGAAAGTTTCGAACACGGGTTACATTAATATCTCACATGCACACAACACATTTCCAATTAGAAATGCCATATGAATGTGGTATTTGCAAATTTAGGTCATCCTTACACAAAGATGTTGTAAACCATTTCCATGAAACACACATTAACACTATGAAGCTGCAGTGTCCATTCTGTCTAAAGGTGGTTGCACTTTCCAAGAGAAAACAGATACTTGCACAGAATATTTTCTTCTTCATTAATCATCTGCAAAAGCACCAAAGAAAATCTCTTTGTATGAAATGTAGTACATGTGTATTATGGTTTGCACATAAAGATATTCTTAAAGAGCATCAAACAAGAGATCACAGAAGTTTTTGTGGTAGACAGGATGAAGTTATTCCTTTTATGAATATTGCTGGTTTTGATATAATGATGCCAAAGCCGCCACCTGCTGTGAGAAACCCTTGTCAAATGATTATTCCCAAAAATGTTTTTACTAGCTCTCCTAATTCAAAAAGTTTGTATACTTCTAAATCTTTCACAGACCTGAAAATTGTGTGTGTTGATGAGGATGCTTTGTGTAATGAATGTGAGGGGAGAGTAATAAAGGACAACCATTTTGCAACTGAAATATCTTGTGCATGTTGTTCGTATGCGACTTGTTGTACAAAGGCAATGATGGACCATGTGTTGATATTTCACCAAGACTCAATAAAGAACAGGTCACAGTTCAACATGGGCCGAGTAAGTAGATTAGAAAAACCCATGTACTGTGTGTGTGGGTTCACATCCTCCAGTGGAAATTGTGTAGCACGGCACTTAGCACTGTGTGATGAGAAGACAGCGTACCCAGTGCCATACTGCCCAAAAATTGTTGAATTGTCTTCTGCTTCTTTCCCTCCTCTTGTCACCCTTGATGATACGGATAATGTAAGTGAAGACCCAAGTGACCGTTGGCTTAAAGCATTTGTGCCCCCAAGGAAAGATGACAGTGACAATTCAAGAAGTGCACCAGATAAAAAATTACTAGAACCACAAGAAAAGTTTACAGAACATAGTGAGCCACCAAGTGTCCTCAACATTTTAGGGCTGATGCAGAAACCATCCTCTGATGTAACTGTTGTAAACAGCAGTGCACCGAATTCCCCAAAGGTGGATGACAAACAGTTTGCTGACCAAGAAGAGAGAGAAACAGATCCTTCTTAAGACAGATGGGAGTATCTCATAAAGAAGTTGCATGAAGAAGGTAAATTTCCTTAGAAAGTGAAGTATGATTCCATAATAATATATGGACACACAAAATTACTTACAACCTCAGCTAGATATAGTGTCAGGTATCATGTGTGGTGTAATTTCATTTGTATTGTAATGATGTGGTGTCACTGAATTCAGCACAACATATGTTATGTGAGTTCTGTGTTGGTGTTAATTTTCATTGTGAATAGTTTTTGTATGACTACATACATGTTCTACAGGACTTGAACCCTTTAAAAGGACCTCACATGACGGCAGTGGTGTTACGTTGATTGTCTTTGTAGCGACAGAGAGGTTTATCACATTAGTGGATTAAATTCATTGCAGATTGATGTTGCTCTGTGCATAGTGTTAGTAGTGCTTATATACATATGTTGGATGAGTGTATTAGACTAAATGAGGTATCTTTTGTAAGTTTTTGTATGGTGTCATTCATTTGCAATTATTTAATATGAAGAGATATTTGAATCAGGCACATTTCTAATACAAATGTTTATTTTAGTTACAGTGCAGCTTTCTGCCAGATATTTGTCACTTTCATGTTTGAGGGGCAGTATTTATATATGTCAGTATTAATGTACAGATATTTTGTATGATATGTCCCTTTTTACAAT
Source organism: Schistocerca nitens (assembly GCF_023898315.1). Lineage (NCBI taxonomy): Eukaryota > Metazoa > Arthropoda > Insecta > Orthoptera > Acrididae > Schistocerca > Schistocerca nitens. The sequence continues at coordinate 554,580,960 of NC_064615.1, read as the reverse complement.
AAGATATTGGTAAATATTCTTATACAGTGTTTACATTCATTCATGTTGTCACACATCATGTTCTGTTAAATTAATCATGTGGGAGATGCAACAAATTTAAGCAGCTTCTTTAGAATATTTTCTGGTAACAGCTAACTATTATTAACGTTAGGTGACTTTTATATCAGTGTGTATGAAGGACATATATTTGCCCGTATTTACTTTATATGTGATGCCATAGACTGAAAATGGAGAAGCTACAGCATTTTGAAAGGAAGGTATGGACTCAATTTGCCGTTGATGCCAGAGACAGAACACTGCTCCCTTGTAGCAAGGATGATGAAATAATTGCCTATAACATTTGTGGATGAACCAACCCAACATTCATCCCAGTGATTTAGTGAAACCAGTGTAATGCTATCATCATCATCAGTTATTTTACATCCATTGTTATATAAAGGCATTTGGACATTTCCATCCTTTACAGTCTTCAGCTGTGTGCATCAATGTTGTTCCTACATGTTTTTTAATGTACCGTACCCAAAGTTTGTTCCAGTGTGTTCTCGTCCTTTTCTTATTTCACAGAATGCAGCAAAGAATATCCATGGTCTATCTGTGATGCATTTTCCTGGCTACACATCTCATCCATCTCCATTTCGTTTCAGTCACAATAACATCTTTTATCCCAGTCTGTTCCCTGGTTGTTTTGCTGCTTTTCTTGTGTTTTGTATTAACTGTCAGTGTATATTTTTCTTGTATGTGAAAACCTAAGTTTTATCACTAGACACCTGTGTCTCCCTGCCATGATCCAAAACTGATAATACATGAAATATGCTTCCTATTCAGAAACTCTGCTTGATTAAAATCTATTTTTATTTATTTTTTGTGAAAAGTTTTGGTCCATATCTTGTACTTCATAGAGAGAAAGTGGAGTGTCTAAAGTTTCTTAATGCATGACAGGTTTATTCCCTATGAAATATAACAGTTACTTCCTCTGAAGAAATTTTTAAATAATTTTGATAGTGCCTTTTGGACTACTTTGCCTCTAATTTTAACCATTGCAATTTAAACATGCTTATCTTCTGTGCCATAGTTTGTTTAATTTGGCGCAGTGTATCATTTCCCTATACCTCTTCAATATTTGGACTGTTCTGTTAGTTTTCTTTTGTTTTGATTTCTTTATACCTGCATCATCTTTTTTTGTTTTCATAAATATTTTTGTTAAATAATTGATCTCTTTTGTCTATATGTATAAGCTTAATATTTTATTCATAAATTATAGAGGGCAACAATCAGTTGTCCTTTTTTTGCAGGTTTTATTTGGCAAATCCACATTTCTGCTAGTGCCTAGCCATTATCAATGCACTATTTTCTGGTCTAGATGCATGTCAGTTCCCCCGTTGTTTGGGAATCAGTCACAGTTCTTTGAGTACTACTATATAAAAGCTTTTATACAGTAGTATTCAAATAATTGTTACTTTTATATAGTAGTATTCAAAGAACTGTGACTGACGCCTGAGCAACAGGGAACTGACATGCATCGAGACTAGAAAATAGGGCATTGATAATGGCTAGGCAAATAAAACCTACAAGAAAAGGATGACTGATTGCTGCCCTCTATAATTTATAAATGACATCACAGTCACTGACTGCACCCATTTTCCTAATGGAAGGTAACCTGGTAATATTTTATGTAGCTGAACGTTTTACTTAATGTGATCCAATATACTTCCCTATTTTTGAACAAATTCTTTTTAACTATGTATATTTTTTCACATCTTACAAGTGACTTATCATTTGCGGTTTGAATGTGGTTTAGAATTGTTATATCCGAATAATCTCTTTATTGTTTGACAAAATGTAGTCAGTTTCACATTCGGTCCTTGGCAACACTTTCCTAGAAGAATGCACCAGAGGCAAATGTGTTGTGTTGCTATTAGCAATTATTACTATTTTGTTATCTCATCAATGTTATATCAGGATGGGAATTAAAATTCTATTCCTACCTGTTACATCTCTAGAGACATAATAATTTTTTTGTGAAGTTTACTATTCAGTTACAAAGAAAGTTGTCATAAACCTGAAGGTTAAGGGGGACCACCTATGGTTTAGTGTGGACTCCAATTCATGGTGAAAAAAAGCCCCATTCACAGTAAGAAACATTGCCAAAGGCAAAGACATGATAAGTGACACTTAAAATGTGTAGGGTGACAGGGGAGGAGGGGTTCTTTTTCCAGGCCTTTAGCTCGGAGGTGTAGCAACCAATAAGCTGCCAAACCATACCTTTACTATTAATTACGTACTTGACATTTCATTGAATATGATAAATACTGCTTGTTAAAAGTTACAGCCAGTATGAACTACATAAATGGAGTTTTATTTATAACTGACATGATTTCTTACAGTGCTTATTGGATTATACAAAACAAGATTCCAAATATTCAGGGATAATGCAGGAATATCTATATACTTACTTTATTTTTCTGGAGGTTCCCAATTTCTTGTGTATATCTATGAAGAACTTGAAAAAAGACATTTTAATAGACTAAAGAAGTCCACTTTGTACCCAACATACTTATGCAGAGTAGAATCTTATTTATGTACGTTGTAGTGTAGTCATAGCACAGTGAAGACAAAAAAAGTGTGTGAGAGGGGGCAGATAAAGATGGTAAAAAATACAAGCTGAACACGACTTTGGAACAGCTCATCATAGTGATAATTTGGTTTTAATTTTTTTCTATTTGGTATTTCCAGGACTATGGCAGTTGTTATTACTCTGCAAAATCCTTAGCTGAATAGTATGAGAAGAGTTGCAGCTTTCTTCTTCCAGCATACATATATAACATAGTAAATCCCATAATAAGTGTCTGTGGAAGTAGCTTAGCACTAGTCATAAATTATTGTTACTGAAGTAGCCCGGAGTATTAGCTTCTGTCTTCTAATGTGTAGCTTGACTTGTTCCACATTCTTGAAGGCTCTCCATCATTATGGATTGACAGAACATGATGTGTGATTGAATTCTAAATGGCCACTTTGTTAAAGAAAATTAAATCTGGTAGATAGTTGAATTAAATATCCCTTTATTGGTAAAATACTGAAAAATAATCCATATTTGAACACCAGTAACATTAGGTTCACAGGAACTGCCAAAGAGTCGACAGTGTAGCAGGGACTACTATATCTACAAAAATTATTAACATATTATCCAACTGTGTGGCAAATCTGTACATGGCATTAAGAGCAGATTTTTTTTGAGACCCTGAGTTTCCAAGGAGCTGTATGGCAAACGGCTCATTGAGATATAGAAACAGCAATTTGATTATTTCCTTTTATGTATAGCAATTACCCATTCCCTTTGCAAAATCTGCTGAGTTTTACGATGTTCTGACACACTATAGAAGTATCATATGAACCCCTTTTTTTTATTTCTGATTGTAATAATATAGTATCACACAGTAGCTCAGAAAAGGGCATTTTTGGAAAAAAAGCGAGTTTGTAATATTTGTGTAGATATGAAATAAAAAGAAGATAATATTGTAAAACTTAATACCTGCATATAGCATACTCTGCTCGTAAAGTAAAGAAAGAGAGCTGTCTAAAAGACTTCTTATATGCTCACTGCATAAGACCCTGTGGAAGAGTACCATTTTCACTCAGAATATCAGCATGCAGTCTGATGATCAGCAATTTGTCTCCTTACCCCACAGGTTTGATGGTGAAAACTATTTCCACCACCAGTCTTTAAACATGATGCCTTCACTAGAGTCCCACCTCCCTTAGGCATAACAATGCAAAGCATAGTTTTGGTCCTCACTTGATGAGTTACTGTACTTCACTACACTCATTAATGTGTTTAAAAATGCACCATTTAAATATAATTGAGAGAGTGTACTCCCATGAACCTTCTTGTTGTTGCGGTCTCTAGTACAAAGACTGGTTCTGACTCAGCTCTCCACATTAGTCAAGTTGTGCCATAAATTTCTTTTCTTCATAGTTTGATACAGTACTTTCTCATTAGTTGTACGATCCACCTGTTTAATCTTGAGCATTCCTCTACACCACCACATCTTAAAAGCCTCTATTTTTTTCTGAACTGCTAATCATCCATGTTTCACTTTTGTACAACACTACACCCCAGGCAGTGTACTTTCAGAAACAATAACTCTTAAATTTATATTTGATGTTACCAAATCCCTCTTCTTCATAAATTCTTTCCTAGCTATAGGCAGTCAGCATTTTATTTGGTCTCCACAACAGCTGTCAATAATTACTTTGCTGATCGAATAAGGAAAGTCACCTACTACTTCTAGTGTCTCATTTCCTAAACTAATTACCACAGCATCACGTGATTTAATACATCTACACTCCATTACCCTTGTTTTACTTATGTTGATGCTCATCATATAATCTCAAGACACTATTCATTCCATTCAACTGCTCATGTAAGTCGTTTGCAGTCTCTGACAGAATTACAGTATCGTGGGCAGACCTCAGAGTCTTTATTTTTTCTGTCTGATCTTTAATTTCTGTAAGACTGCTTTCATTCAGTTTAGTGCATATGCTAGGATAAACACACAATGAAACTCATATACACTCAGACAAAAAATTGGATGCACCACAAAAGGAATTATCCGAATGGACCGGAAATCAGTAGATGAGATTCGACACGCAAGTCGCCAAAGTGGCATCAACCTGAAAGACTTGACCCAGGCGAACGGTATACCCAACAGGAGGCCTAGCCACACGGCATTTCCATTTTTTAGTAGATGTACATGTACAAACAAACAAATGAATGATTACAATTTCAGAAAAACTGGATGATTCATTCAAGAGAAAGTGCTTCACAAGTTGATAAAGTCAATAACACAGTGTTCCACCTCTTGCCCTTATGCATGCTCCATTGGTCATTGGAGCTCAATTCGAAGACCTGTATGGAGATGCCCCAGACAACGGTGAGATACCACCCTGACTGTCATCCACCAGGTGGCCTGACAACAACTTTTCATAGCACGACCCCTTTGGTTGTCATCCACAGCACCCTTACACTACAGCATATGTTGACAATATTCCATACCCTATTTTGTTACCCTTCATGGCAAGCCATCCTGGGCTCACATTTTAGAAAGATGATGCCCTCCCACACACATCGAGAGTGTTTACTGCTTGTCATTGTGCTCGTCAAACCCTGCCTTGGCCAGTGAGGCTACCAGATCACTACCCAATTGAGAATACTGGAGCATTGTGGTAAGGGTGTCAACCATCTTGGGATTTTGACAATCTAACATGCCAGTTGGACAGAATTTGGCATGGTATCCCTCAGGAGGACATCCAACAGCTCATATCAATCAATGTCGAACTGAAAGACTGCTTGCATAAGGGCTGGAAGAGGACCAACATGTTATTGACTTGTTCGGTTTGTGAAACTCTTTCTCTCGATAAACCATCCAATTTTTCTGAAATTGTAATAATTTGCTTGTCTGTACATGTAAATCACATCTACTGATTTTCGGTCTATTAAGATAATACCTTCATGATACATCACCCACACCCTCACCTTTTTGAGTGGTGTTACGTCCTCTAGAAAATTTTAGAAAAAAAATATTACACTTGCAGCAAAATGTCACTGCTTCATGGATTCCTCTACCATACTGTTTCTCCTTGTATATATCCAGATGAAAACTAAATGTTCTTTTTCAGAAATGACACTGTTACTTGACTTGGAAGTACCCAGTTCTAATCCTGGTGGTGGAAGAAATAGTTCATTACTGGTATATAGCCAGCAGGTGTAGAAAAATGGTGGCATAAAATTCCGGATCACCACACTGTGTTCCAGTATCCTGTGTTAAATTCCAAGCTAATGCAGTGTGTAATGCAGGAATGCATGTGACACTGATATTTCGGTGATTTACTTGTTGCTGTTCTAGAGGAGTAGCATATATTCTGACAATGAGTTCTCCCCAATCCCTTCTCTCATTTTCATGTACTGCAAACATGACATTACACTGTACATGCACAATTCACAGTCAGCTTAAACACTTATGATACAACTCACATTTTACAAAGGATAGATGCTCACATTTGCAAAGAAAGAAAACCTACCCTAGAAGAGGCTGAACCTATCCCTCATGGTCTACCAGTCAACTATCCCATATGACTTTACTAATGAAGTCATTTTTCTTTTTCCATTTAAGCATGCAGCTTTACTGTATGATTAAATGATGATGGCATCCTCTTGGGTAAAATATTCCGGAGGTAAAATAGTCCCCCATTCGGATCTCCGGGCGGGGACTACTCAGGAGGACGTCGTTATCAGGAGAAAGAAAACTGGCGTTCTACGGATCGGAGCATGGGATGTCAGATCCCTTAATCTGGCAGGTAGGTTAGAAAATTTAAAAAGGGAAATGGATAGGTTAAAGTTAGATATAGTGGGAATTAGTGAAGTTCAGTGGCAGGAGGAACAAGACTTTTGGTCAGGTGAATACAGGCTTATAAATACAAAATCAAATAGGGGTAATGCAGGAGTAGGTTTAAGAATGAATAAAAAAAATAGGAGTGCGGGTAAGCTACTACAAACAGCATAGTGAACGGATTATTGTGGGCAAGATAGACACGAAGCCCACACCTACTACAGTAGTGCAAGTTTATATACCAACTAGCTCTGCAGATGATGAAGAAATTGATGAAATATATGATGAGATAAAAGAAATTATTCACGTAGTGAAGGGAGACGAAAATTTAATAGTCATGGGTGACTGGAATTCAACAGTAGGAAAAGGAAGAGAAGGAAATGTAGTAGGTGAATATGGATTAGGCCTAAGAAATGAAAGAGGAAGCTGCCTGGTAGAATTTTGCACAGAGCATAACTTAATCATAGCTAACACTTGGTTCAAGAATCATGAAAGAAGGTTATATACATGGAAGAACCCTGGAGATACTAAAAGGTTTCAGATAGATTATATAATAGTAAGACAGAGATTTAGGAACCAGGTTTTAAATTGTAAGACATTTCCAGGGGCAGATGTGGACTCTGACCACAATCTATTGGTTATGAACTGTAGATTAAAACTGAAGAAACTGCAAAAAGGTAGGAATTTAAGGAGATGGGACATGGATAAACTGAAAGAACCAGAGGTTGTACAGAGTTTCAGGGAGAGCATAAGGGAACAATTGACAGGAATGGGGGAAAGAAATACAGTAGAAGAAGAATGGGTAACTGAGGGATGAAATAGTGAAGGCAGCAGAGAATCAAGTAAGTAAAAAGACAAGGGATAGTAGAAATCGTTGGATAACAGAAGAGATACTGAATTTAATTGATGAAAGGAGTATATATAAAAATGAAGTAGGCAAAAAGGAATACAAACGTCTGAAATGTAAGGATGTAGAGGCTTATCTCACTAGGGGTAAGATAGATACTGCCTACAGGAAAATTAAAGTGACCTTTGGAGAAAAGAGAACCACTTGCATGAATATCAAGAGTTCAGATGGAAACCCAGTTCTAAGCAAAGAAGGGAAAGCAGAAAGGTGGAAGGAGTATATAGAGGGTCTATACACGGGCAATGTTCTTGAGGACAATATTATGGAAATGGAAGAGGATGTAGATGAAGATGAAATGGGAGATATGATACTGCGTGAGGAGTTTGACAGAGCACTGAAAGACCTAAGTCGAAACAAGGCCCTGGGAGTAGACAACATTCCATTAGAACTACTGACAGCCTTGGGAGAGCCAGTCCTGACAAAACTCTACCATCTGGTGAGCAAGATGTATGAGACAGGTGAAATACCCTCAGACTTCAAGAAGAATATAATTCCAATCCCAAAGAAAGCAGGTTTTAACAGATGTGAAAATTACCGAACTATCAGTTTAATAAGTCACAGCTGCAGAATACCGTGAATTCTTTACAGACAAATGGAAAAACTGGTAGACGCCGACCTCGGGGAAGATCAGTTTGGATTCTGTAGAAATGTTGGAACACGTGAGGCAATACTAACCCTACAACTTATCTTAGAAGAAAGATTAAGGAAAGGCAAACCTACGTTTCTAGCATTTGTAGACTTAGAGAAAGCTTTTGACAGTGTTGATTAGCAGTTATAAGAGTCGAGGGACATGAAAGGGAAGCAGTGGTTGGGAAGGGAGTGAGACAGGGTTGTAGCCTCTCCCCGATGTTATTCAATCTGTATATTGAGCAAGCAGTAAAGAAAACAAAAGAAAAGTTCGGAGTAGGCATTAAAATCCATGGAGAAGAAATAAAAACTTTGAGGTTTGCTGTTGACATTGTAATTCTGTCAAAGGACTTGGAAGAGCAGTTGAACGGAATGGACAGTGTCTTGAAAGGAGTGTATAAAATGAACATCAACAAAAGCAAAACGAGGATAATGGAATGTAGTCGAATTAAGTCGGGTGATGCTGACGGAATTAGATTAGGAAATGAGACACTTAAAGTAGTAAAGGAGTTTTGCTATTCGGGGAGCAAAATAACTGATGATGGTCGAAGTAGAGAGGATATCAAATGTAGACTGGCAATGGAAAGGAAAGCGTTTCTGAAGAAGAGAAATTTGTTAACATCGAGTATTGATTTAAGTGTCAGGAAGTCGTTGCTGAAAGTATTTGTATGGAGTGTCGCCATGTATGGAAGTGAAACATGGACGATAAATAGTTTAGACAAGAAGAGAATAGAAGCTTTTGAAATGTGGTGCTACAGAAGAATGCTGAAGATTAGATGGGTAGATCACATAACTAATGAGGAGCTATTGAATAGAATTGGGGAGAAGAAGAGTTTGTGGCACAACTTGACTAGAAGAAGGGATCAGTTGGTAGGGCATATTCTGAGGCATCAAGGGATCACCAATTTAGTATTGGAGGACAGCGTGGAGGGTAAAAATCGTAGAGGGAGACCAAGAGATGAATACACTAAGCAGATTCAGAAGGATGTAGGCTGCAGTAGGTACTGGGAGATGAAGAAGCTTGCACAGGATAGAGTAGCATGGAGAGTTGCATCAAACCAGTCTCAGGACTAAAGACCACAACAACAACAATTTAATTTTTTACAGGTTGGTTGTGAATATTTGTGATGAATATAGTGAGCAATTCCTAGGATATAAATAAGAAAATATTCCTCAGAATATATGTCCTACAGTGTGTCAAAAGTGAAACGGAGGCATTTGCACAAAATGTGCTACAATATATCCAAACGGAAGCAAAGGAACACAGCAGTTAGTCATAATCCCACTGGTTCATTATTGTTCTTGCATATCCATATTTCAGCTATAAATAGCCACCTCCAATGCTAAAATACAAGTAAATTACAGATTCAGAACTGATTTACATAAAACAAAAAGTAAACCACCACATCAACCAATGTAAATGATCCATTTTCCACCAGTCCGCCCCCCAGTAGCTGAGTGGTCAGTGTGACAGAATGTCAGTCCTAAGGGTACGGGTTCGATTCCCAGCTGGGTCAGAGATTTTCTCCGCTCAGGGACTGGGTGTTGTGTTGACCTAATCATCATCATTTTGTCGCCATTGACGCACAAGTCACCAAAGTGGTGTCAAATAGAAAGACTTGCACCCGGCAAACAGTCTACCCTATGGGACGCCCTAGTCACACGACATTTACTTTTACATTTTTCATCAAACAAGTAAAACTTCCAGAATGAGATTTTCATTCTGCAGTGGAGTGTGCGCTGATATGAAACTTCCTGGCAGATTAAAACTGCGTGCCCGACCGAGACTCGAACTCGGGACCTTTTGCCTTTCGCGTGCAAGTGCTCTACCATCTGAGCTACCGAAGCACGACTCACGCCCGGTACTCACAGCTTTACTTCTGCCAGTATCTCGTCTCCTACCTTCCAAACTTTACAGAAGTTCTCCTGCGAACCTTGCAGAACTAGCACTCCTGCAAGGTTCGCAGGAGAGCTTCTGTAAAGTTTGGAAGGTAGGAGACGAGATACTGGCAGAAGTAAAGCTGTGAGTACCGGGCGTGAGTCGTGCTTCGGTAGCTCAGATGGTAGAGCACGTGCCCGCGAAAGGCAAAAGGTCCCGAGTTCGAGTCTCGGTCGGGCACGCAGTTTTAATCTGCCAGGAAGTTTCAAGTAAAACGTCATTCATCTGTTAGTCTCAGGGGCTAAGTATAAAGCAATGTGTTATATCGTTCTTTGTAAGCAGCGCACCACAGTTGGAGCTACACCATACATCACATAAGAAATTTACATGAGTAAGGGCATTAGTATATTTTCATTAATTGCACCTGATTAAAGTAGCCTTGTCATGGTGATCCACAGTATTTTGCTATGATGTTAACGGATCTGCAAAAAATGATTTTATGAACTTTTATTTTTTTAATTAATTGTTTAGTGCATTGCTTAATCCACTAAGGTAGTTTTTGTGAATTTCAATTGGTATGAACTATATTTTATCAAGATGATTTTCAAAGATATTTTTATTTCGAATATGATGTAGGTAACAATTCTGTAGGGGACTGTTGTATGAACCATACACCAGCAGTTATTTGGTGACATGTACTGCTGGGAGTTTGTTGGATTATAACTCACTCACATGGTATATTGACTAAAATGAATCATTTCTGTTGGATGACATGGTGTTTTACTTTTTGTTTTATGTAAATCAGTTCTGGTTCTGTAATTTCCTTGTATTTTAGCACTGAAGATGGCTACTTATTGCTGAAATCTGGATATGCAGGAATTTTCCTTGTAATAATGTACAGTCACTATGCACTACAGTTCCATATGGAATCAAAGTTGGCATACTGCCATCTATGTCGCATACTACTCTAGTGATGAGTTTGTTGCATCTAATATCCTATACATAGTACAATATCATATACATTGACCCTGTTGTTACAAAAATTAAATACAGACGAACTACTGAAAATTACTTCTCTGGTCATACAGCTTCTAGTGAGTAAAAACATAAAATAAAGTTAAAATAAATAAAAACAATTGTGCTAGGCAGTAAGGAAAGAGGCAAGCATCCTCAAGCACCACTGTAGTTTTGGCAGATGGCCTCTTATTTGGTATGGAGAATCAGCAATAATACACAATGGTTGATGTTGAGTGCTGTCCAACTATCAGAATATTTTTGAATGAACAAGAGTCTACAGATGCAGTAGCAAATTAAGCTTTACTTTGGAATGCTTTTAGAAGAAACATTTTTGGTGAGTATTTTTTAGCATGAAAAAGAGCAATGAATGTTACTAGCAAATAATTTGATTGGTAACACAAAGAATTTGAGCTTATCAGTCAAATGCAAGGATAAACCCAGGAGAAAGATCTGTGTTCTTACTCTCTGGTGCTTAGTCACTACACTTGATTTGGGAGACTTCTACCTCGGCTAGATCACTCAGGACTAAGGTTGTAAGTACAATTGATGAAATCAGAGTCTTTGCTGTTAAAACACTTGTTTCAAGGGAACCCAGCTGTAACTAAATGCAAGCAACACCTGGAAATGATGTTGTCTTACATGATGTTTGTGAAAGCCATTAGTTACTCAATGCCAACACGTCAGCTGGTAATTGTGTGCCCTAAAGAGCTCATGTGAAAGTACAAGCCGTTGTGCCATTTGTCTCAAAGTATGAGGGTTATTTGGGTAGTAATATAAGATTTCTTAAGAAATAAACCGTCAGATTTTTTCAAAACTCTTTTTATTTCAGTTTTTTAAAAGATTTACAATTTTATTTGAACATTTGTCACAACATTCTACAAGCTTTTGTATCCCTAAGTCAGACAACTGCTATCTGTGAGCATATCCAGTCTTCAACTGCTTCTTTCACCTTGTCATTTGTTCCAGAGTACTTGCTGCCAAGAAACTTCATTAGGTAGTGGAACAAGTAAAATTCACTCGGCACCAAGTATGGACTGCATGGTGGGTGGACAGTCTGTTATATCTGATTAGATTTTGGGTGTGACTGGAGTCTGGCATTGTCATGCAGCAACAAAATTCCAGATGTCAAAAAGCCACATCACTTTAGTTAGTCAGGGTAGCAAAGTAAGTGGCTGTGTTTGTTGTCACTTGCTGCATGAACTCAACTAAAATGACTCTGTGTCTATCCCAAAACATGGGTGCCATACTCTTCAATGTTGATATTGTCTGCTTGGTCTTGATTTTTGACTGATGATGATGTGATGCCATTCCACAACTGACATTTAGACTATGGATCATGTGAGAAACCTGCAGCTTGTCCCCAGTGACAATGTTCTGTAAAAATTGATCACCTTCCTAATGAAATTTCTCCAAAAAATCAAGAGCACAAGCAGTTCTTTCAATTTCATGTTTCTCAGTAAGGAGCCTGGAAACACAATGTATGTACAATTTGCAAAATTGTAAATTTTCAGAGACAATTTTGTGCAAACAAAATTCCAACGTTAAAGTTGAAATTGTGGATCCCCAGTCTTCACAGATCTTTTCGTTTATGGCTTTGACCAAATCTGAGTTGAGAGACAGTCAGCCTGTTCGCAGTTCATCATGGATATTTTCCCATCCATCTTAAAAAGCTCTCACCCACTTGCATTGGGACCATACACTTGACGAATTTCCACTGCTGCAATGTTCCTTGCTGTCAAAAACTAAATCACTGACCGTATTTCACATTTGGCAAGCTGATTAATTGTTTTAAGCATTGTGAACTGACACTGTAAACAGCACATTGTGACAATACCAATTCAAATGGCAATGTTTAAGGAGCAAGGCATGCCAGGAGTAGGTGTGCATGCATGTTTCAGCGCTCACATGACGGTCGATTATCTACAGTGATTCGGACTTTACTTTCTGAATAACCCTCATAATAACAGTCACAGAAACAACTGTAAGGATGTCAATAAAATGGATGTACTGTAAATCATGGTGTGTAATGGGAATATACAGGGTGTTTCAAAATGAATATATGGGTTTTAAGGCTTTGTAACATTTATTATATTTAACTTACAATTATGAATAATACATCATGTGAAAGAGCAACTACAACAGTTTTTCTTAAAAGTGTTCAATGTTAGCACCATTGTCACATTGAGTTGATAGGTGAGTTCTTCCAAAACCTTGATCTCTATGTCTGTAGCAACAATTGCAACACTGCTGTTTCTGAAGTCGGATAGCTCAGCTGGTAGCAGAGACAAATACACATCATCCTTTATGAACCACCAAAGGCATGGGGTCAGAACATGTGTGAACATGAAGGTCATATAAAACGAGCTCTGTCATCCAGTGCCTTGTGGCCAGTCCAACGATCGGGTACAACGTCGTTTAACCAGTCACGTGCTGAGTTATGCCAGTGAGATGACGCACCATTTTGCTGCCAAATAAAATTCTGCAGTTCAGCTTCTTCCAGTTGAGGAAAGAGTCATAGTTCTAGAGCATGAAGATGAGTAACACCAGTTACAGTTGCTTCGCTGAAAAAGTTGAGAGGAGTCTTGTTGCAACTGTACCATCTCATGAGGATTTGCTGAGTCCCAGATACACACATTACGTGTTTTCACATTTCCATTTAGGTGAAATGTCGATTCACCAATGAAGACGACACGATCCAGAAAATTTTCATCTCATGCAGAAAAATTTCGTTTGCGAAGTTGTCACATAAACCGTAGTCTGTAGGCTTTAAAGCTCGTGACAACTGCGAACGACAAGGACAATTTCTTGGGACTGTGCGTGATAGACTCTCACTTGTTCATGATGTTTTTTATTCATTCTTGGTCATTCCATAATCTTCCCTTTGTGCACAGGTATACAAACAAATCTGTTTGAGTTGCTTTTTCATTTGATGTATTATTTATAATTGTAAGTTGGATGTAATAAGTGCTACCGAGCCTTAAAACCCGTATATTCATTTTGAAACACCCCGTATTACTTATTTTGCTTTACTCAAACTGTGGAAAATCCAGGATGGAATGTAACAATATTATGAAAAGGAAAGTTGCTACTCATCACATAGCGGAGATGCTGAGTCGCAGATAGGCACAGTATTGCGCCTATCTGCAACTCATCATCTCCGCTATGTGGTGAGTAGCAACTTTCCTTTTCATAATATTGTTTTGCTTTAAATACTTCAGAGTGAGTTACTAATTAATATTCTAAAGGGTGACTTTCACCATTTTTGCTGTGGTCCAAAATAGATGAATTTTGTGGAAATAAAAGCAATTATGTTGTACTTTAATTCTATTCTTGCAGTCAGCACACCTAATCCTTCTATTTTATTGATTGCAGTTTGCCACACTTGGGTGCAGTTTTGATAATTAATAAATTTAAATAAGCTGAAAACTATATTCAGTGTCTAATGCTTCCCAATGTGGTGCTAACAGTTTGTTCACCACACACGTTGCCTCGAGTAATTAATAAGGGAACTGGACAAAATAGTATGTCATTCACTTAAAAGATCACTCTGGTTACTTTGGAGTGTGGTAGGTTATGTAGAACTGGTACCAGTTGGTTATATGACCCACTACTGAGGTAAGTCATGGCAGTTAAGCGCACATCTGTTAATTGTATGGAGTCAGCACAGTAATATGGATTGGTACGAAGACACGACGGAATAGCCGAAAGGAGCTATTGTGTTGGGACCTGCAAGTCCACCAACTCGGTGAATTATTTAGCCAGCAGTGTTTGGAAGCTGTTGGTCAGGCTGGAAGTGGCTGTGTTATTTTGGAGTGTGTTTTCTGTACCATGATAAGGCCTACTCATTCAGGTCACCAGAATTCAGTATTCTCGGTGACCAAGTGTTTTGCTTTCTCTTATATATTCATATGAATAAAATGTGGACACTCCTGTCTTCTGATGACAACGGCATGCTCACAGCGCTGCAGCCATATGTTCTTGGTTTGACAAATCCTTTGAGACTCCCAATCACAACTTGACTGGCTGTCTCAATGACCCGATCTTAATGCCACAGAAAATTCTTAGGACTATTTTGAACAACAGTTGAAACAACACTCAACATCCTCGTAGTGTGGTAACTCTACATGATCCAGTCATCAATGAGTGGCCTCAGCTGAGTGTAGCATGCTCAAAGAAATATATGAACACCTTTTCTCAGTAAACTGAAGTCATAGGGACTATAGGCGGTGTTAGGATGATGTCTCCTGGAGGTGACAATTTTTTTTGCCTGGTGTTCTTGCTCACATATAAAAGAGAAACTGATCATAATAAATTTAAGGAGGTTTTTGCACACGAGAATCATGGATCCCCATAGTAACAAAACTAAGAAAATCAGCCAATTTGAAAAATCATACATTTTGTTCAAAAATCGTGAAAGATAGGGAGATATGAAGGATCTACAAGTTCAAGATATGAAGGATCTATAAGCTCTATTTGGGGACACCAAGTTGCAGCATTTCCAAACAAAATTTGCAAAAAAGTACAAGAATATTATTATTATTATTATTAAAAAAAGAAAGCAAGGTTTATGGTGACCATAGAAGTGAGTCCAGCAAAGTGTAGTAAGACAAGTGGGGCAAAAGAGAATATCTAGGCTAGTGTAATACACTAATAGGAGGAAATGGAATTTTGGTAAGTGGGTAAAGACTGTATGTGAGATGGCAACTCATCCAGTGACTAATTCATTTTCCCTTAAGAGAACACAGAAGTCAATTAATATAACTATTAAGGCATTTAATAAACTGTTCATTTGGTCAAGGGAATGTTAAATATCATTCAAATGTGACCATTGTATAAGAATCAAGCAGCAACTGACATGAAGCATTACAGACAAATATTATTGGCCTCAATGATTGCCAGAGTGCTCAAGAAAATTGTCATCAAGTTTAATCGTTATTATATAAATATAACGTGCTAAACAATTTTTGGACCCTTTTCTTTCTTGTATATATTAATGATATAACACAGCCACAAAATGTGAAGTTAATACTGAGTAGTTAGTAACGCAAATCATTGCTGTGGCCACGCAATACACACACAATGAATCACAGTATTGCATATGTGTGAGACGTGGCTCAGTGGTCAAGTGCTATGTTATGGAGTGAAAGTTGTTAGTAGAATGTATCCAGTCTGTAGGAAAGGGAAAATTTTTAACTCACGAAACAGCCCACAGTAAGGTTAGTGTGTCAGCACAGACATAAATAGTAAATACCAATACCAACACCTGTTCATGTGCCTGCACAGGCCAAATTACAGTCTCCGGTAAGCCTATGCCTTTCAGAGAAGGAGCTCCAAAGGCTTCAAATACTGCCACTATGCCGCCAGTAACCCCAAAAGAAAAGTTCTCACCTGCAGTGGTCCACTGAGTCACAAGCCATCCTTTCCCTTTTTTTAAAAAAAAGAAAAAGAAAGAAAGTTACCACAACACGCAAGTCAAAGTCCAGGAGAGCAGAGGCTAAAGCAATATACATGAAATCAGCACTTGTGGGCACTCCAGCTTTCACAGTGAGCTGCAGACAGTAGAAGTTTTAAAAAGATTTTCATTGAGTTTACATAAAACTTGATCATAAAGTATTTTACAAATAATAATTATTATATGCTTTAACTTGGTGTAAATCTGCTTTAAAAAGTAAGTTCCTTTCCTTCTTTATAGATTACCATTACTTTTGAACCAGTGGACAGTTATAAAATTTCACTGCTAAGAGAGATACAAAAGTGTACAGTAGGTAAAAAAGGTTGATTACCCCTGCTTTCAAGGATGTTTCAAGTCCCTCTAGCTCACCTCCGGTTGCAGTGGGCTCCCCACCAAGTTACAAGGGTAAAAAAAAGGAAGATTATACCAACAAACAATGGGCAGACCACAGTGGGATTTAATGGCTCTAGAAATCAGGGGGAAGAACTGAAGTTCTTAGCAAAGGCTGCACTTGCTTGTATATCCCTTCAGGAAATACATTTCAAGGCTACTGACACCCCTGTGCTACAAGCTATCAGCTACATAGAAAATACGATCTAAGTGGCAAAAGGGCTTAGGAAGCCGTGGCAGTACTCATCATTGAAACACTTTACTTCTCACCTGTCACCCTACCACATTACAAGCAGTAGCTCTCACAGTACATGCAGTGTCATTCCAGGTCACAATGTGTTCCGTTTATCTCCAACCACAGGAACCCCTAGATAGGAAGACACTTTCCAAGCTGATAACCCATCTTTCCCTACTGTTCCTCCTTTTCAGACATTTCAATGCACAGAGTACTATATGGGACTGTAACTTGACCTGTTTCAGAATTCAAATGATTGAAAGTATATTAAGATCACAGAACTCATGCCTCCCAAAACAGGGAAAATGACACATTTTTGTCAGGAACAGGGTCATTTTATGCCATTGATCTCACTGTTTGCTCTCACAGATTATGCTCAGTGGGAAATTATAGGCAACCAGTGACCACTTCCCACTTACTGTCTGCCTTATACAAAGAACAGAGCCAGAAATGAAAACATCCAAGTGGATGTTCAGCAAGGTAAACTGGACACTAAAGACAGTTAGCTGTAGTTGAGCAGTGAGGCAGCATCCAGGATTGGGTAGACTGAATTACAAATAAGATCAACTGATTTATCCACACCAAAATCCTCAGGCTATCAAAGGAAAAAAACCTGTTCCTGATGTAATGATCAGTGTCATTATGCAATAAAGAACAGGTGCAAAATGCTTGAAGATTCAGCCATATTCTATCTGAAGAGAATCATGTAAATTTTCAGCTAGCAATAGCCCAACAGACAGTTAGTGAGAGCAGGAAGCAACCATGTTGTGAAATTATTAAGTCTATTAACTGGTCAACATCCACCTTCATAGTGCAGAAATCATTAAGGAAGATCTCTGGGAAAAGGATGCCATGTCCATTAGCTGCCACATGAAGCAATGGAGCCCTGAAAGTCACACTAGCGGAGATAGCCCAGACTGTGGCGCAGCTCTTTTATGGCAAAACATTGTCCATGAATCAAGTTCCAGGTTTCCAGACCTACAGAGAGCAAGGGAGAGTCTACAAACCAATTTTAACGCCAACAATGAAGAGACCTATTACTCCTCTCAGTGTGAGAAATGAACACAGTACTATCTGCAGCTTGTGTTGCCATCTATTGGTCAGACTTAACACATATGACATGCTGTAACATCTTATCCTTGGATCTAAGAAAATATTTCTTAACTTTTGAAGTCAAATGTGGAATGATAGTCAATATCCTAAACCTTGGAGGGAATCAATAATGATTCAGTTCCTTATGGGAGAGAAGGACTGAACTACTATTGTGTTGCTCTTACCAGCTGCATAGGAAAGACACTAGACTGGATGGTCAACTCCTGCATGTATGGACTCTAGAAAACTATTAAGCTGCTACCAATGTGGGCTCAGACAATATAATTCCACTCTTTAACAACCAAATCCTAATGGAGGCAACTGTGTGCGTCACTATGTAAGCAGCATTTAATAGCAATCTTTTTCAATATTGAAAAGGCGTATGACACTATTATCGTCTGTCAGTTGCATGAATAGGGATTTCATGTTCAACTCCCCATTTTTCTGCAGTCCTTCCTTGTTTAAATTTGGGTTTATAAATCTCAGTCCTACCATTATTAAATCTACCTGAAACCTTCCTTTGTCTCTATGTATACTCTGTGTATACAACAGTCTTTCACAATTTTTAAAGGACATGCTACAATGATTACATTGTAATCTGTGTAATATTCTACCAGACAGTTTCCGTTTTTCATTCCTTTGCCACAGTTAATTTTCTCCAACTATTTTTTTCCTATTATTGAATTCCAGTCCCCCAAAGAATTTAAAAAGAGTTTTTAAAATTGCTTTCTGCAAAAACATTGTTTTTCCTCAAACATGTTTCAGCTTCTTTCTGACACCTTCAGTGGATCTCATGTTATTTCTGAAAATGCATTAATTTTAAAAATGGAATTGTACAGGTTGATTTGCATTTAATCATTTTATGGATTGACAACATTACACATTTTCCATCATATTGTACATCTGTAGTGTGTTCTTTGTGGACCATAATTATACACACTGTTTTTTTCCTCTTTTATTTCACTTTCACATAGAATGGTAAACTTCCTTAAAGGAAAAAATTACAAAATACATTATGTCAAGCCATAAAATGATTAAAAATGGTTCAATCCTATCTTTAAAAGAAGCTACCAACCCCAGTCAGATGCTATCAAATTACATTGTTGTCTCCCTTAATCCTCGGAGTAATTTCTTTAACTATTTATATATTCTTTCAATATCTTCAGCAACTGTGGAGATAAAAGGGATATATAGTTTCTGGTAGTTATGAAATATAGTGGAGGAGTATGCTTACCACCAAAGTAGTTTCTCCAAAAAGCATCGGAAACATATGTGTCACAAAATTAATTCTTCTTTTGTGGGCCTTTGGAAGTATACTTACCATCAACTAAGTGGTTTTACAAAAGTTTCAGGAATACATCTTACCACCTCTGGATGTGCCTGACACTGTACTAGGTGTATCAAACTTCTAAAACAACCACATTCTGTTTATTGTGAGACCACTGCTGTTGTCACTTGTGAATTTGGAATACACTCCTTCATTTCTTCAGAGTGAAGCTAGGAAATCCACTTACCATCATACTTCTAACAGCTCACAGATGTTCCGTGAGAGATATACAAGGTCTGTTCAAAAAATTCCAGAACTTTGTCCACAAATTTTTTCTGCACTTACCGTTTACTTATTGTACATGGTCTTCTTTGAAGTACTCCCCTATACAATTCATACACCACTTGCTAGATCACATAAAGTGCCATCTGCAAATTTTCTTTTACTTCTGCAAATTTTTGTTCTTTCAACTGGGTTTTCAACTTTGGAAATAAAAAATGTCCCAGGGGCCGGGTCTAGAGAGTATGGAGGATGAGGCAGCACAGTGATTTCGTTTTGTGAGCAATAGTCACGCACCAACAGGGATGAATGTGCAGATGCATTATCGTGTTGCAAGAGCCATGAATTGCCTTACCTCCTATCAGGCCCTTTCCTTCTCACATTTTCTCACAGGCATTGCAACACATCCACATAATACCATCAATTAACAGTTTATCTCTGTGGCACAAATTCATGATGAACGAATCCTTCAGATTCAAAGGAAACTATCAGCATGGCTTTGACACTTGACCTGACGTGACGAGCTTTTTTGGTCTCTTTCCGGTCTTCACTCATGAGCTGTGGGACGAATTTGGTAGCAACATGATGCTTTCCAAGACGCTGTGTCAGGACTTCATAACATGATATCCAAGTGAAATGTTACATTATTCCAATGCAATCTCTCTAACAGTCAGTCTTTGATTGGCATGCATAATTTTGTTGATGTTCCTGACAACGGTAGATGTTGAAGGGTGTCCTGAATGATGATAATCTTTAATTTCCATCTAGCCATTTTTAACCCTAGGACTCACTCTGGGGTCATAGGTGACCCCAATCATCTTTACTATGGATAAAATAATATTTCTATTTCTTGTAAAAATCCAGAATTTTATGACTTTTACCACACAGTATTGTAGTTCTCTCACAAACATTTTTAGAGCGCTTGACGCAACATTTAAATCAATAATTAACAAAAACTACTGTTGGGGTCAATTATGACCCCAGATAGATTATATGTAACATTCATAGAATGTATAGATTATCAACTATCAATCTCTTTCTTAGGTATTTTGAGTTGGTAACACTGAATTCAGGTGTTACTCAGAACTAATCTCAAACTGGAAGTTCGTTTGTACGTTTGTTGTACGTTTGTTGTTGCAGTGTAATTTCAGCATGGATGGAATATGTTTTGCTCCTGGCTGTAGTGTAGAATGAGCTATGGAAGACTTACTTCGTAGCAGTAGTGAGCGAGACAGATGCTCCATTTGCCCCCGATCAAAGGACACAAAATACAGATAAACATGCAAAAAGTTTAACAAATTTGTTTGCAAGGAACATTCTGAAATAGTTACTACTTGCAAAATATGTGCAGATGACTATGGTATGGATTCCGGTTAGAATTATGTTTCCAGTTGAGTTGTTCATCACATTTTCTGTAAATTTGAAGCCATTGTGAAACATTTATGAGTGAAACAAATTATGACTTAGAGTAATAATGTAACTTCTGATATGTAATTACTCTGCCATATGTAATTTAATTCTACTATCTACATACCTGTTAAAAAAGCTGTGAAATGTGTCTAAATAATAAATAAAATGTAAACAAACAGTATTAAACGACAGTACGTTGTTCTCTGAATGATTAGTACACACAGTCAATTATATATTGATTGGGGTCATGTATGACCCCAGATGGAGTACTAGGGAAATTTAAGCAGAGTGAGTCCTAGGGTTAAACCATGTGAACCATTCGTAACACTGAGTTTAGCCCCTGAAGCACTCATCACCATAGGCTTCTTGCCTCATTTGGTGTTTCTCCGTAAATGTTTTCTTGAGTTTCGCACAAAATTTAATGCAGACGTGTTGCTCCTCTAACTCTGCCAATTCAAAATTTGCAAACTGGTTGATACAACGCACTACTCAGCACAGCACTGAACAACTGACAGACATAAAACAATGAAACTTCTGGGAGTTACACATTAAATACAGGAGTGTGCAGGGACACCAACCACATTTCATTCCAACCCACCATTGGCATGAAATTATGAATGTTCTGGAATTTTTTGAACAGACGTTGTACATACCGCCATAGCACTTGGTTCTAAATCACAAAAATAGAATTATCAAAAAATATAGTCAATGGGTCACAGTTCCAAGATGAAGAAAAAAAAATTAATTTCAATGATTAGCTACAAAAACTGCACCAGCAAAAGGGTTAAATTTCGGTTATTATGTATGGCAGTAATTTCCTTTCAAAAAAATCGGTTACACATACCATACATAACAGATCGTGCTACACACACTAAATACTCAAGACCATTTACTCACAAAACTATAATCAATAACCAGTATCCAAATCTTAAAACATGTCACTTAGTAGATTATCATTAAATATATCACTCAGTTTGAAGCTAAACTAGCAGCTTTTTATGCAGGTTGCATCTTCATTCATCGCACACTACTAAATATACTGTAGTAGGCTTCTGCATCTATACACTTACTTTGCAAGACACTGTGGAGTACATAATAGAATGTACTTCCCGTTCTATGTCATCAGCGCCCTTTCTCCAGATTGTGCTACCGAAGTGTGAGCAATTATTCTTGTTAACACAAAAAGTAAACACCATATAACTGCAGCCACAGTAATAAAAAATTTCATATAATATCTCCACTATGTAAATAGTACTAATAAAATAGTGGATGCCATTAAAATGGCTGGTTGAATGAAGAAATAGTAAGATGAGCCAGTCACTCAAAAAGACATTAAAACCATTGTCCAACTAAATTGGGGCAGAGTCCTGATGCCACACAAAATATCAATAATTTCCGTAACATTGTTTTGTCATTTCCTAAAATTGAGGGCAGGCCTCTCAGTAGGTCAAAGTCTTCCCTGTACAAAACACATGATGTGAAGACATGGTGCACCATGAGTCTGATGCTGCGAACACTGCATTCTGGTGGATCTTTCTATCATTGGGCAGCATCTGATATGAAAGCCCATGAGGACCACTTCATCCCTTCTTGGACGAAAGGAGGTGTGCCACGTTCAAATAGTTTGACCTACCGCAGCTTTTTGTTGGCCATTCCAGCCACTGTCTTTCCCACTCAGCCAACACTCTTTGTTACTCAAGACATGATAGAATGTAGGTGGACATTAAGGTGAACAGTGGTATTTTCTTGGCAGACTGCTTTTGCTACTCTGTCAGCTTTCTCATTCTCCTTGATTCTCATGTGTCCAGGGGACCCACCAGAAGGCCAACAATAAGGGGCAGTCAGATGGAAATGAGACAGATGGGAAAAAGTAATCACCATAACTGTTAATAGGTTTATTCCACTGTCTGACAATCATTGCTTTCATGGAAAAATGTTTGCAGTTGGCTACAGAACCATGGTTGCACCACAGTGTGCACCTCTTTGTCCAAAGCAAACTGATAGCCACAAATGCCTTTCTTCAGGGCTCCAAAAATATGGAAATCATTTGGGGAGAGATCATCACTTTATGGAGGATGTGTAATAGCTTCCCAGCAAAACTTCTAAAACATACTGAAAACAACCTTGGCAACATGTGAGCAGGCATTTTGTTGGCATGTTGTTTCAATTATGCTGATTAAGTTTCGTTTGGAATCTCTTACACATCCTCTATACAGTCCTGATCTCTCCCCATGTGATTTCCATATTTTTGATTCCCTGAAGAAAGACATTTGTGGTGTCAATTTGCTTTGGATGAAGAGGTGGACAATTGTGTACAGGCATGCTTCTGTAGGCAACTGAAAACATTATTCCATGAAGGCACTTACCATATTGTCTCACTGTGGGATAAATGTGTTAATAGTTATGGTGATTACTTTTGAAATAATAAACAGTTTACTTACTTTTTAGGATTCCATACCTTAGGTGGTAAAAAGAGAACCCTTATAGGATCACTTTGTTGTCCATATATCTGACTGTCTGTCTATCTAACCTTTTTCTTGTGAATGGGTGTAGGTATCAAGTTGAAATTTATGTCACATGCTAAGGCCCACAGTCTCTTGGTAGTGTGAAAAATTTAAGCTTCTAAGTCAATCAAAAAAATACAGGCATTTATGTCATATATTTCAAGACTCACAAACTCAATTTTAAAAGCATATAGTGTGTTCCCCATTGACCTAGAATCATGAAATTATGCAAGAAGCACGATTTCACAGTACAAGTAAATGAAAAAGCCAGAAAACGGTTAATTTGTAATTATATCACATAAAAATGAATTTTTGTGATTTGTTGGACATCTGTCTGGGAGTGTAAATAATTTAAGCTTCAAAGTCAATGAGATAAAAAATGTGGCCATACACACAGTATAACATATTTTGATGCCCACAAACCCACTCATCAAAACTTACAGATGGACTTTCTATAGACATGTCAGCCTGGGTGGTTGAGCGATAAAGCACATGCCTGGAAATTGATAGGTCTTGGGATTGAATCTCACTCATACCACAGCTTTTTCAGTTTTTCTTTTAACCTAGACTTCATCTCTCAACAATGCGAGGAGTTACCAGAAACAACACATGGTTCAAATTCCACTTTCACAGTATGTCCCCCTCTCCCAGTTGGATAACTGGGGTACATTGGGGACATACAAGCCACCACAGTGTCATCCAATAGAAAGCTCGTACCAGGCCATTGAGCCACACAAAATCATTATTATTATCTATATACATAATTAAGTTTGTCTTAAACCCTCAAAGCATGAGTCCTGCTTGTGCTTGTCAGTTACATTTCCAACTATCTTGTTTTCATTTGACTGCCCATTATATTTGATGTGCATATGCAAAAGGTGAATAGTGTCCTGGAACATCTGACTATCCTATCTGCTGGGAACATATGCTGAATAGCCTATAAAGCACTAAGAGATACTGTGCAGACAAGGAATATCCTCCTCCAAGAAGTCTTGTGCACCAGTGTGTTCTTGACTGACCACAGCTCTGCATAGTACATAGAGAAGTGGCTTGGTATACATATTTTAATGATACAATGAGGGAAGATAATGGAACACCCAACATTATCCCCTTGCTTTCATCCACCAGTAAAAACCCAATGTGCTCACTACACTCTGATAAAATGCTGTTAAAAACACTTTTTAAAGCTATAGGCAGAGTGCTGATCTCGTTGTGCTCTGCTATGTCCAAGTTAAGAGTATGCCTGCCAACCATCCATGGAGGGTATTTGCTCAATCCCTGTTTAAGAACTGATATGTCTGCTACATCAAGTTGCTCAAGATAGTCCTTCGCACAAACAGAAAAAGGCTTAGTTGCCTGGAAATGGGTAAACCTTGACCAGATGGATTGTTCAGCCCAGATACCAGCAACAGCATGTTTGGAGATGGACCTCACTTTGTATACTAGTCATACCATGAGGAGAAGCAAGCTCACCACACACAGCTAGAAATGGGACTGGTGTGGTAGGCTCTTGTGACCATTCTAATGCTTGCATGATAGACTACATCCAATATCTTTAAATGGGAAGGTCTGTCTGAGCCATACATTGTGCTGCCTTAGTCAAATCCAGTGCACACATAGGTTCTATAGAAAGTGAGCAGCCAGGTCTCATGGGCTCCCCAAATCTTATCGCTGACATTGTTTAGTGCCATCAGACATACACATTTTAGATCACTGAGATGTAGCAATCATGTTAACCTCTGCTTAAAGATGAAGTATGTGACACAGAAAGTGGATTCTTCCCATTTGTTACATTTTTTTCTACTCCTATAAATAACCATTTTTTCCCACTACATTCATCTGTTGGTATGTAACACTCACATAAATATCTCAAGTTCTTATTTAGACATGATTTCACTGGAATTTTACACTGATGTAATCAGTTTTCATTAGGGCACTCATAATTAAAAAACACTATTAACTGGTATTAGTACTGGCAGTCCTACTTCCCTGTTAAGAATATTGAATTATAAGAAACTAATTAACTGAGGAGGTAATTAGCATTCAGGTTCTTAAGAAGTCCCTTTTTCCATCACAAATGTTGTCATAATCATGGTTAGATGTTGAACTTTGACTACATATTTTTGTCGCTTCAGTCTTTCTGTACAAAATTACATACAGCATTGATTAGTTAACTCACCAATTAATAATTTCACAGTTTACTTTAATTTGCAATATGACATTCATACATGTAAATATGGGGATCCACATGGTGTAAGAACAATTGTGTCCATGTATTTTCCTAAATTTAAGACCAGCAATATTTTCTATATGCAAAAATCACATTAGTTTTTGTAGTTCATACGAAACAGTAAAATACAGTCTAGCCAATTTTCAAAGCATAATGTAGTTCACAAAATAACAGTTTATTCTTACAATCATCTGCAAGTAGTCAAATGTCACACAAAATTGACAGTTTCCAGTTTGAAGGTTTACGAGTAAGACCTGTGTTGGGTATGTTCTCAGTGTTTACTCACACCACAACTACGCAGATCATGTAAGCAAAAATGTGTGCACCAACATTTTCAAAACTCAAGACCTTTTATGTTTCAAGACTTTTGAGTGATTTCAGTAATCTAATTTTAACTGAACTGTGTTATGATTGTTAAGAAGTGTGGAATGTCACTGTCACTGAAACAAGTGATCGTTGGACACCGCATTGTTTATTATGGACTGAATTAAATGGCCTACCAAAGTTTAATCCACTGTAATAAATTACTATAGAATTGTTCTAAGAGTGAACTGTAACTTTTTCATGTAACTTACTTTGTCGCTGTAATTGTAGGTGCTGATCCAGTTCAGTGCACTAATAAATTTTTGGTCACCATTATTAATAATCAAGCTTTGTAAGGAATAGAAGTGTGTTATGCAGTCTAAGTGGTTATGTCATATATATTTTTGATCAAACACAATCCCGTACTCATTTAGACTTTCAGCAGTGTGGCGATCAAGAGTGGTGTTACCAAAGAGATACAGTGTGGTGATCGCCAAAGAGATACTACAAAAACTAGGCCAGTATCACTACAGGCTCAAGAACAGCACTTAGGTCTTAAAACCCAAGATGTTGCCCCTCAGTCAGCGTTCTGAGAAGGTAAAGGACTGCTGTGGATGATTAAAATACACGAAAACAGTTTTTTGCACAGAGAACTTAAAACAAACTTTATCAGCCCAATCCTGCAGCCTCTTAAAGGTCAACTGTAGTCTAATCTTGTCTTTGTGGTCACTACAAGATGATTGATTATTAACACTTTACTTAAACAGAACATGAAAAGTAAGGAAAATGTAACTGTAGATCAGAGGGCAAGTAACAAGTACTTAGTAATACTGTTTGTAATGATGCTAGAGTTATTAAATTAAAGAAATGACTTTAGGCTGATATAGCACCCCTGAATATGGCTATTAAATAAGAATGTAAAGAAAGATAGGATGTTACTCCTCATTAGTAAGTACAACATGATTTCAGATTACCTGAGAGGTCAGTATGAAACTTTCATTTCTGAGACTGTTATCACTATCCATAAGTGGGCAAAGTTCAGGAGTACTGAACAAAACACCACATACAGGTGCTGATCAATGTTCTGTGGAATAAGAAAGAACTGCTGTGGTTCAACAGCTTTGTTAGGAAGCTGCTCCACAACCAAGCAGAAGTTAACTGCAAATTTTAAAAAAACCTCATAGAAACTGGATGGAGGGATGGACTTGTTGGGTGCTAAATGACTTGTTGATCAGCATTCTTTCACAAGATTGTAATACTGGAAACTGAGGAACACCGTTATGAAAATTAAAAGCAAAGGTCATAAAACAATAGCCATAGCAATAGTAAATGTCACATACAAGTTGAAGTAAATCTAGTCATATTTTTATCACATGTAAAAATAATTAACAAAACAGTGGAGGTTAGTGAGAAGGGTGGCTGATCATGCAACTAAATGAATGAGCCAGCCTCTATAAAACACATTAAAACCTCTGTCCAATTAAACTGGGCGGGAGTTCTGATGCCTCACGAAATGTCAACATTTGTTGTGCCATCGCCTAAAATGGAGGGTCTAATGGCTTTTGATGACAATTTAAGTGTGAAGTAGATACTCAGACTTCCACTTCTTTTATGAGATGACTTACCTGAGATGCTCGGCCGACCTTCTTTGCTGGCTAGCCTGCTGCTGCAAACTCTCTTTCTCTTTTTCTCCAAACCATGCTGATAGGTACAGGAATTTCTTAAGACTCTTTCTACTTATAAAAATAAGTAGACATACTAATTTTCATTTGTTTCAATTATCGACGTGTATTTAAACTTCAGACATGTTACAAATCTCACTCTTCACATAAATACATACTCCGTAGTAAGTCTCTTGTGTCTCCAAACATCAGAAACAAAATAATTTACATGCAAGAGAAAGGTGGCTTATACACCCTGTCCATTCTCAACATAAATCAGAAACACGTCTTCCCTTCAACAAGGCTAAGACAAGAGTTTTTCTCAATAGTACCTTCTCAACTGTTCTCATTATTATAACAATTGTCACTGACACAATTAGCATAGAACAACATAGAAGCTCCATGATCCTTCCGTACACTTTCACTAAGACTTCCATGGATTGCCCGACAAGTACTTTTCGTTGTTGTTTGACCACCATGTCTACATTTTTCTCGCGACTGAATTTCAAACCTGCACACAAAAATGTCATGCGCAGTAGGTAGGATTCTATCATCCTGCACACTTCCAAAATATCATGTGTTCGAGATGGTAGAAGGCTGAGTGGTTCTACAATTTACACTGAAATTCTCGAATCACTACAAGGGTAAGTAAGTGCCTTACCAAAGGCTTCCCTCCTATCAGCATACAATACACGTGGCATTAAAACATTGTGCACCAGACGTTTGATGCTGCACACACTGCATGAACAGGGAGAGCCACATGTGAAGCGTTCAGTGAATTTGAAAATAAACTTCTTCATGTTGATCCGACAAAATCATAAGAACTTTTGATCTTATGTTAAATCAGTAAACAGATCAAAGCCTTCTATCCAGGCATTCTGTGACCATAGTAACATAAAAATGGAGGACGACACAGAGAAAGCCAAAATATTAAATTCCTTTCTCCAAAATACTTTCACTGAGATTTTCCCTTTATACTGTCACATGAAAGTCAAAATGGCACATACCAAAATAAGTGACTACAGGATAGGACATCAACATCATTCAACAGAGGAAAGGTAACTGGGCCTGATGGGATAACTACAGGATACTGCATAGAATGTGCAAGAGCACTTATTCCTCTTCTAGCACCAGTGCACTGTAGGAGCAAAGCATTTCCCGCTATTCTAGAACACTTCTATTTTCAAGAATGTTCTCCAAACAAATGCACTAAACTATTAGTCTACATTACTGACATAAGTCAGTTCTGGAATTTTGTAATACATTTTATGCCCACATATTATGGCATTCTGGGAGATATCTCCTCTGTAGAAATCAACATAGATTCAGCTAACAATTGTGTGAAACCCAGCTCATTCTTCTCATCCATGAGACCCATAAGACAGCAGATACTGGGGCCCAGGTTGATGCTGTGTTCCTTGGCTTCCAGGAGGCTTTCAGTACAGTTACACAGTCACCTAATGAAAAAATGCAAGCATACAGAATATCAGAACAGCTTTGTGACTGGGTGAACAGTAACTAGCAAACTCAGCACAGCTTGTCATCCATAACAGGGGGTAATCTTAAGACGCAAAAGTTCACTATGTGATCAAAAGTATTCGGACACCTGGCTGAAAATGACTTACAAGACAAGTTCATGCCACCCTCCATTGGTAATACTGGAATTCAGTATGGTGTTCGCCCACCCTTAGCCTTGATGACAGCTTCCACTCTCACAGGCATAAGTTCAAACAGGTGCTGCAGGGTTCCTTGGGGAATGACAGCCCATTCTCCATGGAGTGTTGCACTGAGGAGAGGTATCGTTGTCTGTTGGTGAGGCCTGGCATGAAGTCAGCATTACAAAACATTCCAAAGGTGTTCAATAGGATTCAGATCAGGACTCTGTGCAGGCCAGTCCATTACATGGATGTTATTGTCATGTAACCACTCTGCCACAGGCCGTGCATTATGAACAGGTGCTCAATCGTGTTGAAAGATGCAATTGCCATCCCCGAATTGCTCTTCAACAGTGGGAAGCAAGAAGGTGTTTAAAACTTCAATGCAGGTCTGTGCTCTGATAGTGCCAAAACAAGGGGTGCAAGCCCCCTCCACGAAAAACATGACCACACCATAACACCACCGCCTCAGAATTTTACTGTTGGCACTACACACGCCGGCAGATGACTTTCACCAGGCATTTGCCATACCCACACCCTGCCATCGGATTGCCACATTGTGTACCGTGATTCGTCACTCCACATAATGTTATTCCACTGTTCAATCGTCCAATGTTTATGCTCCTTACACTAAGCAAGGCATTGTATGGCATTTACCGGTGTGATGTGTGAAATCCAAGTTTTCTCACCTCCTGCCGAACTGTTATAGTCCTTGCAGTGGATCCTGATGCAGTTTGGAATTCCCGTTACACATTACGACCCTCTTCAGCTGTCAGCGGTGTCCGTCAGTCAACAGACGAAGTCGGCCTGTATGCTTTTGTGCTGTACATTATAACAATGCAGCCTCCCCTAAGATTATTATGAAGTGTCTGATACCACCTTTTTTATATGCATCCAGGTTGTTATCAGACAATTAACTGCTTCCTAAGGCCTTGTATGTGCACCTATATAGGTATGAATTAATCCAATTTGCTAAAACACCAAATAGTCTTTGTAAAAACATACAGAATATTCTGGAAGGACATACATTATCAACATTGTCAATAGATTGTTGTTGTTAACAAAATTATGTACAAACGCTAAATTAAATATCTAATTGAGAAATTGTAGCAATAAGTGTTTAACAATAAACAACTAGAGACTGCAGAGATGTTAGCATGAAACATCAATGCTTCTAATTAAGAAAATGGTAATCTAAAACCCCAGTAACAGAAAACCTCACTATCTTGAGAAACAGCTTAAAAGTTATTACCAAGCGATGTATTTTCATTTGTTATCTATTTTATGTCCTCCTATGTCATAAATATTCTTTGTAATTACATTTCTAATTAACTCTGCAGTTGTTTACATCACACAACTTCTCGAATTCCAGAATTTGAGGCCTTATTTGTGAATTTTAAATATGTAATTGGATAAAGCATGAGTTCTGTACTGTCATTGAATGTTAGTAACCAAATCCAAACTGTAATTAATTATGTAACTAAAATAATACAAGAGACATTATTGTAATTAAAGTTCAGATTGATTTTCTTATGGAACACTACAGATAATACTACAAAAATTATGTCATTCGATATTGTATTTTATACCTTATTCGGCTGTAACATCAGTTTTCTTAAGCTTTGTAAATTTTAATTGTAACATCAAAATTGAACAAAATTAATAATGTGTTATTTTGAAATGTATAGTTAAAATTCTATATAAAGTGATGCAGCAATGCTGCGAGAGGTCGGTCAGTCAGTGTTTTGTTTATGTGTGGTGTGTGCAGTTTGGTTGTTAACTAATGTAAATAAATTTTGTGAAGCTTGAAACTGTAGTGTTCAATCATCAATTAACCTCAGACAAACGAAATTGAAGTTAAGTGTTAATGATCCGAGGAGAAAGTTACAATGTGACCCTTCACTTTTTCACTTCACTATCACATTGGAAACAGTGGACCTAGGGCTGTTTAGGAGTGTGGAAATCTTGCATACAGATGTATGACACAAGTGACACCCAGTCACCTGGCTACATTCAAAGCCCGTGATTTGCACGGAGCACCCCATTCTGCTCTCTCACGTTGTCAAATGACTGCTGAGGTCGCTGATATGGAATACCTGGCCGTAGGTGTCAGCACAATGCACCTAATATGAAAAACGTATGTTTTGGGGTATGTCCAGATACTTTTGATCACATAGAGTAACTTCAGGGGTACGGTACTCCAAGGAAGTGTTATAGCACCATTAGTTTTCACAGTATATACGAATGACCTAGTGGATGATGTCAGAAGTTTCATGACGCTTTTTGCGGATGATGGTGTTATATGTAGAGATGTTGCAACACTAAAATACTATACTGAAATGCAAGAAGATCTGCAGAGAATTGACACTTGGTGCATGGGTTGTCATTGACACTCAAAATAAACAAATGAAACATACTACAGATAAACAGTAACAAAGAGGTATTTCAGTGTGATTACATAATTGCAGAACAGTCACTGGAAAGAGTCACATCCATTAAATGCCTTGTAGTTTCCGTATGGAGTGATCTGAAGTGGAACAACCACGTAAAACTAATCACAGATAAGGCAGATGCCAGACTGAGATTCATTGAAATAATTCTCAGGAAGTGTAGTCCATCCACAAGGAAAGCACCTTACAAAACTCAAGTTTAACCAATACTTGAATATTCCTGGTCAGTCTGGGATCAGTATCAGGCAGGATTGATAAATAAAATAGAGAAGATCCAAGCAAGAGTAATTTCTGTCATCACAAGTTCATTTAGTAAGCACGGAACCATTAGAGGTATGCTCATCAATCTCCGGTGGCAGATACTAAAGGGAGCAGCTGTGTATCAGGTGTGGTTTACTGTTAAAATTTTGAGAGTACACACTCTTGGAAGAGCCAGTCGATATATCGTTCCTTCTTACTCATATCCCACAGAAAGGGCATGAAGGTAAGATTTGAGCTCACACATGTGGTTATCGACAATTGTTCTTCCCGTAGACCATTTGTGACTGGAACAAGGATTGTAGTACATAAAGGATCCTCTGTCAGATCCAGAAGACAACTACAAGAATATGGATCTATCAACACTCGTGTATTTAATAACTTACAAATTTGAATACTGTTTAGTAACAGCTGAAACCTGACTGCCAACAATAGTTTAGTCAAAATACACACATCGAAAAAGTTTTGCATCAACCTGTTCCCAGAACTCCTGAAGATAGACGTTGACAGTGGATGCTGTATCACAGACACAGTCCCTTTGACTGTTCAGAGATGTCACTAAATTTGCCCAAAGATCTAAACAAACATGCATGAGCAGTGCCTATTAGACGGAGGGGATCTGACAGCCAATCAGTTCCAGTCATTCCACCAGGAAGGAGGTACACGACTCGTGTTGCCTGTAGTTCAACCATGCCTAGACGGTCAATACCATGCTTCGATAATGTCCTCATTGTTACTTTGTGCCAGGAAGAGCTCTCAACAAGGGAAATGTCCAGGCACCTTGGAGTGAACCAAAGCGATGTTGTTCAGACATGGAGGAGATACAGAAACTTTCAATGACATGCCTCGCTCAGGCTGCCCAAGGGCTACTACTGCAGTAGATGACCGCTACCTACAGATTATGGCTCGGAGGAACCCTGACAGCAACGCCATTATGTTGAATAACACATTTCATGCAGCCACAGGAGACATGTTATGACTCAAACTGTGCGCAATAGGCTGCTTGATGCGCAACTTCACTCCCGACGTCCATCTTTGCAACCACGACATCATGCATTGCGGTACAGATGGGCCCAACAACATGCCGAATGGACTGCTCAGGGTTGGCATCACTTTCTCTTCACTGATGAGTGTCACATATTCCTTCAACCAGACAGTTGTCGGACCACGTATTTGGAGGCAACCTGGTCAGGCCGAACACTTTAGACACACTGTCCAGTGAGTGCAGCAAGGTGGAGGTTCCCTGATGTTTTGGGGAAGCATTATGTGAGGCCGATATAAGCCGCTGGTAGTAATGGAAGGCACCGTTAACAGCTGTACGATACATGAATGCCATCCTCTGACCAATAGTGCAACCATATCGGCAGCATACTGGCAAGACATTCGTCTTCAAGATGACAATTCATGCACCCACTGTGCACATCTTGTGAATGACTTCCTTCTGGATGACATCGCTCAACTAGAGTGGCCAGCATGTTCTCCAGACATGAACCCTATCGGACATGCCTGGGATAGATTGAAAAGAACTGCTTATGGACAACGTGATCCACCAACCTCTCTGAGGGATCTAAGCCGAATCGCCATTGAGGACTGGGAACGAGGTGATGCAAAATTTTTTTTATGTGTGTATGTTTCTCCGTATCCACCCTTGATACACTTATTTTACCAGCAGTGACTACTTACAGTAAGGAAATGCCTTATTTGAATGAAATGAACTGGCAGACTGCTGAATATATACGAAAGCTATCCTGAGAAAGTCAACTAACAAAGCTTCAATAACCAGCTTTAAATGACAACTCTAGGAATGTGTTACGAACCCCTATGTATTGCTCACCTGGGGGTTGTGAAGATAAGATTAGAATAATCACCGCACACACAGAGGCATTTTAAAGTTATTCTTCCTGTGCTCCATAAGAGAATGGACTGGGAAGAAATCCTAATAATTGATACACTGAGATGTACCCTCTGCCATGCACTTCATGGTGGTTTGCAGAATATAGATGTAGAAATAGGAGCACCAGGATAAGGTAAGACACCTGACATTGATCTGCTCATACCAAGATCATAACCCTGTTTCATAATACTTTTGCACAGAATGTCATAATCAGAAGTGCCCTTATGATAACAAAGGATTCCTTTCATGCAGATTAAATCATGATCTGTTGATTTTTCAGCTACCCGGATACTCCTACTACTACAACTGCATACGCTATATCAGGTATAGTTCCACACATCAGAACTCCCATTACTTGCCTGTAAGGGAATACAATGTTAGGTGATCCTCCTCCTGTATCTCTGTCCTTAATGAATGGAGTTGCTACAGGGTCATAAAACTTTTTTACACAACTGACTGATTTGCATACCACATTCCTTATGGTGGGTTTCCAGTCCCAAGTAAAATGACACTGGCTTTGAAGTAATCTGTAATCTTTCTTCAGATCACTTATGAAATTCATACTCACAGTAAAGAATGGCTCACCTTCATTTCTTGGAAATACCAATTCAATTATGTTGTTGCTGAATTTTTTTATTCAGACATTGAGAAGCTTATTTTAGTTCTTAAATAACATACATGTATCTTATTAGTGCCATGATTAAATTTCTCAGGTTGTTTCAGCTAAACTGTTTCTTCCAAGTCACCAAAAAAAAAAAAAAAAAAAAAAAAAAAAAAAAAAAAAAAAAAAAAAAAAGGCAATACACATGTCTATGTGGGCAAGTTTCATTTGTAGCAACATTTAATAGTGTTTGTATGTGCAAGGAGCAGTTCGAAACCTTTTTCCACACAAGCGACTCATTCACCCTTTTCCCCCACCCCTCCCTCTTTTTCCTTATAAATTTTCACGATGACAATTTTTGCAACTAATTATGGTACATCGGTATACTGAGAACCTCAAATGGCCTTTACTAATTGTGACAGTTCCTGTACAGATACCTTATAGTTGTGGTGCCTCTGGTTCCCAAAGTGATGGATTGTGACATATGTTTAACGCCCATGTGTCACAGGACTAAAATTCTTTTCATAATTAACACATTTCTGGTGTGAAAAAGACTTTTAGATACCAGTCTAGCCTTAAATTGTCAGATGACCATCAGCATTACTTTTTATTTTGCAAGCTCATTTACACAAATGACACTTTCTCCTGGAAGATCTAAAATTCAAGTCTCATTTTCTTTTAGTGCTTTTATTTCTTAATCTATTGCTGTCTTTCCACTTACCTTCTTGATCTTTGAAAGCACAAGCTACATAATCTTCAGGTCTTATTGGACGATAGAATGTTTCTCAGTCACATATGTATATTTTACTAAATTCTTTTCTCATAGAATCTTCATCAGTAATTTTGCAGTTCAGTATTAGCTCAGTCTTATCTTCAGTTTGAGTTGCCGAGTCTTTAAATGCTTGTTAGTGGAAGAGCTTCATCTTTCTTCTAGAGTAATTTTTTTAAAGTGACAACTTTTGGCCAAACATCATAGCCTTCCCTGACATAGCCAATCACAATTCTTTCATAGCTGTCTCATCTGTCTTCTTTCCCCTTTGCAAACAGATACTTTGTCTTATATTTCTTGCCATATCACAATTCATATGGATGTCTTGTACAATTTAAAACATGTGGCTGAATTTCAGCCAAAAGATACTGTGGAATATTGCTGTAGAATCCATCATGACTGTTTCCACAATGGTATGATTCTTCCACTGTTGCCATTTTTCTGTTGTGTGTAGGGCATAGATGAACTATGCCCTCCTTATGAAGAATTTCTCTACACTTTTTCTTGTCAAACTCTCTTCTGTTATTGCTCAGAGGAATGTTAAACACAATGTTGACCAGCCAAACCTATATTCCCCTCTGATGGAATGAATATATCAAAATTTTGTATAATCTTTAAAAAGAATGATTAGTACACAGATAAACAACTGTGTAAAGTAAAACAAACATCTGCAAAAATCAACTCTATTGGCTTGGTAGCCACATTTCTTCAGGTGAAAGGAGTCTGATTCACTTTGCTGTTCAGCTCCACATGACAATTATTTTGATGTCCAAATCTTTTATGATGCAACTTATGTCTTGATTGATTGCATTTACTACAAGATGAAATTGAGGTTTAACACTTATTACAGGTAATTTGATAAGCTTCCAAAACTATATTACACCTTTACCGGTACAATATTTGAATGAATTTTAAGCCTACATTTTTCATCTCACTATAAAAATTCAATATCTGAATTTTAATAGAGAGCAGCAAGAAGAGAAAATAAAATCCTTTAAGATTTTGGTACACACCATATATTCCACATACCAGTATATGCCAATTTACGTATACCGTTGTTTCAGTATCTGTAGCTCCTTTATCCCTTGCTTCAATAGTAGTTCCATCCATAGTTGTCCCAGTATGTGGAGGCAAAAATGGCCCAAATGCATTAAAATTTCTTTTGACACTGGTAATGTGACTTGTTGCTCCATTATGCACATACTGGCCTTCTTTATTGAAGTCAAATACAACCCAATTAATATTACAGCAAGCAGCCCCCTATACTATTTTTAACTTAAGAATTAGTTTTTGGTGGCCTTTCAATTCCTACCCACTTTCAACATATTTTTATTGCAAGAGTTGTTTTTTTAACAGTAACTGCTGATTATTTTATTCTTCAGCTTGAATTCTGTAGAACAATATATCTGTTCTTTGAAACAAAATGTGCTTGAAAATACGCTTATTTTTTTATATTTGATAAAGCCCTTTCATAAGCTCACAATTGAATCACTTTTAGACATAAGCAGCCAAATGGATCTACACATAAAATATTCTTCCAGTAAAATATCCACAGTCCTTAATTCTCAATTATTCGTAACATCCTTGCTCATTTCTTACTTAAAACCATTATCCAAAGTTTTCAGTTTAAATACGTAAGTAACAATATGATCACAGGATTCTTCCCTTAAAATGAAAAAATTCACTGTATCTTCAGAAATACCATCATATTATTCATGCAATTTCATTGAAACTTCTCAAGCAGAAGCAAACCACACTATCTGTTTCAAAGTTTTTCAGCCATTTTTGTCATGAAAACATGTAATGTACTGTTAGCAGCATCAGACACACTTCCAGAGTAATTTTATGTGGCATTTTTTCAGCTAAACTTGCATCTTATGCAATCAACTCTATTGGCTTGGTAGCCACATTTTTTGACAGCATTCATATCTTCACTAACCTACATGCAATGTCAAATCCTCTTGCAATATCTCTGAAGCACACATTTACCTTGTAATTTCGAGATGACACAGAAATGGATGTAACAAGGCTATCACCAAAAATGCAGCTTTATCACAAATTATGAAAAGGGAACTTTCTTTTGACTTCGTAAATCGCAGACACTTACATTTTAAATCAGTATGTGACAGGGTCTATAATCTGTTATAACATTTGCACAGGGACCAAGAGGTTTCTTGTGAATAATGTCTTAAACACTTACCTGGCAAGGCACAGAAAAAAATAAAATAAAAAAGAAGAAAAAGTAGTAGCTGCAGAATACAAAGTAGACCAGATGGACAGAATTCGCAATCTCACAAATAGAGTTTTAAATTTAATCCTAAGTATGGTCCCAACATCTGTTGATCTTATGGTGAACCTGATAATCTATCTCTGTAGCCCCACACCCTATACATAAATATTCACATTATTATGTTTGCTCTGCTCTCCAATTCTCATTTGTTATTTAGGATTGACAACATAATTTGGTGCGTACATCAGGAACAAAGTAATAATACTTCATAATCAGAGGTGTATCAGCAGTTCTGTGTGTGTGTTGCACTTAGTATCCGTTCTTTATGTTCCGATTCCAGTTCCATACTAATTACAAGCTTTACAGCTGTCAAATGACGCTATTGTCACTAACCCATGTGCAGAAATTTTGTGAATTAACATTAATAAATATGATTTTAAATATTAATTAACATTTAATACAAAAAGGGGGTTTATTATTTTTCATAGGAAGTATAGGATGCTGAGACTTGGTTAAAAACAATTCATATCTATGAGACTATTGTTTAAAGCAGAGTGTATGTCTGATCTACTTCCAAACCTCTGGATTTACTTCAGCCAAATTGGCACAGAAACAGCAGGCTTCCCAAGTATCAACACTGTGCTACTCATCACAAAGATTTTAAACAAATTAAGTATTAGTTCAATTTCAAAAAAAGGTTGGAAAAGTTAATGACTATGTTTGTGCTGGAAGAGTATTCCTGTAATTAGCCAAACGAAATAGGTAAACTAGGTTCTAGACGGGACTTCGACATACTATTCATTTTTCATATCGTATCAAGAACATATTACTATCAAATTCCAGCACAGAGTCTAAAAATCTGCACCTCCTGATTTTCTGAATTATCATCCACCTTGCACTGACTGAGAAATACTAAGTATACTGGCAGTTATCCATTACAGTACCACAATTCCCATGTGCAATAACCACACTTTATGATTATATTGACAGTATTTTCCTGATGCCTTATGATGGTCTAAAAGATAACTACAAATACTAATTTGAGAAATACTAAGTATACTGGCAGTTATTCATTACAGTACCACAATTCCCATGTGCAATAACCACACTTTATGATTATATTGACAGTATTTTCCTGATGCCTTATGATGGTCTAAAAGATAACTACAAATACTAATTGGCAAGTCCAGCTTTATAACAACAGCACATGTATGTAAAACCAGAATCATATTATTTTTACATAAAACATATTATGTATGTCAAGTGTGACAATCACTGATATTTGGGAAACATGTTATTTCATTAAAAATGGCAGGTTTTCAAATGTAATACAGTCAGCTCGCACCAAATTGAAAAGTTTAACTGAATTCAATTTGTCTGGCTTCTCAGTCAAAACCCACACCTACTTCAGGAATGCCATATTATTAAAAAACAATCCTGTGCCCTATTAAGTAATTCCCTCTACAAGTTTACTTTTGTCTGCAAATAAATTCGTATGGAGCTTCAATTTATCTCTTGATGATGGAGACTTTCCTGATAGTTCTTCAAGTGGTTTCAGGTACACAAACCATGGTTCCAGTTGTCAGGATCACATCATCTGAAGTTGTGTTTGAGTGCCTGCCACCTATAGGTTATTGAAACAGCATCAAGTTTCAGTCTTGCTTTGCTGTAGCTGGAGTTGAGAAGAAAGGTTGATGATTTTAGCATTGTTAAACACTCCATGACACACGTTCTGACAATTAATAATTGCTTAGTTGCTTGCTAAGTTCTTTGCTTTAGAGATTGTCATTGGAGACTTCAACATTATTATATTATCAGAAAGTTATTCTGGATGAAACTGTTGTCCATAGTCATGCATTCTGATGGTAACAATGATACTACATAAACAATGACAGAAATCAGTTACGGAACACACACTTTCTTCAGGCAAAATGCAGAAAACTGCAGTCGGATTATTAGTTTTGCCACATCTCACAAACAAACAGAGCAGCTTTTATTAGAAACTGGCAACACTAAGATCACTGTCTGTGTACAAAACACATTATGTCTTCAATGCCAGTTCTGAAAATATTTTACCACAGTGCCTGAAATGCTTTTGTGTGTGTGTGTGATATTGGTTTCATTTGAATTCTTGGGTGTGATGCAGGAATTTTAAATAAAATATGTTTTAACTCAAATGCATTGGGCTTTCATGTGAAACAGAAAATCTTTTGCTACCACTGAAGTATATTCTGGCAAAAATGTGAGCAGAAATTCAACCCATTAAAAATGGGAGATACTTTAAAATTTTCGGTCATGAAATGTGGCGATGTAACAATTGGCATAACGTGGGGTATTTCAGTCACACAATTTAAATGACTGGTTGCTTGTAAAAGTGCAGCACACCTCAGTAGGCTTGGCGGAATAAACATTACAGCAAAATTCTGTAGCTGGTACTTCAGTACAATGTGAGTAAATTACTGACAGTTATTGATCTGGTTTTAAAAATTTAATCCCACAATTTTGATTTACTGATCAATGATATCCTAACTTTGTCTAGGCACATATTCCAGTCCCCCCCCCCCCCCCCCCCAAAAAAAAAAAATCCCTCTGAATGTACACATTATAAAAGCTGCAGCACAAGGAATCAAGTGCTACTGACATATAAACACACTTGCAACAGTGATAAAGTAAAATCAAATGACGGATGCACCAGTAAGATTAATGAAAATGACACTCTAAAAATGTTGCACAGAGGCAGATGAGGAAAAAGTGTGTTATGTGTGGAAGAAACATTCTCCCATTACTACTTTATTTGGGTTTTTCTCCATGCCTCAAGTGCAACTAGATACCTTACACACATTCCATAAGAAAAGAACTATTGACATGCTGAGTTCACCTAAAATTAATATGCGCTGGAAGTGTGAGAAACTGCCACTGTGTGGACATTATGTTTTATCATAAGACATTATAAAGTGATTCATCAATAGTTTTGATTACTCCTCGTTTCTTCTCTCTTTTTTCTATTAATTTACATTCCTGTATGACAAATGTGTTGGAATGCTAACAGAATATAAAAAAAATTTAAGTAATTTTCTAAAACACATACAGGTAGGAAAAACAAGGTTGTTAGGAAAACTCATCCACATAAATTCATTTCATCACACAATTCTGGCTTCATAATTTTACTCTCTGCTTTCAGCAAAAAATTATAAGCTAATTTTGGTATTTTTATAATTCTTAAGTACAATATCATAAATAAAAAACAAAACTCTGTGTACTGACATATATACAATGATTCAACACCAAAACCATGTATCTTCCAAGTGGGTACATTTGTATTTCAACCGAGTTGCACGTGATGGAGTGATCTTGAACCAACCTTGCTTACTTGCTGATGAAAATATTTCATGTGTTATTACCAATCAGGCTGGTGTTTAATAATTAAAACACACATGAAAATTAATCTTAATTGAAAAATTGCTGTTTCAGAGGAAAAATAAAATAAAATAATTGCAAAGTATTGCTGATATTTGAAGATTAATGTTTACAAGAAAATTTTCAGAACTCGCCATAAAATTACAATCAACATGAAAGATAAAGTTTACAAGTGTAGCTGTAAATGCTGATTTCAACAGAACAGAGAAAAGAATGCAGGAATTGTGACAAACACTGGCAACCTATAATTACCATAACATTACTATTCTTATTAATATCATTATTCAGCTAGTCAATTCTAATTCTTTTTTTGTGTAATGCACAAGCTGTAGTGAAAGGCTTCTCAAATGTTTGACTGGAAATGTGAAAACAGCAATGGTGTGTGTGTGTGTGTGTGTGTGTGTGTGTGTGTGTGTGTGTGTCACACACATGAGCATGTAAGCATATGGGCATCCGGACCACCACTCTTTTTTTACATTAAAAATGAGAAACTACACAGAAACATCCCTGATTTGCGAGAATTTTTTGCAATGGAAGAGTGGAAGAGAGAGGGGGAAAGGACAGGGGGGGGGGGGGGGTAGGGAGAGAGAGAGAGAGAGAGAGAGAGAGAGAGAGAGAGAGAGAGAGAGAGAGAGAGAGAGAGAGGGGGGGGGGGGGTGGGGTGGGGTGGGGGGGATACTTTGCAGTTTTTTAGATATTAGATACAAAAAGATGTATCAGAACACAGGCAACATGTGATATTTTACTTATCTCACTTAACTTCCAATATTTTTACAATACACAAAGTGAACTGTATAAACTGCAATGGTTTGCTGTAAAATTACCAATGAAAATAATTTATTTACAACCTTTTTATCAAATATTATAATACGTAATGCAGGTCTATTAAGTGTAATGTTGCAGGTGGTTCTCAATATCTGATCTCTTAACAAATTCATATTCACTTGAACAACCAAAGAAATTTTAGGAAAGGACACACAGCTCCACAATGTAATGTAATTGTTGAACATCACGACAACATGGTTGTAGCTGGTGCATCAGAAAATGAATTTTGTTTTTGCAATTGTTCATTTACATCAACTAGGATTTCGACTAGACCATTATGAAACATTTAATGTAACAACGGAATTGAAAAGCAATGTGTGATTTCATCCTGGCTGCAGGAACCGTTTTAATAATAATAATAATTATTAACTATTTAAACACACAAAACATGAAAAGTGGCTTTTTTTCAGACATTCACCTGAAAAGGAAATGGTAGAGTGAAAAATAATAATAATAATGGACATGCAGATAAAATACTAAGAATGCTGGAATGTATAGTACACACACAAAAATAATTACTACTCTTCATGCATCATAGTTTTCTTTCCGACTCCTTGCAATGCGTTAACAACTGCATAAGATGGGTTTCCAACAGTGAACATAAAACACATCCATTTTAATAATACAGTAGCGCGCAGCTCTGCACATGGCGCACAGTAGGGAGAAAATCCTCTGCTCCTTTACACCTCATTCACAACGTCCACCATATTCAAAATGTTAAAAAACTATCTGAGGAGTTTCATCATGCACTTTTCTGCACCATATTTTACACATTACATAAACCTATCGATCTGATGCCTGATGAAAGAGAAAATGACACTAACATTATGTACGGTGTATGTGACTGTTCCTTTTTACACCAATACGAGAAAGAAACTCAGGTAGAGATGTTTTGTTTTTGTGTGCTTTTTCTTTTACTTCAGTCTCTAATTTGATTTTATTTAGTAAGATACTAAAAAAATCACTTTACTGTATACTGAGATAATGAAACCACAATGGTACATTTTCCCTTGATACTGTGATACAATTAGAAAAGTTTACTTATGATTTGTGACTGGAACACTGTCTTACTATGAGTTTCAATAAAATTATTAGAAAATATTATACTTGTGTCACTTTTCTTCTCCAATTTTCGTTTTTTTTGCAGGAGGTTCTTCAAGACTGCTAGTCGTCTCATCTCCTTCCTCTGTATCTGCTTTAGAAATGCTTCCTCTCTTGTTGTTACAAGCTACAATTGCTGTTGCAATTGCAGCAGAATCGTTCGTGCCTGAATCTGTGGTAGCAACCGAGTCATTGGTTGTTTCATCACAAAGAGGTCCTACAGTTGGTGTTGAGGGTTTGTCTAGTGAGTCTTCTGTGAACGATGTAGTAGTATCATCCAGTGCATCAGCAGGCCCAGTTAAGTTTTTTCCGTTAGTCGAGTCTTGCGTGCTTTCATCAGAACTATTTTCCGGGTCCTGAAACGTATACATCACATTAGATTTCTTTACCTTGGCAATTTTTCCACCTCAAAACATATATGACACACACACACACACACACACACACACACACACAAAAACTGTGTGTACTGAATGTTCTCACACGTCCAGTAAAAAGCGTTTTTTTTTCTT
Source organism: Schistocerca nitens (assembly GCF_023898315.1). Lineage (NCBI taxonomy): Eukaryota > Metazoa > Arthropoda > Insecta > Orthoptera > Acrididae > Schistocerca > Schistocerca nitens. The sequence continues at coordinate 554,537,609 of NC_064615.1, read as the reverse complement.
TTTTTTTTTGGCAATGCTCCTTTGTACAACACAACACAAAATAATTAATTATCTGCAAGTCTGTGCAACAGAGATGACTGAATCCGTAAAACAACTATGTAAATAGGTCAGCAATTTTACAGTTAAATCTATACATTCAATGCATATTTCTTTCCCCTATTGGCATTTCAAGCAAACACTGCACATCTCCCAAGTCAGAGGTCAGCATGAGGAAAATAATATCACAAAAAAGTCACACATTTTATGTGAAATAACAGTATCCAACTAGGAACTAATTTTGTATTATCCTAAGCAATCAATAAACTGTGGTGAAACTGAATTATTATGCAACTAAAGTAAAGGTGTCAAGGTTGTTAAACATTTTTATGTGTGATTTTAAACCATTATCTCTCCTATGAGAAAGGCTGTATTTTCTGATTTCTGCCAACACAGTTCTCTACGATGAAGATGCTAATAATGTGGCATCAAAAATATACATACATTTGGGTGATAGAGTAATGTCGCCAGTAGTCAATGGATGGCAGGGCAATGCTCTTTTACCTGTGAAACTGCAGCTCTTAAGCACATGGCCGAGTTACCGCCAGTGCGGACACTCGTGGTCTGTTGGTGTGTACTCGAGTTCCTGGTTTGAAAGGTTAACACAATCTCTCCAAGGAAAATTTCAACTTGTCAGCACAAATAATCTGCATAAGATGAAACTGAATTATCAGTGGGGGTGTTGTAATATTACATAATGAAACGTTTACAATGCTTTACAGTTGTTCACTCTTACCCTGCCCACAGGAGGGGGAAAATCCATGCACCCTCCTAACACAGCCAACTGTAACTGTAACAACAAAGGGAGAGATGAATTATGTAGCTCATATCAGTACCAAGCTGCCAATACAATACACTGGTACTTTCAATACCAGAGTGGTGGGAAGCAAGATTTTATTGTGACAAAAAAAAAAAAAAAAAAAAAAAAAAAAAAAAAAAAAAAAGACTATGTGACTTACCAAACGAAAGCGCTGGCACATCGATAGACACACAAACAAACAAACACAAACATACACACAAAATTCAAGCTTTTGCAACAAACTGGTGCCTCATCAGGAAAGAGGGAAGGAGGGGGAAAGACTAAAGGATGTGGGTTTTAAGGGAGAGGGTAAGGAGTCATTCCAATCCCGGGAGCGGAAAGACTTACCTTAGGGGGAAAAAAGGACGGGTATACACTCGCGCACACACACACATATCCATCCACACAAGCTTGTGTCTGTATATGTGTGGATGGATATGTGTGTGTGTGTGCGCGAGTGTATACCCGTCCTTTTTTCCCCCTAAGGTAAGTCTTTCCGCTCCCGGGATTGGAATGACTCCTTACCCTCTCCCTTAAAACCCACATCCTTTCGTCTTTCCCTCTCCTTCCCTCTTTCCTGATGAGGCAACAGTTTGTTGCGAAAGCTTGAATTTTATGTGTATGTTTGTGTTTGTTTGTGTGTCTGTCGACCTGCCAGCACTTTCATTTGGTAAGTCACATCATCTTTGTTTTTAGATATATATACACACACACACACACACACACTGCTCATAGATCTGGCAGCAGCCCTTAGAATCTCATTACTTCCTGATCTTGGTGTCATTTCTTACAAGGGAATAGTATTCAAGAATCAACCACACAATAGTCTTATAAACAATATCTTTCGCAAGTATCCTGCGCTTACCCAGAGTTATTCTCTGAAACCTGGATGCCCCATCAGTTTACTTACTAATAATTCTACGTACTGCTACCATCGCAGGGTACATACTTATCCTGGTATTGCTGTACTAACTTTTTCAACTACTGAAAAACATGGGCAACGAGCTGTTTGAGAATAGTATGCCTTTGCTATGTAAATGAAATAGCCACAAATACAAGCTACATATTACACTAAGTTTTTCCAATTTCTTTCTCATGGGATAATGGAACTGAAAAACTTATATCAAATGAATGCTGTTGGAGACCCATTCTTTCATCGCTGCACACTTTCACATATCACAAATAAATGTTTCTTACACTTACAATTAAAACAGCTCCCACCACAGTATGCACTAAGCAATAGCCTAATGCAGTTTCGGCATATAATTAACTACTGAATATTAAGTATTTAAAGGCTTTTCAGTCTGAAGTGTTTTATAACTTAATAATCTTCTGTGATTGTAAATGCATAAAGGCTTGAATACGTCTGCTAATGTGTACCACCCTCAGTCATCTCAACGCTTGTTTGCATATACCTCTGGGTTTGAAAAATTACCCAATATTTAAAACGAAATTGTTCACTTGTATTGCTTTCCGTAATTACACCAAATTTCAGATGTATAACAATCAACGAAATTTTGAAGAAATTTGGAGGAGAGCCTGAAAATAAAATTGTGACTGAAAAAGAAAATTAATTTTTCAATTTTGAATCAGTTTCAGGAGTTGAAACTGACACAGAACCAAAATGGAGTTATTCACCAAAAACTAGAGTAGACTTCTCAATTTTTGCTGAAGGAGGTCATGATCTGAAGGTCTCAGATCTTTGGTTGGTTGATTGGTTGAGGGAGAGATGGACTGAACCACAGGGTCATCAGTCGCTTTTTCCAAATTCAAACAGGTTGTGGAGTAAAACCATTCCACAAAGGAGTCTGGGAAGTAAAAAAGGCAGAAAACTAACTGGGAAACACAATGAAAAAGAAAACAAAAGAGGCAAGACAAAAGGGGAGAATGTGCAAAAATAAGAAAAAAGCAGTAGGAGGTATTAAAAGATTGTGGCAGTTGGCCAAGGCTGCCTGATCGCAAAAAGAAAAAAAGGATGAGCCAGCCACTCTGCAACACACTAAAATCTCCACCCTAAAAGACAAGGTTAGAGGAACACAGGTTGGGAAAAGACGAACATTAAGGCAAACAAAAAAAAAGTGACTTTCAGAATATATAACAACTCTACCTTATTTGCAACATGAGGAATTTTTTGTAATATGCAACAGTAGCACTTCTTCACAAATAAAAAAAACCTTTCTGAAGACACATTTGAAAAAACAATTGTTCTGAAAATTAATGTATAAGCAATTCATCCCACATATGTTTTACAAAGACTTTGAGCAACAAAGGTTTTTGGATTTATGCAGTGCTTATTTATGTAGTAACAGACCAGCAAAATGATAGTACTTTTATATGCAATCATTTATTTGCAGGAAATATTTCTCACTAGCACCTCACATAGAAGACTTCAAGGGTAGTCACTATGAAAACTGTGCTCTAGTCTGAGGGGTAGTTAAACAGTTTGTAATATGAAACCAGCAAACTTTCTGGCATGGAAGTCCAGAACTTTCAAAGATAGTTACATCCTTCGTGAGTTAATGTTGAGTAACTTAATACAGCAGGAAAGTGGAGACTGGGGTTCCAATTGCGTATTTGTTTATAGTTTGCCCACATTCACGCAGGATAGACAAATGACAGGAAGAGACAATACCATTATCCGTATCAAACAAGAAAACTGTGCAAGAGAGAAATTTAGACAGTATCATACAAAAAAAACTCAACCCAACACAACTAGTACATTTAAACTTCTCGAAAAAAGTTTTACACTACCCTAATGATTTTAGTTGTTCACTGTTCCCAACTGGGCATGCTTGGGACCAGTTGTTGTTGCAGGAACACTCCTCCCCCTGCTCCAAAAACCTTGCTTGGAATCTTACCCCAACATATTCTGCTGAGCCCTTACTGGAGAGTGGGAAGGCTTGAGAAGCAAAATCGGAAAGATCTCACAGGTGGATGTTACAATTTTGCAATGCACGGGGTAGACCTACACAGTATGTTATCTGGTGCTAGATTTTAATTTCGCACATGAGCAGCTGCTAGATTTTTGCCCCCTTTTCAGTTTTGATTTCATGCCCCCCCAAATCCAAGACCACAAACGTTTAAAGATATGCGGGCGAATATTTACTGTCCTGCCTTTCCATATACCACGGATACTTAAAACCATAAATAGACTGAACAGTTTATTTTCACCACACCTTTTACTGGTTGTTTTCATGGGTGATTCTGTTACTTATTGTTGTTACTGGTAAGCAAAAGCTTTGTCCCAGTCTTCATTTGACTGTAGTTACATATAAAACTTTCAAGATAGTCCAGATATAATGGCTGACTAAGTAGTGAATGAAATTCAAACTAAAGTTTGTCTCACTAACATGTATACTAATGTACATTGGTATGAAAACTGATGTTACTGGTAAAGGAGAATCAATTTTAATGCAGTCTGTGCAATGTAGCCTATCACAAAGAGAAAAATGAGAGGGTAAATTGACATAAGTTTGATAATGTATAAAATGCATGTTTGACCATAAAATGCATGTTTGACCATCAGCTGACAGTCAAGCATGCATTTTATACATTAGTTGACAACTGATCATAGTCACCTTCCAAAAAATGTTCAGGATGGGATAAGACTGTAAGGAAGATTTTTGGAGCAGCAGGAGGAATATAATGTTGTTGATGTGAATCCATTGGTATGTTTTAACGCACTCAATCAGTAATCTGTAAACAAACTGAAATGAATTTGGAGAATACATTTCAAAACAAATATTAATGATTGTACAAGACATGACTGAAAATGATATTTATTGTGGAACTTTAGCATTGCAAGTATTTGTCCACTTGATGGTAATAATTAAATCAATGTCATATGTTTAACTTCACAGTCAACACCCACCACAGTTGTAGAACTTTACACGCTAACAAGCTCTGCATATGGGTAGAGAGTGAAAGAATGGATGACAAGATAAAACGAACTAGTCAGGTTGTTTATGGCAACAAAAATTTAACTGTGATGATATTCTCGGAATAAATAGCATGAAAAGGAAAAGAAAGAAATATAGTAGGAGAACATGGACTGGAAGAAAGGAATTAAATGGGCAGCCATCTGGAAGAATTTTGAACGGAGCACCATTTCATCATTGTTTAATTTAAACTTTGTTTAAAAAATCATGAAACTAAGTTGTATATTTGGAATACTCCTACAGACAGTGCACAGCTTCATGTAGATTATACAAAGCTAGAATCAAACAATGGAAAATCCAGGATGGAATAACAAAAATATTACGAAAACAATACATTGCTACTCACCATATAGAGATGTTGAGTTGTGCAGACAGGCACAATAAAAACACTGTTATACAGGTACATTTGAGCTTTTGCTTAAGTGTCTTCTTCTGAAGTAGAAACACACACACGCACACACAAAAGTACACATCTCACACACACATGAGCACTGTCTCTGGCTGTTGTGCCAGATGGAAACAGCAATCTATGGATGGTGGGTGTAAGAAAGAGGCTGGGGCGGGGACGAGGAGTGTACCAGGATTGGGAGGGGAAAGGTACAGTGCTACTTGTGGGAGTATGCAGGAACATAGCGGGCACAGGTTAGGCCTGCTAGGTGCAGTAGGGAGGTGTGACGGGGGGTCAAAGGGAGCGGAAAAGTAGAGGACAGTAAAAAGACTAGTGGATACGTTGGTGGAATACAAGGCTTTGTAGTGCTGGAGTGGGAGCAGTGTTGGTGATAGGAGGATAAGGACAGGAACTAAAAAATGTTGAGGTCAGGAGGATTACAGGAACATTGGATATATTATGTTTCCATAATTCCCCTGTCCTTCACCTGCCCATATCACTTTACCTACTCCAACTCCATCACTACACAGACTTCTTTTACTCCACCAACACACCCACCAGTCTTTTACCCCCTCTGCTTGTCCCCTTTTTCACTCACCCCCACCTCCATACCTATGACCTGCACCTAGCAGCTTTACCCTGTCCTACCAAGTCCCTACATGTTCCCACAAGCAGCTCTGTACTTTCCTACTCTCCTCTACCCCTGACTGGCCACCCTCCCCTCTTCTGCCCCTCTTACCCCCACAGCAAACAGATTGCAAATCAGGTGCAGTTGCTGTATGCAGTCCAGCCTCAGTGGCTGGAAATTGCTCATGTGCAAGAGTTACATTTCTATGAATTTGTGTTTTCTGCTTTAGAAGAAGGCCTTTTGGCTGAAGGCTCCAATATTTAACAGTCTTCCTGCTGTGCCTGCCTGCAACTCAGCAACTCCAATATATGGTGAATAAGCAATCTATACTTTTCACAATATTGTCATTATGCAAGGGTAGGATAGACATTTAAAAACCACAAATAAAACTGCAAACCATTTCCAGGGGATTTAATTTTACTGATCATGAACTGCAGTTTAAAACCGGAGAAATTGCAGAAAGGCAGGAAATTAAGCTGACGGGACTTATATAAATTGAAAGAACTAGTGGTAGCTGTGAGTCTTTAAGGCAGTATTAGCAAAGACTGACTGAAGCATAGGGGAAAGGAATACAATGGAAGATGGATGGGTATCTTTGAGACATGGAACAGTATAGGCACCAGATGATTAAATAAACAAAACAATTAGGCCCAACAGAATTCGATAATACACAATGTACTGAATTGTATTGACACGAAGAGAAAATATAAGAGAGCATCAAATGAAGCATACGAATATAAAATACTGAAAAAATTACAGCGGAGTGGATAGAGGAAGAAATGCAATGTTTTACAAGCAAGTATGACTATGGGATGCTGTCTGCAGCACAATTAGAAAGACCTTTGAAGGAAGAGAAGTATCTGTATGAATATCAGGAGCTCAGTTGGCAAGCCAGCACTATGCAAAGAAAGTGAAGCTGAAAGGTGGAAAGAATGTATAAAACAGTTACACAATGGAAACAAATCTAAAGACAATATTATAGAAAGGGAAGAGTAAGTACAAGATGATAAGGTAGGAGATACGAACACGTAAGAAGAAACTGACAGAGCTCTGAAAGACCTAAGTTAAAACAAAGCATCTGGAATACATAAAATTTCCTTTGGTATTACTGAGATCCTTGGAAGAATATACCATAGCAAAATTACACCACCTAGTATGCAAGTTAATGAGTCAGGTGAAATATCCACAGACTTCAGGAAGAATGCTGTAACTCCAACTCAAAAGAGAGCAAGTGCTGACAGCAGGGCTGTAGCCAATCCCCATGTTGTTTTATCTGAACACTGAGTATGCAGTAAATAAGACCAAAGAAGAAATGAGGAGTTACAGTTCGAGAATAAAAAATAAAAACTTTAGGATTTATTGACGACATTGAGAATGTCAGAAACGGCAAATAATCTACAGGCAACTGGAATGAACAGTATCTTGAAAAAAGTTTGAAGATGAAAATAAAGAAAAATAAAACAATGGAATATAGGCTAACAAGGAGAGACCTGCTGTGGTGTGATTGAGTTTTTGAAACTATCTATATGGTGATGTATCACACTGCAGCCATTGACCCTGTTGGGCCCTTGTTTGTGAGTAATTGAAAAAAAATTAATAACAACAATAATAAAATAAATAATAATCAGAAGTTTGTGTGACATTCAGCAGCGTTGAAAAAGTTGCATTATAGAGTCTGGTTGCATGGTATACTGGATAGGATAACAGCTATGCATAAAGGAGGTTATGGGTTCAAATCTCTTTCATCTGCGTTATTTTGTCCATAGTGCAATTAAGTATTTAGGTTATGTTTTAAATTCTCGTATGACTATTACTGTGCAAAAAATAGCACATCTGGTAACAAAAATACATTTTTTTAGATCATTTCACAAACATAGATAAGTTATTAAGTGTTTTGTTTTTTAACTTATTTGAATTTTCAAATAATTGGATATTGTAATAGATAAATATTATTCAATTCATATTCACAAAAATTCCAATTGGAAAAAGAATGATATAAAGAAAAAATGGAACACATGAATATGTTCATTCGGTGATTAAAATGACGTGACAAAGGAATAGAAATAAAAAATTACTTTTAAACCAGTAACTGAATAAAAATAATAATTAAAGTAATTTCGATAAAGATTTAAACAAAATTGTGCATCTGACGACATTAGAACCTGCAACCTCCAGCATGTGAAGATGTTATCCTATCCATTATACCACACAACCAGACTTTGTATTGCAACTTTTTTAACCCTACTGAGCGTGACATACAATTCCGATTTTTTTTCCCATCAATTACTTGCAAATCAGGCTGAATGGCTACCGTGTGGTACCCGGGATCTCAACCCACATCACCATAGTTTAAAAAAGTCGATTGCACCACAGGGGACTTCTTTTTGTAAGTAAATCTGGTGATGCTGCAAGAATTAGATTAAGAAATGAGACACTAAAAGTACAGATAAGTTTCTTATTTGGGCAATAAAATGACTGGTTATGGCCAAAATACAGAAGATATAAAATGTAGACCTGCAGTAGCAACACAAGCATTTCTGTAAATGCTGAATTTTTGTATGAATGTTAGAAAGAAAATGCTATGGGTTGCACTGCAAAAATGTGTAGTTTTGTTTTCTTTCTTGCAGTTAGATTTAACTATGATAGCAGACATTTAAACCAGTAGACAAATTTTTTCTTCCTTATATATTATTTCTCCTTATATACAATTTAAAACAAAAATTCTATCCACAACTATATGCTGTTCCGTCTTTTTTCTCACAGTTGGTTTTAGCAGAAAACAGAATTGTATTTATGGCTTATCAGCTTATAATTAGAATACTACTACAAAATCTGAATTGTTCACTAATTATTAACCGTATCCACTTGCAGATTAAAACTATGCAAAATACTGTCTATGAAGTTACTATCCCCACAGACCCAGCACCAGGAGAGGTCTCTCATATCCTGTATACCAACAAACCCAACCAATTTACCTATTTATTTTAAGCAGCTTCAATTCCCAATCTAGGTTTTGTTGGAAGTAATGATAAACAAGTCATGATTAGGGAGAGGGTGAAGGAGATGGACAAAGAGATGGGACAAAGGAGACTAGGACATATATCCACTTAACATACATATCTAGTCATTGCAAAGGATTACCAAGTTCAGTAGTTTAATAAAAACTGCAAGTGTTAGGAAGTCTTTTCTGGAGGTATTTATCTTGTCATTGCACGGAAGTGAAACATGGACAACAGACAATTCAGACAAGAAGATACAAGCTATTGAAATGTGGTTATACTGAAGAATTAGAAAGACTGGATGTGTAGATTGAATAAAAAATAAGGAGGCACTGAAATGAAATTGTGACACAACTTGACTACAAGAAGGAGTCGCTTGATAGGACACATCTGAGGCAGTAAGGATTTGTCAATTTGGTAATGGAAGAAAGTGCTGGATGTAAAAATTGTGGAGGGAGACCAAGGCAGACTGAATACTGTAAGCAGGTTAAAATGGAAGTAGGCTGCAGTAGTCAGAGAAAGTGCAAAAGGCCTGCACAGGGTAGATTAGCATGAAGAGCTGCATCAAACCAGTCTCTGGACTTACGACCAGAACTACATCACCATCATTCATTAGACAAAGCAGTCCACCAAATATAGACTTCGTTGAATTTTAAATTTGATGATGGAAGTTAATTTGAAGTAGAATAATTAAAGTAGCAACACAGTTTGTTTCAACAGGTAACAAGCATACTGAAACACAAGAGTAGAATACAATGTTAAGCATGTAACATTTCAAATTAGCTACTGGCATGATAATCTACTATACAGGGTGTATATGCCGATAAAGGGGGGGGGGGGAAGATTTTTCCTGGATTTCCCAGTTAAAAATATACTTTTCCCTGGGTGAAAATGCACATTTTTCAGGGTGAAAATACATTTCTCCAGTTAGGTGACAATATACTTACTTTCCCTTGGAACTGTAAAACTTACCATCCTTTGAACGGTAAAGGCTTTATACACCGGCAAAGAACTTCCCCGTGCTTCAGGAACCAAAACCCAGCAGACAGACAAACATTTCTTGTAAAGATATGATGTGTAACAACATATACGCTGCATGGAAGTATAAATATGAATTCCCCCAAATCCAGCACATTAGTTTCTGAAGCACTGAAATCGAGACTGCGATGCATTTTTATCAGCCAATCATAGCTCATGCCATCTATCTCGCCAGCAAATGACAGCAGATATTCAGAGCATATGACACTTGATGATGTCAACCAATAGCAACATCACTATTAAATAGCTTGAACACTCAAATATGAAAGGTTCATGGTTTAAATTAATATACATACAGTATAGCTACAAGAAAAGCTAAGCTTTCACATATAACATCGGGCTTTTTTGTGTATGTAACACTTTAGATGCGTCAAACACGAATGTGCCCATAAAATTTTAGATGATGACATAATTGTCTGGTCTTCTAAGCCTTTATTATTATTATTATTATTATTATTATTATTATTATTATTATTTTGAAGTGGCTCGTCCTCAAAGTGTTAAGTTTTGAATGAGAGTAGTACTTGTGTGACTAAGGAAATTCATTGCATGTTCTCACACACCTAACATAATTCATCTTGCATAAAAGAAAATTTACTTTGAAAGTAACGCTTCTCAAATCACCATTCGCAATATTTCCCCGCAACCTGTTAGAAATAGGTTTGTTTGAGCAATTTCCAGAGTTCACCAAAAGACAGGCATTACTGCGTATGCGCAGCTACGATGACATAGTAAGCCAGTGTTTGCTGTTTGTTCTGCTCATTCATCCTTCGCTGCATTTCTAATTTGGAATTTTGTATGTAGTGGGACAACTACATCACATGACCCTATGCAACAGTACGCTGGGTTGTTTGGAGGAGTACTTAGGATAATTGTTTTAACATATCCTATCCAAATAAGGAATGCAAAGCTAGAAAGCAGTCCTTGGACTAGTCTCCCCCCCCCCCCCCCCAAACTCTGCTATATTGTTATGTAGCATTTCATGTCAAATTTACATCCACACAGTACTGCAAAAAGCTAGTAAGAAGGAGTACAAATTTCTTGCAAAAATAAAAAAAGACAAGTTAGTTATATACACCAGAACGAAGAACAGTAAGCTTTTCGTGACTTTGTCAAAGTGTGCAAAAAATAACAATGATGGTACTTGAGAAGTCAAGAAACTGTATAACTGGCAGTTTATATTCTACTCCAGAAGTGAATATAAAGCCTTGTGGGAAGTTACAATGATAAGACAGTGTGTACTCTCAATTTATAATTTGCGGAAGAATGTCAAAGGTCGCAAACCAACAAAAGTAACTTCATTGTTCCACAAAGCAGTTAATGTTTGACTACCAACAACATGAAAATAAAATAAAATTGGAAAACTGAAACTGGTAACATGTTTTAGTCTTCTGTAATTATATGAATGTATTTTAATTCATTTGGTAGCTCCCAGCCACTGAAATCTCTCGTTTTCATTTAATGTGAGAGCTGTAAACTAAGAGAGAACAGCAAAATCGTGACATGTACATGCAGGTCACATGGAGAATATGCCCTACCACCACTGACTGCTCCGTGCATGTGCGAAACTGACACTTTGGATACGCCAGAAAAAATTTTTCCAAATGACACCTGGCTGCTCATTGCTACTGCTCAAATGGCCAACAGCCAAACTTCCAGTAGCAAGAAGTGGGAGAAGGCCCTGCTCATATGCAACTTCAGTTCTGCGCATGCACGTAAGCCCACTGGCAACTGCTCCAATCAATCTACTTTAAACAGTTGTGACACCACACTCTTCAAAATCAGTTTGTTATTACTAAGTATTGTATAGTCTTCATCCCAAAGTTCTTGACACATTTTGCCGTGTGCTTGTACATGAACTGTGTTTTATAGTTGTAAATGGCGCATTTTCTCCATAACTTATGTTTTACATTGGTGATTTCCTCTTGTTTATGTTTTGCTGCTGCAGTATTATTCTGCAGAAGCAGGTTAAACTAACATTCTTTGTTAGAGTATCAGTTCTTACCACTCAAAATTATAAAAATTTAACTCAATACTAAAACAATGAAAAAATTCCCTGATTTTTCCCTCTTTTCTCCTAGATCAAAAAATTCCCAGGTTTATCCCAAATTTCCCAGTTATCTAGGGGCAAATACACCCTGACTATAGGAATCTACTGTTCTATCATGTGCATCTGTTAGTTTACCTATAGCAACCAGCAATTGACCTGTATCTTCAGTAAAGCAATGCACCTTTTCATCACTCCTAAACTGTATCAGATTGGTTTGAGAGAAACATTAAATATGTAAGTGTGGTTGTCTGGCACCTCAGTTCACCTGACCTAAATCATACTGAGAACACCTGGAAGGTCTTCAGCAAGATCAAACTTCACACATTATGGGCAATTTTTGTTTTCGTGTGCTGCCTTGATAAGAAACAGACATGCCATCTGTAGTTGCAATACATATTCTTGCTGTACAATCAATCCTACATCAAGGGTAATGTGAAGAGCATCAATGAGGAATTATACAGGAGAATAAAATTATCACTGCACATAAATGATGATCTGAAATATGACAAACATGTACCTGTGTTTTAAGAGTATCCCCATTTTTTTCTTCATGATTCGTAGTTCCATTTTCGTGTGGACCTGGCATCCCATCTAGAAGCTCTGGTTTCATTTCCGAAACAACATAGTGTGTCCATAGGGCCAGTTCTACTTGATGTGGATTCCAGGTACCGTTATTACCTGCAACAAAGATGTAATAGAAAGGTAACATTGAGTCACAAATATGGTATTTGACTGTTTTCTGGAAATTATCTTACATGGTTAATTATGACGACATTTTTGCTCCTAAAATTCTTTTTTCCTTCGTGAATTTCAATTTTTTAAAAATATTTTTAAGATATTCAAATATTTTGAAGGGCCACAAACACACTCCCTTTGAGTTATGTGACTGACTTTACTGGCTAGCACGGTGCTCCTATTGTCAAAAAAGCTCATTCACAACAATAACTTGTTTTGGAATTTACATTTCTGGGTTACAAATGGTTCATAGTACCATACAGTACATCTATAAAAATTCTGAAAAATTGTTTTTGAGTATTCCAAAGAATGAGAAGATGCATTAAATCTGGCTGCAACTCACTTGCAGAGATCCAACTGAGATAGTGGTCACTATGTTTCTGTGAAGATAACATTGATATAAGTAAACACTCCATATGAAAACATCACTTTTAACATAATAGATAGCATGCTGGACAGCTACTGTGACATTCACAAGATCATTCGTTATTATTATTGTTATTATTATTATTCATGTTCATTTTGCTTTTTGTACTACTGTCTCCTTACTTTATTCACAATACGGTTAGGTAAGAACTTCAAATTATATACATCAAATACATTTTAATTTCTATTTTCATGTATTAACTTCAATTTAAACCTGATCAATTTGAGATGAATCACAAGGATGGTGTTGTGAAACTGTAGTTCATACATGATATAACTCTTATTCTGCAGAATCTGGCAAATCATTTAACAACTACCGACTACATTATTCTTTCCAAACAAATTGTTGTAAACAATTTGCCACTTCCAACCGTCTCCACTGAGACTGTTGTAAAGCTGTACGATTTTTACGAAAGAAAACCTGAACACTGCTTGGGATCTATGAGCAAATGTTAGAAGACCAGGGAATTATAATACAGTGAAAGTTGGTCCCATTTAAGCACTTTTAAATCATAGAATTTTAGTAGCAGTTACGTATGCAGCAGAACAACAAACACTTTAAGGTTCTGTTGCATCAACTGCATATTTTACTGACAATTTCCTGGTGATATAATTAATGACCTGAAGGAACTGAAGAATTGTAATGTACAAAGCTGCTGAAGGCCAACTCAATGATGCTCTGCAGTTCCACAAGTGTTATTACGCTATCTGAAAATTTTAAAACAGAGGAAAGTAGTACCTCAAAAACAGTAGTAGCACTGGTAACAACCACAGTAGTTAACAATCAGAATGATCTGAATTTTTTTTGTTTTATTGAGCAGGCTCTCATAAGTTGCATGGTTGTTCAAGCAAATAATCCAGTTCCAGATTTCCCCAATCTTAAGACAATTCTGTGGGTTATTGATGTGTCACAGTACTTTTGTGCAGTTTTCACATGTCTTACTTCTGGCATACAAAAATTCCAGGTAGTTTTCGAAGAACGAAGAGACCATAAACACATCTACTTCTGGAAGGTAGTCACTATCAGCCTTCACAAAACTCTTTTCCACTGTTACAAGTTGTACATGTGTTTTCCATTACTAAATAACTAAACTGTGTCCAGAAAAAAATATGGAAAAATCACTAGAACTTCAGCTAACACTCCAACACACATATAGCTTTGTCTTAATCCTAGCCTATGACATCACTATAGCTTCAGCCAATAAAGGAGTGCTTGCAATCAATCATGTTGTCAAATCTTTAATTACACAAAAATAACATTTTGTGTGAATATTGACCACAAATGCTATTGGAATATTATAATAATTCAGAATAATAAGAATCCAAAACATATTTTTAAGAGAGGAAAATATCATACAGACAACAGTCACAAAATTGCTATTAGGATATGTTTCTCCAATTAACACATACTTTCTTTATTCAGCCTTTCAACTGCATTCTGTATGTGTTGGACAAAGTTGAGGTACTCCTTCGTTGTGTAATCAATTCCTTCAATTTCAGGAATTGCCATTAGACATTCATCTGCCATAAAGGGAGCCTGGTCTGGAGCTACAGCTGCTAACAGAGCTACAACAAAAGCAAAATGGAAAACAGATTAGGGACAATTTGAAACATTAAATTAATGGAATGAAATTGCAGCAGAGTGTTCGAACTGTGACTTAGCTCAACACATTCTTTTTTAATAATTCCAAAGTGAAATAATCCATAATACAGGAAAAAAAGAAAACAAAATAACTATTCACTATGTATTTTGCACTAGGACAATCCTACAGGAACAACTCACCTCCCTGTATACATGCAAATGAGTCTATCAGTCATTACTCACAACTAAACAGAATGTTAAAGCGTGAGTTGGGCTGGTTTAGTACGGATTAAAACCAGATTCAAGTGCAAGAAATATTTGACATGTTTCAACCCACTACTGATTCTGCTGTTTTGCACACAGTTTGGTGTCCATTGTCCAACAAACAGAAACCAATACCATCACAGTTTTTCTTTCTCCAGTAAAAAAAAAAAGAGTAACAAGTTCTTACATAAGATGCCTCTTTTTTAAATCCTTTCTATACTGCTTAAGGAAATATTTCTTGTGCAGCAATAAGTCACCATCTTCTCACACGACTTTGGTGAGAACTAAAAACAAAAACTTAAACTGACTAATTTGTGGAACAACTTCTATGACTGAGGGAGGTACATATTTTGACATTTTTGTTCGACAATTCTCATGCACAAGACACAAGGAGATAAAGAATGACATCTCACTAATCTAAAGATTGACTAAAAAAATTACACATACCTGAGGCCATTGTTGTCCCTACCCCCTTCAAGTTACTCAATGTTGTAATTGCAGACTCGAGATTAGGCAATTTCCGAAATGCCTTTCTGGTTTCCAGCATGACAGCACGTGGAGTGTTAACTTTCACCAGATATGACAGTTGCGGGTAGAATTTTCCCCGCTAAAAGAAAAAAGTGACATATAAAAGTATGCATATTACATGGCATGCAAAAGTCTTATAGTTTCATGTAATACATTACAAAATAAGGGGACACAGTGCATCTTTGCCACAAACACAAGTGCATTTTCACTTTAAAACACTGCAAATGCTTGTGGTATTTCTAAATACATTATTTCAATGTCCCTCCATTCATAATGCATGGAGGAGGGAGGGGGAGGGACAGGGAGAGGGATGGAGGGGAAGGGAGAAAAAATTAAAATTTAATTACCTATGAACCAAAACAACACTATTTCTCAACAAAATTTCCAAAAATTATATGTTGTTAATCACAATTTCTTGAGAACTAGAAATTTTTTATATTCAAACCTATTTTTTGGTATCTTGTATTTAAAAAAAAACCCAACACTTCAGTGTTCAACTTCTTTAACACTACAGCAACACCCAAGTAAATGAATAGGTGCTCAGGCAATTCAACTTCCTCTTGGGAATGAATCAATAGCAGCCTCAAATGTCGTAGGATAGGTACTGGTAGAATGAAATACTTTTGGATTGAAGGAGACCCCTCACCAAAAAACATTACTCACAGAGCCATTGATAGCTACACACACACACACACACACACAAAAAAAAAAGAAAACCGGCTAGATTTTGGAGTAATCTCTCTCTCTCTCTCTCTCTCTCTCTCTCTCTCTCTCTCTCTCTCTCTCTCTCATGCCCTACATAGATGGTGCCAGATAGACACACCGGCTAGCCGGCTAGAGCTGCAATTCAGCAAGTGGACTAGGTTGTGTTCAGTGGGTGGGGTTGGTAGTGGGAGAGAGAGGCAAGAAGTAGGGAGAGGGTTGGAGTGGGTAGCTAGCAGATCGAGGGGGGAGGGAGAGCGCGCAGCTGGTTTGCCAGCTAGTAATGTGAGAGGAAGGGGTGAGAGGTGCACAGGCTAGACATGTGATGCACGGTTGTCAGAGCTGGTATGGAGCAGCGCACACTGAAATGAGCTGGGGACATGAAATGGGAGGAGCTGAGAGGATGGAGGAAGGGGATACTGTTAGCAGGAGGGTGCAGGGACTACAGGTTTCTGGAGATTGAGGCTAAGACGATTATGGGAGCAAAGGATGTGTGGCAAGGATAATTGCCATCCATGTAGTTCAGAGAAACTGGTGGTGAGAAAAAGGATCCTGGTGGCTGGAATGTGAAGCAGCCATTGAAACTGAATCTATTATGCTCAGCCACATTTAGTGTCACTGCTTGATCAACTTTGCTTTTGGCAACAGTTCGGTTGTGGCCATTCATCCAGGTGGACAGCTGGTTGGTACTCGTGACATAAATGCTGTGCAGTGTTTGCAGCAGAGTTAGTGTATGACATCGCTGCTTTCACAGGTGACCCGGCCGTGATGGGGGTAAGATAAACCTATGACGGGGTCGGAGTATGAAGTGCTGGGATATGATTCTTGTGGCAAGGGGTTGGCATAGGGATGGACTAGGATGCTGGGTGTAGTTGAATTGGCGTAAGTTAATCCCTGACAGGGGCTGAGTGTGGCAGCTTCACGGATCTAGCTCAACCAATAACATGACACTATTTTGTAAACATCTCTATGGCAAAGCCTCCTATTGTCATAGATCCATACATGGCTGCTGTTTCAACCTGCAGCTGTTAGCACTTCGCAGCTGAAAGCTGACAAAATCAGTACGAGCCGTCGGGATCTTCTTATGCCATCTCAACTACAGGCTGAGTTGGTGACGGAACACAAATTTTAGTAGGGGTGAGAAGGATGTTGGGTAGGATGTCCTTCATTTCAGGGCATGTGAAATATAACAGCCTGATGAAGGATGTGGTTCAGCTGTTCCAGCCCAATGTGTGATATTATTGGGTGATGAGAGGGGCACTAGGTCAAAGCTGATTCTTGAGGACAGTAACAGGATTCGTGGCGTTTGTGGATACCCACCTGTGAAGGCCTTTGGAAGACCTTCAGCCTACTGGGCAAGAGAGTTATCGTCACTGCAGATATGTCGTCCATGGGTGGCTACTCTGTGTGGGAGGGATTTTTTTCGCGTGGATGGGATGGAAGCCATTGAAATTCAGGTACTGTTGATGGTTAGTTGCTCTAATGTGGACAGAGATGTGAATCAAGCCATCAGAGAGGTGGAAGTCAATGTCCAGGAAGATCGCAAGTTGGGTTGAGGAGGACTAGATGAAGTGGGTGGGAAAGGTGTGCCTTAGCCATGCAACCACAACATGAAGCTATTGTCAATGAACCAGAACCAGACTAGGGGCTGGTAATTTAGGGAGACTAGGAAGGGTCCCTCGAGATGGCTCAAACAGATTAGCATATGAGGGTGCCCTGCAGTTGCCCTTGACTTATAACTTCCCTTCAGACAGAAAAGTAGTTGTGAGCCTGGACAAAGTTGGTAAGGTGTATAAGGAATGAGGAAGTGGGTTTGGAGTCCAAACACTGTTCGGACGGGTAGTGTTCAATAGTGTCAAAGCAAGGGGTATGAGGGATGATTAGTATCTTTGAAGTGCAACGATAGGTTCTGGGCAATTGGTTGGAAGTGTTGGTCAATGAGAATGGAAATTCTTTCAGTGGACAGCTATAATGGTGCATCCAAGATTATTGGGTGGGAAGTTTGGTGAGCATGTTGACAGTGGGTGTGCAGGATGTTGTTGGGGTGAGGAGGGAGACGGACTCAGGGGAGAGGTTCTGGGAAGGGCCCATGGATTACAATAAGGACTGGAGGTTATATTGGGGTTCTGGGATGGGATGACTATGGAAGAGCTGGTAGGTGGCGAAATACAATGTTCCATTAAAAACATACTATAGGAAATCATAGGGGTCCCTTCATCATAAATGTTGACATTAAAAAGCGTTCTGCTTCTGAAAAAGATTGAGACACACTGTCGTACTTATATTAATAGATGGCACTAATTGTATATCAATAGATGGTACTAATTGTAAGTATGTGAAATGGGGCCTATAATGCAAACATGACCTCTTTGCATCTGTGATTCGTATGTTTCAGAGAACCTATATAAAGTAAGAAGCTGATAAAATTACCCATAGTTTGAAAGCATGTGACTGGTGATGGAAGTGTTGATAAAAACAGTGAAAACTATTTATTTAAATGAAGATCCAGAAAGAAGCAATCACAGAATTTTTCACAACAAAGAAGCAGATTGTGGTACACTATCAAAAAAATTGTTACACTAAAATGACAAAATGAGCTCAATTTAGGAAAGATGAGTGAAAAACTGTGGCCATGTAGCTAATAAATCCTAATACTCAAATTTACAACATTAACCCTACTGTTCTGTTTGGGTCTTCAAAATCCAAAATTGTTATAACTTTTGTTAATCATCATTTAAATACCAAGGTAAGTTTATGAAATTCTGTGACTTTGGGCAAAAATGTAAAAGCAACACACACATGAAAATACTATAAAATGTTTTACGTAGTTTGGACATAAACCACAGTGAAATGTGTGAAGTTCAAGTCATAATGACCCAACATAAATATGCTGAATTATTTGAATCTTTACTGTTTCTGCTCAATTTGAATTGTGACAACAACACAATCGGATCAGTGACTCACATCAGTAATGCATCTGAAAGCACATATTCTGAAGACAGTGACAACACTAAAAACTGTATAAAATCGTGTACAGTCTTTTCTTTCTACTAATGGGAATATGGAATGGCAGTTACACCTACCAGCATAACATGACCGCCTATCAGCTTAAAATGTCATCAAGAGTACCCCAAGAGTTACCAGGTATCGAACCGGCTGAATAAGTGATGTAAGAAGTTCATTTGAAGTAGCATTTTGTACGGTGCTTCAAAATGAAACTACAGATATATTGAGCACTGAGGGGCAGCGAGTATATGGTCGACAACTGACTAATATTGATGATTCTGTTTTTTTCATGAGTACTTATGACTGCTATTCCTTGTGGGCTATTTCAACCACATGGGGACTCTACAAAATATTTGGTGATAAGGATAAGGGGCGGAACATATTTCGAGCAACCATATTCAATAAAACATTCTGTAAGGCATTTTGTGTCCAGTGCTTTGATAAGAAATCCATTAGAGAGAAAATACGAGATATTTATAGAATTGTTGCAATTTGTAGTATTTTAGAGACATGGGTAGAAGTCCTTTCCAAACTCTGTACTGTATTTACCCAATTGTAAGATGAGGTTCTCTCCTAAATTCATATTTAAAAAAACAGGGTCATCTTATATTTGCAGTTTAAAATATTGCTGCTGAGGTCAACAATTTACATTGTTCAATGGAGTAATTTTTATTTACAGATGAGGCTTTGAATTTTGAGGTCACATGCAGATTTATTTTGAAGCATTTGGAAGGCAGGTCTAAACAAATGATATTCATAATACAGGTTCAAGATTTCTTGATACAACAATGTGCTTGATACAGTATTGACGTTGCTCGAACAATCATGTGACATTTGACTCGCATGGTGCTAGTGCTAGGGATACGTGAGAAACTATGAAATAGCCCAACGAAAGCGCTGGCAGGTCGATAGACACACAAACATACACACAAAATTCAAGCTTTCGCAACCAACGGTTGCTTCATCAGGAAAGAGGGAAGGATGTGGGTTTTAAGGGAGAGGGTAAGGAGTCATTCCAATCCCGGGAGCGGAAAGACTTACCTTAGGGGGAAAAAAGGACACGTATACACTCGGGCGCGCGCGCGAGTGTATACGTGTCCTTTTTTCCCCCTAAGGTAAGTCTTTCCGCTCCCGGGATTGGAATGACTCCTTACCCTCTCCCTTAAAACCCACATCCTTCCCTCTTTCCTGATGAAGCAACTGTTGGTTGCACATACACAAACACAAGCAGACATTTGGGGGCAGTAGAACGTGGTTGTGACTGATGCGCAGTGAAATATAAACACTGTTGAAATTATATTGGAGTAACTAGTCTTTTGTTTCTGTTTACCACTTCCATTTCAATGTGACTAAAAATATTTGTGAACTTCTTATAGTTTGTGTTTGTGGTGCTAAATAAATAGTTATTTTAACAAGATCATAACACAGATATTCAGAAACCAACTGGAATTTACTTTAACTATCAATTATCTAGCAAAATACTTCCTAAGTTTCAAGAATCACCATCAGGTGAGGAATCTAGCAATATACTACAATGCCCAAACATTGCCCACACAGGGAAAACTGTAATTGACAGATCCTAGACATGATTTTATGCAAATAATGTATTTGTCAATTACAACTGAGCACATTTGCTCATCATGAAAGATTTTAGCAACAGCTGTGGATGTCCCACAAAGAGTATGTTAATTACAGAATGTACAGAAGCATTTAAACAATCATTATTTCAATGCTCCATATAGAAATAAAATGGAAAGTAGCCCTAATAAGTTTGACATTGGGAAGCATCCTCTGCCATGCAGTTCACTATTGTTTGCAAAGCATAGATGTAGACATTCACATATAGAGAAATACGTTGAAATGTATCAAGATTTATTTCTACTTGGCACACACAGCAATGAGGATGCAAGAGCATACAGTGAACCCATGATAGAGAGAGAAAGAGAGAGAGAGAGAGAGAGAGAGAGAGAGAGAGATATGAGAAGAAGAAGAATTTAGCAGAGCCGCTACTGACTATATTTGTCCTTTCTCATTGAAAACATGCAAAGCACACCATGTTCCTTTACCTTCTCTGTTCACCAAATTGATAGAAATTACGTGTGTTCATAGTTAAAACACCTGAAAGTATTGAGAATATACGACGGAGATGTTTTTGAAAATGCAGTAACTCTAATTTTCTTATAACTCTGAGTGTCCCTCATATTTGAGTAAGTGTCGACAGTACATCTTTACCACGAAGAAACTGTTCAAAAGCATGAATAAATTTCATTTGCAACTTACAGTTTGCTTCCATTTCATTGTCTGCACCAATTCTTCATGGATAAGGTAAGTGTCCTTTCCTCTTGCCTTCAGCTTCTTTGGGAGTTCATTCTGATACCTTGAAAATAAGACTGGAGTTGAATTGACAATTTCTTTCACATAAAGCAATATGAGGCCTATTGTAAATGTTTTAACATAATGTTTCTGTAACATTTAGTATTTGTCAATAAGTAATAATACTTTTATAGGTTTGTTTGAACATGAAAGTTTCTTTTCAAGTGTATCCCTACTAATTAGTGATGTCTGTAAATTAGTCCTCTTCATGGTTAGCACTCAGCATAAAAATGGGAACTACATATAAAATGGAATGCTTGCAGTTCAAAATGCATATCCCGAAGACTAGATTGTGGAACAGTATTCAGGAATCACCAATATCTAATCCCCCATAATGAAACTCTTGTCTTTTAAAGATGTAGATAGGAAAAAAGGCGATGCAATGCTTGAAATGCAAACAGTCTAAGAGGAGATTTTTCACAACAAATTTGTGCGAGCCATCTTGGAATACAGTTCAATTGTGTGGGACCAGCACCAAGTAAGACTAACAAGGGATATTGAACATCTACCATCTTCCCACTACATCTAACTTCAATCCATCCATTTCCCTTTTTAAATTTTCTAACCTACCTGCCTGATTAACACTTCAATCAGTAGAGCACCAGTTTTGTTTCTCCTTATGACAACATCCTCTTGCACGCATTATTGCAGCCAACATAGACAAGAAGCCCATACTTACCATAATAACACGAGTTTATATATGCCAACTAGCTATGCAAATGATTAGGAGATTGAAGAAATGCATGACAGGATAAAAGAAATTATTCAGATAGCTAAAAGAGATGAAAATTTAATTGTGATGGGGGACTGGAATTCGATAATAGAAAAAGGAAGATAAGGAAAGTAGTACGTGAATATGGACTGGGGGAACAAAATGGAAGAGGATGCCACCTGGCAGAATTTTGCACAGAGCACAATTTAATCATCACTAAAACTTGGTTTAAGAATCATGAAGAATGTGGTATATATGGAAGACTTCTGGAGACACAAGAAGACTTCAGATAGATTATATAATGGTAAGCCAGAGATTTCAGGAGCAGATTTCAAATTTTAAGACATTTCCAGGGGCAAATGCAGGCTCTGACCACAACTTGCTGGTTATGAACTGTAGATTGAAGCTGAGGAAACTGAAAAATGGTAGGAAATCAAGGACGTGAGACTTGGATAAGTTGAAGGAACCTGAGAGTTACAGAACAAGCATTGGGCCTCAGATGACTAGAACAGTGGAAAGGAATACAGTAGAAGATGAATGGGTAGTTTTGAGAGGTGAAATACTGAAGGCAGCAGAGAATCAAATAGGAAAAAGACAAGGCCTAGTAGAAATCCTTGGATAATTGATGAGAGGAACAAATATAAAAAGGCAGGACATGAAGCAGGTGGAAGGGAATATAAAGGTCT
This sequence comes from Schistocerca nitens, assembly GCF_023898315.1. Lineage (NCBI taxonomy): Eukaryota > Metazoa > Arthropoda > Insecta > Orthoptera > Acrididae > Schistocerca > Schistocerca nitens. The sequence goes on along the minus strand of NC_064615.1, from coordinate 554,514,719 downwards.
AAAAATGAGATTGGCAGAAAGTGCAAAATGGCTAGGCACTAACAGCTAGAGGACAAATGAAAGGAGTTAGAAGATAAGTATCACCAACAGTAAAATTAAAGAGGCCTTTGGAGAAAAGAGAAGCAGCTATAAGAACATCAAGGGCTCAGATGGGCAACCAGTCTTAAACAAAGAGGGGAAAATTGAAAGGTGGAATGAGTATATAGAGGGTCCATACACCCGAGGGATAAACTTAAGGAAAATATTATAGAAATGGAACAGGACATAGGCGAAGACAGTTATTTAGTTAGTTACACTTTCCATAGATCACTTGAACAATACTCTTATTGAAATGATGTGGAACAGACCAGTTTATAGGATACATATACACAATTAGTATTAACATTAATGAAAAAATGATCATTCCTAGTCCTACTAATGCGACTACACTTAATCTCTCACTGGTTACCAGTTTTTAAGAAGAAATTCATCAATGCAATACGAGTTGTCCAAGAAAACTGATTTTACATTAGATTTAAAACTTGCTTAGCTACCTTTCAGACATTTTATATTACTGGGCAAATCAAAAATTTTTGTTTCTGTACACACTTTTCTGAGCCACAGACAGTTTATCAAAGGGTAATAAATGTGTTGCAGGTAAGCACATTACTGTTCTTCTCAAATTGTGAGGGATTATTTATGATGAACTTCATTAGCGAATATGTATATTCTGATGGTGCAGTTAAAATGCTTCGCTTCTTGAAGAGATACATACATTATGTCCATGAGTGAATACTATGTATTATTCCGCTGCTCACTTTTGTGCAATCGGTACTTTCTTTCCAAGTGATTAGTTACCCCAAAAATTCTTCCGTACAATGCCACTGTGTGGAAATATGCAAAATATGTCAAGATGCTGTTGTTTCCAAGATAAGTAACTGTATGAAACACAAGAGTAGCTGAACTTCATTTTTTTCAAAAGCTCAGTAATATGCTTCTTCCAGTTCAAGTTGTCCTCAGTACAACCCAAAAATTTATAGCATTCTACCCTGCTTACTGACTCGTACTCGTGTGCAAGATTGTTTGTACAACTATTTTTTTTTTTTTTTTTTTGTACAGAACTGAGTGAAGTGTTTCTTTTCTTTCTTTTTTCCCTCCAAAATCTAGGGATAGTCTGTTATTAGAGAACAACTTAAAAATGCTTTTGAAAATATTGTTTACAACTCTTCTGCTGCTTTCTCTCTAGTGGTATTCACTATAACACTAGTACCATCTGCACCAATTTTCTTGTTGAATATTAAGTGGAAGGTCACTCACATGTATAAGGAATAGGTGTGACCCAAAACTGAATGCTTGGATTTTTTCCCCAGTCACTAAAATTTTCTACCTTTCTGACATTGTCTGAATTATTCAGCATAACTTTTTGGATTCCGTTTGTTAAGTACGATTCAAATAACGTGTGTGTAAAGCCATCAATTCCGTAAAACATGAACTTTTGTAGGAGAGTATCATGATCTACACAACCAAACACCTCAGAAAGAGCAGAATAAATACCAATTGGAAATATACTATTACTTAAGGCTTGTACCATTTGATGAGTGAATGCATAAATAGCATCCTCACTTGAGCAAGGTGAGGGGAGAAGAATCTGACAGAGCACTGAAAGACCTGAGTTGAAACAAGTCAATGGGAACAGATGACATTCCACCAGAACTAACCACAGCTTTGGGAGAGCCAGCCAGGACAACTATTTTATATGGTTATATTAAAGCATGGTGTTAGTCCAAAAGAGTAGACAACACACAGAATCTATAGCCATGAAACATTATATGTAAATTAAAGGGGGATCACTGCATTCAGCTGCAATGAGATATTAAGAGGAATCGGCGGCGATGAGCAAAAATGTGTATCAGACCAGGATTCAAACCCCAGATCTCTCACTTACTAGGCAGGTGCGGAAACCACTGTGCCATCCAGGACACGGCATTATCACAACTACACGGAATATATGGTGTGCAAGATTCATGAGAAAATCTGAATACTAACATTTCAAGAAGAATGTAATAGTTCCAGTTTCAAAGAAATCAATTACCGACCGGTGTAAAAATTATCAAACTATCAGTTGCAAATACTAACATGAATTCTTTATAGAAGAATGGAAAAATTGGTAGAAACCAACCCTGCGAAAGATCACTTTGGTTTCCACAGAATTGCATGAAAATGTGAGGAAAGACTGACGCCACGACTTATCTTATAAGACAGGGTAAGGAAAGGCATACCTATGTTTATAGCCTTGTAGAATTAGAGAAAGCTTTTGTCAACGTTGACTGAGATACTCTTTTGCAAATTCTGTAGGTAGCAGGAAGAAAATACAGGGAGCAAAAGACTCTTCACAACTTCTACAGGAAACAGATGGGAGTTATAAAGAGTCAAGGGGCATGAAAGGGAAGCAGTGGTTGACAAGGCAGTAGATATGGTTGTAGCCTACACCCAATATTATTCAATCTGTACACTGAGCAAAGATGCAATAACTTGCATGTGCTGATGACACTAAATCTGTCTGAGATGCAAAAGGATTTGGAAGAGCAATTGAATGGAACGGGCAGTGTCTTGAAAGGAGGATATAAGATAAACATCAACAGAAGCAAAACAAGGATAATGGAATGTAGTCAAACTAAATTTGGTGGTGCTTGCTATTTGGGCAACAAAATAACTGATGATTGCCAAAGCAGAAAGGATACAAAATGTACATTTCATTAATGCTGTAGGAAAGTTCTTTTAGTATGTTCATACTTCAGGATTAAAGGAGATCACTCATAGAAAAGTAGAAGCATTGAATTGTCCATAGGCATTCACCAAAGAAGGAAAACTTGCCAGCTTTTGGAGATATCCTTTGAACACACGCGCACACACACACAAAATGAGTGGCACAAGGTGTTTGTCTGGAGTGTAGGAAGTGAGACATGGGATGATAAATAGTTTAGAAAAAGAGGAGAAAATAAGCTTTTGAATTGTGGTGCTACAGAAGAATGCTGAAAATTAAATGAAAAGACCTTGTAACTAATGAGGCGGTACTTAACAGAATTGGGGAAACAAGAAATTTGTGGCGCAACTTGACTGATGACTGAAAGAAGGAAGGTTGATAGGACACATTCTGTGGCACGAGTGAGTTAATATTCAGTGTGTTTATTAGTCAACCACGATATTACTGCACCTGAAAGTGAGCGTTATGTAGTTAGATTATCATGAGTCAACACGTAATTGAGGTTGACAGTATTTGCACAACTGACCTGAAAGCATTGACAGTGTGATGTGTTTTCCTTAAACATTGCTGTACTTTATTACTGTAATGCCACTACGCGTTTCCGGAAGTGACCAATTGCAAAGTGAGTTATAAGAATTATATGATGACTTGGAAAGAAGCTCAAACGGTTACACCACTATTTGTGTGACTCGGGGTGAAAAATAAAATTATCTTGTTTCTAAGAATGCGAGCAGTTTATTCACTCCTGTTTAACTGATAGTGCGGGCTTCTGTAACTCTCAACGGACAAAGCTAGTAACAGATGCCACTTGAATGCTTGCTATGCTTCACGCCAGATTAGTTTACTTTTGAGATGGCCATTTAAAACTCATTTACAAACACACTGAATTTTACGAAGTTAAGCTCCAAGCGAACTCAAAATGCTGTTAAACTTTTCACACATTTCATCATATCAAGCTGAATCTGTGATAGAAATCAATCTGTACAGAGTTCCACATAACATACTATGTGCAACTGAACCCACTTTAGTGAATTTTTGTAGCTGTTCACCAGGATTTAATTAATCATTCCGATGCTTTCCCCCCCTTGAATGTGATATTTCTTATTTGCAAATAGATTACAGCATTATCTTTGCTGATACTCAAATGGCTTCATGATGATGACAAATTCTCGATTTATGTCATAATTGCACACCAGAACAACTCAACAGCAGTTCTCTTTTCCCACCAGAAAAGGATCTAACAAACTATATATATAGCCTTCACTTGTAATTATAGGTAAGCAAATGACAACTTGCAGCAACCAAGTTATCGAAACTATACTTTAAAATGTCATCTTCACTTTCTAAAACAATAGATTTTTACAGCAACAATACAAAACAACATCTGTAAAACTAAAATTTGACTAAATTTTGTAACAGTTAATTACTTTTTTCTTCTGCAAGACAATAAAAAAATGAAAAATTACACACTAAGCCAAATGTTATCCATACTCTACAGACCAATGTGAAGTGTACTGCACTGCAGAGGGTGCCAAGTATTAGTATTTTGTCCCACTCAATTAGTGTCTGGGGTGTAGAAAGAATGAATGTTTAAATCTCTCGGTGTGGTAATTAATCTAATCTTGTCTTGTCTTTGAGGCTCTCTGGAAGAACAGCATAGGAGTTAGTAGTATATTACTAGAATCGTCACTTAATTTTTATTTTTGAAATTTTGTAGCTAGACTTTGCAGGGCAATTGGTAACATCTTCAAACCATAATGAAGTATGTTAAATAAACTTACCAAACCTATCTTGAAAATCAACACTAAATATTCTATGGCTATTCTCACACTAAAGTGCAAGCCACAGACTTGGGAGAATGGTGTGTCACATGGTACAATGTCCCTTGCTACTGTGCATCATCCCATAATTTACCTCCTCCCATATACACGACGACTATACTGTCCAAGATTCTTATGTCCCCCCCCCCCCTTAAACCAATCAATCTTGTGGATGACAAACTGAAATTGAGAATAGCAAGGCAAATGTGGGAGATGCTAAATTCATTTTCGAATGTTCTGTTACAAAGGAAAATAGAGTATAATTCTTGCACCATTGCAAATATGAGTGATAACTGATATTAACCTCAATGGTGTTGAGAAATAGCTGCAATCACTAAAACAGAACACGATGCCAGGGCAAAATGGAGTCCCTATCAGGTTCAATACAGAATTTGCAACTGAGTTAGCACCCCTTGATTCATAATACACCACAAACCTATCAAGCAAATAAGGTAGCATAAATAATCCATCAAACTACTGCCCCTTGCTACTGTGCATCATCCCATCATCTACCTCCTCCAATCTGCCTTAGAATTTCAGAACATATTCTTTGCTCAAATATAATGACGTATCTCAAACAGAATGACCTCCTCCATGCCATCCCATGTGGATTCTGTAAACATTGGTCACACAAAACCCAACTTGCCCTTTTCTCACACGATGTGCTCAAAGATTTGAACCACGGCAATATGTCTTTACTTCTGTAAAGCATTTGACACTCTACCAGTCAACGTTTATTAATGAAAGTATGATCAGAAGAGGCATCTTCAAATCTTTGACTGTTGAGGATTTCTTGGTAGAGAGGACACGACATGTTCCTTTGATGGAGAATCACTGATAGATTCAGACCTGCCCAGAGAAGTGTACTGAGGCCCTAGCCATTCTTGTTGTGTGTTAATGACCTGGCAACAATATTAACAGCAACCTCATGCTTTTGGCAGATGAGTTACATGAAAAAAGCTGCATAAATATTCAGGCAGCTCATGATACGATTACAAAGTTGTGCAAATATTGTCACATGCTTTAAGTGTTCAGAAATGTAAAATTGTGCACTTCACAAAATACAAAAACACAACATCCTACAATTACAATATCAATGATCCACTACTGGAAATATTCAACCCATACAAATACCTGTCTGGGACACATCAAATAGATCTCACAGGAGTAACTCCATGTGAAATGACCTTCGTGTCCAATTTTTACCACGCTTGCACTGGAAAAAATTTGTGCAGAAGGGACCTGCATGATTGTCTGCCAAATTTCAACCTTATCTGTAATTTGGTCTAGGTATTAGAGCTGTTTTCACAGGGCCACTTTCTCCACAACTAGATGCATTCGAAACAAATTCTTAAGCTTGGTAAACCTTTGTCCTGAGCTGATAGAGCTAGGATCCCACAAAATGGTATCCTGATACAACTTTTTGTTCAGAACATGGAAACAACAGAATGCACTGCTCATAGCACAATCTCTCTCTAAACTAGCTGAAAAATTTTCCCATGACAAATCTTCCCTAAATTTTAACAAGGAATAAACAGCAAGTATAAGGCTCCAGTTGTCAGTGCTCTGTCTGTCTGCCTGTCAGAAAACTGGCAAATCAAACTTTTCTGAAAATGTGTTCACTAGGTTAGTCATCTGTAAAGCATCAAAAATAGCAAATGTACCAAATTTGCCTATATTTGACTACATGTATCTTAAAACTGACACCTCTGAAAAAGAGATAACTTGAGACTTTTCTTATTTTGGTGCCATTTCAGTTAAACACAAAAATGTGGCCAATAAACTAGTTGAAGCTGATGAAACCAATATTTCTCAAGCTCTGATTAAAAGCTAATCAGCTGTTGGAATATCACTACTGAAATTTCAACCAATTGGTCATAATAACAAAGAAAGACCATGGAAAGCAACAGATTAATTATTAAGAAAAATGCATCAGTTTGTGGATGCACAAGTGAGTAATGCAGTGGAAACAATGTCTCGATCACTTAGAACAGCCGATCAAAGAAATTAAGAAAATTGAATGTAACCAACCATTAAGGGGGGGAAAAAAAACACATTTTGATCTTACTTCTACACCTATATCCACACACTGCAAGCCACTGTATGGTGCATGGTTGAGGATACTTTGTCCCAATGTTAGCAATTTCATTTCCTGTTCCATTTGCAAATGGAGTGGGGAGGAAAAACCATCCAAACGCTTTCACATAAGCACAGATTTCTGTTCTCGTCTTTGTGGTCCTTACTGTCCTGCCGCTTGTCACAAATGCCAGTTCTCTAGACCTTTTCACTTAACTTTTGCGAAAAGGATGTCTTCTTCCCTTCAGGGACTCCCATTTGAGTTCATGGAGCATTTCCTTAACACCAGATGTTGACTGAACCTACTGGTAACAAAGCCAACAGCACACCTCTGAACTGCTGCTATGTCCTCCTCTAATCTGGATCTGGTGGGGCTCACAAACTCTCTAGCACTACTCAAGAATGGGTCACACAAATGGTCCATATGCAGTATCTTTTATAGATGAATTACAGTTTCCAAGAACTCTGTCCCTACAATTGACCTTCTGTGCTCACTCCACTTCAGTCCCACCACCTCGACGACAATGACCACCACCACCACCACAACCACAGACCTCATGTAGCATATATGCTACACCCAACTCTCTTTTCTTTGTATCTCAGGCAATTAACTAAACTTGCTGTGCCTGATTGTAGTGGGTGTACTTTTTTTTGGATCACTTGTTTTTGTTTCTGCAAGCTCCTATTAGATTTCAACATCTCACTGAAGAAAGCTAGATATTTTAGTGTAAGCAAAGCTTCAAGAAATACAGGTTATTTCTCCTTGGTTTATGCGATTTTAAAATAGATTGTGTTTAGAATATTCTGTGACACGCTGATATTCCACACTGGGTCTACATTCAACAATTAACCATACTTTCACATTCACAAAAGCGAGTATCTGAGGAAGAAGAGGAGGAATGTGATAAAGAGGATGCATTTTCAATGAGGTGACACCTCAAAAAACCTAAGCCTCTTCCATCACTAACATCAAAGATGTTCCACACCATGCCTCTACCTGATATGATAAACAGATCCCATAAAACTTCATTTCAAATGTGGATTGCCCGGATATAAAGGTTCACATTTGTGCAGTGTACTAAACGCAAAATAAATCTTTGTTTCAAAGATAAAAGGAACTGATTTTTGCAATTCATAAAAAATAGCAGAATGGCCATATTCAAAGTGATTTCACAAGTAAATCATTCATGTTGTCCCACATTAAGACATTTTTGCAACAAGAGTGGCTGATTTTCACAGATAGAAGATGCACAACTGTGCAAGAGTGAAACAGTGCAGCAGCTGGAAATATACTCCAAAGATGAAGTACATGCGACACTATGATTCTTGTGGGCAAACTGTCTAAATTGCACACAGTGAAATTCTAGCGGTACATGGACTGAATGCAATGTTGCATCCAACTGTAGTGAAATGGGGTCAACTATATAACAAATCCTGCACAGGTGTGGCAAGACATCACGAGTACAGACTACATGTCCACGCAATCGAGGCACTGATTAGCAGCAATCTCAAATTTTCAGACGATTAACAAGTTCACACAGCAGTTATCGAATGGCTCCACGGTCAAAGAGCAGGTTTCCATTGTTGAGGAAATGAATGACTGCTAGGATTCCAGAATGAGACTTTCACTCTGCAGCGGAGTGTGCGCTGATATGAAACTTCCTGGCAGATTAAAACTGTGTGCCCGACCGAGACTCGAACTCAGGACCTTTGCCTTTTGCGGGCAAGTGCTCTACCATCTGAGATACCGAAGCACGACTCACGCCCGGTACCCACAGCTTTACTTCTGCCAGTATCTCGTCTGACGAGACTGAGGAGACGAGATACTGGCAGAAGTAAAGCTGTGGGTACTGGGCGTGAGTCGTGCTTCGGTATCTCAGATGGTAGAGCACTTGCCTGCGAAAGGCAAAGGTCCTGAGTTCGAGTCTCGGTCGGGCACACAGTTTTAATCTACCAGGAAGTTTCACTGCTAGGATTGTTTAGAGAGATTTGGTGACCATGTTGAAAAATAGTATAATGAGCCTGTGGTATTTTGAAGTGTAGTGCAGCATTCAATAAAAGTTACTTGGCCTGCCACAACACTGCATAATTTAACTTTTGAAGTCTCCCTGCATGAAAAGTGTTTTGCCTATTTTCTGATATAGCACAATACTGTGGTAAATACATAAGGATATTTATGTGCTTTAATTGTCAGCTTGTAACTAAATTCCATCAAAGGAATTCCTGAAAACAAAAAGAATCTGAGAGACCTGATGTAGCATACATGTGAAAAGCCCTAACATCTTGGTGCATCACAATGGTTTTTAAAAAAAATATTTCTCTCTAGAACAGTGCACTGACAACCAATATAAACTTTTGAGTCACATAATCTAAGCTCAGGAATGAGGAAGATACTTGTTTGAAGATACTGTATTCGAACTTTATCAGAGCTTATCCAATAAAAAAGACAATACGTAACAATTTTGTGTTTATGAAAAAATGGCCTCTACCAGGCACTTGTGTGATTTGCAGAGTATCCATGTAGATAAATGGATAAAGTGGCATGGATGTTGCAGTTGAAAAATATATTTTAACAGGATGGGAAAAAAATATTCATAAAAAGACGCTTGCTGGGAATATAATGCAAGATGACACAGAATTTCTTGAAAATGAAGAATTAGTTTAGAATGTAAGGGCAATAATGAATGTTTTCCCACTTGAATACATGGAGAAAAAGTTCAGAAGTACTTGTCACTGTGCAATTTGAAAGAAATGTATTGGTATGGCCACCATGGACCAATGCAAGGATTAATAGCGGTTTCTTTAAATATAAGCAGTATTTTTGCATTAAGTGAAATGAAACCAAAATGAAAATAGATGTATCTAACAGACGTAATTCTAGGCCTATTTTTTTCAGTGGGGTCAACGATTAAATCATCAGGTGCCAATTTTACGATACATGGTTTCAAATCTACGAACAATTAGTTGCATTTGGAATTTTTAGTAACTTCAAAAGCTGATAATGTAGCGAATAAGTTGTATGGAAGCTCATAATTTACTAATTGTCTGTGCAGCGGAGCATGTGCAACAGTTAAAAGTAGAGGAAAAGCAATGGCTTGAAAGATGGTACAGGACATGTTTACTCAGTTTTGAATTCATAATTTAGATTCAGAAATTTTTTTATCAATCTACTAATACAAATCATTTGGTTGCACAAATTTTCACCATGAAATTGATTTGAATCTGCGGAATACTTTATATTAATGTGAATTACAATAAAATGGTGCGTTTTAGTAACTATCAAAGTTCAGCTGCCTCAAGAGCCAATGAACAAGAGACTAAAACATTATAACTAATGATGCACTAGTACATAGCAATTTATTTTAGCACCACCTAAGACAGTCATCCATCTATGATTTTCCAATTACTACTACCATTGACTTCCTCAGTCATAAATGATTAAAGGACTTAAATAAAGGTCTGAATTTAATGTCAATCAATATATCTACTTAGCTGAACTCCGAGTCAGAGGGTCCCATCATCAGATAATGTGTGCCATATAGAACTTTGTAAGGCTACCATTTGGTCTGAATAATTCCAAGCTTTATATTCTAGCAACCATTATTTTTATAGCTTTTTTTTTAGGCTACTAGTTTCACCACCTCAACAATCATTTTCTGGTCCAGTAGCTTGAACAACAAAAAGAATCCAGTCACACACAAACATAACAAGGGAGCAACACACACGTACATAACAAGGAGGCAACACACACGCACATAACTAGGAGGCAACACACATGCACACACACCAAACTTTCGAACGAGCTGTACAAGAAAGCAGGCCCTCTGCTCCAACAATTTGATGTGCAGCTTATGAATACAATGATATATTCAACAATACCTTAAAAGGTATGTTATGTATGGAGCAGAGGACACAACCTATGTCTCACAACAATAAAAACAGAGGACTCTTATGTCACTGCTTAGCATTGAAAATCCAAGTTGGGACCCACATCAAGTGGACTGCCTTAGTAACATTAAAATTTCATGGAAGATTTGGAAAATTTTCACTTGGCTACAAGAAAGAGTAGTGCTGGTGAATACTAAAATAAAATTGAGCCCAAAGAGTGGGGATGACATGCTTTGCAATTGCGATAAGTCTAATCTACACAGAATTTTCGAGTGTCCTACACGGAATCAGGAAGTGCTACATTTGAAGGACTAGGAGATTAAAATAACTGTGCTGCTGATGTAGTTCAATACTGAAAGAAAATTGTAAAAAGTTGACGACTGTCAAACACAAAAAAGTTAAGAAAGAATGCATAGTATTTCAGTTAAACTGCACATACAACAAGGGTTCAACTTCCTTACAAAATCTTCGCCCAAGTAGGCCTATCTTCAAAATAGAGCATGGATTGTGGCCAAAGTAAGATACACCACTAGTCAAATTTCTGAAGCAATAACAGTCTAAATATTTTACGCTGTCTTCATGCATGCGTCACATTTAATGTCAAACAAAGGGTGTCATACACAGTTGATTGAAATCCATGTGTTTAGTGTTATATGAGATGTTTGCATTGCAAAAGGTGTACAATTGAAGGCATAATATCAAGCTGCCATACTCCACTTGCCAACACTGTACCGAAATTGAATAAAGAACTCTGATTCAACTGAATGCACTGATCACTTACATAACACATGGCCTGAAGAGGACACTTCATTTCCTAATGCACAACATAGTTTATCATTTATAATTATGAGAAGTAAGATTAGGAACAGTATATCCTGTGAGCAACATGGACCACAAGCTTAGCTTGGGGAAGGGTGGGGGGAGGGATAATTTCGTGCTTTAAAAACAACACAAAAATCTTTTGCTGTCAAGGCAGCTACACATGTACCTGCTAAGATAACAGACATGTATGATCAAGCATCATTTGAACAAAACAAATTGCTTAATGTTTGACTAAATTTCAATTAAGCAAGCTTGTAACAGCGTAGCAACGACATGTGTACCACTTCTGTGCAGGACTTTACAAGTCAATGCAAGTTGTGAGGCAGTCTTTGCAGCAACATCATGTTCACAGATACAAAGAAAATCAATTGTGAATTGTCAGTAGAGTTTAAGTGTTTGAAAATCAGAGATTCTATAGAGCATTAAATCCAAGGCCAACCATGACAAAATAAAACAATGGAAATACGGAAGCGTCCGATCCCGCCCGTCTGCTTTGACCCATGACGTCACAAATATGGCGGAAACAAAAACAAACACACACACTTTCCACAAGAAGCCTAATGACACTAACGGGACAAGCGCGGGAGATGGGGTGTTTTGCGTGGGGGGCAAACTAAATATAAACAAATTTAGACGCCTTGCGTAGCTACAACGTGTAAGTGAAGACAGCCATGCATGAATAGCCACCCACCTCCCCAGGGGTCGTAACCCCTGCAACCCATAGAAGATAAAGATGCTTCAGTAGCTGATTAGTGCTTTTTGTCTTAAAAAAAAAAAAAAATCTCACGGGATAGAACGAACAGATCAGAAAAGTAAATAAAATAAGATAAAACAGAACTGGAGACAGCCACACTCAAACCAAACTCCGCGCCGTCATGACAACACCCTTACGTCATGGGTCAAAGCCGACGCGTGGGATCGGACGCTTCTGTCGACCCTAAAACAATACTGCATAAAATATGTTTATACTAAAACATACAGCAAGTGACCCAGATGTAGATGTATGTTATTCAATATGTACAGTACTCTATTACCAACAACAGCAAGTGGGTGGGGGGGGGGTGGGAGTGGAGGGTCGCAATAAATGTACAGCTAAGACCTTTGAAGTAAGCTAACACTAGTACTACAGATGTGTAAAAATATGTAGCCTATCTATTGTCTTCACATATCCTTCCCCTCACAAGAATTTGCTGTCAGTTCACCTACAAGCACAATGTTAAAAGGGCTTAATGAGTGATACGACGTTAAAATTCACTTATTTGTTCAACCTGAAATGCATTAATGATGTTGATATATTCCCAACTCCTAGGTTACAATGGTAGTAAGCTTTTTGTTACAGTAACTGGTCTTAACCCCACAAACCAAAGTTTCTTTCCCTCTTTTCTTTGAGGCACAATCAGCACATTGTAGTCATCCAGGCAAGGCATACTTGAAACATACACCAACACACTGACATCATGGAGGGAAGAGGGAGTGTTGCACATGTATGAAGCCTGCAGTTAGTTACTTGGACTGAAGGAGAATGTCCTTAGATAACTCTGTAAGTATTGTAAACTTTTTTTATTTGCTTTTGCAAATGTTGTTCAGGTATTTTCTTAAAATAGATCATTACTCTATTGAATGCTTTAGTTGCATTTCCCTGTAATGGACCATAATTGTTGAACAGCAGACAAAAATTGTGTTGATATGTTGAGCTGAAGTGTTCGTGTGATACAATGGAAATTTAAGTCCGATTTGGACGCTCTGGGGACAATGCATAACATAAATATGCACATTTAGCAAACAATTACAGTAAATCAGAAAACTGATCAGCAGCAATGCACTCCTTTCCGAACACTACACCATTGCACAGTCATTCAGAGAGAATGTGTGAAGCCTACATGATAGATTTTAATGGGAATACATTTCTTGACAGTGCTTAGGATCTCTGGGGCTTAAAGTTGTTCCAACAATTTATTTTTATTGTAAAAGCTGAAACACTGTGAAAAAGAAAGGCGATTACGGTATATTGTTTAACTGGGATGTGAGGACGAAATCACTGCACATGTTTATACCAAAGTTGAGTTTCTGTGGCACGTAAATGTTCTGACACGACCATGAAGTAAACACTTTATTTGGTGGAAAAAGCCTACCGTAAATTTCAACGTAAAGGGCACAAATCTGAACTCTTCGACAAAAAAAAACACACACATTTTGGCTTAAAATTATTCCCTAATTTCCACTGACTAATGTCCCAAGCATCCGATAGCAAAATTTGATTAATTACAGGGGAAAAAGGCCGGAAATCTGTACAGATGAATGAATTGTCTAATAGAAGTTGTAACGTACATAACCGTTACGATGCAGAATACAAAACAGAAACAAAAAAATAAATATTGTTCCGCAACTCTCTGAAACCACATTCTAAAGAACGTCACATGGCCGTAATCGGTCAATCTCTAACAATGACTCCGAAAATGCTAAACATATCGCAACTTCAAGGCGAGAATGTTTGATTACTGTTTTCACTGACAAGAAACTAAAGCCTGTGTTAGAAATTAACCATTGACACTAATTTTCACTTAATACTCTTTAAACCCTATATAATGTTAGGAACGAAGAATGGCTCTTACCAAACGACAAATTTAGTATTAATTTTGACGATGTTAACTTGCTTTTATTTCAGGATTAGCTGACACGCAGTAACTAAAGGTAAATGGCACGAATAAAATTATAATTTCGTTGTGGCTATTTAAAAGCCATCAGCTCTTTCTCTTTCAAGCTCGAAATGTTGCTTGTAAATATAGGTAATTTAAATTCTCTCTCGAAGCAAACATATTTAATCACGAACACGTTTACAGATGTCCAAAATAGATATATTTCTAATAGCAATTTCATTTTTACAAATTCTTTGTTCAGTCTCCATTTTGGTTTGATGCATAAACTGTTATCAGGAGGTCAATGTTTAAGACCTTTTTACAAGTTGAACGACAAACTACTTTCGGTCTTACAATTTACGATCAAGTACATAATAAATATAAGAGGTTGATACATGTTAATCCACGAGCATTCTAGAAAATTCAGCAGAAAAAGTGATTGTAACTTCAAGGCAAACGTCAGCTCCGCAGTCGACATGACGCTACCAACACCCGACCGCATAACGTAACTAACACACTGCGTCCCAACAACCCTTTAAGCGAAAATTGGTGATGCACGCCAGTTGACACTGATTCCCACGTGACACGGTTGGCATTTAATGACCGCGCTGAAGATCGAGACGTCCGGAGAGCATTCCTTGATCGAGAGTAGTCTGCTACGTGCAGCGTAATACAAAGCAAGGTTCAATGACATTGTTTCCTAAATATCAGCCAATATTTCTGTAAAATCGTACTCACCAGTTATCCAATTTTATCATCTCTTCAGGTTTTTTGTTTTTACTATCCGCCTTTGCCTTCAAAGCTTCCGGGTAGAGCTTCAAAACATGTGCAAACTGATTTGAAGTTCCCTTAGCGAAGAAAGTTGCTGTGTCTTTTACGGAAGCCATTGTGATAACTATAGTACACCAAACGCACGCAAGAGCGCACTACATTTACTATGGCAGCTGCCTTTTACAAAATTGTTTTAAAATTCGAAACCATGCATCAAGTTGTGTACTCTGAATTAACACGGTCCCCAACAACGGCAGACATGAGGCGCTTCGAACACTTAACTAGCACAGGTTCTAGCCACGCGGCCGATGTCCGCAGCACTGCTTGAACTGCGCGTGCAGTAGAACTGACGCATCCTCAAAGAATTCTGTGATGATTTCGGCTGAAACTTGTAAAATAACCTAAACAATTGTAATAATATACTACTGTTCTATAGTTCATCCGCAAATTATTATATTAAAGGTATGCAAGGTCGGAAACGTAAAAATTAAGTTTTTTAAAAATTTGTGTAAAACGCAGCCTTCGTCATAAAAGCTCAGGAGGTTACGACAGAGAGAGAGCCCCGGCCACTCATATTTCTGATGCATCGAATGTGGAATATGAACGCTAAAGGAGGAAAATTACACGAATCGCCTCATTTATCTATATCCTGACACTTAAGTAGAATAAATAATGAAGAGACTAAAATTACAAGACAAGTTATTCGCTGTCCAAATCGTTTCTGTTCAGTGAATTATATAAATAATGAGAAAATTAGCGCACAGAGATCTCAATTAAAGGTTGAATTCGTGTACAGGACTAATTTAAATTGTACGTTTATGAGTTACGTATGCATATTAACAAATTTGTTACTACAACTTGAGTAGTTTTCGCATAATTCATAAATGGAAATAAACTTAATTGTTTTAAAAGAGCTGTTGCCATGAGTATGTTGATAAACCAGTTTGACCCTATGACGAGATTCGTTTGATAATCAAATTCAAGAAAATGATAAATGAACAATCGTAAATACAGACGCTGTTATGTGGAATCCGAAACTTCCCATTAAACATCACAGATTAATAAATGACAAACTAAAGAAATACAGCATGGTATTTCGACCAACGACAAAACAGTTGTGGGGGAATCATTAAGAAGCGAAGCGAAAAAGCACCTCCAGTTTGAAGATATCAGTTTAGCATTGAAGCAGATTCCTTAGTTTACACAATTAGTAAGAACTTTATTCTCTTGTTGCCATTTGTAACGCTGGCTACGGTACTTTCATTCTAAACACTGTAAACGTACCGGTACCGTTTTTGGAGAGAGAATCTTGAAATAAAAAAAAAAAAAAATGAAAAAACCCTCAGTGTCTCAATTCGTGCTCCCATACCCTACATTTTCAAATAAATATAAATCTAAAACCAGGAGCGTTTTTTAAAAATGAATACCGTTAAGAACTAATATAAAATCCGAGTGAATAAACGTTTTGTGTTTATAAAATTTATAACTATGCCAATCATCGATCATGTACTTAAAACGATCTCTCTCTTTCTCTCTCTCTGGTTCAGAGGACCAGTAAATAAATGTTCATTATAAATAAGCCTTAGTGTGTGTGGTACCGTAGTATGGGAAGTAGCCTACCCTCAGCTATGCAGATCACAGTGATCTGTACGTGCTCATTTTTTCCCCATTCTATTCCCCTATGGAGTATGGGAAGAACAACTTGTTAAATTCCTCTGATCACTCTGTAATTAGTGCAGTTTTGTCATTATGGCCCCTTTGGGAGCAATTCATATGGGAATGTAGTGTCTCCTAGATTACTCACTTAATACTACTTCTTGAAGTTTGGTAAGTAGGTTTTCACAGAATATTTGGTCTGTATCTTCAAAGTATCCCCCAGTTCAGGTAGGCCCACTTCAACATTTGTCACACAGCCTGTCGCTATCCATACTCCCCTTCTATGTATACATTCAACACTGTCAACTGGGGTTACTTTGGGCCAGTTTTTCATGTTTTCACTTACATATTAATTAATAAAAACATATAATAAATGGATTTTCAACATCAAAATTGAATTTAACCAATTAACAAAGTATAAAGCAGTAGCCTGTACCAACATTTTTAAAGAAATTCTCTTTTTTTATTTTATTCAATGTTTTTTAATGTTGGAACAAAGTAACCCCTGCTCAGGAGGACCTCTCAAATATTTTAATACACATTGAATACAGCTCACTTGTTAGACTACTGTAACCCGTTACACAACAATCAGATAATGAAATGACAATACAAAGCAGCAAAAAAAATTATTATTAAGAAAACAAAATTTTAGGCTAAATTTTATTTGAAAAACATGAAAAACCTTTATTTTTGTTCTACAAACTTTTTTTTTATGCTAATTTCTTATACCAACTCAAAATCGGCCATCTCAGGAACATTAAAGTGTCCTTGTTTTATGAGCTTAGGAGGGTTGATTTTTTTTTTTTCTTCATGTTAGTCCACTCATAAACAAGAATATACTTTTTGTCAGGCCACTTCCAGAACATTTTGGTTTTGCTCATATAGTCTACTGTAGAGCCTAACTCTCCCCCATTACGTAGTTTTGTTATCAAACTCAGATAGTGCTTTCCTTCATACAGGACAATAACAAAGTCACCTTCTTTCAAGTTATGTTTTAATTATTCTAGGTCAGGTGCCAGTGGTTGATTGGTTGATAGGCTCGATGGTACCAACTTCTTCATCGAATTCTTCGGATTCACTTTCAGTTAACGAAGGTGTGAGCCATCATCAGAAGCACTGTCATCATGAAGACTGTAAGAACTAGTTATCTGGTTCTTGCTTTCTTTGACAGGCCCTTTTTTTCAGCTTGGATGTAGAAGCTGATGCACCTTCAAAGTCCATTTCATTTTCGCTTGACTCGTCAACCAACTTTGAACAAAAACTTTCCCCAGCTGGAACATCCAACTTCTTACGTTTCTGAGTTGGCCTAGCACTTTTTGTCACATTCTTCCTTTTTTCTGCAGGGTGTTGCATGAAACTTTCTCCAATTCGACTTTTCATAGGGTTGTTGAAGTTACCATGTTTAAGCAAGCACTCCAGTACTTTGGTTCATCAAAAGGTATGATATCTGTTTTTTTTTTTTTTTTTAAATCCAGATATCATATTTTCCTTCTTCTCTGCATACAAACAATCAACCAGCTGGTTTAGCAGTTTAGGAAATTGATCTTCAGGCAAGCCTGTCATTGACTTGGTTTTTTCCTTCCGCGAAGTCAATATCTTACACCACTCCCTTTTCATAGGGCCGTAGTAGGTGACGTCCAATGGTTGAATGATATGTGTCGAGTTTGGTGGCAGACACACAAACTTTACTTCATTATCCTCACAAGCTTTTACAATTTCCGAGTTGATATGGGAACTTAAGTTGTCCCCAATCACAACCTTGACACCAGGCAGCTTTTTCAACTGAGGAAGTAAGGTGGTCATAAACCAGTCTTCGAATGTCCTGAATCAAACCACCCACTTTTTGTTCTGTTGTACTTGCGTCCTGCGGACCACCTTTGGTCCATGTAGACCATAAATGCTCAGACTTGTACACCACATAGCGTGGTAAGATCTCCCCACAACCACTTCCACAAAACATTGAAGAAATACAAGACTTTGTTGACTCCATTATGTGTTCAACATGCCCTTTTACAAATGATATTGCTTTCTCCAGGATCATCTTGCAGGTTTGTTTCTTCATAATTCCACATGTTCTCATCTGGAACATTACTGAGAACAGTTTGTTTGTTGTCAAAATAATCATTGACTACCAACTCATCAGTAGCAGCCCTTACTCATTTAATGTTGCTTGCTGTATGTGCTGTTAACTTTAGGATGACGTTTTCTAAATGATGCCGCCCTATTGGGACATGGAAAGTTGTTTTTAAAACTCTTTACTGTATGCCCTTGTTTGTCAAGATAGTATTTTGTGGATTATCTTAAATCAAGATGAGTGATAGGAAATCCATATATATAGTTAACTTGTCAATATGTGCTTCAAAGGCTTGTCCTTCTTCTTGATTGAAGACTGTAGGATGGTCATGTTTTTTTGCAGGTAGGCCTACTGCTACCGGTAACCCATAGGTTTTAAGCTTATTTATTATTGTGCTTCTAGGTACATTGTAATACTGACTTGCACTTCATTGTGTTCTTACTCCACTTCATATGTCCTTCTAAGGTCTCAGCATTATAATCAGCGTACTTTCTTGAACCTGGCTTTCTCGTGTAGGTTCTCATCATTCTGGATCAGCAATTGGAACAAAAACAACCAAAATAATATTGCACAACAGTAATGTATACAACAACGTTACTAAAAATATTTTTGTTTTAATTTGGAAGTAAAAAACATGTAACGCAAATCGATGGGGCTACTTTAGTCCAAATTAGGCCTGGTAAAAAGTAGCCGTGAAAAACTAGTTTTTAGGTGAAGTTTACAAAAAGTTAAACATGTAATATTAAAAAAATAAGGAAAAACAATTATCACACATTGGTAACAGATTACGAAAGATGATATTTTGACACATACCTTGTTTTTATCTTGTTACTGAATTCATCCACGATGAAAATTTTGGAGGTACACAAATCACGCATCAAAACAAAGGTTTACAAAAATTCCAGTGTTGCCAATGGTAAAAATTTTAAATTACCCTGAACTATTTAAATACCCTCAAGTAGGGTATAAAATATATTTTAAACCCAAAAATACCAATGTACCTTGTTTTTTTTTTTTGTTCAGCACAAAAATTTAAAACTTTTTTTTTGTGTTGGACTAAAGTAACCCTACAAGGACCAAAGAAACCACAGTTGATGGTACACCTAGTTATTCCTATTTGATTTGGACCCAACACACTTGAGCAAAATTCTAGGATGGGAGTGTTTCGTAAGCAATCTTTTTTGCGAGCTGATTGCATTTTGCCATGATACTACTAATGCATCAAAATCTGTTATCTGCTTCACCTATGAGAATGCCTATGTGGTCATTCAATTTCATATCGCTATAAATTCTTGCACCCAAGTGTTTGTATAAGTTAACTGATTCCATTTGTTACTCATTGATGTTGTAATCACAGGAAACAACTTTGTTTTCTTTTTGTGAAATTTACAGTTTTATATTTTTGAACTTTGAAATCTTATTAAGATCAGACTGAATACTGTGCAGCTTTTTTTTTCAAACATTGCTCCATTGCAAATAACTGCATTATCTACAGAAAGCCTGAGACTGTCTGTCAGGTCATTAACATACATCATGAACAGCAAAGGACACAACACATTTCCCTGATGCATATCTGAATACTTGCACATCTGATGATGATTCTACATCCAAGGTAACATGCTGTGTCATCCCTACCAAGAGATCGTTCATTTAAACATAGATTTTGTTTGATACCACACATGATTATACTTTCATTAGTAAGCATTAGTGTGGTATGAGACTAATGCTTTTCAGAGGTAAAAAAATTCTTCATGAACTTGATGGTTTTGATCACAGGTTTGTTCAAACCATGGGTAAGTGTCACAGAAATGCTGAGAGAAATGAACTGGCAGACACTTGAAGATACATGCAAACTACTTGCTATGTCTGTAGAACCAACTTCAAGTGATGAATATAGGAACATATTTCAGCCACTTATATAACACTCACATAGGTGTTGCAAAGACAAAATTAGAGTAATTACAGCGCACAAAGATGCATGTAAGCAATCATTCTTCTCACAATCCATTTTTTATTTATTTATTTATTTATTGTTCCGTGGGACCAAATTAAGGAGAAATCTCCATGGTCATGGAACGAGTCAATACATGAAATTATAACACGATATTAGAAACAGATAAAATGAAATATAGAAAAAAAAAACATATTCAGGTGACAAGTCATAAGTTTAAATGAAGACAATCAACAATGTAACACTGGAATTTGCTTAATTTTTTAGCTCTTCCAGGAGCTCCTCGACAGAATAGAAGGAGTGAGCCATGAGGAAACTCTTCAGTTTAGACTTAAAAGAGTTTGGGCTACTGCTAAGATTTTTGAGTTCTTGTGGTAGCTTATTGAAAATGGATGCAGCAGAATACCTCACTCCTTTCTGCACAAGAGTCAAGGAACTGCATTCTACATGCAGATTTGATTTCTGCCTAGTATTAACTGAGTGAAAGCTGCTAACTCTTGCGAATAGGCTAATATTGCTAACAACAAACGACATTAAAGAAAATATATACTGTGAGGGCAATGTCAGAATTCCCAGATTTTTGAATAGGGGTCGACAAGAGGTTCTCGAACTTACACCACATATAGCTCGAACAGCCCGTTTTTGAGCCAAAAATACCCTTTTTGAATCAGAAGAATTACCCCAAAAAATAATACCATACGACATAAGCGTATGAAAATATGCGAAGTAGACTACTTTTCGTGTTGAAGTGTCACTTATTTCAGATACTGTTCTAATGGTAAATAAAGCAGCATTTAGTTTCTGAACAAGATCCTGAACATGGGCTTTCCACAACAGCTTACTATCTATCCGTACGCCTAGGAACTTGAACTGTTCCGTCTCGCTTATAACATGCCCATTCTGTCTGATTAAAATGTCAGTTCTTGTTGAATTGTGAGTTAGAAACTGTAAAAACTGAGTCTTACTGTGATTTAGCATCAAATTATTTTCTACAAGCCACGAACTTATTTCATGAACTAAATTATTTGTTACTGTTTCAATATTACACACAAGATCCTTCACTATCAAGCTGGTGTCATCAGCAAACAGAAATATTTTTGAATCACCTGTAATACTAGAAGGCATATCATTTATATAAATAAGAAACAGCAGTGGCCCCAGCACCGACCCTTGGGGAACGCCCCACTTAACAGTGCCCCATTGGGACTAAACATCACTACCACTCTCAATATTGCGGAGAATTACCCTCTGCTTTCTGTTCTTAAAGTAAGAGGCGAACCAATTGTAAGCTACTCCCCTTACTCCATAATGGTCCAACTTCTGCAGTAATATTTTGTGGTCAACACAGTCAAAAGCCTTCGTTAAATCAAAGAAAACACCTAGCGTTCGCAACCTTTTATTTAATCCGTCGAAAACCTCACAGAGAAAAGAGAATATAGCATTTTCAGTTGTTAAACCATTTCTAAAACCAAACTGAACATTTGACAGCAAATTATGTGAATTTAAATGCTCCAGTAACCTTGTATATACAACCTTCTCGATAACTTTAGCAAACACCGATGGCATAGAAATAGGTCTAAAATTGTCAACATTATCAATGTCTCCCTTTTTATAAAGTGGCTTCACTACCGAGTATTTTAATCGATCAGGAAACCGACCACTCCTAAAGGAAAAGTTACAGATATGGCTAAGTACTGGGCTAACATACATAGAACAATACTTCAGTATTCTGCTAGATACCCCGTCATATCCATGAGAGTTCTTGGTCTTTAGTGATTTAATTATTAACTCAATCTCCCTCTTGTCAGTATCATGGAGGAGCATTTCAGGTAACAGTCTCGGAACACTTTTTTCTAAGAGCGCTATATGATTCCCTGTTGGAATTAGGTTTCTATTTAGTTCACCTGCTATATTCAGAAAGTGATTATTAAATACTGTACATATATGCGACTTATCAGTAACACGGACATTCCCACTACGCACTGATTCTATATCCTCGACCTGTCTCTGCAGACCAGCAACTTCCTTTACGACTGACCATATGGTTTTAATTTTATCCTGAGACTTAGCTATTCTATCTGCATACCACATACTTTTTGCCTTCCTAATAACATTTTTAAGCACCTTACAATACTGTTTGTAATGGGCTGCTGCATTTAGATTTTGACTGTTTCTAACGTTTTGATATAATTGCCACTTTGTTCTACAAGATATTCTTATCCCTCTAGTCAGCCACCCAGGCTGCCTGTTTGTGCTAGTACCCTGTTTTAAACGTTGTAACGGAAAGCAACTTTCAAAGAGCATGAGAAAGGTCTTTAGAAAAGCATTATATTTATCGTTTACTGTCTCAGCGCTATAAACATCTTGCCACTCTTGTTCCTTTATAAGGTTTACAAAGGTCTCTACAGCAACCGGATCAGCTTTCCTGAACAGCTGATGACTATATTTAACACGAGTTGCAGCATAAAAATCTTTTAAAGTTAAAATTTGCGCATCATGATCTGAAAGGCCATTCACCTTTTTTCTAACAGAATGCCCTTCTAGTAATGAGGAATGAACAAAAATGTTGTCTATGGTTGTTCTACTGTTCCCTTGCACTCTCGTTGGAAAGAATACGGTTTGCATAAGATTATATGAATTAAAGAGGTCTACCAGCATCCTCTTCCTTGCACAATCACTTATACAATTAATATTGAAGTCACCACATATAACTAACTTTTTGTATTTCCTATAAAGTGAACCAAGAACCTCCTCTAGCTTTAGCAAAAATGCTGTGAAATCGGAGTCTGGGGATCTATAAATAACAACAGTTACAAGTTTAACTCCGTTAAATTTAACCACACCTGCACAACATTCAAACACCTTTTCAGTGCAGTACTTTGAAACATCAATTGACTCAAATGCGATGCCGTTTTTCACATACATGGCTACTCCCCCACACCGCAAAGAGCTCCTCGAAAAGCAGCCAGCCAACCTGTATCCTGGTAAAGGAAGCCTCTGAATTATCTCCTTATTTAAGAAGTGTTCAGATATACCAATAATTTCAGAGTCAACATCTATAAGCAGTTCACTAACTTTATCCCTAATACCTTGTATATTTTGATGAAATATACTAATTCCCTCATTACTCGGATACCTAAGCTTTGTCAAAAGTGATTCCCTTGTTAGAGAGACTTCCCTTAAGCAGGAATACCTATCAGCTGACTTCAATCTAAAAAAGGTGCAGCTCTAACACACACTACTGCAGGAATTTTCCCATGAGTGATCCCACCAACCCCACCTATGCTGTCACCTATAAGCTTTGCCAACCTCCCCTTCCCATACCTGTTGAGGTGCAGGCCGTGTCTAGTGAAACCCGTCCTGCTGATAGACTCCACCGACACCACTGAAATGTGACCCATGCTTTCTGTCATCAGCGCACCCCCAAGTCTCATGTTATTACGCCTGACGGCTGTATTAAGATGAGGCCGATCGTGATGCTGAAACAGTTCCACGAAATGCACATTCGTGTTGCCAGTCTGAGTGGCTATCTTTTCCAGGTCACCATCTATGTTATACTCACCATCCCTACCAATACTATTACCAGCCCCACCCACAATCACTACCTGATCCTCTTTAGTAAAATCCCTACATAACCCCCCTATGTTAACAGTCACCTGAGCCAACCCTGCATTAGGCTTCACAATGCTGGTGACCTGGTACTCACTTCCCAGCACTTCCTGCAACTGCTGGCCTACACCTCTGCCATGTGAACTACCTAACAGCAGAACCTTCTTCTTCCTCTTTGACTTTGCAACTGTTCTAGGCACAGTAACTACTGAGGTCTGCTGCATACTTCCTACATCTACAGCTACTAGAGATTCCTCTCCACTAGACTCTGACAGTTGGTCATATCTATTGTAAACACCAATAGTAAAACTATCTGAAAATCTTCTTCTCCTAGCAGATCTCTTGCCAACAGCCAGCTCCCATTCCCCAACCCCCTTCTCCCTCCTCATCCTATCTAGCTCCTCCTGTGTGTTTTTCAGCTGCACCTGAAGGGCACAGATCTTACGCTCCTGCTCCTCTATCAGTTTACTCTTGCTACATAACCTGCAGTTCCAGGAGAGGATCTCACCAGAATGCCCACTGGCTTCCCCACTGCATTCCCCCCAGTGAAAATACTTCGAACAAGTGTCACACCGCAATCCACTACTCACGAACCTACGGCAAAGCCCACACTTCTCACTCATGGTAAAATTTTACTTTTTCTAAGTTCCGCTACTACAATAAGAAGATGCTAAAAACCTGACTACAATAATCACAAACTTACTCTACAAGGGAAGTAACTACTATTATTAACAGTATTAATAAACAACAAATGTGAATATAACAAAAGACTAATACAGAAAGAGAATCAAACGTCTAATCACACAGTAACGAGCTGTAAACAGTTCCCAAAAGGTTCTTCTGAAATTATTTCACCAGAAAACACCACGAACACCGGTTGAAGACTACTAAAGTTCCTAAATAAATCACTATGCACAAACAATTAATTAGTACTTAGCTTTCGATGCGCCGCTACAGCTGCAACTGGTCAGCGCGGAATGTAAACTCCATATGTGAGTGAAACAGAAGAAAACCCAAATAATTGGTACAATGGAATGTACCCTCTGCCATGCACTTCACAGTTGTTTGTAGAGTGTAGATGTAGATCCATGACTTTCACAATGTCTTGTGATAAAACCTCAAATTGATTTTCATATGACTGATGTTTTCAAAATCCATGCAAATTGGCATGGAGAAGGTCACTCTGTTTGAGGCACCAATTACGTTGTAATATTCTTCATCAAGTTGATGTCAATGATATTTAACAGCATTTTTGTGGATCACTTGTGCTTCATTTGTTGTATACAGTTTTGAATTGTGCTTTCTTTCAACCACTGAGCACCATTTTATAAATGGGTAAAGTGTTGTAAACAACTTTGTACACAATGGTAAGGAGAGGTGGGCTACAGAGTGATGCAGCAACTGTCATTGTAGGGATGCTGGACAGGAGCAGAAATGATTAGTGAATACATAAATACAGTAAGAATAAATTTTGTTTAACTTGTAGCTCTCTCCAAGAATTTTGAAGAAACTTTACAAAAGAACAAACAGCAATAAATCCCAACTATTACAAGAAGCAAACTGAAGCATATTCTGCAGTGTGAGGCTCCCCCTACTGATGTACAAGCAAATCCTTGAAGGATAACTAAGACTCAAGACTGTGACTGAGACTTGTAGCTGCCGCAGCAACAGAGTCACCGCCAATGAAGGCCTAGCTCAGTGGGCATGTCTCATTGGATCCACCAGGTCCCAGCACGACCATTATCGTTGTCTGTCAGAAATATGTTTCTGTTGCCAACTGTGAGATGCTGTCAATGGTGGTATTGATCTATGATACCACATAAAATTATGAACAAGATTTAGAATCAACAGGGCAGAGACCAATCACACCAGGGTCATGTGGTAGTTAGTGGACTGCATCATCAGTGGCTTCGCAGCCACCTCTCTGCTGACAGACTACATGCACCAATGCTGAGCAAGCCTTCAGGGACATATTGCAGCCAAATTACAAGAACTAGATCATTGGCCCCAGCCCAGAATTTTCTGCGTGACCCATTAATGCAGTTATTACCCTGTCATTAGCACAGGGAAGCAGTATTTAAGGATGTGCAATCAGCTTGTCATTGTCAAACAGGTAGGTAATAATGTAACATCAAGCCTTCGCTATTCCGCATTGCCTCAGCTGGGACACAAACTGCTACCTGCTGCCCAATGTCAAGGGAAACCCCACACTTGGCCACCATATCCAGAGCATGATGAGAGGATCCAGCCATCTCTACTCTCACTGATATACCAACAAAAGACCACCACACTCTGAGCCTGATGTACTTGCAGCGCCAGCCAATGACCACAATGCCACCATGAGCACACTGATATAAGAGCACAGCAGCGGAGGTGTGCAGTCAACAGCCAACGACCACCACACCAGGGAAATACTGTCATAATCACTGCACCAACCACAATGATTGTAAACAAGTTTCCACTGAGAAACCATTGTAACCATCATCAGTCCTTCTTCAGCTACACAACATTCTTCCTCAGCAAAGAATCATAGCCTGCTCTAAGCCATCAGAGCCATCCTGCTAGTGTTGTTGACTTCTGGACCTTCTCCAACTACACCAATGTTATAATTCGTGTCAGAGCAACTGCTGAGGATAAAGATAAAGATTTAGATGGGCAACCATCTGACAGCAGTCAGAATAATGGATCTTCTACAGCAAGGGCTTCCTATGTAACAATATGGGTAAGTGCCAAATTCAAAGTTTTGTTTGAGCCTGTGTGGTTGTTTTTCCATCCTTTCTTCTTCACTTCTTTTTTTGGCTGTGCTGATATTTGGTTTGGTGTAAGTAGGCGATATTAAGAAGTTTTGATTCAGGACACTGTTCAGCAGTTAATAAATCAAGTAGCTCACTTACAGGCAGAATTAGAGCAGTTGAGGGAGGAAAGGAGGGATCAGTCATATCCTACACTCCAATTAAAGTAATTTTGTGATTGACAGATTGCAGTTGTGGGGATCAGTGTTGCCTTCGTGCAGCCAACTACACTTCACAATGTTCTGCATCTAACCTAGAAAATAGGGATCGCAGTAAGCAAATGGTGCTCGAGAAAGAACTATGATCGGATGGTGGCTGGACCCCTACACTCGCCCGCTAAAACATCAATCACAAAGTAATTTTAATTGGAATATAGTACACCAATCCTGGATAACAAAGTTGTGCATTAGCCACACTGATTTCAGGAAAATGGGGGGAATCTCTTTTGGTAATGTGGACACAGCTGCTAGGTTGGGAAATGGGAGCAATGAGCAGTTGTTGAATGTAGCCAAGTCCAAACTAGCAGGAGTTGCTAGGATGTATGTAATATGCCATGAAAAGTTAAGGTAAGCACAGTTGTTCAATATCTTCAGGGAAGGTCTGGTAGACAGATACGGGAGGAAGAATACACTGAGGTACTGACAGAATGTTTTAAAAGCATGGGGAATCATAGAGAATGTTGTAGACTGTATTCAAGAAATTAATGTAAGTTCATATGATCTCTCAGAAGATGATAATGCTAACTAGGCCATCTTGTAGGAAACTGAGCAGAGAGCTCTTGACACACTTTTACTGGGTTTGTAGCCAAAGAGGTTACAAAGAGTTCATGTGGAATTACTAAAAACTCTGAATGAAGCAGTAGAAACTAAGTTAGTGCTCACTGAAACTGATGTGCTTACCAAGCCACAGGAGAAAGTGGTCACATTTAGTGCAGATGTTAAAGTTTTTAGATGTGGATGTATAGGGCATATGACATGTAATTGCAGAGAATAGCAGTGTCTGATTTGCAGACATGTTGGACATTCTGAGTGGGATCGTAATAACAGAAACTTGCAGAGCAAGAAAGACAGTCACAAGATGGCTCATGCAATTTGCAGTTAAATTGGACAGGGAGTGGTGTGGTGACTGTGTAACACTCCCACTAAGAGTCAGCATAAGTTAGAAATCGGCGGAGGACTTTTTTCTGACCAGTTACATAAAAGGAAAATTGTATAAATTTGTATAAGATACTAGATCTTGGGTATCTGTGGCAAGTAAGTAAAATTAAATCATTAATTTAATTAAGTGATGTAGATGGGGAGTTGTGTAGATTCACTCTGTTCACCAGTAGTAGGTTTCACGTAGGAGAAGGTAACTTCCACATTGAGGTAGAAGCTATTCTTGTGCTCGGCAATAGCTATAAAGCCTTTCTCAGTTTAGATTTCCTGGTTGCACATCAAAGTTGACTTGGTATGGCGTATAGTAGAACTGGATGGAGCACTGTTTCACCTATGACTGGAATACTATTACTGCTGCAAGGAATGCCCAAGACAATGGTTGGGCCATCTAAACTGCGTACAAGGACCCTTAGAGTCAACTTGTTGGATATCATACCAGACAATACTGGAAACATAATCTGGATTGATGTATGAGCTTATCTGCTAGTGAATTATCTGTATATTGTTGAACTTTTTCTTGAAAATGAATAACTAGACAAGGAGAAATGTTTTGCATGGCTCAGTTTATTCTATGTAAGGACAATTGCAGGAAGCAAAGCAGTACCAGTCAGTACTGATAACTTTAGTCCTGAGGAGCTACAGTTGTCACATGGCACCCTGATAGCTAATTTACAACACATAGGGCTTTTTGAGTCTCCTGGTCCATTATCTACCACTCCACTAGCTCAACATTATATCCCCACTGGAAACAAAGTGGCTGTGTTCCTCAAACTCTACAGCCTGTCACTGAAGACCTTAACTCAACAGCTTCAAACCTGGACTATAGAAACAAGAAGCACCTGTTGTTATTGTACTGAAAGAGATCATGTGCTGGCAGCAAAGCATTCTGGTTCTCTTGCGACTATTGCTACTTAAATCAGAAAACAGTGTTAGATGCCTACCCGAAGCCAAATGTAATAAAAATATTAGATAATCTGGACCAGTGGCAATATTTTACAACTATGGAGCTACAGAATTGATACTGTCAATTAGAGAAAGTCACTAAGATCATCCAGAGAGGATACTCAACACCTTCTGATCGTTAGCAATATTGTCATATGCTGTTTTGGCTGAAAAATGCACCAGCTGCTCTGATTGTTAGATGGTGTACTGTGAAGATGAAAACCAAAGCTATGCATAGGCTACTTGATGATATAATGATATTTTCTGAAGATGTCTAGGAGCATATAGTGTGTTTATGTACCAAAAATGGGATTTACGCTTATCCTTGACTTGTTGGTGCCATAAAAAAAATTGCAGTGTCCACAACAGTAAAGAAATTGCAGTCGTTTCTAGGCCTTGCAGCCTTTTTTGAAAATGTTTTCCAAAATTTGCTGAAACTGTGAGACTCCTCATGCAGCTGTTAAGGAAAGGGTTAAAGTTCCATTGGTTACCAGACTGTGAAGCAGCATTTCTAAAACTAAAAGATTTGTTAATATCTAGCTCAGTTCTTGTGTTTCCAGATTTCCAGGAACAGTTCATGCTGTTCTATGACTCCAGCAGTTTCACCTTATGTCACGGGAGCATACAATTCAAAAATCCCTGAGTGCTCAGGATTGTCCCTGCATGAATTTTTTGGTCAGAAGATGCTGTCTTCCTTTGAGTTTCATAAATCTCTCCCCTGGAAGTGATTTTTCAGCAGTCAAAAATTTCTCTAAAAGTTTGAAAAGTACATGGTGACAGGTGAAAAAAAACTGAAAGCCGAAGTTTTGGAATGACAAGACAGGATACATGCTCAGAAAGTAGTATCATGTAGGTCAATGGGCTATGATGACCAAATCATATGTACCAAAAGGAAAAACTAAGAAAATTGTGACACATTATCAGTCCCCTTCCATGTGATAGAAATAGCTTTGCTACAGCACCTAACTTGCCTCACAATAGTCTACATCAGTCAAATTTGTCCTTTTAAGGTGACCACTCTTGACAATATCTTTCAAAGAGGGGAGGAGAGAATCTTGGAAAAAGGGAGAAAGAGGAAGGTTGAAACTTCCTGGCAGATTAAAACTGTGTGCCCGACCGAGACTCGAACTCGGGACCTTTGCCTTTCGCGGGCAAGTGCTCTACCAACTGAGCTACCGAAGCACGACTCATGCCCGGTACTCACAGCTTTACTTCTGCCAGTATCTCGTCTCCTACCTTCCAAACTTTACAGAAGTTCTCCTGCGAACCTTGCAGAACTAGCACTCCTGAAAGAAAGGATATAGCGGAGACATGGCTTAGCCACAGCCTGGGGGATGTTTCCAGAATGAGAAAGGTTCTGCAAGGTTCGCAGGAGAACTTCTGTAAAGTTTGGAAGGTAGGAGATGAGATACTGGTAGAAGTAAAGCTGTGAGTACCGGGCGTGAGTCGTGCTTCGGTAGCTCAGTTGGTAGAGCACTTGCCCGCGAAAGGCAAAGGTCCCGAGTTCGAGTCTCGGTCGGGCACACAGTTTTAATCTGCCAGGAAGTTTCATATCAGCGCACACTCCACTGCAGAGTGAAAATCTCATTCTAGAGGAAGGTTAGTCAAGAAAAGCGAGACAGTTCTGTAGTTGCCCTGACACATCTCTACACACTTAGGCCACAAAAAAGAATAATGAACTAACAACAGGATTCCCTCTTCCTTTAGAGCACATGGTTGCACCCCGGATGAAGAGAAGTAGATTTTCAAAGAGTGGGTCTGCACTGGTTATACTCCATTACTCCATAACAAACAAAGCAGTCATTATTTGTGCTTGTTATGGGCAAGGCTTCCAAAAATCAAAGTATGGGAACACCAGAAAACAGAGAAGAGAGCTGAATTTCAGAACTGGATAAAATCCCTGTTACTAAGAGATGAAAGGAAACACACTGGTAAAAGAAGCCAGCAAAGTTTGTGGAAAGACAAGTATGATGACAATAGAGCAGGAAACATCTTGGTGGAATGAAAGCGTGAGAGCAGTAATCTGGGAAAGAAATCTCTCCAGGAAACAGAGGGATCAGGAGAAAAATAAACCAGAACTTATTAGAGATGAGGCAAAGATCAGAAACCTCGAACAAATGTACTGAATCAAGAAACTGGAAGTTAAAAGAACAGTTGCAGAAGAAAAGACCAAGGCTTGGAAGATCTTCACACAGAAATTGGAAGAGGACACTAGAAAAAAATAAGAAGCTGTTGTATAAGGTTATCAGAGGTCAAAGGAAACCAATGAATACCATGAAAGCACTTGAAGATGAAAATGGAAACCTGGTTAGGACAGAAAATGATGTGAGAGAAGTCATGAAAAACCATTTTGACCACCTGTTAAATAGATCAGTTGAAGAACCAAATACAGAACTGGAAATCCACACTTACAATGAGGTACTTCACGTCACCTGGACAGAAACAGAGGCAGCCTTAAAATCTATGCCTAAAGGAAAATCTTCAGGTGTAGATGAACATAATACCTGCAGATTGGAGCATGGGTGTAATAATTCCCCTGTTTAAGAAAGGCAGCAGGCTGAAACCCACCAATTATAGAGGAATAACCCTATTGTCTCATGGGCTAAAAATACTTGAGAAGATCATAGAAAAGAGACTGAGAACTATCATAAAACCACAGCTGGAGGTGGAACAATATGGCTTCAGAAGTAACAGATCAACAATAGATCTAATTTTTAGCACCAGAATGTTGATGGAAAAGTATTGGGAGAAAGGCAAGAACCTGGTCATTGTATTTCTGGATTTAGAAAAAGCGTATGAAAGTGTTATAAGAGATAGGATCTGGGAATGCCTGAGGAAAACGAATCTGCCTGAAGGACTAATAAAAATATTCAGATGTTGTACAAAGACTGCACTAGCTGGGTACAAATTGGGGAAGCATGATCATCATGGTCTGAGACCAAGAGTGGAGTTCAGCAAGGAAATGCACTGTCTCCACTACTATTCATCAGTGTTACAGATACCATAATGAAGAACGACAAGGAGAAGTCAGGTGAACTGAAGTCATTTGCCTTTGCTGATGACATCATGATTTGGGATGAAATTGAAGAGGAAGTACAGATCAGACTTG
The DNA here is from genome assembly GCF_023898315.1 of Schistocerca nitens. Classification (NCBI taxonomy): domain Eukaryota; kingdom Metazoa; phylum Arthropoda; class Insecta; order Orthoptera; family Acrididae; genus Schistocerca; species Schistocerca nitens. The sequence continues at coordinate 554,482,673 of NC_064615.1, read as the reverse complement.
ATGAATGGAAATCTCAGTTCCAGAAATATAATCGCAACATCAGCAAGACCAAGACAGTGGTGATGGCAGTCAACAGAGATGGGTAACCAGCAAGTGTAAAACTAGGAGAGTACCAACTTGAGTATGTGGACATTTTTCCTTACCTTGGATATGTAATTTCCGGTGATGACTTGGTCAGAAATGAAATCACCAACAGCGTGAAAAAAGGATCTGAATTCTACCAACAAGTAAGATCCCTTTTATAGGAAGACCTGATCCCAAAAGTGGCCAAACTGATGGTGTTTAATAGCTATTTCATATCAATACTGACCTATGGTATTGAAACATGCACCCTCACAAAAAGAGAATCATAAAGGCTGCAAGGAGCAGAGATGTCCATTCTGGTCTTCTGGGTGGTGGATCTAAGAAAGTTCAGGTTAAGGAATGAGGAGGTGAGGAAAGAAGCTGGAGTAAAAACATCCCTATTAGATCAAATTGGTGCATCTAGACTTCGATAGTACAGGCATGTGATGAGAATGGAGTCAACTAGAACAGCCAAAATAAATTTGGAAACACAGGTGGATGGGAAAAGACCTCAAGGAAGACCTCAAACCTGATGGATGGACTTGATCAAGGATGATCTAGTGACCAGAGGATGTACAGTGGATGATGTTCTCCATAAACAGGTGTATCTGGACAGCACGAAGTGGAAGAGGCTCATAGCAAGGCTGACAAAGTGGCACACAGTGAACAGAACTACATGGTCAGGGTTGTTAATAAGTGACAAACCAGACCATCCTTCCAATTACCCACCACCATAACAGTAAACATCACCCTCAATATATCCCACACATTGGTTTATGTACCTGATCTACCCATTTAAATTTTACCCACCGAAAACCTAACCTTCTGAAATAACATGTTAGATACAACCATGCTCACCTCCGTACATCAGATGTTGACTCCTCAGCATGGTTTCATGTCACAACAGCACCAGCCAGAAGCAATTTGACAAAGGACAATGTGCACCATGAACAAAAACTTTTGTGTAGAGTTAAAAGCTAGTGAAGTTGGACAGATAATGTAAATAGTGCAAAGGACAAAGTGATGCATGAAAGGAAGTGGAAAGGAGGAGCATAAACAAAGTAGTGTCTGTAATGGACAAAATGATGCATGAAAAGAAGTGGAAAGAAGAAGTGTAAACAGACTATGGTCTGTATTTAATTAAAATGATGCATGAAAAGAAGTGGAAAGGAGAAGTGTAAACAAACTTTCTTCTTCTTCTTCTTCTTCTTCTGGTTCCTATCCATTCCAGATGTTGGCAACCATCTTGGCAGTGCTTTTCCTGTCACTTGCAGCTATAAATAGCTCTGTAGATGTTTTAGAGGTCCATGTTCCGATGTTCTTAAGCCAGGATATTCTTCTCCAGCCAACACTTCTCTTCCCTGGTAGTTTTCCTTGCAGGATGGTCTGGAGGAGATGGTATCTGTTGTTGCTCCTCATAATGTGTCCCAGGTGCTGGATCTTTCTTGCTTTCACAGTGGACAGTACTTCTTTCTCTTTTTTCATTCTTCATAGAACCTCAATATTTGTGACATGTGCTGTTCATGGTATTCTTAACATTCTCCTGTACAGCCACATCTCAAAAGCCTCCAGCCACTTACCCAACGATTCTGTCAGATTCCATGTTTCAACACCATAGAAGAGGGTGGAAAATACGTAGCAGCATAGAAGTCTGATCTCTATCATCATTGCTAAGCCATGATTCTTGAAAAGGTTACTCATCTTATTGAAGACAGCCCTGGCTTTTCCAATTCGAGTTCTCACCTCATCAGAAAGATTCCACTGGTCATTTATTGTAGAGCCAAGGTATGTGTATTTATGTACTCGCTCTATGTGAATTTGGCCTATCTTAATGTGACATGCAGGGACTCTGTTTTTACTGATTATCATTGTTTTCATTTTTAGAGGGTTGACATCTAGACCATATTCAGAAATTTTTTGTGCAAGTCTATCGACAAGGTACTGCAAACTATTCTCATTATCAGAAAATATTACTGTGTTGTCAGCTTATTGGATGTTGTTGATATATTTTCTGTTTAAGAGCACTCCCATCTCTACTTCATCAAGAGCTTCCTTAAAGATGTGTTCTGAATAGATGTTGAAAATCAGTGGAGATAATATACAACCCTGCCTTACACCATGTAGAATGTCTATGTCTTCTGCATTTACTCTGTTCAGCCTCACAGAAACCAACTGGTTCCAATATAGGTTCACAATCAATGCTTCTTAAAATGTCAACAATCTTCTGGTGTTTTACTCTGTCAAAAGCCTTCTGATAATCAATAAGGCAGGCATAAATGTCACAATTCACATCTCTACACCTTTGAAATACACTCCTGGAAATGGAAAAAAGAACACATTGCCACCGGTGTGTCAGACCCACCATACTTGCTCCGGACACTGCGAGAGGGCTGTACAAGCAATGATCACACGCACGGCACAGCGGACACACCAGGAACTGCGGTGTTGGCCGTCGAATGGCGCTAGCTGCGCAGCATTTGTGCACCGCCGCCGTCAGTGTCAGCCAGTTTGCCATGGCATACGGAGCTCCATCGCAGTCTTTAACACTGGTAGCATGCCGCGACAGCGTGGACGTGAACCGTATGTGCAGTTGACGGACTTTGAGCGAGGGCATGCGGGAGGCCGGGTGGACGTACCGCCGAATTGCTCAACACGTGGGGCGTGAGGTCTCCACAGTACATCGATGTTGTCGCCAGTGGTCGGTGGAAGGTGCACGTGCCTGTCGACCTGGGACCAGACCGCAGCGACGCACGGATGCACGCCAAGACTGTAGGATCCTACGCAGTGCCGTAGGGGACCGCACCGCCACTTCCCAGCAAATTAGGGACACTGTTGCTCCTGGGGTATCGGCGAGGACCATTCGCAACCGTCTCCATGAAGCTGGGCTACAGTCCCGCACACCGTTAGGCCGTCTTCCGCTCACGCCCCAACATCGTGCAGCCCGCCTCCAGTGGTGTCGCGACAGGCGTGAATGGAGGGACGAATGGAGACGTGTCATCTTCAGCGATGAGAGTCGCTTCTGCCTTGGTGCCAATGATGGTCGTATGCGTGTTTGGCACCGTGCAGGTGAGCGCCACAATCAGGACTGCATACGACCGAGGCACACAGGGCCAACACCCGGCATCATGGTGTGGGGAGCGATCTCCTACACTGGCCGTACACCACTGGTGATCGTCGAGGGGACACTGAATACTGCACGGTACATCCAAACCGTCATCGAACCCATCGTTCTACCATTCCTAGACCGGCAAGGGAACTTGCTGTTCCAACAGGACAATGCACGTCCGCATGTATCCCGTGCCACCCAACGTGCTCTAGAAGGTGTAAGTCAACTACCCTGGCCAGCAAGATCTCCGGATCTGTCCCCCATTGAGCATGTTTGGGACTGGATGAAGCGTCGTCTCATGCGGTCTGCACGTCCAGCACGAACGCTGGTCCAACTGAGGCGCCAGGTGGAAATGGCATGGCAAGCCGTTCCACAGGACTACATCCAGCATCTCTACGAACGTCTCCATGGGAGAATAGCAGCCTGCATTGCTGCGAAAGGTGGATATACACTGTACTAGTGCCGACATTGTGCATGCTCTGTTGCCTGTGTCTATGTGCCTGTGGTTCTGTCAGTGTGATCATGTGATGTATCTGACCCCAGGAATGTGTCAATAAAGTTTCCCCTTCCTGGGACAATGAATTCACGGTGTTCTTATTTCAATTTCCATGAGTGTAGTACCTGGATACTAAATAATGCTTGCATATGCCAAATGCATTTATGAATACCAAACTGTGTAGAAGAAATTTGTTCTTCATAGATCTTGTAAATTCTATGGTGAATGACCCTCAGAAAGATCTTTAGCAGGTGACTCATGAGGCTGATGGTCCTGTATTCACCACAAGTTTTAGCTCTAGGTTTTTTGGGCTATGTAATAAATTTGGATTTAAGCCATTCCCATGTTACCAGAGTCATAGATGTCATTGAATATTGCAGTCAATCATTTTAAATTATCCTCACAGAGCAGCTTGAGAATTTCGGCATTCACATTGTCGGGACCAGGTGATTTACCATCTTTCATTCCATTTATCACAGCTTGCACTTCTTCCAGCAGAGTTCTATGTCCTGTTTTGCAATATATTTGAGGAAGTTCTGGCCGGCTGTCATAAAATAGTTGTTCTATGTATGTTTTCCATGTTTTTTTTTTTTAAGCTCATCATGTCCAACTATTATTTTTCCTTCATTATTCACCAATCTGTTTCCTGTCCTTTTCCTGTAATTTCCTGTCACTTCCCTGACTTTTTTTATGAATATTGAAACTATCATGCTTCAATTGTAATTTCTCTATTTCATTGCACTGTTCATGTATTTCTCTTCCCTTAGCTTCTCATATCCATTTCCTGATCTCCTTGTTGATATTCTTGTATTCATAAGGTTACTTTTCACTTTCCTCCTTCTGTTCACCATTTTAAGCATCTCTTCAGTCATCCATGACTTCTTTTTGGTGACATTGGATTTCAGATGTTCTTCTTTAACTGATTCCACTATAGAGTTTATCTTTTTAATTTTCTCTTCAGTGCACAAGTTACCTGACAGACTCCTGCATTTTCTCTTATGGGAGATTCTTTCGGTTTGTGGATACATTTTGACTTTTTTTCTTTTGAACACTCTTCATTCTGATTTTAAAGACACCAACTAGGGGAACGTGGCCTGAGTTAATGTCAGCACCTGGATAGGTTTTCATTGAGAGACAGCTTTTTCTATATCTTTGATTTATCAAGACATAATTGATCTGATTCTGGGTAATATTTTCATCTGAAGCTCTTGGGGGCTTCCAGGTGTTGAGATGTCTGGGTGGTAGTGTGAAGAATGTGTTAGTTATTACGAATCTCTACTCTCCTGCAAAAGCACTGAGTAGTTCACCTCTCTCATTCCTTACACCAAATCCATAATGAACTATAATGTCGCCTTTGGATCCCTTTGGCATTAAAACTTCCCATAACTATTGTAAGACCTTTCTTCGGTAGTTGCTGCAAAACAACTGAGATTTGGGAATAAAATTCTGCAACTTCTTCATCATTATGGTCTGTTGTTGGAGCATAGACCTGAATAATGTTCAGTTGTATGGGAAGAGCACTTATTTGGAGTAACATCACTCTCTCTGAAACAGGTACACAATTAGTGACACATTCTGTGATTGCTTTCAATGCTATAAATCCTACTCCAGACTTAAACTGTCCATCAATAAACTTCCAGCATCTGCTCGGTCACTGACCAGTAATATTTTCAAACGTAAGATTTATGACTGGTTACTCAAACACCCATTGTATAAGATAACAGAATATTTTGAAATAATCATCGACATTAGTATATAAGAATATTCCTAAAACAAAAGGAATTAAATTGTAAAAACTTTACTGTAAAGTTATTGTTAATTGTGTGTTTAATGTTCAGACCTATTCCGCTGTAAGTGGTCAATGGTGAATAAACTGAATACTGAATTACTAATTCCCATGATCTTAATGCTCATCCTTTCCATTTCTCAGAATGCATTGTCGGTTTTTCCAGCCTGAGCCATTGACTTCAGATTCCATGTGCTTATCTTTATACTGTCTTTCAGTGATAATCTCTTCTTTGTGACAGCATTGCTCAAAGCTGTTCCCCTCCCCCTGAGATCTGATTGGGGGCTTGAAACTCTGGAAAATTTGGTTTTGAACACAGCCAAAATGTGTAACTAGAGAAATCCATTCTTTAATGTGGTGGTTTCTTGTTGCCTCCCACATTCTGATGCCATTGACCAATCTGGTTCTTCTGCCTTCAGAGATGATTTCTCATCCTAAGGACAACAGAGTGCCCTATCCTTTACCTGCTCATCCGCCCTCCAAGGAGGCTATTGGCATTTGGTAGAAGGGGACCACTTATACTGGTGGTCACTTGATTTTGGACACAGTTTAACGTCTTGCCCAGGACAGACAAACTATGGTCTGTATTTAATTAAAATTGAGTGTGAACTTTCTTTGTGGAAGGGACGAATGTAAAGTGGTAAAGTTATAAATGAGATTTAGTTAGGTACCAGGGGACAATCAGCTACACCAGAGTTGGACACTGGTCAGTGGACTGTGTCATACATGGCTTAGCAACTGCATGAGGTTTAACAGACTACACATGCTGACACTGAGTGAGCCATCAGAGAAGCATTTCAGTCTGCAACAACTGGGTCATTGGCCCCAGCCCAGATCTTTCTGAATGACCCCCTAACATGGACCTTACCATGATATCAGCATGGAGAAGCAGTATTTAAGGATGCTTGAAATAGCTGATCATCATCAAACAGTTGGCAGTAGTGTGACTTTGAGCCTGTGCTACTCTGAGTTGCCCCTATGATGCAGACACTTCTGCCTCATCTGACTGCCTACCACCTAAGCATCAAGGCACCAGGGGCAGCCCCACACTTGTCTACTGTCCTGAAAGTATGACAAGAGGACCCAGTCATCTCTGCCCTCTCCAGGGTACCAACAGAAGACAATTATGCTCTGAGCCCTGGAGCAGGATGCAGCCTGACATCCTTGTAGTGACAGCCAATGGCCACACCATCACTGTAAATACAGTGATGCAACAGTGACCATATAAATGGAGGCATACAGTGAGCAGCCAGAGGTCACCACATCAGCGAAACACTGTCATAATCACTGTGACACCCACTAGTGATTGTAGACATGCCTTAGTAGGGAAGTAATTGTAACCATAAGCAGTCCTTCAGCTACAAAACATCCTTTCTCAGCAGAAAATCCTAGCATTCACTAAGCCATCAGTGCCATCCAGCATTGGTGTCCTATGGATCCTCTCCAACTGCACCAGTGTTATAGTTTTTGGTAGAGTGTTCTGGGATATAAAAAGGTTGAAATTGTGACAAACTCAGCCAAAAATTCTATTCAGAATCTTATATGGATTCCACCAGGTCAAGGGTTTTGTTCAGTTTTAATGTTTTAGCTGCTTCTTAATGCTTCTGTTACTAATATCAATATCATTCATTACAGTGAGAAACTGGGGTAGTACCCCCATATTTTAAACTGTAAAGGGCACCATCTCTCTCAGACCTACCACTCCCTGCTCTCCCACATGCTTCTACAAGCTTCCTAAAATCCATAAACCCAACCATCTAGGACACCCTATTGTGTCCGGCACCATCCTATTCATGGACCATCTAGAGGAATCCTTCCTAAACACCCAGAATCCTAAACTCCACACTTAGTTCAGATTCATTGATGACATCTTTGCGATCTGGATCAAGGATGAGGACGCCCTATCCACATTCCTCCAGAATGTCAACAGCTTCTCCCCCATTCACTTCACCTGGTCCTATTCAACTCAACAAGCACCTTCCTAGATGTTGACCTCCACCTCAAAGATAGCTACATCAGTACCTCTGTCCATATTGAACCTACTAACCACTGGCAAAACCTCCACTTCAACAGCTGCCACGTGTTCCATACCAAGAAATTCCTTCCATACAGCCTAGCCACCCATGCTCATCACATCTGCAGTGACAAACAATTCCTTTCGAAATACATCAAGAGTCTCACTGAGCCCTTTACAGACCATAATTATCCTCCAAACCTTGTACCAAAACAGATCGCACATGCCTTATCTTTCCAGTCACCCACCATCTCCTAAAGTCTCACCGTCCGGCCACCGAGGAGCATTCCCCTCATAACCACCCTGGACTGGAGCAACTAAATTACATTCTATGCCAGGGTTTCGTCTACCTCTCGTGGTGGCCTGAAATGAGAAATGTCTGGCTCACTGTCCTTGGCACCCCTCCCACAGTGGTAGTCTGCTGTCCACTGAATCCACACAATATACTCATCCATTCCTACACAACCCCTGCTCCCAACCCCTTACCTCATGGCTCATATCCTTGTAACACACCTAGATGTAAGACCTGTCCCAAACATCCTCCCACCACCACCTACTCCAATCCGGTCACAAACATACCTATCCCAAAAAGGCCTGTGAAACCGGTTATGTGATCTACAAGCTAAGCTGCAACCACTATACTGCATTCTACGTGGGCGTGATAACCAAAAAGCTGTCTATCTGCGTGAATGGCCAAGAAACAATTGGACCACCCTGTTGCTGACTAAGCTGCCCATGACATCCCTAAATTTCAATGACTGCTTCACAGCCTGTGCCTTATGTATCCTTCCCACCAAAACCAGCCTTTCTGAATTGTGCAGGTGGGAACTCTCCCTGCAATATACCATAGGTTCCCATAACTCTCCTGGCCTCAACCTTCATTAGTCATTGTCCTCACCCATCTAGCCCTTCCCTGTTCCCATTCCAGCACAAACAGCTCTCTACTCCGCTATCACATCCAGTCTTTTTATTTCTCTCCTTTTCTGTTTTGTGAAACCAAGTGCTAGCCTTAGCCAGGTGATAGAAAACTTAGATCAGCTATGCAGGGACTTTTAGAAGGAAGTTCAGTAATTATAGTTGGGGGAGGAGGATCAGCTTGCCTATGAATCCAAGATAAAGTTCTAAAAGAGACTTCGATAAAATAGGAGCACAAACTGGGCACACAAATGTGGGGTTTGTGGAGGTCTTTCAGCACCTAGATCGGCCCTGGGTAAACATTGCTGTAAGGCATGTTAACGCTGAGCTGAACAGGATGCTCCAGACACTGGCAAAATCTCACATAAGTGTTGTTCCAGTTGTTGGTATTGGTAGGTGGGGATACACTACACATGGCCTGCACCTAAATAGGAAGGGGAAAGATAAGTTAGCTTCCCTGTTAGCAGATACTATAAGGGGGGCCACAGTTACACAAGGGGTGATCCCTGTGGCTAATGGGACCATGGAGACAGGTTTTTTAGGTTAAAGCCTAAGTCCAGACAGACAACAATAAAGAAAATAGAATAAAAGAAACTTCATGTACAGTAAATAGGGATAAAACTAAGGGTAGTATCAATTTACTTCACCAAAATATCAGGGGAATAAAAATAAAGTAGATGAGCTGTTGGTATGTTTAGATGATCTCAGAGATAAGAATGAGATTGATATACTTTGTCTATCCGAACACCATGTAACTGTGGGGATGGAAAGTGTCAGTGTAAATAGGTATAATTTAGCACCTTACACTTGCAGATCTAGCACAGATAAAGGAGGAGTTGCCATTTACACAAAACAAGGGTATAAATACAAAACTGTAGAAGTACGCAAATTTTGTGTCAATGAGAACTTTGAAGTTTGTGCGTGTGAATTATAGCTAGATAATGTAGTGTTGATACTAGGAACAGTGTACAGGTCCCCATTTGGAGATTCTGAGCTATTCATAAAAAAGTTTGGCTTCCTATTATGCTGTCTGTCAGACAAAAAGAAGAAGTTATTAATCTGTGGTGTAAACTTTCTAAGCATTCTGATACGAAAAGTGAGCTAGAAGTGTTATTAATGACATATAACAGAATCAGTGATCAATTTCCATACATGTATAGCTCAAGACAGTAGCACTCTAATAGATACTTGTACAGTAAGAGGATGTAAACCTAACACATGCTTTTCCTGTGATAAATGGATTATCAGATCATGGTTAACTTACAAAACCTAGCAGGATGTACAGTTCGGAAACCATTAAGCAGAAGTGTAAGACTGGTCAGCCCGGTATCTATAGAGCACTTCAGAAACATTTTAAGAAATGTTAATTGGGGAGATGTATACAATGAGCCAAATGCTAATGATAAATGCAACATATTCCTTGATACAATATTATGAATATTGATACAATATTACATTATATCCTGGATTTTCCATTGTCTGATATTTCTTGATAAATTTATATCCCTTTCTGATCATTGTTGCCCAAAAAAATTTTGAAATCTAACACCAAACAGTTTTCAAAGAAACCTCAGATTACTACAGCTATTAAAGTTGTTGTGACTCGCCGATTATTCAAAGCGCCGCCGCGCAATTATGCGCGTCCTCTACGTGCGGCGCTGTCTGCCAGCCATGCAGCAGCTGCGCCACCTAAGCGGCCAGCCGAGCAGCGACCGCTAGACTGGGACTCAGTGCTCATTCGAATGTTAACGCGTGCATATGTCTTGTTTGTCAGCTTACTCTGTGACTCATGTGTGTTGTGTCGTTCTGAAATATATGTGTTCAACTTGACGTTATAACAATTGGCGACGAGGATGGGATTTTTCCTTTTCACCGTTGACCCACAGTTTTCCATGGCTACTGTCGAGCAACTATTGCAAAGTCTCCTCGAACAGCAAACGCTTCTAACAGCAGCGATTCGCGATTTCGTCGCGGCGTCAAATGCGGGACACTTCTCATCGTTGGCTATACCTCCTTCTCCTCCTTACGACGAGACGGCGGAAGACTGGTCTGATTATGAAAAACGTCTTCGACAGCACTTCTTGGTATTTCATGTCACGGACAAACAACCATGTAAGTCTCTGTTCCTTTCCTGGATTTCACCTCAAATGTATCAGTTGTTGTCGCAATTGGCTCCTTTGAAGGATCCTGTGTCTTTGTCCTTTGCTGAAATGTGCTCACTTCTGTCTGTCTATTTTCAAAAGCAAACGCATGTGGTAGCCTCTTGTGTTGCCTTTTATCATTGTCAAAAACAGCCGCATCAATCCTATCATGCTTGGGCTGCTGAACTTCACGGCCTCAGTCGAAAGTGTCAATTCTTACTGACGTTCACAAAGAATCCTATGCCAATTCCATGGTACGGGATGCTATTATCCGGTCGGCGCCGGACAAAGAAGTTCGGCAACGTGCCCTTCAGTTGGCAAATCCGACTCTAGATGAAGTTCGCTCCATTGCGCAGTCTTTTGAAATTTCTCACGCCGCTGGGGCGCAAATAGAGGCATGGGGTAACGTCGGGGAAATACAACCTCTGTGCGCTGTTGACGATGCGTGCTGGCCAACATGGCTGCAGTGCGCTCCCACGCACAGCCTCGGCCTAACCGTAAACAACCCGCTAAGAAACTGCAGCAAAACCCCCGGCAACTTCCTTCATGTCTGCGGTGTTTTACGAAACATTAAAGCGAGGATTGTCCCCAACGTTGGGCTGTGTGTACCAATTGCAAAAAGAAAGGTCATGTGTCTTCTGTTTGCAAATCCGACCGCATACATGATGTTCATGAACATGACACTGATTCTGATTCTGTGTTGTCTGTCAATTGCACTTCTCCCCTTTCAGGGAAGTTATTCCTCAATGTCCAAATCCTTGTTCGAGATGTTTGCATGCAGGTGGATACCGGTTCTGCTGCCACTATAATTAATTCTCAGATGTATCTTCAATTGGGCTCTCCGTTCCTGTCACCTGTCACTTGGCAATTACAGACGTACAATAAGCAGAAGATTTCTATCTTGGGACAATTTAATGCTGAGGTATCTTACAAATCCATCATTCGCACTGTTCGCATATTTGTGGTCGACCAGAGTAACGCAGAGAATCTTTTTGGTATCGATGCCTTTCGTGTTTTTGGGTTATCCATAGATGACTCTGTCAATATCGTCTCTGATGCTATTCCTTATGCTCAACTGGATTCCTTGTCAACGACATTTTCGTCCCTTTTTTCTCCTGGGTTAGACCGTGCAAACGACTTTGAAGCTCATATCACGCTCAAACCCACTCCTCAGCCTAAGTTTTTTCGGGCTCGGTCCATTCCTGTGGCCCTTCGTGATCGGGTAAAACGGAAGCTGGATCGTCTCACTACTTCAGGGGTCTTGCTTCCTGTCACTTCCAGTGAGTGGTCCTCTCCTGTCGTTGTCGTTGCTAAGCCAAATGGTGATATTCGTCTCTGTGGCGATTTCAAAGCCACTGTAAATGCTCAATGCCTCATCAACACTTACCCTATGCCCCGACCTGAAGAACTGTTCTCTAAACTTGCTGGAGGCCAGTATTTTTCTAAAATTGACCTGTCGGAAGCTTATCATCAACTTCCTCTCGACGCTGCTTCCTGGCAGTTTCTGGTCCTTAACACGCCTTTTGGCCTCTATCAATACCAATGCTTGCCTTTCGGGGTTGCTAGCGCCCCTGCTCTCTTTCAGCGATTCTTGGAACAATTATTGCTCCCTGTCCCTGGGTGTATCAATTACATGGACAACATTGTTGTCACTGGCTCCACCACTGAAGAACATCTTCAAAATCTCCACACACTTTTTCATGTCTTACAGACTGCCGGTCTTAAGTGTAATCTTCAGAAATCACAATTTTTTCAGGCATCTATCACGTACTTGGGGTTTCAACTCTCTCGGGATGGTATTTGTCCGCTTCAGCAAACTGTCGCTGCGATCGATGCCCTTCCTCACCCTACATCTGTTAAGGAACTGCAGGCCTTCTTGGGGAAAATAGCATACTATCACAAGTTTTTACCATCTGCGGCTTCGGTGGCTCAGCCGTTGCATCGCCTGTTGCATAAAAACGTGTCTTTTCACTGGTCCGCGTCATGCGATGTGGCTTTCCAGAAATTGAAGACTATGCTGAAACAGGCCCCATGCCTGGCTACTTATCGACCTGGCCAACATCTTGTTCTTGCCACAGACGCCTCTCAATACGGGGTTGGTGCAGTCCTTGCGCACCGTTTTTCTGACGGTTCGGAACAACCCATTGCTTATGCCTCCAAAACGCTCATGGATGCCCAACAAAAGTATTCTCAAATTGAAAAAGAAGCTTTGGCCATTATTTATGCTCTTCATAAGTTCAGTGTTTTTCTCTATGGCTCAAAATTTCATCTTGTTATGGATCACAAACCACTTGTTTCCTTGTTTCATCCATCAACGTCACTTCCCGACAAGACTGCTCACCGCCTCCAGCGTTGGGCTCTTTACTTGTCTCGTTTCAATTATGAGATTCATTTCCGGCCAACGGCTCAACATGCAAATGCTGATGCTCTGTCTCGCCTTCCCATGGGTCCTGATCTGGCATTCGATAGGGACGAACTTTTGTGTTTCCACCTGGATGTTGCCGAGCAGCGGGTTGTGGACGGGTTCCCCATCACAGGGGACAGGCTGGCGGCTGCTACGGTTTCTGACCCTACCCTCTCCCGGGTTTTACGCTGGATTCAGAAGGGTTGGCCAGATCGCCCGTACGCTAAGACTTCTGATCTGTTGTGGAACTACTACGCTTTGCGCTACCACCTCATGGCTAGGGATGGTGTTACCCTCCTTTCCACTGACAATGCTTCGCCGCGTGTTGTGGTACCTGCGTCTTTGCGTGCTTCGGTCTTGCGCCTCCTTCACCAAGGGCACTGGGGTGTGTCTCGCACAAAATCTCTGGCGCGCCGTCATGTGTACTGGCCTGGCATCGACTCTGAAATAGCACACATGGTTGCCCTGCAGCCCTTGTGCGCCACTGGCCGCTGCCCCAAAGTCATCTATGTCACCGTGGCCTTCGCCTGAGAAGCCCTGGGAGCGCATTCATTTTGACTTTGCGGGACCCTTTTTAGGTACTTATTGGCTCCTCGTAATTGACGCCTACTCTAACTTTCCTTTCATTGTCTGTTGCATGTCGCCTACCACCGCGGCAACCACAAGTGCTCTCGCCCGCATTTTTTCTTTGGAAGGCCTCCCCTCTACTCTTGTTACTGATAATGGTCCGCAATTTGCCTCTTCCGAATTTGCGGATTTTTGTGCTCGTCACAGCGTTATGCATGTCACGGCCCCGCTGTTCCATCCACAATCCAACGGTGAGGCTGAATGACTGGTCCGCACATTTAAGGCTCAGATGCGGAAACTTCTGACTTCTTCTGTTGCTGATGAGGCGCTTCTCCAGTTACTGGTGTCTTACCGTTTTACCCCCATAGGCGACCACAGCCAGGCTAAGCTCTTACATGGCCGACAGCCCCGCACGCTACTTCATCTTCTGTGGCCTTCCACCTCACGGCCACGGGTGCCTTCACTTGGCCGGTTCACTGTCGACCACCTCGTCTGGGTACGGGGATATGGCAGGCAGCCAAAATGGAGCCCGGGCCGCATCTTACGACACCGTGGCCGACGCCTGTATGAAATCCAGACGGACACGGGTGTTGCAGTGCGTGATTCGGACCAGCTTCGGCCTCGTGTGCCGGCAACGCCTGTTCCGAATGCCGCTACACCACCTTCGGCTCTACCTGACGCTCGGGATCTTGGCATCTCTCAATACTCACAACGCAGCCCTCTCACCGTCATCGCGATGCCAGCACAAGAACAGACGCCACCAGGAGACGTGCCCATGCAGGAACCGGATGACCATCCCCTGTCAGAGCAAATCTACTCCTCCTCCAATGGACGCTGACACATTGCCCATGTCTCCTGTCATATCAAGTGGACTTGCCGCAATGGGCAGATTGGTGCATGGGGCCCCAGCAGATACGACCCCTACGTCTCCTGTCATCTCGACCCGTTATCATCGGGGACACTTCTGTCTGTACGGTAAGCCTCCTCCTCGAGACTTTACGGCGAGTTAAACAATGCCTATGGACATTAGCCATCTCCAGGACACCTCCATCAGGACCAGTGCAACAATTTCAAAGGGGGGAAAAGTGTTGTGACTCGCCGATCATTCAAAGCGCCGCTGCGCAATTACGGGCGTCCTCTACGTGCGGCACTGTCTGCCAGCCATGCAGCAGCTGCGCCACCTAAGCGGCCAGCCGAGCAGTGGCCGCTGGACTGGGACTCAGTGCTCATTCGAATGTTAACGTGTGCACATGTCTTGCTTGTCAACTTACTCTGTGACTTACGTGTGTTGTGTCGTTCTGAAATATGTGTTCAACTTGACGTTATAACAAAAGTGTCTTCAGAAAGAAAAAGAAAACTGTGTGAGACAGCAAGAGTTAGTAAAGTCCGTGAAGTAATTTTACACCATAAAAATTATTGTAACGTACTGAGAAAAGTTGTCAGAGTGGAATGTTGTTAGAAGGGAGACAGGAAAAGTACCACTTGGGCTGGTAGTGTTACTATTAAAGAGAATGAGACCACCTTGACCAACAGTACACAAATAGCTAATGTATTTCACAACCATTTCTTAAGTATAGGTGAAAAAGTTGGTGAGAATAGTTCAAAAGAAAAAGCCAAGCAGTACATAGAAGAGTCAGTTTTGAGAAATCCTAGTCAGATTAATTTTCATCTAACAATCTCTTCTGAAACAAGGAAAGCCATTAACTCTTTGAAAAATAACTGTTCTGTTGGAGTAGATGACATCTCTAATAAAATATTAAAACAACGTGGAGCAGTTACAGCTGATGTTCTGAGTCACATATGTTATGCATCACTAACTTAAGGTATTTTCCCAGACAGATTAAAGTATGCCATAGTCAATACTCTCTACAAGAAATGGACACCACAGATGTCAATAATTACTGGCCAGTGTTCTTGTTTACAGCATTTTCAAAAATTGTTGAGAAAGTAATGTAATCAAGAGTGGTTAGCCATTTCAACAGTAATCAGTAGTAAATCACAGTTTGGATTTCAAAAATGCTGTTCCACTGAGACAGAAATATACAATTTCACTGCCCACATAGTCTTTAAAAAGTAAAATGTCACCAATAGGAATTTTCTGTGAGCTATCCAAAGCATTTTATTGTGTGAACCATGACGTTGTGTTACAAAAATTATAGTTATATGGTATAAGTAGAACAACATATTAGTGGTTTAAGTCATATCTACATAACAAGATGCAAAAAGTTTCCTTGTGTGGTTTAAGTGATTTAAGGAAGTTTGCCACATCATCTAACTGGGGTGAAATTACATTAGGTGTTCCACAGGGATTGATAATGGGTCCCCTTCTGTTCTTGATACATGTGAATGACCTCCCTTCTTATCTGAAATAACAACTAAACTGACACTGTTTTGCTAATGATACAAGCATCATTATTAATCCAGTAAAAGAAACTCCCAATAGAAATCATACAAACAATGACTTTAAAAAAGTTATTGATTGGTTTTCTACGAATGGGCTTGCTCTGAACTTTGAAAAAACACAGTACCTCCTATTTTCTACTGCAAGGAGTACAGTTCCTTCAATAAATATAACACATGAACAAAAGTTGATATCCAGGGTAGAGCATACTAAGTTTTTGGGTGTTCATAGAGATCAGAATCTTAACTGGAAAATTCATATTTTGGATCTCCTAAAATGACTAGGTTCAGCAGCTTTTGCAATCAGAATAACTGCCAATGTTGAGGATACAGAAATTAGTAAGCTAACATACTTTTCATACTTTCACTCTCTGATGTCGTACAGAATAATATTTTGGGGTAACTCAACACTTAGCCAAATTTTATTCACTGCTCAAAAGAAAGTGGTTAGAATAATGTGTGAGGCTCATAGTCGCACATCTTGTAGGAAAGGGAAAGTAGCACTGTGCGATGCAATCATGGAACAATTAAACCGAAACTAGCCAGGCTTAGTGCAGCCTCCAATTGTAGCAGCAGCAGCAGCAGCAATGGCATCACCAATTTCAAATGAAGAGCATATTACTCCAATGACTTCAGGAAGTGTTGAAGAGGCAAGAAGAGGATCCCTATCTAGCCTAGTTGCAGTTCCTAAAATTACAACTCCAAAAATTACAGCAGAAACGCCATCACACTACAAGTCAACTCGCCCAACACGAAACAGGAAAGAACCACAACATTTTTTATAGCAAGTGATTCCAGAGAAATGTTGATTTCATCTTCTAAAACATCGCCCTGGAAAGAAAACTTCAATTGTAAAAGTGTTAAAAATGATATGTCATGTGCAGCTGTTGAACATAAGGTAGGCCAAAACAACCTAGCAAATAAGTCATCGTCGAAATTTATGCTCCTGCACCAAAATGTACAATCCTTATCAAATAAAGTTAGTGAGATAGAAATATTGTTATCAGATGAACTAAAAGAAGTGTCAGTTATATGTGTTAGTGAGCACTGGTTATCAGAAAATATGTTACATCACACAAGGATAGAGGGCTTTACCATTTCATCCTTTTTTTGTAGGAAAACCTCCATGCATGGAGGAACATGCATATATGTTAGAGAGGACGTCAAACATGATAATTTAAAGTTCACTAACCAGCTAGGGGAAGAGAAAAACTTCGCAATTTCTGCTACACAACTGACAAATTTAAATATAATTGTTATTTGCATATATAGAAGCCCACATGGAAATGTTACTACTTTCATTGAAAATCTTGAGAAGACACTTAACAGTATAAAAATAATTAGTAAAACAACCATCATATGTGGTGACTTTAATATAGATTTCAATAAGAACTCAAAAGACAGATTAATCCTTGAGGCCTTATTAAAAACCTACAATATACATAAAACTATCAAATCCCCCACCAGAGTCACCAAACTGTCAAGCAGTGCTATAGATCAGATACTAATAAATACAGATAAATATTTATACAAATATGGAAATATGAATACAGGTTTCAGTGATCATTATGCACAGTTTATTGAATTCCCAGTAGAGACTGCAGGAAATACTGAACAACAAATGACAAGAAAAGGTAGAAATTTTAGCAAGCACAACCTAGAACACTTCAGGCACTTACTAAAAAAAGAAACATGGAATGATATAGACAACTATGAGGGCACATGTAAAAAGTTTGACATGTTCATGGAAATATTCTCCCATTATTTCAATATTTCTTTTCCAGTTAAAAACCAAACATTAAAAACTAGAAAAAGAAATGTTACATGGCTGACAAAAGGCATTAAAATATCATGTGCTGAAAAGAGGAGACTTTACGAAATCTCAAAAACACAAAATGTTACAGAAGAATTTCTGGTGTATTTCAAGAATTATAAGAGAGTGCTTCACAAAGTCATAAAAGAAGCTAAAAAAACAACAAATGATCACCATATAAAAATGGCCAGGAACAAAATGAAAGCCATGTGGAAGATAGTCAGGGAACAAGTAGGAAATGAGACCTCCCAAAATGTAAATCTCCAGGTAATCCAAGATGGCAAAAAATTACAAATCCAGAAGAAGTAGCCAATGCTTTTAATACATACTTTGCAAATATTAGTGAAAAATTACTCTCTGACATAAAATCTTCAAATAAAAATCCTGCTACAACACCATCAAATCAAAATAGAAACTGCAACTCCCTATTTCTTACTCCAACCAACCCTAAGGAAATTCTACTATCAATTAGAGAGTTAAAAACAAAATTTTCAACAGGTGTGGATGAGATTTCAGATTATGTCATTAAAAATGTGGATGACCTCATTGCAATACCATTAGCCCACATTTTCAACAGTAACTTAACAAATGGAGTCTTTCCTTCCTGCTTAAAGACAGTGAAACTGAAACCACTGTTCAAAAAGGGTAAGAAAGAAGACACAGCCAATTATAGACCTATTGCCTTGCTATCTACATTTTCGAAAATACTAGAAAAAATTTTTCATAAGAGGTTGCTAGATTTTCTAGAAAAGAGCAAAATATTATCCACAACCCAACATGGCTTCCGGAAAGGCCGATCAACGGAAACAGCAATATATGAATTTCTGGGTGAAGTACTCGAAAACATTGTTAGTGGACAAAAAGTAACTGGCATATGCCTTTATCTGTCTAAGGCTTTCGACCACACGCTATTGCTGCAGAAGCTTGAAAGAATTGGTATCAGAGGTATGCCTAACAACTGGCTTAGATTATATCTTACTGACTGCAAGCAAGTAGTAGAAATACATTTTCACAAAGAAAATAAATCAACAAGACACTATTCTGATTATAAAGCATTAAAATATGGAGTACCGCAGGGCTCGGTACTGGGCCCCATCCTATTTTTGATATATATAAATGACCTAACATCAACCAACCAGTACCATAGCACTATCCAGTTTGCAGATGACACAAGCATATTAGTCAGTGGGAAGACTGCAGAGATACTACAGACAAGACTGTCTGAGGCATGAACAAATGTTGTAAACTGGTTCAACCAAAACAAACTAATAATAAATAAAAGTAAAACAGTAGCATTAAATTTTCATAATGTCAAGAGAAACACTGAAGAGGGTATAAGAATTCAGATGTCAGACACAGATATTGCAAGTGTGCCTAATACAAAATTTCTGGGGGTCTGGCTACAGGATAATCTTAGATGGGAAACTCACATTGACAACATATTAAAGAAGCTAAGTACCATGTGTTATTTAATGAGAGTGCTAGAAAACTGCTATCATAAGGACTGTCTAATGACAGTTTACTATTCTAATATACATTCTATCCTAAAATATGGGATCACTTTCTGGGGTAACTCGCCATCCTGCCTAAAACTCTTCAGGATGCAAAAAAGAATTGTGAGAATCATGGCTGGAATAAAAAGGAACAAACCATGTAGACCATTATTTAAAAGGATGGGGATTCTTCCCCTTCCATGTATTTTCCTATTTGAAAGTGCAATGTTTATAAAGAAATATACAATAACAAATCCTAGTATCCTCTCCAAAAATGAAAATGTTCATCATCATAATACAAGACAGAAAACTGACTTTCATGTACTCCATACAAAAACCAGTTTGTGCCAAAAAGGAACATTACACCATGGAAAAATTATCTACAATACATCTATAGGTATAAATAGTTGCATTTTGTGCCATTTAAGGGATTTCTTACACATGTGGCATGTTTCACATTATAATGATCACTGTGAGATTGATCAATGGAACACATAACTAACTGACTACACTACTGGGCATTAAAATTGCTACACCACGAAGATGACATGCTACAGATGCAAAATTTAACCAACAGGAAGAAGATGCTGTGATATGCAAATGATTAGCTTTTCAGAGCATTCACACAAGGTTGGCACCAGTGGCGACACCTACAACGTGCTGACATGAGGAAAGTTTCCAACCGATTTCTCATACACAAACAGCAGTTGACTGGCATTGCCTGGTGAAACGTTATTCTGATGCCACGTGTAAGGAGGAGAAATGTGTACCATCACGTTTCCGACTTTGATAAAGGTCGGATTGTAGCCTATCACGATTGTGGTTTATTGTGTTGCAACATTGCTGCTCACGTTGGTTGAGATCCAATGACTGTTAAGAGATTATGGAATCAGTGGATTCAGGAAGGTAATACGGAATGCTGTGCTGGATCCCAATGGCCTCGTATCACTAGCAGTCAAGATGACAGGCATCTTATCCACATGGCTGTAACGGATCGTGTAGTCACGTCTCGATCCCTGAGTCAACAGATGGGGATGTTTGCAAGACAAAAACCATCTGCACAAACAGTTCGATGACGTTTGCAGCAGCATGGACTATCAGCTCGGAGACGATGGCTGCAGTTACCCTTGACGCTGCATCACAGACAGGAGCGCCTGTGATGGTGTACTCAATGACGAACCTGGGTGCACGAATGGCAAAACGTCATTTTTTTGGATGAATCCAGGTTCTATTTACAGCATCATGATGGTCACATCCGTGTTTGGCAACATCGTGGTGAACGCACATTGGAAGCGTGTATTCGTCATTGCCATACTGGTGTATCACCCAGCGTGATGGTATGGGGTGCCATTGGTTACACGTCTTGGTCACCTCTTGTCCGCATTGACGGCACTTTGAACAATGGACGTTACATTTCAGATGTGTTATGACCCGTGGCTCTACCCTTCATTCGATCCCTGCAAAATCCTACATTTCAGCAGGATAATGCATGACCGCATGTTTCTGGATACTGAAAATGTTTGACTGCTGCCCTGGCCAGCACATTCTCCAGATCTCTCACCAACTGAAAACGTCTGGTCAATGGTGGCCGACCAACTGGCTCATCACAATACGCCAATCACTACTCTTTATGAACTGTGGTATCGTGTTGAAGCTGCGTGGGCAGCTGTACCTGTACACTCCATCCAAGCTCTGTTTGACTCAATGCCCAGACGTATCAAGGCCGTTATTATGGCCAGAGGTGGTTGTTCTGGGTACTGATTTCTCAGGATCTATGCACCCAAATTGCGTGAAAATGTAATCACATGTCAATTCTAGTATAATATATTTGTCCAATGAATACCCGTTTATCATCTGCATTTCTTCTTGGTGTAGCAATTTTAATGCCCAGTAGTGTAACTAACTAAATTATTGGAAGATCATTTATGTGAGTTAAATTCAAGAGCAGACCCAGGACCCAGTGCTAACACATATTGAAACTGCCCATTATGTCCCCCCCCCCCCCCTCCCCACCCCCAACCACACCCTTCACTCCCCATTCTGAAGTTAACTTAGTGTGTGTGACACAGTCTGTCTATGATGCACTCATTTATCTCTTATGAAGGTAAGACTCCATCCATGCAAGAGGAATGGCACTAATACCAGAACAGTTTGATCTGCCAGGCAGAAATTTGTGATCTGTGCACTCAAAGGTTTCATCAACAACACAAAACATACCAACAGGATGATTTTCCTTGTTTATTTCTGCTACCACTTTATTTGTGAGGTACTGGATTTGCTCTCTCTGTGGATAATCTTTAATGAAATATTTACTGAGAGGCAGTTAACAAGTTGTGCTCAGTTAAATGAGTCAGCAGTCTATCATAAGCTACTTTTTCAAATATTTTTGAAAAGACTGGAAGGAGGGATATAGGTCTGTGATTACCGTTGGTTTTCTCATCTCCCATTTTGTATGTGTGTGTTATTGCAGCATCACATTAAGTCTGATGGAAAATATGCTGTGAGTGACTAAGGTGAATCTTATCAATGCAGTACAAGATTTTACTGTTATGCTAAAGAGACTACCATAGCCAGCAGAATTACAATTTCTTTTAATAATCTGATGAATCTGAATTTAGTAATCTTCTTACAGGATCACATTTTTGAAACAGATGTCATCATATCTGACACCTGTTTTCTAGTGGCCCTGCTAGCTGCATGGTCTAACATGCTGCTTTTCGAGCAGAAAGGCATGCCTATCCCTGGCACGAATCTGCCCGGCAGATTAGTGGCATGGTTCAGTGTGCTGGCCAGCCTGTGGATGGTTTTTAAGGCAGTTTTCCATCTGCCTCAGCAAATGAGGGCTGGTTCCCCTTATTCTGCCTCAGTTACGCTATGTTGGCAATTGCTGTGCAAACAGTCTCGACGTATGCGTACACCATAATTATCCTACCACACAAACATTTGGGGTTACACTCATCTGGTATGAGCCTCTTGTGGGATTGTGAACCACTGAGGGCTACGGCAGGGATGAAGCCTCTCCGTCATTCCTAGGTTCCCAGTTCCGTACACAATACACAAATGTAGTGCCACGCCTTGAATTACAGTACAGCTTGTCTACCTTCCCTGCAAGAAAGGTCACAGACTGAGCACAGTTTCAGATGGAAAAGAATGGGTTGCATTTCAACTATTTGCATACAGCACATGTTTCAGGCAGTTGGAACAACAGAAACAACAGCAATTAGTACAACAAGCATCTTTGGACCAGGTCTAGGATCATCAAAGGCTCAAAGCAAAGAGTAAACAGGAAGAATGGGAGTGCTGGGAAAGTGAGGCTAAGCTTGTGGAAGAACTGCAGAAATAGGAAAATCTGAAAGAGTTGAAGATAAAGCTCAGCAGCAGTATATGGATCACATTGGTATAATAAAGGAGGAGAAAGAATCACAAATATTAAAAAGGCAAGAAGCAAAATCAATAGAAATCAAGCTAAACTGGAAGAACTTTGGTTGCAGAGACAGTGAACTGAGAGAAAATTCAAAATCAGGGAGTATGTACACTCCTGGAAATTGAAATAAGAACACCGTGAATTCATTGTCCCAGGAAGGGGAAACTTTATTGACACATTCCTGGGGTCAGATACATCACATGATCACACTGACAGAACCACAGGCACATAGACACAGGCAACAGAGCATGCACAATGTCGGCACTAGTACAGTGTATATCCACCTTTCGCAGCAATGCAGGCTGCTATTCTCCCATGGAGACGATCGTAGAGATGCTGGATGTAGTCCTGTGGAATGGCTTGCCATGCCATTTCCACCTGGCGCCTCAGTTGGACCAGCGTTCGTGCTGGACGTGCAGACCGCGTGAGACGACGCTTCATCCAGTCCCAAACATGCAGATCCGGAGATCTTGCTGGCCAGGGTAGTTGACTTACACCTTCTAGAGCACGTTGGGTGGCACGGGATACATGTGGACGTGCATTGTCCTGTTGGAACAGCAAGTTCCCTTGCCGGTCTAGGAATGGTAGAACGATGGGTTCGATGACGGTTTGGATGTACCGTGCACTATTCAGTGTCCCCTCGACGATCACCAGTGGTGTACCGCCAGTGTAGGAGATCGCTCCCCACACCATGATGCCGGGTGTTGGACCTGTGTGCCTTGGTCGTATGCAGTCCTGATTGTGGCGCTCACCTGCACGGTGCCAAACACGCATACGACCATCATTGGCACCAAGGCAGAAGCGACTCTCATCGCTGAAGACGACACGTCTCCATTCGTCCCTCCATTCACGCCTGTCGCGACACCACTGGAGGCGGGCTGCACGATGTTGGGGCGTGAGCGGAAGACGGCCTAACGGTGTGCAGGACCGTAGCCCAGCTTCATGGAGACGGTTGCAAATGGTCCTCGCCGATACCCCAGGAGCAACAGTGTCCCTAATTTGCTGGGAAGTGGCGGTGCGGTCCCCTACGGCACTGCGTAGGATCCTACGGTCTTGGCGTGCATCCGTGCGTCGCTGCGGTCCAGTCCCAGGTCAACGGGCACGTGCACCTTCCGCCGACCACTGGCGACAACATCGATGTACTGTGGAGACCTGACGCCCCACGTGTTGAGCAATTCGGCGGTACGTCCACCCGGCCTCCCGCATGCCCACTATACGCCCTCGCTCAAAGTCCGTCAACTGCACATACGGTTCACGTCCACGCTGTCGCGGCATGCTACCAGTGTTAAAGACTGCGATGGAGCTCCGTATGCCACGGCAAACTGGCTGACACTGACGGCGGCGGTGCACAAATACTGCGCAGCTAGCGCCATTCGATGACTAACACCGCGGTTCCTGGTGTGTCCGCTGTGCCGTGCGTGTGATCATTGCTTGTACAGCCCTCTCGCAGTGTCCGGAGCAAGTATGGTGGGTCTGACACACCGGTGTCAATGTGTTCTTTTTTCCATTTCCAGGAGTGTATGTTTCACAGACAATAGTATCAGCTTAAGCTGAAAAAGAGGTTCATACATTATTAAAATGAGTGTAGGAATGTGTTAAATCATGGAAAGGATTATTGTAATGGAGCAAAAAAACAAAAGAGCAGAGGAAGAAGAGAGTCAAAGAACAGCATTAAAATTATAGATGTTTTGAACCTGGCACCATTCAAATGTGCATCTGGTAGAAGAGGAGAAGAGAGCTGCAGAAATGGGGTTAATTTTGATCAGGATGCACAGTTTATGTGGCGGAAAACGGAATTTTCACTGGAAAGGAGAGGAGAAGGCCAGAGAAGTGCTCCTATTACAGGATGGCCAGGCTGTACGTGATGACTCCAAAAAGTAAGTTGCACGTTATTATAGTACACCAAGTAACTCTTATTTAATGCTGCACTACGCACCAAAATGACGCAGATACATGACACTATTTTTAAACACAGTCACCAAGTCTCTGCAAACAACATTTGAAATGTTTAGACATGTTTCCCACAAGAATCATATGTTCGTGTGTACTTCAACTTGGAGTATGTTTACAGTTGCCATGCCATTTCACTCTCTGAGGCATCTGTTATCTGCCCCACAGCACAATTGTGTCTGCTGGAAACCAGGAACATGTGCTCTCTTGTGACAATCCATCACTCTTGTCTTGTGATGGTCTTAGTATGAGACAATGCTTGTTGCTTATCTTCTGAAGTCTGTACATATGTCAGCAGTTAGAAGAAAAAATATTTCTTATTTAAAATATTATGCTTCAGCCAGAAATCAAGACTTTTCATTTATTTTTATATTTATTTCATTTTGTTTCCTTAGAGAAAAGCCACACTTATAATAATTTCAAACACTCATTTAATTTGATTAATGTAGGGAGACAAAATTAGCAGTGATGTGAGTCAATTGTTGTCCATAACAATACTGAGTTAACTGTGTGGTTTTGCTCCCTGTGACTCTAGCAAACCCAACAGGTACTCTAAAAAAGTAGTAGGAGATCCTTTATTAGTTCCTTACTAGATGTGAGTTCTTCAGGACTTAATGAACTTAATATTCTGTGTCATTTGCTCTCCAATGTTTTGCACTGGAAAATTAGGGGTGGTGTGGTTTCATACTTCCCATCACAAAGTCTAAACTTACAGGCTTCTTCCTGTATACTCATCATGTTTAGATGTTTCTTAAAGTTCCCATGGCCAGTTGTAAATCCTGCCATTAGTTTAATCTGTCTCCTGTCCATATCTAGGATAACAGAATTTCTCTTAGAACATTAGCTTGCCGTGTTTTTGTTTTTGGATCATATGTCAATATTCTACATACTGCCTAGCAAGATGGTAACATAGTTTTGATTTTATCATTGTGTTAGTGATAATTAGTACATGTTCCAGACCAATAAATAAAGTTGTCGGGCTTTTCTACCCAGTCTGTCATCTTGTTAATTGTCACTAATTCCTGAGTGACCAAGGTCCATCACAGTGGCTTCATGACATTCTGCAATAATCTTTGATCTCATTGCAGGGGCTGATAGAGATTTCAGAGATGCTTGGCTGTCTGAATAAATGTAGATGCTACATTGCTTGTCTGAATAAATGTAGATGCTACATTGTTTGTAGCATCTATGCAAATTCTCCTCCATGCATATTCTGATAGTGAATATTTCCACCTGGAATACCATGGTCAGCATCCCTAGAGAGATTGCTCTCTCTAGTCTATACTGTACACCGTACACTGCAGGCCTGGTGTCTCCATCTGTTTTCGAATTATCTATAAACCACACTGTGTTTCCTGAACAGTATCATTGTTGATTCTTCCACTGCTAACTTCTTCTAATTGTTACGCTGAAAAGTATTTTGAAGCACCTGGAGGTTATTGCATGGTTGGCTGGCCTTTTCCTGACCATTTCTGTATATACCACACTCCCTATATTGGTGTGAGATTATTTCCAGTTTTTATCCTGTATGCCACTGCCACTGCCCCATTGTAACCCAAAGGTGTAATGGGGTCATGTCCAGCATGGTCTCCATCTCAGCAGTGGTGTGGAACAGTGAAATATATCCAGTGCCCCAATTTTTACCACAGGCACTTCTAGTGCTCGTAAGAGTACTTTTTGTTTTGTTTCAATCTTGGTTTGATCACTGGACTTGTTATTCTGTTGTGCCATCTCTTCTTTCTCTTGTATTCTCCACCTGTTACTCTCTGGTGGCCAGTCAGCTAATCTTCGCTGGTTCTCAGGTCATTCCTAGTTTTTTTCTGATTCCAGTCACTATAATTGGTGAAGAAATAAAAAGGTTAGCACCATTCCATGGCATTCCAAAACCAGTTTCAGCAACAGCAACAGCAGTTCCAACAACAATTTCAACTTTTTTGGGGTTGCCAAAAGGTGCGGGGTTCCCATCCTATCCAGCCTCTAGTCACTTCCCAGGCAGAGTGCTCCTCACCCACATTTCCATCATTTATCAACACAAAGAAAGACTGGTACATGTATTTGCAATGGCTGAAACAGCACTTTGTCACTTTTCAGGTTTTGGATGACATTCTCCAATGGTCACTCTTCCTTTATTGGGCTCCCACAAAGATGTTTTTCTTGTTAATTTGGCTCCACTCTCAAATTCGGTTGTTCATTGCTGTCCAATTATTATTTCATTATTATTATTATTATTATTTTTTTACTTTCTCAGACGTTAAGTCTGGTTAAGAATAGAAAGTGACGCGGACCTTGATCAAGCGTCACTTCCTATTAACTGTACGGTATGTGTTATATTGCATTTAGGAACTTTCGGGTAATTGAACATGTATCAATAATTACGGATTTCTGTAGTTGTATATATATGTTTGGATGTAGCTGTATTGCATTGATGTACTGGTGGATATTGTGTGGTATGACTCCTGTAGTTGATAGTATAATTGGTATGATGTCAACTTTATCCTGATGCCACATGTCTTTGACTTGCTCAGCCAGTTGGATGTATTTTTCAATTTTTTCTCCTGTTTTCTTTTGTATAGTTGTTGTATTGGGTATGGATATTTCGATTAGTTGTGTTAATTTCTTCTTTTTATTGGCGAGTATGATGTCAGGTTTGTTATGTGGCGTTGTTTTATCTGTTATAATGGTTCTGTTCCAGTATAATTTGTATTCATCATTCTCCAGTACATTTTGTGGTGCATACTTGTATGTAGGAACTTGTTGTTTTAAAAGTTTATGTTGTAAGGCAAGCTGTTGATGTATTATTTTTGCGACATTGTCATGTCTTCTGGGGTATTCTGTATTTGCTAGTATTGTACATCCGCTTGTGATATGATCTACTGTTTCTATTTGTTGTTTACGAAGTCTGCATTTATCTGTTGTGGTATTGGGATCTTTAATAATATGCTTGCTGTAATACCTGGTGTTTATTGTTTGATCCTGTATTGCAATCATGAATCCTTCCATC
Organism: Schistocerca nitens; assembly: GCF_023898315.1. Classification (NCBI taxonomy): domain Eukaryota; kingdom Metazoa; phylum Arthropoda; class Insecta; order Orthoptera; family Acrididae; genus Schistocerca; species Schistocerca nitens. The sequence continues at coordinate 554,455,100 of NC_064615.1, read as the reverse complement.
TCACTGTATATATTGCCTTTTCTTAGCCATGTGTTGGATGCGTCTTGATCGATGTGTGGCTGTGTTAGATGATACGGGTGCTTGCCATGAAGTGTTTTCTTTTTCCAATTTACTTTCTTTGTATCTGTTGATGTTATGTGATCTAAAGGGTTGTAGAAGTGGTTATGAAATTGCAGTGGTGTAGCTGATGTATTTATATGAGTGATTGCCTTGTGTATTTTGCTAGTTTCTGCTCGTTCTAGAAAGAATTTTCTTAAATTGTCTACCTGTCCATAATTTGGTTTTTTATATCGATAAATCCCCTTCCTCCTTCCTTTCTGCTTAATGTGAATCTTTCTGTTGCTGAATGTATGTGATGTATTCTATATTTGTGGCATTGTGATCGTGTAAGTGTATTGAGTGCTTCTAGGTCTGTGTTAACCGTGTTTCAATAAAAGAAGAATGGGTCGTAAACAAATGAGTGGGGTATCATACAAAACACATGGACTTCGGGTGAATCTCGTACATGTTCAGTGAGTGCATGTAGGTTCTGTAGGGCCTGAATTCGAAAATTGTGTTTGTTTACATTCCATCTTGGTTGAATGTCGTTTTATTATTAAACACAATGCGTTGTGTAGAAGTGTTATATTGTCAATAGTTTTCTTAAGCTCGTCAGAAAATGCAACACGTTTGCGTTTGTTGTCATCAAGTAGAGCATATAACGGCTGTAACTTTCAGGTCTTCATAACCAGCCAACGTCTCATAACACGCCAAATTATTGTTATAGGTAGGTGTAGCTCCCGACTGGCACGACGAGTTTATTTTGTTGAACAATGGACCTTGCTGTTGGTGGGGAGGCTTGCGTGCCTCAGTGATACAGATAGCCGTACCGTAGGTGCAACCACAACGGAGGGGTATCTGTTGAGAGGCCAGACAAACGTGTGGTTCCTGAAGAGGGGCAGCAGCCTTTTCAGTAGTTGCAAGGGCAACAGTCTGGATGATTGACTGATCTGGCCTTGTAACAATAACCAAAACGGCCTTGCTGTGCTGGTACTGCGAACGGCTGAAAGCAAGGGGAAACTACAGCCGTAATTTTTCCCGAGGACATGCAGCTTTACTGCATGATTAAATGATGATGGCGTCCTCTTGGGTAAAATATTCTGGAGGTAAAATAGTCCCCCATTCGGATCTCCGGGCGGGGACTACTCAAGAGGATGTCGTTATCAGGAGAATGAAAACTGGCGTTCTACGGGTGGAGCGTGGAATGTCAGATCCATTAATCGGGCAGGTAGGTTAGAAAATTTAAAAAGGGAAATGGATAGGTTAAAGTTAGATATAGTGGGAATTAGTGAAGTTCGGTGGCAGGAGGAACAAGACTTCTGGTCAGGTGACTACAGGGTTATAAACACAAAATCAAATAGGGGTAATGTAGGAGTAGGTTTAATAATGAATAGGAAAATAGGAATGCGGGTAAGCTACTACAAACAGCATAGAGAACGCATTATTGTGGCCAAGATAGATACGAAGCCCACACCTACTACAGTAGTACAAGTATATATGCCAACTAGCTCTGCAGATGACGAAGAAATTGAAGAAATGTATGATGAAATAAAAGAAATTATTCAGATAGTGAAGGGAGACGAAAATTTAATAGTCATGGGTGACTGGAATTCGAGTGTACGAAAAGGAAGAGAAGGAAACATAGTAGGTGAATATGGATTGGGACTAAGAAATGAAAGAGGAAGCCGCCTGGTAGAATTTTGCACAGAGCATAACTTAATCATAGCTAACACTTGGTTTAAGAATCATGAAAGAAGGTTGTATACATGGAAGAACCCTGGAGATACTAAAGGTATCAGATAGATTATATAATGGTAAGACAGAGATTTAGGAACCAGGTTTTAAATTGTAAGACATTTCCAGGGGCAGATGTGGACTCTGACCACAATCTATTGGTTATGACCTGTAGATTAAAACTGAAGAAACTGCAAAAAGGTGGGAATTTAAGGAGATGGGACCTGGATAAACTGTCTAAACCAGAGGTTGTACAGAGTTTCAGGGAGAGCATAAGGGAACAATTGACAAGAATGGGGGAAAGAAATACAGTAGAAGAAGAATGGGTAGCTTTGAGGGATGAAGTAGTGAAGGCAGCAGAGGATCAAGTAGGTAAAAAGATGAGGTCTAGTAGAAATCCTTGGGTAACAGAAGAAATATTGAATTCAAAAAGGAATACAAACGTCTCAAAAATGAGATCGACAGGAAGTGCAAAATGGCTAAGCAGGGATGGCTAGAGGACAAATGTAAGGATGTAGAGGCTTATCTCACTAGTGGTAAGATAGATACTGCCTACAGGAAAATTAAAGAGGCCTTTGGAGAGAAGAGAACCACTTGTATGAATATCAAGAGCTCAGATGGAAACCCAGTTCTAAGCAAGGAAGGGAAAGCAGAAAGGTGGAAGGAGTATATAGAGGGTCTATACAAGGGCGATGTTCTTGAGGACAATATTATGGAAATGGAAGAGGATGTAGATGAAGATGAAATGGGAGATATGATACTGCGTGAAGAGTTTGACAGAGCACTGAAAGACCTGAGTCGAAACAAGGCCCCCGGAGTAGACAACATTCCATTGGAACTACTGACGGCCTTGGGAGAGCCAGTCCTGACAAAACTCTACCATCTGGTGAGCAAGATGTATGAAACAGGCGAAATACCCTCAGACTTCAAGAAGAATATAATAATTCCAATCCCAAAGAAAGCAGGTGTTGACAGATGTGAAAATTACCGAACATCAGTTTAATAAGTCACAGCTGCAAAATACTAACAGGAATTCTTTACAGACGAAAGGAAAAACTAATAGAAGCCAACCTCGGGGAAGATCAGTTTGGATTCCGTAGAAACACTGGAACACGTGAGGCAATACTGACCTTACGACTTATCTTAGAAGAAAGATTAAGGAAAGGCAAACCTACGTTTCTAGCATTTGTAGACTTAGAGAAAGCTTTTGACAATGTTGACTGGAATACTCTCTTTCAAATTCGAAAGGTGGCAGGGGTAAATTACAGGGAGCAAAAGGCTATTTACAATTTGTACAGAAACCAGATGGCAGTTATAAGAGTCGAGGGACATCAAAGGGAAGCAGTGGTTGGGAAGGGAGTAAGACAGGGTTGTAGCCTCTCCCCGATGTTATTCAATCTGTATATTGAGCAAGCAGTAAAGGGAACAAAAGAAAAATTCGGAGTAGGTATTAAAATCCATGGAGAAGAAATAAATAGTTTGAGGTACGCCGATGACATTGTAATTCTGTCAGAGACAGCAAAGGACTTGGAAGAGCAGTTGAATGGAATGGACAGTGTCTTGAAAGGATGATATATGATGAACATCAACAAAAGAAAACGAGGATAATGGAATGTAGTTGAATTAAGTCGGGTGATGCTGAGGGAATTACATTAGGAAATGAGACACTTAAAGTAGTAAAGGAGTTTTGCTATTTGGGGAGCAAAATAACTGATGATGGTCGAAGTAGAGAGGATATAAAATGTAGACTGGCAATGGCAAGGAAAGCGTTTCTGAAGAAGAGAAATTTGTTAACATCGAGTATAGATTTAAGTGTCAGGAAGTCATTTCTGAAAGTATTTGTATGGAGTGTAGCCATGTATGGAAGTGAAACATGGACGATAAATAGTTTGGACAAGAAGAGAATAGAAGCTTTCGAAATGTGGTGCTACAGAAGAATGCTGAAGATTAGATGGGTAGATCACATAACTAATGAGGAAGTACTGAATAGGATTGGGGAGAAGAGAAGTTTGTGGCACAACTTGAACAGAAGACAGGATCGGTTGGTAGGACATGTTCTGAGGCATCAAGGGATCACCAATTTAGTATTGGAGGGCAGCGTGGACGGTAAAAATCGTAGAGGGAGACCAAGAGATGAATACTCTAAGCAGATTCAGAAGGATGTAGGTTGCAGTAGGTACTGGGAGATGAAGAAGCTTGCACAGTATAGAGTAGCATGGAGAGCTGCATCAAACCAGTCTCAGGACTGAAGACCACAACAACAACAACAAGGTCTGTGTTACTCCATTTCACTACTCCAAATGAGTAGGTCAATATTGGTATGGCATAAGTATTTATAGCTTTTGTCTTGTTTCTTGCTGTCAATTCTGTTTTCAGTATTTTTGTTAGTCTTTGTCTATATTTTTCTTTTAGTTCTTCTTTAATATTTGTATTATCTATTCCTATTTTTTGTCTGTATCCTAGATATTTATAGGCTTCCGTTTTTTCCATCGCGTCTATGCAGTCGCTGTGGTTATCCAATATGTAATCTTCTTGTTTAGTGTGTTTTCCCTTGACTATGCTATTTTTCTTACATTTGTCTGTTCCAAAAGCTATACTTATATCATTGCTGAATACTTCTGTTATCTTTAGTAATTGGTTGAGTTGTTGATTTGTTGCTGGCAGTAGTTTTATATCATCCATGTATAGCAAATGTGTGATTTTTTGTGGGTATGTTCCAGTAATATTGTATCCATAATTTGTATTATTTAGCATGTTGGATAGTGGGTTCAGAGCAAGGCAGAACCAGAAAGGATTTAATGAGTCTCCTTGGTATATTCCACACTTAATCTGTATTGGCTGTGATATGATATTATTTGAACTTGTTTGGATATTTAGTGTGGTTTTCCAATTTTTCATTACTATGTTTAGGAACTGTATCAATTTAGGATCTACTTTGTATATTTCCAATATTTGTAGTAACCATGAGTGGGGTACACTATCAAAAGCTTTTTGGTAATCAATGTATGCGTAGTGTAGCGACCTTTGTTTAGTTTTAGCTTGATATGTCACCTCTGCATCTATTATCAGTTGCTCTTTACATCCTCGTGCTCCTTTGCAACAGCCTTTTTGTTCTTCATTTATAATTTTGTTCTGTGTTGTATGTCATTAATTTCTGTTTAATAACTGAAGTTAATATTTTGTATATTGTTGGTAGGCATGTTATGGGGCGATATTTAGCTGGGTTCGCTGTGTCTGCTTGATCTTTAGGTTTCAGATAAGTTATTCCATGTGTAAGTGTATCAGGGAATGTGTATGGGTCTGCAATGTAACTGTTAAATAATTTAGTTAGATGTGAATGTGTTGAGGTGAACTTCTTTAACCAGAAATTTGCTACTTTATCATTTCCAGGGGCTTTCCAATTGTGAGTAGAATTAATTGCTTGGGTGACTTCATGTTGCAAAATGATCACTTCAGGCATTTGTGGTATGATCTTGTATGTGTCTGTTTCTGCTTGTATCCACCGTGCATGCCTGTTATGTTGTACCGGGTTTGACCATATGTTGCTCCAGAAGTGTTCCATGTCTGTTGTGTTTGGTGGATTGTTTATTTTAATGTGTGTGTTATCTATTGTCTGGTAAAATTTCTTTTGGTTTGTGTTGAATGTTTGGTTTTGTTTCCTTCTATTTTCACTTTTATTATTATTATTATTATTATTATTATTATTATTATTATTCCATCTGTTCACATCACACCTCGAGTTCAAGCAAACTGGTTAGTCATACCACTTGCGGGTGACGTATTTGTAAAACTTCAGTTGATGTTGTAATTTCACTTGTACAAACCCATCTTTCAATAATTAATACACAGTCTCTGATCCAAGATGTCGTGGTCTAATTGGCTCCTGATCCAGAAGTTTTCACTGCAGTCCTCAAAATGGACAATCCTTCCTTAAGCAATATTTTGAAAATCATGCACTCTATTGAGATTTCACAGGCAGCAAACGAATGCCTCATGGCTCAACGACATGTAGCAGCAGTCCACCCACCACCTATGGAAGGCTGGAGTGGGTGGGGGGAGAATGGGGAGCAGGGTGCCAGAGCAGAGGACGGAGTGATGGAATTCTCATAAGTCTTTTTCCCACCAGCGGTGTCGTAATTAACCAATTTTGGATGAATCCATGGCCTCTGGACAGCCTTTCACACCCTTTCAACATAATGAGTAGTCTCCCATCATGTCATGACTGCTTCACAGCACACTCACATGTAGACTGCTCAGACTACTGGGTGCACTTCATCCATGTAAGAAAGATGGGCATCTCCATGCTGTCTGTCATCAACTTTCAGTACAGTTGGATGCCACCTGCGCACATGCATCACGGGGTGGTGTATGAACTTCAGGCAGTTGTTTTGCAGGGCGATCCTTCCACCACTAAGTTGTTTATTGACTGCTTGATTGCAAACCAGGATGTCCACTTCCAGGGTGGACATAAGAGATACCGTTTCTTTGATTAACTCCAAATGTATGCTTGTCTTGGCTCCCCTAACTTGGCCCCACCCTCCCATATGTTGGTCCCTATGGTGACAGTTCAATTGTTCTCTGGTGTCAACTCACAGTCAGTGTTGCATACAAACAGGTCACCCAGCTGGTAACTCTGTTTATTGTTAATAGTCACTCTGCAATCAACATCTTTAGCTCTCAGTACCTTCTTGCTTGCTGTTCGGATTCCCCAAAACTAACGAGGTTCAGGTCGTCTCAGACAGGGTTCCTTTCCAGGAGCTCAAAGACCTCTGTGCTACTTCTGCACCTCTATTTGAACCTGACCTGGGATGTGCCATGGATTTCCAGATCCATATACCCATACATCCAAATTCTGTCCCCTGTTTCTGCAGATGTGGCCTCTACCTGTCTTTTTATCGGTAACTATTAAGCAAGAATTTGATTGCCTCCATGAATCTGTGGTAATTGAATCTGCCAAAACTACTGCTTCGGCCACACACATGGTAGTGGTCAAGAAACCCAGTGGCTCTCTCTGGCTATATGACAATTTTAATTTGACAATCAATACTGAGACACAAGAGGAATTCTACCCCAATGTGTTACCAGAGGACCTCCTCACAAAGTTCATTGGAGATGAATATTTTTCTAGAATAGACCTTGCCGACACATATTTGGAGAACCCTGGATGAGGAATAACAATGCATTATGGTCATCGATACCCCCTTTGTCTTACGTAAAAACCGTTGCTTACTCTTTGGGATCTCTTCCACTTCAGGGATTTTCCAGAGGTATCTAGAATAGTTAACCATGTTCATTCCTGCTTGTACTAAGCACCTCAGTGACTTAATTGCCACAGGCACTATGAGTCAGGACCACTTGCAAATTCTTCATACTCTCTTTACTACATTGTGTGATGTGGAGCTTAAATGCTGCTAACACAAGCGTCTGCTTTTTCAAGAGCAAGTGGAATATCTTGGCCACTTGCTCAACAAAGGCGGGATCCAGCTCACTTACCACAATATTTCTGTCATTGTCTCTCTACCCTACCCTCAAAACTTAATGGAGCTACAGGCTTTTTTTAGCAAAGGTCAATTATTATTCTAAGTTTCTTCCACAAGAAGCCCACATTATGCATCAGCTCTGTCAACTGCAAAAGATGGGCATTCAGTACAGGTGGACTGCTGCCTGTGAACATGCTTTCATACAGCTGAAGTGTCTGTTGCACTCTCCTCCCTGCCTTTCACCATTTACTTCATCCTGTCCACTGATTTTGGCATCGGATACTTCTCCCTCTGGCATTGGTGCGGTACTGGCACATAGAAATGATGATAATACTGAAAAACCAATTGCCTGTGCATCAAAGATGCTGACACCTGCTCAAAATAATTATTCGCAGGTCGAAAAAGAGGCTTTGGTGATCATCTTTGCCTTTAGGGAATCTGACATTTACCTATTTGGGACCAAGTTCACCTTCATTATGGATCACAAGCCACTAGTAGCTCTCTTTGGGCCCCACTCTCGGCTTCCACAGTGGACTGCATAATGACTCTTCCTCATCTCTAACATTTATGATGTTATATAAAAGCCCACAGCACAACACATAAATGCAGATACTCTTTCTTTGTGCCCTCAAGGTACAACCCAGAATTTGGCAGACAGATATCTGTTGTTTCCAATTCATTGAGCAATGACAGCATGCCTTGAATGGGTTTGCCATTACAGCTACTCATATAGCTGCAGAGATGTGCTGCAACTGAAATGAAACTTATTAAACATGTAAATTTAAATCATAAACAGTAATTTTGACATAGAGGTGTATCGAAATATGTACTTGTGAAAAAGCTGCAAAGAAAACAATTACGGAATTTTAATTACACTAATGTGTAGAAGTCCTTTAATTGGTAGGAATATTTTATATGATATGAATCTTCTGTAATTAGTAAATATAACAAGGGTATTGTTAACATTTGATACCTAGGTGTTTATACACGATACAAGTTATATAAAGATTAGAATTCACTTGTGTTTAATATATAAGAGTCAAGGTAATCATTGAAACATATCATTTGTTTTAGGATGAGAGTTCTAATTGTTAATTAATCAAAAATGTTTCTAAACAATGTCGAGGATTGTTCGGGATTGTTAAGAAAGTATAAATAGTTACAGCCATGTTGGCAAAGGGAGTCAGTCTGGTTTTGGTTTTTGAACAGTGAGCATGTAGCTGCTCCTTTTGTATTGTAAGTATTGTTTGCCTTTGTAATAATACTTTTATTTTGTTTTGAAAGTATAATAAAAACGAATAAACTTAAGACAAGATTAAACTAAATCAACTCTCCAGTAGTTGTGTTATAGTGACTGTCAATGTACTCAGGACGATGGCTACGGCAAATTATGAGTAACTATGAACAACTCCATTATTATGAGTAGTTAAGACAAGTTATAATTGGCGGAGGAGCTGGGATGCAGTGTAATTCTGTAAACTAATTTTGTATTTTGCTTGAGAGTTAACTCGCTTGTTGAAATAATATTCCACTTTTTTGAGAACAGGACAAACAAGAAAGTGAGTAACACTACAAAGGACATAATGATACTTATGTGAAAATGCAATTTTGGCAACCAACTGTAAGTACAAAATTTACTGAATTTTTACATTCCGAAATTGTTTTTCATCTGAATTGTCATTATGGGGGGCAATAGGGAGGTTAATAACAATAGGGAAGTTGATGATAACAGGGGGATTAATGGAAATTTGCAAAACAGCGTAGATATTACTGATAATAATGTAGTTAATCGAGACAATGAAATTGGAGAGGATAGTGATCCCAGTAGTGTATGTTCACCCTTTCGTGGTTTTGAACCTAATGTATTAGCCTTGGATAGGTTAGTTCAATTTATGCAAGAACAAAAACGATTGTTGGAAGAACAAAAACGGTCAATTGACGGACATAGAATCACTCTTGATCAAAAGCTTGATCGATCAATAAAAAATTAGATAATCAAGGAACTCAAATTCGTGAGACAAAAGAGAGTTTAGAAAAATGCTGGGAAAAAGTAGATGAAAATACCAGAAATGTGTCAACTATAGAAGGGGAAATTGTCACCTTGAAACAGGAATACAAAAAATTCGAAGAGAGACTAGATTACATATGAAATTTCGAAAAAGTTGCTACTGTTGAAGTGTTACAATTAAAAAGGCTCAACAAAGATTTTGTAAAGAAATTCACAGAAACAGACCACAATATACAAAATTTCACTAAAATTGCAAATGATAATTTCACAGAGTTAAAAGAAGATGTAGGCACTTGTTTAGGTGAAATTTTGAATTTCAAATCTAAATTTCAAGAAATCGATGACTCCGCTGCTGTGAAATCTTTAGTTGCTGTACATTGTAAAAAAATATAAACATAAAAACATTTTCTTTGGGTGGGCAATACACATTCAGTTGATTTCATGTACATCTACATCTACATCTACATCTACATCTACATGATTAGTCTGCAATTCACATTTAAGTGCTTGAAATTTCGAAAAAGTTGCTACTGTTGAAGTGTTACAATTAAAAAAGCTCAACAAAGATTTTGTAAAGAAATTCACAGAAACAGACCACAATATACAAAATTTCACTAAAATTGCAAATGATAATTTCACAGAGTCAAAAGAAGATGTAGGCACTTGTTTAGGTGAAATTTTGAATTTCAAATCTAAATTTCAAGAAATCGATGACTCCGCTGCTGTGAAATCGTTCTGTAGTTGCAGTACATTGTGGAACAATATAAACATAAAAACATTTTCCTGGGGAGGGCAATACACATTCAGTTGATTTCATGTACATCTACATCTACATTTACATCTACATCTACATCTACATGATTACTCTGCAATTCACATTTAAGTGCTTGGCAGAGGGTTCATCGAACCACAATCATACGACCTCTCTACCATTCAACTCTCGAACAGCGCGCGGGAAAAACGAACACCTAAACCTTTCTGTTGGAGATCTGATTTCTCTTATTTCATTTTGATGATCATTCCTACCTATCAGATTACGCTGATACAATAGCTCTCTACTTAGCAATCATATACAACCGCTTGCTCACCGATAGATCTGTACCTACAGATTGGAAGATTGCGCAGGTCGCACCAGTGTTTAAGAAGGGTAGGAGTAATCCATAGAACTACAGACCTATATCATTGACGTCGGTTTGCAGTAGGGTTTTGGAGCATATACTGTATTTAAACATTATGAATCACCTTGAAGGGAACGGTCTATTGATACGTAATCAGCATGGTTTCAGAAAACATCGTTTTTGTGCAACGCAGCTAGCTCTTTATTCACACGAAGTAATGGCCGCTATCGATAGGGGATCTCAAGTTGATTCCATATTTCTAGATTTATGGAAAGCTTTTGACACCGTTCCTCTCAAGCGACTTCTAATCAAGCTGTGGGCCTATGGGTTATCGTTTCAGTTGTGCGACTGGATTCGTGATTTCCTGTCAGGAAGGTTGCAGTTCGTAGTAATAGACGGCAAATCATTGAATAAAACTGAAGTGATATCAAGTGTTCCTCAGGGAAACGTCCTGGGACCTCTGCTGTTCCTGATCTATATAAATGACCTGGGTGACAATCTGAGCAGTTCTCTTAGGTTGTTCGCAGATGATGCTGCAATTTACCGTCTAGTAATGTCATCCGAAGACCAGTATCAGTTGCAAAGCGATTTAGAAAAGATTGCTGTATGGTGTGGCAGGTGGCAGTTGACACTAAATAACGAAAAGTGTGAGGTGATCCACATGAGTTCGAAAAAGAAATCCGTTGGAATTCGATTACTCGATAAATACTACAATTCTCAAGGCTGTCAATTCAACTAACTACCTGGGTGTTAAAATTACGAACAACTTCAGTTAGAAAGACCACATAGATAATATTGTGGGGAAGGTGAGCCAAAGGTTGCGTTTCATTGGCAGGACACTTAGAAGATGCAACAAGTCTGCTAAAGAGACAGCTTACACTACACTCGTTTGTCCTCTGTTAGAATATTGCTGCGCGGTGTGGGATCCTTACCGGGTGGTTTGATGGAGGACATTGAAAGGGTGCAAAAAAAGGGCAGCTCATTTTGTATTATCACGTAATAGGGGAGAGAGTGTGGCAGATATGATACGCGAGTTGGGATGGAAGTCATTAGAGCAAAGACGTTTTTCGTCACGGCGAGATCTATTTGCGAAATTTCAGTCACCAACTTTCTCTTCTGAATGTGAAAATATTTTGTTGAGCCCAACCTACATAGGTAGGAATGATCATCAAAATACCTGATAAAAGATAATTTCACTGATAAAATGAGCGATAGTTTGAAAATTAAATTTTTTAAAAAGTTTTTAGATGGGGAGGCTTTGTCATGGGCGAACCAGTCAATCAAACCTGAAATGTCATTTAATGAAGTAGAACGAGCTTTCATGAATAAATTCTGGTCAGAAACTAAACATGCCAGGGAATTAAGTCAGAATTTTTGAATAGGCCAAATTTCAAACCGGGTAGTGGATGTATGAAAACCTTTTGTGAACAACAGTTAAGAACTTTAGTGCATCTTGATAAACCACTCAATGAAATGATCCAAATAGATGCTTTAAAACGTAGATTGCCGAACAGGGAAGTGTGGAGTCTTGTCTACGGACCTGATGATGCAATTGAACAATTTCTTAGATATATAGATTAATTGGACTTAGCATGGGAGAGGAATGATAGATGTAATGACAAACCTGATGATTGCAGGAATAACAATAACAGAGCTGGCAATGATCATTTTAATAGCAGGTTTAGAAACGATGACAGAAGAAATGGGGAGAGGAATGATAGGCAGAGATCTGAGAACAGGAATTTCGAACCAAGAAATAGGCAGTGGGGGCAAAGTAACAAAGTAAGGGAAACAATAGTAACAATTTTGAAAACAGAAGAAATGGTCCAGTAAACTAAGACCTGCCTCTTTCAGAGCCTGGTGAAATGGGGCAAATAGACATGGAAATTACAATCAGGCACATCGTAGTAATTTCAGAAGGGGAAGGGGCAGAACAAATAGAATGTACCAAAATTTTGTACCCAGAATACAACCTGAAGTGTATAGATTGAAGTTTGATAGGGAATTTTGGGAATTTTTTTTTATCTGAAAACAAAGGTGAACAGAAAAGTAAAAAATCTGAATTTGAATTAGAAGAAAACATTTTGACAAATTTCTTTAACAGTAGTAATGCAGTAGTGGCTGTTGATAGTGATGAGAACAGATCTGATGAGTATGGTTTAGTGAGAATGTTGAGTGACTGTGAAATGAGTGAAAATGCTGATACTGGTGCTGTATGTGTGGAAGATGATGTTCATGTGCTTGGCAATGGAAGTGAGAATCACAGAGTAATTCCAGATGAAATTGCAGTAGATAATAAACAGGAAAATGTGGATGTGGTAGAACAGAGTAGTAACAGTAGTAAGGTTGTTGAAGAAGTGTGTGAAGAGAAAAATGAGTTTGGTATTGAAAATAATATTAACCTTTACCTGACAACGTGCCGATCTTGTCACACTACCGTTGATGTGCGGTCTCTCAGACCGCTGTATTGTTGGTGTTGTGCTGGCATACACACAAGTGTATACCTGTCCTTTTTTCCCCCTAAGGTAAGTCTTTCCGCTCCCGGGATTGGAATGACTCCTTACCCTCTCCCTTAAAACCCACATCCTTACACATCATCTTTGTTTTTATATATATATATATATATATATATATATATATATATATATATATATATATATATATATATATATATATATATATATATATATATATATATATATATATATACTTCAAATACATGTATAACAATTGAAAGGCATGTAAATTTACTTATGAAACCTACTGTTTATAAAGTTTTTTTGACATATTCCATCATTGTGTGTTACAAACATGAGCGGAGGAGGAACAACGAAATAAGAATTAAAAAAACTACAAATTTTTTTATTTTACCAAACACTGTTTAAAACAATAAATTATAAGGCAGTCTGAGTAACATAACATGCTAATGACGTATTTCAGTCTTATAATTAAAAAAATTGCAATAGCACAACATTAGCTGCAATTTTTACATGCAAATGTTGCACATTGTACACAAATAGCCTTTTTGCATTTGTTACATGAATAACCCATTTTTCTCTTTAGTTTTGAAGGGCAGGTGTAGCAGATTCACCTATTTTTACCTCCTTCTTCAGGGTCTGGTGCTTGTTCTTCCGGTGCATCGGGTCCAAGAACTCTGATGATGGTTGCTCTTAATTCCCGTGGCAACTTGTTGTTCACAGCACGTCGTTTCATTTGAGGCAACGCTGAAGCTCATGCTAACATTTTCAGAAAAACTCCTCTTTCTATTGGCTTGGTAAATTGTGTGTTGTAGATCACATACGCATTTACCCCACTCAGATCGAAAATTCTGTAAAAAATTGCCATCAGCCATCGTCTTGTCCTTCTGCTCGTCGAGTAAATTGCGCAATCCTTGTCGAGCTCATCCACACCTCCCTTCGTGGAATTGTAATAGGCAATAATTTCAGGTTTGTTTGTATGCCTATCTATTTCATTTGAATGGTGCATTGATGAAACTAATGTTTTTGTACATGTGAAACCAAATAACGCAGACCCTTCTTCACGGTTTCTGTTTGGAAGAAATTAATTAGGTAATTCTTTTTTGTTTTTTTTTCATGGTTCTGCCAACTCAATAGATGAAAACCAATTGTCAGCAGTAACATTGCGATGTGAGCCATAAATTGGTTTACATAAGTGGATAACAGATTGAGATGGTACCAAAAATTTTTCTTCTTCAGAAGATAAATTTTGACCATCGGAACCTTTTCCACAATAGACATATCCATTGTAGAATAGCTGGTTTTGCTGTCTCACATACTCCGTGACACCGTATTTGGCAGGTTTTTGTGGCATGTACCGAAAAAAATAAGAAAGGCCTCAGAGAGGCACCAACACATCATCCACAGTGACAATTTCTCCTAAATTGTACAAGCTTTGGGAATTGGAAACAAATTTTTCAAATATGAATGATACAACTGCAAGCTTATCACTCAACAATCTTTCACTCCTGTCTGTTGCATCGTCAAATCGTAAACAGTGCAGTAATACAAGAAATCTATTTTTGCTCATAATACACCTGAAAATTTGACGGCCAGAACCATGAGATGCGAAAATGTAGTCAGCATTTTCATGATTTGATTTGAAAACTGCTGAATAGAATAATATACCAAAAAACGCTCTCAGGTCTATAGAGTCTATTTCAGCGAGTTCAGGCCGATTTTCGCGTAAGAATTTCTTTTTATAAGCAGCTAGTTTTTCATTTGTCCATTTCAAAATTTCATTCATCATTTCAGTATCTATCAACTTGCACCAAATGGAAAGAGGATCATGCTTTTCATTTTTAGGCAACTTGGATGAGGGTAATTTCACAATAATATTATGCGCAGGAGCTCTAACTGCTCTGTTCGGTGGATTTTTCGACCACTTGTACCGCTAATAATAACAATAATAATAATAATAATAATAGAAGGAAACAAAACCAAATATTCAACACAAACCAAAAGCAATTTTACCAGACAATAGATAACACACACATTAAAATAGACAATCCACCAAACATAACAGACATGGAACACTTCTGGAGCAACATATGGTCAAACCCAGTACAACATAACAGGCATGCACAGTGGATACTAGCAGAAACAGACACATACAAGATGATACCACAAGTGCCTGAAGTGATAATTTTGCAACATGAAGTCACCCAAGCAATTAATTCTACTCACAATTGGAAAGCCCCTGGAAAAGATAAAACAGCAAATTTCTGGCTAAAGAAGTTCACCTCAACACATTCACATCTAACTAAATTATTTAACAGTTACATTGCAGACCCATACACATTCCCTGATACACTTACACATGGAATAACTTATCTGAAACCTAAAGATCAAGCAGACACATCAAACCCAGCTAAATATCGCCCCATAACATGCCTACCAACAATATACAAAATATTAACTTCAGTCATTACACAGAAATTAATGACACATACAACACAGAACAAAATTATAAATGAGGAACAAAAAGGCTGTTGCAAAGGAGCACGAGGATATAAAGAGCAACTGATAATAGATGCAGAGGTGACATACCAAGCTAAAACTAAACAAAGGTCGCTACACTATGCATACATTGATTACTAAAAAGCTTTTGATAGTGTACCCCACTCATGGTTACTACAAATATTGGAAATATACAAAGTAGATTCTAAATTGATACAGTTCCTAAACATAGTAATGAAAAATTGGAAAACCACACTTAATATCCAAACAAATTCAAATAATATCACATCACAGCCAATACAGATTAAGCGTGGAATGTACCAAGGAGACTCGTTAAGTCCTTTCTGGTGCTGCCTTGCTCTGAACCCACTATCCAACATGCTAAATAATGCAAATTATGGATACAATATTACTGGAACACACTCACACAAAATCACACATTTGCTATACATGGGTAATCTAAAACTACTGGCAGCAACAAATCAACAATTCAACCAATTACTAAAGATAACAGAAGTATTCAGCAATGATATAAGTATGGCTTTTGGAACAGACAAATGTAAGAAAAATAGCATAGTCAAGGGAAAACACACTAAACAAGAAGATTACATATTGGATAACCACAGCGACTGCATAGAAGCGATGGAAAAAACGGAAGCCTATAAATATTTAGGATACAGACAAAAAATAGGAATAGATAATACAAATATTAAAGAAGAACTAAAAGAAAAATATAGACAAAGACTAACAAAAATACTGAAAACAGAATTGACAGCAAGAAACAAGACAAAAGCAATAAATACTTATGCTATACCAATATTGACCTACTCATTTGGAGTAGTGAAATGGAGAAACACAGACCTAGAAGCACTCAATACACTTACACAATCACAATGCCACAAATATAGAATACATCACATACATTCAGCAACAGAAAGATTCACATTAAGCAGAAAGGAAGGAGGAAGGGGATTTATCGACATAAAAAACCTACATTATGGACGGGTAGACAGTTTAAGAAAATTCTTTCTAGAACGACCAGAAACTAGCAAAATACACAAAGCAATCACTCATATAAATACATCGGCTACACCACTGCAATTTCATAACCACTTCTACAACCCTTTAGATCACATAACATCAACAGATATGAAGAAAGCAAATTGGAAAAAGAAAACACTACATGGCAAGCACCCGTATCATCTAACACAGCCACACATCGATCAAGACGCATCCAACACATGGCTAAGAAAAGGCAATATATACAGTGAGATGGATTCATGATTGCAATACAGGATCCATCAATAAACACCAGATATTACAGCAAGCATATTATTAAATATCCCAATACCACATCAGATAAATGCAGACTTTGTAAACAACAAATAGAAACAGTAGATCACATCACAAGTGGATGTACAATGCTAGCAAATACGGATATCCCAGAAGACATGACCATGTAGCAAAAATAATACATCAACAGCTTGCCTTGCAACATAAACTTATAAAACAACACGTTCCCACATGCAAGTATGCACCACAAAATGTACTGGAGAATGATGAATACAAATTATACTGGAACAGAACCATTATAATAGATAAAACAACACCACAGACAAACATGACATCTTACTCACCAATAAAAAGAAGAAATTAACACAACTAATCGAAATATACATACACAATACAACAAATATACAAAAGAAAACAGGAGAAAAAATTGAAAAATACATCCAACTGGCTGAGGAAGTCAAGGACATGTGGCATCAGGATAAAGTTGACATTATACCAATTATACTATCAACTAAGGAGTCATACCATACAATATCCACCAGTACATCAATGCAATACAGCTACATCCAAACTTATATATTGTTGTTGTGGTCTTCAGTCCTGAGACTGGTTTGATGCAGCTCTCCATGCTACTCTATCCTGTGCAAGCTTCTTCATCTCCCAGTACCTACTGCAACCTACATCCTTCTGAATCTGCTTAGTGTATTCATCTCTTGGTCTCCCTCTACGATTTTTACCCTCCACGCTGCCCTCCAATGCTAAATTTGTGATCCCTTGATGCCTCAAAACATCTCCTACCAATCGATCCCTTCTTCTAGTCAAGTTGTGCCACAAACTTCTCTTCTCCCCAATCCTATTCAACACCTCCTCATTAGTTATGTGATCTACCCATCTAATCTTCAGCATTCTTCTGTAGCACCACATTTCGAAAGCTTCTATTCTCTTCTTGTCCAAACTAGTTATCGTCCATGTTTCACTTCCATACATGGCTACACTCCATACAAATACTTTCAGAAACGACTTCCTGACACTTAAGTCTATACTCGATGTTAACAAATTTCTCTTCTTCAGAGACGATTTCCTTGCCATTGCCAGTCTACATTTTATATCCTCTCTACTTCGACCATCATCAGTTATTTTACTCCCTAAATAGCAAAACTCCTTTACTACTTTAAGTGTCTCATTTCCTAATCTAATCCCCTCAGCATCACCCGATTTAATTTGACTACATTCCATTATCCTCGTTTTGCTTTTGTTGATGTTCATCTTATATCCTCCTTTCAAGACGCTGTCCATTCCGTTCAACTGCACTTCCAAGTCCTTTGCTGTCTCTGACAGAATTACAATGTCATCGGCGAACCTCAAAGTTTTTACTTCTTCTCCATGAATTTTAATACCTTCTCCGAATTTTTCTTTTGTTTCCTTTACTGCTTGCTCAATATACAGATTGAATAACATCGGGGATAGGCTACAACCCTGTCTCACTCCTTTCCCAACCATTGCTTCCCTTTCATGCCCCTCGACTCTTATAACTGCCATCTGGTTTCTGTACAAATTGTAAATAGCCTTTCGCTCCCTGTATTTTACCCCTGCCACCTTCAGAATTTGAAAGAGAGTATTCCAGTTAACATTGTCAAAAGCTTTCTCTAAGTCTACAAATGCTAGAAACGTAGGTTTGCCTTTCCTTAATCTTTCTTCTAAGATAAGTCGTAAGGTTAGTATTGCCTCACGTGTTCCAACATTTCTACGGAATCCAAACTGATCTTCCCCGAGGTCTGCTTCTACCAGTTTTTCCATTCGTCTGTAAAGAATTTGCGTTAGTGTTTTGCAGCCGTGACTTATTAAAGTGATAGTTCGGTAATTTTCACATCTGTCAACACCTGCTTTCTATGGGATTGGAATTATTATATTCTTCTTGAAGTCTGTGGGTACTTCGCCTGTCTCATACATCTTGCTCACCAGATGGTAGAGTTTTGTCAGGACTGGTTCTCCCAAGGCTGTCAGTAGTTCTAATGGAATGTTGTCTACTCCCGGGGCCTTGTTTCGACTCAGGTCTTTCAGTGCTCTGTCAAACTCTTCACGCAGTATCTTATCTCCCATTTCATCTTCATCTACATCCTCTTCCATTTCCATAATATTGTCTTCAAGTACATCGCCCTTGTATAAACCCTCTATATACTCCTTCCACCTTTCTGCTTTCCCTTCTTTGCTTAGAACTGGGATGCCATCTGAGCTCTTGATATTCATACAAGTCGTTCTCTTCTCTCCAAAGGCCTCTTTAATTTTCCTTTAGGCAGTATCTATCTTACCCCTAGT
Source organism: Schistocerca nitens (assembly GCF_023898315.1). Taxonomy (NCBI): domain Eukaryota; kingdom Metazoa; phylum Arthropoda; class Insecta; order Orthoptera; family Acrididae; genus Schistocerca; species Schistocerca nitens. The sequence goes on along the minus strand of NC_064615.1, from coordinate 554,436,136 downwards.
GAGATAAGCCTCTACATCCTTACATTTGTCCTCTAGCCATCCCTGCTTAGCCATTTTGCACTTCCTGTCAATCTCATTTTTGAGACGTTTGTATTCCTTTTTGCCTGCTTCATTTACTGCATTTTTATATTTTCTCCTGTCATCAATTAAATTTAATATTTCTTCTGTTACCCAAGGATTTCTATTAGCCCTCGTCTTTTTACCTACTTGATCCTCTGCTGCCTTCACTACTTCATCCCTCAGAGCTACCCATTCTTCTTCTACTGTAATTCGTTCCCCCATTCCTGTCAATTGTTCCCTTATGCTCTTCCTGAAACTCTCTACAACCTCTGGTTTTTTCAGTTTGTCCAGGTCCCATCTCCTTAAATTCCCACCTTTTTGCAGTTTTTCAGTTTCAATCTGCAGTTCATAACCAATAGATTGTGGTCAGAATCCACATCTGCCCCTGGAAATGTCTTACAATTTAAAACCTGGTTCCTAAATCTCTGTCTTACCATTATATAATCTATCTGATACGTTTTAGTATCTCCAGGATTCTTCCAGGTATACAACCTTCTTTTATGATTCTTGAACCAAGTGTTAGCTATGATTAAGTTATGCTCTGTGCAAAATTTTACAAGGCTGCTTCCTCTTTCATCTCTTACCCCCAATCCATATTCACCTACTATGTTTCGTTCTCTCCCTTTTCCTACTGACGAATTCCAGTCACCCATGACTATTAAATTTTCGTCTCCCTGCACTACCTGAATAATTTCTTTTATCTCATCATACATTTCATCAATTTCTTCATCATCTGCAGAGCTAGTTGGCATATATACTTGTACTACTGTAGTAGGTGTGGGCTTCGTGTTTATCTTGGCCACAATAATGCATTCACTATGCTGTTTGTAGTAGCTAACCCGCACTCCTATTTTTTTATTCATTATTAAACCTACTCCTGCATTACCCCTATTTGATTTTGTATTTATAACCCTGTAATCACCTGACCAAAAGTCTTGTTCCTCCTGCCACCGAACTTCACTAATTCCCACTATATCTACTATATCTAACTTTAACCTATCCATTTCCCTTTTTAATTTTTCTAACCTACCTTCCCGATTAAGGGATCTGACATTCCACGCTCCGATCCGTAGAACGCCAGTTTTCTTTCTCCTGATAACGACGTCCTCTTGAGTAGTCCCCGCCCGGAGATCCGAATGGGGGACTATTTTACCTCCGGAATATTTTACCCAAGAGGACGCCATCATCATTTAATCGTATACTAAAGCTGCAAATCTGTAGTTATTGATACATGTTCAATTACCCGAAAGTCCCTAAATGCAATGTAACATATACCGTACAGTTAAAAGGAAGTCACGCTTGATCAAGGTCTGCGTCACTTTCCATTTTTGACCAGACATAATGTCTGAGAAAAGAAAGAATAATAATAGTAACGTTTATTTGTCCATGTTAACTTTACAGTCTTGGACGTTGTCATTTTTTGTACAATTATGTCAATATTATGTCATTCCAAGAATGAATATATGCATCAAGTAGCAGATTGTATATCATTCCATGCAATAATGTTATAAACACATTAGCACATTATATATCACTCCATACAAATAATGATTATGTACATCAATTAGCCAGTTATAACAAACCACCACTAATATACTGCAGTATGTAAAAGAATAAACTAACAGTACTGCAGCTCAGAATTCTTTTAATGAGTATAAACATCTTTCTATTAAAAAATTTTTCAACTTGCTCTTGAAAAGATTGCCTTGGAGTTGGTTTATATTTTTTGGCAACTTATTATAGAATTGTCTCCCAGTTACATATGGAATGTGGTCTGTAGCTTTCTTGTTAGTCCATATCCTATGATAGTCACTTTTGGCTTTAGTGTTGTAATTATGGGTGTCACTGTTCTTTACACTATTTTCCTCATTCTCTTTTACAAACATTATGGTCTTAAATACGTACAATGAGTACACAGTCAGTAATTTATAATTTTTTAAATAGTCCCTACAGGACTGGCGTTTGCTTTTATTAGCAATTATCCTAACTGCTCTCTTTTGAAGACTGAAAATGCGATCCATATAGACAGTGGGTGCCATAAAAACTATTAGAAATTCTTTGTATGGGATCTAGGTCTTTCTCTTCCTTTTCTGAAACAACCATTTCTGTTTCATCGTCAGAGACTATTTCTTTGTTCTCAGAGTTGTCTGGGGTCTATCCCACAACACTGAAGTCCGAATCTTCGGTTTCCTGTAACCAACGTTGCACAGTTGTTTCAAAATGGTCATTAGTAACACATATGTTTTGCTATTGGTCTTTTTTCGACCTTTTACTGCCAGACGGACTGGCTATTTCCATTTATTTATGTGTACAGTAACTATAAAGAAGAATGACAAAGTAACCCCTTCGTTGTAAATAATTACACTAACACTGATGTGCGGTCTGACAGACCGCCGTGAGCATTTAATTAGTTCTAACTGAGCTGTCTAGTGGAAAAGCTATTTCACTCACAGTTACATGAGTTGTCTTGCACTTCTCAGAAGCTACTGAAATGGTGGTGCGATGGTGAGCGCGGGAAGTATTTAAATCACGTGATGGAAAACGCGCGCGGTCTCACAGACCGCACGTCAGCAGTTCGAGGTTAAGTGTGATGGTGATGTTTCTAATGAGAGTGATTCAGATGATGATGATAATGATGTTGATGATGATATGTTACTTACAGAATTAGATGGGATGATATATGTAGAAGTTAAAGTTGATGATTTGATGCTGAATGATTCTGGAATTTCTGGTGTGTGTTTGAGTAACGAGTTAGAAACCAGTAGAGCAGTGCCTGATAGATTAAAGTTATCAGTTGATGTTAGTGGTGATGTGTCTGAATGTGTTTGTGAAAATGGAAAAGAAGATCTAATTAGTGATAGAGTACTAAGTGTAGTCAATGACTATAGTAACAAATGTCAGTATGGTGATCAAAAGTGTAAGGTCTTAAGTGAAATTTTTCAAAGTGTGTACTCAGATGATAAAATTGCCATGAAAAATATGGAACAGTCTCCTGGTGGTAATGAGATTAGTAAATGTGTAGAATCTGTAGTAAAAGATAGGGAGTGTGATAAAGGGGCAAATTTTCGGGGACATAGAAGAGGATTTGTTATTTGAAAATGAGGTCAATGAAATGGGTAAAGAATTTGGAAGTCCATATAATGTAGTACAGATTAATGATTGGATAGGAAACTGTCTTCTGGATACAGGCAGCCGAATTACAGGAAATTCAAGGAAGCTAAGAAGCAGGATCAAAAATAATAAAAAAAAAATCACAGAACTTCCAGTAACAGAGGTAAGGATAAAAGGGGCAACAGGAAAAAGCAGTAAGTTGATTACCAGACAAGTCTTACTTGAATTTAAGATTAATGATGTACAATTTATACAAGGATTCTTAGTAATTGATGATTTGAATGAAAATTTGATACTAGGTATGAACTGGATTGTTAAGGCTAATGTAAATTTTATCTGGGGTGATATGAAAATAACATTTGTTGAACCAAAAAGTGGAATTCATGAGGAAACGAGTATTGTAATGGAAGATCATGGTCTAAATAGTTCGATTAGAGAGATGCAAGAGACTAAGGGTGACGGTTATTGTGAGGAAAGGGAAGAATTTGGTATTGATGATGGTAGTGTTAATTATTACAGTAAACTAGTAGTTAAAAAGGTATCTGAAACTGAAAGCCTTAATGCAGATAACAGGAGAGAGCTTGAAAATTTTTTGTGGGATTACAATGACATATTTGATATCAAACCAGGTTGAGTAAAAGGGTAGCAATATAGACTAAAATTGAAAGCTCATGACCATTTTTTCATAAAACCGTATGCTATCCCTATCTGTAAGAGAAAGGAGGTAGAAAGAGAACTTCAGAAAATCGAAAGGTGGAAAATAATAGAAAGAAGCTGTAGTTCTTACAATAACCCATTAGTGGTAGTTTCCAAACAAGATGGAGGTATTCATTTAGTGCCCGACTCTTGACACCTGAATAAATATTTGGAGAGAGAAACTGACCACCCTGAAAGTATAGATGAACTACTAAATAAGTTTGAAAATGTAAAGTACATGACTAGCCTTGACTTGACTCCTGGATTTCATCAGATTGAATTAGAAAGAGATTCTAGAAAACACACTGCATTTTTGTTTAATGGGAAATGTTTTCAATATTGTGTTGTTGTACCATTCGTTTTAAATGTATCTGTGGCGGAATTTATTAGGGGATTGGACTTTGTTTTTGGTAAAGAACTCTTAGAAAAGTTAATTATTTATGTGGATGATGTTTTGGTATCAATTAAGACCTGGGAGGAACACATTCAAGTTTTAAAGGAAATTGGAGAGAAAATGAGACAGGGGGGTATGACTTTGAAATTAGAAAAATTTAAGTTTGCAATGAAGGAATTAAAATTTCTTGGTCACTGTATAAATGAAAAAGGGATTTTGCTTGATGGAGAAAATTCCCATAACTAGAAATAAAAAAGATTTAAAATCTTATTTTGGATTAGTAAGCGTCTACCGAAATTATGTGAAAAAACAAGCACTTAATGCACCATGCTTGAACAACCTGTTAAGAAAAAATGCAGTGTGGGATTGGTCTGATGAATGCCAGATAGCTTTTGACAGAATTAAGAAATAATTGGCAGAAAGTGAAATCCTCCATAGACCTGATTTATCTTTACCATTTTGTTTGATGACAGACAGCTGTGATTATGGACTGGGGGCACATTTATGCCAAGAGAAAGAAATTAATGGGAAAATTGAACATCATTCTATAGCATTTGCAAGCAGAACCTAACAAAAACATGAGAGACATTACATGATTACTGAAAAGGAACTTTTGGCAATTCTATGGGGATTTAAAAAACTGAAAACTTATTTGTTTGGGAATGAAGTCAAAGTTTATACAGATCATAAAGCATTAACTTACTTACAAGAGTGTAAATTGTATCATGGGAGAATTATGAGGCAGTCAATATTCTTACTGCAGTTTAAATACACAGTTCATTTTATAAAGGGTAAGGAAAATGTCATTGCTGATGCCCTGTCAATAATGTCAGTGGGGAATGGAAATGATAATGGAAACAATAGTCAGGAGGGAAAGTTTAAAATAAGGTATTTTAAAAATGTCAAAGAGGAAAGTGAAATTAGAAAAGTCTGTAATCCATTGAGAAATATCAAAATGGCGATGATCATTAGAAGCTTGTTAAAAGTTATTTGGGGAAGAAAGGTCATGAGAAAGTACAAATGTATTACCAGGTCTTCAAAGATATTCTGTTTTATAGACATAGCACAGATAGTGATGCTTGGAAAGTTTGCTGGCCAGATTCTCACATAAATACTTTGATAAAGTACACACATGAAAGCTTCAGACACTGTGGCACATTGAAATGTATTCAAAAAAATACAAGAGTGTATATATTTTCATAATAAGTCCAGGAGGGTTAGGACCTTCCTCATGTGCTGTGATAGATGTCAAAGAACAAAAGTTAGTAACAAAACCAACAAGGGATTTTTACAAAATGTGGTACCACATAAACAGTTGGATTTGGTAGGGATAGATTTGTATGGTCAACTTCCAAAAGCTAAAGGGGGATTTCAGTATATTTTCATCATTGTAGATTTGTTTTCTAAATATGTGAAATTTTATCCTTTAAAGAAAGCAACTAGTAAGAAAATAGCTTCTATATTTGTAATGGACTACTTCATTAAAGTAGGTACACCTAAGGCCATTTTATCTGACAATGGGAGCCAATTTACTTCTAAATTTTGGAAGGAATTTGTAGAAGATCATAACATCAGACGTATCTTAATATCATCCTATTCACTTAAATGCAACCCAAATGAGATGATAATTACAATTATTGGGTTCAGCTCTATTTTTGGCTGACTGACTTTTGCTTGACATGTCTGTAGTGACTAAGTAAATGACGCTTATACCGACTCTCCCCCCATGTACCATGGACCTTGCCGTTGGTGGGGAGGCTTGCGTGCCTCAGTGATACAGATAGCCGTACCGTAAGTCCAACCACAACGGAGGGGTATCTGTTGAGAGGCCAGACAAACGTGTGGTTCCTGAAGAGGGGCAGCGCCTTTTCAGTAGTTGCAGGGGCAACAATCTGGATGATTGACTGATCTGGCCTTGTAACACTAACCAAAACAGCCTTGCTGTGCTGGTACTGCGAACGGCTGAAAGCAAGGGGAAACTACAGCCGTAATTTTTCCCGAGGGCATGCAGCTTTACTGTATGATTAAATGATGATGGCGTCCTCTTGGGTAAAATATTCCAGAGGTAAAATAGTCCCCCATTCGGATCTCCGGGTGGGGACTACTAGAGAGGATGTCATTATCAGGAGAAAGAAAACTGGCATTCTACGGATCGGAGTGTGGAATGTCAGATCTCTTAATCGGGCAGGTAGGTTAGAAAATTTAAAAAGGGAAATGGATAGGTTAAATTTAGATATAGTGGGAATTAGTGAAGTTCGGTGGCAGGAGGAACAAGACTTCTGGTCACGTGACTACAGGGTTATAAACACAAAATCAAATAGGGGTAATGCAGGAGTAGGTTTAATAATGAATAGGAAAATAGGAATGCGGGTAAGCTATTACAAACAGCTTAGTGAACGCATTATTGTGGCCAAGATAGATACGAAGCCCATGCCTACCACAGTAGTACAAGTTTATATGCCAAGTAGCTCTGCAGATGACGAAGAAATTGAAGAAATAAATGAAATTATTCAGATAGTGAAGGGAGATGAAAATTTTATAGTCATGGGTGACTGGAATTCGTCAGTAGGAAAAGGGAGAGAAGGAAACGTAGTAGGTGAATATAGATTGGGGGTAATAAACGAAGGAGGAAGCCGCCTGGTAGAATTTTGCACAGAGCACAACCTAATCAAAGCTAACACTTGGTTCAAGAATCATAAAAGAAGATTGTATACATGGAAGAAGCCTGGAGATACTGACAGGTTTCAGATAGATTATATAATGGTAAGACAGAGATTTAGGAACCAGGTTTTAAATTGTAAGACATTTCCAGGGGCAGATGTGGACTCTGACCACAATCTATTGGTTATGAACTGCAGATTGAAACTGAAGAAACTGCAAAAAGGTGGGAATTTAAGGAGATGGGACCTGGACAAACTGAAAAAACCAGAGGTTGTAGAGAGTTTCAGGAAGAGCATAAGGGAACAATTGACAGGAATGGGGGAACGAATTACAGTAGAAGAAGAATGGGTAGCTCTGAGGGATGAAGTAGTGAAGGCAGCAGAGGATCAAGTAGGTAAAAAGATGAGGGCTAATAGAAATCCTTGGGTAACAGAAGAAATATTAAATTTAATTGATGAAAGGAGAAAATATAAAAATGCAGTAAATGAAGCAGGCAAAAAGGAATACAAACGTCTCAAAAATGAGATTGACAGGAAGTGCAAAATGGCTAAGCAGGGATGGCTAGAGGACAAATGTAAGGATGTAGAGGCTTATCTCACTAGGGGTAATATAGAAACTGCCTACAGGAAAATTAAAGAGACCTTTGGAGAAAAGAGAACCACTTGTATGAATATCAAGAGCTCAGATGGAAACCCAGTTCTAAGCAAAGAAGGGAAAGCAGAAAGGCGGAAGGAGTATATAGAGGGTCTATACAAGGGCGATGTTCTTGAGGACAATATTATGGAACTTGAAGAGGATGTAGATGAAGATGAAATGGGAGATATGATATTGCATGAAGAGTTTGACAGAGCACTGGAAGACCTGATTCGCAACAAGGCTCCGGGAGTAGACAACATTCCATTAGAACTACTGACAGCCTTGGGAGAACCAGTCCTGACAAAACTCTACCATCTGGTGAGCAAGATGTATGAGACAGGCGAAATACCCACAGACTTCAAGAAGAATATAATAATTCCAATCCCAAAGAAAGCAGGTGTTGACAGATTTGAAAATTACCGAACTATCACTTTAATAAGTCACAGCTGCAAAATACTAACATGAATTCTTTACAGACGAATGGAAAAACTAGTAGAAGCTGACCTCGGTGAAGATCAGTTTGGATTCCGTAGAAATATTGGAACACGTGAGGCAATACTGACTCTACGACTTATCTTAGAAGCTAGATTAAGGAAAGGCAAACCTACGTTCCTAGCATTTGTAGACTTAGAGAAAGCTTTTGACAATGTTGACTGGGATACTCTCTTTCAAATTCTGAAGGTGGCCGGGGTAAAATACAGGGAGCGAAAATCTATTTACAATTTATACAGAAAGTAGATGGCAGTTATAAGAGTCGAGGGACATCAAAGGGAAGCAGTGGTTGGGAAGGGAGTGAGACAGGGTTGTAGCCTATCCCCGATGTTATTCAATCTGTATGTTGAGTAAGCAGTAAAGGGAACAAAAGAAAAGTTCAGAGTAGGTATTAAAATCCATGGAGAAGAAATAAAAAGTTTGAGGTTCGCCGATGACATTGTAATTCTGTCAGAGACAGCAAAGGACTTGGAAGAGCAGTTGAAAAGAATGGATGTTGTCTTGAAAGGAGGATATAAGATGAACATTAACAAAAGCAAAACGAGGATAATGGAATGTAGTCGAATTAAGTCGGGTGATGCTGAGGGAATTAGATTAGGAAATGAGACACTTAAAGTAGTAAAGGAGTTCTGTTATTTGGTCGAAGTAGAGAGGATATAAAATGTAGACTGGCAATGGCAAGGAAAGAATTTCTGAAGAAGAGAAATTTGTTAACATCGAGTATAGATTTAAGTGTCAGGAAGTCGTTTCTGAAAGTATTTATATGGAGTTTAGCCATGTATGGAAGTGAAACATGGACGATGAATAGTTTGGACAAGAAGAGAATAGAAGCTTTTGAAATGTGGTGCTACAGAAGAATGCTGAAGATTAGATGAGTAGATCACATAACTAATGAGGAAGTATTGAATAGGATTCGGGAAAAGAGAGGTTTGTGGCACAACTTGACTAGAAGAAGGGATTGGTTGGTAGGACATGTTCTGAGGTATCAAGGGATCACCAGTTTAGTATTGGAGGGCAGCGTGGAGGGTAAAAATCGTAGAGGGAGACCAAGAGATGAATACACTAAGCAGATTCAGACGGATGTTGGTTGCAGTAGGTACTGGGAGATGAAGAAGCTTGCACAGGATAGAGTAGCATGGAGAGCTGCATCAAACCAGTCTCAGGACTGAAGACCACAACAAACAACAACTATGAATAGCCTACAACATACTACCCCAGGATACTCTCCTTATGAGATCACGTTTGACCAAAAGCCACCTTACTTAATCAAAGAACTTATAGAGTTTCCGGCTTGTAAAAGTATAACAGCAGCTGAAAGAGAGGAGATAGAAGAACTATGAAAGATTATTATAAAAAAAAGAAATGGCATGACAAACAGATAAAAAACACAGAATTCAAAGTTGGGGATCTAGTTTTGACAAAAAGTTACACCAAATCTAAAGCACTAAATAGAGAAATAAAGAAATTTTTTGATATTTATATAGTACCATTTGAAATTGTTGGAAACCCATACCCAAATGCTTATCGACTTGTATATCCTAAGTCTAAAAGATTATTTGGACTCAGGAATGTTAAGCAGCTGAAATTATACAAACAGCCTTCGTCAGTCATTTACCATCACAAGAATAGTCTTTCCTCAGGAGGTTGCCAGCTCTTTTTACAATTTGGGGTTGGTGAACCCAAGGCTCCGAGCTGGTGTGGCTCTTTCCTTTTCAAGTCACATTCTCTCTTACTTATCTGTACGAACTCACCCTTTTCCATTATCTGATTTGGGCAAATAGTTAGAGACTGTATGCTAAAAGGAACTGGTGCACATATTTTATACTAAGCAAGCTGCCTTTTTCTGGTTATCTGGATACAAGTACAAACTTTGGGCAGGTTTACAATGTGTGGTTTAGTAATGCAACATATGTATGAATTTTGAGGAGAGTTGGTGTAATATTCACTTATCATGTCTGTACAGTTACTCTCACTATGCTGATAAAGTTTTAATCTTATTGTGCTGATGATTTTGTGAAAAGTTGAGAAAATGTTTACAATGAGGGTGAAGTTTACTTAAGATATCTGAGATATATAGAGGCAATTTATTACTTTACAAGTGAGATGTGATTACAATTAGGTTAGACTGTTTGTAGCCCTATATTTGTGTTCTCATTTGGTTGGTCCTGTTACTATACCTATTATGTGAAAGTCACTGGATAGCCCTTGATTTACTATCAAGTATGAAAATACTTTGTCCTGATCTTGTCCTTAACATGTATTACATCTAATATGTAATTGGAAAAGGAACCTTTATCAGAAAGAAATTTATTACTTCTGTAATTCATCTGTGGAGCATGAAGAAAATGGAATTTATGTTGGAGACAGTTATTGGGACAGAAGTGTGCTGATTCCCAGGATTTAAGACTCACACAGTTTTATTTTCATGTAATTTTCTAACACTTCAATGACCAAACCACTGGTAATTTTATTTAATTATTCTTTTGTCATCTTAGTACAATAAAACAGGGATAATGTTTGCTAAGTACAATAAGATAGGGATGATGTTTGCTACAAGTCTGGTATCTGTATAAGTCATAATTTCTCCTTAGTATAGATATGAGATGTTCTTTATCGCAATGTCTACACAAATCTGAACTGTTCAATACTGCTGTATGTTACAGCAGGTCAATGCTTTTCAATATATCCAAATGTTAGCTTACAATCTGATTCTTAATGAAAACTGATTAAATTTCTCCAATATCTCATTGAAAATATTCTGTTGACCTCTAATGATTCATGTGTAATGAGTAGCAAAGGAAAAACTAAAGATTGAGGATTTGTATTCATGGTATAGTTGTGGTTCTTGCAGACATCTACTTTCAATTGAAGTCTAGTTGATTCATTAATATGTAACTGATGAGGAAATATATATTTATCATACCTATAGAGTAGCTGAACTAACCATTTTACTCCTAATATTAACTCGTTCATATTTAACCACTAGTACTTCACCCTATGCCTTAAGCTATGTTGGAATTTACCTTATCAGTGCCCAATTTTATTTACTGTCTGATCAGATGTTGCTACAAGTCTAATGTGGTGATGACCAACGAGAAATCTGTCAACTAGTTGTTGAGCAGTATGTATTCTGGAAGTAACCTGCTGGTACTTAATTGCCAATATAAATCTGATTCTACAGTGGCATGTGGCCATGGTGGTTCTCAGTCTCTACAAGAAGATGCTGAAAAATTTGAGATGATGACTTTCAAGCTACAAGAACAAGGTGCCTTTGACAGTTATTGTGGGCAAATCCCTTTATCTGTCCTTGTGGTTTCCTGACCTGAAATTTTCATGTCGGTTCAGTTGTTCTAAAGTCTGAGTTTGACTTGTAAAGAAATGAGGACGTTTGGTCCTACTAGTGGTACAGTCATTATGTCTATGTGCATTTCAACAGTTGAAAACTGACATAATTTTTCCATGAAAATAGAAGTCTGAAAGGCTAACAATTACTATTTCTTGTAAATTGCTTGGCAACTACCTTTACACGGTACAATGCATACTATAATAATCTGTTTAATCTGGTCTGTCTAGACTTAATACAATGATATATTGTTAAATGCAATATATTCCTTTTTAATCACCTATTGTCAATGTGATTTCAAACTTATGAGTGTTTTTTCATACGCACTGCTGCTAGTAATATTTTCTGCCTATACTTAATACATTGATATACTGTTACATGCAACATGGTTCTCAGTAATCACTCATTATCAATTCTCTATTCCTTTCAAAAGAGACGCACTTACTGTAATTAATCTACAACTTACAGGCACAAAATTAGAACTACTGATGTATTGACATATACTATGATGTGCTGTCACAAGCAACCTAATTCTCTGTAATTATTCATTGTATTTGTGGTAAACTGCTCTCTTGTGGCATACAGCCTACCCGAGGTATCATTAACAGCAATATCATAACTATAATTGATTCTATCACTCTACTAACAACTGTTTATTTATAAGTACTGCCACTTGAAACTTGCTTAATTTTGAAAATGTAACAAAAATGTCTTTTGTCATTATCACAGTTGACTCTGTGGTGTTTCATTAATATATTGATGCATATGAAAGTGTTTCACATAATGTGAACATTGTGACACTTGGATGATCTGCCCTTGACTTTGTTTATTTTTTTGATACAAGATATTCTGTAATTCGATGCATTTGGCTACCTTATTTCCATATTTTCATGTTTATGTAATAATTTATGTTTGAGTGGCAACAGATATCAGAGGAACATAGTAATTCTGTACCTCGTTTAGTAATTTACGTGTATATGTCTCAGACATGTCAGAGGTTTCAATGTTATATCTTTATGTAATTGATTATGTTTGATTAAACACAGATACTAGAGGGACTGCTTGTAAGTCAGCTGATAGGATCTAGCATTTGTTACTTGGTCAGCCAATACAGCTTTATAGTTGTCATTTGCTCTGTCCAGCAGAGTGCTATTTGTTCACCCTTCATTGATCAATCAATAGGGAGTGTTGGGATTACGCCGGCCGAAGTGGCCGTGCGGTTAAAGGCGCTGCAGTCTGGAACCGCAAGACCGCTACGGTCGCAGGTTCGAATCCTGCCTCGGGCATGGATGTTTGTGATGTCCTTAGGTTAGTTAGGTTTAACTAGTTCTAAGTTCTAGGGGACTAATGACCTCAGCAGTTGAGTCCCATAGTGCTCAGAGCCATTTTTTTTGTTGGGATTAATGTTCAGGGACTGGGAGGGTGAAGCTGTGGCAAGTCCATTCTGCAGGGAATACTGAACACTCTTCTTGCTCTGGCACCACAGTGAAGTACTGGAACAGTGGAGGTTCTGGGTAGGGGATTTCCTGTCTTTGGGGTCAGTCATCTTTTCTTCTTCAACTCCAACACCCCAAACCTTCTATTTCATTTCTTACTTCTCATTAGAGTACCAAGCTATCCTTCCCTCTGTCCACATGCATACGTCTCTATTGCTGAGACCCTTCCAATTTACCGTGTGAGCTTTATTAAGCGACTAAAGCCTATTTTATAGGAGGATTCGGGGAACAAGCTTGCATTTCTGCGTTATTAGATGTAGCCATACTCTGTCATACTGCATTATTTATTTATGTCTGATTTTGTTGTATGATGTCACCCAAACGGTAAATATTTACTTATGTATTTACTTTGCTGTATACTAGCATCTGAATCTTCTATTTCATTATTATTTCTCATTTGAGTACCAAGTTATCCTTGTCTCTGTTCACATGCATATGCCCTTATGGCTGAGACTCGTCTCATTTACCTTGTCAGCCTATTAAATGACTAAATCCTGTTTTATAGGAGGGACCAGGAAACAAGATAGCATTTCTGTGTTATTAGATGTAACTATTCTCAGTCATACTATATTATTTATTTATGTCTGATTTTGTTGTATGTTGTCACTGAATTGATAAACATTTTACTTGTGTATTTATTTTGCTACATACCAGCACTCAAAGTTGTGAACACTTATTAATATTTGTAATTATCGTAAGGAATGGCTCACTTATTAATATTTGTAATTATCACGAGGAATGGTTCACTTATTAATATTTGTAATTATCGAGAGGTATGGCTCACTTACCCTACTCTCTATATTTATCAATGTCTAAGGCTGTTGTACATAATTTTTTTTCTCTTGCTATGTACCAGCACTCGAAATTGTGAACACTCACGTATGTGCAAGTATGCTTTGTCACTATATTGTCATGAGGAATGACTTGCTTAAACTATTCTCTGTCACATAATTAATCTGTGGGGTGTATAATTTTTTCTTCTTCAACTGCAACACTCCGAATTTTCTATTTCATTTCTTACTTATCATCAGAGTACAAAGCTATTCTTCCCCCTGTCCACATGCATATACCTCTATTGATGAGATCATTCTAATTTACTGTGTCCAACACTTGTCATTGTTGATTAAAGCCTATTTTATAGGAGAATCTGAGAAACAAGCTAGTATTATTTCTGCACTATTGAAGATACTGAATTTACTTAACTATCTTTTATATATATAATAGAGGGAAACATTCCACGTGGGAAAAACATATATAAAAAACAAAGATGCTGTGACTTACCAAACGAGAAAGCGCTGGTAGATAGACACAATAAAAAACACACAAACACACACACAAATTTCAAGCTTTCGCAACCCAAGGTTGTTTCATCAGGAAAGAGGGAAGGAGAGGGAAAGATGAAAGGATGTGGGTTTTAAGGGAGAAGGTAAGGAGTCATTCCAATCCCGGACATATGTCTGCCTGTGTCTGTATATGTGCGGATGGATATGTGTGTGTGTGTGCGCGAATGTATACCTGTCCTTTTTTCCCCCTAAGGTACGTCTTTCTGCTCCCAGGATTGGAATGACTCCTTACCCTCTCCCTTAAAACCCCCATCCTTTCATCTTCCCTCTCCTTCCCTCTTCCCTGATGAAACAACCTTGGGTTGCGAAATGCTCAAACCAACTTACCAATGTATAAAACCTATTCATATTTTGTCATGATGTACCAGTCATTTAGGATTCATTTATTGTGTATCCACACCTAAGTGGTGAACACTTATCAATGTATAATACCTAACCATGTTTTTTCATGATGTACCAATCATTTATAATTCATTTATTGTGTATTTTCACCCAAGTGCTGAACACTTACCTGTATATAAGGCCCACCCACATAGTTGTTGGTGCTGTTTCAATTACTTATAAAACACAACTAATATGATGTATTAGTCACTTATTCAAGTTATTGTATATTGTCACTCAAAGTAATATGTAACCGCACTCTTATGTCTCATTCTGTTATTGTCAGCACTTAATGTAAAGGGAAAAGCAATAACTGTGTTGTGCAAATATTCCTGAAAAATACATTAATTAATGTTTGGATGATTGGAAAGGATGGGGGTGAAGTATCAGAAGTGTCTTGACAAATGAAAAATGGAAAGATTGGACATTGGTCAGACATTTCATTCTGTATATGTAGGGTGAATTATGTTAACTTCTGAGGAACTATACTCTAAGAATTTATCTGTACTATATTATAATATATTTGTTATTCAATACTATACGTAAATGTCAATATAAATTGCAGAGAACAGTGCTGTAGCACTTTAAAAAAAATTTGTACTAGTATGATTTTAGTGATATGTTATGAAAGAGCAAGTTAAAATTACAATATGAGATTTAAGACAGGAAATCTTTTATGAACAGTTGGAATTTTGCTGAATTGAACTATTCTATTCAAAACAATCAATTACACAATATATATGATAGTCATAAGGAGTGGAGTATGAGTCACATTTCAGGTTTTGCAATGAAGAACTTCCAACGAGCAGAGATCTAGAGTGTACTTCAGTTCAGTGCTCTTCATTGCACATAGAGGAGACTGAACACTTTGTTATATTATGATCTAATACTTGGTGTACTTTCCAAAGATAGGAGGTGGCTAAATACAAACCAATATGGATTTTGAGTATTGTAGTATCTGGTACTAACATTCGTTCCACAATGCATCGCCAATATTGAAAAATTGTTATTCACACCAGTGTCTCCATTGCACTCAGGAGAACCTGGAGGATCTAATGACAGACATAAATATACAGAAACGAGACCAATCCAGATAACTTCCAATAGATAATTTTCTGACTGAAATAGATCCTCATATTCATGTTGTAATACAAGCTGCAGACAAATTCTGCGAATTAACTTGTTCTTTCTTTGTGCTATTAATTAATATTTTGTTTAATCTAGTTGAATCTTATACAAAATAATTTATGATAATTTTACATATTTGGTTGCACATATCTTTCACGAATTGTTTTTTAATCCAGCTGATTGTAAAATGAGGACTGTTACCTAGATCTGTCAACTTTCAGTTGGACAAATCCTTTCGGGGGTTGTTGAAACGTAACCATCTAATAGAAACTTATTAAACACGTAAATTTAAATCATGATCAGTAATTTCTGACATAGAGGTCTATGGAAATATGTACTTGTGAAAAAGCTACGAAGAAAACAATTATGTAATCTTAATTACACTAATGTGTAGAAGTCCATTAATTGGTAGGAACATTTTATATGATATGAATCTTCTGTAATTAGTAAATATAACAAGGTATTGTTAACATTTGATACCTAGGCATTTATACATGATACAAGTTATATAGAGATTAGAATTCACTCGTGTTTAATATATAATAGTCAAGGTAATCATTGAAACATTTCATTTGTTTTAGGATGAGAGTTTTAATTGTTAATCAAAAATGTTTCTAAACAATGCCAAGGATTGTTCGAGATTGTTAAGAAAGTATAAATAGTTACAGCCATGTTGACAAAGGGAGTCAGTCTGGTTTTGGTTTTTGAGCAGTGAGCATGTAGCTGCTCCTTTTGTACTGTAAGTATTGTTTGCTTTTGCAATAATACTTTTGTTTTGAAAGTATAATAAAAATGAATAAACTTTAAACAAGATTAAACTTAATCAACTCTCCAGTAGTTGTATTACAGTGACTGTCAATGTGCTCAGGACGACGGCTGCGGAAAATTATGAGTAACTATGAACAACCCCATTATTATGAGTAGTAAAGACAAGTTATAGACCCTATCTAGTAGTGTATCATGCATTATGTGCTCTGTGGGTGGCCCACCTCTTTTTCCCAGTCCACTGAGCTCCAGGCCTTGGCTCACCTCTCCCATTATTTTTCAGTTGTCTCTAATGTTCTCCTGCTTGACACGGAGCTGGATTCTTACCACATCATCAACCCGTCTACTCTGCATCAAAGGTTCTACAACTACTCCATCATGGCCATTGGGATATGTCACAGATGAAGCCCTTGCAAGGTGACATGCCTACTGGCTGAAACTGAACAAAACTGTGGAGGCCATGGTGTACAACTGTTTTGCTTGTGCCTTGCACCAGGCTGTTCCACCCCAGTCTTTCACTCCTCTATCCCACTCCCTGTTACTTCTGGGACCACATTCATCTGGTCTTTGTTGACCTCTGTTGGGGATCTATGTGGCTCATTGTTGAGCATGCTTTCTTTAACTACCCATGTGTGGTGAGCTTGGCATCCACCACTACTGACGCAACTCTCATGCTCTCTTCCAGATTCTGGCCATCAAAGATCTCCCCATCACCATTGTGTCAGACATTGGCCCCAATTCACAGTGGTGGCTTTCAAATATTTCTGCTCTTCCAATGGCATTGAACACCTGTTTAGTATGCCATTTCACCACTCCTCCAATGGCAAAGTGTAGTGTACAGTGCATACATTTAAGCAACAAATGTTGAAAACACTGGATACATCCACCACCACCACAGCTGTGCTCAGACAGTTTCTGAGCACCTACAGGACCACCCCTGGCCATGACTGTTGCCCAGCAGAGGTCCTCAATGGGTGGCAGCCACATACTCTCTTACATCTCCTGGCCCAATAGCCCATGGAACCCAGGACTTGGCATGTCATGTGCTTTTTGCCGGTCTTACTTGTGAGGGCAAACACTTATGGGTTACAACCCTGTGGATGCCAGCCATGGTGGTTGCTGCCCACAGGCAGTGCCTTATGGTAGTGGACACTCTGAGAGGTTAGGAATGTTGGAATACCAACCAGCTCCATCCACACCTACCAATTGTACCAGCACTGCTGATTCAGTCTGTCCTGGAACACATACCTTTGCTGCTCCAACGCCCGCACAGGTACAGCTCGCACTCTTGGAGCCCAACAGCAGTTCCTGAGGACACAAGAATGGATGTGGAGGTCTTATTATGACCTCTGTCCACTCAGCCATCATCACCCAGGCCATCGCTGCACCCCAGTGCAATGCCAGGCAGCCCAGTTTTTCTTCCCAGCTGATGGGATTCTGTGCCAGCCCTCAACCTGTGCAACCTGTTCACCTTTTCCGGCATTGTCCAGGGCAGATCCAGCCCTACATGCCCATTTCAGGCAGAGGGATCTGGTACCTAGCCAGGCAAGTTTGAAGGCCCATTGGACAGAATGGAAGTTGATGACAGCTGCTAGGTGGTGTGGCTGCATCTCCAGGCACTGTTGTCACCCCTCTGAGTGCTGGCCTATCAGCAACCTCTACTTCCCTTTAAATCTGGCAGTGTAGTGACTCTGCAGGCAGTTGTGATTTCTGTGTGCTACAGTATTGATCTTGCCACACATCATTGTCTTAGTTCTGAATTTATTAGATCTTTTGCCATCTCCATTGTTTGTCATTCTCCTGTGTTGTCCACCTGTTAATCTCTGGTGGCTCACAGTTGAAGCTCTTGGCCAGTCAGCCAGTCTCCACTGGTTCTTGATTGTTCCCAGTTTTATGTGATTCTGATCACCATAGTGTCGCATCCAGGGCTACTCCTAGATATGTCAGTGTTCCCTGTACTGGTAGAGTTTCATCAAGGATCTTGATATTCCAGCATGTATGCTGAAGTTTTACTTGGCCTCTAGTGTGTAACTCTTCAATGACTTTGTTCACCACTAGATTCCAAAGTAGTGAGGGCAAAACTCCTCCTTACAGAGACCACCTTATGATGATGGTCCCCATTTTCTCATTCAGCATCGGGCTTCTACCTTTCCGCTACTTAGCATGATCTTAATCCACTCTGAATGTGGTGATCTCAATGCCATGCTCTTCTGCAACTCTAACCATGGATTTGAAGGCTCTATTGCTGAAACTCTCCTCAACCTTGAGAAAGATGCAGACAGCAATTTTCTGAAAGTGCAGAGATTTCCCACCTTCCAAACAAGCTGGTAAAGTGCTGTTTCACATGATTTGCCTGGTTGATATGCATTTGTTTTGAATTTAAAGGAACCTTAGTTAACCCCTGTCCCTAAAATGCACATTAACCAATTTTTCTAATGTATTTAGAAGAAAGGAGGACAGATGAACAATCTTATATCCTTAGCCTTGGTACCATCAGTTCTCCCTGGCTTCAGAATGGAAACAGCCATCACTATCCTCCAAGCATTAGGAATATTTCATCTGGGCCTCATCACTTGAATGGTTGTAACATTCTCACCATCAGCTGAATCCTTCCTTGTATATATATATTCATTCATTCATTCATTTCATTGTTGCCCTTATGGACAGTGTTTGAACTCGAAAATCACATGATGACACAATTTTCACTTCTTTCCTCTCTTCCTCTTCTCTTCCCAAAATCTCTTCATCCTTTGGCTGTGCTCCTGTTTCCTTTGCTCTGTCCATAATGTTCCTGTCTTCTTTCTCTCCTTTACAATAAATTTTGCACTCCTAACTTTGTTTCTGAAGTATTTCCTGTCTCCTATCATTTGCCTGTTGATCCCTATCTGCCTTAAGTCTACGTCTATTTCATGATACCAATTTGTTTTCTTGCTTGAGCTGTTTACTACATCAAAAATTTTCTTTGTAAGTCGGTTGTTGTCCATTCTCTGTATGTGCCCATAGAAAGTTAATCTGCGTTTTCTGATCGCGTCTGTTAGTCTGTCAGTGTGCTGGTACAGCTCTTTGGTAGGTCGCTTCATCCATATGCCATCTCTGTGAATTGGTCCAAATATTTTTCTGAAAATTTTGCGTTCTATTTTTTCTGTGTCTATGATGCCTGATGCTCCAATTGTGGTTGTTTCTGACGCGTACAATGCTTCTGGTAATACAACTGTTTTGTAGTGCCTAAGTTTGGCCTGCCTCGATATGCTTTTCTTATTATAATGTGACCATGTGAGTTTGTATGCCTTCTGGAGTTTCTTCGTTCGTTCCATGTTAGCCGCCTTGTTTGATCCTCCCATTTGTATGTACTCCCCTAAATACTTAAATTTTTCGACTCTTTCTACGGATCCATATACAGTATGCATGGTGTGTACATTGTTGGTCTGTCGTTCCATATATTGTGTCTTCTCATAAGATACCTGCAGACCTGTTTTGGCAGCTATTTCATGCAAGCATTCCAGTGCTTCCTTTGCCTCCTGTGTATTATTGCTGAGTATGGCTATATCATCTGCAAATGCCAGACATTTTATGATTGTTTTGGTTTCACGTGTTCTTCCCAGCTGTATTCCTTTAACTTGTTCCTCCCACTGCTTGATAATTTTGTCTAACACCATGTTGAACAGGATTGGTGAGAGCCCGTCTCCTTGTCGGACACCTGTGTGTATGTGGAAGGGTTCCGAAATTTCTCCCATGAACTTAATCTTGGAGGTAGTGTCTGTAAGCGTCTGTTGTATAAGTGTCCTGGTTTTTCTGTCGATACCATATTCTTCCAGTACGTCAAAGAGTGTCTGTCTGTCTATGGAATCATATGCTTTTTTAAAGTCCACAAAGGTAACTACAGTGTTTCTTGCCTGTCTGACTTTCAAAAGTGTTCTCAAGTTCCAGATCTGTTCGATGCATGATCTCCCTTTTCTGAAGCCCGCCTGGTATTCCCCAATTTGCAGATCTGCTTGTGGTTCTAGTCTGTTTAATAGCACCTTAGAGAAAATTTTGTATGTAACTGGTACTAGCGAAATGCCTCTGTAATTGTTTGGATCTGACTTATCACCCTTTTTATGTAACGGATGGATCAATGCACATTTCCATTCCTCTGGCACTTTCTCTGTGATCCAAATTTCGGAGATAATCTTATGGATTTTTTTGGTGATGTTTTCATCTTGGAGTTTCCAGATCTCGGCGATAATACCATCTTCTCCGGCAGCTCTGTTATTTTTCATTTGTTTTATGATTTCCTCTATCTCTTCTATTGTGGGTGGATCAGAATCGGCATTAGATGTGGTCTTTTGGAATGTTAATTTTCCTGTAGGTTTTTTGCAATTAAGAAGTTTATCAAAGTAATGTTTGAGAATTTTACAGTTTTCTTTTGTGTTTGTTTCCAGGGATCCATCTGTTCTTCGGAAGCAGAGGCTAGGGGGTTGATAGCCCTTAATATTTTCTTTGAAAGTTCTGTAAAAATTTCTTGTGTTATTTCTTTTGAAATCTTCCTCAATTTCTTTTAGTCTGTTATTGTCATATGCTCGTTTTTCCCTTCTGATTTCCTTCGATGCTAGTTTCTGAACTTCGTGAAATTCTTTCCATGTTTCTGAATTTCTGTAGCTACTGAACTTGTCCCATGCTTGCTTTCTTCTCTCAATGGCTTCATCACAATTTGCGTTCCACCACCTATGTTTGCGTTTTCTAGGTGGTTGTCCCCAGCACATAGTCTTCTGAACTGCCTTCGCCAGATCTGTCCATGTGTCTATTGAATGCCTATTAATTTCTTCAACGATTTTATCCCTGTTTATCTTCAAGTATTCCGGATCAGGTTTGACTATTTTGTTTTGCGCTGTCTGTTTCAGTCTTGGGATTAGCCTAATCTTAACTTGTAGCAAATAATGATCAGACTCGAAGACTCCTTTACGTGTTCTGACATTTAGAATTTCCCGCGAATTTTTCTTGGATATGGCCACATGATCAATCTGAAATTCTCCCCACACTGTGTTGGGTGCTTTCCATGTTGTAAGTTTTCGTCTTGGTTTTTGAAATTGTGTTGACATGATTTTGAGGTTAAAGTTTTGACAATATTTTATGAGGTGTTCCCCATTTCTGTTCGTGCGAATATGTGCTGAGTATGGGCCTGTTATTTCTCTGAATTTTCTCTCCTTACCAAGCTGCGCATTGAAGTCACCCATTAAAATTTTCACATGTCTGTCTGGTACGTTGTTAGTTACTTCCTCCATGTCTTCCCAGAAGTCTTCAATTTCTTGTGGCTTCTTTCTGTTATGGTCATTTGTAGGTGCATGTGCGTTGATAATTGTGTATGCTTTATTACCTGATTTGAAGGACAGTGTCGAGATATGTTCTGATATTGAATTGAAGTCTATGATGTTATCCATGACTGATTTGTGTACTGCAAACCCTGTACCAAACAATAATGGTGTTCCTCTTCTGACCGCAGGTTTACCTTTGTAAATCCTGTAATGTTCTGTGTCAAAATGGTTTTCATCTACGAAGCGCATCTCTTGAATGGCAAGAATTTTGATGTGAAATTTATCTAGCATGTCTGTCAGTTGTTTTAGTTTTCCAAGTTTGAACAGAGTGTTTGCATATATATATATATATATATATATATATATATATATATATATATATTCTCTGGAAGAAACAAAAATACATGTTCTCTGGCATATTCCCAGTTTCCCTTTGATTACCTGTAAACCAGTATCTCTTCTGGTCTGTATTACCTCCCAGGGTGCATTGAGCGAAGTGAGTCTTGAGAAGCACAACCAGTCTCTCACTTGCTGTCCTTGTATACCCACCATCGTCCTTCCTCAGAGTGCCTGCTGGATTACATGGCATTCTAGTAAGGATTTTATGAAGTCTAATGTAAGTGGCTGTACCTTACACTTCTGCACAGAATACCTTGGTTGCTTGATTGCAAGGTTGTATTTGACAAGGGCGTCCCAATATTTTACTCATTGGCCTTCCTTTCTTGCAAGATTGAACAGTCTTCTTACCTGCTTTCTTTGCAGTTCCACCAAGATACCTATTTTCTGTTTGTGCACTTGGAACTTGGTGATTTCCTCATTATCTGTTGGAATCTTTACTGAAGTTCTGACTTCAGATACACATGAGTTTAGGTCTTTCCTACATGAGTCCCAGTCTGTTTTCCTTGGACTTGTATAGCTAATGGTGTGTTTAAGACCCTTTTCAACCTCAAACATAATATACATATGATCAGATAAGGATGGCTCCATTGCCACATGCCATTGTTTGATGTAACTAGCCCAGAAATCACACCAATTATGTCTTCCTTTCCACAATATTAAGAAAAGGATAGATTGCTATTCACCATAAAGATGGAACATTAAGTTGCAGACAGGCACAACGAAAACACTGTTACACATTAAACTTTTAGCCAAAGCCTTCTTCAGAAAAGAAAACACACACACGTGCACGTGCGTGCGCGTGCACACACACACACACACACACACACACACACACACACACACACACAAGCAAGCATGTCTTATGACCACAATCTCCAGCTGCTCCAGTCAGAATGCAACTGTTACGTTGAAAGAAAGCAGAAATCCGGAGTGGGGCAGGGAAGGTGATGAATCGCAGAGTATGGGTGAGGGGAGAGAAGAGTGCTGTCTGGTGGAGCACACAGGAATTAGATGGTGGCAAGACAAGGCTGCTAGGCACAGCATCAGTTAGCTGGGGGGAAGGGAGGGGAGAGGGGGGATGAGGAGTGGAGAAAGGGGAAAGACTGGTGGGTGTGTTGGCAGAGACAACACGCAATGAGGGTGAATGAATGTGAATTGGGAGGAGTGGAAACCATTGGGTGCAGATTGTAGGGATAGTAGGTTACTATAGGTTGAGGCCGGAATAATATTGATGGCAGAGGAAGTGTTGTAAGGATATCTCCCCTCTGTGCAGTTCTGAACAGCTGGTGGTGGAAGGGAGGATCCATATGGACCAGGTTGTGAAGCAGCCAGTGAAATCAAACATGTTATGTTCAGCTGCATGTTCTGCCACAGGGTAGTCCACTTTGCTCTGGATCAGAGTTTGGCAGTGGCATTTATCCTGGCGGACAGTTGATTGGTAGTCATATCAATATAAAAAGCTGTGCAATGATTGAAGCAGAACTAGTATGTAACAAGGCTGCTTTCACAGGTGGCCTGGCCTCTGATGGGGTAGAATAAGTCTGAGACAGGACTGGAAGTGCTGACTGAGTGGACAGTGCAGGTCTTGCACCTGGGTTTTCCGCAGGGATATGATCACTGCAGTTGGGATTGGGAGTGTCATAGGAATGGACTAGGATGTTGTGGAAGTTGGGTGGGCAATGGTACACCACTTTAGGAGGGATGGGAAGAATCTTGGGTAGGACATCCCACATTTCAGAGCATAATATATAATCAAAGCCTTGATGAAGGATTTGGTTAAATTGTTCCAGTCCATGGTGGTGTTGGGGAATGAAGTGGTTGCTACTTTGCAACTGGATCTTTGAGGTGGTGGGAGGATTGGGGATATGTGGGAGTATGGTATGGGAAACCTGTTTGTGGACTAGATCTGTGGGCTAGTGCTTGTCTGTGAAGGTATTTGTGAGAACTTCAGCATATTGGCAAGAGTTTTCTTGTTACTGCAGGTACACTATCCCTGGGTGGCCAAGCTGTATTGGAGGGAGTTTTTAGCATGGAAGGGATAGCAGCTGTTGACATGCAGGTACTGTTGGTGGTTGGGAGGGCTTAATGTGGACAGAGGTGTGGATGGAGCCTTGAGAAAGGTCAACATCCAGTGCCATGCTGGGCTGAAGAGTACCATGTGAAGCAGATGGGAGAGAAGGTGCTGATGTTGTGAAGGAATAAGGATAAGGTGTTTTGGCCCTGAGTTCAAATCATGAATATATAATCAATGAACCTGAACAATGCCTGGAGTTTGGGGTTTTTGGAGACTAGGAAACTTTCCTCTAGATGGCCTATAAACAGGTTGGCATAGGAGGTTGCCATGCCACACCCCTGTCCACATTAAACCCCCCAACCACCAACAGTTCCCGCATTTTGACAGCTGCCATCCCTTCCACACCAAAAAATCCCTCCCATACAACCTGGCTTTAAGGAGGTGGCATACCTGCAGTGACAAGAACTCCTTTGCTCAGTATGATCAAGGTCTCATACAAGGCCTTCACAGACAGTCACTATCCCCCAGACCTAGCCCACAATCAGATTCCCCATGCCATATCCCCTTACATCCCCAATCCTCCCACCACCACCAAGAATCAGCTACAAAGGAGCACCCCCTGCATCACCCGATACCATCATAGATTGGAACAACTGAACCACATCCTTTATTAGGGCTTTGATTATCATGCCCTGATGTGAGAGACTCCCTATCAAAGATCCTTCCCACTTCTTCTAAAATGTTGTTCTGTCACCACCTAACCTCCACAACATCCTAATCCATACCTGTGTCTTTTCAAATCTCAATGCCTTGCTATAGAGATCATATCCCTGTGGAAGCCTCATATGCATGACCTGCCCAAACTACCCATCCTGCACTTTGTATTTCAGTCCTGAACAGGCTTATCCTACCCCATCAGAGGCTGTGTTACCTATAAAAGCATCTGCATCATATACCGGCTCTGCTGCAATCATTGCACAGCTTTTTGTACTGATATGACTACTGCCAGCTCTCCACCAGGATGAATGGCCACTGCTGAACTGTGGCTGAGAGCATAGTGGACCACCCTTTGCAGCTGAATATAATATGTTTAATTTCAATGACTGCTTCACAGTTTGGGCCATCTGGGTCCTCCCCCACACAACAACTTTTCTTGACTGCACAGGTGGGAGTTACCTTTACAACACATCCTCCAGTCCCAAAATTATCCCAGCCTCAACCTACAGTAACCTACTGCCCCCCACCCCCACCCATTAGTTTCTGTTCCCTACGTCGTATCACTTCCTCCTAATTCACATTCCCTCACCCTCTTTGTGTGCCACTCTCTGCCAACACACCCACCAGTCTTTTACCTCTCTCTGATCCTCTCCTTTTCAGCTGTCTGTTGCCCCCCCCCCCCTCTCCCTCCCGTACAGCCTCCTGATAATGCACCTGGCAGCCCCGTCAGGCCATCATCTAGTTCCTATGTGCTCCACCAGATAGTGCTCTTCTTGCCCCCACCCTCTTTCCCTCCCACCTGTACCCTGCTTTCCATCCCCCTTTCCCATTGCTCCCTTGATTGTTGCTTTCACTCAACACAACAGTTGCATTCAAGAGATGTGTGCATGAGGTTTACTTGTTTGTTGAATGGGTGTGTGTGTATTTTCTTTTCTGAAGAAGGCTTTGGCTGAAAGCTCATGGTGTAACAGTCTTTTCCATTGTGCCTATCTGCAGCTCAACATGTCGTTTTTATGGTGAGTAGCAATCTTTTGTTTCCATGATTTGTTGATATTCTGACCTGGACTTTTCACTGTTTGACTTCCTCCCTTTGTCTATTCCCCAAGGAAGGTTCCCCCATTCAAGATTTCCAGATTAATTTCTAGATGATATTCGAGTTCAAGTAGGTGCTCACCTCTGCTGTTCGTATCACTGCTTGACCACTCCAGATTGTGGGCATTGGCATCATAACCAACTAACTGTAGTTCATTCTGCTGTGAAATGCTGTCTACTCATGTCGGCAGTTCCTGGAAGGAAGGAGTACTGCCCTTGTAAGGAAGGTAAGTTGAGGCTAATAAAATTTCCCTCATGCTTTCTTTCTGATGTTGTTTCATTCTGATTGTCACTAAACCCTGGAATAGTAGTCTGCCACCTACATATACATCTACATACATACTCCGCAATCCACCATACGGTGCGTGGCGGAGGGTACCTCATACCACAACTAGCATCTTCTCTCCCTATTCCACTCCAAAAGAGAACGAGGGAAAAATGACTGCCTATATGCCTCTGTACGAGCCCTAATCTCTCTTATCTTATCTTTGTGGTCTTTCCGCGAAATGTAAGTTGGCGGCAGTAAAATTGTACTGCAGTCGGCCTCAAATGCTGATTCTCTAAATTTCCTCAGCAGCAATTCACGAAAAGAATACCTCCTTTCCTCTAGAGACTCCCACCCGAGTTCCTGAAGCATTTCCGTAACACTCACGTGATGATCAAACCTACCAGTAACAAATCTAGCAGCCCACCTCTGAATTGCTTCTATGTCCTCCCTCAATCTGACCTGATAGGGATCCCAAATGCTCGAGCAGTACTCAAGAATAGATTGTATTAGTGTTTTATAAGTGGTCTCCTTTACAGATGAACCACATCTTCCCAAAATTCTACCAATGAACTGAAGACGACTATCTGCCTTCCCGACAACTGCCATTACATGCTTGTACCACTTTATATCACTCTGCAATGTTACGCCCAAATATTTAATCGACGTGACTGTGTCAAGCGCTACACTACTAATGGAGTATTCAAACATTACAGGATTCTTTTTCCTATTCATCTGCATTAATTTATATTTATCTATATTTAGAGTTAGCTGCCATTCTTTACACCAATCACAAATCCTGTCCAAGTCATCTTGTATCCTCCTACAGCATGAATGAAACTCTGTTATTGAAACAAATGGATGTTCTTGAGTTCTTTACATTTCTACCATAAATAAACTTACATCCAGTTACTCTGAGGCCTTGGAAAGCCTCTTTTGTGTAGATAGAGTTCCTGGTTAAGGGCCACATATTCCTCCTGTCTTCTAAGAAGGTGACTCAGTGTGGCAGTTGCTCCTTTACTGTATTGCAGGTTTATGTGCAACAGTTGTACCCTCCAACTTGCCACCATGGTTGATTCCGATGTGTCTGATTATCTTGATGGCAACCTGCAAGACTCCCAAGCAGTGGTGGCTCATAGATGTACATTCTGGATGTTCACAAATTTTTAAATTCGGATAAATATGAGAGTGTGAAATTAATAGCATCTGCTGTATAACAGTTAGGCTTATCAACATATTTATACAACTTCAGCCACTGTCAATAATAATAATAAAAGTAATAATAATAAATAATAATAATAACAGTAACAATAATAACAATATGCATCACTTGTCTGAAAAAAGGAAGAATTGTTTATGTGGAATTTTGCTTTTTGTACTTAATTAAGTACAGTTTATGGCGAGAATGAAATAATGTTTAAGCTTTTGCTTCTCTCCATTTTATGTTTTTATGTAACTAGGAGTTTTGTGCTTTTTTATTTTTTGGAGGAATGTACAAGATCCCTATTTCACATATTAGCTAACGAATAAACTTATGGGCTGAAAATGAGGCATTCTTATGTTGCACCAACACAACAACTTGAGCTTATTATTCAATTCTTTGTTAAATGTTTGTCTGTACTCATGCTTATTTGATTTTGTCACTTGATCAGACAATGGATCTGGTCTCGAATGCCCTAGTTTCTTTGTGACTGTCTTTCCCTAGTAATTTTATTTTCTGTTAGCATTGAATACAATTTCAACAAAAGTTTATGTTGACAGTCCACAGGAAAGCTGATTGCTGCACAGTATGCAACCAACTCCAAACACAAATTGCCGTTTGCAGAAATGGTGAAATTCCAGTAGTACTATTTACCAGCAAGGTCACTTTACTAGAATAAAAATGAGGCACTGAGAGTGGTAAGGGCCAAAAGCACACTGTGTTTGATACCCAATTTTTAACTGTATATCAGAGAAACCAGTGAGACAGCTTTATGTGAACATACAGATATACATGCAATGTGGGCCTACAGTGCTGATAAACCTGGCTCACTATAAGATCAACAGACATCATAAGCATAAATAAATGCTAAAGTCTCACAATTGACAATGACATGCTTTATGGTTCTCAGCACCTCAAATGGGTTACTCTATGATAAAATCAAAAACTTAATATACTATAGCTCATTCAGAAACGCACAAAATATTTCTATTGGTATAACTATAACATATAGTAATGTCCAACCTAATTTTACTATATAGTGAGTGAATTTGCATATATGTAGAGTGTACTACTACCTAGAAAGATTAATGCCAACTGAACATGGATAAAAGTCTGCTGTAGTGTGCTACCACTTGGTGGCATTGACATGAAGTTGTAGTCGAGTGGTAACGGCTAGCAGTGCATGCCGTGAACCATGCACATTGTTTATCAAATCCATGCTTATTTGTCCTGTAAGTCAATTATGTCATTCGAGTTGCGCATGCACAATAGCTCCTTAAAACATGCACAAATGAAGGTGTGCTTGCAACCCTGATGTCAAGTTTCACAGAGTCTAAAGGAGCAACATGTAGCACAGCATGGTAGATTTAGTGCCATGTATTTCAGATTACCACATTTACATTACGTTTAATAACATTCAAAGAAAAATAGCCAATAAATCTGTAATGTGTCAAAAGTCAGGCTCTTGTGGCCTTACACAGCAGCCACCACTGCTCCCAAGTACAATTTCTGGTTGTAATGGAACTTCTCAACACACCTTCTTTTTCAAGAAGTATGGAAGTACGTGGTATAACACAAATTAAAGTAATGACTATTATGAAACATTGTTGATAAAATACTTTGTGTTTTGTATAACAATTCACAAAGATAAAACTGATGCCTATGTTAATGAAATAACTGTTTGTATGTCTTTGGTCAAGAAACATCTATTGTACATGTACATCTTTGTAAATGTATTTATGTATATTACTGGATCTGTAAACAAGTAGTTGGACTGGCAGTGGAGGAAGTTGTGTAGTTATGAAGTAACATGTAATACATATTTTGGAATCTGTCTGTAACTGGCATGAGCTGTTAAACAGCAGACTGAGTTGGTTTTGTCTGGAACAAGTATGATTAATGTTTATTTTGCAATGGAAGTTTACTTTGTGATTTGGGGAAAAAAAACAATGAAACAATTGACGAAGAAGTAGATGTCCAAATCATTTTGCCAATCCTAATCATACTCACTAGAAATGAGCAATTTTATTTACCTTGAGCCACAGTATTATATGAGCAAGAAATTCATCAGTGAGCAGTGTGAGGCATTGAGCACTTATCATTCTTCCACAAAAATTAACTGCATACTTAGCGATAAAAGCTAAATAAATGCAATAGTTTGGAACTTTATTTCTGTCTATTGTTCACTCGAGTAGAGAGAGGAAGTTGTTCAAGCTCTTGTTCTTGCAGTGCCATCAAGGATTTTTCTCCACCTTCCACTGCAAGAGTTTGGCCGTTCAATTCAATCTTTCAGCTAATAACCCTCCCATCCTCTGTAGAGTCCTTCCGGTTCTACATCCATACTTTCTTAAACAGAATCTTTGGAGAAGCACCCATAAGAAGTTTCAGTACCCAAATTAATATCTTTGAGGTCTTGAAGAGCTCAGCTGCTGTCTTGATCTCCTTAAGCCAATCCACTGTTCTCATTCCCTTCAAAGAAAAAGAGACAGCCGTATCTGGATAGACCCTCCTGAAGTTGAGGCCTTGGCTTGCATCATCCCCAATCCTCATGAGAGAGCTGTCTGAGCAAGCTCTACCTACCACGAGGCGATGTTGACCAGTAGATATCCCCGTCGAACAACTGTCAGTGACGGTTTCCACTTCTTAGCCTCATCTACCAGTAGATCCAATTGCAGAAACAGCTTCCATTGGTTTCATTCCCAATGCTTGGGTGTTTGAGGTCTCATAAAGTATCTCTGTTTATGTTTTATTTTTCTCCATGTTCTCCATTTTGGTTCCATGAGAAAGGGCATTTATTTGGGCAAAATTGCAGAACCCCACATGGTGCAAGGCTAAATACACTGGGATGTCACATGGTATCCCTGAGGCTCTGTTAATGATGCATCTTCCCATGTGCCGTGCAGCCATCAACACAGGCTGCATCACACTTGGGTTGGGTATCTGGAAAATTGGGGAAGAATTATAGGAAAGCATATAAGAGAGATGGGATTTTGTAGGACACTTTTCATCTGGTTCACCTGCTGAAGCCTGTCTGGCATAGGAGAATCTTCCAGCAATTGTGCTGCAGCTGGCATAGCTTTCAGCTTCATGTGAACATGTAAGCCTCTCCATTTGCATGGTCAGTACTTTGACAAGATGGTGTCAGTCAGGGATGATTTGTAACATTAAATATATCTGTGTTGTTCTATGTCTCAAAACTCTCACAGTGGCTTCATGAGTATGAAATTACACTATTATATTATTATTTAGCTTCATTGTTGACTTGTAACAGACAAAGGAAGATTTTAATGGCTTTCTCCAGAGATTCTTCATCATTATAGGTGTTACAGGACATACTGTCTTTCTTATACACACCTATCATTTCCCTATTCTCTTGCCCACAGAAAATGAATTACACATACATCTTCTTCACAAGTGGATGAAAATAACGGTTGCACAATCTGTGATGATGCCTACCTCTGTTGTCCATTAAGCCCTAAGACTTACTGATCAAAGTCTTGTGGAACAACTGTAAATTGATTCCTAGGAAGTGTGCTAATGATGTATGCTACACAAATTTTCAAGTTAAGTGACTTTTTTCCACATTTGTTGTCACCACAAACATTACGAAGACCAGATCCAGTTACACATCAAATGTTATATGCAAATAGATACTATCAATTTACTATAGAAAAAATAATATTAATGACATAATCATTCTATCAAATCACAGCTACTCCTAAGCACAGTGTTAACAGAACACAGAGCCTGTGCAGTACTGAAACAATACGCTCATTCAAAAGAAGTTTGTATAAAACCGTATGCTTTATTGAAGCTGACATGTTGAGTCACGTGTATATCTTGAGTGGTGGCCGATTTTTGTGCAACATTATGAGTTGGGACTTGCAGATATGTTACAGAGGTGTTACTTGATTGCTTGCTGGTCATGGACTGACTATTTTAGGGTGGTATGAGTGATATAAAGATAGGCATATGAACATATTGTGATTTCTTAAACTATATTTTATTTGATAAGTGACTAAGTTGTATTTTGCTAATTCAGATGGACTATATGTATAACAGCAATCTTCAAATAACTTACGGGATTGCTGCCAGGTGACATCGTCGACCACCACCGATATTTTGACAGGAGCACACCCTGCCATTATCAAGGCACAAATGCCTTTGTGCCTTGAGAATGGCAGGGTGTGCTCCTGTCGAAATATCGGTGGTGTTCGACAACATCACCTGGCAGCAAACCCATAAGTTATTTGAAAATTCAATTCACCGGAAAAAGTTAAGGTCTCAAACAGCAATTTGTTTACAAAATATGTTGTAGTTTAGAAAAATACAAAAGATCATAGAACCATGTTAAGCATCCATACTGGGAGTAGCCCATTTACAAATACAGGTACCTTTTTTGATTTATGCCAATTTAAGCTAATTCTTAGTTAATGGCTCAATTACTTATTGAATGGTGTCATTCATTCCTGGAAATTTAGAGCGACCAAAGCATGGTGGTAACAGTTGGAATTTAATCATCACAGTGGCTAAATTTGCAATGAAAAACCTAGGTATGTTTGAACTTTAACATTAATTATCTGTTAAGTTATTTAGTTTCAGTAGACTCAAAATGTGTTTCTATGAAATCTGAATGTCAATCTTTCTAGTGAGTGGTGTCATCATTATCAAATCTATCCATCAGCTCAAATGTTTTTCCCATTACATACTGACATAGACTTATCAATTAGGCATCACTTTTGATAAGCATGGCTTTAAACAAAACTAAATACATCTTTGTAATTAGCTGCTCTGAGACTTTAACTGGAACAATGAAATTGAATGAAGTCTGGTCTAGGTAATAATGGGATGGATTCATCTCTACACTACATAGAGGGCTACAAACATGGAATATAAAATTAGAATCAAACAGCAATTTAAAAAATGATTATTAATAGGGGTGTACTAGGAGCAGATGAGAGTTTCCAGCTTGCTTTGTTTCATCACCACCACATTGGTCTATACGGACAGATATTGAGATATAGTTGACTTGTTAACTCATTGTCACAGAACTGGTTTTTAAACTCTTGATCATAATAAATAAGGGCAATTCTATTAATCTGACAGTTATTAGACTGTATGCTATCAGAACTGTCACTGGTTGAGCTATGGATCCATTTTCCAGCCACTTTTCTCAGTATCTGTGGGTTTACTTGTCCTCAGCACTCAGATACATGGAAAAAGATACAAAACATCTGAATTACCACAGCAATACAACTTATTTCTAAACCTGAAACAAAATGAGTCAGCTCCTCTTCTGAATGAAGTAAAGATTACTATTACACACAACAACTATATTTACGGTGATGAAAACTATTTTCTGGCTTATAATTTTTTTAAACAAAGATCAAAATGATCAGAGTTACCAGACTGTACCAAAAGTCTCTGAAATTATGAATGATTGTTGCTCATTCCTGTCAGAATACCACAAATTCAGTTCATTCATTGTCACTGGTTCATTATCTGTATATTTTTCTTTAGTGTTTTATTACTAAAAACTATTAGTACCAAAGACATAAACAGTAAGTTTTAATAATATAGAAAGTAAAATATGCAGAACCATATAGTTAACAGCCTGCCAAAGTATTAATATTTTATTTAATGCCATGAATTGCAGGTATAACTCCAATGCTGCATTAGCTCACTCAGACATTTTATCACAAAAAAACCATGTTTGTTTACACACAGTTACACTTCATTATCTACTGTGATGTTTCTATGTCATAAAAAAATTGTAAATAAAATGGAGATCATTGTAAAAATTTGTTAAAGGAAATCCATATTTATTGGAGGAACATACCTGTGACTTATATAACAGAGTAGAATATTTGAAGTTGCCAGAGAATCATTGCTGTGATATTTAATGATTCTGTTTGTTTGAGTGAGCAAAACTCTTGATCTGTGTGTGAAGTGGAGCTCAATGTTACACAAACTACAAATGAAAAATATGTAGTGTGAAGTAAAAAAATGTTCGTGTGTTAATGAATTACTGCAAATAATAATCCATGACAGTTTTCAAGTCAAGAAGATTTAGCAACGAAAATGTCCAATTTGCCTCCATTATGGCTGTACAAGAGTAACTGCTGGAAATTGTGTGATGCCATAGACTGCATAGGGAAATCACAAGAAGATACAAAGTAAAAGGTCAAACTTTACAGTATTTATAAGCACTGCATCATGTGAATGCATTAAGAACTGATACACAGAGCTTCTCAACATAGACAACTTACCAACCCATCTTCGTAATATTACATAAAATGTGAACATTCTATCATTAGTAATTAATGTTTTTCCCTGTTGCAATTGACACACAAATTATTAATATAATACACTAATCACATCTGATTTCTTATTAAATTCTTTCCTTACAAACCTATTGACTGTACATTTGAAAGCTTAAATTACTACAAAGACAGGGTCCCTAACAACTTCTTCAATTGATGCTGCTTCACATAATACTACTTCATAACCTCATTACTACTTGATTAACTAATTATTTTCTTATTTACTCATATTTTGTCATTCCCTTTGACACCATTACCTTCTAACTATTTATTACTCCATTATTTCATTTGGCTACTTCTTTACTACACAACTCAGTTCATTACCTCACACTTCTTTATTACATTATTACACTTTGCACCCGTGCTTTGTTTCTTACACCAGAAAAAAAAATCTACAAAAATTACATTTTACAGCAACAGACTAACATTATTTAAGAAAACTTTACTGTTTATTACCTTTTTACTACACTTCAGTGCACTATGTGAGGTTATCAATTCCTTTTGTAATACTTATTTTACTCTCATCATGACTAAAGGCTCTCTCATCACAAACATTTCTTTTCCATAACCCTTATTTCCTCCCCCCATGAACCATGGACCTTGCTGTTGGTGGGGAGGCTTGCGTACCTCAACGATACAGATAGCCGTACCGTAGGTGCAACCACAAAGGAGGGCTATCTGTTGAGAGGACAGACAAACGTGTGGTTCCTGAAGAGGGGTAGCAACCTTTTCAGTAGTTTCAGGGGCAACAGTCTGGATGATTGACTGATCGGGCCTTGGAACACTAACCAAAACGGCCTTGCTGTTGTGGTACTGCGAACGGCTGAAAGCACGGGGAAACTACAGACGTAATTTTTCCCGAGGGCATGCAGCTTTACTGTATGGTTAAATGATGATGGCGTCCTCTTGGGTAAAATATTCTGGAGGTAAAATAGTCCCCCATTCGGATCTCCGGGCGGGAACTACTCAGGAGGACGTCGTTATCAGGAGAAAGAAAACTGGCATTCTACAGATCGGAGCATGGAATGTCAGATCCCTTAATCGGGCAGGAAAGTTAAAAAATTTAAAAAGGGAAATGAATAGGTTAAAGTTAGATATAGTGGGAATTAGTGAAGTTCGGTGGCAGGAGGAACAAGACTTTTGGTCAGGTGATTACAGGGTTATAAATACAAAATCAAATAGGGGTAATGCAGGAGTAGGTTTAATAATGAATAAAAAAATAGAAGAACGAGTAAGCTACTACAAACAGCACAGTGACCATATTATAGTGGCAAGATAGACACGAAGCCCATGCCTGCTAGAGTAGTACAAGTTTATATGCCAACTAGCTCTGCAGATGACGAAGAAATTGAAAAAATGTATGATGAGATAAAAGAAATTATTCAGGTAGTGAAGGGAGATGAAAATTTAATAGTCATGGGTGACTGGAATTCGACAGTAGGAAAAGGGAGAGAAGGAAACATAGTAGGTGAATATGGATTGGGGCTAAGAAATGAAAGAGGAAGCCATCTGGTAGAATTTTGCACAGAGCATAACTTAATCATAGCTAACATTTGGTTCAAGAATCATAGGTTAGGTTAGTGGTGTTTAACGTCCCGTCGACAACGAGGTCATTAGAGACGGAGCGCAAGCTCGGGTTAGGGAAGGAAGGGGAAGGAAATCGGCCGTGCCCTTTCAAAGGAACCATCCCGGCATTTGCCTGAAACAATTTAGGGAAATCACGGAAAACCTAGATCAGGATGGCCGGAGATGGGATTGAACCGTCGTCCTCCCGAATGCGAGTCCAGTGTGCTACAAGAATCATAAAAGAAGGTTGTAGACATGGAAGAATCCTGGAGATACTAAAAGGTATCAGATAGATTATATAATGGTAAGACAGAGATTTAGGAACCAGGTTTTAAATTGTAAGACATTTCCAGGGGCAGATGTGGACTCTGACCACAATCTATTGTTTATGAACTGTAGATTAAAACTGAAGAAACTGCAAAAAGGTGGGAATTTAAGGAGATGGGACCTGCATAAACTGACTAAACCAGAGGTTGTACAGAGTTTCAGGGACAGCGTAAGAGAACAATTGACAGGAATGGGGGAAAGAAATACAGTAGAAGATGAATGGGTAGCTCTGAGGGATGAAGTGGTGAAGGCAGCAGAGGATCAAGTAGGTAAAAAGACGAGGGCTAGTAGAAATCCTTGGGTAACAGAAGAAATATTAAATTTAATTGATGAAAGGAGAAAATATAAAAATGCAGTAAATGACACAGGCAAAAAGGAATACAAACGTCTCAAAAATGAGATTGACAGGAAGTGCAAAATTGCTAAGCAGGCATGGCTAGAGGACAAATGTAAGGATGTAGAGGCTTAGCTCACTAGGGGTAAGATAGATATAGCCTACAGGAAAATTAAAGAGACCTTTGGAGAAAAGAGAGCCACTTGTATGAATATCAACAGCTCAGATGGAAACCCAGTTCTAAGCAAAGAGGGGAAAGCAGAAAGGTGGAAGGAGTATATAGAGGGTCTATACAAGGGTGATGTCCTTGAGGACAATATTATGGAAATGGAAGAGGATGTAGATGAAGATGAAATGGGAGATACGATACTGCATGAAGAGTTTGACAGAGCACTGAAAGACCTGAGTCGAAACAAGGCCCCGGGAGTAGACAACATTCCATTAGAACTACTGACGGCCTTGGGAGAGCCAATCCTGACAAAACTCTACCATCTGGTGAGCAAGATGTACAAGACAGGTGAAATACCCTCGGACTTCAAGAAGAATATAATAATTCCAATACCAAAGAAAGCAGGTGTTGACAGATGTGAAAATTACAGAACTATCAGTTTAATAAGTCACAGCTGCAAAATACTAACGCAAATTATTTACAGACGAATGGAAAAACTGGTAGAAGCCAACCTCGGGGAAGATCAGTTTGGATTCCGTAGAAATGTTGGAACACGTGAGGCAATACTGACCTTAGGACTTATCTTAGAAGTAAGATTAAGGAAAGGCAAACCTACGTTTCTAGCATTCATAGACTTAGAGAAAGCTTTTGACAATGTTGACTGGAATACTCTCTTTCAAATTCTAAACGTGGCAGGGGTAATATACAGAGAGCGAAAGGCTATTTACAATTTGTACAGAAAGCAGATGGCAGTTATAAGAGTCGAGGGGCATGAAAGGAAAGCAGTGGTTGGGAAGGGAGTGAGACAGGGTTGTAGCCTATCCCCGATGTTATTCAATCTGTATATTGAGTAAGCAGTAAAGGAAACAAGAAAAATTAGGAGTAGGTAATAAAATCCAGGGAGAAGAAATAAAAACTTTGAGGTTCGCCGATGGCATTGTAATTCTGTCAGAGACAGCAAAGGACTTGGAAGAGCAGTTGAACGGAATGGACAGTGTCTTGAAAGGAGGATATAAGATGAACATCAACAAAAGCAAAACGAGGATAATGGAACGTAGTCGAATTAAGTCGGGTGATGCTGAGGGAATTAGATTAGCAAATGAGACACTTAAAGTAGTAAAGGAGTTTTGCTATTTGGGGAGCAAAATAACTGATGATGGTCGAAGTAGAGAGGATATAAAATGTAGACTGGCAATGGCAAGAAAAGCGTTTCTAAAGAAGAGGAACTTGTTAACATCGAGTATAGATTTAAGTGTCAGGAAGTCGTTTCTGAAAGTATTTGTATGGAGTGTAGCCATGTATGGAAGTGAATAGTTTGGACAAGAAGAGAATAGAAGCTTTCAAATGTGGTGCTACAGAAGAATGTTGAAGATTAGGTGGGTAGATCACGTAACTAATGAGGAGGTATTGAATAGGATTGGGGAGAAGAGAATTTTGTGGCACAACTTGACTAGAAGAATGGATCGGTTGGTAGGACATGTCCTGAGACATCAAGGGATCACATGTTTAGCATTGGAGGGCAGCATGGAGGGTAAAAATCATAGAGGGAGACCAAGAGATGAATACACTAAGCAGATTCAGAAGGATGTAGGGTGCAGCAGGTACTGGGAGATGAAGGAGCTTGCACAGGATAGATTAACATGGAGAGCTGCATCAAACCAGTCTCAGGACTGAAGACCACAACAACAACAACAACAACAACAACCCTTATTTGTATGCAACAGAACTTATTTCATTTCAAAATTATTTAGCTTAGGCTGAAGAACCATATGGTGATATCCAGAATGAGATTTTCACTCTGCAGCGGAGTGTGCGCTGATATGAAACTTCCTGGCAGATTAAAACTGTGTGCCCGACCGAGACTTGAACTCGGGACCTTTGCCTTTCGCGGGCAAGTTCTCTACCATCTGAGCTACCGAAGCACGACTCACGTCCGGTCCTCACAGCTTTACTTCTGCCAGTATCTCGTCTCCTACCTTCCAAACTTTACAGTTCTCCTGCGAACCTTGCAGAACTAGCACTCCTGAAAGAAAGGATATTGCGGAGACATGGCTTAGCCACAGCCTGGGGGATGTTTCCAGAACGAGATTTTCACTCTGCAGTGGAGTGTGCGCTGATATGAAACTTCCTGGCAGATTAAAACTGTGTGCCCGACCGAGACTCGAACTCGGGACCTTTGCCTTTCGCGGGCAAGTGCTCTACCATCTGAGCTACCGAAGCACGACTCACGCCCGGTCCTCACAGCTTTACTTCTGCCAGTATGTCATCTCCTACCTATGAGGACCAGGCGTGAGTCGTGCTTCGGTAGCTCAGATGGTAGAGCACTTGCCCGCGAAAGGCAAAGGTCCCGAGTTCGAGTCTCGGTCGGGCACACAGTTTTAATCTGCCAGGAAGTTTCATATCAGCGCACACTCCACTGCAGAGTGAAAATTCTCATTCTGGAAACATCCCCCAGGCTGTGGCTAAGCCATGTCTCCGCAATATCCTTTCTTTCAGGAGTGCTAGTTCTGCAAGGTTCGCTGGAGAACTTCTGTCAAGTTTGGAAGGTAGGAGACAATATACTGGCAGAAGTAAAGCTGTGAGGACCGGGTGTGAGTCGTGCTTCGGTAGCTCTGATGGTAGAGCACTTGCCCGCGAAAGGCAAACGTCCCGAGTTCGAGTCTCGGTCGGGCACACAGTTTTAATCTACCAGGAAGTTTCATATGGTGATATATTTTAGAAGCAGTGGCACATTACTACAACAATCTGATTTTATTTTTTACTTTGAACTAAACAAAATGACTGTAAATTTTGTTTTCACTGCTGCTGTGTTATTGGCCTAACTTCATATATCATTAAGCTGGAATTTTTTACCATTATTCATGCAAATTTTTTAACATCATTAAATCAAAACATAGATAACACCTTTCTCCACAACGTTTAATTGACATAATTTTTAAACAACATATGCTTCCATCCTATGACATATTATTGGCCTACATTAACACAGAAATGCAATAATATATGTAAGAAATAAACATATTATAAAATTATGATATTTTCATATATTTTAATCTTAATACGCATGAAAAGATACACAAATGAATTCCTCTTTCCACCTTGTGTAATTTATCATACAGACATGTATTTTCCTGGACATAAAAATATGCTATAAGAAATTAATTTCTCCCATAAGCTTACCTAGACCTCAATTTCTGCACTTACTGAAGGCTCCCTCAGCACTAGATAGTTACTCGGTGATGTAATTACACTAAACCCCGGAGTTAATTCTTTCTTCACCAGGTGTACTAACAATTATTAACTTGTGAAAAACACAAAAAGTGAAAGGAATAATATCCCTGAGTTTTGAAAAATAACAGGAACAATAAAAAAAATCAGTGTAGAGATTATCACCTCAGGCATATTATCAGTCAAGAGGGAGTGAGAACAGATCCTCATCTATATCTAATTCTACATGTACATGTACATCTGCATCTACATTCTGTAAACCAACGTGAAGTGCAAGCCAGAGGGTACGTCCCATAGCACCAGTTATTAGGGTTTCTTCCCATTCCCTTCACATATGGAGTGTGGGAAGAGTGATCGTTTGAATAGCTCTGTGCATGCAGTACTTAGTCTAATATTATCCTCACGATACCCGTGTGAGTGATTTGTAGAGGGTGCTAATATATTCATAGAGTCATAACTTAAAACCAGTTCTTGAAACTTCCTTGAATAGATTTTGTCAGGATTGTTCACATCTATCTTCAAGAGCCTTCCAGTTCATTTCCTTCACTATTTCTGTGACTCACTCCCATGGATAAAAAAAAACCCTGTAACTATTCATGCTGCCCTTCTCTGTATGCATTCAATATCTGCTGTTAGTCCTATTGGTATGAGTCCCACACTCTTAAGAAATGTACTAGAACTGGTCGCATGAGTGGTTTGTAAGCAATCTCCTTTGTAGACTTATTGCACCTCCCCAGTATTCTACCAATAAACCTGCTTTACCCAGAACTGAGTCTATGTGATCATTCCATTTCATATCTCTACAAAATGTTATGCCCAGATATTTGAATGAGTTGGCCGATTCCAGCATTGACTCATTGATATTATATTCATAGGATATTACATTTTTTCATTTGGCAAAATGTGCAATTTTACATTTCTGAACATTTAAAGGAAGTTGCCAATCTTTGCACCACTTTGAAATCTTATTAAGATCTGACTCAATATTTATGCAGCTTCTTTCAGACAATACGAGGTGCATTCAAGTTCTAAGGCCTCCAATTTTTTTTCTCCAGACTGGAAAGAGATAGAAACATGCGCATTGTTTTAAAATGAGGCCACGTTCATTGTCAATACGTCCCAGAGATGGCAGCACCGTACGGCAGATGGAATTTTACCGCCAGCGGCGAGAATGAGAACTGTTTTAAATACTTAAAATGGCGACGTTTTCCTTACTTGAACAGCGTGCAATCATTCGTTTTCTGAATTTGCGTGGTGTGTAACCAACTGAAATTCATCGACAGTTGAAGGAGACATGTGGTGATGGAGTTATGGATGTGTCAAAAGTGTGTTCATGGGTGCGACAGTTCAATGAAGGCAGAACATCGTGTGAAAGCAAACTGAAACAACCTCGGGCTCGCACAAGCCGGTCTGACGACATGATCGAGAAAGTGGAGAGAATTGTTTTGGGGGATCGCCGAATGACTGTTGAACAGATCGCCTCCAGATTTGGCATTTCTGTGGGTTCTGTGCACACAATCCTGCATGACGACCTGAAAATGCGGAAAGTGTCATCCAGGTGGGTGCCACGAATGCTGACGGATGACCACATGGCCGCCTGTGTGGCATGTTGCCAAGAAATGTTGACGCGCAACGACAGCATGAATGGGACTTTCTTTTCATCGGTTGTGACAATGGATGAGACGTGGATGCCATTTTTCAATCCAGAAACAAAGCGCCAGTCAGCTCAATGGAAGCACACAGATTCACTGCTACCAAAAAAATTTTGGGTAACCGCCAGTGCTGAAAAAATGATGGTGTCCACGTTCTGGGACAGCGAGGGCGTAATCCTTACCCATTGCGTTCCAAAGGGCACTACGGTAACAGGTGCATCCTACAAAAATGTTTTGAAGAACAAATTCCTTCCTGCACTGCAACAAAAATGTCCGGGAAGGGCTGCGCGTGTGCTGTTTCACCAAGACAATGCACCCGCACATCGAGCTAACGTTACGCAACAGTTTCTTCATGATAACAACTTTGAAGTGATTCCTCATGCTCCCTACTCACCTGACCTGGCTCCTAGTGACTTTTGGCTTTTTCCAACAATGAAGGACACTCTCTGTGGCCGCACATTCACCAGCCATGCTGCTATTGCCTCAGCGATTTTCCAGTGGTCAAAACGACTCCTAAAGAAGCCTTAGCCACTGCCATGGAATCATGGCGTCAGCATTGTGAAAAATGTGTATGTCTGCAGGGTGAATACATCGAGAAGTAACGCCAGTTTCATTGATTTCGGGTGAGTAGTTAATTAGAAAAAAAATCGGAGGCCTTA
Organism: Schistocerca nitens; assembly: GCF_023898315.1. NCBI lineage: Eukaryota > Metazoa > Arthropoda > Insecta > Orthoptera > Acrididae > Schistocerca > Schistocerca nitens. Next base: position 554,394,393 of record NC_064615.1, on the reverse strand, counting down.
GAACTTGAATGCACCTCGTACTTCATGCTGTGTCTTCCCTACCAAAAAGTTCTCAGTCCAGTTACAAATTTCAAGATACCTTGTTACATTTGAGCACAGAATAGTTTCTTAGATTCTGCATCAAGTTGTTGTCAAGGATACTGAACCGTAGTTTTGTGGATCACATTACTACCCTTCTTGTAGATGGGTGTGACCTGTGGTTATTTCTAAGAACTGGGCATGTTTTTTTGTTCAAAGGATCTATGATAGAGATTAAAGTTAGAAGAGGGGCTAAGTCAACCTCAAATTCAGTATAGAATCTGACAGGGATTCCATCGAGCCCTGGAGCTTCGTTCAATTTTAATGGCTTCAGCTGTTTCTCAACACCACTAACACTAGTACTTATTTCATTCACCTTTTCAGTGGCTTGAGGATTAAATTGGGGCAGTTCTCCTGGGTTTTCATTTGTAAAGAAACATTTGAAAACAAAGTTAAGCATTTCTGCTTTTGCTTTGTTACCCTCAATTTCAGTTCCTGTCTCATTCACTAGGACTGGACAATGACTTTGATACCATTAAAAGCCTTTATACACAACCATAATTTCTTTTGGTTTTGTGAAGTACTATTTGACAATATTCTACCACGTTAGTCACTGAGGTCATCATAAATTGCCCTCTTGACAGCCAAACACATTTTCTTCAGCATATCTTATATCTGCAGCCCTATACTTTGTTTTGCAGCTATTATGCTGTAATCTCTGCTCCTTCTGTAGCTTCTTTTCAGTGACAGTATACCCTAAAGGTTCACTCCCATATTCTGAACTGTTCTACTGAGCACATATCTATCCATATGTGGTCTATTATTCTTTTAAACTTGAGCCATAGTTCCTCTACATGCTCCTTCCCTGCTGTAAGTTTCAAGTTCCTTATTGAGATATGACATTACTATTTTTTATCTAGTTTATGGAACTTATATATCTTTCTGCTCAGTTTAGTTGTCTATCATAATTTGGTAATTGTTGTTACCCCAACCACATCATGGTCACTGATACCAGTTTTAATGTGGACACCCTCAAAGAGCTCAGGTCTTTTTGTTGCTATTAGATCCAAATATTTCCAACAGGAGCAAGGTTCCAAACTATCTGTTCTAGGTAGTCTTCAGAGGAGGCATTTAGTAATGTTTCTCAGGATATCTTATCATGCCCACCACTAACAAAACTATAATTTTCCCAATTAATTGTTGGCTGATTGAAGTCTCCAATGGAGCTTACAGTATTATTAAGGAACTTATGAATAAGTGAAATGAGATTTCCTCTCAGGTTTTGGTCACATCTGGAGATAAGTCTGGTGGGCAATAGATGTATCCAGTTACCAATTTATGCCCACCTCTGATACTGAGTCTTGCCCAAACAATTTCACATGCAACTTCAGTTTCTATCCCAGTGGATTTGAGTTTCTTATCTCCAGCAACAAATACTCCATCTCTACTTCCCATTCACCTATCCTTTTGATATTCACCTAAATTTCCCCCCAAAATCTTCCTGTTATCAATTTCAGGTTTCAACCAGCTTTCTGTACCTGGTATTATCTGAGCTTCACTTCTACTCAGGAACACTTCAAACTCAGGCACTTTGTTGTGAATGCTTCGGCCATTAACCATTAGGATTTTAATACTCTCACCTGTGGGAGGCATATCTTTTGATCTTACACTGATACTTCTGTTTTTCCTAGAGCTGTCATTATCTGGATTGAATGGTGAGTCACCTAATCTAAAAAACACTCGTGTGCACTCCACACAGTGTCAACTGCCTGAGTAGCAGCGTCTGCTGTGTAATGCACACCTGACCTATTTGTGGGACACTACAGTTCCCAAACTTATGGCGCAAGTCCAGGAAGTTGCTGCCTAGCTTGCCACAGAACCTTTGAAGCTTCTAGTTCAGTCCTTCCATTTGACTTGGAACCAAAGGGCCACGATCAGTTCTGGGAAAAGACAATGCTGCAAATTGTGAGCTTTGTTGAAATTCCATGGACAAGGCTGGACTTCTCAACCTTCTCTGCCAGTCACTGAAATGGCCAAAGTATGACCTCAGAGCCCAGATGACAGGCATCATTTGTTCCAATATGTGTCACAATCTGCAGTTGGTTGCACCCTGTGAGTGCACCTGGTGTCTATTCCTGTCCCTTGCTGCCATATTCCTAAGGAGTACCATCATCCACTGTATGTTTGAACTGCTGTCAATTAATAGGCCCCTATCCTTTTGTGTTTTCCTCCTCTTGACACCAGACAAAACAGGTTTCCTCAAAACAGGGGAAGTGAGTTTCATTGGCTCAGTTCTGGTTTCAGTGAAAGACAGGATATCAAACTTGTTGGTTAGGCAGATCTTTACAACATGCTGAGTCCTCCCTGGTCTCTGTCCACCCAGTACAGGACACCTAAATCTATCACTGACACACAACTCACAGTCAAGTGGATGAGTAATGACAGATCCTGCACTTTCCACAGAGGAGACGGGATACTCCGGAGAGGATAATATTTTAGGTACCTCTGGTACCGCTGTCACAGGTACACAACTCTCAAAAGCTCCTCCAGTATCAGACTTGCAGCAACTGCCAATTCTTTGACAGTTGTCAGGGTGTTTTCATGCTACTTATGCATGTCAACCAACTCATCCCATGTTTGAGGACAACATGCACAGTGGAGCTGCATTTTGGGTGGCACAATGAATTACAGGAAAATGAACAAATAACTTTAAATTAAGCCTGCTGATTATCTTTTAATCTGTTGAGCTAAAAATTTGCTAATTTCCTATAAGACTTGGTGCAAATACACAAAACAAGATTCCTGTTAAGGCAACACAAAAACCTGTGGAAAAAAATGACTAGTTTCCTCAAATGTTTTGAGTTTAAATATAGTTGTTAGCAAATTTGAAGACCAAGTCATTTTATGATAAATCTAGGTAATATACGGGACTACTCCTCTTTAAGGGAAAACTAGATATAACACAGTATGTTAGTTAGAAATTTACTACAGTAACTCAATCACATATGCTGATTTACTACAAATTTCTCTTAGATTATTCAAAGGGCAATGGTAGCTTCTAAAAATCCTAAAAAATGCATGTTTATTTGCACTGATGTACAATGAAATTCAGGGATGATGTATTCTTTGGTACTAAATGTGAACCACAAATGCTGATTTGCTATGAAATAAGTTACATATTTAAAACATCCATACCATTGACTTAAGAAAATATAGTTTCACGTCAGCTGTGCATGATTTTGCAACACCGTGAACAACAAAACAGTTGCAATCATTTATTGGCTTGTGTAACTATTATTATAAATTTGTAAAGTGATTTGCTGAAGTTGCACAACCATTAACTCAGTTACTTTGGAAGGGAGTTAAGTTTCAGTGGACAGCAGAATATCAAGAAGAATGTTAGAAATTGAAGGAAAAACTTATGTCAGATCCTATGTTAGTGTTCACTGAGTTGAAGAAGGAATTCATATTGTCCTGCGATGCAAGTGACAGCACATTAGGCTGTATTCTGAGGTGGAATTACAACAGTAAGGAACATCCAGTGGCATACACATCTAAACAGTTGAACAAGGCTGAATTAAATTATTCAGTATCCAAAAAAGAGATACTGGCAGTAATATGTGAAAGTTCTAATTTTTGTTGTTATTTGTATGGTTGGAAATTAAAAGTCATAACAGATCATGCATCTGGGAAGTAATTTGTTATCCCTAAAACACATAAGTTGGTTAACAAGATGAGCACCCAAGTTGAGCAAGTCTGATTAGAAGTGGTTCACATGCCAGGAGTAAAGCATTCAAATGCAGATACTCTAGGTGGAAAAGTAGCCATATTACAGGAATAAGGTAGGAGTCAGAAGATTGGGAAAAGACACAGACAGTGGTTAGTGAATGCTAAATGTTTAACTCTTGAATGGGTGCACCATTTTTCATAACATGAGCAGGCACGCAGCGCACTTTGTGCACATGTGAAGAATAGCTGTCTTTATATTACCAACATAAACATGAATGAGCAAAATCACAGTTTAATCTTAGTTTAATAAACAATGGCAAAATAAACTTACATAATATAAGCAAAAGCACTGTTTTATTAAACAATAATGAACTAAACTTTAATTATATAACTCTGTTGCCACGGGCAGGTGATACCGAGACAATAATGACCCACTTGAAGCAGTAAACAGTGCAGTTGCATCAGATCTGAGCCAACTATCTATTTGATTACTAATTATCTCATAGACAACAGCCTCATTGTTGGATTTTGCTGCTAGCTCATAATCTGGGTCATTTTCTTGCATGGGTCATAAATTTGTTCCTGGTCTAGCTTGCTTTTTAGTTTATATTACTGCTGCTTACTTGGATGTATGGGGACACAATTTATTACTGGGTTAGTCAAAGCAATAATGAAGGAATAAATGTGGGTTTTCAATTGTGAAATAACAATGAAACCACACAAAATTGTTTTATTTGTGGTTGGCGCTCTTTATACACAGGAGCACCTGCTCACAGGATAAGGTGCCTCCACACTTAGTAAACCACAGGGGATTACATTGCAGGTTCATGAAGTGTGGTCTGCACATTGCCATTCCTGTAACACTCAGAACTGAAGTCATGGGGAAGAAGCACAACTGATAAACGAGGTGCAGAAAGGGTTTGGTGGAAAACATGGTGTAGTGATGTAGAGCAATACATAAAAAATGGCATCCCATGTACACAAAGAGAAGATTTAAGTTATCAGAAAATACAATTACAGAGGTTACCAGAAGCTGAAAAACCATTTCAAATAATACAGCTTGATGTATTAGAACCTTTCAACAGACCTCCAGCTGGTAATAAATCATGGTCACAATTCCAGATCAGAAAGCTAGTACTATGTCATTGGCAACAGTAAACAACTGAGTACTAAAGTTTGGTGTACCAGAGAGCATAATCACAGATCAAGGGACTAACTTTATGTCCATTATGGTAAAAAAGTTATGTCATTTACTGTGAATCGATAAGCTACATTCCAGGCTGTTCCATTTACAAGAGTATGGATGAACAAAAAGTGATCACCACACAATATCAAAAACAATAAGCTATTACACGAGTAGCAGACATATAGACTGGGACACCTACTTAAATTTTGTAGTCACCACATATAAATAGAAAGTCTACACAGGAACAAGTCTTTCATCATACATAGTAGTGTAATGCCAGAAAATACAATAACCTTTTGATGTGATTCAACAAAAATTGTGGACACATAGGGAACTGGTAAAACAATGTGCAAAATGGTTAAGACAAGTTTGACAAAGGATAAAATGAGACAACACCAAAGCTTTGGAAAACTAGAAACATGTTTGACATCACGCGAGTAAACTACTGCAATAACGGACAGGATAGGGCTGTTGAAATTACTAGCAAATCCTTACATCCTAAAGTGCAAAACAAAAAAGTTTTTAATAAAGTATCAGGAACCATACCAGGTCATCAAAGTGACTTCACCAGTAAATGTAAAACTACGTCTACTGACTAAGACATCTGTAGTCCATGTCGATAGAGTAGAGCCATTTAAAGGAGTGATAAGACAATTACTGCAGGTGCCCTCACCATTACCAGAAAAGGAGAAACTGCCTAAGAAAGGAAAAGGTACACATAAAGTGCCATATAAACTTAGATTTAAGGGAAAAATAGGGTGAATCTACAAGTTTTGGTTAGTGTTGAAACTGTTTTCTGCTTGTAAGCTCGAGCAATTGGAAACTGGGACTATGAATGATTTATGGCCATAAATTTTTGGAAGATTTCACTTTGTTTCAAAACCTATCAAATCTGTCAACATTTTCCTACAGGCTGACAGAAGCTTAGTGCTCAGTTGTATGTTACTTGGATTGTATGTGAAAGAGGTATATTTATATCCATTGTTATCTCAAAAAGTAAACTTACGTAATTAATTTTTTGTTTATTTGCAGGTACATTTGTGCAGCCAGAAATGAAGTCTGTTGTTATAACCTTTAATCACTACGAATTTGCGCGGATATGCAAAAGTAGAAACACTAGCGGGTTACATACTACTAACTCCGTATCCGTCATTCGACTGCCGTGTCGTGACATGCGGCCGGCGCCGTTCATAGCCAGGTGGTGCTCCCGCGCTCAGCCGAGCTGCGGAGTGCCTCTATCGCCGTGTTTGCGTACTGATGTAGCGGCACTTTTAAATGTCGTGGCACTGTCACAACACTTTTCCCCTCTTGAAAAAAAAAACACTCACTTCCTTGGAGACATGGACAGTGCGGAGACATCCATGGCCTCTTGGGAGGCCCCGAGAAGATCCCGCGGAGAAACACGAGAGTATGGTCGAAAATGTCCAGGATGGAAACTTGCGCGTGGAACGTGCCTCCTGGACGAGATGATGGGTGAAAACTCCGGAGCAGCATCCATAGGTGTCGTGGACCTGGGGGTGTGCTCCAGCGAGATGGATCCCGGAGAAGGCGGCGTCGCGACTGGGGCCGGTTCCGGCGTACTCGGAAGCAGTAGCGACGGCGGCTGCAGCAACACGCCCGGAAGATCGGCAGCAGCGACAGGACTGGCTTCTCGGGCTGGTGGAGATGAAAGAAGGGGCGGTGGCACCGGCGTGGCCACCACACGTGGGCGCATCTGGTCGTAATGGCGAACAACCATGCCGTCGTCCATATGTATTTCACAAAGCCGGTGGCCGCGAAGAGCCTGGACCACCCCTGGAATCCATTTAGGGTGAGATCCATACCCCCGTGCCCACACGTCGGCGAACACCGGGTATTTTCCCGCACTAGGGGACACAGTACAAGGACTGACAAGGTGAAGCGGGTGCAGTAGAGTGCGCGGTTGGCGGCCATGCAAGAGTTCAGCAGGGCTGCGATCACCCAGAGGCGTGAAACGATAAGAACTCAGAAATTGCAACAGAGCGTCATCTGTGGAAAAATCACTAAGGAATTTTTTCATTTGGCTTTTGAAAGTGCGGACAAGGCGCTCGACCTCCCCATTCGATTGCGGATGGAAGGGCGGTGCTGTAACATGATGAATCCCTTGTCCAGTACAAAAATCACAGAAGGCCTGCGAAGAGAACTGAGGGCCATTGTCCGTGACAATCGTGGATGGAAGACCTTCGAGCGCAAAGATTTTGGACAAAGCCAGTGTCGTCGCCGCAGTGGTGGGCAACGGACATCGAACAACAAACGGAAACTTCGAGAAGGCATCAATCAACAGTAGCCAATAAGTGCCGAGGAAGGGGCCGGCAAAGTCAGCGTGCACCCGTTCCCACGGCTGCGCCGGATCAGGCCACGGAGAGGGCGTAGCACGAGGCGCAGCCAGTTGTTGAACACACTGATCACACGCAGCGACCATGTGGGCGATGTCCGAATCAATACCGGGCCAATAAACGTGCCTGCGGGCCAGGGACTTAGTCCAATAAATCCCCCAATGGCCTTCATGCAATAGTTTGAGAACAGCTTTGCGAAGAGAGGCTGGCACCACGACCCGTGGAGATGCGCCACCCGTGGCCAGAAGAACAACACCCTCACGAACAGACAGACGAAGGCGCAAGGCATGGTAGTTGCGAAGGGGATCCGATGCCCGGCCCTTGGTCCTGTCCGGCCAACCCTGTTGAACAAAACCGATCACCTGACGCAGGACCGGGTCCCGCGCAGTAGCCGACGCGACCTGCAAATCTGTAAGTGGAAAACCCTCGACCGCACGACGTTCTTCCTCATCAATGTGGAAACAGAGTAGTTCATCGCGATCGAAAACCGGGTTGGGACCCATCAGCAAACGTGACAACGAGTCAGCGTTGGCGTGCTGGGCCGTGGGGCGATAGTGAATCTCATAGTGAAAACGAGACAAGTATAAGGCCCAACGTTGCAGGCGGTGAGCTGCCTTATCCAGAAGCGACGCCGAGGGGCTGAACAGAGAGACCAGCGGCTTGTGGTCGGTGATGAGGTGAAACTTAGAACCATACAAAAAAATGCTGAACTTTTTTAGAGCATAAACGATAGCGAGCGCCTCCTTTTCGATTTGAGAGTAATGCCGTTGGGCATCGTTGAGGGTCTTGGAAGCGTAGGCGATGGGTCGTTCCGACCCATCCTCATACCGATGAGCGAGAATAGCCCCCAGGCCATACTGTGATGCGTCAGTCGCCAGAACCAAGTGCTGACCCGGACGGAATGTGGCAAGACAAGGTGCCGACTGCAAATGAGCCTTCAGGCGGACAAAAGCCTGCTCACACTCATCAGACCAACAGAAAGGAACATTTTTGCGTAACAGCTGATGCAGAGGATGAACCACTGCCGCTGCGGATGGAATGAATTTGTGATAATAAGCAACCTTGCCGAGAAACACCTGAAGTTCTTTGACCGTAGACGGCCGGGGTAGAGCGGTAATGGCAGCAACGTGCTGTCATAGAGGACGTATACCCTCACAGGACAAATGGAAACCAAGATACACAATGGAGGGTTGGAAAAACTGTGACTTGTCCAGATTGCACTTCAACCCAGCTGAATGCAGGACCCGAAACAGTGAACGCAAATTGTGAAGGTGCTCCTCAGTGGAGGCCCCCGTGACAACAATGTCATCCAGGTAGTTGATGCAGCCAGGAACGGAAGCCGTGAGCTGTTCCAAAAACCGCTGAAAAATGGCTGGCGTGCTAGCGACGCCAAATGGTAACCGCTGGTACTGATACAACCCACAAGGAGTGTTGATGATGAGAAATTCCTTGGAAGACGTATCCAATGGTAACTGATGGTACACCTCCGATAAGTCAAGTCTGGAAAAGAACTGGCCCCCAGCGAGCTTGGTAAATAACTCCTCAGGACGGGGAAGAGGATAAGTGTCAATGAGGCTCTGAGCGTTGACAGTGGCTTTAAAATCACCGCACAATCACAGACTCCCATTTGGTTTAGAAACCACCACGATTGGCGATGCCCATTCGCTGGAGGTAACAGGAAGGAGAATCCCTGAAGCTGTTAACCTGTTAATCTCAGCCTTGACAGGCGCACACAACGCCATCGGAATAGGGCGTGCCCGGAAAAACTTAGGGCGAGCTGTAGGTTTAAGAGTAATGTGGGCTTCAAAATCCTTGGCCCGACCCAGACCAGCAGAGAACACAGACGAGAATTCAGAACACAATCCATCCAGTTGTTGATACGGAATATCCTCAGATATGAGGTGCACATCATCATCAATGGAGAACCCGAACAACTGGAAAGCATCATAACCGAACAGGTTTTCCGTGCCCGCATGATCCACCACATAAAACGTGAGGGGCCTAACAACAGACTTGTAGGCAGTGGAAGCATCAAACTGGCCAACGATAGGAACTGTCTGCTTATTATAAGTTCGCAGATGTCACGTAACGGGAGACAAGGGAGGGGAGCCCAACTCCAAATATGTGCGAGAATTAATGAGAGTTACTGCAGAGCCCATGTCCACTTGCATGCGAATGCCTTTATCCAGAACACGAACAGTAACAAACAACTTATTTGTTTGAGAAAGCACACAGTTAACATCCATGTCCGATGACTCGTCCTCGTCGACAGGAACTTTAGGGGACTGACACACAGAAGCAATGTGGCCTTTTTTCCTACATGAATTACACGTGGCCCAACGTTTTGGACACGCGGCCCTGTCATGCTGTACGAAACAACGTGGACAAGAAGGAAGTGCGGAACGAACCTGCTTCTGTGGTTGCTGTTTTCGCTGCGAGCGTGGTGGCCCAACGCGACGTTGTCAACGCGAGTGAACCGCCGCCACATTGTCGTTCCCCTGTGAAACAGGCAAAATGTCTGCGTCGAAAGTGGTCTGTACAGCGCCCACATCACACCACGCGTCTATTTGCACACCAGCAGCGTGAGACACTTCAAAAGATTGAGCGATGCTGAGAACTTCCGACAACGACGGGTTTGGCAGTTGTAAGGCACGTTGCCGAACTTCTTTATCAGGAGCAAGCCGTAGAATGGCGTCCCAAACCATTGAATCAGCATAAGACTCATGATGAGTGTCCGTGACAAACTGACATTTCCTACTCAGACCGTGTAGTCCCGCCGCCCAAGCCCGGTAAGATTGATGGGGCTGTTTAAGACACCAGTAGAACGCCACACAGGCGGCAACGACGTGGGTGTTTTTTCGGTAATAGTTAGACAATAATTCACACATTTCTTGGAAGGACAGAGAGGCAGGTTCCCACAGAGGGGCTAACTGAGATAGCAGCTGATAGATCCGTGGGGAAATCCAAGATAGAAATAATGACTTACACATAGGAGCATCGACAACGCCGAAAGCCAAGAAGTGTTGCCGCAAACGCTTCTCATAATCCTCCCAGTCTTCAGCGGCCTCGTCGTAAGGAGGGAATGGAGGCGGAGAAGAGGAAGACAGATGATGAGTAAGCGACATCGACAACACCTGAATAGCAGCCGTCAGCTGTGTGTTGTTCAATGAGCGCTTGCATAAGCTGTTCCATGTCTGCCCCGACACGAACACCCAAGTCCACAACGCAGGAAAAAAAATATCTGACCTAGTCGCCAAAATGTTATAACCTTTAATCACTATGAATTTGCACGGATATGCAAAAGTAGAAACACTAGCGGGTTACATACTACTAACTCTGTATCCGTCATTCGACTGCCGTGCCATGACATGCGGCCGGCGCCGTTCATAGCCAGGTGGCGCTCCCGCGCTCGGCCGAGCTGCGGAGCGCCTCTATCGCCGTGTTTGCGTACTGACGTAGCGGCACTTTTAAATGTCGTGGCACTGTCACAACATCTGTTTAATACAACCATTTAACATGCTACAGCCAACCCTCACTATCTTGTTATTTCAAATGTACAATCATGATTACACAATAAGTGTATACAAATTTATCAACTTTTTACATTTGGTAAAGGATTTCACATTTTTTTATTAGAGATATACTTTTTCCAATCATTAACATTGTGGTGTGGTTGTTTCCACTCAAGTAGCTTATGAGATATTAGAATCTTAAGCTATTATCATTTAATTACCATGCAAAAATACTGAAGGGAAGCATGAAAACAGAAGTGATGAATTCAGATACCTTGAAAGGACCAAACTGCCAACTGTACCATCTGTACACAACTTTTGTTGCCCATCGTTTCCGTGGGAAGATACGCAAGAAGGGAACACATCACAACCACAAGGAGGGCTGCATTTGTGACCTATGCCACAAGACATATCCCTAATACAGGGTGTAAATAAAGCCTGGGAACACTTTCAATTATTTATTGTGCAAGAACCAAACATTGGTCCGATATCATACATATGTCATTTTAAAGAGAAACCCTGAAAGTTTTTTTTCATGTATACCACCACACCATAGTTTAGTAATTTGTTGGTAGTCAGCGCTAGATGTAAACATGGTGATTTCAGTTGTGAAGCAAACTTTCTGTGTGTTGTAGTTTGACAAAAACAAGCTACAGCTGTTCAACAGATTTTTAGAACCAAGAACAGTAAGAAGCCACCAACAAGGAAGACCATTTAAAACTGGCACAAAAAATATATTATGATAGGTTGCTTGTGCCCGGGAAAGAGAAGTAGACGTCCCAGTGTGAGTGAAGTGAATGTGGAGCACATATGAGAGACATTCATAAGGAGTCCAAAGAAATCGGTGTGTCATGTACCCATTAACTCAAAATGGCTCCAATGACAGTGTGGAAAGCCCTGCGACAGAAGCTGTCTATGAAACCATTCAAATTGGAGCTAGTGCAGAAGCTCAATTATGACCTGAACACAGAGCTGCTGCATCAATGGATCGCTGGTGCTACAGAAATGGACAACTGTTTCATGAAATGGCCCTCCCGATCACCAGATCTCACTTTTTTCTGGGGGGACACATTAAAGATCTGGTGTATGTACCACCTCTACCATGTGGTGTAGCAGAGCTCCGGGAGAGAATATGGGAAGTGACTGCCACAGTCGACGATGCCATGCTGGGACAGGTATGGCAAGAATTCAATTACTGTATTGACGTCTGCCAGGTCACTCGTGGTTCGCATATTGAATGTTTGGGGGGGAACAACTCTTGGAGTTCCTCTTCAAAATGCAATATGTATGACATCTGTACAATGTTTAGTTCTTGTGCAATAAATAATTGAAAGTGTTGTGTTCCCGGTCTTTAGGTGTGAAAACAGTACTCAGCCACTAAGCACGTTAACAAAATACTGGTGGAAGCATATGTAACCATTGTACACACAGTGTTTTGTGAAGTTATTACTATCAAAAACACATGTGTTAAAATCGTACTCTAAGAACCAACAACACACTCAGCTTTGTACACGGCCTGTTCCTGATTCCGAGAATGCGATTTGTTTAGGTTAATTTCTGTTATTCAAAAGTTATTAATCAAATAACATACAATTTCAAGACACCATCCATTTTTATACCATCTAATATTTCAATATTATGTTCTAATAATATTCTAGACAAAAATTTTCTGAACATGGTGATGTCCTCAGATATCCCATGTACTGATTTTTAAAGGAAATATTCAAAGTTCAAACTTTGGTTAACTAAATTATGAATGGTGACTCTCTTAGAAGCCAGGGAAGTTTTTTTTAAATTTAAAGGTATAGTATCATTATGATATCAAAAAGTAGTGCCTTGTGTTTCTGTAAAATGCAAGGATACAAAACATTTGGTACATGAAGTAATTGGTTCTAAAAATCCGACCTGGTGGTCTTTATATATTCTCTCATTTATATTATTAATTAATGTATCATTTTCTTATAATTGACTAAAAACTGTCAAGTGACACATTGCTGCCAGAGGGTAAGACTATAAATAGCTGGACATGAGTGATGAGTTTGTGAACTCATGAGAGCAAAACCTACTGGAACATTGCAAAGTTTGCTGTGCAGAATTGTTGAGAACTATGTAATGACAATGTTGGGGAAGAAAATTAACTGCTGAACCACTAACTGTGCACATCTACTCCTGTGAATGAGTATCGAACAGTAAACTGTTGTGGTGTATGTATTTTGAGAACATTTTAGGGCATTGTCAGGGGTACATACAGGGTGTTTCAAAAATGACCGGTATATTTGAAACGGCAATAAAAACTAAATGAGCAGCGATAGAAATACACCGTTTGTTGCAATATGCTTGGGACAACAGTACATTTTCAGGCGGACAAACTTTCGAAATTACAGTAGTTACAATTTTCAACAACAGATGGCGCTGCAAGTGATGTGAAAGATATAAAGGACAACGCAGTCTGTGGGTGCGCCATTCTGTACGTCGTCTTTCTGCTGTAAGCGTGTGCTGTTCACAACGTGCAAGTGTGCTGTAGACAACATGGTTTATTCCTTAGAACAGAGGATTTTTCTGGTGTTGGAATTCCACCGCCTAGAACACAGTGTTGTTGCAACAAGACGAAGTTTTCAACGGAGGTTTAATGTAACCAAAGGACCGAAAAGCGATACAGTAAAGGATCTGTTTGAAAAATTTCAACGGACTGGGAACATGACGGATGAACGTGCTGGAAAGGTAGGGCGAGAGGGCAACGCGCAGCTAGTGCAGCAGGTGATCCAACAGCGGCCTCGGGTTTCCGTTCGCCGTGTTGCAGCTGCGGTCCAAATGACGCCAACGTCCACGTATCGTCTCATGCGCCAGAGTTTACACCTCTATCCATACAAAATTCAAATGCGGCAACCCCTCAGCGCCGCTACCATTGCTGCATGAGAGACATTCGCTAACGATATAGTGCACAGGATTGATGACGGCGATATGCATGTGGGCAGCATTTGGTTTACTGATGAAGCTTATTTTTACCTGGACGGCTTCGTCAATAAACAGAACTGGCGCATATGGGGAACCAAAAAGCCCCATGTTGCAGTCTCATCGTCCCTGCATCCTCAAAAAGTACTGGTCTGGGCCGCCATTTCTTCCAAAGGAATCATTGGCCCATTTTTCAGATCCGAAACGATTACTGCATCACGCTATCTGGACATTCTTCGTGAATTTGTGGCGGTACAAACTGCCTTAGACGACACTGCGAACACCTCGTGGTTTATGCAAGATGGTGCCCGGCCACATCGCATGGCCGACGTCTTTAATTTCCTGAATGAATATTTCGATGATCGTGTGATTGCTTTGGGCTATCCGAAACATACAGGAGGCGGCGTGGATTGGCCTCCCTATTCGCCAGACATGAACCCCTGTGACTTCTTTCTGTGGGGACACTTGAAATACCAGGTGTACCGCCAGAATCCAGAAACAATTGAACAGCTGAAGCAGTACATCTCATCTGCATGTGAAGCCATTCCGCCAGACACGTTGTCAAAGGTTTCGGGTAATTTCATTCAGAGACTACGCCATATTATTGCTTCGCATGGTGGATATGTGGAAAATATCGTACTATAGAGTTTCCCAGACTGCAGCGCCATCTGTTGTTGAAAATTGTAACTACTGTAATTTCGAAAGTTTGTCTGCCTGAAAATGTACTGTTGTCCCAAGCATATTGCAACAAACGGTGTATTTCTATCGCTGCTCGTTTAGTTTTTATTGCCGTTTCAAATATACCGGTCATTTTTGAAACACCCTGTATGTTGTAGGAATAAATTGCCCATAAAATTGCAATGCCATGTGTCTGTGTTTTTAATTGACATACCTACAACTTTACAATTCAATGCAGTTCTACTAATGAGATTTTGCATTTGGAGTTCACAGCAACAACTGGAAGACAAAGAAGCTTGAGATGATAACAAATGCCCAACAAAAACTTTCCAAGTACACACTGAAATCGCCACTTCACAGTACTGTAGTACACCACTACAGGAGCCATAACAAAATGGCACAGTCCATTGAAAAAGTGAAGAAAGTGCTGTAATTTGTTTTCTGCATTTGAAGGGGAATAATGCTGCAATAACTCATGCCAAGTTGGTGGAAGTGTACTGAAATAAGCACCATCATATGACAATGGTTACATGGAACATAAACTTCCAGTGTAGTCAAACATCTGTATAATGAAGAACGAAGCAGCAGAACATTTCTCTTTGCTGTGAAGAACTGGGATTTACAGGAGGAGTGGAGGCCCTGGGGCTCCAGAATGTTTTATCATGATCAGGTGGTAGTGGAAAAAATTAAAATCAGTCATGGATCAGTTCTGGACATCTTGCACAACATTTTGAACATGAACTGTCAAACTGAGGCAGAAGTGGAAATCTTGCAGCTGTGTCAGTCCAGTCCAAGTGATTTCTTTAGCTGCCTAATCACTACAGATGAGTGCTGGGTGTACCACTAAGAACCCAAGACAAAGGAGCGAAGCAAGCAATGAAAATGTGGTTTCATCACCAATGAAAAAGATGAATGAACCATCATGAGGCAAAGGCATGCCGAGAGTTTTTTACAACTACCGTAGTATGGTTGTAAGGGGCTAACCATCGCAGGAGTATAATACCAAAATCTTCTGATGAGGTTATGGGAGACTATCAAGACAAAAGCTGCAGGAACGCATTAAAGGGGATGTATTTGCTTGCCAAACGTGCCCCCAGGTGAATCTGCACAGGGCAGATTCACACATGTTGCTTCCTTTGGATATAAAATTTTACATCATCTCCTCACATTCTCCTACATTGACACCTACTAACTACTTTTTCCTTCCTCCAATGATGAAACCACTGTGTGGAAGGCGTTTCCAGATTAACAAGTTGATTTTCAAGGTTAAACATTTCCTCAACAGCAAAATGCACATCACGTCATCCAGTGTTGGGAAAAATGTGTCACACGTAAGAGTGAATTTATAGAACAGGATTAACACCAACACCAAGCTTCATAGCCATAGCTTGATTTCTCTGAGATGATAATTACAATTATTGGGTTCAGCTCTATTTTTGGCTGACTGACTTTTGCTTGACATGTCTGTAGTGACTAAGTAAATGACGCTTATACTGACTCTCCCCCCATGAACCATGGACCTTGCCATTGGTGGGGATGCTTGCGTGCCTCAACGATACAGATAGCCGTACCGTAGGTGCAACCACAATGGAGGGGTATCTGTTGAGAGGCCAGAAAAATGTGTGGTTCCTGAAGAGGGGCAGCAGCCTTTTCAGTAGTTGCAGGAGCAACAGTCTAGATGATTGACTGATCTGGCCTTGTAACACTAACCAAAATGGCCTTGCTGTTCTGGTACTGTGAACGGCTGAAAGCAAGGGGAAACTACAGCCGTAATTTTTCCTGAGGGCATGTAGCTTTACTGTATGATTAAATGATGATTGCGTCCTCTTGGGTAAAATATTCCGGAGGTAAAATAGTCCCCCATTCGGATTTCTGGGCAGGGCTACTCAAGAGGACGTCGTTATCAGGAGAAAGAATACTGGCGTTCTACAGATCGGAGCGTGGAATGTCAGATCCCTTAATCGGGCAGGTAGGTTAGAAAATATAAAAAGGGAAATGAATAGGTTAAAGTTAGATATAGTGGGAATTAGTGAAGTTTGATGGCAGGACAAACAAGACTTTTGGTCAGGTGAATACACAGTTATAAATACAAAATCAAATATGGTTAATGCAGGAGTAGGTTTAATAATGAACTAAAAAAATAGGAGTACAGGTAAGCTAATACAAACAGCACAGTGAATGCATTATTGTGGCCAAGATAGACACAAAGCCCCCACCTACTACAGTAGTACAAGTTAATATGCCAACCAGCTCTGCAGATGACGAAGAAATTGATGAAATGTATGATGAGATAAAAGAAATTATTCAGGTAGTGAAGGGAGACAAAAATTTAATAGTCATGGGTGACTGGAATTTGAGAGTAGGAAAAGGGAGAAAAGGAAACATAGTAGGTGAATATGGATTGAGGCTAAGAAATAAAAGAGGAAGCTGCCTGTTAGAATTTTGTGCAGAGCATAACTTAATCATAGCTAACACTTGGTTCAAGAATCATGAAAGAAGGTTGTATACATGGAAGAACCCTGGAGATACTAAAAGGTATCAGATAGATTACACGGTAAGACAGAGATTTAGGAACCAGGTTTTAAATTGTAAGACATTTCCAGGGGCAGATGTTGACTCTGACTACAATCTATTGGTTATGAACTGTAGATTAAAACTGAAGAGACTGCAAAAAGGTGGGAATTTAACGAGATGGGACCTGGATAAACTGACTAAACCAGAGGTTGTACAGAGTTTCAGGGACAGCATGAGGGAACAATTGACAAGAAAGGGGGAAAGAAATACACTAGAAGAAGAATGGGTAGCTTTAAGGGATGAAATAGTGAAGGCAGCAGAGGATCAAATAGGTACAAAGACGATGGCTAGTAGAAACCCTTGGGTAACAGAAGAAATATTGAATTTAATTGATGAAAGGAGAAAATATAAAAATGCAGTAAATGAAGCAGGCAAAAAGGAATACAAACGTCTCAAAAATGAAATCGACAGGAAGTGCAAAATGGCTAAGCAGGGATGGCTAGAGGACAAATGTAAGGATGTAGAGGCTTCTCTCACTAGGGGTAAGATAGATACTGCCTAAAGGAAAATTAAAGAGACCTTTGGAGAAAAGAGAACCACTTGCATGAATATCAAGAGCTTTGATGGAAACCCAGTTCTAAGCAAAGAAGGGAAAGCAGAAAGGTGGAAGGAGTATATAGAGGGTCTATACAAGGGCGATGTTCTTGAGGACAATATTATGGAAATGGAAGAGGATGTAGATGAAGATGAAATGGGAGATACATCTACATGTACATTTATACTCCGCAAGCCACCCAACGGTGTGTGGCGGAGGGCACTTTACGTGCCACTGTCATTACCTCCCTTTCCTGTTCCAGTCGCGTATGGTTCGCGGGAAGAACGACTGTCTGAAAGCCTCCGTGCGCGCTCTAAACTCTCTAATTTTACATTCGTGATCTCCACGGGATGTATAAGTAGGGGGAAGCAAAATATTCGATACCTCATCCAGAAACGCACCCTCTCGAAACCAGGCAAGCAAGATACACCGCGATGCAGAGCGCCTCTCTTGCAGAATCTGCCACTTGAGTTTATTAAACATCTCCGTTATGCTATCACGGTTACCAAATAACCCTGTGACGAAACGCGCCGCTCTTCTTTGGATCTTCTCTACCTCCTCCGTCAACCCGGTCTGGTACAGATCCCACACTGATGAGCAATACTCAAGTATAGGTCGAACGAGTGTTTTGTAAGCCACCTCCTTTGTTGATGGACTACATTTTCTAAGCACTCTCCCAATGAATCTCAACCTGGTACCTGCCTTACCAACAATTAATTTTATATGATCATTCCACTTCAAATCGTTCCGCACGCATACTCCCAGATATTTTACAGAAGTAACTGCTACCAGTGTTTGTTCTGCTATCATATAATCATACAATAAAGGATCCTTCTTTCTATGTATTCGCAATACATTACATTTGTCTATGTTAAGGGACAGTTGCCACTCCCTGCACCAAGTGGCTATCCGCTGCAGATCTTCCTGCATTTTGCTACAATTTTCTAGGCTGCAACTTCTCTGTATACTACAGCATCATCCGCGAAAAGCCGCATGGAACTTCCGACACTATCTACTAGGTCATTTATATATATTGTGAAAAGCAATGGTCCCATAACACTCCCCTGTGGCACGCCAGAGGTTACTTTAACGTCTGTAGACGTCTCTTCATTGGTAACAATATGCTGTGTTCTGTTTGCTAAAAACTCTTCAATCCAGCCACACAGCTGGTCTGATATTCCGTAGGCTCTTACTTTGTTTATCAGGCGACAGTGCGGAACTGTATCGAACGCCTTCCGGAAGTCAAGGAAAATAGCATCTACCTGGGAGCCTGTATCTAATATTTTCTGGGTCTCATGAACAAATAAAGCGAGTTGGGTCTCACACGATCACTGTTTCCGGAATCCATGTTGATTCGTACATAGTAGATTCTGGGTTTCCAAAAACGACATGATACTCGAGCAAAAAACATGTTCTAAAATACGATTCTGCGTGAAGAGTTTGACAGAGCACTGAAAGACCTGAGTCGAAACAAGGCCCCCGTAGTAGACAACATTCCATTAGAACTACTGACAGCCTGAGGAGATCCAGTCCTGACAAAACTCTACCATCTGGTGAGCAAGATGTATGAGACAGGCGATGTACCCTCAAACTTCAAGAAGAATATAATAATTCCAATCCCAAAGAAAGCAGGTGTTGACAGATGTGAAAATTACTGAACTATCAGTTTAATAAGTCACAGCTGCAAAATACTAAAGTGAATTATTTACAGATGAATGGAAAAACTGATAGAAGCTGACCTCCGGGAAGATCAGTTTGGATTCCGTGGAAATGTTGGAACACGTGAGACAATACTGACCCTACAACTTATCATAGAGGAAAGATTAAGGAAAGGCAAACCTACATTTCTAGCATTTGTAGACTTAGAGAAAGCTTTTGACAATGTTGACTGGAATACTCTCTTTCAAATTCTAAAGGTGGCAGGGGTAATATAAAGAGAGCGAAAGGCTATTTACAATTTGTACAGAAAGCAGATGGCAGTTATAAGAGTCGAGGGACATGAAAGGGAAGTAGTGGTTGGGAAGGGAGTGAGACAGGGTTGTAGCCTCTCCCCGATGTTATTCAATCTGTATATTGAGCAAGCAATAAAGGAAACAAAAGAAAAGTTCAGAGTAGGTATTAAAATCCATGGAGAAGAAATAAAAACTTTGAGGTTCGTCGATGACATTGTAATTCTGTCAGAGACATCAAAGGACTTGGGAGAGCAGTTGAACGGAATGGACAGTGTCTTGAAAGGAGGGTATAAGATGAACATCAACAAAAGCAAAACGAGGATACTGGAATGTAGTCGAATTAAGTCAGGTGATGTTGAGGGAATTAGATTAGGAAATGAGACACTTAAAGTAGTAAAGGAGTTTTGCTATTTGGGGAGCAAAGTAACTGATGATGGTCGAAGTAGAGAGGATACAAAATGTAGACTGGCAATGGCAAGGAAAGCGTTTCTGAAGAAGAAAAATTTGTTAACATTGAGTATAGATTTAAATGTCAGGAAGTTGTTTCTGAAAGTATTTATATAGAGTGTAGCCATGTATGGAAGTGAAACATGGACGATAAATAGTTTAGACAAGAAGAGAATAGAGGCTTTCGAAATGTGGTACTCAGAAGAATGCTGAAGATTAGATGGGTAGATCACATAACTAATGAGGAGGTATTGAATAGAATAGGGGAGAAGAGGAGCTTGGGGCACAACTTGACTAGAAGAAGGGATCAGTTGGTAGGACATGTTCTGAGACATCGAGGGATCACCAATTTATTGTTGGAGGGCAGCGTGGAGGGTAAAAATCGTAGAGGGAGACCAAGAGATGAATACACTAAGCAGATTCAGAAGGATGTAGGCTGCAGTAGGTACTGGGAGATGAAGAGGCTTGCACAGGATAGAGTGGCATGGAGAGCTGCATCAAACCAGTCTCAGGACTGAAGACCACAACAATAACAACATACTGACTCACTGAAACTTTAGTAGGAATGCATGCCTTATGTCTCTCTTATAAATGGATAGGACAGAAATGCCAGAGTTTGGGACTCTAATCCTTGACATAAAAAGGAGTTTATTACAGGCTACATCTCAGTAACACCAGATAATAGCATGCTGGTGAGGAGTGTATGTTACCAACAAATTCACAGGAAACAAAGAATACGCATAACACATTGGAAAACATATAAAAGCATAAAAACACAGGCTGCAATACACTTGCTAAGAACACTGCATTGCACCATGTACTACGCAACTGATTTTCACTTTAGCATGTGGTGGCTGACATGTTGGCTGCTACACCACTGCTGGGTGGAAGCAGAGCTTCAGCATCAAGGGATCAGACTGGGCTATGTGCTCGGTGGCCAGAGCAATTCGCCCATTTTGGAGGAAGAACTGTGTGGGGAAGTGGGTGCTATAGTGCCACCAGTGCTATAGTGGTTGGGCATCTTCGTTTAGGTGCTGTCAGTGATGTGTAATGGAAGATATACACTGATTTAATGTGGATCAATGAGACAGTTGTAGCCTTACTGTTCATTAGAATGCCCATTGTTCATGCATATCATTGGAGAACTTTATATGGGGCAGAATATGGGACTTGCAGTGATAGTTAAGTGCCTTCCATACAGAGCATAACATGTGAACAATTGCTTGAGATATTAGTGCATGAAGAAGGGCAATGTGCCACTCCACGAAGCTTTTGGAGGGCAGATCTCTCAAATGACACAAAAACTCTGACTGATCTTGAGCAGCTGTCTCTGTTGTGTGTGTGTGTGTGTGTGTGTGTGTGTGTGTGTGTGTGTGTGTGTGTGTGTGTTTGTTTTGACAAAATCACCAGGCTAGCACAGTGTCTCACCATAAAGCAATTCTGCCACTGACAAACCAAGGTCAGCCTTGAATGTTCTTCACAAGCTGAGTAGTAACATTGGTAGTGTCGAAAATCATGTCTCTTCATGGCATATTAGCACTGCCTTCAAACAATGGTGTCAGCATTTGATCATCTTGTTGCTTGCCGGTTGGTAGTTAGTGGTCTTATGGTGGGTATAACACCAAACCTCAGCCAGCTGAGTAAATAGATCAAACTGAAACTGAGATGCAGCAGATATCAGAATCTCTCCAACCATGTTGAGGCAAAGGCAGAAGATACTGTCCCACCTGTGATATTATCAATCAATAATGCTTCAGGTCAATGGTAATAATGGTCAATCATTGTTAATAATTACCTCTTCTTGTTAAATGAGGGAAGCGGTCCAACAAAGTCCAAATGTACAGGGTGTCCCAGCTTTCTTGTCCACCCAAAATATCTCTGGAACAATAACAGCTATTGGAAAATGACTTTCACCGGTATCGATGTAGGGCTGGGGCCCATGAATGTACATATTTGGAAACATTCTAAAACGAAAGCATATGTGTTTTTTAACACAAACTTATGTTTTTTTAAATGGACCTCCTATATTTTTTCTTCAGCAATCCGTAGCATGACAAAGCACATACACAATGTACAGTCGTTCTGCCTGAACAGCATTTCGTCCACCTACAACAGGGTACAGTACAGGTATGTAGAGTAGGGTAGAAAACAGACATATTAACTTAATAATCATAATGTTCGCTAACAGTACTATCAACAAACAAGCTATCTCATAACGTATTTCCCGTCAACGTACATTCTCCATAGATCAGCAGCATTTCTACCATATCTTCATGTGTGTACATTATACTGTACAGTATAAGTTCCACAACACAATGTTTATTCACAATGTGTACTACCTCCATGCCGTCACTAGATTACTCTGATGCATGACTACACTGGCAAGTGCTGTACTGCATGCCAAACAACAACAAATGGGATGCTTGAAGGGTGGTGGAGTACAGGAGTTTGCATGGGTCGCAAATCATAAACAAGGCGAAGTGGTAACTGTGGCAGTAGTGGGAACTACGTTGGACACTTGACTAGGTAGAGCCAGGCGCTGCGCGACAGGCACAATGGATCATATAACGCATTAGATAAACCTTATTTTGGGTGTGCAGGATAAATAAGACAATCTGACAGGTGTACCCCGATCGGTACTGGTTCATATTGTGTACGTAGATACGTAAACCGTGCAAGAGGGAAACCATTATGTGCTTATGAGAGTTGATGGCAGCAGACCGTATTATTCGTTTTGGACCTCTTGATAAGTATGGAGGTGTGATTACACATGTCAATCACATCGCGATTATGGGCAGCATGGGGTTCACGCATGAGCCTCAGGACATACGCTGGCAGTGCATGTCGGGTGTTTCAAGCGTCAACTTCGCGTCTTAATATCTCGGGATGTAATGGGTATATTGTGATGCAATCAACACCATTGTGTATGTGCTTTGTCATGCTATGGATTGCTGCAGAAAAAATATAAAAGGTCCATTTAAAAAAACATAAGTTTGTGTTAAAAAACACATATGCTTTCGTTTTAGAATGTTTCCAAATATGTACATTCATGGGCCCCAGCCCTACATTGATGCCGGTGAAAGTCGCTTTCCAATAGCTGTTATTGTTCCAGAGATATTTTGGGTGGACAAGATAGCTGGGACACCCTGTATATTGGCAAAGTGAGTGTTGGTATCTGAGAAGTTGCCATTTGGGGCTTGGACACAGCAGGCAATCATGCAGCGTTGACACAGGAGACAAGATCTGATCCATTCCCAACAGTCTTTCTGCATGTCCAGCCACATGAAATGCTGAGACACTGGATGAAAGGTTGGATGCACCCCTGGATGGCACAACTCGTGGACACTGTTAAAAGCTTGTCTTCTGAATGCTGTTGGCAGAAAGGGGTGAAGTCAGTTGGGAGAGACATACCAGTACAGTCATGTCCCTCACCTGGAATATCAATGAAGTGTAGCTTCAATGCTGATGTGGCATGATTGACATACATATGGAGTTCATTGTCTTTCCACTACACTTGAGCAAATACGGAAAAATATCTCAAACTGGAGACACTGTTGACCCAAGATAAACAATCTGCAATGATGATGTTGATCCCAGATATGTGCTTAATGTCCTTTGTGAATTGGGTCACGAATTCCAAATTGTTAAACTGTCTGCCTGGGTGTTTGGTGCTGTTCTCCCTGAATGTAAATGTCAATGGCTTGTGGTCTGTATAAATTGTGAACACTCTTGCTTCAACTTGAGGACAAAAATATGTTATCACTTGGTACACAGCTAGGAACTCACAATTATGTGTGCCCTGTGGTGTCACCGCCAGACACCACACTTGCTAGGTGGTAGCCTTTAAATCGGCCGTGGTCCGTTAGTAAACGTCGGACCCGCGTGTCACCACTATCAGTGATTGCAGACTGAGCGCCGCCACACGGCAAGTCTAGAGAGACTTCCTAGCACTCGCCCCAGTTGTACAACCGACTTTGCTAGGGATGGTTCACCGACAAAATACGCTCTCATTTGCCAAGACGATAGTTAGCATAGCCTTCAGCTACGTCATTTGCTACGACCTAGCAAGGCGCCATTACCAGTTACTATTGATACTGTAATAATGTACCGTCAAGAGTGACGTTCACCATTTATGGATTAAAGTTAAGTATTCTACCAGCTACGTCTGTTTTTTCTAAATTCTAATTTCCTTGTCCTGTTCCAGACCTCACGCCAGCCTGCGTGAGCTAAAATGTGTACCTTTCGGCTTCCTCTAGTAAAACGGGGTTGGCTCTCCTGCCAACCCACAACATGCCCCATTTCCTCTGTGAAGGCAATGATTTGTGTGAGTACAGCACTAGTGGTTTTGCAGAATTGTCCAACCACTGCTGTAGTGCAGTGCCGATGGCAGTCTGGCTTACATCCATGACTATACCTAGTGGCATGGTGAGCCGTGAGTGTGCCAAAAGTGCCGCATCGGCCAAGCTTTTCTTTGTCACCTCACATACTGAGCACATATCATTTGTTCACTTCACCAGAGACTTGCTGATAATGTCACCATCAAAAGTTCCTGTAACTCTGCCCCATGGGGAAAGTGTTGTCTATAGAAATTCATTACAACCAAGAAGCATTGTTAATGCTTTGACTGTAGATGGCTGGGGTAGTTGTAGAACAATGTGCACCTTCTCAGACAGAGGAAGGAAGCCTGAAACAGAGATATTATGATCGAGGAACATCACCTGCCCAAAGAGACGCTTGGCCATGATTCAGGATGAGTCTGTATCATTCCAATCATTTTAATACCTTCTACAGATTCTGTCAATGTCACTCCACCTTGGTGGAGAACACTATAATATCATTGAGGTACACAAAACAGTATGGTATCCCTTGTAGAATGGAGTCTATAAATCTTTGCTAAATTTCAATGGCATTATGTGACCCAAAAGTCAGGGACACATTTTAAAATAAACCAACAGGCATTATTATGGTAGTATTGCTATGTCTTGGCTGGCTACCGGTATCTGAGTATATGCCTTTGCACAGTCCCGAATTCTGAATACAGCAGCACCATGTAGTGCATAATTATAATCCCTCAAAAGCAGTATAGAGTATTCATCAAGGCTCTTAATGAATTAAGC
Source organism: Schistocerca nitens (assembly GCF_023898315.1). Taxonomy (NCBI): domain Eukaryota; kingdom Metazoa; phylum Arthropoda; class Insecta; order Orthoptera; family Acrididae; genus Schistocerca; species Schistocerca nitens. The sequence goes on along the minus strand of NC_064615.1, from coordinate 554,369,339 downwards.
ATGCGATAATCATTCCACAGGGCCCAGGCTCCACCTTTCTTTGACACCAAGTACAATGCTGAGGACCATGAACTTTTAGATGGCCACATTATGCTTTCATGTATCATAGAATCAAATTCAGCTTTCACCATTGCTAAGCAGTTCAGAGTAAAACATCCTTGCTGACACTCTACAGGGGGTCCATCTGTCATCTTTATGTGGTGCACTGTGACATGCAGTATGTGCTTAGGAGCACCAGGCAGCCTGGTCAAGTTTGTGTAGTTACTCAAGAACTCTGTGCACTCACCCCCAGAAGACTGCATCAACTTGGCACTGTGAATTGCTGCACTGCAGTGGAAACTGTTGACTGCTAAGCAAGTGACAACCTCCACCATGTGAGTGTTCACATCTGAAAGTAGTTGGTCTTGCTACAAGAATTGTCTTAGTGATGTCCATGATGGTGAAGTGCCACATGTGCAGGCAGCACAGTCTAAGGTTGATCTCCATCCACTGAGAACCGTACGTTGTGACTGAGGAGTTGTTAGCGGCCATCAGAAGGAAGGCAGTTGATGGCTGGCAATGAAGCATGAACGTTTGAGGTAGGATGCTCAGATCTGATCCAGTATCTACTAAGAATTTCATGCTGGAACCTCTGTTAGTGACAAGCAGGCAATAGGAGGACATTTGGCAATTGGTTGCACCTGCTACTGACCACCAGTTGCATTTGGGTGAGAGCACGGTGATGAACACTTCTGAACAACTGGCAATTGGTTGCACCTACTACTGACCACTGGTTGCACTTAGGTGAGAGCATGGTGATGAACACTTCTTCGCCTGACAGCGGTGGTACCAGCACATCTACATATCACCTTATTGAGTGGTGACACCACCCGTTTGACCTTTGCTGCGAGTGAGTCATGGTTAGCCCATGCTACTGTTGTTGCAGCGGCTGCACTGTTGTCCTGCACTGACTACAATGACCTGTAAAGTTGCAATTGGGTCTTGTATTCGATTAGCCTGCTGCACCATGGAATCCAACAGCACATCAATCTGCAAGGGAAGTATGTATTTTATATGCAGTGGCAAATGACTGTTCCATAGCGTGTGCAACATGTTATCCAATACAGTGATTGTGTCAAACTTACTGCATGGGTGTTGCAGGTACTGGGATGGTTTTCTGTTGTCAATCTCCTCCTGAGTAAAACCTTACTGTATGTGATCCTCTTAGAATGCAGCCACTTGTTGTATCAATTCTTACTCGAGCTTAGGGTACGAGTCTATTTCCGGTGGCACCGTAATTATGTCTTGCACGCCAGTAGCAAATCAATGGGCGAGCTGGCTTACTATGGGTGTGAAATTAATCATGTTGGCTGTTATCTCTGTGCAACAAAAACTCATTGATGCTTGCATGGACCAAAGAACAGGGTTATCTGACCAGAATGTTGGAAGGCAGACTGCTGTTCTCAATGCTTTTGGTTCTTTGACCACTGTGCGATTCTTCTGAAATTCTGCTGATCACATTGGGGCCACCAATTATTGGGTTCAACTCTGCTTTTGACTAACCAATTATCACTTGATGCTTTAATAGTGACTAAGTGCATGACACATGCACTGATTCTTTGAAAATTTATTATGAATGCAAGCCTGACGTCTCTCTTCTAAATGGGCACGACAGAAATGCTGTACTTCAGAACTCTAATTCTTCACATAAAAAGGAGTTGATTACAGGCTACAACTCAGTAATACCAGGTAACAGAAAGTGGGTGAGAAGCATTCATTAGCAACAAATTCACACACACAAAAAAAAGAAACAAAGCATAAAAACATAGTACCCTTGGAAACTGGGCATGAAACTGCTTAGACAGCTACAATTCACTTGCTAAGAACACTATGTTGCACTGTACACTACACAACATTGAACTTCGTATCAGCACATGGTGGCTGATATGTACTCATCACATGTCTGAACTTGTGGTTGTGCTCAGAATGCACCTGTCAGTGGCAGTACAGCTGTTCAGTGGAAATATTGCTTCTGTTTTAAAAAGAATTAAAAATTATTTCCAGGTTACTACTCTGCAAGGAAGACTTAATACATTACCTGAATTGCAAGCATGAGTAATTTATTGAGATGACATAACTGATGACTTGTGCCAGTTGATGATCTCAATATTTTATCTGATACTGCCTTATTCTCAATAGGAAGAGTAGTTGTAGTGAAGACAGAGACACACAGGATGTATAATGATGTTTAAATCTGATACACAAATGTCAGAAAACAACAAAGAGATGAAGTTACAGGAATAATCTCCTAGCACTTGCTGTAAGAATCAAAATTAACTCCAAAGCAGCCAAAGTGGCCAAAAGGTAATCAAGATGTGCGCCAGCTTAATAAGCAGATTTGTCTTCTGGATTGCATTAAAACTGTACTGCTGGAAAAACTGAAATGTCTGTGCACCTATAATATCACCATCTAATTCTGTACAACTTCATTTATTACATCTTATCTTGAAGTTCTTTGTAGATTATTTTGCATCATGCACTGGCTTCAAATGCCAGAGACTGTGATCATGTGTGTGTGAGTTGCATTTGCATGTGTGTGTGTCTGTTATTTTTTTTTCAATAAAGGCCTTGTTGGACAAAAGCTCATTTTGTGGCAGTCTTTTTGTCTCCGCCATATGGTGAGTAGCAACTATCCATTTGAAAATATTGTTAAATTCCATCCTGGATTTTCCAATGTTTGATAAACATACTTTTTATTTATTTCTAATTTTTGTATATATTTGCATTTATAAATATTTGAAATGAATAAAGAAATATGAGCTAAATTCCTCACCTGTCTACAGTACATCATGGGATGAGTGTATGAGAGATCATTGATTGTGATCCACTAGTTGGATGGGTATGTTAAGCTCTATGACCACCTCGCTGCTTCTTAACAGGAGCGAGCTACACTCCTGGAAATGGAAAAAAGAACACATTGACACCGGTGTGTCAGACCCACCATACTTGCTCCGGACACTGCGAGAGGGCTGTACAAGCAATGATCACACGCACGGCACAGCGGACACACCAGGAACCGTGGTGTTGGCCGTCGAATGGCGCTAGCTGCGCAGCATTTGTGCACCGCCGCCGTCAGTGTCAGCCAGTTTGCCGTGGCATACGGAGCTCCATCACAGTCTTTAACACTGATAGCATGCCGCGACAGCGTGGACGTGAACCGTATGTGCAGTTGACGGACTTTGAGTGAGGGCGTATAGTGGGCATGCGGGAGGCCGGGTGGACGTACCGCTGAATTGCTCAACACGTGGGGCGTGAGGTCTCCACAGTACATCGATGTTGTCGCCAGTGGTCGGCGGAAGGTGCACGTGCCCGTCGACCTGGGACCGGACCGCAGCGATGCACGGATGCACGCCAAGACCGTAGGATCCTACACAGTGCCATAGGGGACCGCACCGCCACTTCCCACCAAATTAGGGACACTGTTGCTCCTGGGGTATCGGCGAGGACCATTCGCAACCGTCTCCATGAAGCTGGGCTACGGTCCCGCACACCGTTAGGCCGTCTTCCGCTCACGCCCCAACATCGTGCAGCCCGCCTCCAGTGGTCTCACGACAGGCGTGAATGGAGGGACGAATGGAGACGTGTCGTCTTCAGCAATGAGAGTCGCTTCTGCCTTGGTGCCAATGATAGTCGTATGCGTGTTTGGCACCGTGCAGGTGAGCGCCACAATCAGGACTGCATACGACCGAGGCACACAGGGCCAACACCCGGCATCATGGTGTGGGGAGCGATCTCCTACACTGGCCGTACACCATTGGTGATCGTCGAGGGGACACTGAATAGTGCACGGTACATCCAAACCGTCATCGAACCCATCGTTCTACCATTCCTAGACCGGCAAGGGAACTTGCTGTTCCAACAGGACAATGCACGTCCGCATGTGTCCCGTGCCACCCAACGTGCTCTAGAAGGTGTAAGTCAACTACCCTGGCCAGCAAGATCTCCGGATCTGTCCCCCATTGAGCATGTTTGGGACTGGATGAAGCGTCGTCTCACGCGGTCTGCACGTCCAGCACGAACGCTGGTCCAACTGAGGCGCCAGGTGGAAATGGCATGGCAAGCCGTTCCACAGGACTACATCCAGCATCTCTACGATCGTCTCCATGGGAGAATAGCAGCCTGCATTGCTGCGAAAGGTGGATATACACTGTACTAGTGCCGACATTGTGCATGCTCTGTTGCCTGTGTCTATGTGCCTGTGGTTCTGTCAGTGTGATCATGTGATGTATCTGACCCCAGGAATGTGTCAATAAAGTTTCCCCTTCCTGGGACAATGAATTCACGGTGTTCTTATTTCAATTTCCAGGAGTGTATATAGAAGCTTTAGCTATCACTCTCCTTGTTTTCATTCCCCATCTACCCATAACAAATTACACTAAGGAAGCACTCATTATAGTAATCCACAGGGTCATTATACATCTGGTACATCATTAACATGATGGAAGAGAACAAATGCCAACTAATGTAGTCTGTGACAATGACCAGTACAGCAATGCATGGTTACTACATTCTCTTCAATGCTCATTCATCTTGATACTCTTACTGTTATGTCTGATCAAATATATTTGGAGTGTATCAGTTTTTAAGAATGTTTTTAAATTCTTGTAGAGAGCACAAAGTACAGTGTCATAATGTTTCTACTTCAGTGATTCAAATAACTTCTAGAAATTTTATTGCTAACTGCATTTTCACATTTATTTTCATTAATGTATCTGAAACCATGTAGCTTTGTTGAAAAGCCTGCACAGAGCACTGAAAGTTTCTATTTTTTCTTTCTAACAAGATATTGTTCACATTCAGCATCCTTCTCACTTTCAGTTTTAGTGTCATCATATTCCCCCCCTCCCCCCCCCCCCCCCCCTCCCAGCATGACTGTATTTTTAAATATATGCTCACATCCATAAGGAAAAGATTTTTCAGTTCACCAAAAACATTGTATTATGATAAATTCATTGGAGCTAAACCATTCAAAATGTTTGGAGTGTATCCTGATAAAAAATTTTAATGAGAAGAAAAATTTATTGAATTTCTCAATTTTTTTCACATAATTGCAATTTTGATGAAAAAAAAAAAACACTTCAACTGGAGCAAGGGGAGAAACTGTTGGCTGTACATTTTTGAAGGAACAGATTAAATATATTTGGGTGACCAGAAAGGTGTTTGAACCTTGTTCTTCCTTAATGAAAGTCTATTGTATTGATTACCCTGCCACCAAATTTGGTCATTTTGCATAAATAGAAACTTCTGAGTTAATACAAAGGATATCAAGATGACAAACTGAAAACAATCAAAATGCTTATACTGTATTAAAAACAGAGCAATACTGACATTTTAAATTGACTTCTAGGAAATGAATAGGATACTGAAACAGTACATGATTTCAAACAAATAATTACTCTCACAAAACTCAAAATACTAACATGCCAAAATTGTATTCTTTTTTAAAGCCCAGTAAAAACTTTCATTATATGAACTGAGAAGAGGAAAGTTGATAAATTTGAATTTTTTTATTCATCTATCAACTACAAAACAAATATATATATATATACATATATATTCATATTAAAAATACAACAGAAGCAACAATGATATAAAAACAGTTCTCAACAACACACAGGCTGAGTCAGGTATAATGTTGCTTACAATTTTCTTACAAATAGCAAGCAGTCCAATAAACATTCACATTCAAATAAACTGCAAGAATATCTTGCCAGGTCACAACAAGTACTTAATAAAAGACATATTAAAATAGCTATCTGTGAAGTTACTTTATGATGTACAAATTTCCTTTTTGACAGGTGAGCTTAACCACACACTAAAATTATAATGCTGTTGCATTTCAATCTCCCTTTTATTTCTTTTCTTCATTTTGTAGCGATTAATGAATTTTAAAGGATTTTTTATCCTGCCTGAGATTACACAATGACGTGAAACATGCAGACACAACACCCAGTGATGAGAAAAAAAACATGGAAGTATGTTACCCTCTGGGAACAGAAATCCCTATACACTGTCTATGGCTGTACCATAGTTCTCATTATATGATGACCACGTGTTTTTCTAATACTTTTGAGGAAACCAACACTTGTATTTATACTTGCAATAAAAAGTTAAAAATAACAACTGTAACAGAATGTTGGCACTAACATGTGATTTGATACAAATCGGATCATATCTAATAGTACACACCAGGAATGTCCAGAAAAGTCTCTGTTCATTTATTTATATTCCTGGAGAAAATAATACTACAGATTATTTGATCACTCAATATTCTCAGACATTGGACCCTGATAACAATAATTTTGCTTGGAGTTCTACACCAGATTTATCTTTGTAGTAGTATTTTCTACACAGTAGAGCATAAATCAGGTGCAACAGGTGAAGTGTGGTTGTAACATCCAATTCAGTTTATCTTAAGAGGTTAACTTACAGGAGTCTTGTGTATTAAACAGGCAAACTGTTTACTGTGCTCTTATTTACATTTTTTCAAATAATAAATACCTCATTGCATTATTTTGCTGCTAATGAATAATTATGAAAATTTGTATTTGATAAATGATACCTATAACTTCTGTAATTTTCTGATACGACTGATGAAACTCTATGAAGAGTAGTGTCTGCAGCTGGAGTAGCTGATACTACTTTACATAAATATTTTGTGATCTTCACAGCCTGTATGAACTTTTGTGCAGAACATACTAAAACATAATGTAACTATGAACAAAGTTATGAACAAAATTACAATTGTACAGTACACACAAAATAATGAAAGTTGTAGAGAGTGGCAATAATACACTGCTTTCTTATTCAGAAAGCTGAACCACCTATGGTATGTCGTATTTGCTCAAAAGACAACCAGAAAGTTAAGGACCACGGAGCCATGCGAATCCACACTGGAAGAAAACCTTTGTAGAGTGCCAAAAATCCTTCATTTTGAACTGTTTTCACCAAGCAGTCAAGTGAAGACTTGTAGACTATCCCTCTGAAACAAAAGAAAGTGAAACATTTAATTTTAGGTGCTGAAATATGTTATAAAGCCAGGAGTTTTTTTCGAGACACAAACATGGCCTCCAAAAAAATTCCTGTACATTACAATCAAAATGTATTTTTTAAATTTCTGTTCCAATGAGTGGTTACGGTGTAGGAAGAGTGGGTGAAAGTAATATAGGCATGTGGATGTGTATGTTACTCACACCAAAATGTGACTAGTAAGTTCAATTGATCCCACCTCAAGGAAAACCAGTACCTCACAGAACTGCAGAATAACTGCTGGATAAAGTCAGATGTTGGTATGCACTGCTGAAAAAGTCTACGTATGCTGATGAATACATTTAAGAAAAAGTGATTGTCAAACTATAAATAAATCCACAGTATTCTGTCCAGAGACCCAAGAGTAAGTTAAAAGTTCTTCAATAAAGCATTCAAGACATTCTGAGGAAGGATAAATTTCATTAATTCATACTATAACTTACATGTCCCTATCAAAAAATGCTCCTGGCAGCAGACTGTTAATGTGTGCTTTGTTTTCAAAGTAGATAAATGATTACTTTTCTCTGTTGGCACTAATTTTCATATCACTGGAGAGGTCAACAGACAGCAGCCTTCTTGATACAAACATCACAAACAGTAGAGGTCAAACTGAGTTACCGACTGTTGTAGTATAGGGGATAATCATATCACTGGCTCACAATTTTCAAAGACACTATGGATGGTAAAACTATCTGATAATGTTGAGGGAAAAATTGATAGCTGAAGTTAGACAAGACTGGAACATATACAGTAAGATATATGCCCATACAGTATGATACTTTCTAGACAACACATCAGAATAAGTGTTAGTCAAAGATGAGCTTTTAAATGGACCCTATCCTCATCAGATTTGAATCTGATAGATTACACTTTCTGATATTGTCAGATTCTCTCGCTTACAGCATAAAGATTTAAATGTAGATCATCGTGGTAAAAGCACCGAAGATTTATGCATATCTCTTGATCTACTCATTTGTGGAACTATACAGACAGGACATTGAACACAAATTGCACTTTAATATATGGTGGAGGACACAGGCATCTGTGGAGTGGGGGTGGAAGTGGTAGGAGGGGCGGGGGGGGGGGGGGGGGGTGGCAGGCGAGCAAAACTAAAATTGCCATTTTGAATTTAATTGGTTGGTCAGTTTTGAGACTAAGATAACATAATGCTACAATTGGCTAGACAAGAGATTTAGCAGAAAAACTGTTACACATGTATAAGGACTCTGAAATGAATAAATTAGACTTCACAGCATATGTGCAGGGGAATCAGCTCACTCCAAAAACCACCTGTTCTGTGAAATAAAAATGTGGATAAGCGTCATATACTCTGGAATGGTTTATGATTCTTGAGGGACATTCTACACCAACACACTAGGGTTTTGCTCTTTGCAGGCTTCTTCCTTCCTAAACACTTACAGTATACAACTGCAAAACTACAGACAGCAAACTAAACTGTAGAGAGACTACATTGCAAGACAGACCAAGTGCAAATCTTGTCTACAGGACAACATTATCAAATAAACACATCTATTCTCAGCTAGTCTTAGGATCTTCCTTCTCTCATTCATCACTGCTTTCACCTATGGCAGTGATTTCTGTATATGAAAAATGACAAGTTGGCTTGTGTTTTAGAGTCACATCAAACTGCAGCTCACCTATAATTGGCTGTAAGTCATTTGAAAGGTCAGAGGAAGACAAGAACATATAATCTGCAATAGGACTGTAAGTAGTAAAGCACCATGGTGTTCAAACCATCCATAGAAACAAGCACAGCTTTACTTTCTTACATTAATTAGAGAAGCCATTCTGCAAGAATACAACATATTAAAATAAAAAAACTAAATAAACATGATAAAACAAGAAGTGCCGGAGTTCAGCAGTGCTGCAGTGCCAGATTGAAATATATGGAACAAAAACATGTCGTTATAGCAATGTGTGTGTTTTGTTAGTACTATAGCGCCCTGGAGCATGGGAGACAATGTTAGGTGATGACAGTAGGTCTGCATGGTCAGATATAGCTGATTCACAATGCATGTATGGTTGAGCAGTGGCTGGGAATGACGGCCTGTGGGATGCCCGGAGGTGCCAGTGAAACATTATTAACAAAATACATCTTTATTACTGAAAAATACACAGCTGTCTGGAGTCTCATGCTGCTCCCTGCAGTGAAACAGAACTACACCCTGCCAGGAATGTGCCAATACCAACTCATGGCATGCAGTCTCGTCCTGCAGGGGAACAGTGGCATCAGCACCCAGTGACATGAAGGGGCCACTGGCGACGCCGGTGGTGTGGCATCACGTGTTCTGGCCATGGCTTTTAGCAGTTACAAAAAAAGAGTACTGGGGATTGCCTGACCACACCATAGACTGTGTGCAAACTCAAGGCAGGACAACAACAGTCAGCATTGAAGTCTGCTCATAGGAATAGAGGATGGGCGGTAGCAGTTCCAAGTCCCCACGATGATGAATGATAAACTGCTCCCTGGATCCAGTGGTTAGGCCCCAGGAGGCACATTGGATGATGGTGCCCACAGCTTCCCATCAGTCTTGAATTGGATGGTAGTGCTGCAGCTCACAGTGGCTATGTTCCCTTGAGCTCACTGTTCCATCAAAGACTGTAGATGTAATGTAAATGGATAGATTAAAAAAAATTCTCACCAAGGAGTGGCAGGGGAAAACATGAAAACACGAACACACACACACACACACACACACACACACACACACACACACACACACACACACACACACACACACGCGTTTTCAGAGCCAGTGGCTCCTTCTTCTGGCAGAGGAGTTGGCGGGGAAGGAAGAGTGGTGAAGAAAAAGGACTGGAGAGGTTTAGGGAAAGGACTACAGTTTAGAAATGTCACCCAGAACCTGGGTCAGGGAAGACTTACAAGATGGGGTGAGAAGGTAAGTCTTCCCTGACCTGGCACTAATGTTGTACTGGAATGCTTCCCAGGCCAGGGTTAAAGGTTTACCTGGCCTAAAAGAAGCCAGATGGGGAGCATAGCACAAACACTGCTTGAGAGGCTGAAAATCTCATTGCCAATCTGTGGACCTGACAAAGTTAATGTGAAATCTTACCAAAAAAGATTGGAGTTCTTTCAGGTTCTTGGGTGCTGGCAGTCTGACAATGGCTTCGATGTGGTCATCCATTCATCTCTACATGATCCAAAAATGCACCTTTAAGGATTTTTCTCCTCTTCCAGCTTGCAACAAAGGCAAAATACCAGGAGGCATTGGAAAATGATGGAATATCATCAAGGTAATTGATGCAATAGGGAATGCCCTGAATCAACTGCCTGAAATACCATTGATAAATTCGAGTTGCAGATGATTTTCCAGAAGGCAAGCAATTAAACTAGTAAAGCCCAAATGGGTTGTTGAGGACCAAGAATGTCTGAGAAACTTCATCCAATGGCAACTGCAGGTATGCATCACGCAAGTCAGTGTAGGAAAAATACTGCCGCCTGACAACTTTGCCAACAATTCCAACTGCTGCAGAAATGGATATGAATCCATGATACATTGCGCATTGACTGTCACTTTAAAATTGCTGCAAAGGTGCAAGGTGCCATCAGGCTACTGAATCACGGTGAAGGGAAGAGGGTGGGGGCAAAAAAATTAGGTACTGCTTACAGCATAAGAGAAACATATGCCTTGAAAGTTTCTATCTGGCCCAAGGTGTTCTCAAACTGTGAGCCATATAACTGCAGTAGGGAGAGGCTGACCATCACTTCCATGTCAACTTGAAGTTGGGATAGTCACCCATCCACTACCAACATCAGTAAAATACTCCAGGATGATACATGCAAGACATCAGAGACAGCCACAGGGTACACTGAAATCACAGGGGTGTCCAATGACTGACTAGCAGTCTTCCAACTGTCACAAACAGCTGCCAAATGGTCTACCCAACGGCATACCCCACACATGGCCTCCCTGTGCAGGTAAATCTTGTTAAATTTGCAACAAATGACAGGCAGGTCTGCTGGCTCACCCAATGAGAGGAAGGAGAATGATACCAAGGACCAGAAAACCACTGCAGGTGGGAATTATGATGCTGCAACCTATGCAGACCCACCATGCTCAGTGCAGGTGAAGACGGGCATCATCATGACGCCACTGGGCTGGTATTGTTAATGGCTTCAACACACAGTGGGAGGCGAGGCAGCCAAGGGTATCCCACAGGGCATCAGGGGTTATTTTATACACACACCTAATTCAGCCACCTGTCTATTATTCTTCACCACCGCCGACAGCTCATGCAGTTCTGCAATCTGGGCAATATAAGTCTAAACCTGGGGATCAGGCACTAACCAGACAATCACATTCTGAATTAGTGAGGCTGTGTAAGTGATAGCATAATTGGGACACTCAAAACAACACTCGTGCTAGAGGCCCTGCAAATCAGTGAGCCAAGCTGCATACGATTTCCCAGAACACTTGTTGTGCTGCTTAGTCTGCAACCATGCCACCTCCACATAAGTTTGGTTTCTGAATTACTGCATCAGCGACCAGCAAAGCTTATCAAAGAGTAGTTTCTTGGGCTCAGCAGAGGGCTTCAAATTTTGGACAACTTCATATAAACCTGCACTGCTGGACTACAGCAAGATGGCCTGATCAACAGGATTGATAGTAAGCCTTACCTGGCAGTGCAGGAAGAAACAGTGCAGGTAATTCTCACATCTTTCTGTAGACTCAATGAAGCCAGCAAATGGCATCAAGGCAGCAGGGGCAAGGAATAAAATTGCATAACAGGCACCTGGCTTGCCATTGGCAGGGCAAGGGTACAAAGGAAATCTCACTCTGGCTCAACAGTGCCTCCATATCTGCTGCAACCTTTCCTTCTGTAGGTGCAATTCTTCCTGCCAGCATTGCAGAAATTCCAGGTATATGGTGGCCCAAAATAGGAGCAAAATCCGAATTCTGATATGAACTGCTGGTGGTAGAGTCATGTGAGTACGAGGTGTGATTGCTTGTGTGAATGTGTGTGTTTTCTTTGCTGAAGAAGGCTTTGCCTGAAAGCTATAATGTGTAACAATCTTTTCATTTTACCTTTCTGCAACTCAACAGGTCATCTTTACAATGAGTAGCAATCTATCCTTTTCCTAACAGTGTTGATGTTCCAACATGGAGTTTCCATTGTTTGAGAAGAAAAAATGACATTAATTATGCCACATTAAGATTGTCTTGATCAGTTACCTAGTGATGTAAAATGTCTGTCAGTTAAACTTGAAAACAAACTTAAACAGTTTCTCCTTGACAACACTTTCTACTTTATAGAGGAATTTCTATTTTGTGATCTGTAAAAAGGTTATGGGTAGGTATTGCTAACTATATATAAAATCTTGTAAATGATTGGCCATATTTACAAATTAAAGTCTTATATGAATGTAAAATAATTATTTCCACATCACTATGATTAATCACACAAACAATCTAATGGATATGCTCCCCCCCTCCCCACCTCACCCGAAAGAAATGTTTGCCCAGAATAAACCATACCAAGCACCTGTTGTTTGGCTACCAGAGGTACATTAAAGAGCATGACTGCCACTCTTGCATCTTAATTTTTTTTATGAAGACATGAGGAGCAGTACTTTTTTAAAATAATAATTGTTGTTTAATATAACTGACTAGACAAAGAAATCTACTCACCAAGCGGTGGCAGGAGAAGACACAAAGGAAATGTGCAAGCTTTCAGAGCAGGTGGCTCTTTCTTCTGGTAGTAGGGCTGAAGGGAACAGAAAATGTATGAAAAAAAAGGACTGGTGAGGTTTAGGAAATGAGGAGGGTTATGGAAAAGGCACCCAGAACCCCAGGTCTGGGGGGACTTACGGGCCCGAATGAGAAGGAAACACTGGTTGCTGGGGGACTGCACTAGAGGAGATCTGAAAACCTGAGAGCTATACATATAAAACCATCCAGGCAGTAGCAACATCACCTGGTGAGGAATGACTACTAGTATGATACACACACAATGTGTGTAATATCAATGAGCATGGTGTCCATGTGTAGAAAGGGGAAGGCACGTGATCCATCTAAGTTTGACTGAGGGCAGATTTTGATGGCCTGGAGGCTCCCCACAAGCATTTCCGAAACTGCATGGCTTTTTGGGTGTTCAAGGATTGCTGTGGTGAGTGTCTTCAACACATGAGGAAACCAAAGTGAAACCACATCCAGACATCATGGGGTTGGGCAGTCACCACTCATGACAGATGTTGGATGTCTTAGGCTGGGTGGACTGGTAAAACAGGACAGGTGGTGAACTATGGCAGAACTAACATCAGACTTTAATGCTGGGCAGAATACAAGTGTGTCTAAATACACAGTGCCCCAAACACTACTAATGATGGGTGTCCACAGGTGATGACCCATGCATGTGCAAATGTTAACGCTACAACATTGGCAACTCAACTGAAATGGGCATGTGACCATTGGCACCAGACATTGACACTGTGGCAGAGCATTGCATGGTCTGATGAATCCCGATGCCTTCTTCATCATGCCAATGGGATGACACAAATCTATCATCTTCCAGGGGAACAGCACCTTGAGCCTTGCACTGCAGAACAGAGACAAGCTGATGACGGCTCCATTATGCTCTGGGGAACATTCACATTGGTATCCACAGATCCAGTGGAGTTTGTGCAAGGCACCATGATGGCCAAAGAGAATTGCACACTGGGTTGCATACCACGTACACCCCTTCATGTTGACCATGTTTCCCAACTGCAACAGCATTTTTCAACAAGGTAATGCGTCATGTCACAAGGCCAGGAGTGTGATGGAGTGGTTCAAGGAAAACAATGGTGAGTTTGAATTGATGTGCTGGCCCCACAACTCACGAGATGTGAACCCAGTCAAACACTTTTTGAATGTGATTGAAAGTGGCATCACACCTCATCAGTCCTTCCATGGAATTTATGGAAATTAGGTGACTTGTGTGCACAGATGTGGCGGCAACTCTCTCCAGCAGCCTACCAAGGCCTCATTGCTTCCATGCCAGAACACATCACTGCTATTATCTGTACAAAAGCTGGACATACTGGCTATTAGTTCTGGCTGATCAGTGTATGTGGTAGACAAGTGAGGCATGGCTGTTATGTTCTAGAGCATGCTGTGCAACAGGATATTGTATACTGCCTGTGTACACCCTCTATCTATGCCCATTCATCCTAACCAGTAACTTGGTGGTAATCATAGCAATGTAGAAGGCTCAACAGTGTTTACAAAACAGCTGGTACATGATGTGTGAGATTTCACAGGTGGCTCTCCATTTGATAGTATGTTTTGCTAGTTACAGGGCTGCTGTAGGTGGAGGTAGAATGGTGCACAGGGCAAGAATTACATAGGGGATGGTTACAAGAGTAGAAGCCACAGGGTAGGGAACTGGGTGCAGAAGGAGCATAGGGTCTGACCAGGATATTGTGGAGATTGGGGGACAACAGAAAGCTACTCTAGGTTTGGTGGACCTGATTTCAGGGCATGATTTTAGTAATTCATAGCCTTGTTGAAGTAGCTGGTTAATATATTCAATAGAAGGATGGCACCAACTGACAAGAAGTGTGCTCCTAAGGTTCTTTTTTTTCCAAGGGATGAGTTGTACCAGGATTGGATGTGATGGCCTGGGAAATTTGCTTCTGAGCTAGGCTGGTGGGGTAATTGCATCCAGTGAAGGCTGGCGTGAGAATGGTGGTGTTTTGCAGTAAAGAGTTTTCATCTTAACAAGTATGTTTGCCTCAAATGCCAAGGCTGTACAGGAGGAAACATTTGATGTTACAAGAATGGCAACTGTTGCTTGCTAGTAAGTCAATTAGTAAGTGAATTGTGTGTCTGGCCCTCTGCAGGGATGAGGTCAATTTCATGGAAAGTGAAATGAGACTTGGAATACAACCATGTGAAATTTAATTGGGAGAATGTATTTACATATTTCAAAAATTTTAACAACTCAGCATCCTCATGCGTCCACATCGCGAAGATGTCATCAATGTATCTAAAACAGAACAGTGGTAGAAGGCTAATGGAACCCAGAAAACTCCCTTCCAAGTGACCCATGAAAAGGTTGGCACAGAAAGCAGCTGTCCAGGTTCCCATGGCTGTCCCCCTGATCTGTTTGTGTGTCTGTCTCTCAAAGGTAAAGTAGTTTCTTTGTAAATATAAAATTGATTAACAGAAAGGGAATAATAGGTTTGGAATCACGTAACTGCTGGTTGAGGTAATGTTCAGCAGCAGACAGGCCATGTACATGGGGAAGATTGGTATTAGGGAGATAGCATCAGTGGTGATAGGTGTGGTTTTGGATAACTTGTAACTGTATGGCTGAAATGGTAAAAGAGATGCAGGAGATTTAATGTTGTATGGGGTGCAGATGAAATGTTGGATGTATCCAGTTTGGTATTGCAGCTGTGGGATGATGGTAGGTATTTGATAGGCAAGGAGAGGTACTGAGGACACCAGTGACTAAGAAACTGATGAAGTAAAGTAGAGCATATCATGTTTCTGGTTGAATCCAACTTAACTAATTACGGACAGGATTGATATTGTCGCAGAAGAAGCTGAGTAGCACAGTCACCGTGGTGTAGTGGTTATGATACTAGACTGTTGCATGGAGGGTCGTGAGTTCAAAACTCACCTGAACTGTTAAAATTTTAATCTCTATATTTAGTTCGAGTACATTCTAGAAGTATCCACAAATGTAAAGAATTAGTGGACAGGAATGTTGTGTAACTGTATATATACTGTATGTGTTCTGGCTGGAGGCAGTTCGCTCTCCGTTCTTGTATGTGCAAGTGATGGATAAACCTTTGTTAAGTGAAGTTAATGTTTGTCATTCACCTAATTACACCTTCTTCTACGTGACATTATTCTGAAGGAGACTCTGGGTATTGGAACTTGTGATAGCACACATTATTGACAACACAGTGGCTCCCATCAGGCCAAGACAGAGCCACCGTATACGTGGTGAGAAACCCGAGTTTAGCCTCATTCAACAGACTGCAATCTATCGGAGACAGAAGAAGAAGAGGATGTCACAATGATAGCAACTGTGTGCCACCACATGAGACATCCTTCCAGGTTCTCTGGTGAGGATGGCCAAGATCCAAACAAGTGGCTGAAGGTATATGAGCGTATAGCCAAATTTAACAAATGGGATGACACCGTGTGTTTGGTTAACATATTCTTCTACTTGGAGGGCACTGTCAACAATGGTATGAGAACAATGGGAAGAAGTTCACAAGCTGGGAAGTATTCCAGGCAGAACTGTGCAAGTATTTCGGTGACACACGACGACAGAATTGCAAGGCTGAAGATAAATTAATGTGCAGGGCACAGCGTCCAGGAGAAACAACAGCATCCTACATTCAAGAGGTCTTGGAGCTGTGTAAAATAGTGGATCTTTGAATGAAGGAGGAAGATAAGGTTGCACATCTCATGAAGGGTGTTGCTGAGGACATGTATCAAGCCCTACTCCTGAAGGAAGTTTCGACAGCAGCTGACTTCATAAAATGATGTCAGTATATTGAGACAATGCACAAAAATGAATTACACACAAGAAGTCTGAACAGTTTCCAAATGTCGTATCGATGTCTGTGATGGAGGAAGCAACTGGTTCCACTAGTGTTCTTCATCAGATAGAGAGAGAGGAGGTTCAGAAGGTACTTGGATTGCACGGCGAGCAAACAGACCGAGATGCTTCAAGAGGTCATAAGGGAGGAAGTGGAACAGTCATTGAACCTAATCTCTCGTCCTTCATTTCTCTTTAAAACAGTAAAAAAAGTCAAGACCCAGGCAAAGTTACGTTCCTACAATGCCGCATGAGGAACCTGTTTGGCAACCAAGGAAGACTGATGTCAGGAGGACCCAGGATAATCAACCAGTATGTTTCCACTGCGGATGACTGGAACATCTGGTGTGGTATTGTCGAGAAAGGCAGTGGATATTTGATGATGCCTGCGCCAGAAGACAGCAGACCGATTGTAGCCGAAGCCAATTCTGAGATGATGAAGATAAACTGGGAGATGTAGGTGCAGGACGACGTAGGTCACCATTGCCGCAAGATAGCCACTGGAGAGGATGCTCCCCAAACACACCAATCAAGGTCCCCATTGCTGTTTAGAAGCTCCAGCCGATCACCGAGCCACCGCAACCTGGAAAACTAAAGGGTGTGACCTTCCTTGGATGTAAGGCTGCTGAAGAGAAAAATCCTCTGCCACCGATCACTAGAAAAACAATAGGAAACTATGTTGAAATCCTCATGGATAGCTGACCACCCCAAGCTCTTGTGGACTCTGGAGGATCATATTCAGTCATTTCGGGGAAGTACCATTGCCAGTTGCAGAAAACCATATTCATCGACAACAAAACATCTCTGCTGAAGTTGGCTAATGGGAAATATGTAAAACCTACAGCAAGATGCGTCATTCATGTGGGTATAAGTGGCCATACACAGCCTTTAGAATTCATCATCTTACAAGAGTGTAGTCATGACATCATTCTTGGATGGGACTTTTTGAAAGCTTCTCAGGCAGTTATAGATTTTGGTCGCTTGAAGATTATGCTGTGGACAGGAAGATGTGCATCCGAGTGTATGGAAACTGTGTGCTGGATGAAGTGATCATTCCTGCAGTCAGTGCTAGAAAGGTAACAGTCATGTGTCATGCCATGCATCAACCCATGGATCTTATAGTGGAATGTAAGAGAAGAATACCACTGAAGAACAGCTCGGTCATCCCAGCCTCTGTCGTCTCATTTAAGAATGGATTCGGTGAATTGTGGATAGTTAACTGTCGATGAGAACCGCAGAGCCTTCCAAGATGCATGTGCCTAGCAAAAACTAAGCCATTAATTACAGAACAGCTGAGCATCATAGAAACCTCCCATGCCTAGTCTGTGGGTGAAATTAATGCTACCACTAGGAGACAAGATCTTCAAGCTTGACTATCACCAAAGCTCATTACGGAACAACAGAAGAAGCTACTTGCCATTCTTCAAGAGTTCTCTGAATGCTTAAATCCACAGGTGAAGAGCAAATTAGACAACTCGATGGTGAAACACTGGATTACTACTGGAGACCATCGACCAATAAGCCAGAGAGCATACCATGTGTCAGCAACAGAACGTCGAATAATTCGCAATGTGGTAGAGAAAATGATAAAGAATGAAATCATTCAGCCTTTGCAGAGCCCACGGTCATCACCAGTGGTTCTCATCAGGAAGAAGGATGGCAGTTGGCACTTTTGTGTTGATTACAGGAAGTTTAATAAGATAACTAAAACGGATGTTTACCCCCTTCCACAAATTGACAATACACTAGATTGTCTGAAGGGGGCTAAGTTTTTCTCAACCATGGACATGTACTCAGGATACTAGCAAATCGAAGTAGACGAGGCCGATTGTGAGAAAACTGCTTTCATCACACCTGAGGGCCTGTGTGAGATTAAGGTAATACTGTTTGGTTTATGTACTGCACCGGCAACTTTTGAATGGACGATGGATAATCTTCTAAGTCACCTGAAGTGGACGATGTGTCTTTGTTACTTAGATGACAGTGTTCTCAGAGACATTTGATGAACATATAAGAAGACTGAGAGCCATTCTTAAGTGTCTCCAACAAGGCAGACTGAAACTTAATCCAAGAAAGTGTCTCTTTGGAGAAAAAGAAATCAAAATACTTGGACACCTTGTGTCAAATGAAGGTGTGCGGCCAGAGCCAGAAAAGGTGAGATCTATAACAGAATTTCCTATTCCTAAAAGTATTACAGATGTGAGAAGCTTCCTTGGATTATGTTCTTATTACCGTTGTTTTATCAAAGACTTTTGTATCAAAGCCAGGCCACTCCAAGAGTTGTTAAAAGTCGATGCTAAATTTATCCCAGGTGGTGCTCAACAAGATTCTTTCAATATGCTGCAAAAGCTCTGATGATTGATCCTGTACTTGGTCTGTGTGATGAGAGAGCACCTACAGAACTACACACACATGCCAGTGGGTATGGGATCAGTGCTGTTCTGGCACACATTTCCAATGGAAAAGAGAAGGTTATAGCCTATGCTTCTAGAACACTTACAAAAGCCAAGATAAACTACTCAACTACAGAAAGAGAATGCCTTGCTGTGATCTGGGCCTTGTGCAGATTTCGACAGTATCTCTATGGAAGGCCATTCACAGTTGTTACAGACCATCATTCACTTTGTTGGTTGACAGGTCTTAAGGATCCAACAGGACAACTTGCCAGGTGGGCACTACATCTTCAAGAGTATGACTTTACCACAGTGTACAAAAGTGGAAGAAAACACCAAGATGCCAACTGCCTCTCAAGAAACCCAGTGCAAGACCAAAAAGACTGTCTCACTGCACTCTAGGATCTCTCTGCTGAGCAGAAGGATGCCAAGATTTCTCAAATTATGCTTGCCATTTATCAGTCAGAGGATGCAAAAGTACAATTTAAGGTAGTTTATGTATTACTTTGCAATAAAAACTGATCTGTTTGGAAAGAGATGGCTACCAGTGATTCCTAAACACATGCGCTTATATGTTCTACAGAAATTCCATGATACACCTGAGGGCAGACATTTTGGATTAATTAAGACATACAACAGGATCCGCAAGAGATTTTTCTGGCCAGGTTTATTTAGGAGTGTCCATCACTATATGTCGCACTGTCGAGAGTGCCAGAGGGACAACATGTGCTAGTGGCAATAGATGGATTATTCTTTGCACTGATTATCTGCCATGCTATGCCATTACAAAAGCCGTGAAAACAGCAGAAGCATTCAAGGTAGCCAAATTCATCATGGAAGACATTGTATTAAAACACAGTGCCCCAAGGTCATTAATTATGGATTGAGGGAAAGTTTTCCAATCAAATCTTGTGACAGAGATAAACTGTTGGTGCAACATTACTCATCACATGACGACTGCCTACCATCCGCAAACTAACGGGCTTACTGAAGCCTTAATAAGACCTTGGCTGACATGCTATCAATGTTTGTCAATGTTGAGCAGAGCAACTGGGATGAGGTGCTACCTTTTGTGATGTTTGCCTACAACACCACCAAACATGACACCACAGGATTTATGCCATTTTTCCTGGAGAATGTGAGGCGACTACAACATGGATACTGTGTTTCCGTCACATCCTGATGATGTGGACAACAACTACATCAGCCAGGTGTTAACCATAGCTGAGGAAGCTTGGCAGTTAGCTCGGCACAGCATGCTGCAGGCTCAAGAAAAAGATCGCTGAAGTATGACGCGAGCCACCACCCTGTTGTCTACCAGCCTGGTGACCTCATCAGGATCTTCACTCCTGTTCAGAAGGTTGGTCTCTCTGAGAAGCTCCTCAGGCGCTACTTTGGACCTTATAAGGTTGTAAAACAGTTTTCTGATGTTACTTATGAAGTTGAAGATTTCAACCTCGACGCAAGACGATGAAAGATCGGAGATACGGTCCGCATCCTTCGAATGAAGCCCTATAAGGATCCTGCAACCCAGTGTAAATTCAAAGTTCCAGTAACAGGCAATAAGCAGACAGATGATGAAGAACATAGCGGCTAAGGAAGTTCTACGAAGATCACCGCCAGGGTGAACATCAGTCATCAGGAGTCGGAGTATGAAGGACTGATGACTCATTTCTGGACTAGAAGGATGTAGCACTGAGATGCTGTTCTCTTAAGGAGGGAGCAATTTCATAGAAGAAGCTGAGTATCACAGTCACTGTGGTGTAGTGGTTATGCTACTAGACTGTTGCACGGAGGGTCATGAGTTCAAAACTCATCTGAACTGTAAAATTTTAATTTCCATACTTGGTTAGAGTACATCATTTATCTAATTACACCTTCTTCTACATGACAATATGATCAAACAACTGAATGTTGCACACATATCTTACAAGATTCATCGCTAGTTTGAGTCATCTGGCGTTTTCACTATTTGTATCACACTGAACTACACCACAGAAGTAAAGATTTGACAGGCCAAAAGACTGGACTATTTTTTGTTTGATTTAAGATGTAAATATTTCTCTAAATTTTTGGATTGTACATAAGCAGGACAGAGATTTCTTGCAAGCTGCAGCAGTTTGTTCTGCCTAATTTAGATGCTCATACAAGATTATGCCAAGGCCTTTTATTATTTTTAGAAATGAGAAACACTGGAGAAACTGTTTCATGAAAATATCTGCTGATCAACTTCTGGTGAGGCATTAGGATGACATAGTTTAAATGTCAGTTTTTAGCCCATCAGTTTACAGAACAAAGACTTTCCTTTATATCTGATAAGCGGAAGCAATGACCTTAAGATTGGCACTTATGTGCAACTGGATGTCATCAGCTTATAAGTGGTAGTTACAAGAGTAAAGTACAGATGAAAGATCATTCATGCACAGTGAGAAAGGCAATGGAACAAGGATAAAACACTGGAACTCCAGAGAGCACATTTTTCCATGATGACTTCTCCAATCCAAAGTGACCTATTGACATGTGATTTTTAGGTAACTGTCAAACTGCAGTATTATACTGTTTGAGAAATTTAGTTTTTTCATTTTAATAATTAATATATTATTAACCACATCAAAAACCTTGTTGAAATCAAGCACACTGGTCACTTCTTGTCTGTCCATGGTGTGGTTGATGTTGCCAGTCACTTTGATTTATGTAGTAGTTGTACTATGGAGTTTTTAGAAGCCTGACTGGTATCTATCATGGAAGTTATAAGTTTTCAGGTAATCGTCAGCTGTTCATGAACAATGTAATCCAGTGCTGCAGTTAATATGCTAATCAGCCTATAGTCATCTTGTGATTTAGGATTATTGTTCTTGAATACTTGTTTCAGGAATACCAGTTATCATTCTTGAGTATTGGTTTCAGGAATACCAATCTCTTGTTGAAGCTATCATGTGCTCATATGTGAGTCAGTGTAACATAGGTGGGAACAGTAACTTTGGTAGCTTTATCTGTGCAAGTTCTACAATGAATGTGTTGCATTGGTTGAAATTTTCTGTTTCCTGAAGTACAACAACAAGAAGAGAAAACATTCATCAGGAAGGTGAGTTCTTGACAGGATATTGCTCTTTGCAGTGTACTTCTGCCTGAGCAGCATTACACCTGCCAGCAACCCCAATAAAAGATAATGATGCAGTTTTTAATCAACAATTGTACTGTGGTGTAATGACCATATATGAGCATATTAGTGTGAGTCTGAGAAATGTATTGCAGTAGTGCTTACAGGAGGCAAGCATAGGATGACGTTCAATAAGGTTGTTGCAATGTTATGAGCCAAGTAAGCTTGTTGAATCAGTGAACTCAACTGTACTGCACAGACTAGCACAGCAAGGGGCAAGGGCTATTCCCACACTAACACTGGCAGTAGTGTTTTAGGATACATGACTGGTAGTGGTGCATATGCACAAGTGTGTCATTCATTTTTAATAGAATTATTCTGAGTCTTGCAGTACAATAAGGACAGTAGGGCTGTGTCAGATGAGGATGCGACATGTACATGCCAGTGGGACTCACCAGTTTGAGGCCACAGCAGGGTAACAACTCTATGCTCTAAATCCCTCCCCGGACATAGTATTACAGTGCAGCTGGTCATCCTGAGTCATCTCCAGCAGCATGGCCAATTCCTGCCCAGGGGGCTGCAGGTCACAACCCATACACACGAGCTGGCATCTACTATTACCTGACACACATCTAAGTGTGCTGGGAACCCGCTGCTGTGACACAGCTAGGCAGCACTCGGGGCCATGGGAGGTACAGGATCCTCAAAAACATGCCCTTGGTATGGACACGGCATGCCTGCTTATGTAATGAGTTTGCCAGAGATCAGTGGAATAACTGGGTCAGCCAGCCCAACAGAATTCAGTGGCCAGTCGGCCACTGTCCCGGTATATCAAGCAGTACAGATAGGTCAATAAAATAACTTGTTACATTTGCAGTTGCTTTTCTCTGGAGCCTGGGCTCCTACCTAGCTTCAATTACCTGCTCACACAATCCTGGCTCATAGCCAACCCACCCTGCATCAGGGGACACTATAGTTTGGAGGAGTCGGATCTTTGAGCTTATCTCAGTAATGTAGGGATGCAGTTTCATCAACACATGGTGCAGTGAGTGCCGTCTTCCTAGCCCCCTCCCCCCCCACCACCAACTATGACATGGAAAGTCAGTGGATATTGTAGTTGTACTTGTAAGTTCAGTGTGTGACAGGTAAATGTAGATGGTATTTTGAGGAGGTGTAAATGTAATGTTAGTTTTCACATGGTTGATGTGGGAAATGTGAGTCTCACGGGTAAGAAGTATGGCTCATTATCTAGTAGTATATAACATGTTAGCCATGAGTAATGTTTGTGGAGGTGAAACTAGGTTTAGTTATTGTTTCAGTGCATAGTAGTCATTATGATCAACCACTCAGGTGTGAGAAGTTATGGTAAGAAGTAATATGTTAGTGTTACAGGTAACTGTTCTCATAATTTGTTCTGCACAGAGCAAGGAATATGGTTTAGATTTAAGCATGCAATGTAGTGAGAAGTGTTGAGACAGTGGTGTGTCTAAATGTTTTTTTATTTATGTTTGCGTGTCAAGAATGGTGGGGTCAGGCCAACACCAGAAGTTGTGGCTACTCTACAAGCACAGGGCATGCTGGGGCTTGTTGTCCACTCGATCACTGGTGCTGTTACTGCTGCTGTGACTGAAAAAATACTGCAAACTCTGGAGGTGAATGTGAGCAAGGTCTGTGCTCTGAACAAATCATTAAAAGAAACTGAGGATAGGGTATGAAACTGGTCAAGAAGGCTGCTCATTAATAGTACACTCTGTTTTTATTCTGTTGATCTTGCTTTTGGTACTGTTGTGCATGTACTAGCACCTCCCAGAAAAAACCACTGCTCAGTACATATTGAGACTTCATATTGAGACTTCAGTCACATTAATTAATCTGAACTTGCAACTGAGATGCAAGAACTAGTCTGGGGGACATCTTCTATTCCTGCTCAGACATGAGCAAAAACTTCATGGATTTACTAACAAAGTTAAACAACTATATGACAAATATCCTTACTCAAAGACTAGCAAAGTAAGACAGAAACCTGCACCTTGGCTAACTGAACAACTAAAATAGCTCATGAATCTCAGAGCTGCATATTGGGCATAAAAACAGTGCCCCACACCTGAAAACCATACAGTTTACAAGCAGAACAGGAAAAGAGCTGTTCTTTGGAAAAACCTATGTGATCTGGTGTAGGCAAAGTAAAAGCTGCAGCTGATCCAACTGTCCCAGCTGAAGAAGTGCACCAGTACTTTACATTACCTACAACCACAACTGAGCCACAAATGAATCAGCAACTCATGGGGCTTAATAGTTGTAGCCACAGTACTTGCAATACGATGAAAAAAGCCATCATGCATATCAGATCAGCATCTACTGGACATGATGGCACCACAGTCCAAATGATAATTATTACTGTCTCACTACTGCCATCCACTACAACACATAACTTCAGCCACTCCTCAACCAGAAGTGTTTTCCCAGAGACAGAGAACAGGAATTAGTGAAGCCACTATCTGAAAAGGATATTGTCATTGCACCCTCTGATTGGCAAAATATTTGCATTCTTCCTGCACTGTCCAAGCCCTTAAAATACACTCCTGGAAATTGAAATAAGAACACCGTGAATTCATTGTCCCAGGAAGGGGAAACTTTATTGACACATTCCTGGGGTCAGATACATCACATGATCACACTGACAGAACCACAGGCACATAGACACAGGCAACAGAGCATGCACAATGTCGGCACTAGTACAGTGTATATCCACCTTTCGCAGCAATGCAGGCTGCTATTCTCCCATGGAGACGATCGTAGAGATGCTGGATGTAGTCCTGTGGAATGGCTTGCCATGCCATTTCCACCTGGCGCCTCAGTTGGACCAGCGTTCGTGCTGGACGTGCAGACCGCGTGAGACGACGCTTCATCCAGTCCCAAACATGCTCAATGGGGGACAGATCCGGAGATCTTGCTGGCCAGGGTAGTTGACTTACACCTTCTAGAGCACGTTGGGTGGCACGGGACACATGCGGACGTGCATTGTCCTGTTGGAACAGCAAGTCCCTTGCCGGTCTAGGAATGGTAGAACGATGGGTTCGATGACGGTTTGGATGTACTGTGCACAATTCAGTGTCCCCTCGACGATCACCAGTGGTGTACGGCCAGTGTAGGAGATCGCTCCGCACACCATGATGCCGGGTGTTGGCCCTGTGTGCCTCGGTCGTATGCAGTCCTGATTGTGGTGCTTACCTGCACGACGCCAAACATGCATACGACCATCATTGGCACCAAGGCAGAAGCGACTCTCATTGCTGAAGACGACACGTCTCCATTCGTCCCTTCATTCACGCCTGTCGCGACACCACTGGAGGCGGGCTGCACGATGTTGGGGCGTGAGCGGAAGATGGCCTAACGGTGTGCGGGACCGTAGCCCAGCTTCATGGAGACGGTTGCGAATGGTCCTCGCCGATACCCCAGGAGCAACAGTGTCCCTAATTTGCTGGGAAGTGGCGGTGCGGTCCCCTACGGCACTGCGTAGGATCCTACAGTCTTGGCGTGCATCCGTGCGTCGCTGCGGTCCGGTCCCAGGTCGACGGGCACGTGCACCTTCCGCCGACCACTGGCGACAACATCGATGTACTGTGGAGACCTCACGCCCCACGTGTTGAGCAATTCGGCGGTACGTCCACCCGGCCTCCCGCATACCCACTATACGCCCTCGCTCAAAGTCCGTCAACTGCACATACGGTTCACGTCCACACTGTCACGGCATGCTACCAGTGTTAAAGACTGCGATGGAGCTCCGTATGCCACGGCAAACTGGCTGACACTGACGGCGGCGGTGCACAAATGCTGCGCAGCTAGCGCCATTCGACGGCCAACACCGCGGTTCCTGGTGTGTCCGCTGTGCCGTGTGTGTGATCATTGCTTGTACAGCCCTCTCGCAGTGTCCGGAGCAAGTATGGTGGGTCTGACACACCGGTGTCAATGTGTTCTTTTTTCCATTTCCAGGAGTGTATATATTCCATGAGAAACTAACAATTTATCTAGCCACAAACAACCTACTGGACAGATACCAACAGGTTTCTGTAAACATCGCAGCACCACTTTTGCCTCATTAAAGATAACAGATGACCTGAAGCTTGGCATGCATTCATAAAATGACTATCATGTGCTTCTTAGACTACAGGACTGTCGATTTCAACATTTTACTTGTCAAACTTAGCAGCCTAAATTTCTCACCAAGTGCAGTGCAGTGGTTTTGCACATAACTGGCATCTCATCTGCAATGCATCATGTCTGACACCATGAAGTCACAATGGAGGCAGGTAGTATAACACATCCATCAAGGTTTTGTATTACATCCTACACCCTTTTTCACTGTATGTCAATGATGTGTCATAAGCTTTTTCCTACTGTAAATACCACATGTACGCTGATGACCTCCAGTTGTATCTAGCAGAAAGTGCAAAACCAATAAATATGAAAACAGTTATTGAGAATCTCAGTACCAACCTACGTACACTATCAAAATGGTTGCAAGATACAGGGTTAAAGATCAACACATCCAAAATGCAAGCTGTATTGGTTGGTCATCTTAGGCTCATTAGCCCAAATTATCAGGAACCCCTGCCATCTTTAACCCTAAATGGGACAAATATCAATG
Source organism: Schistocerca nitens (assembly GCF_023898315.1). Classification (NCBI taxonomy): domain Eukaryota; kingdom Metazoa; phylum Arthropoda; class Insecta; order Orthoptera; family Acrididae; genus Schistocerca; species Schistocerca nitens. The sequence continues at coordinate 554,342,548 of NC_064615.1, read as the reverse complement.
CTCTCCTTCACCAAAGAATCTAGGAGAAATAATAGATTAAAATCTAAATTGGACTGAGCATGTAACTGTACTGTGCAAGAAGGCATCAGCAACTCTCCGTGTCCTACAAAAACATAAAATGCTCTTCCTTCTTGACCTGAAAAAGAAACTTGTACAAATACTTACACTTTCCATTACTGATTACAGCAATTTTATCCTGCAAGGCTTTTCACAGAAAAGCTCAAGGTGCCTGGAACTGTTTATGAATGGCTATGTCATTATATCTGTGACATTCGACTCTCTGATTGTATTTCACCATCATATGCACAGTTACACTGGCTGCATGCAGACAAGCACAGATTTCCACACCCTCTGTCTTCTGTCTTATCAACATACACTGCCCCCTATCTCTCTCCTTGACCTCACTGCTCTTGTCTGAACAACATGACAGAAACCCCTATTTTCATCAGATCAAAAGTCTCTCTTTCCCACTCCATTGTTCAGTCACTTTCTCTAAGTCACTCTCTGCAGGAGGAACCTGACTCTGGAATACTCTTTCACATTATATTAGATAACTGAATAACATCTCCAGATTCAAAAGAAAGTTAATAAAATATCTACTAAAGCAACAATAAATATTACCATCTCCAGTAAACGCTTGTTATCCTTGTACATCAGGAATGGCCATGACATGCCGAACTACACATATGCAGTGGGTGGACCACGGACAAGCCAAGGCCCAGTCTTTCACTTGGCTTTGCTTGGTTTTCACAAAGAGAGGCAGTCTGGTGATCTAGAACAGCAATCTTTTAAAATGAATGGGAATGACAAAAGAGAGGGATGAGAATTCTCAGTTCACACAAGCAAGAGGTATTGCCTATTTGCTACAAAATGACATTACAATACCATGCAGAAAAAAATTTAAAGGTTTAGTTGACAATGAAAGAGCAGAAATTTACAACAATCAACAGATGGGATTCAGTGTTTCACACATAAAAAAAGCAATTTGCACTAAATTTGTAGGTGTGGAGCACATGAAGAAATTGGTGGTATGAACAGTAAAATTTCTGAAGTCCCATGTCAGCTGCAACAGTTTTCAATGGAACTGAATGAAGAGTATGGAGACTTTATGCACGGTGTCTCACCCTAACTCTGCCACCTCAAATATCTCTGGAACAATAATTGATATTCAAAAACAGTTTTCACCAGCATGAATGTATGGCAGGGGCTTAGGAAACCAAATACTACATCTACATCTATGCACAATTTTAAAATATAAACAAATGCTATTTTCAACACAAACTTGTGTATTTTTAAATGAACAACCCCTATTATTTAGTATGCAATCAATAGCATGAAAAATCACAAAAATAATGGTGTTGGTTGCATCGAAATATGTCAATTACATCCTGGGAATAGAAGCTTTTGAAATGTGGGGCTACAGAAGAATGCTGAAGATTAGATGGGTAGATCACATAACTACTGAGGAGGTATTGAATAGAATTGGGGAGAAGAGGAGTTTGTGGCACAACTTGACTAGAAAAAGGGATCGGTTGGTAGGACATGTTCTGAGGCATCAAGGGATCACCAATTTAGTACTGGAGGGCAGCGTGGAGGGTAAAAATCGTAGAGGGAGACCAAGAGATGAATACACTAAGCAGATTCAGAAGGATGTAGGCTGCAGTAGGTACTGGAAGATGAAGAAGCTTGCACAGGATACAGCAGCATGGAGAGCTGCATCAAACCAGTCTCAGGACTGAAGACCACAACAACAACAACATCCTGAGAAATTGCAAAGTAAAGTTGATGCTTGAAATAAATGAAGTGCACACTAGCGCACGTCCTGAGATTCAAGCGTGCACCTCACGTTGCCGGCATGGGCGTACTCAGTGAGGGGCAGGGGGGAGGGGGGAGGGGGCAGCTGCCCCCGCCCCCCTAGAAGATATTCGCAGTTTTTTACTAGTTTACTGTTTTATTTAATAAGAAATGCTGCATGTTTTCTCAGATTGTACAAGTGCATTCTTGTATTTAAAATGTTTATTAAAAGCAGTTTTTCACTGGTTTACTGTTTTATTTAATAAGAAGTACTGTATGTTGTCTCGAGTCCTTGTTTCTTGAGACTAGTATGACCTGCCCCCCCCAGTTCAGATCCTGGGTACGCCCTTCGTTGCCGGTAATCATGATGTGATTGATGTGCTACATCAGTGGAATGTTAATGAATGGTGTGGTATTGTATGACAACATTTCATTGATGGTACTCGACCTGGTCCACCTCTTATAATGTGTCAAATAATGCAGTATCAGAATGATGACTGTCCTGCGCATATTGTTTATTGTTGCAAAATGACAACTAGAGGTACAATTAGTGGTAACACACTTGGTTTCACGTGTCTAAACCTCACAAGTTCTGAAATATGTGGTTTGTAAAGGATAGCAACAGTGTCACAGTTTCTGACGTAATGTATCACATGTAGCACTGTGCTCAGAGCACGGGTTGCCTGCACTGGTGCCTGTATCCTGCTGTAAACATACCAGTATCACCATGGCACGCTCTACCTTCAGTGTACAAGTGTCTCCTAATCTGGTCTGCTGAACTGCTCTCATACTATAACATAATTCACATATGTTGCTACATTAAAACCTGTTTTCTTGTGGCTCATTACATTTGCCATCATCCAGTCAATACACCAGCTTTCAGTAATGAAGAAAAACTAGATATTATTTTAATTTATGGCGAATGTCACAGAAATGCAACCACAGCTGTGACACTGTATGCTGAAAGCTACCCAAATCAGCTGTGTCCGTCACATCGAACCATTGGCAACATCTGCAAGACACTCAGGGAAACAGGAAGCTGGGCTCCCACAAAATGTCGACGTACAATGCCAACGACTGGCAATGGAAACGAAATTGCATGAGGTGTAGGAATAAGCCACAGTAGTGTGTGCAGAATCTTGTATCGGCATTGGTTTCACCCATTCCATATCTCACTGTACCAAGAACTGTATGGGAATGACTTTGAATCCTGCATTGCATTCCGTCATTTTCCCTTTGAACAGTTGCAAGGTAATCCAGTATTCCTAAGCAATACGTTGTTTATGGATGAGGCTTCATTTACAAATGTAATGTGAATCTGCAGAACATGCACTACTGGTGCATGCAAAATACCCACTGGATTTGCCAAGTTGCTCATCAATGACAGTGGAGTGTCAATGTTTGGTGCGGTATCATTGCTAACTGTAATGTAGGTCCCTATTTTTACTGTGGAACATTGAATGGACAGCAATATGCATCATATCTTCAACACACACTAGTGCTCCTCATGGAGGATCTGGGATTGGAAACTTGTCTATCAATGTGGTTCCAGCATGATGGATGTCCTGCACATGATGCAAAAGTTGTCAGAGACATTCTAGATGTGACATTTCCAAATACGTGGGTGGGGCGGGGAGGTACTGTGCGATGCTCAGCACGGTCCCCCGACTTGACGCCATTAGACTTCTGTCTCTGGAGTACAGTGAAAGACAGTGTATCAAGACCCCCAGTGACAGTAGAGCATATGCAACATCATATTACTGTGGCATGTGCAGCAATATCTGTAGAAACCCTGCAATCTGAGCAACACTCTCTTGTTACCCATCTGCAAATATGTATTGATGCAAACGAAGGGCACTTTGAACATATGTTGACGTGACACAGTTTCATTGGTCAAGATGTGAGTGTGTTTTCTATGCTGGATGTAATGCACAACAATACAGTTTCTGTGGGTGACAGGGCACTAGTAAATGTGTTTAGCAAAGTGATTTCAAATGTGTTATCTCTAATCATAGCTCTAGTTGTCATTTCACTAGAATAAACATATACTTACAATTTGAAAAACGTAACTTTGCATTGGATGTGTTACTTGTTTATTTTTGTGGACTGTGTGTACCTTCCCATTGTGTAAGCCCCTGACACAGGCAGTGTGAGGTGCACACTTGAGTCTCAGGATTTGCGCTAGCTCTTTGATTCATTTATTTCAAATGTCAACTTCACTTCACAATTTATCTGGATGTAATTGACGTATTGTGATGCTACCAACACCATTATTTTTGGGATTTTTCATGCTATTGATTGCATATAAAATAATAGGGGGTGTCCATTTAAAAATACACAAGTTTGTGTTGAAAATGGTATTTGTTTACATTTTAAAATTTCACATAGTATTTGGTTTCCTAAGCCCCTGCCATACGTTCATGCTGGTGAAAACTGTTTTTGAATATATTGTTGTTCCAGGGATATTTGAGGTGGCAGAGTTAGGTGAGACACCCTGTATATTACTGCAATGTACATTGGTTAAGTCAGGGGCATGCCTGGAATGATTTTTCAATTTAAAGCTCACTATTGTTGAATTTATGAAGGAAAAAGGAGTTCAGGAACGAAATGTAGAGCATCTGGAACGGAGTGCAGACTTCACATTTTAAGTGGACTTGACTGCATACTGCCCACAGTAAGAGACTGCATGGTGACTTCTTTAGAGATTGCATGGTGTGCTGTTACAAGGCTTACGCCTGTCCCACCCCTCATTAAATCGACCAAGACTTATTCGAATAATTGTAAGAACAGTTATTATTATTATTATTATTATGTTCTTTAAGTTTGTTTTTGGGTTTTCAGAAATACTGTGGGAAGAAAGTTTATTTATGTTGCAGATAACGTGGAAGATGTTGCCCAATGATCACCACGAAAGTTCGACGTAGCGGCAAGTGGGCAAGGAATAAAATGAAGAATGAGATTTTCACTCTGCAGCGGAGTGTGCACTGATATGAAACTTCCTGGCAGATTAAAACTGTGTGCCTGACCGGGACTTGAACTCAGGACCTTTGCCTTTCACGGGCAAGTGCTCTACCATCTGAGCTACCGAAGCACGACTCATGCCCGGTACTCACAGCTTTACTTCTGCCAGTATCCGTCTCCTACCTTCCAAACTTTACAGAAGCTCTCCTGCGTACCTTGCAGAACTAGCACTCCTGAAAGAAAGGATACTGCGGAGACATGGCTTAGCCACAGCCTGGGGGATGTTTCCAGAATGAGATGTTCACTTTGCAGCGGAATAAAATGAATGTTGCAAACTACCGCGAGCCATGGAAGAGCCTGGGCTGTGAGGGCGTCGAGCCTCCTAGGTCATTGTTGGACAACGTCAAATGAAGAGATATTGTGCTTTCTCTTTGTAAACAGATCGATCGAGTCTTGATAGGTTCATGTAAAACGTATAGGCGGGTGACAGTTTACATGGGACCCAATGCCTGTAATACTTCCAAAGTTATTAAAAAGTTGTTAAACGGCAAAACCAATAGTTCATCATTTATATAGATATAAAGTAGTAAAGATATAGGAAAGGAAGAGTTTTGGCGTCAGAACGAAAAGTGATACATCGCTCAGCAATGAAGAAGGACATAAACAGCGGGCGTTACGTGGTGAAAACAAATCAGTTGATAAAATAGTAAGTCTGTAATTAAGCATAAAGCCACGTAACACTGCAATGGTAACTTCTTTCTGATTTGATTGGGATGCATTTAAAAAGAAAACTGTATTGTAGAAGGGACACATTCTGCGAAAGACAGCCCAGTTCTCTATGCTCATTGGCATTAAAGAAAACACAAGGTTTGAATAATTCATTGTTTCCTTGAAGGAATTACAATGACAGTTTTATAAAGATTTTGAGGGCATTGTCAATCTTACATCTGTCCCAAGCCGTTTTCAAGACCATTTGAGTCCCCATGCATGTGCAGATCTAACTGGCTGGCCTTCAAGATAATTTCAGTTTCCATGACAAATCTTTTTTCATTAAAACTGTTCAGGACATCTACATTGCTTTCCTTAGGAAGACTTTCCAGGTTTCCATATTGAGGCTGCAGAAGTACTATAACATTTCAATCAATATTTTTGTGTGCAAGACCTTTGTTAGATTATGACAGTAAATGTCACAATCATGTGGCAAATTGAGTCCAAAATTCTGTGAAATTGTCTGTGTATGTCTGTATATCAACAATTTGTAACAGATAAAAATTATATTATGTCTTCAGCACACCAAAGATAATTAAATAATACTGAAAATTTGTTTTGTTTGTTACCTATATTGTTGAGAAATGTGAAACATAAAATCAAATAGTACACTGTGTGACTGCACTGTCATTTAAATGCAGTGCATTCACAGTCTTCCCTTGTTCTCCCTCCTTACACTCAGACAGCATGTCTTGGCAGAGGGGGAAATGGGAAGCAAGGCTGAGTGCTTTGGCACTAGTTCTAGGGCATGGCCTATGAGCTGAAATCTTGGCCTCCCTTGTTGTACAACCTTGTTTCTGACCAGATCTTCCTCATTTCCCAGTATTCATAGCTGGTGCAGTCTGTATTCATAGCTGGTGCAGTCTCCTTAAATTTTCTTTTCCCATAACTCACTTTATCAGAAAACATCTATTTTGTATACATGTAAATTCTTTTTATACCTGCCCTTTTGTTATCTCTATTATTGCCATTATTATTATTATTGTTATTATTATTACTACTATTATCACTACTATATTGCCAGTGCACACTACCATGCACATCAGCCATCATTTGACATTGCTGGACAGGCAGGTGTCTCAGCATGTTGGGCATCCGCCACTATGATGCACCCAGGAAGTGCCTGGGACAGTAGCAGATACAAGACACTGCTGGTGCAGACAATGAAAGGTCAGCATATGTAATGAGTCCACCAGTTCTCAGTGAAATGACTGCATCAGCATTGTGGTGTGTGCAGGCAGTCAGCCCATCAGAGTTCGGAGGCCAGCTGCCACTGACTCGGTCAATCAACCAGTACATATGTGACAATAAAAGAACTTGTTGCAATTGCAACTGCCTTTCTCTGGCGCCTCCCGGGTGCCCTCCCCATCTTCTTCACTCGCTCGTGCCATCTTGGTTTGTGGTTGCCCACTCTGCATCAAGGTACGCTATAGCACAAAACATATTGTTTGAAAGTACTACAGTGCTGTACCATGATGTAAGTAAGAAAATATTATAGCAATTACTATTTTGCTAACTTACATTCTTCACAGGTGAATAGATTTTGTACTTTCTTTTTGATGGTATACATTGTGCTCATATGTGCCTTCCACTTCAGACTGTTGACTATGTGACTGATGAGCCTTTTCCTTATGTTTCCATTTGTTTACTGTCAACTTTAGCCAGTGGATAAGTTATATTACTCTGTGTACTTCCACTGTGTGCTAGTAAGGAGGGGAAATAGATTACTGAATAAATAGTGCAAAGTGTTGTTTAAAATGATAATATTACTCCAGACAAAGTTACAAGTGAGGTAATTGTGCTGGTCAACATCCCCCTGGTAACTAAAGAGCATCCGTTTAATAGATTTTTTATTTTGCCTCTGTACAAAAGTTATTTTGAGCAGATAGAATAAATTTATATAAAGTAAATATATCTAAAAACAAAGATGATGTGACTTACCAAATGAAAGTGCTGGCAGGTCGACAGACACACAAACGAACACAAACATACACACAAAATTCAAGCTTTCGCAACAAACTGTTGCCTCATCAGGAAAGAGGGAAGGAGAGGGAAAGACGAAAGGATGTGGGTTTTAAGGGAGAGGGTAAGGAGTCATTCCAATCCTGGGAGCGGAAAGACTTACCTTAGGGCGAAAAAAGGACAGGTATACACTCGCACACACACACATATCCATCCACACATATACAGACACAAGCAGACATATTTAAAGTTTGAAAAACTTTAAATATATCTGCTTGTGTCTGTATATGTGTGGATGGATATGTGTGTGTGTGCGAGTGTATACCTGTCCTTTTTTCGCCCTAAGGTAAGTCTTTCCGCTCCCGGGATTGGAATGACTCCTTACCCTCTCCCTTAAAACCCACATCCTTTCGTCTTTCCCTCTCCTTCCCTCTTTCCTGATGAGGCAACAGTTTGTTGCGAAAGCTTGAATTTTGTGTGTATGTTTGTGTTCGTTTGTGTGTCTGTCGACCTGCCAGCACTTTCATTTGGTAAGTCACATCATCTTTGTTTTTAGATATATTTTTCCTACGTGGAATGTTTCCCTCTATTATAACCATATCATTTATATAAAGTAATTTAGAAGCAACACCCACAACTATCAGTATGTGTAGATTAATACCAGTCATAATTTGTCATTAATGTACTTTACAGAAGTAGTCTGCAAAGGGTGCTTCTGTCTGTTATGCATAACCTGAATCATTCCACATTCTTAAAGCCTCTCCTTCATGATGGGTTTTACAGAATACAATATGAGAATGAATGAATGAATTTACGAATGAAAGCAAAAGAAGACCACTGTATGGAGCCAAGTTTTACAGGAGATAGCTTGGAACAGTACTTACTCCAAGATCTCTAATACGTGAGAAATACAGCACCATTTCAGAAATTTTTAATGTTCCTACAAACCTTTCGTAAAAGTTTTCTTTGTTTGATACTCAGGCACAAAAGTAAATCCCAAAAACAGAATTGCATTCTGGAAAATCAGCTTTCAGAGTGAAATGTAAAAACGATAAGTTCTCTTACCACGAACAGACAGCAGCAAAATGGGCCACAAAAAGTTTTAAAACAATTAGGGTAATTTATGTGTATTCCTGGACACTGAACAGTCCAGCTGACTCTGCAACATTGATGTAGAATCACTTAACAGTTACAGTGGCAACCCCATGTTGTATTTCTAACAGCTCTTCCTTTATAGTTGGCATAAAGTATTATCTCCTTTACTTGAGGGGCCCATCTTTTAGACCACCACAAAGGCAGATGTTACAGATAAAGTACATCACAAAAGTTAGGAGATATTATGATTATAACATTGTGCAGGGAAAACAATATTATGATGATTATATATAATAATAAATGAAATATAATCATATACTTACTTTCCACTTGCATCTGTAGGTTGATTCATGATACGTGTCTTTACAACATCGGCTGGTGTGCCCATAGTAGCAGCCACAAGTCCAGCACATCCACTAAAAGTAAATAAAGATGTTGTCTGTTTGACACTAAGTGACAATAAAAATGCCCTTGAAAATAAATTCTGAACATGAAAGCATCCAACAATTAATAAAGACTTCAGTCATATACAGGTTGGATTCTTTATTGATCCACACTTGGTGAAAACAACAGAATCAGCTCATATCTACAGTCACTACAAGCTGTGGGAGTATGCATAAGAAAGATACGCATTAAGCAGTACTTAAAATTTCTACACTGTTTCTTCCATTATTGGTCAGCATTAAACTGCATTAACGGATCTTACAGGCAATATAATCTTAACATATAAAATAATAGATGAACTGCATAGTATAGTACTTATGAAAGAAAAAGTTTTTGTGTTCTGAAATAGTACCTTTGTAAAAGTTATTCACCATTTGATTGACCAACCACTTTTTACAAATAAATACTATCTTCCAAAATGAGATTTTCACTCTGCAGCGGAGCATGTGCCAATATGAAACTTCCTGTGTGCCGGACCGAGACTCGAACTCGGGGCCTATGCCTTTAGCGAGCAAGTGCTCTACCATTTGAGCTACCCAAGGATGACTCATGCCCCTTCCTCACAGCTTTACTTCTGCCAGTACCTCAGCTCCTACCTTCCAAACTTCACAGAAGATCTGTGAAACTTGCAGAACTAGCACTCCTGGAAGAAAGGATATTCTGGAGACATGGCTTTGCCACAGCCTGGGGGATATTTCCAGAATGAGATTTTCACTCTGCAGCAGAGTGTGCACTGATATGAAACTTCCTGGCAGATTAAAACTGTGTGCTGGACCAAGACTCGAACTCGGGACCTATGCCTTTCACGGGGCAAGTGCTCTACCATCTGAGCTAGCCAAGCATGACTCACATCCCATCCTCACAGCTTTACTTCTGCCAGTACATCTCCTACCTTCCAAACTTCACATAAGCTCTCCTGGTCCTGAGTTCAAGTCTTGGTCTGGCACACAGTTTTAATCTGCCATGAAGTTTCAAATACTATCTTATAAATTCATATGAAAGAAAGTGGCTACTCACCTGCATTTATTAACACAAACAAAATCAAAGGCTTAGAACATTAGGAAAAGGATAAGATTTCAATCACTGGGAGAAACAGTTAAATAGTATACTTTGGCTCAAGCAGATTCATATTCACAAAAACTGAAAAAAAGGAAGGAATAACTTTGTGCTTAAAACTGAGGTGAAGGCAATAATAAATTGTGCCATTATGATAGAAGTACAGACAATGAACCTTCAGACAAAACCATCTCCATATTATCAGCACTGAAATTCTTTATTTAAAATTACTATCAACAGTCAACATGGCTACCAAACAGTGCATCCAAATGCTGCTGTGACCAGGTTAATCAATCAAAAGCCAAATTCAGGAAACATGCCAAAGTGCAGGAAAAAATAGACAGAATGCAACAATGGCAAAGATGGTCACAATATGTAAGACTCGAATCATAAAGAAACAAAAAATAATACAACATAAGGGAAACATATACTTGCTAACATAAAACTGAGATTGGGCACTGAAAGAAAGTAATAATAATAATAATTATAATAATAATAATAATATCAAATCTGAATTCTACTGACTGCCACTTGCATTTTCATCTTACTGCAAGCACAACACAAAATAGGGAAAATTTTATTAATGAGCAACAAACACTAGGAAAGACAAGGAAATAAAACAATGTATGCAATTGTTATTTGTCTCCTAATGTTTACCTTTAATCTCTTTCCATCTCAAAACTGAACAATGTGTTTCTTTATTCATAAAATGTCTGTCCAATTCCCTTCCTTCTCCCATCCTACCTTTATGAAGAAGCTATTAGCTAAACATGCTAGATTTTCTTGTCTTCAGTAGTTTCACATTTCCTTCAGAGCTAATCATGAATCTGGGTTTACCACTTGGTAAATTGGCAGTTTTTCACATTATCATAATCACTAATCTTCTTTCTCGAGTTCCTCATTTTACAATAAAAAGCACAAGATGACATTGAAAAAAGACAGGACTTCATAATCTGATAAGAATACCAAAACCATGCAAAAAATATAAAAAGAAGCAACTGCTTACACAAAGCAAACGTTTGAAGAGAGGAAGAGTAAGCAATAACAAGGAAACAGAAAGGGACAAACAAGAGCAAAGAAAAGAAAGAATAAAATCTGTAAATGATAGAAGCGGATGGGAGAGAACATCAACTAAACTAGCTATTGAGAATAAACAACAAACAAAAAGGAGATGGGTAGAAGGGTGATAGCCAGAGACAACAACTCAAGACAAAGGCAAAAGACAACTTCCATTTTTGTGTCCCTCTTTAGAGGCTCTGATATATCATTTCTAAGTCAGACTATTTGGTATGGTAATAAAAGGTCATTTCAGACTTTTTAGCAACTAGAGCAAAATATTCTGTTACTGTCTGTTTTCACATGGATCAGGCATACTGACTGTGGGGAACAAAGTGAGCACCTTATTAATGAAAATTCTTTTACTACATTTTTCAGTCTTGGGTCACAGAAATGGTATCACAATCAGTTTCAACTCCTTAGACAAGTCATCATCGGATGGCAATGAGACTCAGATCTGCAGCTGCTTCTACTACCACCTGATGATGATTTCATATGAAGCTGGAACAAGTTACAATACCGTTTGCATGCACCAAACCTGTCAAACTGTAATGTAATCATTTTGGTTAACTTTTTATTTATTTGTGTGGCTCATGGACTGGTGAAAGACTTTTTAGTTGGTGCAACTTTGCAAGCTTGTATGTTAAGTGCCTTAGGTGTAATTCTTTTTGGGTACCCAAGTGCGATATACATGTGCAGATTGTAATGTCACAATTTTTGGTGATTGGCTGGAAATACCTAGTGCCACTTGGGTTCTGAACACATTTCTGTCATGAAGAGAACTGGGCTTGATTGTGGGTAGTACATAGTGGCGCACATAAAACCGGCCCCTGCGCTGAATGGAATATGAATGAAGAAAATCAACGTCCATCATCACTTTCTTACATTTTTATTGTACTGTTTTGTTATTAACTATGTAATTAACAGTTTAAGTAACGGATTTACTTTTATTAGTTTACTAAGCATATTTTAGACAACATCCAAGCAAAGTTGTGCATGTCGAAGCATGTTAAGGAAAACTCTTTTCAGTACTTTTTGAGGAATGTTAAAAAATTTTAATGTGTCAAGTGTTCTGGGATTGTTGCGGTAGACTCTAGCCTTTAGAAATCCCCAGAAGTAAAAGTCAGTTACATGTTGACAAGTCGGGAGAGCGGGGTGGCCACAAGCCCTTACTAATGGTCCTCTCTTCTGTAAAATCTGTACATATATGAACTAAGGACAAATCCGACGTATGAGAAGTTGCCCCCATCTTGCTGTAAATGTGCACAACATTTTTCGTTTGGAGTTAATAGAGCCGAAAATTCATTGTAGAGTTGCAAGTAAACATGTATGTTGACAGTTTCGTTGAACAATGGCCCAATAATTCTTTTACCAGATACAGCACACCATACACCAATTTTTAAATCATGTAACAGCTTTTGAAGTATGCCATGGGGATTCTCTGTGGCCCAGTGTCTTGTGTTTTGTGAATTAACATAACCCGAAAAATGAAACCAGGCTTCATCCGTCAAAAAAAGGAAGAACGAATCAAGCTGTCCCCCAGCGATGTTTTCCAACAATCAATTACAGTAATGTGTACGCTTACCCTTGTCCACTTCTTTTATTTGCTGAACAACACTCACACGGTAAGGTTTCATTTTGAAGCCATGAAGGATGCGTTGACATGATCAGCGAGATATTCGATATTGCTGTGATAATCGTCGTGTTGATTTGTAGGGGCTTCTTTCAATGTGTGCCATCACGTTTGCCACAACTTCAGGTGTACGTACAGTCGGTGCCTTATTTCTCTTTGAATTAACAACACTGCCAGTCGAACGCCACTTTCTCACTAGATTCTGAATCATTGATTTTGCAGGAATGTTACTTTCTGGAAACTTTTCATGAAAAGTGTCATGAACTACTTTAATGAATTCAGACCACACATATTCTTCAACAATGAACACATGTTCTTCAATGGTATAAGGCATGACAATGAAGTACATGGTTTATAATGACTACTTTCCATATGAACTACTCACACGCTACTGCTGTTGGAAGGTGGCAAAGGAACTGACAAGTTAGTAATGCTACTCACACGCATTCGCATTCCAGTTCAGGCCAGTTTTATTTGTGCCACTCTGTACAATCTATTGGGATCAGCAGCCTCTGACTGCAGATTGTGTTATGTGCTATATGATGAACTCACTCTTATGTGTTCTGTGGTGTCTCCCTTTACATTAGGGAAGTGCTGTGGTTACCTGCTTATGTCTGGATACAGGGAGTAACCTGAAACAGCCAGTTATTAAATCAATGTTGACAATGATCAGACGGAAGAGAGAGGATGGCACCCAGCACTGGTAAAATAGCCTATTCCACCACAATAATGGGGCCCAATAGATTTAATATCCCCAACCATTAGTGGTATCACCATCAATATTGTCACAGTCCCTCATGCCCTGACACATTAGAGGGAGGTCTGGAAACCAATCCCAAATGTTGGGTGCAGCACCGTTATTAGGACCTTCATGTCAACTCCTCTTTTCCTTTTGCAAACCAAAACAGTTTTTAATCATATCAAAAGTATTGTACATTAAAATTGTTCCAAATGTGCAAATCCATAACCACAATTTTGTGCAAAATTAATCTTGTAAGTATTTCAAGGTAGACACTATCTTCAGTATATGTACCTTACATAAGTACACATCATTGTCAAAAGAAAACTGTTAAAAAAAAAAAAAAAAAAAAAAACCATAATTAGAGTATGTGTAAGTGCTGACTTGTCATTTGCATAGGTTTGCAACTTTATTCAGTTTAGCACATTCACATTCAAACAGAAAAGTCTAATTTAAAAAACAAAAGAATACGTACTGCACAAGTGGCTCTATACAGTGCAACAACTGTTGAAGCATTGTCATACATTTAGTCTTTGCATCTCATAAGCACTGTCTGTAACTGTTTCAGTTCAGAATATTTTAGTTATTTATATGTTCTACCTGTCATATTTCTGACAGCTCACTAACGCGCAGAGGTAACCTATTTTCTAAGAAAAAAAAATGGCTACATACTAACAATTTATGTGACTGGCATTTACATTACTTGTAATCCAGATTTAAATTTAGTACCCAAGTCTCTTCAAAAGTCCCTCAAGGGAATAGGCTGCTTTTTCTACCTGCGCTGTTAACTCACAAGAATGAAGATAAAAACAGTTTCTTTTTGCAAGCATGCTTCACTCCATTCTGTGCAGAAATAATTTTAAGTAGTGAATAGAGGTCACCATTTTAATTCAGATATTGTCGACAGCATGCTACCAATTACACTGTCCAACCACATCTTGCTGACAGACACAAAGTGTCAACTTGTCACAGGGTCCCTTCATCACAGGGTGTTTCTCACTCACCCCCCCCCCCCCCCCCCCAACACTTTCCATTCCAAATTCTGCAAAGATCTCAACAGTTCTGTGATATTAGCAGCTCCGACAAAGTCAATATAGAGAGGAGCTTGACTTATCCACAGCTTTGTAGTTGTTGCTGTGAATGAAGTCTCTTACTCTATGCAAAGTACATGCGATGGGTTGATTGTATGTGACAGGTTAAACATTTCAGCGTACTGGGATTTGAACCTGGACCCTTGTCTTAGCCAAGCAGCATGCTACCAATTATGCCCTAACCTACATAATTTCTCCTGCAGGTCCTAGTCTTGCAACAGTATGGGAGTGTTGAAATGCACTTGACAAGCTGAAACTTTGAGTCAGTTGTGGAAGTTCAGTGTTATGGTCTCTGTGCTCAACTGAACTACAACCCCCACATTTCTTCCTATGGAAGTAGTATAATTATTCTTCTCAGCCTATGAATGTGGAAAAACTGATAGCTGCTCTTGCAGCTATGGGCACAGCCGTATTGCAAAGAATTCAGTGATGCTGGGTCATGAAAGTCTTACTTAGCGCACCTTCTCAAAAGGTAAGATATGTTTTGTGAAAGACATGCTCTGACTGTATGTGTATTTATGATATTGTAGCACATTGCTGACATATTATATGTAGCCACTAACAATGAATGTAGTGTGAATGAATGGTAGGCTTTGAATGAAATCATGGTAAACATCACCATTTTGATATGTTTTGATGTTATTTATGGTCAAAGAATTGAAATTTTAGTTAGCATTCTTCATGAATGTTTCTGACTTAACTCAACAGTCATTGTTATGACCACTACTAAAAATACGAGGCATGTTTTTTAAATAAGTACCGTTTTGCCACACTGCGGCCGCAGCGCTGCGGTCGGCATTCTGCGCATGCGCACTGGGTACCTACATCTGTTGTCTATGCACTGATGCCATTACAGTCTGATTCTTCCTTTTTTCTGTTGTGTACTGAGTGTTTAAGATGCCTCCCATAATCGTGAGTCCCACCGACTGTGAAGTACGAGCTGTTATAAGATTTCTTAGTGCTAATGGCCTAAAAGCGATCAATATTCATCATGAGATCTGTGCTGTTTACGTAGAAAACTTTATGAGTAATGGAATGGTAAGAAAGTGGGTGAGAGCATTTAAAGATGACCTCACAAATGTGCATGATGAACAACGGAGTGGGCATCCTTCGGTCGTTAATGAAAGTTTGGTGCAGGACGTGGACAATAAGGTGAGAAAAAACAGACGCTTTACGATTTCCTCCTTGTGGGATGACTTTTCTAATGTTTCTTGTACTGTTTTGTATGGCATTGTGACCGAGCGCTTGAATTACCGAAAATTGTGTGCACATTGGGTACTGAAAATGTTGATGGATGTGCACAAAACCAAACCTTTAGACAGTGCATTGACTTTCCTTGAGCGGTACCACACAATGATGATGATTTCTTAAGCCAAATTGTTACAGGCAATGAAACATGGGTGGCATACGTCACACCATAATCAAAGCGACAGTCCATAGAATGGCGGCATGCAGATTCACCCAGAAAAGTGAAGTTTAAGCAAACAATTTCTACCCGGAAAATCATGTGCACAGTTTTTTTGGGACAGAAAAGGAGTATTGCTTGTGGAATTTCTGCCTCGTAATGAGACAATCAATGCAGCAGCTTAATGTAAGACATTGCACAATCTGCAGCATTCAATTCAGAACAAAAGACGTGGCAAGTTGAGCAAGGGCATAGTTTTGCTGCAAGACAATGCCCGTCCGCATGTGGAGAATCAGACCAAAAATCTCACCAATTACATCTTTTTGATGGGAAACTCTAGATCAGGGCTGGCCAAACGCTGCACAGTGTGCAGACGTGCGGAAGTGCTGCACATGTGTGCATGCATGATACAGCGAGCGACAGCGACATCTGTTATTAGACATGTGTCCTAAATGAACGGCCGTGGCTCCATTTCCCTGTTTATGTGGTACAAGCAAGAGCACAACATACTCAGTCTCGTTTACCCCTGGTGACCGTAACCTTAACAGAGAAGTACTGAGAAATGGCAGGTACAGTGAAAGAGAAAAGGACAGGAGATCTATGTTCTCAGTCGTTTAAAAATGACTGGGAACTGCAATTCTTTTTTGTAGCCATTGGCGATGTCCTTAAGAAAATGGATGAGACACATCTACTCGATTTTACCGTACGTCAAAGTAACTGATACTTCTTGAACTCTTAGTTTCATGTGTTACATTTATGTGTGTTTTACTGTATGCTATACAATGTACCGTTTTCAATTTTCCAGAATGACAACTACACTAAATCTTCACTGCGAGCAAGTTTTAAAATCGCATTAAGAATTGCACAATCTGGGAAACCCTTTTCTGCAGGGGAGTTTGTGAAAGGGTGTCTGATTGATGCTGCAGAACTTGTGTGCCCCACGAATGTTAGCAGGTTTCAAGAAATCAGTCTTATCCAAACAAACAGTGACAAGACGTATCAGTGCTATGGCCGGCAGCTAATAAATAAGGCTAAAGACTTAGTTGCTTTCTCTGTTGCGTTCGATGAAGTAACAGATCTTACAGATACAGCCCAGGTTGTGATATATATACGTGGTGACGATAAAGCACTTTGTGTAACAGAGGACGTTCTGCACTTAGTACCTTTGAAAGGGACTACTATAGGTGCGGACTTACTCCAAGCTGTCGAGCAAGTGATTGATGGTGTCGGTATGGACTGGAATCGGTTAGTCTCAGTGACCACAGATGGAGCGCCATCAATGCAAGGCCACCAGAGACAACTCATAGCACGCATGTGCAAAACCTAGGGCGCACAGACGAGACACTGTATGGAATTCACTGCTTTCTGCATCGAGAGGCGCTTTGTGCAAAATCAGTAACGTTAGGAAACGTCATGCAAATTGTTGTGTGTACTATAAACTATCCGAAGACACATGGGCTTACGCATCGCCAGTTTCGGCGGTTCCCGGAGGAATTAGGAGCGGCGTACAGCGACATACCTTACTATACCGAAGTACGCTGGCTCAGTCGAGATAAAATGCTGAAAATATTTTTTGATTTACGTTTGGTCATAGTAACATTCTTACATGAGAAGGGAAAAAGTGACCCTATGTTGGAACACCCTTGTTGGATATCAGACCTTGCATTTCTCGTGGACATTATGCCTCACATGAACAGCCTGTATGTCAGTTTGCAAGGTGAAAATAATTTAATTTCTGACATGTTGGAAAAAGTAAATGCCTTTGAAAGGAAGCTTGCGCTTTGGGAGAGCCAGCTATTGACAGAAAACACTGCACATTTCCTGACTCTTGGACTGGTCCATGAAAGTGCTAGATTTCAAGAATACGTGTCAATAATTGTAAAAATTAAAGAACAATTTCGAGCACGATTTGCAGATGTTACGAGTTTGTCTCCTGTCATTCGCCTCTTTGCTCGACCATTCTCGTCGTCAGTTGAAGAGGCTCCGAATGATCTACAGATGGAACTGATCGACCTACATTACAATACAAGACTGAAGGACAAGTTCCTTGCAGTGCGAAGTACAAAAGAATTCTACGAAAATTTTTCACAACAAGAATTTCCACACCTGCACCGAGAAGCTGCGAGAGTTATGTCCGTGTTCGGGTCGACATCTACATCTACACCTACATCTACATCTACATCTACATGACTACTCTGCAATTCACATTTAAGTGCTTGGCAGAAGGTTCATCGAACCACAATCATACTATCTCTCTACCATTCCACTCCCGAACAGCGCACGGGAAAAACGAACACCTAAACCTTTCTGTTCGACCTCTAATTTCTCTTATTTTATTTTTATGATCATTCCTACCTATGTAGGTTGGGCTCAACAAAATATTTTCGCATTCGGAAGAGAAAGTTGGTGACTGAAATTTCGTAAATAGATCTCGCCGCGACGAAAAACGTCTTTGCTGTAATGACTTCCATCCCAATTCGCGTATCATATCTGCCACACTCTCTCCCCTATTACGTGATAATACAAAATGAGCTGTCCTTTTTTGCACCCTTTCGATGTCCTCCGTCAATCCCACCTGGTAAGGATCCCACACCGCGCAGCAATATTCTAACAGAGGACGAACGAGTGTAGTGTAAGCTGCCTCTTTAGTGGACTTGTTGCATCTTCTAAGTGTCCTGCCAATGAAATGCAACCTTTGGCTCGCCTTCCCCACAATATTATCTATGTGGTCTTTCCAACTGAAGTTGTTCGTAATTTTAACACCCAGGTACTTAGTTGAATTGACAGCCTTGAGAATTGTACTATTTATCGAGTAATCGAATTCCAACGGATTTCTTTTGGAACCCATGTGAATCACCTCACACTTTTCGTTATTTAGTGTCAACTGCCACCTGCCACACCATACAGCAATCTTTTCTAAATTGCTTTGCAACTGATACTGGTCTTCAGATGACCTTACTAGACGGTAAATTACAGCATCATCTACGAACAACCTAAGAGAACTGCTCAGATTGTCACCCAGGTCATTTATATAGATCAGGAACAGCAGAGGTCCCAGGACGCTTTCCTGGGGAACACCTGATATCACTTCAGTTTTACTCGATGATTTTCCGTCTATTACTACGAACTGTGACCTTTCTGACAGGAAATCACGAATCCAGTCGCACAACTGAGACAACACCCCATAGGCCCGCAGCTTGATTAGAAGTCGCTTGTGAGGAATGGTGTTAAAAGCTTTCCAGAAATCTAGAAATATGGAATCAACTTGAGATCACCTGTCGATAGTGGCCATTGCTTCGTGCGAATAAAGAGCTAGCTGCATTGCACAAGAACGATGTTTTCTGAAACCATGCTGATTACGTATCAATAGATCATTCCCTTCGAGGTGATTCATAATGTTTGAATACAGTATATGCTCCAAAACCCTACTGCAAACCGACGTCAATGATATAGGTCTGTAGTTAGATGGATTACTCCTACTACCCATCTTAAACACTGGTGCGACCTGCGCAATTTTCCAATCTGTAGGTACAGATCTATCGGTGAGCAAGTGGTTGTATATGATTCCTAAGTAGGGAGCTATTGTATCAGCTTAATCTGAAAGGAACCTAATCGGTATACAATCTGGACCTGAAGACTTGTCCGTATCAAGCGAGTTGAGATGCTTCGCAACCCCAAATGTATCTACATCTAAGAAACTCACGCTAGCAGCTGTTCATGTTTCAAATTCTGGAATATTCCATTCGTCTTCCCTGGTGAAGGAATTTCGGAAAACTGCGTTCAATAACTCCACTTTAGCGGCACAGTCGTCGGTAACAGTACCATCGGCACTGTAACTGAGGGTACCGAGAATTAGTTATAGGAAACCTTGCATTAGTTTAATGTTATTCGAAATCATGAATAAGGTTCGTTGGAAGTCGCTAAGTGCTCTCTTTCTTAAATAGTAGATCAAAAACATTTTTCGTATTTACGTGCAGTCAGTCAAGCTGCCTTAATAAAAACCTATGGTTGTTAACTGTATTACTTGTTTTACTGGGTTAAACTGTTAAAACTAGACGTCTCAATGAGTAGACTGTGACAGTATTTTAAATGTTTAATAAGCGAAATACCTTCCCATGGTTGACTTGCAAGCTGTGGAAAGAACCCTAGAATGCGCCGGTACAGAGTATCCCAGCAAGTGGATAAAGCGACATCTGTGCGTAGAAACATGCACTACATGGACGCTGACTGCTGCGGCGTGCACACTGTGACCCAGAAGTTGCACACGTGCAGGAGCACCGCACGCGTGCAGAATTTCTGGCCGGTCCTGCTCTAGATCATCCTCCGTACAGCCCCGATCCTGCACCAAGTGACTACCATCTGTTCCTGCACTTGCAGAAACACCTGGGCAGTCAGCGTCTTCAAGATGATGAAGTCAAAACAGTGGTGATGCAGTGGTTAACAAGTCAGGTGGCAGACTTCTATGAGGAGGGTATTAAAAAACTGGTACAACGTTATGACAGGTGCCTCAATATTGACGGAAATTATGTAGAAAAGTAGATTAAGGTACAGACTTTCATGTAAAAATAAAAGTATTGAGATATCGTAGCATGTCTTTCTTAATTTCAAAACGGTACTTACTTAAAAAACACACCTCGTATGTAGCTGTAGGATATCCATGGTTTAAGGAACATTGTAGACTACAGTATTATTGGGCATAAATAAATTAGCAAATAAAAACAGATATCGCATCACACAGAAGCAAACCCCAAACATCAAGAATTCCAACCAAAAATTCTACTCACTACACTAACTGGCCAGTGCTATGACAGTGAATGTAGATACTACTCATACAGCCATGTAATTACAGAACTGACACTGAGCACATCTTACATAATTGCTTTATTAGGTCACTAAAATCAACAGGTCACTTGTTAAACATTACATTTGACAACATGTTTTGTGCATAGTCCATCATCAAAACACCTGGCAAATGAAACACAATTGTATACATGAAATTAAGAGTAAAATATTTAAAAACATTCACAACTAAGTTTACATACCACATAAAATGTCTTAATACATAGTATTGTACTAGAAAATTACGTTCTCGACTCCAGTGCTCAACTGATGGGATATTGCCATTTCCAAAGGTGACCACCAATGCCTGCCACAAGGTGGCATAGTTGTACAGGTACAATGACATTGAAAGTATTCATTAAAAATAGAGAAACAAATTAATATTAAAAATAGTATCAGAAAAAATGTAAAGATAATATAGGAAAATGCCTATAAAAATTAAAAACAATAGTAAATAAACAAAAGGACATCAAAGAATCATTTAAAGTCATCAGGGCTATGGGGAAAAATCAGTGTGAGTTTTTTGTGGATGCAAAAACCTACTCATCCCTACTCTTTTCAAATGTTTATGCAGTTTTGTCACAACATGGGCCATAGCACAACATGGCTACGTGTTTAAACTTGTCACTGGCTATTGAGGCTTGACACTACTTCTATTAAGTATGTTCACTCCCATCTTCTGGATATGTTTTTCTTCAATCCATTGGCTATCCTCACTTGAACAATTATATCAATTTCTTTATTAGTAGCTTCCATAGTAAGTCACAATTTAGATAAACCTTAACATGAAATAAAAATATGTGCTCTTACGAATGGTATGCTGGTATGAATCTTCACCAATAATTACGTTATTGGCTGCAAATTTATGGAAAAGTCAACACCAGTTTAGATTGTTCCCTTATAATCCACAGACTGAGATAATTCAAGCATCCTTCCTCCTCAATTACTCATACATTTGATTAAGGATATATGCAAGTCCTTCAATCTCTTCCTTATTGCCACAGTAAAGGATGAAAATTTGATCAACATATCCACAATTCATAGTAAGGTTTTTCTAACTTTTTTGTGGCACTCATAAAACTTATTCTCAGGGCCATTTACAAATTGATAAAGATACCTATCAGAATGTCTGAGAGGCTACAGCCCATAGTTAAACCACCATTCTGGTGATAAATCTTGCCATTTAACTGTGCAGGAGACCAGGAGCAGAATGAGCGTGTTGGAAGGGAGGCCAGCTTGAAATGAAAGAGAGAATCAAAACAAACTTTTGATTGTATTCTGACAGTGTAGTGCACATGGGGTCTCACTGTGGGGGCAGAGGTGAAGGATAGCTGTTTTTCTAGGAGTTGGGCCATAATAAAGGAACAGGGAGCTGGCAGTTCATATGTTGGTATCTGGTGCTGATGAGCAGAGAGACAGAGCTAGACAGAACCAGCTGTCTGCTCCCTGTGGCAGCTAGATCACAATGGAGAGTCTCCTCTGAATGACATATGGATTACAGATAGCGAATCAACTACTGTGCCCCAGGACCCTCCAATGACTGAACACGTGACCCACCTCTACACTACCTTTTGACTGAAGAGTGACATGGAACCACCAGTTTATTCAGAAGAGACAACAAAAAAGTGACATGATGTTGGATTCAGCAACTTAAAATCAGCTCTCTCCTGAAAGGCAGGTAGGCTTGAATGCAGGCACAGACTGAAAGCTACTCAGAGAGTGAAGTCTTAGCTAAGATTGTTTAAACAAGTTTTTTCTTAAACTAAATCCTAACTATTCCTGGGCTGGCAAGGTCATCTTGCACAGAACTTAAGACAGGGTCAGCTGCATAAGCTCAATAAATTCCGAAGTCTCAACCAAGATCGATTGTGTTTCTTCAGTAGGAATATTGGTACACAGGTTGGTTGTGTCAAATGATGTGAGAAAGCTCCCTCTGGTAGAACAACACTCCTTAGAAGGGCTGAAATTTCATAACTGTTTTGAACACTTTAAGACTGAAAGAATATAAGTCGACTTTAAATAATTTAATTTGGCATTGAAGCTTAGACTACTTTGGACTCACTGTACTAAGCCTTGTCTTACTTAACTCTGAATCAAACCAGAAATTAGAATCACTTATACATTTCATAAAGTCATTATTAAATTCATGCCTATTCCAGTTTTTTGGTGCATTTTAGTCTACAACACCTCCTATCCTGACACTGAAATATTTTAACTTTTAACCTACATACATGTGATTCATTACCTAACAAAACCACAGTGCGTGGCCCCTTCTATATTTTCATTATAGGCTTAATAATGTCAGCCTCTTTTAATGACATTTGTCAATGCATGAACTACTTAACAATTTTAGATGTTTCATTATTTTGTAGTTTTTGTTATCACAGTGGCACCATAAGTCAATAAATATATTCCTCGCCATACCTGATGTATCCTCTCTTCCCTCTTCCTATTTTGGTTTACCTGCATTGTTAAAGAACCTCAGGTGATTGCTTCTTTATCATGTTAGAATCAACAATTTTGCATGTTATTGGCTCTCATCTGTACTGGTCTGTGAGTGTCCCAATATGCTTCACCCTGTCACCCTTTCGCTATCAGCCCTCAAATCAAACATGTGAATTACTAATGTACTTTTGTTCATACATGTCTGACTATTGTTTTTAATTTTTCTTACAGAATTTGCACCTACTGTCTATCCACCTGGTGGCAGACATTGATAGTTTTTGAAATGGTTGCCAGACGTCATTTGAACATTGATGTTGAGAATGCAATTACATGACACAGCAGAGCAAACTTAACAGAGAGTGTTTTTAAATATTTTTACTCTTATTGGCATGCATATGTTGTGCTTGCACTTACATGGCAATTATGTTACATTTGGTAGATATGCTGTTGATTGGCTACTCCTGAAATACTGAGAGTTTGCATTATGGGTAACAGACATACTGTGTTACTTTATGTGTAAATTTAAGATTAGAGTGTAGGCAAATTTCTATTCTTTGATGTCAGTTTTCTATACAGACAAGCAAAAGTAAAATGCATTCCTGTCCACATGTAGCAGCAATATATTGTAACATAAAATGAGGCTGGCAGCTTAAGATATGTGCTTCAAAATGACTTAAGGTTTATATTGGCCAGTCACATAGATAATAAACAGAATATAGCTTGACTGCACCATGTTTTCATTCTCAAAATTTTCTATAAAACAATAGGCATGAAACAAAATTTTCTTAGACATTTTTGTACAGCTAGAATGCATTTTAAGGGCAATTCATATCCACGTAATTTAAATAAGCTGGAATTGAAAAAAGGCAGGGTATGTAGGGGGATTTGGGGGCAGGGGAGGGGGGGGGGGGGGGGAGGGAAGATCCAGAGAGAACAGGATATAAAGCAGCCAGTGAAATGTTGGGTATTTTCCTTACATATATAGTAGTTACACAATGACTGAGAATTATACATAGGTGAGGTAGTAAACAAGGCATGTACCTGTCGCGCACTTTATCCTGGCCCTTCTGTGGTCGGTGGAAGTTGACCCACTTTTTACCCATCCATAATGTTTATAGTTCCTGCCAACATTAGCTTCATGCAGCATTATTGTACACCATAAAAATAAGTAGCTATTGTGAATATAATGTTGATCCGTGAGCCGTGTTGCGCATAGTGATTGTTAATATTATTTACAAAAATGGGTGAAAACGCTGTAATTGATCATTTTAGTGACTCACCGTAAACAGTTATGTCACTTCTAACCTGCATTAACCTGTTACATATTCATTCCTTTTATAAGCTGTAAGCTGGCTGCTCTGGGACAAAGAGTCAAGACTTGCCTCAGCGGCGAATGTGCTACGAGCTGGTCAAAAGTATATGCTTCCAGTGTCCTCTGCTCAGGGGTGAGGTAAAAGTGTGCAGTCAGTAAGTATCTGCACATTTTAATGATGACACCTTACAATGCAAAAAAAGGGTACACAGGAGATATCCTGCAAACCCCAATTGGAGTATGTAGAAATGATATGGCACCCCCAGTGACAATATCTGTTGGAGCAGACAGTAGGCCAACAGAGAGTAGTTATGTATGTAAAGGAAGACTACAGAAGGACATTACAGAAATGGTTAGAAAAATCACACACAAAGATGAGTAAGAGCCAAACATGGGGGAATTTACCAAGTATATGTGGGTGAGGATGAATGGGAAGACATAGGACACAGGGTGTTCATTGATAAAGTTTTATGGGTAGTGAAGACCAGGAGTACAAAATAAAAGTGAAATCATGGAACAATAATGGAGGGAAATACTCTTATGTTGGGAAAGGTATAAAGGAATGGAACAACTTTAATGGTATATCCTTAGTCCATCCCAGAAAGCATTACAAAATTTAAACACTTCCTCCGACAGTGGCACAACAACCAAGAATATGAGCAACAGGAAAAGTATAAATTTCATTTCTCCTATTACTGTATAACGAAATAGAGATGTAAAGTAATTATGACACGACAAATTTTGTGTTACCATCTTGGCAACAGCCACATTTGTAAGCAAATAAAAATATCTACCTATCTAACAAGGGAACCTTCCCATCGCACTCCCCTCAG
The DNA here is from genome assembly GCF_023898315.1 of Schistocerca nitens. NCBI lineage: Eukaryota > Metazoa > Arthropoda > Insecta > Orthoptera > Acrididae > Schistocerca > Schistocerca nitens. The sequence goes on along the minus strand of NC_064615.1, from coordinate 554,317,115 downwards.
ATTTACTTATAAGTTGGCACAGTGAATAGCCTTGGAAAACTGAACACAGATCAATCGAGAAAACAGGAAGAAGTTGTGTGGAACTATGAAAAAAATTAGTAAAATATACAAACTGAGTAGTCCATGTGCAAGATAGACAACATCAAGTAGAATATGAGCTCACGAGCACCGTGGTCCCATGGTTAGCGTGAGTAGCTGCGGAACGAGAGGGCGTTGGTTCAAGTCTTCCCTCGACTAAAAATTTTACTTTCTTTATTTTCGCAAAGTTATGATCTGTCCGTTCGTTCATTGACATCTCTGTTCACTGTAATAAGTTTAGTGTCTGTGTTTTGCGACCGCACCGCAAAACCGTGTGATTAGTAGACAAAAGGACGTGCCTCTCCAATGGGAACCGAAAACATTTGATCGCAAGGTCATAGGTCAACCGATTCCTCCACAGGAAAACACATCTGATATATTCTATACGACAGTGGTGACGGCATGTGCGTCACATGACAGGAATATGTTGACCCACCTAACTTGTAAACTTAGCGAATGGGTAAAAAGATTCTTCTACCTCGCCCGATTTAGGTTTTCTTGTGGATGTGATAATCACTCCCAAAAAAGTGATGAAAACATAAGAGTTTGTCACATAAACTGAAAATAAAAAATTAAACTTTTCACTCGAGGGAAGACTTGAACCTAGGACCTCTCGTTCCGTGGCTGCTCTCGCTAACCACGGGACCACGGCGCTACTTGACTGCTATTGTCCTTGATGTTGCCTATCTTCACATGGACTACTCAGTTTGTATATTTTACTAATTTTTTTCATAGTTCCACACAACTTCTTCCGGTTTTCTCGATTGATCTGTGTTTTGGTTTTCAAGGCCTATCCACTGTGCCAACTTATAACTAAATCTGAGAGGGGTGCGATGGGGAGGTTCCCTTGTAAGTAAATGAAATGACTGGTTCTGGTGCTGCAGTCCAGAACCGCGGGACCGCTACGGTCGCAGGTTCGAATCCTGCCTCGGGCATGGGTGTGTGTGATGTCCTTAGGTTAGTTAGGTTTAAGTAGTTCTAAGTTCTAAGGGACTTATGACCTAAGATGTTGAGTCCCATAGTGCTCAGAGCCATTTGAAATGAAATGACTGTTCCTACGATCTCTCCAAGTAATTCAGTGCTGATTATCTTCTCTGCAGGTTAGTATGATGGAGGACAGAAAAGTGGTAGTCAAGACCAGACACTTGATTGAAGAGGAAAAAAAGTAAAAATGCTTGATCCTATTCTGGGTTAGTAAATTACCTCCTGTTTCAGCTGGTGGAATTGGTATGAGTCGGCCAGGTGGTTTCTGACGAACTGCCTTTCTCGTCTGGGAGTCTTGACAGTGTGACACATAGTGACGGACACTACTAAATAACCTGGCCAGAAAAATCTCTTGTGGATCCTATTGTATGTCTTAATACACTACTGGCCATTAAAATTGCTACACCACGAAGAAATGCAGGTGATAAACGGGTATTCACTGGACAAATATATTATACTAGAACTGACATGTGATTACATTTTCATGCAATTTGGGTGCATAGATCCTGAGAAATCAGTACCCAGAACAACCACCTCTGGCCATAATAACGGCCTTGATACGCCTGGGCATTGAGTCAAACAGAGCTAGGATGGCATCTACAGGTACAGCTGCCCAAGCAGCTTCAACACGATACCACAGTTCATAAAGAGTAGTGACTGGCGTATTGTGATGAACCAGTTGCTCGGCCACCATTGAAGAGATGTTTTCAATTGGTGAGAGATCTGGAGAATGTGCTGGCCAGAGCAGCAGTCGAACATTTTCTGTATCCAGAAACGGCTGTTCAGGACCTGCAACATGCGGTCATCGATTATCCAGCTGAAATGTAGGGTTTCTCAGGGATTGAATAAAGGGTAGAGCCACGAGTCGTAACACATCTGAAATGTAACGTCCACTGTTCAAAGTGCCGTCAATGCGAACAAGAGGTGACCAAGATGTGTAACCAATGGTAACCCATACAATCACGCCGGGTGATACGCCAGTATGGCAATGACAAATACACGCTTCCAATGTGCGTTCACCGTGATGTCGCCAAAACACAGATGTGACTATCATGATGCTGTAAACAGAAGATGGATTCATCCGAAAAAATGACATTTTGCCATTCGTGCACCCAGGTTCGTCGTTGAGTACACCATCGTAGGCGCTCCTGCCTTTGATGCAGTGTCAAGGCTAACCACAGCCATGGTCTCCGAGCTGATAGAACTAGATTCTAACATTTTACATAAAAACCTTAACATGTCGTTAGTGGTATTTCCTTATTATCTTCCACTCATTGTAATGAAAATTGTGAGTGTGTCTTTTTGAATATCGAGTGCTGTGATAAACATAATTTGTATATCATCACCAGTTTAACACTGCAGTTACATTAGTGCATTCTATAAATTTTGGCAGTAGTATCCTCACTCAGAAAATGGTTCTCACTAATTTCAGTTTACACCTACATGCATAAAGGTGTACATTTGTGAAATTTCTGAGGTGTGTAAGTCTCATGCCAAATGTATCTTATACAAAATCAATGGTTCTAAGCTGCAGTTGTGCATACTACAAATTTTGGCACAAATATACAGGGCTTTTACAAATGATTGAAGCGATTTCATAAATTCACTGTAGCTCCATTCATTGACATATGGTCACGACACACTACAGATACATAGAAAAACTCAAAGTTTTTGTTCGGCTGAGGCCGCACTTCAGGTTTCTGCCGCCAGAGCGCTCAAGAGCGCAGTGAGACAAAATGGCGACAGGAGCCGAGAAAGCGTATGTCGTGCTTGAAATGCACTCACATCAGTCAGTCATAACAGTGCAACAACACTTCAGGGCGAAGTTCAACAAAGATCCACCAACTGCTAACTCCATTCGGCGGTGGTATGCACAGTTTAAAGCTTCTGGATGCCTCTGTAAGGGGAAATCAACGGGTCAGCCTGCAGTGAGCGAAGAAACGATTGAACGCATGCGGGCAAGTTTCACGCATAGCCCGCGGAAGTCGACAAATAAAGCAAGCAGGCAGCTAAACGTACCACAGCCGATGGTTTGGAAAATCTTACGGAAAAGGCTAAAGCAGAAGCCTTACTGTTTACAATTGCTACAAGCCATGACACCCGATGACAAAGTCAAACGCTTTGAATTTTCGGCGCGGTTGCAACAGCTCATGCAAGAGGATGCGTTCAGTGCGAAACTTGTTTTCAGTGATGAAGCAACATTTTTTCTTAATGTTGAAGTGAACAGACACAATGTGCGAATCTGGGCGGTAGAGAATCCTCACACATTCGTGCAGCAAATTCGAAATTCAGCAAAAGTTAACGTGTTTTGTGCAATCTCATGGTTTAAAGTTTACGGCCACTTTTTCTTCTGCAAAAAAAATGTTACAGGACACGTGTATCTGGACATGCTGGAAAATTGGCTCATGCCACAACTGGAGACTGACAGCGCCGACTTCATCTTTCAACAGGATGGTGCTCCACCGCACTTCCATTGTGATGTTCGGCATTTCTTAAACAGGAGATTGGAAAACCGATGGATCGGTCGTGGTGGAGATCATGATCAGCAATTCATGTCATGGCCTCCATGCTCTCCCGACTTAACCCCATGCGATTTCTTTCTGTGGGGTTATGTGAAAGATTCAGTGTTTAAACCTCCTCTACCAAGAAACATGCCAGAACTGCGAGCTCGCATCAACGATGCTTTCGAACTCATTGATGGGGACATGCTGCGTCGAGTGTGAGAGGAACTTGATTATCGGCTTGATGTCTGCCGAATCACTAAAGGGGCACATATTGAACATTTGTGAATACCTAAAAAAACTTTTTGAGTTTTTGTATGTGTGTGCAAAGCATTGTGAAAATATCAAATAATAAAGTTATTGTAGAGCTGTGAAATCGCTTCAATCATTTGTAATAACCCTGTGTGGTTTGGAAAACTTTTCCCCTTACATGCAGTGCAGGCAAATACTTATTGTAATACTTCCACCTTTTTCTGTTTGTTGACATGTGTATTCTGTGGAAGTGGTTGAAAGTTTATCATCACAATGTGAACAGTTTACAAGGTCTTCTGCTGTGGCATAATAGTGTGTTCTGCACAGTTGTAACAATCACATACTGTTCACTTACCTTCCCCCTTCAAAAGCATTTTATGTTACTTGAATTTGTCAAAAATTTCCAGTTTTTTTCATGTTTGATAGTCATCACAATCTCAGGCAAGGGAAAGGGTGGAGTACTTTGAGACTCAAAGTCTCAAGTAGTTTCATGGAATCAGTAAATTTTATTCCATAGTTTGCTCTTGACATAACAGGAATTGCTTCATTGGTGTTGTTAAAGGGAACTGGTAATCTTTGTAGCATGATATATCCAGAAATTACAAGGGAATCAGTAAGTTTTGTTCAATGTTATTTGTTTCCTGTTTAGAGAAAACTTGTCCAAGGCACAATGCAGCACCACTGTGAATACTGTTCTCAGGCACAGTATTAGTTAGTTGCACTTCATAATCAGCTGAAATCTCCTAGTTGGTTGGAAGCTGCTGTGAGTGAGTGAGTGTGATTGAGTACATTACTGAAAGATTTGTACCAAAGCTACTGCAAGGCACTTCAAGTACTATCCTCCTTTGGATACCATCTATTCTCCAGGAAATGCAGGACCTACACAAACATGTCCACTTGATTGTGAGTGGCAAGTCTAGTGGTCCAGTATAAGGGAGCGAGGGACTACAGAGAGCTCACAAACTACAATCATCCCTCTAACTGGTAAGTATGAGATGTTGTTTTCCAAAGAAACAGAAACTCAGTTAGTGTGACATACAACAAGATGACATAAGCTTTGGGATAGCAATATGCACATATGCAGGTGGTGGTAATATCATGTACACAAGGTATATTAGGGCAGTGCAATGGTAGAGCTGGCATTTGTACTCAGGTGATTCATGTGAAGAGGTTTCTGACATGTTTATGGATACATGATGGGAATTAACAGACTGAATGTGGAATGGCAGTTGGAGGTAGATGCACGAGACATTCCAGTTTTGAAACTGTTCGGGAATTCAGTATTCCTAAATCCATAGTGTGCCGAGAATAGCAAATTTCACGCATTGCTTCTCAACATGAAAAGTGCAGTGGCCAACAGATGTGTTTACTTGGAATGGACTGGGTCCTCTGGTCCATCTGAACCAATCATTGACTGGGAATGGTTATTTTTGGCTACTTGGAGACCATTTGTAACCATTCTTGGACTTCATAGTACCAAACAACAATGGAATTTTTACGGATGACAATGCGCCTTGTCACCAGGCCACAACTGTTTGCAATTGGTTTGAAGAACATTCTGCAAAATTAAAGTGAATTATTTGTCCACCCAGATCACCTAACATGAATCCCATAGAACATCTGTGAGACATAATCAAGAGGTCAATTTGTGCGCTTTTGCAAATGCAGACAGCTACAGCAGCAGCATGGCTCAATATTCACGGCTTCCCACGACTTGTTGAGTCCACGTCACACAATGTTGCTGCACTACCTGGGCAAAATGAGGTCTGACTCAGTATTGGGACGTATCACACAGCTTTTGTCACATCTGTGTTTGCCTCCTGTTGAAAAGCCTGCTGTGTACCTTGTCAGAAGGAACCAAGCAAAAGCACTGTTAATCACCAGTCATAGGAGAATCACATTTATGGTGAAGAGTGGTATATTAAAAGAAATGACAGTAGAGGATGAGAAGAATTACTTTTTGCACCCAGTGAGTATGCCTGGGAGGGGCCTCACTCAAGAACTGAAGAATCTGCTCATGCAGCTACTGAGGGGAGAGTGGGCATACACTTATGACTGGTTCCTTCTGCTGACAACCAGATTCACTTCCAGGTCTAACTGAAAACTTTAAAGAAAACGCTAGCTTGCTAATATGCCTGTTCCCTAGCAATACGTTCATCATTGTAGGAGGCTTTAATTATCTATCATTCAAATGACATAATTACTGTTTTGTTGTGGTGAGTGTCAAGAGACTTCTAAGTGCATCATCTGAAAACTATCAAGAACAGATAGCTGGGAAGCAGCATACCCAATCTTTTTGAGGAAGTTCACACAGAAACTGGTATCAGTGACCATGAGGCATTTGTAGGGACACCGATTACCAAAGTACAATGGGTGGAGGTTACACTCAACAACCGAGCTAGGTTAACAGTTGGCTCCTTTTACCGAAGTCCCGACTCAGCAGCATTAGTGGCAGAACAACTGAGAGAAAATTTGGAATACATTTCACATAAATTTTCTCAGCATGTTATAGTCTTAGGTGGAGATTTCAATTTACCCGATATAGACTGGGACACTCAAATGTTCAGGACGGGTGGTAGGGACAGAGCATCGAGTGACATTATACTGAGTGCACTATCCGAAAATTACCTTGAGCAATTAAACAGAGAACCACCTCGTGGAGATAACATCTTGGACCTACTGATAACAAACAGACCCAAACTTTTCGACTCTGTAAGTGCAGAACAGGGAATCAGTGATCACAAGGCCATTGCAGCATCCCTGAATATGGAAATTAATAGGAATATAAAAAAAGGGAGGAAGGTTTATCTGTTTAGCAAGAGTAATAGAAGGCAGATTTCAGACTACCTAACAGATCAAAATGAAAATTTCTGTTCCGACACTGACAATGTTGAGTGTTTATGGAAAAAGTTCAAGGCAATCATAAAATGCGTTTTAGACAGGTACGTGCCGAGTAAAACTGTGAGGGATGGGAAAAACCCAACGTGGTTCAACAACAAAGTTAGGAAACTACTGCGAAAGCAAAGAGAGCTTCACTCCAAGTGTAAACACAGCCAAAACCTCTCAGACAAACAGAAGCTAAACAATGTCAAAGTTAGCGTAAGGAGGGCTATGCGTGAAGCGTTCAGTGAATTCGAAAGTAAAATTCTATGTACCGACTTGACAGAAAATCCTAGAAAGTTCTGGTCTTATGTTAAATCAGTAAGTGGCTCGAAACAGCATATCCAGACACTCCAGGATGATGATGGCATTGAAACAGAGGATGACACGCGTAAAGCTGAAATACTAAACACCTTTTTCCAAAGCTGTTTCACAGAGGAAGACCGCACTGCAGTTCCTTCTCTAAATCCTTGCACAAACGAAAAAATGGCTGACATCGAAATAAGTGTCCAAGGAATAGAAAAGCAACTGGAATCACTCAACAGAGGAAAGTCCACTCGACCTGACGGGATACCAATTCGATTCTACACAGATTACGCGAAAGAACTTGCCCCCCTTCTAACAGCCGTGTACCGCAAGTCTCTAGAGGAATGGAATGTTCCAAATGATTGGAAAAGAGCACAGGTGGTCCCAGTCTTCAAGAAGGGTTGACGAGCAGATGCGCAAAACTATAGACCTATATCTCTGACGTCGATCTGTTGTAGAATTTTAGAACATGTTTTTTGCTCGCGTATCATGTCGTTTTTGGAAACCCAGAATCTACTCTGTAGGAATCAACATGGATTCCACAAACAGCGATCGTGTGAGACCCAACTCGCTTTATTTGTTCATGAGACCCAGAAAATATTAGATACAGGCTTCCAGGTAGATGCTATTTTCCTTGACTTCCGGAAGGCGTTCGATACAGTTCCGCACTGTCGCCTGATAAACAAAGTAAGAGCCTACGGAATATCAGACCAGCTGTGTGGCTGGATTGAAGAGTTTTTAGCAAACAGAACACAGCATGTTGTTATCAATGGAGAGACGTCTACAGACGTTAAGGTAACCTCTGGCGTGCCACAGGGGAGTGTTATGGGACCATTGCTTTTCACAATATATATAAATGACCTAGTAGATAGTGTCGGAAGTTGCATGTAGCTTTTTGCGGATGATACTGTAGTATACAGAGAAGTTGCAGCATTAGAAAACTGTAGCAAAATGCAGGAAGATCTTCAGCGGACAGGCACTTGGTGCAGGGAGTGGCAACTGACCCTTAAAATAGACAAATGTAATGTATTACGAATGCATAGAAAGAAGGATCCTTTATTGTATGATTATATGATAGCAGAACAAACACTGGTAGCAGTTACTTCTGTAAAATATCTGGGAGTATGCATGCGGAACGATTTGAAGTGGAATGATCATATAAAATTAATTGTTGGTAAGGCGGGTGCCAGGTTGAGATTCATTGGGAGAGTCCTTAGAAAATGTAGTCCATCAACAAAGGAGGTGGCTTACAAAACACTCCTTTGACCTATACTTGAGTATTGCTCATCAGTGTGGGATCTGTACCAGATCGGGTTGACGGAGGAGATAGAGAAAATCCAAAGAAGAGCGGCGCGTTTCGTCACAGGGTTATTTGGTAACCGTGATAGCGTTACGGAGATGTTCAGCAAACTCAAGTGGCAGACTCTGCAAGAGAGGCGCTCTGCATCGCGGTGTAGCTTGCTTGCCAGATTTCGAGAGGGTGTGTTTCTGGATGAGGTATCGAATATATTGCTTCCCCCTACTTATACCTCCCGAGGAGATCACGAATGTAAAATTAGAGAGATTAGAGCGCGCACGGAGGCTTTCAGACAGTCATTCTTCCCGCGAACCATACGCGACTGGAACAGAAAAGGGAGATAATGACAGTGGCACGTAAAGTGCCCTCCGCCACACACCGTTGGGTGGCTTGCGGAGTATAAATGTAGATGTAGATGTATGTAGGAAGATTTATATGCTCATTAAACTAGATAAAAAGGCAGCAGTGTAATATCTCAAGCAGGAGATAGCTCTGGGCAGCAGCATTTATGGGACCTGTGGCTTAAACAGTTACACCACAGCATCATCAGCAAACTGCTGCAGATTGCTCTTACACAGTCTGTCAGATCATTTATGAACATAGAGAATAATAGCAGTCCTATCACACTTCCATGGGACAAGCCTGATGATACGCTTGTCTCTGATGAACACCCACAATCAAGGACAACATACTGGGCTCTGTTACTTAAGAAGTCTTCGAGCCTCTCACGTATCTGAGAACCTACTCCAGATGCTAGTATCTTCACTAACAATCCGCAATGGGGCACCATGTCGAATGCTTTTGAGAAATCTAGGAATAAGGAATTGGCCTGTTATCCATCATCCATAGTTCATAGGATATCATGCAAGAAAGGGCAAACCTAGTTTCACTTGAGTGATGCTTTCTAAACCCATGCTGATTTGTTGGCAAAAGTAAATCACAAGGCTGTGGAGGGGCTATAGGTAGAGATATGCCAAAGGAAATGCATTTGGTTGTCAAACATCAATGACTACCACAACAGGATCTTATCTAAGGAACTCTCACAAAATCCAAAGAAATTCTGGTCACATCTAAAGCCATTCAGTGGCACCAAAACTAGTGACCACACACTCATGTATGTCACAGAAACTGTAATTCAGTAGAGCAAAATCATAAATACTGAACTCCATTTTGAAATGTTCCTTTATAAAGGGGGATCAAGGAGTACTGCTGTACTTTAATTCTTATAGTAGTGAATAAGATATTGCTGTCAATGGCATTGACACAAAGCTTAAAATGTTAAAATTGAGCAACATCCCAAGGTACAATGGAATCACACTGTAAGATTTTGTGGCTGACTTAGTGTCTTTCTTGACCACAATATAGCACAGACTTTTCCACAAAAAATTGTATTCGAGAGCTGTAAAAAAAGCAAAGGTCACACAGACACACCTGACATAGAATCTTAGAACATATCATACGCTCAAATGTAATGAGGTATCCCAAACACAGTTTTCTCCTCCATGGTAGCAGCATGGATTCCAAAAACATTAGTCAGATGAAACCCAACTTCTGCCTTCCTCACATGAGACTCTGAAAGCCATGGACCAATAAAATCAGGCATATGCAGTATTTCTTGACATCTGAAATGTATTTGGCTCAGAATCACACCATAACAATGTATCTACAAAATTCGTCATTCAGAGATACCTGCTTCACCACTGTCTTAATGTTACATCTGGGAAACTTGAAACAATGTAAACACAATAAGTATCATGACGTATCACAATTATCTGCAACATGAACTTTGGTGGTAACAATGAGAGCATGTATTATTATTATTATTATTAACAAAAAATTATTGTGTGTGGCATCAAATGAAGCTTGCAACTGAACTGAGGCTTTCTTGGTAGGGAGGATACAGAATGTTGTCTTGGGTAGGCAGTTATACACAGATGAAGAAGTAACTTCATGCATACCACAGGGAAGTGTGTTAAAACACTTGCTTTTCATGTTGCATATTATTAGCTGGCAGACAATATTAATACTTGTTGTTGTTGTTGTTGTTGTTGTTGTTATCATCATATATAGTCCAAAATTGGTTTGATGTAGCTCTCCATTCTAATCTGTCCTGTCCAGTCCTCCCCCTCTCTACATAACAGCTACAAACAATAGAATTCTCTGCAGCTCCTAGTTCTCTCCATTACCAGGATGTGTCTATCAACTGATCCCTACTTTTAGTACAGTTTTTCCATAAATTCTTTCCTCCCCAATTTAATTCAGTATTTCTGCATTAGTTATCTGACCTAAACATCCAATCCATAGCATTCTTCTTGACGTGGGAGACTATGTTTTGCATTTTATGAAGTATACATCTTTAAATTTTTCAACATTTAAAGGAAGTTGAAAATCTTTCACCACTTTGAAATTTTGTCAAGATCTAACTGAATATTTATGAAGTGGTAATTTCAGCTTGGAATATCAACATTATTAGGAAAAGAATAGATTGCTGCTTACAGTAAAGATGACCCACTGAGTTACAGACAGTCAGAATAAAAATACTATTACACATTAATAGCTTTCAGCCAAGCATTCTTCAGCAAGGAAAACACACGTACATTCACCCAAGCAAGCACACCTCATGCACACATTACTGCCACCACTGGCAGCTCCAGCCGGAATCTGACTGTCATTTGAATAGATGTCTGAAGAGGGTTAGGGAAGGGGGGGGGGGGGGGGGGGGTGGCAGGGTATGTGTGGGCAGGGGAAAGAGTGCTGCCTGGGGGTGTGTGTGTGCAGGGACTAGAGAGTGCCAGGTGCAGCATCAAGTGATGGGGTGCCAGCTACAAGAAGAGTGCCCTTTTCATCATCCAGTACCACCCCAGACTGGACCAACTGAACCACATCCTTCATCAGGGCTTTGGCTGTGTATCATCATGGCCTGAATGAGGGACATTGTATCCAAAATCCTTCCCAACCCTCCTAAAGTAGTGTTCCATTGGCCACCCAACTTCCACAATTTCCTAGTCCATCCTATGACACTCCCAACACTAACCCCTTGCAATAAGGATTATATCACTTAGAAAGAACCAGGTGCAAGACCTGTCCAATACCACCCCCCCCCCCCCCCCCCACACACACACAGTTCCTATTCCAGTCATGTCACTTATCTTACCCCATCAAAAGCTAGGCCGCCTGTAAAGCAGCCATGTTTTATACCAGCTCCACTGAAATCATTGCACAGCTTTCTATATCAGTATAACTACAAATCACCTGTCCATCAGGATGAACAGCCACCACCAAACTGTGGCCAAGAGCAAAGTAGACCATCCTGTGGAACAACATGCAGCTGAACATAATGTGCTTCAGTTCAACTGCTGCTTCACACAACTGTACCCTCTGGATTCTGTCCTCTAACACAAGCTTTTCTGAACTGTACAGATCAGAGTTATCTTTGCAACACATTCTCCACTCCTGAAATTACCCTGACCTCAACCTACGATAACCCAATGTCCCCACATTCTCCACCCAACACAGTTTCCACCCCCTCATCCTATCACCTCCTCCTCTTTCACATTTTCTCACTCTCTTTGTGTGCCACTCCCTGTCAGTGCACCCATCCATCCTTTCCCCTTCCCTGCTTCTCTCCTTTTCCACCCCACCAATGTCCTGCTATCCCACCACCTTCCCCACTCCACACCAGAATGCTATTCACGTGACAGTTGCATTCCGGTCCAAGCTGCCGTTAGTAATGGTCATGCGTGCATGAGGTCTGTTTGCTTGTGTGACTGTATGTCTTTTTTTTGCTGAAAAAGGCTATCAATGTGTAACAGTCTTTTCATTGTGTCCATCTGCTACTCAACATGTCATCTTTACAGTGAGTAGCAATCTATCCTTTTCCTAACACTGTTGAATGTTTATACAGCATTTATCCAAAAGTACTTCATTATGGATAACAACATCATCTGCATAAAGTCTGAGTCTCTGATATTAATAGTAAGCTCACACTTATTTCAGATGATGCCACGCATGTAGCTTAACTAAGAGAACACACACACACACACACACACACACACACACACACACACAACATACGATCTGGAATGAAGTACTATCTGAAAGTAGCAGCTCAAATATTCCATCAGATTTTGACAAACTTCCAAAGTGACACAAAGACTGGCAACTTACCTTAAATGTTGAGGAGTATAAAACTGTGCCCTTCTCAAAATACAAAAATGTAGTATCCTATAACTACAGTATCAGTTACTCATAACTCGAATCAGTAAACTCATTCAAATACATGAATGTAGCAATTTGTGGGGATATAAAATGAAGTGATCACATAGACTCACTTGTAGGTAAAGCAGGTTGTAGACTTTGCTTCATTTGTAGGATAATGGGAAAATGAAATTAATCTACAAAGAGGATTGCATACAATACAGTTGCACAATCCATCATAAAATACTGCTCAAGTACGTGGGACCCCTGCCTAATAGGATTAACAGATGACTCTGAACATACATGAAGACAGTACACTTGAATGGACACAGGTTTGTTTGACCCATGGGAGAGTGTCACAGAAATTCTGGATATCTGATTTGTCAAATGCTTGGAGATAGAAATCGACCATCCTACAAAAGCCTACTTACAAATCTAGGAATATTACAGCTGCTTATGTATTACTCCCATAGGACCTGCAAAGTCAAGATTAGACTAATCACAGTCAGCACAGACACATTTAAGCAGTCACTCTTCAGTGGACATAAAAAACACACGCAACCCAACAGCAGTGTTTCCTATGTGAGAAAAAATGCACTGACAAATTACAGTTAGAACATTTCTCCCATCAGTGAATTATATTAAATGTGTGTTATTCAAGTCTGGTCATAACATGTAATTCTGGCAAGCATGCTTGTAAATTTACAAAACTTTTCTAAAGTTAATTTCAGTCATTTCAGTACTATACTCTATAAATATTTGGCTGTCCTTTATGGAGATTTGTTGACAGTACTCCATAATATTAAAGAAGTTGCTAAATCAGATTGATAATCAGCACTGACCAGCGTGAGTTATACCTTACAACTTTGGTTAAGTGACTTGTAAAAATTAAATTTTAAGAAAAATGCTTGCCACAAACCTAAACGTAGTGGTAACTGTAGTAAACATCTGTTTGTACATCTGCCATGTGAACTTTCTTCGAAATGTTAGAGACATGCAGTGTCTTGTGATCAACTGTGATGATGACTTTTTCCTGTAATATGTGATACAGCAAGATAGGCAGGTATCATAATGGTAAAACATTGGATTTGCATCCAAGAGGCATCATGTTCAAATTCACTGAAGAGCCACAGAAATTGGTACACCTGCCTAATATAGTGTAGGGCCCACACGAGCACAAAGAAGCACTGCAGCACAATGTAGCATTGCCTCAACTAATATGGGAAGTAGTGCTGGAGGGAATTGACACCACAAATCCTGCAGGACTGTCCACAAATGCATAAGGGTATGAGGGGGTGGAGATCTCTTCTGAACAGCACGTTGCCAGGCATCCCAGATATGCTTTATAATGTTCACGTCTGGGGAGTTTCATGGCCAGTGGAAGTGTTTAAACTAAGAAGAGTGTTCCTGGAGCCACTCTGTAGCAATCCAGGACCTGTGGGGTGAGCACTGTCCTGCTGGAATAGCCCAAGTCTGTCAGAATGCACAATGGACATCAATGGTCAGGTGATCAGACAGGATGCTTACATACATGTCACCTGTCAGATTCTTATCTAGACGTATTAGGGGTCCCAAATCACTCAAACTGCACATGCTCCAAACCATTACAGAGCCTCCACCACATTGAACAGTTTGCTGCTGACATGCAGAGTTCATGGATTCACGAGGTTGTCTCCATACCCATTCACGTCCATCTGCTTGAAATAACTTGAAACGAGGCTCGTCCAACCAGGCAACATGTTTCGAGTCATCAACAGTTCAATGTTAGAGTTGACGTGCCCAGGTGAGACATAAAGCTTTGTGCCATTAAGTCATCAAAGGTACATGAGTGGTCTCCGGCTCCGAAAGTCCAGTGAGAGGTCCCTGCTTGGACCCTCTCATAGAAATAAACTCAGTTTGAAAAGAAAATGTAATGACAATCATAAAAGTAAACTCAGTTAGAACAGAAAATGTAATAGCAACCTCAAGGAAGGAAAAACAACGGTCACTTATTAATGTTACACCTTGTAAAGCCAGCATTTCCTGTGTAGTTCCCTAAATCAGTATCCTATGGTGTGTGTGTGTGTGTGTGTGTGTGTGTGTGTGTGTGTGTGTGTGTGTTTGTTTGTTTGTGTGTGTGTTTTTTTTTTCTCGTAGTTAAGCTACATGTGTGGCTTCATCACTAAAACAGACCCTAGTCAGCAGTTTGCTTAAGGAACCCTCTTAGTGTTCGAGTCTGAGAGGAGTTGGGCTGTGAGGTAAAATACAGCATTGTGCAGAAGAGACAAAGGCTGTGCTGGGCTGAATCCTGGTCACTCTGGGGAAATCAGCTATCTTGGAAGCGAGCAAAAGGGGGCTCACTAAGTGACGTGTAGCGGCTCATTAGAGATGCGGAGCTTTTGGCTAGACCTCTGCTAATTTAGAATTGTGGAATGCACCTTGGCTTGGAACTACATAACCAAGTGCAGATAGCATTTGACTGTGCTACATTACTTGTAACTTGTTGCACCATACTAGTCTTGATGCATGAAATAAAATCTGGTGTGCAGTAAATGTATGACTCTAGCACACAAGTACTAGCATGAATGTGAATACATCCCATACTCAACCATTACGTGAGTAAATTATTGATTGGCTTATAATTGTAAAGGCACCCAGGAGATTGCAACATTTAACATCTCGATAATAATGTCAATCAGTAGAATAAATTAATGTTTAATTCATTGGTTTGCTATTATTCCAAACAATTAAAACAGAATCCCATATTTATAATGAGAATGAAAATCAGAGAAGTAATTATCAGAGAAAGAGAGAATGATAAATAAGCTAGAAGCATTAGAAGGAGAAACTTTTTATTAACCCTCAACATGACTAGGAATCTTTCTACTTGTTCCACTAGCAAATATATTTTCATGAAATGAACCTTCCCCTTAACAGGAGCCTTTCAAGTATGTGCAGGAATCATTCACCATATCGATGATGTTTCATTGAATGGTTCACACAGTGACACTTGTTCATGGCACAGCATCGAAATCTCTAGCAAGCAGCAGAAGGATTACACTTCTGTCACACTAATGATTCTCTTCATTCATCATTGGTCCCATTCTTACAGGATCTTTTTCTGGCTGCAGTGATGTGAGAGATTTGGCGTTTTACCGGATTTCTAGAATTCACAGTACACTCGTGAAATGATGGGATAATACCAACTTCATTGCAATCTCAGAGATGCTGTGTCCCGTCACTCATGCACCAACTATAACACCACGTTCAAACTCACTTAAATCTTGATAACCTGCCTTTATAGCAGCAGCAGTAACCAATCTAACAACTGCACCAGACACTTGTCATCTTATATTAGTGTTGCCAACCGCAACACCATATTCTGCCTGTTTACTGTAACGGAACATATTAAAGGCTTTACTTTAATGAAGTATGCGATCCCTTCCAAATTCAACCAGTTTAACGAGTATTTATGATTATAGAAAAGTTATTGTGTATGTTAACAATGATTGCACAACATGTCTCCATAAACAGTCAACCCATTAAATTATACTGAATAACTGACCCACACAAAAGTTTATATCACTTGATCACTGATACAGCAAATGTCATCATGAAAAACACTAAGTTTATCTTAAATAATTAATATGAAGTACGAAAAATAGTGGCCAACTTAGGTATTTTGGATCTCCTTAAATAAAAATCACCCAGTGAAACCTATTTGTTCACTAGGAGCGTTTTCACTCAGTATTCACGTAATCAATCCTATTTTAGACGAAAACCAATGTAATTCTTCATAATTCACGTTACTTACTTATTTATGCAAATTAGAGAAGTCAATTGACAAACTTCTAAAAAACGACCTTTTTGTAACAAAGAATTATTCTGTCAAGTCAACAAATCTGTCTGTCATTTTAATAACATGTTAAATTATGTCACTCGATGCAAATTAACAACTTTTCTGCACAAATTATGATAACAGATGTACATGTGACTTATAAACTATATCTCTTTTTAGTAGTTCTTTGACAATGTTATAAATACAAGCAGCGAGGAGGGTCGAGGAGGCAGTCGGAGGCAGTCAGGGCAGTCGGAATGTCACTTTGGTGAAGTGTGTTTATGTGTTATTGTTTGGCAAAACAAGGCAAAGAACATGTAAAGGAAGTACTACTTTGTGTTGTGTTATGGTCTTTGGTGGACAGTGGAATTAATATGGCCACTAAAGTAATAAATATTTGATATTTACATATGTGTTTGTTTCGCTCGTTCTTTATCATCAAAAGCACATGAAAAACACGGGACCTCATGTGTTTACCCTAGACAACCAGATTTAGAGCCAGCATCAGCAACGAGACACAGCAGCGATCCAGCAAGCAGCAGCGATTACTACAATACAATACATTGTAATGGCGCCAACCTAACATCAAGTGCTAACAAGCTCCGTAAATGGGAGTGAAATAGTGCGTTTATCAGCAATTAGCAAAAGATATCTACGACGACTTGTGGCGGTCCATTTACAAAAGTGGGGGCTCGTCCGGGATCTTTAAGTGCATCGATGATAATAGTGCAGCGATAAATTTCGTAAGTGCTTGGCACTCCAAAAAAAATTTTATTTGTGCATTGTGGCAACAGTGAAAATATGTCAAAAATAAATAAATAAAGTGTGTTTGTGCGACTACGAAAAACTATCATCACACTGCTCGGAAGATTAACGTCTGGATTATGTCAATGGAATTCATCAATCAAGACTTCAGCTTCAATAAAACCGAATATAAGTGAAGAAAGCCAACAAGAACACCGACCACGACATCATAGCATAGCCATAAAGCAAGGTATTTTGTTGTTGTTGTCATTTACAAAATTATTAGTGAACATGTCTCTACCTGAGAGTGATGAGATCGTAGGAAATGTAAAAATTGAACCAGGGGATGGCGAACAATTAAACTTAACAGAGTGGCTAGCAGGGTTTGCAACTCAAATAAGCTCGCAACTTAAACAATCGAGTGAACAAGTAAGTTTGAAACTTGAAGAAAACACAGATAGACTGAATAAGTTAAGTTTGGATTTTAAACAATCAAGTGAAGAAAACACAGATAGACTGGATAAGTTAAGTTTGGATTTTGATCTATTAAGTACTCATCTCAATGAGAAGTGTGAGGAAATTAAAACTACCCTCAGTAAGAACACTAGCGAACAGTTGATACACTTCAGAAAAGAATTTCAAGTTAAAGTTGAAAGTTTAAATGAAAACATACAAGCGAACACAGACAGCATTGCTGTCATCTACAACAGAGTAGATACTGAAGCTAAAAGATTAGATCAGAGAATAGACAAAACATCAGAAAACCTTAAACAGGAATACAACCTGTACACCACTAATGTAGATACAAAAGTAGAAAATATACACACTAAATATACACAATTGGAGGACGCATTGATGTCCAAACAAACGATTTACAATCAAAATACAATGTATGGGCACATCCAAGTGAAATGCTTTCCTGGTGAAAATCTGCACCCTATTGACTTTATTCACCAATGTAAGGATATGTTTGTTGTAGGAATGTCAGATAACATAAAAATTAAGTTAGTAAAACGGTTTCTAGAAGGGGAGGCCCTATCCTGGGCAAATGAGAATAATGATTCTTGGAATACGTTTGAAGAGTTTGAAGCTAAATTTATTTGTAAATTTTGGTCACAGTCCATACAAGCCAGATTAAAGTCAGAATTTCTAAATGGACCAGTGTATAGAGGGAAAGTAGGGGGAATGCAAAAATTTTGCAGAGATCAATTGAAAAAACTTGCTCACTTGAATAACTCTTTTGATATTATGACACAAATTGATGTTTTAAAAAGAAGATTACCAGAGAGACTGCAGTGGGAATTGGTCCATGGACCAGATGATTCAATGGAAGAGTTCCTGAAATTTGTAGATAGATTAGATAGGGCCTTGGAAAGAGAAAGTAACCAAAGTTTTGGCTCTGGCAACAACCAGTATGGGGGGTGGAACAGGAATGTAAATAGAGATTATTATGGGAGGAGAGACTTTGAAAATTCTGGAAATAATGCTCCAAATAGGAGAGATAGGAGATATGAAAATGATTTCAGAAACAATACACAGGAGGGAGGATGGAGGAGAGATAACAGGAATGATAGAAATAGGTATTGGGGAAGAGAACAAGAGAGAAGGGGGTTTCTTGAAACTAGTGAACAAAATGGTAACTACAAGCAGACAGACCGAGGGAACCAGCCGGGAAACGGTGGACAGTCCCACTAGATGTCCGTAGTTTTGGGGCTAGACAATATTATGACAGGACAACACATAACCGAACCTGGAAAAGGAGAGGATACAATATAAAGAGTAAATACCATGAAAATACTGATGTTGTTAGAATGAATAAATTAGAATTTAATAAAAGGTTTTGGGATACTATGAGTAAAAGTGATACAGTTAATAAAAACTGTGTTCAAGCACAGGTAGTTAGTGAAAGCGCAGAAGTTGAAGGTATTGCAGAGTTCCATAGTTGGGCTGAAAAGGATATTGGTGTGAATAACAAGTCAGACACACCACAAGTAGAATCTATCTTGGGGGGTTTATTTGATAAGAAGGGGGATGACGAAGTGTTTAATGGAGCCAAAGACTCAATTGCTGAGATTCAGATACATAGGGGGGAAACTGCAGATGGGGTTGTTGTTGAGGAGGAGGAAGAAGTAATAGAGGGACATTTAAATAATGATCCTAAATCAAGTGATGTTATTGATGAGAGTGTGGAGGAAGAAATAAAAGTATTTGTAGAATTGAAAAGTGATGTGGTAAAGGTAAGTGATGTGACAAACATGGGTAATAATGAGGTTAATTTAAGTGAAATGCAGACTAGGGAATGTGTATCTGAGGACAAGCTATTGCCTATTGGGAACTATGAAATGCTAATCTATGAGAATGGTAATACTAATAATATTAAAGAAAATATAAACGGATGGAATGTAAATGTGTGTTTTCAAGAAAAAGGGGAAAAGTTTTTAGAAGTTTTGTGGAACAACTATGGAAACTGTATAAACAAAGATGTCTTTTGGAAAGAATTAGCAAAGGTAAGTGCAACCTTGTATCCTACATGGTGGACAAGAATCCGTAGTGGACTTTATAAAAAAGGGGGTGAAAACAGTAGGTTGTTAAGTGACAACACAGTGTTAAAAGGAACCGATGAAAACAAAGGTTTATGTTTAAATGTCAATGCTTTGCAAACAGAGAGGGATGTGTCTAAGCGTAGGAAAAAGACATTAGACTTAGGAACTAAAGGAATTGAAAATGATCTATTGTTTGAAAATACTGAAATAGACAAAGATGTTGAGATAGGTTGTCCATATGTTAAAGTAAACATTGACATTTGTCCATTTGAAATAAAAGAAAGCCCACATCCTAATGCGTATAGACTTATCTTCCCCAGATCAAGAAGGTTATTTGGATTAAGAAACATCACTGAATTGAAATCATATAAACATGATTAAGCACATTTCCCTGTTTGAATACAGTTACTTACCCATTTTCCATAAAACATGTGATCAGCAAAGATTTTTACTGGATGTGTCAAGTAGCAACTACCACTCATACTACAGACCCTGGAAAAGTTCCAGATTTCTGAGAGAATGTTTTTATATTTTTATTGTCACCATTGAATATTAAATTTGGAGACATCTTCTTTACTTGCAAGGGGCAAGTTTAACCATGCACCCAAAGAGGTGACAAACATTTATTACTTTCTTTTTGTATTGTTGAATATGGGACATGATTGCACCAAATAAAAGACAATGTAAAAATTTTGGTGCAAGACCCATCATTGTGTTACTATTGTTTTCTTAGACATAAGATTTGTGGACAATTTTCTACAGCTAATCAGATGTTCACCAAGTTTGATGTTTGTGTTATGTTGTGACCAATTTAAGTGTCCAATTTTAGTATTCATATGTTCTTGTACTGTCTTGATTATGTGTCTCAATGGGAGACAAGTTTTTCAAATATTTCATTTCTTTTATAAATGCATATTATATCCATACATGTGACTTCACTAGTGTGTGTATTTATATATCATGTCCATACTTATAATTATGTTCTTGGTTTTCATTTCTTTTATGTGGCTCAAAAGGAACAGACAGTGGCAATATTTTCTTATGGACATATGACCTGTCCATCTATGTAATATATTTATGTTCCTTCTATTATCTTGACTAATCTGTGACTCAATGAGAGCTGACTTTGAAATAATTTACATATATATTTTTTATATATCTTAAAATCGCATGTGATATATTTGTGTCTGTTTTTTGATCATTTTCCATGTGGCTCACTGGGAGCAAAGATTAACATTTTTTTTTACTTTCATGTATTACTAAATATTTTTATTATGCTGTCATACTGATTGACATAACACAAAGTGCAGTTGAAACAACACAACTAAAATATTTTCAGGAAAAAGTCATTTTGAAACGGTGTAACGGTTGTTGTATACATACACATTATGCATAGTAATTGACACATTTGTCCTAGTCGGCTAATATCATTAACATTCTGTAAATGATATTACCCGAGGGGGGTATTGTAACGGAACATATTAAAGGCTTTACTTTAATGAAGTATGCGATCCCTTCCAAATTCAACCAGTTTAACGAGTATTTATGATTATAGAAAAGTTATTGTGTATGTTAACAATGATTGCACAACATGTCTCCATAAACAGTCAACCCATTAAATTATACTGAATAACTGACCCACACAAAAGTTTATATCACTTGATCACTGATACAGCAAATGTCATCATGAAAAACACTAAGTTTATCTTAAATAATTAATATGAAGTACGAAAAATAGTGGCCAACTTAGGTATTTTGGATCTCCTTAAATAAAAATCACCCAGTGAAACCTATTTGTTCACTAGGAGCGTTTTCACTCAGTATTCACGTAATCAATCCTATTTTAGACGAAAACCAATGTAATTCTTCATAATTCACGTTACTTACTTATTTATGCAAATTAGAGAAGTCAATTGACAAACTTCTAAAAAACGACCTTTTTGTAACAAAGAATTATTCTGTCAAGTCAACAAATCTGTCTGTCATTTTAATAACATGTTAAATTATGTCACTCGATGCAAATTAACAACTTTTCTGCACAAATTATGATAACAGATGTACATGTGACTTATAAACTATATCTCTTTTTAGTAGTTCTTTGACAATGTTATAAATACAAGCAGCGAGGAGGGTCGAGGAGGCAGTCGGAGGCAGTCAGGGCAGTCGGAATGTCACTTTGGTGAAGTGTGTTTATGTGTTATTGTTTGGCAAAACAAGGCAAAGAACATGTAAAGGAAGTACTACTTTGTGTTGTGTTATGGTCTTTGGTGGACAGTGGAATTAATATGGCCACTAAAGTAATAAATATTTGATATTTACATACGTGTTGGTTTCGCTCGTTCTTTATCATCAAAAGCACATGAAAAAACACGGAACCTCATGTGTTTACCCTAGACAACACAAATTTAGAGCCAGCATCAGCAACGAGACACCGCAGCGATCCAGCAAGCAGCAGCGATTACTACAATACAATACTTTGTAATGGCGCCAACCTAACATCAAGTGCTAACAAGCTCCGTAAATGGGAGTGAAATAGTGCGATTACAGCAATTAGCAAAAGATATCTACGACGACTTTTGGCGGTCCATTTACATTACGTATCTCTGCATTTGAATATGCATGCCTACACCAGTTTCTTTTGCGCCTCAGTGTAGTTGCATATTCATCCTAACATGAATTCTCAGTTATCCCAAAGTTACCCCAAAAATGTACAAGGGACAGTCATAAAGTTTTAATAATTATCTTGGGAAAAAAACAAGCTGTGACTGTGAAACTTAGTGAAGATGTCAGTCCTCAGCTACATATTCAACCTTTAAATTGGCATTTTTCTCAACAATCAATGACTTGGCAAAAAGCTCATGTCCAGGATGAGCTGGGTCACTGTCATGGAAGTAAACCAACTCCTTGGACAGATTCCCACAATGATTCTTCTTGACAGTATGTGTCATCAGGAGACACCATCAGGAGATTTCAGCAACTTGCTTCTGTGACAGTTCATCCCATACCAACACAATCTGCTAATACCACACTATGGTAGTCCTAAAAGACATTTGGTATCACTGTGCATGATGATGGTTGGCTCTTTGTCTTTTTTGGAAGTAGTGATTTCACATGTTTATCCTACTTACTTTGTTCCTTTGTCTTGGGATCACAGTGATAAACCCAGCACATACTCATGGTGATTAGGTGGCTAATGAAGCCATCTGGCCTGGACTCATGCAGCTGTAACATATCCACTGTTGTTCAGTTTGGAGGGCTTCTTGAATGGGTTTGACCAGTCATGGAACCCAGAATCCAGTGGGAAACATCTTTATCACGTTCAAAATGTAATGCAAGATGATGAAAATACATTCATGATTGGTTTTCACATTTTCTACTATTATCTCAATTAATATACATTGATTTTCAAGAAACAGGGCATCTACTTCTCTTACAATTTCTAGTTTCACCACAGAGAGATGGTCTGCAATTTTGTTATTCACCATTTGAGCTTATTTGACTGCACAGGAAACATCTGTGCCATGTAATCACTGAGTCACTGATGATGCATTATTGCCATATACTCTCACCAACTCAGTGTGGATTGTTGCAGCATTGCCTCCCACCCTTTCTTCTTCTTCTTCTTCTTCGGCATTTTCCTCTAGGACTTAGCCATTTTCGTTCTTTCATTCCAATCATCTGGTCTTAGATTTCTGTATTCTGTTGCTTTCTGTGCATATTTTTTTCCATCTTAGCAATGGCCTTCTTCTTCTTCTTCTTCTTCTTCCGTGCAGCACCCAGTATAAAATCTTCCTTGGCCACCTATAGATAAGTAGTCTCTGTCCGTGGCCATATCACTGAAGTGCTCTAGTCTCCTCATTCCACATACTATCTGGACAAATTAACTGTAGTCATCTTCTCACACAGTCCATTTCCACTGTTCTAATTTTCTTCCTAACTTTCCTTCTTTGATGCCTCATATGTAGATAATGAATTACCACTTAATACACCACTTTATGATTGTGCTATGTCATTTTGTTTTGGTTCCACTAGCAGCATGGGGATTTACTATGACATGAGAATTTAATTTTTTACTAAGACTGCAGAAATGTACCTACAAATAAACAAAAATTTATTTACATTACTTTGTCTTTTCAAGGTGATGAAAAAAATTTTTATTATCCTTGTAAGATTCTCTATCTCATCAAGATAACAGTCAGATTTTTCTAACCACTTGTCTTTTTCAACTTAAGCTATTGCTCTGCTAATAATGGTTTCACTGTTAACACCATAATGAACTTGTGTTGTTTGCCTGCTTTACTTCTTTGTTGATTGTCCTCGGTGTCAACATACTGCGTAGCTATACTCACTCAAAAATAGGAGGATGGAAGTTTAACACTGACTACTTTAAATGATGTATCCGACAGTTGCACAGTTGTGTTTCACTTCATTCTTTACTTTCAGTGTTCACAACCCCACAATATTACATGGTTAATATGGCCAGTTAACTATTGGCAAATTTTGATAAGCCTCATTAATAGGTTGCAGGCAAACATCAGCCTAATGCTACAATAGTTTACTGTTGAATATCTATGAGCCATAAAAAACAAACTACACAGTTCACAGTTCTTGCAGAATAATATGGTACTTATTGAACAGACACTGTCATTGTTTTAACACACGGCCAATTTGTTTTACACTTATTTCACAGTTAAGTTGATGCAGTGTTGTTGATCTAACCAATATGGGTTCCTCGCCTGAAACTTGGCTGTGAACTGACTGCCTCAGAACCAAAAATCGGGCCTTTATATATCATCACAATAGGTACTGAAACTATACCTTGTTTGATGTTTAATTTACAGAAATTACAATTAAAATATAACTCATTAAATTAACTGAATACATCGAAAAATTGGTTCTTTTTAACAGTTTCTTCTACCACAAGGATTAAGCAGAATTATTTGTTTGAATGATGAAATTATTGACAAAACTGGTAATTACTTTGGAATTAATCAAGGGCTGGCTTAACTAACATGTTTTCAAATAGAGCCAAATAAATACTTAACGAATGCCAGTGCTCCAAATGTTTACATTTAGTAGAGAATTTACATTTGTTTATAAGTCAACAACAGAATTTGAGTTACAAAACAATTACTGATTTTGCCCTATTACAAAAGACATTAACTAGGAACAGTCAAAATAAATTAGGAAATTGATGAAATACACAAAGCTAGATCCGGTGTTATATTGTTTAAAACTGAGGACCAACCTTTCTCTTTCATGAAAACGCAGATTATACTTACGTATGTTAATGGTAATCAGTTAAAATGAAAAAAATGAATTTAAGAAGGCAGATGGCAAAACGAGAGGAAATAAAAATATCCCAACTTGCTTCATCACAAACTGTACACATGAAATTAAGCATTCTGCTCAGTATTTTGCGTGAAATCTGAAACAAAATTCCATCATATCTTATTACATTGTTGTTATTTACTAATCTATCATCTTTACATAGTTGAATAGGTTATTTTTTGGCCTTTTCATTCTGTGAAATAATTTAACAGAAGGATTAATAAACAGTTGACACTTATGAATGAGTTTTGGGAACCAGAATTCATGACAGCATTTAATTTTACATTACCATTTATTTACCACAATTACCAACAGGGAATTAACATTACTTTGACTCATTAATCAATTTTACAAGAGCCATGAGCTTTCTGATGTGTGTGTGTGAGTGTGTGTGTGTGTGTGTGTGTGTGTGTGTGTGTGTGTGTGTGGGAGGGGGGGGGGAGAAGTAACATTATTCAAATAATTCTGACAATTCATTAGCAGTAAGGTCATGCATTGTTTTGGTGAAAGCAGAGACCATCTCTATAGTGTTCATGATGTAAGTTCATATATCATTCACCAGTCACACATGCTGGTCGAACTCCAAGGAGTTAATTCCATCTTGTGTAAATATTCACCACATTAGAATACTTTCATTACTTGCTTAAGTGGTAAATTATTGAGAGAGGGAAGAATTGTCTAATTTTTTATATATTCTGTAACCAATTCATGGGGGTATGTGTACAGAGACTTGTCAGACTGTTCATCTTTCATCCATGGATTAATCCCCCACAATGGCTAGTTGATACTTGTGTCCTGTGTCATGTAGTGAGCAAAGGTACATCAGTGTCTGGTTTCAGTATCCTGGAGTGAGATGGTGCTTCTGAATGATATAGCTGCTTATTAGTTGCAGTTGTCCAGCATTGCATCAGACAGTGATTTAACTGCACTGTGGCTCATGTAACCACCTACAATGTGCTACAGCCAACACATTGCTACTAATGCACTTAACACTGGTGGTGTTTGCCCTAAACCGGCACACTGACATCTATATTTCTGGTTCAGTATAAGAGAAATCCCCAACTCTATTAGTGAGTTTCCTGAAAAAAATGGAGGAAATGCCACAAGATATCTGTTTCTGGCTCATTTCTGTTGCAACCTGTTCAGCAATGGAGAGAGCAATTGCAGCTTACTTGGTAACTCATTATCAGTCTCATTTTACCTTAGCATGAATGTTTCACCTAAATTTACATCAAATAAATGTGTCACTTGCAACTCAGAATACAGCTACTAACAATGTCCACTTTCAGTGAGCTACTAGTGCCTTAAATGTGTGCCTGCAGCTGTTGTCGGGGAATAAAAGTAATTCATATACATTATCACGAAATCTCAAGTATCCAAATTAAGTCTACTACTCAAATAACTGCAACTCATGTGAAATTTCCCTCTCATTTTAGTGTTCAACAGTGTGAGGTAGCACAGTGGTTAAGACCCTTAACTTTGTTAAGGTACACTACTGACAAGTTAGTTTTTATAAAATTTCCTTTAAATTTAAATAGTTTACAGAAATATGACATCAGAATTCGAAGAATAGTACTCAAAAACTCTTAATTTTAACACAGTTAACCTGTAGGGTAAAGCCATAGCATCATATATTACGATTTGGTATGTTC
Organism: Schistocerca nitens; assembly: GCF_023898315.1. NCBI lineage: Eukaryota > Metazoa > Arthropoda > Insecta > Orthoptera > Acrididae > Schistocerca > Schistocerca nitens. Next base: position 554,290,533 of record NC_064615.1, on the reverse strand, counting down.
ATTCCTTGTTTGGAAGTTCAGTGTTAGCTGTGAGGAACAAAGCCAATAGTAGCACTATTCGTTGTGGTATAGGGTGAACCTCTCGAATCTTGTGATGCCAAACACAGAACTAAATTTATTTCACCTGCCTGAATTAGATGGTACTACAACTCTCCCTGAATATGTTGCTGAAAGTGCAGCAAATAGAATCAGCATTCAAAAATTACCAAAAACTTTTTAACCAGTAATGGAAGTCTGTACCATCTTTGATATCTGAAGGCATTTATGTGAGTGATTGGGGAAGAAAACCATAGCTGCACCGATTACATTAATGAGAATGTAATGTTTTAAATCAAGTGTTTCTTTTCTGTAAGGCCAATTGATGTGGTGGAATCAGTATTGTACTGGGCAGAGAACTGTGGCTACATGTAAATGGAGAGTTTTAAGATAGACTTGTAAATTGTTGGCAAACAAATAAAAAGTTATACACAGGTAGAACTATCCAATTTTGAAAAATGTATGACACAAAGCTGTACTATATTCGTTTGTTATTACTACTGCTTTCAATCAAACTGACACATCGGTATGAATGCAAAACAATAGCTTGTTTTTGAATGGGCCTCACCTTCATATTAATGAATTTTTATTTTGCTGGATGTGTGCAATTCTAATGAATAAATTGGTAAATGTGTTCCCATTTATCAATTACTATGACATGTGAGTAATACTGTTCATTCTTTCATCCCAAGATGCAGTTTTATGACCAAAACCAGTAGTAGTAATAGATGAATACAATACAGCTTTGTGTCACGCATTTTTCAAATCACATTACTACTGTCAATAACTGCATGAAGAAAATGTTTGACAATAATTCAAGTCTGTAAAGTCTGAGACAATGACTTTTTACGTGGAAATTTTTAACTAAAATGTTGTTGTTGTTCTAGTCTTCAGTCCAGAGACTGGTTTGATGCAGCTCTCCATGCTACTCTATCCTGTGCAAGCTTCTTCATCTCCCAGTACCTACTGCAACCTACCTCCTCCTGAATCTGCTTAGTGTATTCATCTATTGGTCTCACTCTATGATTTTTACCCTCCACACTGTCCTCCTACACTAAATTGGTGCTCTCTTGATGTCTCAGAACAAGTCCTACCAACAGACAGATCCCATCTTCTAGTCAAGTTGTGCCACAAATTTCTCTTCTCCCTAATTCTATTCAATACCTCCTCATTAGTTATGTGATCTATTCATCTGATCTTCAGCATTCTACTGTAGCACCACATTTTGAAAACTTCTATTCTCTTCTTGTCCAAACTGGTGATCGTCCATGTTTCACTGCTACACTCCATACAAATAATTTCAGAAACGACTTCCTGACACTTAAGTCTATACTCGATGTTAACGAATTTCTCTTCTTCAGAAACGCTTTCCTTGCCATTGCCATTCCATTCAATTGCTCTTCCAGGTCCTTTGCTGTCTTTGACAGAATTACAATGTCATCGGCGAACCTCAAAGTTTTTATTTCTTCTCCATGGATTTTAATTCCTACTCCAAATTTTTCTTTTGTTTCCTTTACTGCTTGCTCAATGTACAGATTGAATAACATTGGGGAGAGGCTACAACCCTGTCTTTCTCTTTTCCCAACCACTGCTTCCCTTTCACGCCCCTTGACTCTTATAACTGCCATCTGGTTTCTGTACAAATTGTAAATAGCCTTTCACTCCCTCTATTTCAGAATTTGAAAGAGAGAATTCCAGTCAACATTGTCAAAAGCTTTTTCTAAGTCTACAAATGCTAGAAACGTAGGTTTGCCTTTCCTTAATCTATCTTCTAAGCTAAGTCTTAGGGTCAGTATTGCCTCACATGTTCCAACATTTCTACAGAATCCAAACTGATCTTCCCTAACGTCAGCTTCTACCAGCTTTTCCATTCATCTGTAAAGAATTCGCGTTAGTATTTTGCAACCATGACTTGTTAAACTGATGGTTCGGTAATTTTCACATCTGTCAACACCTACTTTCTTTGGGATTGGAATTATTATATTCTTCTTGAAGTCTGAAGGAATTTTGCCTGTCTCATACATCTTGCTCACCAGATGGTAGAGTTTTGTCAGGGCTGTCTCTCCCAAGGCTGTCCGTAATTCTAATGGAATGTTGTCTACTCCCGGGACCTTGTTTCAACTTAGGTCTTTCAGTGCTCTGTCAAACTCTTCACACAGTATCATATCTCCCATTTCATCTTCCTCTACATCCTCTTCTATTTCTGTGATATTGTCCTCAAGTACACCGCCCTTGTATAGACTCTCCATATACTCCTTCCACCTTTCTGCTTTCCCTTCTTTGCTTAGAACTGGGTTTTCATCTGAGCTCTTGATATTCATACAAGTGGTTCTCTTTTCCCCAAAGGTCTCTTTAATTTTCCTGTAGGCAGTATCTATATAACCCCTAGTGAGATATGCCTCTACATCCTTACATTTGTCCTCTAGCCACCCCTGCTTAGCCATTTTGCACTTCCTGTCGATCTCATTTTTGAGACGTTTATATTCCTTTTTGCCTGCTTCATTTACTGCATTTTTATATTTTTTCCTTTCATCAATTAAATTCAATATATCTTCAGTTACCAAGAATTTCTACTAGCCCGCATCTTTTTACCTACTTGATCCTCTGCTCCCTTCACTATTTCATCCCTCAAAGCTACCCATTCTTCTTGCACCATATTTCTTTCCCCCATTCCTGTCAATCGTTCCCTAATGCTTTCCCTGAAACTATCTACAACCTCTGGTTCTTCAAGTTTATCCAGGTTCCATCTCCTTAAATTCCCACCTTTTTGCAGTTTCTTCAGTTTTAATCTACAGTTCATAACCAATAGATTGTGGTCAGAGTCCACATCTGCCCCTGGAAATCTCTTACAAATTAAAACCTGTTTTCTAAATCTCTGTCTTACCATTATATAATCTATCTGAAATTTTCCAGTATTTCCAGGCCTCTTCCAAGTATACAGCCTTCTCTCATTATTCTTGAACCAAGTGTTAGCTATGATTAAGTTATGCACTGTGCAAAATTCTACCAGGTGGCTACCTCTTCATTTCTTACCCCCATTCCATATTCATCTACCATGTTTCCTTCCTTTTCCTACTATCGAATTGCAGTCACCCACTACTATTAAATTTTTGTCTCCCTTCACTATCTGAATAATTTCTTTTATCTCACCATACATTTCATCAATCTCTTCGTCATCTGCAAAGCTACTTGGCATATAAACTTGTACCGCTGTGGTAGGAATGGGCTTCATGTCTATCTTGGCCACAATAATGCATTCACTATGCTGTTTGTAGTAGCTTACCCGCACTCCTATTTTTTTATTCATTATTAAACCTACTCCTGCATTACCCCTATTTGATTTTGTATTTATAACTCGTATTCACCTGACCAGAAGTCTTGTTCCTCCTGCCACCGGACTTCACTACTTCCACCTATATCTAACTTTAACCTATCAATTTCCCTTTTTAAATTTTCTAACCTACCTGCCTGATTAAGTGATCTGACATTCCATGCTCTGATCTGTAGAATGCCAGTTTTCTTTCTCCTGATAATGATGTCCTCCTGAGTTGTTCCTGCCCGGAGATCCAAATAGAGCACATTTTACCAAGTGGATGCCATCATCATTTAACTATATAGTAAAGCTGCATGCCATCAGGAAAAATTACAGCTGTAATTTCCCCTTGCTTTCAGCTGTTCACAGTAACAGCACTGCAAGGCCATTTTGGTTAGTGTTACAAGGCCAGATCAGTCAATCATCCAGACTGTTGCCCCTACAACTACTGAAAAGGCTGCTGCCACTCTTCAGGAACCACACATTTGTCTGGCCTCTCAACAGATTCCCCTCTGTTGTGGTTGCACCTACTGTTTGGCTATCTGTGTCACTGAGGCATGCAAACCTCCCCATCAACACCCACCAGGGTAGCTGAGAGCGCTAATGCGCTGCTTCCTGGACTCAGGTAGGCGCGCCGGCCCTGGATCGAATCTGCCCTGTGGATTAACAATGGGGTTTTTAGGCAGTTTTCCACATCCCGCTGGGTGAATACCAGGCTGGTCCCCACATTCCATCTCAGCTTCCTGGACTCAGGTAGGCGCGCTGGCCCTGGATCGAATCTGCCCTGTGGATTTACAATGAGGGCTGGCACGCCGGCCAACCTGGATGGGGTTTTTAGGCGGTTTTCCACATCCTGCTGGGTGAATACCAGGCTGGTCCCCACATTCCATCTCAGTTACATGTCTCGCAGATATTTGAAACACGTTCGCACTATTCCATGGCTTACATTAGACACAGACAGCTGGGGTACACTCATTCCATTGTGGAGGGGGCGGGGGAGTGGGGGGGGGGGGGTTCAGCATGGTGGCGGGAAGGGCATCTGGCTACCCTTTGCAACTAACACTGCCAAATCAATAGTAACACGGCCGACCCCGCATTGCCTTGGGAATCACGCCTCAAGCAAAAGAAGAAGAAGATACTGTGATAATGCATTTTGCTTAAGTAGGTACATAGTACTTCTCTCTTTTTTGAGTATTGGTTACAAATATTTTTACTGATGGAGTCAAATTTACACAATGTATGAGGAACAGGCTGCATATAAACTGCAGTCCTGAAAACAACTAAAGTTTCAGTAGTAAGAATATTGCAGTGAGGACCAAAGGAAAAGAGGCAAATAAGGAGCATATCTGGATGAACTATTACACATGGTTTTAGAATTTGCAAACTGCTGAACTATAATAACTTATTTCATCTTGAGTAAATCCTTTCTTTACTGTCATATTTTACATCAATCCTTGGGATAAGTTACAAAGATGTATACTGCAAGTATTGCAGTGTCTTTATGGTTTCAACTGTAATAGTTTAAGATAATTATTAGTGGGCAAATTTTACTATCAACATAAATTAAAAAATGATATGAAGTACTTATGTACATTGCTGAGTTCTTAAGATCCATAATATTGGAATAGAAAATTATTCAAAATGAACTGGTAAGAATATTTAAACAAAGGAATATTTGGAATGTAAAACCATTACAAATTAGAATTGACTGGTATTCATTACATAGAGGAGGTGTTGATATGCAGAAGGCACAGTTAAAGGTAAACTGTTGGAAAATATCAGCTTTTAAACAAAGCCCCTCATCAGATGAGAGAAACATACACATACTTTCATACATGCACAGCTCGCATAGATATGGTCAATGTCACCTCCAAGCCCTGTGGTGTCACTGCAGCAAGTAGTATTCCATCTGGGATGTACAGAAGAGGCAGGAGTGAGGGATAGCTGGGTAGATGCTGAAGAAGATGCTGTAGTGTGGCCTGAGAGAGTGTGCAGAGATGTAATGGGGACAGGATGGTGGGCTGCAAGATACAGCATCCAAAGAGTTGTGAAGGAGGGGTTGGGGGGAGGGCAGGAGATAAAGAGAGAGAGAGAGAGAGAGAGAGAGAGAGAATAATTATACAGGTGAGCTGAGTGGGCAGAAGGCATGTGTGAAAATGGAGTAGAAGCAGGAAAGGCGATAGAAGCAGGAAAGGGAGAGAGACTAGCAAAGGTTGAGATCAATGTGGGTTGTTACGTTTCAGAGAGAGTTCCCACTTGTGCAATCCAGGAAAGCTGGTATTTGTGGGAAGAATTCCAATGGTACAGGCTGTAAAGCACCAGCTGAAGTCAAGCACATTGTGCTGGGTGGCAAGTTCTGCAGTTGGGTGGTCCAGTTGTATCTTGGCCACAACTTGGCAGTGACCATTTATGTGAACAAAACAGTTTGCTAGTGGTCAAGCCCACATATGATGCTGCACAATGGTTGTATTTTAGTTGGTAGACTATGTGGCTTTCAGAGATGGCCCTGCCATTGATGGGGTTGGAAATGTCTGCAACAGGAGTGTAGTGGACGGTAGTGGGAATATGTATGGGCCAGGTCTTACATCTTTGTATTTTACAAGGATATGAGCCATGGGGCAATGAGTTGGGAGCAGGGTAGAATAAAGATGGACAACGATACTGCATAGGTTGAGTGAGTGGTGGAATAGCACTGTGGGATGAGTAGGGAGGATATTGGGCATGTTATTTCTCATTGCAGGGTATGACAAGTGATAGTCAAAACCTTGCTGAGAATGTGAATCAGTTGCTCCATTCCTGGTACTGAGACCCAGGGGGAGTGCTCCTTTATAGCTAATCAGTGGGTGTTTAAGGGAGAGGACTGTGACTGAGGAACTGAGGAAACAAGACATAGGAGGTCTGTTACTGAACAAGGAGGAGAGGTTAATTTCGGTCTGCAAAGGCCTCAGTGAAACCCTCAGCATATATGGGGAGGAACTGCTAATCAATGCAGGTATGATGAGCATGGGTGGCTAGTGTTTATGGAAGAGGCTTCTTGGCTTTTAATGGATGGCATCTATCAAAAAGGAGGTATGTTGATGGTTAGTATGTTTCATATTGACTCCAGCCTCACATACATCTTCTGCACCACAGCTCACCTGTATAATTTTCCCCCCTGTCTGCTTCCTTCCTTGCTCATAATTTTCCCCCCTGTCTGCTTCCTTCCTTGCTCCCCCCCCCCCCCCCCTCCTCTCAGCACAATTCTCCTGATGTTGCATCTAGCATCGTCCCACCATCCTGCCCCAACTATGTCTCTGCACACTCCCATAGGTGGCACTAGGGCATTTTCCCCCACCCCAATCATGCTCTCCTTCCCTTTTACCATACCAAAAATCTTCTGTACCCTGTTACCCACCCCCCAGCCAAAACTGCTACTCACCACAGTGGCACCAGAGCACCCAGAGATGGAAATGGCTGTGTGGCTGTGTGTGTGTGTGTGTGTGTGTGTGTGTGTTTGATATGATGAAGTACTCTGAAAACCAAGCTGGTTCTGGAAGGTGGCACAAGAGATATGCTGAAGAATTGTTTTAAGCACTGTCTTTTATTCTTAAGATTAACTGTTGGATCTGGTGCACAAGAGATTCAATGAAGTATTGAATTTACACTAAATTACAGCAACTGGCAGTTGCTGCTTTCACTTTATTATACCTGCCTCAAATGCTAAAAAAAGTAAATACTGAATTCACCAGGAAACTACTCACTGGCCCAGAAATATAGCAGAAACTTGATATGATGGCAACCAGTTTATAAATTTTGTACACCTGTCTTGTAAATTCAACAATGTTTGTACTTCTTGATCATCATTGTGGAATAGTTTACTTAAGTTTTCTCACTGTTAAGTAGTAACAAGAAAGATCCAATTTTTTTTTAATTTCAGGTTATTAAATAATTAAGACAGTGCCCCAGTGTTGTGATTTTCAATATACCAAGCTGATAAAGACTATGAAACACTCATTGTTATTAATGAACCAAGTTAACTGTACAGTACTATGCACTGCAACTCAAGCAAAGGACTAAGGTAAATGGAAAGCACAGCCTACCAGTAGCGCATGTGCATAAAACATGTAAAACACAGTAATTTCAAGTGTGGCACTAACTAATTTATGTTTCAAGACTTTGGCTGAAGCAACCTTCTTTTTAGCCTAAGTAGATATTTGAGTATGGACAGTGACTGAGGAGACTAGTACAATGATGAATGTCATTATAAAGTTAATGTATGAATGTATATTTACATTTGCAGTAAACTTGTGTAAATGTTCTTTAAATAATGTGGTTTGCAAATTTTATGGTAAGGATTCCATATTTAAAAATGGTTGGTACTTTGTTTATTCAGTCATGTAAATAGTATATTAATTGCTGATTATGAAAAATTTACTTCTCCTGTAATAATTTCTTTATTTACTTTATTCACAGCAGAACTGGTTTTGAAATATCAAACTTAATTATCAAATGATATGGGTGACCTATAAGATAAAAAGTTCCTTTTGACTGATTTAATGGAAAAGAGAGAAAAGAAAATGAGAGAGAAACAAAGATGTTGGGAAATGAAAGGCGAGAGGATAAGCAAGATTCATCAGTATGACTTAATAAGTTAACAGAGAATGACAATAGTCAAACTGCTCAGATGTTGACATTTACCAAAAGAAAATTAATGAAAAAGTTAGGTACCCAGTTCTAAAGATAAATTTATCATAAAATATTAACCACAAATGCTTTGGTATCAGAACTGATTGTAGAGCACCAAAACAGAGATAAAATAGATTACAAAATATTGCTGAAGCATTTACTCAAGAGGTCAAAAAAAGTAAAGTCAGTGCATTCAACAGGGACTTCATTTTTTACATTGAAGAGTAGATAGTGTTATAACAGAAGGGCAAGAGTGGATGATCAGATTAATGAAAGAATGTTACCTATCTGTTGATAATTTAATGTCATGAGTGTCATATGTAGAAAAGTAGAAAATGGATTTCTGCACAGTGTAGATCGGCATCTCCACATAGTGTTTGTGAAGATGGAAACAAATTATAACCCACAAATTTGTGCGAAAGGATCAACAGGTAGCCAAAAGCACATAAATCAAAATGGAAATTATCATTGATGGGAAGAATTTTGTTTTCATATGGGAAAATTATTTACTCAATAATTTCCAAAACTTCAAGAACAAAGGAAGAATTATTTCATATTATTGTTGTGAGCTTTTCAATGTAATATACTACATCACAAGTTTTAGCTTGCACAAACCATTCACAAAGGTTTTGGCTGCAAGGTGCTCAAAAATATTTAAATATTGGGACCAGATATTTCTTCAGTCATAGTATGTATGTAGGAATTTAGCTGCGAGGCGTCTTAACAAAGCTCATTCTCTTGATGGAATAAATGAGGCTCCCCTTATTATTTTAATTCAGTGATGATCATGAGAGGCCAGAGAATAACTTGAGAAAATGTTAAAACTGCACGAATTTTTAGATCAGCTTCACTAGATGGATCTGTTTAATGGTTGTGTAAATAGATGGGATTAGATTAATAGTATTCTGGTGCCACAAGTGGCAAACAGTGAGGCATGTCCAGGAAATTAGTTGTGGAGAAAAAAAGTAACAGAAGGAGTAGTCAGATTCACCCTATATGGCCTGAAAGACATGAGACAGAAAGCAATTACTGTCAGAAATGTTAGAGAATATCATACCTCCAGAGAGAAGAGACAGTTGGGAAAGTGAAGGAGTCACAGGTTGAGACTGTATGTGATTCAACTCTTAAACATAGTTCAGAAATATGATTTAAACAATGACCAATTGCAATTCACTGAGTTGTCTCAGCAAAAAAAACTCCGTCTGCAATTTGACCTTTATATGCTGCCAAGGAGGAAACAAATGCTTACAGAATGGAAATAGATAAGAAGGCTCCGTCTAAACATACCATAATGAGTTAAGTTCACAAGGGTGAACTTACTTGTAGATATTAGTTGTATTAATAGCTCAATATATGCAATCTTTTTAACCAGATAAATGGCACTAATTTTATATACACAGACAAGGCTGCTTTCTTTATTGTTTATTTTTATTTTGGCCATACTGGTACTAGCTACAGACCTGTCAAGAGCAGACAAATAATTTATTATTGTGCCCTCATAGAATTTATGTTCTTTTTCTTCGAATTTTGTCATTGTGTTACAGATAAGCCAGCTGCTTCAACTGTAACACAAAATATAGCTCTGCAGAAATTCTACAAAGGCACAATAATAAATTTTTCAACCAATGAAGACAGGATGTAGCCCAACATTTATCCATCAAAATAAAAAATAAACAATAACAGAAGCAGCTTTCTCCATGTGTATATAAATAGTGTCATCCATTAATTTCATACTGGCTGTAGAACATTACAAACACAAAATGTCTTGGATCAAAGTTAAAAACCAGAGGATGTAAATAGGTTTCAACTTTGAGTAACTAGGCTAAAAGACATTTTAAAAATATGAGATGTGTTCAAAAAGTAGGTGACTTCATATTTTTATGAAAAAATATTTATTTATTCATCAATATTCATGTTGTCCTCTTCAAAGTAATCCCCCTTAGATACAATACACTTGTGCCAAGGCTTCTTCCAACCCTCAAAGCACTTCTCATAAGCACTTTTTGGTACAGCATTAAGTATTTCCAGTGATGCAGTTTTTATTCCCTCAGTCATTGAAAATTTTCATCCTTTCATAGGTCTCTTCAGTTTTGGGAACAGGAAAAAGTTGCAGGGGGCCAAATCCGTTGAATATGGTGGCTGAAGCGTGATTGTCATGTTGTTTTTCGCAAAAAAATGTCTCACAAGCAACAATGAATGAACATGTGCATTGTCATGATGCAAAAGCCATGAACTGTGTTTCCACAATTCTGGACGTTTTTGCATATTGCTTCTCACACACAGTGAATAACATCAATGTAATACTTCTTATTGACCGAACAACCTTGAGGCAAAAATTCCTGGTGCACTATGCCACAGTAATTGAAAAAAACAGTGAGCAAACGTTGATATTTGATCAAATTCGGCTTGCTTTTTATGGTCTTGTCTCTCCGGGATGCTCCCACTGGGCGATTGGGCTGAACAGAACTGCAACACCACAAGATGATTGGGCTTTGGTTTCAACATCACAACCCTAAACCCAAGTTTTGTCACCAGTTATGACACTTTCCAGCAAATCAGGATCATAATTGATATCATTAAAGAGCTCCTGAGCGATGCTCATGCGATGGTTCTTCTGAACAAAATTGAGAAGTTTTGGAACAAACTTCACCAACACATGTCTCGTTTCCATAATATCCATAAAAATTGCATGACACAAGCCAACTAATAAGCCATCATCCTCAGCAACTTCTCTTATGGTAATCTGACAATTTTCCAAAACAATTTTCTTCACAGTTTCAACATTATTATCTGTTGTTGATGTGCCGGGGTGTCCAGAGTGAGATTCGTCCTCAGCATCTTCTTGGCCACCTTGAAAGAGCTTGTACGGCTAATAATTTTTTTTTTTTTTAAAGCAGTCACCATATGCCACTGTCAATATTTCAAATGTTTTAGAGCACATGGTTCCATTTTTCACACAAAATTTGATGCAAATTGTTTGCTCCTTTTTTTTATAATAATCAAAAATCACCAAGTACACTAAAACATGCCCAACCTTTCAATCTGTCAAAAACAAACAAAGTATCTTCTGGTAAACCTTCCAGGATGTAAGGTCATCCGGTCGTGAAAGCCTTCATACTACAAACAAAGTATGCTGTACACTTGAAATTGCGAACATATGTTTGGGACATGTGTACCAACATAAAAAAAAAGGAAGACTGATAATCAAATGTACGTCGCCCAGGCAATTTTAAAATTCACCTTACTTTTTGAACAGCCTTTGTATATCTGAAGCAGCCTGTATAATATTCTAATTAGGGAATATGTCTAAAAATATACAGGAGGTGGACAAAAACATGGAAACACCAAAAACATATTACCAGGCTTAATATGGTATACCATTCTTCCTAGAAAACAGTGGCAAATTCAGCTAATGATGATGAAAGTGCACAGCAATCATTCACCCTTCTCTCCTAAATAAACCACACATGCTCAAATAATATTGAGATCTTGCGACTGTGATGCCCAGAGAGATGTGAAAATTTATCCACATTCTCACACAATCAGTCCCAGAAGATGTCAGCTGTGTGGACAGGGTGCCCTTCATCTTGGTACAAAGCACCACCACTAGCCAACAAATATTGCGCTGTGGGATGGACCTCATCAGCCAAAACAATCCATCACAATAATGTGACCTCATAGAGTACCCATGGGACCCATGGAATACTGTGATATGACTGCCAAAATCATGACCAAAAACCCCCTGTGTTTCACTCTTAGGGCATATTCACTCTTAGGACATATACTCAGCCTGAGGTTGAAAATGATATGCAATAAGACTTAAACATCCAAATGATTTTTTCCATTGCTCCACAGTCCAGATTTTATGACTTTAGCACCATGTTTTCCTGTTATGGGAGGCATTTTAATCACAGATGGCTGGTTTTGAAATTCAAGCTCACCCCACAATTCTTTGCTTTTGGAGCTTCCTTCATGTTGTTTTGGCACTGAAGTGTTTGTGAGTGTGACATTCAGTTGTTGCAGCTGTTGTCCTCTTATTTTTCTTCACAATCATCTTCAATGACCATCTGTTATGGCCATTCAGCATGCACCTTTCTCTGGATTATGACTTAGTAGATGATGTTTTTCTGCTTTCCCAGTACGTAGTATAGATTTTGGTATGGTTCCTCTTGAAATATCAAACATTTCAGTTACCCACTGAAGCACCCATTATATGAACACCAACAATTTTCTCAAGTTCAGATTCATTTGGCTCCAATACAATGCACTCACAACCATACAGAGCACTGTTCTGACCATGACTGATACAACATATTGAGGACATTGCACAGATGTTGCTCATGATCAAATACAATAGTGCAACTTACAGGCTTCGCTAGCATCTGCATTTATGTTCAAGCATGGATTTATCATGCTGTTTCCATATATTTGTCCAACCCCTGTATACATTTTACCTTAATTAGTGGTACAGGTCCAACTTGAACTAATTTGGATGGTGAGGAATGAAGTAAACATATTATTTGGGAATGAGAAAAATAGAAAAACATGTTAAGGGCAAAACGGAGAAGTAGGATTCAATTACAAGTGTAATGAGATTCTACAAGGGGCTGCAGAAAATTTTGAAGACCACAAAGTGGTATGCACAGAAAAATCAGGAACAAAATTAATCCAAAAAAGAATGTATCACCGAGGATCTAATGGAGAGTGCAAAAGCCAACCAACTAGAGTGACTTATGAAGGCATTCCATCAATATGAACTAGTATTTACTGATAAACCAAGAAGAACAGCTACTATGAACATAAATTAAAAAATTGAAGGAGAATACAAAATTTTTCATATCATCCTATCCAAAACAACTGAGCATTGAAGAGAAAGTATGGACCAAATGAACAAACTCATGGCCTGGAACACACTGGAAAGATCCAAAAGGCCTTCTTGCAATTCTGTAGTTCTGGTGAAAGAATATGAATGAGAGTTTTATTTAGTGTTAGAAGCACAAATCTTAAATCAATTTGTTGAAATGGAAAGAGATCAGCCAAAAGTTAAAAGAACTGTTACCAAAGTTTTCAGAGGTTAAGTGGTCAATGGACCCTCCTGCTGGCGATTGGCAGGTGCTAGATGTATTTAAGTTTGTAGAATTCTACATAATTCTTTTTCAAGGAAAAATGTTATAAGTTTAAAGTTTTGCCTTTTGGGCTCAATATCGTCATCACAAAACTCATATGAGCACTACATGGGTCTTTGGCAGAGTATATATTATCAAGAGCCATCTTGCGCATATATAATGTCCTTATCACAAAAAGGAAAAACAAGAAATAAATAAAACTTACAAAGAACATATCAATACACTACAGGTGACATTACGTAGGTAGGAAGAAGATGATAAATATTACAGTTACAGCAGAAAAAGTGAACTTAAGTTTTTGGTTCATGTAATCAGTATGGGAAGAGTAAAGCTGAAACCAAAGAAAATGTAATCAGTTGCTGATTATCCTTCATCATAATCAAACAGACTTTCTAGGTTTAGTTTGTTTCTGTTGTATGCACACAATAAGAAGACTCTCAACAAAATGGCTGATGGGAGTACCTGAACCAATGGAGATCCAATGTTGGCAGCTATAGAATCCTTTCCAGTTGCTACTTACTTAGATGGTTGGTGACACTGTTCAGTGCATCTAACAAGACAAAAAATAAGATTATTTCAAAATCAATTACACATAATATCCCAAAAATCATTAATTCTGTGAGTCACTTCTGGTTCTGTAAACACAGCACGCTAAACTTAGTGCTGTCTGCTAGTTACTGTTGGGAGCAACCACAGAGCAATCAATAGCATTCAGTGTCATCTGATGGTAATCAGTTCAGATACTCTCATCATCAACCCCACAGAATGTCTTCAGAGAGAGTACATACAGTATCATCTATTTATACCAATCATATATTAAATTTGACACATATGACTCAACTTGTAAAGAAAGGATAACGCTGGAAATAACTTGAACAATATTAGGAAAGTATGAATCATTGGTCTTGCAGCAAAAGAAATTAAAAAAATCTTCTTGGGCTTCCAGCTGTGTCTGGTAGCTGACATCCCATGAGCTTTCGACTGAGCTCTACTTGGTCATTGTCAAGTGGTAAATGTTATTTACCATTAGGTGATGGCTGAGAAGAGCTCAGTTGAAAGCTTGAGGAATTTTGACCACCTGATGCAGCTTGATGCCCAATAAGATTTAATTAATATCAGAAAAATTGTAAAAGGACTGATGGAATATTACAGGACAACCAAATTTTACACTGATCTAAATGAATAAATCTGGCTACATGATGAACTGATGTACAGCAGCTTCCTACTAAATAAAGCTTGCATTTCAACCTTGAGTATGGTCAAAGCACTACAACAGACATACCACAGAAAAAACAAGTGAGGACTCTTGAATTAGAGAAATATTAGAGAAGGTAGAAACATAAAATAATCTTAGGATGAAAGAAATATTTAAAGTGAAGTAGTTACTGTTCATTAAGTGAAAAATCTCTTGGATGTTCTGTACCCCTAGTAAAATGTGGAGCTCTTGATTAAATATGTACTGAGGGTGAGTAATTTGGTGCAAATAATTGCTAAAAAGAGTTTAGCATGCAAGTTAATAAAAGAGTGTGAGTTATGTCAAGAAGGGGAGTGCACATTAAAAATAATATTACAGATGTTCCATTGTGTCAGAACATCTTTGAGGCCTTGAGACAGTAGTTTTGTATTGATCATTACCAAACAATAAGGGATAAGTATTGTATATTCTTCTAATGCTGCAAATAATTTTGAAATTAGAGAAATTCTATAATGAAGTTAAAGCAAGTAGTAAAATCATAGTAGGAGTCCATATGGATAAGTACTTTAAGACAACATATTATTGTCATGTAATAAGTCACATTTTTAAATGGAGAATTCTCAGAAGCATGAATGCCATTCCATTGATTTGGTAATTGTAAATTGTGAATGTTTACATTTGTAAATGCCATTCCACTGAAAACAGTCTTATATTTCATGAATGCCATCCCACTGATTTAGTAGCAGTGAATTGGAAGTGTTTATATTTTTAAATACCAATCCATTGAAAACAGCGTACACTAGACAGTTGCTCCAGCCAGTCTAGCCAATAGCCCTACATGGGAGGGATGGGCAGAGATAACAGGGCAGCAAGCTATGACTAAAGTACAGTAGCCTCCTGCCAATCTACAAGTGAACAGCTCCTAGGAGGAACATAAGGCTTAATCTCTTATGTGATCCTGTTTGACTAGGTTAATCATTATGGGACCAGAGTTTGATAGACAGTTCTTTAGAATTAATTTGTAAACAACACTAAAGATTATATTAATTTACTGGAACTTATGAGTTTAAAACAGTGTCTGTTGTGAAACATTACAGTACACTGTGAGCAACTTCTTATTCGATTCTATTCTATTTGACTAGGTTAATCATTACAGGACTAGAGTTTGTTAGGTGGTGCTTTTTTGTGTGTGTTCTCCTGCTGCCGCTTGGTGAGTAGATATTTTTATCTATCCAATTACATTATATAGTCAAAAATTCATTATTTTCATTGTTATATCTACAGGGGAAAAGGTTAGGAATACTAATTTTTAAATTTAACACTCAGAGTGTTTCATTCAAGAAGTGTTGTGTGTGAACATTCAATGCTGTTTCATATGTATTGTAAGAGCAGACATACACAATGATCACAACAAGTAAGAAGCTTCGAAATTCTACTGGATGACCTACAGCAATCGAGTACCAAAGTCTCACCATTTGAGGCCATTGGAAGGAGTATAGGAGAGCCAGAATTGAAACTTATTAAATTGGCAGGAAGTGATAAATGAGAAATAATCAGGTAACAGATGCAGGGTTAATCAAAAAGGACTTGACAACTTTGGAATGATATAGAAATTTATTAAGATAACTTTCAGAATAAGTAGATGTGTCATTTTGGGGCAAACAACCTCAAGTTTGATTCAAATGTTGCATCAGTACCCCATTCTGTCACCAGGAGTGCCAGTGTACTACACAGTTAAAATGACTACTTTCACTGGTGTGGTGCATGCTCACGAAGTGTTTTGGTTTCATGAAACAAGCTCTGCAACAGCTGTTCAGAGAAATTTCATATGAAATATGCTAAAGAACTTCCAAGCTGGCGTACAGTTTACCCTTGGCACAAAGATTTTGTTGAGACAGGCCGTTCACTGCAACATGATAAATCACTAGTCGCCCATATGTCACTGGTACTGTGTATCTGGATACGGTTGAAAACTTTTTAATTCCACAGATCAATGAAGATGACCGAGATGGGATTCTTTACTACCAGCAACGTAGTGCACTATCTCATTTCCTCATGGAAGTTTCCTCGATAATCGCTTTCCATGTCAGTGTATTGGTCATGAAAGGCCAATTGCATGGCCACCTTGCTTTCCAGATTTGACACTATTGGATTTCTTTCTATGGGGCTTCAATAAAGACCGTGTGTATGTTCGTTCCCAACCAAACAATTTAGCTGACTTGAAAATTCGAATCTACACTGCCATTGCACAGGTTGTGCCCAATTTGCTGCAATGAGTGTGGGAAGAAACTGATTACCATTGGGATGTTTGCTATACCACAGATGGTAATCACAACATAACACAATGCAACAATTCAAAGAACCAAAATGACACTTGACACTCTTATGTGAAACTTGAGGTTGTTTGCAACAAAATGACACATCTACCCATTCTATAACTTATCTCAATAAATTTCTATATTGTTCCAAAGCTGTTAAGTCCTGTTTCATTCTCCTTGTATAATAAAGACAAATCTAAAATGGAGAGCTAATGAGCACTAGTAAAAGTGTAACCATAAAGGAAGAAGCACCAGCTTGCCAAATAGATGACAAAGTACTATAAAAATTACACAAGCAAGATGATTAAATGTGTAAATGTTTTTAAACATTCTCCCTCTTGTACCATTTGCAGTTGCTGAAATCTGACTCCCAAATCCATTTATTCTATAAGAGCCAGTGGCAAGACAGGCCTTGGTTTATAAAGTACACATGATATATGAAAATATTTGAGGGTAATGCAACTGAAACTTTAACAGAAATGGAACAGGCAGAACTGATATTATGCGAGAAGACCAACTCATGTTGCAGCATTGTGAGCATTAGAATGAGAAGGCAGTGGAGATAACTGGTGAATCTAGGCCAAGAATGGAAGCTGCCTGACAAGGATCTTGCAAGAAGAAAATATATTTTTATTTCTGCATTCCTACAGCACGCAGCAATGGAAATGCATATAGATATGCACATGGGACAGTAAGAGGAACACTGACCTATGCTTGAAGGGAAGGTTGCATATGACAAATGCAGTTTAATTCTCGATTCCAAGAGCACGTTTGGCCTGACTTGGGACACAATTTGGGTACCAAATGGATTAACATACATTATTAGGTGGGTGTACAATGGTGAAGAATGTGGAAAAAAATAGGTGAAAGAAAAGTACTTTGGCACATTAAGGAATCCCACACCTTGGTGCAGGAAAATCAATCAAGTTCGATATGAATGGTGTCCAAATTTACAATGAGTAATAATAGTTTTAGCTCATTTCTGAAATGAGTGCTTGCAACATCATACATTATCCTCCTCCTCCATGACTGATATGTATGAAATATTTCATGAAGACAACAGATAATGCTGTCTGTGTTCCTGATTATTAATGTGGAAGATGAGGTCTGAATATCAATGGATGACATAATCAATAAGTCTAGCTGCTATTTTGACTGAAGAATGCGCCATGTGCAAATCTTCAATAGGTTCAATAGTATTAGTAGTTGGTTAATTGGTTAAGTGTTTTATTATATTCTGTAGTGGTAGAAAGTAGTGTAGTGAAGAAAAAGTGAATGTTCTGTAACAAGTGGTTGAGAACACAGGAGAAACATGATAGAACCTTGTACTTTAGGATGAATAGAGAAATAAGAAAAGACATCAGCAAAAGGAAAAGTGAAACACTGGAGGATAAATGTGGAGAAGTTGATCAGGAAAAAACCAATACAAACGTCTCAAAAATGAGATCGACAGGAAGTGCAAAATGGCTAAGCAGGGATGGATAGAGGAAAAATGTAAGGATGTAGAGGTGCGTATCACTAGGAGTAAGACAGATACTGCCTACAGGAAAATTAAAGAGACCTTTGGAGAAAAGAGAACCACTTATATGAGTATCAAGAGCTCAGATGGAAACCCAGTTCTAAGCAAAGAAGGGAAAGCAGAAAGTTGGAAGGAGTATATAGAGGGTCTATACAAGGGCGATGTTCTTGAGGACAATATTATAGAAATGGAAGAGAATGTAGATGAAGATGAAACAGGAGATATGATACTGCGTGAAGATTTTGACAGAGCACTGAAAGATCTGAGTCGAAACAAGGCACTGGGAGTAGACAACATTCCATTAGAATTACTGACAGCCTTGGGAGAGCCAGGCCCAACAAAACTCTACCATCTGGTGAGCAAGATGTATCAGACAGGCAAAATACCTTAAGACTTCAAGAAGAATATAATAATTCCAATCCCAAAGAAAGCAGGTGTTGGCAGATATGAAAATTACTGAACTATCAGTTTAATAAGCCATGGCTGCAAAATACTAACACAAATTCTTTACAGATGAATGGAAAAACTGGTAGAAGCCGACCTCGGGGAAGATCAGTTTGGATTCCGAAGAAATGTTGGAACACGTGAGGCAATACTGACCCTACAACTTATGTTGGAAAATAGATTAAGGAAAGGCAAACCTAAGTTTCTAGCATTTGTAGACTTGGAGAAAGCTTTTAACAATGTTGACTGGAACACTCTCTTTCGAATTCTGAAGGTGGCAGTGGTAAAATACAGGGAGCGAAAGGCTATTTACAATTTGTACAGAAACCAGATGGCAGGTATAAGAGGCGAAGGGCATGAAAGAGAAGCAGTGGTTGGGAAAAGAGTGAGACAGTGTTGTAGCCTATCCCCGATGTTATTCAATCTGTATATTGAGCAAGCAGTAAAAGAAACAAAAGAAAAATTTGGAGTAGGAATTAAAATCCATGGAGAAGAAATAAAAACTTTGAGGTCCGCCAATGACATTGCAATTCTGTCAGAGACAGCAAAGGACCTGGAAGAGCAGCTGAACGGAATGGTCAGTATCTTGAAAGGAGGATATAAGATGAATATCAACAAAAGCAAAACGAGGAAAATGGAATGTAGTCAAATTAAATCGGGCGATGCTGCGGGAATTAGATTAGGAGATGAAATGTTTAAAGTAGTAAATGAATTTTGGTATTTGGGGAGCAAAATAACTGATGATGGTCGAAGTAGAGAGGATATAAAATGTAGACTGGCAATGGAAAGGAAAGCATTTCTGAAGAAGAGATATTTGTTAACATCGAGTATACACTTAAGTGTAAGGGAGTCGTTTCTGAAAGTGTTTGTATGGAGTGTAGCCATGTATGGAAGTGAAATGAGGATGATAAATAGTTTAGACATGAAGAGAATAGAAGCTTCCAAAATGTGGTGCTACAGAAGAATACTGAAGATTAGATAGGTAGATCACATAACTAATGAGGAGGTATTGAATAGAATTGGGGAGAAGAGGAGCTTGTGGCACAACTTGACTAGAAGAAGGGATCGGTTGGTAGGACATATTCTGAGGCATCAAAGGATCACAAATTTAGTATTGGAGGGCAGCATGGAGGGTAAAAATCATAGAGGGAGACCAAGAGATGAATACACTAAGCAGATTCATAAGGATGCAGGTTGCAGTAGGTACTGGGAAATGAAGAAGCTTGCACAGGATAGAGTAGCATGGAGAGCTGCATCAAACCAGTTTCAGGACTGAAGACCACAACAACAACAAGTTGGTCAGTGCACTACGGGGGTGGGGGCACAAAAGTGACAGCAGCATGGATAACGATTGAAGGACTGAGGAAAGAAGTAAAAGAATGAGCAAATATGCTGATTATCAGTCTGGTAGAGTGGGAGATCCAGTCAGAGGCCTGTTAACAGGAGACAAGACAGAGAACAAGGAAATGAAGTAGGAGATACAGGAGAAACAGGAGGGTCAATAAGTAGAGAAAATAACTAAAAAAGAATTACAGAAGGCAGCTACACAAATGGAAATTAGAAAATCACTAGGGTCTGGAAACATACCTGTGGCAGTAAAGAGATATGAACGAAGCATTCTGTATGAATATCTAAGCAAGTTATTTAATAAATGTTTGTAGGATGGGGAGGAAATTCCAGCAGAGTGAAACTTAGTGTATCTAAGCCCCACACATAAAAAAGAAAGCAAGAAAGTATGTAGCAATTATTGTGGCATAAGTGTTACAAGTAAAATTAGCAGGATGTATGGGAGGGCTTTAAAATCAAGAATGGAGAAGTTTGTAAATGAAGTTGAAGAAGAAAGTGGCTTTAGAAGAGGCAGGTCATCTGTAGATAACATCTTTACCCTGAGACAGACCATGGAGAAGAGATTAGAAAGGAATGCATGAAGTTATTTGATTTTCATAGATATCAAGTAAACATAAGACACAGTGCAACTAAAACTATTGCTCAAGGTGCTGTGGCCAGGGGAACTGCCAAAACTTTCTTTAAGAGACATCATAAACCTCTACAAGTCAGCAGAATGTCTCATTAAAGTAGGGAAAAAATTCCTAGAGAGGCCTTCAGAATAATTAAAGAACTGAAGTAATGATGCTGTCTGTCTCCCACACTCTTTAAGATGTATGTACAGATGGCACTGGATCTGTACTGTAGAACGTGCATGGGCATAGTGATTGAAGTAGGGAAGCAGTGTATGGACACACTTTCTACGCTGATAATCAGATCACTGCAGCAAATAATGAACAGGATATATCTTACACACTTAGGAAGTTGTTGGAGGGGTATAAAAAGTGGGGTTTGAAAATTAATTTTGTCAAGACAGAATATATAAGTTGCAGAGAAGAGGGCAGTAACCTGCATCGCGGTGTAATTTGCTGTCCAGGTTTCGAGAAGGTGCGTTTCTGGATGAGGTACCGAATATGTTGCTTCCCCCTACTTTTACCTCCCGAGGAGATCACGAATGTAAAATTAGAGAGATTCGAGCGTGCACGGAGGCTTCCCGGCAGTTGTTCTTCCCGCGAACCATATGCAACTGGAACAGGAAAGGGAGGTAATGACAGTGGCACGTAAAGTACCCTCCGCCACACACCGTTGGGTGGCTTGCGGAGTATAAATGTAGATGTAGATGTAGATGGATGCCTTATTAAAGTGTGTAAAGAGTTTGAGTGCCTGGGTAATATCCTATCAGATGATGGAAGATGTGGCAGAGATATTAAATAATGGACCAGACAGGGAATGGTGACTATTCAAAAATTAAACCCTATACATTGGTCCTCAAAATGAGTTTACAGGTTAAAATTCATTTACATATACCCATCACTGAACCAACAAAAAGCTATGGGAATGAGTGCTGGGAACTCAAACAAGGAAATATAAAGGGACTTAGCATTAGACATGTACCACCTGAGGAGAGCCCATAGAATTTCCTGACTTGACCATTTAAGAAATGAGGAAGTAAGAGAAGGTACACATTATACACCCTTTGTCAGAAGAGCTCCAGGACAGGTTTTTTTGAAAAAATAGAAAATTGCACCTGCCAAGTAATGATACTAGCTCCTACTGAAGTAGTCCTTCTGGCTATCTATACACAGTTGCCAACGTTTCTGGAGGTCTTGAAAGCAAGCAAGGAAGTTTTCAACTGTGATGCCTGTAAGCTCGTTTCGCACAGTCCATTGGAGGTCTGCAGTCTCTTGATGAAGCTTTCCTTTCAGTTGTCTTTTCACTCAGAGAAACAAGAGAAAATTGGAATCACACTTATTAAAGTGTGTAAAGAGTTTGAGTGCCTGGGTAATATCCTATCACATGTTGGAAAATGTGGCAGAGATATTAAATAATGGACCAGACAGGGAATGGTGACTATTCAAAAATTAAACCCTATACATTGGTCCTCAAAATGAGTTTACAGGTTAAAATTCATTTACAAATACCCATCACTGAACCAATAACAAGCTATGGGAATGAGTGCTGGGAACTCAAAGAAGGAAATAAAAAGGGACTTAGCATTAGACATGTACCACCTGAGGAGAGCCCATAGAATTTCCTGACTTGACCATTTAAGAAATGAGGAAGTAAGAGAAGGGACATAGATTCATTATATACCCTTTGTCAGAAGAGCTCCAGTACAGGTTTTTTTTGAAAAAATAGAAAATTGCACCTGCCAAGTAATGATACTAGCTCCTACTGAAGTAGTCCTTCTGGCTATCTATACACAGTTGCCAACGTTTCTGGAGGTCTTGAAAGCAAGCAAGGAAATTTTCAACTGTGATGCTTGTAAGCTCATTTGTCACAGTCCATTGAAGGTCTGCAATCTCTTCAGTCCATTGGAGGTCTGCAATCTCTTGAGGAAGCTTCCCTTTCAGTTGTCTTTTCACTCAGAGAAACAAGACAAAATTGTAAGCTGAAAGGGCAGATGAACATGGCAGATGTGGAATATCAGTAGCGGAATATCTGGTCAGATACTCATTAGCAGATAAAGTAGTATGGGGTCTTGCATTTTTATGCAGTAAGAACCAGTCCTGAGAATGCCATAAATCAGGGTGGTGACATCAAACTGCTTGTCGCAAATATTTCAAAACTTTGATGTAAAGAGTTTGGTTCACTGTTTGACCTGGAGGAACATACTCATGGTGAACTATCAAAGAATATAAATCAACACTGTCTTTGTTTTTGAAGGCTGTCGTTTGGCTTTTTTCAAGACTGGTGTTCCAGGACTCCGGCAATCGGCACTTTGACGCTTCATGTGAGGGTCACACTGGTATCACCATCTTTCACCCCCAGCAATAATCTTTGTCAGAAATGTGGGATGACATCTAGCTCTTTCCAGTAGTTAAAAAAAATCTTCATTTTTTCCTCTTTCTGTTCAATCTGTTAGCGTGAGTGAGGACTAGTTTTGCATTAAGTTTCCCTATCCCTAAATCTTCATGTAGAGTCTTATGACAGGCATCATGATTCAAATTAAGCTTCCTGATATTGTATGCACAGTTATGTGATGGTCTTCTAGCAATACCTGCCTTACACATTTCATATTTGCGTTGGTATGTACTGCAGATGAGCAACCAGCTCTGGGATCGTCTTGCACTGAATCTTTGCCTTCACAAAACACATTGTGCCACTCAAAAACACAATTTCTTGAAAGTGTCTTGCCTGCATATGCTTGCATAATCATATCCACATTTCACTAAGAACTTTCCTGAGCTTAATGCAGAAGTCAATTTTCACCCTTTGCTCACAATCAGCATCCATTGTGTCACCATAACTAATGTGCCAAGAACCCAAAAAGTTTATTGCTAAGCACAGTCCTGTAACCTAGTGACTTTGTACAGAAACATGGCCAAGGTCATTTCAAGGATGCACACATACCAGGTAACATAGAATCAACAATTGTTCCTTTTTAGTATTGCAAATGTGGAAATAAAAAAAACCTGTCCTGGAACTTTTCTGACAAAGGGAGTAGTATTGTGGATAAATAAGAAGAATGACTGCTAGGATGGTTTTGACAAGTCACAAGAATGGATGAAGACAGACGGCTCATGAGAGTACTTTCATGGCAACCTTCTGTAAGAACAACAAGAAGAAGAGGAAGACCAGGGAAAGCATGGCTGAGTGGTTTCCTAGAACTGATGGAGAGAAGAGGAATGGAAGGGGATGAGGAAGAATGGTGAGGTTGAGGCATTTGGTGATAGGGGTGTGGGATGCAGTGACAGCTTTAGGACTCCCACAACAAGGAAGAAGTGGTAGAGGTAGTAGCTGCATTAGCAGTTTTGTGTCCACTGATTATGAATACAAAAGTAATTAATTGGTACAATATTTATTTTTATAAGTCTTCTATTACAGTCATTTGTTCGTTCTACGGTGCATTTATTTTTCTTACAGCACTTTTGATATGAAATATTGAGAGTGAAGGCTGCTTTCTTGTTGGTGAGTTATTGGGATTCACATCAAAAACATGTTGTTGTTCAATGGTTCCTGTGTTTCTTTTTTATCATAATTTCTTTCCCAGTCATTGTGGACTAATAGGATACAATACTACTTTTAAACCACAGTAGAAGAGAGTAAAATATAAGTTTATCTAGTGATAGTTAAATTTGCTGATGGGTAAATGAAAAGCACATAAGCTGATTTGTTTCATTTATATACAATACCAAGTTAAAAAAAGTAGGTTCTATGCGCAACATATATAGCAAGTTGGGTATCGATTATCAGCGGTTGATCTGACAGTAAAATGTTATTGTTATAATTCATTTACTTCTGAATACAGTCACTGAGACTTCAGGTTTGGGAATCACTTTTTGAAAACACCACACACTGGTGTAGGATTGGATACCAGGTTTCACACCACGCAGCCATGCACCCTGATGGATCTTCATTCATGAATATGTTCTCAAAATAATTTCTCATGAAACTCTAAACCATTAAAAATAATATGAGCTTACCTAGTAGCTCTGCAGCCTAATGACTAAACTCTAGACTTGTAAGCTAAAGTTGCATGTTCAATACTTACAGTACTGCTGTAATTCTTTTAAATCCTTAGCAAAATAATTAGGGACTTAGTTTTTATTCATTTAATTTGTCTTTATATATAAATATTTTCTTAAATTTAATTCCTCGTCCTTGGATGTCTCTTTCTGGTCAGTGTATTAACTCCATTTTTTGCACAAATATAATTAAGTGAAATTGTATAAAAAATGTGAATGCAGTAAGGCAGCATGTATATTGTCTCATGGAGCAAAATGGATTAATGTTTTAAATGTTTGTATGATAACAACCCATGAAACTGTGCACATTATTTTGAAAAAACACATGGCAGATATACAGTCTGTAAAACTTTTAGTAAGCCAAGATGCCCTTGTTTCATTTACTAGGTGTTGGACGAATTCTACAGATATCATGTTACTTCTTGTGGCTGCCCATCTTTGCATAAATGAAGTGCAGATATATTCAGTTTAGTTCCCTATTCATTACTATAAATAAGTACCACATATGAACATGAGCATCTTTGTAATGTGCTTTCATGAAACTTTGTAAATTTCACATGACATTTCTACCATAGCTGTGATCACCAAAAAACCCCAAGTTATCAGTCCTGATGCAACTGCTTTCCGTTGCCCCCCCCCCCCTTTTTTTTTTTTGGAGAAAATGTCAATTTGTTATTTCCCTAATCATACCATGATCATTGGACAATACTTCAATCATCCAATAGTCGACCAGAATAATCGTAGTTTTGATAGTGGTGAGCATGACAAGACAACCTGTGACACATTACTAAATGCCTTCTCTGAAAACTACCTAGCACAGATAATTAAGAACCCCAATCAATGGTGGAAATATATCACATCTGATGCAACAAACAGAGCTTTCCTCTTTCAGTACGTCCACATCGAAACTGGTAACAGCAACTATGAGACAGTTGTAGCAACATGAATACCAAAGTAAAAGGGCAACAAAAACAAGTAGAAAAATTTATGTTTTCTGAAAACTAGACAAAGAAGCAGTAGTGTCCTTTCTCAGTGAGGAACTTGAAACTTTTAGCTCAGGACAGGAGCATTTGGAGGAACTATGGCTCACATTTAAAAGAATGGTTGACCATGCACTGGATAGATATATATGCAGTAGAACACTACATATTGAGAAGATCCTCTGTGGTACACAGTCACCATAAAGAACCTTCTGAAGAAACAGATACTACTGCATAACCGGTATAAAACAAAGCATAGATCTACAGATAGATAGATGCTGAACGAAAAACATTTGGCAGTCAGGAAAGTAATGTTTAAAGCCTTTAATAACTGCCATAGCAGAATATTGTCAAAAGATGTTTCACAAATCCCAAAGAAATTGTGGTTTTCTGTGAAGGCCATTAATGGCACCAAAGTTAGTGTCCAGACACTCATGGATGAGCAAGAACTAAAACTGAGATTAGCATCACTCAAGCAGAAATGCTTAAGTATGCTCTCAAATGTTCTTTTACAATGAAAATTCTGGAGTGTTGCCCCTATTCAACCTTCATACTACCAAAAAGATGAGTGAAATAGATATTAGTGCTAGGGGCAATGAGAAACAACTGAAATTGTTAAAACTGAACAAAGCCCAGGGCCCACTGGAATCCTTATCTCTTTCTATACCCAATTTGCAGCTGAGTTAGCCACCCTGTTAACTATAATCTATTGTAGATCCCTTGAGCAAAAAATAGTGTCCAGTAGTTGGAAGAAAGCACATGTCACACTTGTTTACAAGAAGAGTAGCAGAAATGATCTGTGAAACTACTGTCCAACAGCACTGACATCCATTTATTGAAGAATCCTAGAACATATTCCGAGCTCGAACATAATGATGTATCTAGAAAAGAATGACGTCCTCCAGGCCAACCAACATGGATTTCAAAAACATAGATAATGTGAAACCCAATTTGCACTTTTATTACAAAACATCCTGAAAGTAATGGATCAAGACAGTTAGATAGTTGCAGTATTTTTTTATTTCTGAAAAGCATTTGACTCTGTACCATACTTATGCTTATCACCAAAAGTATGACTATGAGGTATTAGGTGATATTTGTGGCTGGGATGAGGATTTCTTAGCAGGGAGAACATGGCATGTTATCTTGGGTGGAGAGTTATTGACAGATGTAGAAGTAACTTTGAGTGTACCTTTGGGAGGTGTGTTTGCTCTTTTGCTGTTCATGTTGTATATTAATGATGTTGCAGACAATATTAATACTAATCTCAGACTTTTTGTAGATGCAGTTATCTGCAGTGAGCTACAGTCTGAATGTAGCTGTACAAATATTCTGTCAGACTTTGATAAAATTTCAAAGTGGTACAAAGATTGGCATTTTCCTTTAAACATTCAGAACTGTAAAATTGTGCACTTCACAAAATGAAAAAAAAGGTATCCTCTGAATATAATATCACCAAGTCACAGCTGGAATTGGTATATGCATACAAATCCATGGGTGTAACACTTAGAAGGGACATGAAATAAAACAATAATATAGGCTCAGTCATGAGTAAAGCAGGTAGCTGACTTCAGTCTATTGGTAGAATAACAGGGAAATGCATCAGTCGACAGAGGAGATTGCTTGCAAATCACTTCTGTGGACCATCCTAGAATATTGCTCAAGAGTGTGGGATCTGTACAAGATAGGACTTACAGGGGATATTGAATGTACACAGAGAAGAGCAGCACAAATGGTCACAGGTATGTTTGACCCACACGAGTGTGTCACAGAGATGTTGAAAGAACTGAATTGGAAAACTTGAAGACGGATGCAAGCTATCCTGATAAAGTCTACTAACAAAGTTTCAAGAACCAGTTTTAAATGATGACTCTAGGAATATACTACAGCTCAATACACATTGTTCCTATAGGGATCATGAGGACAAGATCAAATTAACTACAACATAAACAGAGACATTTAAGCAATCATTCTTCCTGGCCTCCATACGTGAATGCAATGGGGAAAAGTCCTAATAACTGGTACAGTTGGATGTACCCTCTGCCATGCACTTCAGAGTGGTTTGCAGAGTACAGATGTAGATGAAAATGTCATCATGGGGTTTTACATATGGTGCTTGTTTTTGGAGACATTCAACAATGACATCACTCTACTAGAGCATTGAAAAGAGCAAGTTACTCCTATTTTCACAGTAAAAGCAAATAAAGAAACAAATTAATTTCTGATAGGTTTTATTTTTGTATTTTAAACAGTTACTGACACTTGCTCTCATAAATTCATCTGCTTTGTTCTCATAACTTCAAGTGCTTTTTCTCCTGCCGAGAACTTTGTTTTTATTTGTACATGTTAGTGACTGGGTATATCTCCTTTCTTTGCAAGGACAATGTTCAATAAATATAATTTTCACATAGTTTCACTGCAGTACACTGTTTGTTCAGAATGCATGAACACAGTGTCCATGCTTGTGTCACTGCATCCATGTTAGACTGGTTCTGCCCTTTGTTCTCTCCTGCTGACTGTTCATTTAAACAAATTTTTCTATAACATTACTGCCTGTGTACAGTGAGAGTATGGCAATACTCAAGGGTCTACTGTATCACAAAAAATTATTTGTCATAAATTTTTCACAAACATGGGCCCACCAGGATGAACAGTTGAAGACTGTCAAACCGGGGAACCAAACTTACACCACTGTATTGGTCCAGTATCACCGCTTTCTAAGTTGTACAAGCCAAATAGCCGGGAACATGGAAACTGACATCCATGATCAGAGCAAACTAATAAACTACTAAATGGCTGTATGTCAATGGATCAGAATCAGGTGGACATAGGGATCCAAGTCCTGAATGGTCAGTGAAGCCTCAGCTCCAGTTTCTGCAAATTCCTGGAACATGGAACATGACCATGTACTGTGAAATACTGGTCTGACTTAGTTACAAATTCAGTCAAGGGTGTGGTTTTCATCACCATAAAATTATTTGTGTTCTGATGACAAGAACATTAAAAGAGAGAGGAAGCGGCTTGTTAATCCCCAGGAAATTAGTCACTGTTTTGATTGCCCTGTCTACAAGGTTTTCTGCTGTGAAATTATTTAGATTTATTAGCTTTAATACGCAAATTTGACAGTTTTCTTGCCCAACATATACACTTTGACAAAAATAAAGGAAATGGACATATGTCATTTTTGCCAAAAGCAACATGCAAGGAAGTTATTCATCCTACTGTATCAAGTACAAGGGGCTACATTATTTGTGAAAGTAAGAGATGCAAGTGCTATTTGGTTTCATTGGATTCCACTTCTGACAGATCACACGTATACTGACTCTGATAGCGTGCTTAGCCCTGCCATCTGGGCCAGTGGAAATATTTGTAAGTTTCTTGGAAATGAAAGGCCATAATGCTGAGCAACTCGCACAAATCTTACTAGATTTTTTAAATGAGAATGGTACTAATATTAAATATTGTCATAGATAAAGCTGTGACAGTGCCAGCAACATGAATGGGAAACACAGTGCCTTAGAAACACAAATTAAGAAGATAAATAAAAACACAGAATACAGTCCCTGATTTGCACATTCATTGAATTTGGCTGCCAAGTGCACTGCAGAATGCTGTACAGAAACATCCACTTTCTTCGATTTTGTTGAAAGCCTGCACACATTTTTTTCTGCTTCTACCTATGGGTGGGGCATTCTTTTGAAAGCATTGAAAGAAGCTAGTTCAAAAATTCTAATTTTGGAAAGGTTGTTTGGCACTAGTTGGTAATTAGGCTTATGGACTAGTTTTGAAGAGGGTTAGTTGGAAACAGTAATAATACCTATTGCTTGGAATGAAATCCTAAAATGCTTGCAAGCAATTAGTGCTTCACTGCAGTTGCTGGATCAAGACCTTGACCTTTATAAATCATTACATGGGTATGTCCAAGCAATGCAGTCCACATTTTCAGATGTGGAAGCAAAAGCCAAAGTGCTGACCAGCTGTGAAGAATGTAAGCAACAGACATCAAGGTGGCACAAGCAAAATACAAAGTATGACCATTTCAGCAGCTTTACTATACTCAATGAAGTTGAACAAAATCAAAAATCTGGAGAACATTTTGAAATTCAGGTTTTTATTATCATACCTAATATTGGGTATTAGCTAAATGCATGGAAGCATACCATCAAATGACTAGTGTATTTGGAATTCTCTGGCAATTTAAGTCTTTAACAACAGAAGATAACTTGAAAAGAACTCCAATTATAGTCAGTGCTTACCCAGACAATTTGAAAGAAAGTCTAGGGGATGAATGGTGCAGTTTGCCGAGCTGCTAAAAACAGATCTGACTGCTGCTATTGACAGCATAAATCACGAGCACCTGAAACTGCAGTTTTATATACTTTTAATAGAATATTCATTAGAATTGTGTTTTCCATATGTAAACATTTACTTGTCTTTGATGATCGCCAGTTGCCGTGAAGAATAGTTGTCCCTCCCTCCTTAGAGAAAATTATTCAGTAGGTGTTAGCTCTAAATTTTCCCAAATTAAATTGAGAAAAGATTTTTTGTAAAGTGCTGTTTTATTTTATATTCTAAACTTTGAGGCCTAAAGCAATCCAAGGGCCTCTTCTTAGCATTTGCTGTGGACTCCACACTGGCTTGATTCTGTGCTGAGCATGAGGTGGAATTTTTATTCCGTTCACCAAAAGATACTGCTCGAATACTATGTAATTGA
This sequence comes from Schistocerca nitens, assembly GCF_023898315.1. NCBI lineage: Eukaryota > Metazoa > Arthropoda > Insecta > Orthoptera > Acrididae > Schistocerca > Schistocerca nitens. The sequence continues at coordinate 554,260,209 of NC_064615.1, read as the reverse complement.
GTGACAGTTAGATCTAGATACAATAATTGATGATGGAGGAGGTCAGCTGGTCAAAGGAGCAATGAGTGTGAGAGTTTAGGTTTTCTAAGCATATCATGATTTTGAAATGTTCTCTGCTAGTCAGTGGGGTGGCATTGTCCATATGGAGTGATTTACTGATTTTTTGCCATCTTCAGGTGGTCCTGATGACTGACTGTCTTCTGTTGGGTGCCATCTTATATACATCCTCCATCTACTGTCTAATTTGGGCTGCCATATCTGGGTGCAACTTTACTGGGGATGGAATAAAAGAAGGGGGAAGTGTTTGACTGGATAAATCCATAGATCCAGATACATGAGAAGCTGATGTACAGTGGATTCCTACTAAATAAAGCTTGGGTCTCAACCTTGAGCATTCTCAGTGCACAACAACTGTCTGTGGGAAGATCCACTCACACCATTCCAATTGAGGAGCTGAGATCACACCATGTAGATGCACCTCCTCCACATAACTTCATCCCAATCCATGCAGTGGCGGTGTAAAGATTTAAGCGATCCTCGTACTGGATGTTAAAGCAATCATGGACTCTGAGCTATTCAACTTTTACAAGGTCACAGTGTGGGATTTCATGTTCCACAGCTTTACGATGTGTAAAATACTGTGTAAGCAAAGTCAGATTTTTTGCTTTGTGGAGAAGAATGTGGCTAATGAGGTGTAAGATGGCATTCTATGTCATAAGTGGAACTTTGGAGGCACCATTGTGGATTATACTGTTTACAGATGAAGCCAATATTTGGAGGGTTTTATATTATAACTCATATCCTATGAATATATGCTGTTTCAAAGCACCAGCACATTGAGAATGTCACAAAAACGTTTTGTTTTGGGTATGACTTACAAAATGTCAGGAAATGTTATATTGGTTGTTAAAGTATTTTCATATTTGGTTGGTTGTGTGTTATGGAACTACGCTGTTTCAAGAAAACAATGCCTTGCAGATTTATCAAAAACATGTTTATCTTAGTTCAGTTTGTTATAATTAAATGGCATACTGGCAGTTAAGGTCTTCAGGATATTGTAATATCAAAGACATAGTCATAATGATTATAATGATTATGCAATGTTAAAAGTTCTCAACATAGTCATACATGACACCAGTTCTCCATCTTACAATGAATGAAGTCATGTGGTTCTGAAGTCACACATAACTGGTTCCCAACCTGCTATCTACAAATATTTGTTTTGCTCCTTTTCCTGTTTTCTAAAAGATTATGGGACTACTGTATTAATCTGATAGAAGTATGTTCTGTAATATTCAATGTTACGTACATACAAGAGCACTATCTCTCAGAAGTGAGGTGGTTTCATTTTGTGAACATGCCTAGGACCAATTGCAAGCTTGCTTCCTATGTCACTGCCTTATCTGATCACAATTCAGTGTGTATGTATTTATTTATTCATTCAAAAACTTTACAGATTGTGGTATTCACATTTCTTTTATAAGCAAAGTATCTACAAGAGAGCTTTCACAACATGCAGTACATTTCATATTACATACATTTGTGAATGTTGCACCCCATTACTCACGATATGTCACACAAAAAATATCCATGCAGACATAAAGTCAATGAAGCCTTCTATAAAAATGGAAATACACTGCCTCACAAAAAAAGTGAAGTGCCTAGAACACATGGTTGGATGTCAGTATAACTTTGTAGACATACACACCGTCAATGGGTATGTAAATGATTAACAGTTGCAATTCTCTCTAACAGATTAGAACAGTCATCAGACTGCATTAGTGTTGTTTGTGTTTAGTGTTGTTATCTGGCATGGTAGAGTATACGGTATGGTCAGAAACAGTCTGAGAAGCTTGGAAGGGTGTTCCAGGGCAGGTTGTGCTGAGAAATAATTGTTAAGAAGAAAATTCAATATGTTGCAAGTTAGCCAATCAGACCATTGTGCATGCAAATTCAAGCAGCCCACGAGAGACAGTTAGTTTCAGTTGTTTTCATAGAGTAGACAATAGTGCACGAGACTACTCAGCTTTTGGCTCAAGTCCAGTCTTTACTGCCATCCCATGTCCTGCTACTGTATCACTCTCTTGTTCAGTTTTAGAAAAAGAAGAATACATTTGGCAACACTGTCTCTGGCAGGCTGCTTGAATTTTTGTGTGCATGGCTGGCTCACTTCAATGTTAATTAACTCAGAAATGGTGCAAGATATCAAATTTTTTTCGTAACAATTATTTTTCAGCACAGCTTGCCCTGCAACACCCTTCCAAGCTTTTCAGACTGTTTCTGACTACCCAGTGTAAGGGATGTGAACAGCGCCAGATGTCGAGTGATCAGCGCAACAAACACGAGATGCTGTGTACTCACATGAGACAGAGTAACCAAAGTTTGAAAGGGGTCTTATTTTGGATCTCCATTTGGCCAGCTGGTTGAAGTGTGCAGTATCCAAATTTTTGGGGAATTCTGATGTGACAGTGGCCTGATGTTGGACTGCATGGCAATGTAAGGGCAGTCATACTTGTAAAAAACTGAGCACTATGGGACTTAACTGCTGAGGTCACCAGTCCCATAGAACATAGAACTACTTAAACCTAACTAACCTAAGGACATCACACACATCCATGCCCGACGCAGGATTCGAACCTGCGACCGTAGCGGTCTCGCGGTTCCAGACTGTAGTGCCTAGAACTGCTCGGCCCCTCCGGCTGGCTACAAGGGATGATTTCTGTATTGTTCACCAAGCATGTTATAAGCCCTTCACATCTGTGCCTGCCATCAGAGAATAAATAAAGGACTTCCTGCAACATTCTGTGTCATTCCATACCATTGGCCAGAGACTATCATCAGCCCGACTGGGAAATTACTGTCCCATGTGTAGGTTGTTGTTAATATCACAACACATACAGCTTGATTTGGAGTGGTGCCATGATGGGCGGTGTTGCCATTATGCAGAAGTATGGACTGCTGATGAATAGTATCACATTGTGTCATCGATGAATCACAGTTCTGCTCTACCCCAGATGACCATGGTTGGTGCATATAGCAGTGACCTGGTGAGAGATCTCATTCTTCAGTGTTTTGGAAAGGCACAGTGGTGTTTCTCCTGGCATTATGGTGTGGTGAGCCATCAGGCATATCAGGTCACAGCTGGCAGTGACTGACAGAACTCTGGCAGCACAACACTATGTTATGAGCATCCTGCATCCTCACGTTACCTCTCATGCAACAGTATCATGGCGCCATTTTTAACAGAACACGGAACAACACTTGTCCACACATGGCACAGGTCTCTTTGGACTGTTTGTGTGATGTTGAGGTACTCCCATGACCAGCAAAAGACACAGATTTGTCCACAATAGTTCATGCGTGGGAGCAGCCCGGACGTCAACTCTGTCTCAGTGTCATTAACTATGCCATACAGTGCCATTTACAACAAGTCATCTTGCTTCAGGAGAGGATGCAACAGTTTTATGACCCCTTTCCCAATCAGGTCAGTACATACATCCATGCCAGAGAGGATACATTGTTATAGTGATACCTAGGTTCACACTACAAAGTTCCTTGTTAATATGGCTCAATTTTATAGCCACTGAAATAGTATTACCTACCCTCTTAAACTGTGAAGTTTCATTTTGTTTCTGTCTCCTCTTCTGGGTGCTTTTTTGTTTTTATCAGGTAGTGCATATTGTCTGACCATTAAAGTTTAGGTTAATGTAGGAACGAAATCTGGACCCCACATGCAATTTCTAATCTCATTTTCACTTAACACATTCATCACATCAAAAGTTGTGTATTGGCCATCAGTCTGGTCGTGTCTACTTATTTTATGTGTCACCTTGGTCAACAGATTAAGAAATATTCTCTATTCCATTGTTTTTCTTACTGTTGTTTTAATGTTCACCATGGGTACTATGTGAAGTTCATAACTGAAGTGGGATCAAATTTTAGATCAAATATGGGCTCTTGGAATAGCTTTCAGAAACAAACCTAAATGCAAACAAAATGGAGCGCTGTGAGACAAGTCAGACTATTTCACAACCTCCTTCCCAAAAAGTGACGTAACCTGCAGCTATGAGGACACATGTGCATAATAGAATATCATCACAACTACATGTAATGTATCCACATTGATACAAGAAGAAATTTACCAAATTTAGAGATTTGTAAGGAATCTGAGACTCTTCAAGGGATATAAATCTATCAAAATTATTCTGAATTATATTGTGCTAAAAAGTAAGCAGTATTTCATTGCAGTGTGTAAAATGTAGCAAACAGCACATAAGTGTTTGCTGAAAAATGAAATTTGTCAATTCCATGCAAAAGATCTTGAACTGCACAAAAATCTATATAACTTACATTACCAAGTTGCTACAGACCTCAATAATCCAACAGTTCTCAGTCACCTAACAGGAAAAATAGAACAAACAACAAAGGAAATGTCAAATGAAGAACATAAATGGACATAAAGAAAATAGCTGCTCTGACAACTCTATACACATAGCTTGCAAATTAAAAAAAAGGAGAGAGAGAGAGAGAGAGAGAGAGAGAGAGAGAGAGAGAGAGAGAGAGAGAGAGACGTAAATTTTACTTCATGACAATAAATCTAACATATACGGTACTGGAGAAAGCAGAGCACAAACTGTTAGAAGACTAGATTTGAATATTATTTTACCACACACAGAATATCAGGTAAATGAAAACGGAAGAGGAAAAGTCTTGTTACAAACCAAAAAATAAAAGCAATATGTTGAATTCAAGGGTGCTTTGACAAGAACTGCAAAACAAATCCTGTAACTAGAGGGCTTATTACTAGAAGTGTCAAAAAAAAAACACACAATATAATAAGATTAAATAAGACAAATATGCCATAAGAATAATACCACATGTATCTGACAGAGAAGAGAAATTTAAGAATTATGAGGATGCACTTATTTTACTCTAAAATGACCTGTTTGTAGAAATGAAACAGGACTAAAATATTCATTTGTGGATCAGTCATGTGTACACAATTTGAGTTCCATTCCTGAAACTATTTGGACACCACACATTTCATGCACTGAACAAGAATACTCCTGTGCTCTCTTCACATGTCTGTCCAGATGTGTTATATGCTGGCACATCTTGATTTAAGTAGTAAGAAATGGTGGAGAACACAAAATTAACAATTAATAATGATTTTTCTGTTCCATAAAGGCAATAAAAGGAAGGAAAATAGAGTACAATGTCTGAGAAAGTGAAAAAAATTCAAAAGTCAGGCTGTAGTGCTGGGACAAAGTAGCTGTGTGTGTGTCTTTGTGTTCTGAAAAAGACATGTTTGTAAGTAGAGTTGCTGTGTTTCAGATCTTGTTTATGTATGTATCTACTAATCTGTAGAACTACTGCATGATAAGTGGTAATCTTTCTTCATTTCTATCTTCATTTTGGTACTTAGATGGAATCAAATACATAGTAAGCGAATTCCAATAAAAATAATCCCCAAATTTCATAATTACATTGTTTCATAGCATGCAAATAAGACGATAAAAAACAAAGAAAAGTGTCACCACACAGCCTACTTGATAGAGCTGCTCCATAAATGTACGAGTGTAGGATACAAATACAAGAAAATTAGTTGTACTATACAGCAAGACTTGCCTAGATATCTGTTATCACTTACAGTAGAGTGTATGCTGTTTTGAAATTTCCTTGCAGATTAAACTATATGCCAGATTGGAAATAAAACCCAGAATATTGTCTTTTGCAGGACTTGCTCTTTCCGACTGAGCTACCCAGCTCTCCATCATATCTTGCTGGACTGGTGTTCCTGGAAGTAAGGACATTGTGGAAAAATGGCTTAAGACACAGACTTGGATAGCAGGAGGAGGATTCTGGGAGAATTAAGCTGTGAGAGCAGGTCTTAAAATCATACCTGCGTAGTTTAGTCAGTAAGAGAATTGCCTGCAAAAGGTGAGGTCTTGGATTTGAGCCTTGCTTGAGCATACAGTTCTAATCTGCCAGAAAGCTTGAACTGTAGACTTTAAAGGATCTGTAATCAGATAGGTTATGATTTTCTAGTGTAAGGGTGTTTTTGAATAGGTGCTCTCCTTCAGTTCAGATAAAGATATCTGGAGGGGACACCACAGCATTAATGTGAAACCCAAAGAAAGGCTCCCACAGTTGAGACAACTGCCAAAGCAGTGGAGTTCACAAAATAGTAAGTACAGAAACTGGCTAAACTGACCTGCCCAGATACCCATGTATGTTAAAGCACCCTTCCAGGATGGGTAGGTGCATCAGTTCCACATCAAATCCACCCAGAGGATCATGGGCGAGGGTCATTGTGGCGGCTAGTCTGAACTTGGTTTTTAGACATTTTCTCACAATCCATTAGGTGAAGACTTGGTTGGTGCACAGTCTCACCTCAGTTACACAATTCACAAACATCTCAAAAACCTTTGCTCACTTGGACATGAATAACACTACATGCCGACAGTTGAGGGTACTCATATTCTGTCCCAGGGGGTAAGTGGTGAAAGGAAGGGCATCTGACCACCCTTACACCAACCTTGCAAAATCTGTACATAACAATGCTGAACCTGTGCCAGTGCAGGACAAATGCACATGCAGAAAAAGAAGACAGAAGGATGGCTAAAACTCAAATTTTACAGTAATGAGATATTCGTGGTAAATCTAAATGTATATCAAAAAGATAGATTGAAATCAAGCAATGGAAAATCCAGGACAGAATGTAACAATATTAGAGAAGGAAAGTTGCTACTCACCATATAGCGGAAATGCTGAGTCGCGATAGGCACAACAAAAAGATTCACACAATTATAGCTTTTAGCCATAAAGGGCTTTGTCAGCAATAGACACACACACACACACACACACACACAAGAACGAAACTTGCACACATGTCTGCAGTCTCAGACAACTGAAACCACTGGTAGGCTGTGCAAGTTTCCTGTGTGTGTGTTTGTGTGTGTGTGTGGGGGGGGGGGGGGGGTGTCTGTCTATTGCTGACAAAGGCCTTAATGGCCGAAATCTATAATTGTGTGAATCTTTTTGTTGTGCCTATCACAACTCAGCATCTCTGCTACATGGTGAGTCGCAACTTTCCTTCTCTAAAAAGATAGGTTGATGGCACATGAAAGTGGTGTTTTCTTCACAGGAAACAGCAAATTCAAATCTACTGAGAAAATAACAGAAGCTACATATGAGATCATTTGGGCCAAACTCAGTATCAACAGTGGGCATAAACTTATGATGAGTTCTCCAATTGCCAATTAAATTCACCTCCAGATGTAAGATAAAAACCTTAAGGAAGACCTTGGCTTGCTAATACATATGTTCCCCAAACATATTGCCATCACTGAAGGAGACTTCAACCTACTAATAATCAAATGGTATAATTACAGTGGGGCATGACAAAACATTGAAAAAATGGCACTTATCTAAAGACATCTCACAAAACTCAGAGAAATTCAGGTCATATGCAAAGTCACTCAGTGGTATGAAAGTTAGTATCCAGACACTCATGGAAAACAAAAGGAATGAAAATGAAGGGTGTCACAGCAAATGCTGAAATTCTGAGCTGTTCTTTTACAAAGATGGATCAAGGAGCAATGCCTCACTTCAGTTTTTGCAGCACTGCAAAGATGAGTAACATAGATAATGGTACCAATAGCAATGAAAAACAGCTCAGGTCACTAAAATTGAGAAGAGTCCAAGGAGCAGTGGAGTCCCTGTCAGATTCAAATCTGTGTCTGAATTGAGGATTTCTTGGTAGGAAAGAGGCAGAATATTATCTTGGATGGAAGTCATCAACAGATGAAGAACTTGTCTTGTTGTATATTAATGACTTGATTGACAATATTAACAATAAATTCACATCATACAATGTAGGCTTTCATGGCCGGTGTTGTCTTCAGTTAAAACTTCTGGGCTGAGAGGCCGTGGTCGATGTATAAAATTTCCACCTGACGTTTCGTCTCCATCTGCGGGAGACATCTTCTGAGGTCGTCTGGCTACTGCCACTGAGGCTCCAGGTACTCTTGTATTTGTAGAGTGTATAGAGGACACCACCATTTGTCACATGATGCCGACGGTATGCCTATCTTTGGAAGGCATCATCATTCTCGATTAAGAGTAATCGATTGTCATTCTGCTGGTGCAACGTCGACATCCATATTTTGTCTAAATTTAAAACTTCCTCTTTCCTATTAAAAGGATAAGATACAGTAAAATGGACAGAGAGGCATTTGAGTAGACATTCTTCCCACACTCCACACACGAGTGGAACAGGATGAAACCTCAATATACGGCAAAATTGGAAGTGCTGTCTTTCCTGTCATGTACTTCTTAGTGTTTTTCAGAATATGATTGCATATGTAGAATCCAGATACACATTCCTATTCCTAGCTAAAATACAACCCAACATCCTGTTCCTTAACTGCTGCCTAATACATGGAATTTCCCTTCCTCAAATTGCCTAACCATAGAAATTCCCTTCTTGGCAGGCAACCATCCTTTCTCATTGATCTCCTGATTCTGCCAAGCTCTATCCCTCATAAATCTAATACCAGAGAAACAAATTTCCAAGAATCGTGCACCTATGAAACATTCTTTATCCCTCTATAAGATACCACTATTGTTCTATCTCAATTACCTACACCCCATCTCTCAAACTGAAATCCTTGCTAGCAACTGAAAGTGTATTCTAAAGACCAGTTCTCAGTTTTCTCGAATTAACTATCAACCTACTTCAACAGCAAAATACTAATGTCCAACATTTCTTGTCCTACTCATAATAAACTGGAGACAGGGTTGTAGCAGCATAATGTGATAGAAAAGCAGCAATGGTTTATGAGGCTTGCAGGGAAAGTACATTGTGTATGTGATGAAATAAGAGGTTGGAATTAAGAGGAAGGGGATAGTGGGTGGGGGGGACAGAACAGGGGAAGAAGGAAACAGAAGAGGAGACTATGTGGGGGTGGATCAATGGATACATGAATCAAACTAGGCTGATGAGAAGGGATCTGTTGAGAAGGGTTGGATAGGAGGAAAGGCATGGGACAGAGTTGGAGATGGATGTGGGTGTAAGTGTAAGGGAGGGAGTAGTAGATGCCAAGTTGACTGTGTAATCAAAGGAAGTGTTCTAATGTAAGTTCAAATCTACACAATTTAAAGAAGCTGGTACTTGAGGGGGAAATTCAGATTGTATTTAATGAAGTAGCCATTGAAATCAAGCCTGCTGTGCTCATCAACTTGATCTGCCACTTGGTGATCAGCTGTGCTCTGTTTGTCTGTGGACATTCATGTGGGTGGATAGCTGGTTGAAGTACATGTACACATAAACACCTGTGCAAAGTTTCATACATAACATGACTGGTTTCGCAGCTGGGGCTGTCTCTGAATCAAGTCGTTTTATAGACTGAATGGTCATCTGTAAACTACTTTGGAGATACTTGAAAGATTTTGAAATAAATATTCAATCACTTTTATGTAGGCAATTTCACTTTGCAGGTGACTATTAATATCTACTTCTGGTACATGTATGGCATGTCATTTGTCTCAGATAGCATAATATGAGCTTTTGTATGATTATTAATAAGATGACCATATACTAAACTTTCCAGCTATTATCTTCATTATGATTGGTATGGTTGTGTCTGCACCCTGGATTTCAATGCTCTGCAGACATTTCAGTCTTCAACAGCCCTTTAAGTCCTCAGTATACCATTCGTGCAAGTCAAAAGAGTAGGAGCAGGTCAAGCCATGGTTTGTGGGATTCCATACAAATGAAGTTACTCATTTTGAGTTTAATATTACTCCTGCAGGTTGTAAGGTGTTATATTGGTGGTATCTTCATGAAAAAGTGTGATGTTTTATGTATTCCTCTACTGGAATACTCGATAACAATGTGTATTTCCACACAAAAGGAGAAAACGCACACAAAAGGAAGGGACAGTTAAATTCTCATAGCGCTGCAGCACAAGGTGATGAGCTGTTGCCTTGGCTGGTTTAGACAGGGTGAATGTGAATAGGCAAGTAGTAGGGACAAATGAGGGCTAGGGAAAATGTGTAACAACAGGTGAAGACTAGGGATTAGAGACAATTTGTGAGGATTTTGGTCTAGGGTACGGGATACAGGGGTAGGGGGAGAGCAGAATAAAAGGAGACTGCTGATAAAAGACCGTGCAGTGTGCTGTATTGACTTATAAATTTAGCGAGATTAATGCACAGAAATTATCAAAAATAATCTATCCAGACCATTAAAAAATGTTAGACTAAATAATCATTTCATATAAAAGTGCAGGACACAAGAATATTAAAACAATAAAAATAACCTACTGTAGCAGAATATAATAACTTAACACAACCAGACACATAAATTCTTTCATTTATCCTGACTCTCTCAATAAGTATTATAAACAAGCTATGCAAAACCAATAAGCAAAAAGATTCATAGAAAATGTAGTTTAATGAACTTAAACAAACAGGCCAGTAGTTGCAATCCTTGATGTGAATGATGATGAAAAACTGGATAATTGTTCTCAGAGCAGGACCGTACCCCTCTGCACTGGAATTTTAAAACAACGTACAGTAGAGCGTCGATTATCTGAAGTAATTGGGGGACATGGGTGTTCGGAAAACTGGTTTGTTCGGATAATCAAACTGTACATGTTTATTTGCCAAAAAGAAGTACTGTACAGTAAATTTATTCATAAAAACAGGCATCTCGTACTTGTGCCTCATAGAAAGGACAACACGTTTACGTTTAAGCATTTTGTATCGTCAAGTTAACTTCTTCACGCAGCAGCACACAAGTGGTCATAACAGAGAACAGAAGGTGACTGTTTGCACCGTGAGAAGCTCTTCTTGGGGGCGCGCAATCCTTCAAACTGCACGGAGCGGCACGCCTCAACTCTAAGCTGGCGTAGCTGTTGCTGTGAACAGCTTTGATACTGCCGCTACTTCTACTGCCAGTGCCAAGCTGACAGAAGTGTGCTGATTGTTGAAACACAGCAACTGGCGGCTTGGCCGGTCAGCAGCGCCTTGTGAAAGCCCCATTAGAAGCAATGTTCCGCCAACGGTGGCCCAATGGGGTGACTACTGTGGGGGACTTGGTTTGGGGGTCAGGGGGATGATGGACGGTAGGGTGGGAAAGTAGCAGGTGCAAGCAAGTACACAGTTCGGTTAAGCGGTCGTTCGGTTGCCCGACATTCGGATAATCGATGCTCTACTGTTGTTGGTGCCTCCAACTTTTTTGTCTTGCATCTTTATGCCAAATGGTATGAGGGAGACATCTTAGATAGATTTAATACATATTAAAAGTCCTCCCTACCTTAATCAATATAAGTGCAGCTATTAGACAGGTAAAGTGGGGGAGGGGGTTAAAACAATGATCACTGGTGGGAAACAATTCTTATCATATGCCTATCATCCAGCCTGTACTCTGCTTCCTGTAATAGAGTATAACAGCTGATAACTGTTCATAAATAAATTGAGAGAAATTGTACTGTTTTACTTTTGTTTATTGTAATTCATGAAATGAATGAAAGTTACTAATATTCCCTCAAATTACTACAAATCATTTCACAGCCCTAGGCACTTAAAATATTCCACCAAAAACATTTACGACCTCTAATTATCATCACAGCAGGTGCGAATGAGCCATGTCCGCCTTTTTCAAGATCCCATCACTTCATGTTGACTGAAAACCATGCACAGTCCCAACTACACTAATTATGGCACCTGACAACAGTTGCAGTTGGCATAAAGTGCAAGCATCCAAAATGATCTAGGAACTCAGCAATATTTGCAGCTCTAGATGTGAGATCCTGAGTTGGTCGCTGGTAAGGACATTCATACTGCTATCCTTACAATATGGCAATTTATCACATTACAAAATATACCCATTTTACTTTTTTATGTAATTCTTGTTCTGTCCTGGTCAGATAAATTTTAACAGTGTTTGAATAGTTTTTGGATAGTTATTCAATGTCTTCAGTCTGACAGATCCTTTAACTGACAGTAGAGATGACTAGTGACATGAATATCAAACCCCAAACAAAACCCGTGGTTGTAAATAAGCCAATGTCTGTCAGTGCACAGTGCACAACTCTACACAAACGTTTTGTGGGGGATATGTAACTGAGAATTAAACTATGTGACAGTACAAAAATGGATAATCAATGTATGGTCATCAAATCACTCTAAGTGAAAGACATTACCATTCTAATTTTGATTTCCAGTTAATTGTAAGTCCTCAATGTCACATGGCTAGTTTGTCTCCAATGGAATTTTTTGGATTTGCTGTTTCATACAATGTGCCACAAGAAACAGTAGTTAACTAGAAGATCCCTCAAAGCAACACACTCAGTCCATAACAGCACAACTCCTGTTTTTGCATAAAAAATTTTTTCTTTGCTTAACCTTTCTCCAGCTCTGGATACAAGTAACTGGTCTTTACCTTCTGTTGAGTGCTCAGAAAATGTTTTGTTTCTGAGAACATCTGTGACATTGTTTTTAATAGCTAGTGTATGTTTTCTTTCCTCAACAATACTCAGTTTCAACTCTTCTGGATGTAATATGAAATCTTTTAACTACTCTACAAAAAATTCTTACCTAGTCTAACAACCAAACACATTCACAAAAACATCTTGCAGTCAAACACTGAATAATAATGCAGGAATAACAAAACGAGCATAATGAAAAATCAAAGACTGCTGATAAGCTGGTTGGTTGGTTTGTAGATTGAAGGGACTAAACTGTGGGTTATCAATCCCTGTTGCTAAGTGTTTGAGTCACAGTCATTGTGACATGAGGGAATTTATAAACAATCCGGTCCATGAGAAGAAGAGAAACTTGTTTCTAACATAAATGCAAAACACTCTTGTGCCTACTTAACTTTAGTTATTTTCACAGTTTTTGTTGTAATCCAGTACAAGAATCCAGCCTCACAAAAAGTTCTGTTGTAGGTCCCTCAACTGATAGTACTAAAAATGAATAAATCCATGGATGGTAAAGAGCACATACAAAATTAGTATCTATAGTGAGGTAAGTCCCTGCAGAATGTAAATACTTTAGGAGCAAAGGAGACCTTTCACCAAATAGCAGAAGTGTTGAGTCATCAATGACTCAAGACTCCAGCTATTCAGTCAGTGGTCTTCTTTACTCTTAAAGTATTTACATACAGACTCTATATTCCCACTTAAAGATTGTGCCATAAAAAAGAAAAGACATTAAACCTGTATTGTATTTTAAACAATATGATTCTCATAATTCATTACGTTTTTTATTAAGTTACTAATTAACAAATACCTGGAAAGCATGTGAGTTAGATGGCTATCTGGTAATGATGTGTGAGTAAGTATAAACTGCTTTGCAGAATCATATGTTGTGAGATCACCAAGATTTACAAGAGCTGCTCTCTGAACATTTGGTATTGAGCCTTTCCATAGACCTCTGATGCCACCTTTTGCCAGTATCTTCTGAAATGCGTGCAGTGTGCCATGAACTCTGAAAATAAATGTGAAGCATCTTGCTTTGTACAATGATTATACTTAAAAATAATAAATGCCATACTAATCACACACTTCTACTTGGCCCCTGAGAGGAGGATGCTGGGAGTGGAAGCTTGCAATCAGCTAGTAGCACATTGGCTACTGAGACAAGCCTCGCATTCTCCTCCCAGAGCAGCCATTTTACAGTTTATATAAGAAATAAATTTTTAATAAGTTAATGCATCGTAGAAGGGACACAAAAGTTGCTGGTGAGTTGCCACAAGAATCAGGCACCAGGTACAGCCTCTTTACTCATTTTGGTAAATAATATTAACAACCATTAAGCACACTACCACACATGGATCAACACTATATTCATAATGGCTACTTATTGTTATGTTGCACAATACTGTTACCCGTATGTAGCTAATGTTGGCAGTGACTGTAAATATTCTGGAGCAGCTCGAAGTCAGCTGACTTGCACTAATCACTTAGGGGTCAAGTAAAAATATGCAATCAGTACAAAACATGCACCCATCTTATCTACAACACACTTCAGTTTAATCTTCTCCTAAACAATGTTACACAACAGTGACTGAATTTTTCATTAAGTTACAAACCTTCAACATGTCCATCACACCACAGAAGAATGTAATGGTATTACAAGCAAAAAATCTATCGGTCATGCATTGGCAGCAGTAAAGCATGTTCGAGTGAAGAGAAAACTGTTTTCCATATTCTGAATCCAGATTTCCAAATCACTGATATCTAAATGTGAGAAACATTTTGAATATAGTTGTGGCAACACTGACGTGCCATAACATCTCTGGCGTGCAAAAAATCTTTGGGCCAAGGCGGCCATTATGTTCTGTCTATGTGATACTTTCGACGTGTAATGACGTACATCTGAAGTGTGACAATAAATGTGCTCATTGTTTTAACAAGTGGATTAACGGGTTGTTATTTATAATGATAAGGACCCAAATCCCTACAATGGTGACCCTGCTGACAGTTTGTGACACTCTTCCTGTGTTCTACCTGAGTTCAATAACAATAACAATCATGTGTGTACGAGTGAACCGCCTGTATCGTCATGTGGCATACGCAACGAGGTGTACCGCCATACAATTTCTACGGTCAGAGTCCGACCATGCCACCCACCTGCACTACGCATGGACTCTATACATCAAACATTTCGAGGCCATCTGACCTGCGAGTGGATTGCAGTACCACAACACTCAAAAGACAATGCGTACGTACCACCCGCCATCTTGCCTCAAGATCGTTCTTTCGAAGATACAGGACAAAGTGTGAAAAGAGATCCACACATTCCACCGCTAATGTCGCACGCTCAGGAGTGCGCAACCCCCCTCAGAACTTTGCACCAACTTTTGGAGCAGTGCCACTACATGGCTGCTACATCATCCGCACTGCGAATCGGTTCCGCGCCTGGCTACACACAGCCTCAATTTTCTGATCGAACTGAACAGTGTATAGTCAATATGACCTCTCCTAGTACCTCGACCGATCCGAGGGGTGTAACAGATTACGGGACCCGGGGCCTACAACCCCCCCCCCCCCCCTCCTCAGCAGACGCCATATTGACTGCTCCCACACCTGTGGCTCTTACACACCCAGTGGTCATGGATTCCAAACCAACTAAGTTACCTAAACTGCCAACTTTTGCAAAAACGTAGCCCAACACATGGTTCGCATTAGTCGACTCTATATTCACCACCACAGGCATTGACTCAGAAGAATCACGCTTCGTGTGTTTGGTGGGACATTTGCATGACCATTTGGATTTGATTAGCGACATTGTGATCAGCCCCCCCCCCCCCTTCTTCACCGAAATACACCAAGGCGAAAAGACTCATTTGTGAAAGACTTTCTTGAGCTCTGGACAACATTATTCATCATATCATTCACGAGGAACACCTGCATGACCTCACCCAATCAGGACTATGGCGACGAATCCACGTCCTCGCACCTGTGGATTTGCTACCCGATACAGCGTTATGGTCGATGTGGCTCATCAAAATGCCAGAAGCATTACAACTACAGCTCTTGGCACTCACCAACAGCATCTTGGATGAGAAGCTTTCAGTTGTGGATCAAGCTTTCAGGATTATTAACAGGCGAGCACACAGCATGAAGAATGGAGGTAGCAATCTCAACAGCACGCCACCCCCCCCCCCTTCCCCCTCCAGGATTCGGGCGAGCTCAATTCCTCAACGATCACGCTATGACAGTGGTGACATCTGCCTGCCATCACGGGGAACCAGATACAGCCTCCATGGCATCTGTCATGACAACCGACATCACACTACAGCACTCCACAACAGACACAGCCGACACCAGGAGCTCTACATCACCCCTGCCTAACGCAGCCTGGCCGCTGTGTTGGTTCCACGCCAACTTCGGTGACGCGGCCAGGAAATGTCACAGCCATTGCACAGCAGGAAATGCAGCTCATGAGGTGCCATAGGTGCAGCGTCTCGCACACAGGAAAAAAGATGCCTTACAGCAGCAACAGCATCTAACACGGTAAGCGCTGATGGTTGTCTATTCGCTCTTGACCTCATCTCAGGAACTAAATTCCTCATTGACAGTGGTGCTGATATGAGTGTAATACCCCCAGCTCTCGCACCTACCATGTTAACTTCCTCACCCAGACTGTTCTGCGCGGCTAATGACTCTCATATCAAAGTGTTAGGTACAGCATCTTTAACGCTCAAACTGTCAAAAGACTTGAAGCTTTCATGGACTTTTCACGTGGCACAGATGACTTCTTCGGCCTTGGGCATTGACTTTCTGCGACACCATAAATTTTCGCTAGACATTCTACGAAGTACATTAGTCCACCAACCTTCACAAAAGACTATCGCCCTCATGGCCAATGCGTCTGTATCACCCATTCGGTCAAAAAACATTGACATTTCCCTATTGCAGACCGAATGTGCTCTTTTTGCTGCCAAGTTAACTAGTAAAAGTTGCAACGTGCTACTACAATGACAAGAAATCAGTGAACTCAAGCAAACGCAGGCCAAGCTCACCTCCCTTATCAAGCGTACCAAACAGACATTACAGAGCACGAAATCTGAACTCGCCTCACTTCGAGGTATTCGCTCTTCGCACAAACTGGCATGCGCTCAAATCATTGACTCATTGCACGAGTGTTTGAATACTAATGACGCACCCCGCGCGCGTAGCATGTTATCAATCACGAGCGGTGCATGCCACAAACTCAATACGACTGAGGGCCCTCTGGTCAGACACTGACCATGACGCCTGAATCCACACAAATTCAAAGCGGCGAAAGCAATCATCTCGGACCTATTAAAAGCAGGCATTGTACGCCCATCCTCCAGTGACTGGTCGTCACCAATTCATCTCGCACCAAAGAAGGATGGTTCCTACAGACACTGTGGTGACTACAGACGTCTCAATGACCACACAATCATGGACAATTATCCAGCATCGAACATTCAGGACTTTGCTTCTCAGTTGGCAGGTGCTAAAATTTTCAGTGTGGTATACTGTGAGAAAACGTATCACCAAATACCAATGTACGAACAAGATATCCCTAAAATGGCCATCACCACACCCTTCGGCCTCTTCGAATATGTTTATATGCCTTACTGATTGACAAACGCTGCCCAAACCTGGCAGACGTTCTTAGATACAGTGTTACGACCCCTACCTTACTGCTACATGTACCTGGCCGACATTTTGATCTTTTCTTCCTCTCCGGGTGCTGTTTGACACATTACAATCCCATGGTGTGATTGTCAACAAATACAAACTGAGACAGGATTCTGTTGTTTTTCTGGGACACATAGTTTCAGCCGATGGTATCCGGCCCACAAAAGAGAAAATAGACATTATTAAACGGCTGCCGATACCAGAAACATACCATGAACTCCGCCGGTTCTTAAGAATGATCAATTTTTTCCGCCACCACATTCCAAGAGCCACCGAACTATAGGTCCCCCTCTCAGATGCACTGCGTGGGCCACAAACGTCAGGTGACAGGCGCATGCCGTAGACAGAGATCGTGTGTGCGTCTTTCAAAAAACTCAAAACCACACTCGCGGAAGCCATCACGCTTGCCCATCCACACCGGGATGCAACACTTTTGCTCACCACGGACGCTAGCGAAATATCTATCGGCGCAGTACTTCAACAACACAGAGGAGAGATGGTGCAACCTCTTAAGTTCTTTTCAAAAAAACTATCTCTCTCTCAGTGCAAATGGTCCGCTTTCGACAGAGAGCTCTTAGCTGTCTACGAAGCCATTAGATATTTCCGCGAAGACGTTGAGGGACACCCCGTCACGAACTTTACAGACCACAAACCTCTCGCCCAAGCACTCACAAACCCTCCAGCCGATCCACCTCCTAGGAGGTTCCGTTATTTCAACCTCATTTCACAATACACAACTAATGTACAATGCGTTCGGGGATCCAACAACATAGCCGCTGATTATTTCTCCCACATCTAGGACATATCTTCCTCAATTAACTTCAATGCTCTTGCTCAAGCACAAACAAATGATGACTCCTTGGCGAGCCTTTTATCTGACAATAATCACTCTCTGTGCCTGGCGCACAAGACGATCCCCAGCACATGCTCGGAGCTATGGTGTGACACTTCCACTCGCGTGCCACGCCCCCTCGTCCCCTCCTCTTTGCATCGATCAGTGTTTGATGCACTGCACAGTCTCGCCCACCCGAGCATTCGCTCAACTACATGCATCATCATCGCCGAGCGTTTCATATGGCCTTCGCTTCGCAAAGACTGTCGCGACTGGTGTCACACTTGTATTTCGTGCCAGCGGTCCAAAGTCGGACGCCACTGCACGCCCCCCTCAGGCGTCTTCCACTCTCCTTCTGGCAGACATCCACATCGACATTGTCAGCCCCCTTCCCCAGGTGGATGGTTAATGATTCTTGCTTACTTTTATTGACAGAACAACTAGATGGGTCGAGGCAACCCCTCTAGCCAATATTTCGGACGAAACAGTTGCCAACGCTGTCCTCTCCACATGGGTGGCATGTTTTGGCTGCCCCGAAATCATTACTACAGACCAAGGCCATCAATTCAAGGCTGTCCTCTTCACAAAAATGTGCGAGCTCTTCAGTGTAGGCCGCATTCGCACGACAGCCTACTACCCCCAATCAAACGGCTTAGTGGAACGATGGCACAGCATGTTAAAGACATTGCTAATGTGCCACAATGAACGGTGGTTACACGCCCTCCTGTGGGTACTGCTAGGCCTCCGTTCTGTATATAAAGATGACCTGCAGTGCTCGGTGGATGAACTGCTCTATGGCGAGCCGTTGACTCTACCAGCCAAGTTTGTTGAGCCTTCACCGCTCCAAGATACCATCGAATACCCCGTGCTAATCGAGAACAAACTACAGATGATATGAGTGCAGAGAGCACCTGCTCCAAAAGCACACACCCTGCCTAAAACATTCGTGCAGCAGCAGTTAGCCACATGTGAAGCTGTGATGCTTAGGGACAATACAGTGCGTGCCACCCTGCCCCCATACACAGGCCCTTACAGGGTACTTAGGCGCTCATTGAATACATTCAACATCTGTATCAAAGGCAAACCCTCGACAGTGTCAGTGTCTCGACTCAACGACTCAAGCTGGCTTGGGTCACTGCAGACGACACCTCCAGCGACCCGATGCCACCGACCACGACGGACAATAACCTCCACACCACTACTTCCTCAAGGGACGACACGGCGGCCACGCCCCCTTCCCCAATGCTGGGAACCCTCACTGGGCAGAGTCCAGGGTCCACACCCTTCACCCCGCCCTCTCCTGCTATGCCCGTCACACACTTCTCACCCGACATTCAACAACCCACCACCGTCTCCATCGACGTCTCACACTTTTCACCGTCTGACATCTGTATAACTACCACAAATGATTCTCTCTTAGTCATCCACGCTCCCCCCCACTCCGCCGACAATGACACCTTCCAACTTTCCGTTCTCCATTCCTCACCAATCCCCGATTCCTTAGATCCTTCCCTCATTGAATCTTTCATTGACGCCACGGGGACACTGTACGTGTTGTACCCCGTGTCTCCATCTATTCCCCCCACCCCTGTCACCTCACAAACCGGTCGCCGCATACTCCCACCGATGTGGCACTGTGATTACATTTTCCCATCCAAAAGGGCTCGAACCCCGGCCCCGCCCTGGCCAGTTCCCCCTCTGGACGAAGATGGCGTGACACCTGCACACTCCCCCCACAACAGCCAGAGCCTCGTACTCCGCACAGCATGGGGGTGGCAACACTGACGTGCCATAACATCTCTGATGCGCAAAAACTCTTTGGGCCAAGGTGGCCATTATGTTCTGTCTATGTGATACTTTCGATATATAATGACATATATCTGAAGTATGACAATAAATGTGCTCATTGTTTTAACAAGTGGATCAATGGGTTGTTATTTATAATGATAAGGACCCAAACTCCCACATAGTTATAATTACTAAAGATGATTATACCATGCAGGATAACTAAACCCTATAGTCTCTGAATTTAAAACAGTCATTTAGCAAATAAGTATATCACATGATATACCTCCATTATTATTCCTTTCATTATTATTCCATTATTTATGTTGGTATGAGTTAGAAAGTGCTAAGAGAAAAGATAGCATTCTGATTTACTGCCTGCTATCTTACTGCAAATCATTTGCAGCTCTACATTCAATGAGTGGCACACACAATTATCATACATGTAAATTTTAAAAAATCTTCACTTGCAGCTGCAGGAGATAAGGAGATGAGACCAAAAAGAAATTTTTTAGTGAACACAAAGATGAATAGATACAAAAAATAATTGTTAATAATAGAAAAAAAAGCAATAAAAGATTCAGGAAAGAAAAGATAAAAATAAACAATAAAGAAAACAGACCAAGGAGAACTGTGAGAAAAGTGATACAAACAGTGCTATCAACCCATTTCAGTCATCCCAAGTTTCATAAAAATATGTTAATATCTGATGTACGGGCAACTATACAACTATTTTGAAAATTGTGACCTGGTCTTTGATAGTCAACTTAGATTCTGGCAAGGAAAAAAAAATGAGCCCATTGCCCTCAAATTTGTTAACAAAGGACTAGCTGCTTTTTGAAAATAAGAAACAATGTCAGTGGTGTAATACAGTTAGAGTAAAGACTTGATTGTATTTCCACGACATATTGTTCATTAAATCTAACAATGGAATATCCAGGATGGAATGTAACAATACTAGAGAAGGAAAGCTGCTACTCATCATATAGCAGAGACACAGAGTCACAACAGGCACAACAAAAAGATTCACACAATTATAGCTTTCAGCCATTAAGGCCTTTGTCAGCAGTAGACACACACACACACACACACACACACACACACACACACACACACACACACACACACACACACGTACGTCTGAGACTTCAGACGTGTGTGCAAGTTGCGTTTGCATGAGTGTGTGTGCATGTGTGTATGGGTGTCTACTGCTGACAGGCCTTAATGGCCGAAAGCTATAATTGTGTGAATCTTTTTGTTGTGCCTATCGTGACTCAGCGTCTCCGCTATATGGTGAGTAGCAACTTTCCTTCTCTGTTATTGTTCATTTAATCTGAATTTTATGGTCTAGATGACTTACTGTTGGTTGTAATTGATTCTTATTACATAACAGGAGCAGTTAGTCTTGGTTAAAAGCAGACAACATGCTGTGGCAGAAAAGGTGTGGCACAAAGTTCAGTCCTTGGATCAAACTTCTTCTTAGTTGCAATAAATGATTTGACTAGCTGCATAAAGCTTCAGTCAATTATCTGCTAGGTGAATGATATTATACTAATTAACATACACCATAACACTACAGAGCTGCATCTCACAATGCTAAAAACAATGGACTGAGTAATGAACTGGTAGGTATCAAATAAACACCTGCTCAATCTTGGAAAAACTCAAGAACTCCTGCTATGATTGATAGAAATAGACAGGAAACTGGTAAAACACTTAGCAATTTGTGTCGATTTTAAACTAAATTTACATTAAAGTTACAATAATTGTCAATGATATAAACCATAGGAAAATGCATCTACAATAACGTGTAAAGTTGGACCAAAGGAACACTATTACCCTCTCTTTAATACTCACTGTCATAAACTTCTCTCTTTAATTATTTTAAAATTTTGTACATGGCTGGAGCAGCACTGTAGGATGAAATCTTCTTGTAGAAATAATAAAACAGCCAGTCAGCTGCAAACAGAGTGGCTGTTTATTATTTCTGCAAGAAGATGTTTAATTATTGTAGTCATAAATCTCTACATACATCTCAAAATGTTTAATGGAAAGAGCAACTTAAAATGGTATGACACCAGATATGACAGCCACCAACACAAGGAACAAAGTAGAGTCACACATACCAAGATACAGACTGTTGGTGATAGGAAAAGGTAGGGGTTCATGTGTTACCTATATATGTTGTGAATTGTGGCTGAAGAATCTTGAATTCTGTGATTTTTAAAAGTACATATTTAAGTAAATTTACACAAACAATCAGACACAACAGGACACGAACAGTGATAAAATAAGAGAAAAGGTGTTCAAAAATGGAAAAAAGACTAATAATCCAGTCATTGACAATAGATTACAAGCTGTTGGAGCCAGTGGCTCCTTTCTGGCAGAAGAGTTGAAGGGGAAGGAAGAAGGTTGAAGGAAAAGGACCGGAGAGGTTTAGGAGAAGGGGTACAGTTCAGAAAAGTCACCCAAGAACCCTGAGTCAGGGGAGATTTACCGGATGGGATGAGAAGGAAAGACTCATTGTTGGGGACAGAACTGGACCCTTCAACTCTTCTACCAAAAGAAGGAGCCACTGGCTCCAACAGCTTGTAAAAGTTAAACCCTTTTCAGTGTGTTCCCCTGCTGCTGCTTGGTGAACAGATTTTTTTATCTATCCATTAACATTGTGTTGTTAATAGTTCAGTCAGCAAGTTCTCGAAAAGGGGAGAACTTTACAAAAGGTTTGAATTTTATGAACTTTTCATTACACTGTATGGAGGTGATCTGTAGTTTAAAATCCAAGTTTGTGACAAGAACCCTGTGCTTACTTTGAGGAAGTGAAAAAGCACAAGTTTTGGCACTTTTCACTTTTTTCTCTATATTTTTCCTCCCTTCATTCCACAAGGAATCTTTCTTGAAGTGTGCTACATTTCTTATAATTTTCAGTGGTTAAACTTACCAAGTTACAGAGCTTCACAGGAACAACAAATCTCTCATATTATAAAAAAGTTACAAAAGTGCGAGTTTTACCATAATAACTTTAATTTTCCAATTGTTTTAACGTTGGTACAGAGAGTTGGGTAGCCAAGTGGACCTGGGAGACACAAGACACAAGATACCAGTACCCTTCACCCTTCCTCCAACATCTTCCAAAATCTTCTGGGCTGTTTGTTGAAAACAGGACTTCTTTTTGTTATTCTAGATCAAGAGAGGAAAGGAGGACCATAGGAGAAGATAAATACCTTCTGTAGCCACATAGTATTTCTTAGTAGTGTTGTAGCCCTTGAAGGCATCCTATAATTTTCCATTCCTTCATGAAATAACAGTGATATTATCTTACAGCAGCAGCAAACACTGCACCCAGTAATAAAAATAAAAATGCGTTAGATTTATTAGTGCAAAGACTACAGGCACCACCACCAACAGCTATTAGTTTCAAATATACAACCAGAGATTACTAAATTCATCATGTCACTAAAAAGTGTTAATTCTACTGGTTGTGACGATGTTTCTAGGAGAATATTAATATCATTTGCTGACGTTATGGGACTACCCTTAAGCTAGCTTTGTAATCATCAATGATTCGGGGCACACTTTCTGGCAAACTTAAGAATTTTGTGGTAATACTCATTTACAAAACTGAAAATCAGCTAATTAGTCTACATTTAACTGAAGGTTACCCACAGAAAAAGCAATACATTACCTCACAACTGAAGTGCTAGGTGACCTAAACGAGAAAAATTACCCTGTTGGTACATTTTATGACCTTGTCAAAGTCTTGGACCACAAAATTCTACTTGTCAACTTAGGTGCTATGGCATTAATAGCACCCTTCTTGCATGTATGGAGTATTGCTTCATAACAGAAAGCAGAGGGTATCAAAATAGACAGTATCTCATGTCAGGCACAAATATAACTTCAGAAAGAGGGACCATAACATGAAGAGTGCTACAAGGACCGATATTAGGCCCACTCTTGTTTCTAACCTACATCAATAATCTTCCAGTGACTTTAAAGGTTGGTTCAAAAACTATAATGTTTACTGATGACAAGCATACTACTCAAGGGTCCAAACTCAAACCTAAATGGCACAGCCAAAATGATGGCTGAACTGGCCTATAAGTGGTTCACAGCTAAAGTCTGTCTTAATCTCATAAGGACTGACATTACACAACTTAAAAATAGCAGACTATTAGTACCAAAAATTGACATTAGTACTTATCTACTAAATGAAAGGCACTATGAAAAATTCTTTGGGATAGAATTGGAAAACGAGTTAAAATGGAGTCAACATACAGATAAATTAATCAAGAAACTCAGTTTGCCACACTATGCCTTAGAGGCATCTCTCATTCTGTTGGCCTAAAGACAAGAGAGTTAGTTTATTTTGTATATTTTCTTATTGTCTTATGGAATTATCTTCTGGAGCAGTGCACCTAAAGTAAATAAAGCATTTATTCAGCAAAAGCAAGCAGTAAGAACATTCTGAAAAGTAGAATGTCTTTTTAAGGATCATAGAATTCTTATATTCACTTTCCAATACAATGGCTCCTTAGGTGTTTTTGTTACTTACTTATTTACTTACTTTTACTCCTCAGCTCTACAGCCCTTGAAAGGCCTTGGCCTGCATCACAATATCCTGCCATTCTATCCAGTCCATGGTTTTCAGTCTCCATCCTCTGACACCCATTTTTTTTTTATGTCTTCTTCAATTCTGTCCACTCATCTCTTTCTGGGATGTATCTTCCATCATCTGTCTCCAGCCTTGTCACAAA
Source organism: Schistocerca nitens (assembly GCF_023898315.1). Lineage (NCBI taxonomy): Eukaryota > Metazoa > Arthropoda > Insecta > Orthoptera > Acrididae > Schistocerca > Schistocerca nitens. The sequence continues at coordinate 554,235,646 of NC_064615.1, read as the reverse complement.
AAATCTTCTTAAATGTTCTGTCTTCCTCCATTCTGACCAATTGTCCTGCCCACCACAGTCTTCTTACTTTAATAATAGTGACAAGTCAGGTTCTTCAAAAAGTTGTTCTAGTTCTGCATTCGTATGGACGTGCCAACCTTCTTGATTATATATTGGGTCAAATGTTTTATGAAGAACCTTTCCCTCCACAGATGCTAAGGATCCTTTCCTCACCTGCAGTCACGGTCCATGTCTCGGCACCATACATAACAACTGGCTTTATAATTGTTTTGTAAATGATGATTTAAGATTTTCATGATATAAGTGAGCTCTAAGCATGGGTAGTGTGGCAAAGTAGCATCTGTTGCATGCTGCTATTCTAGCTTTCTCCTCACTGCTGATGTCATTTGTCTCTGTGATAGTCAATCCGAGGTACTTGAAATCTCTCACCCTTTCAAACTCCTTGTTGGCTATACTGAGATTTGGTAGGTGTCACTGGTTGGCATTGCCACATATTTAGTCTTTTCAACATTGACTACCAGGCCAAGTTCCTTTGTACCTCTCTTCAGCTGTTGATAGGCATCAGCAAGCACAGCAGTGTTTCATATGAGTAATGCCACATTGGCTGCATAGGCTAGGTACTGCAGTGAACAATTAAAAATGGTTCCTCCTCTGCTTAACTCTATCTGACTTATGACATTTTCTTCTCTGGAGGTTTTGCCCTGTATTTTTACTTTACAGTTGGTTTCAGTGAGCATCATCATAGTAAGTTTAATGAGCTTCTAAGGTATTCCAGCCTTTTGCATCACATTTTGCAATGCCACTCTTGAGATGCTATATAGGCTAGTTTAAAATCAATACAAAGCTGGTGTATGTTTATTTGGTGTTCACAATATTTTTCAAGTAGTATGTATAACATGAATATTTGGGCAGTTGTTGACCTATTTCTTCTAAAGCTACTCTGATAGTCTCCAATTCTCTTTTCCATATAGGGAGCAAGCCTTCTAGTTGGGATCTTGGTGAACACTTTATATGTAGTATATAGCATGGAGATTCCTCGATAGTTCTGGCAGTTTAATTTCTCTCCTTTTTTATGTATGGGGCACATAATAGCAGTTTTCCACTCCATCAACATGCCCTCCTCCTGCCAGATGCTCAGTATTACTGTATGCATTGGTTTCCACAGTGTTTCCCCACCATATTTGAGAAGTTCTGCCTGGATCTGATTTTCTCCAGACGCCTTATTGTTTTTTAAGGTCTTAATGGCTTGTATCACTTCCTCCAATTTGTGTTCTGGTGTTAAGATCTCTGGTCCATAATAAGTTATTTCCACCAGCTCTTCTTGTTCTAATCCTTCTACTTCTGGGTTCAGTAACTCTTGGGAGAACTCTGCCCATTTTTCAAGTATTTTATTACTCTCCCCTATCGAATCCCCTTCCTTACTCCTACATATATTTGTCCTGGCTTGAAAGCCGGCCTTTCCTTCTCTAATCCTCTGTTAGTTTCACATACTTACTTCTGTTCTCATATCTGTTCAATTTCTTCCAATTTTTTTCTTTTCTGGTGCTCTTTTCTTCTGTCTGCAAACCCTCTTAGCTGCACGGTGCCCCTCATTATATTCATTCAGAATTGCTCTAGTTCTTCTCTGAAATAATTTCATTCATGCTCTGTTACACTCCACAATTCTTCTCATACATTCTTCATCAAATCAATCTGCCTTCCTTTGAACCCGTGTGTGTCCCAAAACCTCTCCAGCTGCCTCAACAATAGCAGTCTGACTGTAGTGTCACCGCCAGACACCACACTTGCTAGGTGGTAGCCTTTAAATCGGCCGCGGTCCGTTAGTATACGTCGGACCCGCGTGTCACCACTATCAGTGATTGCAGACCGAGCGCCGCCACACGGCAGGTCTAGAGAGACTTCCTAGCACTCGCCCCAGTTGTACAGCCGACTTTGCTAGCGATGGTTCACTGACAAATTACACTCTCATTTGCCGAGACGATAGTTAGCTTAGCCTTCAGCTACGTCATTTGCTACGACCTAGCAAGGCGCCATTATCATTTGCTATTTATCTTGTGATGCATGTACCGTCAGACCGATGTTTACCAATTATGGATTAAAGTTAAGTATTCCAGAAGCTACGTACTTTTTTTACTAGACTCAACTCCTTTAACTGTTCCAGACCTCACGCCAGCCTGCGTGAGCTTAAACGCATGACTTTCGGCTACCTCATAGTGGCTTGGCTGTCTTGCCAAGTCACAACACTTACATCGTTTCCACATTATTTCTATATGTTCATTTGATGTGTTGGTATTGTTCTTAATCTATTCTTCAATCATCTGATATGCTCTCCAAATTTCTTGTAACTTCAGTTTCTTAATGTCAAAACTCTTTTGTTTGTGGCCTTTCTGTTTACCCAATAGTGAGGTCCTTTGCCTGTACTTAATTCTCAATATATGGTCAGCTCCACGTTGGCTCCTAACATTCATTATGTCTGATCCGTCCCTCCGATCAATCAATATATGGTCTATCTGCTTTCTAGTTTGTCCGTCTGGTGACATTCATGATTCTGTATGTATCTTTTTATGTAGAAAGCATGTACAGCTGACAGTCATGTTTTAACTTGTAGCAAAATCTACAACCCTAATTCCATTATCATTTGATATTTCAGGGAGGCTATGTCTTCCTATAGTTGGCTGATAGGCCTCTTCTTTTCCTATTTTTGCACTCCAATTAAGATCTTAATATCATGTGCAGAAGCCTGATCATATAACATCTCTACCTTGCTAAAAAAGCTCATCCTCCTGTTGTTCAACTGCCTCCTCTGTGGCTGCATGTGCATTTCTAATTGTTATGTTAAAATACTGTCCCTTTAATCTTAATATGGGCATCCATTCACTGAATGGTTTGAAGCATATCACAACATGTTTCAGTTCATTAGCAACCACGAAACCTGTTCTAAAGGTATTCGTCCTCCTGCCACTATAGAATATAGTGAAATTTCCCCAGTCCATTAAGTCACTTCCAGTCCACCTAATTTCCTGTAGAGCAAATAGTTTTATATCATTGTTGTTTACTTGCATTATCAGCTGATGTAATGTAGAGCTCCAGCTTGGTATAGGCTCCACACATTCCATGTTAGTAGATACAAATCTCTTTTCCTTTATTGTTTGCTGGGGTCATCAAAATATCTGTCTGGTTTATTCCTTTGTTAGCATCCACAACAACTGATTTTTACAGGGAAAGACTGTTAATCTTCTGCCCAAGCATTTGAGGGGTTGTCCCTTACAGCTCATTGGGTAGCTGGTTCCATTCTCAGGTGAGCATCCTTACCCTTTGTAGATCCTTCTACTGACTGCAAGGTAGCAGTTGATGGTTGGGGGCTCCTCTGCCTTTCTTCCAAGCCATTGGCCCTCATACCTGCTGGTTTTGGTCTGCCCCAGGTATTTTATTTATTTCACTGGTCCCTTCCATATCTGAAGAGCATTCCATGATCTGCCACTTTGAGAGGTGGCTGATGGGGGGACCAGCAAACCCACATGGGAGGGTTTTTTGTTGCTGATAATAAAAATCAGTTTCAGCTGAACTGCATTTTAACAGTCACAATACCAGGCAAAAAAATAATTTCCTTGTATACTTGTCCTCCCTGTCTGGGGTTATATACTTCAGTGTGGAGATTTTCAACAAGCCCTAGTCTAACAAAGCAAGAAACTGGGAATCCCTAACAATTTAAATAAAATTAAAAAAAAAAAAACATATCTCACCAAATACTCTTTCAACAAATTATCTGAATGTTTAGATTCAAGGACTGAAAAGTTCTGTTGACTACATGTCAATTAGTTATGAAGCTACATGTCAAGTAGTAATGTAGTGTACAGAGCACTAAGTACTTGTAGACACAGGAATTTTTTTAAAGTACCATTTTAATCAAGTAAATATTACAGTACGTAATGATAGACTGCTACTCACTGTAAAGATTACATGTTGAGTTGCAGACAGGCACACTGAAAATATTGTTACGCACTGAGCTTTCAACCAGAACCTTTTTCAGAAAGGAAACACATGCACATTCACACAAGCAAGCACACCTCACACACACATGATCACAACATCCAGCCACTATCGCCACAGTGCAGCTATGTCATGTCAAAAGGAAGCAGCAGTCCAGAGTGGGGCAGTGTAGGGGGAGATATATCAGGGTACAGGTGGGGGGGAGTGTAGTCAGTGACACAAATTGAGGGGAGAGGGTGCCAATATAAAAAGCTGTCCAATTTATGTAGCAGAGGTGGTGTATGACATGGCTGCTTTCTTTCACATGTGGCCTGATCTCCGATGGAGTAGGATAAGCCTCCAGAAGTGTGTATAAAAAGGGATCTCAGTAAAAGTAAAACAGATTTATTCCACAGTAAATTAAGTACACTCCTGGAAATGGAAAAAAGAACACATTGACACCGGTGTGTCAGACCCACCATACTTGCTCCGGACACTGCAAGAGGGCTGTACAAGCAATGATCACACGCACGGCACAGCAGACACACCAGGAACCGCGGTGTTGGCCGTCGAATGGCGCTAGCTGCGCAGCATTTGTGCACCGCCGCTGTCAGTGTCAGCCAGTTTGCCGTGGCATACGGAGCTCCATCGCAGTCTTTAACACTGGTAGCATGCCGCGACAGCGTGGACGTGAACCATATGTGCAGTTGACGGACTTTGAGCGAGGGCGTATAGTGGGCATGCGGGAGCCCGGGTGGACATACCGCCGAATTGCTCAACACGTGAGGCGTGAGGTCTCCACAGTACATCGATGTTGTCGCCAGTGGTCGGCGGAAGGTGCACGTGCCCGTCGACCTGGGACCGGACCGCAGCGATGCACGGATGCATGCCAAGACCGTAGGATCCTACGCAGTGCCGTAGGGGACCGCACCGCCATTTCCCAGCAAATTAGGGACACTGTTGCTCCTGGGGTATCGGCGAGGACCATTCGCAACCGTCTCCATGAAGCTGGGCTACGGTCCCGCACACCGTTAGGCCGTCTTCCGCTCACGCCCCAACATCGTGCAGCCCGCCTCCAGTGGTGTCGCGACAGGCGTGAATGGAGGGACGAATGGAGACGTGTCGTCTTCAGCGATGAGAGTCGCTTCTGCCTTGGTGCCAATGATGGTCGTATGCGTGTTTGGCGCCGTGCAGGTGAGTGCCACAATCAGGACTGCATACGACCGAGGCACACAGGGCCAACACCCGGCATCATGGTGTGGGGAGCGATCTCCTACACTGGCCGTACACCACTGGTGATCGTCGAGGAGACACTGAATAGTGCACGGTACATCCAAACCATCATCGAACCCATTGTTCTACTATTCCTAGACCGGCAAGGGAACTTGCTGTTCCATCAGGACAATGCACGTCCGCATGGATCCCGTGCCACCCAACGTGCTCTAGAAGGTGTAAGTCAACTACCCTGGCCAGCAAGATCTCCGGATCTGTCCCCCATTGAGCATGTTTGGGACTGGATGAAGCGTCGTCTCACGCGGTCTGCACGTCCAGCACGAACGCTGGTCCAACTGAGGCGCCAGGTGGAAATGGCATGGCAAGCCGTTCCACAGGACTACATCCAGCATCTCTACGATCGTCTCCATGGGAGAATAGCAGCCTGCATTGCTGCGAAAGGTGGATATATACTGTACTAGTGCCGACATTGTGCAATTCACGGTGTTCTTATTTCAATTTCCAGGAGTGTATAATAAGCTGGCCTGTAGACCACAATAGTTCAAACTCAATAAACTATGACAAATTCTTAAATTGTTTCTTAGAGGTATTTAATTAATCATTTCCTCATAGATATAAGCAAAAGAAAGTAAGTGGTAAACTCAAATGGATTACAACAGGAATAAAAATTTCTAGTGCCAGAAAGAGAGAGCTCCACAATAACTTAAAATCAAATGGAAATCCGGATTTTGTTATTTATGTCAAACAGTATAAAGCTGTATTTAGGAAAGTTGTAATGACAGCTAAAAAAATTGCAAATAATAAATTCATACAAGGACATAGAAATAAATCAAAAGCAGTGAGGTCAGTTGGTCAGTCTGAATTAGGAGCCAAAGTAAAAATTCACGAGATTTTGAAAATTAGACATGAAAATGAAATTATAGTAAACCCTGTTCAGATGTCAAGTTGTTTCAATGAATTCTTCCTAAATGTAGTAAGATCGGATGTGGATATGACATTCTATCACAGCATCACAAACTTGGAAACAGCCAGAACACATATTGTAAACAATTTGAAAAAATCACCCAAAGAGATGTGGAAAAGGAAATATTGTCTCTAAAAAACAAAACCTCACTTGGGTGGGATGAAATAACATCATCTGTAATCAAGTATGTGTACGATATTATTTCTCAACCACTGTCAATTATTATAAATCAATCTTTTGAACAGGGATGCTTTCCAGATGTATTGAAATATGCTGAGATCAAACCTCTATTCAAGAAAGGATTGACAGAAGATATGGGGAATTACCGCCCTATCTCTCTCTTGCTGGTCTTGTCTAAAGTGTTTGAAAAGTTTGCAGCAAAACAAATTAATAACTTTCTTACCGTAAATGATATAATTTTTAAAAACCAATTCAGATTCCAACAGGGTAAAAGCACTGTGAATGCTATAAATGAGTTTATTCAAAAAATATGCTCCACGTTAGATAAAGGTAGAAAGGTCACAGGAATATTCTGTGATCTAACTAAAGCTTTTGATTCAGTGAACCATGCATTACTCCTCCACAAATTACAGATGTATGGAATCAGGAACACTGCTTTAAAATGGCTTAGCTCTCACCTGTCAGGTAGAAAACAAAAAGAAATTTTAACTTCAAATGGAACCAATTATTCATCAGACTGGAAAACAGTTCCCCAAGGAGTCCCACAAGGTTCGATATGGGGTCCCTACCTGTTTCTTTTTTACGTAAATGACCTACCACTTGCTATTGATGTTCATTCAGTCTTATTTGCTGATGATACATCAGTTCTAATTGAAAATGAAGTATCTGAAAATATTCCAGAAAAAGCCAAAAATACTTTAGAAAAACTTGAATCTTGGTTCTATCAAAATGGACTAAAACTAAATGTAGCTAAAACCAAGATGATGCAATTTGGAGCTAAATCAGTAGAAAGGAGTGAAATAAAGATAACTTTCAATGATCAAGATATCACAGAAGCAAACCAAGTGAAGTTCTTAGGCCTAAATCTTGACAAAAATTTAAATTGGAAGGTACACATAGATTACTTAGCAAATAAACTGAACAACATAGCATTTGCAATGTGTATTTTGTCAGGTGCCACAAACATGGATACCAGAACGATAGTTTATCACTGCTACTTTGAGTCAGTTATTCATTATGGCATAATCTTCTGGGAAAATTCAGCAAATGTCACTAGGCTCTTAGTATTACAAAAGAAAGTAATTAGAAACATGTGTGTTGCAAAAAAACGGGAATCCTGTTGACCACTGTTAAAAAATTTAAAAATACTATCTATCCCCTCATTTTACATATATGAGATGGTGGTGTTCCTATACAAAAATCAACATACACTAGACCCTTTCCATTTTGACCACAACTACAGCATTTGCCACAGAGATAACTTCAAACTTCCAGCACACTGTTTAAAACTTTATGCCCAAACGCCAGAGTATAAGGGGTTAAAAATTTTCAATAAAATAAAAGGCAGTAATATAGTTAAAATGGAGATTGGTTCACTGAAAAGATTGCTCTTTACTCTTCTGGTGGAAAAATGTTGTTATTCTGTTGATGAATTCATTGAGGGCAGCTTCACAGTCTGAACACAGGGATTGCATTACATGTATTATTTTATGTACATGTGTAGCTGTAACTTAGAAATGTAAAATATAAAGTAAACTTTTGTATTTCTCTTAAAAAAGTGAAAAAAGTTTCTTTTGTAAACCTTGAGGTGTCTCCTGTACATCAAATCAAATGATTTGAAAATTGTACATAATGAGATGAATAAATCACATATCATATATCACAGGACTGGAACAGGATGTGCTGGATGGGTGAATTGGACAGGTCATGCATCTGGGTCTTCCACAGAGATATGATCTCTGGGGCAAGGGATTAGGATTGGGAGTGGCACTGGGATGGATTCCAAAGTGCGCGTCATTTATGACGGCGGCCGAGTTTAGGTTCGTTCTGTGCATCTGACGTCACAAAACACAGTCAGCCAATGAACAGAGAATGACATTGCCAGAGCTCGACTGCAGTACAGAGCACGGACAAGTGTCTTCAGTTTTAGAAACGTTCAGTTATAAATAAAGTAACTGAACGAAAGCAATGTCTTGATAGCAGTATTTATTTATAGAAAGTTTGGAAAAAGCATTATTTATACCAAATGCTAAGCAATGTCTTGATAGCAGTACTTATTTTATAGAAAGTTTGGAAAAAGCATTCTTTATACCAAATGCTTCATATTCTATTAATTAATTAAACCAAACAAGCAATAAGCCTCCTAATACAGGCGATAGCAAGGAAAGGTGTTTGTATCATTCTCACTAACCGTTTTTTCGCAATAAAGAACAGTGGTAATTGTTTATTTCCTATTGTACTTTGACGAAATGTGAGTAATTCATAGTCATACCAACAGTGTTTGTCAGTATTTTGCATCCTAGTTTAAAGTCCTCCAGGAACTATGTTGAATGGTGAACTGCGTTAGCATAATGGTTAAAGTGTTTGGCCGCTAAGCGAAAGGTTCCGAGTTCAAACCTTGTTCTGTGCTTAATATTTTCTTTATTTAAAAACAATATCGAAGTGTCTTACCTCATGAATTTTATTCGTTTGAATGTAATTTTTTGAAATTTCTAGTGGCAACTGAAATCAACCATACGGAAAGTATACGCTATGGACTTTTACCTCTGTAAACTCTTCAAAATTTTGTGCAGTGGTTTACTACATTTAATGCAGCACATCTCGTGATCGTACGGTAGCATTCTCGCTTCCCGCGACCGGGTCCGATTCCCGGCAGGGTCAGCGATTTTCTCTGCCTCGTGATGACTGGGTGTTGTGTGATGTCCTTAGCTTAGTTAGGTTTAAGTAGTTCTAAGTTTTAGGGCAATGATGACCATAGATGTTAAGTCCCATAGTGCTCAGAGCCATTTGAACCATTTAATGCTGCACAATAACTGCGTTGAACATCGAAACAAAATTAAGTCATTTATGGGGGGAAGGTATTGGTCAAGAAAATGTGTAAAAATCAAATTTTTGGGCCAAATGGTTTTTGTGAAATCGAATGATGATTGTGTCAAAGCAGTCTGAACACCATGTGTCTGCACAGGCGAGCAGTGCAGTGGTGACAAAATCGCGCACAGTGCGGAATGCGGGGAGCACGTCTCTGTAGCAGCGAAAGGGTTAATGTGGCTGTGGTGGCTTTACTTCATAAACTGCGCGCTCCCCCCTAGACGTAAGTTTGCTTGGTGTGTCCAACTGGCAATGCAGCTATCTCCCACATCTGGGCAGGCATGCGCGAACCGCCAAGATAAAAGAATTGAACTATAGGATGTCATTGAGGTTGAGTGACTGATGGAACACCACCTTAGGAGGAGTGAGAAGGATCTTGGGTAGGATGTCCCTCATTTCAGGGCAAAGTCCATGCAAAAGATGGGGCTCAACTGTTCCAGTCTGGGGTGGTTTCAGATGATAAACGGGACACTCCTTTGTGGCCAGTTCTTGGATGTGGTGGGAGGATTGGGGATGTGAGAAGAAATGAGACATGAGATCTGTCTGCAGACTGGGTCCTGGGGATAGCGGCTGTCTGAGAAGGACTTGCTGAGACTCTCAGCATATGGGGCAAGGAAGTTTTTGTCACTACAGATATGCCATCCTCAGGAGGCCAGGCAGTATGTGAGGAATTTTTTGATGTGGAAGTGATGACAGCTGTCAAAATGTAGATACTATTTGTGGTTGATGGGTTTAATGTAGACAGAGATGTGGATGGAGTATCAGAGAGGTGGAAGTCAATGGCCTGGAAGGTGGCATGCTTGGTTGAGGAGGACCAGGTGACGTGGGTTGTGAATTGGAAAGAGGGTGCTGAGGCTGTGAAGGAATGAGGATACGATGCCTTGTTCATGAGTACAGATGGAAGGTGGCATGCTTGGTTGAGGAGGACCAGGTGACGTGGGTTGTGGATTGGAAAGAGGGTGCTGAGGCTGTGAAGGAATGAGGATATGATGCCTTGTTCATGAGTACAGATCATGATGATATTGTCAATGAACCTGAACTAGACCAGGGGTTTGCAGTTTTGCGAGGCTAGGAAGATTTCCTCAAAATGGCACGTAATCAGTTTGGCATAGGAGGGTGCATGTGGGTGTCCATGGCTGTGCCATGGATCTGTTTGTTGCATTCTGGCTGGAGAAGCCAGAGATAGCAGTTGTGTGTGTATGTGTGTGTGTGTTTCCTTTCTAAAGAAAACTTTGGCTGAAAGCTCAATGTGTAACAATACTTTTGTTGAGACTGTCTGCAACTCAAAGTGTCATCTTTACTGTGAGTAGCAATCTATCCTTTTCATAATACTGTTGATATTCCAACTTGGACTTTTCTTTCTTTGAAATATTAAGCTACTAACAGTAGACAAACAGTAGCTACATAGCAAAATTGAGGACACAGCAGCTTTTTTCAGTGTAGCAGCTTCATTACTAATTGACTCAATAAAATCTAAATGGCATAGTATAATTAGCATTAAGCAGTAATACTGACAGTTTACTGTTAATGCAGCGCAAAGAATAAGTTCTACAATTTTCTTGTCTTTTGTTAATGTATACCATGACCTGTTCCACATCTCTGAATATCCTTTCTGTAGTAAGGATCTATGGAACACTAAGAGTGAATGAATATCAACAGTACAATTTATTCATATGCAACAATGTATTACACAGGGCAGTATTTCCTCTGGCAAGAAAGTTTGGCAGGTGGTGAAGTAAATCTCGTTAAGACAGGAGAAAATGCCATGGTCCTTGAAGCCTGTATAAAGCAGTCTTAGTATGTAAATGAACAGTTACTGAGAGAAACGGAGCAAGTAATAGTTCACAGTGCTTGTCAGGAAAGGTACAATAACCAAGTGAGATGGTGTGGTGGTTAGTACACTGGAGTTGCATTTGGAAGGACAATGTCAAACCCATGTCCTGCCATCCTGATTTAGGATTTCCATGATTTCCCTACATTGCTTCAGGCAAGTGCCAGGATGGTTCCTTTGAAAGGGCACATCTGACTTCCTTCCCCATCCTTCCATAATCCAATGGGACCAATGACCTCACTGTTTGGTCCCCTCCCCCAAATCAACAAACCAATCAAAGGTACAATAACGAGAAACTGATTCTGACTTACATGCAGTGTGGGTATGATGTTCTCAGGCTAACATATAAACTAAAGCAATTGCTTATGCCACAATTTGATTTTATGTGATGGAGTGACTTCTCATGCATCCAAAAAATCTATGAAAGCTGCTAATCACAAGGCGCTATTACGTTATCAAATTGATACTTCACAGCATGGCAGTAGCCAGTTGGATAATCTGGGTACAGATTTAGATGCACTTAACACTGATTACCACCTAGCATGTCTTCAAACATTTCACCAATCCCCCGTAACTGGTTAAAAAGGAAAGTCACACCATGTATATGTTGACAAAGCAATGTAAATTATTTCTTGCAGAAAATAGCAAGGAATGCCATTTTTGAGTATGGAATTTACTCAATCTGGTACATGAAGACAATCATACAGATATGAGATCTGCAAAAAGGCATCTGAAGGAGAAAATGAGAAAATAAGAAAAGGTTATAAGTTCTCCAGTTCACCAAAAGAGTGAACCATCGCTTTCGGGAACACTGACCACAAAATGCTATAAGACATCTAATACCTAAACGGAAAGATGAGAGGCCTTCATTAATAAAGGCTTAGACCTGTGAAAATTGCTGGAAAGATCATTTTAGAGGATATTGTCTCACAAATTTTCAGTGGTTACATTTACCCCCCATTCAATAATTTCTTTTTTTTGGGGGGGGGGGGGATGGGAAAGGGGGGGGGGGGAGTGTCCAGGGTCCATGATCTGTTGTCCTACAAACACTGCTTCCCTTACTTTGCACTATTATTTTGACAAACTGGATCCACTAGGTTCATCTTTGCTCAGGTGCACACCATTATGATAGCAGTGTGGTCAAAATCTTTCATCTTCCATTGTGATTGCAGTAGCCATATATATCTACAAACGTTTGTATCCAAACTTTTTCTGAATATTTTAGCAACTTTACAATTTGCAGGTACTTATGATGAAGCTGCTAGACTCAAAATATACTACATTCTGTGAGTTAAGAAGGCTACAATCAGTCAGCCAGTCCATTCAGCCAGTATATCTTTGACAATGCTGACTTTAATGTTAACTTGCTGGATGGGTATTAAATTTTCCACACCATGGGTGTAACAATGGGCATGACCCCCTTGGAGTTGCAGTAATCAGTGAACCAGAAGTATGTTGTTTGAAAGTGAACTCAGTATCCAGTTTAACATTTTTATGATGGAGTGAGTGTCGTAGCGGTCCCTTATCAGTTAGAGGGCCCACATAACAAACAAGCAAGGTGGGCTGCCGACCTCCCTTCAAGAGCTCGTATCAAAACATCACCAGTGAATGTAAACATCAACAGACTTTCCGCATAAACATGGCACTACTTTGTGAAAAGCCATGTGACAGAGATCCACCAATTGGAACTAATGTGACTAAGTGTAGCACTCCGGAGAATTGGTGTTATAAGTATGCCAGCAGAGTCACACCAGCAGTGTGTACTTACAGCTAGGACAGCTCCGGCCAATACCTAAAAGGACTCTATCCCAGTAAGCACTCGCCATAGTCTTCCATAGAAATTTGTATCTTGTTGGGCATAACACAATTTGGGAATTGTGTAGCATAGTACACTCCTGGAAACTGAAATAAGAACACCGTGAATTCATTGTCCCAGGAAGGGGAAACTTTATTGACACATTCCTGGGGAAAGATACAACACATGATCACACTGACAGAACCACAGGCACATAGACACAGACAACAGAGCATGCACAATGTCGGCACTAGTACAGTGTATATCCACCTTTCGCAGCAATGCAGGCTGCTATTCTCCCATGGAGACGATCGTAGAGATGCTGGATGTAGTCCTGTGGAACGGCTTGCCATGCCATTTCCACCTGGCGCCTCAGTTGGACCAGCGTTCGTGCTGGACGTGCAGACCGCGTGAGACAACGCTTCATCCAGTCCCAAACATGCTCAATGGGGGACAGATCCGGAGATCTTGCTGGCCAGGGTAGTTGACTTACACCTTCTAGAGCACGTTGGGTGGCACGGGATACATGCGGACGTGCATTGTCCTGTTGGAACAGCAAGTTCCCTTGCCGGTCTAGGAATGGTAGAACGATGGGTTCGATGATGGTTTGGATGTACCGTGCACTATTCAGTGTCCCCTCGACAATCACCAGTGGTGTACGGCCAGTGTAGGAGATCGCTCCCCACACCATGATGCCGGGTGTTGGCCCTGTGTGCCTCGGTCGTATGCAGTCCTGATTGTGGCGCTCACCTGCACGGCGCCAAACACGCATACGACCATCATTGGCACCAAGGCAGAAGCGACTCTCATCGCTGAAGACGACACGTCTCCATTCGTCCCTCCATTCACGCCTGTCGCGACACCACTGGAGGCGGGCTGCACGATGTTGGGGCGTGAGCGGAAGACGGCCTAACGGTGTGCGGGACCGTAGCCCAGCTTCATGGAGACGGTTGCGAATGGTCCTCGCCGATACCCCAGGAGCAACAGTGTCCCTAATTTGCTGGGAAGTGGCGGTGCGGTCCTCTACAGCACTGCGTAGGATCCTACGGTCTTGGCGTGCATCTGTGCGTCGCTGCGGTCCAGTCCCAGGTCGACGGGCACGTGCACCTTCCGCCGACCACTGGCGACAACATCGATGTACTGTGGAGACCTCACGCCCCACGTGTTGAGCAATTCGGCGGTACGTTCACCCGGCCTCCCGCATGCCCACTATACGCCCTCGCTCAAAGTCCGTCAACTGCACATACGGTTCACGTCCACACTGTCGCGGCATGCTACCAGTGTTAAAGACTGCGATGGAGCTCCATATGCCACGGCAAACTGGCTGACACTGACAGCGGCGGTGCACAAATGCTGCGCAGCTAGCGCCATTCGACGGCCAACACCGCGGTTCCTGGTGTGTCCGCTGTGCCGTGCGTGTGATCATTGCTTGTACAGCCCTCTCGCAGTGTCCGGAGCAAGTATGGTGGGTCTGACACACCGGTGTCAATGTGTTCTTTTTTCCATTTCCAGGAGTGTATTTTGGTTGTTGTTATTCCTTTTCATTGTCTTGTAACTTTCATCTGGCTTTTGCCACCACAAGAATTATTGTGTTTCTTGTTCTTCTTGAGTTTGGAAATTAGTGCACATCAAGAAGGTATCTTAGTTAAATAAGGTGTGTTCAAACTTGATCATTAGTCCTTTCCTGCCAACTGCAGGACACTACAGTGAGACTTGTGCTCTACTATGAAATGGATAATTGGTATGGCTTGCAGTTTACAAGTAAAGCCATATCACATACTGACCGATAGAGGATTAAAAACAATCAAATGTATGATGGTTTAGGTTTAGGTTTGAAACCAGTACATATCTGCTCAGCTGCTGACTTGCTAGGCCTAACGCAGGTGAGGTTCTTCTTTCACTGTTTATTCCCTTAGCCTTTGAAGATCCCTTTTTCTCCACAAGGCACTGGAGTCCTCTTCTAATTATCCCCAGGAAGGATGGGTTGCCTCATCCATCATTCTGAAGGCCTTCTCCTCTGCCCAAGGTGCCGTTTAGATCGTCATCTGTAACCCTGGTCATGGGTTCCATGTTATACCCCGGGAAGCTGGGTCCCTGCCTGAACTTAGCCATCCTTTCACACCAACCTACTGATGTGGAGGATGTCCACCCTTGCAGCATGGATGTGCCAGGCAAGAATTATTCAAGTGGTTGACAGGGAAGGTGTCCTATCTCCCTTGAGCTGGGTTAATGGTTGTGGGAAAGTTTGGAAGACCTAAAGGGGCCAAAGTACCAAACTGATAAAGTCAAGATGCTATACCAAAAGTGTTACAGCTGCGTCCAAGTAGGCAACAGATGATCAGAATGGTTTAAAATAAAAATAGGTGTGCAACAAGGAAGTGCCCTATCACCACTCCTGTTTGTAATAGTAATGGGCAAGATCATAAAACCTATAAAGAAAATAAGACAGTGAACCAAATGCCCTGGTTTTTGCTGATGATTTGATAGTACGGGGAGAGAGAGAAGCTGAAGCAGAGAAGAAACTTAATGACTGGAACAAAACATTCAAAAATTTCACACAAAAAAATAAATAAAACACAGACAGTAGAAGTTACCACAACATGCAAATAACAACTTCAAATATATTCCTAGAAGCAGTCAAAAGAGAATCTGTTACACATTTCACATTCCTAGGAAGCATGATCTCAAAAGACAACACCATTAAGCAGGAAATACTCAGCAGGACACAGAAAGCATCTAATTTTTAGAGTCAAATCAGAAATATTCTCTGGGATGGTAAAATGCCATGAAAAGCAAAAGCAACCATGTATCACACCTATTTCATACCAATCCTAATATATGGTTTAGAAACATGTACCCTAATAAACAAAGACCTCAGCAGAATTCAGGCTACAGAAATGAGATTCATTATAACTGTGACCCAGACAACTAGAAAGGACAAAATCGGGAAAGAGGTGAATAGAAAAGTAGCTGGTATTGAGGTTCCTGTTACCAGTGTCATAAAGAAATGCAGGCTTCATTGGTATGGGCAAATAATGAGGATGAACAGCCAAAGACCTGCCAGAAGGTATTTCAATCTGAACCTTGTAGGAAGCAGACCACAGGGAAGACAAAGAAAATGCTGGATAGAGACTGTAAGATCAGACATGGAGGAGAAAGGTCACAAATGGGAAGGTGTCTTGGAACAGGAGTGTATGAACACAGAAGGAGATGGCAAGCACTTGTACACCACCCCCAGGAAACTGGAATTGGAAAACTATGATGATGATGATGATGATGATGATGATGGGGGGATGATGATGATGATGATGATGATGATGATGATGATGCATACAATATCAACATCATATCTTCACAGAATATTGTGCCAGCTGCCTCTGATTTGTCTAGTAAATTAGATAAAAAATCAGTAGTGACATATCTCAATGAGGAGCTTGAAACTTTCAGCGCAGGTCAGGAGCATGTAGAGGAACTCTTGCTCAAGTTTAAAAGAATAGTTGACCATGCACTGGATAGATATGTACCCAGTAGAACAGTTCATAGTGGGAGGGAACCTCCATGATATACAGTCACTATAAAGAAACATTTAAAGAAGTAGAGATAACTGCGTAATAGGTGCAAAGCAAAACATAGGGCTATAGATAGAGAGATGCTGAATGAAACATGTTTGGTTGTCAAGAGCATAATGCATGATGCCTTCAATAACTACAGTGGCAGAATATAGTCAAATTACACTTTGCAAAACCCAAAGAAATTCTGGTTGAATGTAAAGGCCATTAGTGGCACCAAAGTTAGCATCCAGTCCCTAGCAAATGAGACAAGAATTGAAACTGTGGGCGGCAAAGTAAAAGCTGAAATGCTTAACTTCATTTTCAAATGTTCCTTAATGGAGGAAATCTCAGGAGATTGCCCCAATTTAATCCTCACACCACTGAAAAGATGAATGAAATAAGTATTAATATCGATGGTGTTAACAAACAACTGAAATTATTAAAACTGAACAAATCTCCAGGCCCCAACTGACTCCCTATCAGGTTCTATACTGAATTTGTGGCTGAGTTAACCCCCCTTCTATCTATTATCTACTTTAGATCCCTTGAACAAAAAACCATGCTCAGTTCTTGGAAAAAGGTACAGGTCACATCCGTCTACAAGAAGGGTGGTAGAAGTGATCCACAAAATGGTAGAAGTGATCCACAAAACTACTGTGCAATATCCTTGACATAAATTTGTTGTTTGTTAGAACACATTATGAGCTCAAACATTATGAGGTATCTTGAGCAAAATAACCTCCTCAATGCCAACCAGCATGGATTTCGAAAATATCGATCATGTGAAACCCAACTTGCACTTTTCTCACATGACATACTTGAGCTTTGGTCAAGGAAACCAGATAGATTCATTGTTCTTGATTTCCAAAAAGCATTTGACTTACTACCATCTATGCTTATTGTCAAAAGTATGATAATATGGGGTATCAAGTGAAATTTATGACTGGATTGAGGACACAGCATGTTATTTTGGATGGAGAGTCATCGTCAGATGCAGAAGTAACTTCGGGCATGCCCCAGGGAAGTGTGCTGGGACCATTTCTATTCATGTTCTATATTCATGTCCTTGCAGGCAATATAATAAAAAAATCAGGCTTTTTGCAGATGATGCAGTTATTTATAATGAAGTAATATCTGAAAGAAGCTGCATAATTATTCAATCAGATCTTGATAAGATTTCAAAGTGGTGCATAGATAAGCAACTTCTAAATGTTCAGAAATATAAAAATTTGCAGTTCACAAAACTAAAAAATGTAGTATCCTACAATTATAACATCACAGGGTCACTGTTGGAATCTGCCAACTCATACAAATACCTGGGTGTAATACTTTTTAGGGATATGAAATGAAATTATCACATAAGTTCAGTCTTGCATAAAGCAGGTGATAGACTTCGGTTTGTTGGTAGATTACTGGGGAAGGGCCATCAGTCTACAAAAGAGATTGCTTACAAATCACTCATGTGACCTGTTCTAGAATATTGCTCAAGTGCGTGGGACCCATACCAGATAGGACTAACAGGTAATGTTGAACGTATACAGACAAGGGGAGCACGAATGGCCACAGGTTGTTTAATCCATGGGAGAGTGTGACTGACATACTGAAAGAACTGAACTGTCAAACTCTTGAAGACAGACGTAAACAATCCTGAGAAAGTCTATTAATAAAGTTTCAAGAACTAGGTTTAAATGATTACACCAGGAATATCCTACAGCCAACACAAACTGCTCACACAGGGATCATGAGAATAAGATCAGAATAGTTACTGCATGCACAGAGGCATTGAAACAATAATTCTTCCTGCTCTCCTTATGTGAATGGAACAGGAAGAAACCTTAATAACTGGTACAATGGGATGTACCCTCTGCCATACACCTCATGGTGGTTTGCAGAGTATAGACGTACGTGTAGATGAAATGACCTGGATTTATGGGAATATCTGTATTCTAATCATCAGTACTAAGATGGAATAGTTTTATCGAGGAGGAACATCTGATAAGAATTATGAACGTTTCAAAATAGTATGTTCCCTTTCTTTCATCAGCACACCTCCAAGCAAAAGCAAAATGAAACTTCCTGGCAGATTAAAACTTTGTGCTGGATGTTTGCCGGACTGAGACTTGAACTTTGGACCTTTGTCTTTCGCAGGCAAGTGTCTACCAACTGAGCTATCCAAGCACAACTCATGACCTGTCCTCACAGCTTTATTTCTGCCAGTATCTCATCTCCTACCTTCCAAACTTCACAGAAGCTCTCCTGCGAACCTTGTAGAACTAATACTCCTGGAAGAAAGGATATTGCAGAGACATGCCTTAGCCAAGGTAGGAGATGAGGTACTGGTGAAGATAAAGCTGTGAGGACAGGTTGTGAGTCGTGCTTGGGTAGCTCAGTTGGTAGAGCACTATCCTGTGAAAGGCAAAGGTCCTAAGTTTGAGTCTCAGTCCAGCACACAGTTTTAATATGCCAGGAAGTTTTATACCGGTGCACACTCCATTGCAGAGCAAAAATTTCATTCTGGAAGTGCAATATGGTATTTACATCCATCCTTGCTACAAATAACAAATGCAAGTAAATAAATCAGAAAACTCGCACATTAATTTTGCTCAACCAGTCTACTGGAAGGATTCAGATGTGGTAGCAGATGTTTTACTTCCAAACTAAGCAATGACATTATGAGATTAGAAGGTTTCCATCTGTCGATGTCTTTTATGGGTGCAATTGTGACAATTATCACTGTGAGTGAATTGAGAGAACTTTTCTGCACAATTTACACTGGAAACAGTATCGATAAGATACTAGGACTGTTTGGGCACACATCCTCACACAGGCTGTTTGGCTGGTTTAAGCACTGAATGCCTAGATTCGACTGAAGGAGAGTTTCCTGCACTGGACAGAGTTATCACTTGTCCATATAAATCATTATTCAAAGAGTTTCATGTTGTGACTGTCAAATTGTCAGAAACATTGTTGAAAACTGAAGATGGTGGTGCTTCAGCTATGGCATAGCATGTAACCCTGTGAAATAACTTCATTAAAACTGACCAAAACTGAATGTATGGGAGAATGGAACCTGCACATCAAATTTATCAAAGTAATGATTCCTTACTTTCATGAAGGAGGCCATTTTAAGTACCCTAAGAGTGTGAATGTGTAGTACCAGGACATGATCAGTGTGAAAGACAAAATGGATATTGAGGAATTGTTATAAGCTCACAGATGAAGGCTACTTCAACAATATGTATTCAAAAACACTTAGGGTGTAGTCCCTTAGCATTTTTTGATGGGCATCCCAGTGATGTCTGCTACCAAAGCACCAGAACAACCTCATCAGGCTTTACTGCACCCATCCACAATATTCGTCTTCTTAAAAACAATAGCCATTACAGTGTCAGAATAAAAAGTATTATCCAACAAAAGGAACTTCATTTCAATGCTGATGATTGAAATGGTAGTAAAGGGAATTTTGGTTAAGCAGGCAATAGACTATTCTGATGTAATGACAGTAAACACCAGTAAAGACTGCTGACTTTGATAGTGTCACCATCACTGGTGAATATGTGGGTACCCTGGTACTGAGGACAGCATTACCCTCTTCTCAAAACAACGTTTTCCAGAAGAATGGGAGTGATAATGTCCTCTATATATTTTACTTGTCAACATCATGCAAATACACAGGATAGTCTTCTCCTTCATGCAGCAAATGAGTGTGACACTACTTCGAACCCTTTTTGGACAAGGGAAGAAGAAAGTCAGCACCATTTATAAGGAAAACCCTTTTCTATCTGACTTAGTTTTCAAAACACCAGATGTAAAAGCACACAATATTTAAGCACGTAAAAGGATTCTTGTGACACTGTACAGTGAAAACATGAACAAAAATACACTGGACTATGCTCATGGCCAAATAGTTCTCTAAATATACAGTAAAACCCAAAATTTACTTTTCAAGGCTATCATCTTCATGAGATGCCTTCTTCTACCATTCTTTTATGTCTGTCTACAAGTGCAGACTTGGGTGGATAATAAAAAGATTCTGACAGTTTGGGTGTGGATGCTACCAAGAAAACAGATGATTCCCATAACAATGAAAAATGAAGATTCAGACTCTTTACTGAGAGCCAGTTGTTGAAAAAAAAAAAAAGTAGGATTCCAATGCTCTGTCACTTGCAAATGTTGTGCCCATGCAAGTGAGTGTCTGCCTGAACCAGACCCAAATGAGAAGGTTGATGAGGGTATTAAGATGAAGGGAGAACTCTAATCGATAAGATCATTGCTGACGAGGAAGAAACTGAGCCCAGCTTGACTTGCCACCTGGACCAAAGAGACCAGGCCATAAACTTTTTTGTATAATTCTGTATTCTGCTACATGTTTTTCACTCATAGAAACTCCTGTTTCGTATGCAAACACATGCTTGGTATGAAATGTCATTGTACATAACAAAAAAATTTTGTCCTCCACCTACTTATACACCTGTATTGAATGAATATCCCACTGAAGACTGGAAGAGAGGAGTGGGAAGGGGAGTGATGTTCAGTCATTCAGTGTTGACAGTTAGAATGTTAAGACCTGTACTCTTTTAGAGGTATTCAGTGATCTGATAGTTCTGCAGTTCCTTTGAAGCTCTGAACAGGGGGGGGGGAATATTTTTACTCAGTATTTAAATAGGAAATTTAACATTCTTAAGAAAGATCCAAGGGCTTTCTGTTATAGGATGCAAGGGAAAAGTATATAGACATAACCTGGAAAAATGCTAAAATTTCATTGTTTTGTGTCTCCCTCAGAGTTAGCACAGAGTTTGCAAGGACAACAACTTTTATTCAAGACTTCAGATCATTATATACAGCATACTAAAAAATTCTGAAAATGCAATTTTTGAAAGGTTCATTGTACCTGTCAACTTGACTACACGGGATAACAGTTATCAATACAAACTAAAGCACAGTGTCTGACATAGACAACAACACATATCACATCATGTCAATTCTGTAAGATGATTTTACATGTCATTCAAATACACCTTTTTTTTTTTTTTTACTTTCAGTTAAATATACAACTGACATCAAGACATATATGTTGGGGCACTACTACTTTTTCCCTGTCTTGTTGTTGTAGAAAACTTGCCCATCCTTTGTTATGTCTTAATATGGCTGTATTATGAGGGCATCCTGAACAATGCTTAGACATGATCTCACAGACATATATCTAAGCATTGGGAGACCCCCAATGTGAAATAGCTATAAGACTTAAACAGGTAACACTTGATGGATGCATTTGATACTTTTTTCCAGGTGTGTTTACCTCAGTATCATGAGGGTATAGGAATCATGTAGCACAAAATAGAGTATTGATCTGTTTCTCTGTCTATCTAGAATCCTAAATTTTGTATACAGTAACTTTCCATTGTGTATTTAAACTCTCCATATTATCTGTTATTATTCACAGTGTTGTATAAAACACCTCAAACAAATGTTCCAAAAACACAAAGCAATTATACAGAACAATAGACAGAACTATTCAAAGGGAATTTTTCGCAAGTTCCTCCCGTCTAGCAGAGAAACTACTTAATTGAAAATAAAAACAAGTCAAAATAACCATGCTTGGTATCAGCTGGAGTGATCTATGAAAAGCTGAAACCCATATTAAATAAAAACAGAAAAGGTGTCAAACTGCAAAAAACGACATGGGAAGTCAAAATGAATTTAAAAGGAACCAACTGTCACTAACTGAGGAAGACTTTCAAAATGACGCTATCAGGAACTTCCATTAAAACTTCTGAAAAAAACCTCCAGACTTACCAACCGTCCAACTGTGCTTAAGAAATGAAAATCGAAAAATTACATGTACATGCATGCTCCGCAAGCCACCTTATGGTGTATGGTGGAGGGCACATTGCACCACTACTAGTCAATTCCCTTCTTGTTCCTCTCAAACAGAGCAAGGAAAAAATGACTTTCAATACATCATAATATGAGCTATAATTTATCTTATCTTTTTGGTCCTTATGTGAAATGTACATTGACAGCAGCAGCAAAATTCTGCAGTCAGCTTCAACTACTAGTTCTCTAAATTTTCTCAACAGTGTTCCTCAAAAAGAACATTGTCTTCCCTCCATGGTTCCTATTTTAGTTACCATGGCATCTCCATAACACTTGCATGTTGATCGAACCAACCAGTAAAACATCTAGCAATCTGCCTTCGAATTGCTTCATGGGGATCACAAACACTTAAGCAGTATTTAAGAATGGGCCATGCTAGTGTTCTATATGTGATCTCCTTTACAGATAATCCACACTTTGCTAAAATTCCCCCAATAAACTGAAGTCCATTAATTGACTTTCCTACTATTATCTTTACATGCTTGTATCATTTCACATCACTCTGCAATGTTACACCTAGATATTTAACTGACATGACTGTGTCAAGCAGTGCATTACTAATGCTGTATTGGGATGTTTCAGTAGTATTTTTCTTACTCATCTGCATTAACTTACATGTTTTTACATTTAGAGCTAGCTGCTTTTCATCACACCAACTAGAAATTTTGTCTAAGTCATCTTGCATCCTCCTACAGTCAGTCAATGATGACACCTTCCTGTACACCACAGCATCATCAGCAAACAACTGCAGACTGCTTTCCTGTACACCACAGCATCATCAGCAAACAGCCACAGATTGCTCTTACCCCATCTGTCAGATCATTTATGAACATAGAGAATAATAGCAGTCCTATCACACTTCCAATGGGCAATCCTGATGATACGCTTGTCTCTGATGAAAACTCACTATCAAGGACAACATATTGGGCTCTATTACTTAAGAAGTCTTTGAGCCTCTCATATTTCTGAGAACCTACTCCAGATGCTAGTATCTTCGCTAACAAACCTCAATGGGTCACCATGTCAAATGCTTTTCAGAAATCTAGGAATATGGAATCTGCCTGTTGTCCTTCATCCATAGTTTGTAGGATATCATGTGAGAAAGGGCAAACCAAGTTTCACACGAGTGGTGCTTTCTAAATCCATGCTGATTTGTGGACAAAAGATTTTGTATCTCTACAACATTTATTAATTCAGACTGAGAATGTGTTTCAGAATTCTGCAGCAACTGATGGTAAGGATATTGTTTTGTAATTTGCAGATCTGTTCTTTTACCATTTGTATATAAAGGAGTCACCTGCACTGCTTTCCAAGGTGCTTGGGACTTTACATTGGATAAGAAATTCACAATAAATGCAAGCTACATAATGGGCCAATGCAATAGAGTACTTTTTGTAAAGCCGAATTGCAGTTCCATTCAGACCTGGCAATTTATTTATTTTCAACTCTTTCAGTTGTTTCTCTATACCAGGAACGTGTATTACTACGTCCTCCATATGGATGTCTATGCAATGGTCCAACAACGGTATGTTTGTACAATCCTTCTGTGTGAATGATTCCTTAAATGCAAAATTTAAAACTTGAGCTTTCCTTTTGCTATCCTCTACTGTCATCCCAAACTAGTCGATGAGTAACTAGATAGAAGCCTTCACCCTGCTTAGTGATTCTACATAGGTCCAGAATTTTTTCACATTCTCCATCAGATCTTTTGCTAAGACATGATGGTGGTAGTTTATGCTTTGCGTATCGGTCTTTTTACAGACACACAAATCTTTACCAACATTTGGCTGTCATCATTTGCACACCCTCTTTTTAACCAAGAGGAATTTCTAATTTTCATTATAAAACCATGATGGATCTGTTCCATACTTAATGCACTTATTCAGCACATACTTCTCCAGGGCACAATTTCCAATCTCTTTACATTTTGCCCATAACTCCTATACATCCATCATACTGGAACTAAATGATGTCCATTCTCAGTCTAAGTTGTATGCTGACAACTGCTTATCTACTCGTTCTAGCAAAAATACTCTCCAAGCCTTGTTGAGTGATTTATTAACTTTAGTGACCATTGATGCTATGGTGACATCATGATCACTAATCCCTGTCTCCATATTGACACCATCAATAAGGTCATGCCTATTTGTAGCTACAAGGTTTAAAATATTTCCATTGTGTGTGTGTAGTCTAACTATCTTTTCAAGACAGGTTTGGAAAATGTATTCAAAACTACCTCACAAAACTGCCTGTCCGTACTCCCTACACTGAATCCATAGACTCCACATCTATACCCAATAAATCAATATCGTCTCCAACTGACATATGGGTATTTCCGCACTTCTGAGCATGGACATTCTTTCAATGACTGTAAAATTGTCATGGCCAAATTGGGTGGTCAATTAAGACACTAGACAGTTAGTCTGATTTCACCTAGACCTGACAGTCACACTCAAATTCAAACTCAACAGAGAAAATATTTTTATCGACTGCAATGAACATTCTCCCTCCTATGGCATCTCATCTGTCTTTCCAATATACATTCCATGACTCACTAAACATTTCATAGATTTTTACGCTGGTTTTCAATCAGCCCTCAGTTCCGAGAATAATCTGACTGCAACCAGTTTTGTGGAGGGCAGTAAATTTGGGACTTTGTTATGAATACTTTGACAATCTACTGATATAAAATTCTGGCAGGTGATGTGTCTTTACTTTGCATGTTATCTAATTTCACTATCCATGAAATTAACCCTGAACAATATAGCATTGCTTCTTGAAAAAAGTAATGTAATTCAACTTATCAATATGTAACTACAATGGAACCGCTATACGTGCTCATAGAATTGTATAAGAAAAAGATTTCTTTGTTTCACATTCTTGTCTCCTTCTTTATGTTCCTGGTCTTGTTGATTCTGATGTCCTATCTGATGATCACATAGAGATCACAGTCGATAAATAATTACTATAATTATCTGTAGTACTATTATCAATTTTGTCAAATATATATGCAATTATGTATGGTAGAATGTGTTTTTTGTTGGTAGCAAAACGTACCTTCTTTGACCCATAATCATCATTTACGTAATAATTAAATGTTGCCCTGGCCATTTTATCTAAGTTAATTGTTGTAGCGATGCCATTAATGATAAAATGATAAAAATGCTTTTAATAGTCATTCCTTGCAAGGAGTATTAAAGATAATTATCTTAATAATTACAGAATGGCATCTTGTAATATTTTCCATTTCATTTTTTAGGCCAGAGTTACAGTTTTATGAATAATAATTTTTGTTAATGTATAAGCTGCCATTGCACATAGGCAGCTATACTGGAGCATCAAGCCTCACAGAAAAAGAAATAATTAAGCAGTTTATTTAACTGGTTTATCACGGAACATAAAAGAAAGATTTTTTTTTAATCCATTGTGAGTAAGATGCATGTCTTCACATTGGAATACGTATGATATTTCTGGTGATAGCGCCCTGAGAAAAAATTAGCCATGTCCTTTAACCAATAAAAGAGAATTTTTAACAAAACATTTTCATTTCCAATTATCAGAATAATTTATTTCATTCTCTTTTGAAAAAAGCTTACGCAATAGCAACCGTGAAAACTGTGGAATATTAGCAAGCTATTTTAAGATGATGTAAAATTGTGACAAACCAAGAGCAAAATTTCTAGAAAGAAATACAGGATGCACTTACACAAACTGAGACCACCTGCCAGAATGGATGAAATCTAGAATATCATTAAAGATTTGAAGAATGATAAGGCCCCATAGGGAAGATTCAGTAACAGCTGAAAGATAGAAAATTGCATGTGCTGGAACAGCCAAGAAGATACACAGAGTCTTTCAAAAAGTCTGGGAAATAGAAGCTGCACTGAAAGATTGGAAAACAGCATTAATTCATTCAATCCACACAAAAAAAGAGATAAAATGGACCCCAAAAGCTGTAGAGGAATTTGCCTCATTCCAGTGACTTACAAAGTTCTTTCGAAATCGGTCTGGAAAGCCAACTGGATCAGCAATTATGAGAGTACAAAGGAGGGTTTAGAATAGGATGATTATGCAGAACAAATTTTAAACCTTCCATTTATAATCAGGTAAAAAAGAATGAGAACCAAAAGCATTTTAATATAACATTTGTAGACTTCAAAAAAAAAAAACATGTGATTTGACTGACAAGGAAACATTAATCAACACCTTAAAAGAGTTTGGAAACTTCTGAGGCTTTTGAGATCCAAATTGATGTAAGACAAGGAGATGAGTTGTCCCCAGTGCTGTTCAACTGTGTACTAGAAAATGTTATCAGGGAATAGAGGAAAAGAACAGAAAAAGAAGATGGAATTTTAACAAGCATAACCAGGAGAAAAGGGGTACTCTGAGTATTGATTTTTTGGCTTTTTCAGACAATCCTGCCATCTTAGCTGAATCTATAGAAAATGGAACAAAGCAGATAAATCTCCAATAAGACACAGTTTCAAAAGCTGCATATTTTTTGAAAAAGTGAAGTATACGGCAGATGCAAAGGAGGCACCAAAATACAGGATAACTGATTGTGGAAGATTAAAAAAGGCTACAAAATTTTAACATCTAGGTGAAATAATACAACCAAATGTGCTTGACAACAAAGAAGCTAATTGAGAAAGGGCAAGGAATATGGAGGTGGCCTTTCAGTTAACAGAAAGCCAGTATAACAAGAAATTTATTTCCATAAATGAAAACTACAGCACTACAACAATGTCATTAGATCAAAATGGCTTTATACTTCACAAATACTTCCGTTAAATAAAGCCACACAATTAGGTGAGATAGAAAAGGAACGAAAAATAATCAGGAAAATTTTGGGACCAAAATGTGACAATGGGAAATTAAGAAGTACTAATGAAGTTCATGAGAAAATATAATGTAGATTAGACACAATGAGGGAGAGAAGAGTTGTATTCCATGGACATTTACAAAGGCTAGAAAAAAAGAATAACAAAAAGAATTTTTAATTTTTTTGACAGAAACCTGACAACATTGACAGTCAAAGATGATTACGCAGAGCTGAGGGATGTGGAAATAATGGAGGAAGAAATAGGACAGAGAGAAAAGTTCATAACAAAAGTAAAAGGTATCAAGGGCTCCCAGGAGAAAACAAAGAAAAAGACAGGTGCAATGCGGACAGAAGAAGAAGGAGAAAAATAGGGAAAGAATGAAACACTGCAGGAAAGAATTAAACATTACTGGAAAGAAACAAAGGAGAAAATAAAGAAGACTTAAGTTACTTCATGTGCTCCTTAGGCAGCCAAACCAATAAAAAAAGTTAATAATAAGACCATCATATAATTGTTATCAGAACTGCTGCAGTTCACAGATGTCTCTCTAGTTTGGTAGCTAAAAAAGTAATGAGCTTAGAAATTGCTTTAAGAAATAAAGTAACAGACTACTGTTGTGAAACTATAAAAAAAGAGTAAGATGACAAAACAAGACCAATATGAGCAGCATAGCAAAGCAAATAAGACCATTTACTTCTATAAGAAAGGAACATTTACAAGCAATACTATGCTTGGTATTAAGTAAAAGAAGAACTTCATCTGTTCATCACTATTGCCCATTCTAGTAGTGGTTTGAATATGTAACAAAAACTGGTGCTATCACATGCAATTACTATATCAGACAGGTGTTCCACTGAGTATTACAGTTACTTTTGGTTATGCCAAGTCAAGTTCTATGGCTTGTGACACAAGAGTAACACTAAGCTTGTCTACCAACTTTGCTTGTATGTGCTTATAAAGCACATGAACTATCAGTTAATGCAGAACATGGTAACTCACCTTGGTGGTTTACCGAGTAGTCTTCTCTTCCCTTCCATTTGGATCTGTACCTTTACAAGGTCTGTAGGGCTAGCGACAAATTGTGCCAATGCTCCAGATGTAACACCACTAATGGCTGATTTCCTTTAAACAAATCATACAAATAATGGAAGAAAAATAAAAAAGCATATTAAGTAGGATATAACTCTTGGGGGAAAACACAGTAACAGATGAAAGTAAATACTGAACATATTACTTCAGAATTTGATATTTTTCTTGGGGTCACTATACTATAAATTAAAGAAGGAAAAATTTTGGGAAATTAAAAACATCATTCTTCCTGGTTTATACATATATGAATCTCTAATCTTCCCTAAGTCATATCAAGACTTCTGTACACTAAATACTGAAGTTTACAACTATGAAACAACAAATACATATTATTTTCATATAATGGAAAGTCCAGGTTGGAATCTATCCTTTCCATAATTGTTGACTTTTTTAATGCCATTCACACAAAAGCCTTGTACCAGAAAAGTTTACTGCACCTTCGAAAACCTCTGTTCAGTGCCATGCTTACCTGACATCATTATTTATTTCAAAATGGACATCCGTTTTAACAACATTAACATATAAAATGTTTTCTGCCAACCATTTGTAGACTTACTCGGTTATCCTCTTGACTCTGTCTGATATCCTTTAGTTTAGCCTTTAATCTTAGGTTAACTTGGTTGCGTCCAAGAACCAGTTAATGTGATATACAAAATTTGATGTTTCCATAATTTTGAATATGATTTTGTTCCTGTGATATAGTCTGTAATTATGACCTTGAATTTCTGTCATGAAAATAAATGTCCATTCGTTTATAGGGGATGATAATTAATGAAAAAAAAACTGCTTTAGTGTCCCTTGTATAATTTTACAGCCTACACAATCATAGGCCTTGGTCAAGTTACAACACTCCTTATACAGCTCTGACTCTTCATTTCTGAGGTCATATTACACTTTCCTTACAAAGAATCCTTCACTGAAGCCAAACAGAGAGAAAACAGACAAATTATTCTTAATAAAGACCATCAGTTTTCTGTTGACAGCTAGTTCTCTATTTAAGGAAATAAACACTGAAAGAAATAACATATATTTGCAATTACTGATTATTTGCTTAACCCCATTTCTATTGAGAACTGCTGCTTCTGCATATTTTGATCTGTCCAGAAATATGCCTTGAGCCACTTGTGGATTACAAAGACAGCAAAAGTGGGAGACAGTGTCCTGTCAAATCAGCATAAGATTCCCTGCTAAAATCATGTTGAAGCTGGAAGGATTATTTTTTTCCCACAACATCATGAATTTTTGCTTGGTGTGAGACTCTAATGTATCCATGTTTGGCAGTTTGAAATTAGTTCCTATCACTGTTCCCATGTTGCTGTTATAAGTAATCACCGAGGTTAGTGAACAGTGACTTTAATATGTTTTCATTTCTGCACTACTATTGTCTTGGTACTGAAACTTATTAATGTCACTTTATTATTTATTTCTTGTTTAATAATGCTCCAGGCTATTGATACTTTAGGATTAGTTATTTCATTTCTTGTTTTTACAAGAAGAAAATCGAGAAATTTGTGGTAATGTTTCAATTCTTGATTAGGACATATTCTCTGAACAAAAATGAACTCTCTCCACCTATTACAAGACACTTTAATTCCACATGTTTATTTATGCCTTCATCTACTTCTGTCCAGTCTTACCATTAACTGTTTCCGGGATGCACAGGATTCAGAGTGCTGTAGAAATATGTATAAGAGGGAAATAAATTTCTATTCTTCACAAATCTCTTTCTGTTCATCTTTCTATAAATTATTTATGTAAAGTATTTTCTTTCTGTTATCTAAAACTAGTTGGGCAACACATTTACTGGTCAATAAAATTCTTCTGGGTATGTGACTGCATTGTCACTGTATAAAGTTTTCCAACATTTTGGCCGCTGCCACAAATGGCCTTTCAGAGTATTTTTGCAAATTTATTGTTGATAACAAGTTCATTATGATAAGGCAATTCACTGTGTATTGTTTTAAATGCAAAATCTGAAAGTAATTAAATCTAAAATTATGCTCTAGGACCTCCTAAAATCAGCTGGAACTTTAATATAAAATTATTGCCAAGTATCATGAAGAAAAACACCAGCTGTCCAACTGCTTCAAGAAACTAAAATAATTGCCATTAGTAGTATATATGCAATCAATATCCCTAGTTTGCAGGTTTCTGCCATTTAAAGAGCTACAGAACGCAGTATCAACTAAACTCTACAGTCAAAGATTTAAACTACTTTTTTCTGTATATAGCCACAGTCCATTTCTTTCCACTAGTTTTCATCCATTTTAGTGTATCAGGCAAGTTTCATATGAGAATAACATCTCTTATTTTGTCTTATTGGTACGAGACCGACCCCCAGACTCCGATGATATAGTTGCTGAACAGTTCAGAGAAAATTTGAGTCTCGTAACAAATAAATACCCCACTTATATGGTTATAGTTGGTGGGGACTTCAACCTTCCCTTGATATGTTGGCAAAAACACTTGTTCAAAACCGGTGGTATGCAGAAAACATCTTCCGAGATTGTCCCAAATGCTTTCTCCGAAAATTATTTCGAGCAGTTACTCCACGAACCCGCGCGAATTGTAAATGGTTGCGAAAACACACTTGACCTCTTAGCCACAAACAATCCAGAGCTGATAGAGAGCATCATGACTGATACAGGGATTAGTGATCACAAGGTCATTGTAGCTAGGCTCAATACCGTTTCTTCCAAATCCACCAGAAACAAACGCAAAATAATTTTATTTAAAAAAGTGGATAAAGTGTCACTAGAAGCCTTCCTAAGAGACTATCTCCATTCCTTCCAAACTGACTATGCAAATGTAGACGAGATGTGGCTCAAATTCATAGATATAGTAGCAACAGCAATTGAGAGATTCATACCTCATAAACTGGTAAGAGATGGAACTGATCCCCCGTGGTACACAAAACAGGTCCGAACGCTGTTGCAGAGGCAACAGAAAAAGCATGCGAAGTTCAGAAGAAAGTGAAATCCCGAAGATTGGCTAAAATTTACAGACGCACGAAATTTGGCACGGACTTCAATGCGAGATGCCTTTAATAGGTTCCACAACGAAACACTGTCTCGAAATTTGGTAGAAAATCCGAAGAAATTCTGGTCTTATGTAAAGTACACAAGCGGCAAGACACAGTCAATACCTTCGCTGCGCAGTTATGATGGTACTGTTACCGATGACTGTGCCGCTAAAGCGGAGTTATGGAACGCAGTTTTCCGAAATTCTTCCACCGGGGAAGACGAATCGAATATTCCAGAATTTGAAACACGAACAGCTGCTAGCATGAGTTTCTTAGAAGCAGATACCTTAGGGGTTGCAAAGCAACTCAAATTGCTTGATACGGGCAAGTCTTCAGGTCCAGATTGTATACCGATTAGGTTCCTTTCAGATTACACTGATACAATAGCTCCCTACTTAGCAATCTTATACAACCGCTCGCTCACCGATAGATCTGTACCTACAGATTGGAAAATTGTGCAGGTTGCACCAGTGTTTAAGAAGGGTATTAGGAGTAATCCATCGAACTACAGACCTATACCATTGACGTTGGTTTGCAGTAGGGTTTTGGAGCATAGACTGTATTCAAACATTATGAATCACCTCGAAGGGAACGATCTATTGATACGTAATCAGCATGGTTTCAGAAAACATCGTTCTTGTGCACACACAGCTAGCTCTTTATTCGCACGAAGTAATGGCCGCTATCGACAGGGGATCTCAAGTTGATTCCGTATTTCTAGATTTCCGGAAAGCTTTTGACACCGTTCCTCACAAGCGACTTCTAATCAAGCTGCGGGCTTATGGGGTATCGTCTCAGTTGTGCGACTGGATTCGTGATTTCCTGTCAGGAAGGTCGCAGTTCATAGTAATAGATGGCAAATCATCGAGTAAAACTGAAGTGATATCAGGTGTTCCCCAGGGAAGCATCCTGGGACCTCTGCTGTTCCTGATCTATATAAATGACCTGGGTGACAATCTGAGCAGTTCTCTTAGGTTGTTCGCAGATGATGCTGTAATTTACCATCTAGTAAGGTCATCCGAAGACCAGTATCAGTTGCAAAGTGATTTAGAAAAGATTGCTGTATGGTGTGGCAGGTGGCAGTTGACGCTAAATAATGAAAAGTGTGAGGTGATCCAAATGAGTTCCAAAAGAAATCCGTTGGAATTTGATTACTTGATAAATAGTACAGTTCTCAAGGCTGTCAATTCAACTAAGTACCTGGGTTTTAAAATTACGAACAACTTCAGTTGGAAAGACCACATAGATAATATTGTGGGGAAGGTGAGCCAAAGGTTGCGTTTCATTGGCAGGACACTTAGAAGATGCAACAAGTCCACTAAAGAGACAGCTTACACTACACTCATTTGTCCTCTGTTAGAATATTGCTGCGCGGTGTGGGATCCTTACCAGGTGGGATTGACGGAGGACATCGAAAGGGTGCAAAAAAGGGCAGCTCGTTTTGTATTATCACGTAATAGGGGAGAGAGTGTGGCAGATATGATACGCGAGTTGGGATGGAAGTCATTAAAGCGAAGATGTTTTTCGTCGCAGCGAGATCTATTTACGAAATTTCAGTCACCAACTTTCTCTTCCGAATGCGAAAATATTTTGTTGAGCCCAACCTACACAGGTAGGAATGATCATCAAAATAAAATAAGAGAAATCAGAGGTCGAACAGAAAGGTTTAGGTGTTCGTTTTTCCCGTGCGCTGTTCGGGATTGGAATGGTAGAGAGATAGTATGATTGTGGTTCGATGAACCCTCTGCCAAGCACTTAAATGTGAATTGCAGAGTAGTCATGTAGATGTAGAAGAGAGAATTTCGCCAAAATGAGAATTCACTGAAGACAACTATAAAATTATGAAGCAGAAGTTCTGGCCATTTCCTACCTTCAGGAGGCAAAACAGCAGTACAGCTGACAGGCATATATAAAAATACATGAAACAACCCTAGCTTTTGGAGAGGCAGTTTCTTCCTCAGTGGGGAGAGAGAAATAGGTTGGAAAAGTTTAAAAAGTAAGAGCAGATCATTCAGACCACAGGATGAGAGGAATTCACGCGTTGGGGGGATGGTTGAAGACAGACGAAAGTGGGGGGAGGGGGGGGGGCAGTCAGAAAGAATAGGAAGCCAAACGCAGCCCTAGCTGTCCAATACCACTATATGAAGTCTCCCATAAAAGACGCCAACCATTTCCTGCAAACAAATCAGCCAGACTGTTATTGGAATCACAATGGCCCATCCCATGTCAATCTTTTCATGGGCACATACAAGAGGCATCTGTCAAGACCCAGAAGCTGGGTATTGTTACATTCCATCCTGGATTTTACACGTTTTCAAAATATTTTCGAATCATGGCACTGAAGTGGGACATGGGCACCAGTCCAGTATTCACCCAGTTGGATGTGGGGAAACCATCTACAAACAACATCCACGTTGGCCGGTACTGTGGCTCTCATCATGAGTCCATCAGACAAATTTGATCTGGAGATGGCACACCTCCATGAATCTCAGAAGCAGTATGCTAATAAATCCTACAATATTGGAGGCAGGGCAACTTCTGAAACCATGCATGTTGCTTATCAATTGCCTTGTGTCCACTGTACATCATTTTACACAGGAATGACTATCACTAAAATGGTTGAGTGCACAGTGACATCAGAACCACCTGCCTAGGGGACACCCAGTACGCATTTGCTGAACATGTTCTATAGCATGACAGGTGAAATGAGTGTCTGCTACACTGCATGTGCTATTTGGATCCTCCCATGCTCACTAGTTTCTATGAGCTCTGGAAATGGGAACATGCCCTGCAATACATCCTTGATCCCAACACCCTTATGGACTTAACCTCTGTTAACACATTTTCCCTTTCTTCATTATCATCATGTTTGAATCATATTTCCACATGCTTTTGCCTGCATGCACATATTTTTAGAGGTCTTTTCTGTTATCCAACACTCCTCACAACCACTAAATGTCTTCATCTGCACATTTCTCATGTCATTTCCCCTTTCCCCAATGCCATCACTGTCACGATGGTCCCCAGCTCCATCTTTCTGCACCAGTCCCAAAAAGCATCCCTTTCCTTGCCTAAAACCCAGTACCACATCCTGTTCCTTAAATGCTGCCTAAATCAAGGAACCTCCCCCCCCCCCCCCCCACAACTGCAAAACCATGCAAGTCCCTGGCTCTCACAAACTCGGTACGGCAAAAACATGTCTCCATTCACAGGCAACTCAGAAACACCTATGCTCCTTCTGCAAGAAACTGCTGCTGTGCAATCCCCACTACATATATCACATCTCTGAAATTTAATCACTTGCTTTCCATTACCTGGAAGAGCATTCCAGACACCACCTCCATATATTATCCAACCTGCTGACCCAACTGCCACCTTGGAGTGCCACTATCCATGCCCCTATCCTACCCACTGTGTTTCTCCTCATCAACCTCTCATAACACCAAGAGCCTGCCTAGCAGACCTTTTCAATTTGCCACATCCCTCCAAACTCCCTACTGACACTCCACATGCAGAGCCCAAGCAATTCCAGAACACTGTTGTTAACTTTTCCACCAAAATCATCAGCCCCACAGAAGTTTCAGTTCCATCCAAAGACCTCAGATTTAGCCTTGCACTCAAATTTAACTTTGCTGGGCTTATCCAAGACCTATTCTTCTTCTCTCAATCCCTGCAATGGAAACACATCTTTCCCACCAAAACCTTCAACCAAAGGCAAACTAATTCCAACAATAAATCCTGCCTCTCCCAATTCATACCACCATCTAACTGTGATCCTCTCCCACCCCCATCTGATCACACCATGATCACCTTCCATGAATTCCTTACCTCCAACTTGGCCTCGCTACCATTCCTCTGATCCCTTCCTAAGAACACCAACTTTTCAGCAGAGGAAAGGAGAGCTATAGACAGTCTCAAAAGAGATCCTGAGCTAATCAGCCTCCATGCAAACAAAGATTCCACCACTGTCATGATGAATCACAGTGACTAAATGGCAGAAGGCCACTGCCAATTGTGTGAGTTGTTACCTGTCAGAGTGATCCTGTCCCAGAAGTCAAACATAGCCTCCAATCCCTCCTTCAAGCTTAGGGCCTTCCCAAAACCTCTCCTCAAATCTACTTCCCTACTCAACCCTGCAACACCCTGCATACCCACTTTCGATATGCTCCACTAAATTTACAATCCAACAATCCTGGACACCCCATTGTAGCTTGTTACTGTGCCCCCCTGAAAAGACTTTAGTCCTCATAGATCAGCACCTTCAACAAATTGTCTGTAATCTAGCCTCCCATGTGAAAGATACCATCCATTTCCTTCACCGACTCTCCATCATCCACACCCCTTTACCTTCGAATTCACTACTGGTCACTGTTGATGCCTCTTCCCTATACACCAACATCCCTCATGTCCATGGTCTTTTTGCAATTGAACAATATCTTTCTTAAGATCCTTTTGACTTGAAATCTACTACCTCATTTCTCCTACACTTTACTAAATTATCCTATCTCACAACTACTTCTCGTTAGAAGGTAAGGTACACCAACAAATCCATGGCACAGCTGTGGGCACCCGCATGGCATTGCCCTATGCCAACCTGTTTATGGGACATCTAGATGGAGATTTCCCTAAATCGCTTTACACAAATCCCTTTGAAAGGGCATGGCCAATTTCCTTCCCCAGTCTTCCCTAATCTGAGCTTGTGCTGTCTCTAATGACCTTGTTGTTGATGGGGTGTTAATAACTAATCTCTTATCCATTTATAGGACATTTTCCTTGCCTCCCAAAACCCCAAACCCTTGATCTGGTTCAAGTTCATTGATATTCTCATTTCTTCACAAACTCAAAACTTTCTCTCCCATCTGCTTCTCCAAGTCCTCCTCAGTCAAATATACCACATTTCCAGGTGTTGAACACCTCCTCTCTGATGGCTCCATCCACATCTCTGTCCACGTCAACCCCCCCCCCCCCCCAATAATACCTACATTTTGACAGCTTCCATTGCTTCCACAACAAAAAATCCCACCCATATATTCTTGCCATGCAGCGATGGCATAACTGCAGTGATAAGAACTCCCTTTCCCAGTATGCTGAAGGTCTCATCAAGGCCTTCACAGACAGGTACTATCCCCAGGACCAAGTCCACAAACAGATTTCTCATACCATTTCCCCCACATTCCCAATCCTCCCATCACCCTCCAAGAGCCAGCTAAAAAAGAGTGCTCTCTTCATCACTCAATACCACCCCAGACTAAAACATCTGAATTGCATCCTTCATCAGAGTTTTGATTATCTATGATCATGCCCTGAAATGAGGGACATCATACCCAAGAGCCTTCGCACCCCTTCTGAAGTGGTGTTCCGTCAACCACCCGACCTCCACAACATCCTTGTCCCTCCCTATGCCACTCACAATCCCAATCCCAATCCCTTGCCACAGGGATCAAATCTCTGTCTAAGACCCAGGTGCAAAACCTGTCCAATCCACCCACCCAGCACTTCCTATTCCTGTCCTGTCACAGGATTATCTTAACCCATCAAAGGCCAGGCCGCCTGTAACAGCATCCATGTTTGTACTAGCTCTGCTAACAAGCACTGCACAGCTTTTTTATATTTGTATGACTGCCAACCAGATGTCCACTAGGATGAGCGGCCACTGCCAAACTGTGGCCAAGAACAAACTAGACCACCATGCGTCACAATGGCACACCATGCAGTTGAACAAAACATGCTTGATTCCAATGGTTGCTTTACAACTCAGGCCATCTGGATCTTCCCCTCTATCACCAGTCTTTCTGAACTATGCAGATGGAAGTTATTCTTACAACACATTCTCCACTCCCGAAATTATTCCTGCCTCAACCTACAGTAACCTACTGTCCCACACTCTCCATCCAACAGCTTCTGCCCCCTCATGTTATCACCGCCTCCTTTTTCACATTCCCTCATCCTGTTTGTATGCTGCTGTTTGTGAATATTGCCACCTGTTCTTTCCCCCTTCCCTTCTCTTCTCCTATTCCATTCCCCATTTTGTCCCCTCCCCCCTCCTTTCCCCTCATCCCATCTTGCAACACTGAGCCTGGCAGTCTCTAGTCCCTGCACACCCTGTCAGACAGCAATCTTCTCTCTCCCCCCACCCATACCCTACTTTCCCTCCCCCTTCCACATCCTACTCCAGATTGCTATTCACATGACAGTCGCATTCCGGTTGATGCTGCCGGTGGAAGCAGTCATTTTGCATAACATATGCTTGCTTGTGTGAATATGTATATGTTTTCTTTGCTGAAGAAGGCTTTGGCTGAAAGCTATAGTGTATAACAGTCTTTTTGTTGGGCCTGTCTGGAACTCAGCAGGTCATCTTTATGGCTAATAGCAAACTATCCTCTTCCTAATAATAAATGTCTTAAATGTCTAAAAGACAAAGATGTTATCACATAAAAGTCACAGGAAAGTTTAATATTTCTAAGTACCCATTATATAATGTAACTGAATAGATTAAAAATCTACACACCAAGCCGCAGCAGAACACACACATAAAAGAAGGTTATAAGACAGTGGCTCCTCCTTCAGGCACAAGGGTTGAAGGGCAAGGAAGAGGGTCAAAGGAAAAGGACTGGAGAGATCTAAAAACAAGGGGTAGATTTTGGGAAAGTCACCCAGAACTGCAGGTCTGTGGTGACTTACCAGACTGGGTGAGAAGGAAAGACTGATTGTAGGCACTGCATCAGATGACATTTGGAAACCTGAGAGCTTAAAGGTGGAAGACAGGGTAATATGCAAGAGTTAATAAGAGTGAAACACTAAGTTCACTGTGTGAAACAAGTGGAAGGGGAATGGCGAAAAATAGACAAGTCAGTAAATGAAAGATGTACATAACTAAAACAGAATGAAGAAAGGTGTAGTTACTGTGCAGAAAGGCTGAGACTGAACGAATTAACGTAAATTAAGGCCAGGTGGGTGGCGAGAACCAAGGATGTGTTGTTGTGCTAGTTCCCACCTATGGAGTTCTGAGAAACTGGTGTTGCGGGAAGAAACTAGATCGCGCATGTGGTGAAATGGGCACCAAGGTCACAATTCTCATGTTGTAGAGCATGTTCTGCAATAGGATATTGTATGTTGCCAGTATACACCCTCTGCCTATGCCTATTCATCCTAACTGATAATTTGGTGGTAATCATGTCGATATTTGGCCTTTTATATTGGCATGACTACCACCAAATTATCAGTTAGCATGAATGGGCATAGGCAGAGGGTATATTCTGGCAAAACACAATACCCTGTTGCAAATCATCCTCTACAACATGTCAATATTTGGCCTTTTATATTGGCATGACTACCACCAAATTATCAGTTAGCATGAATGGGCATAGGCAGAGGGTATATTCTGGCAAAACACAATACCCTGTTGCAAATCATCCTCTACAACATGATAATTGTGACATCAGTGCCTATTTCACCACACGTGCCATCTGGATTCTTTCCCCAGACACCAGTTTCTCAGAACTCTGCTAGTGGTAACTAGTGCTCCAACACATCCTTGGTTCTTGCCACCCACCTGGCCTTAATTTACATTAATTTGTTTGGTCTCAGCCTTTCTTCACAGTAGCCATACCTTTCTTCACTTTGTTTTAGTTTTGTACATCTTTCATTTTCTGACCTGTCTATTTTTTGCCATCCCCCTCCCACCTCTATCACATACAACACACTTAGTTTTCTTTGCTTTTGTTAACTCATGTATGATGTTTTAGCAGTAACGTCTGTCTTGCATATTACCCTACCTTCCACTATTAAGCTCTCAGATTTTCAAATCTCATCCAGTGGTCTTTCCTTATCATCTCATCTGGTAAGTCTCCCCTAACCTGGGGCTCCGGGTGACTTTTCTGAATGCTACCCCTTTTCCTAAACCTCATCAGTCCTTTCCCTTTGGCCCTCTTCCTTCCCCTTCAACCCCTCTGCCTGAAGAAGGAACAGCGCCTCCAAAACTTGCCTAATTATAACCCTTTTTATGTATGTGTTCCACCATTGCACGGTGTGTAGATTTTTTAATGATCCAATTATCTTCTTCTTCTCCTTGCATTACGGCTTCTGTAGGACCATGGGTAGGCCCTTCGGGGACTGCATTTTCCTCTTCTTCTCCCACAACCTCTTCATTCTTTCTCTTCTTCTCTCCCACTCTTCTTCCGAGATCTTCGGTTTCCGTTTCTCCTGGCGGCTCCACTGGTGACATTCTAATCTTTTCCTGTATTCTTCTCTGTCATTGATCTCCGGCATATTTGTTCCTTCAATTTTCCTTACCTTCGACCTTGATCCCCAATCTATCCAATTATATTATATTATATTTCATTGTTACAAGTACTCGTAATGTAATTCCATCTACATTGTTATGAAGAGAAAACTGTAAAACCGTTGTTGGAGGTCAAAGCTGCAAGAATCTATTGTTTTCTCATGAAAACTACATATTTTTAAAAAATATATCTTGCAATTATGCCTTGAAAGGTTTGCACCCATGGTCTAGGGGTAGTGTCCTTGATTAATAACCAAAATGTTCACAGTTCCAGGTTGAAACCCATCGCCACTTACATTTTGATTAATAATCAGCACTGGTGGCCGAAGACTTCTGACATAAGAAGTTACCCCCATTCTGCCAATAGCCTTGTCAAAGAGGGTGGAGGAGTGGACAGAGACTCAGAGCACTCTCTTGCTCTTGGGGTGGGAAACGGCCCCGAAAGGAGGAAGAATGAGCAATGATCAATGACATGAGGATGGAGAAGGCAACGGAAACAACCACATTAAGACACATTACTATCCACAGGACGTGTGGCCTGTAATTGAAAATGTGTGATGATGATCTCTCCATTCGCAAAAGATTCTGGAACAGCCCCCATTTGGATCTCCAGGAGGGGACTGCCAAGGGGGAAGTGATCATGAGAAAAAGATTGAATAACCAACAAAAGGATAATGTTCTACAAGTTGGGGCATGGAATGTCAGGAGCTTGAACGTGGTAGGGAAGTTAGAAAATCTGAAAAGGGAAATGCAAAGGCTCAATCTAGATATAGTAGGAATCAGTGAAGTGAAATGGAAAGAATACAAGGATTTCTGGTCAGATGAGTATAGGTTAATATCAACAGCAGCAGAAAATGGCATTATGGGAGTAGAATTCATTATGAATAGGAAGGTAGGGCAGAAAATGTGTTACTGTGAACAGTTCAATGATAGGGTTGTTCTTATCAGAATTGACAGCAAACCAGCACTGACAATGACAGTTCAGGTATACATGCCAATGTCGCAAGCTGAAGATGAAGAGAAAGAGAAAGAATATGAGGATATTAAAAGGATAATACAGTATGTAAAGGGAGATGAAAATCTAATATTCATGGGAGATTGGAATGCGGTTGTAGCGCAAGGAGTAGAAGAAAGGGTTACAGGAGAATATGGGCTTCAGACAAGGAATGAGAGAGGAGACAGACTAATTGAGTTCTGTAATAAATTTCAGCTAGTAATAGCGAATACTCTGTTCAAGAATCACAAGAGGAGGAGGTATACTTGGAAAAGGCTGGGTGGTATGGAAAGATTTCATTTAGATTATATCATGGTCAGACAGAGATTCCAAAATCAGATACTGGATTGTAAGGCATACCAAGGAGTGTATCAAAATTTAGTAATGGTGAAGAGTAGGTTGAAGTTTAAGAGATTAGTAATGAAGAAGCATTATGCAAAGAAGTAGCATACAGAAGTAGCAATGAATGACAAGATATACTTGAAGTTCTCTAAGGATATAGATACAGCAATACGGAATAGCTCAGTAGGCAGTACAGTTCAAGAGGAATGGACATCTCTCAAAAGGGGAATCACAGAAGTTGGAAAGAAAAACATAGGCACAAAGAAGGTAACTGCAAAGAAACCTTGGGTAACTGAAGAAATACTTCAGATGATCGATGAAAGAAGAAAGTACAAAACTGTTCAGAGTCATTCAGGAACCCAGAAAAATAAGTTGCTGAGGAATGAAATAAACAGAAAGTGTGGGCCAAATGGGTGCATGAAAAATGTGAAGAAATCGAAAAAGAAATGATTGTCAGAAGGACTGACTCAGCATATAGGAAAGTCAAAACAATGTTTGTTGAAATTAAAAGCTAGGATGGTAACATTAAGAGTGCAACAGGAATTCCATTGTTAAATGCAAAAGACAGAATGGATAGGTGGAAAAAACACATTGGAGGTTTCTATGAGGGGGAAGATTTGTCTGATGTGATAGAAGAAGAAATGGGAGCTGATTTAGAAGAGATGGGGGACCCAGTCTTAGGGTTTAAAAGAGCTTTGGAGGACTTAAGATCAAATAAGGCAGAAGGGATGGATAACATCTATCAGAATTTCTAAAATCATTGGGGGAAGTGGCAACAAAACGACTGTTCACATTGGTGTGTAGAATGTATGAGCCTGTGACAAACCATTTGACTTTCAGAAAAATATCATCCACACAATTCAGAAGACTGTAAGAGCTGACAAGTGCAAGAATTATCACAGAATCAGCTTAACAGCTCACACATCCAAGTTACTTACAAGAATAATTTCAGAAGAATGGAAAAGAAAATTGAGAGTGTGTTAGATGATGACCAGTTTGGCTTTAGGAAACGTAAAGGCACCAATTCTGAGAAAAATAGGGGTAAGCTTTAGGGAGAGACGAGTAATATACAATATGTACAAGAGCCAAGAAGGAATAATTAGAGTGGATAACCAAGAACGAAGCGCTCAGATTAAGAACAGTGTAAGACAGGGATGTAGTCTTTCTCCCCTACTGTTCAATCCATACATCGAAGAAGCAATTATGGAAATAAAAGGAAGATTCAGGATTGGAATTAAAATTCAAGATGTCAGGATATCAATGGTATGATTCGCTGATGACATTGCTATCTTTAGTTAAAGTGAAGAAGAATTACATGATCTGCTGAATGGAATGAACAGTCTAATGAGTACAGAATACTGACAGATTAAATCGAAGAAAGATGAAAGTAATGAGAAGTAGCAGAAATGAGAACAGCAAGAAACTTAACATCTGGATTGATGGTCACAAAGTAGATGAAGTTAAAGAATTCTGCAACCTAGGCAGCAAAATAACCTATGGCGGACATAGCAAGGAGGACATCAAAAGCAGACTAGCACTGGTGAAAAGGGCATTCCTGGCCAAGAGAAGTCTACTAGTATCAAACATAGGCCTTAATTTGAGGAAGAAATTTCTGAGAATGTATGTTTGTAGCACAGCACTGTATGGTAGTGAAACATGGACTGCAGGAAAACTGGAACAGAAGAGAATCGAAGCATTTGAGATGTGGTGCTACAGACAAATGTAGAAAATTAGATGGAGTAATAAGGTAAGAAATGAGGAGGTTCTGTGCAGAATGAGAGAGGAAAGGAATATGTGAAAAACACTGACAAGGAGATGGGATAGGATGATAGGACATCTGTTAAGACATTAGCAAATAACTTCCATGGCACTAGACTGAGCTGCAGAGGGTTAAAAACTGTACAGGAAGACAGAGCCTGGAACACATCCAGCAAATAATTGATGACATAGGCTGTAAGTGCTACTCTGAGCTGAAAAGGTTGGCAGAGGAGAGATTTATGAAATTAAGAAAATATCATGAGCATCTGTAGAGGCACATTCTTGTTATATTGTTAATTACGATGAAACAAACAGAAGTGCAAAATGAGAAGCACATTACTCTGTTTACAAGGTAATGGCTATTGAGTTTATAATATATTAGTAATTATATATATATATATATATATATATATATATATATATATATATATATATATATATATATATATATAGACAATTTTAGTGACTATATAAAAGGTATGTAAAACACTAGAAAAATGCCACAAAAATTAAGAAAAATGGTTATACTTACCATGATATCATTCATCTAAGTGGGGGTTTATGTGGTGTTCAGAGGAGTGATGAGTATCCCAATATATTCACACCAAGGAAAAAGTGTCACTAACTTAAATCACAAAATAAGTTTTAATAGAGAAGAGCACAAATATTGTGCAGCTCTGTTATTTTATTTGCATGCAGTGAGTCATGCCGAGGGATGATGCCTGCATTCAGGATGGGATGGTGATTGCAGTAACTTTTTGAGGGGAAGTAGCTACACAGAGTGAACATATAAGTTCCTGTCATCACCAGACTACTTTGGAGAAGTGTCTAGTTATGAGAGAATATATATTTTTGACAAAAATTATGGTTTTGATCAGAGAAACGGAATGTGCTTGAGATTATTCATGTTCATTCTTTGGATTGACTTCTATGTAAAGGCTTGGTGTTGACATTATGAGTTAGTTAGATACACACATGTTCCATAGATCATTTCAACAATATATTTTATTGAAATAACATGGAATGAGTCAGTTTACAGGAGATATATACGTGATTAGTATTAACATTACTGAACACATTATTTTAGTCCTACTCATGCAACTACACTTAAAACTTTTCTTTTTTTCCACTTCTTAAATAAAAATTCATCCAGAGAACTTTAAGAGTTGTCCAGGTGAAATAATTTTAGGTTACATTTTGAACTTTCTTTTCTATCTGTCAGTAATTTTATGTTATTGGGCAAACAATCAAAAATTTTTGTTCTGCTTATTGAACTCCTTTCTGAACCACAGACATCATTAATAATGGGTAATAAAATCTATCTTTTCATCTACTGTTGTAGGAATGGGCATCATTATTCTTATCATATTGTGATGGATTATTTATGATGAATTTCATTAGTGAGCATATATACTGTGATGTTGTATCAAAATGCTTAATACCTTGCAGAGATACCTACATGATGACCATGGATAAACACCACATATTATTCTTACCACTCATATTTGTGCAATCGACACTTTCTTTCTAAGTGATGAGTATCCCAGAAAATTATTCCATGGCATTACTGAGAGGAAATATTCATTTGATTCCAAGACTAGCAATCATATGAAGAGCAAAAGTAGCTGAACTCAATTGTTTGAGCAGCTTGATAATATGTTTCTTCAAGTTCAAATTTTCGTCAGTATTTGCACATGAAAATTTCAAACATTCTACCCTATTTACTGACTCCTGCTGGCAAGCTACATTGATTGCTGGTGTGACTCTGTTTGTTGTACAGAACTGAATACAGTGTTTTGTAGTTACTCCTGTCGATGCCTTTCAATCCAGCCAGCAACTCCACAGCAGAGTGCTGCAGGCTGCCATCCTGCCAGGGCATATGCAACTCAACTGCACAGCACAATCATGCCTGTAGCAGCTGTTGTGTTATCTTGTGGCATCACATCCTATGGAT
Source organism: Schistocerca nitens (assembly GCF_023898315.1). Lineage (NCBI taxonomy): Eukaryota > Metazoa > Arthropoda > Insecta > Orthoptera > Acrididae > Schistocerca > Schistocerca nitens. The sequence goes on along the minus strand of NC_064615.1, from coordinate 554,191,115 downwards.
GCAATAGCTTGCCTCCATGAGCCATGTGACATTATTGTAATTTCCTGGTATTCTTCCACTCGGCAGCTTTATTGAATGCTGCCCAGCCAGTTCCCATTCAGTCAGCATTGGAGGGCTCTTAGCTGAAGTGCTCTGGGGTAGGATCTAACTGCATAAGTGGACCCTCAAGCAGAGTTCCATTTGTTGGAGCACATCACACACCAGTTTGAGCCTACAGCCTCACATTCTGCATTCAAACTGTCAAACTGCCAAGTCCTCGCAAGTGCTTCGGCCACAGACTATGTCCATGTATGGATGTTTCCCGGCTGTGTCACTGCTATCTGATTTAGGACAGACAGTGTACTTAACTCAGTGGCCATGTTAGCATAGTGGAGCGGCTCACTCATTCCAGAAACTGTCACTGTGTTCGGTACCAACCCCTATCAGACCAGGACTGTGTAATAAAGTTCAATTGTTCTTTTGGTTACCTGGGCACATCTGTTCATTGTACGATGCACCTCCCACAACAGGATTTGCTAATGGCAGTGAAATAAAAACTTATTTCCGGTAAGGCTCTCGTCTCAGCAGTGGCATCTAGGGTACACTTTTCAGCAATAACTGTTTTGGTTCTGGGACTTCATACCCTATGTCTTTCTGTTCAAGTGGGTAGCCTTCCTCTGTGTGTTTGTGTGCCCCTGCATGGTAGTTTTCATGCTTTTGTTCCACATTCAGACATAGACCACTTGTTGTTGGCCATTTACTTTGACTTATTTGCATTTGTACATCCCTTGCCACATGGAGTGGCCGTGCGTTTTGAAGCGCCACGTCACGGATCGCGCAGCCCCTCCCGCCAGAGGTTCATGTCCTCCCTCAGACATGGGTGTATGCGTTGTTCCTGGCATAAGTTAGTTTAAGTCAGTTTAAGTAGACATTTGAACATTTTTTGTACATCCTTTCCTTATGTTCTGTGGCACTTCAGCTAGTTGGTTTTACTATCTGTTGCTTTTGGGCCACAAACAGTCACTGCATCTGCCATGTTTTCAAATTCTTTGTTAACGCAATTTTTTTTTGGAAACACTGCTTTGTGTGCATTACTATTTGGTCTTAGGTTAGAGTGCTCAGCTCTTCAATTATGAGTTCACAATTTTCATTCTGTCAGGTTCCATGATTATATGCCTTTTATTACTTATTTTTCCTTGTTTCTGTGTAGTGGACATGCACATTTTTTCATTTGTAACAGTGTTTCTCTCACTTAGACGCCTGTGCTGTTAAAGTCTCCATTCTGCTTCTATTGCCTTCCTGTAAATACTGGGGACTCTTTCACATGACTGATTACTTGACTCAGTCAGTACATTTTTGGATTTGAGTGGTCTGCATGGACATGGATTACCTAGTGTTCTAGTTGCTATTCCTTTGTGTTTTGGAGGTAACTGTCTGTGGTGAAATGTCAGACGGATAGTTCATCTGTAAAGGATGGCATTATGAGGCTGTGACTGTAACATGTAAAGCATCTTCAAAGCGACAATGTAAACATAATGTACAGTGGAGAGAACATACAACAGACAGCAGTATGCAGAGTTTTTACGACTCTACCAACCCTCTAAAGACAAACACAACCTACACTGCCTGTGGTCTCCTACTGTGAAAAGATTCTACACTCTTCACTAAAACTAACTATCTAAATTAACAATTCTCAACCTGAAGATGATGGTGTGAAACATCAAAACATGTAGTGACAAAATAAACAATTGACTGACAGAAAACAGTTGTATTTGTAATTTTAATGATCACAGAACACAAGCTTTCACAACCAGTATTTGCATAGTTGTTGATATTTGTTTCAGAGGCATAAGACCATCATCCAAGGTGTAATTCTCTGCCTAGCATTTTGTCTTCCAATGCTGGAGACATCATCCAATGCTTTAATGATACAGAAATCAGTTAAAGACCTGAACAAGCTCAGCAAGCCAAACTCTTTGTATGTATTGTCTTGGTAAGACAGATAAATCAGCAGTAACAAATCAAGTGCCAGAAGCGAGAAACCCCAAATTTGTTTCTCTGATGCTGTGGTTTTAGCAAGAGCTATTAATTATTATGCTGGGGTGTACAAAGAGGCCATAGAAATTGGTAATGTCTCCAGAACTGGATGATGAAATGTTATGCAGAGAATTACGTCTGTGTGTGTACTCAGTAATCATGCAGGAAAATCCCTGTGGTGAAGCTGGCTGACATAATTTGCCCATTTGTCATGACTGATCCAGCAGCAGAACTCTCATTGATTCAATTTGTGCTATCATGGGGTTATCTATACAGCAGTTGCTCCACGCCTTTACTCATTTGGTTTATTGTGTGATGGCAGCACCTCTTCAAGTGCAGGACATGTAATCAGAGCATCTGCTCCCATTACAGCTCTAAGGTGTGCCTCTGAGCTTCTCTTCCAGCAGCTTGACTGTCCCAACAGCACCTCATCCCCAGTGTGCATGACACAGACTTCGTCTCCTCTGGAGTGCAATGGTGCCCTGGATTCATGGCCCACCTCCTTCACATAGTTGAGACATTTCCTCCAGGCCTCTGCATTCCCTGTTGATTGTCTTCTGCCCTTCTCCAGCAGTTCAGCCCCCCGCACTAAACCTGCAGGCTCTGGTACCAACATCTCTCCTGCCCCAATGCCTCCCTGGCCCCACCACCTCTTCCGGTTTCAGCACCATCAGTGTCTTCATTGCTGATGCCAGCACCCTTCAGGTTCCAACACCACCAGCACCATCACTGCAGGCCCTGGCACCCCTTCACGTTCCAGCACCATAGGACCCATTGCCTCTTCAGGGTCCAACACCACAAGTGCCCTCATTTCCTAGCCCTCAAGTTGCTAGCCTTCTGTCAGTGCTCCCTCCATCAGACCTCTTGTGCTTCTTGTGCCCTCGGCTCCTGCCCCCTTTGTGACCTCCCCTTCTCATCCAAAGGGGACATCGCTCTGTCCTCTATTGACTCCTCTGTTCACCCCTTGTCCCCATCAAAGATGTTGGTTCAGCCACCCTTTCTGCCTATTGCCAACGTTCAGCCTGCATCTTCAGAGCCTTGCTTCCTCTCCCGAGCTTTTCCGTTCACAGTGTGGGTCACACTCATCTCATGCACTTGGCTTCTCTTCCAATAGGCAACTCTGTGCCACTCAACATGCCTTCCCCTGCACCCTGCTCTGCACTACTCCTTCCTGGTCTTTGGCCCCAGACGTCTCCAGTCATGGTTATCTCTACTGACCTCCAGAGGCTTCTACTCTCTCCATAATGTCCACCTCTTTGGGATTTCAATTTGACTGTCCCAGCACTCCTGTTCTCTGGTCGTAGAAGTGTTGTTGCAATCCTGGTGGCATGTTCGGCCTTTTTCCAACAATGATCTTGCGTGATTCCTGTTTCCCAGGTTCATTTCCACCATATCCTCCTCAGGAAAGAGGGAATGTTGTATCCTTGACAGGTATCTCTGTCACCACCATAGACTACACAGCAAGATGGCTACACCCCCTCCTCCATAGGGAAGAGGGATGTAACAACTCTGGCCAATGCCTTTCAATCCACCAACTACACAGCAAAGCCTGCAGCAACTGTTGTGGTATCTGATGGTGCCACATCTGCTGGAAACAGCACTAATTCACATCTGTGAGCCACAAGACATTATCACGATTTCCTGGTACTTTTCCACTGGACAGTTCTAAAGGACACCACTCAGCAGCTTGACAGTCACCAGTCAGTCAACATCGCTAGTTCACAACTATGCTGCCTTGAGCCAGGAGCCAACTGCACTAACAGTTCCACAGTCAGAGTTCCATTTGTTGGAGCACAGTGCACACCAGTTGTAGCCTACAGCCTCATATAATGTATCCAAAACATTGAGTCTTCAAGAGTGCTTCAACCATGGACTACACTCATGTACAGATATTTCTGGGCTACATCAGTGCTACCAAATTTAGCACAGCCAGTATGCTCAACTTAGTGGCTACATTAGCATAATGCTGCAGTTCGTACATTCAAAAAACTGTCATTGTGTTTGGTCAAACCTCATCACTCCAGGACAATCTTTACTACTTCAGAAACAGTTCCATGTAATAATTGATTGAGGTACAGTGTAATGAAGTCCTATTGTTCTTTTGGCTACCTGGGTACATCTAGTCATTGTAGCATGCACCTCCCACTATGGGATTCAACAGTTTTTCCAAAATTTATGGAGAGTCCATTTACAGAGAACCATTTAATAATTCTTTGAAAAACAGCATTAACATATCTTTGGTTGCTGTATTTCTTATGTGATTTATTATAACACTATTATCATCTGGAAAGAGTATCATTTTTGCTTGATAAATATTAAGTGGAAGGTCATTCACAAATGTAACGAAAAGAAGTTTTAATTATTTAGCACAATGTTTTGCCATCTGTTTGTTAAGTATGATTCAAACCCATCCCATGAAACCTCAGTTTTTCTAAGAGATAACTTAATCCATACAATTAAACATCTTTGAAAGATCACATAAACCACCAACAGGTGATATTTTATTATTCACGGCTTGTAATATTTGATGAGTGAATGATATGTAAAAAGATGTTATGCAGTTGATGATGTATATGTGTATGTACAATGTACAGAATATAATTATAAAAGGTCTTTGTACACTATTCAAGAGTAATGGAATATATCAAGAGTGAAGTCACTTGTATAATTTAAAGATACAGAATTATGATCAGAAAATGGAAAAATTGTCACATCGTGATTCTTCTGTAGTCTAAAAATTGATACAAGTATTTTCTAGACACTCTTGTTCTCATGTGGGCCTAATTTTCACTTATTGCAATATCATAATGTACCCATCTATTGTCTCAATACACTTCACAGTTTGTTCAGTTTTTCTAAAACTACACAGAGTATTATAGAAAAATAGCTTTATGCCCTGTTGGAACTACACCATAAATTTTCAATCTATTCTAGAGTTGAGTTTTAATTTTTAAACACGTGATGCATGCTTAAGGAAAACTTAATGCAGACATTCAACTTTGAATCTGAAGTAAGGTACTTGTAGGTTAGAGTTTACTGTCTTGTGGATGTCAGGGTCATTACCCTTGAGGCTCTTGAATAACTCTTGCTTGGTCAGGCAAGGATGGGGTGAAAATTAGCTGTAGCATTTTTCAGGGAACCAGCATTGTTGTCATCTTGAATGAGTTAAGAAAACTAAGCTAATAGAAAATCTGCACTCATCCAGAATGTTCTTCTGAATACTAAAATGAGTTTCTAAATATTCTCCTATTTGCCATGGTATGGCCATGTCTTCCCTAAGCTTGTGAACTCATTTACCCTGACAGCTGAAAGAAAACTCTTATTCGTGGTGTAGCTTTCCATTTCTCATAAACCCAAATCATTGCTAAAGTTTAAAGAATACCACCTACAATCGACTGGAGATTTAACCCCAAACATTTCAGTTGATAGTCTTATACTTACCCATCTATATTGTTGGACATGTGAATATGCAGTGAAAGTGACTACAGCTATTAGAATTATTAAAGTAATCACAACTGTGTCAAAATTAGTGTCAACAAAGCTTTTCATGGTATCACATTAAATATAAATAAGTATGGTCCCTGAAGCGTATTAAAACAATTCATGGTTGCTATGCAACTAACTGCATGTGGAATTTCCTCTGAGCTTCAGTAGTCATGTTAAATTTTAAGTTTAGTAAAAATAAAATAAAAAGTAATGCAAAACGTACACATACTTTATGAACAAATGCAACAGTTCAGTTTAAACTACAGCTTTTTTGGCCACATCACAGAACTGTCAGTTTACTGTAATGACTTTTATATCATTGTAATTAACATACCATACAGGAAAAGATCCGTCCAGATCTTTGTGAAAAAGTTGATCACGCATTTTCTCATATGTGACAATACGGATGCCAGAGTACACTACATGTCTGTAGATAGCTGGTGTTACTCCTTGCCACAGTTTCAAAAAGCCCTCTTCTCGAACAATTCCAACACCAGTTTGCAGCATTCCCCTGTAAGGGCCCTTAAAATTACAAGAAAGGGTAATAGTTATCTTCTGATTGTAACATGAAGTGATATGGAGACATGAAAACATCATGACACAGAACATACTGCACTGACAGGGGGAAACTAACAAGGGAAAAAAAGACATATTAATCATCACGAATGTTTTGACATAAAGGCTTCCTTTGTTAAAAGAGATTTTGTTAAAAGAGGGCAACTTTTATAAAAAATACTAAGCCTTTGGTGACAGTAGACTATCTTGTACTCTTAAATGTACAAGTGACCACTGGTATAGAACTTTTAAGTGTTACAGGGTTTAGGTTAGCATCTCACTTTTGTAGATCAGAAATGGAGAAAGGAGGAGTTGCCACATTCATCAGGAACTGTCATAAATTTAAGAACATAGACATTCATAAATTTTGCCTAGAACAGCATATGGAAGCATGTGCAACAGAATTAGAATTTCACAAAAAATCCTTCATAATATTAAGTGTATATCGAGCACCTGCAGGTAACTTTAATCTGTTTGTCAACCACCTTGAAGCTGTACTGGCCCATTTAACAACCAAAAACAAAGAAATAGTGGTTGCTGGTGATTTCAATGTAGATTTCCTTAAAGACTCTCCCAATAAGAACTTGTTTGAGTTAGTAACACTATCATTCAACTTAATTCCCACAGTAAAGTTCCCCACTAGGATAGCCACTTGCTCACAAACAGCCATTGATAATATCTTTATAGAAAAGTCCAATGAACAAAATTATATTACAAAACCAATAGTCAATGGCCTCTCAGACCATGACATGCAGTTCCTTCTGTTAAATGTTAATACTGAACAGGATATAAAATCTGTTAAATCTGAGCTCAAAAGGGTAATCAGTAAGCCAAAAATTGATTATTTTAGGACACTCCTCAGAGACATTCACTGGACTGATGTTTACAGCGTTCATGGCATGAATGAAAAATATAACATTTTTGCTAATAAAGTGCTTACCTTATTCGAACACTGCTTTCCCCCAAAACTTACCAAGGTTAGAGCAAAGTCTACAAAGAAGCCATGGATTACTCGAGGAATAGGGGTATCTTGTAAAACAAAAAGAAAACTGTATCTGTCACTCCGAAACATTTCCAATGTTGATGCTATAGCACATTATAAGAAATACTGCAAAATATTAAAGACTGTAATACGGATGTCAAAGCAAATATATTACAAGGAAAAGATAGTCATATCAGATAACAAAATAAAGACAATATGGGATATAGTGAAGGAGGAGACCTGTAGAACCAGGCATGAAGAGGAACAAATAGCATTAAGAGTAAATGATACATTGGTGACAGATGTGTATAGTGTTGCAGAACTTTTTAACAAACATTTTATAACTGTTACTGACAAGATGGGGTTGTCAGGTTCGGTAGATGCTGCTATGGGTTACCTTAGACCAGACATTTCAAGTAACTTCCTTAATATGAATTTGACCCTCACTACCCCAACAGAAATAATGTCCATCATAAAATCTTTAAAATCAAAAACATCTAGTGGGTATGATGAAATATCAACAAAGTTAATTAAAGAATGTGATTCTGAGCTAAGTAACATATTAAGCTATCTGTGTAACCAGTCGTTTATTAGTGGAATATTTCCTGAATGGCTGAAATATGCTGAAGTTAAGCCACTGTTTAAGAAGGGAGATAAAGAAATAGCATCAAATTTCCGTCCAATTTCACTGTTGCCAGCATTCTCAAAAATTTTCGAAAAAGTAATGTACAGTCGTCTTTATAACCATCTTATCTCAAATAACATACTGTCAAAGTCACAGTTTGGATTTCTAAAAGGTTCTGATATTGAGAAGGCTATCTACACTTACAGTGAAAATGTGCTTAATTCATTAGACAAAAAATTGCAGGCAACTGGTATATTTTGTGATCTGTCAAAGGCATTTGACTGTGTAAATCACAATATCCTTTTAAGTAAACTAGAATATTATAGTATAACAGGAAATGCTGCAAAATGGTTCAAATCTTATATCTCTGGCAGGAAACAAAGGGTGTTATTAGGAAAGAGGCATGTATCAAGCTATCAGGCATCATCCAACTGGGAACTAATTACATGTGGGGTCCCACAAGGTTCCATTTTGGGGCCCTTACTTTTTCTTGTGTATATCAATGACCTTTCATCAGTAACATTACCAGATGCCAAGTTTGTTTTGTTTGCCGATGATACAAACATTGCAATAAATAGCAAGTCAAATGTAGTCTTAGAAAGATCAGCCAATAAAATATTTGTGGACATTAATCACTGGTTCCTAGCCAATTCTTTGTCACTAAACTTTGAAAAAACACACTACATGCAGTTCAGAACTTGTAAGGGGTGTCCCAAGAGTATATGTCTAACATACGATGACAAGAAGATAGAAGAAGTGGACAGTGTTAAATTCTTGGGATTACAGCTTGATAATAAATTCAACTGGGAGGAGCACACCACAGAACTGCTGAAGCGTCTTAACAAATCTCTGTTTGCAATGCGAATTTTGTCAGACATAGGGGATATAAAAATGAAAAAGCTGGCATACTATGCTTACTTTCATTCCATAATGTCATATGGGATTATTTTTTGGGGTAATTCATCAAGCCAAGCTAAAGTTTTCTGGGCACAAAAACGTGCAGTGAGAGTTATATGTGGTGTGAACTCAAGAACATCCTGCAGAAGCCTGTTTAGGGAACTAGGGATACTAACTACTGCTTCCCAATATATTTATTCCTTAATGAAATTTGTCATTAAAAATATATCACTTTTTCGAACCAACAGCTCAATTCATGGAATCAATACTAGAAATAAGAATAATCTTCACAAGGATTTAAAGTCACTTAGTCTTGTACAAAAAGGTGTGCATTATTCAGGAACACACATTTTCAATAACTTGCCAGCAGCCATAAAAAGCTTAACAACCAATGAAATTCAGTTTAAGAGAAGCCTAAAGGATTTATTGGTGGCCAACTCCTTCTACTCCATTGATGAATTTCTTAGTAAAACCAACTGATTTGTATATAAGTACAACATAACTTCTGCACAATTTCAGTGCAGTAATGTGTTCATTGAAAATTTGTGTGTGTGTGTGTGTGTGTGTGTGTGTGTGTGTGTGTGTGTGTGTGTGTGTGTGTGCGTTAGTATAATCTAACTTCTGCACCATTTCAGTGCAGTAATGTGTTCATTGTAAATAAGTATTACAGTAGTTGTATTACCTTATAAATAAATAAAAAACTTTTTTATTTTAAATTCAGTGCATTAGTATTTGTAAAATTACTCTTAGTGTTCATTAAAAAATGACGATCATTCCACTTGGGACCTGTGGAATGGTACATTAGCTTATTTGTTTTAATTGTAAATATTTGTCATGTATTGTTGTTTTTCTGACATGTTCCACATCCTGGAGGACCTCCTCACTACGGATCAATTGGAATGAAAGTAAATCTAATCTAATCTAAAAAAACAACATCATTTCTCTTCATTCACAATCAAACAGCATTCATTTACTTCACTACTCGGGTATTCCTTCCTATTTGTATGACATATGATTAATATGTCAGCTGATTAAAGCTTTAGTATTAGACTGATGATGACAACAATGATTAAAATCATAAGCGTTATGACAGTAGTAGTTGTTTGCTAGGCATATGGTCCCTAGTTTCTACACTTAAATATTTACACTGAATGGTGTAAAAACACATATACATACATTAATATACACTTCAAAAGTATCACAATAATAATTTTCTAAAAATATTATAAAACAGAACTAATAGAAAAAGAAAAGACATTAAAATACTGTAACTAGCAAAAAATACAGAAAGACAAGTTATCTATGACAATTATAGCTATAATAATCAACTATAGTTGATGCAGAGACAGAACTAACATCTCACACATCAGAGGGAGGGGGATAGAGGGATAGAGGGATAGGGGGATAGAGAGGGGGAGAGGGTGGAAGGGGGAGAGGGGGAGAGGGGGAGAGGAGGGGGGAGTGTGGGAGGGGGGAGTGTGGGAGGGGGGAGTGTGGGAGGGGGAGTGTGGGAGGGGGAGCAGGGGAGGGGGAGGGGGGAGGGGGGAGGCGAGGAGGGGGAGGGGAGAGGGGGAGGGGGAGGGAGAGGGAGAGGGAGAGGGAGAGGGAGAGGGAGAGGGAGAGGGAGAGGGAGAGGGAGAGGGAGAGGGAGAGGGAGAGGGAGAGGGAGAGGGAGAGGGAGAGGGAGAGGGAGAGGGAGAGGGAGAGGGAGAGGGAGAGGGAGAGGGAGAGGGAGAGGGAGAGGGAGAGGGAGAGGGAGAGGGAGAGGGAGAGGGAGAGGGAGAGGGAGAGGGAGAGGGAGAGGGAGAGGGAGAGGGAGAGGGAGAGGGAGAGGGAGGAGAGGGAGAGGGAGAGGGAGAGGGAGGAGAGGGAGAGGGAGAGGGAGAGGGAGGAGAGGGAGAGGGAGGAGAGGGAGAGGGAGAGGGAGAGGGAGAGGGAGAGGGAGAGGGAGAGGGAGAGGGAGAGGGAGAGGGAGAGGGAGAGGGATGGTTGAATACAGTATAGGACTGTTGATATTTTTGAATATAGATATTTAAAAATATATCATTATCGAGAGAAAAAGCATCAACATATTGATGGAAAAAAATATCAACATATCAGCCCATAACAGTATTGGCTTCACATTGTAAATATACTGAAAGTTTTAGAGCTGTTTGTTTAAGTATTGATTTATTATTAGATATTCTATACATCAACATACTAGCAGCCTGCTTATCCCCCTTAGAGCAAGAACTGAAAAAAAACAATGCATGTGCATGTTTCAAAAAGAACAACTTCAAATAAGCACAAAAAACTGTGAAAGAAATGGCACTCGATATTGCCATTTTGATACTGATATATTGAGGGGAAAATTATCACTGATATATATCGACATTTTTTGGAAAAAATATCAATATATTGATATTTTATCAACAGCCCTAATACAGTATCAGAATAGGATAGGAAGGAGGAGGACAATGACAGGAGAAGCAATTGTGAGGGCAGAAGGGTGCAGGGGAGAGGCTCCTGAGAAACGGGTCCAGCAGAGGTTCTGGTGGTCCAGGCAAGTGGAATTGCATTAACAGAAGATGTGGTGGAATGAAAGTTAAAACCTACATAGTTCAGAGGAGTTGGTACTGGAGGGATGATCCAGCTAGTACATGTATTAAATTGCCTCTTGCTGTAAATGGTATTTTGGTTTGCAGCAAGTTCAGTAAATGGGTGACCGAGTTAGCAGTTAGTCACAGCACAGTTTGGTGGTAGCCATTCATGCATGTAGATAGTGGCTTGGCTGTCATGGCCAATGCTTCATGCCAATTGCGGCACAGCTTGTATACGGCAGGGCAGCTTTCACACATGATCCAATTGTTGTTCAAGTAATAAAGGCCTGTGACTTATCAGCTGCAGGGACTGGTGGGCTGAGGCACATTATTCACCTGAGTTACTCACATGACAATAACCTTTTGGATACAGGACTGGACAGGCTCGGGTAATGTATAGGTAGTGTGCTGTAAGAAAGTATTTCATACTATAGCCTCATGTAATAAGATAGATAAAAAAATTTACTCACAAAGTGCCAGCAGGAGAACACGCATATAAAGATATTGAAATCTGCAAGCTTTCAGAGCCAGTGTCTCCTTCTTCTGGCATACGTTCAGAAGAGTCACTCAGAACTCTGAATCAGGGGAGACTTACCCATCTGATAAGTCTCCCCTGACCTGGGGTCCTGGATGAATTTTTTTCAACTCTCCCCATTCCTTAAACCCCACCAGTCCTGTTCCTTCACACCTCTTCCTTCCCCTTCAACACTTCTGTCAGAAGAGGGAGTCACTAGCTTCAAAAGCTTAAAAATTTCAATATCTTTGTATGTGTGTTCCCCTGCCATAGCTTGGTGAATACATTTTTTACTCAACACAATTACATTATATTTTCAGAAATTAATTATTTTCATTAATATATGATAGCATCAGTCATCATCTACATTTTTGCTTCATACTATTCTGGCAGTAGTATCCTCATTCAGACAATAATTCCCCTAATTTCAGTGTATGTCTATGTGAATAAAGTTATATTTTTGTAAGCTTATGAGTGTTGCCCACAACATATTTTGTTGTAAATATACATTTGATAGTTACAGTTGTACCTTCTACAAATTTCAGCAGCAATAGGTTGTTTGGGGAAGCACTTTTTCCCTTAATCGCAGAGCAGCTGTTACATAATTAGTGCAATAATTCCACCTTTTTTCCACTCACTGACGATTGTGTTCCAAGGAAGTGACTGACATAAATCACTGTAAAATAAACATATCTCTTAGACAGCCAAAATTTATGGTGTAACACTGTGTTGTGTGCCTGCTGTAACTGGCTGCTGCTCAAACCTCCAACTCCAACTTCCAGGTTTGCACACACCTCAGGTTGGTGCAAATCTTCTGTCCACACGCAACGATCTGTCTGCGCAGATGTGATGTGCGCAGACATCTGTGCAGACAGATCGTTGCGTGTGGATGGGCCTTAATGTAAACAGTTGTGACTTCACGCTCATCGGAGGTAATTTGTTGTTATGAAGCATTGCACAGTCTTCCTAAAGCCTTTGACACATTTTGCTGTTCGCACACGCTTGCATGAGCACTGTGTGGCGTCCTCGTATATGGCGCATTTCCTTTGCAATTTAAGTTATTTTCGTTTTTTTCTCTCATTTATGTTTTATTGATGAAGTATTATTCTGCAGTAGCAGGATACAGTAACATCCTTCGTTAGAGTATCGGTTCTTACCAGTCAAAATTACAAAAATTTAACAGAAAACTAAAACAATGAAAATATCCCGGAATTCTAAAAAATTCCCAGGTTTTTCCCGGTTTTCTCCCGGATGAAAAAATTCCCGGGTTTTTCCCGGTTGTCCCGGGTCGTATACACCCTGTTTATGTATGTATCAGCCTTTCCTACATGCAGTTGGAGCAGAGGGGGCAAGTTTATATGTTGGTGAGCCAGGCAGGCTGACAATCAATCTTAATGGAACATTATTCTTATGGATCTTTGGTAATCCGTACAGCCAAGGTGGCAGGGCTTTCGTGTTGCGTAGATTCCTCTGTATGTCTGCTGAGAAAGAAGACAACTCGATTAACTGATTCATATTCCATGTGAGCTGCTGCTTTGTATCTGAGCTTAGTTTTCAGTATGTCGTTGGATCTAATAGGTCCCAGATCTTTGGCTCATAATCTTCTGTTTTCATTACAGCAATTGCATTTACCAATATAGTCTTGTTAGCATTAAGACTCTTGATAGTTTGTAACTCTTCTTTTTTCAGATTGCATGCTGTTGGTTTCACTTAGTGCAGCATCCCGGGGGTTCAGTGCGTATTTCCTCAGTTTCCACACAAGAAAGGGGGCAAATGGCCACTTTCATATTATCAATGATATCCTCCATATGCATTGTTATCAGAATGATAGATAAATTCCCTCCTTTTTGAAGGACAGACTGTTCCTCTTTAGTCAACTATCTGTCATTGAGACTGACCACCATGCATCACATGTCAGAAATCACCTTGTCAATCTGCTTCCCGCACCTTGCAACATTTTCTTCTGTCACTCGGTGCAGCAGTCAAGTTTGTTCTGCATGCTCCTGTGAGTGATGCTGTCAGTCCCATCTCAGATGTCTCCATGCATGCTGCTACTTAGTCAGTAGAAGATATCCAAACGTCCCCACCTGCTTTTGCCAAGTATCTCCATGTTTCATGAATTCACTCATGAAGAAAAGCTCGTTCCATTCTTTCATAGATGTGATGTGCTTGGATGGTAGTGATTAGGCACTTATATTTCCTGACAAGGTAACAAAGGCGAGAGAGGACATCACATGTGCTTTCTTCTCCCATCAACAATCAAGGAGTTGGTACAATCTGCAAATCCCCTCCCTGAAGAGGCACAGTAAAAAATTTGTTGACAAGTTGCCCATTGGCTTCTGTCTTGGGTTGTTCAGCCAACGTTTGTTTGATCTGACATTTTGCCTGCAGAAGTGGCTGGTATTGTCGGAGCTTCACCATCCATTGCCGGTGAAGGAGTGAACTTGTGCTCACAGCTGAAGATTTATGTACCTGGCACACAATGTCCAAAGGCTTTCCTGTGGTCATTTCTACTGTGGATCTCATCTTGCTACCTGCAACATTCGTTCTCTGCAGCACAGGAATCCAGGATCCATTCAACTTGAGGCTTTCTTCTTTCTTGCTGAAGCTATCATCATGTTTGTGTATTTCTACAGCTTCCCTGAACAAGCCAGTGGAATGACTCTTCTCTACAGCACAGACTTCCATATCAGCGAGTTTCGCTGTGAGCTTGGTCTCTCACAGTGCATCATCTGCCTGGCCAATTTCTCTACCTGCCTAAACCTGCAATTCAGCTTTTGTTCAGGATCCTGTTGTTAACTGATCATCCTGTCATTCCAACTTATGTTTTTCCACATGTACATGGTATTCAGCATATTCCTGACATTGCAAGTGGGTCCCTTTTCTCCTTCACTGATCTGAGACACTCTTTGATCTTCTTCGTCAGTTTATATAAATAGTCTTTATGCTGTGTTTGCAGAATATACAGCTGATTGTGTCCATCACTCTGGGAATGTACGGTAGAAAGGCCATACCCATCATTTGTTTTTCTGATGTGTGTAATTACATGACACTTCTTATGTAATTGATAGAGCACCCAATGCTCCTCAGCACACTTTGTAGGTGGTGCATCTAGCAGCTGAGATGCTGTGGCTCACATATTCATCTTGCTCATATTATGAGTGTGTTAATCATGCCTCTTTTCTAGCTCGGGTGGTGATTTGATAGTCTGTGCAGATATCAGTGCATGTGTGGTGGTTTTTGATTCATGCTATGTCCCAGGTTTCCACAATCCCTCATGACCAGCACATCTATAAGGGGTAGCTGTTGACCCCTTTCTACCTCCATGGCAAATTTTATGTTGGCATGGAAACTGTTTGAGTGTCTTAGGAAGT
The DNA here is from genome assembly GCF_023898315.1 of Schistocerca nitens. Classification (NCBI taxonomy): domain Eukaryota; kingdom Metazoa; phylum Arthropoda; class Insecta; order Orthoptera; family Acrididae; genus Schistocerca; species Schistocerca nitens. The sequence continues at coordinate 554,176,087 of NC_064615.1, read as the reverse complement.
CACTAAGCTGTTCCTCACCATGGTTCCATACAATAAAGGTATTGTCGAAGTATCTGTACCACACTTTAGGTCACAAGGTGTTAAGTCCAGTGCCTGTGCTTTGAAATGTTCCATGAAGAAGTTAGCCACCACTGGGCTAAGTGAGCGACCAATGCTCATGCCTTCCAGCTGTTTGTAGAAGTTGCCATTCCACGTGAAATGGCTCATAATAAGATGTCTTGCCAGAATATGGAGCCAATGTGTGCCAGAAAATCATTGATCACCCTTTAGTAAACAAAGAAACAACATCAAAGCTGACCAGGATGTGCTGATCACAAGGGACAATGAAAACTTGGGACACAGCATGTATCAAAAACTGACACACATAGACCAATATCTGCACAAGCTATCAAACCATCACCTGAGCCAAAAAAGAGACATGATTAACACACTCTTAACACAAGCAAGATGAATATGTGAGCTGCAATATCTCAGAAGCAAGATGCAACACATGGAAAGCATTCTGAGGAGCAATGAGTACTCCACCAGTTACATAAGAAGTGTCACAGAATTGAACTCTTGGTGACGTGACACATCAGAAAAAGAAAAGTTGTTCATGGCCTTTCTGCCATATATTTCCAGAGTGATGGACAGAATTGGCTGTATATTGTGTGAAGATGGCATAAAGATTATTTAAAAATTGACAAAGAAGAACAAAAAGTATATCAGATCTGCAAAGGAGAAAAAGGACCCACTTTCAACGTCGGGAATACACCGAATATCACGTAAATGTGGAAAAGTCTATGTTTGAGTGACTGGATGATGGATTAAAGCTAGGATCACTGAACATAAGTGGTATTGCAAGTTGGGGCAGGTAGAGAGGAGGTGGAGGATGCTCTATGTGAGACTTATCACATAGTGAAATTCACCAACAAGGAAGTTATGGCTGTAGAAAGCAACCTTTAACACCTCTAAGGAATTTCATTTCTTGTGCCTGAATCCGGCTGTCTTACTTCTTGGTAATCACCCATGTCTCACTTCCATAGAGCAGTGTGGGAACTGCAACAGTTCTGTGAAATTTAATTTGAGTGTCTTTCCTGGTTTTGTTTTTTAGGTTCCTGTTGATTGTTCCACATACCCAACTGAATTTACTAAGCTTAATTTCAATATCTCTGCTGTAGCCATATGTCATTTCACATCCAAGGTAACTGAAATGGTTTACTTGCTCTAAACTCTTCTAATCTATTTTGGTTCTGATTGGTTCTTTCCCCCTGAAGGCCATTGTCTCAGTTTTTTCTTTTGAAATTTCCATGTTAAATTTTGCACTTATTTGTTTTAGCAAGTAGATTCCTTTCTGAAGGTCATCTTCCTTATCTGCTAGGATCACTGCATCATCAGCATATAGTAAATTATTTAAAAGAATGTTCCTGTCTAAGTAGATGCCTTTCTGAAATTCTGATTTCCTTGTATGTATTATTTCATTAATGTAGATATTGAACGAAGTTGGAGAGATGCAGCAGCCTTGTCATACCCCTTTGTTAGTTGGTACCTCATTAGTTGTTTTCCATTGAGAGCTAGAGTGATATTTGTGTCTTGATATAAACTTTTTATCGTATTTATTAGATGCTTTGGATATCCGCGATTCGTCATTATTTCCAAAAGTTTCTGTCTATTGACATTGTCAAAAGCTTTTTTAAAGTCAATAAAATGTGCGTTTCTTCATTATACTCTCTCCATTTTTCTATTATTTGCTGTAGAATAAAAACTGTACCTATTGTGGAGCATCGTTTCCTAAAACACATTTGTTCCTCATGCAGTACTGCTTCTGCTATGTTTTTAAGTCTTGTATTTAAAATCTTAGCATACACTTTCCATGACAAGTTCAGTCAACCTATTCCTTTGTAATTACTGCACAGGCTTTTATTTCCTTTTTAAAAAATTGATATCACACTAGCTGTTTTCCAGTCTTTGGGAATACTCTTCTTCTTCCAACATTTTTTGAAGAGATGTATCAGTCATTGGTGTAGCATCATTGCTCCCTATTTTAATAATTCAGCATTAATGCTGTCTTTTCCTGTTGCTTTTTTGTTCTTAAGTGATGTTAGTACAGATGTTAATCCATCAGACTGCATTTCACCTAATCCTTTCTTGTCTAGTTGTTCAATTTCAGTTTCTTGTGCTGTATGATCATACCACAATTCATTGTAATGATTTGTCCACTGTTCTTCTTCAATACTATTTATTTGTATCTTCTCTCTTTCTGATGTGTTTAAGGTTTTTAAAACCTTATATGCCATTTGTTGTCTTCCGTGGATATCATGTTCAATATTAGAAATAAACCTATCCCAGTGTTGACGATGTGCTTTCCTTACTACGCATTTAGCGTTATTTCTTTTCTCCTTATAGTATTGTTTGTTCTCAAGAGTGGGGTTGCTTAAGTGTTTTATATATGCATCCTGTTTTTCTTTGACAGCTTTAATTATATCCTCATTCCAAATTTTTAGGCCTCTTCTTTTCTGCATTCTTTTCTTTTTACCAAGAGCTTCTCCTGCTGTTCTGCATACAATATTCTTTAGAGTATGCCATTCTTCTTCTATATTGTCTTTAGTTCGTAAGTTTGCTAGTTCTTCATTTAATCTCCTTTGGTACAGGTGTCTGATACTGTCCTCTTCAAGAAAGTATACCTTATAACCACTTTGATCTTGTTGGTTTGTTACCTGTTTAGTTATTTTCTTCCATTTTGTAAAAAGATCTATTCTGGAGATAAGTAAGAAATGATCTGATCCTATATCTTGTCCACTATACACTCTTGTATCCCTTACTTGGCCCACTAGATTCTCATTTACTAAGATTTAGTCAATTATTGATCTAAGACCTCTGCTGGCCCAAGTATACTTGTGTATAATCTTTTTCTTAAAAAGTGAATATGTGATATTTAAATTGTTGTAAGTGGCAAAATCTCTTAGTAATTTTCCATTTTCATTACATATTGGTTCTCCAAACGGACCTATAATGTTTGTTACTGGTATATTTCCTATTCTGGCATTGAAATCACCCATCATAATAATCTGATCAGTAGCACTGTATTTACTCAGAGTCTTCTGTGGTTCTTCACAGAAGCATTCAGACTCATCTTTTTTCCCTTTTCATGTGCATAGCTTAATATGTTACTGAACTCAGAATCACATTCTTTAATTAACTTTGTTAATATTTCCATCATACCCACTAGATGTTTTCAATTTTCAAGATTTTATGATGGACATTACTTCTGCTGGGGTGGTGACAGTGAAATTCATATTATGGAAGTTACTTGAAATGTCTAGTCTGAGGTATCCCATGGCAGCATCTACAGAACCTGACAACCCCAACTTTTAAGTAACAGTTATAAAATGCTTGTTAAAAAGTTCTGGAACACTATACACATCTGTCACCAATATATCATTTACTCTTAATGCTATTTGCCCCTCTTCATATCTGGTTCTACCGGTGTCCTCCTTCACTATATCCCATATTGCCTTTATTTTGTTATCTGATATGACTATCTTTTCCTTGTAATATATTTACTTTGATGTCCGTATTACCGTCTTTAATAGAAGTTATGTTAATGTGTGTCAGGCAATGGGAACTTTAATTCTTCTAGCATAACAGACCAAGAAATCAAAAGAGAATCAGAAATCTTATTTCAAGTTGTTTGTTTACTGTTCCGAAAAATCAATGCACCAACAACGATGTATCTCCACTGTGAATGGTGTTCGTGGGCTAGCTGTAGCTCTGCATACCATTATGAAGTGCATGGCAGATGTTACTTCCTGTACCATATACTACGGCTTCTTCTCATTCCATTTGTGTATGAAGCATGGGAAGAATCAAAGCTTAAATGCCTTTGTGTTTACTTATTTAGTTCAAGCTTGTCTTTGCAGGCTCTATACAGGCAATATGTAGGGGTTATAGTATATTCCTACATTCCTTAGTAAATTCTGGTTATCAAAACTTTGTAACTAGGCTTTTGTGGGATGGTTGATATCAATCTTCATGGACGTGTAAAAGTAAAAACAGATCATCTTTCAGCTGGTTAGACAGTGTTGATTAGTGGGTCTTTTCTTACATGACTGAAAATGCTGGTGGTGTCTTTTCCATTATTTGTTTTTGGACACTCAGTATATCTTGCAGACTTCGCAACACAGATGCCCACAGTGTAACACAGCTGACCAGGTACCAGTATTTGTATCCTAACAACTCTGTCTGTTGGTTTCTCTGCTTATCCTCTAATTTATTTCCTGGTTCAACAACATATGAAGAATGAAAATTGAAAGGTTCTGAGTGCCAAATCTCACATAATACATACAACGGACAACACAGTATAAAACATAATCCAGCAGGATTCGCAAATTGTGGTGGATGATTCTCTAAATATCAGGCATATTTCAGTACAGCAGAAAAGCTTGGCAAAGAGAACTGGTTATATACTAGTGACTGCAGCTTGATTATATTGTTTCTCAAGTGGAGATTGACATCATAAACATTCAACAGAACTAGATCTGAAAGCCTTCTTACAAAGTTCTTCCAAGTTCAAAAGCTATATATGTGCAGGAGAATAAAAAAAATAATTGTACATAACTTATTTGTATCCAATAAACTGAGAAGGTATCCTGAGACCATCATGGAAAAAATAATACGACAAATTAGAAAATACTTTATTAAGAATGTTCTAACAGCCATACCAAGAGACCGAGTGTTTCTGTGTAATAAGGAAGTTTTTACAAGATAATTCTTCTAAAGAAGGAAACAACACCCAGCTACTCTTAATAATACAAATAGCATTTTTACCAGTAGTTGTTGGCTTTTTTTTCAGTGACTAATGTAAACAACAATGACAGCAATATTCACATGAACAGTTGTCTGAAGATGAACCTGTCAGCTCGAAACCAATAGAGGCATTACTTGTGCAAGTAAACAGCATTATTAACAGTGGCTGGTTGCTGTTTCTGTGCCTGCAGGAATCAACTTTTATTTTTTACACAGTCACAGTCTCAAAACTGTCTTATTTTGATAAAATAGTAGTTACAAATTTTTTGTTACAAGTGCCATTAACACCGAGGCAACACATTTTATTTGTGACAACACAAGTACAGAAATACAGCATTAAGTTTTTAATTGGTACAGCTGTGGTCAGGAAAAATTAGTTGTCACATCTTTCAGATTTTGGCACTTCAGAGAGAAGCACAGCTTGGCAAAAAGATTATGCACCATCTACTAACACATGTTTTAAAGACTTCCTCCATGGTTTGGCACCTGAATCAAATCTAGGGACATGCAACATAGTACTGAGACCAAAATAGCACTGAAAGTACCTTATGTGAGGGGGGGGGGGGGGGGGGGGACGACAGAACCTTTTCAATTTCCACTCTCCACATATCGATTTTCTTTCTTAATAGATCTTTTTCAAATCTTTGAAGTACCACTAACAGGCATTCAGTACAAACTGAGGATGACCAGTCTTTCAAGTATTCAGACCATTTTGTATCACAAATGTCCATGCATAATGCAAATTTCCTAATTGTTAATGTGATACAAATTTTACTATTCTGCTGTCAGAGAGATAAACAATTTATCAATGCGATATACATCAGATGTTCTTGACAATAAGGTCAATACTGCTTTCTCTAGTAGTACAACTTGTAATCCGATGAGGCCAACTTAACACAGAGGGATGCGTGCTGTTATATCATTCTCAACATGCCTTGACTTGCAAAAATCGACAGCATTTAAAAATTACAATGACTCAGATATATCTAATGGTAATCTGTGATTGCTATCTTATTACAGTTGTGGCAACACATATCTGTTACTATTACTTGCACTGCCACTGCTATTTAGTCTCAAGGAAGGAAAAAAAGATTCAGATTTACCATCTGACATGCAGTGAGATAATTTCTCCTTTGTGCTTAGTATTCCCAAGAATAACTGTAAGTCAAAAATTTTCTAAGACTATAGTCATTTTGATGTACAATGAGATAGGAATGATGGTGGAAATAGGATCACATTTGAGGAAGTGGAGAAAATGGTCAATAGACTGCAGTGCAATAAAGCGGCTGGGGTGGATGAAATTAAGTCGGAATGTCAGGTCTTAAATGGCTACACAGGATAATTGAAATGGTGTGGGAGTCAGGACAGGTTCCATCAGACTGGACGAAAGCAGTAATCACACCAATCTTTGAACATGAAAACAGAAAAGATTGTAACAACTACAGAGGTATCTCTTTAATCAGCATTTTGGGTAAAATCTTCTCAGATATTAATGAAAGGAAAGTGCGAGTATAAGTTGAGGACAAATTGGATGAAAATCAGTGTGGGTTTAGGCCTCTTAGAGGTTGTCAGGACCAGATCTTTAGCTTATGGCAAATAATGGAGAAATGTTATGAGTGGAACAGGGAATTGTATCTATGCTTTATAGATCTAGAAAAGGCGTATGACCAGGTTCCTAGGAGGAAGTTATTGTCTGTTCTACGAGATTATGGAATAGGAGGCAAACTTTTGCAAGCAATTAAAGGTCTTTACAAAGATAGTCAGGCAGCAGTTAGAGTTGACGGTAAATTGAGTTCATGGTTCAGAGTAGTTTCAGGGGTAAGACAAGGCTGCAACCTGTCTCCACTGTTGTTCATATTATTTATGGACCATATGTTGAAAACAATAGACTGGCTGGGTGAGATTAAGATATGTGAACACAAAATAAGCAGTCTCGCATATGCGGATGACTTAGTTGTGATGGCAGATTTGATTGAAAGTTTGCAAAGTAATATTTTAGAGCTAGATCAGAAACGTAAGGATTATGGTATGAAGATTAGCATCTCCAAAATGAAAGTAATAACAGTGGGAAAGAGATATAAATAGATTGTGTGCCATATAGGAGGAACAAAGTTAGAACAGGTTAGAACAAGTACTTAGGATGCATATTCTCACAGGATGGCAACATAGTGAAAGAACAGGAAGCGAGGTGTAGCAAAGCTAATGCAGTGAGCGCTCAGCTATGATCTACTCTCTTCTGCAAGAAGGAAGTCAGTACCAAGACTAAGTTATCTGTGCACCGTTCAATCTTTCGTCCAACTTTGTGGTATGGGAGCAAAAGCCAGGTGGGCTCAGGTTACTTTATCAATAAGGTTGAGGTTACGGATATGAAAGTAGCTAGGGTGATTGCAGGTACTAGTAAATGGGAACAATGGCAGGAGGGTGTCCACAATGAGGAAATCAAAGAAAAACTGGGAATGAACTCTATAGATGTAGCAGTCAGGGTGAACAGGCTTAGATGGTGGGGTCATGTTACATGCATGGGAGAAGCAAGGTTACCCAAGAGACTCATGGGTTCAGCAGTAGAGGGTAGGAGGAGTCAGGGTAGACCAAGGAGAAGGTACCCGGCATCAGTTAAGAATGATTTTGAAGTAACAGGCTTAACATCAGAAGAGGCACCAATGTTAGCACTGAATAAGGGATCATGGAGGAATTTTATAAGGGGGACTATGCTCCAGACTGGACGCTGAAAGGCATAATCAGTCTTAAATGATGATGATGATTGTAGTCATGATTGTTTGTGAAATGTACTATAACTAATCTTGGAATTTTAATCATTGCAATTGCCAAGACACATAACACTCACAAAAAACACACATTAAACAGCCAAAGGATCAAATGCTGTTTCCTTTGTGGGCGAATTTTAATTCTTAATTATGTTTGCATTGAATGTATCACCAGAAATTTGAGTTTCAAGCAGCAAGATTTATGTAATATTCCATTTCTGGATGTACATCCTGTTATATTTGGTGGATGTGACTGGTAAATCTGAAAAAATCCTTCTGAAGCTAGGGTCATATTATTCTGACATAATTGTTTATGAGGGGCATTTATAAAGCTTGCCCATTTGCTACAAGTAGTGTAAATACCAGAATATGTCTTGCATGATGCAAGCACAGTGTCAGTCCCCATATTCAAGCACATAGGTATCAAATATTATTTTTTTTTAAAGAAAACAATTGAGACATCTTTAATCAAAGTGCTATATTTTCTAAATTTGTTTATCTAGCTATCTAGCTTCCTTCCATCCATCCGTCCATTCATCATGTTCCACAGATCCTGCTGAGAAAGAGAACCTTCAAGGATATGGAATGAATCAAGGTATATAATAATGAAAGACAAAGACCATGGGCACTTTAAGGGCCAAGTAACACAAGCAGCTGCTTAGGGAGCCAAGCTGAAAGGAGCACCACAGATGCATAAGTGCAAGATTTACAGTGTGTATCATAATTAGCAGCAAAAACTGACATGATTGGAGGTATACAATGACAGAAGCAAATACAATACCCTCTAGTAAAAATGACCCTGCAAACAAGTCATTTGTGAGATAATTCTGAATATATGCTTACAAGCTTCAATTGAGTTCAGCATCAAATATAGTCCTAGTTAGTATAAATGTATTTGAAATGTAAACATTTTGATTAAGTTTCCATCTAATTGGGCTTGAATTTTTTTTTCAAGACATGTCATAGCATAGCCATATCTAGAAGGATCAAAAAGTACAGACTTCCTGATTTTCTTGCTCCCACACTTTCCAGTTGTGCATGATTATCAACTTTTCACCTGTACAGTAGGGATAAGAACACCTTATCAGTTTATTTAATACTTTTAAAACTGAATTTTGATTGCAGGAATGGCCATTTTCCTCAAACGTTTTTAACTGATTTGCTGACTGTGGGTAATGATAAGATAAAACAACTAATAACACGCATCATGCTCTTGTACAAAGAGCCATAGCCAAATAACTGATGTTACTTCCCTGTTAATAAAAGAAGGAGAAGATTTACTCTTGCAAACTACAAATGAAAATTGTCTAACAAAAGAGAGATCCACAAAGAATGGCTCATTTATTCTGTTTAAAAAAATTTGATTCCTTTTATTAGAAACTTTTTAATGCCGATACTATCTCACCTGCAGATATGTTAGGGCTTACAGACTTGAAAAACATATCTGGAATTCTAGTCCAACACAAAAAATTCAAACCATATTAATGCATACTAACATGTTGAGAGTTATGCTTGCATTTATGTCCTGACAAATGCTTGGTGACGCAAATCAGAGACTCATTCAGCCTGAGACTCAACACCAATATGAAGTATGAGTGTCATTCAATAATTCACAAAACCCCTTTTTTGTCAAAGCAGGGTGGTTTTATTTATGATTTAAACACACTAAATTGTTCCCCAGTTCTTCGGTTATTTATCAGTGTAGTTTCTGTTCAGTTCTGTAGCCTTCATCCACCGTAATGTAAGAGCCCATGTGCCTTTATGCACCATTCTACAAGCAACCATCTCAACCAAGCTCATGTGCAGCAACAATTTTCTCATCATTGTGACAGTGCTCCCCATGGAATCCATTCTTCAGTGGGTCAAAGAGATGGAAGTTTGATGTTGCGAGATCTGCGCTGTAGGACCGATGTGGAAGAACAGCCCACCGAAGTTTTGTGCTCTTTTGATCTCCTTTTGTGCTGGCTTGGTGTGTGGCCTTGGGTTATCATGGAGAAGTGGAAATTGTTTGCATTTTTGTGACCATGAACACATTGTAATTGTTTTTCCAATTTCCTATGAGTCTCACAATAGAATTCATAGTTGGTCATTTGACCATGACGGACGACATCGAACAGAATGATCCCTTTTGAGTCCCAGGAGATTGTAGCCATAACTTTACACCTGAGTGTGCTGTTTTGAACTGCTTCTCAAAGGACATGTGTGTTGACATTCCATGGTCTGCCAGTTTGTTTCAGTCTCAAAGTAGTGAATCCATATTTCATTGCCAGTGACACTGTTTGGCAAGAAATGATCAGCATCGGCTTCATAATGAGCAAGCAAATTGGTGTACATTTTCCTTCTTTCATCTTATTCCATATCTGCTTTTTGCTTGGAATGCACTGTAGTTGCAGATTCCATTATGAAGACTGCTTATAACAATGCCATCTACTTGGAGTCACTGGGAATATATGAGATGACACAGGAATGTTCAAGGATGTCGCAAACAAAATCACAATTTTTTTAAATCCAAATGGCCAAGAAAAAATGTATGTTACATTACTTATTGAATGTCCTTCATATTAAAAGGCTGATGTGCCAAAAACAGTTCCTGTGGGCACAGGAGTCTGCATTGCTAGGAAGAACAGATATTCTCTGTAAAGAAAATAGATGAGTACTGTCTCATGAAACAAATGTTCAGTATCTCAGTAAAGTCATGCGAAATGAATTCATCATTCTGTTATCAACACTTATTAAGGATTACCATTTAGATTAGATTGTACTCCTGATGTGAATCTCACAGAACAAATGTCAATGGCCATTTGTTTTGTCCGGGTAGAGCCTTATGAAAAATTAATTATCCAAGAACATTTAATCTAATTACAGAAACTAGTGGTGAATGTTTAATCACAATTCTCTTAAATGAGTTGATAAGATAGCAGATTCGTTTGAAAAATATGTGAGACCAAGAATATAACAGTTCAGATATGAATGGGAAAATATGTCAGTTCAAAAAATAATTAAAGACACTAATCCTCCAGCATTTTGTTTGCGTGTGAGTCTCATTTGTTAAACCTTGTGGTGAATGATTCAGCACTGTCATGTCATGTTTCTGACCTCCTTTTTTCAGTCAATAGTGAATCAATGAATAAACTATAGAATTAAAATTTTCTATTGGTAAACTAAAAAAGTATCAGAAATTTCATGTACTCATTCTTTCCATTCCATTTAATAGGTGCCCAGTTTCAAGGTATAATAATACAAAGCTTTTATGGCGCTAAGGAATTTCTTTAAAAGAAAATGATTTTTTATAATTTTAATATTTATCATTGGAATAAGGTTCAGAAATCTATTTGTTGCAGAGGAATATCTATATAGTACGCAGCTTCTCTTTAGATCCTGGAGAAGCTGCCCAGAACAGATAATCACCCTGAAGTTAGTTATGGATGTCTACAAAAGAAGGCAAAAACAACTAGTCATAACCTTTGTAGATTTCAAAAAGGCGTATGATTGCATCCATAGTTCAATGATGAAAATATTAAGGAATTTTGGACTTCATCCTAAATTAATAAAAATGATACAGTTAACCTTAACAAACACCAAATCCAAAGTAAAATTTAGAGGAGAAATATCTGAACCATTTACGATTAAAACAGGGTTGAGACAGGGAGATTGTTTATCACCATTGCTATTCAATTGTGCTCTTGAATATGTAATGAGAGAATGGTACAAGGAAAATCCTATGAATATTAAAATTGGGACTAAGAAAGATAAAATAAACCTAAATTGCTTGGGATTTGCTGATGACCTAGCATTACTAGCTAATAATATTCAGGAAGCCACGAAACAAATAACAAGCTTACAAAATATAGCACAAAAATTAGGACTCCAAATATCATTTGAAAAGACTGAAATAATGGTAACGGATCCACTTGTAATAGATCACATCACAGTGAATAATAGGGAAATTAAAATAGTGAAACAATTTAAATACCTGGGTGAAATTATAACACATAAATTGGACGAGAAACCTGCATGGCGAGCAAGAACTAATAAAATGATAAAAGCTCAAAAACTAACGTGGTCTACGTACAATAAAAAATGTCTATCAATTAAAACAAAATTAAAACATTACAAGACGGTGGTTCAACCAGAGGTTACATACGGAAGTGAAACTCTTTTTAAAGTCACCCAGAAAAACAGAATTGACAAAATTTTAAAAGTAGAGAGAAGAATTGCTAGAACATGCATAAATAAGAAATATCAAAAAGCTGGGCAATGGCGGATAGTTCCAAATGAAGTGGTATACAGAGAACTGGAGCCCATCACTGATACTATACGAAAGAAAAGGATCTCTTTTTGTGGTCACATTCTGAGGACACCAGAAACCAGATTATCAAGGAAAATTATTGAGAAACTCTGGAAGTTGAAACAACAAGGAGGATGGCTTAAGGAAATAAGAGGGGATATGGAAGAACTGGAAATAACCCTGGATGATTTGCAGAACAAAACGCCAAATTTAAAGAAGTTGAGGGACACAGAAATAAGATTTAAACCAAAAATTGACAAACGACATACAATGAAAAGGGTATTTACAGATGAGGAACGACGAAAAGCATCGGAACGAATGAAGAGATACTGGGCCACTCGGAAGGGGAAAATACCAAAGAAGAGGACCAGAAATGATTGACTGAAGTGGTCCAATGAGGCCGTAAAAGCAGAAGAAGAAGAAGAAGAAGTACGCATTTTAAAAGAAAAATCTGTTTCCACAGTCACTCGATTTAGACTTATTTTTAAAGGTTTTATCAAGAGAATAAGGAAAGAGAAATAATGTCTGAATGAGTGAGTAAGGTATCAGAGAGACAAATGATATGTAGCTTGTCTGGGAGAATGTTCTTCAACCAGCCCTGACAGTGACATAAAAGAAACTTCACCTGTATTGGTCTGTTAACAATAATCTATCACTATACTACTTAATGCTATTTGCACTTTTGCCATCTAGATTTAGTTGAGTAAATTAGTAAGGAAGCTGTTGCACTGAAAAAGCTACTTCATCCTCAGAAACACTACAGAGCCCCTGTTTAACCTATTATTAATATGTATTAATATGTATTCAATTTCATTTGTATTTTTCACGGAAAATATTTTTACATTAAATACTGAAACCTATCAACAGTTCATTATTACTTCTCATGCAGCTTCATAACAAATATTGCTACTTGCCACACAACTAACAGAGCTAAACCTGAATCTTGATATTCAGATATTTTTTTTGGAAAATTTCAAGAAATTGTAAAAATCTAAAAACTTGTATTAATTTATCTTCATTAATAATCTATGGGAAGAAATGGATAGCTGTGTGACATACAGGAGTTTGGCTCAGTCCATGGAGAATGTTTGGATAGCCTAAGTGGTAAGGCGACCACTTGCAACAAGCAGGAAATTCGGGTTCGAGTCCTCGCCTGGTACAAATTTTCACTTGTCACTTTCGGTAGTACATCTATACATATTACAGTCATGTTGAATTCCATGAATTAATTTCAAGCATAAAAGTATTGGTCTGAAATGGTCCTTAAGGAGTCTCTTGCTCAGAAAGAGAAATAAAACAAATGTGTGAAGCCAATTATGGGAATGGTAAAATAGCAAAATGGAGTTTTTCAGCATCTTGCAATCAATAAATGCTTGTTTTAACATTAAAACTTGGCAATGAAAGAGAGAAGTTAGTAATGGAAATGGATTGGCTCACCTTTAATAATGAAGGAAAGTATGTTACTCTGAAACTGGAAAAATTATGCTGACATGGGTGATGTAAATTTTCCTCTTAGTATTGACAAAATCTAGTGGCAAGCATGCCACTAGGCAAGCTCACGTAATATGGCATAATCTCAAGAAATAGCACATGCTGACTATTCAGGCTTTTGTGCAATGAAAGAACTGCTGCAGCGGAAATGTTTTCACAATCATGGCAAGAAGATTGCTGAACTCTATTAATTTTTTTTAAAAATCTGAACGCCAGAATTTCTACAAATAGTTTAACAATTTCATACATCAAACATATCTTATGAGAGGATTGGACATAAATATGCAGATCTCAAGTCTCCTATATTTTCTTTCTGTTAAAATATACATATTTTATGGACTTGCATACTATTCTAGGTGATTTCTCTTTAGTGAACATTCCAAGCATATGCAACATAATCTACATTTTTAAACCTCAAAGGAAACCTATAAATAAATGTAGCAGTATACTGTACATTCTAAAATATTGCATATAGTCACTTACATTTAAGTTTCCGTTTCCTGCTGCTGCTGCCGCTGCCGCCTTTTCCCCTTGTATTTGCAGCCTGGTTTTAGTTAAGTCCAAGGGGTATGTAACTGATGAAGAGAGAAATGATAAACTGTTTTAAATACACTGAATAACACCATGTTGATATCAATGACATAAAGCATTTTAAAAATCTCTCTCTCTCTCTCTCTCTCTCTCTCTCTCTCTCTCTCTGTGTGTGTGTGTGTGTGTGTGTGTGTGTGTGTGTGTGTGTGTGTGTGTGTGTGTGTGTGTGTGTGTGTGTGTGTGTTTTTCAGAAAGTAATAACTTGCACTGAGGTGACAAACATCATGGGATGGCGATCTGTACATACACATATGGTGGTAGTTTGCACACACAAGGTATAAAAGGGCAATGCATTAGCAGAGCTGTCATACGTGCTCAGGTGATTCATGTGAAAAGGTTTACAATGTGATTATAGTCATGTGACGTAAATCAACAGACTTTGAACACAGAATGGCAGTTGGTGTTAGACACATGGGACATTCCGTTTCGGAGATCGTTAGGGAATTCAATATTCTGAGGACCACAGTGTCAAGAGTGTTGTGAGAAAAACAAATTTCAGGCATTACCTCTCATCATGGATAACACAGTACCCGACAGTCTTCACTTAACAACTGGGACAGTGGTGTTAGCGTAGAGTTTTCAGTGCTAACAGAAGGGCAACACTGTGTGAAATAACAGCAGAAATCAATGTGGGACATACGATAAACACATCCATTAGGACAGTGTGGTGAAATTTGGCATTAATGGGCTATGGCTGCAGATGACCGATGTGAGTGCCTTTGCTAACAGCATAACATCACCCGCAGCGCCTCTCCTGGGCTTGTGACCATATTGTATGGACCCTACATCCGGAAAACCATGGCCTGATCAGATGATTCCCAATTTCAGTTGGTAAGAGCTGATAAAAGTGTGATGCAGACCACACAAAGCCATGGACCCAAGCTGTCAGCAAGGCACTGTGCACGCTGGTGGTGGCTCCATAATGGTGTGGGCTTCATTTACATGGAATGGACTGGGTCCTCTGATCACTGACTGGAAATGGTTATGTTCAGCTACTTGGAGACCATTTGCAGACATTCATGGACTTCATGTTCCCAAAGAATGAAGGAATTGTTATGCATGACTATGCACAATGTCACTGGGCCACAACTGTTCACAATTGGTTTGAAAAATATTCTGGACAATTCAGGCAAATGATTTGGCCACCCAGATCACCCAACATTAATTCCATTGGACATTTATGGGAGATAGTTGAGAGGTGACTTTGTATGCAAAATACTGCACCGGCAACACTTCTGCAATTATGGACAGCTAGAAAGGCAGTATGGCTCAATATTTCTGCAGGGGACTTCCAAAAAATTGTTCAAGTCCATGTCATGTCAAGCTGCTGCACTATGCCAGGCAAAAGGATGTCCAACACAGTATTAGGAAGTATTTCATGATTTAATTGTCGCCTCTGTGTAGATTGAAGCAGACTGCTATGTTCTCTAAAGAAGGCAATAAATGGAAAGAAAGGCCAAATGGCATCTGCTTACAAATGCAGAGACAGTAAAATAATCGATTTTGTTTCATGAGAAAATGAAAGAAAGTCTGTAGTAATCTTACACTAAAAAGAACAAATGTATCAAAACTGGCAAATTCAGAGTATAGCAGTGACCTTCCATGTAATGATTTAGACATGTAGTGAAAATTCCCTTGATGATAGCAACACTATAATCACACATAAAACTTCTAAAGTCCTAGCAGAGAAGGCAAATAGAACCCTTAAGGATGTTTACAATTGGTCAACATGCAATAATCCAGTAATGAACTAACAGATAACTAAACGCATAAACTTCAAAATAGGGAAAAATACACTGACAAACTTTTTGGGGATGAATACTAAGTGACAGTTGAAATGGAATAAGCACACAATAACTCCAGTAAAAGAGAATGTCATCAGTATATTATGCCCTTACATTCCTGTATTCAGAGTATAACAGCAAGTAGTCTGTAGATACATACGATCCATTTACAGGGTGTTTCTGTAAGAGTATGCAAAAATTTAACGGGGAATAGAGGATGCTCCACCGAACAATCTGAGGTAGGGAACCTGGGCTCAAAGAAGCCAACTTAAGGAGATAATATGAATAAATTCAAATTCTTGTGTACTTTTTTATTTATGTTAGTTACAGTTAACTGCAAATACCATCACTGATACAATGAATGTACCATTTGTACTGTATCTTACAAAATGTGCTGAAACCCTTGGCTATCAACCTCAATGCAAGTGTGACATTGGCAAACAAGATTCTGATGCACCCTGTCAAATATCCCTGGTCTGTTTCAAATTACATCAAAGGCAGCTACTATTCTGGCAACTAATTCTATCTCCATACCCATTGGGATCTCAATCACAAGTGATTTTAAATATACCCATTATTTTCTATGAAAAATAATCAAGGGGATTCAGGTCAGGTGACCTCACAGGCCATGGAATAAGTCCTCCCCTTCCGATCCAGTGACCAGGAAATACAGTGTTGAGATGGTTGCGGACATCCACAGTGAAGTGAGACAATGCACCATAATGTTGTATCCATGTCCTCTCACAAACAGCGAAGAGTACCTTCTCCAACAACTCAGGTAGAACCTCAAGTACAGGTGGCCATTCAGATGGCCGGGTACAGAATATGGCCCAATGAAATTGTAACCTACAATACCAGTCCTGATATTCACAGCGAAACATACTTGATGGTGTGACTCTACTACAGTGTTACAGTTTTCCTCATTCAACACATCGCTATCCTGCTGTTTGAAATACCATCGGATCAAATAAGGCCTCATCAGTGAACAGCATGATTTGGAGGAAATCTTGTCAATCAATACACAGTTGGAGCAACCACTGACACAATGTGACTCTTTGTGCAAAGTCATCACAAGCATTGCATGGACTTGTTGTAGGTGATATAGATGCAGTTGTTCATGGAGTACTCACCACATGCTAGTATGCGCAGTGCCCATTTAATGTGCGGTATGATGAGTACTTCTAGTGGGGTCTACTGCAATACATTCCATCATCTCCTCAGAATAAGGTGTGCAACAGGTCCTTATGTTGCCAGGTCTCTCTTTTCTTCTTTCCAATAAACTAGTCTCCTGCACTTGTCAATCAAGAGACATAAATACTTGTCTTGACGGATAATGAATGTTAAGAAATTGTTCCATGTATAGCCTTTCAGCAGAGAGTACTTCCCCACACACAAGATGCATGTCAGCGAGTTCTGCAAAAATGTACTGATTCTGCTCCATCAATTTGTACTTTACATCTCTGATAGCAGTGGGTAATGAATGGATCTGTCATTGATTCATAGTACGTTATGTCATGGGACAATGTAAATACGATACAACAGAACCACCTTACGGAAAAGTACAGTAAACGAAACCTGTATCATGATGTCCTAGTGATCAGGCACATCCTCCTTATAGGAAAAAAAGAATGTATATGTAAATAAACAGCACAGTAAATGTAAAATTGTATGCATGTTAGTTGTAAATAAGCTGGAAAACAGTAATGCTAGACAAAGCATTAGACAAGTTTATTTCCATATCTCCTTAAGCTGGCTTCACTGACCCCATGTTCCCTACCTCAAATTGTTCAGTGGAGCATTCTTTAGGACCTGTTACATTTTTGCACACTCTTACAGAAATACCCTGCATACACTCAGCCCTCATCTTTATATGTCAAATTCAGATGAACGCAAAATCCCCAAGACTGGCTAAGTTTCACGGAAGCTCCAAATTTAGCGTAGACATCAATGTGAGATGCTTTTAATAATTTCCACACTGAAGTATTGTCTCAAAATATGGTAGAAAACAGAAAGAGATTCTGGTCTTATGTAAAGTACACCAGTGGCAAAAAACAGTCAATACTGTCACTGCACAGTAGCAATGGAAATGTTACCGATGATGGTGCCACTAAAGCGGAGTTACTAAATACAGTTTTCTGTAATTTCTTCAGGAAAGAAGATGAAGTAAATATTCCAGAATTCGAAACCAGAACAGCTGTTAGCATGAGTGACATAAAAGTAGTTATCTTAAGTGTTGCGAAACAACTCAAACAACTTAAGAAAGGCAAGTCTTCCGGTCCAGATGGTATATCAATCAGGTTCCTCTCAAAGTATGCAGACATAATAGTGCATTTCTTAGCAATCATAAACAAATGCTCACTTGACAAAAGGTATGTTCCTAAAGACTGGAAAGTAGCACAGGTCACACCAATATTCAAGAAGGGAAATAGGAGTAACCCACAGAATTACAGAACCATATCAATGACCTCAATTTGCAGTAGGATTTTGGAGCATATACTGTACTCTAACATTATGAATCACCTTGAAGAAAATGACTTATTGATACATAGCCAACACGGATTCAGAAAATATCGTTCTTGTGCAACACAGCTAGCTTTTTATTCCCATGAAGTAATGAGTGCTGTCGACAGGGGATCTCAGATCAAGTCCATATTCCTAGATTTCCAGAAGGCTTTTGATACCGTTCCTCACAAGCAACTATTAATCAAAGTGTGTGCATATGGAGTATTGTGTCAGTTGTGTGACTGGATTCGTGATTTCCTCTCAGAGAGGTCACAGTTCGTAGTGATAAATCACACAAATCTAAGGGCTGTCAATTTGACTAAATACCTAGGAATTACAGTTATGAGCAACTTAAATTGGAAAGACCACATACATAATATTGTGGGGAAGGTGAAACAAAGACTGCGATTTGTTGGCAGAACACTTAGAAGATGCGACAAACCTACTAAAGAGACAGCCTACATTACACTTGTCCATCCTCTGCTGGAATATTGCTGTGCGGTATGGGATCCTTACCAGGTAGGATTGATGGAGGACATTGAAAAAGTGCAAAGAAGGGCAACTTGTTTCATGTTATCGCACAATAGGGATGAGAGTGTCACTGATATGATACGCGAGTTGGGGTGGCAGTCACTGAAACAAAGGTGGTTTTCTTTGCAGCGACATCTATTTACAAAATTTCAATCACCAACTTTCTCTTCTGAACGAGTAAATATTTTGTTGACACCCACCTATGTAGGGAGAAATGATCATCATAGAAATCAGAGCTCGAACGGAAAGATTTAGGTGTTCCTTTTCCCCATGCGCCATTCAAGAGTGGAATGGTAGAGCAGTAGTATGAAATTGGTTCGATGAACTCTCTGCCAGGCCCTTAAGTGTGAATTGCAGAGTAACCATGTAGATGTAGATGTAAACAGTGTCTGGGACGAATGTACAAAATATGGATACAACTTTTTATTCAGAGAATTTGGCAATATAAGAACTAAAACCAATCATTACACATATGAAAAAAACTGTTTAAAGAGTTGTTTGTCCTAACCACAAGTACTATATTGGAGATCTATGCAAAATGGAACAGCAACACCTCAAGCACCTTGGGCATGCTTACTATCTACATGGCCCCTGCATGCCTCAGTATCACAAGTTTTCCATGTTTAGTCAGGAATGGACACTAGGCAGCAGTACGATGCTGGTAGAAGCCACCACTTCTGAGGGACCTATTCACATCTGCACAACATGTGATGAGAAAATAGTATCATGAATATTCTGCCATTGATAGCTATAAAGGCCAGTGCATGGACTGCATGATCCAGTTCTTTCGGCTTCAAGAGCCTCTCCTGGCCTCCAGGCCGGTGCTGGTCACCTCATCGTCTCAGTATGCTCTCAAAGTCCATCCTAGGACAAACTCTGCTGTTCTTACTTTCATCATTATTTCCTCTGTGGATTTAGACTGCATTAAGGACAGAGTTTTTGCGTCAGTGTTGGACCTAATAGGAAATATACTAGAAAAAGTCATGCAACTTTTAGATAGCAACTTTGTCAAGCCACTGTAACAATACCTAGTGAGATGTGTTTCATGTGCCTTTTGTTCTTACCATCAAAGCAGGCATATTTTGTTGTCAATAAACTTGTTAAAACTTGATCACTGTTTTCCCTGTGTCCCCATGATGGATACTTCAATAAGTATATCTAAGAAGCCATTATACACATTAAGAAAAATATTAGTAATTATTGTGCTAACAGCTTGATCCATAATCATGAACTAATAGCCAAAGCTAATTTATTCATATAGCACATGCTACAGGTCCTGTGCTGTCAGATGCCCCACACCACAACACTTATTTTGATGGAGGAAAATTAACCACTGGCAGTTTTGAATAAAAAATTAAACTTTTAAGGATTGTGTGAACATGACTGTGCTGCATTTTCAAAGCACTAGAAACATAAATTTGATGCAATTTTTAACATTTGAACAACACATGCGACATTAGTGTTCCGGAACAATAACAGAAGAAAATTAGAGGAATCATCACAGTTACAAACACTGGAGAGAAATGTGGAAACAGTTCGGTAATTGTTGTAATGCAGAAACAGAGCTATTTATCTGATGTGCAAAAGAGCATGATCATTGACTTTCAGGCCAATGGAGGAAACATTTCCAAAACCACCAAGTTTGTAAACAGTTTGTGCCACTGTGGTTAAGGTATAACATAATGGTGAAATGGTGCTATCCAAACCCGGCACTGAGGCAACTGTGGCCCCTAAATGATAACGGTGAATGAATGCTGTGGAGATGTGTACAGGCGAATACACATGCAACTGTTGAGCAACTGACCACCCAGATGAACCGAGGGCTACAAAAATTGTCTCCTCAATGACAGTTCACTGAACATTGCTGCCAATGGGCTTCAGAAGCAGATGCCTAGTTCATGCACCCATGCTGACTGGTGTTCATCAGTGACGAAGGCTGGAATTTGCATGCTAATACAGTAACTGGGCATCCACTGAGTGGTGACTGGTGGCCCTCTCAGATGAAACACATTTTATGCTCTATCAGACAGATGTCCATTGGCGTGTAATGGTGGAACACATCTGAAGCAAACACCCCAAAACCAGGAGAGACTGCTACGGTTTGAGGAATGTTTTCATGGAATTACCTGGGTGACTTCATCTTTATGGAAGGCACAATGGCTCAACACAAGTATGAATCTATATTAGGGGATGATGTCCACCCATGCATTTTGTTATTGTTTGTTCTGAGCACAATGGCACCTACAAGCAGCACAATGCAATGTGTCACACAGCTTACAGAATATGCATGTGGCTCAAAGAGGACCATGATGAATTTTCCATATTCCCCTGTCTACAAAACCCAATTGAGAATCTGTTAGCCCACTTCAACTGGACTGTTTATGCCACGGATCCTCAAGCGAAAAACCTAGTACAGCTGGCCACAGCACTGTAGTTAATATGGCTCCACATCACTGTCAGTGAATTCCAGACCCTCACTGACACTGTTCCTGCGTGTCCAAACTGCAAAAGACTACTATTAAGGCTTCTGACAGGTGGTAACATTACTGTGATGGGCAGTGTATGAAGTGTGTGGTAAAAGTTTGATGTATCCAGAATTATAAACTTTCTAAGTTCCATTTCGCTTTTTGATAAAGATCTGGATGAAAAAAATCTATTTTGAAACAGTCTGCTTTAATCAGCACACAAAATGTTGGCCAAATGTCAGTAAAGTTTGCCAGTAATTACACCAGCAATAAAAATCTGCAACACAAGCTACCCTATTCTTCTCACATATTGAAGACAAGGAACACATTGCTCAGATGGCCAGTATCTGTTATACACAGCCTAAATAGGTGCTGGTCCAAACATTTTACTTCTGTAAAATCAAGTTAGAAACAGAAAGGAAACTGATGCTGCTGTCCTGTATAAGAAGAAGCAGCAGCAGCAGCAGTAGTAGTAGTAGTGTACAATCTTGCCGCAACAATGATCTGCTGTTGCAGCACCCACTAGAAGAAATAGTGATTCCATTGAGTACCACATGCAGAAGGCTCCATACACTTATTGGTGTTCTTTTTAGTGTTCAGCCAAGTCACTGACTCCATTTTATGTACAATACAGGATTAATAACTTGGTTGAACAAAAAAAGAATCCTAGAGTTTTTTTTTTTTTTTTTTTTTTTTTTTTTTTTTTTTTTTGGGCGCACAACGTCAACGGTCATTAGCGCCCAGACTAGGAATGCACCGCGAGTCACAAGTTTAAAACAGCAA
This sequence comes from Schistocerca nitens, assembly GCF_023898315.1. NCBI lineage: Eukaryota > Metazoa > Arthropoda > Insecta > Orthoptera > Acrididae > Schistocerca > Schistocerca nitens. The sequence goes on along the minus strand of NC_064615.1, from coordinate 554,154,102 downwards.
CGAAACGGAAAACACGATGAAAGACATACTGACAGGCATAGGATTAAAAAAGAAAACAGCATAATCAAATGTCCTTTGAGAGGGTTGTCAAATTGATAAAATGAAGAACGCGAGCAGCTGCTCGTGGGTCATCCGCTAAAATGGCTTCTACAGTACATGGCAGGCCAAGATCGAGACGCAGGGTGTTGAAATCCGGACACGACGTTAAAATGTGGCGGACCGTCAGCAATTGCCCACATGGGCAGAACGGCGCCGGCGCAGCCGTCAGCAGGTGGCGATGGCTGAACCGGCAGTGGCCAATTCGCAACCGGGCCAAAACTACCTCCTCCCGCCGAGAAGGGCGTGAGGAGGACGTCCAAGCCACGGGAATAGCTTTCAAGGCCCGAAGCTTGTTGTCTGGAAGTGCAGCCCAATCGGCATGCCACAGCGATAAAATGCGCCGACAAATTACCCTGCTACAATCTGACGAAGGGACACAACAAGAAGCTGTCCGAGGCTGGAGGACCGCAGCCTTGGCCGCGGCATCTGCAGCTTCGTTCCCAGGGATTCCGACATGGCCAGGAACCCACATAAAGCTAACCGGAGAACTGACGTCCACCAGCTGCTGAAGAGAGCGTTGGATCCAGTGCACGAAAGGGTGAACCGGGTACGGATCACCGAGGCTCTGGATAGCGCTCAGGGAATCGGAGCAGATGACATATGCAGAATGTCGGTGGCGGCAGATGTAAAGGACAGCCTGGTAGAGGGCAAAGAGCTCAGCTGTGAAGACCGAACAATGGCCATGGAGCCGATATTGGAAACTTTGTGCCCCGACAATAAAAGAACACCCGACACTGTCATTGGTCTTAGAGCCATCTGTATAAATGAAGGTCATATTAATGAACTTCGAACGAAGTTCGACAAAACGTGAGTGGTAGACTGAACCGGGGGTAACCTCCTTCGGGAGCGAGCAGAGGTCAAGGTGGACGCGAACCTGAGCCTGCAGCCAAGGTGGCGTGTGGCTCTCGCCCACTCGAAAGGTGGCAGGGAGTGAAAAATTAAGGTGTTGAAGGAGGCGACGAAAGCGAACTCCAGGGGGTAGCAGGGCGGAGACATACAACCCGTATTGACTGTCGAGAGAGTCATCAAAAAAGGAACGATAAGACGGGTGGTCGGGCATTGCCAGTAGCCGACAGGCATACCGACAAAGCAGTATATCGCGCCGGTAGGTGAGTGGCAACTCACCACCGTCAGCATGAAGACTCTCGACGGGACTAGTATAAAACGCTCCGATCGCAAGTCGTAAACCCCGATGTTGTATGGAGTTGAGGCGGCGTAAGATGGACGGCCGTGCAGAGGAGTATACGAAGCTCCCATAATCCAGCTTGGAGCGGACGATCGACCGATATAGGCGAAGTAGGACGGTTCGATCCGCTCCCCACGACATACCACTGAGAACACAGAGGACATTGAGAGAACGGGTACAACGGGCAGCCAAATAAGACACATGTGGAGACCAACTAAGTTTCCTGTCAAATGTAAGACCTAAAAATTTTGTTGTCTCCACGAATGGAAGAGCAACGGGACCGAGTCGTAAAGACGGTGGGAGAAACTCTTTATAGCGCCAGAAGTTAATACAGACCGTCTTCTCGGCAGAAAAACGGAAGCCATTGGCGACACTCCAGGAGTAAAGACAGTCAAGAGAACGCTGAAGACAGCGCTCCAGGAAACACGTACGCTGCGCGCTGCAATGGATGGTAAAATCGTCCACGAAAAGGGAGCCTGATACATCAGCTGGGAGGCAATCCATTATTGGATTGATCGCTATGGCGAAGAGAGCGACGCTCAAAACTGAGCCCTGTGGCACCCCATTCTCCTGGCGAAAGGTGTCTGATAGGACAGAACCCACACGTACCCTGAACTGTCGATCCATTAAAAAGGAACGAATAAAAAGAGGGAGGCGACCGCGAAGGCCCCATGTATGCATGGTGCGGAGAATGCCCGCCCTCCAACAGGTGTCGTAAGCCTTCTCCAAATCAAAGAACACAGCCGCGGTCGGGCGCTTCCGCAAGAAGTTATTCATAATGAAGGTCGACAAGGTAACCAGATGGTCAACAGCAGACCGGCGCCTACGAAATCCACATTGTACATTGGTAAGGAGGCGTCGAGACTCGAGCAGCCAAACCAATCGAGAGTTAACCATTCGCTCCATCACTTTACAGACACAGCTGGTAAGCGAGATGGGTCGATAACTGGAAGGCAAGTGCTTGTCCTTCCCCGGCTTAGGAATCGGGACAACAATAGACTCGCGCCAGCATGCGGGAACATGTCCCTCAATCCAGATGCGATTATAAGTACGAAGAAGGAAACCTTTACCCGCAGGAGAAAGGTTCTTCAGCATCTGAATATGAATAGAATCAGGCCCTGGAGCGGAGGACCGTGATCGGCCAAGTGCGTTTTCGAGTTCCCGCATGGTGAATGGGGCATTATAACTTTCACGATTCGAGGAGCGGAAGTTAGGTGGCCTAGCCTCCTCTGCCTGTTTGCGGGGGAGGAAGGCAGGGTGGTAATGAGCGGAGCTCGAAACCTCTGCGAAAAAGCGGCCGAAGGCATTGGAGACATCCTCAGGGGCCACAAGGACGTCATTCGCGACAGTCAAGCCAGAAACTGGTGAGTGGACCTTAGTGCCAGATAGCCGGCGCAGGCTACCCCAGACAACAGAAGAAGGAGTAAAACTGTTGAAGGTGCTTGTGAAAGCAGCCCAGCTGGCTTTCTTGCTTTCTTTAATAATACGACGACACTGTGCACGTAATCGTTTATAATTGATACAATTCGCCACTGTAGGGTGGCGTTTAAAGGTGCGTAAAGCACGTCGACGAGCACGTAAAGCGTCTCTACATGCTGCGGTCCACCAGGGGACCGGTACGCGACGTGGAGAAGAAGTAGGGTGAGGGATGGAATATTCAGCAGCAGTGAGAATGACTTCCGTGAGGTGTGCGACCTGACTATCGCAGCTTGGGAATGTTTGATCCTGAAAGGTCGCCCTGGAAGAGAAGAGCCCCCAGTCTGCTTTGGAGATGTTCCAACTAGATGAGCACGGAGAGGGGGTATGCTGCAGGAGATGGATAACACACGGGAAGTGGTCACTCGAATATGTATCAGAAAGTGCATACCACTCGAACCGGCGTGCAAGTTGGGGAGTACATATAGAGAGATCTAAATGGGAATAGGTGTGAGATGTGTCCGAAAGAAAAGTAGGGGCGCCAGTATTGAGGCAGACAAGATTGAGCTGGTTGAAAAGGTCTGCTAACAGGGAGCCCCTCGGGCAGGATGCTGGAGAGCCCCAAAGGGGATGGTGGGCATTGAAGTCTCCAGTTAACAAAAATGGTGCAGGTAGCTGAGCAATAAGTTGCATCATGTCTGCCCTGGTAACGGCAGACGACGATGGAGTGTAAACGGTACAAATGGAAAATGTAAAAGTGGGGAGAGTAATGCGGATGGCAACTGCCTGCAGGCCGGTGTGCAACGTGATGGGATCGTAGTAAATATCATCCCGGACCAGCAACATAACCCCTCCATGAGCTGGGATACCTACCACAGGGGGTAGGTCAAAACGCACAGAGGTGTAGTGTGCCAAGGCAATTTGATCGCATGGGCGTAGCTTTGTTTCCTGGAGGGCTACGACGAGCAGACGGTGCAAGCGGAGCAGCAACTTCAAGTCCTCTCGGTTGGAGCGAATGCTGCGAATATTCCAGTGAATAAGTGCCATCGTAAGGAAAAAAAAAAAGGGAAGATGAAAGAAGGGGTCACCTCGAAGGCCGCTGAGGGCCTGGCTTCGAGCGAGCACTGCCGCCACTATCAGTAGGCGGACAGTCATCGTCCATTGGGTCTATAGGTTCGTCGGCCATCTTGGGAAGATGGCCGGGAGGGGGAGCTTCCTCCGCCGGTGAACGGCCAGATGTTCGGCTACCAGCGGTGCGGCCAGGCGAAACGGATGACGGCCTGGGGCGGCAACCGCTGGGTGGCGCAGGAGAAGAAATGCGCCGTGGCGGAGAAGGAGAACTGTGCTTCCTATTAGCCTTCTTGGAAGGTCGATTGGTGGAAGTACCGGTCGAAGGCTGGGAGGTCGAGGTACGTAGGAAGTCTGCACGGGACGGTTCCTTCTTGAAGGCCCGTGCATCTGACTTCTGGGTCTTCGTCTTAGCAGAAGCTGATGAAGGGGCTGGTGTCTGTGGGGTGATTGGAGGAAGAGGAGACGTCGACCGCGCGATCTTAGCACTGGCCGAACGGACGACCGTGGTGCTGAAGGTCAGGTCGCATGTCTGGGTTGCCACCTCCCTGGTAGTCTGAGGAGAGGCGAGGACAGTACTGTATTTCCCCGCTGGGAGCAGCGTGGGCTTCCTACTAGCCAATAGCTTGCGAGCAGCCGAGGTGGACACTTTCTCTTTGACCCGAATTTCTTGGATACAGCGTTCTTCCTTACAGACAGGACAGTCGCGGGAGGATGCGGCAAGGTCACCCTGACAGTTCACACAACGAGGAGACGGAGGTGGACAGTCACCCTCATGGGCATCCCTGCCACAAGTGACACATTTAGCCGCATTGGAACAAGACTGGCGAGTGTGATTAAAACGCTGACACTGGTAGCAGCGCGTAGGTGTCGGGACATAGGGGCGAACAGAAATAACCTCGTAGCCCGCTTTGATGCGCGATGGCAGCTGAACACTATCGAAGGTCAAGAAAAGTGTCCGGGTCGGTACAAGGTCATTGTTGACCTTTTTCATGACCCTATGGACAGCCGTCACGCCCTGCTCAGCGAGGAAAGATTGAATCTCCTCGTCAGTCAAGCCGTCGAGGGATCTAGTATAGACCACACCACGAGACGAATTCAAAGTTCGGTGAGCCTCCACCCGGACAGGGAATGTGTACAGGAGTGTGGCCCGAAGCAGTTTTTGTGCCTGAAAGGCGCTCTCAGTTTCGAGTAATAAGGTACCGTTACGCAACCTGGTACAAGATTTGACAGATCCGGCTATGGCATCGACGCCCTTCTGGATAACGAAAGGGTTGACAGAGGAAAAATCCTTTCCGTCCTCAGATCGAGAAACGACGAGGAACTGTGGGGCAGGCGGTAGTACTTTTGTCACTGGTAGCTGGTCACGTTTCCGTTTTTGGGCAGAAGTCGAGAGAGATGGAGTGAAATCCATTGCGGAGGAATCCCCCATGATTGCCAGCATCTCCGATGGCGCGCTCCTTCCTTGTGGGGACCCTCTCAGAGGGCACTCCCGCCTTAGGTGAATGTTTACACCTCAGGTCACACCTCCCGAGAAACAGACGGAGGGACCAATCGGCATGGTCAGAAGGTATCAGCTCAGGCAACCACCCCTCCCCGGGCCTGGCCTTTACCAGGGGGTACGCGCGTGCCTTACATGTCTACCCAGGGCGGGGAATTACGCGTTACCCCGTCACCGGCTACGCGTGCGAACGCGTGGGTCGGCCTTCAGGCGCGCACAGGGAGGAAGGAAGAAGAGGAAAAAGGAGAGAGAGGGGAGAGAGAGAGAGAGAGAGAGAGAGAGAGAGAGAGAGAGAGAGAGGACAGTGTCTCAAACGCCGAGGCGGAGACCAGAGAAGGCAAGGAGAAGAAGGCAATGAGAAGGCAAGGAGAAGGCAATGAGAAGGCAAGGAGAAGAAGGCAATGAGAAGGCAAGGAGAAGAAGGCAATGAGAAGGCAAGGAGAAGAAGGCAATGAGAAGGCAAGGAGATTATGCAGGGGAAAGAGTAAGGAAGACAGTGAGGTGGAGAAGAGCAAAGAAAGGAACCAACCAAAGGAAGGAAGAAACGAGAAGTGAAAAAGCAAAATGACCGCAAATAGAGGTCGTGGAACCGTCCGTCTCCGGACGCAGGCGCTAACTACCCCCTTGAGGGGGAGGGACTCCTTTTAGTCGCCTCTTACGACAGGCAGGAATACCTCGGGCCTATTCTTACCCCGGACCCGCAGGGGGGAATCCTAGAGATGACATCACTCCAAGAAATTTTTATGCATATGAGGTGATGAGGCAGGTTTGTACTGCTTAATGCTTGTCATGGGAGGAAGTGTCTGCAGTGTGTTTGCCAATATGAACATAGCACCACAGATCAATGGAGATCTGATTTCTGTAGAGAGGTGATGTTACTGGCTTACTTATCAATTTCAATGCTTATTTACGGCACAGTTTCTCATTTGGCTGTATAAGGCTGAGTGAACCCTGTTCCGGATCTTTCCTTCCCAAAAAAAAAAAATCCAAGGTGAGCATCGAACCCAAGATGTTCATCTTTGAAGCAAACAAAGCTGACCTCTAGACCATTGATATGGTTTTCACATAAATAACGACATGTGGTAAGAAAATTCCACTAATGTTTATGGAATTAAAATAATAATAATAATAATAATAATATAAGAGAACAGGGTTGTGCTTTGCAATTTGTAAAATGTGAATCAGTTGTTAAGTTACAATGTCCATACCGTGGCTCATTAAACACACAGCTGGCTCACCAAATAAATTTACGAGTGGCTTTGAAAACTGATGGAAGATACTGCATGCAAATTTAATTTTCAGAATAATGAAAGGAACTAAAAAAAAGGGAGAACCTCCCCATTCAGTCCATGTTTCACTACCATACAATGCTGTGTTCCAAACATACGTTCACAGAAAGTTCTTCCTAAAATTGAGACCAACGTTTCATACCAGTAGATTTCTATTGGCCAGGAATGCCCTTTTTGTCAGTGATAGCCTACTTTTTATGTCCTCTTTGGTCCTTTTGCTACCGAGGTAGTAGAATTCCTTAATTTTGTCCTGTTTTGCGATCCCCAAGTCTGATGTTAAGTTTCTTGTTGTTCTCATTTATGCTACTTCTCATTGCTTTCGTCTTTCTTTGATTTACTCTCAATCTATCTTCTGTACTCATTCTACCATTCATCCTATTCACTATGTTCTGTAATACTTCTTCAATTTCACACAGGATAGCAATGTCATCAGCGAATCTTATCACTGATATCCTTTCACCCTGATTTTTAATCCTTCCCTTATGACATTTTCTTATATTTCAATATGTCTGTGCTTGCGGAAATAAAACAAGAAGTTAATTTCATCCATTCTAGCTAGGTATTGTTGGAGCCGAGACTGACTTGCATCCATAAAATATGAATGGAATGTCACAAATCATTGTTTGTATTAGAAGGCACAGTGTATTCCTGATCCTGAAGATCCCCCTTCAGATTTTTAATTTCATCATCTTCAGGTGCTCAAATTCATTATCTTGTTATTACTCGTATTTGTACAGAGCAGCTCCCCCCCCCCCCCCTTCTGCTCATGTTATCAGATGTACAGAATGAAGCACCATACGCATAATTTATGTTGTAAAACAGAGTTTCCACATTAGAATTCTTTGTGTTACACTTTTTAATAGTCTGAATATCTATGTAATAAATAAACACAAATACCGTAACAGAAACAAAATTGCAACACCAAAAAATACTTAACATAGAGCAGTGGTTCCTAACCTGGGGGTAATTACCTTCTGAGGAGTAAAATGAAATTTTCTGAGGAGTAAAAACTAAATGATTCGATTCTGTTTCACTCATGGAACTAAATTATTTTCAAAAGATCATTTCTACTATCACAGTTTTGTATGACTAATATTAATTATGTAGTGGCGTAGCAAGACAGCCACGCCACTCGGAAGTGGCCGAAAGGCACGCGTTCAGCTCACGCAGATTGGCGTGAGGTCTGGAACAGGACAATGTCTTGAGAATTGCAATAAAGTACGAAAATCTTGTAATACTAAACTATAATCCACATTTGTAGAACATCTCTCGTTACGGTACATGCTTCATAATATTAATTATCAATTGAATACGGCGCCTTGCTAGGTCGTAGCAAATGTAGCTGAAGGCTATGCTAACTATCATCTCGGCAAATGAGAGCGTATTTGTCAGTGAACCTTTCCTTGCAAAGTCGGCTGTACAACTGGGGCGAGTGCCAGGACGTCTCTCTAGACCTGCCGTGTGGTGGCGCTCGGTCTGCTATCACTGACAGTGGCGACACGCGGGTCCGACGTATACTAACGGACCGCGGCCGATTTAAAGGCTACCACCTAGCAAGTGTGGTGTCTGGCGGTGACACCACAAATTACATAAGTTATCAACAATTACTTTTTCTCAATTAGTAGCATTAATCTGGTGCAGATTACAGGTTCCTCACATAGTCACCCCCCCCCCACCCCCTCCCCCGCTACAGATGTATGTTGTGCTTTGTCCTGTGCATTTCTGATGATAAAATTGAGACATATATGTAACAAATGCTAAATATGTCAAGAAAATGTCTTCTCCAAGTTGTAGACAGTACCTGCAGTCATCCAGGAATTTGTTCATTACTCACTTCAAAACAAAACAAATGGATTAATAGACAGCACAACACAACAGTAACTATATAAGGCCGTGGACGGTATTATTATTAGATTGGTTAGACATAAAGCATTAACAATCTGAAGTTGTCCATTTGTGCCAGTTCAGAAGTAAGGAGTCCAGCAGTCAAGTGATTCACAAACAGTAAGTATAAAGCACACATCTGAACTTGTCTGATTTTAAATGGGATTGCTGTGTGCAGGTAAAGCAAGTGCCACAATGGAGAGGAGTATGTTTTGTTGCAAGTGTCTACCCTCCTGTGGATAGTTAGCTTTCGTATCCAAGAAGGAGTTGTGGGTAGCACTTGTGATGCATCACAAATTGCTTCATCATTCATTCATTCATTCACACACACACACACACACACACACATACACACACACACACACCATATTCTAAAGCTAGCTAGCGCTCTCTCATATATATATATATATATATATATATATATATATATATATAACACACATTCCGTGTGTGTGTGTGTGTGTGTGTGTGTGTGTGTTATATATATATGAGAGAGAGAGAGAGAGAGAGAGCGCTAGCTAGCTTTACAATATGCTAAATGAAACGGCACGTGGGAGTGTCTGTCGACACAACCATGGAATTGATAATGACCTACTGTGGTGTATTTTAAAAAGGAATGTCGTGCGGCTCTGTAGATAACATGTGCGCGGAAAAGCTACTCCTGAGGAGATCCGCTTGCGAGAAAAGGCGAGCCGTAAAAATAACGCGCCCCGTTTACTCACTACTCAAAATAGCCGGTGTCCATTGATCGCGTCCTCATCCCGTAAGTTGTACCCTCAGTTACGGATCATTTACTCCAACATCCATCACGGTGCACATCGGCAGGTTCCATCGCAAGGAGCACTCTCCCAGTAAAACATGTCTTCTGAAAGTCTGATGAACTACGTTTCGATCACAAAGACCGCTCTGCGAATAAAATATGTTCTCTGAAGCTCCGATGAACTACGTACAATGGTCCCCTTGTTGTGCCCAGAGTGGTCTAGGGTGAATCAAGAATATAAGCAAAAGCTAATTTTTCAGGCGCTTCATTATGCATGAAGTCATATCTCCTGAACTAACAGTCGTACAATGATATACTTTTTGCAAGTACATTCAGTGTTGCGTTGCGGCAATTTGTTTATACCGTCTGCAAAACGTGTCGCGGACAGAATTAGTAGTAAAGGAGTAATAAATTAAAACGTCACATCGAGTGCTAAGTGCTCTCTCTCTCTCTCTCTCTCTCTCTCAAATACTGGGGGAATACAGTCTAAGAGGTACATGAAACGTATTCACAGCTGCAAATATGGACAACCATCAGCTATATAATGGAATGACGGCAATAAAAAATTGTGCTGTACGAGGACTCGAACCCGGAATTCCATTTATCACGAGCAGTCGCCTTACCACTACGCTCCCCGAACATGTTTCACAGTCATCCCAAAACTTCCTTATGTCGTCAACCATGTGTCTACAACCTGCATGCGTACATCCATTATGTATGCATGCATGTCCGAAGGTACAGACACTGGAGCGACAGCAGCCGTTATGAAATACTGGGAACCATCAGCTGTAGAATGGTATGAAGACAATGAAAATTTGTGCCGGACCGGGACTCGAACCCGGATTTCCTGCTTATTGCGAACAGTCGCCTTACCATTAGGCTATCCAAGTGCGACACACAGCCAGATGCAAACCTCCATACGTCGTCAACCATGCGTCCACACCGAGCGAGGTGGCCCAATGGTTAGCACACTGGACTTGCATTGCGGGAGGTCAACGGTTCAAACCCGCGTCCGGCCATCCTGATTTAAATTTTCCGTGATTTCCCTAAATCACTCCAGGCAAATGTCGAAATGGTTCCTTTGAAAGGGCACGGCCAATCTCCTTCCCCTTCCTTCCCTAATCTGATGGTCTCCTCCCCCAAACCAACCAATCAACCATGCGTCCATAACCTGTACTCTTACATCCATTATATAGATCTCTGTACAGCGGAGGCATTTTATTTGTATGTCGCAGACCTGGTATGGACCGATAAATATTGTGTGTTTGAGCCCTTCTTTAAATATTATGATGTGAATGCACGATGCGAGACTGGCGGGCCTCCTTCCATTAAACTGTACTGTGTTCGTTGTAAAATGGAAAATAATAATAATAAATGATTTTTTTCTACTCAAAGTATATTTTTAAAACAATAATAATATAGTTTGTAAACACAGTAGTTTAGGAAGTACGTGAGACGCTACCAACTAAGCCACAACAATTATTAAAATGAGATACACTTGAGCCTCGCTGCACCATTACCGAAGAGCCAAAGAAACTGGTACATCTGCCTGATATCGTGTAGGGCCCCCGCGAACACGCAGAAGAGCCGCAGCACAACGTGGCATGGACTCGACAATGTCTGAAGTAGTGCTGGAGGGATTTGACTCCATGAATCCTGCAGGGCTGTTCATAAATCCGTAAGAGTACGAGGGGATGGAGATCGCTTCTGAGCAGCACGTTGCAAGGCATCTCAGATATGCTCAATAATGTTCATGTCTGGGGAGTTTGGTGGCCAGCGGAAGTGTTTAAACTCAGAAGAGCGTTCCTGGAGACACTCTGTAGCAATTCTGGACTTGTGGGGTGTCGCATTGTCCTGCTGGAATTGCCCAAGTCCGTCGGAATGCACAATGGACATGAATGGATGCAGGTGATTAGACAGGATGCTTACGTATGTGACACGCAGGCCTATCAGGGGTCCCATACCACTCCAACTACACACGACCCACACCATTACAGAGCATCCACCAGTTTGAACAGTCCTCCGCTGACATGCTGGGTCCATGGATTCATGAGGTTTTCTTCGTATTCGTACACGTCCATCCGCTCGATACAATTTGTGACGAGACTTGTTCGACCAGGCAACATGTTTCCAGTCATCAACAGTCCAATGTCGATCTTGACTGTCCCATGCGAGACGTAAAGCTTTGTGTCGTGCAGTCATCAAGGGTATACGAGCGGACCTTCGGCTCCGAAGCTCATATCGATGATGTTTCGTTCAATGGTTCGCATGCTGACGCTTGATGGCCCAGCTTTGAAATCTGCAGCAATTTGCGGAAAGGTTGCACTTCTGTCCCGTTGAACAATTCTCTTCATTCGTCGTTGGTCCCGTTTTTGCAGGACCTTTTTCCAGCCGCAGCGATGTCGGAGATTTGATGTTTTGCCGGATTCCTGATATTCACGGTATATTCGCAAATTGGTCGTACGGGAAAATCCCCACTTCTCCACTGCCTCGGAGATGCTGTGTTCCATCGCTCGTGCGCTGACTACAACACCATGTTCAAACTCACTTAAATCTTGATAACCTGCTATTGTAGCAGCAGTAACCGATCTAACAACTGCGCCAGATACTTGTCGTCTTATATAGGCGTTGCCGACCGCTGTGCCGTATTCTGCCTGTTTACGTATCTGTATTTGAATACGCATGCCTATACCAGTTTCCCTGGCGCTTCAGTGTATATGAACCGCCGTATACAGGCTCCAGTGGTCAATTATAGGCCCCAATAAGCTGCTAGTCTACAACTGTCAACCATGGCTCCATACCAAGACAGTCGTTTGGACACGTCGGAGGCAGCGGTGGTGGCGGTGACGTTGGGGGCAGCACCAGGGACGGTGGCGGTGGCACAGCAGGCGGTGCATGAGCGCTCTGACTCCCGTTAAGAAGCTATATATTCTTTTAATTGATGGTTGGTAGTGCATGGGTGGGAGCCTGACAAACAGTTCTGTAGAAAACACACCATGTTTTACAGAGTTTTCACATAAAAAATTCGGAGGCATTGGTTTTCGGCACTCCCTCATACAACCGCTCGACGAAAGATCAGTACTTAAAGATTGGAAAGTTGCTGAGGCCACACCAATACTCAGGAAATTGGAGTAATTCGCTGCATTACAGACCCATATTTCTAACGTCGACATGCAGTAGGATTTTGGAACACAAGAAAAATTTCTGGGTTCGAACGTTAGGAATCACCTCGAAGATAACGATTTACTGACAAACACGCTACTATGATTCAGAAAACATCGCTTTTGTCAAACACAACTAGCTGTTTATTTGCACGAAATAACGAGTGCTGTCGACAGGGAGTCTCAGACTGATTCCATATTTGTAGGTTTCCAGAAGGCTTTTGACACCGTTCCTCACAAGCGACTTCTAATCAAATTGCGTTCCTACGGGGTATCGTCTCAGTTGTGCGACTGGATTTGTGATTTCCTGTCAGAAAGATCACGGTTCGTAGTAACCGACGGAAAGTTACTGAGCAAAACGGAAGTGATATCTGGCGTTCTCGAGGGAAGTATTATAGGCCCCCTGATTTTACCAATACATTTAAAAGATTTAGGAGACAATGAGATCAGCCCTCATATATTGTTTGCAGATGATGCTCTCATTTATCGTCTTGTTAAGTCATCAGAAGATAAAAAACCAACTACAAAATGTTTTGACAAGATATGTGCGTGATGCGAAAATTTGACTCTAAATAATGAGAAGAATGACGTCATCCACATGACTACTAAAAGGAAACCGCCAAATTTCTATTACACGATAAATCACACCAATCCAAAGAATGTGAATTCCACTAAATACCTTGGGATTGCAAACACGAATAACTTAAATTGAAACTATCACATAGATAATGTCGAAGGGAAAGCGAACCAAATACTACGATTTATCGGCAGAACACTTAGAAGATGCAGCACGTCTACTAAAGAAACTGTCTACTGTACGCTTGTCCGTCGTATTCTGGAGTGTTGCTGCGTGATGACGGATATGAATCAGATAGGACTGACGGAGGATATCGAAAAACTTCGAAGAAGGGCAACTCGTTTTGTACTATAGCGAAACACGGGTGAGAGTGTCACGGATACGATATACGAATTGGGGTGGCAATAATTTAAAAATGCGTTTTTCGTTACTGCAGGGTTTTCTCGTGACATTTTAATCACCAACTTTCTCCTCCGAATGCGAAAATATTTTGTTGGTGGCCATCTACATAGGGAAAAATGATTGTGATAAAAAAGAGAAATCAGAGCCCTCACGGTAAGATTTAAGTTCTGTTTTTCCGTCGCGCTATTCGAGACTGGAATGGTGAGGAAGTAGCTTGAATGTAGTTTGATGAACTCTCTGCCAGGTACATAATTGTGAATTGCAGAGTAGTCATGTAGATATAGATTTTATTTTGAATCTTAGTCTCTAATTTATACAGTTACGGCTTATGAAGTTTGCAATTATGTGTCTTCCCACCGTTATACATAACACTGCCTCAAAATTTGCAAGAAGTCAACATTACTTTCTTTCAGTTACTATAAAAATGGGAAATATTCATACAATTGTTCCAAACATAAAACTCTTGTACAGCACGGACGTAAAATTAAGCAAGATATTTGAGAGCCCTAGCAGTCGCGGACTACCTTCGAAGTTTTCTACACATGGCTGGACGGATTTATCACTGACGTCCACCTAGTATCCACACACATCAAAAAAATGTTTTGCATCACCCAGTTCACAGAACTTCTGAAGATTGACATTGACTGTGGATATTGTATCACAGACACAGTCCCTCTGACTGTTCAGAGATGTCACTAAACCCGCCAAATATGTAAACAACCATGCATGAGCAGCGCCTGTTAGACGAAGGGGGTACGACAGCCGATCAGTTCCAGTCATTCGACCAGGAAGGAGGTACATGGGTACACGACTCGTGTTGTCTGTAGTTCAACCATGCCTAGACGGTCAAGTACCGCGGTTCGATTGTGTCCGCATTGTTACTTTGGGCCAGGAAGGGCTCTCAACAACGGAAATGTCCACCGCAACTTCACTCCCGACGCCCATGGCGAGGTGCATCTTTGCAACCACGACACCCTGCAGCGCAGTACAGATGGTCCCAACAACATGCCGAATGGATCGCTCAGGATTGGCATCGCTTTCTCTTCACCGATGAGTGTCGCATACGCCTTCAACCAGACAATCGTCGGAGACGTGTTTTGAGGCAACGACCCGGTCAGGCTGAACGCCTTACACACACTTTCCAGGGAGTGTAGAAAGGTAGGGGGGAGGGGGGTGGCATTTTGTGGGGCCGACGTACGCCGCTGGTGGTCGCGGAATGCGCCGTAACGGCTGTACGATACGTGAATTCCATCCTCCGACCGATAGTGCAACCATATTGGCAGCATATTGGCGAGGAATTCATCTTCATGGACGACAATTCGATGCCCCACCGTGCACATCTTGTGAATGACTTCCTTCGGGATAACGACATCGCTCGACTGGAGTGGCGAGCATGTTCTCCAGACATGAACCCTATCGAACATGCCTGGGATAGATTGAGAAGGGCTGTCTCTGGTTGACGTGACCCACCAACCACTCTGAGGGATCTACGCCGAATCGCCGTTGAGGAGTGGGACAGTCTGGACCAACGGTGCCTTGATAAACTTGTGGATAGTATGCCACGGCGAATACAGGCATGCATCAATGCAAGCGGACGTGCTACTGTGTATCAGAGGTACCGGTGTGTACAGCAATCTGGACCACCACGTCTGAAGGTCACGCTGTATAGTGGTACAACATGCAATGCGTCGTTTTCATAAGCAATAAAAAAGGTGGGTTTATGTTGATCTCTATTCCAATTTTCTGTGGAGGTTCCGGAACTCTCGCAACGGAGGTGATGTAAAACTTTCTTTGATGTGTGTATATGAGGAATGTCACGCACATTTCATCATGTTATTAAATTGCAGACAGGAGAACTGCTAGCGTACTACTGACTGCAACTTCAAAATAATTTCACGATGGTAGCCATGAATCTGTTATGTTCTGCCCGCTATAATTTCCCGGCAAATACCATGTTAAACGCCTTGAAATGACGGAAACATCTTCTGTCTTAACATATGAAGTACAAACGCCGTAGTAGTTGGACTCTGAAATGTCTGTAATTATTTGTGAGGGTGACATTGAAATGTTGGCAACAATGATCCAAAATTTTTAAGCCCTGACCAAGAAGGTTCTTAGAGTAGGGGGTTTGAACTCCGCTCCTCTTGAATGCGTACCAAGTTGCTTGACCACTGCGCCCAGCGCGAGTTGTAATGTGTGACGATTTATAAGAACATATTTCGCTCCTCCTTTTCTACATTAACACGACTGTTCCACTCAGCTACGAGTCAGCAGAACCTGGGAAGCGATTCTACGAGTGCTCTGTGGTTTCTGGCAGCAGCAGCAGCAGCTTCCAGAAAAAAACTGCGAAGTATTTAGCACAGAACATCCTAAGACATTCCACTAGACCGAAAAATTTCCTTAAATCAACATGTTTTCCGTGGAGATCGGGTCACATCGGAATTCGGGGCAAAGAATACGTTGACTGGCTTGCCAAAAACGTGTAATGACGTACTATCAGCTGCTAGCATTTAAGGCAAATGCCAGCGCTATTTTTCTGATCTCAAGTGAGAGAACAACAAATTAATAGCAGACCAAATGGTTACAAAACAAAACGAGACGAGACACCTGTCGAAGTTACCACCATCGTCGAATTTTGTTAGGAAATTTGTGGTAAGATCTTATGGGACCAAACTGCAGAGGTCATCGGTCCCTAACCTTACACACTACCAAATCTAACTAACTTACGCTAAGGACAACACACACACACACACACACACACACACACACACACACACACAAACACAGACGCGCGCGCCACAGAGACTCGAGCCTCCGACGGGGTGGAGCCGCGCGAACCGTGGCAAAGGGCCTTAACCCGCTCGGCTATCCCGCGCGACGAATTTTGTTTAAAATGTAACAAACAAATGAAAAATATGACATTAAAACCTCAAAATTGTTGATCACTTGTAAGTTCTTTGAACAATCAAGCTTGTATAAGTATTAGTAACGTCATTAGAATTAGAAAAATTGATCTTTAATTGTGATTTAGCGTTTATTAGTAAAACATAAAGTAGATTCAATTTAACTTTGTCTCGTGCTTTCTGACTTTTCTAACTGGCGGACTAGACACTGCCTGGATTTATTTTAAATAAATAAATAAAGTATTAAACAGGTAACAACCACCCAGATTGCTCACGAGAATTATTGGGATTGAACTACAAATGGCACGAAGTAACTGGAGTAAATAGTTCATTAATGAGTATTTGCAGTTTTGTATTAGGTGGTTATTTACATTAACCCTCAGTTGTTAGACATACAATGCAGATTAAATGTTTGCTCTAGGCTTTTCCATTCATTAGGTCTTGTGCTAAACGGATCCACGTTTTACCTGGATGTTTTCTAATGTATAGGTTTATTATAATTAAACTTTCGCTACTTGAAATTGCCCCCATGAAAAATGTGTGATCGTAGGACAATGAAACTTTGTGAAAAAATTTGCAAGGGCATGCGGAAGAGAAGTAACGAATAAACCTCTGAAAGAAATACATTTTCATTTCCACATCAGAGAGCAACGCTTGTTAATTGCGTATTACGTTTACGTTCCAGGTTACAAACGTTGCTTAATGTGACGACCGTCGGCATAAACGGCAGCCTGGAACTGCATTAGATATATCATTTCTCAACTGTTCGCACCACTTTCCGATCGGTGGGCATGGAATGTTCAACTGTTGTGACACAGATCGTGCGCTCCTTAAAGATCGCACATTGTGTCCGGCACGCTCAGCCATGGCAACAGTAAATTTTTAAACAATTTGTGGCGCAAACAGCCGTCAGCATCTCCCAAGAGCAATTCCCAAATCGTCAGTTAATTCGATCTTCCGAATCATGTTCTTCAACCCCGGTGGGGAAAGAGAACCTCTCCGTATTCCTCTAACGAGTGGAGCAGTAGCATTATTGCTGTTGTTTTAATGAAACAGCTTTACGAGTAAAACCTCGCTTACCTCGTCCAGACCCTTGTTGACTATCTGCAACTGTAACGCACCAGTGTGCGTGTGTTTCAATCGTACATGAGTTACGTCGCCATACCAGTACCGGCGTCTAACGCCAAGTCGTGACGCTGACACAATTAGCAACGCAAATCCTGCAGCACACAGTCTGAACAGCATTCTTGTCAAGTTGGATCCCATACGATAAGTAGTTTTCCGTCCACACTGGCTCAAGCAGCGAAAGTTTAACTACTATCACCATGTAAATCATTCACATTCTATTAAGTCCTCGTCTCTCTGTTGTCGTAACTCATGGAATCCACAAAGGACTTCCATAACCAATCTACGATCCATTCGCGTGGCTACATGTTTTGCCCAGACTCATTTCATATTCATAACGATCAAGATTCCGTCTTCAGTTCCAGTCTATTCCCTAACCCTTTGTCAGTTCTTCTCCTATCTATCATAGTAATTATCACCATGCATCTTTCCATTACTAATTGAGCAGTCGACAACTTTAGAATAGGTCAAAAAGATTTCGGGTTTGCAGCCGGTCGTCGTAAACGTCATTGCACGATATTTGGGCTGGACAACTGCCAGCCATCTTCAGGTGAGCCCATCAGTCCTTGCCACGGCTTGGATTAGACTTCGTCAAGTCTAATCCAAGCCGTGGCACTCGATCTGTCTCTCTGTTTTCTTTTCGAGTGACAAGTTCTGCAGAAATAGCTGAAGTCCGAAGATTTGACAATTTGCATCTCGATTGCCCAAGGGGGTTCGCAGACATGAAGAAATCTAGAGTTAGCCATCAGATGACTTATTTCAAAGTCTTAGGTAAGGGTGTGTCAAATTTATTTTTTAGGAAAACCTCCCCATTTAATTTTTAAATTGATATGGTTTCTCAGCTTCGAGTCTTATGTCAACTGATAACTGAGTATAATACAGACCCCATTGTGGGTTCCATAATTAATAAAATTATTATTTTGTGTTGGAGATGGATTTTTATGATTTTTTTTTTCCACACTGTCACTAAGGAGTCGTACATGTACTGGACTGCAACATGCAAAAGGCTTTTCCAAATTTTATGAACGATGCTCGGATCATAAATTCTGTGAATTAATTTTTTAAGTTTTATGATGTATGTACAAGAGGTTTGCCGAAATAAGATGAGAGAAGCTGGATGTTTACACTGAAGGTACACATGTACTACCATTATTAATAACAGTCAAAAATAATTGACATCGAATAGCTGTTTAATCCAGCTACGTTATAATCACGTAAATGCAGAAATTGACTCCGAGTGAGCAATCGGCTACGTATTTTTTCTTTTTTTCGTTTGAACGACAGCACTCCTTATATATCTTTTCAGTTCAAAACTAGGTTGATGTGTAGTGTGTACGTGAGACTGACTAAAACCAGAGATTTAATTTCTTACATTTGTAGCAAAATCGTCAATATCACTTCTCTTTTCAGTTTTTTTCTGAGTACAAATTTTCTTTTCTTGCTAAATATAATTTTATGAGATTCCTTGAAGCAACTAATCCCACGGAAGAATGCAGGAAGTTCTTTTCGTCGTGTATCGTTAATAAGCCATAGTCACTCAGGGTAATACAATCGACCCAGGTGAAAAGAAGTTCCAGATTGCTTACTACAAGTTGTGCATAAAAATTACAACAAATATGAATACATAAAGATCTATATCAGACAGTACACAACTGCCGCAAGCACGCTCAATAGCGCCAAGAGGCGAACTGCCAGCCAAGCACTGCAACATAGTAATGCATCACGCCCTGAAATGCAGCCAAACTTCCCAACGAACCATATATTCACCTAAGCTGGCAGCAATGATTGCTAGCAGCAATTATAAATTGCATCATTTGTACAGAACAGCACTGGAGGATATTATAATGAAATGAGAGCAAGGACACACAGTTTGTGAAAATAAACAAACACGTTACTGGTTATTTGTAAAGGACGAAAAAGATACGAACTCAAAACAAAAGCGTGATATTAGCATCATACGCATAAATGGGCGTCTATAGTCCCAGGGTAATGGGGAATGCTGTGAATTGAATTTCTGCAAGATAGTCTGTTCGTTCCCATCACGTTTATCAAAGGTCGGTTATCGCTATGTTTACCTTTCTCATTCTGGTCACGCTATTCCTGCCATCGATCCGTTAATGATGTATTGGTCGATATCTCTGTTGACACAGTGACTTCTTCACTATTTGTAAAACGTCAGAGAGGGCACTGGGTACGCATGGCAGGAGCTGCATTCGGCCTCCGTCCAGCCATCCAACTTTTCATGGGTTCTGTAAGTCTATGAAGAGGAGTAGCGGGGTGGTTGCTTTGACAAGGATATACCTGATTTTCTTCCCCATCATTATCTTAACCGACTTTGTGCGCAGTCTCTAACGACCTCGTCGTTTACAATACGTTCACCCTAATCAATTTTCTTCAATCACTTACCAGTTTTTTCTCATACTTTATTTCTAATTACTACCCCTTTTCTACAATACGTACAAAATTTTTCACTGTCTGTCAACAAATATACCGTGGTTGCAGTTCATTAGACATTTAATACGCCTAGAATGAAAAGTTCGTTCATGTGTCACGAGGCTACAACTCAAGATGACGCCACTTTTTACTGCGAATGTGTCCGTTCTTCGGCGACGGATGACATTAACAGTCTACGCCGAGCGATATATTGGCAAAATCAAAGCCACGGTTTGCACTAGTCTCATCATTTCTCATACACGGCTTTATCTTCGCAAACGCATATCACTTGGTCTTTAACCGTTCCTATGCGGCGTTTCAGAGCAACTCGTGATTTTCTGTTATTTTTGTCTCGCACATCGCAGTAAATAAAATAGCTTTTTCTTTCGATGTTACATATTTGTTGATTTATTTGGAATATGTCGTATTCGAATAGTAGCAAACTAAAATCGTGAAACAGTGTCTGTCTCGTCATTGGCTAATGAAAAGGGGAAACTATAAAGTCACTCACGTTATTCAATAATTTGGAGTCTGTTCCCTAGCAAAGAATCACCAAGATCAATTAAAATTACAGGCCCTGAAAGAATGTGAAATAATTTTAAAAAATCGGGTATTTAGCGATTTACAGATTTCACTTCGAGCATGGTACTTTCACATTCTGTACAACTGCCTTCTTTATATCGTCAACACTGACGAGATCAGCTCATCACTTGACGAAGTTGACAACTTACTGTTATTGGCCTACTCAGCCAAGAACAAAAGAGATCGCACAGGGGAAAAATCATGCAGTCGCAAATTTCTGTACAGTGGTAGTGGAAGGAGGGAAGGTTTAAAGACCACTATTTTAGGTTTCTCTTGAATGAGCCGAAAACCGCGGCTTCTAGAGAAAATATTCCCCAATACAAGATTAAACTACACTAAATTTCCTACAGAAAAGAACCTACAGGGCTATTACAAATGATTGAAGCGATTTCATAAATTCACGTAGAAAAACTCATAAAGTTTTGTTCGGCTGAAGCCGCACATCAGGTTTCTGCCGCCAGAGTGCTCGACAGCGCAGTGAGACAAAATGGCGACAGGAGCCGAGAAAGCGTATGTCGTGCTAGAAATGCACTCACATCAGTCAGTCATAACAGTGCAACGACACTTCAGGACGAAGTTCAACAAAGATCCACCAACTACTAACTCCATTCGGCGATGGTATGCGCAGTTTAAAGCTTCTGGATGCCTCTGTAAGGGGAAATCAACGGGTCGGTCTGCAGTGAGCGAAGAAACGGTTGAACGCGTGCGGGCAAGTTTCACGCGTAGCCCGCGGAAGTTGACGAATAAAGCAAGCAGGGAGCTAAACGTACCACAGGCGACTGTTTGGAAAATCTTACGGAAAAGGCTAAAGCAGAAGCCTTACCGTTTACAATTGCTACAAGCCCTGACACCCGATGACAAAGTCAAACGCTTTGAATTTTCGGCGCGGTTGCAACAGCTCATGGAAGAGGATGCGTTCAGTGCGAAACTTGTTTTCAGTGATGAAAGCAACATTTTTTCTTAATGGTGAAGTGAACAGACACAATGTGCGAATCTGGGCGGTAGAGAATCCTCACGCATTCGCGCAGCAAATTCGCAATTCACCAAAAGTTAACGTGTTTTGTGCAATCTCACGGTTTAAAGTTTACGGCCCCGTTTTCTTCTGCGAAAAAAACGTTTCAGGACACGTGTATCTGGATATGCTGGAAAATTGGCTCATTCCACAACTGGAGACCGACAGCGCCGACTTCATCTTTCAACAGGATGGTGCTCCACCGCACTTCCATCATGATGTTCGGCATTTCTTAAACAGGAGATTGGAAAACCGATGGATCGGTCGTGGTGGAGATCATGATCAGCAATTCATGTCATGGCCTCCACACTCTCCCAACTTAACCCCATGTGATTTCTTTCTGTGGGGTTATGTGAAAGATTCAGTGTTTAAACCTCCTCTACCAAGAAACGTGCCAGAACTGCGAGCTCGCATCAACGATGCTTTCGAACTCATTGATGGGGACATGCTGCGCCGAGTGTGGGAGGAACTTTATTATCGGCTTGATGTCTGCCGAATCACTAAAGGAGCACATATCGAACATTTGTGACTGCTTAAAAAAACTTTTTGAGTTTTTGTATGTGTGTGCAAAGCATTGTGAAAATATCTCAAATAATAAAGTTATTGTAGAGCTGTGAAATCGCTTCAATCATTTGTAATAACCCTGTACTCATTTTTCTCTAGGACTAATAGTTCTCGCGTTGAAGGGAAGGAAAAATAGCCGATTATTAAAAACGCTGTTTGCTGCTAAATGACGTGGGTTAAGAACAAGTATTAAATGTGCATACCACGTATAACCTCCCCCCAAGAACAATGGACCTTGCCGTTGGTGGGGAGGCTTGCGTGCCTCAGCGATACAGATAGCCGTACCGTAGGTGCAACCACAACGGAGGGTATCTGTTGAGAGGCCAGACACACGTGTGGTTCCTGAAGAGGGGCAGCAGCCTTTTCAGTAGTTGCAGGGGCAACCGTCTGGATGATTTACTGATCTGGCCTTGTAACACTAACCAAAACGGCCTTGCTGTGCTGGTACTGCGAACGTCTGAAAGCAAGGGGAAACTACGGCCGTAATTTTTCCCGAGGGCATGCAGCTTTACTGTATGATTAAATGATGATGGCGTCCTCTTGGGTAAAATAGTCCCCCATTCGGATCTCCGGGCGGGGACTACTCAAGAGGACGTCGTTATCGGGAGAAAGAAAACTGGCGTTCTACGGATTGGAGCGTGGAATGTCAGATCCCTTAATCGGGCAGGTAGGTTAGAAAATTTAAAAAGGGAAATGGATAGGTTAAAGTTAGATATAGTGGGAATTAGTGAAGTTTGGTGGCAGGAGGAACAAGATTTCTGGTCAGGTGAATACAGGGTTATAAATACAAAATCAAATAGGGGTAATGCAGGAGTCGGTTTAATAATGAATAAAAAAAAATAGGAGTGCGGGTAAGCTACTACCAACAGCATAGTGAACGCATTATTGTGGCCAAGATAGACATGAAGCCCACGCCTACTGCAGTAGTACAAGTTTATATGCCAGATGACGAAGAAATTGAAGAAATGTATGATGAAATAAAAGAAATTATTCAGATAGTGAAGGGAGACGAAAATTTAATAGTCATGGGTGACTGGAATTCGGTGGTTGGAAAAGGGAGAGAAGGAAACATAGTAGGTGAATATCGACTGGGGCTAAGAAATGAAAGAGGAAGCCGCCTGATAGAATTTTGCACATAGCACAACTTAATCATAGCTATAAGATTCGAGGGGCATGAAAGGAAAGCAGCGGTTGGGAAGGGAGTGAGACAGGGTTGTAGCCTATCCCCGATGTTATTCAATCTGTATATTGAGCAAGCAGTAAAGGAAAGAAAGAACATCGAGTATAGATTTAAGTGTAAGGAAGTCGTTTCTGATAGTATTTGTATGGAGTGTAGCCATGCATGGAAGTGAAACATGGACGATAAATAGTTTGGACAAGAAGAGAATAGAAGCTTTCGAAATGTGGTGCTACAGAAGAATGCTGAAGATTAGGTGGGTAGATCATATAACTAATGAGGAGGTATTGAATAGGATTGGGGAGAAGAGAAGTTTGTGGCACAACTTAACTAGACGAAGGGATCGGTTGGTAGGACATGTTCTGAGACATCGAGGGATCACCAATTTAGTATTGGAGGGCAGCGTGGAGCGTAAAAATCGTAGAGGGAGACCAAGAGGTGAATACACTAAGCAGATTCAGAAGGATGTAGGCTGCAGTAGGTACTGTTAGATGAAGAAGCTTGCACAGGATAGAGTAGCATGGAGAGCTGCATCAAACCAGTCTCAGGACTGAAGACCACAACAACAACAACAACAACAACAACAACAACACGTATAAGTGCAGTAGTGCCGAATTAAGGAATAAATTGTGTTCTGAGGGTGTAAAAGGGCGGAGGGAGCGGGGACAGAGGGTAAAAGTGTGAGGGAAGGTAGGTCGCCCGATTGTGCTCAAATACTCGTACTTTTCTCCTCCGTAGGTCTGTAGACTGAAGAGGGAGAAAGTGATTCCCCACTCTACCTATCTCAATACGTCACAAGACGTAATTACAGGGTGTTTCACAAAGTTAAATCGGCCCTCTGCGGCGTGTCTTACGACGTGGTGTACGGTGGTCATGCAAGTCGAATTGTCGCTCTCGGCGTTCCAGAGACTTGCCGGTACAAACATGGTTACAGACTCTTTACATTTTACAATGTTGGCCATAGACAGGCTTAACTGTGAAATATGTAAATGTCAATAGTATTTCTTCATACCTGTGGTATAATATGTCTGCTACTTTTCACAGGCTGTGCAGTGTACAAGGTTTTTTATGGATGGTTGCGACTGTGTACGTACGTAGTCGGTGATGTAGCTTTCTGTGCAAAATATTTAACTTCCACAAAAATAAGGCACTGAGTTAGATTAATGTAATTTTTAATTTATGGAGACAGTTTCAGCTTTTCAGTGAAATGTACCCCTAAAGAACTTTCACGCTCGAGTTTGTAACCCAAACGATATGTCACCTTAACTGATTACGCCTCAGTTACATCGCGAACAACTTAATCCACAGCAATATATTAATCAGTTTTAAATGATGAAAAGAAGGTAAGTCTATTCAGTAAACAATTAAAGGAATAATGCTATTTTAATTTTGGCGTACTCCCTGAGATATCTTACGTACCTTCAGAGGTTGGGGAGTACTCACATGGAGTATGCGTGCGGCGGTTGTATACGACGACTTTAGTTTTAAATTGGAAGTACAACAGACTGGCTTCACTTACAAGACCGAAAGATCCACTCAGTCAACTAAAACACTAAAGAGTGGTTTCAGCTGAAAGAACGAATACATGCTTCAACCAACAGAAAAACTGCAGACTGATTTCACTTGAAGAGAAAGAATGAAGAATTCATTCAATGTTTTATACTAGATCCACTACTGTTTCTTGTGTATATTAATGACCTGTCATCTGTTACATTACCAGATGCCAAGTTTGTCTTATTTGCAGATGATACAAACATTGCAATAAATAGTAAATCAAATATAAATTTAGAAAGGGCAGCTAATCAAATTTTTACTGACATTAATAAGTGGTTCATAGCCAATTCACTGTCATTAAACTTTGAAAAGACCCACTATATGCAGTTCAGAACTTACAAGAGATTTCCTTCTGGTGTGTGTATAAAATATGATGACATGGAAATAGGAGAAGTTGAGAGTGTAAAATTCTTGGGATTACAACTTGATAATAAGTTAATAAATTCAGTTGGGAGCAACATACTAACGAACTGCTAAAGCGCCTAAACAAGTCTGTGTTTGCAATGCGAATGATGTCAGACATAGGAGATATAAATATAAAAAAATGGCATACTTTGCTTATTTTCTCTCTATTACGTCATATGGTATCATATTTTGGGGTAACTCCACAGACAGAGAAAAAAGTTTTAGAGTAGAGAAGCGTATAATAAGAGTAATGAGTAGTGTAAATCCAAGAACATCATGTCGAAACCTATTCAAATAATTGGGCATATTAACCACGGCTTCTCAGTATATTTATTCCTTAATGAAGTTTGTTGTAAATAATACATCTCTTTTCCAACTAACTGCTTAGTACACAGTATCAATACTAGGAATAAGAACAATATACATAAAGATTTAAAATCACGTACTCTTGCCCAGAAAGGAGTCCAGTATTCAGCAATGCATATTTTCAATAAGTTACCAGCAACCATTAAGAGTTTAGTTTCAGACAAGGCACAATTTAAACATAATTTAAAAGAATTTTTGGTGGCCAACTCCTTCTATTCCATCCATGAGTTTCTCAACAAGTGCAGTAGACTATTTTAATGAAAATTTATTATACTTTAATTTTTGACAATACTTGGTTGTAACACCTACTGTGTGATTGATGGATGTATGGAAAGCAGATGTAAGTCTTAAGTCTGTAAATAGTGGAAGTTTAATTTTAAATTTTGTACATAATCTGACAGTTCTTAAATGAGGATCACTGAAA
Organism: Schistocerca nitens; assembly: GCF_023898315.1. Classification (NCBI taxonomy): domain Eukaryota; kingdom Metazoa; phylum Arthropoda; class Insecta; order Orthoptera; family Acrididae; genus Schistocerca; species Schistocerca nitens. Next base: position 554,128,214 of record NC_064615.1, on the reverse strand, counting down.
TGAATAATTTACTTTAATTTTTGACAATACTTGGTTGTAATAGACAAGAAACTAGCAAATGTCTGAATGATGGATTTAATGAAAGCAGATGTAAGTATTAAACCTGTAAATATTAGAAGTTTAAATTTAATTCATGTACATAATTTTACTGTTTATTGACTGAGGATCATTAAAATAAATGAAACTCAAGTTTTTCTAATTACATTTTTGTAATGTGTTTATCTGACATGTTCCACACCCATGATGATTCCCTCTTTTATGGGTCTATGGAATGAATAATTAATCTAATCTAATCTAATCTAATCTGTAAAACTACAGCTGACCGTGTCGATTATTTTCGTTCGGTTTTTCCCGTAGACTGGTCTAACTCAAAAGAATGAATAAATAATTCTCTCGTTCCGCAAAACTGCATCCGTATGAGTCGATTGTTTTGCAGCAACCGACTAAGTCAACTGTGAGGTTGTTCCCGTCACTATCTGTAACCAGTTGTGTGGACTACAGCGCTGTTCGTTCTCCAGTCACAGCCGCCCAGGCATACCGGCAAACGCGCACAGGACGTTACACAATATCTGTGTAGATCTCCCAAAGGTCGACCAGCTAGTTAGCCGGAAATAAGTGGCAGCACGCGAAGTGTGTGCTGCGCCAAGTTCCAAATAGAAGGGCTCGCACTCTGTTGCGCCAGGCGTCACTACGGAGGAACACGCAGTCAGCACCGACGCACGAACCACAAACCGAAATTCCATCAGGTCTGGGAGCGCGTGATGACTCCGGCACCGCCAACGTGCATCCACAGGCTTGCGCATACTGATGGGCGTACTCTGTCACTAACACAATACATTGTGTCTACATACAAAACCTACAAATACATGACGAGCATGATCTTGTTAGGGAGGATGCAGCATGATATCTTAGAGAGTCGTCAACTCATGTAGAAGGAACATCACTTGTGGTCCCAGGGTAGTGTGTTGGGACCCTTGCCATTCATGTTGTACATTAAGGACCTGGCAGACAATATTAACGGCAACATCAGACGTTTCACAGTTGAAACAGTTATTTATAGTGAACTCTAACTGCTGACCGAGTTACATCCAAGAATAAAACAAGACTGGGGCCTGTTCATGGTTTGGTCAGTCATATCATGGTATTCCAGGAGGCCCATGGGTGCTCTGCAAGGTCGCATTACTGCCAAAGATTGTTTTACCATGTGCGCTGATCAGGTCCATCCTATGGGACAATGATTGTTCCCCAACGGTGATGCTGTGTTTCAAGCCGAGAGGGCCCCTGTTCACACAGCTCGCATCGTGCAGAACTAGTTTTGTGAGCACAAGAACGAATTGTCGCATCTTCCTTCCCCTGGCTCAATATTATTGAGTCTCTGTGGTCTACTTTAGAGATAAGAGTGTGTGACTGCTATCCACCTCCATCATCCTTACCTGATCTTACTACTAATTTGCAGGAAGAATTATGTAAGATTTCTTTGAAGGTCATGCAGGACCTGTACTTTTCCAGTCCAAGAGAGGACTGGAAGCTGTTTTGAATGCCAACGGTCTTCGTACACAATATTAGATACGGTAATGTGTTCTGTCTGTGGCATTTCCTTATTTTTTTGTCCACCCCTGCATATGAAATGCAATGATCACATAGGCTCACTTGCAAATAAACCAGGTGGTCGATTTCGGTTCACTGATAGCATGTTTGGAAAATGCTGTCAGTCTAAAAAGAAAAAAAGAAAAAAACTCTTGCGATACATGGTAAATTGGGTTAGATGTACTTTTTGTTCCAATAGACCCATAGTTTGAAGAGCTTGTGGGACGCAGAACACGTCAGAAAAACAAGAATACACAATAAATATGAGGGTTGGATCTTTAATAGTGGCAACTATTTATTTACAGCTCGTACAAAATAGATACGTGTTTCAAATTTTTACTGACTTTCAAAGTAGTCACCAGCATTGTGTATAACCCGCAGCCAGCGATGTGGACGTCGTAAGATACTCTTAGCAGTGCCAGTTGTGTTGACAGTTCGAGTTGCGCGGTCTATTGGCCGACGAATTTGTAGCAGTTGCGAAGCGAATGCCGTGAAGTGTTTTCTTCAGTTTAGAAATCGAGTTGAACTTACGAGGGCTCAAGTCAGGGGAGTGCAGTAGATGGTATAGCACTTAGCAGCACCATCAGTCAAACAAATCAGTAACAGCTTGCGCTGTACGTGCTTGAGCATTGTCCTGTAAAATGATGGTCATGTCCTGCAGAAAGTGTCATCACTTCTGTCTCTAAGCTGGTCGTAGGTTGTGTTCCAAAAATGAACAGCATAAAGACAGAAGTGATGACACATTCTGCAGGGCCTGACTATCATTTTGCAGGACAATGCTCAAGCACGTACAGTGCAAGCTGTTACTGGTTTGTTTGACTGATGGGGCTGCTAAGTGCTATACCATCTACTGCACTCCCCTGACTTGAGCCCTCGTAAGTTCAACTCGATTTCTAAACTGAAGGAAACACTTCACGGCATTCGCTTCAGAACTGCTACAAATTCGTCGGCCAATAGACGGCGCCGCTCGAACTGTCAACACAGCTGGCACTGCTAAAAATATCCTACGACTTCCACATCGCTGGCAACGGATTATACACAATGCTGGTGACTACTCTGAAGGCCATTAAAACTATGAAACACGTATCTATTTTGTACGAGCTGTAAATAAACATGAAGTTGCCACGATTAAAGTTCCAACCCTCGTATTTACAAAGAAAAAAAGATATTTTATTCTATCTTCCACTGAACCCAAGTGAAATGGTCCTCAAGGATGTAAAATAAGCCAAAAAATCTTCAATTTATTTTCACGTGAAAGGTGATAAATAAATTATCACAAAGAATGTAAATATCCAATACATTGTGGCATGTATGACAGTTATTAGGCTATTGTAACGATGCATCATCAGATAGAAAAATCATTATATACTACTTATTTTGCGATTTCATTACTGCACTGAATTTGTATAAATGAAATTGTACTAACGTACACTACTGGCCATTAAAATTGCTACACCAAGAAGAAATGCAGATGATAAACGGGTATTCATTGGACAGACATATTATACTAGAACTGTGATTACATTTTCACGCAATTTGGGTACATAGATCCTGAGAAATCAGTACCCAGAACAACCACCTCTGGCCGTAATAACTCCCTTGATACGCCTGGGCATTGAGTCAAACAGAGCTTGGATGGCGTGCACAGGTACAGCTGTCCATGCAGCTTCAACACGATACCACAGTCAACAAGAGTAGTGACTGGTGTATTGTGACGAGCCACTTGCTCGGCCACCATTGACCAGACGTTTTCAATTGGTGAGAGATCTAGAGAATGTGCTGGTCAGGGCAGCAGTCGAACATTTTCTGTATCCAGAAAGGTCCGTACAGGACCTGCAACATGCGGTCGTGCATTATCCTGCTGAAATGTAGGGTTTCGCAGGGATCGTATGAAGGGTAGAGCCACGGGTCGTAACACATCTGAAATGTAATGTCCACTGTTCAAAGTGCCGTCAGTGCGAACAAGAGGTGACCGAGACGTGTAACCAATGGCACCCCATACCATCACACCGGGTGATACGCCAGTATGGCGATGACAAATACACGCTTGTAATATGTGTTCACCGCGATGTCGCCAAACACGGATGCGACCATCATGATGCTGTAAACACAAACTGGATTCATCCGAAAAAATGACGTTTTTGCCACTCGTGCACCCAGGTTCGCCGTTGAGTACACCATCGCAGGCGCTCCTGTCTGTGATGCAGCGTCAAGGGTAACCGCAGCCATGGTCTCCGAGCTGATAGTCCATGCTGCTGCAAACGTCGTCGAATTGTTCGTGCCGGTCGGGGTGGCCGAGCGGTTCTAGGCACTACAGTCTGGAACCGCGCGACCACTACGGTCGCAGGTTCGAATCCTGCCTCGGGCATGGATGTGTGTGATGTCCTTAGGTTAGTTAGGTTTAAGTAATTCTAAGTTCTAGGGGACTGATGACCTCAGAAGTTAAGTCCCATAGTGCTCAGAGCCATTTTTTTTAATTGTTCGTGCAGATGGTTGTTGTCTTGCAAATGTCCCCATCGACTGCTAATGATACGGGGCCGTTGGGATCCAGCACGGCGTTCCGTATTACCCTCCTGAAACCACCGATTCCACATTCTGCTATCAGTCATTGGATCTCGACCAACGCGAGCAACAATGTCGCGATACGATAAACCGCAATCGCGATAGGCTACAATCCGACCTTTATCAAAGTCGGAAACGTGATGGCACGCATTTCTCCTCCTTACACGAGGCATCATAACAACGTTTCACCAGGCAACGCCGGTCAACTGCTGTTAGTGTATGAGAAATCGCTTGGAAACTTTTCTCATGTCAGCACGTTGTAGGTGTCGCCACCGACGCCAACCTTCTTTGAATGCTCTGAAAAGCTAATCATTTGCATATCACAGCATCTTCTACGTGTCGGTTAAATTTCGCGTCTGTAGCACGTCATCTTCGAGGTGTAGCAATTTTAATGGCCAGTAGTGTAGCATTACTTGATATTATTAGTAAAAGACACACACCATATATATAAAATCAGCTGGTTCTACGAAGACGTTAATAAATGGAGTAAGAGGAGTTAGCCACGAATAAATCCTTTAAGCTCCTCTTAAGCTGACATTTATCAGTTGTTAATTTTTTTATGGGTGCTGACAAGTTATTGAAAATGTGTTTTACTGCATAACAGACCCCTTTCTGGACCAAAGTATGTGACTTTAAATCTTTGTGAATATTATTCTTATTTGTAGGAGTCTCTTAATTCCATCAATTGTGCTGCTGGTTTGAAAAGAGATATACACTGACGGGAAAACAATCCTAACACCAAGGAAGAGTCGTACGAGATGGATGAAAGTTGGTAGGTGTGTTTCTGCACCTGAAAAATGGCATATTCAAATTTCGCGCAAGACGCATAAGAGTGGCGCTATTAGCGCCACTATAACGATGCAAATCAGGTTTGCTTTAAATATGCGCTGTAATGAGCGTGAGGGTTGTGATGAGTTGTTGATAGTCAAAAATGTCTTTAAGACAGCACAGACTTCATTATCAACAGCTCACCGTGTTTCCACAAGGTCGTGTAAAAGGGCAACGAGAAGCTGGATGTTGCTCCCGCGATATTGAAAAGAGACTTGGCAGGAATGTAGTCACTGTATATGATTGCTGACAGCAGCGGCCACGGGAGTGTACGGTGGCAAGAAGAATGGGCTCTGAATGGCCACGTGACACTATCGAGAGAGAAGACCGTCGTGTTCGACACATTGTTGTGGTGCATCAGACTGTGTCTGCAGCAGTAATTTGAGCAGCTCTTGGCACCGCAGTGACACAACGCGCTGTTACAAATCGGTTACCTCAAGGACAGCTCCGAACCAGATACAGAGTAGCGTGCATTCTGCTGACCCCAAACCACATCCGTTTGCCACTTCAATGGTGTAAAGTGAGAGCTTGTTGGAGAGCAGAGTGTGTTGTGTTTTTTGATGAGGCAGAAGCCTCCGTGCCACGATGGCTGTGTATTGGTTACAAGGAGGTGTGCGCCTGCAACCAACCTATCTGCGTGCTAGACACACTGGGCCTACACCTGGAGTTCTGGCCTGGGGTGCCATTTTGTATGACAGCAATGATTATCCGACGCAACCCGACTGCAAATCTCTACGTCAATCTGATGATTCGACCTGTTGTGCTGCCATTTCAGGAGGTGTTTTCCAACAACGCTCGCCCGTATACCGCTATTGTAGCCCAACAGACTCTACAGTGTGTCGACATGTTGCCTTGGCCCGCTCGATCACCAGATCTGTCTCAAATCGAGGCCGTATGGGACATCATCAGACAACTCTAGCGTCATCCACAACCAGCACTATCGGTCCCATTATTGACCGACCAAGTACAACTGGCATGGAACTGCATCCCACAAAGTGACATCCGGCACCTGTACAACACAATGCATGCACATTTGCACGCTTGCATTTAACATTGTGGCGGTTACAATCACGTACAACTGCTCACTCGACGAAAAATCCGTGCCCAAAGACCGGAAAGTTGTACAGGTCACACCAATATTCAAGAAAGGTATCAGGAGTAAAATCCACTGAATTAATGGCCCATGTCATTAACTTCGATGTGCAGCAGGATTTTGGAACATACATATATTGTGTTCGAGCATTATGGCTTATCACGAAGAGAACCGTCTACTGACACACAGTCAACATGGATTTAGAAAACATCGTTCTTGTGAAACATTAGCTCTTTACACACACGAAGTGCTGAGTGCTATTGACAAGGTTTAGATTTCCAAAAGGCTTTCGATACTGTACTACACAAGCGGCTTGTATTGAATTTACGTGCATATGGAATATCGTCTCAGTTATGTGACTAGATCCGTGATTTCATGTCAGAGGTCGCAGTTCGTAGTAACCGACGGAAAGTCATCGAGTTAAACAGAAGTGATCTCTGCGTTCCCCAAGATAGCGTTATTGGCTCTTTGCTGTTCCTTATTGAATCGCTTCATGCAGAAAGGGCTTCAGTCACAAAATTGTTAAAATGAGATTATGATAGAAATCGTATCTTTGTGGCTGTTCCCACCATTCTGAGCAAAAATATATTCTGTCCAGTGCTTGGAAATACACAAACTGAAGCTTCTTGTTTTGAGTTATACGAGGTGTGGCTAGAAAAAAACCGGACTAGTACTGGTGAAACAATAAAACGAATGCAATAAGGCTGAAAGTCGCGTGGCCTGTCACGTGACTCTCGCTCCGCCTACTGCTCGAGTTTCATCTGCCTCCTGCACTCAGTCTGCCCGTGGCGTCTGTTTTAAGTAGTTGACGTTTTGTCTGTGCGTCGGAAAATGTTGAGTGTACAGAAAGAACAGCGTGTTAACATCAAATTTTGTTTCAAACTAGGAAAATCTGTAAGTGAAACGTTTGTAATGTTACAACAAGTGTACGGCGATGATTGTTTATCGCGAACACAAGTGTTTGAGTGGTTTAAACGATTTAAAGATGGCCGCGAAGACACCAGTGATGACACTCGCACTGGCAGACCATTGTCACCAAAAACTGATGCAAACATTGAAAAAATCGGTAAACTTGTTCGACAAGATCGCCGTTTAACAATCAGAGCTGTGTCTGAGTTAACAGGAGTTGACAAGGAAAGTGTTAGGCAGATTGGCTCAAATGGCTCCGAGCACTATGGGACTCAACTGCTGAGGTCATTAGTCCCCTAGAACTTAGAACTAGTTAAACCTAACTAACCTAAGGACATCACAAACATCCATGCCCGAGGCAGGATTCGAACCTGCGACCGTAGCGGGCTTGCGGTTCCAGACTGCAGCGCCTTTAACCGCACGGCCACTTCGGCCGGCATTAGGCAGATTCTTCATGAAAGTTTCAACATGAACAAAGTGTGTTCAAAAATGGTTCGAAAGTGTCTCACAATTGAACAGAAGGAACGCCGAAGAATGATTTGTTCTAACATCCTGGAAAACATTGAAAGTGATCCCACCTTCTTACAAAATGTTATTACTTGCGATGAATCGTGGTTTTTTACTTACGATCCCGAAACTAAACGCCAATCGATGCATTGGAAAACTCCTGGTTCTCCACGACAAAAAAAGCACGAATGTCAAAATCGAAATTCAAGGCAATGATGATTGTTTTTTTTGACATCAAAGGGATTGTGCACATTGATTGGGTACCAGAGGGACAAACAGTGAATCAGCATTACTACATTAGCGTCCTGGCTACCCTACGTGAGCGAGTACGGAGAAAAGGGAACGATTTGTGGAGAAAAAGTCATGGATCCTTCACCAAGACAATGCCCCAGCTCACAGTGCGTTGTCAGTGAAGACGTTTTTGGCAAAACACAACATTCCCATCTTAGATCATCCACCCTACTCACCTGATTTGGCCCCCTGTGACTTTTTTCTTTTCCCTAAAGTCAAGTCAGCTTTGAAAGGAACTAGATTTGAGACTGTTGAAGCAGTAAAAGAAAAAGCGACGGAAGTAATGTATGGACTTACCGAAAATGATCAGCAGCATTGCTATGAACAGTGGAAAATTCGTATGGAGCGGTGTAGAGACCGAGGAGGAGAGTACATTGAAGGAGATAACATGAAATTGTAAATAATTGTAAGTAAATGTTTTTTCCAGCATCAGTCCGGTTTTTTTTCTAGCCGCACCTCGTATGCAGAAAGGGATTCAGTTCAGGACTGAAGCCCTTCTTGGTAAGCAACTGCATTTCAGCCACGAAGTTGGACACTTCACATGGAAATATTAAATTCAATGTGAAGGGCATGTTGGCTAACCTGCACAACTTATTCAGTGGAGGGAAACAGCTGAAACTGTCCGTTGTTAACCTACACATTCGTTTATCGACAATATTTCTAGTTCTATTTCCTAAAGCGATGGAAGGCGCCACTGTATCGCGATAAGAAGAAAGTAGACAAGGGAAGAAAAGGAATCATTCAACGTGGAAGAGGAATATTTCAAAAACAGCAAAGCTAAAAGGCAAAGAATATATTAACTATAACGGACGACGCATACCAGCTAAACTTAGAAGATGTGACTGCAGGTAATTTTTAATTATATTAGATGTTACTGACAGTTTTTTGAACACTGCAACTAGTGTTTGGGCTAAACTTTATTATGGATCGTCCATGACGCTGCTCTTGTTCACCGTGCACATTTTGGCATCGCCTCTGCTAGTATGGCAGTCAATTGAGACTATGTTTCTATTTAGGATTCCTTTATGTTTTCACGTGCAAGAGGTTCAAGTGCGCTTTCAAGACATCAGAGCAGATGAAAAGGAATCTATTTTAGTACGGCTTCATAACTTGCCTTCTAAGGCATATGTTTCTATTGTTTATATTCAGTCACTTATGGACATACATAACGTCCAGCGACGGCGACCTAGAAAAGACGATTCAATTCGACAAGTCGACAAAGTATTTACCTACCATGTAATTGTGGGTAACACTAAAAGGAGGTATGTTACGAAGCATTTCTGGCTCTTCTAGCCGTGATGACTGGGTGTTGTGTCGTGTCCTTAGGTTAGTTAGGTTTAAGTAGTTCTAAGTTCTAGGGGATTGATGACCATAGATGTTAAGTCCCATACTCAGAGCGATTTGAACCATTTATGGCTCTTCTAGCTCTAAGTGACAAGAGAGCGAAACGACTGAGAAAGCTGTCTATATCAGATCAGAGTCCACATGATAAAAGAGGGAAAACTCCCAGTGTAAACGCTTTGTCAGCCGAAGTCAGACAACTCATGAGAGAACACATTAATAGCTACCCAGTAAGAGAAAGCCACTACAGTGGGACAACAACTAAGTATTTAGACGCAAGACTCAATATTAAGTTGATATATAAAATGTTCAAGCAGAAACATACTGACGTTAAATATAGTTACCAGACTTGTGCTTTGTTTTTCAATGAAAACTACTCCCTGTCATTTGGGCGACCTCAGGTAGATGCATGATGCTTGCGTGAAGAATTAAGATTCTTAATCCCCATATTAATGATGCGGCAAAACGGTGTACAATGGCTGAGTTGATGGTGCACAAGAGATGGGCTACAAAATTCTATAATAAACTTGAAGCGGAAACTAAATGAAAGATAAACATCATGTATTATCTCCTTCAATAGATTTTATGCAGAACATTCAGTTACCAGCGATCCCTGTCCAGGAAACTTTTTACATGCGCCAACTGACTACTACTGTGTTTTGCATTCATGATATCGAGTAAAATAAAGCTAAAATATACATTTATCACGAGGAAATTGACAGGAAAGGATGTAATGAGATATGTTCTTTCTTGTATAATTACCTGCAGGACATTCCTGCTGAAACTACAGAGCTACATTTGTATACCGATAACTGTGCAGGGCAGAACAAGAACCATACTTTAGTCAGGCTGCTTCTATTTTTAACAGACACTGGCCGATTTAAACAAATCGAGCAATTCTTTCCAGTCAGAGGTCATTCTTTTCTGCCCTGTGACAGGGATTTTGCTATAATCAAACGCACCCTTCGAAGGCATGATCGACTATACTGTGTGCATAAAATAACCAAACTGATCATAGAAAGTAGAACATCTGTGAAATCTGAAGTATGTGAAGTGAAAACAGAGGATATCAAGGACTGGTGGCCAATTCTTTATAAAAGAAACTACATATCAGAAGAAACTATACCGAAGTCAGTGCCACGAGACCAGAAAGTATATTTCGGAATCAGTACAATGATGCACTTTTCATAAAGTAGCCAACTCTGTGGATGTATAATAACACCCCAGTGTATTGATAGTTTTGTGAAACACGCATTCCATCTGTCTCAACTTGGCCATATGTCACATTCTACTTTTCCACCCAACTGTGCATATCCCATGGGGAAAGTTCCAATAAAAGCAGCAAAAATAAAGGACAATACTAGATTACTACCTTATATATCGAATGAGCATGAAGAATTCTACCACGAACTGACACATTGGCCCACAAGTGACGTTGTAAACAGTGAAGATCAAGATGACTAAAGAAACTCAAAATGATGTATTGAATTGTTTTTCTTCTCAGTTATTTTCTCAATAAATATTGATTGAAAACCAGTTGTTTTGCTTTATCTAATGCTCATGATCCTTTCACATTCCTAAACTATAAGCATATCCTCAAAGTCACAAAGGAATCATTATATTTTCCTCAAGAAACTACAAAAAGCGTGAAAATCTATTTTGGTCCATGCAAAAAGGACCTCGGTCCATCACCAAAAAACATTTTTTTCCTAAATTGAAACACTTTAAATGCCTGTAAACTCTGTAAGAACCTTGATACTCGGTCGATAAACAACATATATTTTTTCTCGTAGCTTTGATCTTATACTGTAGTGTCTAGATTGTTTTTTATTTAGTTTTCTCAAAACTAGGTATAATGGACTGAGGCCCCTTCTGCATGGAGCGATTCATATATATAAACGATTTAGGAAACAATCTGAGCAGCCCTCTTAGGTTGTTTGCAGAAGATGCTGTCGTTTATCGTCTAGTAAACTCATCAAGAGATCAAAACGAATTAGAAAAGATATTTGTATGGTGCAAAAATTGAAAATTGTCCCAAAATAATGAAAAGTGCGAGGTCATCCAGATGAGTGCTAAAAGGAATCCGTTAAACTTCAGTTGCACGATAAATCAGTCTAATCTAAAGGCCGTAAATTCAACTAAATACCTAGGAATTACTGTTATGAAAAATTTAAATTGGAAAGGACACACAGAAAATGTTGTGGGGAAGGCAATCCGAAGACTGCGTTTTATTGGCAGAACACTTACAAAATGTAACAGGCCTATTAAAGAGACTGCCTACACTACGCTTGTCCGTCCTCTATTGGAGTACTGCTGCGCGGTCTGGGATCCTTACCAGGTAGGATTAACGGAGTACATCGAGAAAGTTCAACGAAAAGCAGCACGTTTTGTATTATCGCGAAATAAGGGAGAGACTGTCAGGGGCATGATACAACAGTTGGGATGGAAACCATGAAAACAAAGGCGTTTTTTGTTGCGGTGGAATCTTCTCACGAAATTTCTATCACCAACTTTGTCATCTGAATGCGAAAATATTTTGCTGACGTCGACCTACGTAGGGAGAAACGATCATCACAATAAAATATGGGAAATTAGAGCTCGCACAGAAAGATATAGGTGTTCGTTTTTTCCGTGCGCTGTTCGGGAGTGGAATAATAGAGAACTATTGTGGAGGTGGTTCGATGAACCCTCTACCAGGCACTTAAGTGAGATTTGCCGAGTATCCATGAGGATGTAGATGTAGACACCGGTTATTAATGTACCAGCAGTTCACATTTACAATGGCTTATCTCGCGCTTACATTAACCTGTAATCTTGCAATTTTAATCACTTACATATGTTACCTAGGCAAATGTAATCCAGAAATTTCATTACTCTACATTAATTATTTCTTGGTGATGGGAATTTTTTTTACATCAGTGTACTTTTAATGACAAAATTCATTGCGGAATAAATATACTGGGAGTATTATCAAATTTTGTCACACGTAAGACTGACAGAGGATACTGAACGTATACAAAGAAGAGCTGCACGAATGGCCACAGGTTTATTTGACCCAGGCGCGAGCGTCACGGTGATCCTGAAATAAGTGGCAGACGCTTGAAAAGAGGCGCAGATTATTTCGTGGAAGACTGCTTACAAAGTTTCAACAGTCAGCTTCAAGTGTGGAATATAGGGATATTCTACATACTGCAACCTCCTGCGTGTCGCTGTTGTAGGAATCGCGAAAACAAGATTAGATTGGCTACTTCTTCCCACGCAGCAGACGTGAATGGAACGGTAAGAAGCTGTAATAACTGGTGCAATGGAGTGTACGTTCTGCTATGCACTTCACAGTGGTTTACAGTCAAGCCATTATACATACTAGGTACTGTAAACGACAATTGTTTGTTACTTAGACAGCCATGTCCAAGATTAGTGCTCCTGCACTTCAGATACGACGTTTTAAAGTAGGAGTTTCGATAAGATAGTGTTGTTGCCAAGTACGGACAAACCAGTCAACAAACAATAGTTTTTGTATTCTAGCAATGCCTGTTCTACATCGACAATTTTCTTCTGGTATACTTTAGATCTGACCAAAATGACATAAAATGCCTGTTATAATGGGCTCGCTTTCGGTGGGAGGTTAAACCACAAGGACTCGTTAAACGTACCGAGAGTGGCGGCACGAAGTTACGGTAGTGTGAAAAACACCGAGAACATAGTACATATACTCTACATTCAAAAATTGTTACTGGCGTAGCTCTTAGTTTGTTTATTTATCCACAGAAAATTTTACAATGATGTCTCACAATCTTATCAGGTTAATACGACAATGAAACATAATTAAAAATTAACAAACATGCAGGCATATAATTATTTACAGATGTTGTTGATACTAAAACTAATGTTATACTATTTATGCACATATCACACACATGCCTTATGCTAACATCAGGATCATGATGACTTTCCCACTTATCCATTGTACAAGCATACTTTGTGCTTCCCACTTGTCTGTCAAATACTGAAGCACGATCCCTCTATAATAAAATTATGGATTCAAGAATGCGATAGGAGGTTAGCATTTTGCATCATAGATTTTGGCTATACAATTTTCCAACGACATGCGTCATACTCTTACAGTATATTGTGGAAAGACGTGTGTGGCATATTTTGACCGGGAGTCTGTTTGTGGGAGTTCGGCCGCATGGTGCAAATCTTTTTATTTGACGCCACTTCGGCGATTTGAGTGTCGATTATGATGAAATGAGGAGGATTACACAACATCCAGTCCCCGAGCGGAGAAAATCTACCCAGCCGAAAATCGAACCCGGGCGTCTCTCATTGCATTCGGCGACGCTGACCATGCACATAAGGAGGCGGATTGTGGAAACGTATGGTTTATTTTTAATTTTTCCTAACATTGTCATCGAAGCCTGCATTGTAGTATTAAAATAATGTTTTACTGCAGTGTATGTGTTACTGTAAAAGTAAGATGAGTGGTAAATCCTAGAATTAACTGGTGAAACCTAAGACGGCGTTGTAAAAGTCAGGAATTTCTTATTATATGCATCGATTTCGAACTTTTACCAAGAGACGTTGGTAAATCTTAGGATGTAGCCAAACCAACAGGTATTCATTTTAAAAAATCAGCTTAGCAGTTTATTGAAGTAGTTCGTATTTATTGTAAATTTGTGTATTTTAAAATTCTTGCAACCCAATGCGATTACAATGAGCAATATTCCATATTAATGAAAAGTGTTGTAAGAAATGTTACCTTGTGAACCTTAATTCTTGTTGCAACCAGGCTGTCTATTGTGACATTGCTAATTACATAATATGGAAGACGACTTACACAAGCACTTTTTAGCTGAACACTTTTTTTAAGAAATTGTATTTTTTGAACTATTATCCTCCAACAATTGGCAACCATTTCTCGTAGACTAATTTCTTCTCTTGCTACTTCTTCAACGTTGATAAAATTTTCATTGCACAATGCAAATTGGTTCCTAGTGAACAATGACTTCAGTTTACCAGCTTTGGTACCAAGGTCATAAAATTCGTCATCCTGAATATTTATCACTACTGCTATTATAGATTTTGCATCAATTTTTTTCCCCTGTGTACATCCGGTGCTTTAATTCTCCGGTTCTGTCCAACTGAAGGTTTTGGAATTTTGTTACATGAGGCTGCTTTCATTTTCTTTGCCAGCAATTGAAGCCCTTCTTTGGCAGCTTCTCGGGTCCGTTTCACTTTATTAATACTGCTGGAAGCTGTCAGCGTCTCCTCACAACCATCAGCTGGTGCCGGTGTCTCGTTGTTAACTGTCGTCAAATGCTGTCTCTCTGGTGCTTCCTCACATGCTGCAGCCGCACTTTCTACCTCCGTTCCTTCTGTTCCAGTACTTGAATCACTGGCATCAATTCCTCGGCCGTCATTTTCTGTTTCTTGTGAGTCAGTGGAAGCGGTATTTAACATTGTTTCCAAGTCTTCTTGGTATACAAGTATGAACTTCGACTTATTGTCTGGGTTTGCCTGCATGTCGATTAAGTCAACTTGGCATCGTGAATTCATTTCACTGAGTATGAGAGGTTTCACTACAGCACCCCTTTTCAGTATATTTTTGCTTTTTCTGACATGGTTCACGTAATCTCAAACAGGTATATATATATATATATATATATATATATATATATATATATATATATATATAAAATTCCCGGCAATCAGTTGCAACAATTATGCATATAATACGTTGTTGAAAGTCGTTTGTCGTGGAAAAACTGGCGACTTCGAACATGATTATGTTTTCTGCAAACAAAGTTGTATTTCACAAATTAATTGTCTTCATAATGTTTACACGTGTAGTTAACGGAAGACGTAGAAACGATATTCCGAAACGAATACGTATAGTGTTAAGTCAAACGTTCGAATTAGAGACCCCATGATATATATATATATATATATATATATATATATATATATATATATATATATGAATTACAAAAAACAAATACTAAAAAAAAATTGCATGGCGCGAGATTCGATCCGGCGACCTTCGACTTACGAACCCAAGCACTTACCGCTGCGCCACGACGCTATAGGAAGATGTACATCGTAGAGAGTATTTCACCGCAACGGTTTCTATTAACTGTCGATTTTCTCGACAACGGCTGAGAAGTGCATCTTGGTGCTTTGCCACGTTAAACCTCTGGCCATGAGCTTTTATTATGCGCAGTATGAATCGAATCTGAATTTCACAATTGGCGGCCTCCCCTTGTTAGATCCAGTTCCACAATCATCCGTGTTCGGCCCCCTTGGCCTATAGCAATGTGGATCTCATGCAGTACGTTAAACAGTTCATCAAAACGAACGTAATAGCGAATTTCTTCTTTTCCGGCACACACTGGTGCTATGAGTTTCTCTTCACCTCCCATGTTGAAAGCATCATATCGCTTCAAACGTCTGTAGTGAACAGATTTTTTTATTGGAAATGATTTTTGCATTTTTCACTTCACTTAACAGAATATTATATTGTTGTCCTTCTTATTCACTGATTCACTTAAAAATTCGTAAAATCTGTTACGCATACTCATTCTGATGCAAAACTGCAGAAGAAACACCACTAAAACGAATCACAGAGATGACCATACTCACGAAGCACGACACTGACTAAAACTACGCTAAGGTGAGAAGACTGAGAACTGGATCTTCGATCCACTATTTACCAGTTTGCATTGGCAAATCCTAAGATTTACCAATGTCTCTTCGTAAAAGTTCGAAATCTATGCACATAATAAGAAATTTCGGATTCTTACCACACCGCGATGGCGAATATTAGGTTTCACCGACTAATTCTAGGATTTACCAATTACCTTAGTTTTACAGTAACATACGCATTATTTTAACACTTATGCTTCAACGTCCTTTTCAAACTTCATTTTTAATCCTGTTAGTTTTACTTACTACTTTCATCTCCTAGTGTAATCTAGTACACAATTTCATTCCTTGGTACAAAAGACTGTTTTGAATCCGTTGTTTAATTTTTCACGTTATGAGTAAGTTCAGATCAGCTCTTTTTTGACGGTTATGAATAGACCTGTTAATCTAATAATTACCAATATCTTCCTTAACTTTCTGACAGGCGCGCGTAATGTCACTTGAGCAGGCACGCGTTGTTAAATTTACAACACGGATATTTTAAGTAAAAGTAAGCCCGTACTGGACAAACTATTAAGTGCGGACGCACAGGAAAACGACCAAAATTGTGAAAAAAAAATTATTGGTCCTTCATTTGCCACATTGTAGTGAAATTTCAATTCCTGAATATTACGTTCCAATTCTGTTCCTAAGTGTGATAAAAATAATAATTGGCAAAAGCTTGCATGGTGCCACGCCCCTTTCTTGCTCGGTATTTCCTCGTATTATTTATTACTGCGGCCTTTTCTTCTCTTTTTGTGCAATTGCTTTGCATGAAATGTTCGAGCAGTACATGAATAAGACTGTGGAAATCGTCACTGTAACTAACTGATTTTGTATTCTTTGGTTTACGGTGTTTGTTTACAAGAGGCTGCAAATGAGTCAAGTTTACGAAAGTTGTGTGTGCATCTGTTATTACAATCTCCAGCATTCCTCGTTCGAGAAAAGTGTAATTACTACACTTTTTATAATCTTGGCAGACTACGGCCTCCACAGGGGCTACGATTTGATCCAGGAGCATTCACACTATTAATATTGAACGAAATCGATAACAGGAGAATTGCTGCAGCTGGCATTGTTGCTACTCAGTTTGAAAATCAAATTACCCAAAAGAGACAAGCAAAGAAAATACCGCTTCAGAATGAAAAGAAGCATGCCTATGGTTTGCACTTGTTTCTCCACAAAAGATAAGGCCTTATACAAACACTGTCAAGTCTTTGATTCGGGTTTCCCGTAGCTTACATTTTGGATAGTTTATGTACCTTTTTCCTTACGAACCGCTGACATTAGAATACTTAAATTTTCTATGCAACTAGTCAATACTATAGTGAAATATTCTATGGGAGGAATTTTCATTTAATACAATAGTAAGGCATTTATGTAAGAGATAAGCCCTACGGTTGGGTAAGTTTTTCTCGCCGATATATTTGGAGAGCTGTAAAAATCCAAAAAAGGCATCAAAATCCTGTTCAACCAGTATTTGTAATAATAGTATATCAAATTTTGTACAAAAATGCATTAATTTGCTTCTAATAGATTTGTCGGGAAAGAAACATTTGCACGCACCTTGTTAAAAAAAAATTCAGTTGTTTATCATTAAAAAATGTATAACGCCAATGAGCATGAAAGCTTATGTATATATGTATATAACATTTCTTAACAACTCTGCCAAATATAATAACTTCATCTTGAGAACTTTGGCCTTTATAACGTTTTTTTTTTTTTTTTTTTTTTTCGCTCTTCGAAGTACTGCAATTTCGCATACGTCCCCATTAAACGCTAGCTGTTACCCGCGACTGTGTTCGCATACACACGCACGCACAAACACACACACACATATATATATATATATATATATATATATATATATATATATATATATATATACACAGGGCTATTACAAATGATTGAAGCGATTTCATAAATTCACTGTAGCTCCATTCATTGACATATGGTCACGACACACTACAGATACGTAAAAAAACTCATAAAGTTTTGTTCGGTTGAAGCCGCACTTCAGGTTTCTGCCGCCAGAGCGCTCGACAGCGCAGTGAGACAAAATGGCGACAGGAGCCGAGAAAGCGTATGTCGTGCTTGAAATGCACTCACATCAGTCAGTCATAACAGTGCAACGACACTTCAGGACGAAGTTCAACAAAGATCCACCAACTGCTAACTCCATTCGGCGATGGTATGCACAGTTTAAAGCTTCTGGATGCCTCTGTAAGGGGAAATCAACGGGTCGGCCTGCAGTGAGCGAAGAAACGGTTGAACGCGTGCGGGCAAGTTTCACGCGTAGCCCGCGGAAGTCGACGAATAAAGCAAGCAGGGAGCTAAATGTACCACAGCCGACGTTTTGGAAAATCTTACGGAAAAGGCTAAAGCAGAAGCCTTACCGTTTACAATTGCTACAAGCCCTGACACCCGATGACAAAGTCAAACGCTTTGAATTTTCGGCGCGGTTGCAACAGCTCATGGAAGAGGATGCGTTTAGTGCGAAACTTGTTTTCAGTGATGAAGCAACATTTTTTCTTAATGGTGAAGTGAACAGACACAATGTGCGAATCTGGGCGGTAGAGACTCCTCACGCATTCGTGCAGCAAATTCGCAATTCACTAAAAGTTAACGTGTTTTGTGCAATCTCACGGTTTAAAGTTTACGGCCCCGTTTTCTTCTGTGAAAAAAACGTTACAGGACACGTGTATCTGGACATGCTGGAAAATTGGCTCACGCCACAACTGGAGACCGACAGCGCCGACTTCATCTTTCAACAGGATGGTGCTCCACCGCACTTCCATCATGATGTTCGGCATTTCTTAAACAGGAGATTGGAAAACCGATGGATCGGTCGTGGTGGAGATCATGATCAGCAATTCATGTCATGGCCTCCACGCTCTCCCAACGTAACCCCATGCGATTTCTTTCTGTGGGGTTATGTGAAAGATTCAGTGTTTAAACCTCCTCTACCAAGAAACGTGCCAGAACTGCGAGCTCGCATCAACGATGCTTTCGAACTCATTGATGGGGACATGCTGCGCCAAGTGTGGGAGGAACTTGATTATCGGCTTGATGTCTGCCGAATCACTGAAGGGGCACATATTGAACATTTGTGAATGCCTAAAAAAACTTTTTGAGTTTTTGTATGTGTGTGCAAAGCATTGTGAAAATATCTCAAATAATAAGAAATCGCTTCAATCATTTGCAATAACCCTATATATATATATATATATATATATATATATATATATATGTGTGTTTATATATATATATATATATATATATATATAAACACACACACAGTGCTTAGCAGAGAAAATACGACGCGACTGGGAATCGAACTCGCGGCTCCGTTAGCAAGGGTCATCACCGCTTCCTAAAATTATTTAATAGCATTAAACTGACGAAGAAAAAGTAAATAATTTGTAATTCGATGCAGCGTAACTTTTATAACATTTGTACGCGCATCAGTGTGAGTTGCCTCAGTTTTCTGCTTGTTACTCGCGGTTGTGCTCGCATATCATAACCAAAAACAGCCTCACTAAAAGCCTCCCACGTTCTACATGTAATGGCACGTCTTTCTCCGTTTGTCATATAGCTTTTAAAGTTCGTTGCTATTGTTCTGAGTCTTCTGTGTCTCAAGAAGTTATAAGAGACGCGCGACGCTCAGCGGCTGAAATGGGACAGGATTGTGACCGATATTTGTATACGCCTACGCATTAAACATTTGTAGGACTGTAAAAGTTTTGTAATCATTACGTTGAATCGTACTATATAGAACATGTCAAACAATAAGATCATGTTCACAAACATTGTGAAGTTCAACAGTTAAAGAGTAAATAGCTTTTTCTCAGTGTAATTATTGTTCTACGTTTCCCATCAGAGTTTCGAACCACTAAATATCTACATACTTTCTAAACTAGCCTATGTTCTTTCTCAGTGTTCAAGCTATTTCCACCCCAAATTTCAACATGGCTTCGTCGTAATAGCTTAACAGACAGTTACTTTCGCATTTATAATATCAATATGCATATTGAAGAAAACATTTAACACATACTATCAACACCTATTATAATAAAAACTTTAGCCCTTCAGTTTCTTTTGATAACATTGTAGTAAATTTTGCAATTGTTACAACAACAGGCGCGCGTTGTTCCTTTTATAACACTGAACTCTTCGTTGCGTACAATTCAGAAAACTAACCGAGAAGGCTAAACAAAGAAACTTGAGCCGTTTTAGTACAGTCCAGTAAGCATCAACTATGGAATACATTACAGCGGTTGCGTAATAGCTCAAGTTTAATCACCGATAAGGCATAAAAACCGCATCTGCTGTACTTTTTACAAAACCGCCCCCGCCAGAGGGTTGTGCTTAATTTCTTGGCATATGTACTCAGATTGTCTCGAGAGTCCCCGTCAGTATAAAGCGATTTTTCCAATGAGCTCGATTATTGTTTAAAGTTATTAATTCTTACAGCCCTTTTCCTAGTTTAAACATTACAGCCATATGTTGTCTGACTGATCCCAAAAAAATGATATGGAAGCTAAGGAGAGGGTGCAAACAGAAGTACTGGGTGTACATAAAGTCCGGGAAGTTTCAATTACTTATTGAACGAGAACATTGCACAGATATCATACACATGTCATTTTGAAGGGAAAGCCTGAAAGTTTTTTTCATGTATACCGCCACAGCGTAGTTTGGTAATTTGCCGATAGTCAGCGCTAGTTGCAAACATGGCGAGTTCAGGTGCGGAGCGAGCTTTCTGTGTGTTGGAGTTCGACAAAAACAAGGGTGCTACAGCTATTCAACGGATGTTTAGAACCAAGTACGGTAAGAAGCCACCAACAAGGAAGGCAATTTACCACTGGCACAACAAATTCGTTACGACGGGTTGCTTGTGGCCGGCAAAGAGAAGCGGAGTCCCAGTGTGAGTAAAGTGAATGTGGAGCGCGAACGAGACACATTCATAAGGAGTCCAAAGAAATCGGTGCGTTGTGCTTACTGTGAACTCGAAATGGCTCCAATGAAAGTGTGGATAGTCCTGCGATAGAAGCTGCCTATGAAGTCATTCAAACTGGAGCTAGTGCAGAAGCTCAATGACGACGACAAAGACAAGCGTTTTGAGTTTTGTTCGTAGTTGCAACAACTGAATGAGGAGGGGGATGGTATTGTTGATCACTCAATTTTTAGCAACGAAGCCACTTTGTGAAAGTGAACAGATATAACTGTCGAATCTGGGGTACAAAGCATCCACACGAATGCACAGAATTTGAGAGTGATTCCCCAAAGGTAAATGTTTTTTGGGTCTTGTCACGTCGAAAACTGTCAGGGCCATTCTTCTTCGCCGAAAGCACTGTCACTGGATATTCCTCCTTGGACATGTTGCAGCAATGGCTGATGCCTCAAAAGTAATTGGACTCTCCGTTCATCTTTCAGCAGGATGGGGCTCCACCCCATTTTCATCGTGAGTTCGTGGGTACCTAAACACGGAGATGCCGCATCGATGAATCGGCCGTGCTACAGAAGGGGACAGCTGTTTCATGAAATGGCCTCACCGACCACCAGATCTCACTCCGTGTGACTTTTTTTTTGTGGGGACATATTAAAGATCTGGTGTATGTACCGCCTCTACCACGTGATGTAGCAGAGCACCGAGAAAGAATACGGGAAGTGACTGCCACAGTCGACGATGCCATGCTGGGACGGGTATGGCAAGAATTCGATTACCGAGTTGACGTCTGACGGATCACCCATGAGTTTCTCTTCAAAATGCAATATGTATGACATCTGTACAATGTTTAGTTCTTGTGCAATAAATAATTGAAAGTGTTCCGAGACCCTGTATTATAGGACTACAATACATTTGTTATTTGAAACTGATGACGGAACTGTAGGGGCATACCATGCTGACGATATTCTCTTTGCTCTTCGCTAGTATCTTCGTGTACTCATTTTATTTCAATAGACAATGAATATCCACTCCTAAAAATATTATTTTTGTCACACAGTTCATGGAATTAAAGCGATAGTATTATTTTCACGCTTTCAAACTAAAATTTTGCCGTTTCTTTAGTTAACGCACAGCATTCGTTTATTTGTTAGTGATCGTGATTGGAAAAGAGAGCAGATTACTACTGTTTACAGACAAGAGAAAAAGATCGTGTGTGAAAAGTTAATGGCCATTACCGATGACGTCCATTTGTTGCAGGATCATAGAGCATGCACTATATTCAGCTCAAAAGTTATGACATTCCTGGACGAAAACAAGTTTCTCTTGATGATTCTAAACCTCTTGTATGGAACACTAGTTATTTATTCATTCACGACTTAACGCAAGCAGCACATGCAGATGATCGTGTAGGGTTTATCTTCCTAGATTTTCCGACTACTAACCAGGATATGATCATAAGGAGTATCTTCGAAAGTATGTGACTAACAGCCCAGTACGTTACACTGGACAGCGAATGCTCCATCTAAAAAACATGAAGCACCCAGATGGGGCGCGGAAACGAAATGAATCTGATGTTATTGGGTGATTACAAAATCGAGTCAAATTGACGAAGAACGTGGCAGTACGAACCGACTTATCAATATGACGTTGCATCATTTCTGGCCTGGATGCAAAAGCTGTTGTATCCTCTCCTGAGGCAAGGCAGCCCACAACTGTTGTAACTGGACCTTGATACACTGGAGACTGGCGCAGGGACAGTTTTGATCGAGTTGGCCCCACAAATGCTGTATCGGGGATAGATTTGACCGAGTTGGCCCCACAAATGCTGTATCGGGGACAGATATGGTGATCTTACTAGCCGTGGAAGTCCTTGAGTATCACGTAGACAGTTCATAGTGCCACATGTGGACGAGTACTGTCCTGTTCAAAAATAGTATGAGAGGTTACACATGACGACGCTGAATGTCTGTCGCGTACCGTTGCCTCATCAGAGTTCCCTCAGCACCATTACCTGTGATCTGAAATCATACCACAACGCTAGAAGTAACCCGGCTGTGCCTCTCCGGAACATTGGAAGAAGGGACCTCTTCCCATGTCGCCGCATAACTCTCCGACGATGTTCAACTGAGGTAAGCAAAACAAACGCCAAACGCATCCGTTAGCGTTGTAGTGCTAATACACTACTGGCCATTAAAATTGCTACACCACGAAGATGACGTGCTACAGACGCGAAATTTAACCGACAGGTAGAAGATGCTGTGATATGCAAATTATTACCTTTTAAGAGCATTCACACAAGGTTGGCGCCGGTGGCAACATCTACAACGTGTTGACATGAGGATAGTTTCCAACCAATTTCTCATACACTAACAGCAGTTGACCGGCGTTGCCTGGTGAAACGTTGTTGTGATGCCTCGTGTAAGGAGGAGAAATGCGTACCATCACGTTTCCGACTTTGATAAAGGTCGGATTGTAGCCTGTCGCGAAATGCGGTTTATCGTATCGCGACATAGCTGCTCGCGTTGGTCGAGATCCAATGACAGCTAGCAGAATATGGAATCGGTGGGTTCAGGAGGGTAATACGGAACGCCGTGCTGGATCCCAACGGCCTTGTATCACTAGCAGTCGAGATGACAGGCATCTTATCCGCATGGCTGTAAGGGATCGTGCAGCCACGTTTCGATCCCCGATTCGACAGATGGGGACATTTGCAAGACAACAACCATCTGCACGAACAGTTCGACGACGTTTGCAGCAGCATGGACTATCAGCTCGGAGACCATGGCTGCGGTTACCCTTGACGCTGCATCACAGACAGGAGCGCCTGCGATTGATGTACTCAACGACGAACCTGGCACGAATGGCAAAACGTCATTTTTTCGGATGAATCCAGGTTATGTTTACAGCATCATGATGGTCGCATCCGTGTTTGGCGACATCGCGGTGAACACATATTACAAGCGTGTATTCGTCATCGCCATACTGGCGTATCACGCGGTGTGATGGTATGGGGTGCCATTGGTTAGACGTCTCGGTCACCTCTTGTTCGCACTGACGGCACTTTGAACAGTGGACATTACATTTCAGATGTGTTACGACCCGTGGCTCTACCCTTCATACGATCCCTGCGAAACCCTACATTTCAGCAGGATAATGCACGACCGCATGTTGCAGGTCCTGTACGGACCTTTCTGGATACAGAAAATGTTCGACTGCTGCCCTGACCAGCACATTCTCTAGATCTCTCACCAATTGAAAACGTCTGGTCAATGGTGGCCGAGCAAGTGGCTCGTCACAATACACCAGTCACTACTCTTGTTGACTGTGGTATCGTGTTGAAGCTGCATGGACAGCTGTACCTGTGCACGCCATCCAAGCTCTGTTTGACTCAATGCCCAGGCGTATCAAGGGAGTTATTACGGCCAGAGGTGGTTGTTCTGGGTACTGATTTCTCAAAATGTAATCACATGTCAGTTCTAGTATAATATATTTGTCCAATGAATACCCGTTTATCATCTGCATTTCTTCTTGGTGTAGCAATTTTAATGGCCAGTAGTGTAGTAGCCTACGCAAGTGACGGTAATTTCCTAACCCGGCTATTACTAGTCTCCGACCAATGGTGCGGGATGACACTGAATGTTATGGGGAGTCCATTACCTGTCCTAGGGCGGCCGATGCAGATGCGAAAGGGTTACATACAATGTGCTTGATGCACAATACGCCGATCCTCCCTTGTGATCAGACGTGGTCAACGCGTGTGCCTGCCATCACTTTTCCATACATTCCAGCATCGGGCCACGGTACATTCGAATGCTCGCTACTATGACGACTGCACGATTCGGCCAATGGACACTGGCAATGAGCTCCCTCTGAAACTCTGCAAGGAGCTGACAGCGCTCCCACATACGGGTACGTGGCACCTTTGTGTCATTGACAGTGATCACTCGATATGCAACGCTGTTCACGCCCTTTATATAACCTACCAGGCTCGCTTACAACGCTAAAGCACTCTGGTGGCGGTTCTGTCACAGAGAACTGTAACTCTACAATATTTTATGTACCCGTCGAGGGACTGCACCTGTACGAAGTTACATGATGTCCGACCGTGTCTTCTGTCTCTTTTACTCATTTTTTTTCTTTTTTTGCAAGGCAACATATACAACCGATTTATGAGATACGATTAGTTGCGGTATAATGTCGTTCACTCACGATGCTTTTGTCGACAGAAGTATCGTCGTTGGACGATCGTAAGGAAACGCTTAATGAATGGCTCTGACTTTAAAAGTGGACAGATGTAAAATAATCCCTATAACAAAGATACCCTATTAGAAGATCAATGTGAACTTCTGGGCGAGTCACGTCGTCTAAGTATTTAGGGATAATACTATGAAGCGATATTAAATAGGCCGATCATGTAGAAACAGTATTAACGAAGGCGAATAAAATACTTGATTTGTTGAAAGGATTCTCGAAAAGGGCAGTGCAGCTGTAAAGGAAACAATACGGAAGACGCTAGTACGACCAATCCTGGAGTACTGTTGCAGCATTAGGATTCCCAAGTAGGCATGCCAATAGATAGCGAAAGTACTAGCGTCCTAACAGAACAGTGTAGCCCTTATAATGTTTAACAGCAATGCTCAGGGAATTTAAATGTGAAGAAAGTCGACGAAATTCTCGTGAACTCCTGTATTAAGGACCCCGTATTCGAGGTAGACCGTGCGAACATTCTGCTATCATCACAGTATATTTAGAACAGGGATCAACCACAAGAGTAAGATAAGAGAGATTAGAGGACTTACAGACGCATAGGTTTCCCTCGCTCAATACGCGAATGGCACAGGGAATCGCTAGTATTGGTACGAGATACCGTGCGCTGTGTTCTTTAGTGTGCGCATTGTAGATACACCAACTGTTAACATCTTTCAGGATTTCATTTGCTTTCTCTACTAGAACTACAGGTCTTTTCATTTATAATTACAACGTTTGATGTCTTCCGCCAAGAGAATGACGACGAATGTCTGATTCTGAAGTTCTCTTGAGCAGTCATTTGGAAAAAAAAAATGATTCCGCGTCTTCTGTCAGATCGAATATTACGCTCTTGGATCTTGGCTGCACAGTGAACTTTCTCTCAACCTGCAGTCACACACAGCGAAAGGCTTTACGTCGCGTGGAGATACAAATCAATTCACGTAAGCAACTGTTACGTACGTACGAGCAAAAAATCGTGTGGCCAACACCAAGACATCGTAAGATTCACTCTGTGAATTGGTTACTAAAAAGGGACAGTATCTCTCCACCATCGACTTATGGTAGAAACAATAAAAGAACTTATAAGGCGAAAGAGCGTTGTAAAGTTGCCTCTGAGAAAAAGGTTGGTTGGTTGATCTGGGAGAGAGGACCAAACATCAAACTCATCGGTCCCATCGGATTAGGGAAGAATGGGGAAGGCAGTCGGCCGTGCCTAATTAAAGGAACCATCTCGGAATTTGCCTGAAGCGATTTAGGAAAATCACGGAAAACCTAAATCACAATGGCCGAACGCGAGTTTGAACCGTCGCCCTCCTGAATGCGAGTCCAGTGTGCTAACCACTGCGCTCTCTCGCTCGGTGAGAGAAAGGAAAAGAAACCACTCCTGTTGCGCGGAAAACCTGTTCTTTCCAGACGTCAAGACGTATATAATACCATTAAGCTCATAACAGTATCGAGGCTAATGAACGTTACCGCGAAGGCGCATGGGCCATTAAAACTCCGACAAGAGCAAACTGAGGCTTCGATACGTTAAACTACGACACAACACGTGTGATGGAGTTTTTTCGGTCTCGTTGTTGGTATGAATGCGCTGCAGGATTTGCGTTGTTAGTAGTGTTAGTGTCATGACTTGCCGTTCGGCGCCGGTAATGGTATGGCGACCTAACGGCTGAAACAATTATCAGTACGCATTACATATGCAGACAGTCAAAATGGGTCTGGAGAAGGTGGACCTGTTACATCAAAACAACAGCAATAGTGCTGCTGCTCTCCGCAAAGTATCGACGCTGTAAAGGAATACGGAGAGGTTCTCTTCCCGCAGTGAGGTTTAAGAACACGATTCGGAGGTTCGAATTTACTGGCGATTTGGAAACTGCTCCCAAGAAAGGCCGACGGTCAATTAAAAACTGAAGTAATTACTGTTGCCATGGTTGAGTATTTTCCTTGAAATGCACGATCTTCAAGCAGTGCACGAGCTGTGTCACTATCGTGCGAAAAGTACTGCAAACAATTTGTGAAATGGTATCTCTAGAGTGGTTCCTGGCTGCCGTGGACACAGAAAGTAGTCACATGGAGTAACGTTTGTAACCTGGAACGTAAATATGGTACGCAATTAAAAAATATTACCTCTCATGTGTAAATTAAAACGTGTTTCTTTCAGGGGTTTATTCGATATTTCACTTCCGCGTGTTCTTACAAAAGTTTCCACAAAAAAGCGAAAATTTAATTCTAATTACCCCGTAAACAAAATGAGCTAGGAATGTCCAAGTGAGCTCTCTGACAGTGACAAGTCTAATGTAAGTACTGCCCTAAGTCAACGACTCCGACACAAACTTCCATATAAGAGACTCGTATTCGTGAGGATCGCGGTTCAAATACCCCTCCGACCATTAAGATTCAGGTGATCCATGGTTTCCTTAAATCGCTTAAGGCAAATACTGGGAGTCCCGACCAATTTCCACCCACTTCTGTTCAGTATGCTGTACCTTCCTTCCTCATAGAAAAAAGAAGGAAGCAGCTGTATAGTAACTCTTTATTTAATTTTTCAGAGATGTCCTTTAACAAACCACCTAGTATAAATTATCTGTTACTGAGCTGTCTAAGAAGGAAATGCTGTATGAGAAAAGCGAATAGACGATGAGAGTTTGCAGTTTTCGTTAGAGACATTACCATTTTTCTACGAAGAAGATCGCTACTATTTCCTATATGGCGAGTAAAGAAACAGGATGGCTGAGAACAACAGAAACTACATAGAAGTGAAAGGAAGGGACGTTAAATGCGACTGTACTGTTGAAGTTCTATTCTCGTGATATATGGGAATAGCAGAAGTCAATGCTTCGGGCACGAACGCTTATTGACCGTCTGGGCTGGTGACGTCAGCAGCTGGTAGCCGGACTGAATTACCTTCGGATCGAAGGTAGTTGGGAAGTCGGGTCGGGGTTTTATCTGAGCGTTATCAGTCATGCTTCAGATGTAGATGTAAATGAAATGTGCCATCTTTCGGAAATTAACCGTACCTCTGTTTTTAGAAGAGCTGATTACACTTATTCAAAATGATTCATCCAGCAAAAAAAGTTGGATCGCGTTGTCAGCTTGATAAACTCCAGAAAACAATTTGCTACTTGTGCCATAATGGTTACGAGCTTGTAAGTCATAGTTAGCGAACCATTTCAGTAACGACTTAGCTTACTATTAAAAAACTGAAAGACACAGAACGCTTCCGATATAGAATTTCGTAGTTTGAGTAACAAATCTGGAATTCCGCGTCGTATAACGCACGTGTGAGGAAAGATGATTTTGTGTTGTGTTCGTAATTACGAAGACTGATTTGATGCAGTCTCCACGCTAGTCTGCCATATACAAGGCCTGCGTCAATTTCAATCTTTTATTGTAGCGTAGCTTTTGTCTTCGACTACAGCTTTTATATTCATTTTTCACATGGATAATTCCTTGATGTCTCAGACTGTGACGTATTTCTTCTTTTAGTCAAGTTG
Source organism: Schistocerca nitens (assembly GCF_023898315.1). Lineage (NCBI taxonomy): Eukaryota > Metazoa > Arthropoda > Insecta > Orthoptera > Acrididae > Schistocerca > Schistocerca nitens. The sequence goes on along the minus strand of NC_064615.1, from coordinate 554,099,725 downwards.
TGCCATAACTTTCTTTTTTCTCCAAATTCGATCCAGTACCTCAACATTAGTTATACGACGTACCCAGTAACCTGTAGTCTCTCATTTAAAAAAAAAAAAAAAAAAAAAAAAACAAGCTTTTTTTTATCTGAACTGTTTATCTCCACATTACACTCTCGTACAAAACTACACCCCAGATACACACCTTCAAAAAATACTTCTTAACATTTACATTTATACTCTGTCTTAAAAATTTCTTTTTTTCATAAAATCACTTTTTCTGCTATTAGCAATTTGCATTTTATTTCCTTTCTATTTCGGCCATTGTCACTTATTTTGTTGCCCAAATACCATAAGTCAGTTACTGAATTTGGTGTTTTCTAATCAAATTCCTTCAGCGTTGATTAACTTCAGATGACTGCATTTTATTACCGTTGTTCCATATTTGTTATGTTCATCCATTCCGTTCAAAAGTTCTTTCACATTTCTGACAGAATTACAATGTCATCTAAAACTTCCCTGAGCTTCGGAGTGTGTGTGTGTGTGTGTGTGTGTGTGTGTGTGTGTGTGTGTGTGTGTGTGTGTGTGTTTGATAAGAGCGCTCAGCGGCATCAGCGCCCGTCCCTGAACTTCAATTACCTTTCCAAATTTCTCCTTAGTTTGCTTAGGGATCACTTTGCGAAGAGGAAGTTTTGAGAACGCTGCAACGTACACATTTCGGGTTACAGCCTCCAAGTTATTTTCTGTAGCCGTTCCAAGTAAATGATCGACGATGACTACGTCTTGCGACCCGTGTAACGATCATGATAGTGCCATGTTCACTGTGCTTTTTGTTATTTTGTCGTCCTTGGAAGACTTTCGCCTTTAGATTTCCTCTCCTTCAGCAGCTTGTGTGCTTATTAACTAGTGCGCTGCTGTTTAAAGAACAGGTCGGCTGGTGATGGGAACAGCCGTATGAAAACAATAGATTTAGTCGGTTCTAGATTTACGTACCGTTTGGGTTACTGATTCATTCTTTTGAGTGGAAACAATCTGCGGAAGCAACCGAATGGAAACAGTCGTCGTAGTCCGGCGCATTCAGTTTTGCTATCCTTAAGCCAGTATTTTTTAGAAACATAATTTTGATTCGTCTCTGCCTGAAATAAGATTCGTGTATAACTGAAAAAATCTGTGTAAATGAAATCACTCAAACTCGGAGATTGACTTGAGTGAAAACATTCTTATAGCTACTTAACTCTCAGAGATCTGTCGGTCGGTTGTCTCACATTAAGCGAAATCACTCAGTCCCGGAGAGTGAATGAAAAACATTCATACAGCTGACGTAGCAGCAGAGACAAGTTTCATTCGGCTAAAGAAAACTAATGTAAGAAAAAACGATAGACAGGCCATTCCGTAATTAAAACCAGTCAGTTTTTTCGTCAGGCTTTTCCATCGAAAAATATGGACTAACTTACAATGGATCCTTGAATAGTGGGTAGCGTGTTATCAGATACTCACTGTGCGAGAGCACTGTTGTGTGGCCACTACTGACTACGCTACCATAGTTTGCCTCTTCTATTTAATTTGATACAGAAACGCCATCAGCCGATTTTAAACAATTGCAAAAGTTGTCAATTTTGATGACGCGCAAATACACCGTTTGTAACGCGACAACATCAATGCGATAGTCGAACTCTTGCCATACAACTCATCGTCGACATTAGCGACTGTTTCACTTACCCTTCCTGGCAGTTCTTCTAAGTTAAGAGACAGTGGAAGCTGCAACACACAGTCTTTCAGATAATCCATATCAAGACAGTCATGTAAATGCAGTATTTCTCGGTTTCCGAAATGCGTTTCACTCAGTACCACATCTACGCTCATTATCAAACGCACGATCGTGTGGGGTATCAAGCGATGATGAATTTTTTGGTAGGAAGAACGCAGTAAGTTATCTTGAACAGTCATCGACAGATGTAGAACTTCGGGTGTGCCTCAGTGAGGAGTGTTGGGACCCTTGCTTTTCATGTTCTAAATTAATGACCTCGCGGACAATACTAGTATCACCCTCAGACTTTTCGTTAATGATGCAGTAATCTATAATGAAGTACTATCTCAAAGAAGCTGCATAAATATTCAGTCAGATCGTGATAAGGTTTTAAGTGGTACAAAGATTGACAACTTGCTTTAATGTTCAGAAATGTAAAACTGTGCACTTCACAAAACGAAAAAACGAAGTATCCAATGATTATCATATCAATGAGTCACATTTGGAATCGGCCAACTCATAGAAAAACGAAAGTTTAACACTTCGTAGGGATATGAAGTGGATTGATCACATAAGCTCAGCCGCGAGTAAAGTAGATGGTAGACTTCGGTTTATTGACAGAATACTGGGGAAATGCAATCAGCGTGCAAACGAATTTGCTTATAAATCACTCGTATGACCCATCTTAGAATATTGTTCAAGTTTATGGGACTCCTGTATTAACAGGAGATACTGAACGTGTACAGAGATGGGCACGAATGGTTGTAAGTTTGTTGACCTGCGGGAGAGTCACATAGACGTTGAAAGAACTGAACTGTCCGACTCTTGAAGGTACCAGAAAAGCAGCCTGAGCAAGATAACTTGCAAAGTTTCAAGAATCGGCTTTAAATTATGACTCTAGGAATATACACAGCCCCCTACATATCGTTACTGCAGGGATCGTCTGGTCAAGATTAGATTAACTACAGCGCGCACAGAAGCACTTATTCACGAACTCCAGTCGTGAATGGAATGGGAAACAGCCCTAATAACTGGTATAGTGGGACGTACCCTCTGCCACGTATTTGGCAGTGGTTTACAGAGTATAGATGTAGATGTAGAAGAAGAAATTATATGGAGTTATGTCAAGTGACATGAGGGGTCCTGAAAGAAGAGGAGAGTCATTGTACCAATAATGGTTTATTTTGTCTGTTGAAACTTTTACCTGATATTTGGTGAGAAATCGCCACCGAATCGTCACAATTGACTCACATTTAGTGAATTTAACGACACAAAGCGCACACGTGTCCCCTCTATACGCCATGTACTGACACGTCTGCCCCCTCCTCGTGCGCTCTGCTACTACGCCAAGACAAGTATTACTAATCGAAACTTTGGAGAGATGTTTTATCCACTAATACGTTTTATACTTTTCACGCAGTCGTCTTCTGAAATCCCGGAGCAATTTATGTTGGCTCCACACACTGCAAAGAAAACAGTAAAGTTAACAATGACGTTACATTAGCAGTTTATAAGTTTGTGTATTGTGGGAACTAAAGACGACTGGGGCCGGCCGAAGTGGCCGAGCGGTTCTAGGCGCTACAGTCTGGAACCGCGCGACCGGTACGGTCGCAGATTCGAATCCTGCCTCGGGCACGGATGTGTGTGATGTCCTTGGGTTAGTTAGGTTTAAGTAGTTCTAAGTTCTAGGGGACTGATGACCTCAGAAGTTAAGTCCCATAGTGCTCAGATCCATTTGAACCATTTTTGAAGACGACTGGACGGACTGGAAAATAAACGAATAGTACAGCAAAAATTCCTCTAGTGCTTGCGGTAAGCTAACTAGGGTATTCAAAAGAAAGAATTCCAATGTACCTGATACGGAAAATTCACCATCGTTGCGTATCACCATTTCGGATCTTTGGCAGTGATTCAAGACATTTTAATGGGAAAATCCTTTCAAAAGCTGAGGATTGTTCACTTACGAACGGAATGACACATGTTGCGAATTACTGATAAATATAGGAAAGGAACAAGTGGATTAGGGAACGGAATACAGAGGAAAATGAAATGAAGGTACGTGGGAGATGTGTCCAGACTAATGGATGGTAGATGTACCACAGAAGTACGTTCTTGGGTTCCAAGAAATAAAAAAATACGGGGATGATGAACTAACTTCAGGTGGCAAAAAGATATTAAAAACCATATAGTAGCAGGAGGGACGTGTGCCGCTGAGGTCAACGGGAATCGCTTACCCAGCAGTGGACGTCAAATTATGAAAGTAACTGAATGGTACTGATGTTTCACTTTAAGTCATGCGCTGCACTTGCGAAACGGCTGAAAAAGAAATTTGTAATACAAAACTTGAGTTGGTCGAAGGAAACATGCTTTGAACTTAAAATATCTCCCATTTGAAACGTTGCGTTGAAGAATAACTGGCACGGGAAGCCGAAGCCATAATTTATTACCAAGAGAGGCATATAAAACGGGAGGAGCAGTCGTACTGAAGAACGAAAGTCGAGTTTGTTTCAACTGGTCTCTACACAAAAAGTGGACTTAATACAAATAACACTCCTTTTGGAACACTAACTTATCAATACCAGGGACGATCCAGAACCTTTCACAAAGGCAATTGCTCACGAACTTACAGAAACATACTATCCTCTTTTATATGATCTTTAATTGTTCACTTTTTTTGCGGCTCTAAATTCAGGCCAAGCATGACAAATGTTGCCTGCTGTGGCACGTGACGGTAAATGTGTCTGCAGGAAGAGACGGCCTAGATTTCGTAAGGTGATTATGACAAAGATAAGGCGGCTACCAAGCAGTTAACCGTCTTCTGTCCTCGTGCATTAAACAGCAGCTGACAGTGTATACCATCCAAGTGCATTGGTCTTGTCGGTAGTCGATACCTAATTTTGCTCTCTTGATGTCCTCTTCATTCAAATGTAAGGTTTTTGAGGAGAAAACAGAAAGAAACAGACATGCACAGTGTCGTGTGCAGAAAGATATACAGTATACGGCTGCAACCATTTTCAGTAAGCTACCACAAGAATTCAAAAATCTTATCAGAGATCCACGCGTTTTCAAATCGAAACTGAGGAGTTTCTTCATGGGTCACTCCTATTCTGTGGAGGAGTTCCTTGAAAAATTAAGCTGGTTCTTGTTGTATTGTTGATTGCCTTTACTTAAACTTATGGCTTGACTTTTTTCGGGTTCATAAATATTTTATTTTTATCTGTTATTACTTTTATGTTGTAATTTCGTGTACGGACGCGTTCCATGACCTTGGAGATTTGCTCCTCAATTTGGTCCTACGGAACTTGACGTGTAAATAAATCAATCTTGAAACACACGAAACTTACATAGGATCTTCAAACTAATATCGTGTCGTTTTCTTTCAACCTGAAAAATAATTTCCGATCAGCCACAGCTTATTGGGTTTAATTATTACTTAGCTGACATCGTAACGCTCTGTTCCTCATCACACCACTGTAAGATTTTCTGCTATCCTCATCTGGAACATTGGCAACAAGCGAGATTAACGGTTACACAGGAGCAGTCAGTTGTGATAATACAGCTTCGGTTGTGATTAGTCTTTCAAAATATAAAAAATGTTACTGGTACTACAGCGATTATCCCGAAATCACTGACCGCCCAGAGTGGTATCATGTTGTCGAAGGAACGAGGGGCACGTGACTCTCAAACGTCACGTCGATGTTATCAGAAACGGCATGTCATTAGGGACCACCCTAAATTTCATCTGAAGAGATTTTAGAAATCAATGAAAATTTAAAACGGCATGAGCAAATGAAGATTTGAAGTTCGGTCTTGCAGAATGTTAGTCCGGCGCCTCACTGCCAGCTTATGCGGCTCAGTTATCGTCACATTCTTCATATAAAATTGCAGTGTATTTTTTCTTACATTATACCTATGGCTGCGCTATTTCACATACCTTTAAACACTCATCTTTGTAATGACACAGTTAAGCCAAGACATCAAAATATTTCTAACACACACACTTTCAAAACATAGAGCCAAACCATAATTTTTATTCGTTTATTTGTTAATTTCATTTGATAATTCAGTTTGAGATATTTTGATGTTTGCGCCAATGTTCTTTAAATTTAACAAGTAACATCATCTGTTAGTGGCGTAGGAAACTGTTCATATATACGTTTTTATTTTCACTCAAAGCGAAGTTGTAAATGTTATTATTTTTGCGATACATTCTCTCAAAGTTTAAGCAAAACAGCAACAGAAAACTGTGTAGTGAGTAAATTAAAGCGTGTAAACATTTTTCATCGCGTTTGTAAGAGAGCTGCAATGGCTAGGCAAAGACTTCATTTACATTTTTTGTAACCACGGAGTTATACCTCCACGATTGTAACAGCCTCGGGCAGCCTATGTATGGCTCTTAATGTTGCTTAAAATGCAGTAGTATGAAGACGTAATATCTGGAAGAAGAGCGCGGCTTATAATTGCTGAGGCGATGTATTAATGAGAGAAGTAGTAGTTTGTTGTCCTGGATGACGAGATGTGCGAGTGCGTGCTGAAAATTAATGCCTCCGAATTTTGTGTGTGAAATGTCTAAAAGCTTTTTAAGTAAACAAACGTTATTAACATTCTACATATCAATCTGTCTCTGGAGGGCTCCGAATTGTAGCGTGCAACAAGGCAGTACACATATAACTATGTCGGTTCGTGAGAAACAGCATGCTGTAACCGAGTTTCGGATTCGAAGTGTTCGTCCACACATGTAGCACCCTCTCCTTCAGCATGACAATGTGGTCTGGCATATATTCGATGTTTGCAACAGGTTAGAATATAAATTTCTCGGCCGGGCACAGAGACGGCGTATACAGGGAAAATTTATTTTTTACTATCTTAGTACGTGTTTTGCAATGACGCACGTCAAGTGCCAGTTGTGTCTGAGGAGCTGTACCGTTTAGACGGTTTTAGATGTAGTCGCTCGAATCGACTAACTGAATCTTTGAAATTAATCGTTTCGAAAGGTCTATAGATAGTGTACATTCACAAAAAGTAAGTGTTGGTTCATGTGGAGTCTACTCATTATGCGGATTCAGGTCCGCCTGTTACAGCTAACCTCTCTATGTCCAAACACGTATCAGCGCAACTGTGAGATTAATTAGCGAGTTAACAAGTCATTTTATAGACGAAAGTCTTTTTGCTGCGTGAAAATGCTGATCTGTTGCAGAGATATAGACAGAAATAGGGTACTGACTACCCGTTCATTTTCAACAGTTGAGTAACGGGAGGCTGGATTTAACATGCCATCTTTCTGAGATGTGATGAACGTCCGAAAGTTCCCACCCCACATCCAAACTTTGAGAAAGATTAAAATATGATAGAGAGCGATTAAAATTCTGACAGAAGGTACTAGGTAGCCTCCCACTGTTGAACGCTGGAAACGGCACCCAGCCATCTATCCAGCATCTCACAAGACTCAGGCCGAACGCTGCCCCGTCGCTCTGCCGCCTCCAGGCCGTCGCCCCTCCCTGCAGTCCGCTCGCTATATTTGAAATCGCCCGTCTGCTGATCCTGGCCGTGCTTCGGGATTTCCGGGCTAAATTGTGAAGCAGCCTTAGGCCTGTCCCACATAGCCGGTTTCCGCTGTATGGTGAACTGCACCGATGCCAAGGCTGCTGTTGACCACGTTCCAGCTGTGTAGCGGATAGCCCAGCTAGATACTGACTTGCATGCTGTCATTAGCGACTTGCACGCCGTCACTGGCGTAAGAACATTTTTATAAATGACAGTATTTCGAAGATGCTATTGGAGTGTTTTAATAAATACCTTATTTCTCGTATGAAAACTTCAAATTTTCAATTCGCGCGGTTTTTACCATCGTAATGTATCTCAGTCGATTTTGAAAGAAATATTCTGAACAGAAAAAACCTGATTACATTTTTACACATGACAGGTTAACACCTAATAAACATCTTTTCGTATTTCATCATTGGCAATGTGAAAACTCACCTTCAGTCGAACTTACGCACTTGATTCACAAAAGATGGTGTATTCAAAATGTGTGATTGCGTTTAACATATTGGTCGCTGCGTTTTAGACCATGCATTGTAAATGTAGCTCAAGGTTCGAAAAGGATTATAAACTTGGAAATATATAAATATCTGCCTCCGTTTATGAGTAAGGCGAGGCATCGAGGGTCGGCGGTGGGCTTCCTCCGCTGCAGAGCAACTGTTGGCTTCAGCTCTCCACTGTCATTTGTTCGTTGCGACATTCGTAGCTGAGCGTTCAACGAAGGTGAAATTATAAGTGTTCAACTGCTTTATGTGTTCTTTATCGACGAAACAACATGAGAGAATACATTCGATTTATTCCACTGATCAAAAGGGAGAATTGTTCGACTTTCATACATTCTCTGTGACAAAGTGTGAAACCAAGTGCAGATAAATACTGTGTATGTGTGTGTATAATTTCAAAATGTACATTATGGGAACCGATTTGCCATGGACATCATGGTGCAGTGCACCACCACCACCACCATCACCACCACCACCTTTACTCAAAATATTACCTTTAAGATGCAACGACTGATCTTTTCTACATGCAGTGGACATGTTGCAGCTCAAACGACATAAATATTTCGGTTTTTTATTTTATTTATTTTTTTAATCTAGTTAGCATAAGGCTTGGAGTCGACTTAAATGAAGTTGTAGATATTACTACACGTTGGTACTAGTCCACATAAAAATCAGTCAATAAATTCAGTTAGCTAGAAGTAACGATTTCTACATCTTATACAGAGTGAATATTGCTGTTGCTGTTGTTGTTTTTGTGGTCTTCAGTCCTGAGACTGGTTTGATGCAGCTCTCCATGATACTCTATCTTGTGCAAGCTTCATCATCTCCCAGTACTTACTGCAACCTACATCCTTCTCAATCTGCTTAGCGTATTGATATCTTGGTCTCCCGCTACGATTTTTACCCTCCACACTGCCCTCCAGTGCTAAATTTGTGATCTCTTGCTGCCTCAGAACATGTCCTACCAACCGGTCCCTTCTTCTTGTCAAGTTGTGCCACAAACTCCTCTTCTCCCCAATTCTATTCAATACCTCCTCATTAGTTATGTGATCTACCCATCTAATCTTCAGCATTCTTCTGTAGCACCACATTTCGAAAGCTTCTACTCTCTTCTTGTCCAAACTATTTATCGTCCATGTTTCACTTCCATACGTGGCTACACTCCATACAAACACTTTCAGAAACGACTTCCTGACACTTAAATCTATACTCGATGTTAACAAATTTCTCTTCTTCAGAAACGCTTTCCTTGCCATTGCCAGTCTACATTTTACATCCTCTCTAATTCGAGCATCATCAGTTATTTTGCTCCTCAAATAGCAAAAAATGGTTCAAATGGCTCTGAGCACTATGCGACTTAACTTCTGAGGTCATCAGTCGCCTAGAACTTAGAACTACTTAAACCTAACTAGTCTAAGGACATCACACACATCCATGCCCGAGGCAGGATTCGAACCTGCGACCGTAGGGGTCGCTCGGTTCTAGAGGTAGCGCCTAGAACCGCACGGCCACTCCGGCCGGCCCCAAATAGCAAAACTCCTTTACTACTTCAAGTGTGTCATTTCCTAATCTAATTCCCTCAGCATCACCCGACTTAATTCGATTACATACCATTATCCTCGTTTTGCTTTTGTTGATGTTCTTCTTATATCCTCCTTTCAAGACACTGTCCATTCCGTTCAACTGCCCTTCCAAGCCTGTCTCTGACAGAATTGCAATGTCATCAGCTCCAGGTATAGATCCAGTGTGTCTAGCACACAGACAGGTCGCCTGCAGGCTCTCAAGTGGCCTCCTCCTAACCAACAAAAGGCCAACGCTGTTACCAAAGCTGAACCAGCTTTGTCACAAAACACAACAGACCTGCCTGCACCCTGCCCTCCAATCAAATCTGTAACCTGCCCTCCAATGAGCTCTCGCTTGACACCACTGGAGTCGCAAATGACGGTGGTTAGGGGTCAGTTGTATGCCCGCTACAGGGCGTCTGGCTCAGAGTTGTCCAAGACGCAACCGATCTGTAACAGTTCACTGTGATGGTAACTGCTGCCCAAATTCCTGCTGCAGATACAGTGCGATGCGACAGTGCACACTCCGAACCGATGGTCTTCCCTCTCGGCAGTGCTACGCGGCAGTTCAAATGGCTCTAAGCACTATGAGACTTAACATCTGCCGTCATCAGTCCCCTAGACCTAGAATTACTTAAACCTAAATAACCTAAGGACATCACACACACCCATGCCCGAGGCAGGATTCGAATCTGCGACCGTAGCAGCCGCGTGCTTCCGGACTGAAGCGCCTAGAACCGCTCGACCACAATGACCGGTTCTGCGTGGTAGTCCGGAGCCCGGTTTGTTGCGAACGTACTTTCTCGCGACCACCGCTGCCGACGATCAGTACATCCCTGCCGAGTCTTTCTGCAATATCGCAGCGAAGTGCTGATGATGCCGTCGTTGTCGCCTTACAGGCATTCCTGACGGACGTCAACTCTTCACGTCCAGTCTCAAAGGCAACTAACGCTCACGACCGTTACAGCGTGTATTTAAAGCAGACCTGATTTTCACCCTCATAATAGCGATCCCAGCGCCACAATTATGCGACTGGCGCGAAATTTGCGAAATCTGATTAGACATTGTCTTTCTGATGTCGAAACACGACTACTAACTTTCACTTATGTCGCACAACTCCTTGCTGGTGTTGCGAATTTTTTCCGTCAGTGTATTTACTGTTCTTTCTGGAGTCGCACTGTGTAAAACAGCGGCGAATCAGACATTTGCCGATCTGAAATACATGCGACATACGGACCGCGGGCGCAGCCGCCGACAAGAAGCTCTTGTACGACACATTTTTGATGCGATCTAAGTGTTCAGGTTATATAATATGCTGACTTGAAAAGGGGATATCGACTACACAAAGAAAGGCAGCACGTATTGTCTCAGGCTTTTTGTGCTCAAGAAAAGGTGTCAGAGAATGCTAAACAGAAGTATTCGATCGAAGACAGGCGCAAAATATATTGTTAAACTTTCCTGCATAATTTTATCAAATAGTTGATCGTGAAATAATTCGGAAAAATTTCTCACCGTTTTACAGCCATTGCAAATCGCATAAGAAACTCGTGTATTATCGGAACAAGAAGTACCATTAACTTAGTCTTATGACACGTTTCCTTTTACACTTGTTACGCCATATTCACAGAGTTCTCACGAGAAAATAAAATCCAAATATTTTAGTCGTATTTGTTTGTACCTCTAATGTAGTTTTGTATATCTGTTTCATTCTCAATAAATAAGACTGTCGTCTTTAATGGTCGCCATCCCGTAGTTAGTGAGGCACAGCGAAGAAATCTGCAGTCGCTGTAGTAAAATTTAACTGTCGCTATAAGAGAAAAGCAGAATCACAATTGAAACAAATGGCCTTCCGATTACGAAGACGTCTTAATGTTGTCTCCCACAGTTAATCAATCCTCTAACTGAATACCTTGTCAGAAAGGCTGTCACCAGTACAGGATTACTTAAGCTCCCTAGTAGTGATAAGTTGCCTATGGAAGTAGCTCATAGATAAATAAACAACAGCAATGAGATTGCGTGGCATTCACGTGTTGTGGTGCACAATCAGTTTAAGCAAGGTCGAGATAAATTACTGTAAATTAAAAGCGAAAACGGAAAAGCCGATTTTCAAAGACTTCGCTTGGTTTTTACCTCCATTCAGTTTGAGATTAACGTCAAATGTTGCCTCATAAAAAGATATCAGCATGAACACTTGTTTTTCAGAAGATTGTCAACGATTTTTCACACTTCTGGTGGCAACGTGGATAAAGATAGTACACTGCTGGCCACCGTAAATGCAACACCCTGAAGGAAGCATCCGAATCAAGTGAAATTTACACCATGGGTTTGCAGCGATGAGATATGCAACTGATTAGAATTTCAGCGCAGAAGCACATCACGCGCGCCTGTGGCGCCACCTCATAGCGCCATTTAAGGCTTGGCGATTTCGACGAGTGTACGTTCGGCACGTGTGCTTACCTTGTGGTTGTTTCACAAGACGATCAGTTATGCCTCGTAGACAACAGCGAACATCGTTTGATCAAGTATCCGAGTTCGACAGAGGAAGGATAGTGACTTACCGAGATTGTGGATTATCATACAGAGAAATCGCTAGTCGTGTTGGACGAAACCAAACAACTGTAATGCGGATACGTGACCGTTGGATGCGGGAGGGTACGACGGACCGACGTGGTCGATCGCATTCACCTCGGCGCACCACTGCACGTGCTGATAGGCAAATTGTGCGCATGGCAGTGACGGATCGCTCAGTGACATCCCGAACCACAGCACAGCACATTGCGTCTGTAACGCATCATCCAGTGTCTGCGCGTACCATTCGACGCCGTTTACAGCAGAGTGGTCTGTCCGCAAGACATCCATTGCTTCGTCTACCATTGACGCAGAACCACAGACGTCTCCGTCGCCAATGGTGTGATGACAGACGGATGTGGACGGCAGAATGGAATGACGTTGTCTTTACTGACGAGGCACGCTTCTGTCTGCAGCACCACGATGGTCGGATTCGAGTGTGGAGACACCGTGGAGAGAGGATGCTGGACAGCTGCATTATGCACCGCCACACTAGTCTTGCACCGGGTATTATGGCATGGGGCGGTATTGGATATTACTCTCGCAGGCCTCTAGTACGCATTGCCGGTACTTTAAATAGCCGGCGCTACATATCCGAGGTGCTGGAGCCAGTTGTTCTTCCTTACCTTCAGGGCTCGGCCACAGCCATATTTCAACAGGATAATGCGCGACCACACGTGGCACGCATTTTCCAAAGGTTCTTCGTCAATAACCAGATTGAAGTGCTTCCCTGGCCGGCTCGCTCTCCGGATCTTTCGCCGATAGAAAACATGTGGTCCATGGTTGCTCAACGAGTGACCCAGATTACATCCCCAGCTGCCACACCAGATGATCTTTGGCAACGTGTGGAAGCTGCTTGGGCTGCTGTACCCCAGGAACACATCCAACGTCTCTTTGACTCAATGCCGAGACGTGTGGCAGCGGTGATCTCCAACAATGGCGGCTACTCTGGCTACTGATTCTGGCAGGAACCACATGTCACAGACGTCTGTAAACGTAATCATTTGATACTTGGTCAACATGTTATCTACAAAATAAATTTTGTTGTGCTACCTCTTGTCTTTCTTGGTGTTGCGTTTACGGTGGCCAGCAGTGTATTAACATCTTTCTCTCAAGTATCGCACTGACAGAACACAACATACGTCTAGAACGGACCCATTCGTCCAGAGATCACTCTTGTGTTCTGACGTCACTGAATCACTCTGTGTGGAAATTATGTCGCAAACACGGCTCGTCAGACGCTTTTACAGTTTGCCTGTTCCTCTTATGAAGTAAAATGTGCTACAAATTCACTAAGACAAACTGCACTTGACATGTCCCAGATAGTCGAATAATACACAAAGCATTGCATGTAATTTTATAAAACAAGTACACCAAAACGTTAAGTAAGTCTCGTGTCGAGGAAGAAATGGTTTGAGCGGGAAGCCCTCCGTATTCACGTTCGCAAACTAAAACCCAGGCGACGGATAGAAAAAAAAGAAACATATTTCCCCATAATGCGTAAAGATGTTCATGTCAATCACCCTTGAAATAACTGTTGCATATGTGGAATGTACTCCCATTATAAATTTAACCATTCACATTTCTTTCTGGTTCTGTATAATGAAATACCAGTCTGTAAATAAGTGCACACAGGAAACTCGGAAATCCAAGACTTCGAAAATAAATTTAAAACTACCTCGTTTGACTACATAAATCGCAATATCCTTTCAAGTAAACTACTTTGTAATATTACTTCGTACCACAAGACGCTGCCAAATTTTTCAAATCACATCTCTCTATGGTAGGAAACAAAGAGGGTAAAGAGTCCTGTACTAGGCTATCAAGCATCATCCACTTGGGAACTAATTACATATGGTGTCCCTCAAGGCTCTGTCTCAGGGCCCTCACTTTTTCTCGTGTAAATCAGTTACATTTGATCACTAACTTTACCAGATGCCAAATTTGTTTTGGTTGCAGATAATACATACCTTGCAATACATAGATAACGAAGTATAGTTACAGGAAGGTCAGTTAATCAAATTTGCATGTATATTAATAAACTGTTCCTAGACAGTTTTTGTCGCTAAACTTGGATAAAACAAATTTATGCAGTTCCGAACTTGCAAGAAGCCTCCCCCCCCCACCCCAGTATATGCCCAAAATAAAAAGGCACGCTGATAGAATAGAGTAACTTGTTAAATTCTTGAGATTTCAACTTGAGAAAATTCAACTACGAGGTACGTTCACAGCCCTACTGAAGCGACTACAGAAATATTTATTTGCAGTGCGGATGCAACGCGGAATTTGTCAGAAATATGTGATGTAAAAATAGAATAAAAGTTAACATACTTCGCTTACTTTTATTCCATAAAGTCACATGGGGTCATTTTTTGCTATGGCTTATCAAGCCAAGCTAAAGCTACCCAAGTCCAAAAACGTCTGGTGTCAAAAGCGTACAGCAGAGATCTGTTCAAGGAACTGGGGATCCTAACTCTGTGTATTTCTTAATGAAATTTGTCATAAATAATGTGTTTCTTTTTTCAGACCAACAGTTCAGGTCATGGAATCAGTACTACAAACACGACTAATTTTCACAAAGATTTAAAGTTACTTACAGTGTTCCAGAAATGTTTCCATTAAAGAAGATGAAACACTGTCAGCAACTTCCAAAAGCCATAAAAAGTTTAACTACCGTAAAAATTTAGTGCAAGAGGAGACTAAAGGGTTTATTGATAGTCAACTCTCACTCCACTGACGAATTTCTTAGTACAACCGAATGGTTCAAAATGGCTCTGAGCACTATGGGACTCAACTTCTGAGGTCATTAGTCCCCTAGAACTTAGAACTACTTAAACCTAACTAACCTAAGGACATCACAAACATCCATGCCCGAGGCAGGATTCGAACCTGCGACCGTAGCGGTCTTGCGGTTCCAGACTGCAGCGCCTTTAACCGCACGGCCACTTCGGCCGGCTTTAGTACAATCGACTGCTATGCCTACACTATTAATAACAGTGCTACCGAGCTGTACTGCAAGCAGTGTGATGTAGCAGCGTCACTGGCTGACATGCTGCGGGTCGCCAGTTCAAACTCGCCCACTCGCACTTATGTGTTATTTAGTATTTATAAGTTCTGGAAGAGTCTCGAAATTTGTAATGGTTATATATTCTGGATTATTCTAATGTTGTATACATAGCGACACTCTCAGTCCAGCAGTTCAGTTCTGCTTTGGCTGTATGTTGATCATTGCAATACAAGTGTGTTTAGTGCTAGGTGTTATACTTCACGGATGATTCTGCTTTTCAATTGGGATTTGATTCTGGTTACGACGTGGCATTGTATCATGGTGACACCTAGTACTTCATAACATCTACATCACCGTGGTTCCAATTAGTCAACGTAAAAGCCATTGCCTCTACAGATGGGAACAGTAATACAAGCAATACATCTTTCCCATGATTCATATATTCAGGAGACCGATGGATTCCAAAACATCAGTAACTCAGTTGCAGATCAGTCATCGATCACTGTTTTCTGAAGACGCTGGTCCGGACCTGACGATATGGTCGAGAGGATTCGATCTATTCGCCAAATAAAACATGTGGGATGACTTGATGTACTTGACGAAAGTGTACTTTTACTTGGACAGACAAACCAACAGTGGTGCAAGAACGACGAAGATAAAGCTCAACAGCTAGAATAAATTTCAGGTCGAACTGAAGAAACCGTTTAGTAACACTCAGCAGTAAGTCCACTTAGTGAAAGAACAACTGAAGAACATGGCCCAACGTCATGGGGAAACGACTCAGTCCTACATATGGAATGTTTTAGCCGTTGCCACATTGTGAAGACAAAAATGATAAAAGCTGACAAAACATCACACCTGCTAAAAGGGGTCACTGAAGACATGTACCATGCTCTCTTGATAAAGGATGTCATATGACAGAGGAATTCGTAAAGTGCCGTCACTGTATCAGGGAAATGCAACAGAAAGGAGTCAGACGAAACATATATGGCCAACAGCTAAATGTGGTCCCCATGGTAGTCGTGGAAGACAATTATGATCTATCCTCTCTCAACGCCAGATTGTAAGAGAAGAGATTTTGTACCAGGCAGAACTGTTGGATCAAGTAAGCAAGAGTTAGAACCCATGAACGTCGACACTACACGGCTTGAGGTGATAGAGAATTTTGAAGAAGACCAGTAGAAATCTAAGCATCAATCCGCACCACCAGTCGACAGCGTCATGAAAAATGGACTTGGCCCACTCATACTTAACTTCATGCTTCTATCCTTCCCTTTACCGCTGCTGGAATCTGAACAAGAAATAAAAATATTGGGGCACCTAGTGAATGGCGATGGAATCTATCCTGATCTATGGAAATGGTTGCTCATCATCCCAGCTCATCTATAGCCAGTTATCCTGAAGTTTCTCCGCGGCACTTGGGATCAGTGAAGACTCTATACAGATTCCGACACAGGTATGACTGGCCAGGATTTTACCGATCCATTAGAAACTATGTGAATCCTAGCCAGGGATGGAAGCAGGTGCCGCGTTTACTTACAGGGAATATGATAACAATTCTGTCTGCACCAGCACCACTCCACCAAATTGGAATCAACCTCTTGGTTAGGTTCCCGCAGTTGACAAATGGGAAGCGACTAGTAATAGTCTGCGTTGACTAATTTATCCACTACATTGTCACCAAAGCTGTGCCGACTGGAAAAGCTCCAGAAATTACAAGGATCCTCGTAGAAGACACTAATTAGATGTACAGAGCGCACTGTGTGATAATTTTTCATTGTGGGAAAGATTTGCAGTCAAGATTAGTACCAGATCTAATTTCATGTTGTGAGATCACTCACAGCTGACTACTGTCTGCTACGTACATATGAGTAACCTCACAAAATATTTTAAAAACACGTTGGAAGATATTTTATCAATGTACACTGATGTCGAATAAAGAGACTGGGTAGAACACCGTCCATCATAATGACATTCACATACAACACAGCCAAGGAAGACACTGCAGGCTTCACATCATTCATTCTGCTCTACGATTCCTAGTCCGAAGCAACAATGTATACACTGTTCCCATTTCAACCACACGAACTCATGACTATGTGAAATACCTTATCACAAGGACAGCAGAATAAAGACAGTTGGCGCACGTACAGATCATGGACGCCTAACAGAATGACCAAGAGCACTATAACACTAACACCTGCCAGTAAGACACGGCCCGAGAGACTTGGTACGGATTTTTACACCTGTGCAGAAAGTGAGACTACTGGAAAAGTTACTAATCTGCTGCTATGAGCCGTACCGGGTCCTTCATCGCTTGTTTGACATCGCATATGGTGTCAAGGATTAAGACACTTCACCAAGACGACAAAAACGCAGAGATGTTGTCCTTGTTCAAATGGCTCTGAGCACCATGGGACTTAACTTCTGAGGTCATCAGTCCCCTAGAACTTAGAACTACTTAAACCTAACTAACCTAAGGACATCACACATCCATGTCCGAGGCAGGATTCGAACCTGCGACCGTAGTGGTCGCGCGGTTCCAATTTGAAGCGCCTAGTACCGCTCGGCCACTCCGGCCGGCTGTTGTCCTCGTCCTCAACATGAAGCCCTACTACCGTCCTGAAGCGCACACCGACGATGAGGGCTTCTCGCTCAAGCAAACTGAAGACCCACTCGATGATCGTGATGCTTCAACAAGAGGGACTACCATAATGCTCGTTATAGTGAAGAAGATGCGACAACACGACCAGAACACGGGGATCTGACACGCACAGCCATACAGAAGAGCACTGAATAGATCTAAAACTGGAGTACTGTAGTTGCCTCCAACGAGAAACTTCAGAAACAAGAGGGTCGCTGTTTCTCCAGGAGAGGGAAAAATGCCACGAGCTGTGCTACATCCATTGTGGCATAGCAGGTAGCGTCGCTGGCTGGTGTGCCGGGGGCCACCAGCTCAAACCCGACCATCTGCAGTTACACTAGCTGACAAAAAAGTGAAGCATCCAGAAGGGTAGGAGGAAACGAAATGAAACTTCGTGGTTGAAAGGTTATGTGATGTTAGTTTGGTGATCACACGATGGAGTCAAATTTATGAAGAACTTGGCAGTATGAGTCCATTTATCAATATGACATTACACACCCACTGGGCATGAGGAATGGACTGATTCAGTTAGGAAGATGTCATAAAGCCATTGTATCCTCTCCTGAAGCAAGCTGGTCCACAACTGTTGTAAATGGTCCTCGACATTCTGGATACAGACATGGGACAGAATTGATGTCTGAGCTCGTTCCAAGGGAAGTGCTGCTGAGGACACACCAAGGAATCTTGCTGGCCACAGGAGTACTTTAACATCACGAGTGAAGTTCATAGAGACACATGCTATGTACAAACGAGTATTGTTCTGTTGAAAAAGGGCATCACAATATTGTCGGATGAAAGGTAAGACGTGAGGATGCAGAAACGCCGGTGATGTATCTTTGTGTTGTCAGAGTTTCCTTAGTCATTGCCAGTCGTGACATGAAATCATTGAAGGCTTCTTATATAGTGATTCCAGGAATAACACTGTTGTGCCTCTTCAAAACGTTGTAAGAATGGGACGTCTCCCCTGGTTGTCACTGTACTCGCCGACAATGGTCATCTAGGGTAGCGTATAATCTCTGAACACACGCCATTCTTCAGCAGTCCTTGCTACACCGTATAACAGCACCACTATAAACACCGCCTTTTGTGTTGTGGTGTTAATGGTAGCCTACGTGTCGGATGGTAATTCCCTAGCTGCTGTTAGTCTCCGTCCAATGGTGGAAGATCACATAGAATGTCACAGACAGTCTGTTACTTATTCTCGAAGGACAGGAGCAGATGTGGTTACGATGTGCTTGATGTACAACACAGTGATCCATCCTTGTGGTGGATATACGAAGTCGACCAGAACTTTGACGACGAGTATGCCTGTCCTTATGTTCCCATAAAGTACAAAATCAGGCCACTGACAACATCCGAATGCCCCACAAATCTGGATATTGCACAATTCGACCAGCGGCCAAATTCACAATTAGGCCACTTTCAAAATTTGTGAGGAGCTGATAGCACTGTCTCTTACGAGTTCACGGCATATCGGTGCTCAACGGCCCTCACAGTGATCACTCAACATCTGGCGCCCTACCAGGTCTGGTAACAACGATAATATACTCTGGTGGCGGTTCGGTCGCAGAGAACTGTTACTCTATAACCATTCCCGAAATTTGTAATGTTTGTATATTCGGGAATATTCCTTGTTTGTATAAAAGGTTCAAATGGCTCTGAGCACTATGGGACTGAACATCTGAGGTCATCAGTCCCCTAGAACTTAGAACTACTTAAACCTAACTAACCTAAGGACATCACACACATCCATGCCAGAGGCAGGATTCGAACCTGCGACCGTAGCATGTTTGTATAAAGAGCTGCAGTCTCCACCCAAGAATTCAGTCCTGTTCTGGATGTATGTTGTTGTTTGTAATAAATGTTCTTTCATTATTACGTGTTTTACTGCACTGATAACATTGTTTTCGGATTTGGACATGATTTTGATTACGACGTGGCAATATCAAAAACTATATTACTTGAAATCTGTTTTCCTTACATTTGTACCATTACTGCTCTGAGGATAAATAGAGGTGATGCAATACTATTTTATTTTTGATGTTGTGTGGCTACAGCTCGAACTGCTTGCTGAAGACAAATAAAAATTATTTTGAGGTACAGAGATGGGTTTGTTGAACTACCCTTCTGTAAAACTCTGCAATGTTAATCACTGTAAATATTTCAGAAGAAATGGTACAATGTAAAAGCGAATTATGATCAACAGATCCGCAAGAGTCATAAATGAGCTATTATTTAACAAAAAAGCAAAATCTGCTCGAACAATGTATGTTCAGGCATGCAGTACGCATGTGGTTGTATTTCCAAAAACTGAAGTAGTTTTGTTGTTCTCCTATTCGCCATGGTAGTAAATATGTGAAGCTTCAATGACGTGATTAAAACAGAGCAGACTGCAACAACATGCACAGGTTATAACGGCAACATGTGAACATTCATTTCCAGTGTTTCTGCATTACAGTAGCCAAATATCAAAAGCCAAAGTGACCACATAATGAATATGTTTGCCATGAGTTGTTCTCTTCAGCTGTATTTTAATGCTTTCATTGAAACTCTATATGTCAACTTCCATTACGAATAATGGAAGAACGTCGACAACTCACAGGGGAATGGCCTATCCGATAAGTCGAACCCGCTCGTGAAATTTTTTTGTACGGGAAGATCATACTGAAAGAAACACAATATCAAAATTTTAGCTGCTAACACACACTGCAAGTATTTTTTTAAAATGTTGAAAATTGCCAATTTGCAGCTCGCCAGGCGGCTGGAGAAGTGTGCACCCCTGCCGTAGCTGCAACAGACAGCGTATGCGCAACACTGCGGGCACATATCCTTGGTTGATGGCACGTCGGTGAACAGATAACCTGGCACAAAGGGATCGAAATTTGTAAGGCGAATTTCAGTTTCCGTTGATAGTTTCACTGACAATAAATTGCTGACCGTTACCATTCGCTCGAATTTGCAACTCTTTAATATTAATAACAATTAGCCGTTACCTTTGTGACATCGGTAAAGTGTTAACAACTTAGACAAAACTGAATTAATTTTCTTTGTGATTTCTTCGTTTATGCTTCCTAATAACACCTGTCTTTGTGCAGGTTCCAGAGCTTCACAGTAATGTGTATGTTTCAACCTTACGAAGATGAAATACGCAGAACGTGGTATGCAAACGAAATCACTTGCTTCTGCTGAAGACCTACATGTCTGTTATTTATTGGTTAATTTCTTGCACATTAATACGAATGATGTCAACATTTCCTTAGAAATTGCGGAAATATTAGAAGTCCGTGATTTGTGGTTTGAACGATGATGCGCTAATTAAAGTCAAGAACAAACCTAAAGTACCTTCCAAGCCTAAGGAAACCGTGTACAGTAACGTTTTCAGCGAAAAAGAAAAGATGGTAACTTTTTTGGTTGAACGAATGAGATAGAAACCGGTTATAAGCAGTGCGAAAAGCCGGTTTCATTTCGTAAAATCTGAACATGAACTGTATGAATGGAAGAATGATTTACATGAAGTACGAAATACGCACCAAACTGAAAATCGCAAAAGTGTAAAAGAAGAACTATTAGAAAGCTTTAAAACTGCTCTTGAGAGTCGGTGCACAATCACCTCGGGAGATCTATGAGATTGGTCGGTCTGATTTCCAAGTGATTCGAACATGATTTATTTCCAGGCTTCTTTGAGCAGGTTAAATAGACTCAGGAAATTATACGAAAAGAAAATCGCTGAATTACGAAGTTCACCTCTACATCTACTACATCTACATACATACTCCGCAATCCACCATACGGTGCGTGGCGGAGGGTACCTCATACCACAACTAGCATCTTCTCTCCCTGTTCCACTCCCAAACAGAACGAGTGAAAAATGACTGCCTCTGTACGAGCCCTAATCTCTCTTATCTTATCTTTGTGGTCTTTCCGCGAAATATAAGTTGGCGGCAGTAAAATTGTACTGCAGTCAGCCTCAAATGCTGGTTCTCTAAATTTCCTCAGTAGCGATTCAGGAAAAGAACGCCTCCTTTCCTCTAGAGACTCCCACCCGAGTTCCTGAAGCATTTCCGTAACACTAGCGTGATGATCAAACCTACCAGTAACAAATCTAGCAGCCCGCCTCTGAATTGGTTCTGTGTCCTCCCTCAATCCGACCTGATAGGGATCCCAAACGCTCGAGCAATACTCAAGAATAGGTCGTATTAGTGTTTTATAAGCGGTCTCCTTTACAGATGAATCAAATCTTCCCAAAATTCTACCAATGAACCGAAGACGACTATTCGCCTTCCCCACAACTGCCATTACATGCTCGTCCCACTTCATATCGTTCTGCAATGTTACGCCCAAATATTTAATCGACGTGACTGTGTCAAGCGCTGCACTACTAATGGAGTACTCAAACATTACAGGATTCGTTTTCCTATTAATCTGCATTAATTTACATTTATCTATATTTAGAGTTAGCTGCTATTCTTTACACCTATCACAAATCCTGTCCAAGTCATCTTGTATCCTCCTACAGTCACTCAACGACGACACCTTCCCGTACACCACAGCATCATCAGTAAACAGCCGCACATTGCTATCCAACCTATCCATAAGATCATTTATGTAGATAGAAAACAACAGCGGACCTACCACACTTCCCTGGGGCACTCCAGATGATACCCTCACCTCCGATGAACACTCACCAACGATGACAACGTACTGGATTCTATTACTTACCTCAAGTAAATGTGTAGTGGAAATGCCATTAATAGCTGATACTACAGAAAAAAATCGTAGCTAACGTGAAGACGAAGCTGCGTCTTATCCACTAAAATGTGTATAAAGCCAGTCAGTCAGGTTGTGCGCAAGAAATGCGAGCAGACCGCACTTCATAATTTTGAGCGATTTTTTTTAAGCCAGAGTCGCTTGTACAGTCGATGAACGCTATGACAGATTCTTATACAACAATGTCAGTGATGAATATCATTCGATTACTGTTTCCACATCTTTTTGTCTGTCTTCGGTAATATCAGACCAAATTAGGGCAAAAAATTAAAAAACAAGGACGGTTTCTATGCAAAAATCTTGCAATCGACGTAGCAAAATCTGGCAGAATTGGACAGAATAATTTTCAATGTCACATCCCAAAGTCGTGTTACCAGTCGCAGAAAATAATTCACTACTTTTGTTAGACTCTTGGCCTGGACATAATGACACCTATGTCTTTAGGACGACGACGAAAAAATTGTTAATATAATTCGGATCCACCGGAACTAAGTGTTCTCACGATAAAAAATTTTCAACATTTTTATGAAGACTACAGAGGATAAACAAGGAAATGTTTCATTGTTAATAAAATTTACATTATTCAAAAATTACCACGAAAACTACGCTACAGGAATTGCTATAATATATTTGACATCAACAAACTAAAGTACTGATTGATGGAAGTCGTCTGTAATGAAACATCATACACTGCCTTGATTTTTTTTGCTTTGTATGTCACTTGTGTAACATCTACATCTGCAGCAGTTCAGCTGCCGATATGGACTGCAAGCTATTCAAGAAATTAATGATTAAGGGTTTTTGGTATGGTTTAATTGCTTAAAATTCTCGTGCGTGCACTTTGGACTTCACGCTACATGACACAACGTTCGCTTGTCACAGCTACGCCAGCTTATTCACCGATTCACGCGCTAGACAGGAAGGGCTGCACAAATTATTGTTACAAGCGGTTCTTCGGGCAGCGAAAATGAGTAACTTCAACATTTCATACAAAATACGGCAGTAGTAGTTGTACCCCAACTGTTAACAGCCCCCCTACTCTCTGCTAAATTGGCGTTGGCGTCGGCATATGGCTACGGCCACTCTTAACGTTTATCTCTGTCGTACACACACACACACACACACACACACACACACACACACACACACGGAATGGGATAGAGAACCTGTCGTTAATCTCAGTCACTCAGTAACGACACATTTAACACTTGCAGACTTTCCCAAAGAGGGGCTAAATCCACGATGCCACGATGCAGCGACGCAGTTTTGAGATCATATAGCAAAGTGAGGGTTCGAAGGGGAAAGGGGGGACTGTGATGAGGGTCATGAAACACATCCCTGCCCCCGGGAGAAAAAAATTATTGAAAGGTCATATTTTTACACAGCTCAACGTCCAGATTTAACAGTTAGCCATCGGGAATAAAATGGTATGAAAGACACGAATCTCGAAAATCTCAAGGAATTATAAAAACTACAAACTATGTTTAACACAGGATGATTTTCAGTTGTTTAAGAGAGGGTCTGCCCTGCCGCCCACGTAGATGGTTTAACTACCTGACTGAGAATATTAGGGCCAGCGAAAGGCTTGACTGAGATGCTGACTATACCTCTTGTCAGAGGCCGGATGTAGTAGGTTCTCCGGTGCCCGGGGCAACATTTTAATCCCCCACCCCCGCCTTATTGCCGCAATGACAGAGTATGAGACCTAATATGCTCAAAAAAAATTGTGATTATATTAAGTTCTTTTATTAACGAACAGGAGAGGAGATTGATACGAATTAAATCATACATTAATTCAGATACAGATGTAAATTTAAAAAAGCCGTGAAAGCCAAGCCATAACTTAAAAATCAACTTGACCAATCAATATTTTTAAACAATTCAATATATTAAATGTTGAATACAGAAAATAAACGTAGATTAACAAAGTTAGATATAATTTTAAAATACCCCGGTTTTCTCAACATTCACGAATGAGCCAAAACATTATGACCTCTGCCCATAGCGAGGTTGTACGCCGCCCGGTGGCGCTGCGGGCGCGTGAGAAGTATATTACCGGAGCAGAGACGAATGGGAAATCATTCTAGCAACGATAACTCGCGCAAATGCTGAAATCCGCCAACTTGAGCGAGTTTGACAAAGGCCAGATTGTTGTGGCCCAGTGCTGGGATCGAGCATCTGGGAAACGGCGAAGCTGGTCTGCTGTTCGCGTTCTACTGTAGTGACGATCTATGGAAAGTGGTTGAAGAGTACTGAAACCACGAGTAGGTGACAAGAAGTTGAACGTTCATACCTCAACACATAACATAGGGATCGGAGGCTTGCACGCTCTCTAAAATAGGATAGGCGGCTATCTGTGGCAGATCTGACGACAGAGCAGGGTTGGCGCAGGCACAAATGTTTTGGAGTACATAGTTCAGCGCACAGTACTGAACACGGTTTTCTGCAGGAGAGGACGCCTACGTGTTCCCATGTTGACTCATTAACATCGTCAGCTATGATTAAGGCGGGCACGGGATTATCGAGATTGGACTGCGGATCAATGGTATCGTGTCGCCTGGTCGGATGAATCCCTTTATTGTTAAACAAGATTGATAGTCGTGTCCACATACGCCGTCATCCAGGCGAACGGCTGTTCGAAACATCCAGCACGCCACGGGCGCAGGCCTGTAGGAGCAGTATTATGTTGTGGGGGACGTTCACCTGGGCTTCCACGGGACCTGCCGTAGTAATCGAAGGCACCATGACAGATGTGGACTACGTGACCCTTATGAGGGATCACCTGTAACCCCTTATGCTTGATGTATTCCCCAGTGGCAATGGCACCATGCAGCAGGATGACTGCTCGCGTGACAAGGCCAGAATCGTGCTGCAATGGTTTGAGACGCATGATAGTGAACTAATGTTGATGTCTTGGCTATCAAATCCCCGTTATCGGAATCCGATGAAACCCAACTGGGACGCTCGGCTCCGAGCCCGCAAACCAACTCCCGTAAATTAAGGGAAGTGTATGACTTGTGCGTAGGCGTCTGGTGCTATAAACTTCTGGAGACCTATCAAGTATTTGTCTAATCCATAGCACGCACACCCACTGCTGAATTGCGTTCCAGAGGTGGACTAACAAACTTTTAAGTAGGTCGTCATAATGTTTTCGCTAATCAGTGTAAGCACTTCATTATTGGCAAAATAAATAACGCCCAGAGTTAGACTTAAGGCCTTAGATAAATATAATTCCTACAAATAATTAGTATGAACTCTCCTTTAGGTAGACGATTCAACCATTAATAAACAAATAAAATTATACCTCCACAATAAAAAGAAATAATTAAAAAGATTATTTTGTAATATGTAATTTTAGTAACAATCTTCTAAGTAAAATACTTGAAAAATGACATCTCGATATATTTACTGAAACAAAGAAGCAATATGAATCAAGACTGTAACCCAAAACTTAATTTTACGAGCATTTCTTTCTGCAAAAATATTAATAATAGCTTCGTATGAGATCTTTAACTGATCTTCACCACTGATAATAAAATTGTGAGTTGTTGTGTCATCCCGTTTCAGGTTCCAAAACTTCTTTCATTTGATGAATCTGAAACAGGCATTGTTAAAAAAATCCAAAGTGCTTTTGTCGCATTTGGATATGTATCCTGCAGTCCATTTTGACAAATTAAGGTCAAAATTTTTGCAGGAGTTGCTGTTTCCATGGATGGTATTAAATTAAGAGCATGGTATTTGAAATTGTGTAGTTTTATTATTAAGTCCCTAAGGCCAGGCGTTGTTCAAGCACATGGAATATCAACACGAGTCAGACGCCATCAAAACGGTTAGTTGCTCACCAAGAGTGTGACATTAACACTTCTGTGTCTGAGTGCGAGCGAGCTCAGCAAAAAAGTGTAAGACAAGAGCAGACCAATCTACCTACTTTACTCTCATAACATTATGTAATAGGCACTATGTAGAATGCAACAATGTATATCAGGGATCTGATGAAACAGTTATGATACTGAAAAAAACTGAAACAGCAAAACTGAAGACTGTTGACAAGTCATGATGTAGGACAACAATTCCGTCATTACAAATGACATTATACAGCAAAGCTGCTCACCCCACTAGCCTAATGCCTGTTGATAAGTAGAATCAATGCTGTTCATGTCGCTTGCACTCGATTCCCTGATTATTATACTGTAACATCTTGTGTGAGGCTGTTCCAGTATTTGTCACACTCTTGCTGCCTGATGTGATGACCACTGATCTGTAGCCACAGATGACTACATACCAACATCCAATACTGAAGACGCCAGTGATTAGTAGTCCACGGGTCTACCAACACTGTTCCAGTTCAGGGCATGAATTGCTCCGAAACTTCAGCATGGTTTGGGTCAGGCGGCCTAATGAACTGGCGAGCCATGGTCAGCATTCAACATGACATCAAGGCATCCGAAATCGTGGCCAGTCTGATGGGACAACACAGGCAGTGTCCTGAGAGGGACAAACTACTCTCAGGACAGCATGTGAGCCAAACGCAGGCGATACACGTTCGCGTCCACATCCATACAGTCCATTTGATGGGAAGTGCTTTCCGAACCAACGAGCGGGCAACCCGGCACATCCAAGTCACCAGCTTGGTGTCTTGGCTGCTGCGGCAACTTTGGCAACCCTCAGTCTGCCTCTGGATTCAGCAGATTCCATTTTGGCTTACGAAGCCACCAGCCACCGCGGAAGACGCGGTAACAATATGCATTCTGAGGAATAAAAGTAGTAATATTTAATCTTGTTTTATTGCGTCTGACGACGCCACACAGGTTCCTCGGCCTTCTTCTTAAGAAGCAGTAGAGGTCTGCAGCCAGCAAGTGGGTGACCTCTACAGTCTGTTATTCCGACGTTCTTGCTGTGGAACTCTTTTTTCAGCTACCCTATCCCAGCTATCATCTCCACAATTTTCGTTGACTATCCTCCTCCTTTTTGTTTTCACATGTCTCTGAAATGAGGATCCACATTGAGTTTTTCAGCTCTAGTCTTAGCTTCCAAGATATCTGTTACAGTTGTAGCGTTTGTTAGAGTTTCCCGAAACCCCTCAATAAGCCGGGTGATTTGGTTAACAGATTGGTCAATGGTGATATCTTCTTTTGTAAAATTTTGTTTGCAATATCAAACCGTGTTAGCTGCTTGAACTAAAAACAAGAAGCTGTAATAAACAAAAGTACTGACTTTTTCAAAAGTTTTGCAGCTTCTGTTTTGGTCTCATGAGTGGATGTTGTACTAGGTAGTTCGATTAAATCGTAGATTATCTCTTTGAGATGTTTGTACACAACTGTTACAGCTTTCCCCTTTGTTGACCATCTAGTAGAACTTCGTAGTTCCGAGATAAGAGGCACATACGAGGTGTGGCTCTAAAATAACGGGGCTGTTACTATAAAAGAAATTATTTGAAAACCATATATATTTAGCTATTGTCACACTCAATATACTCCACTCCTCTATGCCTACAACGCTCCATGCGAATCTTCCATTGGTGGAAACAGTGCTTGAAGTCTTCCTCCGTGAGCTCCTTGATGATGCGTGTCGGTATTTCTTTCAGTTTCAACGGACTGAAATCTTGTTCCTTTTAATGCACAGTTCACCTTGAGGAAGAGATAAAAGTCACACAGTGCTACATCAGGCGAATAAAGTGGGTGGTCTAACAGTGGAATGCTGTACTTCGCTAAAATACTACTAACAGGCAACGCGGAATGAGCCGGTGTATTGTCGTGATGCAAAACCC
The DNA here is from genome assembly GCF_023898315.1 of Schistocerca nitens. NCBI lineage: Eukaryota > Metazoa > Arthropoda > Insecta > Orthoptera > Acrididae > Schistocerca > Schistocerca nitens. The sequence continues at coordinate 554,071,640 of NC_064615.1, read as the reverse complement.
GTCGCCTGTTCTTCCATAGTTCGGATCACTTTTTTCTTATTTTCTCCTGAGTTGAGAAGAACTTCAAGATAGTAAACTTAATTAATAGTTTGATCTTCAGGAATCAAGGGAAGGTATACAATTCCATTAATGCCGAAAGAAAAACAAATCACCTTCACTTTGAATCTTTATTTGTTCATTCGAGCCTTTTTTGTTCCAGTTGAAGTTGGGCCCCTCCAGTGTATGGACTGGCGCTCAGTTTCTGGATCATAAGTTAACCCCCTCCCCGCATGGACCTTGCCGTTGGTGGGGAGGCTTGCGTGCCTCAGCGATGCAGATAGCCGTACCGTAGGTGCAACCACAATGGAGGGGTATCTGTTGAGAGGCCAGACAAATGTGTGGTTCCCGAAGAGGGGCAGCAGACTTTTCAGCAGTTGCAGGGACAACAGTCTGGATCATTGACTAATGTGGCCTTGTAACATTGCTAAGCTGGTACTGCGAACGGCCGAAAGCAAGGGGGAAACTACAGCCATAATTTTTCCTGAGGGCATGCCGCTTTACTGTACAGTTAAATGATGATGGCATCCTCTTGGGTACAATATTCCGGAGGCAAAATAGACCCCCATTCGGATCTCTGGGCGGGGACTACTCAGGAGGGCGTCGTTAACAGGAGAAAGAGAACTGGCGTTCTACGGATCGGAGCGTGGAATGTCAGATCCCTTAATCGAGCCGGTAGGAAAGAAAATTTAAAAAGTGAAATGGATAGGTTAAAGTTAGATATAGTGGGAATTAGTGAAGTTTGCTGGCAGGAGGAACAAGACTTCTGGTCAGGTAAATACAGAGTTATAAATACAAAATCAAATAGGGGTAATGCAGGAGTAGGTTTAAAATGAATAAAAAAATACGAGTGCGGGTAAGCTACCACTAAAAGCATAGCGAACGCATTATTGTGGCAAACATAGACACGAAGTCCACGCCTACCACCGCAGTACAAGTTTACATTCCAACTAGCTACGCAGATGACGAAGAGATCGATTAGATAAAAAAAATTATTCAGATAGTGAAGGGAGACGAAAATTCAATAGTCATGGGCGACTGGAATTCGATAATAGGAAAAGGAAAAGAAGGAAACGTAGTAGGTGAATATGGAATGGGGGTAAGAAATGAAAGAGGAAGCCGCCTGGTAGAATTTTACACAGAGCATAACTTAATCATACCTAACACTTGGTTCAAAAATCATGAAAGAAGGTTGTAAACATCGAAGAGACCTGGAGATACTGGAAGGTTTCAGATATTTAATGGTAAGACAGAGATTTAGGAACTAGGTTTTAAATTGTAAGACATTTCCAGTGGACTCTGACCCAATCTATTGGTCATGAACTGTTAAAACTGAAGAAACTGCAAAAAGGTGGTAATTTAAAGAGATGGAACCTGGATAAAATGACAGAACCAGAGGCTGTAGAGATTTTCAGGGAGAGCATTAGGGAACGATTGAGAGGTATGGGGGAAAGAAATACAGTAGAAGAAGAATGGGTAGCTTTGATGGATGAAATAGTGAAGACAGGAGAGGATCAAGTAGGTAAAAAGACGAGGGCTAGTAGAAATCCTTGGGTAACAAAAGATACATTGAATTTAATTGATGAATGGAGAAAATATAAAACTACAGTAAATGAAGCAGGGAAAAAGGAATACAAACGTCTCAAAAATGAGATTGACAGGAAGTGCAAAATGGCTAAGCAGGGATGGCTAGAGGACATGTAAGGATGTAGAGGCATATCTCACTAGGGGTAAGATAGATACTGCCTAGAGGAAAATTAAAGAGACCTTTGGAGAAAAGAGAACCAGTTGTATGAATATCGAGAGCTCAGATGGAAGCACAGTTCTAAGCAAAAAAGGGAAAGCAGAGAGGTGGAAGGAGTATATAGAGGGCCTATACAAGGGCGATGTACTTGAGGACAATATTACGGAAATGGAAGAAGATGTAGATGAAGATGAAATAGGAGACATGATACTGCGTGAAGAGTTTGACCGAGCACTGAAAGACCTAAGTCGAAACAAGGCTCCTCGAGCAGACATCGTTCCATTAGAATTACTGACAGCCTTGGGAGAGCCAGCCCAGAGAAAACTCTACCATCTGGTGAGCAGGATATATGAGACAGGCGAAATACCCACAGACTTCAAGAAGAATATAATAATTCCAATCCCAAAGAAAGCAGGTGTTGACAGATGTGAAAATTACTATCAGTTTAATAAGTCACGGCTGCAAATACTAACGCGAATTCTTTACAGACGAACGGAAAAACTGGTAGAAGCTGACCTCGGGGAAGATCAGTTTGGATTCCGTAGAACTACTGGAACACGTGAGGCATTATGACCCTGCGGCTTATCTTAGAAGCTAGATTAAGAAAAGGCAAACCTACGTTTCTAGCATTTGTAGACTTAGAGAAACCTTTTGACAATGTTGACTGGAATACTCTCTTTCAAATTCTGAAGGTGGCAGGGGTAAAATACAGGATGCGAAAGGCTATTTACAATTCATACAGAAACCACGTGGCAGTTATAAGAGTCGAGGGTTGTAGCCTATCCCCGATATTATTCAATCTACATGCTCAATATATGAGCAAGCAGTAAAAGAAACAAAAGAAAAATTCGGAATAGGTATTAAAATCCATGAAGAAGAAATAAAAAATTTGAGGTTCGCCAATGACATTGTAATTCTGTCAGAGACAGCAAAGGATCTGGAAGAGCAGTTGGACGGAATGGACAGTGTCTTGAAAGGAGGATATAGGATGAACATCAACAAAAGCAAAACAAGGATAATGGAATGTAGTCGAATTAAGTCGGGTGATGCTGAGGGTATTAGATAGGAAATTAGATCAGGAATTGAGTAGCAGATGAGTTTTGTTATTTGGGCAGCAAAATAACTGATGATGGTCGAAGCAGAGAGGATAAAAATGTCGACTGGAACTTGCAAGGAAAGCGTTTCTGAAAAAGAGAAATTTGTTAACATCGAGTATAGATTTAAGTGTCAGGAAGTCGTTTCTGAAAGTATTTGTATGGAGTGTAGCCATGAAATAGTTTGGACAAGAAGAGAATAGAAGCTTTAGAAATGTGATGCTACAGAAGAATGCTGAAGATTAGATGGGTAGATCACATAACTAATGAGGAGGTATTGAATAGAATTGGAGAGAAGTGAAGTTTGTGGCACAACTTGACTAGAAGAAGGGATCAGTTGGTAGGACATATTCTGAGGCATCAAGGGATCACCAATTTAGTATTGGAGGGCAGCGTGGAGTGTAAAAATCGTAGAGGGAGACCAAGAGATGAATACACTAAGCAGATTCAGATGGATGTAGGTTGCAGTAGGTACTGGGAGATGAAGAAGCTTACACGGGATAGAGTGGCATGGAGAGCTGCATCAAACCAGTCTCTGGACTGAAGACCATAACAACAACAAGTTAAAAACCAAGAGTCGTCAAATGTTGTTTTTCTTTCCAAGATATTAGGATAATGTTCAGTGGTACTCAAAGAGTCAGTACAAACATCTTCACGAGCTTCTTTTTGTTCGATCTTGAGAATTCGCGGCACTGATTTCATGAACACATTTCTCATGTTTGACTGGTTACGTAAAATTTGCATTACACATTCTTTGTCAGTTCCTACAGTTACAGCAATCGATCGAATACTCAACCGACAGTCAGACAATCAGGTTACCTACTTTTTCGATATTTTCGCTCTTTTTTGATGTTGAAGGGCGTCCCAGGACGTGATTCATCTTCAACGCCTTCTCGGCCTTCTTGGTAACGCTTGAAACACTCAGGAACTTTTAGTACTAGATCGGTTTCAGTAGCAGTTTTTCCAAGTGTCATGTGAAACTGCACGACAATTCGTTGCTCTATTATTACACTTATCACTTTTCTGGCAAAAAAAAAAAAAAAATACAGCTCTTACACAAACGAAGGCCACGGCCAAACCGATTTGTCTACAGACACCAGATATGCCGCATTCGACTAAGTAGGCTTCACGGTTCACAGCTATTTGGTCGTTCATCTTTGTCATTCTTTCTATGTGACATCATCAATCCCGTTATTTTATTGCCACACCTCGTACTTCAGCATAATCTCCCATCTGTTAGTAGGCGACACAAAGAATAAATGGAGGCTGCTCGGTATTACAAAATAAGTTTCTGCCTCGTGCGATCCACTTGCAGCATTCACTCCCAAACAAGTTAAATGAATCCCCAGCGCACTCCACAGAGTATGCTAACTTATTGTCTTCTTGTAAACTAGACTGAACATCTTTGCACTTTTTGTGAGCACCATTATCTAAAGACTGGCCTTTTAGCCTGGATAATCTTCAAACTCGAACCTATCACTTTCGATTTCCTGCAATATTACCTCAGAAAATGCCTATCCTGTCGTTTCACTAATCGTTAGAAGGTTTATGAGACTTTCAAAAATCTCTCTACCACTTTCATTAAATTTTACATATCTGATTAATCTTCGACATCAGCTCAAAATGACTTACATCAGAAGTGCAGTCAAATATGATACAAAAATATTTTGCTTCTTTAATATCACTCACTGTTTGTTCCATTATTTTGGACCAATTATATCCAACAACTAATCTTTGATGACTGATGATAAATAGAGGACTTGACCTTTTTCGTGACGACTTACGTGCTCTCTCCGTGCAGGATGACAGTGAGAACTTCCCACATATTGGATCAGCAAAGTCAAGGCTTTCATCTGAACCTGTAAAAGAACTGCCCTGTTTTGCCAAAGCAGAATCACATTAGCAATGACAACCAAAATCGATTTCCAATGCTTCTTCTCCTCAGATATTTGTTGTTGCAACTCTTTATCAATACCACTTTTATTTAGAAAAGCCTCTAATTTCTTCCAAGAACAAAATCGTATTTGGGGCTCAATGAGTTTTCCTGTAACGGAATCCTTTCATTTTACTTTTTCCACAGAGTGAGACCACGCTTAGCCTATGAGAAAGGTTCTTCTGAAATAATTTATCATGAAACAGTTTGCATGGTATGAAAAACGAAGCGTCTCTCGATTTACTATAGGCTTACCAAGATCCGTACACCGTTTGTCCATTAGTAAGCTGTTTATAAAATCACAGATTTCTTTCCTCTTTAAGAGAGCTTACGACTAGTTCAGTTTGCCTTCGCTTAGTAATTTTTCGACAATCCGGCATCTCTCTCTGAAACCCTTACTGACCAGGTCCTTGGATCCTCATACTTGATACTCCTCTGTTGATACGTATTCGAACATAGTTTCACTAACTTCCTGTGTAGCTCCGCAGACATCTGAAATAAAAATATAACCGAAGCTCAACTTCCATTCGACAAGCTAAAAGCCCTGCGACAAGGTATTTATATTTAAGAATTACGGGAAGCAGAGTAACGAAAGACGGAGCGATTAGTGCTTCTCTTAGCTGCGAGTGATAACCAGCTACCGAAAGTAGCCGAAAGCAGCCGAGCTCTTACGTCCGAAGCCGAATTTGAGCACATTTCTCACAAAGCTAGACGCAAGCATTTCTTTCAGCTTCCACTATTGAAAGGTTGCCAGATTGACAAAGCATACTAAATTGAGTAAAAAAAGAAAAAAACATTAATAGAGTGGATGGAGAAGAAAGAAATACTGTTTTATGATACATAAGTAATTGTGAGGCTTAAAATGCTGATAAGGACTATATTTATAAGTAGGTACTTTACGCATGAGTATGACTGTAACATCTTCATTGACACTTGATGGCTGATGTAACTACGTCGTGAACTAATGTTGCCTTTAAGTTAAATTTACAACAGTCAACGAAATGGCGAGGTATTTTACCTGTAGATTCATGTTAAATGGATTTTTGCAAAGCTATTTCAACCGTATCTCGATTAGTATTTCCATAACATAATGCAACTGCAGCATTTCATATATATTTGCGAAAAGTGTGACCACTTCACGAATATATCAAACCCTTGTAATATGAGTATAAATAAACTGAAACAAACGACGAGTCAAAATCATGATGATTTCGACTTACCTTGACTGACATCAAATATCTGACTAACAATTCACTCACGTTCTATATTTCGTATCAACCTAGTTGATTTTAATGACGAAGATTTTTGTGCCTCCTCTTCCCTTTCGTTGGCTTTCCTGCTGAAAGCTGCTCCCGATAGCTTTTTTTAATTCTTTCCACATACCACAACAAATAATATTCTAATATTTGCTACTGATTTATTGCTGTAATTGAAATAAATAATCAGCATTAAAACTGTTGGGGCTACTTTAACAAAAAAAAAAAAAAAAAAAACGAAACATAGAACAAAGAACGAAACACTGCCAGACTGATTACGATTGCAAGAATCAATAATATACGCAAAATAAATTTTGTTTGTGTTCCTGCCACTGTAGCGTGCATGCCGCAACAGTGTTGCATAGACAAATTTAATGTCAGTGGTCGGTAGATGATAGGAAACTCCGTCAGTAATTGTAACCTAAACAGTGAATACGCAACCGAGGCGATATGTCTCTATTTAAAAGTTGTAAAATGGTCAGGAATACTAATAACAGTACTTGCAATTATTACTAATATAACGTTTTTTATGCTGTAACTTACACTAAGGTTAGTACTGTTCGTTTGTGTATCTCTTTAAAAACCATAATAATTATTCTCACTTCTGCCCTTACTGCCCCCCCCCCCCCCTTAACTTTGAGCTCGGGCAACAAGCCCGCCTCCCTCCCCACTAGATCCCCCACTGCCTGCTGTTAATAACAAATTCCACATGGATCGTGAGTTGACAGGTGAAACCAGCAAACCACGGGAAGCGGAGTATGGGACGACAGGAAGGGGAAGCGCTCGGTTAACTTCCGAACGTATGAGGAAAGGAGTAAAAGAAACGCCATTAATATCAATTAACAAGCAAGCATAGTCACAGTCGGCAGGTCTGTGCTCATAATGTTTGTGCTTGGCGACATATCGATAATGATGAGCATACAATTGGATTTTACACTGTGTAAAGTATGAAGTTCCGAAAGTTGACAAAATTTGTGGTTATCATAGTTCTTAAATTAATTGCACAGAACATGGACATCATAAAATTTCGGGCGTACTCTTTTTAAATGCAATATTTCTCTGAACTGCAGTTTTTATACAGCTATGTATAGAGCGCTAACGTAAACAGTTTATTATAATAATAGAACGTTTCACATATTTTATTGTAATCAAACCATTTATCACTGCTATATTAAAAAATTTAATATATTTTATTTTTATTATGTTATTGCTAGAGTCGTAGACATTAGTGGCAAATCAGAAGTGTGGGTCACGGGAAGTTATTAAGAGTTGAGGGGGAGGGAGGCGGGGGGGGGGGGGGTAGGAGCAGAATCACAAACTGACACCCCCCTCCAGCAACCGTGTCATTAGCGCCTGCCATGAAATCTACTGAGAGCGCTGTGTTTGAACACACATGACACGACAGAGGACGAAGGTGTAGGGCGATGCAGAGCGGAAGGTGTCGATTAGTCAGCTGCCGGTCTGTGTCAGAGGGGTCCGATGCGTGGCTGCGGTCGTTGTCGCCTTCCGGGAAGTGCAAGCAGCTGAATGTCAAATTCGTGGTGGTTCTGCTCACGCTCTCTCCAAGTCTTCCTTGTAATTAGAAAAATAATAGGTTCACTTTCTTCCTCTCACTAGAAAGCTTTATTCCGTATACGTGAAGTTCACAGAATACAGGCTACCTTATGCGAACTGTACTTTATAATTACTCATTCATGTACAGGAGCGCATACGAACTGTGAATGAGAGAGTTACACACTGTCTGAGGTAATACTCTTCAAAAGCTACGGCGTCAAGAACTATACTTTTCATCCATCTGGCCATCGTTTTTCTTCAATGCGTTGCTGTGATGATCAGAAAAAGAACTGTTGAAAATAATACCAATTTCGTAGCTAGATTGAGTGTTGTTGTTGCTGCTGTTGTTGTGTTTATTACCCATTCCCTCCATAGGCTGCCATCTGTTATGAAAATGGCGATTTCTTAATGATTCAGGTTGTGTCCTATCAACATGTCCCTTCCATTAGTCAGATTACATCATAAACTACTTCTTTCCCCAATTCGATTCATCAGCACATTTTCATTACTTATTGCACCCACACACCAACTTCAACCTTCTACTGCAGCGTCACTTTTCAAAAGCTTATATTTTCTTCTTTTCTGAGCTACTTAAAATCCACGTTTCACTTCCGTTCAATCCAGACACACATGTTCAGAAAGCACCTGCTAACATTAAAATTATATTAGAAGCTAACAAATTTCTGTTTTTAGTAATGTTTTTGTCGCTATTGCCAGTATGCATATCATTGCTTCTCCACTTTGGCTATGGTCAGTTACTTTGCTGCCCAAACACCAAAACACATCTGCGGCTTTTAATGTTTCATTTCTTAATTTAATTCCCTCTCCAAAGCTTGATTTAATTAGATTACCGTTGTCTTGATTTTGTTCATTTGTATTGCCGCTTTTCAAACCGCTATCGATTCCCTTCAACTGCGCTTCCAAGAATTCAACGATAGATGGTGTATGTCGAGTTGTGCTGTCTTAACAGAAACAACAATTTATGATACATCGTTTCATCCCAAAACAGTAACAGAACTATTTTCAATTAATAATGCATTCTGCAGTTAAAATTTATGTGTTGTATTGTATGTTAACCGGGGACCTAGAAACGACGGAGAGGCTCCGTCCCCGCCGCAGCCGCAGTGGTTCACAACCCCAAGGCGACTACCGCAGTCCACTTCATCCCTCCGCCGCCCCACACCGAACCCAGGGTTATTGTGCGGTTCGGCTCTCGGTGGACCCCCCAGGAAACGTCGGTGGTGTACGCGTACGTGGAGAACTTGTTTGCGTAGCAATCGCCGAGATAGTATAACTGAGGCGGAATAAGGGGAACCAGCCCACATTCGCCGAGGCAGATGGAAAACCACCTAAAAACCATCCACAGACTGGTCGGTTCACCGGACCTCGACACAAATCCGCCGGGCGGATTCGTGCCGGGGACCAGGCGCTCCTCCCCGCCCGGAAAGCCGTGCGTTAGACCGCACGGCCAGCGGGCGGGCAAATTAATGTGTTAGTTACTTATACATAAGGACCTCCAAAAGTAGAGGCGAAGGGAGCGGGAATTACACTGAAGGCCCAAGGAAACTGGTACCCCTGCATACAAGGAAACTGGTACCCCTGCATAATATCGTGTAGGGTCCACGCGAGCACGCAGAAGTGCCGCAACACGACGTGGCATGGACTTCACTAATGTCTAAACTAGTGCTGGAGGGAACTGACACCATGAGGATTGCGAGGCTGTCCATAAATTCGTAGGAGTACGAGAGGGTGGAGATCTCCTCTGAACAACACGTTGCAAGGCATCTCAGATATGCTCAATAATGTTCATGTCTGGGGTTTTTGGTGGGCAGCGGAAGTGTTTAAACTCAGAAGAGTATTCCTGGAGCCACTCAGTAGCAATTCTGGACGTGCGGATTGTCGCATTGTCCTGCTGGAATGCACAATGGACATCAATGGATGCAGGTGATCACACAAGATGCTTTTACGTGTCACCTGTCGGAGTCATATCTAGACGTATCAGGGATCCCATATCACTTCAACTACACACGCCCCACACCACTACAGAGCCTCCACCAGCTTGAACAGTCCCCTGCTGACATGCAGAGTCCATAGATTCATAGGTTGTCTCCATACCAGTACACGTCCATCCGTTCGATACAATGTGAAACGAGACTCATCCGATCAGGCGACATGTTTCTAGTTATTAACAGTCCAATGGTGTTGACGGGCCCAGGGGAGGCGTAAAGCTTTGTGTTGTGCAGCCATCAAGGGTACACGAGCGGACCTTCGGCTCCGAAAGCTCATATCGATAATGTTTCGTTGAATGGTTCGCACGCTGTTACTTGTTGATGGTCCAGCTTTGAAATCTGCAGCAATTTGCGGAAGGGTTGCACTTCTGTCCCGTTGAACGATTATCTTCAGTCGTGGTTGGTCCCGTTCTTGCGGGATATTTTTCCGGCCGCAGCAATGTCGGAGATTTGATGTTTTACCAGATTCGTGATATTCACGGTACACTCGTGAAATCGTCGTACTGGAAAATCCGCACTTCATCGCTACCTGGGAGATGCTGTGTCCCATCGCACGTGTGCCGACTATAACACCACGATCAAACGCACTTAAATCTTGATAACCTGCCACTGTAGCTGCAGTAACCGATCTAACAACTGCGCCACACGCTTGTTGTCATATACAGGCGTTGCCGAACGCAGCGCCGTATTCCGCCCGTTTACGTATCACTGTTTCTGAATACGCATGCCTATACCAGTTTCTTTGGCGCTTCAGTGTGTATTATAATAGGTTGCTACGATGGAGGGACAAAGTGAATTGAAGCGAGGTTATGTAGAAAAATAATGTATCTTTCTGTTTTATGTCATTAGAATAAATATTCTTTTTCTCCAAAGTTCCTTTACTCTCTGACTTCCCCTCGTACATTTCACTGTCCCTGAGATTACAAGCTAGCTAATTTCTCTTCGGAGATTCCAGGAATATAAAATTTTAGCCTTCGAGTATTTATATTTTCAATTACGTACTACCAAAATAAACATCCTCGAAAATTTCAACTTCAAATACGTACATCTGTGCATTCTCGTAGTTCGGGATCTAATGGAAGATAACATTTCTTCTCCCTCCGATCGACGCTATAAGCTGGGTTTCAAACGTAATTACACAAAAAGTTTATGTAACGCAATATTTACAACTCTGTGACATTAACATTATATTTCGTCTGGTAGCTGTAGTGGACCCTGCGTGTCTATAAATTCCGGTATGAATTGTGGTTTCGATCCTTCGTTAATGAACCAATATGGCGCACATAAATTGCTCCAAAACTGCTTTCCACCACCCTGATGACTTGCATGATATATATTTTTTGATTGGAAATCTCCTTCCTCAATAATATTTTACCCTGCGCTGCGTACCTGTGTTACGAAATAAAAATAAACCGAAGCCAGTGTCGTTCAGTATAGGACCCAGTGTCACCAATCGTGAACGGAACAATGTGTTTACATATGCTGTTCAATGTGCTGGAAGGGTATTTTCAAGCTTACTTATCAGACCGTATCCAGATTGTAATTTAAAAACAAGAAATGTTGTCACTTCCGAATATTCAGTCGCTATAGTGACATACATATGCCGATATGCAGGTGATCCAAAACTTTATTTTAGTATGATGCAAAACGACAGCTAGAGTTGCGAATAAAGTACATATTTATTCAGTGGGTGACAGGTTTCAGGTTAATACCTTTTTTGAAGTAACCAAGTCCTAGAAAGGTAAATTTACATTAAACAATGCCAACACATTGATGCCCGGTCCCAAGTGAACATTCAGGTTCATTAACATGAATTTAGCAGTTACCCATGAGACACAAAGCACTGAAGATCTGCCTTTTAGTGGTCATTCGTGGTCTACAACGCTAGCTAATGGCTGCTACTCGCAAATTATGACTCCCAGGGTCCGCAGCTCGTGGTCTTGCAGTAGCGTTCTCGCTTCCCGCGCACGGGGTCCCGGGTTCGATTCCCGGGATTTTCTCTGCCTCGTGATTACTGGGTGTTGTGTGTCTTTCATCATCATTTCATCCCCATCGACACGCAAGTCGCCGAAGTGGCGTCAATCCGAAAGACTTGCACCAGGCGAACGGTCTACCCGACGGAAGGCATTTCCATTTATGACTCCCAGGAACCGGTAACAGATTTAAATAGAACTGCGCGCTATTTTTTGGAGGCCACCGGGAGGACTGTATAGACGCAGATTGTATGCAAACGTCTCCGCACGATCAATTTGGCCTGTAAGAGTTCGTTACGAACAACAGTGTAAAACCACGAGCACTCTTGAGGACAGAAGTGGGTGAGTGAGTACCTGAAATTGAACCGGTCCACTAGCATCGGGATCACTTCAACAAGTATACGTATACGATTTGTTTCAAACCTAATGAGCAACATAGAAGACTGTAGATACGGCCACGTAACAATGCACTTCTCCGATGTGCAACCCATGGGCTCAACACGGAGGCGCTGAGTCTTGTTTTGGGAGGACATGTAAGGCCGTCGGACGCCTCTATGCGGAGGGTGATTTAAGGCTGTGCAGGGCACAGACAGGATCCGCCAATTTATCTTCAAAGCCTATAGGCAGCATTTCGGCTACGGGTTCGTCCTTCAAGACAATAATGTGAGACACCCTGCTCGCCTCTCGAACGCCTCGCTCCAGGAGGCAGAAATAATACGAATGGAATGAATGGCCCTCGGTATATGCTGATGTGTACCCGATTCAGCTTTCTTGGGACCGGCAGAATCTTGTAGTGCGTCATCGCAGGAACTCGCCTCACACAATGGATTATTTCAGTACTGCCACCGTTGAAGGCCTTGTGGACAGCTTGCGAGGGAGATGTCAAGCAATTTCCAACACACAGGGATGGGCAACACTGAATCCAAAGCTACTTGGCAACAAGTTTTGATTTCACGGATGTACAGATATATGCAGCTTCGAACAGACTGTCTTCGTTTAGGTTACTGTTCTTTTCTTTAAAAGTACAGTTATTTTTTACCATCTCAAAGGGTTTGTTTCTCAGTCCCTGCGCACTTTCAAACTATCCCACCCCCTCTTACCTCCCTCGTTCACAGTACATAGGTGGTGCAAAATGTTTTCTGAGCAGTTTACCTTTCGTTTCTGGTTATACACAGGGCACCTCACGTAATATGAACGTCTCAACAGCTCAAGATATCTTGTAATACTGACGAGTATTTCTTTGTACGTTAATACATGTTTACATCCACAGAGATGATAAAGCAATTACAATTATTGAAATGTAACTATACATGAAGTGTCTAATATCGAAATCGGCCAAGCTGCAAAATTTACAAAAATGAGTTAAACTTATCAATTTAAAGTGCAAGTATATCACTGTCCGGTGCAACAAGGATATGTTTCAAAATCGTCCATGCCTTCATGTTACAGAACACTGAATTATTGGTCGTGCAACAGAGTGAGCTAAGTTTTGCAAGCACTGAATTTATAACTGGCCATTTCAAGAAACAAGCATCAGACTTCATGTCGCAGCATTTATATCTGGAATCTTGTGTTGTTAGATTACGCAGCAATGAGACCATATCAGCAAACAAAATAATTCCTTATATTGGACATCTTTTGAAGTCATAATATTTCATTTGTAAACTGGTAAAAATAAAAATAAGAACAGAACGGTTTACGGTCGCAGGTTCGAATCCTGCCTCGGGCATGGATGTTTGTGATGTCCTTAGGTTAGTTAGGTTTAACTAGTTCTAAGTTCTAGGGGACTAATGACCTCAGAAGTTGAGTCCCATAGTGCTCAGAGCCATTTGAACCATTTGAAGAGAACGGTTGTAGAAATGTTCTCAAATTGGTTCCTGACTAACGCTACCGACTCGGTCCAATATACAAATGCACGTAATTTTCCAACTTACGGGTCATTAATTTCTACCTCCAGTCAGTGGTTTTGGATGTACTGAAAGAGAAGTTAGGAGGCATGACATTAGCACAGATCCAGATTAATATGAGCAGATATTATCTAATCATGGAACTATTTTCGACTGGGTGTGAATTGTGAGTTGAATGACTGGAAATCTCCTTCTTAATTTCATTTTCCATTTATTACTAACAAAAGAATTATTATGAAAAATAAGAGAGAAGGCACACAAATTCTGTCCGTGTAAGAGGCGAGGTATTTTACTATGATGATATCGGGAAGTATCAAAATTTGTGTAAAAGATTGGCTGGTTCAAAAGACATCCCAGACAGTGACAAAGGCACTGTATTGTACTGTATTGAACTGGGGACCTAGAAACGACGGAGAGGCTTCGTCCCCGCCGTAGCCCTCAGTGGTCCACAACCACACAACAGGCTACAGCAGTCCACTCACCCCACCGCCACCCCACACCGAACCCAGGATTATTGTGCGGTTCGGCCCCCAGTGGACCCACCCGGGAATGTCTCACACCAGACGAATGTAACCCCAAATGTTTGCGTCGTAAAGTAATTGTGTACGCGTACGCGGAGACTGTTTGCGCAGCAATCCCGACATAGTGTAACTGAGGCGGAATAAGGGGAAACAGCCTGCATTCGCCGAGGCAGATGGAAAACCGCTTTAAAAACCATCCACAGACTGGCCGGCACTTGGACCTCGGCACTAATGCGCCGGGCGGATACGTGCCGGGGACAGGCACGCCTTCTCGCTCGGAACGCAGTGCGTTAGACTGCACGGCTAACCGGCGGGCGACAAAGGCATTACTCTTCAAAAGAAAAACAAAAATGGCTTCTTCAGAAACATTTTGGCCCCACATGGTAAGGTTTTCAGTCAGTGCAGTTTTATAAAACAATATTAGATAGTGAAACAGTTTGTACTAGTAATGAGAGTTGCGAAGTCTGCGTCAATGCTCCACGTAGCCTCAGGATCAATGTCTGATATTGTAATCTAAAAGGAGAGCAAATTGAGGACCCAAAACAACAGCATCACTCAGTGTGACCAGTGTCTATCTTAATAATGATTCTATTAACATACTCGATTATTTGCAGATCATTTTCTTTATATTGCGTTCAAAATCTAAGCGAACTACAAACTTTTAGTAAGAGGAATCCTATTTTGTATTCTTCTCAGTTTTCTGGTCTTCTTCTCGGTATGTTATTATCCAGTTTACATCGAAATGCTAAATGTAGAAGCAAAAATTGGACTCAGTGGTTCAGCTGAAGCAAGAGAATATATGAAAATATCATTCCACAAAACTTTAAGCAACTACATGGTTGTAGCACTAATATACTTCAATGAAATTAGCAGAATTATAAAATTTCTAAGACACATAAGCTCATGTGACGTTGATGGAATTTCAAACAGAATTTATAAACTTGTTCCAGCTTAATAAGAAAAGTCCTTAGTGATATATTCAACGTTACATTGGCAAAGGGAAATTTTCCGGATAGGTTAAAATACGAAGTTGTTAAACCTCTTCATAAGAAATGTGACATGACAGGCTTAAACAGTTATCATCTAATATCCTTACTGACATATTTTTCCAAAATACTCGAAGAAGTTATCTAGTCCAGAGTTGGCCCACACTTAAGTGGAAACAATTTACTTAGTGTATGCAGTTTGGATTCCCGAATGGTTGCTCGACTAGGAATGTTATTTATACATCCACTCATCAGGCAGTCTAAGCCATAAATAATAATATATCGACAGACGGTATTTTTTGTGACTTTTACAAGGCATTTGGTTGTGTAGATCATTTACTCTCTTACAAAAACTAAAGCTTTATGTAATTGATGGCTTTAAGCACAGCTGGCTTGAATCATACTTAACAAACAGAATGCAAAAGGTTGCGCTGAATAATTCAATTAGAGAAAGGGTAGGAACTTTCAAATACTGGGGAGAAATCTTAAAGAGATCCCCAGGGGGTTTAATTTTGGGTCCACTCGTATTCCTTGTACAAGTCGTTCATTTTAACTGAAAACCTTGAAATTTCTCGAAAACTACACATCGAATCAAAAAAGTCCTAATTCCAATTTGTTTGTCTCTGAGGGGGACATCCAACGACACCACACTCGACGCCACCACACACCGTGCGTGGGTGGCGGGAGGCAACTTTGAAATATTCAGCGGGAAGCCCCGGTGTTTTCTTGCAGATTAAGATTCTACAGCAAAATCTACGTACGTTTTGTATGGATCAAATCCTTCGTTTCCTCACAGAAGGCGCCCCAATCGAAGAAATAGAAATGGGAACCCAATCGTAATTTACGACATGCTACTCAATGGGCCTTGAATATCCAAAGGCATGTGGACCCCACCTCCATGCCGCGATGGTAGGACAGGCCAGTTTCATGACTTGTGATTCGAAACTCCATTCGCAACGTTGTATTCCCCCAACATATCGAACAGGGGACTGCTTGACCCGCCGCCGTAGCCGTGTAGCAAACTTCGACGTATCATAACAGAAGTACACTGCAATCGGAGCTCACATATCGTGCAGACGTAGAATGGAAAGAGGCTCCAAACATTACAGTACTTGCGCAGTGTTTATTGCCAGCACACCTACCTATAATTTGGAGAACAGACGTGCAAGTGGACGATGAATGTTGGAACCACAGAAAAAATGTAGGAGAAATGTTGAGGCTGCTGTTGCCTCATATGCCGAGTGTCGTTCGTTCTTTTACAAGGTTGTCAACGCCTTTATGTTTGACGGCAGCGCACAGACCCCGCAAAAGGGAAAAAAGCAAACGTGTTCAGGAAAACCTAATAAAAGAGCTGTGCTAGCGGCAGTGCACCACAACCCACGGATACGCGTCCGGCAATTACACCGCGATTTCGGTATGTCCGTAGGTAGTAGCGTCACAATACTGCATCGTCATAGGTATCATCCACATCACATGTCACTGCATTAAGAACTTCATGGCGCCGAATTCCATAACCGGGTAGTGTTTTGTGAATGGGAACGTCAACAAATGCAAAAAACCCCCACGCTCTTTCCCGAGGTACTGTTTTCTGATGAGTATACATTCACAGATCACGGTGGCGTTAACAGGCGTAATACGAGCTACTGGAGTGCAGACAAGCCCCACTGGTAAGACCAAGTTGACGATCGACGTCCTTGGTCGGATAACGTATGGTGCTGCATCAAGGGGAACAAACTCATTGGTCGGTATTTTATCGACGACATGTTAAATAGACTTGAAATAGCGAACGTTTTTGGAATAAGAACTACCGGTACTGTTGCAGGATGTTGCCCTGAACGTTCGACGACGTGTGTCTTTTTAGCATGACGGTTGACCAGCGCAATTGAAGCACGGCGGTATTACACCGTGTTTACACTGGTCGGCAGACCGGCAGAAATGGCCCTGTCAATTGGCCCGCTAGCTCGCAGGATTTGACGCCGCCAGATTTCTTTCTGTGGAATTGTGGACCAGCAAGTGCCAAAAGGCCCTGAAGACTTGGTCGGCCGCATCAGAAATGCCTGTGTTGACGTCCCCGTAGATATGTTTCTGTCCTGTGTACGGTCATTTGAAAAGCGGACCACTAAGTGTATTGAAGTTGGCGGAGCTACATTCGAACACTAACTCCAATTGGAAAAGGAGGGTAGCGTTCGCCTCGAGCCACGGCCACAGTGGCGCGTCGAGTAGTCCTCCTTCGATATGTCGGAGGAATACAACGATGCGAATGGGGTTTCAAATTAGAAGTTATGAAATACTGGCACGTCCTACCCTCGCACTATGGAGGTAGAGTCCACATGCCATTGGATGTTCAAGGGCCATTGAGTAACAAGTCGTAAATTACGATTGGGTTCCCATTTCTATTTCTTCGATTGGGGCGCCTTCTGTGGGGAAACGAAGAATATGCTCCAGGCAAAACGTACATAGATTATGCTGTAGAATCGTAATCTGCAAGAAAAAACGGGGCTTCCCGTTGAAGATTTCAAAGTTGCCACCCGCCACCCACGCACAGTGTGGGGTAGGGTGGGGTTCGAGTGTGGGATCACTTGATGTCACCCTCACAGACAAACAAATTGGAATTATAACTTTTTTTTGATCCGATGTGTAGTTTTCGAGGTATTTCAATGTTTTCAGTTAAAATGAACACCCTATATATGTAAGTTGCCTTCCAAATAAGCACAGCTGGTACATTTTACACATGACGCTAGTGTTATACTAAATCCCATTAGAGAGAAAGCAACGGTAAAGTAAATGATGTTTTCCGAAGAAGTATAAGTGTTTCTTAGAAAATGGACCCTCCCTAAATTAAAAAAAAAAACACTATATTCTGTTCTGTACACAAATGGTCATACCAACAATTGATGTAGCACATGAGCAGGTGTCATTATATAGGACAGAATGCTCCAAATGTCTGGGTGTACATATTGATGAAAACTTGAATTGGGAGAAGTATATTACTGAGCTTCGCAAACAACTGCTACTTTTGCCCTTCGTATAATTGCTGATCTAAGAAACAAACAGATCAACCGCCTAAAATATTTTACAAACTTGCTCTCAATAATGTCTTATGAAATAATCCTCTGGGGTAGCTCATCACTTAGAAAGGAAGTAATGATTACACAAAAGCAAGCCGTAAGAATAACATGTGATCATCCACGGACTTCACGCAGGTACTCTTCAAGGATCTGAGCATTTCAATGCGCTGCCACAGTACACATATTCGCTAATGAAATTCATGCTGAATAAACCATCACAATTTAAGAAGAATAGTGAGTTCATACCAACAACACCTAAGTAAAAAAAAAAAAAATCTTTATTACCGATTATTAAAGTTGTCAGTGGCTCAAAAAGGAGTTGAATATACAGCAACAAAAACTTCTGGTCATTTGCCCAATAAGAAAGTGTCTAAGACGTAGTAAAGCATGTTTTAAAACTAACTTAAATTCATTCCCCCTGAACAATTCTTTCAATTCCATTGACGAATTTATACTCAAGAGCGGTAGCAGTTTCTAAAAAAAGTTTTGTAATTGCATGCGTAGGACCAAAACAATAGTGTGTTCATTAATGTTAACTCTCATCGCGTATGCATAGCCTGTAAACTGTTCCATATCATTTCAATGAAACAATCGTTCACATGAAGTATGTAAGTTACTAACAAACTAACTAATTTATTAACTGAGTTTGATTTTTGCTGTTTTGAATTACAGCATGTAGTGCTGCTACACTCAAACACTGTATCTTGGCTTTCTAATGTGGATGTTGAACAAGGTTCAATTGTCGCAGTTCATTACATACACTCCAATGGGAAAAAAAGGCTACGCACTACGAAGGGATGGAAGTTGGTAGGTGTGATGTACACGCACAGACAAATAAATGATTACAATTTCAGAAAAAAAGGACGGTTTATTCAAGAGAAAGAGCTTCATAAATTGAGCAAGTGAATAACGCGTTGGTCCTACTCTGGCTCTTCAGTAAGCAGTTATTCGGTTTGACACTGATTGATAAAGTTGTTGGATGTCTTCCAGAGGGATACTGTTCCAAATTCTGTTCAGCTGGTGTGTTAGATCGTCGAACTCCCGGGCTGGTTAAACGGCCCTGCTCATAATGCTGCAATCATTCTCAATTGGGGAGACATCCAGCGAACTTGCTGGCCAAGGTAGGGTTCGGCAAGCATGAAGGCACGCAGTAGAAACTCTTGCCGTGTTCGGGCGAGCGTTATCTAACTGAAATGTAAGCCCAGAATGGCTTTCCATGAAGGGCAACCCACGGGGGCATAGAAATCGTCGACGTATCGGTGTGCTGTAACGAAGGGGGGCCTGTTATGAAATGAAATAGCACCGCAGACCAACACTCCTGGTTGTCGGGCCATATTTCGCCGTTGTCTGGGCCGTCTCTAGGCACGTCTACGCTGGTCATCGGGGCTCATTAGAAGTGGGACTCATCACTGGAGACAATTCTATTCCAGTCAATGAGATTCCAGGTCGAAGACAGGTCTGGAGACGCCCCAGACAGCAGTTGAATACCAACCTGGCAATTACAGCATAGCGGCACATTGACGATATTCTACGCCCCGTTTTGTTACCCTTCATGGCAATCCACCCTGAGTTTACACATGAGCAAGATAACGCCCGCCCGCTTACATCGAGAGTTTCTACTGCTTGTCTTCGTGCTTGCCAAACCCTACCTTGGCCAGCAAAGTCGCCGGATTTCTTTGGAGCAATGTGGTCAGGGCCCTCTAACCAGCTAGGGATTTTGACAATCTAACGCGTCAATTGGACAGAATCCCTCAGAAGGATATCCAACAACACTGTCAATCAATGCTAAGCCCAGTAACTGTTTACATAAGGGCGCAGAGGTGGACCAACGCGTTATTGAGTTGCTCGCTTAGTGAAGCCCTTTCTCTCGAATAAATCATCTAATTCTTCTGAAATTGTTATCATTTGTTTTTCTGTACGTGTACATCACATCTAAAGATTTCCGTCCCATTCTGACAGTTCCTTTGTGGTGATTTTTTTTGTCTTAGACTCTATGTCAATTATCAAGACTTCCTGAATGTCGAAGTCAGTCATCCTAAAACGATCTTTCTGGAGGGAAGGAAATCTTTCTCTAACGCAGCTTGTCCGATAGCACTCGCCTCACATACGATACAAATGTTTGTAGCTGCTTTTGCTGTTGTCACCCTTCTATAAAACCAAGAGTGGACAGTATATCGCAAATGCTAGACCTTTTACGACTTGTGCCTCTGTTTTGCAACGCTTTGCCAGCATTCATAGGATTCAAGTATGCAAAATCCAGCACGTAACTACAAGAGAAATGCTAGAACTTCAAATAACAAAAGGCACTTGGTAAATATACTCATAGCATGATATGCGTGTTGTGCTACTGCATAGTGCTTACTCGCCTTAACAAAGTTATTTCCTGTGGAAAATAAAAAGACAACGATTAAAAATTTTATGCTTGCCATTGCGAGAGAAGAATCGCGCCCTGCGTGGGCCACGTCGCGATCACATAGACCCAGACGGACAATGGCTGGCGTCAAGCAGTCACCGGCAGTTTGTCACGGTAAAGTACGGAAGCGCTGGAGAATAAAATGTTCTGTCGTGTCGCAGATAAGATCTTTTGGGGAAATGATGCTGGAAAGTCTTGCTATTACTGGTGAGTTAAAATGTTAAACTGTCTTTGAGGTTGCATCAGACTGATACTTTTAGCAGACAGACGAGTTGCGGATGAAGATTAAAGGAAGCAGCTAGCTGAAACTCTGCACTTTGCGTCTACACTGCCCGACCTTTACCACTGCACCAGGAGCAGACACAGCACTAAAACATCCCGAGCGGAATTCAACACTTCCTCCAGAAATTTCCACATCTTGAAGTGCTGCCATATTGTACCGATGTTTCGGCTTGGAATTCTGAGGGGAAGGCAGTTTTACTGGCATCTTAAGTGAACGACTCGACATAGTCTCTGCGATAGCTGGCTGGCGACCAGGTTTTATTTCAGAGACTGTACTTCACACAGAAAGGAATAATTTACCACTTTTCATAAACTACCTTTACCATTCATGTCTTCTGTGTTAACTGTAACTGCCCACTGTTTGCGTCTTTCTTCAGTTATAGGAAATCCTAGCGCTGTGATACCACCTCCACTACAGTTTTTATAGTCAATAGTAAAACAGTGTTGAATTGCTGTTTACAGTTCTTAGAAATTATATATAATGTATTAGTTACTTTCATTAAATCCCTAAAACGTAATTCTTTTATCTGTGTTACATTACATAAAGTGAACCGACAAAGAACATGTAAAGTGGAACAACACATTTCCCTTCTTATAAGTGGCATAACACTATATTCTGACAAACAAACAACCTTCAAATGCGATTAATGAATGAGAAACGTGCTGCCCGATCTTTCCTTATATGTTGTTGTTGTTGTTGGTGGTGGTGGTGTTGTGGTCTTCAGTCCTGAGACTGGTTTGATGCAGCTCTCCATTCTGCTCTATCCTGTGCAAGCTTCTTAATCTCCCAGTACCTACTGCAACCTACATCCTTCTGAATCTGCTTAGTGTATTCATCTCTTGGTCTCCCTCTACGATTTTCACCCTCTACGCTTCCCTCTAATGCTAAATTGGTGATCCCTCGATGCCTCAGAACATGTCCTACCAACCGATCCCTTCTTCTAGTCAAGTTGTGCCACAAACTCCTCTTCTCCCCAATCCTATTCAATATCTCCTCATTAGTTATGTGATCTACCCATCTAATATTCAGCATTCTTCTGTAGCACCACATTTCGAAAGCTTATATTCTCTTCTTTTCCAAACTATTTATCGTCCATGTTTCACTTCCATACATGGCTACACTCCATACAAATACTTTCAGAAACGACTTCCTGACACTTAAATCAATACTCGATGTTAACAAATTTCTCTTCTTCAGAAACGCTTTCCTTGCCATTGCCAGTCTACATTTTATATCCTCTCTACTTCGACCATCATCAGTTATTTTGCTCCCCAAATAGCAAAACTCCTTTACTACTTTAAGTGTCTCATTTCCTGATCTAATTCCCTTAGTATCACCCAACTTAATTCGACTACATTCCATTATCCTCGTTTTGCTTTTGTTGATGTTCATCTTATATCCTCCTTTCAAGATGTTATAGATTCCGATCAACTGCTCTTCCAAGTCCTTTGCTGTCTCTGACAGAATTACAATGTCATCGGCGAACCTCAATGTTTTTATTTCTTCTCCGTGGATTTTAATACCTACTCCGAATTTTTCTTTTGTTTCCTTCACTGCTTGCTCAATATACAGATTGAATAGCATCGGGGAGAGGCTACAACCCTGTCTCACTCCCTTCCTAACCACTGCTTCCCTTTAATGTCCCTCGACTCTTATAACTGCCATCTGTTTTCTGGACAAATTGTAAATAGCCTTTCGCTCTCTGCATTTTACCCCCACCACCTTCAGAATTTGAAAGAGAGTATTCCAGTCAACGTTGTCAAAAGCTTTCTCTAAGTCTACAAATTCTAGAAACGTAGGTTTGCCTTTCCTTAATCTTTCTTCTATGATAAGTCGTAGAGTCAGTATTGCCTCACGTGTTCCAATATTTCTACGGAATCCAAACTGATCTTCCCCGAGGTCGGCTTCTACTAGTTTTTCCATACGTTTGTAAAGAGTCCGCGTTAGTATTTTGCAGCCGTGGCTTATTAAACTGACAGTTCGGTAATTTTCACATCTGTCAACACCTGCTTTCTTTGGGATTGGAATTATTATATTCTTCTTGAAGTCTGAGGGTATTTCGCCTGTCTCATACATCTTGCTCACCAGATGGTAGAGTTTTGTCAGGACTGGCTCTCCCAAGGCTGTCAGTAGTTCTAATGGAATGTTGTCTACTCCCGGAGCCTTGTTTCGACTTTCCTTATATAAAGAATGTAAATGACGTTACTCCTAGCTCCTTTGTGCAGTTGCACACAAATGCCAATCTTTTGCCTAGGGAAACACGGCAATTTGACATCTGTTACATGAGGTCTTCTTGGTGTGTCACTTTCAACGGACAGCAGTGAAGGCCTGTGAAACGGCAGCTCAGGTGACGGGCTTCTGTGGGGGAGGCGCGCTGAGCCGTTCCGCGCTGGATAGCAGGAGGACGCCTTCCTGTGGTGCGGCGCTCGATAAAACGGCGTGGCGTGGCGTGGTGTGGCGGGCGACGTCCCCAAAGCTTCGGGCCGCTCCCCTGCCGTTAGGACGCCAGTCTGCCCCCTCCTTTCCAGTACGGCTAAGCTGCCTCGTAAACACCACCGACTGGGAGAAATCACGCTTGTGTGGTCGCGGGTCTGGAAGAATCCGGCGCTACTTTTGCGCTTATACACTCAGGTTGCAAGCAAGCTTCAGTTCCTCCAGCGCACAGACAAAGGCGCCCGAGCGAAAACATGTGCTTCTACATCGCTTCAAATATGTGCATACTTTGGCTGGTAATGAATTATTAATAATTATTAGCTTTTGTGTGCGCCGAGGCATTGATAGCAGGAATAATTTTAAAAGAATTTATATTTCTGTCAGAAAGTACGGGTCAGTTAATTGAACACAGTGACACATACGGCTATTTTAATGCATAGAGATGTCATTGATAAGAACTTATAACAAAGATCGAAAAAGTTTTTAACTTGCTTTACAGGCTTACTATATGAATCCCCTAGGCCACACAAACATCATTTACGTGATCATCCGGTTCACGCCATACATCTTGAAGCTCATGAGCGGTTAGTTACCGACGCGAGGGCATTGCAGATGTCTATTTTAGAGTTCTGGAATTATTATGGGAAAAGGAGGCACACGCACAAAGTGTTTCGCATAACTCCATAAAAAGAAAAAGCTATGGGTGTCCAGATGGCTAGGTGGTCGTCATGTCCAGCACGATCGAGCCAACTGTTTGGAAGATGTTGAATTACAAATGTGCGAAACTCCCCTCCCCCCTCCCGGTGTGTGTAGGTGGGTGTTCAATCTTAATGAAAGATGTAGTCTGTGAAATGAGTCTGAAGTTACGGCATCAGAATCGAATCGGTGAGGAAAAACCTTCATCGTACAATTTCACTAGGAAAAGGGATAGGTTGATCGAACACGTCCTGTGGCATCTACCTTTGGTCATGGTTGGAAATGTGGCGGCTAAACTTTGTAGAGTTACACCACGCCTTGACTACAGCAAGAAGGTTCAAGTGAATGCAGGTCGCAGTAGTTATACGGAAGTGAGATTTCAATGGTACGGAGTTACGCCAAACCATTGTTCGATGTGATGACCCTTTGAATCCAAATTTCTACGCATCTCTTTGATAGTTAGTCTGGTCACCTTTCTTTTACATTTATTTTTCATCTTTTATTCATTAACAACGTTATTAATTAACATATTAAGAGTGTTTACTTTAATACGTGTCTCACAGTCAAAATACATGGTGTGCAGAATATCTTCGATGGTCTTAGATCGGACGCGATTTTTCCTCGGAACAGACTTTCTTGGTCTCTGTTGTTTCCTTTTCTTCCCATTGCCTGCCTTCAACGGAGTTGTTCTCAGACTGTATGCAGATTGCGTTGTAATTGTGGAAGTCTTTCTGATCAGAGAGGAGGGCATAAAGCTGTTGCTGCTCTCGCCCTATATGTAGCTGATGCAGTTTCAGGTTTCGGAGCAGATTAAGGAATGGAGTACATTATATGCCGCTTTTATTCGTGAACAAAAGGTCTGATTTTCTTGAAGAGGTATATTTATAGGACTAAGCATGGTCCTGCAGACTTAACAGTTGCACGAAATTCTTTGAAGTAAGCCTGCAAGTCACAATGAGTAATGTTGTGTGGTTTTTCTTCCGAATATCGAATTTCTTCCTTCTGTAGGGAGGCGGTCATTCTAATTGTTTGATCTGCACATTCCATCTGGCTTCTGTACTGGGACTACACTCATCAAAACAGTAAAACTCCTTGTTCTAGCTGAACAGGTCCTTCTGCAAACCAGTACCAATGTCACCTTTTATTCGTAAATATATATTTTTCGTAACGTAACTTACATACTGTATTTTAAAAATTCGAAAGCCACAAAAAGTGAAAAAGCATCAATTTATACTCGTATCTGGATTTTTAAGGATTTTTCGGAAAGTAACCGTCGACAAATGACACCTTTTCACATGAAAACAAGAAATATTTCTTTAGGAGTTATGTACTTGCAAATAAATGCCTTAAATATCGTGCCAACAGGAAAGCAGGTCACAAATAGTAAAAAATCCTAGATACACCCCCCCCCCCCATGAACCATGGACCTTGCCGTTGGTGGGGAGGCTTGCGTGCCTCAGCGATACAGATAGCCGTACCGTAGGTACAACCACAACGGAGGGGTATCTGTTGAGAGGCCAGACAAACGTGTGGTTCCTGAAGAGGGGCAGCAGCCTTTTCAGTAGTTGCAAGGGCAACAGTCTGGATGATTGACTGATCTGGCCTTGTAACAATAACCAAAACGGCCTTGCTGTGCTGGTACTGCGAACGGCTGAAAGCAAGGGGAAACTACGGCCGTAATTTTTCCCGAGGGCATGCAGCTTTACTGTATGATTAAATGATGATGGCGTCCTCTTGGGTAAAATATTCCGGAGGTAAAATAGTCCCCCATTCGGATCTCCGGGCGGGGACTACTCAAGAGGATGTCGTTATCAGGAGAAAGAAAACTGGCGTTCTACGGATCGGAGCGTGGAATGTCAGGTCCCTTAATCGGGCAGGTAGGTTAGAAAATTTGAAAAGGGAAATGGATAGGTTAAAGTTAGATATAGTGGGAATTAGTGAAGTTCGGTGGAAGGAGGAACAAGACTTCTGGTCAGGTGACTACAGGGTTATAAACACAAAGTCAAATAGGGGTAATGCAGGAGTAGGTTTAATAATGAATAGGAAAATAGGAACGCGGGTAAGCTACTACAAACAGCTTAGTGAACGCATTATTGTGGCCAAGATAGATACGAAGCCCACACCTACTACAGTAGTACAAGTTTATATGCCAACTAGCTCTGCAGATGACGAAGAAATTGAAGAAATGTATGATGAAATAAAAGAAATTATTCAGATAGTGAAGGGAGACGAAAATTTAATAGTGATGGGTGACTGGAATTCGAGTGTAGGGAAAGGGAGAGAAGGAAACGTAGTAGGTGAATATGGATTGGGGCTAAGAAATGAAAGAGGAAGCCGCCTGGTAGAATTTTGCACAGAGCACAACTTAATCATAGCTAATACTTGGTTTAAGAATCATGATAGAAGGTTGTATACATGGAAGAACCCTGGAGATACTAAAAGGTATCAGATAGATTATATAATGGTAAGACAGAGATTTAGGAACCAGGTTTTAAATTGTAAGACATTCCCAGGGGCAGATGTGGACTCTGACCACAATCTATTGGTTATGACCTGTAGATTAAAACTGAAGAAACTGCAAAAAGGTGGGAATTTAAGGAGATGGGACCTGGATAAACTGAAAGAACCAGAGGTTGTACAGAGTTTCAGGGAGAGCATAAGGGAACAATTGACGGGAATGGGGGAAAGAAATACAGTAGAAGAAGAATGGGTAGCTTTGAGGGATGAAGTAGTGAAGGCAGCAGAGGATCAAGTAGGTAAAAAGACGAGGGCTAGTAGAAATCCTTGGGTAACAGAAGAAATATTGAATTTAATTGATGAAAGGAGAAACTATAAAAATGCAGTAAATGAAGCAGGCAAAAAGGAATACAAACGTCTCAAAAATGAGATCGGCAGGAAGTGCAAAATGGCTAAGCAGGGATGGCTAGAGGACAAATGTAAGGATGTAGAGGCTTATCTCACTAGGGGTAAGATAGATACTGCCTACAGGAAAATTAAAGAGACCTTTGGAGATAAGAGAACCACTTGTATGAACATCAAGAGCTCAGATGGAAACCCAGTTCTAAGCAAAGAAGGGAAAGCAGAAAGGTGGAAGGAGTATATAGAGGGTCTATACAAGGGCGATGTACTTGAGGACAATATTATGGAAATGGAAGAGGATGTAGATGAAGATGAAATGGGAGATACGATACTGCGTGAAGAATTTGACAGAGCACTGAAAGACCTGAGTCGAAACAAGGCCCCCGGAGTAGACAACATTCCATTGGAACTACTGACGGCTTTGGGAGAGCCAGCCCTGACGAAACTCTACCATCTGGTAAGCAAGATGTATGAAACAGGCGAAATACCCTCAGACTTCAAGAAGAATATAATATTTCCAATTCCAAAGAAAGCAGGTGTTGACAGATGTGAGAATTACCGGACAATCAGTTTAATAAGCCACAGCTGCAAAATACTAACACGAATTCTTTACAGACGAATGGAAAAACTAGTAGAAGCCGACCTCGGGGAAGATCAGTTTGGATTCCGTAGAAATACTGGAACACGTGAGGCAATACTGACCTTACGACTTATCTTAGAAGAAAGATTAAGGAAAGGCAAACCTACGTTTCTAGCATTTGTAGACTTAGAGAAAGCTTTTGACAATGTTGACTGGAATACTCTCTTTCAAATTCTAAAGGTGGCAGGGGTAAAATACAGGGAGCGAAAGGCTATTTACAATTTGTACAGAAACCAGATGGCAGTTATAAGAGTCGAGGGGCATGAAAGGGAAGCAGTGGTTGGGAAGGGAGTAAGACAGGGTTGTAGCCTCTCCCCGATGTTATTCAATCTGTATATTGAGCAAGCAGTAAAGGAAACAAAAGAAAAATTCGGAGTAGGTATTAAAATCCATGGAGAAGAAATAAAAACTTTGAGGTTCGCCGATGACATTGTCATTCTGTCAGAGACAGCAAAGGACTTGGAAGAGCAGTTGAACGGAATGGACAGTGTCTTGAAAGGAGGGTATAAGATGAACATCAACAAAAGCAAAACGAGGATAATGGAATGTAGTCGAATTAAGTCGGGTGATGTTGAAGGTATTAGATTAGGAAATGAGACACTTAAAGTAGTAAAGGAGTTTTGCTATTTGGGGAGCAAAATAACTGATGATGGTCGAAGTAGAGAGGATATAAAATGTAGACTGGCAATGGCAAGGAAAGCGTTTCTGAAGAAGAGAAATTTGTTAACATCGAGTATAGATTTAAGTGTCAGGAAGTCTTTTCTGAAAGTATTTGTATGGAGTGTAGCCATGTATGGAAGTGAAACATGGACGATAAATAGTTTGGACAAGAAGAGAATAGAAGCTTTCGAAATGTGGTGCTACAGAAGAATGCTGAAGATTAGATGGGTAGATCACATAACTAATGAGGAGGTACTGAATAGGATTGGGGAGAAGAGGAGTTTGTGGCACAACTTGACCAGAAGAAGGGATCGGTTGGTAGGACATGTTCTGAGGCATCAAGGGATCACCAATTTAGTATTGGAGGGCAGCGTGGAGGGTAAAAATCGTAGGGGGAGACCAAGAGATGCATACACTAAGCAGATTCAGAAGGATGTAGGTTGCAGTAGGTACTGGGAGATGAAGAAGTTTGCACAGGATAGAGTAGCATGGAGAGCTGCATCAAACCAGTCTCAGGACTGAAGACCACAACAACAACAACAACAACAACCTAGTTACAAAGATGGTGAGTGAAAATTCAAACACACCTTCACTGTTCATAAGGAAAACCATATACCTCAAAAGACAAAGTGTATAAAATTATCTTCATGCGCTGGGAACGAAGCTGACACAGTGATGAAAGTAGATCCTAAACTGCGAGCACGTTCAACAGTAAACGTATAGAAAAAGAGGGAATTACTACTAGTTACCAGTGTCTTACACCAGGACTCGCTAACATAAGCGTTGGCAACAAACTAGGACGGGCTGCAAAAACATAAAACAAGGTTGACTTGGGCCAGACAATACTTCGGCAGTAAAAACATAACTGGTCGCACATGGCACTCTGCATTACGACAGCGGTGTGATCAGCTGACATCGACTTGCTCCTAGTATAAAGAATGTAAACAGGCATTTCATTCCCGTAGCAGGGGGTGTACACACAGCAAGACAAGATTTGCGTCACCTCGGTTCCAAGAGTTCCGGAACCTGTACAGAAAAGTGGAATAGAGATCACATAAACATCATTTCCGCCGTTTTTATTGCTCATGAAAACCACACATGGCATGTTGTACCTTCCTGTACACACCGATACCTCTAATACCCAGTTGCATTGATGCATGCCTGTATTCGTCGTGCCATACTATCCAGAAGTTCATCAAGGCACTGTTGGTCCAGATTGTCCCACTCCTCAACGACGATTCGGCGTAGATCCCTCACAGTGGTTGCGTAACGTCGTCGATAAACAGCAATTTTCAATCTATCCCAGACATGTTCGATAGGGTTCATGTTTGGAGAACATGCTGGCCACCCCAGTAGAGCGATGTCGCTATCCTGAAGGAAGTCATTCACAAGATGTGCACGATGGGGGGCGCGAATTGTCGTCCATGAAGACGAATGCCTCGCCAATATGCTACCGATATGGTTGCACTATCGGTCGGAGGATGGCATTCACGTACCGTACAGCCGTTACGGAACCTTCCATGACCATCAGCGGCGTACGTCGGCCCCACGTAACGCCATCCAAAATCAGGAGATAGAGAAGATCGAAAGAAAAGCGGCGCGTTTCGTCACAGGGTTATTTGGTAACCGTGATAGCGTTACGGAGATGTTTAATAAACTCAAGTGGCAGACTCTGCAAGAGAGGCGCTCTGCGTCGCGGTGTAGCTTGCTCGCCAGGTTCCGAGAGGGTGCGTTTCTGGATGAGGAATTGAATATATTGCTTCCCCCTACTTATACCTCCCGAGGAGATCACGAATGTAAAATTAGAGAGATTGGGGCGCGCACGGAGGCTTTCAGACAGTTGTTCTTCCCGCGACCCATACGCGACTGGAACAGGAAAGGGAGGTAATGACTGTGGCACGTAAAGTGCCCTCCGCCACACACCGTTGGGTGTCTTGCGGAGTATAAATGTAGATGTAGATGCTGCACTCGCTGGACAGTGTGTCTAAGGCTTTCTGCCTGAGAGTGTTATTGCCTCCAAACACGTCTCCGACGATTGTCTGGTTGAAGGCATATACCATCGGTGAAGAGAACGTGATGCCAATCCTGAGCGGTCCTTTCGGCATGTTGTTGGGGCCATCTGTACCGCACTGCACTGTGTCGTGGTTGCAACGATGGACCTCGCCATGGACGTTGGGTGTGAAGTTGCGCATCATGCAGCCTATTGCGCACAGTTTTGAGTCGTAACACGACGTCCTGTGGCTGCAAGAAATGCATTATTCAATATGGTAGCGGTCACCTTTGTTGAGACCTCTTCCCAGCACAAAGTAACAATGCGGACGCGATCGACCCGCGGTATTCACCGTCTAAGGCATGTTTGAACTGCAGACAACACGAGCCGTGAACCCCCTTCCTGGTGGACTGACTGGAACTGATCGGCTGTCGGTCCCCCTCCGTCTAATAGGCGCTGCTCCTGCATGGTTGTTAACATCTTTGGGCGGGTTTAGTGACATCTCTGAACAGTAAGAGGGACTGTGTCTGTGATACAATATCCAAAGTTAACGTCTACCTTCAGGAGTTCTGGGAACCGGGGTGACGCAAAACTTTTTTTGATGTGTGTACATATTAAATTAGCGATTACGGAGTGAGGGAAAATTAGAAGGATAACATCCATCATGAGTGCTCTTTTTATGCACCTGAGCAATTTACGGGGATAGTGGCTTCATACGTTCAACATGCTTCTGAAAATGGATCGGACTAAGTAGAAAAAAAAATAGATAATCGGAAAGTATTGTGAAGCGTTCACGGAGAGAAACCATAAGAAATACGTCTGCTAGCTGTTTATTCTTAAACTATAGTTAGATCGTTGTTGCTGTAATGAATAATTTGATAACATCGCACACTCTACTCTATAGATATTGGTTCGGTGAATCTCACCTTTCCACACGAACATTCATGGGTGGGATGGATGCGAATGAACTGTTGTAAAGTTACAGGTATTGGCTAGTATTACTTTATTGATACGTAAAGCAAATAAATTCAAAAGAATTATTGCTTTTTTTTAGTTGATGTTGTGCCTACATTGTTTCTGTAACGCCATATCGGAGACTCATATTGTTAACAGGATTCAAGGACGACATGTCATCATTTTAGCTGAGATTTAAATGTTAGAAATGGTTTTAAGAACAGGAGCTATTTTGTCAAGTGCGAAAAATGTTCAAAGTTGTTACATCCCCCCACTGAAAGGTAATTTCTTAGTACAACACTTCTGCTACGCCATGAAAACAGGTAGACGACCAATGTTAGCCACAATCAGATTGAAGGGTGTGAAACGTATGCCATGAAGTGAAAAATCAGTTCTTCCAAAACTCAGATTTTTTTTCAGTGAAATCTATTTTGTCGCTCCACATCAGAATTTTGTTTTCAGTATTCTCTGCGGTGACTAGGTGGGATTGCGGGTTGGAGGAAGAGACTACGCACCACTGAATAACGAGCTTGGCTATTGAGCCTATTGTATCGATAAAAGAAATTCATCTGATAGAAAGGCTGCAAGGCCGCAATTCAATTTGTGTAACCTTCCACGCTACGCCAGTAAGCTGTGGGATTTATTTCGCTTCGAGGCCCCTGCGTCTGCAAATACAGCATGTCTACTTCTCTTCATATAACACCCAAGGTAATCCTTTACAGATGGAACCAGCTTATAATTGGTCCTAGAATAACAGGCAATAAGTTATCTTATCCGACAGTCACCATACTTGTGTCTCACTACTGTCATTTTCTTGTTTACATCCAAACCACACAAACCATCACAATTTAGTAAAAAAAAAAAAAAAAAAAATCGTTACCTGCTTCTAAACTAAGTTCCTGCTCATATGAAATCTAACGCGATTTAAAATTATTAACGTTTGATGTTGTGTATAATACCACGTACAGAAATTGTAGATCCCCACGAGTAAAATAAAGTGATACAATTTAACAATTATATTATGGGCTTCTAGCGAAGTTTTAAAATGATAACTGTTAAATACTTGAACATATATTGTGATAGACTGAAAAAAGTTCCGCTTGCACCGAACACGTTAAATGAAACATGGTAGTTACTATCCTATACAATAGCTGTTGGTCTCATAAAAAAAAATTAAAAAAAACTGATCGCAGACCGTTCGTGACGCGCTCGGCTTACTGAGAAATGACTTCAAAATGACGAGTCACTCGATGCGACCACGACAGCCGACAAATTTGAAAGCGCCATACTGATTCTGTTGTATTTGTAATATAACTTGCTTGTTATGACAGAATACCATTCCAAAGCAACGGTGCATTAAAAATTTTTCACAAATATGTCACCTTTGGCATGTTTTCTTACAATTAAATGTCAATTAATAAGAGGGTAAAAGCCTTCAGGAGACCCCATGATTAACGATAATATTGTTGGGAGTTGCGAGTATTCACTGTGGTAATGTGGTTACAGACGAGTTACTGTATCAAAGGGAATAGGTTTGCACCCTGCTGTATGCTTTTTCTTTTCTTTTTTTCACTTTCGCATTTGTAACTGATTCTGGGACTTTCTTTTTAACGTAATACTAGTACGTTCTGCAATATTCGATGTTGTTTACAGACCAGAGCGTGCTCGATCAGGAGTAAGCTTCTTCGATTTCGTGACTTCAGTCAAATTAAAAAACGAAGGATTAAATGTTGCGAGTGAAACGACCAGAAATGATATATGTATTCTTTCTTGTTGCATATATTTACATTTTTACTGCAGATATGTTGCTATTTCCAAGGGTCCACTCATCATGGGAGAATCTTGTGTCAATGTCACACTCGGTTTACTGGAAGTGTGCTGGCCGAGCTCTTCATGAACGCGACCCTATTTGCTCCGCACAGCACTTCACGTACCCACTGCGTGACGTCACATCCATCTGCTACAGAGGGTGCGTTCACCAAACATCATAGATAACGTAGACCGAGTTTTTTTTCATTTATAGCTGAAACGAAACACTACTTTAACAATTGAACGAATTGTAGATTACTATTACACATACATTAACACAATAAACCTAATTTCTCCCAAAATCCTGTGGTATCGTTTTTACATGTGGCCCGGTATAACGTATTAACAATTTACCAGCAACAGAATTACATTTCTTTAGTGAGTACCTGATTTTGTTGTGTTATGAGTCTTCTAGTTGACCTCTTCCACAGCAGTAGAAGACAAAATACCAATCTGGTAGGCAGCATTACTTTTCTGACGTTCCCTCAACGTTACATGTGAAATGTAATCCGTATCTATCCACAATATCCGGTTTTTACCCAAACGAATCGTTTATATTTTATGCATTTTGCTTAATGTAGTATAAATGGAATGAAATTATAACTAAAAGTGATTGAAACTTGTGCATAATAATTTTTTTACAGTCATATCGCTAACACTGCAAACAAAATGAATCTTACAGGTAATATACAGAAGTAGATGATGTTTCCTGGGCATTTCTCTGAGTTGACAGGAAAATCAAAAAGAGATGGTACAGCGTCTGACTTCAATTTCCTTCAGATACCAAAGACCTCAGTATCAAAACATTCCGGCTGAAGTGTTTGCTGCATAATATTGCGTGTGGTCGTTCGGTTTAAAATTCTCACTTTTGAAAACAAAAATTCGAACATTCCTTCATAATTCATCTTCGGGAAAACTGTAACCAGTTCTGAGACTACTTAACAATGAGCTATGAAAATGAAGAGAAAAAGAAAGGCCTTGCAATTAATATTTTATAAATTTCCGCACGTATTTTTACAAGACAGGTATACGGTATAGTGACCTTTATCATTCACTTCGTGATATTTAGGCACAAATAAATCCTGCCCAATAGAAACCGATTCGCAAATGTATTATAAATCTTTTTGCTTTACTAAAAGAATTTTAGCTGTGAAACACAATATTGCTTCCTTTTACGTATCTTTCGGTACAATCAAACATTGTACAAGCTCTCACCATTGTAATAAGGAAACCGCAACTAAGAATTCTACAGTTAAGATAAATTAAACTGTATTCCAGAAGTCGCCTCCAAATACATATAGAGAGCGCATGCAATCGCAGAAACTCGGCATCCTGATTGGAGCTTTCTGCCTCAGTCATGTAACGTAGACATTGGTTTCAGTATAATGACGTCAGTACATGTTATATATGGTTTACAGAGTGCACTACTGTACTTCAACTTAAAAATATATCTCTGACCACATATTTAACTATGCATGGGGGCTTAATTAAAAATATAAAATGCAAATAATTTTTAATTTTTTGTTTTAGTAGCTGTCTGTTCGATTACGAAGTCTCGTAAACGGTTGGCCCTGACTAGTATTATTACGCAATCTGACTGCATAGAACAACAACAAAGAATGAAATGGAAATTTTCATTAACACAATTAATTAATTAAGTCCCCAGCAACTATAAAACCTACGAAACCAAAGCACAAGTGTAACTGTTCTGTTTGTGGAAGTATGACTCAACGTACGCATCTGGCACGGTTCTTCTTCAACAACACAAGAAATTTTAAATATCATTTATACTGAATTAATTAAAGAAAATAGAAATACCATAATTACTCAAGAAAACCAGAATTACACTCTAATACAAGAACACAAGCCAGATGCTTTGTTGATTGAACCTGTAATGACGCATTATTCAGGACATTGAAATAATGAGAAAGAAAGGAAAAGTAGTTTGTTACCTTAATTTATATTGATGAAAAGCACTCTAGACATTACAATCTCTCCACACCGACTCGCTACTATCACATCTCAACAAGAACTTTTCAGTATCACATCTCAGCAAGCACTGCCTACTAGCTCATCTCAACAAACACTCCTCACTACGACATCTCAGCACTGACTACCACGAGCTCTCCCCAAGCACTGCCCACTACGAGTTCTCAATAATCACTGCCAGTGGAGGCGGCGGAACAATGCTCTCTAGCGCGATCTCTGGCGCTGTGGCTCAGTGTAGCCACCTTTCAACTACTTGTTACATTTCAGTGGAGGTTGTGACTCTTATTGCCACAAAGTGAAAGCTATTTGTTGGGTTTTTGTGTTTATAGCAGAAGCAGACACTTGGAGGACAGAAAAACGACCACAGTGCTTTTGGTAACCTAAACAGGATAGTCAGAATTGAGTTTCCACTGCGTCTAAAGTGGAAGTTTATACCCATTGTGTATTGTCAGTCTACAATTGAGCATGAACTTTCAATGTGAAAACCATGCAAGAACTGAGGGCTTTAGAGCGAGAACAGATGCATATTGGGAATTACTAGGAGACACAGGGAAACAAACAAATGGATCATCGAACAGCCCGCAGTGGAAGTTATTGTGACTGGAATGGAAAATGATATGGAGGCCGGCAAGACACGTAGCGAGGCAAATCACGGCCCTTTGGACATTCTTTGTTGGATTCCAAGAAATAAGGAAAGATGGAAGATGGGTAGATGGCATTAGAAAGAATGCGGGAGCAATATGCTGGCAACTGTAATGCTTAGACAAGTGTGGAAGAGGCCTCTATGCAGCAGTGGATGTTAAATGGGTAATGATACAAGACCTAAATTATGTTTCATGTCTCGTTACATACGTTCATATTTCCATACTGTTGTTTGGCAATTCAAACTGTAAAAATATCACGCGAGAATTGATAATTGTCAGCTTGAGGAAATTTGGATGGGCCAATAGGACTGTTGCTAGATCAGTCCTATCGCCAGAGTTAACGTCCCTCTACTTTTCCCCTTTCTTTGGCGGCAAAAGCATATATCACTCCAATTGCCACCTTACCTGAGCTGAAAAAACGAACAAGTGATGCGTTTGACGACGTGAAACAGATTCCTGCAATGCTACACAGATGTGGATGGTTATTACTGCTAAGGCATCAAGCATTTAATGA
Organism: Schistocerca nitens; assembly: GCF_023898315.1. Lineage (NCBI taxonomy): Eukaryota > Metazoa > Arthropoda > Insecta > Orthoptera > Acrididae > Schistocerca > Schistocerca nitens. The sequence continues at coordinate 554,035,675 of NC_064615.1, read as the reverse complement.
AGCCGGGGATAGAATGTTTGAACATCTGTTGTAACCACCTTGAAAACTGCTATCATTCAGCATGATATTTCATAGCATCCCACTTAGTAAAGAATCGACTTCATTTACTTCCGGTATGATGGACGTGGAAGAATTATGGGCAAATTTTAAACACATTGTAAATCACGCATTGTACAAGTATGTGTCTAAAAAGTGGGTTGCGGACGGAAAAGACCCACCGTGGTTTAACAACGAAATTCGGAGAATTCTCAGGAAGTAAAGACAGTTGCACTCGCGGTACAAGAAAGATCGGGAGAATGAGGACAGGCAGAAGTTAGTAGAGATTCGTGCTGCTGTAAAAAGAGCGATGCGCGAAGCATGCAACCACTACCACCGTCATACCTTAGCAAAAGATCTTGCTGAAAACCCAAGGAAATTCTGGTCTTACGTAAAATCGGTAAGCGGGTCGAAGGCTTCCATCCAGTCACTCACTGATCAGTCTGGCATGGCAACGGAAGACAGCAAAACGAAAGCTGAAATTTTAAATTTAGCATTTGAGAAATCTTTCACGCACGAGGATCGTACAAACATACCGCCGTTTGAGTCTCGTACAGATTCCCGTATGGAGGACATAGTGATAGATATCCCTGGGGTTGTGAAGCAGCAGAATGGGTTGAAAATAAATAAATCACCAGGTCCTGATGGGATTCTCTTGCCCAACGTCAAGTCCCGAGCGAGTGGAAAAAAGAGCAGGTGACACCTGTGTAAAAGAAGGGTAGAAGGACTGATCCTCAAAATTACAGACCAATATCCTTAACATAGGTTTGTTGCAGGATTCTCGAACATATTCTCAGTTCGAATATAATGAATTTCCTTGAGACAGAGAAGTTGCTGTCCATGCATCAGCACGGCTTTAGAAAGCATCGCTTCTGCGAAACGCAACTCGCCCTTTTTTCACATGTCGTCTTGCGAACCATGGATGAAGGGTATCAGACGGATGCCATATTCCTTGACTTCCGGAAAGCGTTTGACTCGGTGCCCCACTGCAGACTCCTAGTTGAGGTACAAGCATATGGGATTGGTTCCCAATTATGTGAGTGGCTCGAAGACTTCTTAAGTAATAGAACCCAGTACATTGTCCTCGATGTTGAGTGTTCATCGGAGGTGAGGGTATCATCTGGAGTGCTCAGGTCCGCTGTTGTTTACTATCTACATAAATGATCTTTTGGACAGGGTGGATAGCAATGTGCTGTTTGCTGATGATGCTGTGGTGTACGGGAAAGTGTCGTCGTTGAGTGGCTGTGGGAGGATACAAGACGACTTGGACAGGATTTGTGATTGGTGTAAAGAATGGCAGCTAACTCTAAATATAGATAAATGTAAATTAATGCAGATGAATAGGAAAAAGAATCCCGTAATGTTTGAATACTCCATTAGTAGTGTAGCGCTTGACACACTCACGTCGATTAAATATTTGGGCGAAACATTGCAGCACGATATGAAGTGGGACGAGCATGTAATGGCAGTTGTGGGGAAGGCGGATGGTCGTCTTCGGTTCATTGGTAGAATTTTGGGAAGATGTGGTTCATCTGCAAAGGAGACCGCTTATAAAACACTAATACGACCTATTCTTGATTACTGCTCGACCGTGTGGGATCCCTATCAGGTCGGATTGAGGGAGGACATAGAAGCAATTCAGAGGCGGACTGCTAGATTTGTTACTGGTAGGATTGATCATCACGCGAGTGTTACAGAAATGCTTCAGGAACTCGGGGGGAGTCTCTGGAGGAAAGGAGGCGTTCTTTTCGTGAATCGATACTGTAGAAATTTAGAGAACCAGCATTTGAGGCTGACTGCAGTACAATTTTACTGCCGACAACTTATATTTCGCGGAAAGACCACAAAGATAAGATAAGAGAGATTAGGGCTCGTACAGAGGCATATAGGTAGTCATCTTTCCCTCGTTCTGTTTGGGAGTGGAACAGGGAGAGAAGATGCTAGTTCTGGTACGAGGTACCCTCCGGCTCGCACCGTATGGTGGATTGCGGAGTAGACATCAGAACATTATGCCACTCACAAGGAAAATGGATATCTTCCTCAATAGAAAATTATCCCTCTGTGTATGTGACCAGTCGTTCCTCTAAGTTCGTCATTACTGTTCTCAAAACCACGTGGTTTTTTTTTTTCGTTCATCACTCTTCTGACTGTATGGGGCCGGCATGAATTCCTTTCCTGTGCTAACATCTTCATCTCAGAGCAGCACTTCCAGCCTACCTCCTCAATTATTTGCTGGATGTAGTCCAGTCGCTCTCTTCCCCTACAGTTTTATCCTCTACAGCTGCCTCTAGTACCATGGAAGTTATTCCCTATCATCCTGCTCCTTTTTATTGTCATTGTTTTCCACATATCCCTTTCTTATTCTCTTCTGCAGGGAACCATCTTATTTCTTATCTTGACAGTCCACCCAATTCTGTAACAGCACATTTCAGCGCTTTTTATTCTCTTCTTGTCTGGCTTCCTCACAGTCCACAACTCATTAACATAAAATGTTATGCTCCAAACGTACATTCTCATAAATTTCTTTAGCAAACTGAGGCCTATGTTTCTTCTTCTTTTGGCCAGGAATGTCATCTTTTCCTGTGCTGTTCTGCTTTCCATGTCGTTCTTGCTTCGTACGCCATTTGTTATTCTGCTTCCAATGTAGAAAAGATCTTGCGTTCGTCTACTTCGTGGTCACGAATTCTGCTACTCATTACTTTCGTCTTTTTCGGTTTACTCTCAATCCATGTTCTATACTCATCAGATTGTCCATTCAATTCAGTGGGTCCTGAAGTTCTTCTCTTTCACTGATGATAACAATGTCGTCAGTGAACGTTATAATTCATATCCTTTCATTCGGTATTATAATTGCACTTTTTCTGAACCACCTATTTTCTCCATTGCTTCTTCGATACCCCAATACAGAAGGTAATTTATAGTTGGCAAGAGCTTACTTCAGGTTGAAGAGCAAGAACATCAAAACAGATGCTTTTCCTCTCATCCAGGAGCACGGCGCCACAGCGTTATTCCACTTCACTTATTGTTGCTAAACAGAAATGGCCTTCTGTGAGAGTTTCAATACCGTTCTCGTCACTTTCTTCAGGCCTTCGCACCCCCTCATACATCTTCGAGTACCCACGCATTTGTCTTTCAAATAGCCGCGCGGGATTAGCCGAGCAGTCTAAGACGCTGCAGTCATGGACTGTGCGGGTGGTCCCGGCGGAGGTTCGAGTCCCTCCTCGGGCATGGATGTGTGTGTTTGGACTTAGGATAATTTAGTCCCATAATATTTTACACACATTTGAACATTTCTTTCAAATATTTAGATCACTATCTCTGACCGACACCATCAGTTTCGCTGTCGTGCAGTGCAGCAAGAAAAAAAGAAATAGGGATTTTACGTCTCGTCGACGACCACTAAAAGATATCAAACAGGTGCCTTCCTTTTAAGATACAATTTCCACTCTTCTCTATCTTTACAATTTCAATTTCGACACTGAAAGAAGACACGGTCTTGTTTGTGTGTCTTTTTTATGGCTTATACTCCAACACTAAGGTACAGCCTAATTTATGAGCAGGTGTACGCAATATAAGCAGAAGTGTACGTAACGCTTTGTTTCTCAGGCGCCGGCCAAGTAACTGTAGACGTATAGTACGTACTTTTGCTTATGTGTGCTTTCCACATCTCCTCCTAAACCACTGGACCTGTTTCAACCAAACTTGGCAGACATAACTCGTACTAATCAGGCAGTAGTAGCCGTAGGAGTAAGAACCATGTGCCTGTCTTAATTCAGGAGATATGACGTCATAAACAATTAGATTTGTCAAAAACTGCTGCGCCATGCATGACGTTTAAATTTATTACTTCTGTGCCACTAATCCTATTTGCAACACATTTAGCAGACAGTATCAACATATGAAGCATAATTCACCTAAAAACTTATATCATGGTCAAACACATACTTCAGGAGATATGACGTCATAAACACTGAGATGCGTGAAAAAATTTCGTACCATGAATGAAGTTTTCATACATTTATTCTTTACTACTAAAACACTCCTACAGCTGAGCCAGCTTACGGAAATACCTAACACCCGACAGTGCTTTTGAATGCTTTTGGACTGTAAAGCGCAAACGGCTTTAGGCAAAAACAACAGCCGTCTATAGAGCTATGAAGAGGCGTAGGCACAGAGACGTTTACAAATCGCATTGTAGATACGCGAAGCAGCTGCCCCCAGCGTATAGAAACTGCACATTTCTAACAGAAAATTGATAAAATGAATACACGGGCAATGCCGGGTTTGTCATTTGAAACTCTTTGAATGCAGTGTGTCGCCAAATTGTATTTTGCTTTCTGCTCCGTTAGATGGGCTATTACAACGTCCTAGGTGGGCTGCCTCATACACACTAGGTCCTACTACTTAATGGAAATTGCTTTCCGTAAAGCACGCCAATCTTGATCCTAAAGTTCTTTCCAGTTCTGCTCTTCGGCAAGTACTGGAACTTTTTTTTCTCCTGTTCTGGTCACTGCCCGCTAACAGGCCTCATGATTAGCATGGGGACGCTGAGAGGTATCTTGTTGAGAGATTCCTTGGTAGCATCCTTGAAACGAGATCGCTGCTCCAAGGTGTTGTCTAAGCGTCTTCTAGAAACGCATCACGTGGTATAGTTTTGCTGCAGCCAATGAGAAAAATAAAGTCTAAATTACAATATACACTTCATACGAATTTTTGCCTTCGTTTCACAGTGCTGTTTATATCTTATAATACTACGGGCTTCCGATTACAAGCGCAATATGTGAGGTACGACGCAGCGAAAGATGTAATATCCCACGTTCTTTTGTACGATATCGTAACGAAAACAAAGCCAGTAAGATTTTTACCATCATCATGACCATTAGTTCGCCGTAGCCACTATAGCTCTGCGGTCAGCAAATTTTACCATGACCTACGATTGCAGGCGACGTAAATGCATTAGTTGAAGACTGACTTTTCGCTCAGTTGGCGCGTTGGAGGGAGGGAGTGAGGGAGAGAGGGGGAGAGAGAGAGAGAGAGAGAGAGAGAGAGCTCCGTCATTACATGCTGGCACAGCTAAGGTACAAGGCTTTTGTTATAGCTAACAAAAGACGCACGCATTTAGAGCTTTACAAGAGCTCAATAAGGCTGTAGACGCTTCTGCGTACCACAGAGCGCGCCACTGACGCATGCTAGCAACCTTGCGGAAGCTCCTTTTCTGCATTTTATTCATTTTCCTTGCGGTTCTCTTCAGTGTTCCGCGTTCATCCTCAACTATATTAATTCATATAGCCAGTAACAAGGGATTACTTACATTATTGGCGTTAATCCTTACACACATCGAAAATTTAAAGGCACCCACTCTTCTATAAGTAGGAGATGTGGGAGCCAGTCCTTAAGATATGATGTAATCGAAAGCTATGATTGCATTTTGATTTCACTTAAAACATAAATTAATTCAAAATCAACTTCATTTTGGGATATACGAGGAAGGTTGACAGAACCCTGGGCGACCACTGCATTCTTTTATGGCTAATATTGTGTCACGCTTGAAGAAAAAAAAAGTAAGTAAGTAAGTGTGTTACGTTCTCGCTACAATTTCACTTTATCGGTCCTCAAATTTTAAGGGTGAAAAGCCTGGTAATCGAAATGTCATGGATCTGTCACTACAGGAAGTTTTTGATGAGGTATTACTAGCATATTCTTTACTGCAGACCAGTCCCAAAAAAGTCTTCTCTGCGTTATTTTGTCCATGCTGGTTTTTTTTGTCATTTTTCTGCTAGATCTTTACCACTCATCTAATTATCGTAACCCATGTCTGTCATAGGATCTGATTGTTGGTATCCGTCATTGGAAAACCTGGGAACATAGGAACGAGTACTTTTTCAGTCAAAAGAAAACAATAAGATCACTAGCGCAGTCAAGACACATCAGGAAAAGTACGTATAAAAATGCAGGCTCGAGAAAGAAGGTTATAATTTATTTCCCGTCGATATCGAACTCATTACAGAAGGGGAACTGGCAAAGCTGCACAACGATGACCAGTCATGTAGGTATTTCAGTGCAGTTATTAAGAGAAACTATGCAAACCTTAAATCAGGCTGTATTAACAGCAGCACCCCTTCGCTTGATATGCATGCTCGAGTCAACAAGATCCTCTTGACGAACTTTATAATTAGTTCCATGGAGATGAGAGAATTTATTAATTAATCGGCGTTTGTCTCCAAGGGTGACACGAAACTAGTTCAGAAAGACGCAATCACACCGTTTGTTAGCTGGTCCCTTTAGAGGCGAAGATACAGCTCCGTCGATACAGTAAGTCTCACTACCACGACGTAATGATTGGAACATAATGGTCTATATGAATCCTATTTTTTATTCTTTAAGGAAGTATTTTCCCATAAATCGCACTCAAATTTCTTCCTACTTTAATTACTCACCAACATATGAAATTTTATGCGGAAACCATTCAATAAACTCATAGTTTCGGCTACAGAACAAAAGATTGACTTCAGGAATTATTGGGAGGGACGAAAAAAATGGGTTCAGGAACATAATGGAAAGGAAAAGATTAGTACGACAGTAACGAACACGAAATGGGGTTGCACAGGACATGTTGCCATACGAATGGATGGCAGATGAACCAATGAAGTTCTTTGCTGGATTCACACACATAACGAACGACCGAAACGAAGACCTAATGAAAGGCGGATATATATTAGGAAACCAATCAGGAGCGATGTTGATGCATGGCGGCCATTATCCAATACTGAACGTCTAATGGCAGTTGCATTGCGTAGTTCGAATGTTTTCAATAAACAGTAATTGTACTGAGGTATTCCTCATCATAAAATGCTTATGTTCACTCTCTTGCAACTAATCGTTACGTCGAGAATTAGTGTTTTTGACTGGTTACGATAAACTTGCACAACGACTTGTCAAATGACGTACAATGCACCCTGGCTTTAACTACCTTCGTGGAACGTTCTTCTGAGCTCCACGTACAGCAGTATACTTGCGTTCTCCGTCACTGGCCAGAGCGAGAATCTGACATCAATATTCGGTGGCTAAGAGCCTACAATTTGTACTGCTATTGGGGCGACTGGACGGCAGTTAGCAAATGATTCATCAGCCTTTCAATAAGTACCACAGTTTCTGAACAGTTGATTTCTCACCTGGGAATAGTCAGTTGAGAGAATGCCATCCGATGAAGAACTTTTCTCCTTGCAATCGAAGGGTTCGGAACACGAAAACCATGCTACGTATACTACTCGACTGATTAGAGGTCAATATTACACACTGACGATCTGAATGCATACCCCAGTAATTTTTCCAGTTATCTTCGCATGGCAAAATTGTCCGCAGCTCGTGGTCGTGCGGTAGCGTTCTCGCTTCCCACGCCCGGGTTCCCGGGTTCGATTGCCGGCGGGGTCAGGATTTTCTCTGCCTCGTGATGACTGGGTGTTGTGTGATGTCCTTAAGTTAGTTAGGTTTAAGTAGTTCTAAGTTCTAGGGGACTGATGACCATAGATGTTAAGTCCCATAGTGCTCAGAGCCATTTGAACCATGTCAAAATTGCCATTTTCTGACTACCTAAAGCAAGATGTAACTGGAGTCAACGAGAAAAGAAGCAAGTGTTTTGAAGCAGAAGAAAAGTTTATGCTCATACAAGTAATTCATGCCATAGTCGTTACTTTTTTCTCCTAATACATCTTCTGCAGTTATCTATGATTATGAGAAATATTCGTTAACGACTGATAGCAGCACCATAAGCTCGAATTGAGAAAGTATGGCAAAGGAAAGTGATTAATACCATCCAAAGGAAGCATTTGCCTTAAGCGATCACGAAAATCTAGATGGCTGGATAAGGATCTGAACGGCCGTCGTCCGAATTAGGAGCCCAGCATGTTACAACCTAAGCGATAGAATACTATAGAGAGGCAACACCGCGACCAGAGCGAAGCAAAATGAACAACCCTCCGCCATGTTTTCAGAAGTGAAAACAAAGGGCATGGTACATGATAGTGCGTAAAGAGATTACGAAACCTAGGGTAAAACAGTAAATTCACATAGTCATGTAAAGTTAAACATGTGGTAGTTCTTTCTGTGCTGGTGCATGATACAAATGTACAAAGCCACAACAAGTAATATTTTTAAGCAGTTCTCACTTGAAATAAAAAAAAAAAAAAACATTCATAGTTCTATCACTTCTGTGCGTGCAGTTATGTGCTGCGTAAGCGTTAGGCATTTTTTCAAAAAGGAATTTAGCAACTACTTATCTTACAAGTTGGCACACGTACTACTCGATTTCAAAACAACCACAGAATGTCTTCCGAAAACATGGTTGCTGGTGGCACACCGAAGTACTGCGGGGAGCGCTAAATACCGTGCAACAGCCTCTCTATGTATTCTTTACCTCTTTGGTTACCACTCTACCATCTCTCTCGGTTATGACAAGAAGAGATTCTTGGAAATGGGATACCTGGTTATTTGTCGGCAGATTGTGGAAATACCCCTGTAAGCAACTCGCCGTCCACTTGGACACAGGAAATGTCGGTCTCTAGAGAATGACTGCGATAGGGCTGCATAAATGCACCAAGGACGAAGCTAGGAAATGGGGAGACTAAACGAATCTGACATCCTTGAAGGAATTTTCCCGCTGCCAGAAACGTGTGACAACGAAGCATGGAAGTTCTGATCGGAACATGTTTATGGATAAATAGTTTGGCAGACGAATGATGTGACACCAAGACGACTTAGCAGAAGTCACGAATTATAACCCAAATCCCAATTGGCTGGAGAATGTATGACGTGATATCCAAAAGTTTCCGAAATGTAATAATTAAAATTATTACGTCTTATCTAGCTCTGATTCCACATTATCACCTTCGAAGTAGTTTTCTTGAGAGCGACTATACCAGTCCCAAGGCCACAAACATTTTCAAATTGCATCCTAGAAGACTTTCTTTGTTAGGGTATGTGAGTACCCTCTGCAAATCTCGGCCCCTTCAACGTGTTTTTCATCTTGGGGAACAGCAATAAATCACACGGAGCTAAGTCTGATAAGTACAGCTGATGGGGAACACGTGTTTTTGGTAAAAAAAATTCCTGAATAGCATAGTACGTATGCGGTCGTAGTCATCCACACGCCACTCCTCTTGAGGTGCTCTGTTAATGTCCTCCCTCAAACGTCTTGGAACATGTCGGGAGAACTCATTATTGACCGCCTGACCAGGTGGGACCAACACTTTATGAACAATCCCGTCAATATTTAAAAAAGAACAGATCAACCAGGATCTAACGTTACTTTTGAAATATCGAGCTGGATTGGGCCCAGGTGAAGGCCTCCATCACGACGATTGCTGCTTACTTTCAAGGTCTTATTTCAGGAAACCAAACCAAAGAAGTGAAACTCGCGGTTTGCCGCCGCTCATGAGTCGACGGCTACATGCAGAGCCCACGGGCTAGAGTCCTTACAGAATATGGTGGTGGATGTGCAGTGAAGGAGGAAAAAAAAATGGGAGCATAGGTTTCAGTTTGGAACGGCACTTTCTTTCCAGTGCTCGGCTTTTCCCCAATAGCGTCTGCCTGTGCGCGACTCCCACCACTATTGCACTCCCCACACTTGCCCTACACCAACCGCTCCTCTACCAGCCACGATATTCTGCGCGCACTATATCGGGTTTCCATAGCACGTCATCAGACGAGTGGAAATGGTTGTAATCGTCTACCCTCTGTAACTCTCGTCCCACTACGGACCAGAACTTTTAATTCTGTATAACATTTATGTCTAGTGTATTATTATTATTATTATTATTAGTCGTAAAGCTCCCAACATGGAAGACGCTAAGTAAAGATGGTTCACTTCTGGGGCTTCTTATTCTTCTTGTTTGCCCACCAGGTCTTCATTCTTTGCGAGAATTCAGCTTTTCTTTCTTCACTCCATTTTGTTCCAGTTCTCGGCGCTTTTGTCTCTGGTTTGACCTCCCATTTGTCAACTTTAAGTTTGAAATTGTTTCTTTTGTTCATGTCTTCAGTAGTAATGTTGGCTAATTCCAGATCTTTCTTTACATTTTTGATCCATTCTCCTCCATTAACAAGGGATGCTACGTATCTTACTATTTTTTTTGTAAGTCTGTGATCGGGAAGTCTCATTATGTGGCCATAGAATTTTAGACGCCTCTTCCTCATGTCTATCTCTATGTTAGAATATTCTTCAATTTTAGAATTTTTCTGTAATCTATACCCCTCTTTGGTCCATCTTGGTCCCAGAATTTTCCTAATGATTTTCCTTTCCTCTTTCTTCAGGTTTTCCATATCTGTTTTCCTTTTAAGTGTCAAGGTTTCGCTGGCATATAGCATTATTGGTTTAATTACCGACTTATAATGTTTAATTTTTGTATTTATAGATAGACATTTTTTATTGTAAATGTTTTGGACCAGCCCTAGACCCCTACGAGCTTTTAATATTCTTTCTTGTTGTGAGTATTTTTCAGAAATTATCTCTCCTAAATATTTAAAGTATGGTACCCTCTTAATTTCTCCATATTTGGTTTGTAACTTAGAAATTTCTAGATTTGTTGTTGTAAACACCGTTTTCTCAAAAAATATTTGTAGGCCAACTTTTCCTGCACACTCTTTTAAGGTTTCTATCTGTTTGACTGCCATTTCACTAGAATCTGCCATTATTGCAAGATCGTCTGCGTAGGCTAAGTAGGGGATTTGTAGGTCATCTTTTTTGGTTCCCAGTGATATTGGTTTCCAGTACTTTTCTTTTTTGAGTTCTTTTTCCCATTCTGCCATGACTCTATCCAGAACTAAGTTAAATAACAGAGGTGATAATCCATCACCTTGTCTAACCCCAGTTTTTATCTCAAATGATTTTGAAAGTTTTCCCATGAATTTCACTTTGCATTTTGTATTTGTTAATGTCTGCTTTATGATGTTCCGTGTCTTCTTATCCAGTCCTTGTTCTTCAAGAATTTTAAATAGTGTGGGTCTGTGAATTGAATCATATGCCTTTTTAAAGTCGACAAAGACATATACTGTAGGCTTCCTTCGCATTTGTCTCATCCTTGTAATCAATTTCAAGTTTAAAATTTGTTCTGGACATGATCTGTTTGGTCTGAAACCAGCTTGGAAATCTGAGATTTTGGGTTCTAGCAGTTTTTGTGTTCTTTCAAGAAGACAAGCTGATAATATCTTGTATGTGACGGCAAGTAAGGAGATTCCTCTATAGTTGTCCACATCCGATTTATCCCCTTTTTTATGTAACGGATGTATTAGGGCACATTTCCAATCTTCTGGTATTTCTTCAGTAACCCATATGTTTTGAATAATTTTAACTAGCTCATTTCTTGAGTTAGACCCTAGACTTTTGAGAAATTCGGCTACAATTCCATCTTCTCCTGATGCTTTGTTATTTTTGAGTTTGTTTATGTGTTTGATAATTTCTTCTTCAGTTGGCGGTACAGAGTCTTGCTGTTGCGGGGCTTTAGTGCTGGATATTGAAAGAGCTTCTGTTGGTTCTGGACAGTTTAGTAGCGTTTCAAAATATTTGGCTAATTCTTCACAGTTTTCTTCGTCGCTTAGTGCTAGATTCCCATCTGATTTCCGAAAACAGACATTTTGAGGGATATACCCTTTAATTTGGTTTGCAAAAGTTTTGTAGAATCCATGCGTATTATAATTTTTAAAATCTGCTTCTATTGATTCCAGTTGCTGAGTTACATACTTTCTCTTCTCTTGTCTAATAAGTTTATTTGAAAGTTTCCGTGTTTCCAAAAAGTTTTGAAGAGTTTTCTCATTCTTATTTGAACTGTACTTCGCAAAGGCTTCTGTACGACTTGAATTGCCTTTTCGCATTCCATATTCCACCATGGATGTTTGTGCTTCTTCTTCAGTGGTATTTGCTCCTTCGCTATTTTTGTGATTTTTTCCTTGAATGTTTCCCAGTTGTTTGCGGGACAATTTTCCCATTTTTTAATTGTTTCTGATTCTGTTAGTTTTTGTAGGTCAAATTTTGGGATTGCTGGTGGAATTCTTGGTGTTTTCCTTCTTGGAGTGAATTGGGCCCGAACTCTTGTGAGATAATGATCTGAGTCAATATTTGCACCTCTCCTAACCTGGATATCTCTGATCTCTTTTTGGAAGTTATATGAGATGGCCACATGGTCAATTTGAAATTCTCCCAATTGGCTTATAGGGGATCTCCAGGTCTTCTGTTTTCTTGGTTTCTTATTGAACGACGTTGAGCTGATTTTCATGTTGAATTGTTGACAAAGTTGGATTAGTCGCATGCCATTTTTGTTGGTCAATTTGTGTGCTGGGTATAGCCCAACCGTCTTCCTGTATTTCTTTTCTCTGCCAATCTGTGCATTGAAATCTCCAAGAAGTATTTTGACATCATTCCTCGGTATCTTTGACATTTCAAGTTCTAATCGTTCCCAAAATTTATCCACATTGTCTAGGTCCTTTCTATTGTCAACGTTGCAGGGTGCGTGAACATTAATTAGTAGTAGTAGTAGTAGCAGCAGCAGCAGCAGTTGTCGTCGTCGTAGTCTTTAATCCGAAAACTAGTCTGATGTAGCTCTCCACGCTATTTCTTCTGTGCAAACCTCTTCATGTCAGTGTAACGACTTTAACATACACCCATTTGAACCTGATACACTCCATACAAATATTTCTCTTTGTCAGAAATGCTTTTCTTGATATTGCCAATAAGCATTTTATATCCCCTCTACTTCGATCATCGTTAGTTATTTTGCTGTTCCAATAGCAAAACTAATTGACTACTGTTAGTGGTTTATTTCCTAACCTAATCCTGTCAGCATCACCTGGTTCAATTCGACTGCATACCATTACTCCTGTTTCAGATTTGTTTATTTTCATCTTATAACATCTTATCAAGACACTATCTACTCATTGTAAGAATTTTGTCATGCTATTTTATGATCATTTTCAATGGTTCAACACATGTACTTGCAAACATGACATTTTCATTGCTTGATCTTCCAGGCTTCCTATCATGTTCTTATAGTCTTTCTCTCTCAATTTTATCCACACCATCACATTTTTTAACAAGCTTCTAGTAACCAGTCTGGCTTCCATATCAAAGAATTAAATGAACCTTTTATCACAGGCAAGTAACAAACAAATGTAGGGACTCAATATCCGTGTTAGTAAACAGGAATAAAGACACTTGAGTTTTCATTGAAATTTTGTAGTTTACGTATATTTATCTTTTCTGCATTTATTGGGACATAGTATAATGAAATGTGTGTCCCATTTTATATCATCACCTTACATATTTAAGAAGCAATATAAACTAGGAATATTTACTGTAAAAATTTTTATTAATAATTATGAATCCCTGAGATGAAAAATGACAATAATAATATATAACTTGCGCTGATAAAATTGTATAAACGTCAACTCTCTAAATTACTAAATTAAACCAGAAGAGAGTGAAGAATTTTCCATATTTATTTACATTTTCTTATAGAAACAATGGCACATGTAAACACAATCAATCAATTATTACGAATAAAAAAAACAGCTGGTACAAAAGCAAAGGAATGTGGCTTTTGGCCATAAATATGAGTCGTTTCACTGTGAGAAGTCATTACAGTCTGTAACTTGCTAACAACAACATCAAAAGTGCCAACTGAAACACCACAGACGAAACTTCATAATAGAAATGATGGTTCATCATGGCCTTATATGCGATCCTGGTTTGACTCCAGTGATCCTAGAGATATGGATTTAAGACGCTTGTTTTCCTTTTTTTTTCGTCATGTTGTTGTGTGTTCATTATAGCTGCATTCTGATGAATAGTTTTTTCTTCCTTCTCCTCTTGCTCTTTTTCGGCTGTTGCAGATGTGATGGGTGTATGTGGACTTGAGGTAGCACAGATGATCCAAGACATGCCTGCAACTGGGGTGTGGAATGTTCCTCAGAGGTTACCCACTAGCGACTAGTTTGTGTCAACAACCACCAATCCACTAGCGTATTGTACATCTTGAAGATAATGAGGTTTTTTTTTACATATGGTTATACGAGAATGAATCAGAAAGTCTTTGCCACTACCTTTTGGCCAAATTATGGCTGTAAATGCGAAGTCAACAATCCATTCCCAGTGATGACCTTCCTTGGATCACCCTAGTCTTATCTGCGAGTAGTTCTACAGTACAGCGCTGCTGGCAATTGTTGAGGATAGCGGTTGCGCTTCCCAAGTCCATGGCATACGAACAATGAAGTGTGATTCGTTTTCCGTGGAGCATGGATCAAGGGACAAATGCCCATCGAAATGCACAGAGCAATGCAGCCCACCTATCGGGAAAAGTGTCTTCTTTCAAGGAGTTGAGGTGGTGGTGGTGGTGGTGGTGGTGGTGGTGGTGGTGGTATGAGTTCACAAAAGGCCATGAACACATACTTGTGAATGAGCATTTAGGGAGGCCATGATCGGTTCCCACTGCTGACATGTCCAATGTGGATGCAATGAAGAAAGTGGACTCGCTTGTGCACCCCAAAGAAATTTTCTGGAAGCTCGGTCTCTTGTAAGATGTGATTACGAAACTGTTCATGGGTTCTTAGACTATAAGAAAGTTTCATGTTGGTTACTGGCAATGGAACGTGGATACTGTATTTCATACTGGAATCGAAGCAGAAGAGCACTGTGTGGAAACATACAGGTTCGCCTATGACAAAAAAATTTCATTCAGTGCCATCTGTCGGGTAAGTGGCATTAACTGTGTTCTCGGATCACCATGGACTGCTCCTGCTGGATTTCATAGCACTATACGCAACAATCAATGCTAAGAATTATTGGCCGGCCGGAGTGGCCGAGCGGTTCTAGGTGCTACAGTCTGGGACCTGGGACCGCGCGACCGCTACGGTCGCAGGTTCGAATCCTGCCTCGGGCATGGATGTCCTTAGGTTGGTTAGGTTTAAGTAGTTCTAAGTTCCAGGTGACTGATGACCTCAGAAGTTAAGTCCCATAGTGTTCAGAGCCATTTGAACAGCTATTGTTCCACACTGTCATGCCTGCGGGCTGTAATCAGATGTGGAGAATGTGATTGTCCTCCCCGACGAAGCGAGGCCACATGTGGCAATCAGAACTACCAACAAGGTCTAGTACTTTCACTCGGGAATCGGGACCACCTGCCGTACATTCCATACCTCGCCCCCTAGTGATTTCCACGTTTTGGTCTGCTGAAGAAGTTCTTGACAGAACAGCGATTTGCATGCGATGATAAGCCAAGACAGCACTACAATGGTGATTCCACAGTCAGCTGGACGAATTCTACCACATGGTCATCTCAAATTCAGTTATGTGATCGGGCATTTTCTGAACCTGTGTGGGGACCAAGTCGAAAAATAGTGTGAAGTACATATAATAGTACACATATTTGTAATTACCTGTATATACCTTATTTCAGAAAATAGAAAAATAGGAGCAAAGACTTCCTGATTCTCCCTTGTACGATCGACGTGAAATGCACAGTTAAACCAAGATTCATACTCCATGTGACACACAACTATCCACCACCATAGAGCACAATGATCACTTACACATGCACAGAGTTTACTGTTACAGAGGACTGGCAGCACTCTAGCCCCAGATCAGGGACCCTGATTTTGTCAAACCATTACTCAAGCAAAGGCTGACCGCCCTATGGTGCTGGCTATTTGACGCCATATGACGCTGGTTATTTGACATAATTAGAGTACACATGAGGCTCACTGAAAACCGTAAGTGCTCAGAAAGCATCCCTTCCTGTTCCCATTCCGTTCTCAGGGCATGCCGCTGCTAAAGCAGTGCATAATGTGAGTGTAGAACTGTAAAACGAGAGGTAGGAGCGGGTCATTTGTAGTGATGAATGGGTTCTGGACCATAAAATTTTTCCATAGTACTTAATTATAGCTATGTTTGTATGTGGACAGAGTGGACTATACTGATTCGTCTTCAGTACTGACAGTGCTGGATGACTACAATTTCGGTTGGTTTGCGGTTAAGAGACTATTTTGGTTTGTTGGGGGTTAAGAGGCTAAACAGTAATGTCATATGTACTTCGGTCAAGAGAGAGATGATCCATAGTTAGTGACATCAGCCAAATATTTGATCGACTTTTGAAAGTATGTAGAAATGGTAAAATTGACGTGTTAAAAGTAATATTGAAGCCACAACTGAGAAATAATTTAAAGAGAGGTAATGGGTAGGGTCGATGTGTAGTTCAGAGCAGACGATGGGTCCCTCAGTGTCCATCTCTGTTTTCTCTGTGAAAGCGGTTTTTATTCTGAAATATAACATTTTAAGCTATTTTCGGAGTGGGGGCAAAGTGGTTGGGGTTGGGTCATCTCTCACTGCATGCTGCCATCGCAGTTAAGCACATAGGTCGTTAAGAGTAAAGAATGTCTTCTACCTTGCAGATTCGTAATAGTAAAACAGGGAAATCTAAAAACTTAATGGATATCATTTGGACTGACAGTAATACAATAAGGCGAGAGAAATAATTATGTCAGTAGGTGGGTGGAGCAACGCAAATGTCCCCTGTCCCTCCCACAGCCATCCCATTCTCAATACATTATACTCAAAGTATTTAAGAGAAGAACAGAATACACTATTCATCACAGTGCTATCGCTATAATGCAAAACAGGATGTTACAGAAAAAAGGAACACGAAGTACCACAGACACAGCATGCAGTGAGAGACGACCCAACCCCAACCACTTTGCCCCCACTCCGAAAATAGCTTAAAATGTTATATTTCAGAATAAAAACCGATTTCACAGAGAAAACAGAGAACCAGTTCAACTGCCCTTGAGTTGAGAAATCCGCCAATATTAGAGGCAAAGAATCTGAAAGCCCATTCCTGGCATGGAGACCAAGGGGGAGGGGACATTCCAGCAGGATTGAGCTACCGTCTGTAGGATGGCTCGTTAGATAAAAAACTGTGAGATTATCTGATACGACAGATCCAGAACGAAGATAGGGTGATTGATTCCTCCCAGTAAGAGAGGATGGAAGAGTGCTACGGAGCTTTAGTCTCTTTCATAGTACAGAGTTTATTAGAGGGAGCAGTAGCTCACCAGATGTTGTTGTTCTCTGAACGAGGACATGTCTTACTTGCGCCAACAACTCTGTACCTAGGATCATCAAAGCTAATGTTGGGCAAGTAATTGCTTCTCTAATCAAACGGTCTGCCACCTCATTCCTTGATGTGCCTATATGCCCTGGCATGCAAAGAAAGACAACTGACAGGCAGTACAACAGAGTTCAGAGAAAAAGTCATGAATAGCAGATAGCACAGAGTCACAAGAGTAACAGTGAGCAATATCCTGAGACTGCTCACTGAATCACTGCAATTTTAAATACATTCAAGAGAGGCCTGTTTAATCAAATGAAGGGTTCTCTTAATGACCATCAGACCCACCATAAAAATACTCCACATTCCCGGCAACAAATTTTGTTTCCGACTGGCAGGAGATGCAAGAGTGTGTCCTGCCCATAGATGGTTTTAGGGCTGTCAATGTAAATGTTGGTAGCATCCTGATGCTCCTGAAGAACTGAAAAGGTACCCCTTGAGTGCGAGGTCACAAAAGGCCAATGATGGTGACAGCATTGAATGCCCCAAATATTGTCTACCATGCAGCCACAATATTGGCTGTTCATGACAACATGGAGCAGGGACTGGAGATATCCAATGGTAAGCACAGCATGAGGCTATGGAGCGTAGTCAAACTGCTTAGTTAATAAGTAACTCAGGACAGTGCTACAGTGCTCGTCGTGTTGATACAAAGCAGAGTGATGGCAACGATAAACAAAGCAAATATTGCGTTATATCTGCAACAACAGTTATGGAAGTAGTTATTTCGTCAAAAAGGAACACAAGGAATTTCACAGAGTGAGAAAGAAGTGGCACATGAAATATTAGCCTTTCTGCAAGATGAGCCAGTGGAACGTGTGGTGTTGTACACACTCAACTGTGTGGGCAACGTACATGAGGAGTATAACGATGGTGATATGTGCTTAACAAGTGAAAGTGATACTGAAACAGGTCTTGCACCGTGTAGTTCATCATGCTTATCAGATAGCGAGCCACAAATCCCGTCTCCAGTGAAATGTAGTAAAGGACAATTACTGTCGAATGTCGAAGGAGCTGGTACTAAACGTATTTATGTACATGGAAGATCACCGCAGCATAGTAAAAAACCAGTTACAAACACTTTTTGTAGCAATATGAGTGCTTAATGCATAAGAAGAACTATGGGTATTTAGGGGAGGAATAGGCACAATTGTTACAAAAACTGGTGTTTGCTCGTTTCAGGGATGCTTGATACAATTAACACGATATGCATGATAGTGACCTACTACGTTATGCACATCAAATTGTGTGCGACATCTGTTGCAGTGATTTCAAGGGTAGCAGTGGCTTGTTGCATAACTTCAAACAGTGCTACAGAATTGGAAGAATTAAGATAACGAAATTTCATAGAAAGCATCAAATTGACGATGCACTGGGAAGTGCGGAATCGGCCCGAAAATTTGTAGATGAGATAAACAAACTTATCCCAGCATTCAGTAAGAAATTTGTTGTCACTCTGACCAAACGGGAATTAGAGATTAGATTAGATTTCGTTCCATAGATCCGTGCTGAGGAGATCCTCTTGGATGTGGAACATGTCAATTTTTTTTTTTTTAAGCTGAAATAACAATACTAATAGTATGAATATATACATCATTTGTTTCTATTAAAAAATTCGTCAATGGAGTAGAAGGAGTTGGCCACTAGTAAGTCTTTCAGGCTCCTTTTAAACTGATCTTTATTTGTAACTAAATTTTTTATGTTTACTGGCAAATTATTGAAGATGAGTGTTCCTGAGTAGTGGACCCCTTTTTGAACTAAAGTAAGTGCTTTTAAGTCCTTGTGCAGATCATTTTTGTTCCTGGTATTGTATGTATGAACTGAGCTGTTTGTTGGAAAAAGAGATATATTATTTAGGACAAATTTCATTAATGAGTAAATATACTGAGAAGCAGTAGTTAGTATACCCAGTTCTTTGAAGAGGTTTCTACAGGACGTCCGTGAATTTACTCCACAAATAATACGTATTACACGCTTTTGGACTCTGAAAACTTTTGTTTGACTTGAAGAGTTACCCCAAAATATTATACCATATGACATTATGGAATGAAAGTAGGCAAAGTATGCAAGCTTTTTCATTTTTATGTCGCCTATGTCTGCTAACACTTGAATTGCAAATACAGATTTGTTAAGGCGTTTCTGCAGTTCTGTGGTGTGCTCTTCCCAACTGAATTTATTATCAAGTTGTAAGCCCAGGAATTTAAGACCGTCAACCTCTTCTATCTGCTCTTCTTCGTATTTTATGTATATGCTGGGTGGAAACCTCTTACAGGTTCTGAATTGCATATAGTGAGTCTTTTCGAAGTTTAATGTCAGTGAGTTGGCTTTAAACCATTTATTAATATCCATGAAAATATCATTAGCAGATCTTTCTAGAACTACACTTGACGTACTATTTATTGCAATACTTGTGTCATCTGCAAACAAAACGAACTCTGCTTCTGGCAGTGTAACTGATGAGAGAGTGCCTAGAGTGTTTAATGAACATCAACTAACATCAATACCTTAATGCACTTGTATACAATTATGTCAACTGTTAATCTGGATGGTAAATTGGCTGGAAAGGTATTTACCATACTCCAAGAAGTTGGAGATGCTTTGCCCCCAACGATTCATTCTCATGAGTGGGATCTTGCAAGGGCAGTGGGGAATATTTACGTCACAGAAAACCAACAGCGGGGAAATGGGCATAGATAACTACAATTATGGTATGAGCACTGCCTTTGGCCAATAGCAGGTCAAAATAACTTATTTTTCCTTGATTCTTGGTCTGCATATAAAAATCATGCTCCTTTAGAGCAAACTACCCCTCCTGATAAGCATTTGTTTCTGCAATTCATACCACCTGGAACCACTGGACAAATTCAGGGTCTGGATGTTTGTTTTCTCCATGCCTATAAAACATTATTGCGCTATCTACAGCTATGCCTTAAAGGATAGCGAGTTTCATGATAAGCTCCACGACAGACTGTTTCACATTCAGATGTGTGCCATCACAAACCATCAGTCCTCATCACCCTGTTGCTCCAATATGATTCTATATGCATTCTTTAAGAGTGGTTACCTAGCTGAACGTACTGCATGGTTTTTAACTCTGAAAGAGTTTGCCTTTGATCTTGACGGTGTAAACCTTTGGAGTCACTGTGCCACGACATTTTTTTTTTTTTTTTTTTTTTTTTTTTGGTGTTCATCGTGCTAGTTAATCGCTTGCTTTGAATATTTCTTGAATGTGGAATGCATACATCCCGTAGACGGTTGATCTCTGTACTTCCCGGACACTCATTTTCTGTCGTCGTCCTGATGCACATGGTGAGTCATTAGCTGCTAATATTTTTCCTGTCATAACTGTTAACACGACACTTTCAAAGGAGCCTTACTAGAGACTGAACTTGAGACCTCACGCTCAGGGTCTCCTTGTGGATGTTGAGAAAATTGTTAGCTGGCGATTCTACAAGTGAGAGAGAAATGGTACCATCATGACTGTCTAAGTGTGGGAGAGAGAGAGTGCCATCAGAATGGAAAACGAAAGATCCACCCTTCTACATGGAGACTGTCTACAGGACTAGTTCTGAAGATGTCAATGGATTTTATTACTCAATGATGAAGGTCTGGGCTCAACAATTTCAAAATTGAGGGTGTCGTTGAGTTATAAACCCGCCAAGTCGGGACGGAACCAGTGCCCAATAAATACAAAGGAGAGTTGAGCAATAGACACCCACAGAGGTGTGGGCAAAGAATCAGGGTGTGCTAAGTTTTCACACACATTTAATGTTTAAATGACGAATACGAAACATCCATTTCAGTTGTTTACCAAAGATGAATCCCAATAATCGGATATACACAATAATGTCCATGAGCTGTAAACCAAGTAGAGTAGATGGACTATGGTACAACGACAGAAAAGCATGAATCATACTTTCAGCTTTCAAGCTATGGGAAAGGGTCCGAGAAGAGCCCCTTTGGATGACATCTTGGGGCTGATGCTGAGCCAAAGCTCTTGACTGGGAGCTATACCGCATCCAAAATTCATCGACAAACAGCAACAGAAGTCACTAGCCCACTGAAGGTGACAAGGAAAAGTGTAACGCTCATCACAGTGCCCTGGGGGCTGCTGTTCACATGGACACCATCAGGAGGCAACTGACATATTGACTCTAATCATATACAACTACTTACTTACTCCTTGGCGTTACGGCCCTTGTAGGGCCTTGGCCTCCCGGACAGTCTCACCCCACTCTTCTCTGCTAGCTGCCTTGGCTCTCCAT
Organism: Schistocerca nitens; assembly: GCF_023898315.1. NCBI lineage: Eukaryota > Metazoa > Arthropoda > Insecta > Orthoptera > Acrididae > Schistocerca > Schistocerca nitens. The sequence goes on along the minus strand of NC_064615.1, from coordinate 554,014,230 downwards.
CTTGTAACTCCCATACTTCTCAAGTCCTCCTCCACGTTGTCTAGCCATCTGGCCATTGGTCTGCCCCTTATAGTACGTCCAACGGGCTTTCCTAAAAAACTTTCTTGAATGTGCTGTTCTCTACCCTTCTTTCTACATGTCCCAACCAATGTAGTCTATTACTCTTTATTTTTGTCACAATATCAGGTTTATTGTACAACTCTCTGATGTCATTATTTCTGATTCTCCAAAAACTTCTATCATTCAATGCCCTGTAGATTTTCCTAAGTATCTTCCTTTCCCATCTCAGCAACAACTCCGCATCATTTTGTGTCATAGTCCAGGTCTCCGAACCACACATCACCACAGGTCTAACTACTGTACGATACACAGTCAGCTTCAGATTCCTTCTAAGGCTCCTTGCGTTAAACACTTTAACCAGTGCAAAGAAGCTCCTGTTACCAACTGTGATCCTTGCATGTATTTCCTCCCTCAGATCATTATTCTCAGTTAGCAGTGACCCAGGATATTTTATAGTTCTCGCAGCATTCATAATCTTTTCCATTCAAAGTCATGCTTCTTTCTCCTTCACTATATCTTTTCCTAGATACTACCATATATTTCGTCTTTGACTGATTAATAGTCAGCCCCATCTCTGCACCATATCTTTCTACTTTTTCAAGCTTTTCTTCCAGGTCCTGTTTCCTACTGGATAACAAATCAATATCATCTGCATAAGCTGAAACTGTACTGGGCAGAAAGAAGCAGTCGAGAACCCAGAGCTGGTTTGATGCAGACTGCAGGAGGAAGACAGAAGACAGAAATGAGACAAGAAAAAGAATGCTGCAGAGGAGAACTATAGGTACTGCGAAGAATACCAGGAGAAGAGAAGGGAAGCAGATAAGCAATGTATGAGGAAAAAGGGAGAATATGAAAAATGGTGGATTGATGAGTTAGAAGAAATAAATACTGCTTAAGAAAAAAGGAAATTCTATATGACGGTTAAAGATGTAAGGAAAGGATTCCAAATCAGAGCAGTTTTCTGTAAATATAAGGAGGCAAATCTGATTGGAGGAAAAGATCAGATTTTAGACAGATGGGTGGAGTATTTTAGTGAACTACTGAGTGCAGAATTGGAAAACGAAGGTGGGGTTGATGCCGATATGGACAAGAGGTGGAGGAAGACGTAAACAGAGATGAAGAACATCAGGGATCAGTAGCAGAACCCACACTGGAAGAACTTAAAGTTAGTATCAAGACTCTTAAAAACAATAAAGCTCCAGAAGAAGACAATATTACATCAGAATGATAAAATATGGAGGAGAAAAACTAGTACGGGTTTCACGTGAGATTATAGTGGAAATATGGCGGAAAGAAAATATGCCGAAACAGTGGAGTACAGCAATACTCTGCCCTATACACAAGAAACATGACAAAGCTGACTGCAGGAACTGTAGAGGGATTACACTGCTCTGCATAGTAATCAAATATTAGGAAAGCTCATGGCTGGGCGGTTAAGAACATATGCAGAAGACTATATAGGAGACCACCAGTGTGGTTTCAGAACTAATAGATCGACTACACATCAGATTTTCACTATCAGACAGATCATTAAAAATGTTGTGAGTATAACATCGATGTCCACCAGCTGTTCATTGATTTCAAACAAGCTTATGATAGTATCAAAAGAGATCAACTTTGGAAGGCAATGAAAGAGGCAGGAGTCCCTAACAAACTGATACGATTGGTTCAAATGACTTTGAGAAGAACAATGTGCAAAGTACAGATCGAGGGCACTTTATCAAAGGCATTTGAAGTTAATCAAGGACTGCGGCAGGGTGATGTGCTCTCCACTATTCTGTTTAATATCACCTTAGAGAGTGTAATGCGAAAGACACAAAGCAACAAACCTGAGGGAACACTGTTTAATAGAGTGCATATGTGGAAACATATTCAACCAGGGGAATGAAAACTGACAAAAATTGGCAGAGTGCCTCGAAAACACCACTCATGGAGTGTAAGTAAAATGTGAGGCTACCAAATGTTGTTGTATGCCTTACATAGGTCAGAAAAGACTGGAAAGATATGTTTGTATTTAGGAAAAGCCTGTCGGAGTGCTGTTTGCAACCTAACCAGATGGTTGGTTGTGTATCGTTCCTTCCATACAACACACTGATAGGGGAACAAAAGGCTCTTTGATTTAAGAACCCAGCGTAATATTTAGGCTTCCGTCTTTTCATGTAGTTTGCAGAGATATTGGCGAGGCTAATCGATTGGTAGCTGGTGACGCATGTTAGGTTTTTGCCTAGTTTAAGGATTGGGATGATGATACTATTATGTCATTGTGAAAGGAAAATACATATTAGCCAAATACACTTGCAGATCCTGAGTAGTCTTCCAGTAACATTCAAAGGTTGAATCTTCTTGTTTTTTTACAAATATAATCATGGTTTGGTGCTACATTGTGTGATGAGTCAAGAGCCTGAAGCAATACCCAATATCTGAAAGGTTCATTATATAATTAGGCATAGTAGGGGTACAGGTACGGGGATATCTTCAACCTGTCTTACATGCATTAAAAATGGCGCCGATGCCCTTACAAAATGGGTTGCAAATTGTTTGGCCAGAACTGACGCCTCAGTAGATGCTTGAAGGAGGTGGTCCAGAGCAGTTGTTGAACTTTCGCAGCCCAGTGGACTATGGAACTTGGGCCATGCTTGGGACCAAAAGGCACACAATTCCATGAAGGAGATGTGGTGCTCTCAGCATTCCTTCTTACTATGTTCAATTAAATAGCGAGTCTTAGAACAGAGCCACATGAAAGTGATGAGGATATTCTGAAGGGTGTCACTTCAGATGTTACAGGTCCCAGTGACATCCTGAATAGCTGTTGCAAAGTCTTTGGCCCACCATGACACTGGCCAGCTGTGGAGTGTTCCTGTAGAAAGAGGGATAACAGTTCCAGCAGCATGGGTGATAGCATCGGAGGCATCTCTCATAACCTCGCTAATGCAATCTGACAGATGTGGGGCAAAGGTGATAGCAGAGATATACAACTGCCAGTTGGCTCGTCTAAGAGCCCAGTGACATGACTGGTCCATGGGGAGGTGACAAGGCACTGAGAGGATCACCATAAAGGGGACACTGTCACAGAGATCGTTGCACATTGATCTTTGCACTGAAGTCATGGGCTTGGGAAAGAGACTGTAAATCTCATAGCCAAAAAGGTGCTGTGGATGGCACTAATGTGGGTAGGAGTACTGTCACTGAGGACACACATACCTAGACAGGAAACTAGCTGGTCAATTAGAAGGCCCCTGCTAGGCAACGTGGTACTTCCCTACACGAATTGGCGCACATTCAGATCTCCAAGTAGGAGAAAATGTGGGAGATAGTTGCTTAAATAAGGTGGTTATCTCAAAACAATTGCCCTGCCTGGGAGTAAATAAAAATTACAAATGAAGATCACCTGGGTTATTTGCACTCTAACTGCTGTTGCTTCTAACATGGTACAGAAGGGAATACACTCACTGACAACATATTTCCAAAGCACTGTACAGACCCCTCGTGATGGTCTTTCAAAGACAGTACGGTTCTGACTATGCATGGTAACTTCAGTTGTTACAGAATGATCATCAGTGAAGCACATCTCTTGGAGAGCAACACATATCACAGAACAAGAAGAAATTAGTTATATCTCTGGCAGGCGACAGTATAGTCCATTGTAGTTCCATTGGATCGTCACATTGAGGGTGTCCTGGTTAGGTGTGAAGCGGTCAGGAGGGCATGTCAGACCCCATATTTCATCACTATGTCACTGATATGATTGCAACAAACCAATGAATACTGGTTTGGAGTCTGAAGAAGTGGGGGAACCTGGCGCTTCTAATGTAATTACAGATGCCAGCTCCTGACATTTTTTCCTCTTTCTCTTTCACAACTTTTAGTGGTCGACTGTCTTGTTATGACTTATCCGTTGTGGGTATAAAAACGGAAAAAGAGCAGGCAGTACTGGAACCCATAGTCTGTGGCTCCTTTGTCTACTGGTTGGTGTCAGGTTGCTGATCTGTAGATCACTGTATTGAGGAGTCCCAAAAGGGAGCATTGTCACATTTACGTGAAGTGGCCAGCGACAGTCTCCACAAAGTGCTCGTACACTATGTGATCAAAAGTATCCGGGCACCCCAGAAACATACGTTTTTCATATTAGGTACATTGTGCTGCCACCTACTACCAGCTACTCCATATCAGCGACCTCAGTAGTCACTAGACATCGTGAAAGAGCAGACTGGGGCGCTCTGCAGAATTCACAAACTTCGAACGTGGTCAGGTGATTTGGTGTCACTTGTGTCATACGTTTGTACGCGAGGTCTCCACACTCCTAAATATCCCTAGATCCACTGTTTCCAACGTTATAGTGAAGTGGAAACGTGAAGGGTCACATACAGCATGAAAGCGTACAGTCCGACCTGGTCTGTTGACTGACAGAGACCGCTAACAGACGAAGAGCATCGTAATGTGTAATAGGCAGACATTTATCCAAATCATCACACAGGAATTCCAAATTGCACAAGAATCCACTGAAAGTACTATGACAGGCAGGAGGTGAGAAGACTTTGATTTCATGGTCGAGCAGCTGCTCATAAGCCACACATCACGCCAGCAAATGCCAAAGGACACCTCGCTTGGTTTAAGGAGCGCAAACATTGGAAGATTGATTGGATGATTGGAAAAACGTTGTGTGGAGTTACGAATCACGGTACACAGTGTGGCGATCCGAAGGCAGGGTGTGGGTACGGCGGTGTATGTCATCTGCCAGCGTGTGTAGTGCCAACAGTAAAATTCAGAGGCGGTGGTGTTATAGTGTGGTTGTGTTTTTCAGGGAGGGGGCTTCCACCCCTTGTTGTTTTGCGTGGCACTATCACACCACAGGCCTACATTGATGTATTAAGCACCTTCTTGCTTCCCACTGTTGAAGAGCAATTCGGGGATGGCGATTGCATCTTTCATCATAATGCACGGCCTGTGGCGGAGTGGTTACACGACAATAACATCCCTGTAATGGACTGTCCTGCACAGAGTCCTGACCTGAATACTAGAGAACACCTTTGGGATATTTTGGAACGCCGACTTCGTGTTAGGCCTCACAGACCGACATCGATACCTCACCTCAGTACAACACTCCGTGAAGACTGGGCTACCATTCCTCAAGAAACCTTCCAGCACCTGATTGAACGTATGCCTGCGAGAGTGGAAGCTATCATCGAGGCTAAGGGTGGGCCAACACCATACTGATTTCCAGCATTACCAATGGAGGGCGCCACGAACTTCTAAATCATTTTCAGCCAGGTGTCCGGATACTTTTGATCACATAGTGTATATATACAAGGAAGACATATGAACAAAGCACTGGTATTTAAAGCACTGAATTAGGGGTTGGAAATACAGTGTTGTATCACAGTGGTAACATGATTTTCACATTTTCTGGAAGCGAATCCCCATAAAAAGTGACTATGAATGCGCCAGTGTCCAATTTGTTTTTGTCTGGCGGGCCTCGATGTACATGACATATGAAGTAGACCACTCACCTCAACAAAAGTTCGCGTAGTTCTTTGTATATCTGCAGTATTAGATCCCAGTGATACATTAATCCCCATACCATGTTTAGGTTCTTATGGGTGTATGGTAGCATGTATCACCAAATTGTTCACATGAGAGTAATGCTCAGAACTGGGTAGGATTTTCCATTTTAATTAAGGCAGATCCACTTACAAATTTGCTAAGGGAAGAGAGTAAGCCAAATGCAATTTCAATTTTTTTTAATCCGCACCTATTTGGGTGTGAACCAGGAACTGAGGGGAGCAACTGCTTGCAAGTTGCTTGGTTTTGTTTTACGTCCATAGCACTGCCAGGGAGGCAAAGTTCTAGGATCGTAACGATCTGCACTGAACTGCAGTCAGTCTGAACAGACTGCTGGAGCCTCACGGCCACTGGTTGATAACTTCAGTCGTTTCAAAAAGCCAAATATTCGCCACGATATCGCTTAATCCGAACAAGGGATCCCCCATGAACATCACACAGTCAGAGCAAATGCCACCTGGTGTGATGGCCAGTGCCCGAAGTCCCAGAGTCCCAAAATGGACAGGCATCTAGTCCTTGGCAGGTGCATCGAGCGACAACTCATTCGTCAATAGCAGGATCACAATGTGGTCAGCAAACTACCAACGTCAGGTACAGGATGACCCTCTACTCTGACTGGCTACCATGCTGGGTACTGGAAGACCTTCCCCATACTACCTTTACACACTGTAAGAGAATATGGAGAAGGTTGGGATCAAACTCAGATTTGGCAACTGGACATGAATTAACCGAAATATGACATGTAAAATAAAGGGAAGAAAGTCAGTAAAGCTACATTCAAACTTCTACACGCAAGATAGCTTGTAAGCAGCGAATCTGTCGTACAGAATGAGTCTGAGAAAATATATAGTCGAAAGGTAAAATTTTAGTACAGAAAAGGAGAAAGTATTGCAATGGGTTGGGGCCAATTTCTCACCATACCTGTATTCACAAAAGAGTAACGAGTCCATTCAGTGGGAGGATTACAGTTTCTGTGGATGGTTGGACATCATATCCTGCAGGCTGGACTGGTGGCATATATGCCTTGGCATTTGCTTCCACTACCCACAAGCCACAGACTTCTCGAACTGCAGTGGACACATGAACCGAACCTAGTGACTCATGTTGTTGTTGTTGTGGTCTTCAGTCCTTAGACTGGTTTGATGCAGCTCTCCATGCTACCCTACCCTGTGCAAGCTTCTTCATCTCCCAGTACTTACTGCAACCCACATCGTTCTGAATCTGCTTAGTGTATTCATCTCTTGGTCCCCCTCTACGATTTTTACCCTCCACGCTGCCCTCCAATACTAAATTGGTGATCCCTCGATGTCTCAGAACATGTCCTACCAACTGATCCCTTCTTCTAATCAAGTTGTGCCACAAGCTCCTCTTCTCCCCTATTCTATTCAATACCTCCTCATTAGTTATGTGATCTACCATCTAATCTTCAGCATTCTTCTGTAGCACCACATTTCGAAAGCTTCTATTCTCTTCTTGTCTAAACTATTTATCGTCCATGTTTCACTTCCATACATGGCTACACTCCATACAAATACTTTCAGAAACGACTTCCTGACACTTAAATCTATACTCGATGTTAACAAATTTCTCCTCTTCAGAAACGCTTTCCTTGCCATTGTCAGTCTACATTTTATATCTTCTCTACTTCAACCATCATCAGTTATTTTGCTCCCCAAATAGAAAAACTCCTTTACTACATTAAGTGCATCATTTCCTAATCTAATTCCCTCAGCATCACCTGACTTAATTCGACTACATTCCATTATCCTCGTTTTGCTTTTGTTGATGTTCATCTTATATCCTCCTTTCAAGACACTGTCCATTCCGTTCAACTGCTCTTCCAAGTCCTATGCTGTCTCTGACAGAATTACAATGTCATCTACTCCGAATTTTTCTTTGGTTTCCTTTACTGCTTGCTCAATACACAGATTGAATAACATCAGGGAGAGGCTACAACCCTGTCTCACTCCCTTCCTAACCACTGCTTCCCTTTCATGTCCCTCGACTCTTATAACTGCCATCTGGTTTCTGTAGAAATTGTAAATAGCCTTTCGCTCCCTGTATTTTACCCCTGCCACCTTTAGGATTTGAAAGAAAGTATTCCAGTCAACATTGTCAAAAGCTTTCTCTGACTGATGTACTGACGGGCAAAAATAGTGCTCTTGGGCAAGTCCTGCTTCAGTTTGTCCATGATAATTTAACGCCACCCAATATTCATTAGATCCATATGTTAAATTAAAATCAATAGAGCAGTACGAGACTTGTCTGTACAGCACACGAAACTTCAGTCATCTCTCCTATAAACAGAAAGCAATCTAGCACTGAGGCACTTTAAGCTATTCCACTCATAAATTATAAGTGCTTTATAGTGTACATAGAGCGTCCAACATCTCCAGCGGATTTCCTCTGGTACTGTCTTCTGTAATTTAACGTCATGTAGACCTGTGACCCATTGAGCTCAGTGTCATTGTAAAGAAGATCAATATAGGTGCTCTGGCTGCGTGGCGCCCGTGGAGAAGCCCTTGTTCGGATTAGGCTATATCAAGGCGAATATTTGGCGTCATAAAACGACCAAAGGTATCAGCCATTGACCATGAGGCTCCAGCAGTCTCTTCAGACAGATCTGTCGTATTGTCTCCTGCCTAATTTCACTGAGAGATAAATTTCGTTTTCGAAGAGAATCACCCACAAAGTTACACTGCAAGTAGCATTAGGTTCGTTGATGATGTAACTTTCAAATCTCTGTGAGTCCCGATGGTGGAAATACATCTCAACTGCATAGGTTTTTCAAACATGCTTTGTTTTGGCCATTTTGTACGGTAAACTACCAACATTTCACAACTTATAGCCAGTTATACCTACAAAAAACCGACTGTTATGAATACATATCTCAGCAGCCAAGGCAGTAGCCAAGATGTGACAGGAAAATGGTGTACTTCACGTTATCACAAATGCATCTTCGTTTTATGGGGTCTAAAGTCTAGAGGGGATGCAAATTCATTTTTCAGTTGTTTGTATCCAACTCAAAGCAATCGACGCCCATGTAGTGGCTTTTCTCAGGTTTTACTTTGTAGGTTAGGAGAAGTAGCGTGAAAGTCTTGCACTTACGAGTGTCGAGTGTTGCAAACAGTTGTAGACATGGCAGAGTAGAACTTTTGATTTGGGCTGCGAAGGTCCTACAGCTGAATATACATGAACGACCGACATATACAGCAAACATTTACAAGAGATTTTAGATCGTTTCTGATGAACTGTAAGGGTGCATGCACAGGAAAATTTGCTATAACAATTCATAAAGACGCGTGAGTCGATGTGGCTCAGCTGGCAGAGTACTTGCAGTATTAGTAGTAGTAGCAGTAGTAGAAGAAGAATGAAACGGTATGTGCCATGGCGAATTCAGTAAGGTGGTGGAAATAGATCCATACTATAGATTTCAATCGGTTCCCAACCAACTGCAGTAGTAGATTCATAACCATGGATTCTTTTGATGGATGACAACAGTGGTGGCTCGTGTAAAATTATACCAACAAGATGCAGTGTGGTGGCCTGTAGCCTTTCAACTTACAATGGTAGCAATAGTAACTAAATTGAATATATTAATTTCAAATGTATAAATTTAAATTGTTTAAATATATTTAAATTTTATAATTAATAGTTCAGCACTGTGAAGAATAAAATAAGATGAAAAAATTGGTATCTGCAGGAATCAAACCTTGGTCCACGAATTACTAGTCTATGCTTCAGACCACTTGCCCATGGTGGAGTCATGACAACAATGGTTTAAAAATCTGTCATACTCTACACTTGCACAATGCACTCCACGCAATTTCAAAGAAAATTACTGATCTTTTGAATTCAGTAATGTGTGACAAATGACTGACTTCAGGTTAAATATTTTGTCAGATCATGTTCTGCCCTACCTAAAATCACCTTGATATTCAGCTCAATTACACTCCAGTTTTGTTTCTACCATGTTTAGTGTAATCTTGGCAAATACATTACATGCTACTGCTTGCAAAGAAATTCCTCTGTCGTTGTTAACATCTTGTTTATTACTTCCATGGTTCTCAGGTGTACTGTTGGATCCAATTGTCGAAGGTCTACAGAATTTTGGCAAATAATTGTTCCACCATCTGCACAACCTGATGATGGTGGAATGGTTATTCGCCCGAATATCATGGACCTTCGACAATTGGATCCAGCAGTACACCCAAGAACATTAGAAGCAGCACACACGCAGTGGAAACCCCAGATCACATATTTTGCTTATTGCTTTTCTTATGTACTGGATGTATCAAGGCCATCTTCCACTCTACTGGGAGTTTTCCTGTTTCCCAAATTTTCTCAGAGTTTAATTTTAGCTTATTTTTCTTTTATTTTTAGCAGAGACGCCTCAAACGTTCTGCTGTAGTAGAGTCTTCTGCATTGGCTTAATAAGGTTTCAACGATTTATTCGATTTCTTTGATAGTTGGAGGTAAATCTAGGTACTCATAAATGTTTGAGTATTCGAGCTTATCTATTGGTTCTGAACAGTTCAGAAGCTGATGAAAATATTTCACAAGTATTTCGAAATTTTCAGTGTTGAGTAAGTCAAATCAGTGAGCTTCATCCCATACCCCTCTGTTGTTACATTTACTTTTGAAATACATCTACCTAACTCTTTAAATCTCACTTTCTCCCCCAAAAATCTACTGGAAAAGGGCCTCTTTAGCAGGTCGTCTACAGAAAACACTTTCATACTAAATTTCTTCGTATACTCGCTTGTTTTACCACCATCTAGCCTATAGCCTTTTCACTTACAAGGGTAGTAATCTTCATTAAATCGAATATAATAATGTTATGCATGTAAACTAAACTGTTATTTTTAATTTTTATAATAATCAGTTTAACATTGCGAGGAATAAAATAAAATGAAAAAAAATGTTGGAATCAATGGAAATTAAACACAAGTCCACAGTTCACCAGTCTGGGCTTTACACCACTCGACCATGGTGCCAGCACAACAGCAGATATATAAAAAGTCCTCATACTCTACACATGCATAATGTGCTACACGCAATTTAAGAGAAAAACACTGATTTGGTGCTGTGAGCAATATAGCACTTCTAGCGCCAGAAGGGATGACATGACATCAGAACATGTGCAGTAGGAATACGGACAGCTGTATCGCTTCTCTGAGTTGATCGTACCATGGCTGACTATAATTTCAGAGTTCGACACTGGTTTCTAGTTATTGTAGAGACAGTGCTACAAAAAAATGTTTTCGTACATTTTATTTGGGTAGCAGCATGGATTCGAAGACGAATGGTGTAATATTTGTGTGATTTCCGGCTCGCATTCGAAAAGAAATGACATAATTTTAGTGTGATTTCTGGCTCGCATTTGAAGCGAAATGGCATAATTTTAGTGTGATATTTACAGTGTGCTGTAGCACATAAACGCCGGCGCCACGGGGCACTATATTATTTTTTAATCAACTGATTTTCACTGTAGGTACAGCTTGGTGTGATGGAAATTTGATACCAATGTAGACAAAACATTAAACTCCAATCATCCTTCTTATCAACAGAATGTGCTCAAATGTCCAGGCTAGCACTGCTGGCCGGGGTGGCGGAGCGGTTCTAGACGCTACAGTCTGGAACCGCGCGACCGCTACGGTCGCAGGTTCGAATCCTGCCTTGGGCATGGATGTGTGTGATGTCCTTGGCTTAGTTAAGTTTAAGTAGTTCTAAGTTGTAGGGGACTGATGACCTCAGAAGTTAAGTGCCATAGTCCTCAGAGCCATTTGAACCAGGCTAGCTCTGCATTTTTAAGTGACTACTCCCCCTAGAGTCCAGTCTTACTAACCATCAAGAATATATTGGAGCAGTGCGCAGAACTGCCTCCAGATAAGCTCAATCATACACACATTTTTTTCCAGACTGACTTTCCATTACCTCCAATATCTACGCCATTAGCATCACATAGTGCACCAATGAATATCTTGTTATAAGACTGTCATGAAACACAGAGTTCAATTTAGTATTAGTTTATGAAAATCCATGATTTGCTGACATGAGAGTAGTGATGTCAGATTATGATTGATATTAATTACATCCGAATATAGCACGAACTGCAATGTTCAACTCTTAAGCACTGATAGTGTTACTGGATTACACTTCGTAAGAATTAAGTAAGATTAGTGTAAACATACATCAACAACGAGTATACTACGCAGTACATTCGCTTTCAGAAACCTAATGCATGTCAGCAAAACCACCCAGCATGTGATATCCTTACATGTACAGATTTTATGGAATCGTCTGGTAAAATCCTATACAGCTCACTCATCAAAACACTTCAGAAAACATCTCTGCTATGAATTTCTAGTGTGTTATTCACATGTGAAATTCCAACACAGTAACCCTCCTTAGTAGCATAATGGTATTTTTATGACACTGTCCGCCCTACAGGTACTAACCTGGATGGTTCTAAGTTTAGAATCCAGGATGGCGATTTATGACATCAGAATCCAATATGACCATCAAAGATGGTGGACTAGGGGATAAGGGTGCACCATGCAACGTTACCAGTCCAAAATAGTTCTTCCATTCTTCTGTGCCACTGCAGTCATCTACCCCCACCACTCATCTTCCATGTCTAGGATTACTAGCTCTCAAGCAGACCCACCACTCGTGCTATCTAATTCATAGTGAAAGGCTGATCATCAGATATGGACTATCTCCATACTGAAAAAAAAAATACTTGTACAGTCGATTATAAGTACTAAATCTTTCCTCTCCCTCAATGTTTATTATTCGTTTGTGTGTGTGTGTGTGTGTGTGTGTGTGTGTGTGTGTGTGTGTGTGTGTGTGCAGGTGCATGTTTTTCATGGTTTTCTTTTAGTCCTCCCTTATTTCAGCAGCCCCCTCACATATTCGATGCAGTGCCTGGTACGTTTGAATGACAGCAGCAGCAGCAGCAGCAGCAGCAGCAGCATCAGAAATCAAATCAGCATGCAGACAAGTTCTTTGAAGAAACACACAATATATTGCAGAACACAGAACTATTTCCAGACTTTGAGGTCCCGCTATATCCAACACCTGCACCACTCATTGAGCCTCGCCTAATTCATTACACAGTGCTGTCGCTCAACATTGCTTACCAACTGACCACCAATAGATTAAAGCTAGTTTACGTTGATTTATGACGCGGCACAGACTTCAAAGTTATAGTACAAAGAGAGAATGCCTGACAAGGACCAAAGTTGAAGTTCAGTGATATGGAGTGGGAACAACTGAGCATTAAGCTGAAATATATCAAGCATTGCATGACAGCCAAGTACAATCTAGTCCCTCTAGGCATCAAACTTCACCAGCAACAATGCAGCCATCGTCATCATGGTTGGGGGTGAGACAATGAAGTTAACATCTCAAGAACAAACACGATGTGTATAGTTAAAACGGCCAATTATCATGAACCTGTGTGGCCTGTACAATGCAATATGAAGTGCCACGGAGAAACTTAGCCTGTGGTAAAGGTATGTTAAACCATTCTTTGATGATAGTGTCTAGTATCTATTGGAACATGAAGTTCATGATGGTTATGAGGAGAAGGGGGACTAGTAGTTAAATGCATGTATAAGTGTATGTACACTCCTGGAAATGGAAAAAAGAACACATTGACACCAGTGTGTCAGACCCACCATACTTGCTCCGGACACTGCGAGAGGGCTGTACAAGCAATGATCACACGCACGGCACAGCGGACACACCAGGAACCGCGGTGTTGGCCGTCGAATGGCGCTAGCTGCGCAGCATTTGTGCACCGCCGCCGTCAGTGTCAGCCAGTTTGCCGTGGCATACGGAGCTCCATCGCAGTCTTTAACACTGGTAGCATGCCGCGACAGCGTGGACGTGAACCGTATGTGCAGTTGACGGACTTTGAGCGAGGGCGTATAGTGGGCATGCGGGAGGCCGGGTGGACGTACCGCCGAACTGCTGAACACGTGGGGCGTGAGGTCTCCACAGTACATCGATGTTGTCGCCAGTGGTCGGCGGAAGGTGCACGTGCCCGTCGACCTGGGACCGGACCGCAGCGACGCACGGATGCACGCCAAGACCGTAGGATCCTACGCAGTGCCGTAGGGGACCGCACCGCCACTTCCCAGCAAATTAGGGACACTGTTTCTCCTGGGGTATCGGCGAGGACCATTCGCAACCGTCTCCATGAAGCTGGGCTACGGTCCCGCACACCGTTAGGCCGTCTTCCGCTCACGCCCCAACATCGTGCAGCCCGCCTCCAGTGGTGTCGCGACAGGCGTGACTGGAGGGACGAATGGAGACGTGTCGTCTTCAGCGATGAGAGTCGCTTCTGCCTTGGTGCCAATGATGGTCGTATGCGTGTTTGGCGCCATGCAGGTGAGCGCCACAATCAGGACTGCATACGACCGAGGCACGCAGGGCCAACACCCGGCATCATGGTGTGGGGAGCGATCTCCTACACTGGCCGTACACCACTGGTGATCGTCGAGGGGACACTGAATAGTGCACGGTACATCCAAACCGTCATCGAACTCATCGTTCTACCATTCCTAGACCGGCAAGGGAACTTGCTGTTCCAACAGGACAATGCACGTCCGCATGTATCCCGTGCCACCCAACGTGCTCTAGAAGGTGTAAGTCAACTACCCTGGCCACCAAGATCTCCGGATCTGTCCCCCATTGAGCATGTTTGGGACTGGATGAAGCGTCGTCTCACGCGGTCTGCACGTCCAGCACGAACGCTGGTCCAACTGAGGCGCCAGGTGGAAATGGCATGGCAAGCCGTTCCACAGGACTACATCCAGCATCTCTACGATCGTCTCCATGGGAGAACAGCAGCCTGCATTGCTGCGAAAGGTGGATATACACTGTACTAGTGCCGACATTGTGCATGCTCTGTTGCCTGTGTCTATGTGCCTGTGGTTCTGTCAGTGTGATCATGTGATGTATCTGACCCCAGGAATTTGTCAATAAAGTTTCCCCTTCCTGGGACAATGAATTCACGGTGTTCTTATTTCAATTTCCAGGAGTGTATATGTGCTATACCTACGTTTTCTAGCGTTACACCTACAGGCAAAAATTCCATAGAAGCGGAGTTTACAGATGGAATTCCTAACAAGCAACCCCTAGAATGTCAGCTTGCGAAAGGCCAGCGATGTTTACAGCATTCAACGCCCCACATATTGTCTACCACGCAACCACAATATTGGCTACTCATGGCAGTAGGAAGTGGGACTGGAGGTATCCAATGGTGAGTAAAGCATGAGGCTACAAAAAAAAAAGGCTCTGAGCACTATGAGACTTAACATCTGAGGTCATCAGTCCCCTAGAACTTAGAACTACGGAAACCTAACTAACCTAAGGACATCACACACATCTAACCCGAGGCAGGATTCGAACCTGCGACCGTAGCAGTCGTGCGGTTCCAGACTGAAGCGCCTAGAACGCCTCGGCCACCGCGGCCGGCCATGAGGCTACAGTTGAACTTAGTTGACAAGTATCTCGTAACAATGCTGCAGTGCTCATGGTGTTGATACAAATCAGAGCGATGGCAACGATAAACAAAGCAAACATTGCATTACATCTGGCAAAAGTTTCTGCAGAGTTGATATTTCGTCTGGAAGGAACTCAAGGAATTTCACGGAGTGAGAAAGAAGTGGTAGATGAAATATTAGCGTCTCTGCAAGATGAGTCAGTGCATCGTGTGGTGTCCTATACTTTCGACTGTGACGAAAATGTACCTGAGGAGTATAAGTATGACAATATTTACTTAACAAGTACGAGTGATACTTAAATAAGTGTCGAGCCATGTAGCTTAACATCATTGTCAGACAGGGAGCCACAAATCGCGTTCCCAGTGAAACACAGTAAAAGGCAATCATTGTCCAAGGAGCAGATAGTAAATATAATTACATACATGGAAGATCGTCTGCAGCATAGCGAAAAACAATTCTGAATTTTTTAACAAGTCCGCAGCAATATGAACGAGTAGTGCATAACAAAAATACAGGTATTCGATGGAGGAAAAGCGCAGTAGTTAGAAAAACTGGTGCTTCCGCGTTTCAAGAATGCTTGATACAATTTACAGGATGTTCATCATACTGAGCTACTGCTTTATGCACATCAAATTATGTGTGACACAGATTACAGTGATTTCAAGGGAAGCAGCGGATGGTTGCGCAGCTTCAAACAGTACTATCTGTAGCACTGTTGGAAGACGTCAGATAATGAAATATATATGTTGTTGTTGTTGTCTTCAGTCCTGAGACTGGTTTGATGCAGCTCTCCATTCTGCTCTATCCTGTGCAAGCTTCATCTCCCAGTACTTACTGCAGCCTACATACTTCTAAATCTGCTTAGTGTATTCATCTCTTGGTCTCCCCCTGCGATTTTTACCCTCCACGCTGCCCTCCAATACTAAATTGGTGATCCCTTGATGCCTCAGAACATGTCCTACCAACCGATCACTTCTTCTGGTCAAGTTGTGCCACAAACTCCTCTTCTCCCCAATTCTATTCAATACCTCCTCATTAGTTATGTGATCTAACCATCTAATCTTCAGCATTCTTCTGTAGCACCACATTTCGAAAGCTTCTATTCTCTTCTTGTCTAAACTATTTATCGTCCACGTTTCACTTCCATACATGGCTACACTCCATACAAACACTTTCAAAAACGACTTCCTGACACTTAAATCTGTACTCGTCGTTAACAAATTTCTCTTCTTCAGAAACGTTTTCCTTGCCATTGCCAGTCTACATTTTATATCCTCTCTACTTCGACCATCATCAGTTATTTTTCTCCCCAAATAGCAAAACTCCTTTACTACTTTAAGTGTCTTATTTCCTAATACAATTCCCTTAACATCACCCGACTTAATCCGACTACATTCCAATATCCTTGTTTGCTTTTGTTGATGTTCATCTTATACCCTCCTTTCAAGACACTGTCCATTCCGTTCAACTGCTCTTCCAAGTCCTATGCTGTCTCTGACAGTATTACAATGTCATCGGCGAACCTCAACGTTTTTATTTCTTCTCCATGGATTTTAATACCTACTCAGAACTTTTCTTTTTTTTCCTTTACTGCTTGCTCAATATACAGATTGAATAGCATCTGGAGGAGGCTACAACCCTGTCTCACTCCCTTCCTAACCACTGCTTCCCTTTCATGTCCCTTGACTCTTATAACTGCCATCTGGTTTCAGTACAAATTGTAAATAGCCTTTCGCTCCCTGTATTTACCCCTGCCACCTTTAGAATTTGAGAGTATTCCAGTCAACGTTGTCAAAAGCTTTCTCTAAGTCTACAAATGCTAGAAACGTAGGTTTGCCTTTCCTTAATCTTTCTTCTAAGATAAGTCGTAGGGTCAGTATTGCCTCACGTTTCCAATATTTCTACGGAATCCAAACTGATCTTCCCCGAGATCGGCTTCTGCCAGTTTTTCCATTCGTCTGTACAGAATTCGCGTTAGTATTTCCAGCCGTGACTTATTAAACTGATAGTTCGGTAATTTTCACATCTGTCAACACCTGCTTTCTTTGGGATTCGAATTATTATATTCTTCTTGAAGTCTGATGGTATTTCGCCTGTCTCGTACATCGTGCTCACCAGATGGTAGAGTTTTGTCATGACTGGCTCTCCCAAGGCCATCAGTAGTTCTAATGGAATGTTGTCTACTCCCGGGGCCTTGTTTCGACTTAGGTCTTTCAGTGCTCTGTCAAACTCTTCACGCAGTATCATATCTCCCATTTCATCTTCATCTACCTCCTCTTCCATTTCCATAATATTGTCCTCAAGAACATCACTCCTGTATAGACCCTCTATATACTCTTTCCACCTCTCTGCTTTCCATTCTTTGCTTAGAACTGGGTTTCCATATGAGCTCTTGATATTCATACAAGTGGTTATTTATTCTCCAAAGGGCCCTTTAATTTTCCTGTAGGCAGTATCTATCTTACTCCTCGTGAGATAAGCATCTACACTCCTGGAAATTGAAATAAGAACACCGTGAATTCATTGTCCCAGGAAGGGGAAACTTTATTGACACATTCCTGGGGTCAGATACATCACATGATCACACTGACAGAACCACAGGCACATAGACACAGGCAACAGAGCATGCACAATGTCGGCACTAGTACAGTGTATATCCACCTTTCGCAGCAATGCAGGCTGCTATTCTCCCATGGAGACGATCGTAGAGATGCTGGATGTAGTCCTGTGGAACGGCTTGCCATGCCATTTCCACCTGGCGCCTCAGTTGGACCAGCGTTCGTGCTGGACGTGCAGACCGCGTGAGACGACGCTTCATCCAGTCCCAAACATGCTCAATGGGGGACAGATCCGGAGATCTTGGTGGCCAGGGTAGTTGACTTACACCTTCTAGAGCACGTTGGGTGGCACGGGATACATGCGGACGTGCATTGTCCTGTTGGAACAGCAAGTTCCCTTGCCGGTCTAGGAATGGTAGAACTATGGGTTCGATGACGGTTTGGATGTACCGTGCACTATTCAGTGTCCCCTCGACGATCACCAGTGGTGTACGGCCAGTGTAGGAGATCGCTCCCCACACCATGATGCCGGGTGTTGGCCCTGTGTGCCTCGGTCGTATGCAGTCCTGATTGTGGCGCTCACCTGCATGGCGCCAAACACGCATACGACCATCTTTGGCACCAAGGCAGAAGCGACTCTCATCGCTGAAGATGACACGTCTCCATTCGTCCCTCCATTCACGCCTGTCGCGACACCACTGGAGGCGGGCTGCACGATGTTGGGGCGTGAGCGGAAGACGGCCTAACGGTGTGCGGGACCGTAGCCCAGCTTCATGGAGACGGTTGCGAATGGTCCTCGCCGATACCCCAGGAGAAACAGTGTCCCTAATTTGCTGGGAAGTGGCAGTGCGGTCCCCTACGGCACTGCGTAGGATCCTACGGTCTTGGCGTGCATCCGTGCGTCGCTGCGGTCCGGTCCCAGGTCGACGGGCACGTGCACCTTCCGCCGACCACTGGCGACAACATCGATGTACTGTGGAGACCTCACGCCCCACGTGTTGAGCAATTCGGCGGTACGTCCACCCGGCCTCCCGCATGCCCACTATACGCCCTCGCTCAAAGTCCGTCAACTGCACATACGGTTCACGTCCACGCTGTCGCGGCATGCTACCAGTGTTAAAGACTGCGATGGAGCTCCGTATGCCACGGCAAACTGGCTGACACTGACGGCGGCGGTGCACAAATGCTGCGCAGCTAGCGCCATTCGACGGCCAACACCGCGGTTCCTGGTGTGTCCGCTGTGCCGTGCGTGTAATCATTGCTTGTACAGCCCTCTCGCAGTGTCCGGAGCAAGTATGGTGGGTCTGACACACTGGTGTCAATGTGTTCTTTTTTTCCATTTCCAGGAGTGTACATCCTTACATTTGTCCTCTAGCCATCCCTGCTTAGCCATTTTGCACTTCCTGTCGATCTTATTTTTGAGACGTTTGTATTCCTTTTTGCCTGCTTCACTCACTGCATTTTTATATTTTCTCCTTTCATCAATTAAATTCAGTATCTCTTCTGTTACCCAAGGATTTCTACTAGCCCTCGTCTTTTTACCTAGTTGATCGTCTGCTGCCTTCACTATTTCATCAATCAAAGTTACCCATTCTTCTTCTACTGTATTTCTTTCCCCCATTCATGTCAATCGTTCCCTAATGCTCTCACTGAAAATCTCTACAACCTCTGGTTCTGTCAGTTTATCCAGATCCCATCCCTTTAAATTCCAACCTTTTCGCAGTTTCTTCAGTTTTAACAGTTCATAACCAATAGTGTGTGGTCAGAGTCCACATCTGCCCCCTGGAAATGTTTTACAATTTAAAACCTGGTTCCTAAATCTGTCTTACCATTATATAATCTACCTGAAACCTTCCAGTATATCCAGACCTCTTCGATGTATACAACCCTCTTTCATGCTTTTTGAACCAAGTGTTAGCTTCCTCTTTCATTTCTTAGCCCCAATCCACATTCACCTACTACGTTTCCTTCTCTTCCTTTTCCTAATGTCGAATTCCAGTCACCCATGACTATTAAATTTTCGTCTCCCTTCACTACCTGAATAATTTCTTTTATCTCATCATCATACATTTCATCAATTGTTCAAATAACTTACGGGTTTGCTGCCGGCTGACGTCGTCGAACACCGCCGATATTTCGACAGGAGCACACCCTGCCATTCTCAAGCCACAAATGCAAGGAAGAAAACATGTGCAAGCAAATTTAAAACCTCGGTTCATAGAGGAGAAACAAGGAAGATACCACACACAGAACAAGTGTCAACACAACCAAAGATAACCAACATCAGAAATATCGATGGTTACTATTAATCAACAGGTGAGGTAGCACTAATTTTGTCCCTCTGTTTTTTTTATGAGAGACAGAGCCGGATTCCAAGCAGCATTTGAACAAAATCCACCATCTCTGTTAATAAGGTTGCTTGAAAGTTTGATTTCAACAGCTTCCTTAATAACACTATCCCAATAGCTTGACGTGCAAGCCAGAATCTCCGTGTTGTTGTATTCCATAGGATGACCGGTGTCAAGGCAATGTTCTGCAATAGCGGATTTGCTCGGCTGTTGTAAGCGTGTGTGACGCTTATGTTCAATACACCGGTCTTCCACAGCCCTAATTGTCTGACCAATATATGACATGTCACAACTGCAAGGAATACGATAGACCCCAGCCTTACGCAAACGAAGATCATCTTTTACGGACGCCAACAGGGCCTTAATCTTGGAAGGTGGTCGAAAAACACATTTCACATCATATTTCCGTAAAATACGGCCAATCCTGTTGGAAATGCTTCCTGCGTAAGGCAAAAAGGCCGTAGACTTAGGTGCCACTTCGTTGCCATCGTCACTCACCCGTTACACAGAAGACTGATGGCGCAACGCACGTTTGATCTGCCTCTCACTATAACCATTCTGACGAAAGGTGACTGACGAAAGGTGACTTCGAGATGTGCTAGCTCAGCTGCCAAACTTTCAGGGTCTGAGATAACGTGGGCCCTGTGAACCAAGGTGCGAAGTACTCCTTCACTCTGAGCTGGATGGTGACAACTATCAGCTCGCAGATACAAGTCAGTGTAGGTGGGCTTCCTATAAACAGAATGTCCCAACGTACCATCAGTCTTCCTTTTGACCAACACATCAAGGAAGGGAAGGCATCCATTCTTTTCCACCTCCATAGTGAACTGAATATTCGGGTGGATTGAATTCAGATGTTCCAAAAACCGGTTTAAATTCTCACTACCATGAGGCCACACAACAAAAGTATCATCTACATATCTGAAAAAACACGCAGGTTTCAAGGTCGCTGACTCCAATGCACGTTCCTCAAAGTCCTCCATAAACAAATTGGCCACAATAGGTGACAACGGGATCCCCATTGCAACTCCATCAGTCTGTTCGTAGTACTGACCATTGAATAAAAAGTAAGTGGAAGTCAGCACATGTCGAAACAAATTTGTTAACTCGACACCAAAGTTAACCTCAATTAGCTGCAACGAATCAGAGAGAGGAACGCGAGTGAAAAGAGAAACCACATCAAAACTGACTAAAATATCAGAGTCATTCAAACGCAATCCCTGCAATCGACGTAAGAAATCTAGAGAGTTCTTAATGTGGTGTTCACACCTACCTACTAGTGGGCTCAACAAACTAGCAAGATGTTTAGCTACACGATATGTCGGAGCACCAATATTAGAAACAATAGGCCTCAACGGGACAGCCTCTTTGTGGACCTTAGGGAGGTCATATAATCTAGGTGGTACAGCACAGTAAGAATTAAGACTCTTGATAGTCTCCTGTGACAAAGAACTTTTCTTCAGGAGGCTATTTGTCTTTCTCTCAACACTCTTAGTAGAGTCAGCACTGATTTTGCGATACGCCGAATCAGAAAGTAGACACTGCATCTTTTGAATGTAATCGTGCTTGTTCAACAAAACGGTGGCGTTACCCTTGTCCGCAAGGTAAAATAACAATATCAGGATCCATTCTAAGTGAACGTAAAGCAGCCGCCTCAGCTGCTGTAATGTTACACTTGGGTGGACGGGCTCCAGTCAGCACACGACAAGCTTCCCTCCTAACCTCTTCCGCAGCCTCGGAAGGTAGTTTATAAACAGCCTGTTCGATACAACTAATAAAATCAACGACTGGTAAACTCTTAGGCGTCGGTGCGAAGTTCAAAGATTTGTGTCACCTCTATGAACAGAGGTATTAAATTTGCTTGCACATTTTTTCTTCCTTGCATTTGTGCCTTGAGAATGGCAGGGTGTGCTCCTGTCGAAATATCGGCGGTGTTCGACGACGTCACCCGGCAGCAAACCCGTAAGTTATTTGAACATTCGATTGGCCGGGAAAAGTTAAGGTCTCACATTTCATCAATTTCTTCGTCATCTGCAGAGCTAGTTGGCATATAAACTTGTACTACTGTAGTAGGCGTGGGCTTCGAGTCTATCTTGGCCACAATAATGCGCTCACTATGCTGTTTGCAGTAGCTTACCCGCACTCCTATTTTTTTAATTCATTATTAAACCTGCTCCTGCATTACCCCTAATTGATTCTGTATTTATAACCCTGTATTCACCTGACCAAAAGTCTTGTTCCTCCTGCCACCAAACTTCACTAATTCCTACTATATCTAACTTTAACCTATCCATTACCCTTTTTAAATTTTCTAACCTACCTGCCCGATTAAGGGATCTGACATTCCACGCTACAATCCATAGAACGCCAGTTTTCTTTCTCCTGATAACGACGTCCTCCTGAGTAGTCCCCGCCCGGAGATCGAATGGGGGACTATTTTATCTCCGGAATATTTTACCCAAGAGGACGCCATCATAATTTAATCATACAGTAAAGCTGCATGCCCTTGGGAACAATTTATATACACCGGGTGAGTCACCTAACATTACCGCTGGATATATTTCGTAAACCACATCAAATACTGACGAATCGATTCCACAGACCGAACGTGAGGAGAGGGGCTAGTGTAATTGGTTAGTACAAAACATAAAAAAATGCACGGAAGTATGTTTTTTAACACACACCTACGTTTTTTTTAAATGGAACCCCATTAGTTTTGTTAGCACATGTGAACATATAAACAAATACGTAATCAGTGCCGTTTGTTGCATTGTAAAATGTTAAGTACATCCGGAGATATTGTACCTAAAGTTGACGCTTGAGTACCACTCCTCCGCTGTTCGATCGTGTGTATCGGAGAGCACCGAATTACGTAGGGATCCAAAGGGAACGGTGATGGATCTTAGGTACAGAAGAGACTGGAACAGCACACTACGTCCACATGCTAACACCTTTTTATTGGTCTTTTTCACTGACGCACATGTACATAACCATGAGGGGTGAGGTACACGTACACACGTGGTTTCCGTTTTCAATTACGGAGTGGAATAGAGTGTGTCCCGACATGTCAGGCCAATAGATGTTCAATTGGGTGGCCATCATTTGCTGCACACAATTGCAATCTCTGGCGTAATGAATGTCGTACACGCCGCAGTACATCTGGTGTAATGTCGCCGCAGGCTGCCACAATACGTTGTTTCATATCCTCTAGGGTTGTAGGCACATCACTGTACACATTCTCCTTTAACGTACCCCACAGAAAGAAGTCCAGAGGTGTAAGATCAGGAGAACGGGCTGGCCAATTTATGCGTCCTCCACGTCCTATGAAACGCCCGTCAAACATCCTGTCAAGGGTCAGCCTAGTGTTAATTGCGGAATGTGCACGTGCACCATCATGCTGATACCACATACGTCGACGCGTTTCCAGTGGGACATTTTCGAGCAACGTTGGCAGATCATTCTGTAGAAACGCGATGTATGTTGCAGCTGTTTGGGCCCCTGCAATGAAGTGAGGACCAATGAGGTGGTCGCCAATGATTCCGCACCATACATTTACAGTCCACGGTCGCTGTCGCTCTACCTGTCTGAGCCAGCGAGGATTGTCCACGGACCAGTAATGCATGTTCCGTAGATTCACTGCCCCGTGGTTTGTGAAATCCGCTTCATCGGTAAACAGGTAGAACTGCAACGCATTCTCTGTTAATGCCCATTGACAGAGTTGCACTCTATGATTAAAGTCATCACCATGTAATTGCTGATGTGGCGACACGTGAAACGGGTGAAAGCGGTGACGATGCAGTATGCGCATGACACTACTTTGACTCAGTCCACCGGCTCTCGCAATGTCCCGTGTACTCATGTGTGGGTTCATGGCAACAGCAGCTAACACACCAACTGCACCCGCTTCTCCTGTGACGGGCCTGTTACTGACCCGTTTGCGTGCTACAACCACACCTGTTGCATACAGTTGGCGGTAGATGTTTTGCAATGTGCGGCACGTTGGATGCTCTCTGTCCGGGTACCGTTCTGCATACACCCTGCAGGCTTCAGCTGCATTTCGTCGCCACTCGCCATAGATGAGTATCATCTCCGCCTTTTCAGAGTTCGAATACACCATGGTCACAGTTCCTACAACACTACACTATCACAGACGTCTGGTAACACGGTGTACTACAGTTGGTCTGCGTGCGGAGACGAATGCAGAATAACAATAGCAGCAAGCGCTACATGCTGACACTGCGACAGCTAGGCCAAACCACAACAGTGCACTACAGCCACACTCGTAAACACGGTCGTCATCGTAAACATGTCCCTGCAGATGCTGCTCGCCGACCGTGGCCCGTGTTTGTTACAACACGCAACTGAACGTCGGAGGTTTCAAGCGTCAAGTTTAGGTTACAATATCTCCGGATCTAATTAACATTTTACAATGCAACAAACGGCACTGATTACTTATTTGTTTATATGTTCAGATGTGCTAACAAAACTAAAGTGGTTCCCTTTAAAAAATGTAGGTTTGTGTTAAAAAACATACTTCCGTACATTTTTGTATGTTTTGTATTAAACAATTACACTAGCCCCTCACCTCACGTTCGGTCTGTGGAATCGGTTCGTCAGTATTTGATGGGGTTACGAAATATATCCAGCGGTAACGTTAGGTGACGCACGCTGTATATATAATGTGTGTGTGTGTGTGTGTGTGTGTGTGTGTGTGTGTGTGTGTGTGTGTGTGTGTGGAGCTTACGGGCGGCATTGTTTTCAGCGCCCTTACACTCACTATAACAAACAAATATGGCTAAAACCTCGAAAACTGTTCCACACTCGTGCACTCGAATCGACCACAATACGACTCAATCTCACATGTGCTAAAACAATGGAAAAAGAGTAAAAAATTGCTGTACATGACGTTACAAACAAGTAAACGACAAAGGAGCTAAATAAATGCGCAGGGATATAACAGTGGCTGACCACTTACAAAAAATATGGGTGAGACAGTCACTCTGTTAACACATTAAAACTATCTTCCTAAAATCATGGGAAAAATGTAGGACAACTCACAAATCTTTAAAACTAGAACATTCATTAGAACGTGACTTAAAATAGAGGGCAGATTCGTTGGCAAATTGGCCATGGCTCCCTGGTTGGAAATTAAAACACAGTCCAAAAAAAGTGGCGCAAGATGACTTGCACGCCACAAGCACCTTAAACTGGAGGGTCCTCTTGCCAGAGGAAGAAGCCGTGCACCATACTGCTGTGCCTTACGCAAAGTCGAACTAAGAA
The DNA here is from genome assembly GCF_023898315.1 of Schistocerca nitens. Taxonomy (NCBI): domain Eukaryota; kingdom Metazoa; phylum Arthropoda; class Insecta; order Orthoptera; family Acrididae; genus Schistocerca; species Schistocerca nitens. Next base: position 553,988,907 of record NC_064615.1, on the reverse strand, counting down.
GGATCTGGTTCCATTGATATGACTGGAACGAGATATGCCATGGCTGCATTGTGGGCCTAATTAGATGGAGCTTATTATCTGTCATTTCCAGCCACTCATCCTCCCACCAATGCAAGACTTTGGAGCTCAGCAGTGTGGTTACAGCATGCAGAGAGATGGCACACTGAAATAGCTGAGGACAATGACAAACCTCACTGGCTGCTAGATCTGCCCTTTCATCCCCACGAAACTAACATGCCCTGGTACCCAGCAGAAGGACACGTCTTTTCCCAGTCGTTGCAGCTGGAAGAGACCGTCCTGGATATGCTGGACTACTTTATCTGTTGGGTGAAAACGTTGAAGAGAGTGAAGGGCACTCAGAGAATCGGAACAGAGAAGAAATTTAGCACTGTAAGAACGTCTCATCTGCTTCAATGCCCACAAGATCATATATAATTCTGCATCAAAGACAGTAGAGCCTTGAGACAGTTGGACCTTGAGGACACGATATGGGAAAACAACAGAGCAACCAACTGATTCCCCCTGTTTAGACCCATCTGTAAAGACAGCTACATAGTTGTGGTGCTCACATAAAATGACAGAAAATATCGCATTAAAAACAGAAACAGGAGTGCAATCTCTCTTGCCCTGCACTACACCTAAATTACTCTGGGCCTTTGCAGTAACCAGGGCGGAAGATGGTTAAAACCCCGGATTTGGGATTGTACCTGCTCCACAACAAGTGACTCCAGCACACACTGCACATGGATTCCAAACTGCAGTTTTGCTTGTGGATGGTTGGAGAAAAGGTGTTCCACAGGTAGACACGCCTGGTATACAACTGAAGACGGACCTGTGAGGAACTTACAAGCCTAATCCACCATCAGGCGCTGCTACCAGATGGCGAGTGTTGCTTGCCTGGCCTCAGTACAGAAACTGAGTTTGAGACTGGTCCTATAAGCACCGGCAGCCAGCCGGATCTCCTCACTGTGGACAGCGTCAGTAATCTTCAAGTAAGAAGGCTTCACCAATCCACACAAAATGCACTCATAGTCCAAGTGTGAAAGCAAAAAAGCCCTTTAAAACTGGAGCAGACGCGCCTTATCTGCTCCCCAAGACAGGAGGTTAAAGCACTTTATGATGTTCAGTGCCTTGAGGATTCTCGCTTTCAGGTCTCTCAAAAGATGGCTCTGAGTACTATGGGACTTAACTTCTGAGGTCATCAGTCTCCTAAAACTTAGAACTACTTAAATCTAACTAACCTAAGGACATCACACACACCCGTGCCCGAGCCAGGATTCGAACCTGCGACCGTAGTGGTCGCGCGGTTCCAGACTGTAGCGCCTAGAACCGCTCGGCCTCAGGTCTCTCAGGTATGGCAATCACGACAATTTGGAGTAAAAAATCAGTCACAGTAAACTCACCGAGTCTCTAAAGTGAATGTTGAAGAATATGCCGATACAGTGATGTTTATGCAAGAAAGCCTGCTCAATAGTCGCCTCTAGCAGGGTCAGGTTGTCGACATTGGACCGAAATCTCCGGAATTCACACTGAGAATGTCTAAGGAGTTGCCTGATCTCTAACAACCAGATCAGACGACCATTAACCATTCGCTCAGGGCCTTTCCTACACAGCTCATTAACCCTCCGTTAGAAACATGAATCCTCAACCACCAACACAAATGCGGGGTGCAGTACACCCCAATGCCTACAACTATCCTGCCTTATAGATTTTCCGTGTAAGATCTCTACTACATTATTGTTTTACGTTTCGTTTCTTTTTCGCACTTTATTATAGCTTCAGAACATTTTACAATGAAAAAATTGCGTGTCTTGATAATATTCTACAATGAACAACTTATTTATCTTTATAACATTTGACAATGAACACATTAGTGCTTACATGATAAACCCAACATATAATAAACAACAAATTAGTGCTTACATAATAAACCCAACATATAAAAACGTCCAGATTCTATAACTGTGCCTGTGATCGTTCTTCACAAATGCCTTCGGGTCGATGGCAGGTGTTTCAGCTTGAGAGATGCAGATAGGACAAAGGAAGCTCGCATTTTTGGCGAAACAAATGTACTGACTGCATGCTTTCATATGTGGTTCGTCTTTCTGTCCCTCTTGCGGCCGCACGGTCCACATCTTGAATTCTTCTTCACCTTTTTTTGGCGGAGGGGGCGTCACGGCTTGGGTGCTGGAACCAGGAAAGAAGCCATTGAGGCGCTGCTGCAATGGTTTAGGAAGCTGCCTGGATACCTTCTGGAACTTGTAAAGGTGACCTCAAAGAACGGCGAGGACGAGGGTTTTGAGGACTTGTAGACATGTAAGGGTTGCCCAAGGTAAATTGCAGAAGTAGATCCCTTGCACATTGATTCCAGCAACGTCGAGTAGCGAGCAGAAGATTCTGATTGGCCATCTTCTTCACGTTGGCTCACATCGAAAGTTGCGCACAACTGATTGACGTGTCGATACTGCATTTGGTGTTATTGTAGTAGGCGGTCACCTCAGGCTGCTTCTTGTTCCCAGTCGATTCGCCTATATGATCGTCATGGTGAAAGATGGAGAGAAAAATCACAACCTCCTCCTTTTTTGGAACGTAGAACACCAGTGTGATCTGGTTACTAAATCCGAACATGATGCTGCATACTGGGTGACCAATGGTCTGAGCGAATGCCCTAGGGATTTCTTTTTTGTTTTCCTAACCATTTCACTGAAGAATATTTTGTGCTTGTGTAGCAATGTAGTGGGCATTGGAACACTGGTGTACCAGTTGTCCACCATTAGGTTTCTTCCTGATCCAGATATCTGGCTATGAAGCGTTCAATCACAACAGATAGGGAGTTGCTCTTGGGGAAACCTCCGTCAGGTAGCATTCCAACGTACAGCTCCATGCAGGAAGTGTAGACAACCTTGGAGTCACACATGGCGACGATCTTGATGCCTTACTTGACTGGCTTTGTTGGGATGTGTTGAATGAAAGAGCACTGGCCAGTTTCTCATCGATTGTAACATTGCTACTGAGATGTAGCTGTCCTGGCAGTTCTTACTGAACTGGTCGAAGACTTCATGGGGTGGACAGAGTTTATCCTGTGCACACCAAGACTGTCGAGTACAGAGAGAATCAAACCTGAGACAGCACAGGAGGAATCTGATTCGAGTCATGGTCATTGTCAGGGGGAAGGTCTCAACACCAGTCCCATCGGTGGCCCAGAAGTTTGCCTGGTTCGTTCACCCAGCTTTGAATCCCATCATTAGATAGAGACGCCCAAGGAGAGCCATGACCTCAGGTATGTCCGTTTTCCGATACAGGCTATATGTCTTGGTCTTGTATTTTTCGGTACATGTCTCTATCTTATTGTTAGTGCAGGTGACAATGATCATGGCAATCTTTGGTGTAATGAAAAGACGAAGGGCTTCATCGGGAGTCTTTGCATTCCTTGCATTTCTCGCCAATCCAAGAGCTTCTTTGATGATGTTCCAAGACCTGGTCCTAACCTCCATTCAGCCTAGTGGATTCTTCATCCACTTGGTGATGCCATCCTTGCCAAAGCAGAAGTCGTCACACCTGATATGGTCGTCAGTTCCATCGTCGCTGGCATCCTCATTTGAGTCAGTGTCGTGTTCACTCTCTGCAATTTGACCATCAGACTCCTCACTCCCATCACGATGTTGGTGATCCTAGACATTCTCAACATCGTCCTCCTTTTCTTCCACGTTCTGCAGTAGCTTCTTCAGCCCACCACTTTCTCATCCATATGACGACATCTAAAATATAATATAATATGCATAATTGTAATATATTATAGTTAGATAATTATAATGCAGTATAATGTAAGACAATAGACGAATACCAGTGGCCCTCTTATAAAACAACAATTGTTATTTACATCAGAAATTATAAGAAAGCTGTAATAATGTTTTATGATATAGTATTAAGGGACTACAAAGTGTATGTCACTTAAATCTGGTGCAGCAGTGATGAAAATCCAGGCAACAAGCTTGGAAAGGTGGGCTACAGTAAACCCCAACAGAGTTAACAAGGATGTTTACCTATCAAGTTCTAGTGCATGAATGAGGAAAACGTATGGAGCACACTTTGGTAAATGCCACTGACAGCTATCTGGAATCGCAGCAGTGCCCATGACCCATCTTTGTTTTATACATGAAAGTTGGTGGGCTCTGCTGCACCCGGCTTTCTACTGCAGGTTTAATGCAATATTCCAATAACCACTGGGGCATGTGCGGTTCTTTCCTGGTTTGAGGAAAGGTATCAAAATTGCCTCTCTCCATGGGTCTGGGAACTGACCTGACTGTCATATCACATTAAAACATCCGAGGAGGATTTTTTTAACACTGCTGGAAAATGTCAAAGCATGCCGTATCAGATCCAATCGTGACCAGGTGCAGTATCACAAGTTTCAGACAGTGCTGATTCTAGCTCCGACATAAAGGACAGTTATAAGACTCCGAACCATGGGACCTGAAATCCAATTTGCCCCACTCTACAGTCGCATGGTAGCAATGAAACAGGGATCTAGGCGGGCATTGGCAGTAGATTTCGCAAAATGCCCTGCCAGCATCTGAGCAATGTCTCTGGGCATTGCTTGAAGACACCCCTGTTTCAGCACTGCTGCTATCGGTAAACGCTTGTGTTTACAGGAAATTCCCCATACAGCTTCCCATACTTGTGTAGAACAAGTGGAATGGTTGATACAGTCCATGACCTTTTCTTCCTCTCCTTAATTACACATTGAGCCTTGGTTCTTGCGACTCAAGAGACTATGAAGCTGTCTGCTGTTGGTCGGGATTTAAACTGTCTACGAGCTGCACACCTGTCCCAGATTGCTGAACAGCACTCATCTGTGCACCAAGATACAGGTTGCCTCCTACGATGACCTGAGGACTTTGCGATGGATAAGCCAGTGACATGATGGATCACTCGTGTAATGTGGTCCATCCATTACTGGGCACTGTCACAATGTTCAAACAAAACTAGCTGGGTGAACAGTGTCTGTTTCGCCCTGCTGACCATACCTTTTGGTGGCTTCTCTTCATGTAATGCTCCATTCAGAAGGTGAATGCGGACTGGACAGTGGTCACTGGAATGAAGGTCGTCAATGACTTGCCCCTGAACAGAGTCCACGAGAGTTGGAGAGCAGAAGGAGATGTTGATGGCTGAGAATGTCCCAATAGCAGCACAAAAAAGGGGAGGAGCTACCTGTATTGAGGATACACAGCTCATGAGACATCTTGAGGCTCTCCAAAACCCAACCCTGAGGGTAAGTACGGGTCGAGCCCCACGAAATATGATGGGAATCGAAGTCTCACAGTACGAGAAATGGTCATGGGAGTTGTTTTACATGATCTGTGGCAGCCTCTGAGTGTGTAGCATCTTGTGGAGGAGACATGGGGAGCAAACAGTGATCCTCTAGCATAAATGAATTTCAGCAGAAATGGATTGCAGGTCAGTAGCCAGGGGGAGAGTAGAGGAGTGGTATGTATTATGGACAAACACAGCAATTTCTCCCTTGACTCTGTCCCCAATAAGGCCATTTTTTCGGTGAAGGGTATAGCCCCATAGCACAGGGGTCATTGGCTTTAAAATGTGTTTCTTGCAAACACAGGAACAGGGGGCATTCGTGTGCTAGCAGTTTCAGTTTCTCCACATCACGAATCCAATAAAGTTCCACTGTAATAAGGGAGTCATCTATCCTGGAGATTGTACTTTCATACTGTCTTTCTACTGGGGAGGGGAGTACATAACGGATGGATTCTCGGTCTTGGGGTCAGACAGTTTCCCCAGCCTGACATCAAGGTCCAATAGCTCTACCAAAGAAACAAGAGAGACGTCAGGAAGATGACATTGACATCACCTGACTGTTAATTCCTCATTCTGCCGGTAGTGGACGCTTGGGTTTTGATTTTTTGTCCTGGTTTGGCTTTGGAGCCACAACCACAGGAGCGATAGTGGCATCACTGCACGGTGAACCCCATACTTGTTTGAAGTTTTGGGAGGAAGTATAGGCTATGAAGCTGCAGTGCGGTAAGGCAGATCCTATGGCATTTTTTTACTGCAGGTTGCATATGTTCAGCAGCTAACTTGATTGGTTTATGACCCCTCTCCATCCTCTTAACCTAATGTTATTTGACTTATCTCCATGGAATGATTTATGACCCTCTGGAGACAATCTGTCCTCCAGAGAATACCCCACCCCTCCCCCTCCACCACCCTTACCTATCTGGGTAATCCCCAACAATCCTCCTCCCTCATCGCCGATACAAGCACACTTCTGATAGAAAATTAATTGACTAATTAATAACTAATAATTGACTAATTACTTATTCTGTCCTCTCCTGGGAAATCTCCAAGTCCTCCTCCCCCCAACCCCACCAAGGAAAGAACCTGGCAAGAAAATCTCTCAGTCTGTGTTGGTGTGGAAGGTGCAACTACTACTAAACAGTCAAGAAACTACATGTCCTAATTATGTAATTACAAAATGGCTCTGAGCACTATGGGACTTAACATCTATGGTCATCAGTCTATGTAATTACACTACTGCAGATTGGAGGTGTTGTCTTGTTGGAAAATTTTTGTGTGTGTGCTTACCTTGATGTGCAGGGATTGACTGAGCTATTGCACAATGCCATCACCAGAGGACACCCCACCCATTGCCTCTTCCCTCCTCATCCCTCCCAGAAAAAGTTGGAGGTAAAAATTGCTGGCCTGTCAGTGAGGGAGGACATGGGACCCCTCCCATCACCCTCCCATCTAATAAACACTGTACCACTTATGATTTCAAATTTATTGACTAAATAATTAAACTAATATAAATATAGTGGTAGATATATTGTCCATTCTTATGATGTCATGGGTTTTTCCTTGCACAGTTAGGACAAAATCCTTCATGTTAGAATACTGCCTCTTTTGGTATTTGATCCTTTGGTCCCCTGATTACACTCACCTCCCCTTCTGTAAATACTGTCAGCTTCTCTTGAAATTTTATACCAGACTTCAGGCAAACATTCCACACCAGATAAGTGAAAACGGCAGCTTTGTGTGCTCACCCTGCAGTGCGGACATCAATTGAGCTAATTCACAATGCCACCACCAGATGATGTCCCATCGCCTCCCATTGCCACGTCCCTCCCCACCTCGCAGAGAACAAAGTTGGTGTGAACAAGACTCACTCTATGCTGGAGAGGAAGGATGCCGTGACACGAAATTCAAAACATTGTCAATAATATACTGATGCATTTTCTTTATTTAATCAGTTTGTGGGCGGCAGGACTCTGTCACTTGGGTAGAGCTCATGTCTGCAAGCCCCCACCCCACTTCCCATGACATAATAACTGTCAGCACTGAGGAATGGAATGAAGTGCGGTATAGTAGCCAGCATTTGGAGTCTCCCACTCATGTGTCTGTCGTCTGGGTACTGCCACAGAGGTCTTGTACAACCCAGTGTCGTAACTGCAGATCACGATACCAAATACTTCCAGCCACAGTCAAGATGTCATGCTCCTTTGATCTTGCAACCCCGAATAAAGCATCAGGTGGTAGTAACTCTTTGATACTGACACCTAGGAATTCCTGTCGAAACACATTCTCTCTCTCTCTCTCTCTCTCTCTCTCTCTCTCTCTCTCTCTCTCTAATTCTTGCCCAGAGAGCGTTTGTTATGTGCCACACTAACCACTATTTTGTCCTGCACAAAGTAATGGATCCGTGGTAAATCACAATCTGTGGATGTCTTGGAATGATTCCCTCTCTCTATCAGACTAATTAATTAATTAAATCGATACCTTCCGTGTGGGAGTTTTCCTTGCATCCTATTGGTAGAGACTAGGACATGTATATTTGGCAGGATTCGATCCCGCAACTGCCTGGTTTCCAAACCCTTTTGGATTTCCTTTTTCCCTTGCCTCCTATTGGTGGATACTGACACTGTTACATCGTTTGGTAGGAAGTCCATTACACTGGAAGTAGCTGCGAATTTAAAATTGCAACTCAGTTGCATGCTATGTCCTTAAACAATCTGTGGATGGGTTGGATTGATGTTTGTGCTCGCAGTAACACTACTGGAAACAATAAACTGGCTAATCGGGAATTTGACATCTTGATTGGAAGCGGTGCTGTATAAAATGATATTTGGAATTTCAAATGATGGCGAGAATTTATACTGTCATGGTAATGGAATTCCCGACCGCTACAGGTATGTTGAGTGTATTTTATAAAACAATATAGAATTCCTAAGTTTGTTCTCTCAGCTACACCAGGACCAGTGAGGAGCAGGAAAGTGTGTATCGTTTGATAGGATAGTAACAACAAAAAATACCACTGCAAGACATAGCGCACTGCAATCTATTGAGAAGCTCTAAGCTACAGTCCTAGTAGTTGTCACGGCTATATGCACAAGGTACTGAAAACACTCATCCGTATGACCTACTCACCTACCAGATGTCCACATGCAGTGCACCAATCCCCTCTTACACTGCCAGCGCCAACACTCAGGGCTCGGAGAAAACTGCCGCTGTGATTGCAGATGCTTTGTTGATGTGTATGTCTTGTCAGAGTTCACCACCTTGACCATAGATGACATCCAGGGATGGTTCGAGCGTTAGGAATTTGGATCTTATCAATACGTCCAGCACCAATGCCTGGCGATGATCGACTCTGAGTGGCTCAATTTTCCATCGAGAACACTGCAACACATGCGATAGCAGAGAACACCCAGTGCATACTGAGTATTAGTTCACTATTCAGCTATCCGCAGGGCGGCGCCTCCGGCAGCAGAGTCGTCCCTGGAAACCAGTCACATATTTATCACTGTAATTACAATTAAATATTACGAATGCAGCCCCAATCTGGCGACATTCGACAATGGAGCGAAGTATTGGAAATATTTCCTCCTGATGGCTGTGGTTCTGGGATGAATCTCACATTGCAGCTTCAGTATCTATATCCTCCTTATGACTGGGCATAATTTTCAACATAAAATCGTTTATGCCTCTTACAGCAATCAACATGCTGAAATGGCAATTTTCCAAATCCATACCTGATTTATAACTAGACATAGACGTTTTCTTTGCACATGTCATAACACTAACCACATTAACTTTACACCCGAACACACATTTTAAAAGCCACCATTCACAGTGAATATCACACAACGCCTGCTAAGTGTAATACTTCACCAATAACTGAATCCTGGTTTCAACAAACAATATTGAACAAAACTCCGCAATGGGTGGACATGCTTCATTTGTTTCTCTTGCGAGTGGTACCAGTGTGTCTTAGGAAGAGAGATGTAATCCTCTTTTATGTGACTAGCTATTAAAAACACGACTGCAATGACTATATTACTTTCATTCTGCAGAAAGAGCGGTCTTGGTTCTACAGGTGCAAACAAGTATCGCTGATGATATCCATGTTAAAAACTATATATGCTTTATAAATGGAGGTATGGTGTTTCTTCTGAACGAAGTTGTCTTCCACACAAATACCGTGACACTGAATACAGACGGTGATCACAGGGTTGTGTATCAGGGTTGTGAATTAACGAACGAAGTTCGGGTGCATAACGCCAGCAACGTGTGCTCATAATACTGCAGTCTGAAAGAGGTTTGCTTCTCTCAGGGTGCATTCACGACTGCCTCCCAAACATTCCCTCCCTCCTCGTTATTTCATACAATCCAATAGAGAAATACTGCAAGCTGTAAAAACTTCGCTAATGTTAGCCGGTATACAGCTCGATATTACTGCAGCCCTCTTCTTCTATATGTCAAAAACAAGTACCATCTGCATGCTAATATCGAGCAATGTGGTGATCCTATTAAATATACAGGTATTGGTCCATTCGAGCAGATGACCAGTGATCGAAGTCGCTTGCACAGACCAGTGTAAAGTTTTGTTATCCCTGCTGTAGGAGGACCACATTCCACAGACTATCAGTCACGAGAGAGGGTTCCTGAATTGTTTCTTCATAAGCACTTTGATACATTGTTTTTCTGCTATAACACACCCAAGCAGTGTATGACTACAAATTTATACACCACCAAACGTTTCGTTTTTCCACTATGACTTCAAGGTTTGTGTCAGCTGCTAAACCGACATTAAAATGCTTCCGTCCATTGGCTCTCAGAGAAAGCCCAACATCACATGACATAAACAGTGCTGTTCCCACAACACACAGGATATTTAAAATAAAAGACTAGAGGCAGTTTTTCTTGTTGACAAAAATATGGAGGGTATCACAACATATGAAAACTGGAAGAGTCTGTGGCACTGTCGACCATTTCCAAATAGATGTTTAACGGTGATGATCTCTACATATCATCTCATCTTCCACAGTGATGGGGTAGCAGATGTCTCAGCGTTCCATTTTTCAATGAGACCCTGAGCATTGATTCTTCATACTGGTGGTACATATTGCACCCAGTTCTACCATCGCTTTCTCGTAGTTTTAGATGATTTGTCATCCTGAGCAAATCTTTGGACACTGCATCTTTCATTTTGATCACTTACAGTGCATAACTACATGTGGAACAAGGGGATATTCTGCAGGACTTAAATCCACAGAGCACAGATAGTATGCACTATCAGTTGTCAATGCCACCAATGGAATGATTTTCATATACCCAGGTGAGCATGTAACTAACCTTATCCCCCCACATTTTTTATCATATTTTAGCGTATTTTACGTATTTTCCAGCAATTTTCTTATTTTTACCAGGTTTTCTGTAATTTCAAGACATCATACTAATTGCTCGATGTCCAGACCACCAATCTCGACGAGTTGTCACGTCAACAAAAGGTTTCATTCAATCGATCTTGTGATGCTATCAGCCAATGACATTGCAGTATGGTTCTCAGTTGCTGTATAATTGCTAAACTATGTCCTCCATTACTCTGAGTGCCATATACAAGTGGACATATTTCGAACCCTGTTACATAACCTACATCACATGAGACAAATACTGTTTCTTAGTGTAGGAAATAGCCATCAACAGAGAGGAGGTGCAGAGACCACATTCCTTAGCTGAAACACTTCATAAATTCGGTGATTGGCCATCTCTCCCTATGTTCAGGGGAGTCACTAAGTATTCTAGTATTCATGGATCCTGAGTAAAACTCTACATGGTGTCTCTCTATGTATCTCGTAGCTCTTCCTGTGTCTTTAACCAACACTTCTTGCAACACTGTCTCCGATTTAATTTGAAACCGACCACTACATTCATAGTCTTGTGAAGGAACAGAACGAGCAGAGTTTCCTGTAATAAATACACTTTGATATTATGACTTCATATTGAGTATAATACCTATTCCAAACTTTTACTGACTGGAACTAGTGATATAAACCGCTTTTCCCATTCCAGCACCGTAACTGCCGTTCTGCAAAGACTGTTCTGTACCAATCTTACTCAAGTCACCTGTCCAATGACACAGTCTCTCTCTAGATGATTTCATGTGAGGAGTGTAGCACTCGTTATTGATGCATAGTAAATAGTAGCTTGATACATTTTTTAGTGTTATGGTGATGCAACAGACGATTAAGAAGGTTTGCTAGCATGGGAAATATCTAGCAGTGGCATGATGGTGTTGCAAATGTTGTCTTAGTATCATGTTTCTTAGCCAAATCACTTTCTAAATTCGGTCAGATGGGCGATTTTTATATCGAGCTTACAATACTGGCGATGTGCACCTGTACTTCCGGTCTGTTAATACTCACCACCATGATTACCGTCTGCATTGAATGTCACAGTATTTGTGTGGAATCGTGATACAACAGACCTCTGCTTTCACTCCCTCAGCTGTGGAAGTTCTGCAGATTTTTTTCAGATCCGCTTCCGCATCTGATTCCCCGTTTTTATATCGGAAGTTTACCCAAACTTTCAGCAATGGTGAGATTGTTGATCCACGCACTTATTGGCCCAATGTGCCGCCTGCTGTGCAGACGGGAGTTCGTTGGGTGGGACGTGTAGCAAGCCAACATGTGCCCATAGTGGTAGTTGCGTTTACAGGATTTTTGCACAGTAATCTCTGCCGATCGCCATTGAAGTAGTGTTTTCTCGCTCGTCAGTCAATTTTGTATTGCTGTATAATACAGTATTACAATGGTGTACAGTGTTTTTTAGTCAACAGTTCTGTGCTCTAACATTAGTTAATTTTAATTATTATAGGGTGAGTTCTGTCCACTGCTAGTGCAAAGCTGTTTTATCCAAATGATTCACAATACGATAACATTTTAAAGAGCTCACCCCACCCTTAGTTTTCGTTTGGTCATGTTGGTACAAGTCAATATATAACGTGCCTTTTCTCGTTTCTGCCAGAATTTAACAATATAAGCATGAAAAAGTATGTATCATGTAATAAATACACCACTGCAGTACATGAGCTGCACACGAGTGTATGTTGACAGCACTCCACAAAATTTAAACTGGTTTTACATCCCTACCACTCATCCCATCTGAGGTGAGTCCTTAAAAAAGTTATCGCACTCTAACGTTTCTAAGTATATTATCTTCCATTTATTTATGGAAGAGTGGTGGTACTCGCGTAACTGTTTACAATTTGAAGCAATATCAGTCACATTACAATTACTTAGTAAAATGTTAATTTGTTTATTGCATTTTATTCTCCGTACTGAATACCAGTTGTCAGTAACTTCTTTACCATCATCAGTTCTAAAATAAACACTAATGATGGTACATAAATTACTCAAACCTAGTAAGCAATAGGAAGAATAAAATCCAATATTTATGAATTAACACCATACTGAGAAACTGGGGCATTATACATTATTTATACATTGATTCAGAAACGTTTCTTTTACAATTGTCTATTTAGCTGGGTGCACTACGAATTACTGATGAGTTCTACTTAACAACTTGGAATTTTATTTTTGTATTATTTTTATTATTTAGTTTCTTGGGGTATTTTACTATTTTTATTGTGTCGTTGTTATAGGTTTTTTTATTCCAACCAAAAGATGCTAAAGAACAATTTACATTGCTACAAAGTCTGCAAGTAAATGATTATTGGGATTCCTCACACCTGAAGTCTCTCCAAATGGATCATGTTATTGCTAAAATGATTGCCCTCAAGAACTTATCGTTTAACTTTGTCAAGGGTATCCGCTTTTGCAGAATAGTGAATGCTGCACTTCCAATGTATCATTTAAAAGGTCGTGCTTTTTCTTTTTACTTCGTATTTGTGCAATAACTTGTACAATAAGCTGGCAAGAAGAATCATAAATTTACTTGAAGAATGTGAAAAAATATTTTTCACAACTGACATATGGTCTGATTACATTCTGGAACTTCATTACTTAGCTTGATTTCTCGTGTTATTTCTAAGGATTTTCACAAGATGTCTATAATTCTGAAATGTGAAGTCATGACTGGGCGCCATACCGGCGACGTAATATCGGCAGAATTTGAAGAGATACTTCAAGAATGGGTATAAATCACCAAGTAGTGCACTATCTTGTTCGTGATCGTGTCTCTAACATGATTAAAGCATTACAGTTGTCTGCCTTTGATGATGTGAATTGTGTAATATGTCAAACACAATTTTGCATACGAGCTGCTGTGGAATCACAGGAGTGGCTCCTACAGGTCACTCCTAAACACAAAAAAATTGCCACCCATCCCTTGGTCGTACAAACCAAGCTGGAAAAATTCAAAGGGAACACCTTAATCAGCCTACCTTATCTGTCATTCAGGGTTGCCCAACTAGGTAAATATTATTAAATATATAAAAATGAATTATAATTTTATGGTATACCTTTGGTGTAAGCATAATGCGTTTTCTTTTTATGAAAAATCCTGTCAATTTAATTTCTTCTATTTCCAGCTGCACACCTCGTTCTATATGACAGAACGATTTTCAAAGATCAAGGATTCGCCAATTTTGTACTTATCTTCAAATCCGGTCATGAGGACCTCCACTAGGGTTTGGATAAATGTTCAAAAACTTGTAGAAGTAATGAAACCATTCGAAGAAATTACTAGAATCTTAAGCAGTTCTCAAGTGAAAATTGCATAAGTTATACCGCAAAATCAAGTTCTGGAGACTTCTTTACACCCAGAAGAAACAAAAACTAATACTTCAGAACAATTGCAAAATTTTACAAGAAAATTAAGTGATGAAGTGAATTCAAGCATAATATTTGGAAAACTGTCCCAAAACGATAAGTACACAATTGCAATGTACTTAAACCTGTGATACAAGACAAAATTTTCCAATGGCACCATCACAGAGCAAGTTGAGTTCCAAATACTTAATTTGATGAGACGAAGCCAGAGATCCAAACTCATCTCAAGGCGACTGCAGCTCTAAGTGATGTAGATTTGAAATTGACAATCATCCTTCAACAAGTTGTGGCTTACTAATAGAATTTCAATTACAAACATCGTTACAAACGTTAGAATTCATGTCAAATGTGAACAAAGATCAGCAAGACCTGACGATGACTAATGATAACAGCAATCTGCTTTTGATGCACAATCAAACCTACTGGAGTACAAAAAGGAAAAGCGAGTGAAAGTAATGTAGTCCTTGCAATCGTGTTTTTAATAGCTAGTCACAAAAAAGACGATTACTTCTCTCTTCCTAAGACACACTGGTACCCCTCGCAAGAGAAACAAATGAAGCATGTCCATCCATTGCGGAGTTTTGCTAAATATTGCTTGTTGCAATCAGGATTCAATTATTGGTGAAGTATTACACTTAGTAGGCATTGTGATAGATTCACTGTGATCTATGGCTTTTAAAATGTGTGTTCAGGTGTAAAGTTAATGTGGTTAGTGTTCTGATATGTGCAAAGAAAACGTCTATGTCTAGTCATAAAACAGGTACGGATCTGGAAAATTGCCATTTCAGCGCGTTTGATTGCCGTAAGAGGCATAAACGATTTTATGTGGAAAATTATGCCCAGTCATAAGGAGGATATAGATACTGAAACTGCAATGTGAGATTCATCCCAGAACCACAGCCATCAGGAGGAAATATTTCCAATACTTCGCTCCATTGTCGAATGTCGCCAGTTTGGGGCTGCAATCTTTATATTTAATTGTAATTACAGTGATAAATGTGTTACTGGTTTCCTAGGACGACTCTGCTACTGGTGACACCGCCCTCTGGACAGCTTTATAGTGAACTAATACTCCATATGCGTTGGGCGTTCTTTGCGAGCACATGTGTTGCAGTATTCTCGATGGAAAATTGAGCAATTCAGTGTGAGTCACTGCCAAGTGTTGCCCCAGGACGTATTGATAAGAGCCAAATTCCTAACACTCGAATCATTCTTGGGTGCCATCTATGGGCGAGCTGGTGCATTCTGGCAGACATACACATCCACGAAAGCAGCTGCAATCACAGCGGCAGTTTTCTCCGGCCCCTGAGCGTTGGCACTGACAGTGTAAGAGGGTATGGGTGCACTGCATGTGGAGATCTGGGATTTGAGTAGGTCATATGGATGAGTGTTTTCAGTTATCTTGTGCATCTAGCCGTGACAACTACTAGGACTGTGGTTTAGTGCATCTCAATAGATTGCAATGTGCTCTGTCTTGCAGTGGTATTTTTTGTTGTTACTATCCTATCACATGGTACACACTTTACTCCTCCGTATTTGTTCTGGTATAGCTGAGAGAATAAACTTAGGAATTCTATATTGCTTTATAAAATACATTTAGCAGATCTTTAATGGTCGGGAATTCAACTACTGTGACAGTACAAATTCACACCATCATTTGAAATTCCAAATATCATTTTATACAGCACCGATTCCAATCAAGATGTCAAATTCCCGATTGGTCAATTTATTGTTTCCAGTAGTGTTACTGTGAGCACAGACATCAATTCAACCCATCCACAGATTGTTTAAGGACATAGCATGCAACTGAGCTGAAATTTGAAATTCTCAGCTACCTCCAACATAATGGACTTCCTACCAAACGGTGTAATTGTGTCAGTATCCACCAACAAAGGGCAGGGGAAAAAGGCAAATTCAAAAGGGTTTGGAAACCAGGCACTTGCAGGATCGAATTCTCCCAAAAATACCAGTCCTAGTATCCATGAACAAGATTCAAGGAAAAACTGTCCCACACAGACGGCATCGATTTAATTACTTAGTCAATCAATCTGATACAGATTACTTTTTTCAGGACAAAATAGGAATAGTGTGGCACACAACAGTCACTGTCTGGACAAGAAGTTGGGGTATGGAGGGGGAGGGGGAGGGAGGGAGAGAGAGAGAGAGACAGAGAGAGTGGGGGTGGGGAAGGGGCATATGCTTCGACGGAATTTCTCAGGTGTCAATATCAAAAGAGTTGCCACCACCTAATGCTTAGTTCAGAATCGTGAGATCAAAGGTGGCCAACATCCAGTCCGTGGTTGGTAGTATTTAGTATCGTGATCTGTAATTAGGACATTGTGTGGTTTTTAACCTCCATGGCGGCATCTGCCGACAGACTTGTGGGAGGTCTAATACAGTGGCTACTACACCACTCTTCTTTCCATTCCTTGGTGCTTACAGTTATCATGTGATGGGAAGCTAGGGTAGGAGCGTGCAGACATGATTTTTACACAAGTAGGAGAGCCCTGTCTTCCACAAACTGATTACATAAAGAATATGTATCAATATAAGTACAGGGGCCCTCTGGGTATTGGTACCTACCAGCAGCCCATCCATTCCACTGGGAAGTGGAAGAGAAAACTTGAATTTCGTGTTGTGAGGTCCTTCCTCTCCAGTGCAGAGTGAATCTTGTTCCCAATTGTTTCTGGAAAGGGTGGGATGGGGCTAGGGGTGGGGCGATGTGGGATATCATCTGGTGGTGGCACTGTGAACTAGCTTAGCCAGTAACTGCACTGATGGTGAGCATGTAGAGCAACTGGTGTGGAAGGTGTGGGTCTGGGAACAAAACAGGAAGTGATCTGGTATCAAATTTCAAAGGAAGCCGATATCCAGTATCATGCATTCCTCTGTGGGCGACTGGCACGTCCTAGTCACGTAAGCGAGGCTCAAAGGGTTGCCAGCAGTTGGGTGCATGCGGTGTAGTGTGGTGTGCATGCAAAAACGCGATCAGCACCACTTCGAGTTGAGCCAGCAGACCAACCCAACTCAGTGCATGATCTCACATGCGATGTGCGCTTTCTTGTGTGATCAGAAAAAGCGCCATCATAAGCTATATGTGAGATGTGTGAATATCAAAATTGTTGTAAGACCTCTGTTTTGCCAGATATGATTATTGTGATTTGTACGGGTTAGGATCAAGACAATCTAAGGTGTCAATATTTCCATAAGGGGTGGAGTGGGTAACTCGGGGACTGAGGGGTCAAATCACAAAAGAGGCATTATTCTAACAAAGGATTTTAACTTAACTGTGTGAGGAAAAACCCATGACATCATAAGAGTGGATCATCTGTTTCCCAACAAATTTTTGATTAGTTTCATTAAATTGATATTAGGAGTGGTGCAGAGTTACCCAGAGAGGAGGGAGATGGGTGGGGTCCTATGTTCTTCCACACCAACAGCTCAGTGACTCTTCCATCAAATTTTTTTTGTGGAAGGGGTGGGGAGGGAGGGGCTGATGGGTGGGATGTCCTCTGGTGGTGGCACTGTGCACTATCTCAGTGGATCTCTGCACACCAATATGAGCACACACAAACGGAAATTTTCCAACATGACAACATGTCCAATCTGCAGCAGTTTAATTACATAACCAGGATATGTAGTTGCTGAACATGGTAATACTTACACCTTCAAAACCAACAGCTCTGCACAGACTGAGCTATTTCTCTGCCAGTTTTTTTTTCTGGGAGATTCGCCAAGAGAGGAGGCGGTAATTAATTGATCAGTTTATTTAAGTAGTCAATTAATTTGATATCAAAATTATGCTTTTATCAGTGAAGGTGTGAGGGATGGTTGGCGATTACCCAGAGAGGTGTGGGAGGGGGAGGGGAACTCTCAGATGGACAAATATCCACAGTGGGCCATAAATCAACCCTCAGGCTGGTCACAAAACAATCAAGCAGACGCCTGAATGTATGCAATCCACACTAACAACATGCCTCAGATCCTACTTTGCCCTACTACTTGAAGTAACTGCAACAGCACAAGTACACTGACAAATGCAGGTACTTGTGCTAACCGTAGCTACCTCAGTTCGTGTAGCAGCATATGTCTTCTGTAGTGGCTGTTTAACAACTGACACAAAGGAGTAGGAAAAGTCAAGTGCTGCATGGGATCTTATGAATCTTTTCTTCACCATAGGTGATCTGCTTGTGGTTTTAATCTCCTGTATCTTCTGTTCTTCAAGTAAGACACAGTGTTCCTTACTCTAGGCAAGGCATGTCCCAGAGCAATTCACACACTTTGGAGGAGATGCACATTAGACTCCTTCATGGAGGGGCAGCCTTACCACAGTTGTCAAAAGTGGCTTCTCTGTTATGCCCAAGAGTGGACTGCCCAAAGTCACATTGTGTTGGGGACATAGGGTCACACAGTCAAGCGAAGAAAACCTGCATTAATATGTTCTCAGAATTTTGTGCTATTAAAGGTGATGATGAATGAGTCAGATTTAACCAGATGCTTCCACCCTTTTCATAATATTCTGCACATCTACAATGCCTTCTTGGGCCCATTCGACTTTCAGGTCTTCTTTGGGTATGTCCTCCATGTCTTGCATGTCACAACACCTTTATTGAAGTTTAATGTGGTGTCAAGCTCAGTCTGAGTGGCACACTCTGTGAGGGTTTTGGCCTTCTGCAGGTTCGCCACTTGTTGGTAACTTTACATTTCCACCCAATGAGTCAGATTTCGTAACTGCTTAACCAATTTTAAAGCACCTGCAATCCCTCTAAACCATTTTGTATGTAAAATGGTGACACTTTGTCGAAACTTCCCTGCTTACTTTTAACCAATAAAAACACATTCTGGCACCGTCGCAATCCGGGCAGTCAAGCAAAGATCCCCATTCCCTGTGACACACAATGTTCCACCGTTGGACCGTATGATGGTCGAGCATGGCCAGAGATTATAGTGACAAAGGAGTGGCAGTGCTTACCAGTTCACAGCCCAGAAACCCCGACGTCGCCAAGCCCTTAGTCAGCAAATGAATGCTGAGCACCTGGGGGTTCAAATAAGCATCAACTTGATGATGCACAAGAAACTGCAGAATCGGCCCAAAAATTTGTAGATGAGATAAACAAACTCATGTCATCGTTCAGTAATGAATTTGTTTTCAACTTCGACCAACTGGGACTTGAAGAGGAAGTGTGTGTGGAAGGAGACTGGAAATTAGAGGTACCAAGTGAGTTTTATGAACATCGGCTAACATCAATGCCTTAACGCGTTTGTATAGAATTATGCTGACTGTTAATATGGATGGTAAATTGGCTGCAAAGTTATTTATTGTGATGCAAGAAGTTTGAAGTGTGCTGCCCCTTATGATTCTTTCTTGTGTGTGTGATCTTGCTAGGGCAGTAAGAAATATTTACATCACAGCAACCAAGAGTGGGAATATGGGCGCAAGGGAACTACACCTATGGTATGAGCATGTTTTTGGCCAATAGCTCGTCAAAATAACTTGTATCTTCTTCATTCCTGGTCTGTGTATGAAAATCATACTCCTTTAGACCAAACTATCCATCCAGAAAAAGAGTGTGAAATTGCAATTCATACCACTTGCAACCACCGGACAATTTCAGCATCTGGATTTTTTTTTCTGTGCCTATAAAACATATCACACTGAAACTTCCTGGCAGATCAAAACTCTGTGCTGAGCCAAGACTCAAACTCGGGACATTTGCCTTTTGTGGGCAAGTACTCTACCAACTGAGCTACCTGAGCACGACTCGGGCCCGCCTTCACAGCTTCAATACCGCCAGTACCTCGACTCCTACCTTCCAAACTTCAAAGTAGCTCTTCTGTGAACCTTGCAGAACTAGCACTCCTGGAAGAAAGGATACTGCAGAGACATGGCTTAGCCACAGCCTGGGGGATGTTTCCAGAATGAGATTTTCACTCTGCAGGGTAGTGTGCACTGATATGAGACTTCCTGGCAGATTAAAACTGTGTCCCAGACCGAGACTCGACCTCGGGTCCTTTTCATAGCTAAGTTGGTAGAGCACATGCCCGTGAAAGGCAAAGGTCCCGAGTTCAAGTCACGATCCGGCACACAGTTTTAATCTGCCAGGAAGTTTCATATCGTCATACATTCCGCTGCAGAGCGAAAATCTTGTTCTGGAAACATCCTCCAGGCTGTGGCTAAGCCATGTCTCTGCTATATCGTTGCTTCCAGAAGTGCTAGTTCTGCAAGGTTCGTACAAGAGCTTCTCTGAAGTTTGGAAGGTAGGAGATGAGGTACTGGTGGAACTGAAGCTTTGAGGACACGTTGTGAGTCATGCTTGGATAGCTCAGTTGGTAGAGCACTTGCCTGTGAAAGGCAAAGGCCGTGAGTTCGAGTCTTGGTCCAGCACACAGTTTTAATCTAGGAAGTTTCATATCAGTGCACAATCTGCTGCAGAGTGAAAATCTCATTCTGCATATAATCACACTACCTCCAGCCATGACTTAAAGGATAACCAGTTCCATTATCAGCACCACGACAGACTGTTTCGCATTCGGATGCATGCTATCACATTCCATCAGTTCTCGTCACTCCGTTACACAAATACAATTCTATATGCATTCCTTAAGAGAGGATACCAAGCTGAATGTGCTGCATGGTTTGTATCTCTCAAGGCATTTACATTTTTCATTCAGTGATTGTGTTACAAGATAATGGTGTTTTTTCAACATTTATTGAATGTCAACAATGTCCACTTTGTGTAGTACATACATCCCATAGAGGGTTGATCTCTGCACCCTCCCAGACACTCATTTTCTGTTGTCGTCCTGGTGCACATGGTGTGACATTAGCAGTGAATATTATTTTCTATCATAACTGTTAATAACACTTTCAAATGAGCCTTAGTAATGACTGAACTTGAGATCTCACCCTCAAGGAGTTCCTTGTAAGTCTATTACTGCTCCAACTGGTTTGTATGAAATACATGCTGGAATCAAAGCATATAAAAGCAATTATTTGGACTTGATTGCAGAATGATGAATAGGATTGACGGAGAAAAAAATAGAATTTTTTTAACAATGTAGATTTATTTTTCACAGTTCATAAAGTACTACATGTATATTAATAATGTACAAAAGTTGTATCAAAATACATAATAATAAATATTTTTTATGAGTTGTAATATGTTTTATACCACCATACACATATGCTAAGAGACTTAACAATTACGATATTAGAGAGAGAGCGTTAGTAGATCAAACATATGCAATATCAGAGATATCTTACAGGTCAGTTGTTGCTATATCAAAGATACTTTGAACATCTACGGCCTTCACAGTCACATACTATTCAGACGATAATACACTTGATGCATCAACACTAAGAACCATTACAGATTCCTGAAGTTTAATATTAGCTGTGTCCCCTTACTGTAATTAATATGTCTTTGTTCCAACATATAATATCTATAAAGAGTCCTTTTCACGAAATTTACTGTATATATGACTTCTATGGCATTCATTCAGTGAAAAAATTTTTCACAGGTTTTCAGTATGTCTGTGGAAGTGACTAAGATCACCGGTTTCAATGGACCAAAACATGCAGCATGAATTATTATTATTATTTCTTTTCTTTCTCAGACGTTATGTCTGGTTAAAAATGGAAAGTGACGTGGACCTTGATCAAGCGTGACTTCCTTTTAACTGTACGGTATATGTTACATTGCATTTAGGAACTTTCGGGTAATTGAACAAGTATCAATAATTACAGATTTCTGTAGTTGTATATATAAGTTTGGATGTAGCTGTATTGCGTTGATGTACTGGTGGATATTGTGTGGTATGACTCCTGTAGTTGATAACAATCGGTATAATGTCAACTTTATCCTGATGCCACACGTCCTTGACTTCCTCAGCCAGTTGGATGTATTTTTCAATTTTTTCTCCTGTTTTCTTCTGTATATTTGTATTGGGTATGGATATTTCGATTAGTTGTGTTAATTTCTTCTTTTTATTGGTGAGTATGATGTCAGGTTTGTTATGTGGTGTTGTTTTATCTGTTATAATGGTTCTGTTCCTGTATAATTTGTATTCATCATTCTCCAGTACATTTTGTGGTGCATACTTGTATGTGGGAACGTGTTGTTTTACTAGTTTATGTTGTATGGCAAGTCGTTGATGTATTACTTTTGCTACATTGTCATGTCTTCTGGGGTATTCTGTATTTGCTAGTATTATACATCCGCTTGAGATGTGATCTACTGTTTCTATTTGTTGTCTGCATTTATCTGTTGCGGTATTGGGATCTTTAATAATATGCTTGCTGTAATATCTGGTGTTTATTGTTTGATCCTGTATTGCAATCATGAATCCTTCTGTCTCACTGTATATATTGCCTTTTCTTAGCCATGTGTTGGATGCGTCTTGATCGATGTGTGGCTGTGTTAGATGATACGGGTGCTTGCCATGAAGTGTTTTCTTTTTCCAATTTACTTTCTTCATATCTGTTGATGTTATGTGGTCTAAAGGGTTGTAGAGGTGGTTATGAAATTGTAGTGGTGTAGCCGATGTATTTATATGAGTGATTGCTTTGTGTATTTTGCTAGTTTCTGCTCGTTCTATAAAGAATTTTCTTAAATTGTCTACCTGTCCATAATGTAGGTTTTTTATATCGATAAATCCCCTTCCTCCTTCCTTTCTGCTTAATGTGAATCTTTCTGTTGCTGAATGTATGTGATGTATTCTATATTTGTGGCATTGTGATCGTGTAAGTGTATTGAGTGCTTCTAGGTCTGTGTTACTCCATTTCACTACTCCAAATGAGTAGGTCAATATTGGTATAGCATAAGTATTTATAGCTTTGGTCTTGTTTCTTGCTGTCAATTCTGTTTTCTGTATTTTTGTTAGTCTTTGCCTATATTTTTCTTTTAGTTCTTCTTTAATATTTGTATTATCTATTCCTATTTTTTGTCTGTATCCTAGATATTTAGAGGCATCTGTTTTTTCCATCGCTTCTATGCAGTCGCTGTGGTTATCCAATATGTAATCTTCTTGTTTAGTGTGTTTTCTCTTGACTATGCTATTTTTCTTACATTTGTCTGTTCCAAAAGTCATATTTATATCATTGCTGAATACTTCTGTTATCTTTAGTAATTGGTTGAGTTGTTGCTGCCAGTCGTGTTAGATCATCCATGTATAGCAAATGTGTGATTTTGTGTTGGTATGTTCCTGTAATATTGTATCCATAATTTGTATTATTTAGCATGTTGGATAGTGGGTTCAGAGCAAGGCAGAACCAGAAAGGGCTTAATGAGTCTCCTTGGTATATTCCACACTTAATCAGTATTGGCTGTGATGTGATTGTATTTGACTATGTTTGGATATTAAGTGTGGTTTTCCAATTTTTCATTACTATGTTTAGGAACTGTATCAATTTAGGATCTACTTTGTACATTTCCAATATTTGTAGTAACCATGAGTGGGGTACACTATCAAAAACTTTTTGGTAATCAATGTATGCGTAGTGTAGCGACCTTTGTTTAGTATTAACTTGGTATGTCACCTCTGCATCTATTATCAGTTGCTCTTTACATCCTCGTGCTCCTTTGCAACAGCCTTTTTGTTCTTCGTTTATAATTTTGTCTGTGTTGTATGTGTCATTAATTTCTGTGTAATGACTGAAGTTAATATTTTGTATATTGTTGGTAGGCATGTTATGGGGCGATATTTTGCTGGGTTTGCTATGTCTGCTTGATCTTTAGGTTTCAGATAAGTTATTCCATGTGTAAGCTTATCAGGGAATGTGTATGGCTCTGCAATGTAACTGTTAAATAATTTAGTTAGATGTGAATGTGCTGAGGTGAACTTCTTTAGCCAGAAATTTGCTATTTTATCTTTTCCAGGGGCTTTCCAATTGTGAGTAGAATTAACTGCTCAGGTGACTTCATGTTGCAAAATTATCACTTCAGGCATTTGTGGTATCATCTTGTATTTGTCTGTTTCTGCTTGTATCCACCATGCATACCTGTTATGTTGTACCGGGTTTGGCCATATGTTGCTCCAGAAGTGTTCCATGTCTGTTATGTTTGGTGGGTTCTCTATTTCAATGTGTGTGTTATCTATTGTCTGGTAAAATTTCTTTTGGTTTGTGTTGAATGTTTGGTTTCCTTCTATTTTCACTTTTTATGTATCTTCCAAGTCGTTTGGCCAATGCTTGTAATTTCTGCTTCTTTTCATCTAACTGCTCTATCGCTTCTTGTTGTGAGATTTTACCTAACCTTTTTCGTTTTTTGTCTGATATTTCATTTCTTATAAATAGTGTTAGCTGTCCGATGTCTTTTCTCTGTTTTTATATTTTGATCTGTAGTCTGTGTTGCCATGCTGGTTTTGTGGGTTTCTTCTGTGTGTTGGTTTGTTCTGATCTCTGCCTAGTGTGTATATTTAGTGTAGTGAGTGCTCCTATATAAACCAGTAGTTGTAACTCTTCCATAGTTGTATTTTCATTTATTTTATTGTGTATGATTGTGTCGATAGTAGTAGTTGTTGTTTCGACTTGTGGGTTATTTGGTGGTCTATGCAAGTATGGTCTAATGTCTGTATTTGTGTCTTTGTATTCTATATATGTCAGCTGAAATTTTTCTTCTATATCTAACATGTGTGTCACTGTGTTCTATTTGTGCTTGTTCTAGTGGCTGTCTTAAGATTTCGTTTTCCTCTGATTGTTTAATTGATGCGTGTTGTTCTTTGTTTGTTTGCTCTGGGATGTTCGAGTCCATTACTGTATTTTCTTCTTCTTCTGACTGCACATTATTTTGTTCTAGTATTTGTTGTACTTTTTGTTTGAGGTTTTCTAATTCTGACTGGGGTATCCTGTTATTTTTTATTATTACACGGATCTGATCAGCTAGTCGTTGTTCTGTTAAAAATTTTAATTCTGGGTATCTGGTAATAAATGTTGTGTATACTTGTGATCTGTATCCAGTTATGTTTGTTCCTAAGTTTGTTGCTTGGTAATAACAGAACAAGAGGTGTCAGTTAACTTCATCTGACCATCTCATCCTCTGTCTGTTTTCCTTCTAGAGTGGTTGCAGGAAGCATATCCTGCAAAACACCTCTATTTGGATTTAAATCATTTTCCATGTGGCTAGCAGTGTCGTTACCATTGTGGACAGGCATAGGGTTCAAGCGTCGTCCCCGACCAGGACAGCGCTTGTCCGAGGCTTCATTAGTTCTGTCCTGAACCAACTAATCACACTAAAAGGGGGGTTAGCCCTATTAGTGGTTTGTTCTTTTCGTCGCCTTTTACGACTGGCAGAACATACTGAAGGCCTATTCTTTTATTATTATTATTGTTGTTGTTGTTGTTGTTGTTGTTAGACAAAGCAAAATGTGAAAACTTGGTTTAAGCCTTCATTCACATCCTTCAAAACCCAAGATGATGACACCACCTGTGCCATGTGCTTTATGTCGTGTACTGTAGTATGATGAATCACAATCATAATTCCAGTTATACATATGCGTTGAACAAATTATGAAAAGTGAACCACATAAGGCGTTTGTGGGAGGAAGGGAGACTGCCCCTCACAATTATCACCTATGCCAGCTGTGTAATTCCAGAATCACATTTGTGTACAGCTCTGCATTATACCATGCAGCTAATGTGCTGTACTACCCCTTCCAGAACTATGATTTGGTACAGCACTATGAAGTCTGGATAATGGGCTGTACTGCCCCATCCGAAATCGCATTCAGGAAGACTTACTATACTACATATTATACCATGTGGCTATTGCTCAGTAGTATCCTGTTCGGAATCATGTTCAAGTACACAGCCCAGCCACTGTGCTGTAATACCTGTACATAAGGCAGGTAGGATAAGGGCTCCCATGGGAAGGTGACAAACGCAATAATGTAACTGAGCTATGATGTGTTTACAACAGAACAGCATAAACACTCAACCTCCACAGCAGTCCATGTACATGTGTGCCTTTTTTAGAATTCGTTTTGTCAGTATTATGTGGTGCTGACATTTGGAAGAAGTACAGCTTTTAGGTGTTCTGGCTGGTTTGAAGCTCTGTATCACTGTTGGATTATAAGAAAATAACAACCCATATCTGGTAATGTAGCAATAACAGCATACATACACTTTTAAATTTCCTTGTGATACATGGAAAAATACGAAAAATACGGAAAAAATGGAAGAAACGATAAATTGTCAAAAAAGTTGTAAAAATGTCAAAAAATGTAGTAAAATCCCGATATGGCATTGTCATACATGACGGATTAGCACTAAATACTACTGCTCAGTGTTTGTCTAATTTTTAAAACCATATAATCTACATTTAACCATTTTTTCAATTGTTCTCACTAGCAGTGATCAGTTGTGGGAAATTTACTGCTTTCGACACATACACAATTGAGTGCTTGGGAGAGTGAATGTATGTTGTAGAGGCACAATCAAAGATACAATCAGTGCAGATATTGCCAATATCTTGTAATCAGTGGGACCCTGTGACCTTCTGTTGCCATTTGGTGGTTTAATGTTTAACATTTTATCACCATACTTTTTTTAAAACAATCAATTACACTCTTACTATAAGTGGACTTGGGTGACTTTAAAGTGAGTTTCCTCCATTATTGCGTGTTTCAGGCAGCACCATGCACACAGAAAAAAGTCACATCCACACAACCCTTGGAGCTGGAGTATCCACACATCACATACATGAAATAGTGTGTAATTACATCCACACTCAGTGGGTACGATCGAAAGTGCTGCCATCTTGGATCTTTACTGTTAGGGTTTTTTTTTTTTTTTGCTTCCAATGCAGATAATCGATTAAACTATGTTTGACATGTGGGGTCTAATGCAAATTTTATCTATTTGTCTACAATTTTCATTATTTAATGTGGGTATTGGTTATACAAACTCATGCTGTTGTTGTGCTTGTATAAAATAATGTATTCTGAGATGTTTATTACTACAGATGATGCACAAGTGCTGAATTGGGGACCGAAGTCTAGATTGTGCATATTATTTTATCAAAATACATGTCTTAATTCTATTTAAAATGATATTAAAGTCCCTCCATGCTAGGAATACATATGGTTGTCATATTTGAGAGTGGCATCTCACATTATTTATAGACATCAGGCTGATAGTTAAATAATAAATAAATGTTACTAAGTATGCATCTTTGGTGCATATACAAAACACCTGTGTGTTTAATCTATGCTTCCACAATATTTGTCGCATAATGTGCTCATTGTATATGTGTAACTACTTCAGTAGCATGAGGCATAGATGCATGCTCCTCACCATGCCCCTGTGTATGCACTGCTCGGCAGCAGTGCTGTGCAAACTGATGAATCATGCATTGGAACAGCTGGGGAGTGGGGAGAGCAAGACACACACTGAAAGCTATACGTACCCAAACAGGCAAACACATGAGGGCAGATGATGTTCTTGTACATATTATAGCTTACTTACTCCCCATCAGTCATCATAATAAAACTACTGGTGTGTGTGTGTGTGTGTGTGTGTGTGTGTGTGTGTGTGTGTGTGTGTTTGGGGGGGTTGATGGAAACTCAATGGCGACGTTATCAGCATCCTTACAAATATTAAAAGGAAGTGCAATTTTGTCATATGATGACATGTTGGAGACCATGGCTGTTGTTTGAAGACAAATGTTGATGGTGTTAGGACAGCAACCAGACACAAATTTACTTAGAGTTACTTTATTCAAAGGAAACCGTTACCAGTGTCGAATCGTTGTGATTCATCATCAGACGGTTTACACGCTTTCTTTCTGACATTTGGTGTGTTTTTATAGATTAATTGTTCTAAAATATAAATAAAGCATAATTATAAACACACCATACACAGATGGTTGGTTGCGTTACAGATTTTCGTTGCATGTGACTTACGTGAAACGTCGGTTTCGAGTGTTTGTTTTCATAACGTTCGTCCAATCGATCTAAATGCATTCCCACTGCATCCTCGTTGTTGCACACGTAATAGTTCTCACTGTACACTTTAGATTTGTCGCTGAGATCATTTCAACCACGCACCACATGTTTTGATACATACAAAGAGCTTACAAACATATGAGTATCACAGATGCTATGATATATCGTAACATTTGACGATGATGTCCTATGTTTGGAAACGATCATATATTCATTTACAAAACTGTAATGCCTTTTACATTAGTACAGAGACATTGAATTTTTTTTTACAGCTGATATTGCTAAATTAATTATAAAGATTTTTATATATATATTTAGAACTGTATAGGTAAAATAGTATATTATTTTATTACAGCCCATATTGCTGAAGAAAACCATTCAGTGGGAAACATTGAGGACAACTTAAAAATTTTGCATCTAACAGAAAAAGGAGCCACTATGAATATATTAGAAGAATTAGAAATACACACACACACACACACACACACACACACACACTAAAACAGCACCCCAGACTATATCCTTAACGAACAAACAGAGTTAGCTAACACCCCTTTCCTGAAAAATTTCCGAAAATTACTTTCCAGCCTCCAAAGCAAATAATATTAATACACCTATCTGCAGATCAAGTAGCAAATTTATATGTTACTATAATTCTCATGATGCCAAATGTAATAAAATGATATACTATTTTACCTATACAGTTCTAAATATATATATAAAAATCTTTATAATTAATTTAGCAATATCAGCTGTAAAAAAAAATTCAATGTCTCTGTACTAATGTAAAAGGCATTACAGTTTTGTAAATGAATATATGATCGTTTCCAAACATAGGACATCATCGTCAAATGTTACGATATATCATAGCATCTGTGATACTCATATGTTTGTAAGCTCTTTGTATGTATCAAAACATGTGGTGTGTGGTTGAAATGATCTCAGCGACAAATCTAAAGTGTACAGTGAGAACTATTACGTGTGCAACAACGAGGATGCAGTGGGAATGCATTTAGATCGATTGGACGAACGTTATGAAAACAAACACTCGAAACCGACGTTTCACGTAAGTCACATGCAACGAAAATCTGTAACGCAACCATCTGTGTATGGTGTGTTTATAATTATGCTTTATTTATATTTTAGAACAATTAATCTATAAAAACACACCAAATGTCAGAAAGAAAGCGTGTAAACCGTCTGATGATGAATCACAACGATTCGAAACCGGTAACGGTTTCCTTTGAATAAAGTAACTCTAAGTAAATTTGTGGCTGGTTGCTGTCCTAACACCATCAACATTTGTATTAAAAGAAAGAACTGTGGATAAAAGGGCTAAAAGCGTTCTCTCACTCACTCACTCCTACCTGACACACACAATAACTCCATCTCACATGTCGTAAAACAAAGGTGCTACACCTGGGATGAAAACGTAATTAAAATGACAGGGGAGCTAAAATAATGGCACATGGAAATGTGATTGGCTGGCCACTTACAAAAAACCTGAATGAGCCAGTCACCCTCTTAATACATTAAGAACATCTCCCTCTAATTTTGCAAACAAGTAGGATAGCTCACAAAATCTTGAAACTCTAATCATATTCATTTCAATGTCACTTAAAATTGGGGACAGATCTGTTGGCAAATCTGCCGTTGCCCTCTGGTCTGACAATAAAACACAGTCTAGTAAAATGTGGTGAACAGTGATCTGTAAGCAACGAGCACCACATTGGAGGGCCCTGTCGCTGGAGCAAGATGCCATGTATCAGAGGGCTATGGCCTATGTGAAGACGAGTAAGGATGACCTCATCTCGTCCTTGTGGCTGGAAGGAAGTATACCATGGCTGTGTTGAAGGCTTTACGAAACACAGTTCATTACCTGTCACTTCCAGTCAGTCATCCTCCTACCAATGCAGGCCTCTGGAGCTCAAGAGTGAGGTTACAGCATGCAGAGTGCTGGTACACTGAACTGAAGATCACAACATGCCTCCTTGCATGCTACATCCACCACCCTTCCATTCCCGCAATATCCATGCACCCTGGTACCCTGCAGAAAGACACCTCCTTCCCCAGTCGTTGCAGTTGGAAGAAGGAATCCTGAATATTCTGAACTGCTTTATCTGCTGGGTACAAACGTTGTAGGGAGTGAATGGCACACAAAAGAATCAGGATAGACAAGGAATTTAGCACTCGAAGCATGACTCATCTGCTCCAATGTCCGCAAAATCACATATAATTCTGTGTCATGAGGCAGTTGGACCTTGACAACATGATAAAGGAAACAACAGAGCAACCAACAAAGTCCTCCTCTTTAGGCCAATCCATAAATACAGGTACAGAGCTGTGGTGCGCAGTAATAATGTCACAAAAATGTAAACACACAAGCAGGAGTGCAATCTCTCCTATACTGCACTACATTTAAATTACACTAGGGCTCTGCAGTAACCAGGGTGGCAGGCAGATAAAACTCTGGATTTGGGATTTTACTTGCTCCATACCAAGTGACTCCAACACACACAGCACATCGATCCAAAACAACCTTGTTGCTCATGGATGTTTGGAGAAAAGACATTCCAGAGGCAGATGGGCAACAGTACAGTATGTAGGTGAATTTGGAGCTGTAAGAAATTTACATGGCTTATGCACCATGAAGAGCTACTGCCAGATGGAAAGTGGTGGATCCCCAGCCTCAGCATAGACACTAGGAATGGGGCTGTTCTTATAAGAACCTGTGGCCAGTCTAATCACCTCATAGGGGACAGTGCCAACAATCTTCAAGTAAGAGGGCCTCGTTGATCCATATACTGTGCATGAAATCCCCATAAAACTGTATCAGACATGCCCTGTCTCTTCCCCAAAACCTGTGTTTAAGACAGTTTAAAATATTCAGTGCCATCTGTGTTCTGGCTTTCAGATCTCTCAAGTGCGTTAACTACGAAATTTTGGATTAAAATGTGAGGCTCAGAAACCTCGCTGAGTCTTTAAAATGTAAAACGGTATTTCTCATACGTAAGCCATGCAAATTAAAAATATGACGAGAATGATTAAAATGAAAACACACATATTTATCTGCAGAAAATTGAAAATCCATCTTTGCAGTCCTCTCATCTAACCTCTGCACTGTAAGTTGCAATTGATTAGTAGCTGTTGCAACACTAGAAGAGGAACAGATAACTGCAAAATCGTCCACAAATAAGGAGCATTGCACAGGACTCCTTACCATAGAAGTGATACTGTATACACCTGTGGCAAAAATGGTAACCCTTAACAACACGCCCGGTGGGACACTATACTCCTGTTCAAAATGATCTGACAGTGTGTCACCAACTCAGCATCTACCAAACAGCTTCAACAGTAAAGACTGTATGAAAATAGGGAGGTGGATACGATAGCCCCATTGATGCAGCTGTGCAAGAATAGTGTCTCCAAGCAGTATTCTATGTCTCAATGATGCCAAAGAATACATAGAGACATTGATGTTTACATAATAAAGCCTGCTGAATAGCCGCCTTTAGCAGGAGTTAGGTAGCAAAACTTTGTTTGTTGTGTTGTGGTGGGTTAACTGTAATTATGTGTCTTTCTTATTCTGCCTGGGAGCATTGGATGAGCCCTGCTGTTGCCAGTGTTTCATGGAGGTCCACTCCTGATGGTGGACATAATAAGAAAGATGCTACCCATGCACAGGCTCTAGTATTTGAAAGAGGATGGTTGGGATGAGCGTATTTCTTATTGGTCCAGAAAGAAAAGGGAAGGCG
Source organism: Schistocerca nitens (assembly GCF_023898315.1). Classification (NCBI taxonomy): domain Eukaryota; kingdom Metazoa; phylum Arthropoda; class Insecta; order Orthoptera; family Acrididae; genus Schistocerca; species Schistocerca nitens. The sequence continues at coordinate 553,957,127 of NC_064615.1, read as the reverse complement.
AGGGGGCATGCTTGGCTCTTAAACTGTTAGCAACACTTATCTGCAAAGTCGTCCACATATCACCACTGATGACTAAAGGGCCTGCGACTTATGAGTGGTTTGTTGTGGCGGAATGCCCCCTCTCTGAATGCTTCATTTTGACGTAGTGTCTTTTGTGACACGCAGCAGGTTGGTTGCATCAGAGGCTGTTACACATACATATTGTTAAAATAATGAAGGCGTTTCTACTGTTCCTGGGGAAATGGTTTGGTCGTGCAGACTGCTCTCTCTCATTCATAGTCAGGGATTCAGTGGTAACCACAGCTGCTCAAGGAGTTGCAATCGCTGCAAGCATCCCACTTGGTGCATTCGATCCGCATTATCTGGTGACTACAGGGGCGAGTTCCTCGTAATCTAGATGTACATCTGTAGCAGTGTGCTAACTGTTATATATACAGTATTTACACATGTCTATGGTTGACAGTCTTGGGGACTGATAAACCTCAAAATTTTCATATGACACACGCGCGCGCGTGTATGTACAAATAATGATGTCATGACAAGTTCCAGTAAATGTTAACTGAATGTACGACACTAGTGTGGGAAGTCATATGAAAATTTTGAGGTTTATCAGTCCCCAAGACTGTCAACCAAAGACATGTGTAAGCGCACGCACACACTTGTAATGCAGGGACGACTTAGCATGAGTTTGTATATCAAGTTTTGGTATTTCTAATAATTCACCTCGATGCGTGGAAAGACTAACATTTGTAGAACACCTGATAATTCACAAGATTCACATGTGGAAACGATGTCATGCTCTGCAGATGCGTATTTTTAGCGCTGTGCTAATTCGCAAGTATGTCTTTGGTTGGAAATTAGCAGTCAACACGACATTACAGCGATGTGACATCAATGCAATGTTGTGACGTGACTCGACGCAACATGGCACGATGTTGACACATCACGATTTGGCGTGATGTGATGTGATTTTGAAGTGAAATCGAAAGCAGTGGGGCAGAGCTTGCGTAACTGGATAAAATACGTAAAATTTTCGCAAAATTGTGGAAAATATGTAAAATTGTGGAAAATATGTAAAATTGTGGAAAATATGTAAAATTGTGGAAAATATGTAAAATTGTAAAAAAAAGAGGAAAATGTGGAAAATATGGAAAAATGGAAATACTTACATACCAGTCTGAATGAGGTCTCTGCTGGCGCCTCGAATCACGAAAATCAAATAAATTTAATATTTTATTAACAAATAGACCTTGTGTGACATAACTTAATGTAACTACAATAATTCGTTATTAACGAAGACACACATGCCAATATTCTCCATATGATGCGCAGCTCCATAGTGAAGTCACCCACTAAAGTGCCCTAATTGTGAAAGATATAGATGCGGAGGGGGTGGCGTGCTGTAATCTCACTGACCCAGGGGGAGAAGGGGAGAGGAGATGGAGGGTTTCATTGGATGACCTAGATCAATTGCCAGTTGCTTCCTGGGAGGGACAAATAGGGGGTGACCTTGAATATAAGTCGCCCAAATATGTAAACTGACACCATAAATCCTTATCCGTGACCTTGAGTTAATATTGTTATTGTGGCGAGAAATCACAACTATTACCTATTCCCAATTGGCTGGCACTGTCAAATCTTCACCCTCCACTGTCCTCCTCCAGTGTTGGACAGCTATTCTTTGTAAATGCCAGGAAATTTTATTGGCGAAACATCAGAAAAATCATTAATGAAACGCTGGTCGAAGATCCCGAGATGGTCATCCTTCACTCTCTGAAATGTGATTTTGGTCTGCTACAGTATATCGTCCTCAATTGTGCCGAGCAATCTAAAGCACTGATCAGCCAATAACATCGCCTACCAGAAGGAGCAAATGGTATCTCCAGTAATCAACACATTGCTTCTGGCAATGGAACCTATTTAACGTTTGAGACTAGGAGTACTTATTGTGATTTGATGTGGCGAGAATAGCATGGGTATTTTATTCATGGACGAACAAGTTAGTGACACAATCAATACTGCTGAAGAGACGAAGTCAGAAAAAAGGAAAGCTATCTTTTTCATCCTTCAAGAACTGTGAAGCACCAACATACTGTTTCGAGACAAAAATGACAAGTTTCAAATGACTTTTGACATTGTTTTTTTTCTGATCGCCCAAGCTTCAGGCACCACTAAAATTTGACGCAAAGGCCAGTACAATAGCCATGGTAATTTGACGCAAAGGCCAGTACAATAGCCATGGTAGTCCAGTGAAATTGATCCAAAGGGGGGGCACGATACTAAAATTGCATTTCTGATAACTGATTCCTCAAGTTTGAGACCATACTGTATCCTAATCAATAACCTTGATAGGAATAACACAAAACTTATTGTTTCAACCGAGTGATAGGCATCCACCGAAACTGTAAGCGTTAGTATACGGTAAGTACATATTTTGCACTATTAATATGGGTATATGTATGCCACTATTTTTTATTCAACTATCTGAGATTATGTCCTTATTATGATTCAATTCAACGAGTTATTCACAAGAAATATTTTGATTCATATAACAAAAATTTTATGCTGTAAATAAAAATTTTGGAGAGGAATCAAGAACCCAAATTAACACTCATCAAAGAGAAACACAAACATGAAATATACACATATTTCCATCACGCTCGACAACGCTACTAGAATCGCAGACAACCACGCTAGAAATACACATGAATTTTGTATTACGTACGAAAGTCCATACAACCATATTCCGAGAGGGTACAAGTGCCCCCTCCCCGTTCGAACATGCCTATGAATATAGGTAGCATAACGTATAGGTTTCCCAACATACCACGAGAATTAAGTGCAAAAGTCATATACTCAGGAAAATGAGCGTAGGAGAGTAGATGCAGGAATCTTGTATCGTAAATTTTTCCAGGTCGGAAAAATTGGCGACCTGTTATGCAGTGTTAAGTGCGTATCTGTGTTGTGTGTACGACTGTGATCAGTGCTTGTACAATGTGGTGTCGGATTAGTGTTGTTATGGATGAAAAGAATGGAGAGGGTGAATCTCTGTGCCGGCACGAAGCCTATTATTCTGGAATAACAGCACGGGGGACGTCGAGCTTAACATCCCCATCCGATGGAAGATAACAATCAACATGCCCTCTCTCCACGAGACACCGCGAAGAGGTTTAGAATTTAATCCCAGGATATTAGATGCAAAGCCTGGGAATTTATGGAATCATCTCTGCTTCCCTTGCCATCCAAATACTTGCAGTGGAAATTTTCTGCTATCAGGATTCGAACCGGTGTACCTTCAAGTCGAGCACCACCGTGTACAAGCGTAGGTTAGTGACCTCGTGTAGGGAGAGTGTGCCACGAGAGTATTAATGGCATTTCAAATGTAAGGGGCAGTCGAATGAAAATAAGGCAGACGGAGAAAAGTAACTTCTGTATACTGTTCATTATTTCAAAAGTAATCGCCACTGTGAGGCAATACGGTCAGTGCCTTCATGGAAAAATGTTTGCAGCTGCCTACAGAGCCATGATTATACACAGGCGTGCACCTCTACGTCCTAAGTAAATCGACGGCATTGAACGTCTTTTCTTCAGGGATCCAAACATGTAGAAATCACATGGGGCAAAATCGGGACTGCATGGAGTATATGTAAGAGCTTCCCAACAAACTTCCGCGGAGTAGACGAAGCAACCTTGGCAACAAGTGTGCCCTCCATACAGTCCAGATCTCTCCCCATGCGATTTCCATACTTTTGGAACCCAGGAAAAGAAATTCGAGGCTGTTGATTTGTTTCGTACGAAGAGGTGGTCGCCTGTGTACAATCTTGGTTCCATACGCAACTGCGAACATTTTTCCGTGGAGGCACTGGCTGTCTTGCTTACAATGGGATAAATGTACAAATTATTATGATGAGTACTTTTGGAATAATAAACACTTTAATTTCCAGAAACCGTTTACGCAGGAGAATCGTACAAACATACCGTCGTTTGATCATCGAACAGACTCCGGTATGGACGACATAGTAATCAGCATTCTTGGCGTAGAGAAACAAGTGAAAAAGTTGAAAACAAATAAGTCACCAGATCCGGATGGAATCCCAATCCGGTATTTCAAAGAGTACTGTACAGCATTGGTCCCTTACCTAGTTTGCATATATCGTGAATCTCTCGTCCAGCGCAAAGTCCCAAGTGACTGGAAAAAAAACGCAGGTGACTCATTTATATATGGCTCTGAGCACTATGGGACTTAACATCTGCCGGCCGCGGTGGTCTCGCGGTTCTAGGCGCGCAGTCCGGAGCCGTGCGACTGCTACGTCGCAGGTTCGAATCCTGCCTAGGGCATGGATGTGTGTGATGTCCTTAGGTTAGTTAGGTTTAAGTAGTTCTAAGTTCTAGGGGACTGATAACCACAGCAGTTGAGTCCCATAGTGCTCAGAGCCATTTTTTGGACTTAACATCTATGGTCATCAGTCCCCTAGAACTTAGAACTACTTAAACCTAACTAACCTAAGGACATCACACAACACCCAGTCATCACGAGGCAGAGAAAATCTCTGACCCCGCCGGGAATCGAACCCGGGAACCCGGGCTCATTTATATAAGAAGGTCAAAAGGACAGAACCGCAAAATTACAGACTAATATGCTTAGCATCGGTTTTCTGCAAAATCCTTCTCAGTTCAAATACAATAAATTTTCTTGAGACCGAGAAGCTTATGTCCACGGATCAGTATGGTTTTAGAAAGTATCACTCGTGCAAAACTCAGCTTGCCCTTTTCTCACATAATATACTGCGAACTACGGATGAAGGCCAACAGGCAGATTCCATTTCTGGATTTCCGGAAAGTGTTTGACATGGTGCCTCACTGCAAGGTGGTAAAGAAGGTACGAGCATATGGAATAGGCTCACAGATACGTGAGTGGCTCGAAGACTTATTAAGTAATAGAACCCAGTATGCGGTCCTTAACAGTGAGTGTTCATCAGAGACCACGGTATCGTCAGGAGTGCTCCAGGGTAGTATGATAGGACTGCTGTTGTTCTTTATGTACATAAATGATATGGTGAACGGGTGGGCAGCAATCTACGGTTGTTTGCTAATGATGCTGTGGTGTACGGTAAGGTGATGAAGTTGAGTAGCTGTATGAGGATAGAAGATGACGCAGCCAAAATTTCTAGTTGGTGCAATGAATGACAGCTAGCTCTAAATGTAGAAAATGGTAAGTTAATGCGGATGTGTAGGAAGAACAAACCTGCAATGTTCGGATTCAGCATCATTAGCATCCCGCTTGACACAGTCACGTCGTTTAAATATCTGGGCATAACGCTGCAAAGCTACATGAAACGGAACGAGCATGTGAGGATTGTGGAAGGGAACGTGAATGGCCGACTTCGGTTTATTGTAACGGTTCTACAAAAGTGTGATTCATCTGTAAAGTAGGCCGCATACAGGACGCTATAGTGTGACCTATTCTTGAGTACTGCCCAAATGTTTGGGATCCGTACCACGTCGGATTAAAGGATGGCATCGAAGCAATTCAGAGGCGGCCTGATAGATTTGTTACTGGTAGGTTTCAACAACATGCAAGTGTTAGGTGATGCTTCAGAAACTGAAATGGGAATCTCTGGAGGAAAAGCTACATTCTTTTGGAAGAATACTATTAAGAACATTTAGAGAACCGGCATTTGAGTCTGACTGCAGAACGATGCTAATGCCTCCAACATACATTGCGCCTAACGTCCATGAAGATAAGATGCGAAAAATTGGGGCACATAGGAAGGCATATAGACAGTAGTTTTCCTCTCGCTCTATTTGCGAATGGAACAGGAGAGGAAATGACCAGTAGTGGTACGGGATACCCTTCGGCACGCACCGAGTATCTATGCAAATGTTGACAGACTTTAATTTTTTTCCATCTGTCTTTTTCATTTAACTGTTTCTCATACATCAGTTCTTTTTTTTTTTTTCGTGGAATAAGTACTAACACTCAAAGACATTTTCTCTGTTTTCTCTCATTTTCTTAGCGTATCTCTCAAAGGTTAATAAGCACGTAAAGTTTCTGGGATTGTTAGACGATAAAGTATGATAATATATGTAATAAAAATTAAGCTTAGGTTTCATGTTGTTGCACGAGAACTGAAAATGAAGCTTGAAATCCAAAATCGGATGTTTAATAACTTTTACAGGGCGAAGAGAGACTGTATACCACATACTACAGTATTTTCTATGAAAAGAAGTAATCTATAAAATATATTACAAAATTTGTATGAGAAATAGAGACAGATTTAGAGTATGAGTGATTTTAAGTTTCATTGACATCAATGACGACTTCATGTAAAAAAAGAAATGGTTCCGAGGTGTCAAATGCCTCTCTGGACTTAAGTCTACGATATGACAGCTATACAATAATTATTCCATCACTTCTTTCAGTAAATCTGGTGTAACAGTTTTTTTACAACCACCAGCGCTCATTTTTTCCTCTTGAAATACCGCTGAGTACGGACATTTGATAAATCACTGTACACGGTTCTTGAAAGGTAATAAAGACAATAAACAGTGCAGTACAGGCTGTATTCGGCGGAACTGCATTGTAAAGAATATTACTGCTGCTTCTATATTTTTTTTACAAATATAAAGGACAATCGAAAAGTTTCCTTCATGGGCGTTGCTCCAGCGTATATGTAACACGGCGCGACTCCGATGTGCGTGTATGAGCACGAACATGTAGCCAAGGGCACACACTCCGGTAATCGCGTCTTTTCGACGTGCATGTGGAAACGTGAACTATGGCGACGCTATTACCAAATGCGTCCAAAAAGGACCAACGTGCTGTTAGCATTTTCTTAGTTGCTAAAGGACGAAAGCCGGTAGACATCAACCGGAGAATGAAGAATGTGTATTGGGCAGCACTCTGTCGCAAACCACCGTTATGGAATGCTGCGCCGAGTTTGCTGCAACCCACGTGCGCTTATCACAAATGTTGTAACGCAGAAGTTACGCCAACTCAAGTGGGAGGACACACCTGAGCACCCGCACTAGAGTCCTGACCTCTCCCCACGCGATTATCACGCCTTCGGTCCCTTGAAAAAGGCCTTGAATGGTCGACGATTCCTGTCGGACGAGCATAAGGCAGTTACGGATTCTCCACGCAGCAGGACAGGGTATTTCACCAAAAAGACGTCGTCAACTTGGGAGGATTGTCTCAGTGCTCACGGAAAATTTACCTGATTGGCATACGATTCTGGAGAAACTTTTTGATCGCCACTTGTAAAATTTACGATGTCTACTGCTGAAAACTGCATTCGCGGAAATAAGATTTTCGCGAATAACATATAGTAAAATATTGACTCAGGCAACAGGGAGGCAAATTTCATACAGTTTTCCTTTATGGCTATCTATCGATTAACGACAGAAAAAAAACCCACACCGTCGAGAATATTCCTACAGACTGATTCTATGGGCTCTTGAATCCAGCCTAAAGAGTGATACATTATCCATCGTTTTGCGAACTGTAACGCTGTCCTACCATGTACACACATCAAAAAAAATTTTGCATCACCTCGGTTCCGAGACTTCCGGGACCTGTACAGAAAATTGGAATAGAAGTCGACATCAACATCATCTCCGCCCTTTTTATTGCTCACGAAAACCACACATTGCATATTGTACCACCATATAGGAGAGACCTTCAGAGGTGGTGGCCCAGAATGCTGTACAATACCCAGTAGCACGTCCTCTTGCATTGATGCATGCCTGTATTCGTCGTGCCATACCATCCACAAGTTCATCGGGGCACTGTTGGTCCAGATTGTTCCACTCCTCAACGACGATTGGGCGTAGATCACTCAGAGTGGTTGCGTCACGTCGTCCATAAACAGCAATTTTCAATCTATCCCAGACATGTTCGATAGGGTTCATGTCTGGAGAACATGTTGGCCACTCTAGTCGAGCGATGTCGTTATCCTGAAGAAAGTCATTCACAAGATGTGCACGATGGGGGCGCGAATTGTCGTCCATGAAGACGAATGCCTCGCCAATATGCTGCCGATATGGTTGCACTATCGGTCGGAGGATGGCATTCACGTACCGTACAGCTGTTACGGAACCTTCTATGACCATCAGCGGCGTACGTCGGCCCCACATACTGCCACCCCAAAACAGCAGGGAACCTCCACCTTGCTGCACTCGCGGGACAGTGTGTCTAAGGCGTTCAGCCTGACCGGGTTGTTGCCTCCAAACACGTCTTCGACGATTGGTTGAAGGCATATGCGACACTCATCGGTGAAGAGAATGTGATGCCAATCCCGAGTGGTTCATTCGGCATGTTGTTGGGACCATCTGTACCGCACTGCATGGTGTCGTGGTGGACCTCGTAATGGACGTCGGGAGTCAAGTTGCGCATCATGCAGCCTATTCCGCACAGTTTGAGTCTTAACACGACGTCCTGTGGCTGCACGAAAAGCATTATTCAACATGGTGGCGTTGCTGTCAGGGTTCCTTGGAGGGATAATCCGTAGGTAGCGCTCATCCACTGCAGTAGTAGCCATTGGGCGGCCTGAGCGAGGCATATCATCGAGAGTTCCTGTCTCTCTGTATCTCCTCAATGTCCGAACAACATCACTTTGGTTCACTCCGAGGCGCCTGGTCACTTCCCTTGTTGAGAGACCTTCCTGGTACAAAGTAACAATGCAGACGCAATCGAACTGCGGTATTGACCGTCTAGGCATGGATAACTACAGACAACATGAGCCCTGTACCTCCTTCCTGGTGGAATGACTGGAACTGGTCGGCTGTCTGACCCCCTCTGTCTAATAGGCGCTGCTTATGCCCGGTTGGTTACATCTTTGGGCGAGTTTAGTGAAATCTCTGAACCGTCAGAGGGGCTGTCTGTGTCTTTGATACAATACCCACAGCCAAAGCCTATCTTCCGGAGTTCTGGGCACGGGGGTGAAGCAAAACTCTTTTTGATGAGTGGCGTTGGTCTGTAACGTGAAAAGTGACATGGATAGTTCGGTGCAGACAGTGGCTCAGTACAGAGCAAGGTGGCGCAGAAGTTATGACACCGCACTCGCATTCTAGAGAAATCCAGATTAGGTAGTCCTTTGTTTTTCTAACAGTTTCAAATATTTTTATTTTTTATTTTGATTTATTTATTTACTGGGAAGGAGGCATTATTTCTTTTCCCATCCTTCTCAGTCTGAGATTGTGCTCCATTTCTAATGACGCGTCGTCGACAGGATATTAGATATAATTGGACGGTTACCATTTCTGAAAGAATATTTCACGAATATAGACTTTGCTACTTCAGCTAAATCACTGATGGACTGAATTGGTTCCCTATTCCTCGTAATGGATCAAGGCAGTCAGATGTACTATTTATTGACTTCTGAAAAATAACAACACCTACGCTTACTATCCAAATTACGATTTATGGAATATCAGGTGAAATTTGTGTTGTGACTGGAATGAGGATTTCTTAGTAGAGAGGACGCAGCATATTATCTTGGATGGAAAGACATCGACAGATGAAGTAACATCGTGGGTGCTCAAGGGAAGTGTATGGGGATCCTTACTGTTCATGATGTATATTGATGACCATGCACACAACATTACTAGTAACCTTAGACTTTCCGCGGATGAGATATATATATGACGACTTCATTAAAGTACTACCTGACAAAAGCTAAACAAATATTTAGTCTGGTCTTGAAAAGGTTTCAAAGTGGTGCAGAGATTGGCAACTTTATTTAAACATTCAGAAGTGTGAAATTGTGCACTTCACAAAACGATCCTACCCATATGACATTGATATCAATGCGAGCTGCGTTTACGATTAACCTTTGTCTGCGTAAGGGAATGACGACAGTAAAAATTTGTGCCGGACCGGGACTCGAATCCGGATTTCCCGCTTTACGTGAGAGGTCGCCCTTAAGCGGTTTGGCTATCCGTGCACGACTCACGGCCAGTCACAACCTGTACTCGTACACACATTATCTAATTCCCGTACAGGGGAGGATATTTTAACTGAAAATCGTTGTCTGGTATCGGCGTATGAATACGATATTGCAGTGCCTATGTTGTTAAGAAGAACGATGTTCCTCCTGATATGCATGCACGTCCGACTCTTCTTAACACAGGCACTGCAATATCGCATCGACATAATATCAATGAGTCACAGGTGGAATCGGCCAACTTACAGAAATAGCTGGGTGTTACACTTCGTATGGATATGAAATCGCCGGCCGGGGTGGCCGAGAGGTTCTGGACGCTACAGTCTGGAACCGCGCGACCGCTACGGTCGCAGGTTCGAATCCTGCCTCCGGCATGGATGTGTGTAATGTCCTTAGGTTAGCTAGGTTTAAGTAGTTCTAAGTTCTAGGGGACTGATGACGTCAGAAGTAAAGTCCCATCGTGCTCAGAGCCATTTGAACCATTTTTTTTTTTATATGAAATCGATTGATCACACAGGCAGTTGAAGACTTCGGTTCATTGGTAGAATACTGGGGAAATGCACCCAGTCGGGAAACGAGATTCTTTGAAAATCACTCGAGTGACCCATCCTAGAATATTGCTCAAGTATGTGGGACCCGTACCAAACACGACTAACGCGGGATTTTGAGCGTACGCCAAGGAGGTCGGCACAAATGATCAAATGTCTATTTGACCCATGGGAGTGTGTCACGGAAACTCTGAGGTGAAAAAAAACGGAACAGCCAGACGTTTGAAGATAGACACAAACTATCCCGAGAGAGCCTACTTACAAAATTTCCAGAACCAACTCTAAGTGATTATTCTAAGAAAATGCTACAACCACTTATCTATCGCACAGAGGCGTTCAAGCAATCATTCTTCCCTCGCTCCAGACACGAATGTAATGGGAAGAAGCCTTAATAACTTGTACAATTGGAAGTACCCTCTGCCACGCATTTCACACTTGTTTTCAGAGTATGGATATAGATGTACGTCTATACAAGTAGGATTTTTGATATGGGCTCACGCCAACCAAACATCATAAAACACTGTTATTCTATTAGATAGCTGTCGATGCATGTGTCGTTATTTCAGTTAGTGCATTGGAATACATTTAGGCAATGACAGTTTCGAACTGCAGAAGACTGCTATTGATGATGGCCAATTTAAAAATTTCTTTAACTGTCCATACCAATGATACAGGCGAGTGATGGTCGGCAACAGCATCTGGTGGCATTATTCCTATTAGGCAGATAAACATTTTCAATCTCTACACACCAAAATTGTATAAAATAAACATTACAAGCTGCTTCCAACTTAAGTGCAGTACATTTCATGGTGATTAGCAGATAATAAAAATAAATCTTGCCTTACCTCTCTCGAGAAATGAGAGCATTACATTAGAATATGGAGATTTCCTGTCGAGATGTTGGTTAGATACGTCAAAGTTTCTAGGACTTCCAAAATATTCACTAGATTCGTCTACATCTACATGGATACTCTGCAAATCACATTTAAGTGCCTGACAGTGTGTTCATCGAACCATCTTCACAATTCTCTGTTATTCCAATCTCGTAAAACGCGTGGAAAGAACGAACACCTACATCTTTTCGTGCGAGCTCTGATTTCCCTAATTTTACTATGGAGATCGTTTCTCCTATGTAGGTCGGGGTCAACAAAATATTTTCCCATTCGGAGGAGAAAGTTGCTAATTGAAATTTCATGAGAAGATTCCGCCGCAACGAAAAACGCCTTTGTTTTAATGATGCCCACCTCAAACCCTGTACCATTTCGTGACACACTCTGCCCCATTTGGGGATAATACAAAACGTGCTTCCTTCTCTGAACTTTTTCGATGTACTCCGTCAGTCCTATCTGGTACGGATCCCACACCGCGCAGCAGTATTCTAAAAGAGGACTGACAAGCGTAGTGTAAGCAGTCTCTATAGTAGATCTGTTACATTTTCTGAGTGTCCTGCCAATAAAACGCAGACTTTGATTGGCCTTCCCCACAACATTTTGTACGGGTTCCTTCCAATTTAAGTTGTTCGTAATTGTAATACCTATGTATTTAGTTGAATTTACGACCTTTAGATTTGACTGATTAATCGTGTAACCGAAGTTTAACGGATTCCTTTTAGCACTCATGTGGATGACCTCACACTTTTCGTTACTTAGGGTCAATTGTCAATTTTCGCACCTTACAGACACCTGTATATTTTCAAAATCGTTTTTCAATTTGTTTCCATCTTTTGATGACTTTACTAGTCGATAAACGACAGCGTCATCATCTTCAAATAACCCAAGAAGCCTGCTCAGATTGTCTCCCAAATCGTTTTTATAGGCAAGGAACAGCACAGCTCCTATAACACTACCTTGCGAAACGCCAGAAATCACTTTTGTTTTACTCGATGACCTTCCGTCAATTACTACGAACTTGGCCTCTCTGACATGAAATCATGAATCCTGTCACGTAACTGAGACGATATTCCATAAACATGCAATTTCACTACAAGCCGGTAGTGTGGTACAGTGTCAAAAGCTTTCCGGAAATCCAGAAATACGGAGTCAATCTGAAATCCCTTGTCAATAGCACTGAACACATCATGCAAGTAAAGAGCTAGTTGTGTTTCACAAGAACGATGTTTTCTACGTCCGTGTTGACAGTGTCAATGGACCGTTTTCATCGAGGTAATTCATAATGTTCGAACACAATATATGTTCCAAAATCTTTCTGCATATCGACGTTAATGATATGGGTCTGTAATTTAGTGGATTACTCCTACTACCTTTCCTGAATATTGGTGTGACCTGTGCCATTTTCCAATCTTTGGGTACGGATCTTTCGTCGAACGAACGGTTGTATATGATTGTTAAGTATGGGGCTATTGCATCAGCATACTCTAAAAGGAACCTCATTTATATACAATCTGGACCGGAAGAATTGCTTTATTAAGTGATTTAAGTTGCTTCACCACTCCGAGGATATCGACTTCTAAGTTACTCATATTGGCAGCTTTTCTCGATTCAAATTCTGGAATATTTACTTCGTCTTCTTTGGTGAAGTAATTTCGGAAGGCTGTGTTTAGTATCTCTGCTTTGGCAACACTGTCTTTGGTAGTATATCCATTGCTACCGCGCAGGGGAGGCACTGTTTGTGCCTTGCCGCTAGCATACTTCACATACGACCAGAATCTTTTTGGATTTTCTGTCAGGTTTCTCGACAAAGTTTCGTTGTAGACACTACTATTAAGCATCTCGCATTAAAGTCCGCGCTAAATTCCGAACTTCTGTAAAAGGGCGCAAATCTTGGAGATTGTGCGGCCCTTTAAATTTGGCATGTTTTTTTCGTTGTTTCTGCAACAGTGTGCTGACCCGTCTTCTGTACCAACGAGGATCTCAGCTCCGTTGTTTGTTAATTCGTTTGGTGTAAACCTCTCAATTGCTGTCGTACTATTTCTTTGATTCAAGCCACATCTGGTCTACACTACACTGTTAATTTGGAAGGAGTGGATATTGTCTCTCAGGAAGGCGTCGAGTGAATTTTATCTGCTTTTTTGAATAGATATATTTTTCGTTTATTTTTGGAGAATATGAGGGTTACAATATTCAATCTCGCTACGACAACCCTGTGTTCGCTAATCCCTGTATCTGATGCTCGTTATTAGCTCAGGATTTTGTTGCTAAGAGGTCTAGTGTGTTTTCACAGCCGCTTTATTATTCGCGTGGGCTGATGAACAAGCTGTTCGAAATAATTTTCAGAGAATGCGTTGAGCACAATTTCGGATGATGTTTTATGCGTATCTCCGGAATTCGCCTCTACATTCTTTGTCATTTTAATCCCGTGGTCCCACCAGCAATTTATTGAATTTTTATTTGTCACCCGGCTTTCCAACCATCAAGCACAAGTACGTTAACTCCGGGCGAGTATTACATCTTACATTCATAATTCACTCACACATTATTTTGTAGGTTTCATCGTGACAGAAGAAAAACCTGATGGATGTGAAACTCGTACAAATATACACTGCTACTGAGATGGAGTTTCGATAGACTGATTCTGTGGACGACGATAACTCAAAAGTGAAGTCACATAGCAAGAATGGCTGGGAGATCCCGAAGGGCAGGTTCAGCCTCCTAATTGGAAACGTTTTTCCTATCCATCGTGCCCACAGGCAGCTTTCCGTCGCCAAGTATGAATGCCGTGTGCGTAAGTATATATGTTAAATCTAGGTGACTGTAATGTGCGTGTGTGTATAATCCGTTCATCATAAGAATAAAGCTGATGTAAACAAACACAATCGCGATGACTGGACAGAAGGCGTGGCACACGTACACTCGTGTTGTTACGCTTTTTAAAGTAGGTCCTACTTATGCATCAGGTAAATTATTACTAAATTACGTTAAATGATACTTTAAGATATTCAAAAGTATTAACATCTATCAACGATTTTTTAATCACGCTTTAGCTACGTAGCTTTTATTTCAAAAATCGTGTACAGAGTCTTCGTTCTGTTGTGCTCTGATTGTCGCGCTGTTAATGGGCAGTATGAAAATGGTTGGGCTGCTTTCTGTTCCGCAGTGAACCACGCGTATGGAATGCGGTTAAAAAGTGCTGAGAAATAGGCTGTTTTTAATGTTTTTCATAAATTCACGGAGATAATCGGCTTTAAAGTTTCCCCAGCCACTGTATGTACTACAGTTAATACCTACATCTCGTAATTAGAAAACTCGTCGTCATTTTTTTATGAATAATGCACGTATTTTTGTTTCTAATTATATATTGGACGCGAAATTCCTGTTTTCATTTAAAATTCTTAATTATCGATGTTTTATGAAAGACTATTCATAAAAGTTTCTGAAATTAAGAAAACATAATTTAATTTTTAAGGCAAAAATGATCCTGTTTATTTGGTCTACGTCCATCGTTTTATACCAGAGGTAGATAAGTATCGTAGAAACATGAAAAACAATCATTTTTTACAGCATCTAGAACATGATACAAATGCTGCATATTTACATTTGCTACTGTACCATTACAGTATGAACCCAACAGAACTGATCTGGAGCAAAGTTGCGGGATTTGCCCGAGAAGTAATAAGACTTAAGTTCCCAGACGTACTGGAACTAACGCACGCTGCTTTTTCACGTCACTGCCGTATGCTAGCGGGATATAGAACGGCTCGTCATAAAAGAAGAGAAAATATGGCGCCTGGTTGGCTTCGTTGATTCTGTTGTTGACAGGTTCGTTATCAACGTAGTAGATGACACTTCCAGAACTCAAATGTATTTCTCGGATTCGGATAAGGAAGGAGCTGAGAGATTACCAGACGACTAATTAATACCTTCAAGTATTCACCAGGACGGTGAAATCCCTGAATATGATTTTGCGCTACACACAGTTCGCTGTGAAAAATTACCCTATGTTTAACTTAGAAATTTTCATCAACCTTGTTTGCAATCAGAGTACTATGTCAGGTGAGAACGAGTGAATTCCGTCTGGTCACATAAGCGTGCAGTAGTGTTGGAGTTTCTCCGAATATTATTTCATTCTCTTTAAAAATTAAATAACATTCGAAGCTATATTGCTTCCTTGCTCGTCTTTTTTTACGTATGAACTGCAACTGCTCACATCACTGCAGGTTAGTTGGACCGCTGGATCGTACTTCACTGTACTGGTCACAGCTTGGCTGCCTCTCCACTGAAACGAAATCCAATGAGATTCAAGCAAACGCGGAAGAATACATGGCGTAATGTTTACATCAGTTTTATTCTTATTATGAACGGATTATAGATACATGTCGTGTTGATGTTGGAGATGATGAGAAAAGGAAGAGATTGAAACCCGGTGGCTACTCCTCTTGAAGGGCACCAAGAGGGCCTCGGAGTTTAACGTCCCCTCTTCGACGGACGTATCACCATCAACAGAGGAAAATTGTCCACAGCACGCGGCGTACCTGGACGGTCGCCTACCCAATTACTGGCCACGCTCGACAGTGCTTAACTTCGGTTATTCGACGGGAGCCGGTGTATCAACTCGGCACGGCCGTTGAAATGACAGTGCCATTAAACATAGGTGGCTTATGTTAGTTGCCAAAGACACTTCCTACTTCGAAATAACTGCCGCTATTGTAATTTTGTTATTCTGATATTATAAACAGTGGGCAATTTGATTGCTATTATGTAGTAATTATGTATCATATAATGGTACACTTGTTTGAAATGAACAATGCTTTGTACATTGGGGACCAGAATTTGCAAATCTATAGCTGAAATAACTTATGAAGGGGTGGCTAATGAAACATAACTACCCACTTACTTTTAAATCTACGCCGAAACTCAGTTCTCTGTCTTCTGTTTGTGTACTTAAAAAAAAAAAGTAATAATGAAATCCAGTTTGTTGTCTAGGCAGAATCGCAAAATCCAAATGGAAATTATTTTCAAATCTAGTATTGTTTTCGTATATACAAATACAGTTTATTTGAAAGTGATTTACTTGTCATGTCTAATACAAAAAAATGTATGTACTAATATGTACAACTAACTGCCCAAAAATTGCCATATATCGTGGTTTTAGGAGGGTTGGTCCTTTCCGTGCGTTTACATCTCTGCAACACGGTTGCGATTAACATGATATTTTCGGTATCTCATGATGAAATAAAGCAGTGGGAAGCGTGGGTGAATTAAGGAGAACCGCATACGTCAAATGCGACTCAATTATAAACTAGTTTGCCGCTAAACAGCAAGTTAATCGCAGCTCAGCACCAGTGCGCAGATCTGTCGCCTGCATGTCCGAGTTCACACCAGGTTCAAGAGATTTTTTTTCTTTTTCTCTCGTCGTAAATCAACAAGTGAAAGAAGTGTAGAGAACAGCACAAAACGCACTCTCCAGAGCCAACATTTTTTACGTATCTCGTGTCGATTTATGCAAACATATCGGACAAATATTCTTATTACACTGGTTTCATCTTCAAACACACGTTTTTGGCACGTAAGTTTCGCATACGTGATGCTGGATATTTAGGCATATGACAGTGTACAACTAAATAGTTGTTTGAGAGTCTTCACGTAAGTGACAACTACACACATCAAAATAATTTTTGCATCACCTCGGTTCCGAAACCTATACAGAAAATTAGAATAGAGATCAACACAAACATCATCCCCGCCGTTTTTATTGCTCATGAAAACCACATATTGCATCTTTACCACCATACTGCGAGACCTTCAGAGGTGGTGGTCCAGATTTCTGTACACACCGGTACTTCTAATACCCAGTAGCACGTCTTCTTGCATTGATGCATGCCTGTATTCGTCATGCCACACTATCCACAAGTTCATCAAGGCACTGTCGGTCCAGACTGTCCCACTCCTGAACGGCGATTCGGCGTACATCCCTCAGAGTGGTTGGTGGGTCACGTCGTCCATAAAGAGCCCTTTTCAATCTATCCCAGGCATGTTAGATAGGGTTCATGTCTGGAGAACATGCTGGCCACTCTAGTCGAGCGATGTCGTTATCCTGAAGGAAGTCATTAATAAGATGTGCGCAATGGGGCCGTGAATTGTCATCCATGAAGACGAATGCCTCGCCAATATGCTGCCGATATGGTTGCACTATCGGTCGAAGGATGGCATTCACGTATTGTACGGCCGTTAAGGCGCCTTCTATGACCACCAGCAGCGTATGTCAGCCCCATATAATGCCACTCCAAAACAGCAGGGAACCTCCACCTTGCTGCACTCACTGGACAGTGTGTCTACGGCATTCAGCCTGACCGGGTTGCCTCCAAACACGTCTCCGACAATTGTCTGGTTGAAGACATATGCGACACTCATCGGTGAAGAGAACATAATGCCAATCCTGAGCGGTCCATCAACTTGGACACGGAAAGAACGAAGTGACAGGAAATTCTGGATAAAAATCAGGAGCGGGGCTCCGATACCCCACTCATCTAATCAGTCAAGGACATGATGTCGCCAGGTGGTGTCACATGCTTTTCGTAAATAAAAAAAGACGGCAACAAGATGTCGGCGCCTGGAAAAGGCTGTTCGGTTGGCAGACTCGAGGGACGCAAGATTATCAGTGATAGAGTGACCCAGATGGAACCCGCCCTGGCACGGAGCAAGTATGCCATGTGACTCCAGAACCCAACCCAACTGCCGACACACAATATGTTCCAGCAGCTTACAAAGAACGTAGGTGAGGCTGATGGGCCGATAGCTATCCACATCAAGTGGGTTTCTGCCAGATTTGAGCACTGGTATGATGGTGCTCTCCCGCCATTGCGATGGAAAGACGCCATTGCACCAGATACGGTTGAAGAGGATGAGGAGATATCGCTTGTAGTCAGATGAGAGATGCTTAATCATCTGACTGTGGATCTATTCTGGCCCAGGAGCTGTGTTGGGGCAATGTGCAAGGGCACTGAGGAGCTCCCACTCTGTAAATGGGGCGTTATAGGATTCACTGTGGCGTGTAGTGAATGAGTGCAAAAGGCTGGGGGGGTAATTCTCCGATGCAGAGGCTCAAGCTTAGTGCTCGGCATCGTGTTTGCATTGGTAGATAACATGCCATTTATGTTAACACCGGGAACACCTGTTGGGGCCTGGTACCCGAAAACACGTTTGATCTTTCCCCAGACTTGGGAAGGTGACATATGGCACCCAATGGTCGAGACAAATCTCTCCCACCACTTCTGCTTCCGTCGTTCGATGATACTGTCAGGGTTCCTCCAAGCTGTAATCCGTAGGTAACAATCATCCACTGCAGTAGTAGCCAGAACAACATTGCTTTGGTTCACTCTGAGACACCTGGACACTTCATTTGTTGAGAGCCCTTCTTGGCACAAAGTAACAATGCGGACGCGATTGAACCGTGTTCTTGACCGTCTAGGCATGGTTGAACTACAGACAAAATGCGCCGTGTACCTATCTCCTACCTAGTGGAATGACATGAACTTATTGGCTGTCAGACCCCCTCCATCTAATAGGTGTTGCTCATGCAAGGTTGTTTACATCTTTGGGCAGATTTAGTGACGTCTCTGAACAGTCAAAGGGCCTGTGTCTGTGATACAATATCCACAGTCAACGTCTATCTTCAGGAGTTCTGGGAAACGGGGTTATGCAAAACTTTTTTTGATGTGTGTACTTAGAGAGGTGACAGCCATTCTCGTTATCTGGAGAAGGAAGGACGATTAGGGTTTAAGGTTCTGTCAAAATGAAGGCCACTGGAGACTGATCACACGCCCATATTGGGTAAGGATAATAAGAAACAGTGTGTGTTCTTTCAAAGGAACAATCTCTACACTCGCCATAATCGACTTAGGTAAACCAGGGAAAACCTAAATCTGGACGGTCTGACTGGGAATGCAACAGTAGTATCTTGACCATTGCGCCATTCTAATTTGTATTCGTTTGGAAGAAATTGAAGCACAACAGCGTTCTGACAACAGCATTTGCGAATTAAGTTCGTTATGATAGCCGCAGACCCGTGTGAGATTGTCTGAGGCAGAATTGGTATGCTTCTTTGCAGAGGGCTAACAACCCATTCTAATCAGTACATCACCATGAAATGTTACCCAGTATTTTCGTATGCTACACAACAGGTATGAACCAATTTCAGCAATGTCGCTAGGACAATCTTTGGTTATACTACGATCCTGTGAGTATCTGCAATCGAATTCCCAGACTGGCCCTCAGCAAATGTCTCACTGAAATGAGGCAGATTATGAGACGCGGTTTTCTGAAAGTATATGTATGGAGTGTAGCCATGTATGGAAGTGAAACATGGACGATAAATAGTTTAGACAAGAAGAGAATAGAAGCTTTCGAAATGTGGTGTTGCAGAAGAATGCTGAAGATTAGATGGGTAGATCACATAACTAATGAGGAGGTATTGAACAGAATTGGGGAGAAAAGGAGTTTGTGGCACAACTTGACTAGAGGAAGAGATCGGTTGGCAGGACATGTTCTGAGGCATCAAGGGATCACCAGTTTAGTACTGGAGGGCAGCGTGGAGGGTAAAAATCGTAGATGGAGACCAAGAGATGGATACACTAAGCAGATTCAGAAGGATGTAGGCTGCAGTACGTACTGTGAGATGAAGAAGATTGCACAGGATAGAGTAGCATGGAGAGCTGCATCAAACCAGTCTCAGGACTGAAGACCACAACAACACAATAAGACGCGGTTGACTATGTGATTCTCCATAAACAGTAGATGCCATCTGTGAAGGTGTTTTCACCTTGGGAAATATTAATGTTGGGTATGACCTATTTTGCCACACCTAAGGTGTCAATAGTTCGTCAGTTAAACTACGTAGTTCTCACTGGTAGTGCCTGGACTATTCTGATCTACAGTTCAACCTAGCCCTTTCAGGGGCTAAAAATACTGATAAAAGTAAAAGAAAAAGGAAGGTAAATTGGGGCCTAACATGCTACCACGAAGAAGTCATTAGAGAGAGAGCGCAAGCCCATATTGCAGAAGGAAGTAAGACGTGTCCTTTTCAAGTAACCATGCCGGCGTTTTTCTTAACTGGTTTATAAAAACCACAGAAAACCTAAGCCTGGATTCGGGATTCAAACCACTGAACTCCCAAATGCCAGTCCACTGCGCTGTTTCTTTGGGTACAAGCTGTAAATGCGGTACCAGAGTATTCTGTACTTGCAATATCATGCGATATATAAAGCTCATGAGCACAGAGCAACAGGAACGTATTTTCTTAGTATAGTCATTATCTAAATGTTCTATTTAGAGGACTAAGGGCTTGTTGATAAAATTGTGGAATGCTTTACATTGTAGTGTAAGCAGGGCTGGGCCTCTGCATAGTCGGTCACTCCTGTTTCCATTATAGCATTTGCGCCCTGCTGGCCCTTGGCCACACCATGACTTTACACACCATGTTTGGCTTCAGCGCTGGTTACAAACATTCTGTTTACAGGCTTTATGCCAGCAGGCAATACCAGGAACCATTATCATCATTCACAGGCAGCGCACGCAGCACCTACGGAGGCACTGCTGTCCTGAGGACTACCTCACGTCTGCGGGTCACTTGGTCATAAAAGACCCGAGGATATTCTCTGCCTGCAGTGTACTTAAGCTGTGGTGCAACATCCAGTAGGAAGTTGCAGTCACAACTCAACTCAACTCACGCCAGACACTATGGTTTCCCATCTGTTGGACATTTTACCAAGTCTGTATCACATCGCTTCACTCTACTACACCGCCCAGCAGCTACCAACAATCTTCCTGGGCATTCACTGCTACTGTGTAGTGCTACGGTGATTATTGGCTCAATATGTCTGTGGACTTTAATTTATACTTACCTCTGATCAAGGATCATCATTTCTGTATTACTGCCTTATATGGGACTTAATGTTCCTGTGGTGATGCTGCAATAATGTATATTGTCAGAGTATCTGTGCAATCATCATTCTTCGTCAAATGGCTCAAATGGCTCTGAGCACTATGGGACTCAACTGCTGAGGTCATTAGTCCCCTAGAACTTAGAACTAGTTAAACCTAACTAACCTAAGGACATCACAAACATCAATGCCCGAGGCAGGATTCGAACCTGCGACCGTAGCGGTCTTGCGGTTCCAGACTGCAGCGCCTTTAACCGCACGGCCACTTCGGCCGGCATCATTCTTCGTCGTGCTGTTTACTGTCATCATACTGGGCTGCACCTGAATTTGGATATGCTACGTTATCTCGACTTCAATCTCGGTTATGCTACAGATCTACAGTGCTACACTGGGCCATACAGTGCAGCTGACTTGGTATCGTCTCCGGCTGTGGCTTCCCTGTTATCATATTCTGTGTTGTCTTGTGTTTGGCTCAATAAACAAGGTAACTGTCCAGTAGCCATTTATACTGTGTGTCACAATATACATAATCTATTTACATCTTTCTACTATCAGCACAATTTCTGTACTTCGCCATTGCTGTCAATATGACAGGTTGGAGAGAAACAAAAAACTGTAGTGTGCAGCCTGAAGTGTTCATTGGACGTAAGTTGAAGATTTAAGAAAGGGACTTCTTTGGATTCTAAGCAGTTATTTGTGCATTAAACAGCCAAAATATTGTAACCATCTGCTTAATAGTGTGTTCGTTCATCTTTGTAATGTAATACAGCAGTGATTCTAGTGATATGGATTCAACAAGTCCCCGGTAGGCTTCCAGAGATACGTGGCACCACACGTCTACACCAAAGTCACATAATTCCTGTAAATTACAGACCAGTGGTTTGTAGGCATGAAGCGGCGCCCGATATCATTCACGATGAGTTCCATCGAATTCAGATTATATGACTTTGATGGCCAAGACATTAACCTGAATTCACTTTGATGCTCCTCAAATTTCTGTAGCACGATTCTGACCTTGTGACACAGCCAGTTATCCTGCTATAAGATGTCATTGACATTGGGCAAGACATCTGTGTAGCATGAAGGGCTGCAGGTGGTCCACAATGATGTGTACATGGGCCACAGCTGCCCTGGTGCCTTGGAGTACTACCACAGATCCCATGGCAGCCCAAATGAATATCCCCTAGAGCATAATACTGCCCCGTATCTGCAGCATGGAGCAGGTTTCGAGCAGCCATTCACATGGCTGACAGTGTATCCGGACATGACCATCGACCTGCTGTGACAAGAAACGTGACTGATCGAAAAAGGCGACACGTTTCCACTGATACATGGTAAAATCTCAATGATACGGTGACTCATGTCGATTGAGTGACACGGGAACAACTACAGGTCACCTGCTGTGGAAAATTGTGTTCAACAATGTGAACAGTGTGCTCCAAAACACTTGTGCCTATACCAGCATTGTACTTTATCGTCACATCTGCCACAGATCGCCACCTATTCTGCTTCATAGAGCGGGCAAGCCTCTGGCATCACCTTTCAAGTGTTATGGACCTGCAGAAGATGATGAGGATGAAGTGAAAGATGGATCTTATGGTCGACTAGAACAGAAATTAGAAAGTATACAAAGGCAAAATGTGAAGACAGCTTAGGGGGAAAGTGGGAAAAGAAGATGCCTTTAGACAGACAATACGAAAGGAAAGCCTGCATGGTATGTTGAATAAAAAATGGACAAAGACTTACTGACTCTGCCCAATGCTAATGAAGAGTACATGCCTCCAGAGAAGAAACCTAAGTGACGTGATGTTCAGCAGATGTTACCACCTGCAATAAAATCGACAATGTAGTAATTAACAAGGGATGTGCATCTGACATCTTTAAGGCTGACATTGTTATACGTTAAGAGTAAAATACAGATAATGCATTGCAGTCTTTAGATCTGGATTGATAAGGAAAACGTCATAAGATACAATGTTTCCAAATTAAAAGAGAAGGAGGCATCTGAAACTTGTCAAGCAGAACTGCAAAAGACATTTGAGATAAACAAAACTGAGACTGGAAAGAAATCAAAGGAAACTTGAGTATGATGACAGATGTCCCACAAGAAACTGAAGATGACGTTTTGAACAGAATACATGGTGGAAGGGACAGGATGGTTTGACAAAGATTGTAAAAAGGCAATGACAGAGGGAAATGAGGCAAGAAAGAAAATGAAAACATGGCAACACAATCTAATACAGAAGAATTCACAAATAAAAGGAAAAGGCAGACAGAATCTGTAGAAGAAAGAAATGAAAAGCAGAGAAGAAATGGATTACAGAGCTAGAAGAAAAGTATAATGACCAAGATGTAAGAAGTTCTACAAAATAGTTTACGAAGAAAGACTTTCAACTACATACTGTATTCTGTGCACAAGTAGGAAATTTTGTAGGGGGTGGAGAAAAGATTCTAGACAGATGGGCTGAATATTTCAGTGAACTGCTGATTTTTACTTCAGAGACAGTAATACTGAAAGAAAATTAGAGAGAGTAACCAACCATGAAAAAATATTAGCCATGTTGAAATACCTGTACCCACACTAACAACAGAGGAAGTTAGGTTGGCAATCAAAAGCATCCAGGGAATGATGACATTTCAGCAGAGATGATAAAGGCTATGGAATTTCCACATAAACTAATCAGACTGATACCAGGTGGTTGTATGCAAAAGTGCAAGTACTCACAGAGATTATGTGGGGGTCATAATTAATGTATGACAGCGAAACTTGGTAGACATTCTAATGCTTTAATGCAGAACCGATTTACGCTGGAAAAAATTAGTTCCAATTTTAGTCACCAGGTGCAAATCTGGCACTGTGTATGCAAGAAAGATATAATATAGAAATGTTTCCATATGTAATAGATTAGGGACAGGTGTGGGCAGACAAGGTCAAGCAAGTGAGAAAGGCATAATGTTAACTTCATTATTTACTGCTGCTCATGCAACAAGGTAGGGAGTAAACATTTCCCTGGTAAATGCGCTCTTTTTGATATGCCAAAAGTCACATGGATTCAGATCAGGTGATCTTGCAGGCCACGCATCTGGAAGACCTCTGAAAATAACATGTTAAGACGATCTTTCACTGGGAGAGCGACACGAAAGGTTGCCCCATCTTGCACGAAAACTGTGGCTTCCACACAGTTGGGCTCATTAGAAGCAGAAACTGCATACTGGACTAGGAGGCCTCAATAACATGCAGATGTTACAGTACATCTGACAGGCCCTCTGGTGTATTCTCTTCAGAGAATGGACTGAAAATAAAGGTAACTGTGAATCCATACCACTCAATCACATACAGCAAGTACAATGGTTCTTTGTGTACAACACGTGGTTTAACAATACCCCAAATTCAGCAGTTCTGTGTTTCCAATGCACCCCGTAGTGTAAAATGTGATTTTTCACTCCATCTTGTATGGGTACCAGTGCAAAATAGACTATATAACTCTCTATACTGTTGACCTTGGGATGACAAAAGGCCCTCATCAGCATGAAATGACGAGTGAAAGTAAAAGGACAAACTCACTAAAGAATTTGAAATTAACCAAAGTTTATGGTAGGGGGTGTGGTATCCACACTACTTTTCAACACAGTGTGAGAGGGGTAAGAAGGGTGTCATTCTGTTCAACTTGTGAACCAAAAACTGGCATAAGCCAACAATGCTATATACTGTCTAGATATCTGAAGTACTAGAAGAAGAGTTTGGTGGACTAGAAAAGAGGCAGGAGAATTGGGCTTTTAGGTACATGACACCAAAACACAGTATCTTTCCACTTCCAGAAGAAATGCTGTTGTTAAACAGAAATACATGAAGTTGAATGATGTTAGCAATGACAGATGTGAGAAGTTCCAGTACTTCTGAAATCAAGTGGAGTGGATTAAGATGGTTGAACTATGTAGAGTGAATGTTAGAGGATAGGGCTGTCATGAAGGTCTGCAGATGAAATCCAAATGGCAGAAGGTGCAGACAGACCCAATGGAAATGATGGCTCAAAGACTTGAGAAATATGGGAGTAAGAAGATGGAGGAAATGAGCAGATCATCAAGATTTGGCTTTGATCATCAGAGAGCTCAAGACGCTACATGGGCTGTAGCACCTATGAGCAGTAAGCAAGTAAGCCTCCGATGTCCATGTTCCACAGTGAGACGTGCCTGCCCAATCCATGGTGCCAGGTCCTAACCATCAGCAATTTATTAAAATCGCTTATGTCAGCAGACATCCCAATTTGTTGCCTGTATCGGCAATAGAATGATTTTCCATTCACCTATTGTCACTTCAATACTATCCTTATCGCATCATGTGCTCGCAATACCACCAGGCTGCATTCAATCTCATGGTGCGAAGTAACCATAACATTTTGATTCACCGGAGTAGGTGTAAGAATTCTAAGATCTTTAAAAGGGTAAGTCAAACTGGACTATTAACTCAATACATTATCCTAATAGCTCATTATTGCAGAATAAATATTGTATAAAACCGTAGCTGCATTGTCCCATCAGGTAGTTGCTTCAGTGACTGGCCACATTTGCAGTAAAACGATATATCAGTATCATAGCAGAAATTGCTGGGCCCCTTTTATTTATGATTACTTATACTGTAGCCTCGTATGCAGCTATGTTCATCTTTCAGTAGATGAGACACTATCAACCCTAATTAGTTGAAGTATTTAACTGTTTGTCCACCTGTAACTCATTCATTGGCATTTTTGTGTCCTTTGAACTAAGCACAAAACCCGACACTCATCTCTCTTCTTAGAAAGACAGAGTTTATCCACGTACTCTGCTCTGTGCCATCCTATTGCCACTAATACACTCAATACAGGGTGATTCCTTTTCTCTCAACCCACCTTGTGAAATTAATAAAGAATTTACCTTTCAGCGGCATTTATATCGAAGTTTCATATTTTAATTACATCACTGATCTAATTCTTATACATAATTCACTTGCAATGTAGACCAAGTATTTGTGATTCCCTTTACAATCATGTACCGAGCAGGGTGGCTACACCAGTCTTAATGTACTGCACAGGCATTCAGAAGGAGTAGACTTTATTTCCTATCTAGCAATCCTGACAGGTTTTCCAAAGGTTCCCCAAGTTGCTAATGTGAACACTGGGATGGTTCCTTTGATTAGGCCATTGCCAGCTTCCTGCTGTGTCCTCACCTGATCGTATCCTTCTTTATTAATGTTCTATATTTGTATAAATATATGTGATCCATAATGTGTTGGACATGCTCGGTACTGTTGAAGTGAACAGACTATGGGAGAATAAATAAATAAAACACAGTTAGGTAGCATTGAAAAGTTACTTAATCATTACTTCAAGATGGTTACCAAAGTTCACGAAAAATTCTGCAATACACAAATTCATTCTACTACAGGTTCTGTAAGACACTTGCAAGGTCAACATTCTGAAATGATGACAATGTTATAATCAGTGACGACCTGCTCACTTGTACTAAAATATTGAGGAAATCATTACCATTATGTCTACTTTGTCAATCAAGCAATAGGTACCACACTAGCACTAAGCAGTTTGCAACACTGACGGTTCATAGTGGTTATCACCTAACTTTGAGGTAGGCCTACATTTGAATGACATCATTTCTGCAATGGCTCACGCAAATTGTGTGACAACAGAATCAAAGTCCCACTGTTTTAAAACTGAAAACATTCTTGAAATCATGGTTTGAAAATTGTCACTGCCCAACAATCTGCAACAGTTGTTACCCCTCGTCTGACATTACCATCATGAAACCTATTTATTAATGCAAGAGTAAATTATTGTTTGTGTGAAATTTTAATGTTTAAAAAAATATCTCTCATCAATCCCTCTTGGTGATTTTGATTGTCATTGGATGTAGCTGTTGTGGCTGACTGACTTGGGAGCAATAGATAACAGACATATCACACTTCAGTTGGATTAGTCCAGGTGTGGTCCATCACAATGAAAGAACATGAACAATCTCAGTTTGAAAGAAGCCTTGATACATGAATTCAATACGATCCAATTTGTCCTGATAGCTACCAGTCACACTACAGTGCATAGTGATGATAAAGTATCTTAACAGCAGCATATGATAATAAGAAAACATACTGAGTATTGAAAAATTAGTGGCAAATTTTATGCTCCTTCATTGAGTGGGTTTTCAATCTTCCCAGAAAACACAACACTTGTTTATTACTCGATTACGTGAGCAACATGGGCTGTCTAGATTACTCCTGGAATTTTTCCCCATGAAATAATACACAATTATGTACCCTCGATTCAATTTTGGATGAAACTTTTTACCAAGGACACTGCCTGTAAATGTTTACTCCAAACAACGATCATCTAAAAAAACTAAAAATAAGTAAAATCTATTACCATAGGGGTACAAACACCATAACATATTGCTTATACTTTACAGAAATAATAATATGGTTCCTTCAATAGCAACCCAATTTCCACATTAAAAATACTGTCTCAGTCACTTTTCATTTAACCCATCAGTTGTTGTAACTCACTCATTCTGGAAGACCGTTACCACCAGATTCTCTCTTATAGACAGTAACGATGGATGTCTGCTGACATATGTTATAACAGTTAATGTAGAAAAGTAAAGTGCACTGCAGATAATCTTGAGTGACCAAATTCTGCCAATATATCATTACATTAAATTGTGCCCGAGTGCAGCAATTGCATATTATATAAAAGGGTTACAAACACCACCTGCAAGAATGTAAAGAAATTGGTCATAAATATTTATGTTTAGAACAAAAATGCCACTGGACCATGGTTACTCAAATAAGTTTGCAAATTACATTTATTCATAAGAATAGGCTATAATAATTTGCCTGTTATCAATTGCAAAATTCTCATCCAGTCATTTGCTAGGATGTTTAAATTGTGGTTGCTACGAGACAAATAGAACTGGCAGGCAAATGTATATGAGAGAGACACCTGTAATGCATTTTGTTTGGGCAGTGATTGTTCTGTTGTCGGTGAAGCTGATTGTGCACTGTGGGCTGTTAGTGGAGTCTCGTAGCGGAATGAAGGGAATGGGTGTGCATACTGCAGATGGCTGGCCTTATCTCTGGTGGCGCATATCCGGTCAGCAGTGTGTGTCTTTGGCTGCTATTGGCACTCTATGTCCATCTCAGATGCCCACTAGGAAGTGTTGCTGTTGCCGCCTCGACCACAAATGTCTCCAAGGTGATCTCTCTGAATTCTCCTGAGGTATATCCCTTGGTGTGGCACAAATTGCTGACACTTATTCTTCTTCTGGACAATCATATTATTGGTCACTATCATTGTTAAACATTTTTGTACTCTCCACAATTCCCAGATTCCCCATGATAAGAAGGAAGGACCACATGCAGACCTTACTGTGGGTACAATTTCCTCACTGGGCAAGCTCCATGTTGCCCAGTTACGAATAGATATCCTATGTCCCGTACATTTATCACCATCAACTCCCCCTCCTCCTCTGCTAAAACCACCTTCCGCTTCAGTGTGACCATTCCCATACTTCATCTCAGCAAGAGAGCACATGGAGACAGTAAAAAGGCTTGTTATAGCAAGCATTATTTTCCTTAGCAAACTGGGTACCACACATATCACATAAGCATCTCACATCCTGTAGAGGCATCCAACTGCCCCCTTTGGTCTGATGTCGCGTCCCTTCTGCTCAACAGCACTGAAAAATGTTGTGGCCTACAGTAGGGCATATATCCAGGAGGGATGGGGGTCTCTCTAAGGTCCATCGGCTGCCTGCCACAGAGGATCAGGTGTGTGGGTGGCTAGGTTGCTATAATTAGGTGCAATACAATCATTTTATAAATGCATGATTTCTATCAAAATAATTATGAGTAACCGAATTTATTTTTCAAACATGTCCAAGAAAATGCACGCTCCGTACTTAATAGCATTGATATCAATGATATACTAATGTGTAACCCTCTTTTCACATTGCCAATAAAATCATCCTGTATCCACTGAGTGATGTTGTGCAGTGATTAGCACACTGGACTCGCATTCGGGAGAAAGACGGTTCAAACCTGTGACCAGTCATCTTGATTTAGGTTTTCTGAGATTTCCCTATATCACTTCAGGCAAATGCCAGGATGGTTCCTTCAAAAGGGCACAGCCGACTTCCCTCACTATCCTTCCCTAATCCGATGGGATCGATGGCCTCACTGCTCGGTCCTCTCCCGAGAACCGACCAATCAACGAACCAATTATCCTGTATCCTTTAAGAATATTCTCACATCTAAGCAAAAGGAAGTTAGGGCAAACATGAAAAACAACAGATTATTATTTAATAATCAATCTAATGATAAAGTGGTGGCTATCTTTCTACAGTTTTCAATTAAACAGTGGTAATTATGGAGAATAATAATCATTTATTATAGTCTTGTCACAAAAAAGCATTAGGAGCATTGTACAGTAAAACATTATTTTAGCAATATATTGAGTAAATCAGCTACTGTTAAGACTTTTAACTATGAATATGCCCAGTTTCAAGACATTAAATATCGATATCCTTTGATATGTGCCTCATTACGTCTGATGTCTAAAAATCAGGCAAAATTATACAGTTCAGTGAAGCACTACTTTTTTGTTTTTGTATGTTCCAACCACAGATGATTGTCTCTAAACAGATTGTGTGGGTAAATAAACAAAAAAGTCATAACGGTAAATATAAAACGATTTATTCAATAGCTTTCTGAATTACTGCAACTACCGACCTTCATAGCATCATCAAGCTGAACAAAACCTTGGAAGATTACATTTTATTTATTTTTGTTTATCCAAAGTTCATATCACAATGATATATGAATTTTCATGGCAA
This sequence comes from Schistocerca nitens, assembly GCF_023898315.1. Lineage (NCBI taxonomy): Eukaryota > Metazoa > Arthropoda > Insecta > Orthoptera > Acrididae > Schistocerca > Schistocerca nitens. The sequence continues at coordinate 553,926,927 of NC_064615.1, read as the reverse complement.
TAAAATGGAATGCTATAGCTCAAAATATGTACACAGAATACATAAATATCCCCTATGAGGGTAGAACTGGTGGACAGCTGTGAAAGGATCATTTATTTACTGTGTGCCTAGCATATAAGTATGATCTGTGTGTTTATTACCAAAACAGACATGCTTGCTACATATGCCGAATAAAAAGTGGTGAAAAGAGAATACACTTATTGTATAGGTATTGAACCGATGTTAGTGAAAAAATGCTCCTGATGTAAAACTTAAGCACCCCACATAAAATTAATTTGCTTAAAAAACATATATACTGTTTACCTTCCTACTCAATAGCATTTTTTCTTTCCCTCAAGCAGACAAACATTTGCTTTGGATGTCTTCCATTAATTTAACTGCTATTAGCTTCGTGGTGTGTTTACTCTAAAACTTAAGATTAACTGTATTAATTTTTTTCTTGCTTAAATTCCTATTACATATAACGTATTATAATCTTTATCACTGAATGTAGTTTCCATCTTCAAGACCTTCTTACGGAACTGTAGGATAGTCCAGTAGATTCACATCAATTTCTTATTTTAGTATTAAAAACGATAAAATTGTAAGTTACTGAAAGAAAACTTACCAACTTCTGCTATACTGGCAGCAACAACTGACACGATGTACGTGCACCAAAAGGTATCGGCATACGACGTTTTCGGGGGGACGGGGGGAGGCACCATTCTGCGGCGATCATGTATTCAGCTGAGTTATTCAGAAAGCGTCACACCGTTGAACATGCGTGTTTACTACTAGACGCCAAGTTTGTTTTTGTGTTCACGATCAGCTGATCAACGCCCGGTGTAACCCATCACTTGTAATAAAAATTATAAACCACATATTTAGATGTATTTGAGAAAAGTATTTTAAAGGAATAACGACAACGTGTTTGTAACTCTCGCTCACCATTTCCTGTCGAAGACGTACTAATTTGTACCTCACAGCTACGGAGCAGAAGTACAGTACTTGACACTCGTTTGTTCTATTCCAAAGTCCTTACAGCCGTACTACAGAAATGAAAGGCAACACAGCCCCGACCAAAGTATCAGTGTGACAATTGAAACATCTTTGAACTTTATTTCTGACAGTTATCAAAATACATATTAGTTTTAATCGCTAAACAGTTATAATACTGGCCTTATTTACATAACAAACTTTCGATTGCGATTATACCACGTCCATCAACAGAAGTCTGTTGACGGGCGCAAAGTATTCCCTTTCGATAGTTCAGGAATGGTAATGGATGCCAGTGGGGGAATAAGTGATGGCTGAAGTATTGTTTTTCAATTAGCTGTATGAAAATATCTTGGGTACCCAGTGTTATGGGAATTCAGAAACTGTAAATGTCATTACTTTCAGTTTCTGCAGTGTCAAATACTATCATTGTGCCAGGTTTGTAGTTAATGATTAAAGCACGCTTTCAAGCGTTGGAAGGTTTGGTTCCATGAAGTCGTAGGTACAGTTGTACAGTGAACGCACAGGTGGTATTTTAGTATAATTAGGCTGACGTGATTTGAGAATTCTTTTGCAATGGAAGCATTAGCAAAACATGATTTCAATGCCACTGCAGACGACGAACTGAGCTTTCGAAAAGGACAAGTCTTGAAGGTTCGTATATAATTATTTTTTTAAAAGGCTGAATAGTATTTTAGGATGTGTATGTTAGAATTTGTTTTTATTGAAGGTACGTCGACAATTCAAAGGTGTTAGACCGACGCTGCATTGAAAGTTAAGCCAATTCCTTAAAATGAGGAATTTACTGTTTCCTGCAAATACTGTTAGCCCCTTTTATGTAATTCCTACGCTGGCCGCGGTGGTCTCGCGGTTCTAGGCGCTCAGTCCGGAACCGCGCGACTGCTCAGGTTGCAGGTTCGAATCCTGCCTCGGGCATGGATGTGTGTGATGTCCTTAGGTTAGTTAGGTTTAAGTAGTTCTAGGGGACTGATGACCTAAGATGTTAAGTCCCATAGTGCTCAGAGCGATTTGAACCATTTGTAATTTCTACCCCTCTGTCGGGTACTTACTTGACAAGTTATGGACAATGTTATAACAGGTACAGAGAGACTGACCCATCAAGGAGGACGTCAACAAAAACTTGTTTTAACGATTTAAACTAGGTCCTCTGTCACTAGATTTATTACATATTTGATTTCTTTCATTGTCTCTTACATTTACATGTTACGAATGTTATCAGGGACCTGAATGTCAACATGAAAGTTTACACATAGTATCATGCTCTAGGTAGTAGTTTTCTTAAAATGGTTATTAACGATTCTGTCAACACTTTCATTATTTATATCAGGTGACAAGTTACAAACCTCACAGGTTGATTTTCAAGCCTAGCCTACTGAAGCAGCAACGACAGTACCTGATCTTAATAATAAACATCAAAGCGGCAACACATATTTTGTAAATGTTTTCAGAATGAATGCCACAATCCACATGTCTCTCTTACCAACTCAAAATCAGACAAAAATCAGTTTGATTTTGACTCGGCAAGATTCATGTATGGATTGTGGCATTCATTCTGCAAACATTTATAAAGCATGTGTTGCCACTTTGATGTTCATTAGTAAAATCAGGCACTGCCAGTGCAGCCTCAGTAGACCATGCTTGAAAATGAATCTATAAGTTTTTAAACTAGTCACCTAATATAAACCCTGCAAGTTTTCACAGAATTGTTAATAAATGCTTTGAGAAATTTAATAAAGTTACTCATTCCCTGTCAACAAAATGCTGAAAAAAGGTAGCCTAGTAGTTTTATTAGCCTATTTTAGTCATACCATATATTAAGTTGTATTGAAGTTCTCACATGTGTTTATTAAATATTTTGTTTTATTGCTCCATTTTCACAGATCCTAAATATGGAAGATGACATGAACTGGTACCGAGCCGAACTAGATGGCAGGGAAGGATTAATACCAAGTAATTACATAGAAATGAAAACTCATGAGTAAGTCGGATCAGTTAAGATGACATGGCCGCTATTTTGGTTTTACTCTTCATAATACTTACTGAACTGCCTCTTTTTCTCCTTGCTTTTATTGTGGTGCATGCTCATATATATTTGTGCTGTGTTGTGAAGGACTTCATTCTGTACATTTCACTAACTCTTTTCCTTACATATTGTATACAGATTCGGCATGTAGTGAATACTGATGCGATGGTGTGAAGTACACAGTTACTTGGATTTATTAGCACTATTTCATTTAATTGCAGGCTTTCTAAATTGATATTAAGTTTCATGGTGCAGTGTAACTGCAATTTGTCAATCTTGTTTAACTGTATTTCAGTGTCTATCAAATCTGTAAATGTTAAGAGAGCTAGTACTTTTCTTGTCTGCTATGTTATATGCCTACACAGTTGTCTTAAAAATGTCTGGTTGTTTTTTGTTTGTTTGTTTGTTTGTTTTTTCCCTGATTAATCGTTGAGCAGCTACAACATTCATAACTTTACCACATCAAATGAGTTTGCTGTTTGGAGGATGACTTTTTTGTGTGTTTGGAAGTTTAATTGCAGTGCTTGTTGTGAAGTAGGAAATGAACTGTTTCACAGAAAAGTATTTACATGAATTCAGTGGCTTGTGCTATTATGTATCTGATTTCAAAACAAGAGTATGTATGTTGGTGCATCAAGCTGGCACATTGACTCAGTAACAGACTTGGTCTGGAGGACTAAGGCTTAAATGAAGATCTGGCCACCCCCTTCTCAGTTATTCTGAGATTTGGCAAATTGCAGCAAATTACTGTCAGTGTCTGTATTCTTGGGACATAACAGTGTGGTTAGCATGATTGAGTTATCACACCTGGGTTACAAGTAATAGCTATTTGTTTGTTCAGCATATTTTACTGCCACACAATAATAAAGTGTTGTAATGAACTGTGCATTTGTCCTTTCTCCATACTTTTTAAATGAAAGTGACGCTATTTGATATACTCACTATAAATATGATCAGCGAAGCCAGTTCAACAGTGTTGTTTAGAAGTCTCCCATCTTATATTTAGAACCAGAGGAACAGTAACTCTTTACATTGAATGAGAGACATCTGTTCAAAGATAGGGCTGTATTTCGGCAGTGCGTGATGAATGTGTAGACATTTAGTGGATATAGGTTTAGACATCAGTTTGTGAATAAAGTCATTTGGGTATTTGTTGTTTATTTTGTAGTAGACTCTGCGTTCGATAGAAGGATATAAGTCATATTTTCACAGTTCTACAGGAAACAAAAAACAAACTTCAAATGACACCAAACTACATTTTTGTGGCAGGTTTGACATTTTTCCTGTCTATGGTGTAGTTTTATAAATCCGTCTGTTTAGTATGTCTTCAATCTCCTTGAATGTATATTAGTGGAAGTGCTTCACTTGTGACTTAAATCTTTTGGACCAATTGTATTATAACTTATATCCATTTTTAAGAGAACGGGAAGGTGTAATTCTACACTTTGAAGAGTTTCACAGGAAGGGGTAGACAAGGTTTTCACTACTGCTGATCTTTAAAGAAGCGTACATCACTTACACAGATGTTCTGTTGTGTTGTATGGAAGAAAAAAATATCATTTTTATGGTGTATAATACTAAGAGAAGTCTGATAACATTATAAGGAGCAACTAGAGAACCACAAGTTAAATGTGCTTTTAGATCTGCTTTAAGTTTTCATTTAGGGTAAGTTCATAACATTGTTCTCAATAGGTTATTTGAACTTTGATTCTGGTACACTCTCACCCTAACACACTTCTCCAGAATTGTATGATGGGTTGTCTGGGAAAGCATTACTAGTATCATCTGTTGACAACATGTTATGGTAGTATGAATTGAATTCATCAAGCACTAGAAGCAGCAATTCAATAGGATCTTGTTTCTTCTCTCTGGTGATAGAGCCAGGGTTGTGCATAACAACCAAATTCTCTTCACAGAATACCCATCCTCTTAAAGGCCTGTGACACTTTCAGTGTTCCCCATATTTTCTTTTATAACTGTTATACAGTTCACATTCTTCATAATAAAATTTTCCCCATGGTCATCATGTATATACATTTATAATGAGCATTTAAGATATCTTACCTCACTAGTTGCAGGTGGTCCTGAGGTTGGGAAATAGGGAGTTTCAAACTTTCCTTTGAGTTTTCAATTAAAGAATGATCAATGTTGCATTCCATATGCATGTAGCCTTCCACTAAAAATTTGTGGCCAATAACGTCTAATGATGGGTGATGTTTAATATCTGATTATAGTACTGTAGTTGCGTGCCATTTTCATGCTCTCATCACCACATGTCAGATGGCATAGTGCACTGCGTATTGTCTGAAAGTAAACCATGATGTCATCAAGTCAGTTTCTTAGCCAGCCTTATTTTCACTTCACATGGGACATGGTTCTTGTACTTTCTTGACATTGTGCACTGTCAGATTGGAAGTCCTCAGAAGTTGGTTGTAGGACACAACACTTTCAAGCAGAGGGTAGGCAGACACTGCTGCATGTGACAAGTGGCCACTACTGTACTATTAACAGTTAAAATACTTTCTTTTATCTCGTATGCCACATCATATAAATTGCGGTGAACAGTCATTTCATTCTGAAGCTCCAAAATATCTGTTGTATTGAAGAAAGAGAAATCCACATAACGAAGTTTACCACAAGTATGACAAGTATTCTTCATTGGTTTCTTTATACAACTTTTCATCTGCTGAAACAGTAACTTCTGGTACACATTTAAACTTTCAGGCGGTTATTATTAAATACACGTGGAGGTGTAATCTTCATACATTTCTTTGTTAGTGTTTAGTAAGGTGTGGGGTACCTTTCGTTAAAGTTTCTCTTGCATAATGACTTGAATGATGGTAGCGTAAGCTTGCGTTGCCTAACTTGTTTGATTTGCATTTAGTAACAACAGTGGCTATAAACATGTAACTAATATCCAGAGTCCTAACCAAATATACTTTAGAAATGGGAAGCATTTGACCTTTGGCCTGCTGGTGATGCCAGTGGGTTAAGAATCTCCTTCTCTGCTTATTACTATCTTCAATTCTCTTTCTGTCTGCTTTCATAAAGTTTTGATGAGTGAACAACATACAATATATTTGAATAATCAACCATATCCCAAAATTTTGAAAAATTCTGTCCCTTTTATTTTCTGTAAAACATTCTTTACATTTATATCGACATTAGTAATAAAATTATCCTCTGACCACATATTGCATTGTTTCTGTGCTTCTTCGCTTTTGGACCTTCTGTTTCAGTATCACCTTCTTTAGATTTATCAGACGTGCACCCTTGCTCATACAGAAAAAGTCAATTAACTGGACTAATTATTGCCACAAGTCAATCAGATAATTGAAAATCTGGATAACTGAATGTCTGAAGAAAAGTGATTTTTGTATTATTAATTCTAGAAAGTTAATGTATGACACGTGAATAGTTATCTTTTAGCTACATTTTCATATGGTTATCTTTCCAAGGTTAATACATAATGCTAGATGTTTACTCTAAACAATAAAGACTATTTAAACTTATTAAAATCAACAGAAATCAATGTTTATTAAGAGTTAAGAGAGACATTTTTATGTCTATATGTATATGTTCTTAAAATTAACTAACACACTGAAACGTTAATTGTGAAATACCTGACAAAGGTCTCGCAAATAGTCATTTGACATAAACAGTGTTTTATTTTAATTGTAGTAAACTCGGGGTATTACACTTTGTCTGTTTCTTGAACCATTTGAAAGCTTTTTCCAGGGTTTGAAATGCTTCCGCGTGAGATGGTCCTGCTTCATTATCTGCATCTATTTGTATGTATTCTTCTGTTTCATATTCTTGCAAATCCTGCTGTTCATTTGCCTGCATTAGGGCTTCAACAAGTTTGTCATCAGACACGATCCGAAAACCTTGATAATTACTGCCACAAGTGAGACTGTATTTCCTATTAGCAGCATCACATTCCTGGAATATTTGTGTTTGTCATTAGCTCACTTACATTCTCCAAAACAGAGTCATCCATATCGGTTAATGAACTTCATATTCCTGTTTTAGTATTCTATTTATAGTTGTGTTCAGAGTCTTCCTTTCACTCAAATCCTACAAATCTATAAATGTGTAACAAAACTCCTGTAAAAGGATGTCACATTAGGTGCCAAAAGTTTTACTGTAAACATTCCATTCTCTCTCTCTCTCTCTCTCTCTCAAAGCTAAACCAAAGGATGGTTTGGTGAATTATCCAGGAAAAGTAGAGCTTTTCCATGTTTACCAGTTGCATGTTTAAATTTTTTTGACTTCAGGAAAAAATATGTTCTCATGTCAGTCAGTGAATATTCCAGTGTTCATCCATATGCTTTTTTAAAATTATTTTTATAAACTAAAGGAACTCTGATATTTTTTGAAGCATCTGGTAGCATTTGCACAAACTAATATTGTTACTCAGTAATTAAAACTTCCGGGCTAAGAGGCCGTGGTCCAATAGTAGAAATACTTCTCCCTGACGTTTCGTTGCCAGCTGCGGGCAACGAAACGTGAGCGAGAAGTATTTCTACTGTTGGACCACGGCCTCTTAGCCCGGAAGTTTTAATTACTGAAGACGCCGGCCGTGAAAGCCTACACGCTATGATTAATATTGTTACTATATACTGGAGCTGGAAGCTAAAGATTTTGACAGTAATGATTTCCCATTTAATCCAGTTTCATCAGCATTGTAAACAAAGTGCAAGTTATGGTCATTTTCATCCATCTCTGTTTTAAAACCATCTTTAAAAGAATTTTTTGCATCTATTTCAGCTGATTTTTTTCCACCTTATATTTCCAATTCATGAATTCCCTGATGAGATTTAAATCTGTATGACAATCCATTACGTCCCACAAATGATTCGTTGCTACCTGATTTTTCTTAAAAAGAAAAAAAATGTGTATTGCCTTTTCACATAGCAAGGAACCAGATATCAGTTGCCCAGTTGATTGCTTTTGTAAAAATCAACAATACAAAGATTGTTACAAAAGTCCATTTTTTTCCCTCCATCATGTTTACTTCTGTCTTCTTTATCAAGTTTGCAGATGTACTTCAAAATTGAATTGGTTTTCTTCTTAATATTGCTTGTCGTAGAAGAGCCTACAAAATATTTACCAGCTAAATCATGAGCAGTTTATCCTTTTTGTAATGAATCAATGTTTACTTTATCTCTAAGCAATGACACAGCCCTCCCACACTTTGACATTTTCAAGCAAAGTCGCAACACGACACAGCAGCATAATGATTGGCAACCTAACTCAAACAATAATGAAATGTGTTGGGCAGAGACCGAGTGCCAGCGTGACGTGTCCGTGTACACATGGACTAGACTGCAAAGATATTTGCTCACATTTGGCTATCCAAATAATTGAGATCTTGATGATGGCCATATATGCTTTTGCTGACATTAAGTTATCACTATTCCCTGTAAGAGACTGGTGTTACCTCAGTTTTACCTATTTTTGGACTTAGGCCATTTTACCTGAAGAAGAGTTTGTTGAATGTCACTCTTTAACATTATTCCAGTAACAGTGTACTTTTTGCTTACAAAAAATGAGTTAGACGTTTTTTAAATTGTGCTTATAATTTAGAGTATGTTGAACTCAGGTTTTCTCCAAAATCCTTGGGGACAACTTTTTGTGGTAAAAGAAAGAAGTGGTGCTTTCTTAGGTTTTCTACTATTGCTCGAAAATTATGTATCATACTGAAAATTTTATTCTTACCTGAATGAAAGTGCATTAAATATTGTGTCGAATGACCTACTTAAATATCTAAATCAGTGCAGGCAGCTGTTTTGCCATAATCAGTTGTAAGAGTTCATTCGTTTTTACCAACCTGGCTAAAAAGTAGGCTCAAATGCCTGTAACTCAAAAACAGCTACTCCAAATGAAGTATGTCAGGTTATTAAAGTTGTACAGCATGAAATTTCATTTTAGGTACTGTTAAGCATTCGTACACTTGAAGGCCAACATAATTCAATTTTGTTGTTTCTCTTTTAAGTCAAAGTTATTCAATGAAATTAAATTTCCAGTGGGAAGACTGCTCCCTATGAGCGCATGTGTGTTCTCTATGCATATTGTTCTAATTTTCTTTGTTCATGTGTATTTTTGTTCATTTTTATCCAAGTCTTAATTGCTAAGAGTGGGTTGTTAAAATGAAAGCCAAGTAGATAGTAATGGCCAATACATATTGAGGTTTGGGTAGTATAAAAATTGTACAAATGAACAAATAAGAGGGCATGACAACATTAAAAAAAATTTTAATATCAGAGATTAACATTTTATTAAATTTCATTTCCATCAAGGTCATTTGGGAGGCTGCAGCAGGTGTCAATCCAACATCCAATCTTTGGGATCCGTTGCGGCACCTTCACCAACTTCCTTGTCCTGGAACAAATGTTCTCTCCTTTCCTCATCCTTGACAAGCCCAATTTCTGGGGTGTTCCCTCAAGATAAGCCACAACAGTGTTCAAACATCGAGGAGCAGTTCACTCCAGATCTGTGACATCCACGTACTGTTGTGAATCCCGTTTTGCATGTCCAGGAAATGTCTTCAGTAACATGTGTGGGCCACATCTTTCATCATAATCATGTGAAACAAGCCTGATAAGTTCCCCCCCCCCCCCTCCAGCCCCGGTGGCATGGATCTGTTCTCTTCCACAGCCAAGATTGTACCTGATGGTTGGATCACAGTCAGTGCCACCTCGCTGAATCCAATGTTGGCAGTAGCCTTTCATGTCTGAAAGATTTTCTCAGGGCAGACTTTAAAAAAAAATGTTGTACCTGCGTTTGTCCAAAGTCATGCAGCTGGAACTCCCAGACAGTGCTAACATCAGCTGTTCTTCTGCCTGTGCTATTAAGTCTTGACAGATTGGAGGTATAATAAATCCAGCAGCTTGCACTTTGAGGTGTGGCTGTTGCTCCATAAGGTTTACTATTTTCCATTTTCCTTGGCCAGGAAAAGAGGATGGTGTATCACATCCTGGGAAGGCATGGCTGAAAAGTGCAAATGCAGGGTCGAAATTGACAGAATTACAGGAGTATCACACTCCTGCTGATTACCCTCTCCCCGGTTTATGTTAGTACAAGTTGTTGTTGTTTCCTTGACCAATTAGTAGAATAAACACACCAATGTCCTCGCTTAAGATTGCCGCACTGTCAAATTCAGCAGCTTGCTAAATAGCTGTTTCCGCAATTAATGAAACGACATCTTCTTCTGCCTGTAGCACTTGAATACCCCCCCAACCTCCAATTTCCTCATGAGTATAAAAATCAAATGCTTCATGTTGCTCCATTTGTGAGAAACTTTTCATGTGCAGCTGCAGTATTCATATCTTCATTAAAAATTATATCTGTTGAAGAGACTGGTGTTTTAAATCTATGAGATCATTCAGAAGATCTTGTTCCCCTTTGCAAAGATTCACTTGGGTAGACAAAAATTCAGAAGTTGAACATCTTCTGTCTGGATCAGTATTCTTCTCAAACTCCATAGCTGTGAGGGAGGGAGACTGCGCCGCGCGGGATTATCCGAGTGGTCTAAGGCGCTGCAGTCATTTACTGTGCGGCTGATCCCGGCGGAGGTTCGAGTCCTCCCTCGGGCATGGGTGTGTGGGTGTGTGTGTGTGTGTGTGTGTGTGTGTGTGTTCGTACTTAGGATAATTTAGGTTAAGTAGTGTGTAAGCTTAGGGACTGATGACCTTAGCAGTTAAGTCCCATAAGATTTCACACACATTTGAACATTTTTGAGCGAGACTGCATGATTCCGCCCTTGGAATGGGAAGTATTCAACCTTGCAATCATGCAGGAGTTAAATTCATAGATATCAGAGATGAGCTGGATTTATCCTTCACTGGTATGTTAGGTTGCTCAGGTTGTGCAAATGAGGACGACTCTAATAGGGAAGCCTTACCCAATCAACAGTGAATATAGAAATGGCCGTGGCCTTACTGCAGAAATGAATATGACAAAGCAACTCACTTTTTTCCACTTATCTAAGAGTTCATAGTTTGTTTTTCAAAATGAACAAGCCGTAGAAATCGAGCAATGATTCAGGGATCACTGATTGGACACCTGACAAGAAATCATCAGGTGGGGTTTGGGGGGGGGGGGGGATATTGCACTGATAATGTGTCTATGCAGCAGCATGTACAATTCTCAAACACTCTTCATATAGATCTGATAGCATACTGTGATTGAAACTATAGACTGAATCACACTACTGTGCTCCTTTTATCTCTGTCAACAATCATTATTTCTTCACCATAATTCCGGAAGAGTCGAGTTTTTATGGTCCTTACATCTACTTCCCAGCTATTCGTGATATGGTTCTTTAACACCTGCAAAGTAAACTGGCGCCCTTGTGATTGTTCGATGTAGGAAGAAATTATTTCCATTTCTTCATCTATCTGTGTGGGTCCAGGGCTTCCTCATTTTCCTCCATCCATTGTTGGCCAGTAAAAATCCCTCTGACAAAACCTATGATACTGAGCATTTTTAGCACAAAGGTCCTCATCACAGATACATTACACACTTTGTGAGCCCAGTTATCGCATTGTCTTTCAGCAACCTCAATAACAGTATCTGTTAATTCAAGTTTCATCACTTTACAAACAATATTTTGCTTTGCGTAGGGAAGTCTGCTAAGTTTCTCCCAATTAGCACTGGTGTTTGCCACAGTAAAAGCAGTGTTTATTAAAATCAAATACCTTCTTGTATGATTGAAGATTCGATGTTGACGGTGCAGGGCCATACTGTACTTCTTCCAACAAGCAGTGTGCACTTCAGCTTCAGTCAGACCAATTAATAACTTTTGACATGATTCGATTTTTCCTGTCTTACTGGATTGTAGTAGCATTTTCAGTCCTTTCTGTTTCACTTTAACCACATCAATCTGCTAAATGGAATTACTATGACTTTCAACTTCCCCCATGAACCATGGACTTTGCCGTTGGTGGGGAGGCTTGCGTGCCTCAGCGATACAGATGGCCATACCGTAGGTGCAACCACAACGGAGGGGTATCTGTTGAGAGGCCAGACAAACATGTGGTTCCTGAAGAGGGGCAGCAGCCTTTTCAGTAGTTGCAGGGGCAACAGTCTGGATGATTGACTGATCTGGCCTTGTAACATTAACCAAAACGGCCTTGCTGTGCTGGTACTGCGAACGGCTGAAAGCAAGGGGAAACTACAGCCATAATATTTCCCGAGGACATGCAGCTTTACTGTATGATTAAATGATGATGGCGTCCTCTTGGGTAAAATATTCCGGAGGTAAAATAGTCCCCCATTCGGATCTCCGGGCGGGGACTACTCAAGAGGACGTCGTTATCAGGAGAAAGAAAACTGGCATTCTACGGATCGGAGCGTGGAATGTCAGATCCCTTAATCGGGCAGGTAGGTTAGAAAATTTAAAAAGGGAAATGGATAGGTTAAAGTTAGATATAGTGGGAATTAGTGAAGTTCGGTGGCAGGAGGAAAAAGACTTTTGGTCAGGTGATTACAGGGTTATAAATACAAAATCAAATAGGTGTAATGCAGGAGTAGGTTTAATAATGAATAAAAAAATAGGAGTGCGGGTTAGCTACTACAAACAGCATAGTGAACGCATTATTGTGGCCAAGATAGACACAAAGCCCATGCCTACTACAGTAGTACAAGTTTATATGCCAACTAGCTCTGCAGATGATGAAGAAATTGATGAAATGTATGACAAGATAAAAGAAATTATTCAGGTAGTGAAGGGAGACGAAAATTTAATAGTCATGGGTGACTGGAATTCGTCAGTAGGAAAAGGGAGAGAAGGAAACCTAGTAGGTGAATATGGATTGGGGGGAAGAAATGAAAGAGGAAGCCGCCTTGTAGAATTTTGCACAGAGCATAACTTAATCATAGCTAACACTTGGTTCAAGAATCATAAAAGAAGGTTGTATACCTGGAAGAATCCTGGAGATACTAAAAGGTATCAGATAGATTATATAATGGTAAGACAGAGATTTAGGAACCAGGTTTTAAATTGTAAGACATTTCCAGGGGCAGATGCAGACTCTGATCACAATCTATTGGTTATGAACTGCAGATTGAAACTGAAGAAACTGCAAAAAGGTGGGAATTTAAGGAGATGGGACCTGGATAAACTGAAAGAACCAGAGGTTGTAGAGAGTTTCAGGGAGAGCATAAGGGAACAATTGACAGGAATGGGGGAAAGAAATACAGTAGAAGAAGAATGGGTAGCTCTGAGGGATGAAGTAGTGAAGGCAGCAGAGGATCAAGTAGGTAAAAAGACCAGGGCTAATAGAAATCCTTGGGTAACAGAAGAAATATTGAATTTAATTGATGAAAGGAGAAAATATAAAAATGCAGTAAATGAAGCAGGCAAAAGGGAATACAAACGTCTCAAAAATGAGATCGACAGAAAGTGCAAAATGGCTAAGCAGGGATGGCTAGAGGACAAATGTAAGGATGTAGAGGCTTGTCTCACTAGGGGTAAGATAGATACTGCCTACAGGAAAATTAAACAGACCTTTGGAGAGAAGAGAACCACTTGTATGAATATCAAGAGCCCAGATGGCAACCCAGTTCTAAGCAAAGAAGGGAAGGCAGAAAGGTGGAAGGAGTATATAGAGGGTTTATACAAGGGCGATGTACTTGAGGACAGTATTATGGAAATGGAAGAGGATGTAGATGAAGATGAAATGGGAGATAAGATACTGCGTGAAGAGTTTGACAGAGCACTGAAAGACCTGAGTCGAAACAAGGCCCCGGGAGTAGACAACATTCCATTAGAACTACTGATGGCCTTGGGAGAGCCAGTCATGACAAAACTCTACCATCTGGTGAGCAAGATGTCTGAGACAGGCGAAATACCCACAGACTTCAAGAAGAATATAATAATTCCAATACCGAAGAAAGCAGGTGTTGACAGATGTGAAAATTACCGAACTATCCGTTTAATAAGTCACAGCTGCAAAATACTAACGCGAATTCTTTACAGACGAATGGAAAAACTGGTGGAAGCGGACCTCGGGGAAGATCAGTTTGGATTCCGTAGAAATGTTGGAACACGTGAGGCAATACTAACCTTACGACTTATCTTAGAAGAAAGATTAAGAAAAGGCAAACCTACGTTTCAAGCATTTGTAGACTTAGAGAAAGCGTTTGACAACGTTAACTGGAATACTCTCTTTCAAATTCTGAAGGTGGCAGGGGTAAAATACAGGGAGCGAAAGGCTATTTACAATTTGTACAGAAACCAGATGGCAGTTATAAGAGTCGAGGGGCATGAAAGGGAAGCAGTGGTTGGGAAAGGAGTGAGACAGAGTTGTAGCCTCTCCCCGATGTTATTCAATCTGTATATTGAGCAAGCAGTAAAGGAAACAAAAGAAAAATTCGGAGTAGGTATTAAAATTCATGGAGAAGAAGTAAAAACTTTGAGGTTCGCTGATGACATTGTAATTCTGTCAGAGACAGCAAAGGACTTGGAAGAGCAGTTGAACGGAATGGACAGTGTCTTGAAAGGAGGATATAAGATGAACATCAACAAAAGCAAAACGAGGATAATGGAGTGTAGTCAAATTAAATCGGGTGATGCTGAGGGGATTAGATTAGGAAATGAGACACTTAAAGTAGTAAAGGAGTTTTGCTATTTAGGGAGTAAAATAACTGATGATGGTCGAAGTAGAGAGGATATAAAATGTAGACTGGCAATGGCAAGGAAATCGTTTCTGAAGAAGAGAAATTTGTTAATATCGAGTATAGATTTAAGTGTCAGGAAGTCGTTTCTGAAAGTATTTGTATGGAGTGTAGCCATGTATGGAAGTGAAACATGGACGATAACCAGTTTGGACAAGAAGAGAATAGAAGCTTTCGAAATGTGGTGCTACAGAAGAATGCAGAAGATAAGGTGGGTAGATCACGTAACTAATGAGGTGGTATTGAATAGGATTGGGGAGAAGAGAAGTTTGTGGCACAACTTGACTAGAAGAAGGGATCGGTTGGTAGGACATGTTTTGAGGCATCAAGGGATCACAAATTTAGCATTGGAGGGCAGCGTGGAGGGTAAAAATCGTAGAGGGAGACCAAGAGATGAATACACTAAGCAGATTCAGAAGGATGTAAGTTGCAGTAGGTACTGGGAGATGAAGAAGCTTGCACAGGATAGAGTAGCATGGAGAGCTGCATCAAACCAGTCTCAGGACTGAAGACCACAACAACAACAACAACATGACTTTCAAGTGTATGAACACGCTGTAGTGCCAAAAACTGAAAACTAGATGCTTTTGTAACATGAAATTTCATGCTCTGCAGATTTGACAGCTTGACACTTTTCATTTGGAGTAGCCATTTTTGAGTTACAGGAATTGGAGCCGACTTTGTAGCTATGCTGGTAAAAATGAATGAACTTTCACAACTAATTGTGACCAAACAGCTGCACCATTTTTGACATTTAAGTAGGTCATTCAACACAAAATTTAATGCCCTTTCATTTTGATAAGAATAACATTTTCAGTAGGATGCATAGTTTCCAAGCAATAGGCGAAAACCTGAAAAAATCGGCAAAATTTCTTGCCCCCCCCCCCCCTCCCTCCCCAAACAAAAAAAATTGTTCTGAGGGTTTTGGAGATCAAAAAGTTGGATTCGACGACTCTCAGGTATATAAACAAGATAAAAAATCTTCTACCTCATTTTTTACAAGCAAAACGCTTTTTTGCGACATCGTTACTGGACTGCGTGAGTTGGACAGCTTCCACTTTCACTTTCATGTGTAGCTGTCCCAAACTTGAATGTTTATTTATTTGTAAACTTGTGATGTAATTACACCTGGACTGTTCTGTCTTTCAGCTGGTATTATGGAAGAATAACAAGAGCAGATGCTGAGAAGCTTTTACTAAACAAGCATGAAGGAGCATTCCTCATTCGTGTTAGTGAAAGTTCTCCAGGAGATTTCTCTCTTTCAGTGAAGTAAGTTTCTCATTAACCTTTTCATGTTTCTCACAGAATCAGTTCTGTATAACTTTTTATATTCTGGAAAGAATTAGGAATTGAAATGTAAATATTACCCAGGTTGTATGACAAAACTGTTATTGCCCTATAAGTTATATTTATATGCTCTTCACTGCTCACATTACACACCCCATTTCTTTTATTAACTAGTATGTGAGTATAGTCCTGATTATGGTCTTTCCTCACACTGTCACAGTTGTCCTTTTGTACTTTTATTGTATTTTTAAATAATAAATTGATTTATTGGGTGTCTTCTTACAACTGATTATGTCAATCTAAGTTAAGGTATATTTTTAGAGATCCAGGAGCTAGAAGAATGGGACATGGATCACTGTTTCTAGAGATGAATGTTTTTGTATTATAGTTTATGTATGTGCTCACTCTGTTTCAGTGTATTTGTGGCTGATTACCCCATTTCTTGAAAGTTAGATTGGACAGTTACTATTTACTGTATATTTATCAATATATTTGTATTGAAATTTGAAAGATAAAACTATATGTTTAGTTTTCATTTCACCATTTGTAAAAAAGCAACTCCTCCCACAAGCAGCAGAGTTTATTCACAACGAGAGATACATATACAACATGCTACTAGGAACAGTGCAAGCTATTTGTAGTTCGTTTTCCCAAGCAAAGTCCGGTCCAAACCATATCCACATTCCGTATAGGCCTATTGCAACCAGTGGCCATAAGAATAACACCTGATGATACCTGGTGCACACTGCAGTGCTCACATCATCACACACAAAGAAGGTAGTCAGATTGGCCCTTAGCTGGCTTCTGTGCCAGAGTCTGGAGTGACCCTGTTAGAGGGTGCAGCTGAGTATCAGTGCCATCTTGAGTAATGATGCTGTAGTTGTCGTTAGTAATCTTGCGCCAGCTACTTAGTTTCCATGATAATATTGGGTAATGTCACCGCATTGTCATAGTGTCCTTAAGTATACAACAACCATAAATAAACATTGTCAATGTCAATAAAATTCACCAGCAGCCAAGTACTTTTAAGATATTATTATTTTTTATTATGAAGGCTATGTGTTTCAGCATTTCATTATGTCACCTTCAGGCCCCATATGCATCCATCCAAATAAACGAACTTGTTGTATAGCGCCATAAATCACTGGATATTGTGAAGTCAATCGTTACACAATTGCTTCATTCGAAAATGTTATAAAATAAGTTCATTGATTTTGATATACACTTATGGGGCCTGAAAGTGGTAGCCTTCACAATAAAATAAAATAATATCTTAAAGTACATGGCTGTTGGTGAATTTTATTGACATTGACAATTACTTAATCAGTTGATGTCCCCTGGCCATGATGGACCAACAGAGATAAATGACCATGTTATCAGCAATATAAGGAAAAGATAGATTGCTACACATTGTAAAGATGAAATGTTTAGTTACAGACAGGCACACTGAAGAGACACTTACACATTATCTTTTGGCCAAAGTCTTCTGAAGAAAAGCAAACACACATACAGATTCATTGACACAAGTAAGCACACCTCACGCACTCTTGACTGCCATCTCTTTACAGCTTGGACCAGAATGCAACGGTCATGTAGAATGGAAGCAGCAGTTTGGTCTGGAGGGGGCAGAGAAGGGGAAGGGATAGTAGGATTTGAGGAGGGGGGGAGGGGGAGAGAGAGAGAGAAGAGTGCTGTTTGGTGGAGGGTGCAGGGATTAGACTGCCAGCAAGCACATCGTCGGGAGGCTGTGGGACAGGGAAATGGGGAGTGAAAAAGGAAGCAGCGAGGAAGGGGAAAGATGGGCGGGTTCATTAGCCGAAGGCAGCACACAAATGTTGTGAGGGGATTAGAATAGGGAGGTGGCGATTGGACAGACGGGGTGGAAACTGTTGGATGTAGGATGTGGGGACAGTAGGTTATCATAGGTTGAATGCAGGATAATTTTGAAAGTGGAGAAAGTAATTTTAGAATAACCCCGATCTGTGCAGTTCAGAAAATCTGGTGGAGGGAGGGAGGATCCAGATGTCTTGGATAGTGAAGCCATTGAAATCAGGCATTTTATGTTCAGCTGAATGTTGTGCCACAGGGTGGTCAGCTTTGCTCTTGGCCACAGTATGGCAGTGGCCATTCATTTTGGACAGGTGGTTGGTAATCATGCCAATATAAAAAGTTGTGCAGTGGTTGCAGCAGAGCTGGTAAATGATATGGCTGCTTTCACAGGTGGCTCAGCCTCTTTTGGGGTAGGATACACTTGTGACAGGACTAAAATAGTAGTGCAGGGTGGGTAGATTGGACAGTCTCGCACATGGGTCTTCCACAGGGATATGATTCCTGTAGCAAGGGCTTGCAATTGGGAGTGCATAGGGATGGCTATGGTGTTGTGGAGGTTGGATGGGCGATAGAATATCACTGTAGGAGGGGTGGGTAGGACTCCCTCATTTCAGCCCCCCAGGGGGTCCACAACTCTTTTGTGGATACGTGCGTGGCGAGCACGGGGCCCCGAGCCATTGCAGCCTTCTTTCTCTCCAGGGCTGCATTTCCTTTCCCTTCCCCTCCTTTCCCCTCCTTGCTCCTTTCCCCTCGCCCTCTCCTCTCTCTCTCTCTTGGTGTCCTTGCTTATGTTGGCCCCGCTATCCTCCTGGTTCTGTTGGTTTTCCAGTTCGGCTTTGTTGCATAATCATCTCCTCCTTTTGGCATTCCTTGGTCCCACTCTGGGGTTTGACCTCCATTACAAAATTTCTCCTCCGTAGTGTGAGCCATTTGGGGAAGAGCACCTTACCTAGTGTCTCCGACGTGCGCCCTCCTAGTACATTCCACCTTTTCTTTCACATCGTTGTCTGATACTAGGGTGCATAGCCAGCACAGTAGCCAGCCCGTGTGGTGGGGTCGCTATGTACCCTTTTGGTTGAGCCCCTTCAACACACAGGGACCACACTTCTGATACCTGAGCTGTGACCTCCTCATGCAAGCCTTGGAGTGGTTGCTCATCATCCTGGAGCATCGGAACTCCCGGCAATGGCCGCCCTGCCAGACGGCCCTTGCTGTGGCTGGGTGGCGCCCGTGAGGAGAGCCCCTGATCGGAGTGGGTGGTATCAGGGCGGACGCTATGCAAATGAAACGCATACGGGTCCAGAACTCTGGCCGTTCTTCTGCGGCCGTCTCTCTGCGTGGAACTGATTCCTCAAGTGCTGCTTCTCTTGCCCCTTCGGCCTTCCCTTCCATGGCTACCCCCCTGGGAAGAGGGTCAGGCCCGTCGTCTAGGGGCAAAACCTTTCCCCCGTTATCTAGTTTGCACCAGGACTGATGGAGATACTTTCACCAGTGTCAAACCTTTATTCTTTGTGGAACACCTTGAAGACAAGTTTGGCGAAGTGGACTCCCTGAGCAAGATACGGTCGGGTTCGTTGCTGATAAAAACTGCTTCAGCTGCCCAATCTGCGGCCCTTCGTGCCTGTGCCCATCTTGGCACAATTCCTGTGTCCATTACCCCCCACCAGTCTCTAAATATGGTACAAGGTGTGATTTTTCACAGGGACCTCATCCTTCAAACTGATGAGGAACTTCGGGACAATCTTGGACGGCGGGGTGTTCACTTTGTTCGGCGTGTTCAGAAGGGTCCTAAAGACAATCGTATTGATACTGGTGCCTTTATCCTGGCCTTTGAAGGGGATACCCTCCCCGAGAAAGTTAAGATTATGGTCTATCGCTGTGACGTGAAGCCGTACATCCCACCTCCTATGAGGTGTTTTAAGTGCTTGCGTTTTGGCCACATGTCTTCCCGCTGTTCCCAGGCCCCTCTCTGTGGTGACTGTGGACGTCCACTCCATGAGGGGAGTCCCTGTGTTCCCCCTCCTGTATGTGTAAATTGTCATGGTAGTCATTCTCCACGTTCACCAAATTGCCCAGTATATAAGAAAGAAAAAAAGATACAGGAGTATAAGTCCCTCGATCGTTTAACCTACACAGAGGCCCGTAAGAAATATGCACGACTGCACCCTGTGTCCATGACATCTAGTTACGCCTTGGTGACATCTTCACCCCTTCCTCCCCCTTCCTTACCCCCATCCCGGACCCCTCTCCTCCCCCCCTCCCCTGCGGCTCCCACACCTTCTCCTATGGGCGCTGCTCCCCCTCCCCAGCCGGAGAAGTGTCCCACTCCTTCGGCGTCTGCCGGTCAAGGGCGCCTCTCCCGGGATGCCCCTTCCCGGCACCTTCCAGGCCAAAGGTCTGCTGCCGCGCGACGATTGCGGTCTGTCGGCCCTCAGGTCGCCCGGTCTCTTTCTGTTCCTGATCTTGCTGCAGCTGGCTCCTTTATGCCACACAGCCCTCCTCGATCTCAGCCTGAAAAGAAGAAGAAACATAAGTCCCGGGACAAAGAGCCTCTGGTGTCACCGGAGGTCCCTTCCCCGACTTCACAACCGGATTCTGACCTGTCGTTCATGGATGTCGCCCCCCCTTGTCGGTGACGGGTGGGGACCCGGCGGTATGACTGGATTTAGCGTGTTCAGCCCCCATTTAACCCATCGTTCTGTGGTTCTCCAATGGAATTATAATGGATACTATCGTCATCTTCCGGAATTGAAATCCCTTCTTTCGTCCTACTCTGCAGCTTGTGTGGTTCTCCAGGAATCTCATTTTACTGATGCTCACTCACCGACCCTCCGTGGGTTCCGTGTTTTCTGTCGAAATCGGGTCGGACCCTTGCGGGCTTCTGGTGGCGTTTGTACGTTGGTCCGTACAGACATTGCTAGCACGTGGATACCTCTTCAAACTACATTGGAAGCAGTTGCTGTTAGGGTCCACTTAGACTCTGCAGTCACAGTTTGCAATCTTTATCTCCCTCCTGACAGGACTCTTACACCTGCTGCCTTAACCGCCCTTCTTCAGCAACTTCCTCCTCCCTTCCTCCTCCTTGGGGATTTTAATGCTCATCATCCTTTGTGGGGCAGTGCCTTTCCATCTAGACGAGGTCTTCTTATAGACCAATTTATTGCAGACCACGACCTGTGCCTTCTTAATGATGGCTCCCCTACTCATTTCAGTGCCGGTCATGGTACCTTTTCTGCCATTGATCTTTCTCTTTCTTCTCCCTCTCTCCTCCCTTCATTACACTGGTCGCCACACGACGACCTTTGTGATAGTGACCATTTCCCGTTGATTATCACGCTCCCTTCCCGCTCCCCGATGGACAGGTTACCTCGTTGGTCTTTCCAACGCGCCGATTGGCCTCTATACACTGCACAGGTCGAGTTTTCTCCCTCTTTGTCGGGTTGTATTGATGACGTCCTACATGACGTGTCTGACGCGATTGTTCGCGCTGCTAGCCTTGCTGTCCCACGCTCATCTGGACCATTTCGTCGCTGGCAAGTCCCGTGGTGGAGTACGACCATTGCCATTGCCATCCGTGATCACCGTCGAGCTTTGCAACACTTTAAGAGGCACCCATCCGTAGCCAGCCTTACTATCTTTAAACGCCTTCGCGCTAAAGCCCGTTATTTAATCAAACAGAGTAAGCGGATATGTTGGGAACGATTCGTTTCTTCCCTTGGTTCTACTGTCCCTCTGTCACGGGTATGGGCTACACTTCGTTCTCTCCAAGGTTGCCATCGGCAGTCCACCCTCCCAGGCCTTCACCTCCCAGATAGCATTTGTACGGACCCATTAGTTCTTGCAGAACATCTTGCGACCCATTTTGCAGTGGCATCAGCATCAGCCTCCTATCCAGCTGCTTTCCTTCATCAAAAACAGCGGCCTGAAGCTCATGATACGGCCCCTGGCCCAGATTCCATTCATAACCAACTGCTTCAACATCTCCGTGCTCCACAACAGCAACATCTTCTTCGGGTGTTTAACCGTATCTGGCTCCAGGGTGACTTCCCTTCTCAGTGGAGGGATAGCATTGTGGTTCCTGTCCTTAAGCCTGGTAAGAACCCCCTATCTGTTGACAGCTATTGGCCAATTAGTTTGACCAATGTTGTTTGTAAGTTACTTGAACGGATGGTAGCCCGTCGGCTCAATTGGGTCCTCGAATCTCGGGATCTATTGTCGCCTTACCAGTGTGGCTTTCGAGAGGGACGGTTTTCAATCGATCATTTACTTCGCTTGGAATCCGCAGTTCGGCAGGCTTTTTCCCAGCGCCGCCATTTGGTTGCAGTGTTTTTTGACCTTCACAAGGCCTATGACACGGCCTGGCGCCATTACATCTTACTTACCCTTCATCAGTGGGGTCTTCGGGGCCCACTCCCGATTTTTATCTGCCAGTTGTTCCTGATCCATCGGTCATTCAGAGTTCGAATTGGTACTGCTTTTAGTTCTCCACGGACCCAGGAGACGGGCATCCCACAGGGTTCTGTCTTGAGTGTCCTTCTTTTCCTCATTGCTATCGATGGACTTGTGGCCTCTGTCGGTCCCTTGGTCGCCCCTGCCCTGTATGTGGATGATTTCTGCATTTGGGTTATTTCCTCCTCGATGGCATCTGCAGAGCGACAGCTCCAGGTAGCTATACGGCGTGCCTCTGCATGGACCCTCTCACACGGGTTTCAATTCTCTCCTTTAAAATCACGAGTGGTCCACTTCTATCGCCGTACTATGATCCACCCTGATCCAGAGCTCTATCTCGCTGCACAACGATTGCCTGTGGTCCCATAGTTGCGTTTCCTGGGTCTTCTTTTCAACAACAAGCTCACTTGGCTGCCCCATATCAGACTCCTGAAGGTAGGATGTTTCCGTAAACTCAATGTCCTTCGCTTCCTTGCCCACTCCTCTTGGGGTGCGGACCGTTCCCTCCTCCTCCGTCTTTATCGTGCTGTAGTTCTGTCTCGCTTGGACTATGGTTGTCAAGTTTATGGTTCAGCTGCTCCTTCCACACTGCACGTGCTGGATCCAGTCCACCATCGTGGTATCCGTTTGGCCACTGGTGCCTTCCCTACTAGCCCTGTTGATAGTCTCCTGGTTGAAGCTGGGATCCCCCCCCCCCCCTTTTCTGTTCGGCGGTCCCAGCTTCTGGTGTCTTATGCACTCACTATCCGTTCCTCTCCCACTCATCCTTCCTATTCTATCCTGTTCCCAGACCATGGACGTCGCCCACCCGACTCCCGCCCTCTGGCGGGTTTACCGGTTGGGCTGCACCTTGCGTCTCTTTGCCGTGATTTTCAGCTTCCTTCTTTGTCCTGTCTTCCTCGCTCCCTCCCCTCCACCCCTCCTTGGTTAGTTCCTCGGCCTCGAATTCGGATGGATCTCCGTCACGGCCCGAAAGTTTCCCCCCCCCCCCCCCTCCCTCCCCTGGTGGTGTTCTCCGTTCCTTTTTCTGACAAATTTTATGGGAGTTTCGGGATGCTGTTGTTTTTTACACTGATGGCTCTAAATCTGCTGATCGTGTTGGGTATGCCTTCACGTCCTCTGTTGGAACGGAAAGTCATCTGCTGCCACCTACATGTGGGGTGTTTACTGCGGAATTGATGGCAATTTCCCAGGCCCTTACCTTTATTAAACAGTCCCAACACAACCGTGTTTTGTTATGTACGGACTCGATGAGTGGCCTTCTTGCTATTGACCGGTGTTTTTCGCGCCATCCCTTGGTCTCTGCCATGCATGACCATCTCGCTGATATTCACCGTGCTACTTGTTCCATTGACTTCCTTTGGGTCCCTGGCCATGTGGGTATCCCGGGTAAAGAGCTCGCTGATCGTTTGGCTGGGGGAGCAGTTACTCACCCCACGTTTTCTGTAACCCCTCCTGCAGCGGATTTACGGCTTCACATCAAATCCCACTTCGCACTGTCATGGGCCAATTCTTGGGAGGCTACTCCCCTGTCTAATAAACTTCATGCAATTAAGGTGACACCAGGCCCGTGGCTTTCTTCCTTTCGCCTCTCCCGAAAGGACTCGACCACACTGTGTCGTCTCCGCATTGGCCATACCAGGCTGACCCATGCTTTTCTTTTGCGTGATGAGCCACCCCCGCTATGTGGTTGTGGAGCCTTCCAGTCAGTAGCCCACATTTTGGTTGAATGCCCCCTTCTTTTGGCTCTGCGTGCTAAGTACAGACTCCCCCACACTTTACCTTTGATGTTGGCTGACGATTCCCGGATGGTCTCTCTGGTTCTTGGTTTCCTCCGGGAAAGTGGTTTTTATTCTCAGTTTTAAGGTTTTTAATCTCTCTCTGGTGTTGGGGCAGGGCGGTGAGTGTTTGGGTGCCTCCCACTGTAAGCAGTGTTCGGAGATTCCCGATTCACCTCCCTGACCGAAATCCTCTTTTCTTCCCCTTTTACTCTGTTTTTACCCTTTTTTTAAAAGGCTTGGTTAGGCTTTCTATTCCCATATGTACTTTCTACATTATAGCAGTTGTACCTTTTAAGTCACAGGTGGTCTTGCCTATGCTGCTTCAGCATAGTGTCGGGTTCGTTCTCTTGCCGACTTCCCTCATTTTGTTTTTTACCAATGACAACATGACTGCCGTTTTACGTTTTTCCCTTTTCCGTTTTATTGTTCTGACTTTCCTGAGATGTCCCATTAGCGGAATGGAGCATATTTGACACAAAGGACTGATGACCTTGCTGTTTGGTCCCTTAACCCTCAACCAACCAACCAACCTCATTTCAGGGCATGATGATAGGTAATCAAAGCCCTGATGAAGGATGTGGTTCAGTTGTTCCAGTCTGCAGTGGTATTGGTTGACAAAGGGGGCACTACTTTGTAGCGTGTTCTTGGGGGTGGTAGAAGGAGTGGGGGTTGTTTGGGGAAACAGCATGGGAGATCCAATTAGTGCCTGTCCGTGAAGGCATTGGTGAAACCCTCAGCATTCTGGGCAAGGGAGTTCTTGTCATTGTAGATACGCTGTCCCAGGATGACGAGGCTGTATGGGAGCGATCTTTTTGGTGTGGAAGGGGACGACATCAGTCGAAATTCAGGTACTTTTGGTGAGTTTAATGTGGAAAGAGGGGTGCATGGAGCCATCAAAGACGAGGTGGTCAGAGTCCAGGAAGGTGGCAGTCTGAGTTGAGGAAGATCAGATGAAGCAGATGGGAGAGCAAGTGATGTGATTGTGAAGCAGTGAGGATAGGATGTATTGGCCTTGAGTCCAGATCATGGAGACTTGGGAGTTCTCCTCCGGATGGCCCATAAATAGGTTGGCATAGGAGGCTGGCAAGCAGGTGCCCATGGGTGTGCTGCAGGTTTGTTTGTATACCTTCCTTTCAAAGGAGAAATAGTTATGAGTTAGGAGAAAGTTAGTAAGGAGTATGAGGAACAAAGTAGTCGATTTGGAGTCTGAAGAATATTGGGAAAGGTAGTGTTCAGTAGCAGCGAGACCATGGATGTGAGGGATGTCAGTGTATAGGGAAGTGGCATCGACAGTGATGAGTAGGGATCCAGGAGGTAAAGGGATGGGGATGATGAAGAGTCAGTGAAGGAAGTGGTGGTATCTTCGATGTGGGAGGCTTTATTATGGGCAATAGGTCTGAGCTGTTGGTTAGTGAGGGCCAAAATCCTTCCAGTGGGGGCACAATAATCAGCTACAATGGGGTGCCCATGATTGTTGAGTTTGTGCATTTTGAGGAGCATGTAGAAGGTGGGTGTTTGGGGTGTCATAGAGGTGAGCTGGGAAATGGATTCAGGGGAGAGGTACTGGGAAGGGCATAAGGATTTAAGCAGGGACTGGGTCACTGTGACAGAGTTTATAGGTGTTGGAGTCAGATAATTGGCAGGGACCTTGTGCCAGGTAGTCACCGCGTTTAATAACAACAGAGGTGGAATGTTTATCTGCAGTAGGATGATTAAGTCAGGATTTGTTTTGGCTGCCCATTCTTCTGCTGAAAGATTGGTATTCTGAGGAAGGGATTTGGGGAAGGGTGGTGAGGCCAAGTTGGAGGTAAGGAATTCCTAGAAGGTGACCAGGTGGTGGTTAGGTGGGAGGGGGTGAGGATCATGGTTGGATGGTGGTATGAACTGGGGGAGGCAGGGTTCAGTGTTGGGATTAGGTTGGCTCTGGTTGGAGGGATTTATCTCAAAGAAGTGTTTCCTTTGCATAGATTGGGAGAAGGAGAATAGGTCTTTGACAAGTCAAACACAGTGAAATTCGGGTGTAGGAGTAAAGGACTGAAACTTTTGTGGGGCTGAAGGTTTTGGTGGAAAGATTAAAACAGTGTTAGGGGACTGTTTTGGCTCCGGATTTGGTGGAGTGTTGATAGGGTTCTTTTGGGGATATGGGAAGTTCAAAAGATCAGTTAAGTAGGGTCTGAATGCTATGAGGGGTTGATGAGGAGGAACACAGTGGATAGGATAGCAGTTGAAGAGCAAGGGATTCAGTTTCCGAGATGTGATGTATGTAGCAGGGACTGCACAGTAGCAGTATCTTAAGGATGGAACAGCAGTGTTTTTTGGATGCCTGTGCCATGGAGATGTGTTTTTGCTGTATCAGATTTGTGAGGGCCAGGGGCTGGCAGAATCTGAAAAGGTGAAGGTCATAGGGAAAGGAGGGGTAGGATCCAGAGAAAGGAATTTTTGTAGTTAGGCTCTTGGGGTAGGGGGCAGGAGATTCAATGGTTTAGGCAGGGTTTCAGCCAAGAGAAGAGGTACTCTTCTAAACTGGTGCAGAAAGATAGAGCAGGGTCGGTGTGTGGACAGAGGAGTGATGCAGAAATGGGCAAATGAAGGTATTAGATGGTTGTAATGGGAGCTGGATAACAGAAAAAAGCCTAAAAATTATGGAAATACAGTATAACCCCACTTTTACGTTACCGGAATTAACATTTTCACGCCATTTACGACATTTTTTATCGGTTCCATCAAATTTCCTATGCCCACAATGTTAATTTGCACCTGATTTTGCGTCAACATATTAATAATTTTCCCGCAATTTACGCATCACGAAAAAATGTTTGTGGAGAAAATATGATGCTGGCATAATGTTGGCTGTCCAGTAGTGTTTACAAATATTAAGTGGTTAAGTTTCTTGACACCAGGGCACTCTATTCAGTGGATTTGAACGGGTAAATGAGTAAAAGTTGTAACAATTCGTGCTGTATCTCCCGCCGCTGCCAAGCTCTACTTGGCATGGTGGCTGATGGGAGTAACAAGGTTCATTTGAATGACGATATTGGGACCAATCACGACCATTTTCAAACTATCTCTATTGCGGAAATACAGTTTTGTGATTATTGTGATCATCGTGACACCTTTGTCGAACCGTATTTAGCGTGTTTTGGCGTATGGTCACCTGAAGCGCTAGTTGACACCGTCATCCACTTTGTGTTGCTCAAATGTTTTAGTGTAAACCACAGTCTAACATGTTAGACTGTGGTGTAAACACAGCACCGCTTACGTATTGTATTGATGCTGAGCAAAACCTGTTTCAAGACTTTATTATTGTTGTCATGTGCAGTATTTACTTATGTATTTTTTGTAATGTTACACAAGCAAACAATGTGAGTGATAGTTTGCATATGTCTGTGTGGTTTTCTACATAACTGATGAGGCACAGTACTTGATAACCTCAAAAAGGCGAGTACAGTGCAAGAGACACAGAATAACACATATTCAAACATCATACAAAATACTTATTTACATATTTGCACTAGACAACGATAAAAAATTCTCGAAACGCATCGTTAAGCATGAAAAAATACATAACTAGTGCAATATTTCATTATTTAAATAATGAATGACAGCTGCTGGCTTTCCAAAAATGTCGATTATGATGTCTGAAATTCAATCAAATGTTTCCACTTCCCAGACAGTTATCAATTCCAGTTACATCATCGGTTTTTATTAGAAAATAAACCTTTATTAGAATATAAAGTCCCTCAAAACTCTTTCGATGCATGTTATGTACATATATCATACATAAAGTGCAAGGGGGTATCCTGTATGTAACTTTTACAGCTTAAAACATTATTTCTCACATTTTACAGTTTCCACGCTTTTTACACCATTTTTTGAAGTCCCTTAAAAAGTGTAAAAGTGGGTTTTCACTGTACTCACACCAATACATAAAAAATGCACACCAATGCATAAAAATGCACGTAAATACATGAAATTGCACACAAATGTGTATAAATGCTTAAAAATGTGTATAAATGCTTAAAAATGTGTATATATCTAAAAACAAAGATGATGTGACTTACCAAACGAAAGCGCTGGCCGGTCGATAAGACACACAAACATATACACAAAATTCAAGCTTTTGCAACAAACTGTTGCCTCATCAGGAAAGAGGGAAAGACAAAAGGATGTGGGTTTTAAGGGAGAGGGTAAGGAGTCATTCCAATCCCGGGAGCGGAAAGACTTACCTTAGGGGGAAAAAAGGACAGGTATACACTCGCACACACACACATATGTCTGTTTGTGTCTGTATATGTGTGGATGGATATGTGTGTGTGTGCGCGCGAGTGTATACCCGTTCCAATCCCGGGAGCGGAAAGACTTACCTTAGGGGGAAAAAAGGACGGGTATACACTCGCGCACACACACACATATCCATCCACACATATACAGACACAAGCAGACATGTCTGCTTGTGTCTGTATATGTGTGGATGGATATGTGTGTGTGTGCGCGAGTGTATACCCATCCTTTTTTCCCCCTAAGGTAAGTCTTTCCGCTCCCGGGATTGGAATGACTCCTTACCCTCTCCCTTAAAACCCACATCCTTTCGTCTTTCCCTCTCCTTCCCTCTTTCCTGATGAGGCAACAGTTTGTTGCGAAAGCTTGAATTTTGTGTGTATGTTTGTGTTTGTTTGTGTGTCTATCGACCTGCCAGCGCTTTCGTTTGGTAAGTCACATCATCTTTGTTTCGTTTAGGTTGAGGATCACCAGTGCGTTTGGTTTGGGTAGGTGCAGAAAATGAAATGCTAAAATATGGGATGAATGAGGGAGGAAAAGAGCAGTTAGGGGAAAGACGGACAGGTGCATTGGCAGAGGGCGGCACACAAAGAGGGTGAGGGGGTGCAAATAGGGAGAAGGTGATAGGGCAGAAGGGATGGAAACTGTTGGGTGGAGGGTGTGGGGACGGTAGATTACCATAGGTTGAGGCTGGGATAGTTTTGGAAGCAAAGAATATATTTTAAGGATAATTCCCCTCTGCACAGTTCAGAAAAGCTGTTAGTGGAAGGGAGGATCCAAATGGCTCGGGTAGTGAAGCAGCCATTGAAATTGAGCATATAACGTACAACTGCATGTGGTGCCACGTGGTGGTTTACTTTGCTTGTGGCCACAGTTTGGTGGTGGCCTTTCAACCTGAAGGAAAGCTGGTTGGCTCATTGACCGAGATCTCCAGCCAACTTCCCATAAACTAGCCTTCCATGTCCAAGATACCAACTACTTCCTTTGCTGCCTTTCCATCTCCACCCCTTTCTCTCATGGATCCCTACTTGTAACTGTTGACACCAATTCTCTGGCCATGAACATCCATGCCCATGGTCTTACCACTATTGAAGACTATCTCCCTCAGCATCTTTCAGACTCCAAATCACTACCTCATTGCTTATACATCTTACTAACTTTATCCTAAGTCACAACTACTACTACTTTGAAGAGAAGGTATACAAACAAATCTGCAGCACAACCATAGGCACCCAAATGGCACCCTCCTATGCCAACATGTTTATAACCCATCTAGAAGAGACCATCCTAGCCTCCAAAACACTAAAATGCTAGTCTGGTTCAAGTTCATTGATGATATCTTCATGATCTGTACTAAGGGCCAATACATCCTATGTTCACTCCTTCACAACCTCAAGACCTTCTCTCCCATTTGCTTTACCTGGTCCTCCTCACCCCAGCGTGCCACCTTCTGGACATTGAGCAACTCCTCTTTGATGGCTCCATCCACACCTCTGTCCACATTAAACTCAGCAACCAACACTATGTGCATTTCAACGGCTGTCTCCCTTCCACAACAAAAAATACCTCCCAAACAGCCTGTCTACCTGGTGTATGTGCAGTGACAAGAACTTCCTTGCCCAATACACTGATGATCTCACCAAGAGGCCATCCATAAATTACATCACATGAATTTCGTACTTTTTGGAGCCTTCCCCACCCAACAACACCCCCCTCCCGACCATGTCATAGGCGGTCACATTTGTGTGCCCCCCCTCCCTCCCCAAGTGTGATGTAACATATTTTGCAGTTTTAAATTTAGAAATAATTAACTTAAAACAGCATTTCCAAAATTATTTATATATTTCTACATAAAATATTTTTTTATAAAATCAATAATAAATAAAACATTTTAGAAAATTTTAAAAACATACCAAATCAAATGAACGATACCAAAATTTAATCATCTTGCGTCCAAGGACTTTGAACCCATTTGTTTATATTATTTATGATTGGAATTGCAGGCACTTCGTTCTCAGTATGGGTAATGTTAGGAACGTTTTATATGTCCACATCATTTTCACCCAACTATATAGCATTATCATTGTTTATCAAACCAAGAACTTCCGTGATACACGTAGCTACAATTCTTTGAGGATGAATCTTCATGATGAGCAAAGCCTCTAGTTGGCTGTTATATGTTTGCATGTGTTGGTTAATGGCTTTGTATGATGAAAAGTATGTGCTACAGATGTCACAAGATCATTTAAATAAGTATGGAGCGACCTCAAGGCAATAGCCATTATACAGAACTTGCTTCAAATGTGATGTGTGACGCTTGGAGATCTGAAGATAGCTGTAGTAACAGCAGAGTAAATTTACCTTCAGAGTCATCATTTCTTTTGGTTTCATACAGTCTGATGTCTGTTTAATGAAAACAGGTGATGGAGAAAACCCCTCTCATAGTATTCGTCACAGGCTGGACAGTGGCACCCTGCAACATGCGACAAGCTTGCATTTTACAGTTTGTAAAAAAATATTGTGATTCAGATATGTTATTTGTGTGACAAGTAGCATCATTTTACAAGTCCTAACCTGTATGATATCCAGTCTAGTATCTGTTGGCATAATGTACTCAGCAACCACAGGAAAATTATCAGTGGCTCCAAATATTAGCCAGCACAATGCCTGCACTCTCAAAGCTCCATTTTTCTAGCTCCAAGCTAGTAGTTTGATTACTGGAATCAAGATGAGAACTGAAGCTGTCATATTTAAGCACAACACCAGTAATTTTGTGAGTAAAAGGCACCATTCGCCACTCCACTCTGTTAAATGTGCTTCTCCTTGGAGCATTTATGGCAGTGTAAACAGGATCAAGTCAAAATCTTTTAAATGCTCTGATAGACTTTCCTGTTTATTGCACAATGTGCTCACTCTGATTATTTTGTACACTTCTCTCTTTCTGCTACATGATTTTTAATGCTTTGTCTCCAGCTTTCAGTGTAGGGCAGACTGTTAATCAAAATGTTCATTTACAAAAAGTAGTTGTCAACAAAATTGATTCTGTCTGTTCCAAATAGTGATTAATAGGTTGTAGGGAGAACGACATGAATGAAATTGATTAAAGGATTCAAATGAACTTACAATTGTAGAGTGGTGCTATCAGGGGTAATGGAAAACTAAACAGAGGTTAACTTGAAGTGAATCCAGTCAATTAAAGGTAGTTTGCAGTCAGATGTGAATAAATGATTAGACAGTAGCAGTGAGGAAAAGTGAAAAGAACTATTTAAAAAGGGCAAATCAAGGATAGTTAGTTATCTGTTACATTGATCAATAGCACGGAAAAACCGTTATGATGTGGAACGTGTCAGATTTACAAGAAGTACACACAGGAAACAAGTCTTTTTCTCTTTCTTTTTGTTTACATTATAGTGTTATACCTGAATATTTGTGTTATCTATCCCATTCCCTTAAATGGCACAAAATGCATATATTATATCTCCAGATTTATTTACTCATATTCAGGAATTCATCTGTGGTGTAGAATGAGTTGTCAAGGGGAGGTATGATTTCAATTTGTTTTTGAAACTATTACTGCTGTCTGTCAGACATTTTATTTCATCTGGTAATTTATCAAGAAGTTTTCAAGCAGCATATTTTACCCGTTTCTGTGCCAAAGATAGGTTAAATAAAGGATAGTGTAGGTCTTTCTTTTTTCTGGTACTGTAATCATGAATGTCACTGTTGATTTTAAACTGGTCCATGTTGTTGAGAAAAAATTTTCATTACTGAGTAAATGTACTGTGAAGCAGTTGTAAGAATTCCTAACCTTTTAAACAGATGCGTACAAGATGTGCGACTATGAACCCCACACAATATTCTAACTACTTTCTTCTGAGCAGTGAATACCTTTTGCCTAAATGTTGGGTTGCTCCAGAATATTATTCCGTATGACATCAGAGAGTGGAAGTGTGCAAAGTATGTTAGCTTACTAATTTCTACATCCTCAAAATTGGCAATTATTCTGATTGAAAAGTTGCTGAAACTAGTCGCTTTAGGAGATCCAAAATATGAATTTTCCAATTAAGATTCTCATATATATGTACATCCAAAAACTTAGTGTGCTCTACCCTGGCTACTGACTTCTTTTGATGTGATGTGTTATGTTTATTGAAGGAATTATACTTTCTGTTGCAGAAAATTGAATGTACTGTGTTTTTTCAAAGTTCAGAGCAAGCCCATTCGCAGAAAACCAATTAATAACTTTTCCAAATACCTTATTTGTATCATTTTCTATCAGACTTTCTTTTACTGGATTAATAATTATGCTTGTATCATCAGCAAACAGTGTCAGTTCAGCATCTTGTTTCACATAAGAAGGGAGGTCATTCACATATATCAAGAACAGGAGGGGACTCATGATTGAACCTTATGGAACACATAATGTAGTTTCAACCCAGTTAGATGAAGTGGCAAACTCCTTTGAATCACTTGAAGCATATAAAGAGACATTTTGCTTCCTGTTCTGTAGATATGACTTGAACCACTCATATTCTGTTCCATTTATACCATAGAATCGTAATTTCTCTAACAGAATGTCATGGTTCACACAATCTGATGTTTTGGATAAGTCACAGAATATTCCTACTGGTGACATTTTACTATTTAAAGACTCTATTATGTGGACAGTGAAATTGTATATTGCTGTCTCAGTGGAACAGCATTTCTGAAATTCAAACTGTGATTTACTAAGTATCCCATTCCTGTTGAGATGGCTAACTACTCTTGAGTACATTACTTTCTCAAAGATTTTTGAAAATACTGTAAGCAAGAATACTGGCCAGTAATTATTGACATCTGTGGTCCCCCTTTCTGTAGAGAGGCCTGACAATGGCATACTTTAACCTGTCTGGAAAAATACTCTGAGTCATTGATGCATTACATACGTGACTCAAAACATCAGCTGTAATTGCTCCACATTGTTTTAATAACTTGTTAAAGATGTCATCTACTCCAACAGAACATCTATTTTTCAAAGATTTAATAATTTTCCTTATTTCACAAGAGGTTGTTAGATGAAACTTAATCTGACTAAAATTTTTCAAAACTGACTCCTCCATGTACTGGCTGGCTTTTTCTTTTGAACTATTCTTGCCAATTTTTTCTCCTACATTTAAGAAGTGATTGTTAAATACATTGGCTACCTGTGTACTGTTGGTTACGACGGTCTCATTCTCTTTAACAGTAATACTACCTACCCCCAGTGGTTACTTTTCCTGTCTCCCTTCTAACATCATTCCATATTGATTTGATTTTATTGCTGGAGTTGTTAATTTCTTCTCTAACATACATATTTCTTGATTTCCTTACAACTTTTCTCAGTATGTTACAATAATTTATATAGTGTAAAGCTACTACTGGATCTTTACTAGTTCTTGCTGCCTCATACAGTTTTCTTTTTCTTTCTGAAGACACTTTAATACCTGTAGTAATCCAAGGTTTCTTTGAAAAGTTTGTGGTATTACATTTAGTAATTTTCTTTGGAAAACAATGTTCAAAAAGGGATATAAAGTTATCAAGAAATATGCTGCATTTATCATTAGCATTTGGCTCATTACATACGTCTTCCCCGTTTACATTTCCTAAACTTTCTCTGAAGTGATCTATAGATACTGGGCTGAGCTCCCTCACACTCTTACTTAATGATTTCTGAAGTGTACACCCTGTTAGGTTTTGTAAGTTAATCAGTTGTGCATCATGGTCAGTTAATCCATTTACCACAGGGAGAGTATTTGTTTGTTCTACATTCTCTTGCTGTACAAGAGATGTACATTAAAAAATTACAAAAAGAAGTAGTAGAACATTAAAGGTATGGAGAGCAAAAAATATTTTTACTGTTACCAGTATATTAAAAAATTTATGTGCAGGATAGAGTTTTATAGTGCAGAGTTACAGTTGGGAAAATTGCATCATAGACTAGTATATGAATCCATAACTGAAAAAGTTGGAAAGTACACCAGATTCATTGTATGGAAAATGAAAGCCACACAAAAGGAGAATACTAGCTAATATTATGAAACAGTTACCTCCCAAATTGAACCAAAACAACCCAAGGAAACACACATTCTACACATATCCTTTAAAACATCGAAATAATAGTCACTGCAGAAGAAGAGGCAATTCTCAGCAAATGATTGAAACATGATGTTCAAGCTCCACTGGACCAAAAGAACTGAGAGAAGCTCATCACTAATGTATCACAGATGTCAACAGACACGTTTAAGAAAAAAGAAAATACGGAATAGTTGACTAAATAGTGACTAGTAACAGTAAACTTGTTGCTTCATTCAGTATCGATAACAGCCACCGTAAAGTCTAACCTAAAATTTAATATAACTTGTTTGGATCACAGAGCTTCAATTAATGTATTTCAATTAAGTCATGTACTTACCAATTTCTTGATTCTCATTTTCTTCACTGTGGTGGTGCTGTCCTGTGTCAATGCATTGTGCAAGCAAAATTGTGAGATGGTGATGCTTAACATTTTCAGTTTTTCATTTGAGATTGTCGCTAAAAATTGTTCTGGTTTTAGCAGGTTTCATTCTCAGGTTAAAGATTTCGCTCTTCTGACAGAACACAAATTTATTTGTATCCTTAGATTTCACACACCTGTCCTTTCTATTTAATTCATTAGTTTTTCTTTTACTCAATCAGTGACTTCATTATAAATTTTCATACTGTTACACCAAACTATCTATAGAGTTCTGTTTCACTGCTGTCATTTTTAATGATACCAAACCTGTATTGATTTGGCTTGGATGTGTGCCATCATTGCCAACTCAGATAGTTTCTTTATTGTTTTTGAACATGAGGACAGTTGATAACAATTTTTATAGAACAACTTAGAATGTTTTGCATTATTGCTACATAATTTCTCTTTTAAGTTTATATTGATACTGCTCCCTTTCCCCATCCTCCTAAATGTACTTAATCAAGGCATGCTTTTTGCGTTATAGTACCCTAAAATTTTACCACCTCCTCTTGTGATTACTGAAAAGTACATTTGCTATTACTGGTTGAAATTTATTGCAGACCTCAAGGAGAATTTCTCCTCTGTCATTTCTACTACCTGGCTTGTAGAGTGCACACAGAATAAGATGGCTGGTAGGTGGACAGTTGGCAGGGCCTGCGTGACGAGAGCAGTAGTTATGGTGTTGCAGACAGCTGCACGGAAATGGTGACTACTGGAGAGGCAGTACTATTCTAAACTGAACCCTGCATTTACATTTTTTGTAAATATGTAGTGGAGCCCCTACACGACCACAAGTGCATGGTGACCACTCAAAAAGCTCTACTGTCACATCTGCTTTGGTTGGTACCAAAAAACAATTCCACTGAAAATGCAACAAAAGCAGCATTTCATTTTCGCCTGGCTTGTTAACCATTTGTAACTTACAAAGAAGCAAAAAGGAATATTATTATTATTATTATTATTATTATTATTATTATCTTTTTTTTTTTTACTGAATAGTTTCTACATCTACATCTACATTCATACTCCGCAAGCCACCCAACGGTGTGTGGCGGAGGGCACTTTACGTGCCACTGTCATTACCTCCCTTTCCTGTTCCAGTCGCGTATGGTTCGCGGGAAGAACGACTGTCTGAAAGCCTCCGTGCGCGCTCTAATCTCTCTAATTTTACATTCATGATCTCCTCGGGAGGTATAAGTAGGGGAAAGCAATATACTCGATACCTCATCCAGAAACGCACCCTCTCGAAACCTGGCGAGCAAGCTACACCGCGATGCAGAACGCCTCTCTTGCAGAGTCTGCCACTTGAGTTTATTAAACATCTCCATAACGCTATCACGGTTACCAAATAACCCTGTGACGAAACGCGCCGCTCTTCTCTGGATCTTCTCTATCTCCTCCGTCAACCCGATCTGATACGGATCCCACACTGATGAGCAATACTCAAGTATAGGTCGAACGAGTGTTTTGTAAGCCACCTCCTTTGTTGATGGACTACATTTTCCAAGCACTCTCCCAATGAATCTCAACCTGGTACCCGCCTTACCACCAATTAATTTTATATGATCATTCCACTTCAAATCGTTCCGCACGCATACTCCCAGATATTTTACAGAAGTAACTGCTACCAGTGTTTGTTCCGCTATCATATAATCATACAATAAAGGATCCTTCTTTCTATGTATTCGCAATACATTACATTTGTCTATGTTAAGGGACAGTTGCCACTCCCTGCACCAAGTGCCTATCCGCTGCAGATCTTCCTGCATTTCGCTACAGTTTTCTAATGCTGCAACTTCTCTGTATACTACAGCATCATCCGCGAAAAGCCGCATGGAACTTCCGACACTATCTACTAGGTCATTTATATATATTGTGAAAAGCAATGGTCCCATAACACTCCCCTGTGGCACGCCAGAGGTTACCTTAATGTCTGTAGACGTCTCTCCATTGATAACAACATGCTGTGTTCTGTTTGCTAAAAAATCTTCAATCCAGCCACACAGCTGGTCTGATATTCCGTAGGCTCTTACTTTATCAGGCGACATTGCAGAACTGTATCGAACGCCTTCCGGAAGTCAAGAAAAATAGCATCTACCTGGGAGCCTGTATCTAATATTTTCTGGGTCTCATGAACAAATAACGCGAGTTGGGTCTCACACGATCGCTGTTTCCGGAATCCATGTTGATTCGTACATAGTAGATTCTGGGTTTCCAAAAACGACATGATACTCGAGCAAAAATCATGTTCTAAAATTCTACAACAGATCGACGTCAGAGATATAGGTCTATAGTTTTGCGCATCTGCTCGACGACCCTTCTTGAATACTGGGACTACCTGTGCTCTTTTCCAATCATTTGGAACCCTCCGTTCCTCTAGAGACTAGTTTCTGTAAAATCATTTCAGAAAGACTGCAGGGCTTGCACCTCGATTCTGTCTCTGCAATGTGAATGCTACTCTTCTTCAGTCCCTTCCTCTTTTATAGCATTACAAATCTCCATGATTATTAGATGTTAATTTTCTTTTAAATACCCTCTCCCTCCCCTTTCCTCTCTCCCCCTCCCTCCTACTCCTCCCCCTCCACCACCCCCTCCCCCTCCATCATCTGATTGTGACATCAGCATGTATACCCGAACTACAGTTGTTGGCATTAATTTGCTGTCCACTCTGATGAGAATAATGCTGTCACTGAACTTTTAACAGTAACACACTCTTTGGCTTATTTTGTAACAAATCTTCATCTCTTTGTATCATTTTTTTCTGCTATTACTATGACCCTATATATTTGTCTGGCCATAAGTCTTCAGTCTTTTCATTTCATTTCATTTCATTTCATTTCACTGATTCCTACTATATCTAGATTGCATCATTGAATTTCCCTTTTATGATTTTCTAACTTCTCTGCCATATTCATACTTCTGACATTCCATGCTTTGTGTCTCGGAATGTTACTGTCTTATCGATTTTTCAGTATTTGGTTCATTTTCATCCCCCCCCCTCCCCCTCTTGTTGACCCCTCTCTGGGATCTGAATGGGGGGCCTAATCTAAAATAGTTTTTCAGGGAATATATAACCATGACTTTCTTTTCAGGGCACAATTCCTGTGTCTTGCCTGCAGTGATTCCCATAACCTTCTACAGCCACATACTGTTGATAATTGCTGATCGTTACATCTTTAGGGGCTATTTACCATCTGAAGGGCAAGAGAGTGCCCTAAAATTCTGTCAGTCCACTCTCTTTGTGACCATCTGCTTGTATTATAAATGGTTGATGTACTTCAAGTAACATTACTTATTATTGAGATATGCATACCAACTAGCCCTCTCCTCTTCCGTCAGCCCAATCCATGACTGTATCCTCCTTCCCCTCTGCTCTTCTCAGCAACCCATCCTCTTGATTTACAATGTTCCTATAGTTTGTAATAAATATTTTTTTCAGGTGTTCGGATGGAGTTCAGCATTTTAAGGTACTTCGTGATGCTCAGGGGAAATTTTTCCTTTGGGTAGTTAAATTCAACAGTTTGAATGAGCTGGTGGAATACCATAGAACTGCTTCTGTTTCAAGATCGCAAGAGGTGAAGCTCAGAGACATGGTTCCAGAAGAGGTAGGAATCCATATTACCATCAGTTTTCCTCCAATCATTTCTTGAACATGTAGACACAATGTTTTATGTTAGAGTTCTTTCATCAAATGATGAATGAGTTGAAGTGTTTGGGCATTGCAAACAACATTTTGTATTTGTTGTAAAACACTAAGTCTTACTTAAGAAAATTATTTTAGTACATGAATTTCAGAAATGCCTAGCAAATTAGCTGTCAATTCTCAGTTTGTGTAAATGATTATCTTCTGTTTGTGCTTCTGACAAGGATACAAAATAACTCGCTTCGCTTCCACATGATGGTGTACCACACTACTCCATAGTTCGTTTTGGTTGTATGTTACTTACCAGAAGTGATACAAGATCTAGAGAAGATCCAAAGAAGTGCAGAGCATTTTGTCGTAGGTTCATTTAGCAACCACAAAAGTGCCGTGGAGATGCTCAGCCAACTCCTATGGCAGATCCTACAAGAGAGGCATATTCGTGATGATGTGGTTTCTTGTAAAAATTCCAAGTGGGTTCACTCCTAAAAGAATCAACCGACATGTAGCTTCCTTCTACATATCTTACAAAAAGACCTTGAAGGAAAGATTAGAGAAGTTTGGGTTCACACAGAGGCTTGTTCTTCTTGCAGACCATTCATGACTGAAAAAGGAAGAAGGGGGAGGGGAGGGGTGTGACTGGTACACAGAGTACTCTCTGCCACACGTCATAAGGCGTCTTGCAGGGTGTAGATGTAGTAAAGTTTGCACAAATGAAAAAAAGTGTAGCCATTATAGTTGCTGCCCCTTACTATATTATCAGGATAATTTCTGCATTTAGTGATCATTGCCAGTAACATAAAATTGGCGGCAGTTCTGCTGTAACCCAGTGATATCAAAGTTGAACAGAAACTCCATCCTGTCAATTAACTACTGCTTGATCTTCCTACTTTTATGCCTTTTGTCACATTAAGTATCAAGAGAGTTGGACACCCATTTTTCACTTGTTTCCATTTCTTAAAAGGCCTGCATTTAATACAGGGTGTCCTGCATATAACCGGTGTGCCTGAGATTCAAGTAACAATGAACTAACTAAAAAGGAATAGATAAGAGTAATGTAAAAAAATTATGGTTACCTGTTTATAAGAGATACTGGAAGTGATGGATATGGGCATTTAGGCATTGCTGACTTCATATGATGATGTTACCAGCAACACTGTGTAGTTCTGCAGGTGTAATGTAGTTAATTTCTCTAGTAGTGTTCCATTTAAGATTGTCTAGTGTTCAAGGATTATCAGCATGCACTTTGCTTTTTAGTGTGCCCCAGAAATAAAAATCACATGATATGTCTGGGAATCTTGGGGGCCAGAGGGTCTACTGACAAGTCCGTCTTCAGGGAACACGTTGTTGATGTGAGTTATGCTTTGATTGGATATGTGTGCAAAGAAAGAGTCAAAGATCTCTAAATACCTATCACTGTTTAAGGTGTAACTGAAAATTGTGGGACCAATAATGTGTGTGGTGGAAACACAATTATGGGAGTTTACATAACCTGACGAATGAAACCATCTGACATGAAATAAAAAGTGTCCAAGTAACTGTTACAGCAATTTATGTTAACAGCCAATTACAGTAATGAACACTTTTCTCCTAATTATCAAATTTCAACTCTTGCATGTAGTCACGCAATAGGCTTTTAATTTTATATCGTTTAATACACAATGACATGAGGTACACGATACGCAAGCCTGCTTTGATAACCTTCTTACTGATTTGCGGGGACTCCTTGTAATGTCCATGTGAATTCTGTCTGTAGTGTCAGGCGTCCTCACTGTTGGTCACTTATTCCTCTGCACATTCTGAACAAATCGTACAACCCTCCATTACTTGTACAGATCTCGAATAGTGCTGGCCGTAGGATTTTCCTACCTGGATACTTCGCTACGTTCTTGATGGAGCCTCTCTTTATGTAACACTCCACAATATCAATTCCCTGTCCTGATGCAGACTGCCCTACTTACTGGTACGCGAGGTGTACTGATATTTTGTTGGACACCCTATGAAAGAATTTCTTCTCATTTTCCAGTAACAGCTTCCCAGCCTTTTTTCTGCATAGATACGCAGGTACTTTAGTAGATAATCTGATAGAAATCATATTTATCAT
The DNA here is from genome assembly GCF_023898315.1 of Schistocerca nitens. Lineage (NCBI taxonomy): Eukaryota > Metazoa > Arthropoda > Insecta > Orthoptera > Acrididae > Schistocerca > Schistocerca nitens. The sequence continues at coordinate 553,886,346 of NC_064615.1, read as the reverse complement.
TTCCCTGTTGGTGATATACTTAAACTGAGACACAATTCTGTAAAAACTATTCAGCTTCCTATAGTGATAGAATTCAGCTCAGTGTGCATGGCTTATGTCAGCAGCCTGTAAGTTTCATGCATTACTCTAATGGCTACAATTTTCGTGACATCCAAAAATTTCTAATTTTGAGTCTATTACATTTCCTTTTACCTCTGACGTGATGTGTTGAACTTTATTAATTTATAGACAATTGCTGTTGTGTAATATTGAGTGATTGCTTGAGTATCTCAAATCTAATGCAAAAGTGTGCAGATTCTGTCACTTATCATAAATTGTGCAGTTGAGTTATATTGCTTATACACAAATGCAGTCTCTGGAAAGCACACTCACTTATTGTGGTTAAAAATTGTATCTGTTTATTATGATGTTTTCACCTTCCTGTGTTTATCTTGTTAATGATTTTTATCATTTAATTGAGAAAATAATGATTGCCGAACTGTAAGTACCACCCACAAAACTGCTTTCCCTGTTGCCTAGTGTCACCTCCCACCCCAACCCCCCAAAAGCAAAGGACTGTTTTCTGGCTAGATTTATTTGGTCCACAACGGTTTCCTCTCCTGTGTCAGTAGCATCTCCAAATATTAGTAAACCCCCCCCCTCCCCTCCCGGGGACTCCCCACTCCCCAATATTTGGCAGGTTCGTGCTTTGCTACCACTGGCCCCTGCCTTTGCAGATTCATTTCCCTCCCATGCTGCATGTCTATCCTCTTGAATATTATTTTTCCCCTCCCTTGGGGAACATGTCTGGGATGTTGTGGAAATGTTTTCTGCATATTCAATAGCCGATATCAGATCTGTCTCTCCACTGGTTTTTCATTCCTTTTTTCTTTCTTCGTTCCCCTTCTCCTATCCTTCCTCAGCTTCGTCATTCGCGGTTCCTCCTTTCCTTCTTCTTCCCTGTGTGTTACAGAAGGGCAGCCCGTGCACCTGACCCTTGCGACTGACAGGTAACAAGTGACTGGGTAACTTATAATTCCCAGCCCTGAGTTGACAGGAAGGGTTCGCACGTACCCCCTAGTACGGGCCAGGCCCAGGGAGGGATGATTGCCTGAGCTGCTACCTTCCCAAATTGCCAATTGGTCCCTCTGTCAGGTGTTCAGGAGGTGTTGTCTGAGGTGTGGACAATCACCTAAAGCTGGTGCTTCCCATTCTGATGGGGATCCCCAGTTGGAAGAAGTGCGCCATCGGAGACGCTGACAGTCATGGGGAATTTTCTCACAATGAGCCTATCATCATCTTCACAGTCAGTGTCTACCAGACGTAAATGGAGTGAGGCTAATGATTCAAAGACCGTCCCAGCTGCACCATGGTTCAGCGCAGTTTCATGTATTGAAGATTGTCTGTCTTTTTCTACAGTAAATCCGTTTATTATTCAGAAAGGTGTTGATGCAATTGCTGGCCCCGTGAAATCCTGCTCTCATTCATGAAATCACACTTTGCTTTTGGAGACTACATCTGATTCTCGAGCACAGCAACTGCTTGCAGCTTTGCTCCTCCGCGGCTGTCCTGTTCATGTTTAGGAAATGTTTTCTGCATATTCAATAGCCGATATCAGATCTGTCTCTCCACTGGTTTTTCATTCCTTTTTTTCTTTCTTCGTTCCCCTTCTCCTATCCTTCCTCAGCTTCGTCATTTGTTGCAGCATTAGAAAATTGTAGCGAAATGCAGGAAAATCTGCAGTGGTTAGGCACTTGGTGCCGATTTGAAGTGGAATGATCATATAAAATTAATTGTTGGTAAGGCGGGTACCAGGTTGAGATTCATTGGGAGAGTCCTTAGAAAATGTAGTCCATCAACAAAGGAGGTGGCTTACAAAACACTCGTTTGACCTATACTTGAGTATTGCTCAACAGTGTGGGATCCGTACCAGATCGGGTTGACGGAGGAGATAGAGAAGATCCAGAGAAGAGCGGCGCGTTTGATCACAGGGTTATTTGGTAACCGTGATAGCGTTACGGAGATGTTTAGCAAACTCAAGTGGCAGACTCTGCAAGAGAGGCGCTCTGCATCGCGGTGTAGCTTGCTGTCCAGGTTTCGAGAGGGTGCGTTTCTGGATGAGGTATCGAATATATTGCTTCCCCCTACTTATACCTCCCGAGGAGATCACGAATGTAAAATTAGAGAGATTAGAGCGCGCACGGAGGCTTTCAGACAGTCGTTCTTCCCGCGAACCATACGTGACTGGAACTGAAAAGGGAGGTAATGACAGTGGCATGTAAAGTGCCCTCCGCCAAACACCGTTGGGTGGCTTGCGGAGTATAAATGTAGATGTAGATGCTGAATTCTTTCCATGGTGTTATTTATACTAGGCTGCTTGATGGTCTTACTGAAGCAGAAATCCAAATGTGTATCTCTGATCAGGTTGTCATTGCAGTCAATCGGGTGATGAAAAAGGCAGATGCATCGTTAGTGCCCACACGCACTCCTTTTCTCACCTTTGATAGAGTGGTGCTTCAGTCAAAGATCAAAGCAAGCTATGAAGTCTGACCGCACATTCTGAACCAGACGCGCTGCTACCAATGTCATCATTAAATCCAAACTCAAATGTACTGTCGACACCCGGCCAAATGCATAACCTGTAGTAGGGATGCTAACAAGCGATTGTCCGCCTCCTCTTCCTCACTGAATCAACTGCAGTGGTGACCATGCTGCCTCCTTCCTAGATTGTCCCATGTATCTCAATGTATGGGCTGTCCGGGAGATCCGGATCAAGGGAAATGTGCCTTATCCGGTCGCTCGCAAGTTGTTGGCTAGTCGGAATCCCTGAATTCTATCAACCGGCACTTACAGTGCTGTTCTTGCTACATCTTACTCCAAGAAGGACATGTGACCTCAAATTCAGCACTGTGGTTGTGAAATCGCCCAGTGTCATGGTAGCATTCCCATAGACTCCTCCAGCTGTACAAGTCACCAAACCTTTGCCTCATGCGGCGAAGTCACCTGCTACACAACCGGCAGACCAGATAGGACAGAAGGAATACTCCCGTGAAGAATTTCCGACATCCCTCCAGCCAACGAACATCTGAGTCTTCGTCTACCAACTGGAAAGCGTCCAAGAAGTCAAATGGTCTTCTCCTTCGCCGACTTGGAGATCCTCTTCGATGGTGTAGGCAGTGTGCACCACCAACAGTTTTTATGTCCTGGACTCTGCAGATCGACAGAGGAAGAATGCCTACGCCTCTGCAGATCTCATGGAGCAGGATCTTCCAGTCTCTGCACTCTGCAGCAGTGAGTCTTAAAAGGCTGGCACTCGGCAGCCGTCGAGGTGATGTCCTTTCATATTTTTCCCTCCGCCCCTTTCCACATTGTGACTCTCCTCCAACGGGATGTTCACGGTCTTCGATCACACAAAATTGGATCCTCACAACTGCTTTGAGCTCTCACTTTTCTTCCCAGTCCGCTTTGACCTTCCCCCGAGAACGTCACCCATCTCATGGGGGAATCATGTTACTCATCAGGGATGATGTTCATAGTCAACCCATCTCCCTGACTACCCGGCTTCAAGCTGTTGCAGTCCACATTTTCCTTCCTCACTTGAGCTTTTCCCTTTGTGCCGTATACATCCCTCCGTCATTCAGTATCACCAGGGCACTTCCTCCAGCTTATTGGGCAACTCCCTCTCCACTCTCTGCTGTTCGGTGGCTTTAATATGCACCATCCCGTTTGGGACTTGCACAGAACCTCTCGGAGAGGTGCCCTGTTGGCTGACCTTCTCAATCACCTCAATGCCATCTGCCTTAACATGGGAGCACCCGTGTTCCTATCAGACTCCACTCACGCCTATTCCCATTTGGACCTCTCCTTCGCACTTTCCAGCTTATCCATCATTTTGAGTGGTCTGTTCTCTCTGACATGAGCTCGAGTGACCATTTCCAGTGTTCTACCTGATTGCTAACTCCTACCCCACCTCTGTGCACAGTCAAATGGCAGCTTTCTAAGGCCAACTGGAGGCTTTACTCCTCCCTGGCGACCTTCGACAAACCACATTTCCCTGGTTGTGGTGAGCGGGTAGAATATCTTACAAACGTTATCCTTACCACCACTGAATATTCCATTCCTCACACTTCCTCTTTGCCACATCATGTCCTGGTTCCTAGGTGGACTTAGGCGTGCCACAGTGCAATTCACGTGTGATGTCGTGCTCTCCATGTTTTTAACTATCGTCTTACGATGGCCAACTGGATTTATTACAAATAGTTGCATGCACAGTGTTGTCACAGTCTTCAGGATAGCAGAAAAGCTAGCTGGGTTTCTTTTACTAGTTCTTTTAACAGTTCCACACTGTCTTCTGTCATGTGGGCCAACCTCCAGTGGCTGGCTAGGACCAAGGTCCATTCCCCAATTTCTGGCCTGGTAGTAGCAGACGATGTCATAGTGGACCCTACTGCTCTCTCCAACACATTGGACCACTATTTTGCGGAGATTTCGAGCTCCACCCACTGTCACCCGGTCTTTCTCCATCAGAAACAAGTGGAGGCGGCTTGGGTGATACCCTTCTCTTCTCAAAAATCATGGGTGCTACAATGCCGCCTTTACTATGAGGGAGCGAGATCATGATCTCACTTCATCCCGATTCTCCACCCCTGGGCCAGATGAGGTTTACATTCAGCCGTTGCATAACCTTTCTTGGGCAAGGTATTTCTCCTACATACGTACAGTCTCATCTGGGTAGAGGGCACGTTTCCCAGATGATGGTGTGAAGCCATTGTTATACCCATTTCTAAGCCTGGCAAGGACAAACACCTTCCTTCTGGTTATCGTCCCATTTCTCTCACCAGCTGATGGAACGTATGATTCATGCCAGGCTGATATGGTGGCTTGAGTCTCACAACTTACTAACCAGTGGACAATGTGGATTTTGAGCACGCCTTTCTGCGGTTGATCATCTCATCACTTTGTCAACCCATCTCATGAATGGTTTTCTGTGGAAATACCAGATTGTGGCCGTATTTTTCGATTTGGAGAAAGCCTACGACACCTGCTCGAGGAATGGTATCCTCTGTACTCTCTACATGCGGGGCTTCCATGGCCACATGCCCCGTTTCCTTCAGGAATTTTTAAAAGACCGAGTTTTCAAGGTATGTGTGAGTTCTGCCTTGTTGGACACCTTTATCCAGGAGAACGGTGTGCCTCAAAGTTCTATCCTGAACGTCATCCCCTTTGCTGTCACCATTAACCTTTTATGGCGTGTCTCCCGCTGGGCATCTCCGGCTCCCTTTTCGTTGGCGGTTTTGCGAATTATAGCAGTTCTCCACAGACTTGTTTCAATGAGTGGCATCTTCAGCGATGTCTCGATCGTTTATACTCATGGAGCATCGACAGTGGCTTTTGATTTTCCACTGACAAAACCATTTGTATGAATTTCTGGTGGAGCATTTGTCAAACAATGGAAGGTCCAGGATGGAATGTAACAATATTATGAAAAGGAATGTTGCTGCTCACCATATAGTGAAGATGCTGAGTTGCAGATAGGCACAACAAAAAGACTGTCTCAAATAAGCTTTTGGCCAACAAGGCCTTTGTCGAAAATAGATGACAGACACACGCGCATATGCAAACGCAGCTCACAGACACGATTGCAGCCTCTGGCAGCTGAAGGGTGGCTTCAGCTGCCAGAGACTGCAGCCATGCGTGTATGAGTTGCATTTGCGCGCGCTCTCGCACTTGTTTTTGTGTGTGTGTGTGTGTGTGTGTGTGTGTGTGTGTGTGTGTGTATGTTTGTGTGTTTGTGTGTTCTATTTTTGACCTTGTTGGCTGAAAAATTATTTGTGGCAGTCTTTTTGTTGTGCCTATCAACTCAGCATCTCCCCCATGTGGCGGTGCAATTGGTTTCTTCCACCATCTTTACATATTGGGCTTGTTGCTCTTCTGTTTGTTGAAACTACAAAATTCCTGGGACTCATGCTCGATAGAAAACTTTCTTGGTCCCATATGTCTTTCTTGGCTGCCCGCTGTACGTGGTCCCTCAATGTCCTATGTGCCCTCAGCGGTACTTCCTGGGGAGTGGATCAGACCACCCTCCTCCATTTGTGTCAGTCCCTTGTCAGTTAGTAACTAGACTATGGGTGTTTCGTTTATGCATCTACACGCCCGTCCCTCTTACGCTGTCTCAATACTATCTACCATCATGGTATCTGTTTAGCTATTGGCACCTTTTACACTAGCCCGGTTGAGAGTCTGTATGCCAAATCAGCCAAACTACCTCTCAGTTCCCTTCAGAGTTTGTGTGCTGTACGCCTTTAGCCCCATAGAGCAACGGGTACAGGAAAGCTGTCACTTGCCCACTCTTGATGGAGCCACTGTGATATTTATGTGGGTTCCTGGTCACGTCCTTCTGACGGGAAACGAGGCTGCTGATGCTGCTCCCAAGGCTGCAGCCCTCATACCTCAGCCCACTAGTTCTTCCACTCCCCCAATGAGCTCTGTTTTGCCGTCTGTTAGCAGGTGGTGTCACTTTGGCATTACCATTGGTCCTCCCTTGATGGGAACAAGCTCCAGGGAATTAAGCCATCAGCTTGGATGACTTCCTTTTGGCCCTTTTGCTGCAAGGAGATCATTTTTGCTAGGTTGAGTCTTTTTAGCCATCGCCATTTTTTAAGTAGTGCTCCGCCACCACTGTGCTCATTGCTCTCAACTTCTAACAGTTCGCCATTTCCTGATGGAATGACTTTTTTTAACGACTTACGTTCTCATTTATGTTTGCCATCTGAGTTACTAGCCATTTTAGCGAACGATGTGTGGGCTTTCATCCGTGTTTTACTTTTTATCCATCGTAGCAGTATGGTGAAGGACATTTAATCTTCAGTTCAGGACATCCGGTGTGTGTGTGTGTGTGTGTGTCTTTCCTTCTGTCAGTTGGGCTTAATGTGCAGTCATTTTTTAACTCCTTTTTTTCTCTTCATGTTCTATGCTTGTGACATGGGCACATAAGACCTTAATTGTTTTTGTGCACTAAAACCAAACAAACAAGTATTGGTTACATCCTAAATCCTCAGTCATTTGTTGTTTATATTCCAATCTCTGTCTTACCATAAAAATTTTTATTTCTACAGCTCCCTCTTGTACCGTGGAGGTCATTCCCTGATGTCTATCATCCTCCCCTTACCATTTTTCCACGTATTCCTTTGCTCACCAATTCTGCAGTGCTCCACCTATTTCCTTATAGACCAGCCTCTTTAACCCCAGTGCAGTGTCAGGAGCTAGAGTAGACCCATGGCCCTTCCTTGCCTGTTGTAAGGGAGCAATTAACTGGAGTCTTTTTATTTGGTTACTTTTTACCTTGGTATTTTAACTATACTTTGGACTTGCAAAGGTTTTGGCTCTTTTCACTTTTTTATTGCTTTTTCCCCTCACCTTTTTTGGCTTTTTAAATTCTGGTCTCCATGTTAGGTTTGATGTCCACATTCCAAATTTTACAGAAGTGTGGACCGTTTGGGGAAGGACGCCCTACTGTGCGATGTTCTTTTTTGCACCTACCAATTAAGTGGATCTACCTCTGCACCCAAATCCAGTGCAGTAGCTAGTCTGTCATCATGGAGTTGTCATGTACCGTCATGATGGTAGCCCTACAACGTCGAGATTGCACTGAGCTGTAACCTCCCCGTCAACCAAGTAAGGTGCCTATCAAATTTGGGGTACTGGGACTCTGGGCAAGGGCTACTTTGCCGGGTGGTCTTTGACTTGATGGGATGGCGCCTGTGGGGACAGCCTCTGATCGGAGCGAGAGACATCAGGGCGAATGATCCACAATGAAATGGATCAAACTTAATGATGGCCATGCCAACACGGCCGTCTCAGCAGTCAGGAACAGAGACTTTAATGCAGGGATTTACAACCCAGTGGCATTTCTGTCTTTGACCATGCCTCAAGACAAGAGCCACATAGGAGAAATGGAAGTGGACAGTTTGCCAAATTCATGCTTTGTTCCCGGACTGATGGTGGATCTTTCGCTACAACGAAGCCACTGTTTTTTGTTGAAAATATTGAAGGCCAGTTTTGGGAGATAGCAGCTGTAGAAAAGATGAGAAATGGATCTTTGCTGGTAAAAACATCGCATGCCAACCAATCACAGACACTTCAGGCCTGTGTAAAGATAGGAGATATATCAGTCACCATCTCTTCTCATAGCAAGCTCAATAGAATTCAAGGTTTTTATCTTCCATCGGGACCTAATGCCATAATCTGATAAAAAGCTGCATACTAATCTGGTGCGGTATGGAATCCATTTAGTTTGTCACATCCAGAAGAGATCAAATGGTAGTAGGCACTGGATCTTTTATCCTGCCATTCAGCGACAACATCCTACTGCTGCTACAGGGTTAAGGTCATGGTTTATAGGTGTGATGTCGGGCCTTATTTTCCTCCTCCAATGAGATGTTTAAGGTGACAGAGGTTCGGACACATGTCGTGCTGTTCTAAGGAGGCTACCTGTGTGGCATGTGGACAGACATCTCATGAGGGCAGCCCTAGTGACCAACCCCACAATGTGTCAACTGTCTGGAACCACATCCTCCCTGTTCACCTCAATGCTCAGTGTTTGAGAAAGAAGAAAATTTAATGGTATAAAACACTTGACTACCTGTCTTTTCAAGATGCAAAGGAAAAGTTTGAAAGACTTCATCTGACTATATGATCTCAAATTTTGCGATTGTTGTGTCACAGTTCACACCTCACGTGATGACAAGGTCTCGCATGACACGTCCTTACCCTTGTCATATTCCAGGGCCTGCCTCAGAGTTGAGGGAAGGAATGTCAGATCACTGTACCCCTGTAGCAGCAGTGGTTCCCACAGCATCGGTGTACCCAGAGATGCCTAGTCATCCTCTAGGCTCGTCAGGGATGAGGACACCAGTCAAGGTGCCCCCTCTGAAGACAAGGACCAGCAGCTGCAGGCTGTGGGTTGAAGAAAAGTATGTTCCTCTATGCTCCCAGAAGATAAAATGGAGAAATCTTCACAGAAATTGAAGTCTCACAAAGATAAGAAGGATAAGCAGAAAGATAAAACTACTTTCTGAGGCTTCGGATATTCCAGTCCCTACCTCTGCGAAGGTTGAACCTATGCTGTTTGATGATGTAACAAGCAATCGGGTGGACTGCGACCTAGTAATGAAGTAATTAGACCCATTCTTTTCTTTTGCACTTTCTCAGACCTGACTCAATGTTCCTGCAATGGAACTGTAACAGCTACTATTGCCATCTGACCAAACTCCTTCATGTACTGGCTACTTACTCCATATTTGGCATAGCACTTCAGGAAACATGGTTTACGGTAATGCATTTCCCTGCTCTAAACTACAAACCTTTCTGTACCAATCAGATTAATGTCGAGAGAGCTTCTGGTAGGATACGCCTCATACAATCTGATATCTTCAGGGAGTAGGTGCCTCTTACCACTGAACTAGAGGCCTTGGTCGTTAATGTCTATCTGTCAGTTCAGTTAACAATATGTAATGTTTATCTACTCCCAGGTGGACCTTTCCTTTATCATGAGCAGTTACCTTCCCCCTTTGTTTTACTGGGGGGCTTAAATGCCCATAATCCTCTGTGGAGCAGAGACACTAGGTCTTGCAGAGGCTGGGTACCAGAACACCACCTTTCAGAACCGGATGGCTGCCTACTCAACACTGGAGCCGCAACACATTTCAATGCAGCTCACGGAACATACTCGACTGTTGATCTTACAGTTTGCACCCCTGATTCAGTGGTTTGTCCTCGGCGATCTTTGTGACAGCAAGCATCTTCCTATCATTCTCTCCCTCTCCACTCAGACATCTGGAACATGCTCCATGTTGGTTGCTTTGGAAAGCTGACTGGCAGGCTTTCTCCTCTACAGCCACTTTTGCAGCCAGTCATGCAACGGATATTGACAGAGTGCTACAAGTTACTATTGATACTGTTATTCGTGCTGCAGCAGCGATCCCCTACTCCTCTGGCTCATCCCGATGACCGCCGGTGCCATGGTGGTCTGAAGATACAGCCTCAGCTATCAGGGAACACTGCAGAGTGCTTCAACAGAACAAACACCATCCTTACGTGGATTTAATAGCATTAAAGATACTCCAGGCAAAAGCACTGTTTGTAATAATAAAAAAAAAGAAGCAGAGGTGTTGGGAGCAATCAATATGTATCAGCCATGCGATCCCACATCCCATCAACTCTGTCGCCTATGCGGCCATCCACCACACACAGCACTTCCTGGCATGCCTTGACAATGGTAACACCTGCACTGATCCCCTGTTCTTATCAGTTGTTTTGCAGCTCACTTCGAGGAAGTGTCCGTTTGCAGTAATTACCACTCTCATTTCCTGACCTTGAAACATCTTACTGAGTGCCACCCGCTATCCTTCCATGCACATCGCTTTCTATCAAACAACACTCCTTTTAGTGAATGGGAGCTACACAGCACTTTGGCATACTGAGAGCATGAAACATATCCTTGGACTTTTTAATCATATTTGGCGGGAAGAAGAATTTCCCTCTCAATAGTGGGAAGGTATTATTATTCTTGTCCTGCAACTGGGAAAGGACTCACTTATTTTAACTAACTGCTGGCCAGTCTCTCTGTTGAATGGGCTGTGTCAGCTATACGAACGAATGGCCAACCGCCGTCGTCGTTCGTGCCACAATTCCAAAGTGGCTTTCGGACTTTCCGGTCCATCAAAGATCACTTGGTTCATCTGGAATCTGCATTGTATCACCAACATTTGATTGCTTCTTTAGTCTTGTATTCCTAGAGCTCCTCTTCAACACACTCCGTGGTCCATACCCAGTCCTGTGGTACGGATGGACCTCTTTTGTGGCGCCAAGAAGGATGCTGATCTTACACATCTCCGACAACTATTATGTTTGATCCTCTACAATTATTTTAATTCAGTATGCATCTACACAGACAGATTGAAAGTCAGCAACAGGGTTGGTTACACTTTTGCACATGCAAGGGGACACAAGACACACACGTTCCCAAGTGGCTGCAATGTATACACTGTAGAGTTGGTTGCCTCTCTCAGGCTGTGCAGTATATCAAATCCCTTGCCGAAACAAACTTTCTGATCTGTAGTGACTCCATGAGTTGCTTAAAAGGTATATTCCTGTGCTGTCCCAAAAATCTTCTGGTCACTAACATCCAGGACCTACTGGTTAACCTCTGCAGTTCTGGATAGAAGGTGACCTTCATATGGACACCAAGCCACATAGGCATTCCAGGGAATTAACGTGCTGACCGTCTAGCTAAAGGTACCACTACAGGAGATCAACTTGATGTCAGAATACCGGGCCCAGACTTACAGTTACAACTTCAACATAATATTTTGAGGCTCTGGGAATTGGAAAGGCAGGCTCGTATGATCCACAATGAGTTAACAGCAATTAAGGGGCCCACTAAGGTGTGCATACATCTTTCTAGGCATATTGGAAAGATGCCATTGTGTTGTGCTGACTATGCATTGGCTACGTGAGTCACCCATGAGTTGCTTCTGTGTCGGAAGGATCCTCCTTACAGCAGCAGCAGCAGCAGCAGCAGCAGTAGTAGTCTACTGATGATAGTGCATGTTGAGTGTGCCCTGTTGGCTGATATGTGGCACGCTCTGCACTTGCCTACCTAACTCCCTCAGATGCTTGCAGATGATGAGACAGCCACTGTCAAAGTGTCGCATTTCCGGAGGGAAAGCAGATTTTACAGTGAACTATAATAGTCCCCCACTTTCAGTGTTTGGTGTGCGTGCGTGCAGCGGGGGATTGCCGCTGTGGCAGATACCCCCCGTGCGACTGCTGGTTACTTTCTTCCTCCTTCACCTTGTTGTGCCTTTAGACCCTCTTGTGTATGATGCTGCCTGGGTTATCTCAATTTTCTTTTACCTGTCATGTTAAACAACTGTCATGCCCTTTTTTTGATTCTTTGACTGGCTTAGATAGTTGTAGCAACCAAGACTTCACTCTTTTTTTTATTTTTTTTTATTTTTTTATTTACAAAATGGAGGGTCTGATGACCTAATAATTTAGTCCCTTTAAACACACAATCACCACTACCAGCCTCTTTAGTTTTCCTTCGCAACACCATATAGCAAATGCTGTGTTTTCTTTTCCAGTTTTCCCTCGTGTGTTACTTACATACAATGTCATACTCCGGATATGCATTCTTGGAAAATATATGTTAGTTTGTTTATTTTCAAATTAAGGACTATGTTTGAGATTTTTTGTTGTCAAAGAATTATGTGTAACCCTGGGCTAGTCTGTTGCTTCTATAGTTCTTGTTTCATATGGTATGCACTACTTTGCTTCTAAGGTAGCAGAATTCCTTCTCTTTGTCTACTGTGTCCCAGATGATGATAAGTTAGTCATTAATCTCATTTCAACTGCTTCTCATTACCTAATCTTTCTTTGATTTGCTCTCAATCTATATTCTGTGTTCAGAGGAATATTTACTCCACTGAAGTGTGCAAGATCACTATTGCTGCATCTTGATCAATATGAGAACAAGTACGACCTCTGTGATATGCAGCAACAGACAGTTAAGCATCTCGGGGCTCAACAATGAGTTTTATGGTTGCTTGTTTTTGAACATGCACCAGCACAGCAGTCTTTCAAGTGGAGTCTGCAGATGTGGACTGCCACGAACACTCGGTCAGCAGAAATATTCGAAAAAAAGCCAAGTGGTAAACTGAATTTCATTGTCACATGTCACAAGAATATTGAACAGTAATTTGCAATTAAGGATTGTCACCAAAGATGGTAGCATTCATAAGAGTTGAACTTTATGATTTTGTTGACGTAATTCAATAATATGTTTCAATAAGGTGTCTAATGAACTAATAGTCATCTAAATGATGAAAAACTGCACCAGTTACTTTTTTTATGCTTAGCACCAGGTGTTTTGGAAGTTTTGTGATTTTTCAGTTGCATTTGTTTACATACAATGTTTGCATGTGTGATTTTCTGCCTGTCTTCCACTGTAGTTGTCTTTTTGAGGTTAAATAGCAGTCAGAGAATCAGATGAATGAATGATGGAATGTTTTTTATATGCTGATGTTAGAGGTAATGTTTTTGTTTTTCTACTTTGTGTATTGTATCTCTTCCATTACACAAATTATCTCTCTCTCTCTCTCTCTCTCTCTCTCTCTCTCTCACACACACACACACACACACACACACACACACACACACACACACACACCATCACTTACATTGTTTGTTTTTGTAATCATAACTTGCTATAGAGATACTGTGATAGTACTATCCCACCATGATCCTGTTGTACTTGCCCCCCTGTGGCCGTTACCAGAAACACACGGTGACTTTACAGTAAAAAAGTACAGTGGTGGTGCCTAAGGAAGACATACTGTGCTGTGAATGACAGCAAGACAGTTGTGCATGCATTATCAAGTGTTTCAGCGTGTTCTTGTGAAATATCATGATAGAAACTCACATTAGCAAATTGCCCTCACTCCCAGGTGCAACAATATCATGGTCGACTAATGTGATTTCACGAAGAGGTGTTACATTTTCTGTGGATTCATTAGATACATAACGCTGTAGTTATAATTTTTTTTTTTTTACCATTATTGACTGTTTCCATTTTTGTCGTAGATGTTGAGTAGAGTCTTTGGGGTAGTGTATATATTTACATAATTACTACAGTTATCAGATGCGGCAGAAAAATTTGAGGGAAAAAAAATGCTATCTAGTTTGTCACTATGTTTTTCAAATGTTTCTCCCATGTATAACTGTAGTAATTCCTTAAATATGTACATTACTCCATAAACTCTACACAACATCTACAACAAACATAACTGATAATTCCAGTGTCAGTTATGATGAAATCTATTTTATAATTTACAACTACATGTATCTAATGAATCCACAGAAAATGTAACATCTCTATATAAAAACCCTTTGTGAAACCATAAAACCATACTATCATAATATCTGTATAGCATGTTTTAATTATAAAAACGAACAGCGTAAGTGATGATTTGCATGTGTGAGATATTCTGTGTAATGGAGGAGCCACAATACTTGTGAGTACAAAAACAGTGAGACTACATCTAAAAACATCAGTGTATAAAAATCATTCCAGGATTCATTTGTCTGATTTTCCAACTGCAGTATAACCTCATAAAGACAACTACAATGCAAGAGAGGTATAAAATCACACATGCAGACAACACAAGAAATATTTATGTAAAACCACTTGAAAATGAGAATAAATTCTCGAAATGCTTTGTGGTAAGCATGAAAAAATAAGAAAATTGTGATGTTTTACGTTATTTGAATCATGAATGTTGCAGGCTTTCCAGAGAATCGTGTTATTGATATCCTTTCAGCCTGTGTTTTAATCCAGCTCCTGAAACTTAATTTTATTGCCCATTGTGCTTCTCAGCTAAACAGGTGGAACAGTAGAGAAGAAAGACTGCATCCAGTCCAACTTTTGATTTTGAAATCTGTCTCTCATCATTATGTAATCGTACAAGTATATTCCAGTAACTGACATTTTCCAAGTATACGTTCTCTTGTAATTTTTGAACAATTTACATGCTATTACAGGTACTGCCTGAAACTTATTTCAGAACTCAAGGTGCCTTTTGTGGTCTCATTCCTACTGCCAAACCCATATTTTCCAAAATCTAGCTTCTATTCTTCCCCCTACTATAATGATTAGGTTGCCTTCTCTTTACATAAAATAGGTGAATAGAGCTGAAACTGCCTTCTGTTTTTGTCAAAAGTTGCCGTTTCTTTGTATGTATATAAAAATCCTCAAAAATTGTGCACGGCTTCACTCAGAACATCTCTGTCACCTCTAGTATGCCCTTGTTTCCTTTTGACCTTAGAAATGTCTTAACCAGTTTAGTGTGGATTCTGTATTATGTAGCAATGCCGCATTTTTCACTTTAACAGGAGTGAAAGGTGCTCCTGATCCTTTTCAGCTATTGCTCTGCCGCCTCGCTAGGTCATCCTTTGCAACTTATAGGTGGCTTCTAGAGTCAACACAAAGACAACTTGATCCAGGACTTGCTGATAGTACTGTCTTGAAAGAACAATCTGTATAACAGTTCAGTAGTATTGCCTCATCCAATTAAAAATATAGGGCATCGTGTTACGTTATTGACAACAGATTGTCTTAAGTGCATTTTGAGTGATTTTAATAATCTGTATAGCTTGGTGGCTAAGTGAGTGCCAGACTACAAATCCAGATGTTAGCATTTCAAGTCAGTCAGTCCTAAGAATTTTTCCTGCCACTAATTATTTCTTTCCTCTTTGGCAATGATCTTTGTGTGAAACTTGCCAAAATTCACCTTAGTTTTAAGTGCATGTTAAACTGTAGCTCCACCTATAATCCATACTATCTGCAATAGAACTATGTGTAATAAAGCACTGCAGCTTTGAAAACGTTTTAATTCATGAAAGATTTAGTTTTTAGTAGTTACTGAATGTAGATCTGTAGTTTGCCATAACAATTTCTTACCCCCAGCTTTGTCATATGTTTTACGTAAGTTATGTTACATTACAGTGCCTGGTGCAAGCATT
Organism: Schistocerca nitens; assembly: GCF_023898315.1. NCBI lineage: Eukaryota > Metazoa > Arthropoda > Insecta > Orthoptera > Acrididae > Schistocerca > Schistocerca nitens. The sequence goes on along the minus strand of NC_064615.1, from coordinate 553,870,785 downwards.
GTATGACTTCACCCCACAAGAACCAGGAGAACTGGAATTTCGTAGAGGTGATGTAATAACTGTGACGGACCGTACAGACCAGCATTGGTGGCATGGAGAAATTGGAGCACGTAGAGGCCTATTCCCAGCTACTTACGTTGCTCCGTACCATTCATAGCTGATTTTATACATACGTCTAGCCTACAGGCTATTACTCTCCTTATAGGAAAGTAATATGAACATTGTAAGTTGTGTGGAAGATGTAAACTTGCATTATTATTAATTTTATTTTATTTTCATAAGCTTTATGTTGTCATTCTAATTTCTGTCATAATTTTATATGGATTGTTAAATATTCATAAAAACCATGTGATTCCTAAATATACATTATCTCTGAAGTGGCCTTTGTAGTTGTCTGAAAGTGAGCTTTTTAATCATTGAACTAATAATCAGAAATATTCTTAACTTTCACAATCCAGAAATGTTCCTTGGCTGTTTTACATGATTAGGCACAAGAAACATACATACCGTGCTGCATTCTGCATTCCTTAAATTTTAAAATGCTGCCCTTATATTATGACATTGAAAAACTGTCATGAATCTTGTAAATTTCTGCCAGGTTTATTAAAGTATTTTGTATATTTTTCCCAGACCTATTGTATTTGTACTGGAGTACTCTGTCCAAATATTTAGGACGTTATTAATATAAATTTTAGTCTACGCGTGTATGTGTGTGTGCGTACTTTTGTATATAATTCCCTTCTGGACAGTATACATTGAACGATCATGTAAACTTGTTGATATCAGTGATACTGTAAGTGAACAGACGGCCTTAATTGTAAGTGCTTGTGTGTGTGTGTGTGTGTGTGTGTGTGTGTGTGTGTGTAAGAGAGGCAGAATAAGGTGTTAATTGACATCTACATAACTTCTGTTATAGACTGATAAATGATAAAATTGTGAACGTGCTTGTTGTACACATGTCATCCAATTGAGGCTAAGCCCAGTTCAAGTACTGTATCAGTGAAAGCAGATTGTAATGCTGTATGTTTAAGGCAGTCTCTCGTGTGAATATTTTATTTTTATCTCTTTAATGACATCCTGGTTACTCTAGTGGCAGGTGGTTGTGTTTCAAAGATTGCAGGCTTTGTTGTGTTAGCATGTGCTAGTAACTTGAGAACCTTATGTTGTTTTAATGTTTTAATTACTTTTTCATAGTGTTCCAATTGGTAAAGTGACAATTACTTTTTAAAGGAAAGTTAAATGTGTGTGGAATATTTTATGTTATATAAGTGACTGCAATGCAAAGGACACATCACTATGCAGTATACATACTTCATATTGCCCTATAGATTTTAACATCATACAGTTTTTTTTAGCAACCCAGCCCTAAAGCTCTTTTTTGTTTTCAGGTAACTTGCCTTTATCCCTAATTTGAAGCAGTAGTTTATTGTATCTTTTGTACACAGGATTTAATATGCAGTTCTCCACCAACTTTCCTACACTCATTTAAATTACTGAAGCTCTTGATAATTCTCATTATTTTCATGTGTTGGATTTCACACACTTTTATGTTCTGATTGTTTTTTTATGATTTCCTTCTCCCTCCTTCTGCTGAGACTTAGTATATAAATCTTATATTGTACACTGTGATACTTTTTCTAGCCATTCCACTGCATCATCCTGGCAGCAGTGTAAATGAGTAGCAGTTCTTCTTTTCAGAGAAATTAAAAGTTATTTTATTTTATTTCCTGGGATAAATCAGTGTCTTGTGTTGCCCCATCATTGTAAATTGTGTAGAGAATCTCTTGTATCTCAGTTTCCTCTGCATTGTTACTTACCTTGTGAAGAGACCTTGTTAGGAATATCTTTTGTATACAATTCATCATGCTCATTAGTTTGCACAATTTTCAGTTGTTATTTTAGTTGAACGATACGGGATTTATGTACAATGCCTACACCAGAGTCCTTGTAAGTGCAATATATGTTGTTTCAAAGCAATCTTGTTACAACTGGTGTGGTTTAATATTCAAAAATGTTACATACTACCTGCAAGGTAGAAGATACAATTCACCGTGGTAAAACAACTTATTATGGACACTTTAGTGCAGTTCTCTCATTAGCTGGTTTATTTTAAGTAATCAGTATTATTAGAGTTGATGATACAAAACTGAAATATTGATACATTAGAAGAAGGTCAGGTCTGACAGAATAAGCTTAACTAGCAACTCATTTAAGTAACAAACTTGTGCAACATTTTCCAAATTGGCAGTTAATGAAACTTTATGGCTTCCAAAATTCTCACCAAATGGAAAATTGTAGTAATATTGGTAATTTAAAAGAAAATACATCAATTTCTTCTTTATGACTGATAACAGTTTTTAAATTTATTCTCTAAAATGTTGGATCTGAATACAATCCAATAACATTATGTGCAGTGCTGCAGGTAAAATCACACATTTTGTTTTTTAAGACCTCACTTGTGGTGATTGTCTCTAAACTAGGTTCTGATTTCACACTGAAATATGTTCCACACCCTTCACTGGAGCTATTTCATGAATACTTTCAGTGTATTGCTATGTCAAAGCAAAGTGTTTGAGGGTTCAATATATGAAAGGGGTAAATTGCTACTCACTGTAAAGATACAATGTTAAGTTGCAGACAGGGGCAACGAAAAGACTGTTACACATTTAGCTTTTGGCCAAAGCCTTCTTTAGAATAGACCCTAGACTGCTGTCTGTGGCTGCTGTAGCCAGAATGTGTAGAAGTCTTTTCATTGTGCATGTCTGCAACTCATCAGGTTGTTGTTACAGTGAGCAGCACTGTAACCTTTTCATGATGGTTGATATTCCAACCTTAACTTTCCATTGTTTGAGGAGTCAATATAGTTAATCCCAAGGACAAATACAAGTTACAGACAAAAAGAAATACCACTTCGTGGACTGTGTTTATTTATATTGAGAGTTTCATTTAATTTGATTTAATTTTTTAGTAGTGCTAAGCCACTGAGAAAATGATTTCAGTCTAAACTTAATTTCAATATTTGTATTGTAGGAATGTGTTTGTTTTATGAGAGAATAATACACTGTTTCTTGGTATCCTATTAATTACAGCAAATTTTGTTAGATTAATACCCATTTGAACACCTTTCATATTATTCAGTCTGTAGTTGAATCTGCTTTCAGTCTTCATTTGCCTGTAAATGTATAATTTCTAGTTTTGGCAGTTAAATTTAGTATTTGTTTTAAACTGATTTGTAAAAGTAAATACTTTGGCTACACTTTATATGTACATAATGTATTGTATGATATTCAACAACAAACAAAACTGGTCATACAGTGGATATATTCATAGCCGATATTTTATTCTCTTGGGTGATAGGCTTGGGAGAAAATTATACCTACAATTCTCCCATGAGTCCCAGAAGACCACATGTTGCCAAGAAACAAAGGAAAATGTTTCTGATAATTGTGTGATGTTATTTTATTAATGTAGAATCATGGGCACATTTCTTGCTTTTGCTAACACTGATAACAAAAACCTATGAGTGCCATGTACCAGCAGAAGTCAAACAAGAACGTTAAAAACCAATATTTTTGTACTGATGTACAAGAAATTCATTATTTTTTACTGTTTTCCATTGTATTCGGGATAAGTTCTCCAGTGTATATAAAATGCTTGAATTACTTACAAAATGTGCTTAACAGTAGCTTATGTTTACATTGGCATACTTTGTGATCAGAACTGCTCCTTCCAGTTACTCTTTGAGTAGCCTAAATATGGAATCACTGGTGGTGATGTGTAATGAGTATTGCGGATACAAAAAGACTTGGTGATTGCAATTAATTAATGGGAAATACAAGGCCTTACTTGTTGCAAAACTACTTTTTCAGAAAGTAATTGAAATTTTGTTTGAGGCCAAAGATGGACATTTATGAAATCCGAATAATGGTGTAGGTGTAACCATTCAGCACTAGTACTTGAAGTACGTGCCTTGACCATATTCATAAAATTTCAGCATAATAATCACTGAAGACAATGGTTTTATATTTTGAAAAGGAGTAACACCATATTTCCCTTGGTTGGTGGATGTGAAAAAGGGGGAATCCACTTTTCTCCAGTTTTCACTGAGTTGTATTTTTGAGAATGTGATTGATAGAATGCATATCTGAAATTGATCATGCATCTTTACACTGGTGTAATGAAGACATTTGCATGTCAGTGCTCTATTGACACCTTTGGACAGCGATATAATTAAACACTGTGAACTTAAATAATAATTACATGATATTTTGAATTTTTATTACAAGCTTGAAACTTTTTCTTGTGTGAATAAATCTCAGCAAATTGTATTTTCAGTAAAGTTTTATTCATTGCTGCAAGTGAAATTTATTGGGATCTACTTAGGATATGGAATAATCAAGAGTATAGGTCTAAAATTGTTTTATTTCTGTATTAATGACCAGAATAGCTTTCTTTTATTTGTGCTCATTAATCCTACTGTCACTAGTTACTGTCACTGCCAATATGTGGATGAACAAACACAAAATTCATATATAGTGGCTCAAGTTAATGTATCAGTGATAATTTTTACACATTATTTGAAGGTGGTGGTGACATCAATTGAGAAAAATGGGCATGCACTGTGAACAAGTGTATATCTGTAAGACTATGGTTTCTTTAAGTGAATTTTTTAATAATCACAACAATAATTGTTGTAGTGAATGTAAAACTCAAAAATATTTCAACTGCAACAGTTCTGAAGTACATCCAGACGCTATTCTAGAAAACCCTTACTAAATACTTCTATCTATCTCTTATTCTCTGTAATCTGTTAATTGATTACTAATGTAGCATTGAGACTTTTACACACACTAATGCCCTAAATTTATTAAACAATTTCAACAAAAACTGATCTAATATATAAAAACAGTAAAATAAATTTATTAAAAGCAACAACAACAGCGTGTCAAATTCTTATATTTCATGTTGCAGCTGTAGTTGACAAATTTATGTGACAAGTTCAAACTGTATGCCAGGTCAGGGTATGTATCAAGATCCCTGCCTATTGTCAACACAGTGTTGCCAGTTATTCCACCCACAAACCTCTTGCACACTTACTCAGAGTTCCAACTTGTCACAGTCTCCTCCCCTAAAGTTACCCTATGATCCTGTGTGACTAGAACATTCAAAACAAATGATGTTGCAGTAGTAGTTTAGCTTTCACATAGCACTATGTATTTCATTTCCAAATGCACTGTGGGCTTAGACTTAACGGTATTTATGAACTTGATGTATCAAAAATTTTAACTTCTGTGAAGCTGTGCATATGTGAACAGAAGCTGTATCACAATACCAGTGAGCTTTTTTTGGTACTACAAACTGCCTGTCTTCATTTCAGGAGTCTTGTGACTGAAAATCATAATGTACAACTCTCACCCTGAACACTTAATAATATGATAGTGGTTATTATTCCTGTCTATTTGATATAATAAAAGAAACTGGCCTACAAATGTATCTTCATTTACCACCATAAACTCACAGAAGAGGGCATGCTGTAGGTCTTTGATTCCTCAGAAGTAAATAGAAAGAACTTTTGCAGCATCTACTGAACCAATGTCATTAATGCTTTTAGATAAACCTCAAAATACTTGACCCAGCATTAAGTACATGGCAGTTAATGCTGCTTCTCTATTTTTGTGTATTAAATTCTATACAATTGTTGCAAGTGATCAGATTTACCATTATCATAATTAACAAGCTGTAATGCTTGCAGTGAAATAAAAATTATTGTTTTAACTTAAAGCACAAGTGGAAAACTTAGGAGTTTATTAATCTCATGTGACTGCACCACATAGTGAAGGAACAGGTGTAAAATACATATATGATTCCTAAGACTGAGTGTAGTCCTTGATGGCCTCAGTGGCTTGCTTTCTTATGTGAGAGTTGAACCAGCTGGCATGGAAAGTGCCCATTTCCTCATAAGTATCATAGATTGCAATGTGTTTGTGAGCTTATGAACGACTTGTCTTTTTCTAATAAATGACAGTGGCTTCAAATGTGCATTGCATAACTGAAGAGATTTTTATGTTGTTTGTTTATGCAGTCTTGGGAGAGAGAATGGTGCCATTACTGTTTCCTTTGCTTAAGGCTTTTTTTTTCCAACATTAATGGATGCAAATACTCCAGATGAATATCAATAAGTTAATTTGAAATGAGCAGGTATTTAATTTTCTGCTCTTAGGCAAGGTGTCTTATGTTAATTGTAACAGCAAATAAGAGATTACTTTAGACTTTTAACGGCTTAATACTGGAATAACATGCTTGCTTGTAATTGCTGTGGCCTATGTTACCTAATTCATCTAAGTGTAGTTTATTAAAAATTTGACTGAATGGTTATAACCTTTTTGTGAGTTTATACTGTACAACTTCTTTTTGCTTGGAGTGTATCTCATTATGTTTATTACATAATTGTTATTTCTCATAGTTGTATAAAGTGTTTTAGCTATTTATATATTTTTCATTGTGGCAGTATTGTTGTTTCACTTTTAAAATAATTACAGTGTAACATTTTCTCGCATTAATTCAAACTATTCTTTGTGCTTGTTACACTGAGTTCTTTTTAGCCATGCGAGATCTACATTTAACTGATCACTGCTGAAATGTTATTTTTATGTCATACTTGTACAGAAAGGTATGAAGTGGTGAGTGTTTTATTGTTAAACATGGTTATGTCAGTTGAAAAACATAAAATTTTGGTCACTGCTATATAAAATACTACTTCTAGTTTTGAGCCATATGAGGAATGTACAAGTGGTTTTCTGTGCTGCAGATAAGTATTGCTGATTTGAAGCAGTTTTGGCATGTGAGACATCATTTTTTAACATAAATGTCATCTTGATTAAGTGGTGTGTTGAACCGATTTGTTGACTGAGAGAAAATAAAAAAAAATCAACTGGTGCTTCCTGTTATCAAGAGCTATGTGAACTGATTTTTAATCTGTTGCAGTTGTGTAGGTGACGGGTACATTATAATGCTGCAAAAATTCATTTGCATTTAATAAATTTCTCTTTTGTGTATGTTCTTTACACGCACACACACTGCTACTAATGTCAGACAGTATTGTTTATGATGTTAGTACCACAGTTTACAGTGTTCCTGAACCAGAATACGCATTTCTTTTACTATAGTAATTTCTGTCAAATTTATTGTTTATGTTCACAGCTTTCTCGTAACTGGCGCAAAGTTAATATGGTTGAATGTGTGTACCTCCTAATTTGCAATAAAACTGAATGCATTTATGATTAGTTTAACTATATGTGTACAATTGATCCCTCATTACCATTCATTCTGTCTTGTCTTTTACTTTATCACCGTATCTTCTCCTACTCCAGCCAGTCTCTCAGAGATCATCTTGCCCCCCTCCCCCTTTCTCCCTGTGACAGATTAAAGCTGCATGCTGGATCAGGTCTCTTAACGCAAAACCTTGCTTTCCTTGGACAATTGTCTTATCAACTGAGCTATGTAGGCACAAATCACAACTTGCCTTCACAGCTTCGCTTCTGTCTGTACCTCATCTCCTACTATCCAGACTTTACAGAAGCTCTCCTGCTGGAAGAAAGGTCTGGCAACGCAATTTTAATCTGCTAGGAAGATTCAGAACAGCATACACTCGGCTACAGAAAGCATCCTTTGTTCTTATTTTGCATTACGCAAGTTTCGATGAGTTCATCATATTTATTCAAATATTTATCGTTACTTGCTGGGGGGGGGGGGGGTCACAAGCATAGTACAATAATTATTTCCCACAGTGTTGTTGTTGTTGTTGTTGTTTCTGTAGGGAATTTCAGTTGGCACACAACTAAATATATGACTATATATCTGAAGTAAAGAAAGCTTAATGCATGTGAAAAATTACTATTCTTGGTAAACAAAAAATTCCGAACTAAACAATCCCTGAAAAAAGTTCAATATTCATGAGAGTTACTCAGGAAGTGACAGCAGAGAATTATAAAAGCTACAGGAGGACACTGGGGAAAGGGTATGAAATCTTGATAAGTGCCATAAAATTAATGTCAGATAGCTCACATAATTTGGTGGCTTCTGTCTGTAGAAAAAACTGCTGGTGGGTTATGTTTTAGGATTCACCATCAAGTATGTTGTACTTTTGCTAATTTCACCCAGTGACATTTATGTATGGGAAACACATTAATTCATATGCATAAAAGAAATAGGATTTACATAAACGCTTGGAAGCACAAAAATAGTGTCTTTTGAATGATATACATTGAAATAGGTATCAATGTAGGAGGAAAATGGTGATTGGTTCAATCATATGCTAAAGAAAACCTGGAAGATGAAGAATGACATTGTTGTGTGGATCTGTAGCATTAATATCCTTGAAGAGTGAGGAAAGAATTGTTGGTCTTTGTTTGCAAATGATACATGGATGAACAAATCATTGTGTCATAAAGGTATCAAGTTTGCCTTACTGGATTATCTAACTATAAGTAACTTGTGGGATGATGGGCACTAAAGAAGATATCACATACAGAAGGACAGAGATGGTTTCTTAATAGGGCACAGTCCTAATAAGCACAGTGAAAAAAAAACTGACCTTCAGAAGGCATCATACTAATATGGTGTAACATCACCTCTGGCCTTGGTGATGGCCTCGGTTCAATGGGGAAGACTGATTGAAAGGTTCTTCAGGTATGTTATATCCAGATGAAGCACTGACTGATGATTAGATTCCATAGAGCTATCACTGAGTTCTGTTAAGTATTATTATTATGTTTCACCCAATATTCCAAATAGACCCTGACACTCTTTGTGTGCTTAAGATTGGGTGATTTAGCAGAACAAATGAGATTTGATGAGGTATATGGAACTAAATTTCAGAGACAGGAATACACTGACAAAACTTTTATTACATCTTATGACATGCAGCAAAATGTAAAGATAAGCAGATACACAAAGAATAAACAAAAGGGGTCACACCCATGGAACATCTGCATAAATGCAACTTCAGTACCATCAGATGTCTTACTTGGGGAGATTTTAAATGCGAAAACAAAATTTCAACATTCCCACTGTGTGAGCATATTAAAATCAATTTTTGGCTACATTCGAACTTGTACGCAACATCACAAACATATCCTTGCTTAGTTAAAATTCCTGCATATTGTTTTTCAATAGGACTGTACTAGATAATGATTAGTTCTTCTTCATAGTTCTCTCGTATGAAATGATATCTGATATCAATGTGTTTCGATCTTTCACATAGATTTTTATTGCTCCATCACATTGATTTCTAAAATGTCTCTGAAACTTTTGCAACCACGCCATATCTTTTACAGTCATGCTGGCTGCCACATATTCCACTTCTGTGCTACTTAGTCACAATTCCCTGAGGCTGAGAGCACACCACGGTATCGGTCCATGTCATACTAGAGAAAAACAAAGCCGAAAGTAGATTGCCTTGTTTCAATATCTCAGGCATAATCCGCGTCGCTATACCTGAACAGAATCATGTTGTCTCCACTCTTTTTGTACAGGATACCAAAGTCTTTCGTGACCTTTAAGTACATGAGAATGCATGTGATGGCATGACAATGACTCTCATCATAATTGTTCAAGTATTTGCTGTTAAAGCCAGAACTGGTTGACTAACTGTCGCAAGAAATAAAAATGAACCAACTTCTTCTCCGAATGGAAATTTCGCGATAATTGGCGCTTCACATTTGGCTCTGCCGGAACAGATACAGGATTCGAATTTTCCATTTTAAAATGTTTCTAGATTCGCGTTGCATATGCTGTTTAGTGCACAAACAATGTTTTTTCTTTCCTTTCTCGCTCAATGTCCATTCCACAAAAGACTCTACGTCGCTCTCTTTGAAATCAACCTCCTTCAGGAATTGATGAAAGATTGATTCCAACAACGTGAGGCCTGCTTTAAACCGTACATTGACTTTTTAAGCTTTCATACGTATTTGTTGTCGTCCAACATTATACCTAGTGGTACCATCTTAACAATTTCCTCTTTCAACTTTCTGTATGAAAAGCGGTTTTTGCATCAAACTGCAACTTTTCAAAATCTTTGGCCAGAATTGCGAGCAAAGTGCATAGTGTGTCATATCTCACTACTGGCAAGAAAGTTTTGTTTTAGTGCAGTCCAGGACGTTGACTAAATCCTTGAGTGACTAGTTGAGCTTTGTATCAGGGACAATTTTTATTTTTCACTGCTTGAATTGTGAAAACAGCAAGTGAGCTGCCAAGCTTAATGCCCCCACCCAACGGACGGATCACCATCAACAGTGACATGTCCTCACTTCAAGAGAGAGTACGGAGAGGTTTGGCGTTTAAACCAGAACATTAACGCAAAGTCTGGTGATCGGGAACTTTACACCACCACCTCTCTTCCTCTTGCCAACCAAATACTGGCAGTGAAAATTTTTCCCACCACAAGATTTTTTTACGATTTTCGGTAATTTTATTTTAATTTTTTTCATTTTTATATTTACTTTTTTTGAAGTTCCATGTACTTGAATCAAACCAAGAAGTTAAAGTGGAATGCTTCAGTAGTGAAGGGAAAAAGAAATGAAGTTTTTAAGACAATGTCTCCCATTTTATTCAAGTAGATAACAAGAATTATAACAGAACTAAAGACACTATTATAAAAAGAATACATTTTTAAAGATACCACTGTCCAGATGAAACTATGTTTGAAAGTGTAACTGAGAGAGTGGATACACTGTACACGATTTTCGTTTGGCGTCTGATGTCTTCATATCATTATTCTTTCTTATCTTTTCATATTTCCGTTTATTGTAACAAATCTGACCATGAAGTTTAGTCATGTGGAAAAAATTATGTACATACTACAAACAAGCAACAATTTGGTAATAAATCATCTAGTCTCAGTAAAGGTAGACATAAGAGTCGAAAACTTAGAGGGAAATTTCTGACTGATACTTTCTCGATTTAGAAAAACCCTTACATAATAGGAGGAGTTTGAGTGTCAATTTCAAAGTGTCTTTCTGTATCCGTAGTCTAAAGCAGCCAACAGAAAATTTTGAAATGAATATAGGTAGCTGTTTACTGATTGTATGTTATTGTGTTGTATTCATAAATAGAAAGGTATGAAACAGCATCACTATGTTGTTGATCTATTATGGCGAAGACCACGTGGCCTAACAGTCGCACCATCCTGTTGTGTTTCAGGCTCGGGAGAGGTTTAAAGTCAGGCCCAAGGATACAACTGACTGTCACGAATGCAGGTGTGGTTCGATTAATGATGCCACCATTACCTAGCATATTTCCCAGACTGTTGACACATCAGGGCATTGGAAGCAGTGCTCTCATGTGTCAGGCCTGTTACATTTACCACAGTTTGCTGAGATCAGTAGTTTAATGTCTGCGAGACGCTCGTTCGTTGGTATCATATTATTTACTAGTTAACACCAAAGTGCATTCACATCTGATAACAATATTGGATTGTTGATGCTGGGCCACTCTTGTCGCCAGTTCACAGTGGGTAGTCGGGATTTGAAGCAGCTTGCCCACAGGACGAGCGCCGAGGCACAAGCTTGCGTTGGCGACCTCGGGTACGGAGGTTCCTCAGGGTCTTCATACACAGTCTGTTCGACACAAACTTCTCGAATTCCTTGAACGGTCCAAACGTCGGATTTATTTCTCAAAAAAAAAAAAAAAAAAAAGTGAGTATTTGCTACTCGACTACGATAAGTCACTGGAAGCTTTGACTGTTCACTCGAATTATTTTGTATGTCCAAATTACAAGAATTATTCGAAATACCTGAAATCCTAGTATTGGAAGTATCAGTGGAGCTAAATGAAGCACCTCCTTCGTGAAGCCATCGTCTAATCTTAGAAGGCGATTTATTTACTTCTTCAATTTTATCTTTAACTCTTTATTCTGTTTTGAACCCTCTCCTCCGGAAGCTTTCCTGGTGCACCGATCATTTACTCTTTACTACCTAAAAATATAAGCAAATGTATTTTAACACAGACAAAATGATCTCACATCCAAAATCAAGAGCAGGTGTGTATGTGTGTAGCATATGTCTTTTGTATTAATACAGAACACTCACATTTACTTTATCCTGTGTAGGTAGTACAGCGTTCTGGCAAAAACTACCAAAATTTAATTTTCTTGGATACATTTCACGTCATTCTGGGCCTATTTGAGTGGATTATTACATCGGTAAGATAATACGTAATCTTATCAGTTATTCCTTTTAAATGTTCGCTTCCATTACTGAAGTTTAAATCTACAGATTTCGCTAGTAAGTATAATAATGCTAATTACTCTCAAGCCCAAACAACCACATAAGCAAACAGCAATTGTCGCTCGACGTTGAACCGTTTGGGTTTATTTCACCGCGTCCCATTTTTGTCTGTGGGGAAGCCTTTTTTTCTAGATGCGACGGGGATTCCTCTGGGAGAGACATCACGTACAGTATGCACGCGTTGAAAAATCAACTTAGGAAGTGTTTAAAAACCAACTAGGATACATTTCAAATCAAATGAACAGACGATAGAACAACATTCGATGAAGGGCGTGTTGTGAAACAATGTCTTTCCCCCCCCCCCCCCCCCTTCAGAAATACGAATTTGGTCTTCTTGAAGTTGCCACCCGAGGCACACATCCCGGTTTGGCCCCTATAAATCAAGGGCTGAAGTGTAGCATGGCATAGCGCTGTTACGTTGTTTCAACAGACTAATCGGTACGCATGAGAAAGCATGCGCTATCTAATATGTTCAAAACCGCCGCGCATAAAAACAGGATTCTTGTGGCGCCATGCTTGGGGTTCTATTGGTGATAGAAAGGTAGGGTCTAGTACAGGGCCGGCCAAACGCTGCACAGTATGCAGACGTGCGGAAGTGCTGCACGTGTGCAACAGTGAGCGACAGCGACATCTGTTATTAGACGTGTGTCCTAAACGAACGGCGGCGGCTCCACTTCCCTGTTTATGTGGTACAAGCAATAGCGCAACATACCCAGTCTCGTTTACCCCTGGTGACCGTGACCTTAGCAGAGAAGTACTGCGAAATGGCAGGTACTGTGAAAAAGCAAAGGACGGGAGATCTATGTTCTCAGTCGTTTAAAAATGACTGGGAACTGCAATTCTTTTTTGTAGCCGTTGGTGAAAAGTAAGTTTTCAATTGAAAGACTCTACTATACATATCACAAAGACGAGTTTAGTGTACTCAACAGTGAAGAACGGCAAGCAAAATTAAATGTCCGTAAGAAAATGGATGAGACACATCAACTCGATTTTACTGTACGTCAAAGTAACTGATACTTCTTGAACTCTTAGTTTCTTGTGTTACATTTATGTCTAATTTACTGTACTGTACTGTTTTCAATTTTCCAGAATGACAACCACGCTAAATCTTCACTGCGAGGAAGTTTTAAAATCGCATCAAGAATTGCACTATCTGGTAAACCCTTTTCCGAAGGGGAGTTTGTGAAAGGGTGTCTGATTGATGCTGCAGAACATGTGTGTCACACAAGAACATGTGTGTCACACGAACGTTAGCAGGTTTCAAGAAATCAGTCCATCCAAACAAACAGTGACAAGATGTATCAGTGCTATGGCCGGCGATGTGCACAGGCAGTTAATAAATAAGGCTAAAGACTTTGTTGCGCTCTACGAAGCAACAGATCTTACAGATACAGCCCAGGTTGTGATACACATACGAGGTGTCGATAACGCACTTTGTGTAACAGAGGACTTTTGGACTTAGTACCTTTGAAAGGGACTACTACAGGCGCGGATTTACTCCAAGCTGTCGAGCAAGCGATTGATGGTGTCGGTATGGACTGGAATCAGTTAGTCTCAGTGACCACAGATGGAGCACCATCAATGCAAGGCCAACAGAGAGGACTCATAGCACGGATGCGCAAAAAGCTAGGGCGCACGAGACGTTGTATGGAATTCACTGCATTCTGCATCGAGAGCGCTTTGCGCAAAATCAGTAACGTTAGCAAACGTCATGCAAATTGTTGTGCGTGCTGTAAACTATCTGAAGACACATGGGCTTACGCATCGCCATTTTCGGGGGTTCTTGGAGGAATTAGGAGCGGAGTACGGCGACATACCTTACTATACCGAAGTACGCTAGCTCAGTCGAGGTAAAATGCTGATAATAATTTTTGGTTTACGTTTGGTCATAGTAACATTCTTACATGAGAAGGGAAAAAGTGAACCTATGTTGGAACACCCTTGTTGGATATCAGACCTTGCCTTTTCTCGTGGACATTACGTCTCACATGAACAGCCTGAACGTCAGTTTGCAAGGTAAAAATAATTTAATTTCTGTCATGTTGGAAAAAGTAAATGCCTTTGAAAGGAAGCTTGCGCTTTGGGAGAACCAGCTATTGAACGAAAACACTGCACATTTCCCGACTCTTGGACTGGTCCATGAAAGTGCTAGATTTCAAGAATACGTGTCAATAATTGTAAAAATTAAGGAACAATTTCGAGCACGATTTGCAGATGTTAACGAGTTTCTCTAGTCATTTACCTCTTTGCTCGACCATTTTCACGTCAGTTGAAGATGCTCCGAATGATCTACAGATGGAACTGATCGACCTGCAGTGCAGTACAAGACTAAAGGACAAGTTCTTTGCAGTGCGAAGTACAAAAGAATTATACGAAAATTTTTCACAACAAGAATTTCTACGCCTGCACCGAGAAGCCGAGGGAGTTATGTCTATGTTCGGGTTGACAAATGTTTGTGAAAGATTTTTCTCGGTCATGAAAATGAATAAATCAAGGTTTCGATCAAGCATAAGTGATGAAAATCTTCGCGACTGCTTGCGTTTGTCAATGATCCGTGCTTATGTGCCCGATATTAACTATATCATTTCTCATGACCAGTGATAAACGCGTTTGAATTTATTCCTTTCGTTATTAAAAATTATTGATTACTGACTGTGCATTATTGCCTCATTCTTCACCATGTTACATTACTATCAGGAAAATTGGTCATTAAACCGATTGTTCCAATGTATACTTACATTTAGGTTTTTTTTTATGTGTGAAGGGCTACGCTCAGCTGAAGCCGTTAAAAAATAACATTCATCAAATTGTCGGTTATTATGCAGATTTCGGACGGAACTGATGAAAGATATAGCAATAATGGTATTGAAATAACAGGTGATCATCGAGAGGTCTGCGGTTATCACTCTGTTAAGAGGTCAGTGAGACAAAAATTACGTGGGTGTAACTGAGGGCACCGAGAATTAGTTATAGGAAACCTTGCATTAGTTAAATGTTATTTGAAATCATGAATAAGGTTCGTTGGAAGTCGCTAAGTGCTCTCTTTCTTAAATACTAGATCAAAAACATTACGCATATTTACGTGCAGTCAGTCAAGCTGCCTTAATAAAAACCCACGGTTGTTAACTGTATTACTTGTCTTACTGGGTTAAACTGTTAACATAAAAGTAGACGTCTCAATGAGTAGACTGTGACAGTATTTTAAATGTTTAATACGCGAAATACCTTCCCATGGTTGGCTTGCAAGCTGTGGAAAGAACACTAGAATGCACCGGTACTAAGTATCCCAGCAAGTGGATAAAGCGACATCTGTGCGTAGAAACATGCACTAGATGAACGCTGACGGCTGCGCCGTGCACGCTGTGACCCGGAAGTCGCACATGTGCAGGAGCACCGCACCCGTGCAGAATTTCTGGCCGGCCCTGGTCTAGTGTTTTGGACAGCCCTTGGGCTAGGGACCATCTGTATACCCAGCAGAAGGATCGTCTTATTTAGGGCGACCAGATGCAACTGTTTAAAAAGGAGGACAAAGGAAGAAAAAACGGGTCAACTGCAGATGAGGATACCACCAGTCAACTTTGGACTAGTCACGTGACTGCGGGAATTATCGGTAAAGCTAGTAGTTAATTGTTACTGATGGTCAGGTGGTGGTTAACTGAGCAATATAAAAAAAATTAAAAACATTGATTTTGGTGACAGAGTGGCGTCAATTGTTTTGTTATGTCAACAACACGGAATTGTTTACAAAGCGAAAAACGTATGACCATTCACCTCCCTTCATTCGACGCACCGCTACCAACCTCTACAATTCAAGCAGCAGCTGACGACATGTAAATTGCACTTTAACCTTCCGAATACAAATAAATTGAATGACTATGAAACAATGAAATAAAACCATGACAGTTAATCATTCGAGTTATTTCTTACCTTTATTGGCCACTGACACGAACGTTCCAGATCCACATATCTTACATTCCGCTTCAAATTCATTTCTCACTTTCTTAAAGCCGGGCATTTGCAGGAAAGGACATCAGAAAATGTACAGTCTTAGACATAAAAACTGACCGCCGGCCGGCCGCCACAGAGGTTTAAGTCCTAGCCGTTTACTCAAGGTGGCCAATAAAACTGACCGCCCCTGACAACTCTTAAGTCCGGCCACCTGCACAATCTGGCAACACTGTAAAGTGGGGAAGTGTTATCTACTTCCGAGTTGACAAGGATGGAGTGGGCCCGTGGTCTTGCGGTAATCGTCTTGCATTCTAAACTTAGAGTCGCATGTTTGCGTCCACCTGTTTTTATTTATTTATTTATTTTATTTTATTTTATTTTTTTACCACATTTCGGTCTAAAGTTATGAGTCTGATTGAACATCGAAGACAATTCGCTTAACATTCTACCCACCTGCAATCACAAGTATTCCAGAAACAATTCCGCAGGGCAGCTTGTGGCTGCGTCGCGATCATAACAGCTTGCGCTCGAGCGTTTCCTCGCGCTGCAGCGGCTACCGACCACCGGCCAGACGCCATCCGCCGCCTAAAATCCGGCGCCGCCCATGTGAAGGCGGCGCCACGCTGTCAGTGTATGTATCAATGCCATTTTCGAATTTGAAGTTCTAGTTATCATCTTGCAGTTAAGCATTGGATTTTGCATACTTGAAAATCATGAACTACAGTTAAGCATTATAAAATTGAGTCGCAAGTGGAAAAAGGCGTAACATCTGCAACACAACGTTTACTTTTGGTATAACAGAGGGGTGAATGTAGAGGAGGCTGCTAGAAAGATTTGAACTGTGTGTGGAGCGAGTGCTTTTGGGAAAAACACGCCTGAAAAAGATATTCTTGTTTCAACAAAGATCGTTCTGGCATGAATGATTTTCCACATTAAGGAAGTCTCGACTACTGATATATGTGACAGATTACCATTTTACCATCGTGCGACATTTGCATTCAACAGGCAAAGTTCAGAAGTCTGTTGTAGGAGTACTGCATGCTCTAATTCGAAACAACGGAGTGACTATTATTGAACGTCATCAGGTCGCTCATTGAGCATTCCTATGCAGTACTGTTACTGGTGACGTGTTATGATGCCTGTATCGTTAACTTCCTAAGAAGAAATGAAAGGCTGAGCCCCACCAAAAGACGTAGACTAGAGTAAAGTGTAGTGTGAACATAATATTTTACATCTGATAGCTCCAAAATTGTGTTTTGGGCTACGAATTCTGCCCCAAGTTTTTTTTTTTTTTTTTTTAATACTTGTTCCATAGATCATGAATACGACATTTCGTAATGATGTGGACGTGTCAGGTTAATAAAAGATGTCAGTACAAGATATTACATTATACAAAATATTGCATAACACTAATGTTTAAGTTGGTTGTTTTTTTTTCCACTCCCTTAATTTATATCTAAAAATTCAGCCAATGAGTAGAAGGAGTTGTCATATAGAAATTCTTTTAATTTATTTTTAAATGTTGGTTGGCCATCTGTCAGGCTTTTGATGCTGTTTGGTAGCTGACCAAAGACTTCTGTGGCAGCATAATTTACCCCTTTCTGTACCAAAGTCAGATTTAACCCTGCATAGTGAAGGTCATCCTTTCTCCTGGTGTTATAGCTATGCACACTGCTATTACTTTTGAACTGGTTTGGATTATTAACAACAAATTTCATACGTGTATATATATATATATATATATATATATATATATATACTGTGAGGTTAATGTGAGGATCCCTAGATCCTTAAATAGATGTCTGCAGGATGACCGTGGTTGGGCTCCAGCAATTATTCTGATTACACGCTTTTGAGCAATGAATAATTTTCTACTCAACGATGAATTACCCCAGAATATGATGCCATACGAAAGCAGTGAATGAAAGTAGGCATAGTAAGCTAATTTACTGAGATTCTTATCACCAAAATTTGCAATAACCCTAATAGCATATGTAGCTGAACTCAGACGTTTCAGCAGACCATCAATGTGTTGCTTCCAGTTTAATTTCTCATCAATGTGTGTGCAACACAGCTGGAATTTGTTGTCAAAAACTGAGATACCTTTCGGTCGCAGTGTAAGAAAGTCGAGCAACAAAACTACAGCACCTATGCTACTGCATGATAACTCACTCTGTTGATTTGAGAAACAAAACTATCCAGGAGATTGATAAAGTCGTCTCTCAGGCACTTGTATTGATAGGGAAGTCCTCTCTCAAGCACTTGTCCCTCTCGTCATGTATTCGTAAAATTTTACCATTCCCGCTCTTGATCAATCAACCGTCAAGGCAATTCATTTCTAGACGAAAATACTCTTAAAACTACACTGGCTTAATGACATCGTTAGAACCAGTGGGTTTCTACAGGCGTAGAATTTGCAAACAACTTTAGCATAGTCAGATTGTTGTAGTTATCGTGAAAGAAAATTCAGCTGCTAATTGATTTCTCTTTGATGATTAATGTTGCGATTAGTAAACTAATAAAAAATATTCACAGTACTAATACAAATTAAATTCAGCTTACTACAGAAACATCACGCCGACAATCTATCTTAATAAAGCATTATGTGTCTGTAAGACGATTGATCCTATTATAACACGAATTAGTAGAATATTAGCGACTTTTGACTTCGAAAAGATCTGTATTTACTTCATTTCCTGTATCATTCGCAAGTATTATGAAAATGTGGCATTTCGTAGGTAAAATTATGTATTCATAACAACAAAAAATATGTCGGCAGAAAACAAAAGTGGAATTATGAAATTGGTAGTACCGTAAGGTTTCCTCTCTGACACTAAGGGTTACTGTAAGTAGCAAGCCGAATTTTGCTCGAGTGTTATCTTACGATTTCCTTATTGAGTTTGTATCTGCCTGCTTGTAGCTCAGTTACAAAAGAATAAAAAATCTGGCTTTCAGCGAGTCTAGCAAGGCGAACGAAAGCAGCTTTCACCTGGGAACTGTTTTTTTCTAAAGTGGGAAGACATCCTTTTGTGGTTGAATTGCTGGCAAATGTAGGTCAGACGTGTGCCGTTGGTCTAAGCGTTTCGGTATGTTGAATTTGTACCAATGATTTTTCTACAGGTTTTTTCTGTTCCAAATAGAGAGATGAAGTCTCCCATTAGTATTTTCACGTCATCTTGGTGAATTTTGCTCACAGTATTTTCGAGTGTGTTCCAGAATTTTTCGACATTTTTGGTGTTTTTCTTATTTTCGATGGTGGTGGGGGCATGTGCATTGATAAGTGTATATTTTTTACTGGGGCTCTGAATGAGCATAGTCATAAGTCGATTGTTGATGGGTGTGATTTCTTTGACAGAGCTGCTGATACATCTGTGGTCGAGAAATGCCATGGCCAAGATTGGTACGCCTTTCGCTACCTTTTGTTGTATTTTGCTCTTGAAGATGCAATGGTTTCCGTAATGCAAAGTTTCACTGTCAGTAAGTCGTGGTTCGTGAAGAGCAATGATGAGAATTTTTTGTTGGTCGATTTCTTTTGTGAGATTATTTAGTTTTCGTGCTTGGATCAATGAATCGAAGTTTTGTTATATAAAAAAAAGGCCTTATGTGTGTGAAATCTTATGGGACTTAACTGCTAAGGTCATCAGTCCCTAAGCTTACACACTACTTAACCTAAATTACCCTAAGCACAAACACACACACACCCATGCCCGAGGGAGGACTCGAATCTCCGCCGGGACCAGCCGAACAGTCCATGACTGCTGCGACTCAGACCGCTCGGCTAATCCCGCGCGGCGTGTAGTTTTCAAATGCATGTTTTCTGCTTGTAGGGAAATTTACCGGAGATCTTCGATATTCTCTGCTGTGCTAACCTGGCCTCCCCAGAATCCGAAATTCCTACTGCCGCCTGTCGACAGTTTCCACAGTTCATGTTTGGTTGTGTTTCATTGGTTTGGCCTGGGTGATTCCAGGACCGGACAGGACCAGAGGGTGTCGAAGCCTTTGGAAGCAAATATTTTCAGCCGAGCTCATTGGGCTAACAGACGGTGACCAGGGTAGCGGTGGTTTTCACTCAGACGTGCGTGGATATTGAGTTCAACGGATTGAGTAGTCGTTGAGGATTGTGTTAGTATTTGGTTCACCCCAAGTATTTGATTTCCTCGATACCACCCATATGGGGGAGGGTTTCATTTTCGTCATTGCTGAGTACTACTAGCTGATGGAGTAATTTCTTGAATCTCAGTCTGCGACTCCATTTTGCGTGCTGAAGTGTCAACTTTTCCATAGCCGTATCAGAAATTCACTAGCTTCGGCATATGGTTATACATCATTATGTGCTTCATTTTCCATTTTTACAGATTTTCCTATATTTGCCATAACACAGAGATGGCTGAAATCATTTGACAAAATCATCGTATTTTAGTTTAATAATAGCACACAAATAATGATGTAGAACAGGAACTTTCTAGCAAGAAGATATGAGTGGAAAAATGCATACTCACCTTTTTGTGCTCCGATGGGAACATTTTTCTGCGGGTTCCCTTCTTTTCCCTGCAGCAGCTGGCATGTCACTCATACGAAAAGAACTTTATGGATTAGAAAATTTTTTAAAGTTTTCTTATGTGGAACTGAAATGAAGCAAAACCTAATTTTACACGTCAGACCAGATTTTACAAGCAAAAAATTTTGCAAGATAAAATATCGCCATATTGAGATACTATGTCGTCTAAACTGACAAAATTGTCAACTGATCTATCAAATTTGTCATTGCAACAGGATGCCGTTACAACCGAAATTTCGGAAAGGAAAACCGCATATCAGGACGTTGCTGAGGCCATACAAAAAATAACAGATGGACAAACTAATTTTGAATAAAATGCTTGGAAGCTAAATGCAAAAGTAGGTAATTTTTCTGCTGAACAGGACGTTACGGGCAAAGGAACAGTTTGAAATGTAGAGGGAAGTTTTTCACAGGACTTTTCCAAGTGTATTTCTTATAAGACCACCCAGACTGTTTTAGAGATCTGATCTTTATACCATCCTGGGTCCGATGGCTCCCAAAATATGGGCTTCCTGCAGGATGCAGGGCACTTCAATACTACACTCCCCACAACTGTTAGCTCACAACATGTCTCCTTGGTGCCAGCAGATGCCCTACATAAAAAAACTGTGCAAATAGCTTTCCATCATTTAGGATGCAAAATGGACGTTGCCTCTTCAGTGGAGCTTGGGCTGCACATAGCATACTAGTCGAAACTTCTACCTGGTTTCTCCTCCCCTTTTCTTAGTGGCAGTGCTTGCCCTTTGAAGAGGTCTGCAGTCCCCCTAATGGCCAGACACTAACTCGTTCTCTCCTGTTTAGCTGGCCTCTGTGCTCAACGTGTAGTCAGTAGGATTCTCTACTACATATTTAAACAGTGTTCAGGGTGGCACATAGCAGACAGAAACACGTCAATAAAGAAGAGAATTGCGCGCGGAGTCAGAATAGAATGAGAGTGAGCACCTGGTGGCTTGTGGTGCTGAAGGCATCTGCGCAATTGTCATGCACTGTCACTAGGTCACTGTGTTTCCTTCTACAACTGCTGTCGGAGATCTTGGCTGGCACCCAATACCTAAGTGGTAGTCCAGTAAGTTACCAAGCCCCTTCGTCCATGGGGGAGTGACAAGCTACATCTCAAGATGGCAAACCCCATCTGGCTGGGCATGGTTGTCTGCCAACATCCAATCACTGAAGGCAGCCTACAAGCAGAGTAAGGTGAGTGCAGGGCCATGGGTCTTATACAGAGAGGTAGAAGGCGTGAACAGCTCAGGAGCAGGAGGGGATGGAGCAGAAGGCACAATGGAGGAAAAGTGAAGGTCAGTGTTGACGTTGTGGTTGGTGACTGCTGGATGGCCTGGTCGAGGAGCAGCCTGGTCCCCTGCCGCAGCTACAGCTGATTTTGATTGCGCATCTCTGTCCTTTCCCCTGTGTCTAGAATGAACACATGAAGGCTCTGCTGCCACTGGATGACTGTAAGAATCCACCTGTCCTAGTGTCCAAACCTCCACACTCACACATGGTGTCCAGCTGTAAACAGGGAGACAGCATCACAGACATCCCCAACAGGCAGCATGGGGTGGAGAAATGTGAGAGGCTGAGGGCCATGGAGGAATTCCTCTGAACTCTTCTCCCCTATTGTTGTCGACCTGTATGAACTAAAAAAACGTAAGTGTGTTAACTGGAGAAGCGTTGACCATACATTTCTGCATCTGTGTTGTGAACATGCTCACAAACGTCTTGGCCTCACCATTTCACTAGGGGTAGAAAGGCAGTAACAACACTTGGTGAATGCCTCTGTGGTGGCAGAACTCACTGAAAATCTGGAAATAGTGTTGCTTGTCAGGATTCAACATCAACATTAGAAGAAGACCTTAAATAGCAGATTCTGCTGATTGCAGTGACTGTAGCTTCTGCACTAATGCACAGACAACTGACCATGTATGGTAAATCTAAACATGTATTACTGGCAGTCAGCCAAGTATTACCCAAGAAGGGTCCCACAAAGCTGATAGGAACCTAATCCAGAGAGCAAGAGGGCCTTGGGCAGGATGAGAACATCTACTGGGGCACTGCCTGCTGTTGTTCACACTGAGAACAGCTGTGGACAAGATGCTCGAACTGCCAGTCTATGCCCAGCCAGGACACATGATGCTGGGCAGACAGTTTATTGCACTCCATAGTGACCTTCATGCAGGAGCCATAGTATTATCAGGCACAAAGATTCTGATCAGGACGAACTGGTGGCAAAGGTCAAAATAATGGTGCTATGAATTGGAGTTCCGACTGGGAATGTGTTTGGGCCAGCCGTGTTGGATGTACTGCCACACCTACTGTAAGATGGTGCCTTTCGCCGTTGCTGCCACCATATGTCTTGCTGTGATACAGAAAGCATCTGCAGCCTGTTGAGTTTTGTCCAGATGGAAACACAAGATCTCATCTTGATTGAACTCTAAGTCAGGTCCCACTGGGAGATGTTTGATGCAAAAATGACTGGATGTTCTGAGTCATCTGCATATCTATAAGCCAGGGTGGCTGCTATGCCTCTTTCAGAGGCATCAAATGCCACCATCAAATGTTTACCCAGTTGAAACTTGACAAACGTGGGGCTGATAAAGAGGCCTGCTTCAAAGCCTTGAAGGCCTACTCACATACTTATGATCAGATGATAGGGGCGCCCTTGTTCCACAGTTCATTTAGTGAGTGTGTAACCAACACCACAGCTAGGATGAATTTGCCATAATATGCGATTTTCCTGAAGAAAGACTGGAGCTCCTTGATATTACCAGGTTGAGGAAGAGTGATGTCGGCTACAACCATCTTCTTTCTGGGTTGAATACCATCATGGGCGATAACGTGACCTAGATATGCCGCTAATGGTTGGAGAAAAACTGATTTCTCAAGGTTGCATTTGAGGCCTGTGGATTGGAGGACGTGAAAAAACCTAAGCAATTTTGCTATGTGTTCTGTCTTTGTCGGCCCCATCACCACAATGTCATCAAGGTAATGTATGCATCCTGGGACATTTTACAGCATTTATTCAACGAATCTTTGATAAATGACAGGAGCACTGGCCAACCCTAAAACTAAACATTTGAACCTATACAACCTTACTGCGTGTTTACTATGAAGACATTCTGTTATTCTTCATCTACAGGTACTAAGCAAGCTTCAGAGAGATTGATTTTTGGAACCTGCTGTCCTCCCACGAGTGCAGAGAAAAGTTTGTCTGGTTTTGGAATGGGACACAGGACTATCTGTGACTGGGAATTCACTGTAATCTTAAAATTCCTACACAGGCGCAGTTTTCCCGATGGATTTTTTACGATAACTAACAGTCATTGGGCTGTCTGTGCACTCTACTGGACAGGGTTTGGTGGACTGTGCTTGCGTGTGTTGATCGCATTATTTCGAGAGCAGGTCTGTAGGCTGTGCCATGCGCTATTTGGACAGTTTACGAGTACTGAGCATGTCTACACATAAGTGTGAAGAATTATTTAGGAGCAGTTTGCTATTGGGTACTGAAATTAGGAGTTTGTTGCGTGAGTGTTGGCTGTACAACAAGGCCCCAGGCACATCAGGGTGGATGTTTTATATAAGTGTGATAGATATATTCTATCCCTAAATAAGTTGTTTCAAAATAAATAGAGTGCACTCCATCCTTACTCTCCCCAGCAGCCCAGAGCAAGCTGAGTCGTTTCCCACCATTTTCACTCGCCATCTTGGATTACATCACAGGACACAGGATGGATGACATTGCTGTCTGGTGATGGTGTTGTGTACTAGGCCAGTTGGAGTTTAGATCTCATGGTGGAGAAACTGCCTGCAAAATAAAAACTTGTGTCCAGAGTAGTTTTCCCACCATTTACCCCCACACTCATGGTTTATGTCACGAAACGGATGACAGCGTTCTCTGCTGGTGGTACTGGGTGCTAGACCTTGTGGAAACACGCTGTTTGATGCCATCATGGATAACTGTACTTGCGTCATCACCTGGCATCACAGTAGTGCTCTCTGGTGGCGACGATATGAACTAAGCCAGTTGGGCTCTGGAGCTCATGGTGAACCCACTAGGCGGCGCCATATTAGATTATTGTACTTGTGTCATCGCCTGACGTCACTACAGTGTCCTCTAGTGGCATCGATATGAACTAAGTCAGTTGGGCTCTGGACTCAGTGGCGAATACACTGGGTGGTGGTGCTGCCTCCAATTGTTTAAATAAAGGCTGGTGTATGATTTCGACAGTTGACGATTAGCAAGCAGAGTCTTTTAAATCAATTATTATTTTGACAATTTACGAGTTGTTTGGCTATCTGGACGTAAATGTATTGCATAATTTATGAGTGGTTCGCATGTCTGTAGGTTGTGCAATGCGTTATTTTTGACAGTTTACAATTAGCAAGAGTGTGTGTAGATCCTTATACATGAGTTATGTAGGAGTAGTTTGCAGGTCTGTATGCTGTGGGGCATGTCAAAGCGTGTGTTCTGTGATACATATACTCCATCCCTAAATAAACTCCTCCCAAATTAATAAAGTACACTCGTTCCTCTGACCATCAGCCTAGTGCAGGCTGAGTCCTTTTACCAGCAACCCCTAGGAAGAGGTTGCGCCCTAGAGGCTTAGGTTAGTGGTGGTGACTTCGTTTTCAACAAATTCCTTAGGTTGGTAGTGAAAGCCCAAGTGACCTTTCTTTACTGCCAGAATTCAAACTCAGCGTTGGTTCCTAGGAAGAGGTGGAGGTCTGGACCTTGAAAAGTTGTTGAAACTAGGTAGTTGAAAGTATAGGCAACCCCTTTTCTTTCTTATATAAAATTGGTTAGATAATAAAGAGAAGTCCTTTTTTCCCACCATTTACCATGCTTAGTGGAGATAACAGGAGTGTGATGCATCTTGTCGGAATTTGTACTTTGAGCAATTTTTTTGGGGGGAGGGGGTTAGGTTAGTGGAGGTGGCCCAATTGACATATCTTCCCGCCAAAATCCACCATCTTGATTGACGTCACAGCCACCATCTTGATTGACGTCATGTGCTGTTGCCAAGTCTACACGACGCCATCTTGGATGACGTCATCACCGCCATCTTGGATATATCTGGCAACAATGGAATGTGGGGCAGCGTCCTTGTTGCCCCACTACTAGTGTCGCCCATTAACTCGCAGACGAAGGGTCAATGATGAGGAAGGTTGTCAACTTGCCTACTTCATTTTTGACAGCAGCCCACAATGCGAGGGTCATGCATTGCACATGGAAGAAGTGGGGTGTGCTGACGTCTTTAAGATGATGTACGCTACAAATTTCCTCGCTTTGCCAAGACCCTCAGAGAAGATCTCTGAGCACTCCTTGCTGAAGTCATCCAATTCTGGAAATGGTGTTTGTTCTAAGAACTGGTGGATAGAGACTTTAATGACAAATCCCAAAGCTCTGTAAAGTTATTGAGACCGAAAAGATTCTCTGTATTCGTGCTGTGAACCACAATGTATGTGAGGTGGTGTATGACCTGTTTGTACGACGCTGATATCGTGATCTGCTTATTATATGCCGCCAAGTAGTGAGCTGAACAAATGTTTGGTATTTTAATAAGGATGCAGAGGCGCCTGTATCGACCCGTAGCCGAACTTGTTTGTCACAAAAAGTGAGTGTAATTAACAGTTTCTGAAGAGACACTCTTGGGTTGAGGATTCCGACGAAATCACGTTAATACCCAGACGGTCCTGACATGGTGTATGTCATTTACCTCAAACATGACAGACTGACATGCAAATCTGCATTAACACTATAGAAGCTTATCTTCAAAATTCCAAAGGTTTGCATAACTGTTTTGAGGGCAAAGGGTGGTTACTTTGAAGAGTTGAAAGTCTAGAGCATGATAGAAGGAGAAAATATTTATTTTGTTGATCCATTTAGTTTATATGATGAGTTTGTACACAGAAATAAAATATATACTTTTTATCATGGCTGATCAGAAACTTGTGACCAGTAGTGTATAAGTATGTAAACATAAGTAATCCAAATAGATATGTACACAGGTTATCAAAAATCATCTTTGTTTTATGTGTTCACATGCATAACAAACAACACGTACATTACTGTAAAATGGTGACACATAAGAAGTGTATAACAATTATACTGAAGCATCAAGTAAGGTTTATTTCCTCCACATTGGACTCCAGATTACATAGTGTTACTGATCAGTGTGAGATGTTGCTGCTAATAGTCAATGATTAGTGCATTTACACTTCTGATGGTATTGTTATTAATTCGCCATCAGACAGACAGTTTCTTTGTATTGGGAATGTAATATACTAATTGTTCATTATTAAGTCCAGTTCCTGTGAATATTAATTTACAACACTTTAAAGTTTATGAATCAGTCCTTATAAAGAAATAAAAATTTAAAAAAATGCAGATCTATCAATGGTTCGAAGTCTTTTAGTCTGTTCATCATATGAAATAGTTTCTAGGATAAGCATGTCATGACAAAAAGCAAGTAAGGTTACAACTTAAAGTTCAATGGCATGGTTGTATGTTCATTTGCAATGAAGAATTGGTTTCATATAATTGTTGGTCGAACATGTGAGATTCATGTCAGCTTAAAGTTTCTCCTATCCTCTTCTCTTCATAATCAGTGAACATTCGCTCAGCTAGACATTCATATTGTTTATGCCCACACTCTATCTACAAAGCATGGCTGTAAAATAATGGGACTCATGCTGTTACAGAGTAAGTGCATAAGTGCCAAAGATGAACGAGCTATAAGTGTGAAGTGTCAAGTTCTCAGTCGAATGCAGCATCTCTGGTGTCTGCAGGTAAATGAGTGTGGCCGTGGTCTTCGTTTGTGTAAAACTTGTTATTTTGTTTTGCTAGAAAAATTATACGTGTAATAGTAGAGCAACAAATTGACGTGAAGTTTCACATGAAACTTGGAAAAAACTGATAAAGAAACCTATCTTTTATTAAAAGATGTGTATACCGAAGACTGATCATCACACACGCGAGTTTTACATTGGTTCAAGCGTTTCCTAGAAGGCCTAGAAGACGTTGAAGACGACTCGCACCCGGGACGCCCTCTAACAACAAAAACAGATGGAAATATGAAAAAACAGGTAATCTGATTCGATCTGACCCGTCAGTTGAGTATTCGATCGCCTGCTGAAACTGCAGGAATTGACAAAATTTGTGTACCGTTAAGGAAAATTTTACATAACCAGTTTATCATGCGAAAAGTGTGTGCGAAACTGGTGCCGAAGATTCTCACGATCGAACAAAAAGCAGCTCCTGAAAATGTTTATACTGACACTTGACTACCATTGAAATGTTCTTAATTTCTTGGAAAGAGTGATAACATGTGACGAATGTTAATTTTTCGCTTGTGATCCAGAATCTAACCGCCAATCCATGCTTTGGAAGGACACAACTTCACCGATAGAAACGACCTGAATTGTGGGAGAATAAGTCATGGTTTCTGCATCAAGACAACGCACCGTCTTATACCGCATTGTCAATTAAGAGATTTCTAGCGAAGTACAGCGCCCCAGTGTTAGGCCACCTACTTTATTCGCCTGACCTAGCACCATGCTACTTTTATCTGCTCCCAAGATCAAATCTGCGTTGGAAGGAACAAATTTTCAGTCTGTTGTGGCAGTAAACCAAAATGCTGCACATGTCATCAAAGAGCTCACAGAGGTAGACTTCCAGCACCGTTTCCATCAATGGAAAATTCGCGTGGAGCGTTTTAGGGATAGAGGAGGGGAGTATATTGAGGGTGACAATAACTAAAAATGTATGTTTTTTTAAATAAAATGTTTTACACCAGTGTTCCTATTACTTTACAGCCGCACCTCATATATTCAAATTGTTCAAGTCTATGACTTGGTCAATATTGTTCTTGTCTGTTTTAACTATGTACATGTTTATGTTGTCTGATGAATGTTCAGTCCTTCAATAATGCCGTAAAATTCCTATAACCTTTAGCAGATATAGTGTCCTTCTGCTTGCTCGAGAGTTCGAATATTATTACCTGATGGCGAGATGAGCTACCCTATCCCTTCTCAGTTAGCAAACAACTTTGGCTCAAGATAAAATAGTGGCCATCCATGTGTGCAATTTTCCTGTGCCACACATAAGTACTTTGTATTCATTGATCACAGTCATCATAGTTCAAGGTGAGTTCGTTGTGTTACATGGGCAACATATTAAGAGTATCTATTTAGAGTCCACAAGCAGACCCCATTTAAACATGTTTATCCATCATACCTGCTGAAGCATGTCTGGTTTGTTTGTTGTTGGTGTTTGGCAGGCAGCTGAATGAGTGCTCTTGGCGTAGTGACAGCAGGTCTCCAAGATAACTCCCTGCAGAGACAGCTTATGGTAGCCAGCAAGTAGTCAGTCACCTCATAACCTCAGGTTTGGATGGTTTCTTGGGGTGTTGGATTTGAGTCAGCTGCGTGCGGTGTGGTGTTGTGTGACAAGCAACATTATTATTATGCCAAACTCGTTTCTGGAATCTAGACGTGGCCTAAGTCTTCAGACCTGCTCTGCTGTGGTATGCCAGATGCCTCATGCCCTGTGATGAATATCTCGGCTAGGCTGTCTCCCTCTCTCACACTTCTACTCGATGCATAACTTGTGCAACCTTGGAAAGTGTTATAAAACGCCCTACAAACAGATAATAAAGAACAACATTACATCCTTCCGTCATAGGCTATTCATTTTCCCTACAATTATCTCATGAGAATTACAGCACAATATTTGTTACGAAGTTTAATCTAATCTTCTCCATTTTATAATTATTCTGACTATCCTTAACCCAAATGCATAATTTACTTTGGCTTCGTTTTGAGACAGATTAGTCATGAACAATATGATGCAAGTTTTTGTTTAATATTGAGTAAAATATGTAACAATTTTTACATATTCCTAGGAAGTGCAGGTTGGGTTATCAGGTTGGTTTGTTAGTATTTTAGTTAGCATCGGTTATTCATTCTTTCATGTACTACAGGGTGTCCCAAGTGGATGGTCAATATGCAGGAATAAGATGGGATTGATCACTAGAAGCCAAAAAGTCTAGGAAACAAGGGCTCTAAAATGCATACCTCAAGAGCTGTGAGCACTTCTTCATCTTCGATACTGTGAAACAAATCTCTTCTACTGTGAGCTCGATACCTCTGCCAGGGGCCACTTCCCCACTTTCACCAACTCAGAGCGCCACCGGCCCAGGACGAGGAAGGAGGCAGACCCCATGCAGCGAGCACCTCAGACGTGGACCTGGAGCCATTCTGCAACCACGTAGAGGGTAGGTGGGAGGATCCCTTATAAATCACAAACGCCAGCAGATTATGGGACGAAGAACAAACTACAGACTGCTCAGGCCTCACACAGAGATAGCGTTTACAAAGAAGTGTTGTGTGGCTGCTTTCACAGCAACTTCAGAATGCAGAGAAACATCGGAAGAATGTGTGGCCAACGCTGATGAATTCTCGAGTCACTGACCAGCTCACACTAGATAGGAAATTTCCACCATTGTGCAGCACTGCAAATTGAGTCTACCAATGAGAATGACACTAGAGGTGTAAATTTCGAGAAACCGTCGAGATGAGAAATGGACGAGGAGTTGGCGCATATTTAAAAAAAATTCAACAGGACAGCAGACAGAACGAATAAGTTATCTAGAAAGTATTCTGAGAACAAAGAAGATGCCGCAGGAAGGGCGTTGGTCTGAACGTCGGCCGGAAATGTTACGTAGGACGAGGTGTCACGTGAACTCACGTGTCGAGCCGCGCGGCAGAGCACTGACTATGACAATTTAACGGTCATACACGAGGCCCCACGGGGTGGTGTCCAGAAGCGCCAATCTGAAAGGGGTGGCATGGCATGGACTGCTGCACAGTATAAAGGCGGAGGCGGCGTAGTCTGTGGGAGAGATCAGTACAGACAGCGATCCAGTAGGGACACCTGCGTTGGTCAGGCCCTAGGTTGTATTCGCTCTGGCTCTGCTCACTCTCATACTTAGCCGTGTACCTCCCTCCATGGGAGTTTGCAATCAGTAGCAGTGTACCTTCATTCAAGTCACTATCCAATTCGTGCTCAAACCAACAATTAAAAGTTGTAGTTATTCAAGTCTTGGCTTTGTTCGATTATTTCCTGACCGAGTTCCATAACTCTTTCAAACTTCCAGTAAGCCGTCTCCACGTTAGCTGACTGGACGGACCTCCTCCAGTCTCCATTGTCACTGTGCTTTTAGACCGCTCACTGGACGCCACAGAGTGAAGAAGGCAGTCAGTGAGACATTCGACACCGTAATATCGCAGCTTAGGCCACGCAACTCACAAAGGGCAGACAACACGGAGACGGCACTTGAGCCTCGCAGCAAAGCCGCGGGTGCCGATGAAAGCCGCCGACTCGCGCCGCACAGCTACGAGGCGATCCGCCGTACCGACGAAGTGCCTGCCACCGACAGCACTACACGACGAATGATCGCGATTAATGGTGAGATGATTCGTCCCTCCCTCCTTCCCCTTAATAATTGAGTCGTGTCCACGCCGAGTCAAATCGGAGCAGAGATTTGTAATTTTGCTTTGATTACTGTAAACGGCACTGAAACGAATGCTTCTTTTATACATCAACCTCATAATTACATAACCTTTTGTGTTTGATTTCGTTTAATTAATGATGTCACTTAATTGTTGGCTACCAGTGTGGAGTGATCTGAAGTAATTTTCGTATTATGTGATGTCACAAACATTCTCTCGAGTTCGCCACAATAGATCACGTGAAACCCAACTCTCACTTTTCTCATATGACATCCTGAAAGCCATGGATCAAGGCAATTAGATAGATGCAGCATTTCTCAATTTCCGAAAAGCATTTGTATTATCAAAAGTACTATCATATGGGGTATCAGACGAGATATGTGACTGGATTGAGGATATCTTGGTAGGGAGCATGTAGCATATTATCTTGGATGTAGAGTCATCGACAGATGTAGAACAAACTTTCTAACTTTGAGTATACCACAGGGAAGCGTGTTGGGTCCCTTGTGTTCATATTGTACATTAATGATCTTGTGGACAATATTAATAGTAATCCCAAGCTTTTTGAAGATGATGCAATTATTTACAATGTAGTACAGCCTGATTGAAGCTGTCAGATCTTAATAAGATTTCAAAGTGTTGCAATTATCGGCAACTTGCTTTAAATGTTCCAAAATGTAAAACTGTGCACTTCACAAAACAAGCGGCGTAGTATTCTATGAATATAATATTAGTGAGTCACAGCTGGAATCTGTAAACTCATACAAATACTTGGGTGTAACATTGAGCAGGGACTTGAAATCGAGCGATCACATAGGCTCATTCATGGGTAAAGCAGATGACAGACATCTGTTTGTTAGTAGAGTACTAGGGAAATGCAATCAGTCTACAAAGAAGATTGCTTCCAAATCACTTGTATGACCCACCCTAGAATATTGCTCAAGTGTGTTGGGTCCATACCAAATAGGACTGGCAGGGCATTATGAATGTATACAGATAATGACAGCACCATGGTCACAGATTTGTTTGACTTGTAGGAGAGTGCCACTGAGGTGTTGAAAGAACTGCACTGGCAGACTCTTGAAGATGATGGAAATTATCCTGAGAAAGTATTCAAACTAAGTTTCAAGAACCGACTTTAGATGATGACTCAAGGAATATACCACAACCCCTACATATCGCTCCCGTAGGGATCGTGATGATATGACTGGAGTAATTACAGCATGCACAGAGGCATTTGAACAATCAGTTTCCCGCGCTCCATACGTGAATGGAACAAGAAACACACCTAAAACTGTTACAGTGGAACGTATCCTCTACCATGCACTTCACAGCGGTTCGCAGAGTATAAATGTAGATGTAGATATGTCACGTCTCTGCTTCCAAGGATGGCTACTGCACGGCATGGCAGGTGAAACGCCAGTCATGAAAACCCTGCGCGTGCACACATACACACACATATACTAAGAATTTTTTAATGCAACTTTTCTCTTAGTTCCAGAAATGACACGTTATTAATATCCTATCACCATGGCACATTTTTCACGATAGCAAGACATGTACAGTGAGCTTTATTCGTTTTTTGCACAATATTCTGTAAACGAGTAATGACGTCAATGCAGGAGTGCACAGTGTATGCCTAATACAGTTTAGGATACAACATAATTTCTATGTAATGTAAAGCATTTTTGTGTTTCCATAGCTGTATGACTGCATATGTTTTACGAAATTCGCGTTCAAAAAATGGCTATGAGCACTATGGGACACAACTTCTGAGGTCATTAGTCCCCTAGAACTTAGAACTACTTAAACCTAACTAACCTAAGGACATCACACACATCCATGCCCAAGGCAGGATTCGAACCTGCGACCGCAGCGGTCACGCAGTTCCAGACTGTAGCGCCTAGAACCGCTCGGCCACTCCGGTCGGCCAGTTCACGTTCAATTACGATGTGACAATCCCAGTATTTATTTTCCCTGATTTTGACAGAATGTGTTCCAGTCGTCTTGCAGTTATGGCAGATGGTTCTCCCTTCGTTTCTATTCCACTACTGCATCGATCAGATGTGCACTGTCACTCCTAGGAATCATCAAGCACATTTGTTTTTCGTCTGCAGCTAGAATGGTTCAAATGACTCTGAGCACTATTGGACTTAACTTCTGAGGTCATCAGTCCCCTAGAACTTAGAACTACTTAAATCTAACTAACCTAAGGACATCACACACATCCATGTCCGAGGCAGGATTGGAACCTGCATCTAGAATCATTCCTGAATTGCACGCTGGAGGAAAGTCGGTAAAAACTTTTGAGTTGTAGAGTAATTTCATAGCCTTATTCACTGGACTTTATCTACGGGTAAACCACGTAAATTTAATGTGCCTAATAAGATGTCAGTCCATCCATTTATAAACAAAACTCATGTAAGACTGTTGTCTCCTGCTGCATGATCAGCACCTTCTTCAAAGAACCTATAGGTGTGCAGTTTTTTTGTTGCATTCAGTAAGTTACTTGCAGGTTGTATAGATACGTAAGGAAATGCACCAACAAGTTACGATAAAAATTTAAAACCAATGATAATAATCATTAGCGCCGCCGCTGTAAGCGCCGGAAAAGATGTAATTTGTTACGCCGGAAGGAGAATGACAAATGATAAAAACTCCATTAAATTTTTTGTCAGTTATTACATAGACTCTGTCTTTAGTTCTCGTGGCGAGAAGGTGTATTTCTTGTGATACAATGTGTTGTCTGATTAACAATCCTATGAAAAAATGAAGTCTGAGAGTTCGTTTTTGTGCAAAACCACGAAAGTTTTCTTTTCTTCCGCGCATTATCCCAATGTCATGTCAACATAGCTGCCTGCATCAGAAGAGGAAGTCCGATTAAGAATTAATATTGTACACACGGCCAAGAATGAGAGATACTTATGGCGGAAGAAGACGAATATAACCAAGGATACCAGATTCGACGTAAGTTCACGTCGCCACTGGCTCACAGTTTACGAGATTTGTGAATTAAAATTCAAAGACAATTTATTCGTTGCAAAATTCATAAAAATCAAATACGTCAATAGTATAAATTAATTTGTTTAATTATATATTTTATATACATAAATTTGCACAACTGGCGACCTGGTGACATGGCATTGAGAAAGCCATGAAACCAGTTGTGTAAATTATTCAAAATTATTTATGACATTGTATGAGATTTTTTTGCATGTACTAATTATTTTCAAATTTTCATGTGCAACATCACGACTGGGAGCAAAATAACCAGAACCAAAAATTTTTATGGATAAAGTAACCAATTCAAAAGGGAATCAAAAGTAAAACCGGAATTTACGGAAAATTTTGGAAATACGCTGTTTGTTTCATCGCAGCAAAGGTAGGACCGCTACGCAACCGCTTGCTCTGCTAAATTTCCCTTCCTAAATGTATTGTAATGAATTTTTCAGAAATTTTATGTATTGATTAGCGAGAGAAAAGTTTGAAATTTTTGTGTCATAACATTTCGTGCGTCATAAAAGTAGCTATTTAAGGCTTGACGACACGTAAATCGTATGCTTAAATTTCCAAAAATAATATATTTCAATTTTCTATTTTTTTTAATTTTAATTTTAATATTCAAGAAAAAGGGCACAAAAATCAGTTTCCATTATTGTTGACAATGGCGAAAACGCAGTGAGACAAGATGGCGTAAAATTGCAAGACAGAACATCTGAAATACCAACGCCATGTCTTCCACACATAGACGTTCAGAGATGAACATAACCGAAGTAACAAGTGCTAGTGAGCTTTCACGGAGTTCTAACTTTGATGATACGTTGATGACAATAGATGAAAGTATATCACGTATCCCCGTGAGCAACATTCTGCTTGCACAGGAAAACATAGAAAGCGAAGATAACATGATTTTTGACGACACTTTACCGTCACCTGTCATACGAAATCCAAATGTCAGTTTACAAAGTACAGTTGTTAACGACCAAAGTACATTAGATAGCAACCAAAACAGCGCACTTGCCGCTATATTTCAAACAACTCGATAGCTTGAGCGCAGAAATAAAAAATAAAAAGACTAATAACACCAATTTGCGTGCAGACATAAATACAAAATTTGACAGTTTGTCGCAAAACTTTACCATAGTCACACAAGACATAAACAACATAAAACAAGAGCAAAAACAATTTTCAGGACACAGTCACACAACAGTGATTTGACTAAGAATTTTTAGGAAATGAATGTAAAATATAAAGACATGGAAAAACAGCTAAAGAAAGATGTACTTTCCGAAGTAAACAATGACATTACGGAAATAAAACAGAAATCAGACAGTCTTAACAAGCAGAATGATACAGTAGAGCAACAAATAAAAGCGATTAAACACACACACACACACACAAACTTGGAAGCTACACAAACACGTTTGACTTCCACAGTAAAGAACATCTCTACCGTAGTGAACAAACTGCATAAGGATTACAAAAATATACCAATAGCTATTGATGAACTCAGTTTAAAAGTAGCATCACTTGAAATCCAATCAGTCTGTGACAAACAGGAAAGAGACAAAATTAGTGAAAATTTATCTGATGTAATTTCAAAAGCTGAAGCAGGTACTTTGGACAAAACCAGTACCGCAGCGGAAAAAATAGTGATGGGATATAGAGTAATCAATGATGTAATAGAAAAAGTTATTGCGCAAAAGAAAAAGGGCATTATCGACGAAGTGAACACCAATTTGCAAGCTACAGAGCACAGGATACGCAACTACTTAGGTGAAAATATTACAGAGGCACAAGCTGTACACATAATCAAAGAGCCAGCCACAGCAAACCAAAGTAATTGTATGCACACAGATCATTGCAAACCCTACAAACAATGCCAGTAGTAATGACAGGACGCAGAGTGTAAGTTTACAGGGCATAACACCAGAACCAGTACCTACGAGGAATGTAAATAATTATGACAGCTATGTAAACACAGCACAAAATGCAAACAGCTTGTCCACTATATTTGCTGATGAAGGTCTAATAAGACACCGTCAATCCCCAACATTTTCGAGTGAAGGTAAGAGAATGAACCCTGTTGTATTTATTAGTGCTTTTCGACATGTGTTTCCTAGAAATTGGACGGAAGCACAAAAGATCAGGTTTGTTGTTGGGTACACGCAAGGCGATGTACTTTTGTGGGCGACCGAGGTGGCTGAGCGTTGTGCCATATATTTATCATTTGAACAGGCATTTCTTGACAAATACTGGTCAGAAGCCGTACAGGAGAGACTTAAGCGAGAGGTTTTTAACCCCGCCCCTTTTAATAGCAAATATGGTAGCTTGCGAGGGTATTTTGAGAAGTATTTCAATAAAACACGTTATTGGACGAATCCTGTTTCTCATGTTGATGTTTTAAAAATTATAAAAAGTCGTTTGCCATCACACATACGTGAAAAATTAATTACTACATATGAGCACGACACCGAATATTTTCTATCCATTTTAGATTCAATCGATCTAATATATGAAGAGAAAGTAATAACAAATAGGGCGTCAGACAGCCAAACACCACAACAACATAACTCGAATGGTCAATACAAAAACCAAGACGCGAACATACA
Organism: Schistocerca nitens; assembly: GCF_023898315.1. NCBI lineage: Eukaryota > Metazoa > Arthropoda > Insecta > Orthoptera > Acrididae > Schistocerca > Schistocerca nitens. The sequence continues at coordinate 553,833,877 of NC_064615.1, read as the reverse complement.
GCAAGGCTGGTACGCGCAACAGCAAACCATGGTAATGGATACGGAAATGGAAATTCCAGGAACAAGAGATCTAAACAAAACTTTCCGCACCAAAGAAACGATTACCATCCACAAGCTAATTTCAATCCCTCCTCTCAAAACTATGCACCGCGTGTAAATAAAAAGTCAGCCGTACCAAAGGCCGGCGTGCGGCAACAACATTAATATGCCAAACGCCGTACCGTTCTTCGAAGTCCTCCATGAAGAAATTCGCTATTGCTGGTGACAGTGGCGAACCCATGGCTGTTCCATCCGTCATTTCATAATAATTTCCACTGTATAAAAAAATAAGTGGTCGTCAAGGTATGCCGGAACAACTTCAAAATTTCTGAGGAGAAATGAGCAGCCAACAGTTGTAATGTGTCATCCACAGGTACTTTGGTGAACAGAGAAACCACGTCGAGGCTGACCATGATATCACTTGGGCCTATCTTCATCTGTTTTATGATATCAACAAACATTTTTGAATTTTTAATATGATGTGGGCAGTGACCAACTATAGGTTTTCGCCGATTCTAATTCATGTTGGTAAAGATCGTCTTTTATGTCTCCTTGCTCATCGAATCGTACGAAACATGTTTGCAAATCTGGGGCAAATTCAAAAATGTTTGTTGATATCATAAAACAGATGAAGATAGGCCCAAGTGATATCATGGTCAGCCTCGACGTGGTTTCTCTGTTCACCAAAGTACCTGTGGATGACACATTACAACTGTTGGCTGCTCATTTCTCCTCAGAAATTTTGAAGTTGTTCCGGCATACCTTGACGACCACTTATTTTTTTATACAGTGGAAATTATTACGAAATGACGGATGGAACAGCCATGGGTTCGCTACTGTCACCAGCAATAGCGAATTTCTTCATGGAGGACTTCGAAGAACGAGCCCTGAGCAGTGCTCACCTCCGCCCATCATGCTTCTACAGATATGTCGACGATACTTTTTTAATCTGGCCACACGGCAGCGACACGCTGCAGCAGTTCGTCGAACATCTGAATGGTGTACATCCAAACATAAAATTTACGTTGGAGGTAGAGAAGGAAGGGAAGTTACCTTTTTTAGATGTGTTGGTAGAGCGAAAGCCGGATGGACGACTGGGCCATTCCGTGTACAGGAAGCCAACCCATACAGACTTATATCTGCATAGCCACAGCTTCCATCATCCGTCTCAGAAGAGAGCTATGCTGAATACTTTAGTACACAGAGCCCGAACTATTTCCGACAAGGACCACCTCGGTCCCGAGATGAACCATTTGGCGACTGTTTTCAAGAGGAATGGTTATTCTGCCGGTGAAATTAAATCAGTATTGTCCAAGAAAGTAAGACACGATGCCGGCCACATACAAGAAGAGGACCAACACATAGCGCGGCTTCCTTTTTGCGGTGCTACAACGAGCAAGATAGCCAGAGTCCTGAAGAGGCAAGGAATAAAACCAGTTTTCCGACCACCTAGGAAAATTAAGGAAATGTTGAGACCAGTCAAAGATAGTCTCGGCTTAAGAGTGCCCGGAATTTATACTATTCCTTGCGAATGCGGCAAGAATTACGTGGGCCAGTCTGTAAGAACCGTTGCCGACCGCTGCATCGAGCACCAACGCCACCTGAAATAGAGGTATTTGGAAAAATCAGCGGTGGCTGAACATATCCTGCTTAACAAGCATAAGATTTTATTTGAAGAAACCAGAGTAATAGCCCACACATCGAATTACTGGGACTCTGTGATCCGGGAAGCAGTCGAAATTAGACTTAGCGATAATAACTTTAATAGAGACAACGGCTATGCACTTAGCAACACTTGGAAGACTGCACTGGATAAAGAAAAATCGCAGAGAAAAACTTCTCGCACTTTACCTCCTGATTCAAGGGATGGCGCTGCAAGCAATGCGGGATAGCAACTACATCTATGGAAGTAGAGGGCACCACTTCAATATGCGCCATATCGCTGACGTATTCCAGCCAATCAGAAGCCGTCCTTTGCATATAAAAGTGGGAACCTCGCTAGTTCACGACAGTCAGTTTTAGCCCTGACGACGACCATGGAGGTAATGGTCGAAAGCTTGGAGTTTTATCCTGATTTGACGCGGCATGTACGTTTCTAGCATTTGTAGACTTAGAGAAAGCTTTTGACAATGTTGACTGCATTACTCTCTTTCAAATTGTAAAGGTGGCACTGGTAAAATACAGGGAGCGAAAGGCTATTTACAATTTGTACAGAAACCAGATGGCAGTTATAAGAGTCGAGGGACATGAAAGGGAAGCAGTGGTTAGGAAGAGAGTGAGACAGGGTTGTAGCCTCTCCCCGATGTTATTCAATCTGTATATTGAGCAAGCAGTGAAGGAAACAAAAGAAAAATTCGGAGTAGGTATTAAAATCCATGGAGAAGAAATAAAAACTTTAAGGTTCGCCGATGACATTGTAATTCTGTCAGAGACAGCAAAGGACTTGGAAGAGCAGTTTAATGGAATGGATAGCGTCTTGAAAGGTGGATATAAGATGAACATCAACAAAAGCAAAACGAGGATAATGGAATGTAGTCGAATTAAGTCAGGTGATGCTGAGGGAATTAGATTAGGAAATGAGACACTTAAAGTAGTAAAGGAGTTTTGCTATTTGGGGAGCAAAATAACTGATGATGGTCGAAGTAGAGAGGGTATAAAATGTAGACTGGCAATGGCAAGGAAATCGTTTCTGAAGAAGAGAAATTTGTTAACATCGAGTATAGATTTAAGTGTCAGGAAGTCATTTCTGAAAGTATTTGTATGGAGTGTAGCCATGTATGGAAGTGAAACAGGGACGATAAATAGTTTGGACAAGAAGAGAATAGAAGCTTTCGAAATGTGGTGCTACAGAAGAATGCTGAAGATTAGATGGGTAGATCACATAACTAGTGAGTAAGTATTGAATAGGATTGCGGAGAAGAGAACTTTGTGGCACAGCTTGACCAGAAGAAGGGATCGGTTGGTAGGACATGTTCTGAGGCATCAAGGGATCACCAATTTAGTATTGGAGGGTAAAAATCGTAGAGGGAGACCACGAGATGAATACACTAAGCAGATTCAGAAGGATGTAGGTTGCAGTAGGTACTGGGAGATGAAGAAGCTTGCACAGGATAGAGTAGCATGGAGAGCTGCATCAAACCAGTCTCAGGACTGAAGACCACAACAACAACAACAACTTAGTAGGACCGTACATTCTATCTAGTCGTTTAACTGGCCACACATGCAACATAGTCCTGAACTTGTGGGTGATATTAGTCTATTTGCCTACACATGAATGTGATTCCAGCATGATGGAGCCCCAGCTCACTTCAGTCGAAATGTCAGGAATCACCTGGACACTGTCTACTGCCAGCAGAGGATAGGACAGAATTGTCCAGTTCCCTGGCCACTGCATTCTCCAGATTTAACCTGCGTGGATTTTTTATTGTCGGATTATATAAAAAGCCTGGTATACGAGAGTCCCAGAACATCTGAAGAATATCTGGTAGCCCTCGTGTCTGTTGCTGCTGGACATGTGATCGACATACCTGACGTCTTTTCTAACCTACGCCGATCCGTGAGCCGAGAATCGTGCGTCACTGTTGGCGATAATCCCCTAGGGATAATCCGTCCTTGTGAGGAACTCGCACCCCATCCCTCTCTCCTTCTCCTCCTCCACTAATCTGGGAAATCCCCAACCCATCTCCCCCTCCTCCTCACCGATAAAAGCACATTTCTGATATCAAATTAATTGGCTAATTACTTAAATTGATGTATTAATTAACACCTACCCCTCTGGGAAATCCCCCAGCCCTCCCCTCCCATCTGAAGCAGTGGATAGCACGCTGCACTCTCATTCAGGAAGACAATGGTTCAAACCCACATTCAGCCATCCAGATTTAGGTTTTTCGTGTTTTTCCTAAATTGGTCGAGGCAAATGCTGGGACGGTTCCTTTGAAAGGTCACAGCCGATTTCCTTCCCCATCCTTGACACAATCCGAGCTTGTGCTCCATCTGTAATGACCTCGATGTCGACAGACATTAATCCCAATCTTCCTTCCTTCCAGTCTGGAAATTAGTGCGAAAAAATCTCACGATGTGAAATTGAAGACATTGTCAGTTACATAGCAGAGGATATGCGGTTCATTTATAAAATTCGGTTTTCAGGGGATGGATCTCTTTACCATATCCAGCAATAGCATGTCTTAATTGTGTAATTACACTGCTGCAGATTGGAGGTGTTGTCTTGATGCAAAATTTTCGTGAGTGTGCTCACATTGACGTGGAGACATTGACTGAGCTACTGTACAGTGCTACCACAAGAGGATGACCCACCCCCCTCCCCGCAACCCTTCCAGAAAAAATTGCGTCTATGCTGGTGAGGAAGGATCTCATGAAACGAAATTCAAATTAATGTCAATAATATATTTATGTAGATTCTTTATGTAATCAGTTTGCAAGAGATAGGGCTCCTCCACTTGGGCAGAGCTTATGTCTGCACACCCCACCTCCACTCCCCATGATGTAATAACTGCAAACACCGAGGAAAGGAATGAAGTGCGGTATAGTAGCAGCCATTTGGAGTTGCACTCGAGTTTGTCCGTCGTCTGGGCACCGCAACAGAAGACAAAAACTGCCCAATGTCCTAATTACAGATCACGATACTCAATACCACTGACCATGGGCCGGATGTCAGGCTCCTTTGATCTCACAACCCTGAACAAAGCATCAGATGGCGGCATTCTGTTGATCGGGAAATTCCAGACTCGCTTCCTGTCTCTGTCAAGTGGCTACTTGCTGTTTGTGTGTGTGAACCAACATCTCTAAGCACTCAGACAGAGGTTTTCATCTCTCCTCAGAATACTGTGTTCGTATTGGCTAATGCTGGCGTCAAAGGGAGAGCTGACACAATTTCAGGATCAAAAGTAGAGGGAAATAGTCTTCTAGCACTACCCTATCAAATTAATTGTTGAACATCTTACAGGTGTCAAATAGATCGCCTAAAACAATCCCCAGTATGTTATGATACATGATAATTCATCTTCATAATAAAGCATATTTTCAACGTTTGAGAATTTCGCACGAACATTTTGCAAACCAAATAATTAAATTTCTACCACAAATAGATCGTATCGCTGATTTTATGTCAGATCTTGTATGCACCGACATTTGACAACACAAGCATCCTCTGCACCGCAGCGTTTATCTGGTGAAAACATCCCACAGATCACGCACACTCGCAACCGCGAAAAGCACTCTCTCCACCAACTGCCGGGAGCCGCGAACGCACCGACAGCAGGGCATCGTAAGGGAGCCAGAAGCACAAGCTTCTGCCGTGCTGGCAGCTACACGAATATCACCCAGCATGCACACGCCGGCCCTACCGAACGCTCGGAGGTCGGAGAGACCGTTACCAAGCAGTCAACCGATCAATTTACATGAGGGGAATAATGGTACAGCACTAACACCCGTCACATTGAATTTGCTCACGGAAAACACGTCTGCTCATCCAGCATACGGGTTGCATCGCTAGACAGTCATCTGGAGAGGGTCGTCGCCGGGACTTCTCCCCGTGACCGTGGGCAAAAGCCTAAAGGTCGGAGCATTCTGTGTGACTAACTGCACATCACAGACTAAGCTGCGGCTTCCCGTCGAGCGAAGCCTCGTCTCCACTCATGCCACCGGCCACAGCGCACTGAGAGATGAGCAGGCACGGCCTGGACATATAATTCTAATTGCAATTCCACCCCGTCATAGACTCTCCCCAGTTTAAAAAAATCCACTTCACACAACGCGAGGTAGGGATGTTGTTGACCATACACCTCGAATTTCTCACGCTAGAAGTAGATTTCTCCTTATTGTACGAGTTCATCTACATCTACATTTATACTCCGCAAGCCACCCAACGGTGTGTGGCGGAGGGCACTTTATGTGCCACTGTCATTACCTCCCTTTCCTGTTCCAGTCGCGTATGGTTCGCGGGAAGAACGATTGCCGGAAAGCCTCTCTAATTTTACATTCGTGATCTCCTCGGGAGGTATAAGTAGGGGGAAGCAATATATTCGATACCTCATCCAGAAACGCACCCTCTCGAAATCTGGACAACAAGCTACACCGCGATGCAGAGCACCTCCCTTGCAGAGTCTGCCACTTGAGTTTGCTAAACATCTCCGTAACGCTATCACGCTTACCAAATAACCCTGTGACGAAACGCGCCGCTTTTCTTTGGATCTTCTCTGTCTCCTCCGTCAACCCGATCTGGTACAGAAGAAATCGGGGCATACATGCATTATCACATAGCTAAAGTATCGTTAACTGCTGTGAAAATCTATTAACAGTAGGGCATAGGCTGTATTTTCTCTAAGTATTCTCTAAGTATGTAACAAAATCTGTTCTAATCATCTTAATATCTGTTACATCCTGCATCACAGGAATAGAGTATTAAACTCATTAATGGGTTATGACAGAGTGCCAAGAGCATGCTCTACTTCTGTCACTAGACGCTTCCTCACTCTTAAGGCAACCAAATGCTTCATCACGTATGGAGTCTCTTAAGGAAACAATACAGAGAAGCTTTAAATATGAGGTTTATAGTATGTATCACTTTACAAATTCGGAAATATAGATCATTTTATTACGGTGGTCCTCTCGCCCTGTGTAGGTGGGAGTTTGGTGTTTCGTTAAAAGATCTCGCTGCCACTCTACAACTTCTACAACATATCTGTGCTACTCTAACTCTCGCTTCCATCCATCCAGCGACCCATAACTGATATCAAATTGATAGGCTAATTAAATAAATTGCTCATGTGAGTCACTTTGCACAATGAGTAATTTTTTCCAGCAGTCGCACTACACTCGCCAGGTAGCTCAAATAGGTATCCCTGGAGAAAAGACAATGTTGTTTCCGTAGAACGCTATTGAGAAACAACACTTTAAGCTGACTACAGAAGGATTCTACCGCCGCCAGCGTACATTTCGCATAAGGATCATGAAGATAAGACACGAGCAATCAGTGCTCATAAGGAGAAATACAGGCACTGTTTCTCCCTCGCTGTATTTGTGAGCCAGCCGGAGTGGCCGAGCGGTTCTAGGCGCTTCAGTCTGGAACCGCGCGACCGCTGCGGTCGCAGGTTCGAATCCTGCCTCGGGCTTGGATGTGTGTGATGTCCTTAGGTCAGTTAGGTTTAAGTAGTTCTAAGTTGTAGGGGACTGATGACCTCTGATGTTAAGTCCCATAGTGCTCAGAGTCATTTGAACCATTTTTGTATTTGTGAGTTGAATAGGAAAGGGAATGACTAGTACTGGTACAGGGCACACTTCGCCACACCCCATACGATGGCTTGCGAAGTAGGCATATAGATGTAAATCTAAATTTAGTCTACGTATTAAGATGTCAGTACATCCATTTATAGGTACACAAAACTGATGGTAGGGTGTTGTCTCGTATTTAATGAGAAAACAAAACACGGAACTACTGCTACTGATCCTCTCTCAGTAAAAATCTTCGTATTGGCTCGTAATTTACTCGGTCAGTCACTTTGTGAAATGTGTGTGAGAGGTTGAAATATGTTTGCCTACAACACTTAGAAGAAGCGGTATACAGCTCACTTCTCAAATACCCTTTCGTCAGAGTACCGCTTACCTGCCGTATTCTCATGGATCTTCCACTCTTCGATATTTAGTATCTGAATCCATAAGCTTTCCACGAGTAACAGATGTCCCCTACGAAGTCACACCCCACTGCTACATTTCTGGAAATCGCATCACGTTTCAGCAGCACTGTTCCATTGCTTAGAAGGCTGTCTAGTCCGCCATCCATCACTGACTAGACAGAGAGCTGTCACAACGAGACAATAGTATACCAACCCACAGGAGGAAATTCACAACCATGCACAGTACAGACAGACTGCACAAAGAAATTCAAAAGTATAACACATACAATTCATTGATATAAAAGGACGGTCTATAAATGTTACCCTGACATGTTCTGATCTCCTTCATCGTATTCCAATGGTTACCATGTTAGAAGTACGACAGTGTAATGATGTCAGAGATTTCGTTGGCAGCACAATCACTCTCCCTCTTTCCCCCCTCTCTTTCTTTCCTACTCTCCCTCTCCCCATTATTTTTATAACATCCAACAACGGAGTAAAACCACGAACTACAAATACTTTTCTAACATGGCAGAGAACTCGATATTACTGGGTCCCTCTCTTCTAATGTATCGAAAACAAATGCTGTCTGCGATTTGACATCGACCATATGTGGTGGTCCTATTAAATATACACCTATTTATCCATTGGAGGAGGTGGCCGGTGATCGAAGTCGATTGCACAGACCAGTGTAAAGTTTCCTCGTCCCTACTGTAGGAGTACCGAATACAACAGACTATGAATGACGGGAGAGGGTTCCTATGTTGTTCTTTCATAAGCATCTTGATAAATCGTTTTTCTGCTGTAACGTAACTAAGTAGAGTGTGACTGCAGCTTTGTACACTGCTATACATTTTGTTTTTCCACCATGATTTTGAGGTTTGTGTCAAGTTCTAAACTGGCATTAACACATTTTGATCCATCGACTCTCACAGAAAGCTGGACGTTGCGTGGTGTAAATTAAGCTGCTCCCACAACACACAGGTTGGTTGACATAAAAGACAGAGGCGATGTTTCTTATTGATAAAAATGTAAAGGTCATGGTAATATAGGGGAACTGGAAGAGTTTGCTGCATTGTGGAGCACTTCCAAACAGGCCTGTGAAGGTGATGACATCTACATTCAAATTCATGTTCCAAATGACAGGCTAACAGATCTCTCAGTGTCCCATTTTCGAAAAGACCAAGAGCACAGATTTCTCATATTGGCAGGGCATATAGCATCCAGGTATATGAACACTGTTTCAATTTCCTAGGTGGCGGTCATCACGACTGCCACATCTTTGGATAATGCTATTTCATTATTATGGCTTATAATGTATAACCGCATGTGGAACATGGGGGTATTCTATAGGATTTAACAATCCCAGATCTATGATATTTCCGAAATGGGGCCCCCTCTTCCCCCTCGAGAGTTTGAGATAGGTAGTCAAAAATTTGAAAAAAAATCGATTTTTCAAAAATATGTTCAGTTTGTAGGTCACTTCCTTCTGAAGAGTTTGATTTATAGAATATGTATATGCAAGCAAATGTAAGACATGTTATTTGGTCTTAAGTATGCCAAAGTACGTACAGTGCCACACCTCTTAACACAACCTTTTTCTATGGCACGTCACTGTATTTTGCTTTGTGGAATTCAGTCATGTATATTTTGTAATGGAGGCCATCAAACCTATATTCAGGACAGTGGGAATTAAAATATCCAGTGGCGCCTCTCCTGTTCCCAGCTGGCATTTTTGATGTCCTACCCCCTACCCCTTAAAAAGAACTCACAATTAGTACTGGGTGGGATTATTTGTGACTGGAAGAATAAAAACTCTTCACAAAATTTGCACTCTTTGTTACCTATTAGTTAATAACTTTCTCTTTTGTGTGACAAAAAATTAAATACAGAAAACTTAAAACCACTAAAGACAAGAGATATTCAAGACAGTACTCATTTCTTAAATCCTTAGGTCTCTAATCGTGCTATAGCTTTACACAGCGTGCTTTCCTTTCTGCGAAAGAAACTATTACCTCATCAAAGTTCGTCAAACCTTTTGCTACACGAGAAATCAAAATGTCGTTGTCTACTACTCTATTTTGTCACTGTCTCGTAGATTAAACGAAATAGGCCTTTCTAATATTACAGCGATTGTAACACACGCAAATAAGCGAGACTGTTTTGCCACAAATGGTCATTTTTATCTACCTCATTTACAAAAATAACACGACATAATATAATTCATGAAGTACCAATATCAAATATCTGTTAGCTCTATTACGAGAAAACGTTTTATGTTACGAAACAGTTTCACATTTCATTCATAACCGCCAGTTTCTCAAGCATGAGATCGAAAAGTAGCAGTAGTACGAAATGTTTATATAAACTTGGAATCGTCATATTCTACCGTATAGTTTGTGTGATGTCCCCGTTTCTTCTTCTTCCTCGTTCTAACAGGCAATCTTGTCGTCACTAATTCCGTAACTAACGTTGCTATTGTCAAAACTTATTCTCCGGCTAATTTCACTAACCCTGTCGGAATCGCCGATTTAGTTATGCCTCGTTTATTCTGTGGTTAGGCGTTATTACGTGTTCGTGAAACGTGTTCTTCGCGCTATTCCGAGAATAGAACTTACGTGGATACTAATCAGGGACTGTACAACTAGCCCTTAGTAGTATAGCGATCTGGCAAAAATTTTCTGTCAAAATTTGATTTTCTTGGATTCATCGAGAAGATTATTATGTAATCTATGTTACATGTTATCCCTGTTAGTCGCATGTTTCCACTCCGGTAGCCTGAATCTATGGATTTCGCTAATAACAGCGCTTATCATTTGTACACCCAATCTATCAGATAATCAAACAGCAATTGATATATTCACCCCTTCAGGTTTATTCGGCTCACCTCATATAGCCCAATCCCCTTCTATCTGCAGGGAAGTTTTTTATTTCTTGATGCGATGGAGATTCCCCTGACAGAGATATCTGGTACAATATGCACGAATTCAAAAATCAACTTATGATACGTTCAGAAATCAACTTAGAATCTGTTGATAAATGTTCACATACCAACAGGGATATGTTTCAAAATCATATTGTCGCAGAACAAGCCGAGTAGATGCCGGCACGGTAACTCAGCGTGTTCGGTCAGAGGGTTATCTGCCCTCTGTAATAAAGAAACTGAGTTAATGGATCAACAACGAACTGAAACGGGTGTCATGAGACGTCCGCACCGAACAGATGAAACAAACGAAAACGAACAAAATGAGATTAAAAGTAGCTCCTTGGTGTAGTGGTTGTGATACTAAACATTGGCATGGAGGGCCCTGAGTTCAAAACCCCCTGTACTGTACGATTTTAATTTCTATATTCTGTTCGAGTACATTCTAGAAGTATCCACAAATGTCAAGAATCATTGTACTGGAATGTTCTGTAGCTGTATATACTGTATGTGTTCTGGCCGGAGGCAGGTCGCTCCGCGCTCTTGTATATGCAAGTGCTGAATAAATCTCCATTAAATGAAGTTAGTGTTCGTCATTCATCTAATTACACCTTCTTCTACTTGACAATCAAAAATCCATAGACCAACGTGCGCTGGATGCCGAGCGCCCTATGCAACGAGGTTTTTTCTTCAAGAATGTGAATATGAAGCCCCCGGTAATTGGCGGGCAGCAGACACCCCGGTTCCACCCGCCTCTCCTGTCCCCTTCCTTGAAATGGGCCTGAGTACGGACCATAAGTAGACGATCGCACAGATGCAAGAATGAAATTATTTTCATACACCCAAGTAAGCATGCAAGTACCCTCATTCATCCACATTTTCGTCATACTTACCTCAATTTTACGGATTTTCGACCAATTTTCATAATTTTACTAGGATTCCCATTATTGAAATGCATTTTACCTAATTACTCGAGTTTCCAAATCACCAGTCCCGACGACTTGTCATGGCAACAAAACATCTCGTTGCGTCGGTCTCATGATGCTATCAGTCAATGACATGGGAGTACGATTCTCAATTATCATTGCTAAACCACTGTCCACCACTTTGTGAGGGCGATATATATATATATATATATATATATATATATATATATATATATATATATGTGTGTGTGTGTGTGTGTGTGTGTGTGTGTGTGTGTGTGTGTGTGTGTGTGTGTGTGTGTGTGTGTGTTGTGAGTGTGTGTGTATGTTTAGATTAGATGATTAGATTAATACTTGTTCCATAGAACATGAATACGACACTTCGTAATGATGTGGAACATGTCGGTTAATAAAAGATGTCTGTACAAGATATTACATTACACAAAATATTGCATGACACTAATGTTTAAGTTTTTTTTTTTGCCCCCCTTAATTTATATCTAAAAATTCAGCCAATGAGTAGAAGGAGTTGTCATCTAGAAATTCTTTTAACTTATTTTTAAATGTTAGTTGGCTATCTGTCAGGCTTTTGATGCTGTTTGGTAGGTGACCAAAGACTTTTGTGGCAGCATAATTTACCCCTTTCCGTGCCAAAGTCAGATTTAACCCTGCATAGTGAAGATCATCCTTTCTCCTGGTGTTATCGCTATGCACACTGCTATTACTTTTGAACTGGGCTGGATTATTAACAACAAATTTCATAAGTGAATATATATACTGTGAGGTTACTGTGAGGATCCCTAGATCCTTAAATAGATGTCTGCAGGATGACCGTGGTTGGGCTCCAGCAATTATTCTGATTACACGTTTTTGAGCAATGAATACTTTTCTACTCAACGATGAATTACCCCAGAATATGATGCCATACGAAAGCAGTGAATAAAAGTAGGCATAGTAAGCTAATTTACTGAGATTCTTATCACCAAAATTTGCAATAACCCTAATAGCATACGTAGATGAACTCAGATGTTTTAGCAGACCATCAATGTGTTGCTTCCAGTTTAATCTCTCATCAATGGATACACCTAAAAATTTTGAAAATTCTACCTTAGCTACATACTTCTGTGCAAAGACTCTATTACTGGAGTTGTGCCATTTACTGTATGGAACTGTATATACTGTGTTTTATCAAAATTTAAAGAGAGTCCGTTTGCTGAGAACCACTGGATAATTTTGTGAAAAACATCATTTACAATTACATCACTTAGTTCTTGGTTTTTGGATGTTATTACTATACTTGTATCATCAGCAAAAAGAACTAACTTTGCATCTTCATCAATGTGGAATGGTAAGTCATTAATGTATATCAAGAACAGTAAAGGACCTAATACCGAACCCTGTGGGACCCCGTACTTGATAGCCCCTCAGTTTGAGGAATCAGCTGTTGTTTTAACATTACATGAACCACTTATTTCAACTCTCTGCATTCTTCCAGTTAAGCATGAATTAAACCATTTGTGCACTGCCCCCCTCAAACCATAATGATTTAGCTTATCTAAAAGAATTCCATGATTTACACAATCAAAGGCCTTTGAGAGATCACAAAAAATACCAATGGGTGATGTCCGGTTATTCAGAGCATTTAATATTTGATTAGTGAAAGGGTATATAGCATTTTCTGTTGAAAAGCCTTTCTGAAAACCGAACTGACATTTTGTTAGTACTTTATTTTTACAAATATGGGAGGCTACTCTTGAATACATTACTTTCTCAAAAATTTTTGATAGAGCTGTCAGAAGAGAGATTGGGCGGTAGTTGTTCACATCCAATGTATCCCCCTTTTTATGCCACGGTTTTACAATGGCATATTTCAGTCTATCGGGGAAAACACCCTGCTCCAAAGAGCTATTACATACATGGCTGAGAATCTTACTTATCTGTGGGGAACAAGCTTTAAGTACCTTGCTGGAAATGCCATCAATTCCGTAAGAGCTTTTACTTTTCAGTGAGTTTATTATTTTACTGATTTCAGAGAGAGAGGTTGGTGGAATTACAGTTGTTTCAAACTGCACAGGTATGGCCTCTTCTATTAGTAGTCTTGCCTCTTCTAGTGAAGATCTAGATCCTATTTTCTCCACAACATTTAAAAAATGATTATTGAAAATATTTTCAATTTCTAATTGTTTGTTAGTACACTTGTAATTCAGTTTTATGGCACTAAAGTCTTCCTGTGCTCTTGGTTTCCCTGTTTCCCTTTCAATAATATTCCAAATTGCTTTAATTTTATTATCAGAGTTACCGATCTCAGACATGATACACATGCTTCTGGACTTTTTAATAACTTTTCTTAGTACCGCACAATAGTTTTTATAATATTGAACAATTTCGGGGTCATTACTCCCTCTTGCTGTTAGATACAGTTCTCTTTTACAGTTGCAAGATATTCTTATTCCTTTAGTTAGCCATGGTTTTTTATATGTTTTCTTGGAATTATGTTTAACTATTTTCTTGGGAAAACAATTTTCAAATACCCTTAAAAATGTATCGTGAAATAAGTTATATTTCAAGTTTGCATCAGGTTCCTTATACACTTCATCCCAGTCTAGTTGCTGTAGGCTTTCCCTAAAGTTTGCAATATTTATATTGTTAATTGAATGCACTGCTTTGAAAGTCTGATTTGATATACTGCATGGAGCTATGTCATGTACTGTAACTAGCTGTGTGTGTGTGTGTGGACATACTACATACCCTCTTGCACCACCTACAGCACATGATGCAAATACTGTTTCTCAGTGTAGGAAATAACCATCTGCAGAGAGGAGGTGCAAGAACTACTTTCCTTAGCCTAAACACTTTATAAATTCACTAAGATTTTGTCACGATAGGTCATCTCTCCTTATGTGCAGGGGAGTCACAAAGTATTCTATCATTCATGGATCTGAGTAAAACTCTAGATGGTCTCTCTGTGCATCTTCTGACTGTTCCTCTGTCTTTAATCAACCCTCCCTGCAACACTGACTCCGAATTAATTTGGAACTGACCAGAAGTAGGGGCGCACATACCCCTTACATTCGATGTCGCGTTAAGGAAGAAAATGAGCTGTGTACCACTAAATCAATACACTTCGATATTTTGATTACGGAAAGAGCATAACACGTGTTCCAAACTTGCACAAGTTACCGATGCCTCTGATATAGAGTTCTATTCTAAATTTCAATACCGTAACTACCATATCGCAAAAAATGTTCTGCACCAATCTTACTCATGTCCTTCATCCAATTACAAACAATCCCTCTAGATGCACGCATGCTGAGGAGGTTAGCACCCCTCATTGGTATGAAGTAGATATAAGTCTGATTTGAGAGTGTTGTAGTAATAAAACAGATGAATAATAATAAGAAAAAACATGTGGTTTGTGCATGATGGAGCTCCAGACGGAAGAGTTTGAAACATTTCATGTAAATTACGTTTGCTATCAATTCTGTAGTATTGTTGTGATGTTTGGATTCCATGCCAAGAAGGTATTGTTGTTGTTGTTGTGGTCTTCAGTCCTGAGACTGGTTTGATGCAGCTCTCCATACTACTCTATCCCGTGCAAGCTTCTTCATCTCCCAGTACCTACTGCAACCTACATCCATCTGAATCTGCTTAGTGTATTCATCTCTTGGTCTCCCTCTACGATTTTTACCCTCCACGCTGCCCTCCAATACTAAATTGGTGATCCCTTGATGCCCCAGAATATGCCCTACCAACCGATCCCTTCTTCTTGTCAAGTTGTGCCACAAATTTCTGTTCTCTCCAGTTATATTCAATACCTCCTCATTAGTTATGTGATCTACCCATCTAATCTTCAGCATTCTTCTGTAGCACCACATTTCGAAAACTTCTATTCTCTTCTTGTCTAAACTATTTATTGTCCATGTTTCACTTCCATACATGGCTACACTCCATACAAATACTTTCAGAAACGACTTCCTGACACTTACATCTGTACTTGGTGTTAACAAATTTCTCTTCTTCAGAAAAGCTTTTCTTTCCATTGCCAGTCTACATTTTATATCCTCTCTACTTCGACCATCATCAGATATTTTTCTCCCCAAATAGCAAAACTCCTTTACTACTTTAAGTGTCTCATTTCCTAATCTAAACCGAGCGAGGTGGCGCAGTGGTTAGCACACTGGACTCGCATTCGGGAGGACGACGGTTCAATCCCGTCTCCGGCCATCCTGATTTAGGTTTTCCGTGATTTCCCTAAATCGCTTCAGGCAAATGCCGGGATGGTTCCTTTGAAAGGGCACGGCCGATTTCCTTCCCCATCCTTCCCTCACCCGAGCTTGCGCTCCGTCTCTAATGACCTCGTTGTCGACGGGACGTTAAACACTAATTCCCTCCCCCCCCCCCTCCTAATCTAATTCCCGCAACATCACCCGATTTAATTCGACTACATTCCATTATCCTCGTTTGGCTTTTGTTAATGTTCATCTTATATTCTCCTTTCAAGATACTGTCCATTCCGTTCAACTGCTCTTCCAAGTCCTTTGCTGTCTCTGACAGAATTACAATGTCATCGGCGAACCTCAAAGTTTTTATTTCTTCTCCATGGATTTTAATACCTACTCCGAATTTTTCTTTTGTTTCCTTTACTACTTGCTCAATATACAGATTGAATAACATCAGGAAGAGGCTACAACCCTGTCTCACTCCCTTCCCAACAACTGCTTCCCTTTCATGTCCCTCGACTCTTATAACTGCCATCTGGTTTCTGTACAAATTGTAAATAGCCTTTCGCTCCCTGTATTTTACCCTTGCCACCTTTAGAATTTGAAAGAGAGTATTCCAGTCAACATTGTCAAAAGCTTTCTCAAAGTCTACAAATGTTAGTAACGTAGGTTTGCCTTTCCTTAATCTATTTTCTAAGATAAGTCGTGGGGTCAGTATTGCCTCACGTGTTCCAACAATTCTACAGAATCCAAAATGATCTTCCCCGAGTTCGGCTTCTACCAGTATCTCCATTCATCTGTAAAGAATTCGTGTAAGTATTTTGCAGCCGTGGCTCATTAAACTGATAGTTCGATAATTTTCACATCTGTCAACACCTGCTTTCTTTGGGATTGGAATTACTATATTCTTCTTAAAGTCTGAGGGTATTTCGTCTGTCTCATACATCTGGCTCACCAGATGGTAGAGTTTTGTTAGGCCTGGCTCTCCCAAGGCTGTCAGTAGTTCTAACGGAATATTGTCTACTCCCAGGGCCTTGTTTCGACTTGGGACTTTCAGTGCTCTGTCAAACTTTTCACACAATATCATATCTCCTATTTCATCTTCGTCTACATTCTCTTCCATTTCTATAATATTGTCCTCAAGAACATCGCCCTTGTATAGACTCTCTATATACTCCTTCCACCTTTCTGCTTTCCCTTCTTTGCTTATAACTGGGTTTCCATTTGAGCTCTTGATATTCATGCAAGTGATTCTCTTTTCTCCAAAGGTCTCTTTAATTTTCCTGTAGGCAGTATCTATCTTACCCCTAGTGAGATAAGCCTCTACATCCTTACATTTGTCCTCTAGCCATCCCTGCTTAGCCATTTTGCACTTCCTGTCGGTCTCTTTTTTAGGATGTTTGTATTCCTTTTGCCTGCTTCATTTACTGTATTTTTATATTTTCACCTTTCATCAATTAAATTCAATATTTCTCCTGTTACCCAAGGATTTCTAATAGCCCTCGTCGTTTTACCTACTTGATCCTCTGCTACCTTCACTATTTCGTCTCTCAAAGTTACCCATTCTTCTTCTACTATATTTCTTTCCCCCATTCTTGTCAATTGTTCCCTAATGCTCTCCCTGAAGCTCTCTACAACCTCTGGTTCTTTCAGTTTATCCAGGTCCCATCTCCTTAAATTCGCACCTTTTTGCAGTTTCTTCAGTTTTAATCTACAGTTCGTAACCAATAGATTGTGCTCAGAGTCCACATCTGCCCCTGGAAGTGTCTTACAGTTTAAAACCTGGTTCCTGAATCTCTGTCTTTCCATTATATAATCTACCTGATACCTTCTAGAATCTCCAGGCTTCTTCCATGTATACAACCCTCTTTCATGATTCTTGAACCAAGCACTAGCTATGATTAAATTATGCTCTGTGCAAAATTCTACCAGGCGGCTTCCTCTTTCATTTCTTCCCCCTAATCCATATTCACCTACTACGTTTCCTTCTCTCCCTTTTCCGACTATCGAATTCCAGTCAACCATGACTATTAAATTTTCATCTCCTTTCCTTACCTGAATAATTTCTTTTATCTCATCATACATTTCATCAATTTCTTCATTATCTGCAGAGCTAGTTGGCATATAAACTTGTACTACTGTAGTAGACGTGGGCTTCGTGTCTATCTTGGCCACAATAATTCGTTCACTATGCTGTTTGTGGTAGCTTACTTGCATTCCTATTTTCCTATTCATTTTTAAACCTACTCCTGCATTACTCCTGTTTGATTTTGTATTTATAACTCAGTATTCAGCTGACCAGAAGTCTTGTTCCTCCTGCCACCGAACTTCACAAATTCCCACTATATTTAACTGTAACCTATCCATTTCCCTTTTTAAATTTTCTAACCTACCTGCCCGATTAAGGGATCTGACATTCCACTCTCCGATCCGTAGAACGCTAGTTTTCTTTCTCCTGATAACAACATCCTCATGAGCTGTCTCCGTCCAGAGATCCGAATAGGGGACTATTTTACCTCCGGAATATTTTACCCAAGAGGACGCCATCATCATTTAACCATACAGTAAAGCTGCATGCTCTCGGGAAAAAATACGGCTGTAGTTTCCCCTTGCTTTCAGCCGTTCGCAGTCCACCACAACAAGGCCGTTTTGGTTAGTGTTTCAAGGTCAGATCAGTCAATCATCCATACTGTTGCCCCTGCAATTACTGAGGCACGCAAGCCTCCCCACCAATGGCAAGGTCCACGGTTCATGGGGGGAGAACGTACTGAAAGGTGAGAAATGACTAGAACATAAACACACACTCCTAAGGCTACACGGTTTTGCTCTTAAACATGATATGATGTCAAAGCTGTATGGTTTCTGATACATTTAGCTGCATGCAGTACAATGCTGTTAGTACCCCAATTCAAAACATATGAGGGTTGGAACTTAAATAGTGGCAACTACACTCCTGGAAATGGAAAAAAGAACACATTGACACCGGTGTGTCAGACCCACCATACTTGCTCCGGACACTGCGAGAGGGCTGTACAAGCAATGATCATATGCATGGCACAGCGGACACACCAGGAACCGCGGTGTTGGCCGTCGAATGGCGCTAGCTGCGCAACATTTGTGCACCGCCGCCGTCAGTGTCAGCCAGTTTGCCGTGGCATACGGAGCTCCATCGCAGTCTTTAACACTGGTAGCATGCCGCGGCAGCATGGACGTGAACCGTATGTGCAGTTGACGGACTTTGAGCGAGGGCGTATAGTGGGCATGCGGGAGGCCGGGTGGACGTACCGCCGAATTGCTCAACACGTGGGGCGTGAGGTCTCCACAGTACATCGATGTTGTCGCCAGTGGTCGGCGGAAGGTGCACGTGCCCGTCGTCCTGGGACCGGACCGCAGCGACGCACGGATGCACGCCAAGACCGTAGGATCCTACACAGTGCCGTAGGGGACCGCACTGCCACTTCCCAGCAAATTAGGGACACTGTTGCTCCTGGGGTATCGGCGAGGACCATTCGCAACCGTCTCCATGAAGCTGGGCTATGGTCGCGCACACCGTTAGGCCATCTTCCGCTCAAGCCCCAACATCGTGCAGCCCGCCTCCAGTGGTGTCGCGACAGGCGTGAATGGAGGGACGAATGGAGACGTGTCGTCTTCAGCGATGAGAGTCGCTTCTGCCTTGGTGCCAATGATGGTCGTATGCGTGTTTGGCGCCGTGCAGGTGAGCGCCACAATCAGGACTGCATACGACCGAGGCACACAGGGCCAACACCCGGCATCATGGTGTGGGGAGCGATCTCCTACACTGGCCGTACACCACTGATGATCGTCGAGGGGACACTGAATAGTGCACGGTACATCCAAACCGTCATCGAACCCATCGTTCTACCATTCCTAGACCGGCAAGGGAACTTGCTGTTCCAACAGGACAATGCACGTCCGCATGTATCCCGTGCCACCCAACGTGCTCTAGAAGGTGTAAGTCAACTACCCTGGCCAGCAAGATCTCCGGATCTGTCCCCCATTGAGCATGTTTGGGACTGGATGAAGCGTCGTCTCACGCGGTCTGCACGTCCAGCACGAACGCTGGTCCAACTGAGGCGCCAGGTGGAAATGGCATGGCAAGCCGTTCTACAGGACTACATCCAGCATCTCTACGATCGTCTCCATGGGAGAATAGCAGCCTGCATTGCTGCGAAAGGTGGATATACACTGTACTAGTGCCGACATTGTGCATGCTCTGTTGCCTGTGTCTATGTGCCTGTGGTTCTGTCAGTGTGATCATGTGATGTATCTGACCCCAGGAATGTGTCAATAAAGTTTCCCCTTCCTGGGACAATGAATTCACGGTGTTCTTATTTCAATTTCCAGGAGTGTATTTATTCACAGCCGATACAAAAGAGTTACATGTTTGCATCTGTTACTGTCCTTCAAAGTAGTCACCAGAATTGTGTAGAACCCATTGCCAGCGATGTGGAATGCGTAGTATACCGTTAGCAGAGCTTGTTCTGTTGATGGTGCGAATGGAGCGGTCTAAAGTTATGATGATTCTCGTGTACGACTGTGATGGTGTTATCCTAACTCATTATGTTCCCCCACGGCAGACCGTCAGTGCACAGTATTACTGTTCATTTTTGGAGCACCACCTGCAACCAGGTTTGCGAAAGGAGCGGCGACACTTCCTGCGCAACCCACCCATTATTTTTCACGACAATGCGCTGACGCATACAGCGAAAACTGTGGCTGCTCTCTTCGGTCGACGGGACTTAAGTCCTTGTGACTTTGATTTGATTCCGAAGATGAAGGAACCACTTCGTAGCATTCACTTCAGAACTGTTCCAGAGATTCAACAGGCAGTAGACCGCTTCATTCGCACCATCAACAGAAGAGACTCTGCTAACGGTATACTACGCCTTCCACATCGCTGGCAACGGGTTCTACACAACGCTGGTGTCTACTTTGAAGGACAGTAACAGGTGCAAATATGTAACTCTTTTGTATCGGTTGTGAATAAATAGTTGCCACTATTTAAGTTCCAAACCTCGTGTATTTCCAACGCCTGACGTACTTTAAGCCTCCAAGTTTTCTATCCCACTATGGTAAGGAACTTTAAGATGGTAAAACTATCTTCTATACCGAAGAAACAAGAAACATACACTCTGTGTGATACATGCACTCAATAGCTTTTCAGATGTATGTAGTTCTCACTGTTCACATCCGGTTATGGTTCGGGAATTATGCTTCGCTTGCATCAGTCGTCAGCAACGGAAAATGCATGACTCAACGACATCTTATAAGGAAATAGACGAATGTATAGCAGCGGTGTTTGACATGTGAAGGTACACGCCATGCTGCCCTAACTGCATGAACAGAACAGTCTCTTCCACACAAAATATCTGTCAAGCAAATGTATACACAACGAGTGCAGTACCTCACAAACTTCTGTCACTGATTTCGAATCACTACTGTTATGAAACTGAAGACTGGATTTATGTCCAAGACGTGGCAGAGAAATGGAGTACTTCGCATACCTCTTCATTTGTCTAGAGGAGGGTGCCGAAATATGTTTTTCATTTCCATATGCGCTGGGAGTCCTCTGCTAATTGCGATATGGAAAGGTTTGCTTTTTAACGATTGTAGGTAGATAGCGGCTAAAGTCACACACAAAACATGCAGTTGAATATGAGTGGAATGCAGGTTATACCAGACAACTGATGCATCCCGATTGGAAAACGGAGAAAATGGTTCAATGTGTGGTAAATGACCTGCCTCAATAACTGCCTCTCTTTAGAATGCATCATCAGTCTACCATTAAGTCATACCTCTCAATCGATTACTCCAGCTACTTTCTATCATGCTTTAACGCAGATCCATGTCAATTTAGAGGCATATGGTTCTCTCTTCCAGGAAAGCATCAAATGAAGCAGTCAACTCGTGTATGTCCCTATTACCTCAACAGACAAACAACGGAATATTGTCAGAAACCATGCAGCAACTGTTCTGCAAGGTATTTGTTAGCTGATACAGCATGATTGTAATTGGTAGCAAGCGCAGAGAAGCACATTATAAATACTGCTTGTTAGAGTTCTATATTGCAGTCACTCCAGCTGGTAATAGAACGCTCTTTAGATAAGGACACTTTTTGTAGTCTATAAGGCAGTTGTCAATAGCTTTGGAGTCACACCTGGACTTGTGATCCAACATATATAAATTTATTACTCTACATTTGGTCGTCACCCACGTTAAACATTCTATTCCAGCCGTCTTATCGCTGTCGACGGAAAAAAACGACTGTTTCTCTGGTTCCTGGTGTTTCCATGTCAACTTTTTCTCGTATTCGCCTCGCTGTCACATACTCGTTCCCATGTACAAGAATTTTCCTGCACCAAGCAAACATGTACGATCTCCCTCTGTTTCCCCCACATTCTGGCGTATTTTCCCAGAAATTACATGTATTTTCCGTCAATTTTCGTAATTTTAAGGCTATAAAATCTTGTCGAATTTATAGTAGAAACGTAATGATTTCACCTCCCCTCTGCTGATGGCTATTTCCCACACTAAAAACCGGAATTTATATTATGTGCTGCAGGTGGTGTAACAGGGTATGTAATATGTCCACATGTTCTCTCTTCCAGGTCTCTGAGTGGTGGAGAGTGGTGGTTTAGTGATGATACAGAAATCGAGAATCATGCTGCATTGTCATTGGCTGACATCAGAAGACCGACCCATAAGATGTTTTGTTACTGTGAAGTGTCGTCAAGACTGGTGGTTAGGAAACCCAAGTAACTGAATAAAATGCATTTAAATTACGGGAATCCTAGTAAAAGTACGAAAATTTGTGCGAAATCCGTAAAAATGAGGTAAATATGAATGAGGGTATTTACAACCTGGGCTGGGCATATGAAAATCATTCCAATCTTCCAACAGTGCGACTGGCAACTGATAGTCTGTATTATGCACGCTCTATTGATTTAAATTCTGCAGAATACCCCCTTGTTCCACGTGCGGCTATGCATTGTAAACTATTAAAATGAAAGAGTAGTGTCATGATGACACCTAGGACACCAAAACAGTAATCATATCCCTGTGGGCGATATGCCCTGCCAATATGAGGAATCAGTGCTCTTGTTCTCTTCGAAACCGAAACACTGAGATATTTGTTACCCTGTCATTTGGAACATGAATTTGAAAGTAGATGTCATCACCTTCAAAGACCTGTTTGGAGGTGCTCCACAATGCTGAAAACGCTTCCAGTTCCCCTATATTACAATGACCTTTACATTTTTATCAATAAGAAACATCGCCTCTGTCTTTTATGTCAACCAACCTGTGTGTTGTGGGAGCAGCTTAATTTACACCACGCAACGTCCAGCTTTCTGTGAGAGTCGATGGATCAAAATGTGTTAATGCCAGTTTAGAACTTGACACAAACCTCAAAATCATGGTGGAAAAACAAAATGTATAGCAGTGTACAAAGCTGCAGTCACACTCTACTTGGTTACGTTACAGCAGAAAAACGATTTATCAAGATGCTTATGAAAGAACAACATAGGAACCCTCTCCCGTCATTCATAGTCTGTTGTATTCGGTACTCCTACAGTAGGGACGAGGAAACTTTACACTGGTCTGTGCAATCGACTTCGATCACCGGCCACCTCCTCCAATGGATAAATAGGTGTATATTTAATAGGACCACCACATATGGTCGATGTCAAATCGCAGACAGCATTTGTTTTCGATACATTAGAAGAGAGGGACCCAGTAATATCGAGTTCTCTGCCATGTTAGAAAAGTATTTGTAGTTCGTGGTTTTACTCCGTTGTTGGATGTTATAAAAATAATGGGGAGAGGGAGAGTGGGAAAGAAAGAGAGTGGGGAAAGAGGGAGAGTGATTGTGCTGCCAACGAAATCTCTGACATCATTACACTGTCGTACTTCTAACATGGTAACCATTGGAATACGATGAAGGAGATCAGAACATGTCAGGGTAACATTTATAGACCGTCCTTTTATATCAATGAATTGTATGTGTTATACTTTTGAATTTCTTTGTGCAGTCTGTCTGTACTGTGCATGGTTGTGAATTTCCTCCTGTGGGTTGGTATACTATTGTCTCGTTGTGACAGCTCTCTGTCTAGTCAGTGATGGATGGCGGACTAGACAGCCTTCTAAGCAATGGAACAGTGCTGCTGAAACGTGATGCGATTTCCAGAAATGTAGCAGGGGGGTGTGACTTCGTAGGGGACATCTGTTATTCGTGGAAAGCATATGGATTCAGATACTAAATATCGAAGAGTGGAAGATCCATGAGAATACGGCAGGTAAGCGGTACTCTGACGAAAGGGTATTTGAGAAGTGAGCTGTATACCGCTTCTTCTAAGTGTTGTAGGCAAACATATTTCAACCTCTCACACACATTTCACAAAGTGACTGACCGAGTAAATTACGAGCCAATACGAAGATTTTTACTGAGAGAGGATCAGCTGCAGGAGTTGCGTCTTTTTTTTTCTCAATAAATACGAGACAACATTCTACCATGAGTTTTGTGTACCTATAAATGGATTTACTGACATATTAATACATAGACTAAATTTATATTTACATCTATATGCCTACTTCGCAAGCCATCGTTTGGTGTGTGGCGGAGTGTACCCTGTATCACTACTAGTCATTCCCTTTCCTATTCTACTCAGAAATACAGCGAGGGAGAAAGAGTGCCTATATGCCTTCTTATGAGCACTGATTTCTTGTACTTATTTTCATGATTCTTATGCGAAATGTATGTTGTCGGCGGTAGAATCCTTATGCGGTCAGATTAACAGTTTGTTCTCAATAGTGTTCACCAAAAACAACATTTTCCTCTCTCCTATTTGAGCTACCTGGCGAGTGAAGTCCGATTGCTAGTGACTCATATGAACAATTTAATTAACTAGCCTACCAATTTGATATCAATGATGTGTCGCTGGGTGGATGGAAGTGAAAGCTAGAGTAGCACAGATATGATTTGGGAGTTTGAGACCTATTCAGGCGTTTTATCGTTGCAGCGAGATCTTGTAACGAAATATCAATCTTCCACCTACACACGGAGAGAGGACCATCGTAATAAAATCAGCTATATTTCCGAATTTGTAAAGTGATACGTACTATAAACCTCATATTTACAGCTTCTCTATGCTGTTGCCTTAAGAGACTTCATATGTGATGAAGCATTTGGCCACCTTAAGGAGAGTTTGAAGTGAGGAAGCGCTAGTGACAGAAGTAGAGCATGTTCTTGGCACTCCGTCATAAGCCATTAATGAGTTTAATACTCTATTCCTGTGATGCAGGATGTAACAGATGTTAAGCTGATTAGAACAGATTTTGTTACATGATGAGAGAATACATAGAGAAAATGCAGCCTATGCCCTACTGTTAAATGATTTTCTCAACAGTTAACGATACTTTAGCGATGTGATAATGCATATATGTCCCGATTTCTTCTGTCTTCGACAATAACTTGTGTAATAAGGAGAAATCTTCTTCTCGCGTGAGAAATTCGAGGTGTATGGTCAACAACATCCCTGCCTCGCTTTGTGTGAAGTAGGTTTTTTAAACTGGGGAGAGTCTATGTCAGGTTGGAATTTCATTAGAACTATATGCCTAAGCCATACTCGCTCATCTCAGTGCGGTGTGGCCGGTGGCATGAGTGGAGACGGGGCTTCGGTCGACGGGAAACCGCAGTTTAGTCTGTGACGTGCAGTTAGTCACACGGAATGCTCCGACCTGTAGGCTCTTGCCCACGGTCACAAAGATGACTGACTGACTAGCGAAGTAACCAGTAGGCTGGGTGAGCATCAGCAGAAGCGGACATATGCGTTGCGTGAGAAGAATCAATATGATGGGTGTTTGCACTGGACGATATGCCCTTCATGTGAATTAATCGGTTGAATGATTGGTTACAGCCTCTCGAACTCTGAGCATTCGGTACAGCTGGTGTGTGGATGCTGGGTGATGAGAGTGCAGTTGCCGGCATGGCATATGCGTATGTGGGTCTCCTGTCTGGCACCCATGTGACGATGCGATGTCTTGGCCAACTAAACGGCAGTGGCTTTTAGCAGTTGGTGGATGGTACGCTCTTCATGATCACTACTGTCGGTGATCAGTAGGAGTTTTTCACCAGATATGTTAGTGGAAGCCAAATGACAGTGCATAAAATACGTCGGATGTATTTAGCACTATGATGTATGTGTGAAGTTAATTTAACTACTTGATGTGCAAAATGTTGGTGTGTGGTTCTCAAACATTGATACTATGTTTTATTACAAAGGGGAATAATCATAAGGTGGCATTGAGTTTTTTAAGTGATCTATCTGACTCCTGTACATTTTTATACAGTTAATTTGATAGGGTATGCTAATGGATTATTTCCCTCTATTTATGATACCGAGATTGTGTCAGCTCTCCCTTTTTCCCCAGCATTAGCCAATAGGAACACAGTATTCTGAGGAGAGATGAAAACCTCCGTCTGTATGCTTAGAGACGTTGGTTCACACACAAACAGGAAGTAGCCACTTGGAAGAGACAGAGACAGGAAGCGAGTCTGGAATTTCCCGATCAACAGAACGTCGCTACCTGATGCTTTGTTCAGAGCTGCAAGATTGAAGGAGCCCAACATCTGATCCATGATCAGTGGTATTTAGTATCATGATCTGGAGTTAGGACACTGGGCAGGTTTTGACCTCCCTGGCGGGGCCCAGATGACAGACACATGCAAGGGCAGTCAAAACAGCTGCTACTATACCACACTTCATTCTATTCCTCGGTGCTTAAAGTTATTACATCATGGGAAGTGGAGGTGAGGATGAAGATGAGAGCTCTACCCATGTGGGGGAGCTGTGTCTCTTGCAAACTGATTACATAAAGAATGTGGATCACCATGTTACTGACAATGATTTGAAATTGTGTCATGGTATCCGTCCTCACCAGCACAGACTGAGTCTTTATCCCACCAATTTTTCCAGGGAGGGGTGCAGAGCGTGGGATGGAAAGTCCTCTAGTGGTGGCATTGTGCACTAGCTCAGTGGGTCCCAGCATGTCAAGGTGAGTGCACACACAAAAATTTTCGAACAAGAGAACACCTCAAATCCGCAGCAGTGTAGGAGTGTAATTAGGACATGTGGTTGCTGGATGTGATATTTTCCTGCCAAGAAAATAGATCCAACCCTGAACATTGAACCATATACCCTCTGCTATGTAATTGACACTGACTTTGATTTCGTATTGTGAGACTTTTTCCCAGTAATATCCAGGTGGGAAGGGGAGGGCTGGGGGATTTCACAGAGGATAGCTGTTAATTAATAGTTCTATTTAAGTAATTAGCCTATTAATTTGATATCAAAAGTGTCTGACAACGGCAATTACCCTACTACTTTCGATGCTCTGTAAGTTCACTTTCATAATGTGCAACAGAAAAAGTGTTGTGATCCCTTGGGTTGAGAATTCTTGATTGGTGCTTTTCTGTTTATTTGTTGACTGAATATATTGTTTTATTTAATGACAGAACTGTAGTTTTCGTCTTAGTAGCTGAATGCTTTAATCTTTATCCTTATATTGAATGAAACTTAAGTGATTTAATATATAGTATATTCATGTATTTTATGTAGTGCATTAGTAAAACATAAGGTACAACACAATACAGGCATACATAAGAAACTGTGATTATGTTGAGGGCTGATTGACACTGGACATCAACAGAATGGAAAACAACAGAACCATCAAATAGTGGTGTGTTCATTCTAGACAGAACGTCAACTCAGTGCCACGTCAATTATTCCAGTAGTGAACAGTGGAAGCGATTTAATGAGATACAAAAAGTCAGGATATGGTATCTGAATTAAGGAACTAGCAATGTCAAAATATACAATGGCCAAATCAAGCTTAACAATGGATATTCTTAATAATCTAGTATGTTAAACCGCTAAAAATTGAGGCAATAGGAAAATGCCATCGAGACATTTCAAAATACCACCATTTATTTGCTCAAGAAGACATACAGATACAAATACATTCAATAACATTTAGAACGCAATACATGTGTCATTTTTGCTTTATCTTTTGTTTTTCTTTCCTTATAATAATCAAAGAAGGTCAAAAACCATATGTACTTTGCTGCTTCAAGAACCATTCATGCTGGATGCTACCAGTATGGAATGGAGCAGTAGACAAAGTCATAGCCAACTGGTAGTGAAAGGGATCTGTTTGCTCATTCTTACTACATAAAAGAGACTATAAGGCCAGGACGCATTAGATTGTTTAATTTTTCTGACTAACATAACAAAAGCAGTAAAGATTCTACAACTTATTTACACCTTAAAGGATCATCTGAATATTAGTTAACATCTTCAAAGAATGTAAGATATGGACATGGTACATTACTGATAAGGCCACAAAGAAAACTAGCAAGTCAGAACAAAAGATTTCACTTGGTATGAGTTTGACCAAACCCAACGCAACCTTAAAAGGACAAAAAAATGCTTGCATCATATTGATCAACAGAAATGTATGAGATGAAATTACATCTGCCCAGCAATGAAAAAGTAATCTCGAATCAGTCATCCACTCAGGTGTTAAAGAGAAACAGCTAGTTTTGATTTAACGAATGAAACTTAGTGAACCCTACACTTCTGTAATTTCTGTAATTTCCGGTATGCTTGACAAGCTTGGCTTGGGCATAGTGCCCTAATTTTTTGGAGCCATGCTTACCAAATTTAAAGTATGCCATCGTAGAGGGGAGGCATCTTCAGCAGCTGACAGGCAGAGCTCCCAGATACTCAGTCCGCATCACTCAGGATTGGGTGGCATATCTAAAGTCTCCACACCAACACCCCATCTGCCCCAGTCGGAGTTTCACACCAGAATGCTTTTTGTACCTCCCACCTCAGTTTAACTTAACTCTCATAAGAAAACCTATACTGTGCTTCATTCAATCAAAATCGTACAAACACTGATTGGCCAGACAGGCGAGAGAACTTCTCGTTTCTCTCACCGTCCATGTGAAATTTCGTGTGTTCTTTTTCCAGGCATGAGTATGTAAGTTGGTTGTTTATAGAATTCGATGGTGCCAGTTTGTTGCGACAATAAATATTTTGTGAACAGGGGTATGCATTCACCAGTGATGCCTCACCATACAGCCACTGGGTGTGGAGCATGGTGCGAGGGTGATGTTCTGAGGAGTATCTTGGGAAGAATAGTTTTGGCTAGAGAACAAGGGCCTTGTTTCCCATTAGCATGTGACCAAGTAGGCACATCACGCTGGATGAATTGCGGAAACACCACCTAAATTGGCTGTTCTAATCCTTTCTCTACCAGGATAGCATAAAAACATAATATGAAACCAGTCTCTCCATTAACCGACAGACACTAATTGACTGATTGTTTTCAGTCACCTTGCTTAGTCTGCTACCTAACGGTGGAAGTTAGGTTATGTGAAATCTTCCTTGATTCAAAAAGTTGGAATGTAAATTCTGAATTAAAAAAACAACTACAACAAAATTTAGTAATTGCCAAAACAAACTGCATAAAAAATATTTTTCATGAAATTCGTACTGCAAACTGCTGAGAGCTGGAACAACAGGAAAAAATCATCAAAACATTTCAAAACAACAACATTTACTTGCTAACGAAATTATATGGATACGAACACATCAAGCCACCACCCCCAGCCAACACTAAAATATTCTTCCTAAGAAACCTTACTTTGACAGCAAATTCCTTTCTGCTGATGGACTGTGTGAACAACACCATTTGCAATACGCTGTAGAATGTTTTGGAATTCCATTTCTTTCCATTCTGTTGCATCAAGTGCGAATTGGCATTCAACTGAACTGACTTTTTCACTGTTAAAAAATTTTAGGTCACTTTTCATAAAATGTGCTCAGGTATCATAAATTTTACTCCATTGTTTTACAAATATTTCTATTGTTTTGCAATAATATGATTATGAGAGATGTAACGGAACACATAATGCCCACCTTCAAATTACAGCTATTTCACAATTGCCAATGTTTAATTTGAAAAAAAGTGACACTTTTTCACTTCCATGTGAAGTGATATGGGCTTGAGATAAGAAATATATGAAATAAATGGTTAGAAAGATGGGTGGGTCAATATAATCCATTTATTACTAAACAGTGATGAATACATTTGATGTAAAATAGCTATAAATAGCTCTAGAGCAATTTTTTTGGCTGAAAGTCAAAAAATTACATTTCATTAGAAACATGTTTTTATAATTCTCAAATTTCTTTTTTTATATATTTAAATTACAAAACTTTCGTTCAAAACAA
Organism: Schistocerca nitens; assembly: GCF_023898315.1. Taxonomy (NCBI): domain Eukaryota; kingdom Metazoa; phylum Arthropoda; class Insecta; order Orthoptera; family Acrididae; genus Schistocerca; species Schistocerca nitens. The sequence continues at coordinate 553,803,820 of NC_064615.1, read as the reverse complement.
AGTTAATTCAAACAGAAAACACATCTAAAACGCATTAATGAATGTAGCTACTCAGCTCTGGAACCACAAAGTGTTTATCACTTGGTAAAGCCTGCCACAGAGGTTCAGTTTTCTTCACATTTTTTCCATTCATACTGCAAGATGTCATTCTTCTCAGGTCAATGCCAGTAATGCTTCCCTAACTCCAGTCAACTGTTGGACCACATACTGAAATTTTAACAATCTTCCCTGGATATGGTGATTCATTATATTTAATGATGACAAAATGATCAACCATACATAAATCTTTTAAGGATGTAGGGTAATCTGTAGTCTCTGACTGGATATCTGAAACAGAAAATGTTTTTAGATCCATGTCTGAGTAACCAAGAACTGTATTTAAATCACTGCCATCATCTGAAGAGAATTCTTCATGAGTTGTAGAGCACTTCAGTCGCTGATTGGGTTTGTCAGTCTTCTGTTTGAGTTGTTTAGTTTGTGGCACCTGGACAACATCTCTCACGATGGCGCTCTTCCCAGCCAGAACATTGATCTTCTTTCTCTGCGTAGACTGATCACTCCCAGCCATTTCATTTCTACCAGCAATCAATGATTCCATAAAATCTTTCAAAATGACCTCAGAATCTGCATGTTTATTTGCAAGTTGTGCCGATACAGCATCTTTATCAACAGGAAGAATCCTACGCTTCTTAAAACCTGAAACCAAATTTTGTTGTCTGTTAGGATCAATAGCAACTACCAATATTCTTAAAAGACCAGGCATTTGATCCTTTGGAATCAATGGAAATTGTGATACAGCAGCAGAGTTTCTCTAAGTGGATAAAACTTTACGCCAAGCTTGCTTGAGTGGCCCATACAAACTGACATCCATGGGCTGGAGTAGATTGGCTGCATTAGGTGAAGTTCATTCGCTTTTTCTCACACAGTTCTAACACTTTGGTGCTAATGTGTGCGGACAGGTTGTTTCCAATGAGGACAATGTCTCCTTCCAAATTACACACAGCATGTAGAAATAGGCTTATAAACCAGTCTTTAAAACCGACAGCATCGAACACCCTCTTTTGGTGCGATTGTATATAGCTTCAAGTGGATTGTTCTCTATCTAGGATGACCACAGATAGTCAGCATTGAAAACCACATAAGGTAGCAAGAGTTTACTTTCAGCATTGTCGCAAACATTGCGATATTGGGGTCTTGCTGTAGTTACATATATGTCCCAGATATTTAGCTCCCTATTTAAAAACTGTAAACTTATTTCCAGGGTTATCTGCCTCGTCATAGTTCAGCATGTTGCTGGGATGGATCCCCCAAACTCTTTACGCAGATGCTCCATGAATGCTCAAATGGTTTGTTCTGACAGACCAGCCCTCACTCTCTTTATATTTTATTACCTCCCTGACAATTCAATATGATCAAATAGAAACCTTTTAATCCAATCACAGTTTGGTGTACAGCCTTTAATTTTGTTACTGCTATTACTCTATGTTGTAAGTAGCTTCCCACAATTGACCTAAAGTCACTTTCATCTACAGTAAAACCAAACTCTGATAGCTTGATGAGGTGGGCAACTAATGATTGCTCTTCTTTATTATTAAAAATTCGCTGACTTACTGGCTTCTTGTTGTGCTGGTTTTTTAACTTATTTTTCAAAGTAGTGATAGGAATTTTGTACGTGGCTGATGCTTTTCTTTGGCACAATCTTTTGTTGGTAACATCTCCTGAAGCTCTGTTCAACGTTACATTGTCGTAATTTTTGTTGGGCCGACTACCCAGTGATCGAATATCCCTGCAGGGCATCATGAAAGTCACTGAGCGAGAAATGAAAGTATCTTATTAATTTTCCAAATTCTAGGTTAACCTAACATTAACAATGATTAGAAAATATGAGTGAGACAAAATCACTCCAAAGTACTGCAAAGATGCAGCTGTCTACATTTTTCGATTTACGCAATGAAATAAAACACATGCATCAATCGTTTTGCTGTAATTTTAATATATTGCAACCAGTATCGTTGACTCAATACACGATCTTCAGGCCATAGCAGACACTGACAGGGTATGTGTACATGACCTGATCAGTGGCCAACATTTATGAGCTGACTTCCATAGAATACTGTAAGAGAGATGTTGTGTCTACGAACATCACTTTGTGGTAGGCAAAAACCACCACAGTTTACAATATATAGGCCTATTGGAAATGCTTTCAGAAATCTATGTTGTTTGTCAAGCACACTGGGCTCTTTGTTGTAGTGTTGTTAAACATAAATCATTGTTTGCTTGAAGAAACCTGACCTGTTACGTGGATGAACAGTATTGGATAAAATATCCAAATCATTAAGGCCAAGAAGAGCACCACATCAAAACATTCCACAATTCGTTTCAAGTGGAAGTAGATTCAGGCTGTCAACAGCAAGGAATTTGACAGAACAGAATGGAGTGTCATAATCAAGGTTTCGCAAGAATAACATTTTGACATTGGCTTTTGAGGGAGGAATTGTGTAATTGTGTACTGATGTAGGAAGTTAACCTATTTTCAGCGCTCTGACTAATGTTACAGCATTGATTTTGCTCTATTGCACATTTATCATTTCTATTTTATAATTTTGCTTCGTTTTGGTGACGAATTGCAAATATTCCACGATGAATTTGTATTGTGACTGTTGATAAGACCTGCCACAAGTTAGTAATGTTATCCTATGCAACAACATGCAGTTTTATAAATAAGTATAAGCAAACTAAATGTAACAAGTCTGGTCTGTCACACTTGATGAAGGCCTGTTCAAAATGGACGTCACAGCACTGTCACATCATGCCACCATTCTCAATTGTTTTCAGCCTATAGTGAATAACAAAAAACAACCAAAACCAAAGACATAGAAAACAACTGATATCAGCTATTAAAACCATGACTCAATGAAACCACAATGAGATGAAGTATGGAGGATGAGAATATATCTGTGTATCAGGAAAAATGTGCTGGGACAAAGACATAGAAAACAACTGATATCAGCTATTAAAACTGTGACTCAATGAAACCACAATGAAATGAAATATGGAAAATGAGACTATAGCTGTATATCAGGAAGAAATGAGCTGGGACATCACGTAATCAACAATGGATGATGGTGTCAGTCATCAAAACTTTGTTCCTAAGAAACCTTGATAGTGTTGTGACATAACGTGACATAACATGACGTGATGGCCAATGTGAATGCCGCCATTTGAAATCTATTGTGGATGTTTTCATCTGCTGTGATGTGATGTGAAATGACTTGATGGTCAGTGTGAATTAGCCTTGGCAGTATTGTACTGCTATGCTAGAATGTCTATTGAATCTTATACTGAGGTTGACCTTTCTCCAGTAAATTTATTATGCACTTTATAGGCTATGACATAAAGATAAAGAACATTAGTTTCAAATGTGTAAAGATCACCTATTGTATTTCAAATAAAATCAGAACAGCTAGTATCTCTGATTCATTTATTAAATATGTGAATATTTGTTTACATTCTAACCTTACCCATTTATTATCACAGACTATATGTATGGGTACAGAAAGATCACATGAATATTGAAGTGAAAACAAACTATTTGTAAATGAATGGAAAACAATCTGCATGGAAATACTTGCAAACAAATGAAGAGAAACTAAATATAAGACTACGGGACACCCTGCTAGTAGAAGTTGACAGTTGGAAGTTCCTGAGATTGACAATAGACAGACTTATGATGCGGGAAAATCGTATAGAAAAGATCAGCTCAAACACAAGAAGCAATGTATTTTTAATGAAGAAGTTGTCCCAGAAACACTGCTAAATATGTGTTATCGACCAATTCACTCAAATTTATCATACCATATAATAATATTGGGAAAGGCAGCAGATGTGTAGCAGAGAACTGCCAGTTCATCTTCACCAAAGCAGTTATAATCCCATTAGTATGCAGTATCAGTTATCTTTATTACACCAGAACATTCCGAGACTCAGAAATAAAATTGATGAACTACTCATTTGTATCGATGAAATGAATTCATCTAACCAAACTGATATAATCTGCCTCTCTGAACATCAAGTGACCACTGATATAGATATGTTAGACATTTCAGGATTTAAGTTAGCTTCCTACTTCTGCAGAGTAGATATGTATGGAGGAGGGGTTGTCATATTTATTAAAAACTGCCATAAATTCAAGAACATTGACATTAGTAAATTCTGTTTAGAGCAGCATCTAGAAGCATGTGCAACAGAAGTAGAGTTCCATAATAGATCCTATATAATAGTAACTATTTACCGAACACCTGCAGGAAATTATAATCTATTCATAAATCATCTAGAAGCTCTTTTGGGTTATTTAACAGGAAGAAACAAAGAAATTTTGATTGCTGGTGACTTTAATACAGATTTTCTAATGCAATCTTCCAGTAAACATTTACTGCAGTTAGTAATGTTGTCTTTCAAACTAACTCACACTGTAAACTTTCCAATTAGGATCACTAAATCCTCAAGGACAGCCATTGATAACATTTTATAGACAAATCAAAGGAACAAAATCATACCATAAAACCTGCGATAAATGGACTATCAGATCATGACATGCAGCTCCTTGTTTTAGATGTAAGTTCTAAGCAGATTATCAAGACTGCTAAATCTGAGTACAGGAGAGTAGTCAATCAACCAAAAATTGAGAGTTTTAGAAAACTTGTCAAAGATATGAACTGCAAAGATGTTTATAGTGCTCATGACATGAATGAAAAATATAACACATTCATGAACAATGTCAGTACCATGTTTGAAAACTGTTTTCCTCTAAAAGTTACTCAAATTAAACAGAAGTCTATAATAAAACCATGGATTACACAAGGAATAAAGATTTCCTGTAAGACAAAAAGGAAAATGTATCTGTCGGCCAAGAATAGCTCCAATGCTGATGATTTAGCTAAATACAAGGAATACTGTAAAATATTAAAAAAAAGTAATTTAGACATCTAAAGAAATGCACTATGAGAAGAAGATAGCAATGTCAGGGAACAAAATAAAAACAATATGGGATATAGTGAGAGAGGAGACTGGTAGAACCAGAAAGGAACAGGAGAAAATAGCACTAAGGGTAGATTACACATTAGTAACCAATGGGCATAGTGTGGCAAATCTCTTTAACAAGTACTTTATATCCGTTACTGATAGAATGGGACTTTCAGGATCAGTAAATAATGCCCTTGAATATCTGAAACTAGCCTTTACAAATAGCTTCAGGTACATGAATATGTCACTCACTTCACCAAAAGAAATAACTGCCATAATAAAATCTTTAAAAACAAAGAATTCTAGTGGTTATGATGAAATATCAACAAAGTTAATTAAGGCATGTTCTTGTGAGTTTAGTACAATTCTAAAATACTTGTGTAACCAGTCAATTATAACTGGGACATTTCCTGACTGGCTAAAATATGCAGATGTTAAGCCTCTTTTCAAGAAAGGGGATAAAGAGATACCATCAAACTACAGACCGATTTCACTTTTGCCAGTATTCTCAAAAAAATTCGAAAAAGTGATGTACAGGCAGCTTCCCGACCATCTGACCACAAATAACATATTATCAAGAACACAGTTTGGATTTCTGAAGGGTTCTGATATCGAAAAGGCTATTTACACCTACAGTGAAAATGCACTTAATTCATTAAATAACAAGTTACAAGCAGCAGGTATTTTCTGTGATTTGTCAAAGGCATTCAATTGTGTGAACCACAACATCCTTTTAAATGAATTAGAATTCTATGGTTCCACAGGGAGTGCTGCAAAATAGTTCAAGTCATACCTCACTAACAGGAAACAAAGGGTGTCAGTGCAAGGGACTAGTGAATTAAGTCATCAGTCATCATCAGAATGGGAAGAAATTACATGTGGTGTCCCACAAGGATCCATTTTAGGGCCATTGTTTTTTCTTGTGTACATTAATGATCTCTCATCAGTTACTCTGTCAGAAGCAGAGTTCGTTTTGTTTGCAGATGACATAAGTATTGCAATAAATAGTATGTCGAGTGTAATTCTAGAAAGATCAGCTAATGATCTGACAGTAAACTTCGAAAAGACTCACTATATGCAGTTCAGAACCTGTAAGAGGTTTCCACCCAGCATATGCATAAAGTATGAAGAATAGCAGATAGAAGAGGTTGACAGTCTTAAATTCCTGGGCTTACAACTTGATAGTAAATTCAGTTTGGAGGAGCACACCACAGAACTGCAGAAAGGCCTTATCAAATCTGCGTTTGCAATTCGAGTGTTAGCAGACACAGGCGACATAAAAATGAAAAAGCTTGCATACTTTCCTTGCTTTCATTACATAATGTCATATGGTGTAATATTTTGGGGTAACTCCTCAAGTCAAACAAAAGTTTTCAGAGTCCAAAAGCGTGTAATACGTATTATTTGTGGAGTAAATTCACGGACGTCCTGTAGAAACCTCTTCAAAGAACTGGGTATATTAACTACTGCGTCTCAGTATATTTACTCCTTAATGAAATTTGTCCTAAATAATATATCTCTTTTTCCAACAAACAGCTCAGTTCATGCATACAATACCAGGAACAAAAATGATCTGCACAAGGACTTAAAAGCATTTACTTTAGTTAAAAAAGGGGTCCACTACTCAGGAACACTCATCTTCAATAATTTGCCAGCAAGCTTAAAAAACTTAGTTACAAATAAAGGTCAGTTTAAAAGTAGCCTGAAAGACTTACTAGTGGCCAACTCCTACTCCAGTGACGAATTTTTTAATAGAAACAAATGATGTATTGTATATATTCATACTATTAGTATTGTTATTTCATATTTTTTTTTAAAAATTGACATGTTCCACATCCACGTGGATCTCCTCAGCACGGATCTATGGAACGAAAAACTAATCTAATCTAATCTAATCTAACAGACAGCTTAAACTGCAAAAAACAAAGAAAAAAATCCAGATGTATCGGAAAGCTGTTACCAAGAGATTCCTATAAAATCCAGTTCAAAGAATCTTAAATTATGACTGTATAGTCTGTGCATATATTCAAAATGATCATGTATGTGTATGGCAAATTAAACTGTACACAAACGCTAAACAGAGAATTATACAATTACAGCACAAGAGCAAAAGTATAAATTTATTTAAGGGCAATTACAGTTTGAAAACTATTGAAACTCTCCAGTGTTCGATGTTTGTTCATGAAACAGCAATGAGGTGACATTTGAGAATATGATGAGCATTCAAGGCAACACCAGAATCTTTCTTGGGAAAAAACGCCTACACTATGTATAAATAAGAAAATATGTTGATAGAGCAATTTTCGTTAAATAACTTTTTATTGCATGAATAAGCCAGTTTTATTTATGGAGAAAAATACAGTTGCTTATTATGTTATTTCTTATGTAGGATACAAAAACATAATGGATAAGGTAAATAGACTCTACATACTTCCTTGAGGCGATTCCACACTGTCCATCATGTCATGCAACATCAATTTGCTTACCACAGTACCCAACATGAAAAGTGAGGTTGTGAGTTGCCACTAGTGACACAAAAAGTCTGACTATAGTATCGGAATTGAAGAACTAACAACGGTAAAGATTATTAATAGTCAAAACAAACTTCATAACACATGCTTCTGATCAGTTTCATATGGTAAAGTGAGCAGAAGTGAAACATTTCAAAACATCAACATTTATTTGCAAGAGAACGAATATACATATATAAATAGCAAACAATTTTTGTAAGGGAATACCGTAGCACCTGTTTACCTTATCCATTATGGTTTTTATTTCATTCTTAACTCATAATCTCATAAGCAACAGTATTTTTTCCTTCATTAGAGCTGACTTTTTCACTTCAACTGTTATTTAATGAAAACTGCTTCACCAACTTATATTCTTATTTATATTCAGTGTGGGCATCAAAACTTTCTTCTTGCGAAATGCAGACGTGATTTGATGAGACATGATGGTCCACTGAAGGCCAGTCTGAATGCCACTATTTGAAATGTATTGTGGAATGTTTTGACAGGACATGACGGTTAGTGTGAATTGGCCTTTAATGACAATTCACACTAGCCACAGCATCACATCATGTTAGGGCTCCTTCGTGTGACTGCCTGTCACATCATCTCACGTCATGTCATGGCAGTTCACTTAGCCCAGTACGTAATAGTGAAAGTGAGGATATATGTTGCCATCGTTGATACAAAAAGTGGGAGTATAGCATCGGAATTGAGGAACTAACAACAATAAAGTTTATAAATGGTCAAAGCAGACTTCATAACGTACAATCTTTATCAATATTGTATGCTTAAGAACTGAGAAGCTAAATGGCATTTCAAAACATTGACATTTACGAGGGCTGTTCAGAAAGTAGGGAAAGTTTCCGTCTGACGCCGCTAGGCGTGAGCCGCTCGCGTATATTTTGGTATGTGCGTGCTCGGCAGCTCAGTCGGCATCCATCCGTGACAGCTGTAACGACTCTGTAGGTCTGGTTTTTTTCGATATTCGAATTTGAAATGCGCGCTGCATTCGAAAACCCCACCAGTTGTGAGGTGCGGTCTGTGATACGTTTTTTATTGGCAATAAACCTAAAACCTGTAGAAATGATCGTGAACTGTGCGAAGTGTATTGAAACAATGTAGTGAGTGAATGTTCTGTCTGGAAATGGTGCATTCTGTTTAAAGATGGCCGAACCAACGTTCATGATGAAGAGAAGAGTGGACATCCGAGCACTGTAACTGACGATCTTGTCGCTAAAGTTGATGAAACGATTCCTGAAAACCGTCGCTTCAAGATAATGGAGCTTTCACTTACTTTTCCTTAAGGTTCACGGACTGTGTTGTTTGAAATTGTCACTCAAAAGGAAGGCTACCACAAAGTTTGTGCATGATGGGTGCCCAAAATGCTTACAGAGCACCATAAAGAACAGCGAATTGGGCAACATTGACATTTCTGGAGGCCTACCATGAACACTGTGATTCATTACTGGATCTAATCGTAACTGGTGATGATACTTGGGTGAAATACTTCAATTGCGAGAACAAATTACAGTCCATGGAGTGGGGGCACACGAGGTCCCCCCCCCCCTCAAACCAAGAAAACGTTTGCAAACCTTGTCAGCAAGGAAGCTGATGGCGACAGTATTTTGGGATGGGCGAGGTGTGGTTCTTATTGATTTTCTCGAACGTGGAGCAACCATAAATTCTGCCCGGTACTGTCAAACTTTGCACAGTCTTAGAAGAGCAGTTCAAAACAATTGCCAAGGAAAGCTGTCGTCCAAAATTTTGTTTTTGCACGACGATGCCCAAACCCACACGACAAACTGCACTAAAGAACTCCTTAATTCATTCAAATGGGAAATTTTCCCTGATCCGCCCTGCAGCCCCCATCTTGCACCAAGCGACTTCCACTTGTTTCCCAAGATGAAGAACTGGCTTGCAGTGCAGCGCTTTGATGACTACGCAGAAGTCCAGGCGGGTGTGACTCACTGGCTGAAGTCTCAGGCGGCAGAATTTTACGACGAATGTCTTTCAAAACTTGTCCACCTCTATGATAAGTGCCTCAATGTGTTTGGTAACTATGTTGAAAAATAGTATGTCAGTCGCTCTTTCAGATATATATAATAAAATGTATTTCTTGTACCTAGTTTTTTTATGCCAAACCGTTTCCTACTTTCTGAATAGCCCTCGTATTTGCAAGCCAAAACGTATACGCACAAACACATCAAACAATATTTATAAAAGAATTAGTAGAGCATGTTTACCTCTTCCATCATATTTTTTTCTCATGTAACTAATAATGTCATAAACTACTGCATTGTTCTCCCTCAACAGAGTTGACTTTTTCACATCAAATTTCATACAATGAAAATTGCTTCATTAACTTATATTCATATTTATATACAGTATGGGCGTCTGTTACTGCAAAACTTGAATGATTTTTCGCTTTTAGATATCTGACCTCACTTGTGGAAGAACACTCAATGAAAAAAAAAATATTCAAGTCATCATGGAACGTTTATAATTTCCCATAAAAGGAAAGTACAATAATAAAATAATGACGCTGTCAAAGATTCTTCTCGAGAAACTTGATGTTATGTGATTTGACAATCTGTTGATTGCCTGCATGAAAGCTGCCATTTGAAATGCATTGTCGAATGTTTGAAGAGACATAATGGCCAGACTTTCCTGGGAACACTTGACACTGAGGGCCCACTTCGTGCTGTCCTGCTCTGTACTGACGACTGTCTATCTGAATGCCTCCATTTGAAATGCCTTGTGGAATATTTTGATGTTCCACACTGTCAAGAGTGGTCGATCGTAAAACCAGGTTCCCACAACCATGAATTTCTTGCATCATACCATCACTACCCTTACATGCACCGTCATTACCCTTACTCCCTGTGCCTGAGTTGGAAGTGCTACTTACAGGACTTTCAAGATGGTGACAAGTGAAATTATTCATATGGGAGTTGCGCAGCTTTCAGCCGAACAGCTTATAGTGATGATGACGAAGAAAAAACGGATCCACAGATGTTGAATATAGAAATGAGCATCTCATAGGAATCATTTTAGTTCACCTTATACACTAATAAGGTAGTTATCTGAAGAGGACTAGGTTTCGTTTGAAAATCGTTTTCTAATGAGTAAAATCAATTTTCAAATCTTTCTCTGTACAAAAGCCTAATACAAGTGAGCAAGATGCTGTACCAGCTCGCATTAAAATACAAATAACACTTAAATGTATGGACACTGGACTCATTACAATATATATTCATAGAAATTCGCAATCTGATATGAAAAAAAGGGAAAAGGAGAAAAAGAATCAGAAGCATGGGACTCACTACTGTACGGTGTGTGAGCACAGCGAAGCCAGGTTACCTTTCGATGTTGGCAGATGTCGGCGCCGTCAAACGTTTCTTCCTGAGAAACCCTAAACTTTTATGTTATCTATAATGCCGTGGAGGTACATCAGAAAGTAAGATTTTCGTCTCAACAGCTCAGCTTTGTTTGTATTTTCACTGTTAGTCAAGATTGCGACAGCTCATAGGTGGTGTAAATGTACATTTGTTTATCGGTATGGTATTTACATTTATAACCAAAAACTGTACTACTGTGCAGAACAGTCATTACTCAATGAAAATGCCAACATGAAAAGTATTATATTTACATAGGATTTTAATGAGGGTCAAGAGTAATTTTAAATCTCCAAAACCACAAATTTTTATTTCGTGGTAATATTTATAAAGACTAAAGCAAAAAATTTTATTATTGCACAGAAATTAAAAAAAGTATCTGTACACCAATGGTGTTCGGCAGTTATGTGAATCTTAGCAAGCTCATACTATGTTTTAATACCTTTTTTCCATTTCATCACTTCAAATGTTGGTGTGTTACTCTGCTGCAGATAAGTGATTCCAAGGAGTCGCTGAATGCCATAATGATATTGTCGGATATGCTTGTTGAGTACAGCAAATGAAATGTTAATTGCTCTTTGGCAAAATGGCTGACTACTTTGTATTCATTTATTCTTTATTTTAAAATGTTCACGACGTGGCAGTTTATTGGTTTTCAAGTTAGGTTTCACTTGTGGACAAGAGCAATAAGAACAGTTACTATTTCAGCATTTGTGGGTGTTTTGATCTGTACGCTTCATTATGAGTTATTCCTATTCCTATTCCTATTCATGCTTACAAGAAGAGCTGCAAAGGCAGATTAGGGAACGGCAAGCACGAGACGCTTCACAAACGATGGGAAAGTCCATAGAGAGATGATGTATATGGCGGATGTTGGAACTACAGTCTCCAGTGAGATCAACGATGACAGCAGAAGTGCCGACGTTCCTACTAGACAAACCCGAATTTTGGTTTGCCATATTAGAATTAGCATTTATACAGAACAAAATCACAAAAGATGATACGAAGTTTGTGGTGGCAGTTAACAGCCTGGACACATGAGTGGTAGAGACAGTTGAGATGTCATTTTGAAGCCACCTTCACTTGTGAGACATGTTGTTCAATGCATGGAAAAGTCGTTAGAGCAAGGGGTACAACAAATCCTACAGTTTGGATGTATTGGACACAGGAAGCCTTTGGAATTCTGGTGACATCTCAGGAGCGCAGTGGTAGAAGCAGTGATGTTGGATGAGATCCTTTGATATGTGTGGCACATGCAGCTGCCATTGTCACTGACACAGTCAGTAATTTCTTGTGGGAAAGACGACATTAATTCTATGCCGACTGTAGCTGACATGATGCACGCAACAGTAGGACAGGAAAGCATCTTGGCAATATAACAAGAAGCCGACGACTGCAGTATGGCTAAGACTGCAACTATATGACAGGAATCAAGCAATTAAAAATTGGCAGCAATGCAATAGCAGTTATTGGCGTTAGTGTTGAACAAAGTAGACAAAGCATTGGGTGGTAAAGCGGAAGGACGTATATCAGTACAGTGGAGGCAAGGTCTTGAAGTGATAGATTGTAGAGTTCACTGGTACCACGAAAGGTTTGGCATGTGAGTCACGAGGTGCACATTGCTCTGCCCATTCTTAAACGGATACAGCGGCCTGCAGTAGCCACAGCTACAAAAGAGCAGTGAAAAAGAGACAGACATTACACCAAAGATAGGAATGGTTGAATGACTGAAGGCAATCATGTTGCAGCACTCAAGTTTGGCCCGTCGTTCAAGGCGTCTCTTTTGTGCACACACATATGTCAAAGTAAGTTTGCCCACTTACATTGTCACATCATTTGTATGTGACAGACAGGAGGACGAATCGGCGCTACCTGATCGATTTTGGCTCTGACGTTAGCGCACTACCAGTCGAGTAGAATCAAGAACAGGTGGTAGGCGAATCACTACACTTAAGCACCGCTAACAACTCGCCCATCAGGACGAGTTGAGAAGAAGAGGCGACTGTGGATACTGGGTTCAGCAAAAGTTTTAAACAGACATTTGTGCTAGCTGATGTGCACCAACTGACCCTTATACCAGCTTTCATCCACTTTCAGGAGCTGGGGTTACAGCTGTGCATGGGTTCTTTCAGACAGACGAACGTGCAGGGATGCGGCAGACTGTGTATGCACCAGATTTGAGGACTGGGTTATACAGGATATTGAGACGAACCTTAGTACAAGCTCCATGCAAGTGGCCTGCCAACGATTATGTGTATCTTGCGTGATAACCGCTACTATCCCTATCACCTAAAACAAGTGCAAGAATCATCAACAGCGGATTTCCCTTTACAGGAAGGACTTTGTCGGCGGTTTTTGCACCACACCATCATAATTATGGGATTTCTGTCATCAGTCCTCTTTACCAACAAAGAAACCTTTGCCAGAAATTGTATCATCAGTCTGCATAATCGTCATCTGTGGGTTACAGATTGTCCTCAGGGAGTGGTTAAGACGTCTCAGCAACATCGGTTCAGCATCAATTTTTGAGCAGGGATTCTTGGCGACCATATGCTTGAACCGGTTATTGTTCCACAACGCCTTGATGGAGGGACGTACCTTAACTCCTGTGGAATACTCTGCGAGGGTTACTTGAGAATTTGCTGTTGGCAGTATGAGAGGTTATGTGATGTCTGCAAGACAGGACATCACCCCACTTCCACATTACAGTTCAGTGACACCTTAACAACATCTTCCTCTGGCGTTGGATAGGATGTGGAGGCACTGTAGCATGATCTGTTAGATCACAGGACTGGATGTGCACATCTGGGGGCATCTGAAAAGCGTTGTGTATGCTCAACCAGTTCCTGGTGTGCAGACCCTTCAACAGTGTGTTCACGGCGCCTATGACACTATTCAGAGAGAGGTTGGAAGGAGCAAAAGAGTGCAGAAATCTATGGTACGACGTGTGAACGCGTGCATTACTTCCCAGTTTCGACATCTGTTGTGACATGAATGTTTTGTAGCTCTGTACTGTTTTCTGGGATGATTTGTTGTCCTGGCATGCACAGTGTTCATTTCTGATCACATGTTCATAAGACCTTTTTTCCTCCATTTTCAGTCAGGAATCCGTAATATGCGCTATGATAAATTATGACCAGTTAAGAGCTGATCAAGCCACAAATGAGCATCTATAACAGCTGTTGCGAAACAAGCCCATATTCCTTAAAACCAAGCAAATGCAGTTGCTGGAAGGGGAGAGGCCTAATTTGCTAAGATAAGTCCAATGCTCTACTGAGACGTTTGTGAGCCAGTCGCTGTGAAATTCAGTTTCTGACAGAGTCCACAGCCTCGCACAGCCCAGCGTGAACGCCACTGTCTAGCTGAGGACACAGAAGTTTGTATGACCAGGTATGAAGGAGGATTGATGCATGTGAGGAAAGTTGTGTGGCCTGTCATAGGTGCAAATTTGGCAGACATGTGCACCAATCAGTAGGAGGCTCTCCAGAAACGATAAGTCGTTTCTCTCACATGCACATAGACCTTCTGGGCCCACTTCCACCATTGGAAGGATACCATTATTTACTTATAGCTGTGCAAAGGTATACACATAGGGCACAACTGATTTCCATAACGGATATATCATATGAGATGACAGCAAGGGCATTCATGACTATGTAGATTTCACGATTCCATTGTCCTGGACATATCACAACAGACCAGGGATGACAATATAAATCAATAATATTTCTGGAGCTGTCTAGATGATTTGGATTCCATCACCATCATACACCAAGCTATCATCCCACAAACAATAGAAGAGGGGAGAAATCTGAAGGCCACACTTATGTGTCATGATAATTGTTGGACAGCACCATTACCACTAGTTTTGTTAGGACTACACACAGCACTTAAACTGTTCATTGGAGCACTGACAGCTGAAATCGTTTATGGAGAAAAGTTGCGGCTGCTTTCAAAGTTCTTTTCAGAAAAGCAGATGCATATGGAACCAGAAATGTTGAACATGTCACAGCAAGTGAAGCTGCATATAGTCAAGCTACACCTGGCTATGACATTACGTCATGGAGTAAGAAAGTTGTTTCTGCACATGCACATTGTGACATGCTCGCATGTGATGTTTCAAACTGACGCTGTGTGTGTGCTGCTGCAATCTCCATACTTGGGACCTTTCCACAAGTTAAGATGTGGTGAACACATGTTTTAAACAGAGTGGAACGACTAGTCCATGATAGTGTATGGAAACAGGTTAAACCTGCATATGTGCTCTCTACATATGTGCTTTCACAACAGCAAGAGGAGAGGGCTACTGCACTAATGAGTGTCTGGCAGCCAAGATACCCCCAACAAATCAGCCAAGACCGCAAAGGAAGAAAGAGAATCCAGTGACACATGCAGCAAGAGACACATAAGATCTTGCACATTCTTGGACTTCTGCATAGTTGCAGAGGGACCTCATGGGAGGTGCCAGTTAAGAACACCAAATTAAATCTTAACTATCCTTTGGTCAAATGGTTGAGTTCTTTATATTCATTTATTCTCTGTTTCAAAATGTTGATGACATTGCAGTTTATCAGTTCTGACGTTAGTTTTCGCTTGTGAACTAGGGCAATAAAAATAGTTACTATTCAGCATCTATAGGCTTAATTATGAGCTATGCCTATAATATTTATATCATACTGTTTAAGAACTTTTGTCATTTTAGTTGAAGACCAGGCTCATTATTTTGGCATTGCAGAAACTTTACACACACATAAACAAACGGTTCTAGATATGTGCCATCGAACGAACCAGAGAAAAACGAGAGGTGATCCACCAATTGGCAATTATTGTAGATCGTAGGTGACGTTGGGGGTAGAAACAAGAAATTAGAACGCCTTTCAACTTTCATTCTCATGCGTAGGTTGGCATTACAGTTTGCAAGAAGGGTGTTTCTACATGTAAGTTAACTTATGCAAGTGTGATAGGGGGATGCATGTCTATAGGCTCTTCCATACACAACAATCTGTCTGTGAAGACATCTGTGCATGCAATAGATCGCTGCAAATGTGATGTGTTCACATGACAACAGTTCCAATCTACTGCTCGCCTGCCATCTGTTGGTGCAGAAAAGAAATTTCAGTGGCAATTGACATGTGTGACTAAAAATTAGAAGTATGTCTGGCACTCAGCTTATATCGGAAGTTAGTCACATTACGTCCCTCACTCGCTACTTTTGAGCCGCCATATCGAATTCATAATATTTCGATCGTTCCTGCATTGTAACTTGCGAGCTATGATCGGTTGTTTCTGCATTACAACTTGCAAGTTATGACCGATATCATTTTAAGGCAAAGGTGCAATGAAGATGTATAACTATAAGTTCAATTTATCATAAAAAGTGTCAATACCATTGTGTCTGTAAATGTCCTAAGAAAATTTAGTAGGAACAATTTTTAAACTGTGTTTTCTGTGCATTTCATGAGGTTATGTGGTTAGACATGTGTTGTTGAGCAGAAGAACGTAGGTTTGAAACTAGATATAAGCAATTTTCTTTTCCTTCTTCATGTTTGTAACAATTTTGGGAATTTCTTATTCATGTAACAGAAATATGTTCTGCAGTATGAGATGTTATTTATACATTAGAGCATGCGATTTCAGTAATGTGTTCCTTCCATTTTGTTATTTCACTCTGATTAAAAAATCACAGGAATCAAAACTCTCTCCAACCTGGCACCAATAGAAGCAGAAGTACCTGTTCTTACAATGGCAGTTCTCAACCATCCATTACCAAGACTAAAAGTATCATTATTACTAACACTCAAAATAAATACACATTCAACAAAAACACATCGAGGATCGCGGTTAAGGCAACTCATTTCAATTTATTTTTTGCGACACCGACTAAAGTGCCGCTATTCATTTCAGTGTCCTCAGTACCCTTGAATACTGGCAAGGCCACTCGACATCTATAACATCTGCTCCCATAGCGCTACATCACTCAAAAGATTATGGCATAGCGCGGTACTGAACAACAGTATACTAGCAATCCCTCAGCGACAGATCGAATAAATTTCGCTACTTTGCTTAGCTCTTTGTGGTAAACAGTCAGCAACGATTCTTTATCACCGGTTCCCAGTTTCCCATAGTGTCAATCACTTGTAATTTCTCTGTTAAAGAAACATGAGTAGATGCCTTCTGGTCTCTACCGCCGTATTCACTGCTCATAATTATCCATGAGTGTGAATGATCCTGTCGGGTACAGCTAAACTGGTGGCTGTCCGACTTTTGCTTGACGTGATTCGGAAGAATGAAGACCTTCAGTTGAGTAATAATAACTTTATTGCGGCGCGTATCTGACGACGCCCGGCATGCGTGGACAGTTCGGAGCTATAAAATTTTGCTTCCGATCTATACAGAGGATCCTCAATCCTCGGAAACTTCTGTAATTCGGAGAGAAAATAGTATCCGTCCACACAAGTCAGGAGACAAGGAACTACTCACTAACTCTAAAAAACAAGGAATAATAATCATAAGAAACAGAACGTATATAAAAGTTATAAAACACAGCGCCTCTAGAGGCTGGGCGCGGAACTACACAGCGTCGCTACATCACTGTACTGACACACGCGCACAGCACACACACACACACTGGCGAGCTTGAATTTGCGCGCGGCAGCGTCGCTACATCAGCCCCCCGGGCGGAAGCGGAGCGTCGGCGTCGAGATACCGCGCCGGAAAGTGCACCCGACGTCCAGAACGGGTCGTCCTCGTCGGAGGAGGAGGAACAACGTCAGGAGGCGGATGTTGTGCTGCGTTGGGCGGCGAAAGTTGAAGAGCCGGCGCCAGAGATGTGGCGTCAGTGTCTGGAACAGCGGTAGGTGGACGCCTACGACGAGGTGCCGCTAGTGGGGTGTCAGGAAAAACATATGCAGGTTTAACCCGATTCAACGCGACAGTCGTCGTTTTGCCGTTCACTAGGATATCCATGGTGTGGGCACTGCGCCGTAGCACTTCATATGGACCAGAATAAGGAGCTTGTAGAGGCGGTTTAACGCCCTCAGTGCGGAGCATGACGTGACGACATTGTTCCAGGTCCTGGTGCACGAAAGTGGGCGGCTTGCCATGACGTGTGGCTTTCGGAGGGCGAATCTTTGATACATGGTCCCTCAATCGTCGCAAGAAATCCGGCTGGCCAGTAGCAACTGTCTCCGTGGCATCAGCGTCTACAAAGTCACCAGGAAGGCGCAGTGTCTCTCCGTAAACCAGTTCTGCCGCTGACGACCCCAGGTCTGGTTTGAAAGTCGTCCGTAAGCCTAACAAGACCACTGGTAGTGCGGTTGTCCAGGTTTCTTCGTGGCACATCAGCGCGGCCTTCAAACAACGGTGCCAGCGTTCGATCATTCCATTGCTTGCTGGGTGATAACTTGTGGTCTTATGGTGGGTGTAACCACAAAACTTGGCCAGCTGTGAGAACAGGTCTGATTCAAATTGCCGTCCGCGGTCAGTGGTAATATGTAGTGGGCATCCAAATCTTGCCAACCAAGTCATTGCAAAAGCGGAAGCTAATGTGTCTGCTGTGATATTATCCACCGGCACTGCCTCCGGCCAACGCGTAAAACGGTCGATCATTGTAAACAGATATCTTTGCCCGTTCGAAGGTGGAAGTGGTCCGACTACATCCAAATGAACGTGGGCAAAGCGGGCGGTGGTATCCGGAAAATCGCCGATCGGTGCGTGTACATGGCGGTTAATCTTGCAGCGTTGGCACTGAAGACAAGATTGGACCCACTCGCGGCAGTCTTTTTGCATGCCTGGCCACACGAAACGTTGCGATACTAGGCGGAATGTCGGGCGTACCCCTGGATGGGACAATCCATGTACCGTATCAAAGGCTTGCCTTCTAAAAGCCGGCGTCAGAAAGGGACGAGGTCGGCCGCGAGAAACGTCGCAGTATAGCTGTGTGTCCTCCCCCGGAACATCAACAAGTTTCAGTTGCAATGCTGAAGCCGTGTCTTTAACATAGGCAAGGAGTTCTTCGTCGTCTCTCTGTGCCTGTGCCAGTGCAGGAAAGTCTATGTTACTGGAAACACTGCTGATCCGTGAAAGGCAATCCGCAACAATGTTGTCGATCCCAGAAATATGTCTAATGTCGGTAGTAAACTGGGCCACGAACTCAAGGTGATGAAATTGACGGGGAGAGCAGTTGACACTATTCCGACGGAAGGCGAAAGTGAGTGGTTTGTGGTCTGTATATACCGTGAAAGTTCGCGCTTCCACTTGAGGGCGAAAATATTTCACTGCTTGGTATACTGCCAGGAGTTCACGGTCGTATGTGCTCCATTTTCTCTGTGCAGGCGAAAGCTTGTGGGAATAATACGCCAGTGGCTGCCATGCGTTGTCGGACCATTGTTGTAACGCGGCACCGATCGCCGTCTGGCTCGCATCTACGACAATTGCTAATGGCGCGTCGAGTCGTGGGTGTGCGAGAAGCGCCGCGTCGGCCATACTCCTCTTTGTTGCCTCGAACGCAGAACACATGTCCTCTGTCCACTGTATCAGAGACTTGCTATTTACTTTAGGGCCTGATAATGCCGCCGTCAAAGGTTCCTGCAGCTCCGCAGCGTGAGGAAGGTGTCGTCGATAAAAATTGAGCATCCCCAAAAAACGACGTAATTCTTTGATTGTAGTTGGTCGGGGTAGCTGCAAGATAGCGTCCACCTTCTCGGACAGAGGAAGAGAGCCTTCAGCAGAAATCTTATGGCCAAGAAATGTCACCTCTGACTGCCCAAAAACACACTTGTCCACGTTCAAGACGACACCGTAACGCTCCAATCACTCGAAAATCTCTCGCAGGTGTTGTCGGTGTTGATCGTGGTCAGCAGAGAACACTAGCACATCGTCCAGGTAGGCGAAACAGAACGGCAGCCCCTGGAGAACCGAGTCTATAAACCTTTGCCAGGTCTGAGCGGCATTGCGTAAACCGAAAGTCATAAATTTACTTTCAAATAAACCGAAAGGCGTTATTATTGCAGTCTTTGGGATGTCGTCATTGGCCACCGGAATCTGTGTATATGCTTTAGCGCAGTCCAGGACTGTGAACACCGTGGCACCATGTAAAGCGTGATTATAATCCCTCAGTAACGAAACGGGATATCTGTCCGGCACCGTTCGCGCGTTAAGCGCACGGTAGTCACCGCATGGGCGTCAAGCTCCACCCTTCTTCGGAACAAGATGTAATGCGGAGGACCACGGGCTCTTAGATGGCCGCATTATGCCCTCGCGAATCATGGCGTCGAATTCTGCCTTCGCTATCTTCAATCTGTCCGGAGCGAGACGCCTAGGTCGGCATGCTACTGGGGGACCATCAGTCGTTTGAATGTGATGCACCGTGTCATGTGGTATGAACCTGGGAGCGCCGGGCGGCCTGGTCAAGTTCGGATAGTTAAGCAGTAATTCAGTGTACTCACCCTCCGTAGCATGGACCAACTTGGCACTGTGCGTTGCGGTGTTGCGACGGAAACCCGTGACAGCTAAGCCAGTGACGCTGTCTACCAAGCGTGCGTTCGCGACGTCCGGCAGCAGGTGGTAGTGCGCGAGGAGATCAGCCCCGACGATCGCCTCCGTGACGTCAGCAACTGTAAAATTCCACTCGTACGCGCGACGTAGGCCGAGATTAAGCTCCATCCTCTGTGTGCCATATGTTGCGATGGAAGAATTGTTGGCAGCCGTCAGACGGAAGGCAGTTGGCGGCCGGCAACGATGTATGGCTGTTCGTGGTATGATACTCAGGTCCGACCCAGTGTCAATTAAAAACTTAACGCCGGAACTCCTATCGGTAACGAACAGGCGCTTGGAGGATAACTGGCAGTCGGTTGCGCCTATTGTCGACCGCCGGTGGCGTTTGGGTGCGAGCATGGCGATGTGCACTTCCTTGCCTGATCGCCGAATCGTCGGTGGTACCAGCACAACGGTACCTCGCCTTGCGGAGTGGTAGTACTGCCGGAAGATCTGCTTCTCGAACGCCGCCGTCTGTATCGACTTCTTCTATTATTGTCGTCGTCCCGTGCTAGCAGCGCACTGACCTGGGCGCACAAAAACTCAACCTTGGCAGCGAGAGAATCATGGTCGGCTCGTGCCACAGACGCGGTACTGTTTGCACTGTTGTCCAACGCCGCGACTGCGCTGACCGGAGCCGGTGTGATCGCGTCCTGAATCCGGTCTGCTAGCTGCGCCACGTCATCCAGCGGCATGTCCGTTTGTGAGGCGATTATGGCTTTTATTTGCGGCGGCAACCTACTGCTCCACAGCGTTCTGAGCAGACTGTCTGGCACAGTAACGGTGTCAACCTTGCTGCGTAGATGTCGCAGATATTGGGAAGGCTTCCTGTCGCCAATTTCTTCCTGTGTCAGAACCTGACGTATCCGGTCCTCTTGTGACGCGGCAACCCGTCGAATCAACTCTGATTTTAGCCTGGCATAAGCTCCAGCCTCGGGCGGTGCTGTGATTATGTCCTGCACCTCGGCTGCATAACGTTGGTCGAGTTGGCTCACAATCAGCGCAAATTTAGTTGCTTCGACCGTTATTCCAGCGCAGCTAAAACTTGCCTCTGCCTGCGCAAACCAGAGTACTGGGTTGTCGGGCCAGAACGGCGGCAAACGGACTGCAATCCTGGAGACGGCCTGCTGTTCGGTCATTATGTGCTCGTTACTTGCGTAGCTCACGACTGCTTCTTCTTAATCACGTCGGTCTCTGCTTGAATCACGTCGGGGTCACCACTTGTCGGGTACAGCTAAACTGGTGGCTGTCCGACTTTTGCTTGACGTGATTCGGAAGAATGAAGACCTTCAGTTGAGTAATAATAACTTTATTGCGGCGCGTATCTGACGACGCCCGGCATGCGTGGACAGTTCGGAGCTATAAAATTTTGCTTCCGATCTATACAGAGGATCCTCAATCCTCGGAAACTTCTGTAATTCGGAGAGAAAATAGTATCCGTCCACACAAGTCAGGAGACAAGGAACTACTCACTAACTCTAAAAAACAAGGAATAATAATCATAAGAAACAGAACGTATATAAAAGTTATAAAACACAGCGCCTCTAGAGGCTGGGCGCGGAACTACACAGCGTCGCTACATCACTGTACTGACACACGCGCACAGCACACACACACACACTGGCGAGCTTGAATTAGCGCGCGGCAGCGTCGCTACAATCCCTTTACATTTTGATAAATTTGGCAATGAACTCTATGGAGGACTGACGTGTATCTGCACACACTGAGGAGAAACACTATACTGAACAAACAGCTGACTGAAACACGTTTCGTGCGACAGATGTGCGGCGATCTTCTGTCCCCACACTCCATCTTGTCTGCGCAGATGTGATTTGAGCAACTTCGCTCCAATCTTCAACTCCAGCTTACAGGTTCTTGGCGCATCGCACAAATGTCCAGTTCATAAACAACGACTTTTCTGCGTGAATGTGATTCACGCAGACATTTGCGCCGATAGATCGTTGGGAGTGGACGAGACTTCTGGCTTTTGCCTGTGGAAACTCGGCTTAACTTGTCAAAGAGTTTCATTGTCTAGAACAAGCCCTACGTGTGATATATCCTCGTGTATATTCTTTGACCAAAATCCTCGTTGTTTTCATATCCGCTTCCTTTTCACATGGAGGTGTCTCCCAGGTGGCATTGATTCACGTAAGAGTGAGATTTATTAAAGATACTTGTCGCAGCATTATCATTTCTGAAATATTTTAATAAATAATAAGTATTGAAATATTTAATTGTAACACAGTACTATATTTCGTAACAGCAGAACCGTAATTGTCGTATAAGTTGTTAATCACGTGTGTGTACTGTTTTCACATTTACGTTGAAGTTTTTTACGCAGGTTTAATCGTTGCTCTTATTAAAACGTGAAGATGTCGGGAGGTTTAGAAGTTTTGAGCTTAAAAGAAGACGATGTCACGAAAATGTTGGCTGCTTTTACACATATTGGTACCGAGAACGTAGATTATCAGATGGAGCAGTATGTGTATAAGCGGCGAAGTGATGGTAAGTAAATTGTTGTAAAATATTTCATTGCAATTTGAAGATATTTGTTGCGAGTAATAGTTTTGGTGCATTTCTGGTGTCGTACAATTTTTCTCTTGATTGAAGGTAGTATTTGTGTTTGCAAACAGGTGTGCACATTATCAACCTGAGGAAAACGTGGGAAAAATTACTTCTGGCTGCTCGTGCCATTGTTGCAATTGAGCATCCGTCCGAAGTGTTTGTAATTTCATCTCGTAACTACGGCCAGCGTGCGGTTTTGAAGTTTGCAGCTCACACTGGTGCAACACCTATTGCTGGTCGTTTCACCCCAGGAGCCTTCACCAACCAAATTCAGGTGTCTTTTTCGTGATCTCTGGAATATTATGGCTTTCAAAACTGTATGATACAGTCTGATGAGTCAATACATATTTTGTCATGTGGCACTTAACATTTTCTGCATACAGAATACTTTGTTAATGCTGTTGCTATATTTACCTTTGTTCTCTGTTATAGTTTCAGTACAGTGAATGTTGTCAACTTTGTAATGCATATGATAAACCAAAATTGTCAGTGTACGACTTAAGATTTGGGGGGGAGGATGTCAAGCAGGCCTGCTTGGAGCAGGGAGGAACCATATGACATTTCTATTTCCACTGTGTGTACTTTTACAAATTCATAAAACTTTGTGAGCATGACCATGAAGGATCTTCTTAGATGAATTTTGCACAGCATACAAACCATACTTAACAGGTGTATGAAACTCTACAATTTAATTTATGAAAAAATGAGTGAGCTGTTACATTTTAAACTTCATGTTTAGAAATAACTCAAATTTTATAGATAATTATCTCAATTTTTACCACAGTTTTTAATAGCTTTGGAAAATTTCAGTATTGTATTAAGGAGTTTGCATTTAATATGCATACCAAGTTTTAAAGTAGGCCTAATAGGATATTTATTTAGGATGTTACATGTACCTAAGTGTTTTGTGGAAAGTGGCTGTTAAACTTTCTGCTTGTACTTGTCATACTATTAGAACTGTCCAGCACCAGTAGCACTTCCTTTTTCATTTTCGAAATCAGTTTTCTTCCTTTTCACATTCCTATGATGCATTCTTCTTGATTTTACCACCTCCAAAAATATTATCCGCTTTCACTACACGCTCTCTCTATTGGATACAAAGCTTTGACGCAGTTCACTCTGGGCTTAATTGCCATCTTCTCTAAAACTTATTTCCTGCTTTGCACACCATTATTAAAACATGAAACTGCATCAGAAACACCAATGGCAAGTGTATTTCTTCCCACAAAAATGGTTTTTGGCAATCTTTCCCATACCCATTGGTTAAAACATATGGGTTTTGGGTCTGGCATGAACACATCTCTTCAATAAGTTTTCATTAACAAGTTCCCTGAATATAGATTTTATGACTCTTATTACAGTAGTTGGTAGAGAATTCATGTGATATTCACCACCAGCAATTGACCTTTGGTAGCCACACAATGATTCACTTCTTTTTGGGCACTGGTTGTGGATAGGGTTATTGTCTGTAGACATTTTGTGGAAGTACATGGCCCAGACTGCTTGCTTCATATTTTTCAAGTCCACTGTGTTCCTTCTTATTGCCAAGCCATAATATGCCCATAGCTTGTTAATTTCTGCATCTATCAGTTGCCCTCTCCCTTTTATTCCCTTCCCATCAGATAATTTTTTTTTTTCCCTGACAAATCTTGTCTTGGGGTGCTAAGTTTAGCACCAAGTCTTTTCTGTACGTGTCCCACACATTCTAACTTCTGCAGAAGCCTCAGCTTGATATGAAGCACATTTTTGAACCTCAAGGAAAGCTTTACTATCACTATCACTGAGGAACTTCACATATCACAGGCCATGGGAGACAACAGATCTGATAAAGATGCTGACAACTCCCTGAACTTCCATACCTCCACTTGAGCCTTTGTAGTTCATATTACATTCATGATCTGAAATCCCTTTCTCCCAACTATGACAAAATTTGTTCAAGACTTCATCAAGCACTTCGCCAGTGCCTACAGATTGTGTAACATCACCATTCAATGAAGTGTCCTCTTATTTGCCAGGTACTAAACATTGTCCAATATTTACTGTGATAGCATGTTAACATCAACAATACTATTATATGAACCTTCAGATTCACAGCCTCCATTTTCATCAGTACAAAAAACAAGTTTCCTTCTTGAAGCATTCGGTGGTGGTTTGTTTGCCGGCACAGAGAGGTTGCTGTCTTGAGCCACTGGTGTAACATTTGTTGTAGCACCCTTTGCTGTGTATCTGTTGCCCTGGTGACATTGTTTAAAATTGAAGCGAGAAATTCTGGGCACCTTGTGCCGTAAAATTACACAAGCGAGCACAAAACAACACAGCCAAATGAAAATCGTTCCGAAATTCACACCACCACATTGCAAGCCTTTCAAAACGGAGAAAAACCAAAATCCGCGATCAAAACAATGCACATTGATACCAGCAGAGAAAGTATTGATATGAATAGTCCTTTGTTTAGCGTATGACAATCTCTGGTGCAAATATAAACATTTGAATTCTACAGATCGAAATACACTTACAAATGACAGAAAAATGCTGTGCAGAGGGGTGTGGTGCTGCATCTTGGTACACTTAAGACCAACGAATGTGCCTTATAATCTCTCAAGTATATGTTTTATACATCAAACTATGCAGGAAGAGGTGCACTGCTAAGTAGGTATATTTTTGAAAAATCAATTTTTTAAATTTTTGACGTTCTTCCCCCTTTAAGCCAGACAAGCCATAACCAATCAATGCTTTTCCAATTTGTCTTGAATGTGATAACACTGCTTAGTAAAGGCAGTGTGTTTGTCCCTCTTCATTTAAACCAGCCACAATGATTTTTGGATAGTTGTTAATCCAGTGAGTCTAGTGCACGCATTCACATGTGGAATATGAACTATATGCTAACTATAGTATTAGAAACAATCTTTTCATCTCTTGTTGAACACTGTTTTAATCACGAAGTACCAAATCGGAAGTATGATCTTTTTTCTTCCAGGCTGCCTTCCGTGAACCACGTCTTCTGATTGTAACAGATCCTGCAGTTGACCATCAGCCCATAACAGAGGCATCTTATGTCAATATTCCTGTTATAGCCCTGTGTAATACTGATTCCCCATTACGTTTTGTGGATATTGCAATACCGTGTAACAACAAGGTGAGTTCTTTGGAATAATTTGTTAATTAGGTTATCAGTAGTTATTGAGTAGCTTCACATGAAAAGGCAGTACCTCCAGGATTGTCAGACAAATGGCATTTGCCTTGGGATAGTACCCTTGCTGGTACAAGTTTGTAAATTTTATGCTTCACATGCCTGTTTTATCATGAACATTATAATCCGTTCATCATAAGAATAAACCTGATGTAAACAAACACAAACACAGTGGTTGGTCAGAAGCCTCAGCGCACGTACGCTGGAGTTACGCTTTTGGAAGTAGGTTCTACTTATGTATTAGATATCTTATTACAGGTCGACAGAAGCGTCCGATCCCAACGCGTCGACTTTGACCCGTGACGTAAGGGTGTTGTTGTGTGTGACGTCATGACAGCGCGGAGTTTGGTTTGAGTGTGGCTGTCTCCAGTTCTGTTTTATCTTATTTTTTTACTTTTCTGATCTGTTCGTTCTATCTCGTGAGATTTTTTTTTAATTTAAAAACACTTATTACTTATTTTAATGATCTGTTTCCTCCAATTTCTGTTTTAGTTTATTATATTTATCTTTCTGATCTGTTCGTTCTATCCGTGAGATTTTTTTTAAAAGACAAAAAACACTAATCAGCTACTGAAGCATCTTTATCGTCTATGGGTTGCAGGGGTTACGACCCCTGGGGAGGTGGGTGGGTATTCATGCATGGCTGTCTTCACTTACACGTTGTAGCTACGCAAGGCGTCTATATTTGTTTATATTTAGTTTGCCCCCCACCCAAAACACCCCATTTCCCGCGCTTGTCCCGTTAGTGTCATTAGGCTTCTTGTGGAAAGTGTGTGTGTTTGTTTTTGTTTCCGCCATATTTGTGACGTCATGGGTCAAAGCAGACGGGCGGGATCGGACGCTTCCGTATTTCCCTTATTACTAAGTTATGTTAAATCAGACTTTAAAATGTTCAAATGTATTAATAGCAATCAACATTTTTCTTAATCACGCTTTAGCTACGTACTTTTTGTTTAAAAAATTGTGTACAGTCGCAGCCTCTGCAGCGTTGTGCTGATTGTCACACTGTTAATGTGCAGTATGAAAATGGCTGAGGCTGCTATCTGTTCCGTAGTGAGATACACACGTGGGAACACGGTTAAAAAGTGCCGAGAAATAGGCAGTTCTTAATGTTTTTCATAAATTTACAGAGATAACTGGCTTTGAAATTTTCCCAGTCTTTTAGACAATGCAGTTAATAAAACAATAGAGACAATGTGCAGTGCAGTTGATGGCATAATTGAAATCTGCACTGCATGGTAGTGAAACATGACTGTCCGAGCAACAGAAAAGATGAGAATCTCAGCATGTGGTATATGATGCTATGGGATGATGTTGAAAATTAGGAACTGATAGAGAGTTTAGAAAAGAAAAAAAAAAATGTGAATAAAATGTGGTTATTCATTCGTTGGTTCAAATCTCTCCAGTTACAATTCTTTTTCTGGTTCAATTTGAAATACCTACATCTCATAATCATAAATCTCATCATGTTTTATGAATATTGCACGTCGTCTTGTTTCTAATTACATGTTGGATGCGAGAGTCCTGTTTCCATTCCAAATACAATTCTTAATTATCGATTTTTTATTAAAAACTGTTCATAAAAGTTGTTTAAATTTACAAAACAAAACAATTTAATTTTTTAAGGCAAAAATGGAAAACCAAATCCTCTTTATTTGGACTATGTCCATTTTATACCACAGAGGTAGACGAGTATCGTAGAAACATAAGGAACAATCATTTTCACATTATTGAGCTCATCATACAAAAGCTGAATTTTTACATTTGCTACTGTACCATTACAGTATGAACCCAACAGAACAGATCTGGAGCCAAGTTGCGGGATTTGGCGCGAGAAGTATAAGACTGTTAAGCTCCATACATACTGCAACTAACACACACAGATTTTTCATATGTCACTGCTAAATGCTGGTGGGATATAGAATGCCTCATCATAAAACAAGAGAAAATGCTGCACATGGTTGGCTTCGTGGATTCTGTAGTTGATAGGCTTGTTATCAGTGTAGCAGGTGTCTGTAAGTAATACCTTCAGTGGATTCAATATTTAACTATACATCGAAATCCTTTAAAACTCATTCATTACACACAGCTTTCACAGAAAAATTACCCTGTGGTTAAGTAAGGAATTTTCATCATTCTTGTTTTCAATTAAAATAGTAAGAGTTGCGGTTTTCGCACTGTACCATTGCAATATGAATCCAACAGAACTAAGGTAAGGGGTTTGTCAAGAAAAGAAGACATTCAAACATAACATGAACGGATAGATGAAAACATCTACTCACCAAGTGGTGGCAGGTACACGGTTCAGGAAAGTCGCCCAGAACCCCAGGTCAGGAGAGATTTACCAGACGGGATGAGAAGGAAAGACTCATTGTTGGGAACTGCATGGGACGAGATTTGAAAACCTGTGGAAGACAGGATAATATGCAAGACAGTGATTACTACTAAAACATCGTGTACGAGTTAGTAAAAGTGAAAAGCTCAAGAGTTAATAATAGTGAAAAGATAAGTGCATTGTATGTATCAGGGGTGGGACGGCAAAAAATAGACATCGGAAAATGAAAGATGTAGAAAACTAAAATGGAGTGAGGAAATAGTTAGTGTGAATAAATGCTGACATGGAAGGAATTAACGTAAATTAAGGCCAGGTTGGTGGCGAGAACCGACGACATGTAGTGCTAGTTGCTACCTGCGGAGTTCTGAGAAACTGGTGTCACGGGGAAGAACAAAGATGGTGCGTGTGGTGAAACAGGCACCAAGGTTATGTCTGTGATGTACAGCATGCTCTGCTACAGGATATTGTGTGTTTGTATACACCCTCTGCTGTCCCCGTCCCAGTTGTGTTACGTACAATATCCTTAGCTTTTCACTCTTAACTCATGCATGGTGATTTAGTAATAATGTCTTGCATATTACCCTGGCTTCCACCTTTAAGCTCTCAGGTTTTCAAATCTTGTCTGGTACAGTCTCCAGCAATGAGTCTTTCCTTCTCATCCCATCCAGTAAGTCTCCCCTGACCCGGGATTCCGGGTGACTTTTCTGGACTGTACCCCTTTCTTTAAACCTCCGTAGTCCTTCCCCTTCACCCCTCTTCCTTCCCCTTCACCCCTCTTCCTTCCCCTTCACCCCTCTTCCCCTTCACCCCTCTTCCTTCCCCTTCACCCCTCTTCCTTCCCCTTCACCCCTCTTCCTTCCCCTTCACCCCTCTTCCTTCCCCTTCACCCCTCTTCCTTCCCCTTCACCCCTCTTCCTTCCCCTTCACCCCTCTTCCTTCCCCATCACCCCTCTTCCTTCCCCTTCACCCCTCTTCCTTCCCCTTCACCCCTCTTCCTTCCCCTTCACCCCTCTTCTACCTGAGGAAGAAGCCACTGGCTCCGAAAGCTTGTAGAAGCACTTAACTGGAACTGTGCACAAGGGTTTGTCACAGGTCGCTGCCCAATGTTGAGATACAGGATGGCACATCATAAAAGCAAATAATTTGGTGCGTGGTTGGTTTCGTGGATTCCGTTGTTTGATGTACTCATTATATCTACTCATTATATATATATATATATATATATATATATATATATATATATATAGAGAGAGAGAGAGAGAGGGAAACATTCCACGTAGGAAAAATATATCTAAAAACAAAGATGATGTGACTTACCAAAAAGTGCTGGCAGGTCGACAGACACACAAACATACACACAGAATTCAAGCTTTCGCAACAAACAGTTGCCTCATCAGGAAAGAGGGAAGGAAAGGGAAAGACGAAAGGATGTGGGTTTTAAGGGAGAGGGTAAGGAGTCATTCCAATCCCGGGAGCAGAAAGACTTAACTTAGGGGGAAAAAAGGACGGGTATACACTCGCGCGCACACACACATATCCATCCACACATATATAGACACAAGCAGACATGTTTAAAGACAAAGAGTTTGGGCAGAGATGTCAGTCGAGGCAGAAGTGCAGAGGCAAAGATGTTGTTGAATGACAGGTGAGGTATGAGTGGCGGCAACTTGAAATTAGTGGAGATTGAGGCCTGGTGGATAACGGGAAGAGAGGATATATTGAAGAGCAAGTTCCCATCTCCGGAGTTCAGATAGGTTGGTGTTAGTGGGAAGTATCCAGATAACCCGGACGGTGTAACACTGTGCCAAGATGTGCTGGCCGTGCACCAAGGCATGTTTAGCCACAGGGTGATCCTCATTACCAACAAACACTGTCTGCCTGTGCCCATTCATGCGAATGGACAGTTTGTTGCTGGTCATTCCCACATAGAATGCGTCACAGTGTAGGCAGGTCAGTTGGTAGATCACGTGGGTGCTTTCACACGTGGCTCTGCCTTTGATCGTGTACACCTTCTGGGTTACAGGACTGGAGTAGGTGGTGGTGGGAGGGTGTATGGGACAGGTTTTACACCAGGGGCAGTTACAAGGGTAGGAGCCAGAGGGTAGGGAAGGTGGTTTGGGGATTTCATAGGGATGAACTAAGAGGTTACGAAGGTTAGGTGGACGGCGGAAAGACACTCTTGGTGGAGTGGGGAGGATTTCATGAAGGATGGATCTCATTTCAGGGCAGGATTTGAAGAAGTCGTATCCCTGCTGGAGAGCCACATCCAGAATCTGATCCAGTCCCGGAAAGTATCCTGTCACAAGTGGGGCACTTTTGTGGTTCTTCTGTGGGAGGTTCTGGGTTTGAGAGGATGAGGAAGTGGCTCTGGTTATTTGCTTCTGTACCAGGTCGGGAGGGTAGTTGCGGGATGCGAAAGCTGTTGTCAGGTTGTTGGTGTAATGCTTCAGGGATTCCGGACTGGAGCAGATTCGTTTGCCACGAAGACCTAGGCTGTAGGGAAGGGACCGTTTGATGTGGAATGGGTGGCAGCTGTCGTAATGGAGGTACTGTTGCTTGTTGGTGGGTTTGATGTGGACGGACGTGTGAAGCTGGCCATTGGACAGGTGGAGGTCAACATCAAGGAAAGTGGCATGGGATTTGGAGTAGGACCAGGTGAATCTGATGGAACCAAAGGAGTTGAGGTTGGAGAGGAAATTCTGGAGTTCTTCTTCACTGTGAGTCCAGATCATGAAGATGTCATCAGTAAATCTGTACCAACTTTGGGTTGGCAGGCGTGGGTAACCAAGAAGGCTTCCTCTAAGCGACCCATGAATAGGTTGGCGTATGAGGGGGCCATGCTGGTACCCATGGCTGTTCCCTTTAATTGTTGGTATGTCTGGCGTTCAAAAGTGAAGAAGTTGTGGGTCAGGATGAAGCTGTCTAAGGTAATGAGGAAAGAGGTTTTAGGTAGGGTGGCAGGTGATCGGCGTGAAAGGAAGTGCTTCCTCATCCTCTCAAACCCAGAACCTCCCACAGAAGAACCACAAAAGTGCCCCACTTGTGACGGGATACTTTCCGGGACTGGATCAGATTCTGAATGTGGCTCTCCAGCAGGGATACGACTTCCTCAAATCCTGCCCTGAAATGAGATCCATCCTTCATGAAATCCTCCCCACTCCACCAAGAGTGTCTTTCCGCCGTCCACCTAACCTTCGTAACCTCTTAGTTCATCCCTATGAAATCCCCAAACCACCTTCCCTACCCTCTGGCTCCTACCCTTGTAACCGTCCCCGGTGTAAAACCTGTCCCATACACCCTCCCACCACCACCTACTCCAGTCCTGTAACCCGGAAGGTGTACACGATCAAAGGCAGAGCCACGTGTGAAAGCACCCATGTGATCTACCAACTGACCTGCCTACACTGTGACGCATTCTATGTGGGAATGACCAGCAACAAACTGTCCATTCGCATGAATGGGCACAGGCAGACAGTGTTTGTTGGTAATGAGGATCACCCTGTGGCTAAACATGCCTTGGTGCACGGCCAGCACATCTTGGCACAGTGTTACACCGTCCGGGTTATCTGGATACTTCCCACTAACACCAACCTATCTGAACTCCGAAGATGGGAACTTGCTCTTCAATATATCCTCTCTTCCCGTTATCCACCAGGCCTCAATCTCCGCTAATTTCAAGTTGCCGCCACTCATACCTCACCTGTCATTCAACATCATCTTTGCCTCTGCACTTCTGCCTCGACTGACATCTCTGCCCAAACTCTTTGTCTTTAAATATGTCTGCTTGTGTCTGTATATGTGTGGATGGATATGTGTGTGTGTGTGTGTGTGTGTGCGAGTGTATACCCGTCCTTTTTTCCCCCTAAGGTAAGTCTTTCCGCTCCCGGGATTGGAATGACTCCTTACCCTCTCCCATAAAACCCACATCCTTTCGTCTTTCCCTCTCCTTCCCTCTTTCCTGATGAGGCAACAGTTTGTAGCGAAAGCTTGAATTCTGTGTGTATGTTTGTGTTTGTTTGTGTGTCTGTCGACCTGCAAGCACTTTCATTTGGTAAGTCACATCATCTTTGTTATATATATATATATATATATATATATATATATATAATGTTCATTGTTTTAGCTTTCAGTTAAATTTTTGTAATTTTGACAGCAGAATTGATTCTCTAACAAAGATTGTTATTGTATCCTGCTACTGGGGAATGATACTGCAGCAATAAAATATAAACGAGAGGGAAAAAAATAAAAGTTTAGTGGCAAAGGAAATGTGCAATTTACAACAACAAAACACCATGCACGCACAAGCTTCTGCAAATAGCAAAAATATGTCAAAGGCCGTAGGGTGCAGACTGTAATTCTTTGTAACAATAAACTGCTTGCTATGAGCATGACGTCACAACTGTTCACATTAGGTTTGTTTGACGAATTGCCAGCGGTCTGTTGCGCGTGCACATTTAACTTGCATATAAGCAGTACCTTCTCCCGCTACTTGAAGTTTGGCTGTTAGCTGTATCGGTAGTAGCAGCAAGCAGCCAGATGCAAACGAGAAAAATTTTTCTCGCGCACCCTAGCTGCCAGATCATGCTTGCACAGAGTTGTAGTGGGAAGGGGGTTAACCTCCACGTGACCCGTGTTTACGTTAAGTGATTTCGCTGCTTCTCTTCGTGTACAGCTCCCACGTCAAATGAAAACAAAACAGATTTCTGTGGCCGGGAGCTATCAGGTGAATTAAAATACATTCACATAATTATGGGGGGCAAAAATATATTACTAATTTCAGTTTTCTGATTTTATTTTATTTCCGAGTTAGTAGCAGTCAAGCATTAATCGTCTTGCAGAACAATGAAGTTATTTTTGCAAGTTCGCTAAAGAAATTTGGCTTTATTAATCTTTCCGCTGAGGCAATCATTTTATTTGAAACTAAGTGTTTCATTCTACAGTATTGGCTAGTTCCAACTGTTCGCTGAATTTCAAGTGCACGTTATCATCTTCTGCCATATATGGCATTATGTCCTAATAAATAATCAAAAATGAGATCATAGAGTACTGGTGCTCCAAGAAAATTTACATCCAAAAATCCACACTGAAAAGCTTAATATCAGATGGGACCTACTCATTGTGAATCTGGAAAAAGCCAATTTGCACTTCAAGCCAAATTATGGATTTTAGTATGGTTTATGAAATTCTGATGCTCTTTGGAGTATCCTCTGACGCTCTGTTTTTTTTTATGGTGA
Source organism: Schistocerca nitens (assembly GCF_023898315.1). Classification (NCBI taxonomy): domain Eukaryota; kingdom Metazoa; phylum Arthropoda; class Insecta; order Orthoptera; family Acrididae; genus Schistocerca; species Schistocerca nitens. The sequence goes on along the minus strand of NC_064615.1, from coordinate 553,770,035 downwards.
AATGTAAACTCTCTTAGTGCTTTATACACACGAATATAGGGGCTTCCTACACCACTGCAGTTGGAAACGCACAATAATACCTGTTTTCTGGCGCTCTCTCGCAACTGGTAAATCGAACATATTTCTAACAGTCTCCGGATACTATTGCGAACGGTGGTTAGAAAAGCGTTACTTTCTATGTAATTTTCTTTTTACGCAAAATGAATTATGTTACATGTGAGAAAGTGGGATGGATATCTAAATCACAGAGCGTTCGAAACTGAACAGCTTGAGGACCAGCCACTTACAAGAATTTCGAACCAAGACATTTATGTCATAATTTTAAATTTACTGGCACGTTTGTGTGATGTATCTTAAAGTATAACACACGCAAAAAAGATCAATATTATATGTGAAAGCTTAGCTTTTGTTGTAGATATACGGCACTGTGTTCATTAATGTAAACCGTTAACTTCTCCTCTTGCGTGTTTGTGCTATGTAACCAGTGATCTTGCTATTGGCTGACTATAACATGTGTCCTATGCTCTCAATAGCTGCTGTCATCGGCTGGCGAGATCTCGTGGCTTGAGGTATGACTCGCTTACAAAAGGACATCGCAACCTCGGTTTCAACGCTCCGGAAACTAACGCGCTGTGTTTGGTGCAATTCGAATTTATACTTTCGTAATACGAAAATATGCAGTGTATATGTTGCTGCAAATCAAAGGTCTTTCCAAAACTTCTCCTTTTCTTTATTAAAAGTCTCTCCAAAACTTCTCTGCCCTGTCTTTTTTTTTTTTCCGGGAAGTTCTACGCAATTGTATAAAACGTTAACCATTCAAAGGATTGATAAGTTTTAAAGTTCCGAGGGAAAATCTACGGAAAACCTGTCACTTAACACAGAAAAAGTGTATTTTCACCCGGGAAAAGCATATTTTTTAAACGGGAGAAATCCGGGAATAACCCAGGAATTTTTTTTTCCTTGTCCCCGTATACCCCCTCAATCAAATTACTTGCCTATGGAGTATGTAGCAGTTGTCTGATTGTGTGATGGCATTTGTGATTTCCTGTCAGAGAGGTCATTGTTCGTAGCAACTTAAGAAAATTCATAGACTGAAACAGAAGTGATACCGAGGGTTCCCCAATGAAGTGTTTTAGGTCCTCTGCTATTCCTTGCCGATAAACAATGTAGGTGCAAAATGAGCAGTTCTGTTTGCTTTTACCATGTAGTAAAGTCATCAGAAGGTCAAAACCAGTTGCAAAATTATTTAGATTAAGTATCTGTATGGTGTGAAAAGTGGTTGTTTGATCCCAAATAATGAACATCCATGAGTACTAAAAGGAATTGGTTAAATTTCAGTATACGATTAATCACACCAGTCTAAATGCTGAATCAATAAAGGGAAATCCATCGTGGAATAACAGAAGTATTCTTGGAAAGGACTGATTGCCACACTCTGTATAGACATGTCGGATCACAAACAAGCACACCAAAAAGACTACTGAGCATGGGAGCTTTTGATCAAAGAGGCTTTCTTCTAATGTACACATTGATGCAAGCACAGTTGGTGCACAGACGTGACCACTGTCTCTGGCCACTGAGGCCGGACCAGTGGCCAGAGATTGGTCGTGTGCTGTAGAAGGAGGCCTTTTGGCTCACATGTACACCTGTCTTTTGGTGTTTCTGTCTGCATCATTTTCATAATATTGTTGTAAGTCTGAAGGCATACAGTTCAACTTAGTACCTAGGGATAAGCTATGGAAATGGAAATAAAGTCCCTCGCTTCTTGACAGAGCGTGGGGGAACGATGTGGGAGACTCCCACTGCCGTACAAAGCAATGTTCCAATGGAGGGTGTTTGCCATTGTCTTCCTCCGACCATAATGGGGATTGATGATGATGGAGACTACACAACACCCAGTCATCTCGGGGCAGGTAAAAATCCCTGACCCCGCCGGGAATCGAACTCGGGATCCAATGCTCAGGAAGCAGGAATGCTACCACGAGCTGCGGACAGGGATAAGCTATGAAAAACTTAAATTGGAACAGTGACATACTTAATATCGGTAAGGCAGGCTAAGCCAAACACTGCTTTTTATTGACAGAAAGAACTCTTAGATGATGTAACAAATCCACTAAAGAGACTGCCTGTGCTTGTCTGTGCTGTGGTAGAATATTGATGTTTGGTACTAAGTACTTTCCAGATAGGGCTGGTGTAGACATTGAAGAAATTCAAAGAAGAGCAACCCGTATTAGTGCAAACTAGGGGGAGAATGTCACGGATGTGATGCACTAGTAGTGGGTGGCTGTCATTAAAATGAAGGCATTTTTTGTTGCAGTGGGATCTTTTAATGAAATTTCAGCCTCCAACGTTCTCTTCTGAATGTGAAAGTAATTTGTTAATCCTACATAAGGAGAGGAGATGATGATGATGATGATGATAAAATAAGATAAATTGGAATTCACGTGGATAGATGTTAAGTGTTGTTTTTTCCCCATGTGTTGTTTGTGAGTGGAATTGTGGCTTAAGTTGTATGAAAGTGGCTTAATGACCCCTCTGCCAGGCACTTGAATTGTGAATCGTAGAGTTGTCATGTAGATGTAGAAGTTAGGTGTGATAATGTAGCCTTACAATAATAGAGGAAGATATGGAATCAGTTCTCTTGCAGTATTCAGTTTTCATATGACTTCAGTGGAAATATAAACTTGATTAGAATGATTTATTCTTGTTACCTTTTGTCTTTTGTTGACAGAGCACACATTCCATTGGGCTGATGTGGTGGCTGCTTGCAAGGGAAGTTTTGAGATTCCGTGGTTCCATACCTCGCGACGGGAAATGGGATGTTGTTGTTGACTTGTTCTTCTGGAGGGACCCAGAGGAGGTACGTATTCTTGAGTATGTAGAGGTGTGTTGAAAAAAAAAGATCTACAAAATATTGGAGGAAAAACAAGTGTATTGTGGTGTAAAATACTGGATAAGAAAAATAAACAGAAGTACGACTTGGTAGTATTTATTATAAGTGATACTGGGATCTAGTTCATTTATAATTACTAAGTTTGTCATTCCACTGTGTTTTTGAAATAAACTTCGTGCATGGTAGTGGATATTGCAATTGGCTGTGCTGGGCCATTTTGACATACAAAAATATGCACTTAGCAACTTCCTTTTTCATAATATTATCACCATATAGCAGAGATGCCGAGTCTCAGATAGGCACAATAAAAAAGACTGTCACAAATACAGCTTTCAACTAGTGAAGCCTTCGTCAAAATTAGACAACAGACACACACACACTCATGCAACTCAACACATACAACTGTAGTCTTGGGCAACTGAGGCCACACTGCGAGCAGCAGCACTAGGGTGTGTTGAAAAGTGGCGACTGCATGGGAGTAAGGAGGAGGCTGGGGCAGGGTGGCAGTGACGTGCTGTTGGGGAGCGTGCAGGAATGAGGAGGTGGAAAGAGCGTAGGGAAGCTATGTGCAGTCAGGTGGTTGATAGAGGGGAGAGGACAGGTAGGGAGGGGGGATGAGGATAGTGGAAAAGGAGAGAAGCAAGAAAGGTTGGGCGCAATGGTGGAATGAGGGCTTTGTAGGGCTGGAATGGGAACAGAGAAGGGGCAGATGGGAGAGGACAATGACGAACAAAGGTTGAGGCCAGGAAGGTTACGGAAACGTAGGGCATACTGCAGGGAAACTTCCCACCTGTGCAATTCAGAAAAGCTGGTGTTAGTGGGAATGATTCATATGGCACAGGCTGTGAAGCAGTCATTGAAATGAAGGATGTCGTGTTTGGCAGTGTGTCCAGCAACAGGGTGGTCCACTTGTTTCTTGGCCACAGTTTGTCAGTGCCCATTTATGCGGACAGCCAGCTTGTTGGTTGTCGTCCATATAGAATGCAGCACAGTTGTTGCAGCTTAGGTTGTAGATCACTTGACTGGTTTCACAGGTAGCCCTGCCTTTGATTGTATGGATGATGATTGTGACTGGACTGAAGTAGGTTGTGTTGGGAGGATGTGTGGGACAGGTCTGGTATCTGGGTCTATTACAGGGTTATGAGCCATGAGGTTAAAGGGTTGGGTGCAGGGCTTGTGTAAGGGTGGACGAGTATGTTGTGCAGGTTCGGTTGTTGGTGGTATACCACTGTGGGAGGGGTGGGAAGGATAGTGGGCAGGACATCTCTCATTTCAAGGCGTGATGAGAGGTAGTCGAAATCCTGGTGGAGAATGTAGTTCAGTTGCTCCAGTCCTAGGTGCTACTGAGTTGAGGGTATACGGAACGCCCTATGCTTACAATGTTAAATTGAGCTAAAAGTTAGGAACATTTTCTCATTTGTTATTTGGACGATAATGTTGATTTTTTTTTCACTGAATGCAGAGATATGTTCTGCTTTTATGCTGAATTATTAATTTTGAAAAAAATAATGTATAGTTTTTCAGATATTTTATTTTTTGTAAATGTTAAAAAAAGTTATACATTTTAACAAGTATTTTAAAATTTAAATCCATTAATACAAAATAATTCCACATATCTTTGAATTCAGATATATTAGAAGGTCTTAAGGAACAACTACAGAAAATTTCATCTTTCTACTATAAATAGGCCCTGAGAAAATGTACCTAATACACAAAAAAACTAAAGTTACGGGAAATTAGCTTCAAAGTTTTTACTTCAGTACAAGCCTGCTCCATAGCTTGTATCATCAGAATTGTCAAACAGCTTCCTCTTGATGGCTCTGCTATGCTGTCTAGCCATCTTTGAATATACTTTTATCGCATTATCTGAAGACCTGAGCCGTTCCTTGTCCAAACAAAGCATAGCTGCGGCAGTTCGTAGTCCTACACAGAGGCCCAACTTCTGCAGAACTTTGCGCTTTGTTATATTGCCCTGATTGAATGATGAAACAGCATCATAAACGCCAAAGTGAAGTGTGTTTATACCCACAAACACAGTTTTAGGTAGTCTATTCCATATCACATGGTTCACACTCTCATTTGGATTTTGAGTCCGGCCATGAAGGCATTTCTTTAGTAGACTAATATCTGCGAGGTCTCGGAATATTGGTTTTATTTCATCCATTATGGCAGGTGGCAGGTGATGAGGGTGATTGTATTGTTTCTTAGTTACCTTGCCTCTGTTGTACTTGCACCACCTATCGTCTCCTTTTGGACATAGCCCATGTTGGGGATTCTCATTGTTTGAAGCTGTATGAAAAAACAGAGCCCAGACTGCTCTTCTCATTAATTCTGCATCTGCTGTATTCTGTCTTATTGCTAGACCATAGCACTTCTGAATATGATCTATTGTAGCATCTGTCAGTCTATTTTTCCCATCTAAAGTTTTTCCATCGCTCAGTTTCTTGCCTTTCATGCTAGCCTTGAGCCGTCGAAGTCTTGATACCATCCTTTTCTGAACATGGCCAACACACTCCAGTTTGGAAATTTTCACATCGTTACCATAGGGTCTCAGTTCCTCAATTTCTTTGAAAGCCTTTGAGTCACCATCTCCAAGATAATTTATGTATCTAACGTTGTACCATTTTACTGAGCGTTGATAAATACTTCTTACACCAGCAACTTCCATACCACCACTTGACCCATAGTAATTTGCCATGCACTCCTCTTCATGTTTATTTTTCATTTTCTCATTGCATCTGCAATGCTTGGAAAGTATTGACACATCAACTACATTACCAGTGTCCACACTTGTAGCTGTTACTACACCATTCAGAGATGTGTGGCCTCTCTTCTGCCAGCTATGGACAAGTCTCTGCTATTATTATTTTCAACAACTGCTTCCTCAACAGCATCTTTCATGTTTTCCTGTGCCACATCTTCTACAGCAGAGCCTATTGCAATTATGTGTTTGTTAAATTTTGAAGGTGGAGGAGGGAGGTTCATCACACCACACAACATGGCACCTGCAGCCCTGCCCTTTCCTATACACCGTAATCCATAAACCAGTCTAATGTTTATATCGTATAGTTTACCTGTATCTGCAGTAACGTGAGGAATTGAAGCAAGTAACACTGTGTTTGCAATAACTGCACATCAACTCTAATTCACAGGCAAGTCCTACATGGAAGTTTGTTTTCAATGAAACACCACATTTTCCACATTGTTTGCAGCACACATTGTTCTCCAAAACGTCTGATAATAAAGAGACGTTAATTACCTCATATTTTGTAGTCTAAATTTTAGTTTCTTGTATTCTTCTACAATTCCAGCTAGTTTCCTTCTTGAAGCACTTTCCGGTGTAGTGGCAGCAGCGTCACTCAATGTATCACTACCAGTGTTGAGGTTAGTCACTACTGGGACATCAGATACTGATGAAGATGAATCAGATGAATTTTTAGTTCACTTTACTTTCTTGCGCCAATGTACACGGTTTCTAAATACCTTCAGACTAGGTCTTGGCATGTTGAAGGAAAGAAAACTCAATGACTTCTCCACATACGTCTTTCACAACAATGACATGGATGTACTCACAAAGGAAACAATACAAATGGTGCAGAATCTATTGTCAACTGTCTAGCAGTGTAGCCAACAGAAAAGCTAACTCTCTTGTGCTCAATTATATCTCTGGCAAGGCTGTCTATATCAGGTATATTTCGCGTCTCATATACAAGGTGCGGAACATTGTGTCGAAATTATTTTAAAAAATTATTTAAAATAGTTCTATTCACGTCATCCAAATATTTTATACATGGTATTAAACGGGAGAGTCTGAATTTTTCGAAAATGCATTTACCCAAAAATAGATTTTTTCATCGAAAAACTCATTCCTTATACCCTTAAGAGGAGGATGTAGCCGCATGGTGGGGGGTTTGTGAGGTGGTGGGAAGCTGGAGAGATAAGGTTGGGATATTTGTTTTTGTACAAGGTTGTGATGATAATTATGGTTCGTGAAGGTTTCAGTGAGACCCTTGGTATATTTCGAGAGGAACTGCTCGTCAATGCAGATGTGACGATCACAGGTGGCTAGGCTGTAAAGAATGGACTTCTTGGTATGGAATGGGTGGCTGCTGTCGAAGTGGAGGTATTGCTGGTGGTTAGTAAGTTTGATATGGACGGAGGTACCGATGTAGCCATCTTCAAGGTGGTCAGCATCTTCAAGGAAGGTGAGTGGAGTTGGACGAGGTGAAGCAAATGGGAGAGAAGTTGTTGAGGTTCTGGAGGAATGTTGATAGGGTGTCCTCACCTTTGATCCAGATAGCAAAGATGTCATCAGTGAATCTGAACCAGGTGAGGGGCTTAGGATTCTGGATGTATAGGAAGGATTCCTTTAGATGGCCCATGAATAGGTTAGCATAGGCTGGTGCCATGCAGGTGCCCATAGCTGTACCCCAGATTTGTTTGTAGGTAATACCTTCAAAGGAGAAGTAATTGTGATTGAGGATATAGTTGGTCACGGCGAATAGGAAGGGGGTTGTTGGTTTGAATCTGTCGGGCGTTGGGAAAGGTAGTGTTCAATAGCGGTAAGGCCATGGGCATTAGGGATGTTAGTGTAAATGGAGATGGCATCAATAGTGATGAGCTGCGCACGGTGTGGTAAAGGGACAGGGATTGAGGTAATGGTAGGCATCTTCTATGTAGGATGGTAGGTTCCCAGGTAATAGGTTGAAGGTGTTGGTCTATGAGAGCAGAGATTGACTCGGTGGGGGCACAGTAACTAGTCACAATGTGGCATCCTGGGTGGTTGGGTTTATGGACTTCAGGAAGCTTGTAGAAGGTAGGATTGCAGGGAGTGGTAGGGTTGAGCAGAGAGATAGACTCTGGGGAGAGAATCTGGGATGGACCTAAGGATTTGAGTAGTGACTGGAGAGCCTGCTGGATTTCTGGAGTGGGGTCACTATGGCAAGGTTTGTAGGTAAGGTGTATCTGACAGCTGGCGGAGTCTGTATGCCAGCTAATTCCTGCAGTTCAAAACAGTGGTGGTGGAGCCTTAATCCACTGGTAGGGTTATAAGGTCGAAGTTTTTAGGTGGTGGGTTGCGTTTCTTTCTGTAGGTCTAAGGTTAGTCTGCTTGTTGAGGGATTTTGGGGACTGATGCTGAGGCAAGATCGAGGTTAAGAAATTCTGGAAAGTTAACAGGGAGTGATTACAGGACAGTGGGGGTGGATCACAGTTGGATGGAGGAATGAGCTGAGTTATTCATCATTCAACATTGGTCTTTGGTTTAGTGGTGAAAAAATGTTTCCACTGTAGGGACCAGAGGAAGGAGAGGTCTAACAAGTCCTGCTTTATTGAATTTGGGAGTGGGGCAAAAGGTGCAAAATACGCACTTGTTAGAACCTCCTCCCCTCTTCATATCTTTATGCATGCTTTTGTAGTTTTAAAGAAAAAAATATTTCCTAGCCGACACTTCACAGGATACAGTATGTTAAAGTGGCTGTATGAAAGTGATTAGATTATTTTGTGCAAAATGTTTTGTGTGTGTAACATATGCCAGTATTTCGTAAGATACAAAAAAGTTAGTTGCACACTTGTTCAATTCAGTTTAGATCCGACAATATTATTTGAAGTTAAGTGTTGATCATGGTCTTCCAGATTTGTGGGAATGAAGTAGTGGGCCAAGGTGCTTTTTCTTATTGAAATATTCTGTCCTCATTAAGTAAGAAATAATGTAAGGGAAACATAATGTCCAAAAATGAATTTGTAACTAGTTTTTGCATGTTAACATAAAATAAAGGAAGAACAAAAAGATTTTTCCCAGACCAGGCTTTTGTGTCCAGTCTGCACTTGTTCTTCAAAATATGAGATGCAGATATTTAACAGGCCTATGAAGCAAGACATCCCTTTTGAGAAGACAGCAGCAGTCCAATTTCAATAACATCAAGCAAATTTGTCTATGCTCATACTTTCTGTAAGCAAGAGTGAAATGCATTCATGTTTATCCAAAGTTTTCACCATAGTTTTGGTCATCGTTCTTACCCCACGGTAATGTTTATTGCTGACATCGGTGTCGCTGAAACTTCCATGTTTTCTCTGGCAGTAATTGACAGTCATGGCACTGGTACACAGGATACATTACCACTCACAAGCAAGGGATTTGCTAAGTTATTTTAAAAATGGTTTCCTTTGGTCCAAAAGCTGGCTGTGATACTTGGTTAGTGCAACTTCTGTACGTTAGTAGTTTATTCAGGGTGTATACGCCTCAGGACACCCAGGCATTTTTCGTTTCAAGTTAAATTTTTGTAATTCTCACTGGTAAGAACAGATTCTCTACTCTAGACCACTATTGCAGCAGTAAAACATGAACGAGAAAAAACACCAAAATGAAACTGCAGTTGCAAAGAAAATGCACCATTTATGACGACAAAACACAGTGCACAATCAAGTACCTGTGTCAAAGGCTTTAGGACAAAGACTATGAAATACTTCACAACTATAAACTGCTCTTGATGAGCGTTACGTCACTACTATGTACATATTTGAAGGACTCCACACACAAGCGAAGTATTACAGCAATCTGGCGCATGGGTGACTGATCACTTCATAGCGAGTGTGTGTGGGGGGCGGGGGGGGGGGGGGGGCAAATCACAATGATCGGTTGCTGGTCACCGGTCATGTGGAAATCCCAGGCAATCTGGCAGATGGTGTTCGATTTGTGCATGCAGTATGGCTGCCTGGCTGGTTAGAAGAGTTGTTTGACAATTGGCGGTGGCTCATTTCTCTGTTTAGGCCGGTATTACACTATCAAATTTCTTTGTCAAAGATTTGATCAAAGATGTGATCCAATATTCCGTCCAATATATTTGACAAAGATCTTTGACGTAGCGCTACAAGGGGTATTACACTGTCATCAAATTTTTCGTCAAAGTTCAAGATGGCTGACAACAACTTGTTATTAACCGCAGCAGTTCTACGTACTCCAATTGCATTGTGTGCACATGCGGAAAAGAAGTGGGGTGGAAAAATGGAACCATACATACGAGGTTGACAGTCTTAAAAGTCCTGGGATTACAACTTGATGATAAATTCAGTTGGGAGGAGCACACCACAGAACTGCAGAAACGCCTTAACAAATCTGTATTTGCAATTCGAGTGTTAGCAGACATAGGCAACATAAAAATGAAAAAGCTTGCATACTTTCATTCCATAATGTCATATGGGATAATATTTTGGGGTAAATCTTGAAGTCAAACAAAAGTTTTCAAGGTCCAAAAGCGTGTAATACGTATTATTTGTGGAGTAAATTCACGGACCTCCTGCAGAAACCTCTTCAAAGAACTGGGTATACTAACTACTGCCTCTCAGTATATTTACTTCTTAATAAAATTTGCCGTAAATAATATATCTCTTTTTCCAACAAACAACTCAGTTCATACATACAATACCAGGAACAAAAATGATCTGCACAAGGACTTAAAAGCACTTACTTTAGTTCAAAAAGGGGTCCACTACTCAGGAACACTCATCTTCAATAATTTGCCAGGAAACATAAAAAATTTAGTTAGAAATAAAGATCAGTTTATCAGTTTAAAAGGAGCCTGAAAGACTTACTACTGGCCAACTCCTTCTACTCCATTGGCGAAATTTTTAATAGAAACAAATGATGTATTGTATTTATTCATACTATTAGTATTTTTATTTCAGCTTAAAAAAATCGACATGGTCCACATCCACGAGGATCTCCTCAGCACGGATCTATGGAACGAAAAACTAATCTAATCTGGGTGAAGCCGTAGGTTTTACGACGACACTATAAAAGCATTCAACAAAACTTGTTACGTGAGCTTACAGTGGAAGATGTCAAGTCGTACATCAATTACTTAAGAATGGATGAGCATACATTTCTGTATGTGCTCAATGAAGTGTATCCTCATATCACAAAGCACAATTTTCACTTAAGAACTGCCACATCTTCAGAAGACAGGCTCACTATAACACTCAGATTCCTTGCTACAGGAGAGGGTTATGTTAGGTTAGTTTAGGTTAGGTCAGGTTAGGTCTCCAATCTTCTTAATCTATTTTTGTATTCAGGGTTCCTCACGTTGTAAAGCGCCTCATCAGCTTCAGACGTCTCTATTAATTCTGTAGTTGTCGGCACACACCAATTGTATTTACCGGCAATGGTTATAAAAACACTACAGACGACAGAACGCTGCAGCGATGCTAGCGCTCCGCGTGGTAACATATCGCATTGCAGTGAACAGAAGACAAGCGATTTCTTTGATCAAATATACGGCCTCGGCCTAGATTTGATCAAATATTGGACGACATTTGTCAAAGATCCCTATTACACTATCAAATATCTTTGACAAAGATATTGGACAAAGAAATTTGATAGTGTAATACCGGCCTTATTAAGAGTGGTTCTGTAATTTTGTTTTGCTCTGCCCATGCTAAATAAGAAGTTTGTTAGTATTTTAAGATTTCCAGGGACCATAAGCTACTCAGAGAAGTGGAAGCTGAAGTTACCATTTATATTAAGAAATAGTGCAGAATACACCCTCTGATTTTGCAGTGATTAGCATTTTGAAGCTTGATCTATAGAAGTAGAATTAATAGAAAGTTCATAATTGTGATACAATGGGGCTCCTGTTATGATTTTGGGTTATTTATGAGATAATTATAATTTAAGTTTTTAACTTCTGAGCAGAATGACATATGTACCTATGGTGATGTTAAGAGGACATTTGAATTTAAACCTTCAGGGCAGATCTATCATACAGTTACACTCAAATCCCTTGAGATTTCACATAAACTAACTTTTGTTCATTTAAACCTTCAGGGCAGATCTATCATACAGTTACACTCAAATCCCTTGAGATTTCACATAAACTAACTTTTGTTCATACAGTTTATAACAAGTGCTGCTGTTAACAACTCTGTAGACACACTGAATAAATAGTGTAAATACTTGGAGCTAAATTATAAGACCAATGAATAAAATGGAATTGAGTTCTAGCTTGAATAGAAATTAGTACAAAATATAACAGAATGCTAAGTAAATGACAAATATATTTCATAGAACTTGATGGAAGATGCCGATTGTGTGTCTTCCATAATACATAAGCATTCAAACACTACTGTGTTGAAAGTTTGAGTAATAAAGTGAAGTGACGTGGTTATTTTCACATAGTATTCATTGACCATCTTGTTCATTGTATTGAACCCCCCCCCCCCCCCCCACCTGGTGGTGATATATTGCAGAATTATGTTTCGTTTGTAGCTTTCAAACTCTCCTCCTACATTTGTCGTAATGCTTGGTACTAATCAGGATCGGAGCACGATTATTCTATGTGACATAGGACTAATGTAAGATCATTATGAAAAACTAAGATGGGTGACATTGCTTTCTTTATGGGGTTAAGCAACAAAACTTTAGGTATTTAGTCCTTGTTGTTCCATGTAGTCAAATTTCTTGTGTAAAGTTAAAGTACATGTGGAAGAGGCAGACAGATTCAGTGGTGATGATGCAACCAGCTAGTTGGATCCAGCACTACACTTTTTCCTTGATTTTTCTCTAGGAAAATCTTTCTTTTACAGTATACCCTTGTAAGTTCAAAGCATAATTTGATTTTACATCAATCAAAATCCCATACTTTCACTTAGCTGGCTTTGACTTCATATAAACAACAAACGGTCAATGCCCCCAGAAGGAAGCAAGTTGTTTGTATACTAAGAGATGTTAATGAGAATTGTAATTAGACCTACAGTTATTGGCAGTGTACAGTCATCTCTGATAGCATGATGATGATCATAACAACACACCAAATATATAAAAAATTATGTACCTAAAAATGGAATATCTTGGTCTAGAAATCCACCAAAACCTTTAGTTTCTTATAGTGTCATCAAATCTGATGAATGTAGGCAATTTTTGGAATAGACATTGAAGCAGGAAAATCTCCCTTGTACATAGGATCTGCAATTAACAATAATGCTACAGGCTCCCGTGTTTAGCTTTCAGAGCACACGAGTACTCGTCATCTACATCTGTTGCCAACCTTGGTTTCTGATTTTCTAGGTATGTAGCATCCCACTCCTCGTAATATGCCTGTGCCTTTTTATCTACATCAGTACTCTGCAAACTACCATGAGGTATGTGGCAGAGGTACATTTCACAAGGATTTCTAAAATACTGTCATGAAAGAACAACTTGAAAGCATCACTTACTGATCCTGTTCCACTAGATCTACTGTAAATCCTGGAAGAACTTAAAAGAACACTATAAACAGTTAGACGCGTAGCTTTTGGTGGAATTTTTAGACCAAGATATTCCATTTTTAGTTCCATAATTTTTTTTATATATGGTGTGTTGCTATAATAATTATCATCATCATCATCATCATCATCTTCAACAACACTGTTTTCTATTTCATGTGCTCTTGCCTCTAACACAGTCTCATTTTCTGCTGATTCTAATCCATTGTCACTATTTATTTCCTCAATGTCACCATTTTCTATAATGGAAATTACTCCACGAAGGTATTCTGGGTTAAAATCACGTCACAGTACCTGTCATTTTCTATCTCTAACACACAGTACTTGTAACCTGTTAAATCAAGTCCAAATAATACACTAAATGAAGTGAGACAAAAGAATGACTATTCGTGCTTCAAACAATCTTTATTAGTTGCATCATTATTGTCAGTGTAACAAAGAGAAATCATATCTTGAAAAAGAAATTTTTGTAAACTCAGTCGTGTGTGGTCAACAGAGACCCCATTCAATAGAAATATTGTTTCCATTTTATTTGCTTAGTTACGTAGCCAACACAAGAGACATGAGGTAGCTATGTATCTGACAGTAAAGTGTCATTAAGTATATCTTCTGACTAAAACGTCAAAATAAGACAGAAAAAAATGTACTTTTGTGCTCTTGACTGACCCTGCTAGGTAACCTGAAGGTGAACTCAACAACTGATGTGTATCTGAAAAGTGTTGATAACATGGGATGTCATGTCAGTAGCCCAGAGTCATCCTGATGTATCATAAGAGTGAGCAAATTACTTCATGCCGTCTGATAAAAACCTCTATGATAACCTTTCCCTGCACCTCCATAATTATGCCAACACAGTTGGTGTTTGCAACTGTGACATTTGGGGCAGCGGGGGGGAGGTGCAGCTTCTGTTGCTTATACAGCTAATGAATTCCCTCCATCCTGTCCAGTGCATGCCTTAACATATCCATATGAAATATTGAGGTGAATTTGCAGTCTCACAATTTCTGTGGTATATAATATCTTCACTGCAACATTGCAATGTTTTCAGTAAAGTATGCACTGCAGGCTTATAACTACTAGATATTTAATGTCAGCACAACTTTGATAGATTCCTTTGTCAATATGCCCGTAGTATAGAGAGTTCACATGTTCTTGCTAATAGCACATTGGTATCCTTGGGAACTAATAAGCAGTTAAAATAGATCTGTGCACTGACAAGTTGTTGCCATTATTATAAAAATGCTATCCCTTAAGCTTTGTTTTTTAGTGTAATTATCTGATTTGATGTTAGGTTTTCCAGTAAAAATAAGGCTCTGAGTTCATCTTAATAATTTCAGGCTGAGAAAGAGGAGGTAATTAAGGAAATGCTGGTCCCTGCGAAGCCAGAGATTCCAGACTTCACTGCTGCTGCTGCTGCCACTGCAGATAGTTGGGCTCAGGAACCAGTTGCTCCAGAAGCAGCAGCTGCAGCTGCCACTACCTGGAGTGAAGATGTTCCTGTGGCACCAGCTGTTCCAGGTGCTCCAGCACCAGCTGCATTTCCTGCCAGTGAAGATTGGGCATCACAGGTAAAATTCCTCATACCTGCAATACAGTGATACTGCTGAACAAATCTTGTTATATGTAGATACATTCATGACGTATTGATTGGTATTGAATAGGTGAATTCACACAGATACTGTGATTAAGAAATTTTGCTTGATGATTGCGGCCCTCGAAAGTGCTAACAATAATGAAGATTTTTGATAGTAGTTGATGGTACAAATAAGTTACTGATAAGTAACTACAAGGTGTGTGGCACTGAACACACAATTTTCTACGCCAAAAAAGAGATTAAGTTAATTTTATCCATAGTGACTGTTGAAACTATGAGTAAGAAAAATGTAAAGGAATGATCAGGCTCTTTTCCTTGATATCAATAAAATTATTGTGAGATTAGTAACTGAAAAAAAGTTTTCATCAGGAACTGGATGTTGAAAAATTGAATATCCACAGGTGCAGATTCAGGATACTGAACATTCATTTGCACTAGTGAAGCCATGCTTGATATCTTTTTGCATTAAAGTCTTTTAACTTGTTCTTTCAGCAATTTGTAAAGAATTAGATGAATGTACATAAGTGAAAGATGGATATTCCAGGCAGTTTTTTTGGAGATAATCAAAATATCTGTAGACAAGAGCAGTATGGGTGAGAGACTCTATTGATGACTGATTTCTGCTATGAAGCAAGTTCAACACCACATTACAAAGAACCAGCCCTTTATGATTGCAGACTTTAACCTTAATTTCCTGCAATTGTGAACAATTCTGGAAATTGAAACAGATTTGGAATACTGATTAATGAATGAGTGTTTTGCACACACAGTTCAGCAGCCAACATATTTTATTGAGGAATTAAGTTAAATTGTTTTTAATCAAGCCTCCTATATACTGTTTATTGTAGCCCAAATTATTTCAATGTTTAATGATGGAAATTCCTGGATGGAAGAATATTAAAATGAAAGGCAACTACTAACCTATAGCTGACTGAGATGGGTGACTATTAGAGAAAGAGCTAGAACTCGAAAGCTGGTGTAAATATTGTTTTCTGTTGCTTGTGCCTTACCTTTGTTTCATGTATTTCCACATTTTATATACACCTGACAATTTTTGTCTGATGTGTGTTTTCATAGTTCCAAAAAATGCAGACACCAGTAATGCCCAAGCTGCAGTTAGGGATGGGATTTGTGAGAAAACTTTGTACTGTGCTGCCTAAGCATTTATATGAACAGGCTAATTTTTAAACACACCAAGAGCTCCGACTTATGAAAGTGTTTGTGACATTTAATTTAGCAATGCAAATAAGGCTTTGATAAAAACACGGGAGAACTGCCGGATATCAGTAACTTCCTGCCACGATATTTCGGCGCAGAGTCTTCTGGCCATCTTCAAGTGAATGCCACTGTAGTAGTAGTGGCGAGTATGCGCTGAGCTCCGCTATTTAAAGCCTTCTGAGGTGACATTGCGCATGCGCTGCTCAGCGTGCGCATTCATAATGGCTCCGTGCGCTGCGCCTCGCGCCCTCCACTGTGAAAGCCTGGCGTATCGGTGTCAGGTCGATTTCCATCTTTATGCAGATAACTACGTCGACTACGAAGTTTCTCTATAACAGGATTCTAAGCAGAGTTCAGCTGATAACCGCTATCTCAACTGATGAGAGTCTCGTTGTCAGACAATCTTATTTCCACAGATTCATTGATAATCGAGCTCCAAAAGTTTGATGTATGAACTCCATACATGAAAACATAAAGTTTACCATGGAGATAGAGATGGTTGTCTGCCAATTTTAGACGTCTTGGTGTGACGGAAGAGTGACGGCACACTTGGTCACTCAGTGTACAGAAAGCCCACTCATACAGACCTGTATCTACAAGCTACTAGTTGCCACCATCCAGCACAAACAATGGGTGTTCTCAAAACCTTGGTCCACCGTGCCCATACTATCTCTGAAGCCGACAGTCTTCAAGCGGAACTGGAACACCTGCAAAAAGTATTTTTGAAGAATGGCTTTTCACCTAGGCAAGTGAACAGAGTGATGGAGACCTACAAACGACGGAACAAGGAAGAGGAAGAGGCCTTCAGGTCGACTGTTTATCTACCATTTATTAGGAATATTTCTTCACAGATAGGCAGAATATTGAGAAAGTATCAAGTGAGAGTCATCTTTCGCCCTACTTCCAAAATTTCATCACTGGTGGGATCCGTTAAAGACGACCTGGGCCTGCGTAAACCAGGTGTTTACAAAATTCCGTGTGAATGCGGCAAATCATATATAGGGCAAACAACACGAATTGTGCAGGAACGCATTGTGGAACACCAACGGCATACTCGCCTTCTCCAACCCACCAAGTCCGCAATCACCGAACATTGTATTTCCACAGACCATTCCATGAATTACGACGACACACAAATTTTGGCCCATACATCAAACTTTTGGAACTTTTTATGGAACCATCAGTACTCCGGGAAAGCTTTAAACATCACAACAAGGCTTTGATGCTTAAGAAATTCTTGATGTGTTTGTGCTCCCCCCTTAGGAATAGCCCCAGGTAACAGCTGAAGTACTTTTGATCTCGCACCCTGACAAATGCACCTGAACACCTTGAGAAGTAGCTGATTGCTGTGTATGTTCCAGCAAAAGTTTTCATTCCATTTTTGGCCATAGGAAAATTACATTCTGAATAATCATAAGCAAAAGGACCTGTAAATATTTCTACTTGCAAATCATGTGACTTCATTTATTAAATAGGCACAGTGAAATGTCCAGTAAAAAGATTGTTGCCTAGATTTATCTGTTTTATTCTTGGTACAGGTTTAATTTGCATTTCAGTTGACTTACGTGATGGTCTTGAAATTTGGGAATAGGTTTTTCTATTTTTCAATGGCCGAAGGAAATAAGATTTTTGATTTTCCAGAATCACTGTGAGATGCATATGTTTCCAGGTTCCTGAAGACTGGGCACCGCAGGCAGCGGCAGCCCCTACTGCTGGAGCTGCTGAGTGGGGAGGCTCTACTAATTGGGCATAATTTCTGTATGGAATGTGTACACAATTGTAATAAAGGTGGAAAACTTTGATAAAGTTTTGAGTTCTGTATCTTATTTCAGACCTCTCACTGAAAGCTGAAGGGTGGAATTGCACCCCTGTCAATTTCTCTTCCTCATTTCACTTCACCTAGTCACCCACCATTTCCTCACTCACTCCTGCAACAGTGGTGTGTGTGTGTGTGTGTGTGTGTGTGTGTGTGTGTGTGTGTCCACCTTTAAGATGAGAATGTTTTAGACAGTTGTGTCCTGGATTGAAACAAATTATATTCAGAGGATAGACTATTTTCCCCTCTCCCTTAAGGGTAACAGATATACCCATGAAGTTAACCCTTTTGCTGCTACAGCTATGGTCCATGCTGAGCGCGGCTTTGTTGTGGCTGTACTGATAGAAAAGTGCTGCTACCTTTGATGAGATACGGTGTTCCAGCCACTATGAAATGCTTATCATCTGATTTTAGTAAACTACTTACCAAAAAAAATTTGATTTATGCACGTATTACAGTCTGATATCTTTGCATGACAAAGGAATAAGTTTCTTTTTTGCTATTCGTCCTAGTTATTGTGCTCCATCAAATTAAGCAAACATAATGCTGAGGTAAAAACACATTGCATAAACTTCATTTTAGCTCATACATAGCAGTATATGAAACTTAGGTAGAATATTGAAATTTTATTTAAAATGGAGTGCAGAATGGTATCTAATTTTGTTTTCAGTTTCTGATTTTTATATCTGATGGATGGTCGCATGTGAGATTTCCAGTTCAGTCAGTGTGCATTGGGCATTACGTGGCCATAACAGTCGTCATATAAGTTCAAGATACCGAAGTGAGGTTTTTTGCAAATGATAGCATGCAAAGAGGCACACAGTTTGCATGACAAACATCCAAGATTTTTATTTGCAAAAATTTGGAAGTAACTTGTCTTCAGCAATTCGTGGCTTAGGACCCCCACACATTTCAGTAGCACTGTGGGAAAACTCGAGCAGCGTGCATATACTATACATGTCTGTAGCACCTGGGCAAAACCACTGAGTTTTGTATCCCTCGCTTTGAGTTCACTTGTGTGAAACGAGCATCCAAATTTTTTCAGTTCTGTTTTTTATTCCCTTTTTCACAGTAATGGTTACCAATTTCCAGAGTCAGTGCTGGTATACAGGTTAACAAATTTTGTTGTGTGTCCTCTCATAACAGTTTAAAACATTTGAGTCTTGGTGTGTATGATGATAGGTTCCTTGATTGCCTCATCTTTGTGCTGTTCCTCTTCTCACCACTCCTGCAATATTTGCCTCGCTTACTAGCTTAAATTCAACAATGGAAATTCCAAGATTGAATGTAACAGTATTATGAAAAGGACAGTTGCAACTCACCTTATAGCAGAGATGCTGAGTCGCAGATAGGCACAATAAAGACTGCCAGAAAACAAGCTTTCGGCCAACAAGGCCTTTGTCGGAAATAGAATGCACATGCATGTGCACTAATATATAATCTCTCTCTCTCTCTCTCTCTCTCTCTCTCTCTCTCTCTCTCTCTCTCTCTCTCACACACACACACACACACACACACACACACACACACACACAAACTGCAGTCTGGTTTCTGAGGCCTCACTGTGAGTGGCTGCACGTGATGAGAGAGGCAGTCAGATGGGGGCGAGGAGGAGGCTGGGGCAGGTAGGAAGAGGGATAGCAGGGTAGATGAGGATCATGGTAAAGTGCTATTTATTTGGAAGCACAAAAAGGGGTGAGGTGGAGAGAAGGTAGGGCAGCTAGGTGCAGTCATGATATTAGACGGAGGATGAGGGGTTAGCACAAAAGGAGAGAGTTAAAATGATTGGGTGCGTTAGTGGAATAGAGGACACTGTAGTGGTGGAATGGGAACAGGGAAGGGACTAGAGAGTAAGGGCAAAGACTAACAAAGGTTGAGGCCAGGAGGGTTACGGGAATGTAGGATATATGGCAGGGAGAATTCCCACCTGCGCAATTCAGAAAAGCTGGTGTTTGTGGGGAGGATTCAGATGGCACAGGCTGTGAAGCAGTCATTGAAATGAACACTGCATTGGACAGTGTGCTCAGCACTGGGGTGGCCTAGCTGTTTCTTGTCAACAGCTTGTTGGTGGCCGTTCACGTGTACAGACAACTTGTTAGTTGTCATTCCCTCACAGAATGTGGCACAATGATTACAGCTTAGCTTGTAGATCACATGGCTGGTTTCCCATCAAAGGCAGGGCTACCTGTGAAACCAGTTGTGATCTACAAGCTAAGCTGCAAACACTGTGCTGCATTCTATGTGGGCATGTCAACTAACAAGCTGTTTGCGTGAATGGCTGCCAACAAACTGGCCAAGAAATGGCTGGACTGCCCCATCACTGAGCATGCTTCCCAACATAGTGTTTTTCATTTCAATGACTGCTTCACAGCCTGTCATCTGGATTCTTCCCACCAACACCAGCTTTTCTGAACTGTGCATCTGGGAACTCTCCCTGAAATATATCATACATTCCCATAACCCTCCTGGCCTCAACGTTCATTAGTTTTTGTCCTCACCAACACACCCAGTCATTTTACTTCTCTCCTTTACTGCAGCACTTAACCGTTGCCGCCCCTATCTTGCTATCCTTCCCCCTTCCCATTACAGCCTCCTCCTCACCCCCACCACCTTGTTGCTTCTCCTATCCGACTCGCAATGTGGCCTCAGCATCCGGGCACAGTGGTCGTATGTTTGTGAGTTGCATTTGAGTTTGTGTGTGTGAATACAGAAAAACCTTACTGTATGCCTATTTTTTACTAAATTGTGCTACCCAATCACATTATCAGCATATTCATGCTAAAGTTGTTTTGTATTATATTTTAAGGTATCTTTAAAGTTTTAGACCAAAAGTTAATTGTTCTTGACAGAAACATGAAAATGTTTCTTGAAAGCCTCAGCATTACAATGCCTTATCAGCTTATTAATTACAGGCAGCATGTTCTTTAAAATAGTCTGGAGTCATGTTGACTCTTCTGTAAGATAATACATTTCCTCTAAAGAAATGACCTTTTAGCATCTACAGAGGTGATTGGAGCAAATCTAAAGCTTTGAAATATTGTAATATCCATTTCTTCCGCAGTAGACTTCTAACTGTGTACAGTTCTGGAAGTGTGTTGTGGAAGTGTGTTGAGACCAAGATTTATTGAAAACATTTTACACCTTTTCCTAACAAATGAACTCCCATTTCATGCACACTCTCCAGTCTTTGTACTTCAGCATTTATAGTTTTCACTAACTTTGCCAAAGGCTGCCCTGTTTCTTAAAGCTGGCAGATCACTTACAGTAGGAAATACAACTAGACCGCAATGAAAGTTGAGTATTTCTTTCTTCCTAAGATTTGGCAAGTTTCTTTGCTGTTGCAACTGAAGGTGCTTCATCCTCCAGAGTGATGACCATCTTAGGTATTATATTCTGGAAATTTGAATTTTAGTAAACTGCTGCTGAAATCCATGTGCCCCTCCCCGTCATATTTGTTGGGGCAGTGATTTATATGGTGCAATGTCTGAATTCTTGACAGGTTTTCATAAAGATCTTAATGCTGGAAATCAGTGAAGTTATTGAGCCTTTTTTAAGTATGGGGCAATTGTGAACTTTTCCTGCCACTGTTCCAAGCAAAAATTTTTTTATTGAGTTATCTGCTGAAAGATGTAATGGTCCCAACAATGACATTGGCATTAAAACAGGCTGTAGGATCAGTTGACTCAGTGATTGAAATGGAGGTCTTTTTTATTTTTTACTTCATCTTTAATACATTGTTGTAACATTTTTGTAAACTTGATTTGCTGGGCACAGATCAATCTATTGTTTCTCCAAAACCTATCTTAATGTGAGATTCTGTTTCCATAAAGGGATTTCATTATCAGTAAAAGCTTAATGTAAGTAGAATGCAAGTTGTAGTTCTTGACTTGATGTGGGCGTTACCAATGAAAGCTGTAGAGGACAAGGGGTTATTTTTAGGAAATATGGTGTGAAATTGTGATTTAGTGTCTTTCAGTGCGCAATGCGCCAGCCTCACGGCAAACAGCGGACAAAGGCTGGCCTGCGTGTGACACAGTTTTGCAACAAGCGTCGGTATGTGTGCGGCAGCCATAACACCCGGAACGCAGCATTAGCAGAATTACGCAGGCGCGGTTGCGTTAGCCAACTCATTGAGAACATTGTAATAAAACGGCACCGTGTAACCATTGGATTCAGCAGCGGTCTGCACTATTTAAGGGCATCGGAGGTGGGCATCGGCATCAGTTCAACCAATTGGGCGTTCAGTTGCTGTTACGTCGTCGAGGACCGGCCGGCGGAGGGCGTTGCCCACTGCTGCACCAGCAACTCTCGGCGTCGTCAAGAGCCGCAGCGTCTGCAGTAGGCGAGCTAGGCCAGCCTCGTGCTGCTAACCTACCGCATGCGCAGCCGCTGACTGAGCACGGCGTCGCATTCCCTGGGCTGCGCGCATCAGCACGTCCCTGCAGGACACGAGCGGTGGGGCTGAGCTACCGGAAAATGTATTGGAAGAACCAACAATAAAGAAGAAGATTGCTAAAAACAGCCGTTGGGGTCATCGGGAGTGTAATTGCAATGGGTCCTGGCAGAAACATGATTGGAAACTGCAAGGTGGGCCTCAGCCCCCTCAGTTAAATGGGGCAGGTGGTGATATGTCCACTGTGCAACACCCCTGGTACGGATTATTGCTAGTGCAGAATCAGTGGCAGACTTTGTTCTGACCGGCTTGATGAGAGGCAGACCGTGCAAATTTTTATTGGATACCGGGGCTCAGGTATCCGTGGCGAGTAGAAATGTGCTCAGTAAAGTAGAATTAAAACCACTACGCTGGGCGTTAAGTGGCATGGGTGGAGGACAGGTGAAGTCACTCAGATCAGCGGTGTTAAACTTCCGAGTGGAAATGAGGAACTTCCAGGTGAAGGTAGAAGTTCTTCCAGTTGTTGGCAGCAGCTATGATGTCATACTCGAATTGGATTTCCTGGTTGTGCATCACTTAAAAGTTAACCTGGAACGGCGTACAGAAGAACTGGACGGAATACAATTTCGCCTAGGTTCTGCGGCCGAAAAACCAGTACTGTTGCTACAAGGTCCATTAGGGTTAATTCGCAGGATACTATACGGAAGGGTACAGGGAAAATAATCTGGGCAAATGTTGGAGCTAGCGTGCCGGTAAATTCGTTGTCGTTGAACCTTTGTCTGAGAATGAGCCGCTGGATAAAATGAAGTGTTTTATGCTCCTTAGCATGTCCTACGTGCGGGAGATAGAAGGGAAAAAGGTTGTGCCTGTCAGTATTGATAATTTTGGCCTTGAAGAGGTGCAGTTAGCACGGGGTACTGTAATAGCGAATCTGGAGATAATAGGGGAACTGGATAAGGATTTCGCAGCAAATTACACAATGCCGGGAGAGTCTGTCAGCTGGTCCGCACTGAGGGGTAAAGTGGCACATTTAGAAGGGCAAGACAGAGAAGTCATGGAAAACCTTTTGACAGAATATAGAGAGTTATTTAATTCTCATGGTCCACTGCCCGCCACACCGTTCGTTCCCCACTGGGAATGAAGCACCGATGTATAAATGTCCATATCGTGTTCCAAAAAGTTTACAGCCTCTCATGGAAGAATTAATTAATCAACAGCCTAGGGATGGGATAATAGAAACCAGTATTAGTCCCTGGTCCGCTCCTGTCATAATAGTGGGTAAAAAATCACCTGATGGGGGCAAGGCATCAAAAAACTGTATTGGATGCATACCCAGTGCCTAATATCACTGAAACTCTGGATAATTTGGGTCAGTGTAGGTACTTCACGACCTTGGATCTTCGAAGTGGGTACCTCCAGTTGGAGATCGCTCCGGAAGACTGACCGAAGACAGCTTTTTCAACACCTACAGGTCATTTTCAGTATCGGTGACTGCCTATCGGACTCAAAAATGCTCCGGCAACCTTCCAACGGTTAATAGATAGTGTGTTAAGAGGGCTGAAACCTAATCAGTATATGGTATATTTGGACGAAATAATTGTTTTCTCAAAGGACATAGAACAACATGTGCGCCGTTTGCGCGAAGTTTTCGATTGTCTGAAAGCAGTGTGGTTAACTCTTCATATGGAAAACTGTCATTTTTTGTTGCAAGAAGTCCGTTATTTAGGTCATATTATAGGACTGGAGGATGCCCACACGGTTCCAAAACTTGTAGAGGTGGTAATGAATTTTCCGACTCCTACAAAAATAAAGGAGTTGCAGTCTTATTTAGGTCTCGCCAATTTTTACTGGAGGTATATTCCAAAATTTGCGAAAATTGCAAGGCCCCTCACGCAGTTATTGAAGAAGGGAGCAAAATTTCACTGGTCAGCAGAATGCGAAGAGGATTTTCAAAAGGTAAAAAATTTGTTAACATCTAGTCCGGTTTTGGCTTTTCCAAATTTTAGTATACAGTTTATATTATCTTGTGACTCTAGCAGTTTTGGTTTGGGTATTATATTATCTCAGGAAATAGATGGGCAGGAACACCCTATAGCATATGCTTCCAGACAGCTAAACAATACAGAAAAAAAAATTACTCAACAACCGAGGAGTTATTGGCATTAATTTTCGGAATAACCTATTTCCGGTGTTATTTGTATGGACGATGTTTCTAGTTGATTACTGACCATGCAGCGCTTGAGTGGTTGTTAGTGCTTAAGGACCCAACAAGTAGATTAACTAAGTGGGCTTTGCGAATTAGTGAGTACGATTTTGAAGTGATTCATCGACTGGGTAAATCGCACGGTAACGCGGATAGTCCGAGTCATAAAGTATGCGCTATGGAATGCACAGGAATAAATGAGAACGAATGGGAGGAGGCACAAACTGCCGACACAGATTGTCAACGATTTACCTCGCAGTGACAGTTTGTCTTGGAATACGGGATATTGTACCGTAAAACTAGGAACAGTCCACGCATAGTCGTACAAGAAAAATTGCAAAGCGAAATTTTAAGGCAAGCACATGGTTCAATGTTTTCTGGTCATTCGGGTCGAAGAGCAACGGAAAGGAGGGTAGCATAGAGTTATTGGTGGTCAACGTGTAGGCAAGATGTCGATCAGTACGTAAAGAATTGCATTCCGTGTGCTCAACGGGCAGAATTGAGTCATCAGAAAATTGTGTTGCAACGACTACCGGAAGCGGATAGACCTTTTCAGTTACTTGGCTTCGACGTCTTGGGGCCGTTTGTGCAAACACCAGTGGGTAATCGCTATGTTTTAACAATAATATATCATTTTTCGCGCCATGTGTCTATGACAGCTATTCCAGACCAGCGAGCCAAAACAGTTGCTCACACCATGGTACATCAATGGATGCTGAAATTAGGAACACCTGAAACTATAATTACAGATCAAGGGACAAACTTTATGACCAATTTGATGAAAGAGTTATGCAAGTTGTTGCATTAAAGAAATTGAGAACAAGCGCATTACACCCGCAGCCTAATGGTTGTACCGAGAGAGATGATCGTACAATAGCTAAGATGAGTTGTTACGCAAATGTCGCAACACAACAGGTGGGATACCCTATTGGCATTTGTAACTGTGGCGTATAACTCAAAAGTTTATTAAAGTACAGGATTGTCTCCGTATGGAGTACTGTTCGGTCGGAAGATGCCATCTCCATTTGAATTGCTCAAGACCCCACCAGGAACTGATATTTCGGCTGTTAAGGATTTATCCACAAAGTTGAAAACAATCTGGCGACAGGTGAAAAAAAAAAAATGAACACTAAAGCGTTAGAGAGACAGGACAAAGTTCACAATAGAAAGGCGGCTTTACCCAAATATCATGTAGGACGATGGGTGATGATGAATAATTCGTATGTGCCAAAAGGCAAAACGAAAAAATTTGTATCCCGTTATCAAGGCCCTTTCCAGGTGATAGAGATGACATCGCCAGTGAATTTAAAATTACAGCTTCCAACTCGCCCTACTATTGTGCATGTGAGCCGAATTAGGCCTTTCAAGGGGAATTTTGAGGAACTTCCTTCATTGTCTGCAGTAACTTCTAGTGGAGAGAAAGATGAATCTAAGAAAAAGAATAAGTAAGGAGTAGATAAACAAGAGAACCAAGTTAATTGTGGAAGTGATCAGACATGCTATTATGCTCTTAGGCCACGCGTGAAAAGGAAGAGCTAAAGTGAGTTGTTTTTCTTTTGTTTCTCAGGAGGCGTGACGTTCAGGTAAGACCAGCAGTTCCAAGAGTTGCACCGAAGAGGGAAGGTGTGCACTATCTCTCAACAGAGTTATTCTGTTTTGCTGTTGCAACTTAGCTCAAGCCTTGAAGGTACGCCCTATATCAAGTGGTGTTTTGTTCTTGCGACAAGGAAACATAATTATGTCCAGACATCAATGGACCTTAAGGGTGGACTTTAATATTTGTGCTGTTGAAGACAAAATCTGTAAATTAGAGGATACATTTAATGAACTTCTTTTCATGGTGGCTAATCAGTCAAGGTTTAATGACACACAGGGGGAATATCAGCTACTACGATCAGCTTTTGCATGCTTACAAGCTCAGTTGCGACAAACTGCAGGGCTAATCCCGCACGTCCGTAGGAAAAGTGGATGGTTAGATGCAGGTGGCTGTATCCTAAAAATGGGACCGCTGACACGGAAGTATTAATGAAACGCTACGGCAGGTACCAGATAATGTGAATAGCAACCAGGGAATGCTAGATCTGCACACAACCCAATTACAGAGTTTGGAGAAAGATGTAGTTAATAATACGCGCCAATTGCGAGCTTTGGCTGCGACCTTGATGTCCCACATTAAGGCCACAGCTTACACAACCAATCACAAGTTGGGTATAATCAAGTACCGGTTCGATAACATCGAATCACAGCTGATAATCACTAAGCTGCTCCATTTTCTTGCAGATAGTATTACGGAAGCACACACAGAAGCCACGGAACTACAGGAGGCTTTGTTGCATGCAATGTGCGGGCACCTAACCCTGGTACTGTTACCTTCGGAACAACTTCGGGAAGGATTACGAGAAGTTCAATCGGAATTGCCCGCATCCCTGGAGCTACTGATGACATTAACAGACGAACACTTATCTCTGTACTACAAAATGTCCACTGTTACCAGTACGCGGACGGGTATCCTGCTGAGAGTTCATATCATAATACCATTAACATATAAAGATTGTAAATTTGAATGTTACGCCTTGCATATGTATCCAATGAAGTGGGAAATTTTGCAGGAATTCATACAATTAACTGTACGGGAAATACTGTTAGTGGCACGTAACAGACAAGCTCATGCGTTTCACACTGCACAAGACTTGCTGCGTTGTCGAACAGGTCCAGTTTCCATCTGCCCTGCGAAATTGGTTCACACTGTTCCCAAATCTTGTGAGTATTCTCTTTTCCACTCTCAAGAACCAGTCGCGGAGTGCCCTAAGGAAATTATGGCAGGCACGGTGCAGTTCTATCAGCAAGTGGATCCACATTGGGTATTTTCAGTAATGGAAAACACAGTCGTTACTTGCATTTGTTACGAGCAAGGGAATAGATTTGCAGGGTCAGGGACTGTTAATTAACGGCATACAGTGTGACATTTCAGGGTCAACTTTCCGTTTACCAGCCGTGATTACTGGAGCTACAATCATGAACATAACACGCACATTGATCTATGTACCCGACCAACCGGTGCAATTTGTCACGAAAGAAAATCTCACTCTTTTGAATAGCACATTAGACCTGACTTTGCTCGCCTCTTTGGACCGCATGCTAGCAGCTCAGGATGGAACATCTTTTTCAATGAGTGCATGAGTACCACTCTCTTGTTCAGTTGGAGGAAACCAAACGAAGAATGTGTTTGGCGACACCATAGCTGGTGGGCCTCTTTAATTTGCACATGCAATGGCCTGATTTGCCAATAACCTTCCAACTGGGTGTGTTGTATCCTCTGTCGTAATTGGCTAAGATATGTATTTTCACTAATACTTCTATTGATTGGCGACTCCATAGTGTCCTGTGCACTACGACCAGATAATGGGTATACTTGGAAGGAGAGACAGCATTGGTCGTATATTTTTGTTTATTATCGCAAAATCGATTTTCGGTCACTTAGTGACCATCTTCAGTGCTGTAATATATAACTTATATTAGTAAGCATGTAAACAGCGACCTCAGTCTATGTGATCGCCGTAAGCTTATTGACACCAGTGCTTACTAATTTAAGTTATATATTACAGCACTGAAGATGGTCACTAAGTGACCGAAAATCGATTTTGCGATAATAAACAAAAATATACGACCAATGCTGCCTGCCTCTCCTTCGAAGTATACCCATTAATACTTCATCATTGACCTTTTCACAGGAATAAGATATAGCAGCCATTCATTTTCCAACAGTACTGAGTTTGTGCTCCATTGCAGTGTAAGTTGAAAGTTTAAACATTGTGGCCTCAGACAGTAATGGGAAGTCCTAATGCTCTGTTCCGGAAGTATCGTTGAATATGGTGTGCATTAATTACTGTGGAAAATGCAGTGGGTATCCTCTCAGGAACTCCGAAGGTCACATCACAACTTTTTCCTCCACATAGCAGCACTTGGCTGCTCCCAGGACTATGTATTCAAATAAATTACGTATCACATTCAATAAGGAACTCATTCTTGAGCAATTCCAGATACCTCCATTCTGAATAAAATACTTGTACTCTCAGGGAAAGATTCCAGGGAAAAACGCAAAAAGCATAGGCCACAAGTGGGTCTGATGTTTGCCCTCACTTTTCTTCCCAACACAAAAATATTGGGGAACCTTAACAACCTTTATTTGACCATGATGATACTTCCTACTGACCACCTGTAGTCAAGTTCATCAACTGTCCTACACTCCTTAAAACCTGGAGTCTGCCCATAAATCTTACTAGAAGAGAGCTTAATCATATTCAACTATACACTACCCAATATTACTATTTCAGCTCATTACAAGACCCGCCCCCTACCTTAAAACCTGAACCAGTACAGAGCTTTAAAAAAATGAAAACTAAGGTTAATAATTATGAGTACAGTCAGCAGCTCTTCTGTTGCACTTTGTGCTGTTAGAATTTCTCCAATATGGAGGGTAAAAATCGTAGAGGGAGACCAAGAGATCAATACACTAAGCAGATTCAGAAGGATGTAGGTTGCAGTAGGTACTGCGAGATGAAGAAGCTTGCACAGGATAGAGTAGCATGGAGAGCTGCATCAAACCAGTCTCAGGACTGAAGACCACAACAACAACAACAACAACAACTTCTTGATCTGCTCTACAGTATACAGTTCCTTTTCAGTTATGGAATCTTGCACAACCAGTACTTTAGGGTGTGGGTATTTTTATCATCTGGTAAGATTATTTCTGAAAGAACTTTCCAATATCTTGGAATCCACTCCTCTGAATGGGATTGTTGTAGTTGTCTCCCCAGTCTGTAACACTGAACTGTTTATGTTCGTTATCCATCTTCTGTGCTGTCTGGTATTTCTTAAGGTCATTCCACCTATTTGTAACACTACTACTTTCATACTTTCTCAGGTTATTGTATGACCTCAAAACCAAACTCACCCAGTTGTACTGCCCATCATGTCAACCAACTAGTTACTAGGGGAATCCACCAACCACAGCATGGCATGATTCATGATCACTTGAAACTTTTTTCCAATAGAGATTCCTCTCTTGAAGTAGCTGAGTCCATAGATGAGGTTCAACATTTCTTTTCCATAGTGGATTAATTCCTCTCTGCTGAGTTCATGTGCCTTGATGTATAGGCCACCAGATGTTATATGCCCTTTATTTTTTGAGACCACACAGAGTCACATGCATGGTTAGATGCACTGCATGCTGAAACAAATTCTTTACTGAGATTTGGAAACACCAAGATTGGGCTTGACATAAACTGTTTCTCAAAAGCACATTGATAATCCTCTAACCAAACAAACTTTGAATCATTCTCAATAATTCCACCAATGGTCTGGCAACCTTCACAGATTCTTTTATTAACCTTCTATAATAATTTGTGACTCCAAGAAATTATTATAGTTCCTTCATTGATACATGTACAGAAAATATACGTGTGACGATAGCTGAATGCAGGATCTCTCTTAACCCTGCCATTACTAATTTTGTGACCATGCCACCTCCCCCAACACAAAATAACACTTCTCTGTTCTGAACATTAAATTCATAGCTCTCAGTCTTAGGAAGCATTGTATGTGCTGCTCTGCATCACTCGCAAAGACGGTTATGTCATCAAGATGCACCATGCATTGATGTGGTTTCTATCCTCTGAGAACTCCATCCAACAACCTCTGAAACGTCAAGGTATGTTCTTCAACCAGAAAGGCATCCTCCTCAACTGATAATGTCCCCACACTGAAGAAAACACTGTTTTTGGTTAGTCCTCCTCAGTGACTTCAGCTGATAGTAGCAACTCTTTAAGTCCACTGTTGAAAAATACTTGCCATGAACTAAACAGACTATTGCTTTTTGTAATGTTTGGCCAAGGGTAGACATCCTTTACAATTTTGGCATTCAGGTGTCAATAACCGAAACAAAATCTATATTTTCATGATCCATCTGGTGATTTCATGGGCACAATAATTCCAGCCTCCCCCCCCCCCTCCCCCCCCTCCCCCCCCCCCTCATGGGCTATTACTTTCCACAAAAATCGTATCCTTCATTTGCTGATAGATGAATTCGTACAGAATTGGCTGCATGTACTGTGGAACTCTGTAGGGTTGGCGGTAAACCATTGATACATTTCGCATTAGCACCCAGTGCTGCGTTGCTGGCAATGGCCCTCAGTAACTCTTCCATCTCTTCTTTTCCACTTCCCTTCATAGCCCACTTCACGCAGGATGGCGCTTCCACGCGTAGAGGCGGAGAGCGGACAAACGAAGTCCGTGTTGCCGAACTGTGTTGCTGCGGACAACAATAATGTTCATTTGCCTTCGGTACATCGTATTATATGTTCAACTCTTGAAGGAATAATATATTTTAAAACTTGTTTCGATCATTCGTCTTCATGAGAAATCTTACTTGTCTTGAGGTTGTGTCCATTGCTCCACAGCAATTCACAAAGCTGCATTGGCTGTTCCCGTCTTCCGACGTCACACAGGAATTGTCTGTGTGACCTCGGAAGGCGGGAACAGCTAATGCAGCTTTGTGAAGATGTGAAGAACAACGATTGCAGAGCGATATGAAGTGGGACAAGCATGTAATGGCAGTTGTGGGGAAGGCGGATAGTCATCTTCGGTTCATTGGCAGAATTTTGGGAAGATTTGGTTCATCTGTAAAGGAGACCGCTTATAAAACACTAATACGACCTATTCTTGAGTACTGATCGAGCGTTTGGGGTCCCTATCAGGTCGGATTGAGGGGGGACATAGAAGCAATTAAGAGGCGGGCTGCTAGATTTGTTACTGGTAGGTTTGATCACCACGCGAGTGTTACGGAAATGCTTCAGAAACTCTGGTGGGAGTCTCTAGAGAAAAGGGGAGGTTCTTTTCGTGAATCGCTACTGAGGAAATTTAGAGAACCAGCATTTGAGGCTGACTGCAGTACAATTTTACTGCCGCCAACTTACATTTCGCGGAAATACCACAAAGATAAGAGAGATTAGGGCTCGTACAGTGGCATATAGGCAGTCATTTTTTCCCTCGCTCTGTATTGGAGTGGAACAGGGAGAGAAGATGCTAGTTGTGGTACGAGGTACCCTCCGCCACGCACCGTATGGTGGATTGCGGAGTATGTATGTAGATTGTCTAACAACAAGATCATCGAAAATAGCTGCAGTAATTGCAATTTGCACTGTATTGTAAATAAAAACGTAATACATAACAAAATGAACTTTGAAATCATTATATTTATTTTCTACTCCTGTGTAGGTGTGTTTCACTGCTGTTCAATGTTAATCATTATGCGTAAAAACGAATTACTGGTAGCAAAAAAAAGTGCAAAAAGACTATCGTAAAAATTGTCAGTATGTTATCATTTTTCGGAGCCAACAGGCAGTATGAGTTTCAAGTAACTCGTTCGAAATTACAGTGAGAGAACACATTTATGATCCATTGAACACGCTAACAACCATCTTTTGTGAATAACTCGACGGAATGCTGACGTATAACGTCGAAAACCACCGATATCTCGACAGGTACAGGTAACCCGCCCCTTTCATTTTTAGGCGTTTTCCAATTTGTGCCACGAAAATGACAGGGATTTGCGAGTCGAAATACTCTAGTTTTTGAGGAATTTATCCAGCCGCATTCTCGCAAGAAATTCAAGAAGCTGGGAAAAGCTTTACTTCTTGGGCAATGTGTTGAACATTATAGTCTGAATACTTTACAGGTTACATATTCCTAATCAATAAAAGCTAGCAAGTTCTCATGTACAGTATATGCTATTGATGTGTTGACAAAAACGTTTTTAAACAATGAGTCTTTAAAACCAAGAAAGATCATTCTTTACTTTGTTTCAAAGTCTACATCGTAATACCATCTGCTATCTGAGTCCATGTCAGAACCACCCGATTGCAAATTTAGGATTTCAAGGCTTTTATCCATCTCCACCTCCCTGTGAAAGTCTTATTTCTGAAACTTTTCAGCATGACACGCACAGTGTGCCCACGTTGAAGGGGGACGCTGTCTATTGCGTCACGCACATACCTTTCAATGTCTGTTATCTTAAATGTTATTTTTTTTTTCTCCCCACATAGCTCGTATCCTGCGCGCAAATTCTGTCTATCGGATTATAGTGACAATAATACGCGGGCAAACACAAAACTGTGTGCCCACATTCACATGCAAGAAAGTCAAATTTGTAAATTCTGTGGCGTGACTTTTATAAATTAACGAGCTGCGGGAGTTCAGAACGAGTCTGGCGTATATTGTCCGGAATAGTTTTATTTTTCAGCCAGAGCACAGTATTCCCTTTCCAGGTGCTCCTACCTGGTCATTTCTCTCTAACAACTGAATGATAACTGGCATGGTAATTACAATTACCGACTTCGAAACTAGGCATTGCAAGAATACAGGGTGTGTAAATAAAGTTTCAAGACTGGTCTCAGAACATAAAATTTATTGAATACTTAAATACATCAGATTAAATTTCTTCAAAATAGGCGCCTTGAGAATCCACACACCGCTGCCAACGAGATTTTTCCACTGCTGGTAAGCTCCCTGGAACTCCTTAACCGGAATACTATTCAAAACCCTCGTCGAAGCCTTTTGGACTGCTGCGGTGCTGTCAAATCGCTTTCCTTTCAGGTCTCTCTTCATCCGGGGGAACGAAAAGAAGTCACTGGGGGCGAGGTCGGGGCTATAGGGTGGCTGCGGCAGTACTGCCACGTTAAACTGGGTCAAAACTTCAGTGACGGCGAAGCAGGTGTGAACAGTCGCATTGTCATGGTGATCACCCCAGTCATCTTTCTTCTCTTTGTGGATCATTCCTTTTGCGTCAAAGAAAGCAATGAGCATGCTTCTCACACGTGATTTGCTCATGCAGGCTTTCTTCAACTTTGGTGATGCAGTGGTGTGCCACTCCAAGTTTTGCCTCTTCGACTCTGGATCGTATTCGAAGCCCTAGGTGTCATTACCAGTGATCACTTTGTTCAAAAAATCAGGTTTGGTCTGTAAACGTTCAAGCATTTCCTGCGAAAAAGCCAGGCGCCGCTCCTTCTGTTCGTCCGAGAGCACTTTAGGGACAAATTTTGTGCACACTTTTCTCATTAGTTGTTGTGTCACTAGCTGAAACACAGTTTGGCGATTCAAACCCACTTTATCTGCACTCATTGTGATGCTGTTATGTCGGTCACTGTTTAAAACTTGACGCACTTTGTCCAGATTTTCGTCAGTTTTGGTCATTAAAGGTCTTCCAGACCGTTCATCGTCCTCCGAGTCTTCGAGGCCATTTTTGAACCTCTTTTGCCACATAAAAACCACGGCACTTGACGTGGCGTATTCATTATAGTCCTCTTGAATCATTTCGAAAGTTTCCGCACCGGTTTGTTCAGCTTTAAATGAAATTTGATCGAACGCCGCTGCTACTAGAGGCGCTGCATTTTGGACGCTCCGATTTTCTCGACGACGCTTTGAAACAGATGCTCCATGCACTCGCGATGTTTTCACTCCATCATTTCGTCGGCGAATGCCGATGCTTAGCTCGCTTAGCCAACACCCCTCACCTCCTGGCGCAGGTGATGAGACCGGTCTGCGCGCACACCGCTACTCAGGAAAAAATCTGCGTTGAAACTTTATTTACACACCCTGTATTTCAGTGAATCACTTCTTGAAAGTGACAGCATTCATTCCCGAATGGTAGTCACTACCGTTTCTCTTACACCTAAATACAAGTTTATTCTCAGGAACTAAAATAGAATAAGAGCAAACATGCAGAATAAGTATCCGAAAACCTTTCCCGAAAGGAACTTTAAAACCGCCAGTACCATCACTCATTTTCCAGCACGTATGCATGGGATGATTCTGATTCACCCATGTTTCATCAAGGTAATATACTGTACAACTACCACCTCTTGTCACGTGCATCTCTATAATGGACGTGTTTCGTGCTGCTTCTACGTCATTTCTTTCAATTAAAAGCTCTCTTCTTAAGATGTTTAAAACCAATGTATTTTCAGATTATTTGAACTGACGAAGTGCTGCCTTTGAAGCCAATTTGCTCAGGCATAACTGTAACAAGTTTTTGTGATGTTGGGTATTCCGTTCTTATATACATTTCAAACACGGAGCGCTTTCAAACGTCGTTTCAAAACCATCTATTTGGGTTACAGGTTTCTTGCGAATTTAGACGATTTTGAGGCGACACTTTTCTTTACGATTCCCTGTACATTTTCTCTTGCTGACACGTGCTTCTGCAGTTCGTTCTTGAGTCTTCAGAATGTCAAAAATGGAAGTATCGTTTTCAGATTAACATTTGAAGAAGTTATAAATGCATGACATAAACCTCCTTGACTGCTTGTGAAGTTTCTACATCTGCATGATTACTCTGCAGTTCACAATTAAGTGCCTGGCAGAACGTTCATAGAACCACCTTCAAGCTATTTCTCTACCGCCCCCCCCCCCCTACCCCTCCCATCTCGAACTGCGCACTGGAAACACGAACGCTTGTATCTTTCCTTGCGAGCTCTAATTTCTCTTATTTCATTATGATGAACATTTCTCCCCATGCAAGTGGGTGCCAACGAAGTACCGTATTTATGCGAATCTAGTGCGCACTTCTTTTTACCATTCACTCCCATCATTTCGTCGGCGAATGCCGATGCTTAGCTCGCTTAGCCAACACCCCTCACCTCCTGAAAACTGGGATGCGCATAAGATTCGATGACACATAGGATTCGATTACAGACTTGATTCATTCACCGATATTTCTTACCCTACATGATCTGAAGTAACAAAACATTTGTTAAACTCTAGCAAGAAAATATAGGTACGGTACCTGTTAATTTAAGAAACGAAGACGTAAATCAGGTAAGATATTATCGAGTTAAAAGAACTGGTATATATTTCCAATTCCGAATTCCGTTTGCAGGCGCCAGCACAAAATCCATTACTGCCACGAGAGGAAATTTTCTTTAGTCGTCGGTTCAAATAGATCCTGTCTCTTATTATTTTTTATTTGCTCGTTGAAATTTAGGTACTGACCAGAACATAACAACGCATTGTTGTACTTCTCAACCGCGTTTCATTATTGTTGGCCCACTACAGGATTTTGTGCCTTTTGCGTTTGCATTAGGTAGTCACGAAATGGAAGGCTAGTGGAGAAGAACATCATACAAAGCTACTTTCAAGTGTAAAGAAATTTTTATGCTGAAAAATATGGAAGCTGAAAAATATGCTAACAGAAGGGCAGGAAGAGAGTAACTTCCGCTTATGGAAGAAACATATTGGGATTATTTGCAACTACCGCTACTAGAATGAAATTCACTGGACCTCTCAAAGGAAGACATCCTGACGTTAAAGTAAATGTTTTGGAATTCATACGAGAAAGGGGCACCCTGTGACACCAATGGGCGTACCCAGAGAGGGGCAAAAGGGGGGGGGGGCAGCTGCCCCCCCCCCTCTAGAAGATATTCGCAGTTTTTCACTAGTTTACTGTTTTATTTAATAAGAAATGCTGCATGTTTTCTCGGATTGTACAAGTGCATTCTTGTATTTAAAATGTTTATTAAAAGCAGTTTTGCACTGGTTTACTGTTTTACTTAATAAGAAGTGCTGTATGTTGTCTCGAGTCCTTGTTTCCTGAGACTAGTATGACCTGCCCCCCCCCCCCCCCCCCCAGTTCAGATCCTGGGTACGCCCTTGGACACCATAATAAAAATAAGCAAAACAGGTGGCTGCAGCTCTTAATATAACGAAGCAAGACGTTAAAGCTAGCTAGGAATTAGTTGATCGCTTTATGAAACGAGCAGCCTTATCTCTGCAAGGCTGTACAACAATATGCCAAAAGCTTCCATAGGATTTTGAGAAGAAACTTCAAGAATTTCTGCGGTATGTCATCACACTACGCAAAGAGAAGAATTTTTCGATTGGCCAAATAGGCAATGTTGATGATTCCAGTTTGGTTTGATATGCCACACAATTACATGATTGATGAGAACAGTACAAAAAAGTTACCATCAAAAAAACTGGGTGGGACTAACAGCACATTACAGTATGCCGACAACGGCAGCAGATGGGAACAAACTTCCTCCTTTTTTAATCTTCAAACGAAAAACAAGCCCCAAGACTCCAAAAAATGAAAAGCTATTTCCTGATGACATCTTTATCGGAATCAAGAGAAGGGATGGATGACTTTGATGCTTGGCTGGCTCCAAAATATGTGGGAATGCTGTCCTGGTGGGCTATCCAAGAAACCATCAATGATAGTATTGGGTCAAGGGCAATACGAGCGCACTCTGCATTGTTGCCAGATGTATCCAAGATGGCGTCCTGTACACTTGGCAACAGTGCATGACGTCATCCAAGATGGTCAGTTTTGGCGGGAAAGTGCCACGCTCCCCTTCCCCAGAAAAAATGGCGAGAAGTTCAAATTCCAACAGTATAATGCATCACACCAAGGTTATCTCTACAAAACAAAGAAAATCATGGGAAGATAGCTCACTTGGCCTACCTCCGCTAACCTAAGTCACTCGACCGCCACTTCCTCCTATGAACTGGCGCCAAGTTTGAATTTTGGCTGAGTGGTTCTAGATGTTTCAGTCTGGAGCTGCGTGACCGCAATGGTCGCAGGTTCGAATCCTGCCTCTGGCATGAATGTTTGTGATTTCCTTAGGTTAGTTAGGTTTAAGTAGTTCTAAGTTCTAGGGGACTGATGACCTCCGATGTTAAGTCCCATAGTGCTCAGAGCCATTTGAACCATTTGAATTTTGGCAGTAAACAAAGGTCACTTGGGGTTTCACTGCTAAGCTAATAAAATGGCGCGAATGAAAGGACACTTGTACTAAGTCACCCGACCGCCACCTCCTCCTAAGTATTCATGGACTTGGACATTAGTCTTTATTTAAACAATTTCATGCAGGTGTGTATGCCATGAGGCCCAGAGCCCAACTGACTTAGTACACATCACCACCACCAGAGGGCGCTCATCTGTGACATAATCCAAGATGGTGACATCCAGTGTGTTCACCATGAGGTCCAGAGCCCAACTGACTTAGTACACATTGCCAGAGGGCGCTACTGTGATGTCAGGTGATGACACAAGTACCGTTATCCAAGATAACGGCAACCAGGGTGTTCACCATGTGGTCTAGTTTGCACCGGCGCCACCAGAGGGCGGTGTCATGACGTCAGCTGATGACATTCTGAGGTGGGGCAAAGGACAGGAACCAACTGGAACCCCTAACCCAGTCACATGTTGGACTTCAGCCAGTAGGATGGGAAGTATCTGGTGACGTGATTATAGGAGATATAGATGAGACTCAGCAACTCCGGGGCCTCAGTCTTTTTCAGTCAGTCAGTCAGTCAGTCAGAAGAAGAAGAAGAAGAAGAACCATGAAGTGTCAACAGCAGTCGCACTCCAGCACAGTCATGTAGAACAGGATTAAATAGAAAACTAAGTATCCCATATCACATTAATCTCTCAGGTTAGCCTTATTACTATTATTATTCAAACTTTTCACATATTTGTCAATGTCTAATGCTTCCTCGTCTTTGTTCAACAGGGTCGAGTGCCAACATGCCTAGCTCTGCTGACATGTTGTAACATTATGTGATTGCCTTATCATTTTAAATCATTAATTAATCGAGCAGTCGCTCGGCAACAGCTACAGTTAGCAAATAATGTTGCGAAAATGTAAAAGGTGAACGACCTGTGATGTAACTTGTTTATTGTCGAAGCGCCGTCAGAGATGCTGTGAGTTATTGACTTTGAAAACCGCGGCGCGAAAAACGGACAGAAGAAGAACATTTTTACACTTTTTTTTTTTTTTTTTTTGAGGTACGAGATATTCTCAATGAACAGTTACTCATTCTTCTCTTGTCTCCTGTAACTTGTGTCGGACGCGCATGTCTTGCCGCCGTATTATTATTGTCAAAATTAATATTGTTCTAGTGTAAAGTAAATGTGTAATACTAAAAGTGCCTAGCAGCAGATTTATTGTGCGACGTGTATGTGAAAACGTCAAAGGAATTGTTTTCATTAAGAGAAGTGCCAGTCAAAACGGCATCCATGTTAAATCCGTCATTGCAGTGTAAGTTTGTCTATTACTTGCCATAAATTCAGAGTTAAATGGAACTGGTGTATGGACTATTCATTTACTATAGAATCTATGTCTCACTTCTTCATGAAATTATTTAATTTTCTATATGTTTCTGCCAAATAGAGAGTTCACAGTCACGAATTCTTTCGTCGAGTTCGGACGGAAGTTGCATGCGGCGAAATATTTTCTCCACGCCATATTCTATTGGTAAATGCATGATAAACTACGGTCCCTTAGGAAATTCATGTTGAGCTATCCAAAATAATTATATTTTGAATAGGCATTTACTCTCCTCTGC
Organism: Schistocerca nitens; assembly: GCF_023898315.1. NCBI lineage: Eukaryota > Metazoa > Arthropoda > Insecta > Orthoptera > Acrididae > Schistocerca > Schistocerca nitens. The sequence goes on along the minus strand of NC_064615.1, from coordinate 553,731,261 downwards.
AATGCAACTTCCGACTGATCAGACGATCCAACAAGAAACAGCCGCACACGGTCGGCGTTCGCAAATATGTTTCCACCGCTGATTATAGCTATATGTTACAGCACAAAAGTAACATATTGTTATAATTAGAGACTACGAACGGGGACATTTATAACTGTATGTTTATGTATACACATTACGTAAACATATCGTTATAACGTCCGGACCTGTAGCAACCTCACCTGCCATCTCGTCGAGACCTACAGCAACAGCCTCCAGCACGTCTGAACCAGTAGCGACCTCTTGGGATCCGGTAGCACGGATCAGGACAAGGAGTTGCTGCTGTCTGTCCCACTCATTTATTTATATGATGAGGACACATGATCTGCCCCTGACACATCGAATGCTGTCACTGGGCGTCAGTGTGCAATTTGCAGGGGGGGGGGGGGATGGGGGGATTTCCCCCCCTCTGTATCAGACCATCCCCTCCTCTGGTTTTAGTTTATGCATCCCAACCTGGGATGTTTATTTCCCACGCACTGAAATAAAACTTTACATATAATTTAAATTTGTGGAGCCGAACACTGAAAGTTTTTAATAAGTCTTACTATTAATATGTTTCAGTTTTCTATCATCAGAATAAGTACAACTTTTCACAAATGTGCCTCTACTTTTTGAATTCCTCTCGTTTATCTGTACCCGTATGTAGATGATTTTGTAAATAAGCTTTACCTATAATGTACTTTTAAAGATATAACAAGGGATGGCTTTTCTGATAGTGCATGCGCGTCAATAGTGAGTTTCGGCACTAACATCTATTTATAAATAGCTGTTTAACCATGCGTAATGCCACGGTCCAAGCTAGTAACATATGTAATTCTACTAACCCCCTAAGACATCCCCCCCACTGGTAAAAGCACAAATTGCACCCTGCTGGGCATGTTAAACAACAAGATGGAGGTCAGTACTGGTCACTGACATGTGATCCATCCCAGCAGAATATTCCTGTGATAGCGCACCCACAGAGTACCAATTTCCGAGTTTGACAGGGATGAAATATGTGGTGCAGAACGCTACATCAATCAGCAGATGACTACTGAATATTATCCAACTCATTCTCCCTCAGACATTTGCCTTACTGGTGTGCCACTTTCTATTACAACAGTGTATGATGACTGTGCATTATGTGTGAAATCAGGTGACATCTGTGTTTATCTAAGAAATCCCTCAGTTACGAAGTTACACGATCTGGACCCTGCCATACGTCTTGCACTGGAGAGACTGAGTCGTTGGTTTCCAAGCATAGACTCTGCATACAATGATGTTGTAAACTCCCTAAGTGTGCATAGTATACATGTTGATGATCTTAAGCAACACCTTTGTCCGCACATGAAGCCCAAACATAAAGACAAACACATGAAATGTGTGTGTGAAAAACCTGAGTACTGTGAGTCATCTACTGGCTTGAGTGAGATACGCGGTGAATTTATTGCTTGCCAAAAAGCTTTATTTGGTGAATACTGTACAGGAGCGAAGAAGAAGAAGAAGAAGAAGATACATACAGATTCTAATGATAGTCCTGAAATACTACACCCCATGTATGATTTTTAAATATATAATTTATTTATAATCTCAGACAGAGTTTGTGTTTTATTTCATACATCTCTCTCATTATTATCAAACTATATCAATTTTTTTTTTTTTTTTTTTTCTTGAATGATGTACGAGTTACTCAGATGATCAAGTTACTCCTCACGAGTAAAATACACTACTGGCCATTAAAATTGCTACACCACAAAGATGACATGCTACAAACGCAAAATTTAACCGACAGGAAGAAGATGCTATGATAAGCAAATAGTTAGCTTTTCAGAGCATTCACACAAGGTTGGTGCCGATGGCGACACCTACAACGTGCTGACATGAGGAAAGTTTCTAACCGATTTCTCATACACAAACAGCAGTTGACCGGCGTTGCCTGGTGAAACATTGTTGTGATGCCTCGAGTAAGGAGGAGAAATGCGTACCATCACGTTTCCGACTTTGATAAAGGTCAGATTGTAGCCTATCGCGATTGCGGTTTATCGTATCGCGACATTGCTGCTCGCGTTGGTCAAGATCCAATGACTGTTAGCAGAATATGGAATCGGTGGGTTCAGGAGGGAAATACGGAACACCATACTGGATCCCAACGGCCTCGTATCACTAGCAGTCGAGATGACAGGCATCTTATCCACATGGCTGTAACGGATCGTGCAGCCATGTCTTGATCCCTGAGTCAACAGATGGGGACGTTTGTAAGACAACAACCATCTGCACGAACAGTTTGACGACGTTTGCAGCAGCATGGACTATCAGCTCGGAGACCATTGCTGCAGTTACCATCACGGTGAATGCTCATTGGAAACGTGTATTTGTCACCTCGGTCACCTCTTGTTAGCATTGACAGCACTTTGAACAGTGGACATTACATTTCAGATGTGTTACGACCCGTGGTTCTACCCTTCATTTGATCCCTGCAAAACTCTACATTTCAGCAGGAAAATGCACGACCGCATGTTGCAGGTCCTGTACGGGCCTTTCTGGATACAGAAAATGTTCGACTGCTTCCCTGGCCAGCACATTCTCCAGATCTCGCACCAATTGAAAATGTCTGGTCAATGGTGGCCGAGCAACTGGCTCATCACAACACGCCAGTCACACTCTAGATGAATTGTGGTATCGTGTTGAAGCTGCATGGGCAGCTGTACCTGTACACACAATCCAAGCTCTGTTTGACTCAATGCCCAGGCATATCAAGGCCGTTATTACGGCCAGAGTTGGTTGTTCTGGGTACCGATTTCTCAGGATCTATGCACCCAAATTGCATGAAAATGTAATCACATGTCAGTTCTAGTATAATATATTTGTCCAATGAATACCCGTTTATCATCTGCATTTCTTCTTGCTGTAGCAATTTTAATGTCCAGTAGTATATAGCTGTTTTCTCTGTGTAGTCAATATAGCTCAGTTGGTTAAGTGATGGAACTATAATGGCTACACATACTATTATTATCCCTTTAACTGTACTTTTCTATATATAGGCCAACTACTTGTTTGTACCTGGTGCATTTAGTATCATGGTGGGCTGGGTGAAGCACCCTTGCCACAAGGACTTTGTTGTAGGTGACTGGTCCTGTGAAGATGCAAATGAAGACCTGAAGAAGAACGGAATTCTCCTTCCTGATAATATACGAGCAATTATTGTAGGTCCATCCAGTTGTGGGAAGACCAATGTCCTCACGACTCTGCTAACACATGGGGTTCAATTTGAACATGTTTGTGTATTCTCAAAAACACTGCTTCAACCCAAGTATCAGCTATTGCAAGAGATATTAAGCGGTGTAGATGGTGTTACATACACATCATTCAGTGAAAGTGGTGATATCCCTCCACCTGAAAAAGTAAAGCCAAACAGAGTCTTCACATTTGACAATGTTGCTGTGGAAAACCCCAAGACCAAATTAGAAAATATTTGTTTTCGTAGTCATATGGGCGCTGATGTATTTTATCTAAGTCAAACATATTCCAGACTCCCCAAACAGCTGGTTAGGGATAACGCAAACCTCATTATAGCCTTCAAAGAAGACAACCTGAATTTAAAACACATTTACCGGGCACATGTTGGAGCAGACATGTCGTTCAATGATTTTGTAAAGATATGTGAAGATTGCTGGAATCATTCACAGTATGGTTTTCTCGTTATTGATAAAACATGAAAACTGAGCGATGGTAGGTACAGGTGAAACTTTCAAGAGTAAGAGAGGTTAGTAGGCCTATGTCAGTCTACGCTACACCATGGAGAAATTCAAGAGTATGTCTACCTCTTAACCCGAGAGGATGAGTGTACACAGCTATTGCATTCGCCTGTACTAGGATGCTAAAATTCAGGCTATGGCGTATAAAGTTGCAGGTATGCACAGGGAACTACAGATGTATTACTAGACTCTTCTGAGAATGGTGAATGCATTAAATGAGCTAGTTAATCAAGTCTGTAAGAACTGAAAAGGTCGATGTTATTCAGGTGAAAATAGATGTAGACTTCCATGTTCTTGAGAAGGGCGATCAGGATAATAGTAAGAGGAGGAGAAAAATCACCGGATTTATAAAGCCTCACGTTGCACAGATGTCTGATTAGTATACACCGAGATGTCGACGAAGCAGAAAGTGATTCAGGCGGGTAAAGCAGTTCATGAGAAATTACAGCTGCTGAAGTTATGGCATATGGACCGACAGCAAACACTAAGAGAGACCTTTAAGCCGATTTTTGAGTCTCTGACAGCTCTCAGCAAAAACAAAAACACATGATAACGAGGGCGTTTCCATTGATGAATTCATTATTTGTCACACCCCCGGTCAGATAGATAGAACATTCGGCGTTAGCATGTAGCAACGTGTACCGTCTCCATACTTATTCGATGATACCTCTCTCTCTAAGCTCTGATATTATCGAAACAACCTCATTTGAATGAGCTGTATTACCTGCAGCAGCTGATGCCATGAGCAGCCGAAGTCGCTCTTGTTGTTGGATGCACATCCTATAACTGTAACTGAAGACACAATACAGATTGGTGATGGACGGTTTGAGAGAACACAAGGCTTATTTTCCTAAGACCAACCAAAAAAACTATAAATTATTCAGTTAATGATAGGGAAAAGTACCGTGAAATACTGCACAAGACTCATGTACACAAGGTCACGAAAAGCCTGAACAACAAGAAATATAAAACCATTATAAAACCAATACCTGAAGGCGAAAACAACAACAATGGTAGCAGCAGTGGTGATGGTATTGACATTGAGCATAAAGCAGTGAACAATCGAATCCCTCAGTATATATATTATGACGACCCCAACGAACTTATAGAGCGACTACGGCTGCTCATGTCATCAGCTGCTGCAGGTAATACAACTCATTCGAATGAGGTTGTTTCGATAATCTCGGAGCTTAGAGAGAGAAGTATCATCGAATAAGTATGGAGACAGCAGTTCGAGAACTGCACAAGCCAGCACGCAAAGCATACCTTCGCAGGCATGTTATGATTAAAGGGTTGGATGACTTGTGGCAAGCTGGTCTTGTTGATATGAGGCAATCTTCAGAAGAGAATACATCACTACTTGACATTCACTCATCTGAAGGCGAGTATCGTGGAGCGCCTGACAGAACAATACAAGGTCGAATGTGGATTTGTTTTAACCTTCACAGCTCATACAAATGGACAGACATCCTTCCAGAAATAATTGCTCAGTATAATAGAACCAAACACAGCACAATAAAAATGAGACCAATCGATGTTCGCGATAATGGACTCATGGATACCATGTACTATCGCATTAAGATACTGGATCCACGCAAACAGAAATTTAATGTAGGTGATTTGGTACGTATCTCAAAACACAAGATGGCATTTGAGAAATAATACCTACTGAATTGGTCAACTGAGATATTTACAGTTTCAGAAGTGCAACGAACAAATCCTAGAACTTATATATTGAAGGATAGTTAAGGTGAAGAAATTGCAGGCTGCTTCTACACCATGGAGATGCAGAAAAGCTCAGAACCTGATGTTTTGCTCGTGGAGAGAGTCATAAGATGTCGAGAAAATGAAACGCTAGTCAATTGGCTTGGTTTTCCTGCTATACAAAACATCTGGATCGATGCTGGCAATTTGCCATATAATGGGCGTGCATTGTCCACAACCACCACAGTAGTGTACGGTAACATGCGTGCTAGGAGATGCATTAGATGAGATGGTGGTATTCTAGACAAACTACCGCTGAAATTACGCATCCCTGGGTATAACTACTGTGGACCTGGGACAGAGCTTCAGAAACACTTGGCGCGAGGTGATAAGGGAGTTAATCTGCTCTACGAAGTGTGTATGGAACACGACATTGCATACGCTGCAAATAAAGATCTATCAAGTCACATTGCAGATTGGATTTTAGCTGATAAGGCTAAGGTGATGCAGAGAAGAAAGAATATAGCTATAGGTCAACGCATCACAGCATTTGCAGTTGATAAAACCATGCATGGAAAATTCAAGTTGGGTTTAGGAGTGATGAATTTCAAGCATGCTATGAATGCTGCAAGTTGTGCACTAAGCAAGAAGAGTAAGAACAAGAAGGGTTGTTTGAAGAACTGTATCCTGACAGTGATGTATGCAGCTAAAAACGCACTGAAGAAGAAAGATGCGGGAAGAAGAAGAAGAGGATCTGTTAAAGCACCTTGAGTTCTACCAATACCCAAGACATCTGGCGGTTTTATTCCTTTTCTCATCCCAGCCCTCTCCACGCTCTCGGCGGTAGGTTCCCTCGCCGGTGGTGCTGCAGCTGTTTCTCAAATGGTCAAGAATGCACAAAACTCCCAAGCACAGTTAGAAGAGGCGAGAAGACATAACCGCATGATGGCAGCCGCAGCCATTGGAAAAGGACGATACTAGAAACCATGCAGGAAAGGGCTTGGTCTATTCATAAATAAAAAAAAGCGGTCCTACCAGATCAGCCACTCACAAATATAGGTCTTCTTAAGTTTGTTAGAGATAAATTCAAGATAGCAAGATTCCATGGTGCATTTATGCGGGATACATTACCGAAGACTATGTGGAAGACTGGTGAATGTGGTATTGTGGATTTAGATGTTGCTGGAGGGTCCGGCACCGACTGGGTGTCATATGTTATGAAAGACGTGGATACCGTCTACTATTTCGACTCATTTGGTGACCTGCAGCCACCAGAAGAATTACAACAATACTTCACTCACAGAAGATATGTGCTCTACAATTATCGACGCCATCAGGACTTTAATAACCACCTCTGTGGACATCTATGCATCATGTTTCTCATGGCGTTCACAAAGAAGAAGTATGTTATATAAGGAGGTGGTTTAAACATTCATTCATCAGTTGAGGTTCAGATGAAATGTCGTACACTTTGACCTTAAAAGGACAGTCATCTGTATTGCATGCAAATTACTTCCCGCCATTTGATTTGAGTGCTGGTCAATGGAGTATTGCATTGATTGGATTGGAGACGATCAACAGCATCCCAAATATCACCGAGACTAACTATAAACTGCATCTGGATATTAATGGTGAAAAAGATATTGTGGAAATATATCCAGGTGCATACGATAACGATGATTGAAATGAAGTCTTAAAACAGTCTGGGAAAGATATTGAACTACGTGCAAACATCAATACACTTAAATCTGAAATAAGGACTGTAAATGCAACGATTGACTTTAACCAGGAAGGTTCAATATGGCACCTGCTGGGTTTCACAAAAGAACAGATTTTGAAGAAGGATCCAAGTAAGTTTTACCAGTTGCATCAGACAGTGGACATACTCTTCCAGTCAGCACAATCCGTGTCGAGTGTAACACTGCAACGAACTCCTATCTCAATGATAGTCTCATTCACAATATTTACAGATTCTTCCCCTCAGTTGCAACGGGGTATAAGATTGTTGAGACCCCTGCCAATGCAATAGACATTCCAGTGACAGCTCAAATATTGGACTATTTGGAGCTGTGTATTGTTGACCAGAATAATCAACTTGTTGATTTCCGTGGTGAGGAAATCATTATAGGATTACATCTAAGACAGGATGGGCGTACAGTATAAAACAAGTGCACGCAATCCACAGCGTGCCACTTCGCTACCAAACAGCAAAGTGATAACACGTGCGAACTATGAGTTTCTTAAATCAGTTGGTCTGAAACCGTGCAATGACGTCATCTGTCAATATAACCAGTCCAGTAGGGTACAGTGAGAGAATTATACACCATGAATACTTCTCTCACGTTTAACATGAACGATGAAATCAGGATTGTCATCGAGCACGAAGATTCACTCATGCTTCCATGCAAGAGTTCCATATATCTAGAGGAGTCATTCAAGAAAACTGACGGCAGCGATACTGTGGGATCCGAGCTGACATGTAATGGTTTAGCATTGCTATTCCAAGAGATATACTACGAACTCAATGGGTCTGAGATTGACCATGTGCGTAATGTCAGCATAACATCAACCCTTAAAACATACGTCTCGGCATCACCAGCAGATCTGCATACTTTATAAAATGCAGAATGGTTCATAGACGATCCAGAGGATAGAGCAGTTGAAGAGTACAAGTGATTTACTGCATGCATATCTCTAAAAATGCTTATGGGATACTCTGAGGACAAGAGACAGATTATTATGAACACTAAACAGGAACTCATTCTGGTGTGGAGAGCGACGGACAATAACTCATACATTCTAGGAACTCAAGAGGAGAATATGATCACAATCAGAAAGATAATATGGAAAATGCTTCACATCAGTGTATCCAATGGGGAGCGTTTGAAGCTTTTAAAAGTCCTGAATTCCAGTACATTTCTGTCACTGACTTGCATGCATTCCCCATCTGTCCACATATGCAACATCTTATACTGGTTGAAAAATTTGTCTGACTAGCTTGTAATATGGTTGACATCTCAATTTCCTTGGATTCTACTGCCAATCTGACAGTTGTGTGCAATCCATCAGAACCCTTGTCTCTGCTCTTCTTGACATTTCCAAAGGCAACCCTTGTAAAAATGTGTCAACCACCCTCTGCTCAGCCTGCTGTAAAATTACTTCATTCACCATAACATTCTGCCCCATCTCGTATGTTCAACCATTGACCTTCCTTATTTGATTCACAAATTCTTTTGCCAATTCTGTATGCCTCTTTGTTACCATGTCCAAGTGCTCCCTAAAATGCCTGGCATGTTCTGCTTTGTATACCTTTGAATCAACTTTTTTCTAAATTCCTCAAATGTCCCAGCTCCTTTGAGAGCCTGCATATAACCTGCATTAGGTTTTGTTCCCCCAGTTAATTTTGCTAACATCTAAAGCTCTGTGTCTGACCACCTTTCCATCTCTGCCAAATTCCTAAGATCCTCCACAACCACTCGTACATCCTCACTTGATTTCCCAGAGAAAGGAGCAACTAAACTTGCAGCTGCCAAATCTATATTTCTCTGTGGCAGCTGTGCTTCTACCAGACTATGTAACTTCATATTAACTGCTGTCAGTTGTGCTAACCTTTCTGACAATAAATAAACTGCCACTGGTTCTGATATTCCTTGTGTCCTTGACTCTGCCATAGCCTTGCCTTTCTCAAACACAATAAAATAGATTAACTTAATTCTAACATCTTTCCTTCAGCCATTTTGATTCTTGGCTCTGTCTACTCATAAGCCCATAATGATTAAACGTGGTATGCATCACTGATATTGATTCTGCAAATGGTGCTGAATGATCTTTCAAGTTACTCTGCTTACATCTGAAAGGTAATAGACAATGATGACTTCTATTACCTCTAGAGTACAACAAATCTACAGGCTCCTAACTTTTAACAAAATTCACATTACAAAGAGCACAGCAGTCAAGCTTTTTTTCTGTGACCAAGACACTTTGACAGCAGCAATTAAATTTCTTGACTGACAGTACCATAGGCCATCGGCTCAGACACTCCACTGAAAAGGCAACATCAATACTCTGATACCAGTGAAGGAGTGCGGTGCCAGAGGGGCACATTGGGACACCATGCGGTGCCAGTGAAACAGCCAGAAGTTCCCAAGTTGTTTTATTATGACTGCCCACCATTGTTTAATAAAGGAAGCAGCAGTGTGGCTGAGACACCCAGCAGCCTCCTGACAGTGTTGGCTGAGCAGCTACTCATGACACATCTTCTTGTGTCGGCAATGGTTCCCATCCCGGCGACCTCGATTAACTAAAGGCTTTGAGTGTGGTGGCATGACTCACACCACCAGCCACATCCAGCAGGTGGCAGGCAGGTGACATAACGGCACTGACTATTGCCCTGGATTGATGGCTGGCAAACTGCTCCCCAGGGCCAGTGCTGGTTCAATGAGGTGGAAGCTACAGCCAAATTGTGGCCCACAAATGGCATTCTGGATGTTGCTCCAAGTATCACTGCCTGTTGTAGTAGAGTTGCGATACCAACACAAGGGGATTTAGTGCAAAATGGCTAGGTACTTATATGTTTTCAGGCTGAGCCTTGTGGCACATATGCTGAACTCTTCAGCAACTGCTGGTGCAGAAAGCTTCTGCTTACATACTATTGTGTCAACTCTTTCCACACCTCTCCAGGCTGACTTGCACCAGGTCAACATTGTGATGGCTGTGCTGTATTTTGTAAGGTATAGGACTCTTGATTACCTGCTTCTGGTGTTTCTGCAATCTGCACCCCACTCTGTTTCTGACCAAATATGGTATGTGCACTACAATGACAACAAAGATTAGAACTTTACAGACCCAAGGATGCAGTAGTATTATGAAAAATTGTCAAGAATACAACAAGTAAGTTGTGAAAAATGTGAAGGTTAACATTAATTACAAAATTATGGATTAATCAGTGGGGGTGGGGCTGGAGGGGGAAGAGATACTTTCTGATGTCTCTCTTCATGGAAAACTTTGAGAACATGGGGAATAGTGGCAGAAGTCATACAGGAAAGACATAACACCAGGTGAAATTTCAACAGAAGTAATTCACAAGCTAATGCATTAAACTCCTCTCTTACTGAGAAAGTTTTATAATGAATGCTTTCACATGGGCATATCCTGAATCTTTGTTATTATGTACATACACTTAGGTAACAAAGGTCATGGGATAGCAATATGCACATATACAGATGACAGTAGTATTGCACATGCAAGGTATAAAAGGAAAATGCAGTGGTAGAGCTGTCATTTGTACTCAGGTGATTCATGTGAAAAGGTTTCTCTTGTGATTATGGCCATTCTATGGAAATTAGCTGACTCTGAGCACAGAATGGTAGCTGGAGCTAGACGCATGGGGCATTCCATTTCAGAAATCGTTAGTCAAGTGAATATTCCAAGATCCACAGTGCCAAGAGTGTGCCGAGAATACCAAATTTCAGTCATTGCCTCTCATCATGGACAACTCAGTGGCCAACGGGCTTTATGTAATGACCAAGAACAGTGGCATTTGTGTAGAGTTTTCAGTGCTAACAGAAAAGAAACACTGTATGAAATAACTACAGAAATCAATGAGGAATGTACAATGAACATATCCGTGAGGACAACGTGGCGGAATTTGGCGTTTATGGACTATGGCAGGAGACAACCATCGCGAGTGCCTTTGCTAATGGCATGACATCATCTGCAGTGCCTCTCGTGGGCTTGTGGCCATATCAGTTGGACCATAGATGAGAGGAAAACCATGGCCTGGTCAAATGAGTCCCAATTTTAGTTGGTAAGATTTGATTGTAGGGTTTGAGTGTGGTGTAAACCCCATGACACCATGGACCCAGGTTGTCAACAAGGCTCTGTGGAAGCTAGTAGTGGCTACATTATAGAGTGAGCTGTGTTTACATTGAATGGACTGGGGCCTCTAGTCCAGTTGAACTGACCATTGACTGGAATTGGTTATGCTTTACTACTTGGAGACCATTTGCAGCCATTCATGGACTTCATTTCTATGGATGACACTGTGCCATGTCGCTGGACCACAACTGTTCACGATTAGTTTGAAGAACATTCTGGACAATTCAAGAGAATGATTTGGCCACCCAGATTGCCTGATATGAATCTCATCATTTATGGGACATAACTGATCAGTTTGTGCACAAAATCCTGCACTGGCAACCAACACTTTCGCAATTAGGACAGATATAGGGACGGCATGGTTCAATATTTCTACAGGGGACTTCCAACTTGTTGAGTCCATGCCATGTCAAGTTGCTGCACTACACTGGGCAAAAGAAGGTCCGACACAATATTAGGAGGTATACTATGAGTTTTGTCACCTCTGTGTACACGTGTTTCTAGTCACGTAATTCCATATTCCACAAAGAATTGTTGCAGTTTCTATTGAAATTTATTTCTTCTCATGATTTGATTTGATTTGACTCGATTTATTTCGTGTTCCATAGGTCCAACTGTGTTGGATACACAAGGACGTGGAACGAGTCAGTTTTTTACAAATACAATCTGATAATCTAATAGCATATACAGAAATTTGAGTACATAATTATATAAAAATTTATACAGTAAATTCTTTGGGCAGCAATACAGAAAAAGAAAATACATATTTTCTTAGAATCATTAAAACACTACAGAAAACAGATACGGAGCACACACAGTTACAGAGCTCAGGTTAAATAAAATTCATAGTGGCATTATGTCAACTTGTATTATATAATATTAAAATATTACAATTTATTTAGTTAAAAATTCATCTAGACTGTAAAAAGCTTTTTCTAGCAAAAATATTTTTAGAGCTTTCTTAAACTCGCTATTGTTATGAATCTTTGTCTTTATTTCGGGAGGAAGAGCATTGAAGAGTTTTGCTCCAGTGTAGTGGACACCCTTTTGTGCCAAGCTCAAATTTCTGAGTTCACTGTGTATGTCATTCTTCCTCCGTGTGTTATGCTCATGATAATTAGTGTTTGGTTGAAATATATCAATATTTTTACAAACAAAACACATGAGAGAAAAAATATATTGGCATGTAGTTGTGTATATTTTTAGATTATGAAAACTATTTCTACAAGAGTCTCTTGGGCACAATCCACATATAATTCTTAAAGCTTCCTTCTGTGCAATGAACACTTTCCTTGCTAATGGCTGGTTGCCCCCAAAAATAATTCCGTACTCAATGAGACAATGAAAATAGCCATAATATGCCACTTTTGCAGTGTTAGGTTCAACACATGTAGTGACAACCCGTAAAGCATAGGTAGCAGAGCTAAGCCTCTTACAGAGATCAATAATATGTGAAGACCAGTTCATTTTCTTGTCAATGTGCACTCCAAGAAATTTTGTTGTTTCCATTCTAACTATTGGTGATTACCGCATGTCACACTTATCTCTCTCTCTTTTTCTGTTTTTGTACAGAATTGAATAAAGCTGGTCTTACTGGAATTTAATGAGAGACCATTCACCTTGAACCAATTAACCATATCTGAGAGTATGTGATTAATGAGTTCCTCAAGATTGTTGTCTGTTCTACTGCTCATAAAAATTGTGGTATCATCAGCAAATAATGTAAATTTACACGGCAGGCTTGTACATGATGGTAGATCATTTATAAAAATCAGGAATAATAGTGGCCTAAGAATTGAGCCCTGGGGCACTCCACATGTAATGGAACTCCATTCAGATTCTGAGGAAGTATCACATACTCCACCCGAGCTATTCAACACAACTTTTTGTTTTCTGTCTTGGAGGTACGACTGTAGCCAATTGCCTGCAACACCACTTATTCCTACTAATTTTGCTTTTTGCAAGAGAATCTGGTGATCAACACAGGCAAACGTTTTGGATAAATCACAGAAGACACCAAGTGCTAGCATTTTTTCATTAAGAGTTTCTAGGACTTCATTTGCAAGTGCGTAGACTGCATCTTCTGTTGAATGGCCCTTTTGAAAGCCAAACTGGCTCTTACTGAGAACTTCGTTCTTCATGAGATGATCAGTAATTCTGTCAACAATGTGCAGTTTATGCATTACTTGTGCACACAGAGTTTTTTAATTATTGTAAATTATTTGTTTCATACTCCACCCTGTAGAGCAGGTTAATATTATGTTTATTACTGGGACAAGATTGTAACTTACATTACTATTCACATTAATTTCAAGTTGTGTGGGCATTTCAGAATAAGTCTGCTTAAATCACATATTAAAAGTATTTCTAGTCAACATCTGAAGATCATTTAGTAGCAAATTATAAAAAATGACTTCTTTGATATAAAAGCCTTTTTACTGTTAATGTTAATCTTCTGTTAATCAAATGAAAATCTTATTTATGATTTGTATTGTGATTGAAGATTTTCATGTTTCTGTTACTGATCTTAGTGTCATCTTTCACTTACATAATACTTTGTAGTATGTTGTTGTTGTTGTTGTTGTTGTTGTTGTTGTTATGGTCTTCGGTCCAGAGACTGGTTTCATGCAGCTCTCCATTCTACTCTATCCCGTGCAAGCTTCTTCGTCTCTGAGTAACTACTGCAACCTACATCCTTCTGAATCTGTTTAGTGTATTCATGCCTTTGTATCCCTCTATGATTTTTACCATTCGCATTTCCCTCCGATACTAAACTGATGATCCCCTGATGCCTCAGAACATGTCCTACCAACTGATCCCTTCTTCTAGTCAAGTTGTGTCACAAATTCCTCTTTTCCCCCATTCTATTCAGTACCTCCTCATTAGTTACGTGATCTATCCATCTAATCTTCAGCATTCTTCTGTAGCACCACATTTCGAAAGCTTCTATACTCAATGTTAACAAATTTCTCTTCTTCAGAAATGCTTTCCTAGCCATTGCCAGTCCACATTTTATATCCTCTCTACTTCAACAATCATCAGTTATTTTGCTCCCCAAATAGCAAAACTCATCTACTACTTTAAGAGTCTCATTTTGTAATCTAATTTCATCAGCATCACCCAATTTAATTCGACTACATTCCATTATCCTCATTTTGCTTTTGTTGATGTTTGTCTTATATCCTCCTTTCAAGACACTGTCCATTCTGTTCAGCTGCTCTTCCAGGTCCTTTGCTGTATCTGACAGAATTACAATGTCATCAGCGAACCTCAAAGTTTTTATTTCTTCTCCATGGAATTTAATACCTACTCCGAATTTTTCTTTTGTTTCCTTTACTGCTTGCTCAATATACAGATTGAATAACATCGGGGATAGGCTACAACCCTGTCTCACTCCCTTCCCAACCACTGCTTCCCTTTCATGCCCCTCGACTCTTATAACTGCCATCTGGTTTCTGTACAAATTGTAAATAGCCTTTCGCTCCCTGTATTTTACCCCTGCCACCTTCAGAATTTGAAAGAGAGTATTCCAGTCAACATTGTCAAAAGCTTTCTCTAAGTCTACAAATGCTAGAAACGTAGGTTTGCCTTTTCTTAATCTTTCTTCTAAGATAAGTCGTAAGGTCAGTATTGCCTCACGTGTTCCAATATTTCTACAGAATCCAAATCAATCTTCCCCGAGGTCAGCTTCTACAAGTTTTTCCATTCGTCTGTAAAGAATTTGTGTTAGTATTTTGCAGCTGCGATTTATTAAACTGATAGTTTGGTAATTTTCACATCTGTCAACACTTGCTTTCTCTGGGATTGGAATTATTATGTTCTTCTTAAAGTCTGAGGGTATTTCGCCTGTCTCATACATCTTGCTCACGAGATGGTAGAGTTTTGTCAGGACTGGTGCTCCCAAGGCCGTTAGCAGTTCTAATGGAATGTTGTCTACTCCCGGGGCCTTGTTTTGACTCAGGTCTTTCAGTGTTCTGTCAAACTCTTCACGCAGTATTGTATCTCCCATTTCATCTTCATCTACATCCTCTTCCTTTTCCATAATATTGTCCTCAAATACATCACCATTGTATAGACCCTCTATATACTCCTTCCACCTTTCTGCTTTCCCTTCTTTGCTTAGAACTGGGTTTCCATCTGAGCTCTTGATATTCATACATGTGGTTCTCTTTGCTCCAAAGGTCTCTTTAATTTTCCTGCAGGCAGTATCTATCTTACCCCTAGTGAGATAAGCCTCTACATCCTTACATTTGTCCTCTAGCCATCCCTGCTAAGCCATTTTACACTTCCTGTCAATTTCATTTTTGAGAAGTTTGTATTCCTTTTTGCCTGCTTCATTTACTGCATTTTTATATTTTCTCCTTTCATCAATGAAATTCAATATTTCTTCTGTTACCCAAGGATCTCTACTAGCCCTCGTCTTTTTACCTACTTCATTCTCTGCTGCCTTCGCTTTTTTATCTCTCAAAGTTACTCATTCTTCTTCTACTGTATTTATTTCCCCCGTTCTTGTCAATCATTCCCTAATGTTCTCTCTGAAACTCTCTACAACCTCAGGGTCTTTCAGTTTATCAAGGTCCCATTTCATTAAATTCTCACCTTTTTGCAGTTTCTTCCATTTTACTCTACAGTTCATAATAATAGATTGTGCTCAAAGTCCACATCTGCCCCTGGATATGTCTTACAATTTAAAACCTTTCCTTAATCTCTGTCTTACCATTATATAATCTATCTGAAATGATCCAGTGTCTCCAGCCCTCTTCCATGTATACAACCTTCGTTCATTATTCTTAAACGAAGTGTTAGCTATGATTAAATTATGCTCTATGCAGAATTCTACCAGGTGGCTTCCTCTTCATTCTTTACCCCCAGTCCATATTCACCTACTACTTTTCCTTCTCTTCCTTTTCCTACTGTCGAATTCCAGTCACCCATGACTATAAAATTTACGTCTCCCTTCACTACCTGAATAATTTCTTTTATCTCATCATACATTTCTTCACTCTCTTTGTCATCTGCGGAGCTAGTTGGCATATTAACTTTTACTACTGTGGTAAGCGTAGGCTTTATGTCTATCTTTGCTACAATAATGCGTTCACTATGCTGTTTATAGTAGCTTACCCGTACTCCTATTTTTTATTCATTATTAAACCTACTTCTGCATTACTCCTATTTCTTTTATTTTTTTAATTTTTTATTTATTTATTTTTTTTTATAACCCTGTATTCACCTTACCAGGAGTCTTGTTCCTCCTGCCACCGAACTTCACTAATTTCCACTATATCTAACTTCAACCTATCCATTTCCCTTTTTAAAGTTTCTAACCTACCTGTCTGATTAAGGGATCTGACATTGCACTCTCCAACCTGTAGAATGCCAGTATTCTTTCTCCTGATAACAATGTCCTCCTGAGTAGTCCCTGCCTGGAATCCGAATGGGTGACTATTTTACCTCTGATATTTTATCCAAGAGGACACCATCATCATTTGATCATACAGTAAAGCTGCATACCCTTGGGAAAAATTACAGCTGTAGTTTCCCTTGCTTTCAGCCTTTTACAGCACTAGCACAGCAAAGCCGGTTTGGTTAATGTTACAAGGCCAGATCAGTCAATCATCCAGACTGTTGCCCCTGCAACTACTGAAAAGGCTGCTGCCCCTGTTCAGGAATCACATATTTGTCTGGCCTCTCAACAGATACCCCTCCATTGTGGTTGCACCTACAGTACAGCTATCTGTATTGCTGAGGCACGCAAGCCTCCCCACCAACAGCAAGGTCTATGGTTCATGGGAGGAGGAGTTTGTAAGATTATCACAATTTATACCTATATATACTGGTTTGTAGTATATACAGGTATAAATTGTGATAATCTTAAAATTAGTAAGTAGGCTTTTAAAATATGCTGCTTGTTTCATTTTTGCTGTGAACCTCAAGGCTCTCTTCTGCAATATGAAAACCTTTTTCATACTAGTTTGGCAGAGCCTATCCCACAGAATTATTCCATAAGACAAGAAAGGACACAATAATCCAAAATACATAGTTGTTAGGGTTTCATGTTTAAGGTATGGTTATAACCTTCTTAATATACAAGGGTCATTCAATAAATAATGTCCCTCAACATTTTATTTTATCCCCCCATGCCACACATCTTTATTCTTAAGAGTTAGAATTTGGTGGCAATGTCAGTCAACATTTCTTTTCCATGTACTGTTTTTCTTCATGGTCTCCATCACACTTTATGCTGTCATTGTGTAAGAGCATGTATTTTCTGCAGGTAAAATCTCTTGCCCCGTGCTTGTAGCCATGTTTTCTCTGCACATATTATGCTTTCATCATTTTCAAAGTGTGCCCCACATGAGAATCTTCAAGTGGCCAAAACAGATAGAAGTCTGAGGGTCTCCCAGGCCAGGGCTGTAGGATTGATGAGACAGTGATGTCCAACACAATTTGGCGAAGTGTTCCTGGGTTATCACACTTATGTATGGGCTTGCAGTCTCATGTTGGGGCAAAATTTCTTTTGGGTTCTTATCAGACCAGACACATTGGAAACACTTCTTGAGTTTGTTCAGAGCCTTCACATATGCCTCAGACTTAATGATTGATCCTTTTGTCAACACAGCCACGAGAATGAAACGATCACTATGCGAAATATGGTCACTAAGACTTTACCAGCAGAGGGAGCTGCCTGGAATTTCATCTTTTTTGATGGTTATGGGTGGTGACTCCCCAGTGACTGCCTTTTTGTTTCTGAATCAAAGTGATGCACCCAGATTTCACTGCTTGTAATGACACCCAGATTTCATCACTTGTAATGATGCATCTGCATTGGCCTCAAACTACACCAATGGTTCAGGAGATGTGACTTTTCTTTGAATATTGTGGCCTGTTTTGAGCATTCATGGCACCCATCTTGAACACACCTGTGAATATCCCATTGTTTCAGTAATTGCACACACACTTCCAACGCTCACCATTAACTGCAGAACAAATTGTTGGGTAGTGATATGCTGGTTTGCACAAACAGTGGTATCTGCGCAGTTCATCTTGTTGGGAGCAATGCCTGTGATGGGACGCCCTGAAGGTTGGAAATCACAGAGCTTTGTCCCTACACTTCCTTACGATTTATGTCTCTTTATTCACTCCTAAACATTACTCCTATCAACTGCATCATTACCATACACTGCACACAAACACTTATGTACATTCACCATGATTTCTTTTTCTGCAACCAAGCATTCAATTATTGCACATTGCTTGTAATGATCGTCTTGCATAAACATCATTTTGATGGTTCACTATGGCTCTGAAATCTGTGGCATTGTTCCAAATTTCGACGTGTGCAGAAGAAACATCAAATTTCAAGTGCCGAAAAGGACTTTCGCTATTTATATTAATGGCTGTAACAAAAAAATTGGGGCATTATTTATTGAATGACCCTCAAAAGTAGACTGGCAATGATGATTTACAATGAGTCAGTTTACAGCTGTATTCTATACAATTAGTATTTCAGCAATCACTGTTACAATTACATTACTTAACGATCTAAAGATTGTGAGATCTAGTTTCTGTTCAGTCACCAGTGTATTCTATTCTACTTTTTTTTTAAACTACTGGCTGGATAATGAATTAGAGTTTCTGAATTGTTAATGTTATCTGACTTTTAATTGTGAAGTCATAAATGGAAGTTAATGAAATCCTTCTATAACTGGCTGCTGAACGGACACTATCAAACATATCTGAAATAAACTTTCTAGGAAATTTAATAGTAGGTGTTCTTAGTTGTAATTTCTTCTCAGTGGAAGACTTTACCTCTTCTTTCTACTGTGATTATCATCTCAAATACAGCTGCCATAGAAGTTGTTGACTGTGTTGCCTAATGAAAGAAACTCATATTTCATTCAATGCAGTTAGGTGAACTGTGTGCCAAATAAATAGACAGGCACTGTAATTCACTTCATGTTCTTTATTTTAACCCAAAACCCAATCTTATTAACAAAACCATAAAAATAGGGAGAGCAATAAAAGTGTTTGCATTCCCTCTTGCTCAAGACACACCACAGACTGTTCTCTTTCTGATGACTTAAAAGAAAGTGTCAGTCACAGCTCTCTAATATAACAACATCTCTGCTGCAGTGCATCACTTCCTTTTTTATTTGACCTCTTTGGAAACATCTAGCAAGTGCCATTAAACCTATCCCTTACTATGTGCTGTGGATTCATATATGTAGCACACAGTTTAAAATTTCCTTTTCTTGTAATTTATACATGTTATCTTTTTTACCTAGAGGGGCAGGGTGTGGTCATATGATTTCATGGCTGAAGGGTCAGAAACCTTTATTTTGGCCATTCGGCTGTTGGCATACTGGACTACTATTCTTTAATACACTATTTGACTAACGTGTGTCAGCTATGTAGGAACCTCCTTTTTATCAAATTCTTTATATGTCATATATTTTACCAAAAATTTTTGTACACTGTGTTAAAATTGCAAATAAATCAAATACTTTACCAGGGTTGCCACCAGTTTCCTGAAGTGAAATTCCCTGGTATTTCCCTGATTTCCAGTCAAGTATTAGCATTTTTCCCTGACAAATTCTGAGTACTCAATGGTAAGTAAAGACATAAATCAACAAAAAAAATCTAAGGATGTCTATAATTCTAAATGTGTGAGGAAAAATCTAAGCACTAACATCAACATCATCTTTTGTGATGAACTATTTTTAGATAGAGAAAGCAAGCCAAATGGTATATATGTTTCATTAAGAACAATGATGATATTTTATTTCAATAAAATGAAACACATCTGGTGACAAAAATTCGGATTTTATTGGAGTCAAAGTTAGATTTAAAATACTTTCACTGATATCAGAAATAACCTCACAAAAAGTAGGTCTCTTGAAAGAAGTGTATCTGTGTTATGTCTATTATTTTACAGGTATTGTGTGGTATTTCTTTCAAGAAATATGCTAGTATACAAACTGCCAGTGACAGTCACAATTTTCTTCTTCTTATCATCTGTACTTTCTCGTGTATAAACTACTTTTGAAGAGCCAAAATGTACTACAATAAATAAAATGTCTATAAAACACTGCTCTGTACGATGTACTTGCAATTAGACACCTGAAATTTGCTGAAATCCTTCGCCCACGCCTCTGGCCTGCCGAGGAGCACTGCAGTCCTGGGTCCATGGATAAACCACGGAAATCCACTGCCTGGCCTGGCCTGTGGACAGACAGGTGAAACTAATCCAACAGGCAGGGCCTGCATATGAGTGGGAAATGATGGGCTTTGGATTGACAGGCCCGATCCATTAAAAATACCCACAGACGAGGCCTGCAGTTTTGGCCCATCATGGAAGTCCACTCATGTTACCAGCTAGTCACATGTTACAAACACCATGGTGATGAAATGAGGTCACAGTGATTAATCCATGCAACAGATAACCTGTGCAAATAGTCTGAGAATCCATACTATTGAGGATAGGTAGCAACTCACCATAACGATGATCGCTGAGCCACAGACAGGTACATGGAAAAGACAATCACACTCTCACAACTTAACCCTAGCATTACCAACGTATTTTTTGTTACATGTAATACCAACGGGGGGGCCTCAAAGGCCCATAAAGAATACCATAATTTATTTTATCATAAATCAAGTTTATTTACTTCTGATACCTCTAATTCAATTCAATTCAATTCAATTTATTAGCGTCCTTGTAATACATCATCGAAATGACATAGGACTTGTCAATAAACATTACAATTTAAAATACATATACATGAAAATTTGTCACTTAGACATTACAATTTTAATAGAACTTTTAGAACATTAACATAAAAATATACAAGTAGGATAACAATGTACAAAAAAAAAAAGTTAGTGATTCTTACATCAAAGATTATTTACATTCTTACATTAACACTGTTTCACACTTTCATAGAAACAGCAAGTATTTAAATGTGAGCAATTACACATATTTATTATGTCAGGGAAATATTAACTGCGCTTTTACTGTCAACAATTCATAAACTCTTCAATACTGTAAAAACTATTGCTCAATAACATGTTTTTTAATTTTCTTTTAAATATGTACAGTTTTGGTATTATTTTTAGTTCTTTGGGGAGAGCACTGTAGAGGATTTTGGGTTGGTATAGTACACTTTTGTGATACATAGCTGTTTTATGAATTTCTCTGTGGAAATCATTCCTATTCCTTGTTTCGTAGTTGTGAAATTCTCTGTTTAATGTAGAAAATTCCTCATGTTCTTTTAAGAAACATATGCTTTCATATATGTATAAAGATGGTAGTGTCATGATTTTTAATTCTTTGAAAGCTTGCCTACAAGAATCTCTATATCCTATACCTTTTATTATTCTGACTGCCTTCTTTTGTAGTCTAAATGAGTGTTTTGTTAGACTGATGTTTCCCCAAAACTGTACGCCGTATCTTAATAAACTGTGCATGAATGAGAAATAAACACATAACACTGTTTTAACATTACATGAGCTTTTAAGCATTCTAAGTATATAACATGTTTGACTTAATTTTTTGTTCAATGATATTACATGCTTTTCCCATCTTAAGTGTTCATCAAACCATACTCCCAAGAATTTAGTGTATGATGCTTGTTCAATCTTACACTTACCCAGTTCTACTGTAAGGTTAGTTTTTATTTTATTTGTAATATGTCTGAAGTTGATCCATGTTGTTTTTTTGGCATTCACAATGAGTCTGTTTTCATTAAACCATGCGTCTGCTTCGTCTGTTGCTAATGTGACTTTTTCCTGTAAGTCAGCTTCACTACTTGCTTTAACAAACAAACTTGTATCATCAGCAAACAGTACTGCCTCTGCTTCAGATAGTTGACTTGGTAGGTCATTGATAAATATTAAAAACAGTAATGGCCCTAATACCGATCCCTGGGGTACTCCATACAAAACTTTCTCGAATCTTGATGAATATGTCCTATCTGCCTGGCTTATCTCCACCTTCTGATACCTGTCTGACAGATATGATTCAAACCATTTGTGGGCAACTCCACGTATCCCATAGGCATATAACTTCCTAAGCAGTAACTTATGGTCAATGACATCAAAGGCCTTTGATAAGTCTAAAAACAATCCACAATTTAATTCCTTTCTGTTTATGGAATTTAGAACAAGTTGCAAAAAATTGAAGATAGCTGTTTCAGTTGATTTATTTTTACGGAAACCATTTTGCGCATTAACCAATATTCTGTTCTTAATAAGAAATTTGTATAGTCTCTGATACATTATCCTTTCTATTATTTTTGAGAAACCTGACAACATTGATAAAGGCCTAAAGTTACTAACATCATATTTATCACCATTCTTGTAAAGTGGCTTTATAGTAGACATTTTAAGTTTTGATGGAAACACCCCTGTCTTAAAAGATTCATTTATAATTTCAGTGAGATGCGAGGCTATGTTTCTTGCACTTTGCTTAATGACTTTGTCAGGAATCCCATCACACCCACATGACATTTTATTTTTTAACTTATTTATAGCATTTAGTACCTCTGAATCAGTTACTGGATAAAGGAACATTGTCATGTCATTCATGGGGATTTTTACCTTGCTACTGGAATTGCATTTAGTTTTAATTAAATTTATGGCTATATTTGTGAAATGTTCATTAAATATGTTGGCAATCTGAAGTGGGTCCTTAACAGTTTTACCCCCACTTTTAATGACAAAATGCTTAGACATTGTTTTTGTATACTGGATAATAAAAGATGTTATTATAATAGGAATAAAATGAACAAATCATGAGATTCAGTTTATATATTTTTTGGAATAATGTTTCAAAATAGTGTTTTCTTATAAAAACGACTTTTTTAATTCGACACACTACATGAAGCAAACAAAACTTACTGTCTCATTCTGCAACGCATTTTTCACACAACACTGTCTTCCTGCAGTGTTTCCCACAGACGTGTTTGTGGCACTGAGAGCAGGTAACAGTTGACTTTCCCAGCTTGTTGTACATGATCTTTTTAGATGCAGCTTCTTGGCAGCATAGGTGGCACCGTCCACGTGTTCCTGGTTCTGCTGTTGAGGATGATGGTTCTACAGAGCAGCTGAGCTTCCGTTGTGTGATGCTTTCCATTGCCATTATTACTGGCTTCTGAAGTCCATACAAATTTTGTGCCCATTTATCTACTTGAGATCTTATTAGTTCGAGACCTAAGTTAGTGATAAAAACTCTTCTGCGGTTTAGCAAATTCTTTTTCCAATTCGGAAAGTTGAGGAGGAAGAGTCAATATGCATTTATTGCTGCTATGTCAATGAGTGTGTAGAAGAGGGACAAAGGCCATCTTCTTGTTCCTCTCTTTGTGCTGTAGTGTCTTGCCATCTGGTCTATGGTGTCCACGCCTCCCTTTGTAGAATTATAAAAAAGATTTATGTTAGTCTTTTTTGAGTCTTCATTCAACACCCCTTCTGAGTGATAAGTTGAAAGCATCAACAGCAGTCGTTTTGGCTTCTCGCGGACTAGCGTTGATGCAAGAGTAACTGGTGGCCTCTATGTCTGAGGGTCAGTATAAGCAAAGATGGAAGAGTGTAAACTGCGGCCAGTTGTAGTCTTCAGCTCTTCAGGTATGTGTCGTCTGTTAGACTGTAGGGTGCCAACAAGTGTGAGGTGAAAATCATTCCATAGAGTCTCAGCAAGCTCCACTGAAGTATAGTACCGATCTGTGGTAACATTACGGCCTGATTTTTCAATAGGTTTTATTAGTCTCTTTACAATTTCCATCGGTCCATTTGAATGCTGTGTATTTCCTGACTTGCCTGTATAGATGTCCATGCTGATCACATATCTAGTCTCAGAATCAGACAGCATTCGAATTAGAATGCCGTATTTTCCAGGTTTTTCTTTTAGAAACACCTTGAATGGACAGCGACCACGGAACAAAGACAACATCTCATCCACTGTTGTATGTAGACCAGGAATGAAATACAATGGAAGTGAAGAATTGAAGCTTTCAAAAATTTCCCTCATTGGAGCAAACTTGTCAGTCTGGCGACGAATTTCTCTTGTGTTCTTATCATCAAACCTCAATATTTTAGTCAATTCGAAAAATTGGGTCCGACTCATTGATCCATAGTACACTTGTCAGCCCTGAAGCAAAGACCATAAATCTTGGACAGGTATCTTATTGTCATGATTTGAACCCATGATTAGCAAGTGTCCTATATAACAAAATAACTCATCTTCATCTGTGTGCTGAATACCTAGTCGAGAAGCCTCTTCATTTGAGTGTAGTTTTATTAGATTCATAATTTGAGGTGTAAAAAAGAGCTCTATAGCCTCTTTCGGAGATGCAATTCTTCCTTGTTGTCCTAGCCCCATTCTTTCTCACACTATATTTTGTACAGAACGCCGATATTGTCGAGATGGCTTCGTAATATACTCTCGTGCACTTTTTGCAATGAATTTATCACATTCCGTATCATTATCATCTGGTGGATTGGCTTCAACCTCATCTTCATTCTCAGACAATGAATCAGTTCTAATTTCTTCCACATCATCCACTTCACTTTCCTCTAAATCTGATTCGTTCAAAACTTCTTCTAGCACTCTTTCAATGGAACTATCACGTAAACGATGTCTACTCATGTTGCTGGTTCAACAGCAGCAGAAACACTGAAAATAACAATGGTCCGCTTCATAATAATATGTCTGAAGGCAACAATGCCAAAATTCGTTTCATGGTAAGAATTTGAAACGAGAGACTCAACCTCGTAAATCTTTCCTTGCTATTACCAACGGGTGGGCTTCTAAGGCCCACAGAGAATTAAATCAAGTAAATGAATTTTAATTACATTTTTATTCCGAAATTCTGTAATGACTCAATAGTACATTCAATAACAAACAATTACCTTTGCTTTCAAGTTCATATATCAAAGGGTGTGGATACAACATAGAAAAACTGAGTCAGTGGGCCTACGAGGCCCCCCCCGTTGGTAATGCTAGGGTTAATATTTAGCCATAGCCTTTGTCCGAAAATGAGAGCACACACACATTCACACAATCACTCAGATACAACTCATGCACACATGATCACCATCTCCAGCTGCTGCATCAACAGTCTCTGAAAATCAGATCCAAACAAACCACTCCTCATGTCCCCCTGCTTCTCATTGGCAGCTACTAGGTTAGTGGCAAGAAGTGGTGGCAGTATTGACTGCAAGCTGAGGGAGTGGTAGAAAGGGGAGAAGCAATAAGAATGAGGGAGCAGGGAAGTGGTGCATGTACTCAGCTGCGCTCAGCCAGTGACAATGCATGGCATCTCAGTAAAAAAACCATTTCATCTAGCGAGAAAAAAATGAGATATTTCCAGTGCTTTTTTTTTTTTTTTCTTTCAAATTTCCCTGATGTGTTTATGTGTTTGAAATTCCCTTATTTCCAGAACTTGTGGCAACCCTGTTTACATATATAAGGAAAAAATTGCAAATTTTGTTTCACATCATGTAGTCCTTTTTCATATTCAATGAAACATTTATCTTTCTTTATTTATGTGTATGACAATTGCGCATCTCTCCTTTAGTTTGCAACAAAAATTTGCATCTTCTCTCTCCTCTGTTCTTCTGTTGTTGAGTCGTCAACTGAACAGCTCAATTGTTTGAAGTTTCTCATGGCTATTGTTTTCTGCACCATGCAGAGCTTTATTTGCATGCATGGCGGAGTATTAGCAGTTCTTAGTGTTCCCCTTAGGGTAACTATTTATATATGCCTATGGATTCCATAAGCTACAATGGTCTTCACTGCATTGTGAGTCTGAAGGACTCTGCTAGGCCTGGGCTCTCTGGAGGAAATGTTCATTAACGTTTTGGTGAGTGTTCATCTTTCCTTTAGCACACACATGCCACCGTTCTGCTTATTCAGCATGGGACTGCAGATTTGTTAAACTTTCTGCATTTCACTTGATGAATCAGTTGGTGATTGTGAACTTGAATCATCACACAGCACTATTTTTTTAACCACTAGGTGGCAACTCCACATATTTGAGGTATGTTGCACTACTTATGTAGCACTCTTTCACATGTATTTGCGATTCCTAATATGTACAGTGTCATGTAAGATTAGTTTTCACAGGTTTGCAAAATATGCATGAACATGTTTACAAAGAAATTAAACAAATAAAAGTTATACAAGCACAGTTACAAGAAAATCCTATCGATATTCTGATTCGAGATTCCACATACTTAATTTTAGCTGACACCTTCATTTTTGCTCTAAGAAAATTTTCTCCTTTTTGTTTCTTTTGGTGAGTGAAGAATTTACATCTCAAATTCTTTACATCTCCCATAACAACATGAAAACTGATATTATCACCAACACAGTCAAGAGCAATTTCACCACTACACGAGGAAAGGGAAAGCATATGAATGTTGTAAAGCAACTTCTTTGTAAGATAAACATGAGGCATCTTCTTGTACTAGTATTTGTTTTCACAAACGGTTTACGCTACTTACTATAAGGGCAGGTGAAATATTGGTTGTAAATCCATGTTCTGGTCACAGCATAGTCTTTCTTATATTCCTATCTATAGGAGATTTATGTAATCCCTTAACACGCAAGCTAAGTTAATGTGAGATCCACTGTACTTGTTATTACTCTTCAGTTGACAGAGCTACACTCATGTTTATCTGTTTCAACATACTGTATATAAATTTACCTACTTATCCATAAATTCACACACAGTCACAATTATAAATAACTTATAAACTAATTTGGGGAGGTGTCTTTTTATTCGGTACCTCCTAGCTCCATTTCAACCCTTCTGCCAAGGGGACGTGCTACATTGTACTATTCCCTACAAAATTCTTATTGCCACACTACTTAATTATGTGTAGCTGCCCGTAGGTCTGTCAGCATTCAACCCTTCTGCCAAGGGGACGTGCTACATTGTACTATTCCCTACAAAATTCTTATTGCCACACTACTTAATTATGTGTAGCTGCCCGTAGGTCTGTCAGCATATTTGTTCACACATACACACACATAAACTGCAACTCAACATATTTAATATTTTTACTAATAATGTTTTGTATTCATACCTCTCAGAATATAAGTTGATCAATATTTCGTACTTCCTTATGTGCTCTTTGACAGTGATTTGCCTGCTGCACTGTGTTTGTGTAAATAATGTCTACTTGCCATAATGAACCTTAACTTACCTTGAGCCTTATAGTTGCTATCTATGCAAAGTTTTTGCCATTTTAATCACATGAGCCTAATTTCATTTTCTTTGTATTTCATTTTTTTCTCTTCCTATGCAGTACATTAGTTCTTCATATTCACTTTAATGTAGAGGTAGTTTTCAATAGAATAGTGTAAAGTATTGTATAATCACCATAGCTTAATCAGTTGTAGTTTATATAAATAGCATAGTTCTTTCTTATTGTAAGTACCTGTAGATAGTGTAATACAAATCACAGTTAATTTTAATACTGTCACTATATTCATTACTTTTGTATAATCATATCCTTTCTGTAAATAGTTCTTCCCATGTGGATGACCATAGCTCTTTCTGTGTAAATAATTTCTTTTGTATATAGCTTCTTACTCTGATATAGCCTTCTTCCTGTACACAGTACTACATGTATGTATGGTTGTATGCATGAAGTTAGTTTTGAAGTTCGTCAGTTAATGACGTGGTGAAATGGACATGTCACTAGATAAAATATTTCATACTAGCAAAATCTGTGTAGAAAATACAAAGTGTGTAATAATATTTATTCTTATGGTTAATACATTGGCTAGTGATATGGGTTATCAAGTGACACTCTGCTCCTGTAACTAGTTGTATATATAACATGGAAAATTTGCTACTTCACGTGTTTGATTTCCTCTAGTTTGGTCTTACATATGCATCAGTGTTTACTTAGTT
This sequence comes from Schistocerca nitens, assembly GCF_023898315.1. Taxonomy (NCBI): domain Eukaryota; kingdom Metazoa; phylum Arthropoda; class Insecta; order Orthoptera; family Acrididae; genus Schistocerca; species Schistocerca nitens. The sequence continues at coordinate 553,702,985 of NC_064615.1, read as the reverse complement.
TATTCATGGTATTTCCTTTGAGGAATTATGTCTCATTTTGTCATTCTCACTAATAATATTTGAACAACATGCTTTATCTGTTACATTCAATCACTGTTTGTTAAGTGGTGTGGTAGCGCGTTGGGTACAGCGCACATGTGTGAATATGGCCACTGCAGATTACATCAAAAGTGGAAGAGGAGGAGGGGGAGGGAGGTATGTTTACCATCCCCAACTAAGCTAATTAATCCCCTCGTGCTGTGCCAAGTGCAGGCTTTCTGACTGTATTGCTGTCGTTCATATTCACTGTTTCCAAAAATGTATGCAACCTACAGTTTGTATACTATCATTTCACTCTGAATAGAATAACAAAATTTTCATAACCAATTTCAAAGAATTTTCAAACTTACCTTGGATTATATCTAGTCTAACATTCATTATGAGATTCTCCAATTTCTTTCAAAAGTATTTTGTGTGTAGTTAAGCGAAAATGTTTATTGTGTCACAGCCTAAAGCTGGGTTTCTCTTTCTTTCTTTCTTTCTTCTTCTTCTCTCTCTTTTTTTTTTTTTTTTTTTTAGACTCTCCAAATTTCTATAAGGGTTATAGAGTGTTGTATTTTCTGTAAGGGGTGTAGGTGCCGAAGCGGTCGGTTAAGGTGCATTGACCTCTTATGTAGTGTGGTATTCTGTTTATAATGTATCATCCTGTGTACAACTGCTATTTTTTTGTTGACCTCTTTGTGTTTAGTAGACTGAGGATGTGTGTGCAGTAGCACCTCCTATCCAACATGAAAAGCAGTAGTACGACCTATTCTTTTATCATACTGTTTTTTTCCTAGCTTTTGCCTTTGCTTCCAACATTATTAAGGCTTGTTTAACTTTTTTTCAAATGGTATCTCTTTCACATGAAATTTAGGTAAGGGCTTAACCCTGTCATCTATTTTATATTTCTCATACATTAATCTGATTGGTGTAAAACCTGTTGATGAGTGTGACAAATTATATACTATTTGCTGAAAAGGTTTCATGTATTCCATCCACTTAGTGTATCTAGGTGGTCAAGAAATGCTTGATTATAGGACTGGCCTTGGGATGAAATTTGGATACATAAATACGTTTTATGTTATGTGAATTGGAAATCATTTCCAAGTTCCTTGTGAAATTAACTGCATTATCAGTCAGAAGAGCTTTTGGTTTTTCAGTCGATTATAAGCCTTGCCATTAGAGTTTTAGTGGCATATGTCTGCAGATTTTTGCAAAACACATCATAAAAGGTTATTATGTGTTTTGCTCCTCCTTTTGCTGTCAGAAAAGGTCCTGCAGTATCAGTTGATACGAGGCCAAGGACCTTAACTGGTATAATAGGATTGGCTAGTGATCTATTGAAATGTTTGGTCTTTTGAGAGATTTCATATTTCTTGATGACCTGTTGTATTCCACGTCAAATGTTAGCAAAATAGTAGTTTGACATTATTTTCTGAACACACTTGGTTGCACCATAGTGACCCCACTAGTTATGATTATATCTGATAAAACTGTGTACATATCCTTCAGGTAAACAAACACACCAGTTACCTTTTTCACACAACGGGTCCTATATGTACCACCAATTCTGCATGTTCATTTAATCCTTGTGGAAGTCTAGACAGGACATCTGCCAAAATAATCTGTCATTACATTGCTCATTCATGTAAAGGACTTCTGGATACATCAGATGGATACTCACTTTATCTGCTTACTGTTTTTCACACAAGACTTTATTTTCATTAAATTAATTGAAATTACATTAGTGCCTGAGTGAAGATAACATTTGCCATTGTCTAGGTGAATTTTCACTTGATATTGCCTGAAAAATCCATTCCTAGGAGACAGTTAACTGTTATTTTTTCTACCACTAGGAAATATACAAGTAATTATGGTTCCAGCAAAAGATTTGTAACTTGATGCCTTTTGACTTATTTCCTGTAGCTGTTAAAATATGACAATTCTGCACAAGCAAAAGATCTAGGCTTAGTTTTCCTTTCCTTTCATTGATCAAGTTGTATGAAACAAGATTTGTAGCCATTCGTGTGTCTAGTATCACATGTACATCTATTGTCCCTATTTTGCCATTAACCATTGTCTGTACTTCATCATTTATTCCTTTTATATCATTTGTCTTATGTGTATATAGGTCATCTTATGTATCGATTTCTTTGTCATACCTTAAAAAATAATTATTTATTAATGTCATATCCCCACTCCCATTTTTGGTCAGTGGTGGGGAGTCTAGGTTGACCGATTGCCATTTATTGTCTGGGGAGGTGGAGAAATGCTGCTCCTATCAGTCAATTCACAATGTTTACAACATGATTGGTATTTTGCCATGTTATATTTGAAGGTTAATTGGGGGTGGCGGTTTGCTGGTTTTGGTTTATGCTGCATTTATTCCTTTTATATCATTTGTCTTATGTGTATATAGGTCATCTTGCGTATCGATTTCTTTGTCATACCTTAAGAAATAATTATTTATTAATGTCATATCTCCACTCTCATTTTTGGTCAGTGGTGGGGAGTCTAGGTTGACCGATTGCCATTTATTGTCTGGGGAGGTGGAGAAATGCTGCTCCTATCAGTCAATTCACAATGTTTACAACATGATTGGTATTTTGCCATGTTATATTTGAAGGTTAATTGGGGGTGGCGGTTTGCTGGTTTTGGTTTATGCTGCATTTATTCCTTTTATATCATTTGTCTTATGTGTATATAGGTCATCTTGCGTATCGATTTCTTTGTCATACCTTAAGAAATAATTATTTATTAATGTCATATCTCCACTCTCATTTTTGGTCAGTGGTGGGGAGTCTAGGTTGACTGATTGCCATTTATTGTCTGGGGAGGTGGAGAAATGCTGCTCCTATCAGTCAATTCACAATGTTTACAACATGATTGGTATTTTGCCATGTTATATTTGAAGGTTAATTGGGGGTGGCGGTTTGCTGGTTTTGGTTTATGCTGCATTTATTCCTTTTATATCATTTGTCTTATGTGTATATAGGTCATCTTGCGTATCGATTTCTTTGTCATACCTTAAGAAATAATTATTTATTAATGTCATATCTCCACTCTCATTTTTGGTCAGTGGTGGGGAGTCTAGGTTGACTGATTGCCATTTATTGTCTGGGGAGGTGGAGAAATGCTGCTCCTATCAGTCAATTCTACAATGTTTACAACATGATTGGTATTTTGCCATGTTATATTTGAAGGTTAATTGGGGGTGGCGGTTTGCTGGTTTTGGTTTATGCTGCATTTATTCCTTTTATATCATTTGTCTTATGTGTATATAGGTCATCTTGCGTATCGATTTCTTTTTCATACCTTAAGAAATAATTATTTATTAATGTCATATCTCCACTCCCATTTTTGGTCAGTGGTGGGGAGTCTAGGCTGACCGATTGCCGTTTATTGTCTGGGGAGGTGGAGAAATGCTGCTCCTATCAGTCAATTCTACAATGTTTACAACATGATTGGTATGTTGCCATGTTATATTTGAAGGTTAATTGGGGGTGCAGGTTTGCTGGTTTTGGTTTATGCTGCTCCCATATCCATTGTTTTCATACTTGTTGTTTATGCATGGATGTACATTCCTGCTCCTATACCTTTGTTGTCTATTATCACTGGGACTGCGCCATTATTCCAAATGTTATGCCGCCGTTATTCCAAACGTTATGGTTATTTTGTGATGGTGAGCCACAGTACCCTAAATTGTAATTTCTATTACTTCTCTTTTCAAAACTGTTACTTTGAAGATTTCCAAATCCTCCATTACCATTATATCCCTGCGGCAGTGTGTATGCCATTCTGATTTCTGCTATTACTGCCGTTGTTGTTCTTGTTGTTGTTACCATTACCACAATTAGAAAGTCCTTTGTTTTTTGGTGGACTAGACTGATTTCTGTTTCACTCATTTGAGTTTTGACTGCTCTCATAAATGAGGTCAATCAATTCCATGACCACGAGAAAGTATTCTAGGTAATAAGTTGGCACAGTTACCAGTTTCTCATGAATGTTATTAGGCAAACGATTCTGTAATATTCTCAAAACATTGATATTGGATTGCTCCAGTATTTCATCTTGTTCAAGTATCTATTGAAACATCAGTGCAGTCTGGCTTATTTTACATTAAATGGCTTTGGGTCAAAAACTTACATTCATAGTCTTTCATGAATTCTCTCTGACCAGTATTTCTCTAGGAAGGCCAGTTCAAATTCTTCATAAGTTTGACAATGACCTGTCTCTTCAGCTACCCATAACTGCGCATCACCTAGTATGAAACCACGATGAACTGAATCTTTTGCGTTTTTGACCAGTGCCGAGATAAAACATTTCTGGAAGCTCTCATAAAGACAAAGGGGTGTGTTTTCTAGGATTCTTGTGAGAAGACTGAGAACTGTCTATGTTTTATTAGACCCTCATCTGTTATGACTGATGATAGGCCAGGTATTACATCATCATATTGTAACACTCTCCTACGCCTTTTTGGAGATGACAGTGCTGCATATGATGAGGGACACTGGCTCATATGTTTTATTGTTTTTGAGCTGTTATTATTTGATTTTCTCATAATCTGACTCTGGCAAAAAACTGTTCGAATGAATACTGTCTAGTTCTGCTTTTCTGGTTCAACTAGCTGCAGAACGTGGTTTGTTCTATCTATATCTTTTACTGATAAGTCCGGAATGGATCTTACCTTCTATTGCTTTCATATCCTTATCCATTTTGGTGAGAATTTTATGTTCTCTATCGTTTATGATCTCTTCAACCATGTCACATAGGTTTTTTGTTCCCTGACACACTTTTCAGCTAGTGTAGAATCACTGTCAAAAGTGCCGGCCTCAGTTCTCTCATTTAATCTTTTTAAAACCTTATTGATATGTTTGTACTCAGTTTTCAAAAAAGTTTGTCCTGAAGTCAGAAATCCTACATATTGCATGAGTTAAGTGTACATCATCCAGTAAATTTTCATGCAGACTTAATTTCAAATACATGTGTTTTATTGTTGTTACCACTACAGCTAAGCTTTCATGTGTGCTTTGTAAACTACCGTGCACCACTGCAGGTTTTTCAACTAGATGTGCCCCTTGATCTTCATCTTCACTCATACTACAAAGTTTTTTGTCTACCTGATTGTAGATATGAGGGTTGGAACTTAAATAGTGGCAGCTGTTTATTCACAACTGATTCAAGAGTTACATGTTTGCATCTGTTACTGTCCTTCAAATTAGTGTTATGTAGAACCCATTGCCAGAGGTGTGGAAGGTGAAGTATACCATTAGCAGAGCCTGTTATGTTGATGGTGCGAATGGAGTGGTCTAAAGTTATGGTGATTCTCGTGTACGACTGTGATGGCGTTATCCTAACACATTATGTTCCTCCATGGCAGACCGTCAATGCACAGTATTACTGTTTGTTTTTGGAGCATCACTTGCGACCAGCTTTGCGAAAGAAGCAGTGACACTTTCTGCGCAACCCACCCATCATTTTTCATGACAATGCGCTTGCATATACAGCGCAAACTGTGGCTGCTCAGTTCAGTCGACGGGACCGCGAAGTTACTGTACTGTCCACCATACTCCCCGGACTTAAGTCCTTGTGACTTTGATTTGATTCAGAAGATAAAGGAACCACCTCATGGCATTTGCTTCAGAACTGTTCCAGAGATTCAACAGGCAGTAGACTGCTCCATTTGCACCATCAACAGAAGAGGCTCTGCTAATGGTATACTACACCGTCCACATCACTGGCAATGGGTTCTACACAATGCTGGTGACTACTTTGAAGGACAGTAGCAGATGCAAACATGTAACTCTTTTTATTGGTTGTGAATAAATAGTTGCCACTATTTAAGTTCCAACCCTCATACACTCCTGGAAATTGAAATAAGAACACCGTGAATTCATTGTCCCAGGAAGGGGAAACTTTATTGACACATTCCTGGGGTCAGATACATCACATGATCACACCGACAGAACCGCAGGCACATAGACACAGGCAACAGAGCATGCACAATGTCGGCACTAGTACAGTGTATATCCACCTTTCGCAGCAATGCAGGCTGCTATTCTCCTATGGAGACGATCGTAGAGATGCTGGATGTAGTCCTGTGGAACGGCTTGCCATGCCATTTCCACCTGGCGCCTCAGTTGGACCAGCGTTCGTGCTGGACGTGCAGACCGCGTGAGACGACGCTTCATCCAGTCCCAAACATGCTCAATGGGGGACAGATCCGGAGATCTTGCTGGCCAGGGTAGTTGATTTACACCTTCTAGAGCACGTTGGGTGGCACGGGATACATGCAGACGTGCATTCTCCTGTTGGAACAGCAAGTTCCCTTGCCGGTCTACGAATGGTAGAACGATGGGTTCGATGATGGTTTGGATGTACCGTGCACTATTCAGTGTCCCCTCGACGATCACCAGTGGTGTACGGCCAGTGTAGGAGATCGCTCCCCACACCATGATGCCGGGTGTTGGCCCTGTGTGCCACGGTCGTATGCAGTCCTGATTGTGGCGCTCACCTGCACGGCGCCAAACACGCATACGACCATCATTGGCACCAAGGCAGAAGCGACTCTCATCGCTGAAGACGACACGCCTCCATTCGTCCCTCCATTCACGCCTGTCGCGACACCACTGGAGGCGGGCTGCACGATGTTGGGGCGTGAGCGGAAGACAGCCTAACGGTGTGCGGGACCGTAGCCCAGCTTCATGGAGACGGTTGCGAATGGTCCTCGCCGATACCCCAGGAGCAACAGTGTCCCTAATTTGCTGGGAAGTGGCGGTGCGGTCCCCTACGGCACTGCGTAGGATCCTACGGTCTTGGCGTGCATCCGTGCGTTGCTGCGGTCCGGTCCCAGGTCGACGGGCACGTGCACCTTCCGCCGACCACTGGCGACAACATCAATGTACTGTGGAGACCTCACGCCCCACTTGTTGAGCAATTCGGCGGTACGTCCACCCAGCCTCCCGCATGCCCACTATACGCCCTCGCTCAAAGTCCGTCAACTGCACATACGGTTCACGTCCACGCTGTCGCGGCATGCTACCAGTGTTAAAGACTGCGATGGAGCTCCGTATGCCACGGCAAACTGGCTGACACTGACGGCGGCGGTGCACAAATGCTGCGCAGCTAGCGCCATTCAACGGTCAACACCGCGGTTCCTGGTGTGTCCGCTGTGCCGTGCGTGTGATCATTGCTTGTACAGCCCTCTCGCAGTGTCCGGAGCAAGTATGGTGGGTCTGACACACCGGTGTCAATGTGTTCTTTTTTCCATTTCCAGGAGTGTATTAGTAAATTACGAGGGCAGTTCAATAAGTAATGCAACACATTTTTTTTCTCGGCCAATTTTGGTTGAAAAAACCGGAAATTTCTTGTGGAATATTTTCAAACATTCCTGCTTCATCTCGTATAGTTTCATTGACTTCCGACAGGTGGCAGCGCTGTACAGAGCTGTTAAAATGGCGTCTGTAACGGATGTGCGTTGCAAACAACGGGCAGTGATCGAGTTTCTTTTGGTGGAAAACCAGGGCATCTCAGATATTCATAGGCGCTTGCAGAATGTCTACGGTGATCTGGCAGTGGACAAAAGCACGGTGAGTCGTTGGGCAAAGCGTGTGTCATCATCGCCGCAAGGTCAAGCAAGACTGTCTGATCTCCCGCGTGCGGGCCTGCCGTGCACAGCTGTGACTCCTGCAATGGCGGAGCGTGCGAACACACTCGTTCGAGATGATCGACGGATCACCATCAAACAACTCAGTGCTCAACTTGACATCTCTGTTGGTAGTGCTGTCTCAATTGTTCACCAGTTGGAATATTCAAAGGTTTGTTCCCACTGGGTCCCTCGTTGTCTAACCGAACACCATAAAGAGCAAAGGAGAACCATCTGTGCGGAATTGCTTGCTCGTCATGTGGCTGAGGGTGACACTTTCTTGTCAAAGATTGTTACAGGCGATGAAACATGGGTTCATCACTTCGAACCTGAAACAAAATGGCAATCAATGGAGTGGCGCCACACCCACTCCCCTACCAAGAAAAAGTTTAAAGCCATAGTCTCAGCCGGTAAAGTCATGGTTACAGTCTTCTGGGACGCTGAAGGGGTTATTCTGTTCGATGTCCTTCCCCATGGTCAAACGATCAACTCTGAAGTGTATTGTGCTACTCTTCAGAAATTGAAGAAACGACTTCAGCGTGTTTGTAGGCACAAAAATCTGAACGAACTTCTCCTTCTTCATGACAACGCAAGACCTCACACAAGTCTTCGCACCCGAGAGGAGCTCACAAAACTTCAGTGGACTGTTCTTCCTCATGCATCCTACAGCCCCGATCTCGCACCGTCGGATTTCCATATGTTTGGCCCAATGAAGGACGCAATCCGTGGGAGGCACTACGCGGATGATGAAGAAGTTATTGATGCAGTACGACGTTGGCTCCGACATCGACCAGTGGGATGGTACCATGCAGGCATACAGGCCCTCATTTCAAGGTGGCGTAAGGCCGTAGTATTGAATGGAGATTACGTTGAAAAATAGTGTTGTGTAGCTAAAAGATTGGGGAATAACCTGGTGTATTTCAATGCTGAATAAAACAACCCCTGTTTCAGAAAAAAAATGTGTTGCATTACTTATTGAACTGCCCTCGTATGTATCTAATTTATTGGTTGAATTGTCAACTGTGTTTCCAATTTTTGAAGTCGTTTGAAAGTGTCGTGACTTTTTGGTCTAAGCTACTGAGACTTTGATCTAAATTTGCCAAGACCAGTAGGCAAGTTTGTGATTTTTGAACTCAAGTCTATTCATTTGTATTAATTTCTGTAAGTATTGTCCTGTGTGTGGGACCTGCGAATGATGATAGCCTGAGTAAGTGTGCATCCATTCCATTCACTCATCATCAAACTGAGCAAATTTTTTACATCTGGTGCATTATTTCTATCCAAATTATTGTGAAAAAGACATTTCTTATTGAGAACTACGAATTAACCTCATCAACTGTTAGCCATGTGACATCATTTGGACTAACATCCTGTTCATTCATTGCAGTTAAGTTCAGTTGTATATTGTTTTCAACTGTGACACTGCCATGCTGTTGTGATGCACTGTCATTTTCAGTATCTAATACATTAGGACCTGTTTCAGTATTTTCATGATCACTGGTTTTAAGCAGGTTAAGAATCAGGATATTGTGACGAAATTGCTTTTGCATGCTCTGATCAATGGAATATTCTTGATTCTACCATTTGTTGAAACACTTCAGTTCGCGTTCCTGAAAGTTCAGTTACTTGTCTCTGAACAAAATTTTCTACAGTTTCCATATTTTTATTCTGTTTTTACTGTTAGCATTCTCCTCATTGCTGTACACATGCAACAAAGACAGAATACAATTAGTATTTCAACAGTCACTGTTACAATTACATTACTTAATGATCCGAAGATTGTGAGATCTGTCTCTCTTCCTCTCCCCCCCCTCCCCCTATAATGAATCAGTTTTTGAATTAGAAATGTTTTTTGACTCTTTACTGTGTAATAAATGGAAGTTAATGAAATGCTTTTTAAAGCCAGCTGTCAAAAAGGCGTCATCAAACAGATATGAAATTAACTTTCTAGAAAATTAATAGTAAATGTTCTCAGTTGTAATTTCTTCTGAGTGGAAAACTTTACCTCTTCTTTCTGCAACAATGGTCATCTTGAATACAGCAGTCCTAGCAGCTGTTAATTGTAGACAATGTTGCCTAATGAAAGAAACTCATATTTGAATGCGGTGAGATGAACTGTCTGTCAAATAAATAGTCAGTGAACACACAGTTGACAGACGCAACTGATAAATTAGATACAAAATAGACAGGCACTGTAATTCACTTCACGTTCTTTATATTAACCCAAAATTGAATCTTATTAACAAAAGTGTTACAATATGAAGAGTTATTTGGGAATAAAGGAGTCTACTCACTGAAAGACAGAAGTGCTGTGTCATCGACAGATACACTAACAAAAGGTACAGAATTTTACTTTACAAGTTTTTGGAATGAAATTCCTTTCTCAAGCTGTAGGACACACACACACACAAGTGCGTGCGTGCACGTGCTCTCAATTGGGTTGTGAAGCAGCCATTGAAATCACACATGTTGTGCTCTGCTGCATGTTGTGCCACTGGGTGGTTCACCTTGTTCCTGGCAACAGTTTGACTGTGGCCATTCATTCTGGTTGATAGCTGGCTGGTTGTCATACCGATGTAAAATATTGTGCAATGATTGCTCCAGAGCTGGTATATAACATGGCTGCTTTCACAGGTGGCCCAGCATCTAATGGGGTAGGATAAGCCTGTGATGGGACTGGAGTAGGAGGTGCTGGGTGGGTGGATGGGGCAGGTCTGGCATCTGGGTCTTCCACAAGGTTATGATCCCTGTGGCAGGGGAGTGGGAGTGGCATAGGGATGTTGTGGAGGTAGGGTGGGTTTTGGAACACCACTTTGGGAGGGGATGGAAGTACTACAGTATGATATCTCTCATTTCAGGGCATGATGATAGATAACCAAAGCCCTGATGAAGGAAGTGGTTCATTTGTTCTAGTTCCGGGTAGTACTGGGTGACAAGGCGGGTACTTCTTTGTGGTTGGTTCTTGTAGGGATGTGAGGATCAGGTGTGTGTGGGGATATGGCACAGGAGATCTGTTTGTGTGTTAGGTCTGGGGGGTATTGCCTGTCTGCAAAGGTTTTTGTGAGGCCTTCAGCATACAGGATGAGGGAGTTCTCACCACTGCAGATGCTTCTGCCATGGGTGGCCAGGCTGTATGGGAGGGATTTTTTGGTGTGGAAGGGGTGGCAGCTGTCAAAGTGCAGGTGCTGTTGGTGATTGGTAGGTTTGATGTGGAGTGAGGTGTGGATGGAGCCATCTGAGAGGAGGAGATTGACATCTACGAAGGTGGAATGATGGGTGGAGGAGGACCAGGTGAAATGAATGGGAGAGAAGAGTTGAAATTGTAGAGGAAAGAGGGTATGGTCTCCTGGCCTTGGGTCCAAATTATAAAGATGTCATGAATAAATCTGAACCAGACCAGGGGTTTGGGGTTTTGGGAAGCTAGGAATGTTTCCCCTAGGTGGCCCATGAAGAAACAGGCATAGAACATGCCATGCTGGTGCCCATGGCTGTGCCACGAATTTGTTTGTATACCTTGACTTCAAAGGTGAAGTAGTTATGGGTTAGGATGTAGTTGGCTAGGTGTATGAGAAATGAAGTGGTGAGTTTGGAATCTGCAGGACGTTGGGAGAGGTAGTGTTCAATCGTTGCAAGGCCATGGGCATGAGGGATGTTGGTGTCTGAGGAGGTTGCATCTACAGTGATGTGTAGGGACCCAGGAGGTAATGGTGGACAGCTGGTGCTGGAAGTAATTGGTATCTTTAATGTGGGAGGCTAGGTTTTGGACAACTGGTTGCAGATGTTGATCAACAAGGACCAAGATTCTTTCGGTGGTGGCGTTGTAACCAGCAACAATGGGGTGACCAGGATGGTAAGATTTGTGGATTTAGGGGCACATGTAGAAGGTACCGTATTTACTCGAATCTAAGCCGCACTCGAATCTAAGCCGTACCTGAAAAATGAGACTCGAAATAAAGGAAAAAAAAAATTCCCGAATCTAAGCCGCACCTGAAATTTGAGACTTGAAATTCAAGGGGAGAGAAAAGTTTTAGGCTGCACCTCCAAATCGAAACAAAGTTGGTCCATTGTAATATGAGACGCAATTTAGGTCGAATGAAAGACGATACAGCTATGGTAGTTTGGTTTGCGTCGTAAGCTTAGCAGTTAAGCTTTACCAGGTAGCCACTGCTATGCGTCAGGCGCTCCATCCGTATTTATACGGGTACCCTTCCTTTTTCACGTGCTTCGTCTGGTTTGAATCGATTGCTTATTTTGCTTTGATCTGATAATTGCCGTTTTCTTTGTTATAGGTGTTTACGTTACTCTAAGCTGAAAATGCATTACTGTAATTGCATTGTTTGTCACATTTTGACAGTGCGTGTTTACGGCCTGTCGCCGCTCACGGCATGACTTGCTTTTGTGCGCGCTACCGCCGCTTTAAAAAAAAAAAAAAAAAAGAGGAATCGTCTCATTAGCAAAACAATGGCAAGAGACTGCTATTTGTTGTTACTTACACTGCTGCTTTCTTTGATAATGATCAAAAAGAACCAAATGCATATGATAGAACATGCGTATGATAGAACATGTTCTAAACGAGAGTTTTGCGAAAATTTTCCTCTGTTTGAAAATCTTAGCGGCCGCTTCTTTAGTACATCAAATTCCGCACAGAAATTAGTCATCTTACATTTAAAATCTAGTCAGTTGCCATGCTTCATTTCTATTTGGCTTAAGAGTAATACGAATATATACATGACACGATACGTACATTCTTCCGCGTTTGCTGTTGTCTCACTCTAGTTTCGTAGTTTATTACGCAGACAGGATTTAAATGAGATAGCAGCAAACACGAAAGAATACATGGCAAAATGTTTATATTCGTATTATTCTTATGGTGAAGAGAATACTGCATGTGATTCACATTTCATCAGGTTCCTATTAGCAACCATCTCTTCTCACAGGTAGGAAAAAACTCGGAACGTAGAGTTGGCCATATTGACAAACATCCCGAACAGTCTTGCCAGTCGGATTTTCGTAGTACATTGAAATTCTGCTACATTCGAAGATGAACAATACGGAATTTGTATTTACTTCGTTGGATAATGTATGAAAATGCAGTGGTCGAAACTCGGGGCGGAGAAAAAAAAAGCTCGTCTTCTACCTTTTTTTTAAAATTTATTTACTGATGCAGAGGTTTTGGTGCCAGTATTTATCTTTGTGCCCACAAAGCGTGCTTGTGTAGCGCTACATATATTCGACGGCAGAAGTTAGTTGTGGCGGCACCTATCAACATTTTTCAGAACTTCTGCTTGCTTTGCACTCGATTCTAAGCCGCAGGCGGGTTTTTGGATTACAAAAACCAGAAAAAAAGTGGGGCTTAGATTCGAGTAAATACGGTAGGTGTGCGGGCTGTTGCTGGATTGAGCAGGGAGATGAATTCAGGGAGTGGTTCTCGGAAGGGCCTAAGGATTTTAGTAGGGATTGAAGGTTATGTTGGACTTTAGGTATGGGATCAAATTTGGAAGAGATTTTAGGTGGATGTGTTGGACAGCTGGTGGAGGTCCTCCGTCAGGTAGTCACTCTGGTTCATCACAACAGTGGTGGAATCTCGTCATTGTAGATGCAACCTCCTTATACACCAATATCCCTTACCGCGGTTGAACTCTACCTCTCCCAATGCCCTGCAGATTTCAAACCCACCATTTCATTCCTCGTACACCTAACCAACTACATTCTAACCCATTACTACTTCACCTTTGAAGGGGAGGTATACAAACAACTTTGTGCAGCCATGGGTATCCGCCTAGCACCCTCCTATGCCAGCCTCTTCATGGGCTGCCTAGAAGAAACATTCCTAGCTTCCCAAAACCCCAAATCCCTGGTCGGGTTCAGGTTTATTGATGACATCTTTGTAATTTGGAGCCAGGCCAGGACACCATACCCTTGTTCCTCTACAATCTAAACTCTTCTCTCCGATTCACTTCACCTGGTCCTCCTCCACTCATTGTGCCACCTTCCTAGATGTCGATCTCCACCTCTCAGATAGCTCCATTCACAGCTCAGACCACATCACCAACAGTACCTGCAGTTTGACAGCTGCCGTCCCTTCCACACCAAAATTCCCCTCCAATACGGCTTAGCCACCCATGGGAGACACATCTTCAGTGATGAGAACTCCCTTGCCCTGTATGCTGAAGACCTCACAAAGGCCTTCACAGATATGCAATGACCCCACCCCCCCACCCCATACCTAATACACAAATAGATCTCCTGTGCCATATCCCCACACCCACCTGATCCTCACATCCAGCCCAAGAACTATCCACAAAGAAGTGTCCCCCTTGCCACTCAGTACCACCTGGCACTGAAACGACTGAACCATGTCCTTTGTCAGGGCTTTGATTATCTATCATCATGCCCTGAAATATGGGACATTCTACCCAAGATACTTCCACCCCCTCCCATAGTGGTGTTCTCCCACTCACCCAACCTCCACAACATCCTAATCCGTCCCAATGTTACTTATACCCCCAATCCCCTGCCACAGGTATTGTACACTTGAGAAAGACCCAGATGCAAGACCTGCCATATCCACTCACCCAGCACATCCTACTTCAGTCCCATTACAAGCTTATCCTATCCCATCAGAAGCTGGGCCACCTGTGAAATCAGCCACATTATATACCAGCTCTGATGCTACTGTGCACAGCATTTCACATTGGTATGACAATGAAGACAGCTGTCAATAAGAATGAATGGCTACCATCTAACAGTTGCCAAATACAAGGTGGACCACCCAGTCACATAACATGCAGCAGGGCACAACATGTGAGATTTCAATGGCTGCTTCATAACTCAATAGTGTGTGTGTGTGTGTGTGTGTGTGTGTGTTTGTTTGCGTGTGTGTGTGTAAAGTAAACCTCTGTACCTTTTGTTTGTGTATCTGTTGACGATGCAGTGCTTCTGCCTTTCGATGAGTTGTCTCCTATATTCCTAAATAATTCATTATTCTCAAGCAGAACTTTATGTACATTACAATAGGAAGAGTGACAGAAATTTTCATGTCATCTCTTCCTTAGAACACACCACTGACTCCTCACTTTCTGCCGACTTAAGTGTCAGCCACATTTTTCTCGTCTAACAGCATTTTTGCTGCAGTGTATCACTTCCTTTTTTACCTTACAGATACATCTTCCGAAACATCTAGCAAGTTTTTGTGTTTGGCTACATGCTAGCCATTTTCAGATTATTAAATGAAACAGAAGCTAAAATAAAATAAAAATGAACATATTAGTTTTTGTCATCACTGACTTATTTGTCCACCATATATAATTTTAACAACAAAAGTAACATATTTGTCTTCTGTGCTGCTTTTGCTACTACTGTTTAGTAAAAAATTATCCATGGAATTGAAGGAATTCTCTAGAAGAAACAAGACAGTTTAGTTTTAAAATTTGCTTTGGTAACAGTCACACACTTTATGTTATTGAGTATACAACAATTTAAAGCCATATTGATTGTAAATCAACTGTGACTGTTAAAAAAATATGAAAAGGATTTTAAATACCAGACTGATAACAAAATTTGTAGATTACTTAAATTGTTTAATGAAGCAACAAGAAGTATAAACCCCTTCTTCAGGCTACAAAGACAATACGAAAACATTTAACAAAAGTTCACATAGAGATTAAAGTTGTTCAGTATGGGCTTAGATTGTGTTATGATCATCCTATGAAGAAGAGAGGGATAACCTAATATGATGGAATATTTGCTTCTTATGTTGTTTGTATGAAATGGCCATCGTCTTTTGGTCTATTCAGTTATCACCATTGCTGTGGATCCTTGGATCTTGTTGACCCCTGTTCAAACACTTGCAAAGGGTACTTAAAACAATGACATTACAATCAATTCTGCTGCATAGCAGGAAGAAGATGTCGGTCAAAACTAAGTTTGTTTCAGTTTAACCACTGATGTGTTGAGCCTGGTGTTGTCAGGCACTTGCAATGTCTTCCACATATCTTACTGTCAAATTTCGAATGTTGGTCAATGACAACTTGATGTTAAAAATGATAGTATAAAAGTTATTTTAAATGATCACAAAGATATTGCTGGACCACAGATTCATATATATTCTTAACATTTATGTATTTTCTTGTTTAACAGTATTGAATTGAAGTTGGTGAAGAAAAAAATGGAGATACTTGAATGCACAACAAGTTGACACGCACTTCATATGAACAAAGTGAAGTTGGTGAAGAAAAAAATGGAGATACCTGAATGCACAACAAGTTGACACGCATTTAATATGAACAAAGTGAGTGATTATTTTAAAAAGAAAGTTTTATGTGAACAGTGTACCAATTCATGGAGTGACTACTCCCTCATATTATGATATCATTCTCTTTCTCTACAGAATGATGACAGCACATGCCAAGACTGTATGGAACACTGTTAATATCTATAAGTACTTTGTTATGTGTTTATTGTATTGCAGTTGTAGCCTGAAGATGAGGTTTATTCTTTGAAACATGTAACTTCATTACATAATTTTAGTAGCCAACAAATTTTGTGACTCCAAAAACATTTTCATGTTGGGTGTATGATCAAAGATTTTTGCAGAATTATACTGGAAAACTTTGTGGATCACTGAAAGTTTATGTCATGAGTAATGAAGATTACAGAAAAGGGATGAATAAAGTTCTCGTGTACCTTATGTTGCACAAACATGCATAATATGTAAACAAGCACAATCGAAAACAACTCATAGAAATTTCTGTGAGAGACAGTCTCAGGTCATTTATCATTGTGTGCAATGTGTGAGGGGAATTTCAGATTTTGCTAAGGTAAATTAATAGAATATGTGATAAACCAGCTGAACTGATCCATATGCCAGCATATAAATATATTGCTCGAATAATAATATTGTGAAAAGGATAGTTGCTACTCACCATATAGCACAGATTCTGAGTTGCAGACAGGTGCAACAAAAAGACTCGGAAAATGAGCCTTCAGCCAACAAGGCCTTTGTTGAAAACAGAAGATATTCACACACACACTCACACAAACGCAACTCTCTCTCTCTCTCTCTCTCTCTCTCATCCTTGATTTTACTTAATAATGGCAGATATAAAAAGCTTTATTTCCTTTTCTTCCTGGTGTTGCAGTCAGAGGTGTATAAGTTTATGCCCTAAATACTAAATCTATCCAAAATGGTCTCACATACAGATTAAATTTCTGTCTTAATGGATTTGAGTTTCTTATCTATTCATATGAATATACCACCTTCATTTCTCATTAGGATACCCTTTCAATGTAGTTATATTTACTCCAAAAATCTTACTGCTGTGTCTATTTCAGGTTCTAGCCAGCTTACTGTACCCAGTGTTATGAGAGCTGAACTCCTGCTAGTAATAATATGGCTACTTTGCAATTATGCAACAAACTACATGACACTGGTTAAAGAATGGGAAACTGAATAAAATTAGACAGACAGATAATCAAAATGACAACAACACAAGATTGTGTGGAGACTACATGTCATACAACATTAATTGTTGATATAATAGAGGGAAACATTCCACGTGAGAAAAAATATCTAAAAACAAAGATGATGTGACTTACCGAACGAAAGTGCTGGCAGGTCGATAGACACACAAACAAACACAAACACACACACAAAATTCAAGCTTTCACAACAAACTGTTGCCTCATCAGGAAAGAGGGGAAGGAGAGGGAAAAACGAAAGGATGTGGGTTTTAAGGGAGAGGGTAAGGAGTCATTCCAATCCCGGGAGCGGAAAGACTTACCTTAGGGGGAAAAAAGGACAGGTATACACTCGCACACACACACATATCCATCCACACATATACAGACACAAGCAGACATATTTAAAGACCCTTAAAACCCACATCCTTTTGTCTTTCCCTCTCCTTCCCCTCTTTCCTGATGAGGAAACAGTTTGTTGCGAAAGCTTGAATTTTGTGTGTGTGTTTGTGTTTGTTTGTGTCTCTATTGACCTGCCAACATTAATTGTTGGATGGACATGAATGGCAGGAATGTTGAGTTTAGTCTAGAGCTGTTAGAAATGGAATGGATCCAACTGTTGACTTGGTTTAGCACAAAGCATGATAATTTCCCTGACTTATAACATTTTCTTGTATAGTAAATGTATATTGTTTCTGCATAAGTGAGTTAGCTTATGTAAATGATAAAATGTAGTGAAAGTAATCAGTAGAAAAAAACCACAAATTTTCTGAGCATTAGATGTAGATAAATATCTATTAGATGGAAATAATTTCAGAAATAAAATAGAAATATTACCCCAATGTTCATAATGTGAGGCACCCTTCACAGTATACAATCTCCATAAAGACACTTCTAAAGAAACAACAGTCTCTGTAAAGACACTTTAAAGAAACGGCAGTTTCTGTAAGGACACTTCTAAAGAAACAGCAGCTACTGCACCAAATGTGTAAATTAAAGCTTAGGGCTGTTGACAAATGAAATGACTGTATGGCATTATTGACCAGGAGACCCCATCTGGGGTTATTCAGCAACCTGGAGTAACTTCTTCTATTTGACACTGCATCTGTGACTTGTGCATTTATGAATGAGATGAAATAATGAGAACAACACAAACACCCAGTCACTTGAGTGAAGAGAAATCTCTGGCCTGGCCAAGAATCAAACCCAGGACCCCATGATTAAGAGGCAATGATGCTAACCACTAGACCACAAACTGCGGTCAGGGCTGTAAATAGGAAGTGCTAAATGATATGCATTTGGCTATCAAAAGGTCAATGCTTGAGGCCTTCAAGACTGTAGCAGAATCTTATTGAAAGACCTCTCACTGATCTCAAAATACACTCCTGGAAATGGAAAAAAGAACACATTGACACCAGTGTGTCAGACCCACCATACTTGCTCCGGACACTGCGAGAGGGCTGTACAAGCAATGATCACACGCACGGCACAGCAGACACACCAGGAACCACGGTGTTGGCCGTCGAATGGCGCTAGCTGTGCAGCATTTGTGCACCGCCGCCGTCAGTGTCAGCCAGTTTGCCGTGGCATACGGAGCTCCATCGCAGTCTTTAACACTGGTAGCATGCCGCAACAGCGTGGACGTGAACCGTATGTGCAGTTGACGGACTTTGAGCGAGGGCGTATAGTGGGCATGCGGGAGGCCGGGTGGACGTACCGCCGAATTGCTCAACACGTGGGGCGTGAGGTCTCCACAGTACATCGATGTTGTCGCCAGTGGTCGGCGGAAGGTGCACGTGCCCGTCAACCTGGGACCGGACCGCAGCAACGCACGGATGCACGCCAAGACCGTAGGATCCTACGCAGTGCCGTAGCGGACCGCACCGCCACTTCCCAGCAAATTAGGGACACTGTTGCTCCTGGGGTATCGGTGAGGACCATTCGCAACCGTCTCCATGAAGCTGGGCTATGGTTCCGCACACCGTTAGGCCGTCTTCCGCTCACGCCCCAACATCGTGCAGCCCGCCTCCAGTGGTGTCGCGACAGGCGTGAATGGAGGGACGAATGGAGATGTGTCGTCTTCAGCGATGAGAGTCGCTTCTGCCTTGGTGCCAATGGGTTGGCGCCGTGCAGGTGAGCGCCACAATCAGGACTGCATACGACCGAGGCACACAGGACCAACACCCGGCATCATGGTGTGGGGAGCGATCTCCTACACTGGCCGTACACCACTGGTGATCGTCGAGGGGACACTGAATAGTGCACGGTACATCCAAACCGTCATCGAACCCATCGTTCTACCATTCCTAGACCGGCAAGGGAACTTGCTGTTCCAACAGGACAATGCACGTCCGCATGTATCCCGTGCCACCCAACGTGCTCTAGAAGGTGTAAGTCAACTACCCTGGCCAGCAAGATCTCCGGATCTGTCCCCCATTGAGCATGTTTGGGACTGGATGAAGCGTCGTCTCACGCGGTCTGCACGTCCAGCACGAACGCTGGTCCAACTGAGGCGCCAGGTGGAAATGGCATGGCAAGCCGTTCCACAGGACTACATCCAGCATCTCTACGATCATCTCCATGGGAGAATAGCAGCCTGCATTGCTGCGAAAGGTGGATATACACTGTACTAGTGCCGACATTGTGCATGCTCTGTTGCCTGTGTCTATGTGCCTGTGGTTCTGTCAGTGTGATCATGTGATGTATCTGACCCCAGGAATGTGTCAATAAAATTTCCCCTTCCTGGGACAATGAATTCACGGTGTTCTTATTTCAATTTCCAGGAGTGTAAATTCGGGTCACAAGCATAGATTGTCAGTGGCACTGAATTTTGTGTATGAGAGAGGATCTGCAAATTTGAGGGTACCAGACCAAAAGAAAAAGTTCTGAATTCTATTTTCAAGTGGTCCTTTACACACAAGGATCCAGGAGTAATTTCTCAGGTTAATTCTTACACCTCTGCAACGATGTATGATATAGATATCAGTGACATTAAGAAACAGCTGAAACTGCTAAAAATTGAATAAGACTGCAGGACCCGATGTAATCTCTATCAGATTCCATACAGAATTTGTGGATAAGTTAGCTAGTGCACTGAAGTCTATCTGTTGGACAATCTGAGAACATATTCAGATCTCAGACATAATGAGGTCTTTTGAACAGAATGGCCTGCTCCATGCCACCTACCATGGGCATCGAAAACATCAATAATGTAAACCTAACTCACATTTTTCTCATATGACATCCTGCAAAGCATAGGTGATCATCAGATAGATGAAGTATATCTTGACTCAGGAAGCATTTGACTCACAAGGAGACCACATGCCGATTGGATTTTTCTATGAGCATTTCCATGCTGTGCAAAATACATAAACATGATGAGGGGGAGGGGGGAAATGGTTGCGTTTGAGAATGGCAATTGTTGGTCCGAGTCACATTTTGGTCATTTTTTCGTTTTTTGTTTCATTCAGTTAGAAAACCTATGTCATTTAAATATAAACTTCGTCAAAGATATGCTAAATAATACATCTAATCATCATTTTTATGGCAACTGAAAAATGAGTTGAGGTGAAACGCAATAAAAATGCAGCATTTGTATGGCGTGCTTGATGACATTAAAGTTGTTATTTCCCTTGTTTTTATGATGCTTATCACTCTAACCCATGTGTGACGTGTGTTATAGCACTATGGACAGAGTCCAGATAGAGTATTTGATTTTTGATCCAGAAGTTTACTTTATAATGCTTCCTTTTTAAAAGTTAAATACCATTTATTAACAATCTTTAATAAATAGTCAATGATTAAGAATTTATATTTGCAATGAACACTGGAAGTTTGCATGTGACATGTAATTCGAAGAAACATGATCTGCATTTTTCATTAAAATAAAATGTCATGTGACTATGGCCTCCCATCAGGTAGACTGTTCACCTGGTGCAAGTCTTTCGATTTGACGCCACTGCGGTGACTTGCGCATCGATGGGAATGAAATTACGATGATGAGGACAACACAACACCCAGTCCCTGAGCAGAGAAAGTCTCCAATCCAGCTGGGAATCGAACCCGGGCCCTTAGGATTGACATTCTGTCGCGCTAACCACACAGCTACTGGTGGCGGACTGCATTTTTCATTACAAATGATAATTAGTCATGTGCTAATTAGGATGTATTTGATGCATTTTATATTTAAATGATGTAGGTATTCTAACTAGATGAAAAATAAATTAAAAAAAAAACAGAAATGAGACTCTAATCAGCAATTAATAATCTTGATAGTTGCATTTTTTTACATGTTTATATATTTCATGGATGAGATGA
Organism: Schistocerca nitens; assembly: GCF_023898315.1. Taxonomy (NCBI): domain Eukaryota; kingdom Metazoa; phylum Arthropoda; class Insecta; order Orthoptera; family Acrididae; genus Schistocerca; species Schistocerca nitens. Next base: position 553,681,543 of record NC_064615.1, on the reverse strand, counting down.
AAGAGGCGCTGCAGTCATGGACTGTGTGGCTGGTCCCGGCAGAGGTTCGAGTCCTCCCTTGGGCATGAGCGTGTGTGTTTGTCCTTAGGATAATTTAGGTTATGTAGTGTGTAAGCTTAGGGACTGATGACTTTAGCAGTTAAGCCCCATTTTTTTAGGATTTCACACACATGTTTTTGAGATGAAATTGGAAGGAAAGAGACCAAGAGGAAGACCAAGAGACAGATGGCCTAAAAGAGTGGAGGAATACGTCCAGAAGAAAGGAGAAGACTGACCAAGGAGAAAAAGGAGAGATGGTGGCAAGACAGAAGATGATGAAGAGGCTTATGTTCAAAACAGACCTGGCCACATGCTGGAAACTGTCCAAGATGATAATGATGATATATTTCATGGATATACTCACAGAATGTGTACCTTTATTTAAAAGTTCACATCAACTAGAAGTTGAACTGGGCTGCCTGTGTGGCAGGCAAGCACTCTTCCACAGAAGCATGTGGCTCATTGAGAAATTGTTGAAATTTTAGTGAATTAAACATGCTCAGAAAATTTCAAAGTTGATTTTCTTGAAAATTTTCGAGAGTTGGATGAAAATGCTTTGGTTGATCGATATTTGATCTCTGAACTTCACATACCATTAAAAAAAAAAAAAAAAAAAAAAAAAAAAAAAAAAAAAAAAAAAAAAAAAAAAAAATCCGAGTCTTGTATGATCCCCTTGTCAGTATCACACCAATTCTTATTAATTAAAGTACAGTCAAGTGAGTTATCAATTGAAATTTTGATCATATTGAAGGTTTAGTGTTAGTGAGGAATCATCATGTTATTTTGGATGGAGACAGTGGTAGATTAATGAAATCTTGTGGGTGGGCACAGTTGCCTAGAATAGAAAGAAGACCCAAGTAGTTAATGAAAACATCCTTCAAAAACTTCTATTTTAAGCTGGTAGATCCTTAAAAATATCAAAGAAGTACATAAGTGCTTTATAACGACAAAAAATTTATTGAAATGAGCGGCATTCACAACCTTTTTTCAGGAACTTCATTTGTATATTTGTTAACATCCAACCAGTAGCTCTATAAGCCTTTTGTTAACACAGAGTTGCTAAGCAGATGAAAAGTGAATAAACTAAAAGTTAGAATAAAATACTTTTAAAACTGCAGTTTTTTAATTTGTTGATAATAACATTTTTGCCAGTTTATTTCATAAATACATAACTTATATTTTTAAAGTTATATTTGTGAAGTCTTGAACAGATACTCAAATGTTTTTCCTAATTTTTATTTTCAGTGCAATTTACAATGATGCTCATTTTAATACAAATATAATAGGAATATAAATACACTTTCCATATTAATTACATCAGTAAAACAATGTTTGAGATGAATCTCTCCAAAGAAGTATAGAGTATACAGTAACAATGATGTTACACCATTAAAGTAACTCATAGCTTACTTGAAGGTGCATGAAACCGTAGTTTTGAACGTAATATTGTAGTTTTCTAATATAGTGGGTGTTTAAATCTGCCATAGAACACCTTTTTACGAAAAAATATCATGTTTATATATTTCAATTCTATTTTAACTCTCTACTAATACAATACCTATATGGTCTGCATCTGATTTGTACTTTTTACCACTTTTTATATTAAATTGTAGAGAGTACTCTAAGTCTGTGAATGCTAATTACTCTATTTTTTTTGTCATAGAAGAACAACGGGCATTATATTATCTGTGCTTAAGAAACATATCTTTTCTGTTATTTTCACACTTCTCAATATACACTATTTGATGAAAAGTATCTGGACACCTGGCTGAAAATCACTTACAAGTTCATGGTGCCCCCCATCGATAATGCTGGAATTCAATATGGTGTTGGCCTACCCTTAGCCTTGATGACAGCTTCCACTCTCGCAGGCATACATTCAATCAGGTGCTGGAAAATTTCTTATGGAATGGCAGCCCATTCTTCACAGAGTGCTGCATTGAGGAGAGGTATCAATGTCAGCCGGTGAGGCCTGGCACGAAGTCGGCATTCAAAACATCCCAAAGGTGTTCTATAGGATTCAGGTCAGGACTCTGTGCAAGCCAGTCCATTACAGGGATGTTATTGTCGTATAACCACTCCGCCACAGGCCGTGCATTACGAACAGGTGCTCGATTGTGTTGAAAGATGCAGTCGCCATCCCTGAATTGCTCTTCAACAGTGGGAAGCAAGAAGGTGATTAAAACATCAATGTAGGCCTGTGCTGTGATAGTGTCATGCAAAACAACAAGGTGTGCAAGCCCCCTCCATGAAAAACATGAACACACCATAACACCACCGCCTCTGAATTGTACTGTTGTCACTACACACGCTGGAAGATGACATTCACCGGGCATTCACCATACCCACACCCTGCCATCAGATCGCCATATTGTGTACTGTGATTCGTCACTCCACATAACGTTTTTCTACTGTTCAATCGTCCAATGCTTATGATCCTTACACCAAGCTAGGCATCGTTTGGCATTTACTGGTGTGATGTGTGATTTATGAGCAGCCGCTTGACCATGAAATCTAAATTTTCTCACCTCCCGCCTAACTGTCATAGTACTTGCAGTGGATCCTGATGCAGTCTGGAATTCCTGTGTGATGGTCTGGATGGATGTCTGCCTGTTACACATTATGACCCTCTTCAACTGTTGGCAGTCTCTGTCAGTCAACAGACGAGGTTGGCCTGTACACTTTTGTGCTGTATGTATTCCTTCACGTTTCCACTTCACAAACACATTAGAAACAGTTGACCGAGGGATGTTTAGGAGTGTGGAAATCTCCATACAGACATATGGCACAACTGACACCCAATCGCCAGACCACGTTCCAAGTCCATGAGTTCTGTAGAGCGCCCCAATCTGATCTCTCCCACGATGTCTAATGACTACTGAGGTCGCTGACATGGAGTACCTGGCAGTAGGTGGCAGCACACTGCACCTAATATGAAAAACATATGGGGGTGTCCGGATACTTTTGATCACACAGTGTGCCTAGCTATAGTTTTTTCTTTGTTAACTATGGTGCCTGTATGAACGTACAAGACGTCTTAAGCAGTTCAGCCCACAATGGTTTCTCAGCCAAGCCTTAATGACTTTCAGTGTTGAGAAAGATGTTTCTGCTGCTATAGTTGACAGAGGAAGAGAAGAATGGATCAACACTAAAGATCTAAATGAAGAGAAAATTTCTAAAGCACAAAACTGCAAACACTCGACTGCATAGCCTGGCAGAAGTGTTTTGTTTCCATCTTTCCTTTTCTATTTCGCCACACACGGCTTGATCACTGCCTTCAGATCAGAAATGCAGTCACATTCACCATCCCCACTCCCCTAATTGCTTTGTAGTACTTTGTAGCAATAGTTCCTGCATCCATAACCACTGCCTCCATGAACATGGTTGGAGATGAGCAGAGATTGAGACTGTCTTGAGAGTATCTCTTTCTAGATCGGTGTTTATAGTGTCAAGAATAGGGATAAAGAGATTCACCCTGAAGTAACTTCCCATACTTGTTGGAGCATTGTTAGGTCTGTTAACTTGATAAAATGTGATCATGGGTGTTTGAATGATGATTTCTATAATATCTGCCAGTTTTTGTCTTGCTCGTACAGCAGGCTGAATTTTGCAACCACATTTTCACGTTTTGTTTTCAAAACAGAAGTATTGGTTGAGATCTTTATTAATTTGATAACATCCATAGTCTCCTTTTGGAAAAACTTACAGACAGGTAATGTTTGGCTGAGCACATAAGCAAGACACAAAAGGATTACAATGAATTCTCCATTAGTGATTGCATATTAAAGGGTCCTAGCTATTATGTTAGAGATGTCACTTAATAGTGTGATGCTACAGACAGATGTCCTTTGGCCCACCTTGTGTCACACATGGAGACTAGCTGGTTCCCTACATACTTTATGAGTACAGCATTTCTTTTTGGTGAAGCTGTAATACAAAAAAGACACAACCTGTTTAATGATCCTAATTGAGTTTTGCACTAATTGGATGACAGAGCACATAGGAATGTGCAACTTTAAAGAAAGATTAAGACAAAGGTTTCGTTCAGCATTATTACATTTTTTTCTTTATTGTAGTGAATGCTCCAACAACCTCAGAACTCATAACAGAGCAGCCATCTGCTGCAATACCACTGCATTTACAAAGATCAAAATTAAGACTTATCATAGTGTTTAATGTAGTTTTACGTAATTTTATTACAGTTATTTGGGGATCTATATACTTTTCATCTGCTTTATCTTTGTCACAAATACTGGCATTGGTTGATCACTGTCACTTTCAGAAGCTAAAGAGAAATCCTCACTTACATTTGTGGTGAACTTTGAGAATCTGTTTCCACAAATTTTCTTCTGGCTCTCATGGATTGATACCTGTGAAATCTTCTCTGATCATATCTCAGCAAATATCTATAAGGAAAAATGTCTCCTGAGTTTTGCAACTAATATCGGTGTTCTCATCATACCCAATACTGTAGACTCAGTTTTTTTGGATTCTGTGTAGTTTGTGAAATAATTTATTTGCCACAATCAAGTCATTTTGTACAGTTTTACTGAGAAATGTACCTCTTTTAGTATCAGAGCTACAGTGTCGCTAATATAATACCTTCACATTTTTTTGACATGATGTTTCATCAGTTCTATAAAGTCTGGGCTCTTTTGAGAAAACAGAGCCAGCATTATGAGATCTTCTCAAAGCTATGTTACCTGCCAAGAAATATAATGTTTTGGAAAGAAAAGACAACATTTTTTTGGTTTCATTTTGCTCTTTTCATTCTGTATATGTCCACTGGATTTTCAATGGATTTCTTGAAGTTTTGTTAGAAACCAGAAATCTGTTAGCATGTTCTAAAGCTTGTTGATGTCACAGTGTTTTGCTGTGGCATTCCAAGTCACCATCTGTTCCTAGCAGCTTCGAGAATTTTGTTAGGGGTACCATCACTAATATGTGTAGCTTCATTCCTCCATGATGACTATCCATCCATAAGAGAAGGAGCACAAAAAACACATAACATCACAATACAGGACTTGTTTTGATGGTGACAAAACTAACCAGGATCTACATTCATCTAAGTGCTGTTCTACTAGAAACCGTTTTACAACTTTCTCTCCCTTGTGATTAGAATATGAAAATTTGGGTCCATTGGGGGATTTCCAGTGATTTTGAAGCATGGTGGCAAGTACTCTGTCTGAAGGCTCAGTCCCAGTATGTAGAACAGTGTTGTTTCCATTATTAATACGTGAAGCTGAAATCTAATCTGTAGGTAATGAAGCTGAAAAGCAGCTGATCTGACCAGCTCAGACTTGGGAACAGCTGCTCAGTGGAAGCTTTGTGTCTTCAACATTTTCTTCTGGTCTGGAGCCTGAGAAGCATTCTTAGCACTACAAGGGTTGCCCAGAAAGCAATGCACCACATTTTTTTCTCACCTGAAAACAATGCTATGAACATGAAATGTTACATACATATTATTTGAAGTCTCCTGAGTGAGTGCGCGAAGTTTCTGTCACTTCCGACATACAGCGTAGCTGCAAGGCAGTTTCAGAATGGTGTCTGTGGGTGATGTATGTTACAAGCATTGCAGAAAAAGAAACTGTGGGGAATATTCACAAATGCATGTGTGAAGTCTATGGAGCACCTGTTGTTGACAGAAGTACAGTTAGTTGTGAGGTCATCAGAAGGCAGTTCGGCGGAGCTCCACGATTTGCAGCAGTCAGGGAGACAATCCATGGCTGTCACACCTGACCTAACCCACTCGGACTTCCACTTCTTTAGGCCATTAAAGGATGACATTTGTGGAAGACATTTTGAAGATGATGATGAGGTGATTCACAGAGTGAAGCACTGGCTCCACCACCTGGACAAGGATTGGTACCTACAGGGCATACATGCCCTTGTTTCGCACTGAAGGATGGCCATAGAACAGAATTGAGATTACATAGAAAAATAGGGTGTGTAGATAATGCACCATTCTTTTATGAGTGTAACTCTCATTATGTTCACTAAAGAATTGTTGAAGCAAAAAAATTGCAGTGCATTACTTTCTGGGCAACCCTAGTGAAATCATAAACATTATGTGTTTGACTCTTCTGCCATACACGTACATGCAACTATTGGCATAAATGAACATTTAACTGCTAGATGGCTACTTGCCAACGAGAATGCCCAGGGTTTACTACAAGTGATTGAAGAGGAACCCAGAACTTTTTTCCTGCAGAGGAGGTTAAAGAAAGTATGCTCTATACCTTATGCCTTTTGAGAATATTATGCTTTCTGTAAAAAAAAAGTAACTGCCTACTTAACTTCCTTATTTAGAATAAAAAGTATACCAGGATGTAATATTATTTTGAATTCTAATTAAAACTGTGACTAATCTGGTTTCCCAAGACCAACTGTAAAAATGGCAATTATGAATATCCAGTGAAATGAGAACAGAATTAATGAAAGCTTTTAAGTGACTATCCCAGCACCCAGTGCCAGCAGCAGGTTGCCTTTCAAATGACTTCAGGGAACAACAAAAATTTGAATTTCAGTATTTCGCATAATTATAGACCGAATTTAAAAATTTAAAATGCTGTCATTATCTGCTCATTAAGAGGTATAATCCTCCATTATAAGTTCAGCACAATAAGAAGTACTACAGTTAGAAACCCTGTGTGTGTGTGTGTGTGTGTGTGTGTGTGTGTGTGTGTGTGTGTGTGTGTGTGTGTAGGTTAGGTTAGGTTAGGTTAGGTTGTGTGTGTGTGTGTGTGTGTGTGTGTGTGTGTGTGTGTGTGTGATGGAAACACCCAGACTTAATTCATCCAGTATTTGAGAATGACAGCACTTAATGACTGTCAAGAAATTTTTCATATAATTTAAAACCTTTACAAAACTTTTTCTTGCTGACACCCCCACAAAATGATTAAAGCAAAAAGTTCATCACATACTACATTTTCGCTGTTCACGCTGTGAAACTTCAACATCAGAAATAGCGTTTTAATTTATTACTTCTTTATTATCATCTCTATTCACAATACAGTTTGCTGACAGTTTCCACATATGCCACTGAATATACCTACAAAATTATATTGTTGTATGACATAGGGGTGTGACATCATAGATATTTTGACATGTGAAACCTAGCTTCTCCTTAAAGTGGCCACAAACTACCCACACCATATTTATGCAGTGTTTCATAATGAAAGCACTTAATGTCTTCCAACCAATTTTAGGCATCATCTCAAACTTTTTCTAAATTTTTCCCACTTACATGCTTAATGTCAAATATTAAACACTTTAACTCACTTGTGTAGTAATCGTATGTTTGAAGCTGTTTTGCACATGTGAGTTAAGATTCTTTAAAGAACCGGAGATTTACTGGTAAAATATTTATGTGAATGTAGAAGGAGACATACAGTGATATGGGCATATGTTGCATGTAAATACAGATAACCATTCGCAGATGTGCCAGAAAATTTCCACACACTTATGGAAGAATAGGAAATTATCAGAAAAACAGAAACATTCAAGGAAGATAGCTCCATTTTACATAGGTATCTGCAGCTGTATTTATGATGGTTAAAGAAAGAAAATCATGTACAAGCATCAGACTAAATGAGGCACAGTCATAATATAGATGTTCAGAAAAGTTCTAGGAAAGATATGCTATCATACTCAGTGCTTTCCAAATAAAGCAGCTGACACAGAAGTACTCTTTACAGTCTACTTTAATTTTACAACCACAGCATCAAAAACAGTTCACTGTGGATGAGAACTGGTGAATAATCTCAAATAATCTAATCTCACCCTCAAATAATGTTACTTTAATAAGTTAAAATTCCAAAATTCAGTAAGAGAGGAACAAAAAACACTGGTCCATGGAATGTTTAAGGAGCCGCATACATGTTATCTTCTGTTTTTTGGAGAAGAAAGTTGCTATTTTTGAAACCAGTTTCATGATGCATGAAACTGAAAAACTTGACACTGACAAGATGAACTGTCTGAATAGGATAATGAATTCTGTGCAAGCAGTTCAACAATAACAATGGGGGCAAAACAGATAGTGCAGTACAGGCAACTTGAAGCACGTGCTGCTGAGGCAGATCAGGAAACCCTCTTGAAATTTGGCAAACACAATTCAAACATGAGGGGTAGCACTAGATGCTGGTACAGGTAGTACATTCTTCCAGGCACACAAAGTAAGGTGGCTTGGGGAATATGGAAGTAAATGAATAATCTGCAGACCAGGGCTCTAAATTTGTGTGCATAACTTTGTCACAGATTACAAAAAAATACCATTTGACCTCAATTCAGTTTCACCTCTCAGTGGCAAGAGAGGGGTGGGGATCACCTCTCCCACAGTTAATCCACCACTGAATGGAAAGTCACTGACGGATTTAGCAGTAACTACAGATGTGATGTAGGAAAGCATGTTGGGACTATTGCTGTTTACATTGTAAATTAAAGGCCAGACACAATATTAATAATAACCTCAGACTTTTGCAGATGATGCAGTTATTAGTAATGAAATACTATCTGAAAAAAGTGACACAAATTTTCATTCACAGTTTGATCAGATGTCACAGTTGAGATAAGATTAGCAACTTGCTTCAAATATTCCAAAATGTAAAATTGTGCATTTCACAAAATACACTATCCTGTGACTACAAGGTAAGTGAGTCACAACTGGAATCAATAAACTGGAATAATGACAATGTAGGAGAGGATAGATTGCTACTTACCGTAAAGGTAACATGCTAAGTTGCAGACAGGCACAATTAAAAGACACTTACACATAAGCTTTTGAACACAGCCTTTGTTGAGAAAAGAGAAAGAATCACTATTCAGTCACACAAGCAAGCACACCTCACACATACAGAACCACCAACTTCAGCAACTTAGGCCAGAATGCCAACATTCTGGCTCAAGTTGCTGGAGTTGGTGTGTAAGGTGCCCTTGCGTCTTTTAATTGTGTCTCTCTGCAACTTAGCATGTTATCTATCTTTTCCTACATTGTTATACGATGAACGCAATCGGTTACTGATAAAATTATTATTTAATTGGATAGATAAAAAAATCTACTCATCAAATGGCAGCATGTCCTATATCCTTGTAAAAATAGATCTACAGATGAATAAAGCTACTACCACTACTACTAACACATATAAAAGACTGTTGTGATTGGCAAGCTTTCAGAGCCAGTGGCTCCTTCTTCAGGCAGAAGGGTTGAAGGGGAAGGAATAAGGGTGAAGGAAAATTACTGGAGAGCTCTAGGAAAAGGGTTAGACTTTGGGAAAGTCACCCAGAAACACGGGTCAGGGGAGACTTACCATAAGATAAGTCTCCCCTTCTTCTGCCTGAAGAAGGAGCCACTGGCACCGAAAGCATGCCAATCACAACAGTCTTTTATGTGTGTATTCTGTCACCGCTTAGTGAGCAGATGTTTTATCTTTCCACTTAAATAATTTTCCTAAATTGTTGTTATTCCTACCTGGAGTATCCATTGTTTAATGATCATATTGGCTCAGTAATACATACAGCATGTGTCAGACTTTAGTTCAAGGGTAGGATGCTGCGAAAATTCAACCATCTACAAAAGAGACTGCTTACAAACCACTAACACAGTTCATCTTAGAATATCACTCAAACATAGGGCATCTATATCAAATGCAGCTAACAGAAGATATTTGATGTACACAAAGGAGATCAGGATGCATGGTCGCAGGTTTGCCTGACTGATGGGAAAATTCATGGAAATACTGAAAAGTCTGAACTGGCAGACTCTGTAACGGTTTGGACAATTTAAAGTGTTGAAGTATATATGCAAGCTACCACTTCTTTAACAAGATGACTTACTTGAGCTGTTCAGCCAACCTTCCTTGCTGGTTAGCCTGCCGCTGCAAACTCTCTTTCTCTTCTTCTCCGAAGTATGTTTCTAGTTACAAGAATTTCTCAGACCTTAACCAACGATGTATATTTGAACTTCAGAAATTTTACAAAATCCCATTCTTCACATAAATAAATACTGGTTAGTAAATCTCTCGCATGTCCAAACGTCAGAAACAAAGTTAATTTACATATAAGAGAAGGTTGGCTTAATAATCATGTCCATTCTCAATATCAATCTTAATACATGTCTTTCCTTCACCAAGGCTAAGACAAAAGTTTTTTTTTTTTTTCAGCTATTCACGTTACTACAACAATGGTCAAAACACAATTAGAACAGAGTAGCATAAACACTCCATGGTTCTTCTGGCCACTTTTACTAAACTTCCATGGACTGACTGACAAGTACTTGTCGGTGCAGTTCGACTGCCCCATTTACATTCTGCTTGCGACTCATTTCCAACCTGCACACACAAACATATGACACGCAGTAGGTAGGATTCCACTTTCTCGCACTCATATTTAAAATATAGTGTGTTCGACACAGTAGAAGGCTGAGTGGTTCTAGAATTTACGCAGAAATTCTTGAATCACTACATATCCCCCCCCCCCCCCCCTCCAAAGATTGAACATGCAATATTTTATACACAATCATTATGCATTATGTACATAATATCACACATGATAACATTTTACATTTTAGCAGTATACATTTCTTACATAGGTTTATCTACACATGTTCCACTTCAATAATAGCCCTTTGTTTTCCCTAGAACAATCTTTAGCTGAGCGTTTCTTTATTTTATTCTCACTTTACTTTGATAGCAAGACCTGAGTATTCATTCTTGATTTAGTAAGCTTGACTAGTATTTATGGATTGTGAGGACTCTTTCCTTATTTCCAATTGGAAACTTCAGGTGTTCATGACACTTGAGTAATCTATTTTCTATTCTTATTCTTATTCTGCCGCTGCAAACTCTCTTTCTCTTCTTCTCCGAAGTATGTTTCTAGTTACAAGAATTTCTCAGACCTTAACCAACGATGTATATTTGAACTTCAGAAATTTTACAAAATTTTACAAAATTTTACAAAATTCTTATTCTTTGTACCTTCCCCCATGAACCATGGACCTTGCCGTTGGTGGGGAGGCTTGCGTGCCTCAGCGATACAGATGGCCGTACCGTAGGTGCAACCACAACGGAGGGGTATCTGTTGAGAGGCCAGACAAACATGTGGTTCCTGAAGAGGGGCAGCAGCCTTTTCAGTAGTTGCAGGGGCAACAGTCTGGATGATTGACTGATCTGGCCTTGTAACATTAACCAAAACGGCCTTGCTGTGCTGGTACTGCGAACGGGTGAAAGCAAGGGGAAACTACAGCCGTAATTTTTCCCGAGGACATGCAGCTTTACTGTATGATTAAATGATGATGGCGTCCTCTTGGGTAAAATATTCCGGAGGTAAAATAGTCCCCCATTCGGATCTCCGGGCGGGGACTACTCAAGAGGACGTCGTTATCAGGAGAAAGAAAACTGGCATTCTACGGATCGGAGCGTGGAATGTCAGATCCCTTAATCGGGCAGGTAGGTTAGAAAATTTAAAAAGGGAAATGGATAGGTTAAAATTAGATATAGTGGGAATTAGTGAAGTTCGGTGGCAGGAGGAACAAGACTTTTGGTCAGGTGATTACAGGGTTATAAATACAAAATCAAATAGGGGAAATGCAGGAGTCGGTTTAATAATGAATAAAAAAATAGGAGTGCGGGTTAGCTACTACAAACAGCATAGTGAACGCATTATTGTTGCCAAGATAGACACAAAGCCCATGCCTACTACAGTAGTACAAGTTTATATGCCAACTAGCTCTGCAGATGATGAAGAAATTGATGAAATGTATGACGAGATAAAAGAAATTATTCAGGTAGTGAAGGGAGACGAAAATTTAATAGTCATGGGTGACTGGAACTCGTCAGTAGGAAAAGGGAGAGAAGGAAACATAGTAGGTGAATATGGATTGGGGGGAAGAAATGAAAGAGGAAGCCGCCTTGTAGAATTTTGCACAGAGCATAACTTAATCATAGCTAACACTTGGTTCAAGAATCATAAAAGAAGGTTGTATACCTGGAAGAATCCTGGAGATACTAATAGGTATCAGATAGATTATATAATGGTAAGACAGAGATTTAGGAACCAGGTTTTAAATTGTCAGACATTTCCAGGGGCAGAGGTGGATTCTGACCACAATCTATTGGTTATGAACTGCAGATTGAAACTGAAGAAACTGCAAAAAGGTGGGAATTTAAGGAGATGGGACCTGGATAAACTGAAAGAACCAGAGGTTGTAGAGAGTTTCAGGGAGAGCATAAGGGAACAATTGACAGGAATGGGGGAAAGAAATACAGTAGAAGAAGAATGGGTAGCTCTGAGGGATGAAGTAGTGAAGGCAGCAGAGGATCAAGTAGGTAAAAAGACGAGGGCTAATAGAAATCCTTGGGTAACAGAAGAAATATTGAATTTAATTGATGAAAGGAGAAAATATAAAAATGCAGTAAATGAAGCTGGCAAAAGGGAATACAAACGTCTCAAAAATGAGATCGACAGAAAGTGCAAAATGGCTAAGCAGGGATGGCTAGAGGACAAATATAAGGATGTAGAGGGTTATCTCACTAGGGGTAAGATAGATACTGCCTACAGGAAAATCAGAGAGACCTTTGGAGAAAAGAGAACCACTTGTATGAATATCAAGAGCTCAGATGGCAACCCAGTTCTAAGCAAAGAAGGGAAGGCAGAAAGGTGGAAGGAGTATATAGAGGGTTTATACAAGGGCGATGTACTTCAGGACAGTATTATGGAAATGGAAGAGGATGTAGATGAAGATGAAATGGGAGATAAGATACTGCGTGAAGAGTTTGACAGAGCACTGAAAGACCTGAGTCGAAACAAGGCCCCGGGAGTAGACAACACTCCATTAGAACTACTGATGGCCTTGGGAGAGCCAGTCATGACAAAACTCTACCATCTGGTGAGCAAGATGTATGAGACAGGCGAAATACCCACAGACTTCAAGAAGAATATAATAATTCCAATCCCAAAGAAAGCAGGTGTTGACAGATGTGAAAATTACCGAACTATCAGTTTAATAAGTCACAGCTGCAAAATACTAACGCGAATTCTTTACAGACGAATGGAAAAACTGGTAGAAGCGGACCTCGGGGAAGATCAGTTTGGATTCCGTAGAAATGTTGGAACACGTGAGGCAATACTAACCTTACGACTTATCTTAGAAGAAAGATTAAGAAAAGGCAAACCTACGTTTCTAGCATTTGTAGACTTAGAGAAAGCTTTTGACAACGTTAACTGGAATACTCTCTTTCAAATTCTGAAGGTGGCAGGGGTAAAATACAAGGAGCGTAAGGCTATTTACAATTTGTACAGAAACCAGATGGCAGTTATAAGAGTCCAGGGGCATGAAAGGGAAGCAGTGGTTGGGAAAGGAGTAAGACAGGGTTGTAGCCTCTCCCCGATGTTATTCAATCTGTATATTGAGCAAGCAGTAAAGGAAACAAAAGAAAAATTCGGAGTAGGTATTAAAATTCATGGAGAAGAAGTAAAAACTTTGAGGTTCGCCGATGACATTGTAATTCTGTCACAGACAGCAAAGGACTTGGAAGAGCAGTTGAACGGAATGGACAGTGTCTTGAAAGGAGGATATAAGATGAACATCAACAAAAGCAAAACGAGAATAATGGAATGTAGTCAAATTAAATCAGGTGATGCTGAGGGGATTAGATTAGGAAATGAGACACTTAAAGTAGTAAAGGAGTTTTGCTATTTAGGGAGTAAAATAACTGATGATGGTCGAAGTAGAGAGGATATAAAATGTAGACTGGCAATGGCAAGGAAATTGTTTGTGAAGAAGAGAAATTTGTTAACATCGAGTATAGATTTAAGTGTCAGGAAGTCGTTTCTGAAAGTATTTGTATGGAGTGTAGCCATGTATGGAAGTGAAACATGGACGATAACCAGTTTGGACAAGAAGAGAATAGAAGCTTTCGAAATGTGGTGCTACAGAAGAATGCTGAAGATAAGGTGGGTAGATCACGTAACTAATGAGGAGGTATTGAATAGGATTGGGGAGAAGAGAAGTTTGTGGCACAACTTGACTAGAAGAAGGGATCAGTTGGTAGGACATGTTTTGAGGCATCAAGGGATCACAAATTTAGCATTGGAGGGCAGCATGGAGGGTAAAAATCGTAGAGGGAGACCAAGAGATCAATACACTAAGCAGATTCAGAAGGATGTAGGTTGCAGTAGGTACTGGGAGATGAAGAAGCTTGCACAGGATAGAGTAGCATGGAGAGCTGCATCAAACCAGTCTCAGGACTGAAGACCACAACACAACAACATTCTTTGTACAACCTTTTCATTAGTGTGCACTAGTTTTATTATTTTTCATAGTCTGGAGGAACTTTGGGCAAAAGGAAAGTGTTCTTTTTGACACTTATTTATTTATATGAAACATAATAATGCTAGTTTTGTAAAGAATTCATACTTTCCAGAATAATTCCTATAAAATGTGTGACTTCTGTCACGATACTGTCCCCTTCTACTAGGATCAGTACTTATACCCCTTACTTGAGGGTTGACATCTACATCTACATTTATACTCCGCAAGCCACCTGACGGTGTGTGGCGGAGGGCACTTTACGTGCCACTGTCATTACCTCCCTTTCCTGTTCCAGTCGCGTATGGTTTGCGGGAAGAACGACTGTCTGAAACCCTCCGTGCACGCTCAAATCTCTCTAATTTTACATTTGTGATCTCCTCAGGAGGTATAAGTAGGGGGAAGCAATATATTCGATACCTCATCCAGAAACGCACCCTCTCGAAACCTGGTGAGCAAGCTACACCTCGATGCAGAGCGCCTCTCTTGCAGAGTCTACCACTTGAGTTTATTAAACATCTCCGTAACACTATCACGGTTACCAAATAACCCTGTGACGAAACGCGCCGCTCTTCTTTGGATCTTCTCTATCTCCTCCGTCAACCCGATCTGGTACGGATCCCACACTGATGAGCAATACTCAAGTATAGGTCGAACGAGTGTTTTGTAAGCCACCTCCTTTGTTGATGGACTACATTTTCTAAGCACTCTCCCAATGAATCTCAACCTGGTACCCGCCTTACCAACAATTAATTTTATATGATCATTCCACTTCAAATCGTTCCGCATGCATACTCCCAGATATTTTACAGAAGTAACTGCTACCAGTGTTTGTTCCGCTATCATATCCGCTGTCATATAATCATACAATAAAGGATCCTTCTTTCTATGTATTCGCAATACATTACATTTGTCTATGTTAAGGGACAGTTGCCACTCCCTGCACCAAGTGCCTATCCACTGCAGATCTTCCTGCATTTCGCTACAATTTTCTAATGCTGCAACTTCTCTGTATACTACAGCATCATCCGCAAAAAGCCGCATGGAACTTCTGACACTATCTACTAGGTCATTTATATATATTGTGAAAAGCAATGGTCCCATAACACTCCCCTGTGGCACGCCAGAGGTTACTTTAACGTCTGTAGACGTCTCTCCATTGATGAGAACATGCTGTGTTCTGTTTGCTAAAAACTCTTCAATCCAGCCACACAGCTGGTCTGATATTCTGTAGGCTCTTACTTTGTTTATCAGGCGACAGTGCGGAACTGTATCGAACGCCTTCCAGAAGTCAAGAAAAATAGCATCTACCTGGGAGCCTGTATCTAATATTTTCTGGGTCTCATGAACAAATAAAGCGAGTTGGGTCTCACACGATCGCTGTTTCCGGAATCCATGTTGATTCCTAAATAGTAGATTCTGGGTTTCCAAAAACGACATGATACTCAAGCAAAAAACATGTTCTAAAATTCTACAACAGATCGACGTCAGAGATATAGGTCTATAGTTTTGTGCATCTGCTCGACGGCACTTCTTGAAGACTGGGACTACCTGTGCTCTTTTCCAATCATTTGGAACCTTCCGTTCCTCTAGAGACTTGCGGTACATGGCTGTTCGAAGGGGGGAGGCAAGTTCTTTCGCGTACTCTGTGTAGAATCGAATTGTTATCCCGTCAGGTCCAGTGGACTTACCTCTGTTGAGTGATTCCAGTTGCTTTTCTATTCCTTGGACACTTATTTCGATGTCAGCCATTTTTTCGTTTGTGTGAGGATTTAGAGAAGGAACTGCAGTGCGGTCTTCCTCTGTGAAACAGCTTTGGAAAAAGGTGTTTGGTATTTCAGCTTTACGCGCGTCATCCTCTGTTTCAATGCCATCATCATCCCGGAGTGTCTGGATATGCTGTTTCGAGCCACTTACTGATTTAACGTAAGACCAGAACTTCCTAGGATTTTCTGTCAAGTCGGTACATAGAATTTTACTTTCGAATTCACTGAACGCTTCACGCACAGCCCTCCTTACGCTAACTTTGACATTGTTTAGCTTCTGTTTGTCTGAGAGGTTTTGGCTGCGTTTAAACTTGGAGTGAAGCTCTCTTTGCTTTCGCAGTAGTTTCCTAACTTTGTTGTTGTACTACGGTGGCTTTTTCCCATCCCTCACAGTTTTACTCGGCACGTACCTGTCTAAAACGCATTTTACGATTGCCTTGAACTTTCTCCATAAACACTCAACATTGTCAGTGTCGGAACAGAAATTTTCGTTTTGATCTGTTAGGTAGTCTGAAATCTGCCTTCTATTACTCTTGCTAAACAGATAAACCTTCCTCACTTTTTTTATATTCCTATTAACTTCCATATTCAGGGATGCTGCAATGGCCTTATGATCACTGATTCCGTGTTCTGCACATACAGAGTCGAAAAGTTCGGGTCTGTTTGTTATCAGTAGGTCCAAGATGTTATCTCCACGAGTCGGTTCTCTGTTTAATTGCTCGAGGTAATTTTCGGATAGTGCACTCAGTATAATGTCACTCGATGCTCTGTCCCTACCACCCGTCCTAAACATCTGAGTGTCCCAGTCTACATCTGGTAAATTGAAATCTCCACCTAAGACTATAACATGCTGAGAAAATTTATGTGAAATGTATTCCAAATTTTCTCTCAGTTGTTCTGCCACTAATGCTGCTGAGTCGGGAGGTCGGTAAAAGGAGCCAATTATTAAATTAGCTCGGTTGTTGAGTGTAACCTCCACCCATAATAATTCACAGGAACTATCCACTTCTACTTCACTACAGGATAAACTACTACTAACAGCGACGAACAGTCCACCACCGGTTGCATGCAATCTATCCTTTCTAAACACCGTCTGCACCTCTGTAAAAATTTCGGCAGAATTTATCTCTGGCTTCAGCCAGCTTTCTGTACCTATAACGATTTCAGCTTCGGTGCTTTCTATCAGGGCTTGAAGTTCCGGTACTTTACCAACGCAGCTTCGACAGTTGACAATTACAATACCGATTGCTGCTTGGTCCCCACATGTCCTGACTTTGCCCCGCACCCATTGAGGCTGTTGCCCTTTCTGTACTTGCCCAAGGCCATCTAACCTAAAAAACCGCCCAGCCCACGCCACACAACCCCTGCTACCCGTGTAGCCGCTTGTTGCGTGCAGTGGACTCCTGACCTATCCAGCGGAACCCGAAACCCCACAACCCTATGGCGCAAGTCGAGGAATCTGCAGCCCACACGGTCGCAGAACCGTCTCAGCCTCTGATTCAGACCCTCCACTCGGCTCTGTACCAAAGGTCCGCAGTCAGTCCTGTCGACGATGCTGCAGATGGTGAGCTCTGCTTTCATCCCACTAGCGAGACTGGCAGTCTTCACCAAATCAGATAGCCGCCGGAAGCCAGAGAGGATTTCCTCTGATCCATAGTGACACACATCATTGGTGCCGACATGAGCGACCACCTGCAGATGGGTGCACCCTGTACCCTTCATGGCATCCGGAAGGACCCTTCCCACATCTGGAATGACTGCCCCCGGTATGCACATGGAGTGCACATTGGTTTTCTTCCCCTCTCTTGCTGCCATTTCCCTAAGGGGCCCCATTATGCGCCTGACGTTGGAGCTCCCAACTACCAGTAAGCCCACCCTCTGCGACCGCCCAGATCTTGGAGACTGAGGGGCAACCTCTGGAACAGGACAAGCAGCCATGTCAGGCCGAAGATCAGTATCAGCCTGAGACAGAGCCTGAAACTGGTTTGTCAGACAAACTGGAGAGGCCTTCCGTTCAGCCCTCCGGAATGTCTTTCGCTCCCTGCCACACCTTGAGACGACCTCCCACTCTACCACAGGTGAGGGATCAGCCTCAATACGGGCAGTATCCCGGGCAACCACAGTCTTAGTCCGATCGGGGGATGCGTGGGACGAGCTGGCCGTCCCCGACAAACTCCCATCCGGACCCCCACAGTGATGCCCATTGGCAACAGCCTCAAGCTGTGTGACCGAAGCCAACACTGCCTGAAGCAGGGAGCGAAGGGATGCCAACTCAGCCTGCATCCGAACACAGCAGTTGCAGTCCCTATCCATGCTAAAACTGTTGTGCAAAGAACGTCTGAACTAATCTACAGAGAGCGCAAACAAATCGACACAAAATTTAAACGGTTATTAAAATACAAGATTGCCTAGTAAATGCAGTAATGCTGCTACTTGTGCACTGCTGACACACTGCTTGGCGGCGGAAGGAGACTACACGATTTTACACTATTCAGGTACTAAAACGCGATGCTACAACTCTCAAATACTATAATATGCCCGAAATTTATGAATTAAACAATGCAAGTACCAAAAAAACGCAAAGAAATTAAGAATTAAACTATGTAACAAATGAGTGAGCTAGGTGTATACGACTTGCTGCTGCAGCTGCTTATCCAACGGCGGCAGGGAGCACACTTATGAATGCTCTTCCTTTTTTCCATTCTGGTAGGTATGCCCCTCTATAAAACATTCCTATTTTTTAGGCCACACATCGTCCCATCTCCACGTAGGTACACCTGCCCTTTATACTCAGTAAATACTGGGACGCCCCCCCCTCCCCCCCTCCACCTTATCCTTTCTGAGTAGGCCTCACGGTTCATTACCCCGTTATACACTTCTATGTATAACCTAATTAAGTATTTTCTGGTTAAGATACAAATCTATCTCAAACTTCACATTCACTTCTTAATACGTCACCTATTCCCTAGAGTCCTCCTCTACTTCTCAACTTCTATACTCTTAGTAGATACTATGTCTACCTATAATTCCAGTCTCATTATCCTACAATTCACCACTTTGTAGCAGAGTATTTATTATACTGACTTTTCTTTAATGACTATCACGATCAATGCCACTCCTGCTTACGTTCTCCTTCACTCATGCCTTTTCCTTGCCTATCCCCTGCTCACTACTGCTTTCTATTTATTCCACAAACTCACATGCTGCTGTCTCTCTTTGCACGTGGGTTCATTGCCATTATTTTTTCTTTATATACAACTCTTCTTATATGTATGTATATATGTAGAACCATCATAAAAACAATGTGTGCATATTCCTGGATGTAAAGCTGTCACAAAAATGATGTGTGCATATTTCCAGATGTACACATATCTTTGCCCCTATAACACTTGGCAGTTCTCACATCATGACGGGTTTCTAGTCTGTAATTTGTGTGTATGCGGATGTATGTTCATGTAGTCTGATGCTTCGGCCTTCTTATCTAAAGATAAGATGTAGGTTATTAGAAACCACAGAAACAAGGAAGGACTTCAATGATAGAAGTTTGTGATGGAAAGGGGGAAAAATAGAAAGATCCTCAAATGAGAAGTAAGAAAGGAGAAAAGTAAATAAATATGGTTGCTAAGATCTAAAAAGAGAAAGAAGATAGTGCCAAAGACAGGAAACCCTTCCCACCCCCCTTCCCCAGGATCCCTACCTCTCAGGTACTTGAGTGAGATGCTGGAGGAGGTTTGGTGTTAATTCGTCTCCTACAGAACAGACATTCCCACCTTCACCCTTGAGGTCTCTGAAGGAAATCTTAGCAACTCTATGGAAACGGCAAGTGATGAAGAATCAGGCACAATTGTTTGTGAAGGTTGTTTGAAAGGTGTGATGTATGTTTTGTGTTAGCCATGATTTATGTGTTCTCGTAAACCATGCTTTTATCTATGTTAATCATCCCTTTCAAAATTGATACAAACCCTCCCATCTATATCACATCTCACAAAAGGTATAAAATATTCTACAAAAAAAATAGAAACTTTATACACTACGGTATATTAGTTGTTCAACTAGTCATACAATATATTTTCTACAAATGTAATATTCCATTCATTTTCTTTTCATGCCAGTACCACTTTCCTTCTTATTCTGTGATTCACCTGGATAGTTTTCTACTTGATTGGCATATCTGGTTTTCTAACTACTAAAATTAGAGGATAGATTTTAGGAATAGATGACAGAATAGTTTAAGATTTTAAAGGAAATCGGTGCAAGAAAACTATTTTGGAAGAAACACCGAAAACAACTCGTCATCCGATGGTTATCACTCTGCCTGTTAACACAGAATGTTAACGTCCCTGGGGGATATATGACTCCGCCCAGCTCCCATGGATCTGATATTAACTTTTCTTGTGCACTGGCAGACCAGTATTTCTCTTTAAATTTATTTTGGAAGTCTTCCCAAGAAGAAAAATTCTCAATATTTACGGTTCCCCATTCTGAGGCCTCTCCTGGTAGGTTGTTGTTGTTGTGGTCTTCAGTCCTGAGACTGGTTTGATACAGCTCTCCATGCTACTCTATCCTGTGCAAGCTTCTTCATCTCCCAATACCTACTGAAACCTACATCCTTCTGAATCTGCTAGTGTATTCATCTCTTGGTCTCCCTCTACAATTTTTACCCTCCACGCTGCCCTCCAACGCTAAATTTGTGATCCCTTGATGCCTCAGAACTTGCCCTACCAACCGGTACCTTCTTCTAGTCAAGTTGTGCCACAAACTCCTCTTCTCCCCTATTCTATTCAATACCTCCTCATTAGTTACGTGATCTACCCATCTAACATTCAGCATTCTTCTGTAGCACCACATTTCGAAAGCTTCTATTCTCTTCTTGTCCAAACTATTTATTGTCCATGTCTCACTTCCATACATGGCTACACTCCATACAAATACTTTCAGAAACGACTTCCTGACACTTAAATTTATACTCGATATTAACAAATTCCTCTGCTTCAGAAACGCTTTCCTTGCCATTGCCAGTGTACATTTTATATCCTCTCTACTTTAACCATCATCAGTTATTTTGCTCCCCAAATAGCAAGACTCATTTACTACTTTAAGCGTCTCATTTCCTAATCTAATTCCCTCAGCATCACCCGATTTAATTCGACTACATTCCATTATTCTCGTTTTGCTTTTGTTGATGTTCACCTTATATCCTCCTTTCAAGACACTGTCCATTCCGTTAAACTGCTCTTCCAGGTCCTTTGCTGTCTCTGATAGAATTACAATGTCATCGGCGAACCTCAAAGTTTTTATTTCTTCTCTATGGATTTTAATACCTACTCAGAATTATTCTTTTGTTTCCTTTACTGCTTGCTCAATATACAGATTGAATAACATCGGGGAGAGGCTACAACCCTGTCTCACTCCCTTCCCAACCACTGCTTCCCTTTCATGCCCCTCGACTCTTATAACTGCCATCTGGTTTCTGTACAAATTGTAAATAGCCTTTCAGACCCTGTATTTTACCCCTGCCACCTTTAGAATTTGAAAGAGAGTATTCCAGTCAACATTGTCAAAAGCTTTCTCCGAGTCTACAAATGCTAGAAAAGTAGGTTTGCCTTTCCTTAATATTTCGTCTAAGATAAGTCGTAAGGTCAGTATTGCCTCACGTGTTCCAACATTTCTATGGAATCCAAACTGATCTTCCCCGAGGTCAACTTCTACCAGTTTTTCCATTCGTCTGTAAAGAATTCGCATTAGTATTTTGCAGCTGTGACTTATTAAACTGATAATGTGGTAATTTTCACATCTGTCAACACCTGCTTTCTTTGGGATTGGAATTATTATATTCTTCTTGAAGTCTGAGGGTATTTTGCCTGTCTCATACATCTTGCTCACGAGATGGTAGAGTTTTGTCATGACTGGCTCTCCCAAGGCCGTCAGTAGTTCTAATGGAATGTTGTCTACTCCCGGGGCCTTGTTTCGACACAGGTCTTTCAGTGCTCTGTCAAACTCTTCACGCAGTATCATATCTCCCATTTCATCTTCATCTACATCCTCTTCCATTTCCATAATATTGCCCTCAAGTACATCGACCTTGTATAGACCCTCTATATACTCCTTCCACCTTTCTGCTTTCCCTTCTTTGCTTAGAAATGGGTTTCCATCTGAGCTCTTGATATTCATACAAGTGGTTCTCTTTTCTCCAAAGGTCTCTTTAATTTTCCTGTAGGCAGTATCTATCTTACCCCTTATGAGACAACCCTCTACAACCATACATTTGTCCTCTAGCTATCTCTGCTTAGCAGTTTTGCACTTCCTGTCGATCTAATTTTTGAGATGTTTGTATTCCTTTTTGCCTGCTTCATTTACTGCATTTTTATATTTTCTCCTTTCATCAATTAAATTCAATATTTCATCTGTTACCCAAGGATTTCTACCAGCCCTCGTCTTTTTACCTAGTTGATCGTCTGCTGCCTTCACTACTTCATCTCTCAAAGCTACTGTATTTCTTTCCCCCATTCCTGTCAATTGTTCCCTTATGCTCTCCCTGAAACTCTCTACAACCTCTGGTTTAGTCAGTTTATGCAGGTCCCATCTCCTTAAATTCCCAACTTTTTGCAGTTTCTTCAGTTTTAATCTACAGTTAATAACCAATAGATTGTGGTCAGAGTCCACCTCTGCCCCTGGAAATGTCTTACAATTAAAAACCTGGTTCCTAAATCTCTGTCTTACCATTATATAATCTATCTGATACCTTTTAGTATCTCCAGGATTCTTCCAGGTATACAACCTTCTTTTATGATTCTTGAACCAAGTGTTAGCTATGATTAAGTTATGCTCTGTGCAAAATTCTACAAGGCGGCTTCCTCTTTCATTTCTCCCCCCCAATCCATATTCACCAACCATGTTTCCTTCTCTCCCTTTTCCTACTGTCGAATTCCAGTCACCCATGACTATTAAATTTCCATCACCCTTCACTACCTGAATAATTTCTTTTATCTCATCATACATTTCATCAATTTCTTCGTCATCTGGAGAGCTAGTTGGCATATAAACTTGTACTACTGTAGTAGGTGTGGGCTTCGTGTCTATCTTGGCCACAATAATGCGTTCACTATGCTGTTTGTAGTAGCTTACCCGCACTCCTATTTTTTTATTCACTATTAAATCTGCTCCTGCATTACCCCTATCTGAATTTGTATTTATAACCCTGTACTCACCTGAGTAAAAGTCTTGTTCCTCTTGCCACCGAACTTCACTAATTCCCACTATATCTAACTTTAACCTATCCATTTCCCTTTTTAAATTTTCTAATCTACCTGCCCGATTACGGGATCTGACATTACACACTCCGATCCGTAGAACGCCAGTTTTCTTTCTCCTGATAACGACGTCCTCCTGAGTATTCCGTGCCCAGAGATCCGAATTGGGGACTATTTTACCTCCAGAATATTTTACCCAAGAGGACACCATCATCATTTAATCATACAGTAGGTACATCCTAGTGGGTACCCCACAGCAAATTCAATCTTTTTAGAATCTTCCCAATTCTTTGGCAAAACCTGATTGAATCTTTTCATAAAATGGGTCAGATGTACATCCCCGTCTGGCTTAAATTTAGGAAATTGCCTGGATAATCCTGAATTAGCCTCCCATTGTAGATCAGTCATTACTTCACTAGTTAATACTACATTATGTGAAGTTACCCCCTTTGTCTAATTTATTCTGGATAAGTTTGAATTCTTTCTACAGGTCATCTATAACTTTCTTGTTATCACTAAGTTCAGAAGATAGAATAGGAGATACATTTTTGGGTGTTACTTTCTCGGAAACTTTCCAATCTATAAGTTCTTCCACCTGTTCCTCCAAAGTATTTATATTTATGACATCAGATTTCGATAATTTCTCTTTGAAGTTCTTTTCCACATCATCTACTCTTGTATTAACACCTGTAATTTGCGACTGGATAATTGGCATTAAGTTATCTTGCTTATTGACACTCTCTTTCAAAGTACTCAACCCTTGATTTACAGCACTGAATTTTACATTGCACACATTTTTAAAGGATCCTAACTTTTCATTAATCTCTGATTCTACACTGTTACATTTGTCTTCAATATTCAATTCTAGTCCTGAAATTGATCATTCTGTTTCTGGCGTAAGTCAGTGAACAGTTGATTTACATGAATGTTCAAGGAATTAGTTAATTCATTCTTTAAGTCTAATTTCATATCCTCAGCCTTACTATTTAAGGTGTCAAATTCAGTCTTTAAAGCCTCCATGCCATCACATATATTACTAAATTCTTTGCTCTGTGAGTCAACTTTGGCACTTAACAAACCTATATTGGTTGCTTGACTATTTAAGGTTTCACTCTAGTTATTTAGAACTTCACTCTGAGAATTTAAACTGGACTCACTAAGCCTAGCTCTTTATTGAGAGCTGCATTTTGAGCATTTGAAGCTTCACTCTGGGCATCTAATTTAGAATTTAAAGTTTTGATTAGATTGACTAACTCAGACCAGTCAGGTCCTTTTTTGCTAACTTTCATAGCCATGGGTGGTTTTGAAGTTTCCATGACTTGCTGTACGTTATCCATACCTCTACAGGCTTTAGACCTTGAGGCATTTAATGCTAGTTGTAATTATACTGCCGGCCGGTGTGGCCAAGCAGTTCTAGGCGCTTCAGTCTGGAACCGCGTGACCGCTACGGTTGCAGGTTTGAATACTGCCTGGGGCATGGATGTGTGTGATGTCCTTAGGTTAGTTAGGTCTAAGTAGTTCTAAGTTCTAGGGGACTGATGACCTTAGATGTTAAGCCCCATAGTGCTCAGAGCCATTTGAACCATTTTGTAATTATACTAAATACACAGTAAAGGTTCACTCCACAATATTCTGTCACACTTCTTATTACAGTAGTTAAGTTTTGTTTCACGCTCACCTGGCATAGAGTTCTCGCTGCGTAGGTGAGCAGATGTGGAAGCAGGTCAGCACCTGTGAACAGTAACTGGTGCCTGCGGCGCTGGATGTTGGTTTCTGTGTCTGCATCCCCGTGATGCGTGTGTCTGCATCCCCGTGATGCGTGTGAGAGCTGTATACTCTCCGCACTGAATCTTCTTAGTTGGACTGTTCTAGGCATATTTCTTCTTTGTCTAATATGTCGAGATTTTCTCCTTATTATGCTTGGTTGCTATGTCAACACATGATAGCTTTTTCTCTCGGTTTCATCTCAGAATTCCTATTTTCTTCGGTCCTTTCATACAGGTCGCCAAGTTCTAATGGTTTGGATGACTTAAAGTGTTGAAGTATCTATGCAAACTTCCACTTCTTTAACGAGATGACTTACTTGACATGTTTGGCCGACCTTCCTTGCTGGTTAGCCTGCTGCTGCAAACGCTCTTTCTCTTCGTCTCTGAAGTATGTTGCTATTTACAGAAATTTCTCAAGACTTTTGCTACTTATGAAAATAAGTAGATGTACAAAGTTTCAATTGATTCAACCAACGATGTATATTTGAATTTCAGACATTTTATAAAATCCCACTCTTCACATAAATAAATACTGGTTAGTAAGTCTCTCGCATGTTCAAACGTCAGAAACAAAGTTAATTTACATATAAGGGAAGGTTGGCTTAATAATCATGTCCATTCTCGACATGAATCTTAATACACATCTTCTGTTCACCAAGGCTAAGACAAAAGTTATGTTTTCAACTAATTATGTTACTATAACAATGGTCAAAACAAAATTAGAACAGAGTAGCATAAACACTCCATGGTTCTTCTGGCCACTTTTACTAAACTTTCATGGATTGACCGACAAGTACTTGTCGGTGCAGTTCGACCACTGCATCTACATTCTGCTTGCAACTCATTTCCAACCTGCACACACAGACATGTGACGTGCAGTAGGTAGGATTCCACTTTCTCGCACTTATATCTAAAATATCGTGTGTTTGAGATAGTAGAAGGCCAAGTGGTTCTAGAATTTATGCAGAAATTCTTGAATCACTACGTATCCAACCCCCCCCCCCCCCCCTCAGATCGAACATGCAATATTTTATACACAATCTTGAAGAAATTCTCGAATCACTACAATTCTTGGAAATGGGTGTCAACTATGTCACAAAAGCCTACATACAAAGTATCAGAAAACAGTATTAAGTGAATAAGCTACGAATACACCACAGCCCCCTATGTATTGTTCCTGTAGGGGCCACAAAAACAAGATTAGACTAACTACACCATGCAATGAGTCAGTTAACCACTCTTGCTTCCCACACTTCATTAGAATTTGTCACATTTGAATGGCGTTTGCTTCATATTGTTGCTGTTGTGATATGGTTGATCTCTCTACATTATTTGATAATGAGAGAAATGTAATATGTGAATTAAGTGTGAACTGGTAATTTAAACTGGTTAAAGCATGTTACTTATACAATTAAGAAAATATAGCATATTATTCACAGACATGTCATTGTAATGTTTTATTATCCTTTGCCAGAATCTGTAATGTCAATTTCTGACATGTCTCATGCTCACAAACCAAATAGTTTGTGAAAGCACTTAAAATGATGACTAATAACAATAATGTGTTGTGCTTAACCTCTGCAGGAGATTTTAGTGTGCCTCTTATATGTCTCTCATCTTTTTCCTTTTACAACTGATCATCTCACCAAATTTTACAGATATACTATTTCAGAATTTACTGATACTATGTCTGTATTTTAAAAAAGTGTTTCAACAAAGGGACTGTTTTAATAACATTAACTTTTGAAAGCTTTGGGAACTTAAGTATGTGAAGTCTCTTAAGATTTTCTACAATAGTTTTTCAAATGATTTTAACCAAATCCATCCCTGAATGTTTTAATAAGGTCATCATCAGTAATTAGACTTTTAAGAGCCTTGAATTTACGAGAAGGTGGTAGGTTAATTCATGGATTAGATCTTACACTTGAGTTACTAATTGGGGTATACATCTGGGGGTGTCAGGAATTATGTATCCTAGAAAGAGGGAAAGGTACACAGAAATGAGACTACACACAAGAGTTAACTGCTTGGCACCTACATCTGCCATGATTGGGCTACTAGAAGTTTTTAAAATATTTATTAGATTACAATTTTGTTTTAGAGGCTATTTCTTTTATACTTATCATTTATGAATTATTTAAATAGTGTTCCTGTTCCTGGTGACCACATAATTAATGCTGTATAAGAAGATGAAGTGTCCCACCTAAATCAGGAAAATGTAGTATTCTTCAAAATTTTCATTTAAACTAAAAGCTTAATTGGAAAAGAAATTACACTTTAACCACAACATATGTACGAATACAGCTTCATTTGAGCAACAAAGCAGGGAGGAACAGATTAACAGCAAATAACAACAAATATTTCAACTTCAACAACACTAAGTTTAATATCAGAATATTAAGTAATGATTTTCCTTTCTGAGTATAAAGTACCATGAACACGAAATCTGTAGACACATGTATATTCTGGATTACCATGGTTGGATGTGATCCATAGTTTCACAGCACTGAAAGGGCCCTGTTGTCCTGTAGCCTGAAAAAAGATAAATACATACCTGCTGTCACCTCTAGCAATGAGATTAAACACCTTGTACTAAAAATATGAAGCAATTAAAATTCATTAGTTACTTATGATTTTCCTCATTACATCATATCACAAACAATTTTTAATTCTGTTCATATATTATGTTGCATAGTTTTGATCATGAAGGTGAACCTTCAGAGATGTGAAGGAAGTCAAGGTATACATTAACAAAAGAAAAGCAACTAATAGAAACTTCATAAAGGACACTGTATTGAAAATAAACTATCACTCTACTGCTTATTACAACTTGTACTAACACCAACTGAATGTAACCTGATAAATTCGGAGCAACCTGCTTAGGTGGGTGTGGGGAGAGGGGGGATGAGGAACAGGTATTGTTAAAGGAGATCGGTGAAAGAACAGTGCAAGAAAGTTGTTTAATGGCAGCATGAGTGGTGGGGCAGAAAATGGAGCAATCCGACACACCATTGACTAGCCAGATCAGGGGGAAATTAACATGGGAGACAAAATGTGCTCCAAGGCTAGGGTTGGTGAGATTGGCCACAGTGATGTCCAAAGAAACTCTTCACGAGGCTAAGATGCACGCGACCAAAGGATGTGGATAATGTAGGTAGTGACGGTGCCATTTTCAGCAGTGAGGAGGATGGGAGAGAAGTGCAAGGGGTGGAGCAGAGTGGTTAGTGCTGAAATGGGTCTCACAGTTCAAACATTCCATGATTTTTGCTAGGTCTGACTGTGCTCCTGAGGCACAGGCTATAGGGCCACCTCTGCCATGGTGGTGGGAGGAGGCCAGAACGGGAAGTGGGGGATGAAGGTAAGGGGGCCGGGCGATGGCTGGGGCAGGGGACTCAAACACCAGATTTGCTGTGACAGTGGTGGCATTGATGTCTATATGCTCTTGTGCAGCAAATGCCTTACAGATCATGGCAGGCAAGCAAGAATTCCAGTTTTGGAATAAAAGCTTGTCTGGAAAGACATAGGTTTTGGCTAAGGCATGGAGGTGCTGGCTGGGCCTCCTGTGGGAACACTCCTCCAATAAAAATAGTGCCCAGGAGGTCCGCATTTTGGACGATGGCAATCACGTGATTAGGTACTCTTTTAATTTATGGTACTGTTGGGCTGCAAATGTCTGGTGATGATATCATAATCTTAAGCTTAGCAATAGTAAGGCAAACTTTGTTGTGTCACTCATAATTCCTGACCTGGTGAAGACAATAGGAATGGGTTACTTGTGTCAAATGTGGGATGAGGGGACAAGCTCTGTTTGAGTGATGGGTCAGTGATAGGACTGGTGCCTGATGTGTAGCAGTGCGCAAGAGTTGTGCAAAGTGGGTGGGAAACTGATTTAAACCAGCTGCCTGAGTCAGTGGTTTGGATGGGCTAGGTGCAGGGATTTGATTGGACGAAACCCCCCCATCGCAGTTGACATGTCAGGTATCAGCTCGGCGGTACAGCTTCCTGACATAGGTTGCATCTTGTGCAGGAGTACGGTATGAAACCGACCAGGAGGGAGAGGAAATAAAATAAATAAATAAACATACTGTTGGTGCTTGATTGTGAAGCAACACAGAGATGCACGAAGGGTAGCATAATGGGGAAGGCATGCTGCATGGAGCATTTGAGGAATGGAGGCAATAGAAGGGGGCTGCTTAAAGATCGGGTCACCAGTGTGACAAAGCTTAGTGCCAAAAATATTTCACTGCACAACATACATCACAGTTATCGAGTGAGGAAAATTCAGGGGAAAAAATGAGAATGTGGAAAATGACATGTAAAGTGGATAGCAATGAAGCAACAAAGAAAGGAGGCGGGAAAATTTTCAGCAACACAATCCATTTATTAAGGCAGACACTACTACATTTCGTCTGACAAAAACAAAAAGCGAAATATGCGATCTGTACATAACTTAAGTGTGGCTTGCATAGCAAAAGTCCTCAGTTTATCACTACCGGCACAGGACAAACATATATCTCAAGTTCATTGGCAGGAGCCCACTAAGATTTACACAATGTATGAAAGCTCAACTTAAACACTAAATATTTTTCTGGCAGAGACCACAAGTAATGACAAATTAAAGTAAAGGGGATACTGTGGTGAGGCACTATCATGCACGAATGAAGATACAAGCCTACTCAGGAAACTCCTTTCACCCATAAGTCCACAAACTAGCTTTCTTCCATTCAGCAATCAACTTTCTCCTGAATGTTTACAGAAAGAAATTAACTTGATCTAAAAGATTATCATCTTCTTCTTCTTCTAAGGATTAAGTGGTGTAATCACCTGCTCCAGTCTCTTACAAGCTCTACCTAGTTCACTCTTTCCAGTCAGCTGATAATTCATTATATCTTTTGGCAATCTGTTTTCTGTTATACTGTCGACATGATCCTTCCATTTCATTCTATTCTGTTCTATTTTGTCATTAACTGAAGAGATATCTAAATTTGATCTTATTGTTACATTCTTTATTTTATCCATTTTACTACAGTCTCTTACATATCTCATGAACTTCATTTCTGCTGCTCGTATACATGATTGTTCTTTCTTTGTTACTGTCTATTATTCAGAACAATATTCTTTTCTTCCCAAAGTTCTTCCAGTTTTTCTACAGATAGCTAGCTATTTATTAACCCCTTTGCGCCTTGTGTTGCCATATGGCAACGTTTGTAACACTTTCTTAAAATCGTTGATACCACAACATCAACGAAGCGAGAGTGTTGGCAGCTCTGGATTCTATTCCGCAAGACTGTAAAGGTCACTAGAATGCAACAGTTTTAACAATACATTTAAATTCTGTGGCGTAAGCAGTATTGGAAGTTGTTGTTTGCTGAATGATGAAGAAAAATGGAGTATAAGTTCGAGTAATTATGTTTCACACAGTAACTTGCGATATATAATTTGGTTTTTTAGTATGGTCGTCCTTTAAATACTCAAATATATATTCTTTGGAGGTTACTGCTTGCTGTGAAATAAATTACGTTCATTTAGGCCGTTTGAATGTTGGTGTTGCCATAGGGCAACGCTAGGCGCTTGTACTCAGTAAAAGGACGAATTTTCTCTTTTTTGTTTTAGAAGAGGTTTCTCACTTGCTGAGGTGCTGTAGATTCTTTGTAATGACAATATTGAAGGTGATGTGTTTGTTGAGCCCCCCCAGATGGATTATTGTATGTACGGTGGCCAGACAACTCACTTGTCGCAATGATCTTTTCTTCATGTGGTGCACAAGAAGTTGGCCAAGTCAAGAGATTCACGCAACTAAAAAAGCAAAATATAATGATTCCCAGACCAAAACTGGTAGCCAAATATAATGCATATATGGGAGGTACTGATCAGATGGATCAGAATCTAGCATGCTATCGCACTGCAATAAGGTGCAAGAAATGGTACTGGTGTCTCTTTACATGGATGTTAGATGTTGCCATACAAAACAGTTGGATTTTGTATAATAAAGCAAGAAACCAAACTATTTCTCAGCTTTATTTCAAGAGAGAAGTAGCAACAGTGTACTTGCAAAGACACCAAGCTTTACCAGAAGAAGCCAGGAGACCATCTGCATCAAGGGCATGTTCCGACAGCCGCATATCAGATTCAATTAGGTTTAAAGACTGACCACCTCGTCCAGCACACAGAAGGAAAGAAGAAGAATAGGTGTCCACACAAGGACTGTAAATCTATTGTGAGAACAATGTGTTCAAAGTGTAACGTGGGATTGTGTATTGACTGTTTTATTCCATTTCATGCTGAGTTGAAGGTTTCATTTTTGATTATTAATTGTACTATGTTATAAAGTATCAATTGTATGATGAAGAGTGAATAATAAATTTGCACAAAACTTGTATATGTAATAAGAAATTTCAATAACCTACTTATTTTAGTTGAAGTTGTAATCCACATAAATTTAGGTAGTGAAAGTGCCTAGCGTTGCCATATGGCAACATCAAATATCTCGCTAATGGTGGTAATGACTTTCGCTGAAACAACTGTGTTGTGAAATTTATGCCTTTTACAGACATAAAAACGCAATTTTGTTTAAAAATCGCGAAAAAATTAATTCCGGCGCTAATGGGTTAATCTACTTCTCAATGTCTTTGTCATAGTTAAATCTAATATCATACCCTGGATAACTGAAGTGGGAACCAGTTCCAAAATTTTTTCATTTATTATTATTTTTGATCTGACTGGAGTCTTTCCTTTGAAAGCCATTATCTTTGTCTTATTTGCAGGTATAGTTATGTTGTAATATACTGCATACTGGCTCAATCTGTGTACTGCTCTTTGTAAATTATCTTCTGTTTCTTGTATTACTATTTGGTTGTTGCCATATAGCAGAGTATTTAATGGTATGATAGATCCCATTTTAATTCCTCAAATTATTTCATCTTTTCATTTCATAACTAAGGTGTCAATGTATATATTAAAGTATATATTAAAGTGGATGATAGATTGCACCCTTATCAAAAACCTTTATTTATTAACATTTCAACTGACATTTGAACCTATAACTATTTTTGTATTTACATACAGACTCTTTATTGTATTAATAGATGCTTAGGAAAATCTTCTATTTACAATATTTTCCTCAGAAGGGGTCTTTTTTCCTTATCAAAGGCTATCTCAAAATCAATAAATGCTAACTGTATTTCTAAGCTAAATCCCTAATTTTTTTCAGCAATTTGTCTTATTACAAATGCCCCGGTCAGGGCACACATTTTCAGCTGTCCACATCGAGGTATATCAACAACACCTGTCGGGTGCTGACGGTTTCAGTTAGCCATCATTTATTCCAGGGAAACGCTGCACGGTCATCAACAGTATTCTGTTCTTTCGAGAACAGTTACTGTCTTCATATATATAGTTAAAGGCTACCCAGCCATTGACCTTCATCTGTGCGAAAGCGCACATGTTGCCCAAACTCTTACAGGAATCGCCAAAGCGTGCGCGAGTAATGAGTGAATGGGCAAATGTCTATAAGGTACATTACATATGTAGAATTGTGGACAGTTGGGAATGTGAATCTCACGGGGAGCGTGCAAGGGATAAGTCCCTGCAGTCGCGCTATTCATCTGTGTCCTCGGTGGCTCAGATGGATAGAGCGTCTGCCATGTAAGCAGGAGATCCCAGGTTCGAGTCCCGGTCGGGGCACACATTTTCAGCTGTCCACATCGAGGTATATCAACAACACCTGTCGGCAGCTGACAGTTTCAGTTAGTCAACATTATCATTACATGACTGTCCCTTTCTGAAGCCTGATTCTTCTTCTGAGATTATTGCACCAGTGACAGTTTATAGCCTTTGATTAAAAATTTTCTCATAAATTTTGATGCCAGCATTTAATAGACTTTTCCTGTCTCTTCCCACCTGTTGTGTTTAAATACAGAAATTACTTTATCTGTGTTCCATTCTTCAGACAAAGAACAGTTCTTCCAACACATATTTAAAAACTGGAGGGAGCAAAATTCTAAAATAGTTGCCCCAAATTTGGTTAATTCAGCATTAATGTCATCTAGGCTAGTAGCGTTTTTATTTTTTGTTACATTTAAGCCTGCTTTTAATTTTTTTATGTCTATTTGATCAGTAGAGTTATCATCAATTTTTATAGAACAAATTTTGTTGTTATCTTCATCATGCTGTACATTTCTGTAATGGTGTAGTAATTGATTTTCTGTTATATGATGTTTGCAAAAAAATGGTTCAAATGACTCTGAGCACTATGGGACTTAACATCTGAGGTCATCAGTCCCCTAGAACTTAGAACTACTTAAACCTAACTAACCTAAGGACATCACACACATCCATGCCCAAGGTAGGTTTCGAACCTGCGACCGTAGCGGTCACGCAGTTCCAGACTGTAGTGCCTAGAACCGCTCGGCCACTCTGTGATGTTTGCAGTCTCTTTCTTTGTTTTATTTATAATGCTTTGTTACTTTAACCACTATATTCTGTTGTCTTCCATGAACGTCATGTTCAACATTAGCAATGAATCTTTCCCAGGATTCACTATAGTATCTTTTTATTAAATTCTTTGTTTTATTTCTTTTCTTTTTATATATTTCTCAGATTTCATCTGTTCATGTTTGTAAATAGGCATTATAAGAATTTTGTTTTCCTTTAATATTGTTAGTTATTTCTGTATTTCATATTTTCAGACCTCTTTCCTGATTTGATACTTTACTCTTCCATAGTACCTAATTAGATATTTTCAACACTGCTGTTTTTAATCTTTACCACTCTTCTTCAATATTGTCTTTAGTTTCAACATTTGAAATTCCTGTGTGAGTCTTTGTTGATATAAGTTGCTTATGTTTGTTTCCTGTGGAAGATGAACTTTATATTTCAAGTTTTGGCTTTGGGTTTTCTTTACACTTGTTTGTTTCCTCTATCTTGCCCATATTTCAATCTTTGAAGTAACTAAGTAGTGATCAGAGTCTATATTATTACCTATAAACACATGAGTATCTTAAATTTGAGAGCTTTTATTATTAAAAAGATTGGAAATAATAACAGTTATGAGTCAGTTGTAGCAGACCAAATTTTAAGTAATAAAGCAACTAAAAAAATGTCAACGCTTAACAATAATAAAAGGAAGGAAAAGGTGAAAGCGAAAGTTTATGTCAATACCTGTTCTAGGTAATTTTCCACAGTGTTAGCAGCCCTTAACAAAAAAACATGGCTTTAAGGTTACACTCTCTACCAATTGTAGTTTAAAGAGAAATCTAATGCACATGCTTGGGATAAAAGAAGATTCTTTCACTAACTCAGATGTTTACAAAATGTTGTGTGATAGCTGACCGAGATATTATATATGAGGGTGGTTTGAAAAGTTCTTGGAATCACCATGAGAGGTCAGCACTAGCACAATGAGTTGTTCACGTGATATTCATTGGACTGTTGACTGTAAACACGTGCCACGTCAGTGCTCTTGGAAGAGAGCTGTGGTGGTGACATGGCTCTGTTGTTGCTCCCGCATAGTGATTTGCGAAGATGGAAAAAATCAAGATTCAAGCAGAGATTAAGACTTTGTAAAAAAAGGTATGAAAGCAAAGGACATTCATGCTGATTTCCAGAGTACACTGGGGGGACTCTGGTCCTTCATATTCAACTGTTGTCAAGTGGACAAATGAATTTAAATTTGGTCGATGGGGTTAGCTGATGATCCACACAGTGGTCAGACAAGATGTGTCATTACTCCAGAAGTCACTGCAAAAGGGCGCAAAATGGTCATGGAGGATCACCGATTGAAAGTGCATCAAACTGCTCATGCTTGCCAGATATCATCTGAAAGGGTATATCACATTTTAACTGAAGAATTAGAAATTTAAAAAAAATTACCTGCAAGATGGATGCCACGACTCTTGATGCTGGATCAAAAACATGTGGTGTCACCATGGCAAAATTACATGAAATAAGGTATGAACTGTTACCACAGCCACCGTATTCACCTATTATGACTCCATCAGACTTCCATCTCTTTCCAAAACTGAAAATTTTTCTTGGTGCACGAAGATTCACTTCAAACGAAAAATGGATAGTCGGAGTAGACAACTATTTTGCAGGCCTGGAGGAAACTCATTTTCAAGATGGGATAAAGGCAATGGAACACTGTTGGACCAAATGCATTTATCTACAAGGAGACTACATTGAAAAATAAAAAAAGTTTCAGTGATTTAAGTACCTTTCTTCTATTCTGTTCCGAGAACTTTTCGAACCATAGTCATGCGACAAACTGGAGGGGGATTCAAAGTTAGATATAAAGAGCACTTACTGGGCAAGGGAGGTAATAACATACAGAATACCAACAATGCAGAGCTTTTGTTAATCGAGAAAACTTGAAGAAATGGTAATTTTGCACTAGGAAGGAAAAGGTTATAAATTAGATTTGTTGGAGCAGCTTGGAATTTTAGCTAACAGATATGGCTGTGTCATGAATGAATAGCAGCAGCTTACTAATAAGAACTTCCTTGGTGGCTTCAAGCCCATACTCATGGCCACTTAACAGCTTTTTATTGGCTGCATGTACTGCATCGAGGATGTCATTTTCCTCAAACACACTTTCTTGTGTCTCTTATACAGCACTATTCATTTAGGGTACAGTCCAGTTTCATACTTCAATGAAACAAATCCAATATGCATAACTATTTTATGGTGCCATGTTTTATATTACATTTCCTGAGTTTTTATTTAGAATCCAAATAATTTTTTGAGCTACTACATTGCATTTCATCTATTTGAAGCCACAGCCTTTGTTCCTAGAGAAGGAAGATTTATCCTTGGGCTTGTAATTGTTATAATGAAGTTAAGTTTTTATAGAATTTTCTGTTATAATGAATTTCAGGTAAGGATTTTTAAATAATTTTATTAACATCATTTAATATGTAAAATATTTCATGTACTAGTTTGCATTGTTAAAGGTAGACTAAACAATGTTTATTAGTCATGCACTACTTTTGTCTATTATTAGATATAAGCTACCCAACATGATAATTTGCATCCAGTTTTTATTTATCAATTCATTTCATGTAAGCCACCCAGCATGCCAGTTTGTGCAATAGTTGTGTGGTACACATGTATTGCCCTCTATATGGAAGTCACCTTAACTTAAGAGCTCAGAACATTAGTCAGTTGGCAGGTTTTATGTATGAAGTTCACACTGTTTTTATCTGATGACAATAACGTGTTATTTTATTGTTTTTGGGATGAACTGTTATTTGTCAAGAGCTAAATGGCTTTATTCTAAGGTACGTTCTCAACACAATATGTAACAAGGAAATGTGTACTCCTGGATTCTTTTATTTATTTATTTAGATTTTTTGTGAGGAGTCATCAATATGATGGCTTTTGCAAACATCAAGTACAGTTACAAACATAAAATACATTTAGATCTTAGCCTTACAGGTAGTAATTAAACAGTAAGTTGATGCTTTTCAAAATACATTACATCTTACACATATTTATACAGCCAACTTTTTTTATACATTATTTTACAGCTCTTAAATTTTACCATTTAAAATTAGTTGGGTGAATAGGGACACTTCTCAACTAAAAATTCCTTTAATTTTTGATTTGAATTGCTTTTTATTACTGTTTTTCATGGATTCTGGCAGTTTATCATACAGTCCATTAGTATATGGGCTCTGGTCCGTCATTTTTAATATTGTTCTTTGTCAGTAGTAATTCTCTTTGGACCTGGTGTTGTGGTCATATATATAACTACATTTAGTTATTTCAGTTTTCTGGGAGACAAGAAAGTAATTAATTTACAGAGTATATGATGAAGTACTGGTATTGTCTGAAAACATCATGGCAAGAGTCTTTATAGCCTAGTCCATGTATAATCCTTAACCCTTTTTTTTTTTTTTTTGTAGCAATAGTACTCTGTTAAGGTCAATGTCTGCAGCACAACCCCATATTTCTATACAGTAGCTAAGATGGGGATTGATAGTCCCATAATACACAGTTTTAAGCATGTGGGTGGGCACCATTTTGGGCAGTTGCCTAAGAAGATACAGCCCATTGCTGATTTATTTACATACAGCATTAATGTGGCTAATCCAACAGAGGTTTGAGTCCAGATGGATCCCTAGAAATTTACACTCATTTACTTCCTCTGCCACTATGCCACTTACCTCATTTATGCATGAGTGGCGTGAGCTGCCAGTTGTAAATATTAGCATCTGGGATTTATTTACATTGACCTTTAATCCTTATGCATGAAAATATGAACTTAATTCTAGTGTTCCTTTACTAGCTGAAAATTTCAGTTCCTCACAATCTTTACCATAAAATAAAACTGAGGTGTTATCAGGATAATTTACAATGTGTGAGTTAATGGCGTGTACAACATCATTAATATATGCTAAAAAGAGGAAAGGTCCAAGAATTGAGCCTTGAGGGACCCCTGTGTCACTATTTCACTTGTGGATTTAAAGGTTAAGATCTTATTGTCAATTTGATGTGTAAGTTTGGTACACTGTTTCCAGTTCACCAGATAGGTGGATAGATGTTTCACTGATGCATCACTGATATTGTACACCCGCAGTTTTTTTAAGAGAAGCTCATGGTTTACTGAGTCAAAAGCTTTGCTCAGGTCAAGGAATATTCTGGCTGTGTGCATACCTTGTTCTAAATTGCTATATACTTCATGGAAGAAATTGGTAACAGCAGTGGCCATGCTTAGGTCTTTCCTAAACCCATGCTGTGATTCAGTAAACATTTTGTGCCTTGAGAAAAATGTTGTGAGTTGTGATAGGATAACTGTTTCAAATATTTTGCTGAAAGGAGGGGTTAATGATATCGGTCTATAATTTGAAACTTCTTCTTTACTTCCCTTCTTATGGATTGACTGAATTACACTTATTTTTAATGCATTTGGGTATATGTTTTCATTAATACTACAAACAATGGAAAATACAGGATGGACTGTAACAATATGAGAGAAGGAAAGTTGCTACTCACCATATAGTGGAGATGCTGAGCCACGATAGGCACAATAAAAAGATTCACACACTCATAGCTTTTGGCCATTAAGGCATTTGTCAGCAGTAGACACACACACACACACACACACACACACACGCACACACACACACACACACACACACACACACACACACACACACACGCACGCAAGCGCAACTTGCACACACATCTGCAGTCTCAGAGAGCTGAAACTACTGCGTAGTATAATTCAGGAACTTATGTATAAGTGAACTGAGGTTTTCTCTGAAGATTTTGGTTACATCAGGAGATAAGTCTGGTGGACAATAGAAGGATCCAATTATCATTTTATGCCCACCCCTGATACTGAGTGTTGCCCAAACAGTCTCACATGCAGCTTCAAATTTTATCTCGGTGGACTTAAGTTTCTTGTCTAGTGTACCAAATACACCACCTTCATTTCCTATTTGCCTATCCTTTCAATATGCACTTAAATTTTCCCCAAAATCTCACTCCATATGCTATGGAGACTTTAATCATCCAACAATTAATTGGGAAAATTACAGTTTTGTTAGTGGTGTGTGTGATAAGACGGACTGTGAATCTTAACAACATACCTTCTCTGAAAACCTCCTGCGTGGATTGCCAAGAAAGTAATGCACCACATTTTTCTTCTGCAACAATTCTTTACTGAACACAATAAGAATTATACACACAAAAGAATGGTGTATTATCTACACACCCTATTTTTCCACGTAATCTCCATCCCATTCTATGGCCTTCCTCCAGCTTGAAACAAGGGCCTCTATGCCCTGTCGTTACCAATCCTTGTCCTGGTGGTAGAGCCAGTGCTTCACTGTATATATCACCTCCTCATTATCCTCAAAATGTCTTCCATGAATGGCATCCTTTAATGGCCCAAAACAAGTGGAAGTCTGAGGGGACTAGGTCAGTGCTATGGGGTGGATGGGTAACATTGTCCAACCCTGTTTTGCGATGTATTCAGCAGTACTCAGACTTGTATGGCCCCAAGCATTATCATGTTGCAGCAAAACACGGGTTGCTGTGGTGCTAAAGTTGCTGGAATCATGTCTTGAGTTTTGTTAATGTGTTGACATATGCTTCTGAATTAATGATACCACCTCTTGGCATCATATAAATGAGAATCACACCTTCACAGTCCCAGAACATGGTGTTCATGACCTTACAAGTGAAAGCAGTTGCTTTGAATTTTTTCTTCTGCGGAGAGTGGGAATGGCACCATTCCATCGACTGTCATTTTGTTTTGAGCTCAAAATGTTGAACCCAGATTTCATCACCCGTCACAACCTGGAACAAGAAGGCCTCCCCTTCAGCTTCAAAACACTGCAACAGATCAAGACAAATGTTTTTTCTGTACGATTTATGATCCACCATTAGACACTGTGGGACCTATCTTGCACACACTTTTGAATATCCAACATATCAGGTGTGACAGCCATGGATAGTCTCCTCGACCACTGCAAACCGTGGAGTTCTGCCAAACCGCCTTCTGATGACCTCACCCTGTGTATCCAGCAACTAACTGTACTTCTGTCAACAGCAGATGCTCCATAGACTTTGCACAAGCATTTGTGCATACTCCCCACAGTTTCTTTCTCTGCAGTGAGAAATTCAATGATGGCATGTTGGTTGTAACATACATCACCTACAGATGTAATTTTGAAACTATGCTGCAGCTATGCTATCTATTGGAAATGATGGAAACGTGGTACATTCACTCAGAAGACTTCAAATAATACACAAATATTTCGCATTCATAGCACTATTTTTGGCTGTGAAAAAAAAAAGTGATGCATTACTTTCTCGGTAACCCTTATAGAACAGATAGGAACACCACTCATGGTGTAGATATTTTGGATCTAATGGAAACAAATAGACCTGACGTCTTTGAGGATGCCCATATCAAAACTGGTATGAGTGACCATGGTGTGGTTGGGGCAACAGTGATTACCAAACTACAAATAACAACTAAAACCAGCAGAAAGACATAAATGTTCAGTAAACCAGATAGAAACTCAGTAGTGTCATAACTCAATGAGGAACTTGAAACTTTCAGCACATGTCACGAACATGTACAGGAGCTTTGGCTCAAGTTTAAAAAGAAAAGTTGACCACACACTGAATAGATATGTACCCAGTAGAACAGTTCATAATGGTATACAGACACTGCAAACATACTTCTACAGAAACAGAGATTACTGCATAACAGGTGTAAAACAAAGCGTAGGGCTGAAGGTAGCCAGATGCTGAATGAAATGCCTTTGGCTGTCAAGAGAGCAGTGCCTGATGTCTTCAATGACTACCATAGTGAGTGAGATGGGAACTGAAATTGAAGGTTGCAAAGCAAAAGCTGAAATGCTTAACTCTGTTTTCTAATGTTCCTTTACAAAGGAAAACCCAGGAGAATTGCCCCAATCTAATACTTGAATTGCTGAAAAGATGAATGAAATAAGTATTAGTGTCAGCGGTGTTGAGAAACAGCACAAATTGTTAAAACTGATCAAAGCTCCAGGCACTGATGGAATTCCTGTCAGATTCTGTAGTGGCTTTGTAACTGAATTAGCCCTCTTCTAACTATAATCTGTCATAGATCCCTTGAACAAAAAACTGTGCCCAGTTCTTGGAAAAAGGCACAGGTCACACCTGTCTACAAGAAGGGTAGTAGCAGTGTTCCAAAAAAACTACCAGCCAATATCTTTTACATTAATTTGTTGTAGAATCTTAGAACATATTTGAACCTCAAATATAAGAGGTATCTTGAACAGGATGACCTCCTCAGTGCCAACCAGCATGGATTTCAAAAACATTGATCATGTGAAACCCAAATCACACTTTTCTCACATAACATACTGAAAGTTTGGATCAAGGCAACCAGGTAGATGCAATGTTACTTGATTTCCGGAAAGCATTTGACTCAGTACCACACTTAAGCTTATTGTCAAAAGTATGATCATATGGGGTATCAAGTGAACTTTGTGATTGGATTGAGGACTTTTTGGTAGGGAGGATACATCATGCTATCTCGCATGGAAGTCATTGTCAGATGTAGAAGTATATTCAGATGTGCCACAGGGAAGTGTGTTGGAACCTTTCCTGTTCATGTTGTACATTTTGCCGACACTATGAACAGTAAATCAGGCTTTTTGCAGATGACACAGTTATCTATAATGAGGTACTTTCTGAGAGAAGCTGCATAACTGCAACATGGTGCAGAGATTGGCAGTTTGCTCTAAATGTTCAAAAATGTAAACTTTTGCGCTTCACAAAAAGAAAAATGAGAATGACTATAATATCAAAGAGTCATTGTGTGAATCGATCAACGACAGAAATACCTGGGTGTAACAGTTTGTTGGGATATGAAATGGAATGATCGCATAGGTTCAGTTGTGGGTAAAGACGGTGGTAGGCTTTGGTTTATTGGTAGAATACTGGGAAACTGCAATCAGTCTACAAAAGAGATTGCTTACAAATCACTTGTGTGACCAATTCTAAAATATTGATGAAGTATGTAGGACCCATATCAGGTAGGACTAACATGGGATATTGAACATATACAGAGAAGGGCAACATGAATGGTCACATGTTTGTTTAATCCTTGGGAGAGTGTCACAGAGATACTGAAGGAACTGAACTGGTGACTCTTGAAGATAGACGTAAACTGTCCTGAGAAAGTTTATTAACAAAGTTTCAAAAATGGACTTTAATCAATTATTACTGTAGGGATATGCTGCAATCCCCTATGTATCACTCAGATAGGGCTCATGAGAATGAGATTAGAATAATTACTGCATGCACAGAGGCATTCAAGGAAGAAACTCAAATAACTGGTACAATGGGACATACACTCTGCCACATATCTCGCAGTGATTTGCAGAGTATAGAGGTAGTTATAGATGTAGACTGATGGCACCCTAGATTGCTAAGTATTTCTCAATGATGGACATGCAGAGAGGCTACTGGCAAATCGATGTTAATTATGTTAATGAGGCTGACTGCGAGAAGTCTGGCTTCATAACTCCTAATGGCCTTTATGAGTTAAAAGTTATGCTGTTTGGACTACATAATGCTCCAGTACTCTTTCAGTTTATGATGGACAGCTTGCTTTGATTGTTACCTGGGTAACAATGTCATTTTTTGAAGACATCTAACAAACAGCTAAGCCTACCAGCAACCATGTTGAAGTTTGTTAAGACTCCAGGCCTCTGCCTGAATCCAAAAAACGTCCTCTTCACTGCTGAAGAAATAAAAATCTTGAGGAATCTAGTTAATGGTGATGAAGTCAATCCTGTTCCAGAGATAATAAGAACAGCCACCAACCTCGTGATTCCTTGGCACATTTGGCATGATCCAAGAAGTTTTCTTGGAATGTTCTTGTACCACTGGCAATCTGTAAAGGACTTCTGTAGCAACACTTCTTGTTATCCTTAAGGAGGTGGTAACATCTCCTTTACCTCTATTTATATGACAATACATTCACCCTTGTGAAGGACCACCATTTTCTTTGTTGGCTGACTATCATGAAGGATCTATCAGGTCTACAGACAAGATGGCCATTGTGGATTGACCAGTAAAAAGTCACAATGGCACACAAAAGTGGATGCAAATGCAACGATGTTGACTACCTTTAAAGGAATCCTGTGGTGGAGTACAGCAGCTTGGACAAATCTCTGTCATTGGTGCATTAAATGACATTCCTGTTGTACAGAGAAAAGACTCAGTATTGCTGAAACCCATAGAAGCATTGAAGGAGGGGAACCAACCGCAAGAGGATTCCAATTAGTAACTGGAACATTGTATAAGACGAACTATGATCCAATGGGCGGAAATGGTTGCTCATAATGCCAGCTGATCTATGGCCAACCATCTTGAAGTATTTCCATGGCGTTCCATCATCAGGTCACCTGGGACATGTGAAGACTCTAGATGGAATCAGATGCATGTATCACTGGCCCAGCCTATAGTGATCTTTTAGACATTATGTCAGCAACAGAAACACATGTCACATCTACCTCTGGGGCATCTGGTATCAATTCCACCTGCAGCAGCACCATTCCACCGAATTAGAATCGACGTCATGGTGGAGGTCTCAAAGCTGACAAATGGGAATCAATGTCTGCACTGACTATCTCACCCACTTTGCTGTCACTAAAGCTTACATATGACAGAAGCTCACAAAATTGCAAGGTGACTGTTAGGAGACATCATTTTGAAACACAGAGGACCCTGGTGATGAACTCTGACTGGGGGAAACATTTTCATTCAAGACTAGTATCAGAAGAAATTTCATGTCACAACATCACCCACAGGATGACAACTACCTACCACCCACAGATGAATGGCCTCACAGAATTCTTTAATAAGACATTGGCAGTAAACTATTGATGTATGTTGACAATGAACAGAATGATTGGGATAGAATCTGACCGTTGTGATATTCGTATACAGCACAATGAAGCAAAACACTACAGACTTCAAACTGTTATTTCTGATCCATGGTCATGAGGCTGAAACGACAACAGATAAACTGTATCGGTTTCACCTAGATGATACTGGATGACTGCATGATTTTTCTCGTCACCAGGACCAAAGAAAAAAGACAGCTGGCTCACATATAGACCCTGGACATCCAGAAGGAGGACTCAAAGAACTATCACTTCAAGCAACAGCGAGTGAAATACAGTGTGGGAGATGTGATATGGATTTTTATGTCTTTGTGGAAAGTGGGACTATAGGAAAAGTTATTAAAGTGCTACTTTATACCATATCATGTTCTTTGTTGCTTATCAGATGTCACATGTGAAGCCGAGGATTGTGACAGTTTATCAAGAAGTCAAAAGAGCAGAGACATTGTCCACATCCTCTATATGAAGCCCTATGCCAGTCCTGAGGCATAGATCAACATGGGGGTTTCTTGTTCAAGGAAACTGATGCCCCACTTGATGATTGCACAGGTTCAACAGGGGAAGAGGAGGGAATGGGTGTAGGGGTTTACCTACGATGGTCATACTGAAGAGGATGTGACAACCTGACCAGAATACAGGGCTCTTCCATTACTGCCACACAGAAGACTCCTGAATGGTACTTTCAGCTCTGACGGGGACCTCTGAAACAGTGGGCTGCTGTTTTTGTTCGGGAGAGG
This sequence comes from Schistocerca nitens, assembly GCF_023898315.1. Taxonomy (NCBI): domain Eukaryota; kingdom Metazoa; phylum Arthropoda; class Insecta; order Orthoptera; family Acrididae; genus Schistocerca; species Schistocerca nitens. The sequence goes on along the minus strand of NC_064615.1, from coordinate 553,637,264 downwards.
GAGCACTGACACGAACTGTGCAGCACGCAGTGTGGTGTAGTGGTTAGCATTGCTGGCTCGCATGCTTTGGGCCACCAGTTCAAACCTGAAAACCAGCAATTATTTATTATTTATCATTTATGGAAATTTCTTGTAACTTCTGATGTTTGTAACATTTGCATATTCTGGAATATTATATGTTTGTAGAAATAGCAGCATTATCCCTCCAGGAGTTCCGTTTGTTCTGGCTGTATGTTGGTGTCTGTAATAAATGTACTTTTAATGCTAACTGTTGTACTTCATTGATGAGCCTGCTTTCGGGTAAAGACTTGACTGTGGTTATGAATTGACAGTATGACGTTAAAGGCTTTCATCATGCAGGGATGAAGTCCAATAGAAAGACCATGAACAAGTCTTACAATAGCAGAAACAATATATTCTGATTGGGAAACATTACATATGGTATCCCTGCAATGTTTAGTGATTTGCCTGCTCCTTAACAATTTGTCTGAGACACTGTAACACTTTTAAAAAACTATGATATTTGCTGATGTCACTAGTGTGGTGATGAAGGGCCAAGACACATCCACACCAGCCAGCCATAGAATAATGCAACACACTTACAATTGGTCCACAGAAAACAGTTAAACATTGTAAGATCAAAAGACTCATATTACACTGAAGAGCCCAAGAAACTGTTACACCTGCCTAATATTGTGTAGGGTCCCTGTGAACATGCAGAAATGCCACAACATGACATGGCATGGACTCAACTAATGTCTGAAATAGTGCTAGAGAGAACTGAGACCATGAATCCTGCAGGGCTGTCCATAAATCCGTAAGAGTATGAGGGGGTGGACATCTCTCCTGAACAGCACGTTGCAAGGGATCCCAGATATGCTCAATAATATTCATGTCTGATGAATATGGTGGCCAGTGGAAGTGTTTAAACTCAGACAAGCGTTCATGGAGTCACTCTGTAGCAATTCTGGACATATGGGGTGTGGCATTGTCCTGCTGGAATTGCCCAAGTCTGTCAGAATGCACAATGGACGCGAATCGATGCAGGTGATTAGACAGGATGCTTATGTACTTGTCACTTGTCAGAGTTATACCAGGGGTCCCATATCACTCCAACTGCACATGGCCCACCCCATTACAGAGCCTCCCCAGCTTGAACAGTCCCCTACTGACATGCAGGGTCCATGGATTAATGAGGCTGTCTCCATAACCGTGCATGTCCATCCGCTCAATACAATTTGAAATGAGACTTGTCCAATGAGGCAACATGTTTCTAATCATCAACAGCCCAATGTCGATGTTGACGGGCCCACGCGAGGCATAAAGCTTTGTGTTGTGCAGTCATCAAGGGCACATGAGTAGGACTTCAGCTCCAAAAGTCCATATTGATGATGTTTCATTGATTTTTTCACATGCTGACACTTGTTGATGGCCCAGCATTGAAATCTGCAGCATTTTGCAGAAGGGTTGCACTTCTGTCATGTCAAGTGATTCTCTCAGTTGTTGTTGGTCCTGTTCTTGCAGGATATTTTTCTGGCCGCAGTGATGTCGGAGATTTGATGTTTTACTAGATTCCTGATATTCACAGTACACACTTGAAATGGCCTTATGGGAAAATCCCCACTTCATTGCTACCTCGGAGGTGCTGTGTCCCATTGCTAGTGCACCAACTATAACACCACATTCAAACTCATTTAAATCTTGATAACATGCCATTGTAGCAGCAGTAACCGATCTAACAACTGCGGCAGACACTTGTTGTCTTATATAGATGCTGCTGACCGCAGTGCCACATTCTGCCTGTTTACAAATCTGTGTATTTGAATACGCATGCCTATGCCAATTTCTTTGGTGCTTCAGTGTATGTAATTCCATCAAATCAAAATGACCAAAGATACCAGAAATACAGATCAATGTGAATGAGGCTCAACTGTGAAGCTGTCAGGCATCCATAAGGACAATAAACTACCAACTCACAATTGGTTCACAGAAAACAGCTTAACTGTGTAAGATTAAAAGACTCATATTATGTAATTCCAAACAAATCAAAATGACTTACAGGTACCACAAGTAGAAATCAATGGGAATGAGGCTGAACTGTGAAGTTCTCAGGCATGCAGATGGATAATAAACTGAAGTGGCACCAGTACATAGATGTGTTAACAACAAAATTCAGTTCTATCTGTTTTGCATTTAGAAGCCTCTCTCATTCTGTTAACCTGCAGACATGATTGATGGCATATTTTCACTCAGTACTGTCCTATGACATATGCAGCTAAAGTTTTGATAACATCTTATAGAAGCCTCTTTAGAGACATGGGCATTATTTATGTGCCAACAAGTATACTCTAAAAGGTATTTGTGGTCAATACTTTGAGTGAGTTTAGGATGAACTGTGCAATTTGCAAGCACAGTAGTAGAAATAAAATTAGTTTCGATATGTCTTATGCCTCCCTGTATATGGTTCACAACATAATTTTAGATTCTAGTGCAAAAAATTTGTAACAGGTTACAGACAAACATCAAGCAGGAAACTGAAAATCCACAGATATTCAAAAATTAAGTATAAAAAGCTGATAGTGGTCTGTGTAAAATTATATAAATGCTTTGTTCAAAGAATTATATAAAAACAATAGTTGGGTCATTTAAGAGGAAGGATAGTCACTGTTTTCAAAGTAACTGCTTCTCTCTTAATATAAATAATCACATATAAAGCACTGTAGTAGTAATGCCCACAATTTGTTGCTATAAGTAGAATAGTACTAGTCATAGTTTGTTGTCAGTACAGCCGGCAGGGGCTGATTCTTCCTGTTAATTTATAACATAACTAATTCCACATCCCTGAACGCTTTCCATGATAGAATTTACAGAACATTATGTGTGAATGAATGAATGAATAAATAAATATAGAACAAACAAAAAAGCTGTCCTCTACGACACACTTCATAATGAATCTGAGTACAGATGTAGATCTAGAAAGTTTTTCTGATTGTCATTACTTACTATTTTCTTGCATCTGTGGTGTCGATAGTTCGTATCCACCACGAAACTTAATATCTGTGAACTCTAAGTGCTCTGTCGAACCTCCATCTTAACTTTACTTTAGTCAGTTCTTTGTTATACTTCATTCTGTATGGATGCAGTGTTAAGTGTAAATATATATGAGCTATGACATATATGGGAATTAAGTTTTCTATATCCCGATTACTGATCCCGTTCCCATAGTGGTGACCACAACTATTGTCGCCATCTGCCTTCTGCAGCCGCTGTTCAGGCACCCCTGACAGACGTGCTATCAAGCAAACTTCTGGTATCAAACCCGTCTCTTGGGCTGCTCCGATGCTAGAGGTCTTCAAGGCTCTGAAGACTTCTTTAGCTCACACTGTGACACTTGCCCACCCCAACCCCTCGGCCGAGTTATTCATCACTACAGACACCAGCAACATCGTGGTGGGGGCAGTGTTGCAACAACGCAAGGGCAACACGGTTTCTCCCCTTCATTTCTTCTCCAAGAAACTATCTACAGCTCAGAGAAAATATTCTGCATTCAATAGAGAGCTGCTTGCTGTTTATGAGGCAATCAAACATTTCTGTCCCGATGTCGAGGGACGTTCGTTTTTTGTCCTCACCGATCACAAACCATTGGCAGACACATTCTACAACCCACCTGAGGACCCACCCCCTCGATGTTACCGCCACTTTGACCTGGTTTCTCAATTCACAATGGATGTCTGTTACATCAAGGGTGCAGATAACGTCATTGTGGATTTCTTCTCACGGATCAGTGCTGTTTCCCGCATCTTTGATCTTCCCGATCTGGTCTCCCTCCAAGCTTCTGACGAAGACTCTTAAGCTCTCGTACGAGACCCACAAATATCACTTGTTTTCATAAAGGCTAAATTTCCTGGCGTTTCCGATGAGGTGTGGTGTGATTCTTCAACCGGCACCGTACACCTTTTGCTCCCACCCGGGCTGCGCTGACAGGTTTTCGACACCCTGCATAACCTAGCCCACCCGGGCGTTCGAGCCACCACACATCTCATGTCAGAACATTTTGTTTGGAAGAATATCAAATGGAACGGTCAAACCTGGGCACGCAGCTGTGTCACTTGCCAGTGCAACAACATCAGCCGCCACGCCTCCCTGCCTCTGGGCAAATTCGACGTTCCTGCAGGACGATTCCGTCATGTACACATTGATCTGATCCGGCTTCTTCCTCCTTCAGAGGGCCATAGATTCTTCCTCCTTTCGAGGGCCATAGATATATCTTATCAACTATCAACCATTTGTCTCGCTGGGTTGAGGCTGTCCCTCTCTTTAGCATTACTGCCAAGACAGTAGCCACGCTTTCATTGGCTCGTGGATTGCTCGTTTTGGGTGCCCGACCACTATCACCACCGATCTGGGTCGACAGTTCGAATCCTCCCTTTTCACCATCCTCTTCAATATCTGCGGTATTAAAAAAATACACACTACTGCCTATCACCTACAAAGCAATGGGTTGGTGGAGAGACGGCACCACACCCTCAAGACACCCCTTCGATGCCATGATTGTCTCTGGTTGGAAGCTCTCCTGTAGGTGCTACTTGGTCTATGCTTGACCTATAAACCTGACCTACAGGGGACTATACCCGAATTTGTTTTTGGTGAGAATCTGGTCCTACCGAGGGAACTTATTCTTCCCTAGGTTAGCGAGGGTCTTCTCCCCTTGCCAGATTTCATTAGCAGGATGCGCACGCATTTTCAACAAATGCGTTTGCACCCACCCATCAGTCACTCACCGCCTGAGACTTATGTTCTCACCGCACTCTCCCACTGCTCCCATGTCATGCTGCATGATGAAGCGGTTAGGCAGCCTCTTCAACCTCCTAATCTTGGCCCCTACAAGGTCCCGTGGCGGGGGGCATGACTTTTGATATCATGATTAAAGACTGCACACAGACAGTTTCTCTGCATTGCCTGAAACCGGCTTTTGTCGACCCTGATGGTCTCACACTGCTGCAGTCGGACTCTGCAGACGATCCATCCTTGATCGAGAACAAAGACGTGCTCCCATCAACCTCACTGCATACCTCTTCCGCTGAAGACTGTTCGCCACCATTCGCTGGTTTCCTGACCTTGCCCCTGTTCACCCTGCGTAGGTTTCACGCCCTCACCTTCAAAGTCGGAGACACACACATCTACTATCAGCTTGTCCTGCAGTGTGCTGCCACATCACACCGAGTGAATGATGTTTCTATAGTGACGTTCGACGATCGAGTGCTCATTCTTTTGACTGATACCGAGGTCCCACTATCGGACTGTCCCTTACATGTCAACATTGCACACTACCTCACACTCAAGTGTGACTGAGCATCTCTACGTGCTTTCATTTCTACAGACGGCTCAATCCACTTAAGGGCCACACACACCTCCACCACGCCGTCGACTGCCCCGCCTGTTTACTCCTGGGCCAGCCGTCGTCTCATTTGGCCACGTTGGCTGACTGACTACAAAGTGCACCTGCCTCTCGCCCCTCCACCTGCACAACCCACCTCGTTCGAGATGGAAGTGCCTGTGATGTGCCTGCCTGTGCCCACAATTTCCACCAACGTCGACACCCGCACACCCTCACCCTTGGATATCTGTAGTACTCTGTACTGTGGAGGGGAGGGAGGGGGGGGAGGCGCTGTGTGGCTTCGATAGCTCATATCGACCACGAAACTTAATATCTGTGCACTCTAAGTGCACTGTCGAACCTCCATCTTAACTTTACTTTAGTCAGTTCTTTGTTATACTTCATTCTGTACAAACACAGTATGAAGTGTAAATATATACGAGCTATGACATATATTGGAATTAAGTTTTCTATATCCCAATTACCGATCCCTTTCCCATACATCAATAATTACTTACCTGTTGATTTATGAAAAAGGTTTGCAGTGCAGAATGCGATATATTGTAATAGAAAGAGCCAAGAGCAACACCTTCTTCGTTATATGAATTCAGACCCTGAAACAAACGAAGTCAAATCAGTATTAAGTTCTAGTGGAGATAATTCTGAATTAGTTTTTATTTTCTGTAGATAGTGACAAATGTGGTGCTACAGAAGAATGCTGAAGATTAGGTGGGTATATCACATAACTAATGAGGAGGTGTTGAATAGGATTGGGGAGAAGAGAAGCTTGTGGCACAACTTGACTAGAAGAAGGGATCGGTTGGTAGGACATGTTCTGAGGCATCAAGGGATCACCAATTTAGTATTGGAGGGCAGCGTGGAGGGTAAAAATCGTAGAGGGAGACCAAGAGATGAATACACCAAGCAGATTCAGAAGGATGTAGGTTGCTGTAGGTACTGGGAGATGAAGCAGCTTGCACAGGATAGAGTAGCATGGAGAGCTGCATCAAACCAGTCTCAGGACTGAAGACCACAACAACAACAGTAACAAATATCAACTACAGTGTTATCATCATATAGTTTTGGAAAGAAGAAGACTCTGTAAGGCAAAAGAAGGCATGCAATACATTGTACTTGCAGAGATTAAGATAATAAAAATGTTTTTCAACACACAAATCATGACAAAGACAGGCAGCATACTGCAGTGTGAGAAGTATAATCCAATGTACAAGGGACATCCAGAAAGTATGTTTCCCTATTTTTTTTAAACAAAGAAAATGTAGTTACAAGGAAAACTTTATTGGCAACAGGTACAGCAATGTTTGCGCTATTTTTCTATATAGTCACTAAAAGAATTGAGGCCTTGTCATATCAAGGGATCAACTTTTATATTCCCGTGTCATAGAAGTCTGCCACCTGTGAATGGAACCAGCATGTGACAGTCGTCTTCAGCTCTTCATCATTGTCAAAATGCTGGCCGGAGGACAGGAACTGAGGTGTAAGAAAGCATGGAAATCACTGGGAGCAAGACCAGAACTGTATGCTGGATGATCAGACAGCTACCAGACGAACTTCTGCAAAACAGTTGCCATGCACTGAGCTGTAATGGGAAGAGCAATGTCATGGGATAGCACAACACCTACAGTAAGCATTCCATGACTCTTGTTCTGAATAGCAAATCACAGTTTTTTTATTGTTTCAGCATAACGGCCAGGATTCATTGTTTCACCCCTGGGCAGGAATTCAATGAGCAGAATGCCCTTCCTGTCCCAGAACTTTCTGCACTGACACAATTTGTTTGAATTTCATCTTGATTGGAGATCCACTGTGATGCCAATGCATTGACAGCTGCTTGGTTTCCAGTGTCAAGTGAAAAATCCACATCCCATTGCCCATGATGATCCTGTCAAGGAAGTTGTTGCTGGAATTATGATACCACTGCAGAAATGTCAGTGCTACTCCAAAGCGTTTTGTTTTGTGCTTGGGTGTCAGGTTTTTCAGCACCCACGTGGCACACAATTTCTTGAACAGCAGGTGCTTAGCAACAAGGATCGTGATATCTGCAGAAAAAGGCTGCTGAGCTCTGTATAGGTGAAGCAACAGTTCTCCAGGAAGTGCTGCCACATCAGCTCAGCAAGGTGATCATTGAGCTCTTTGTCATGGGCATTTTGACAACCTACAGAAAGAAGCCTACACCAGCAACACACCATCTGTATGCTCACAATGTTCTGCCTGTAGACCTGGCAGAACTGATGATGAATTTTGATGGGGTGTTCTGTGCATTAAGGAACCTTATCATTGACCAAACCTTGCAGGTGATGGGAGAATGAATACGACATGCCATTTTGGGGTACTGCTGCCACAGTTCTGGCACCAGACGGGATGTGTCCAGCTAGCATTTGCTTGTCACATCATAGATTTGTTGTGCATATGCAATTTTCCTGGCTATATACAACTACTTTAAAGGAAACACCATTGGGAAACTTACTTTCTGGATGCACCTCATATTGTTTAGCACACAGTTATAAAGTAAATTTGAGTAACAAACTGAATTGATCAGTTTGCAATAAGTATTTCAGTATCCCCTCTGGACTGACCTCGTGCACTTGTGATGTCCTACTGTGTGCTGGATTCTGTTTCTAGCCAGCCTTTCTCTATGTGAACTTACTCATTACTGACCACTTGGAACTGAAATTTATTGCACCACATCACTGTGTGAGGAATGATATTGAACTTTCACTACCTGTGGTGAGCATGAAAGTAAAGTGCCGATACGGATGTTACTCTCGGATACCGAGTTTTTGAAGTTATGGCAACAGCAGATGAAAATGCAGCAACAGCACATGGAAATGCAGCTGCATCTCATCTGCCCACAACAGCAGCAGCAGGAGCAGCAGCTGTATCACCCTCCTCCCTTGCCATTCAGACCGAGTGAGGTCGTGCAATGGTTAGCACACTTGGCTCACATTTGGGAAGATGATGGTTTAAATCCCTTACTGGCCACCCTGATTTAGGTCTTCTGTGATTTCTCTAAATCATTCCAGGTGAATGCCAGAGGGGTTCCTTTCAAAGCGCATGGCCAGTTTCCTTCCCAATCCCAGAAACAACCCAAGCTTGTTCTCCATGGCTAAGGACCTTGATGTCAATGGAATGTTAAAACCTAATTTTCCTTCTTTCCTTCCAGTCTGTCATATTTGTGCAAAGGCTTTATAAATTATCTTATTCAACAGTGAGTGAAGTGAATTAAAACCGATAAAGCCCATGACGTTACAGCTTCAGCCCAAGCTTTCTTTGATGATAGTGTTAACAAAAGATATCTTTTTAGTAGTTCATGTTGAGTGCATCAGTCAACTGACAATACTGATCTGATTCAAAAATACCCATCCGGTTGGTAGTTTGACAGTGCAGGGTGTAATAGTTGTTAATGTAATGACTATCACAAGGCTGCAGGTCAACCCACCAGAGGTACATGCCATATGCGATGTAATTGCTGGCAGCCACACACAGCTCTATGTTAAGTACAGTATGTAATGCAAAAGTGTGGATTAATTTGTATTTTTTGACTGAGATGACATTGGTGTGCAGGAACTCAGGTACAATACCTTGTTCAATGTTTTGGACTTGATTTTTGGCGACCTTAGAGTGGAGCATGTGTCTACCAGATGGCACAAAGTGTCAGATGTGAACCTCTGCTCACCAGCCAATGACCTCAGGGCAGTCAGCATGTTAAGACATTTAGCAATTCAGTTCCCTCACCATTGATACACCATGCACAGAAAAAAGTGCTTTATTCACCATCATTCTGTCCAAAAGTGGGAGATGCCTAATGCAAATGTTTCTCCCACAATGGCGCTGAAGTGTGATATGTCATTCGGGGAATGAGATGTCCCATTTTCTGCTCTTCATCAGCCGATGAAAGATGTTCACAAATTAAGATAGTAAGAAGGAAGCACCCCACTTTTGGCACGTGTTTTATGGTTTGCGCAGATCAGAGCTGTACCGATCTTGTGATATTGGAGAGGTGGGCCATGAACTTGCAGTTCTCTTTGCTAGGTGGATTCGTTTGTTCATTGGTGCTGCAGGTGAAGGGCACGGAGAGAATGTGATCTCCATGATGTCAAAGAAATGCTCGCCAGAGACAAATGTTATTGAAATATTTTTCTACCAATTGTTATTGTCTTGATGGACTCTGACAGACATACATTCTCTTGTTTGAATTGAATACATGCAGTTGTAATTGCTCTGTTATCATCTAGAATTGTATATTAGGCAATACATTAAACTATCTTGGCATGTTATTCCGGTGGATATATAGAACAACAGAAATCTCAGCAGCTTTTGATGCAAAACGAGAAGAAGTCCACTGAGAAGAGCTGCTCCACAATTAAAGAGGCACTGGCTAGCAGGACCCTTTCATGAGAGAATTATGGTGAATGATAAATATATTGTTAAGTCCCATAGTGCTCAGAGCCATTTGAACCATTTGATAAATATATTGCAAGTACTCTGAAGGATTAACCCACAAAAATTCTACAGATCGACTAATGAACTGTTTTAACTATCAACACCTAACACCCAAATAGGAAAAGTAGGAAGAAACATTTCATTTGGCAAACTCAGTGAAGGACACGAAAGAAAAAAAAGTGCAAAGAAGGGGAGAAAAAAATGATTAAAAATTTATTTACTTTATTTTATTCTATTTTTTCTTAAATAATGAAATTAAGTGAGAAGATATGTCATTGCTCAGGTCAATCGAAGTCAACAGCAGAAAGTCTAACACTGCACATGCTGTGTAGTTGGATTTAAATCAGTAAAATATTAAAAAAGAAGATACCTTGTTGGTTGTAACTAGAAAAAGAAGAAATAGTCTTAATAGTAGGAAGGTGTGCATTGTGTTTCTTCTTAGCAACAGAGTCAGTCGTTACAACGTTACACACGTTTACAGAATAACAGACCCAAGTCACATATGTACGTTTGGCGCTGCAACACAGAAGAGTTATGTTGGGTTCGAAGAAGAAGAGTGTCACCTTCATAGCAGTGGACAGACCCCATGGCAGCAGTTTAACTTAGCACATGGTCTATGCACCACCAAAAAGTACAGGAGAGGATTTGCCCTCTAGTATTACACCCAGTCACCAAGCTTTACAGGGATTATGGACAGAATAAGAAAAGACACAACTAGACTTCAAGAGAAAAACTCAAGTAACCAGTGAAAGTAGTCGAGGCAAATGGTTGGAAGAGCCACAGTTAGAGACAGGTATGAATTTCTCAAAATAATTTCTGAAGTTTAAATCAGATGTGAAAGAACAGCCCACTTACTTTTTACGTATATTTTAAGATTTTTGCCTAAAAACTGAGAACACCATAAGAAAATATATTTTACTCTTTGTTACTTGATTAGAGATGCACATGAATGAGGAGCAGCCCATTCCAAAGATTTTAAATCATGGGAGGACTTCATGGAGAAGTTTAAAAAAAGTACTGGTCCACAAGTAAACAGGAACAGCTAAAATTTCAACTTCTAGGCCCAAAGTATTGTAATAGATCATGAAGAGGGGGGGGGGGTTGTAAAAAGTACACTGAATGGCATTTAACCTGACTGAAATATTTATAGAATCCTCTCAAAGCCATTGGAAGAGAAATATCTAGTAAAAATATTAATTTGGTGACTTCCTTAGCACATATGCAAGGAAATTCCATATAGTGGTTGGAAAAATGTTAATGAACTGTTAACTTTTGCTGAAGAAAAAGATACATCGAACAACAGGAGAGGCAATTACACCAACAGAGACAACGCTGTAAATAGTAATAGTGAAGATAATAGATACTCAAACACAAACATAAGGAGGAAAGAAGGTAGTTGCTGCTGTATATCTAAAAGTGAACAAAATAACTAATGCATGACATCAAGGACCGTAACAAACTAAAACTCCAAGTGTTTACTCTCAGAACTAATAAGGCCATAGACGGCAGCAAAAACCAAAGTATGTTGTACTTGAATCAAAATGTAGGGAAGGCCGATTACCCTATTTAAAGTGACAGAAAATGGGAAACATCCTGGAATAGGGGCCAGTATCCAGGATGTAACATTTCAGCTGTAGGCCTACACATGAAAAAGGTTTATTGCTTTTACACAAATAATGTCAATAAGAGAGTGGTTACTGAATGAACAGCAATTGGCAGAAGAGGAACAGATTAAACTGGTAGTAATATGAACTGTTGGAGACAGAAAAATAGACTTTTCTATATCTTCAGGGAGTGAAATCTCTTTTGTCACAAGACCTAAAAAATAAATGTTATTCTCCTATACTGCTGACAACTGGAGTACATGTTACTGGTATCACTGGGAATACAGGCACAGTAATCAAAGAGGAGACAAGATTATCATTGAGTATAAGTAATTTTAGGTTCACGCAATCCTATTAGTGATACCTAATGTAAATTTACATATATTGTTAGGGACTGGCTGGCTGATAACCTATAAGGGAAAGTTAGATTTTGATAACAAACTATTATATTGGAAATAAGAACAACATCATTATGAAGTACCAGTCAAGATACATCAGTCACTTAATACAGAAGATGAAGGATTAATGTTTATTTAACAGTAAATATTGCAATTGTCAGCAAGGAAGAAAATGCAGCAGGATGTGAGATAAGGGATGATCCCTTGCATCATAGAAGTTCTGAATCAAACTTATTAACCAAGAAGCAAAAGAAGGACCTACACAATATTTTACACTTTTTTTTTTACAGTGGTGTATTTTCAGATAAACTGGGAGTGATTGGGGACTATGTGTGTCATTTTAAAATTAAGGCCATAAAACCATTCTTATGTGAACCCTATACAGACCCATTAGTTTTAAGAATGAAAGTTCAACACGAAATAGATGAAACGGTCGAAAATGAGATTATAGAATAGAGTCTTAGCATTTACAGCAATCCATTTCTAATTACACAAAAAGCTACAGGAGTGGTATGCTTAGTGTTCGGCACACATATGCTAAATAAACACATAGAAATGGAAAGAGATATTGCTCTGTATGTATCTATGGTTTGTTAACGAAATTTGAATAAGGAAGAGATTTTAGTTTAATGGCTTTAACTGTTGCCTACTGGCTATTTGATCTACATGAAGAATCAAGAAAATATACAGCATTTCTATATGATGGTAAATCATCCCATTTCATGTTTTACCCTTTCGACTGAACGTCTCAGTTTTGGTGTTCATAAGAGCACTCAATGGAGTGCTAGGGAAGGAATTTCTACAAGAGTTAATACACACATCAAAAAAAGTTTTGCATCACCCTGGTCCCCAGAACTCCTGAAGATAGATGTTGACTGTGGATATTGTATCACAGACACAGTCCATTTGACTGTTCAGAGATGTCACTAAACCCACCTTAAGATGTAAACAACCACGCATGAGCAGTGCCTATTAGACGGAGGGGCCCGACAGTCGATAAGTTCAAGTCATTCCACCAGGAAGGTACATGGCTCATGTTGGCTGTAGTTCAACCATGCCTAGATGGTCGATACCATGGTTAAATCGTGTCCACACTGTTACTTTGAGCCAGGAAGGGCTCTCAACAAGAGAAGTGTCCATGTGTCTTGGAGTGAACCAAAGCAATGTTGTTCGGACATGGAGGAGATACATAGAGACAGGAACTGTCGACGACATGCCTCGCTCAGGCCACCCAAGGGCTAATACTGCAGTGGATGACTGCTATCTACATATTATGGCTCGGAGGAACACTGACAGCAACGCTACCATGTTGAATAATGCTTTTCATGCAGCCACAGAACTTTGTGTTACGACTCAAAATGTGCGCAATAGGCTGCATTATGTGCAACTTCACTCCTGACTTACATGGATAGGTCCACCTTCGCAACCATGACACCATGCAGCATGGTACAGATGGGCCCAAAAACTGCCATATGGACTGCTCAGGATAGGCATCACGCTGTCTTCACCAATGAGTGTCGCATATGCCTTCAACCAGACAATCGTTGGAGACATGTTTGGAGGCAACCCTGTCAGGCTGAACACCTTAGTCACACTGTCCAGCGAGTGCAGCAAGGTGGAGGTTCCCTGCTGTTTTGGGGTGGCATTATGTGGGGTCGACGTATGCCGCTGGTAGTCATGGAAGGTGCCGTAATGTCTGTACAATACGTGACTGGACAACATGGACGACAATTCACACCCCCATCATGCACATCTTGTGAATGACTTCCTTCAGGATAATGACATCACTCAGCTAGATGGCCAGCATGTTCTCCAGACATGAACCCTATCGTACATGCCTCGGATAGATTGAAAAGAGCTGTTTATGGACGATGTGACCCACCAACCACTCTGAGGGATCTACACGGAAGCACCATTGAGGAGTGGGACTATCTGGACAATCTGGACCAAAAGTGCCTTGATAACTTGTGGATAGTATGCCACGATGAATACAGGCATGCATTAATGCATGAGTTCATGCTACTGGGTATTAGAGGTAGGTACCGGTGTGTACAGCAATCTGGACCACCACCTCTGAAAGTCTCGCTGTATGGTGGTACAATATGCGATGCGAGATTTTCATGAGCAATACAAATGGCGGAAATGATGTTTATGTTGATCTCTATTCCAATTTTCTGTACAGATTCCGGAACTCTCGGAACTAAGGTCATGCAAAACTTTTTTTGATGTGTGTAATATATGTTTATGACATTTTGATAGTATCAAAAACGTGGGGAGATTATTGTAGAACATTGGTTAAGACTTTAAAGAAATTTAAAGGAAAAGTATTAAAACTAAGCTTGTAAAGTCTCACTTCAGAAGGAAAGAACTCAAATTCCTCAGTTATCTGGTGGTGCGCATGGGATAACACCTGATTTGAAATGGATCAAAATGATTAAAGACTGTCCAGAGCCATTAAATGTAAAGCAGTTATGTTCATTAATGAGATTAGCAGGATTTTATCATAGATACATACGAGGACAATCCATGAATGATCCTTGATTGTTATCCTTATTGAAGCACAAATCGAAATGCATATGAGGTGAGGGAACGTCGAAAGCATTTCAAAACATTAAGCTATCCTTGGTGATTGCATCCATATCGAAACAACCAAGATTAAATGATCTCTTCAACCTACCAACTGATGCATCAGATTGTGGAATAGAATGTGAATGTGTTTCAAGGCGAAATGGAAATGAAGTCCCTTGTTTCTTGACAGAGTGTAGGGGAATGATGCGGGAGACTCCCACTGCCATACTAGGCAATCCTAATAGAGATGGTTTGCCGAAGGCTTCCTCCAACCATAATGGGGATGAATGATGATGTTGAAGATGACACAACACCAAGTCATCTCGGGGCAGGTGAAAATAACTGACCCCGCCAGGAATCGAACCTGGGACCCCAAGCTCGGGAAGCGAGAACACTACTGTCAGACCATGAGCAGCGGACTTTCAAGGGGAAGGGGACGCTAATATAGATGAACATAATATAATGGATTTTGTGAGCTGCAGTTTGAATAAACATAAGCTAAATCACACAGCAACTGAGAAATAATTATGTGCAATTATATGGAGTATTCAAAAATTTCAAACATTAATTTGAGGATCTAAATGAAGGAGATTTGATTGTTGCATAGACAGTTATTTCGATGGTTCCTATTCTTGCAAGAATATTGTATAATCTCTTACATTAAAGGCTCAAAATTGCAATCCCAGGCATATTATCTAGACTACCTGAGGTATGAGTGAAATGATGCAAACTAGCAGACCAGGGGTGATTTGCACTATAAATTTTCTATGCTTGAGTTACACTGACCAGGAAGCAAGAAAACTGGCAATAAAATTACACAAGGTATTAAAATGGAGAGCTATTTTAGTCACAAAATGAGCAGTGCTAAACTGACACTAGAAACAACAGAGGATAAGTGAGTGTGGTTGTGGAAAGAGAATAGATTGTTCTGGAGAGCAAATGAAGGTAAGTCAACCTGGGGGATATTTATTCCACAAACAGTTGAGGATGATTTAATATGGTTTATTCATAGATGCTGTGGACATTATGACATAAGAAAATGTATACAGCATATGAATAAGTTTTATTCTTTCAAAAATCTAAGCTGACAAATAAGACAAGTCAAGGAGCTGGGAAGTGCGCTAGAAAGTGAAGGAAACTAACTTATAAGTTGTACTCTATAATACCAAAGTCATTACATGATTTAACTGCAGCAGATTTCTATGGTCCACTGCCTTGAGATCAAGGTGGGGTGATGAATGTTTTTGTATTCAAATAGCTGGTCTAAGTATGTTAAACTTTACCCAGTTAAACAAGCCAATATACCAACACTGTTACATAAATTAGAAAGATATGGAATAAATGGTAATGCTTTGAAATGGTAGAAGGCAAAATGTAGTTGTAACATTAGCTACAGGAAATTGTTCCTCAGAGTGCTAAATTATTTCACAGGGTGTCCCACAAGGTTCCATCTTAGGCCCAGCCTGTTTTTATTTCCCGTAAATGATTTACTACTTAATATAACGTCAAACTCAGTTTAATTTGCAGACAACACATCTATACTCATTGAGAATGTGACAACAGAACAAATTCCCCAAAGAGTCATTAGCATCCTAAATAGTTTAGAGGTTGGTTTCATGTAAATGGATTAAAACTAAACATAAAAAGAAAAAAAGCCTCACACATTTTAAAACTAAACAGTCAAAATCTAGTAACATCTCAATGATCCATAAAAATCAGGAACTTAGGGAAGCAGAATCTGTCAAATTACTGGGGATATTTTAAGGAAAAAAAAATTATCATGGTCTTCGCATATAATTTACTTGGCAAACAAACTAAACAGTCTATCATTCACAATGACAATATTGTCCTATGCAAGTGACATTGACAATAGGAAAGTTGTTTACCACAGCTATTTTGAAGTCATTTCAAGATATGGAATAATCTTTTGGGGAATGCAAGTAGTGTAAATGGAATATTATTACTTCAATAAACTGTTAATAGAAATATGTGTAATATTAAGCCTACAGTCACGCCAACCTTAATTCAGAAATCTAAAATTTTTAACTATTCCATGTACTTACAGTTACAAACTGTTTGCTACTATCCATACCAATACTATTTTCAATGTATATACAACACAAGGAACGAAGATATTTTCAAGTTGCTGTCTCATAGGCTAAAACTCTACTCCCAGAATCCTCATTACATGGCTGAAAATTTATACTAAATTAAAAATGAAAAACTTTCACAGTATGGAACTAGGTTTACTGAAGATAAGGTTATGCATCATCCTAGTGCAGAAATGTTATTATGGAATTTTTAAATGAATATGAAGATTTCTTTGTAGAGTAATAAACAAGTCTGTAATTATTTTTGTAAATTATGATTTAGTTCTCTGTTTGACATACTGTATGTGTCTCTGGTACATCATCTGTACTGATTTATGTACAAGACAATAAAATCTTATTCTGGGATACAGGAAAACCACGTAACTGTTAACAGATAACGGCCCACAATTTATGAACAATAATTTTAAAGAATTCCTTGCATGGGAAGGAGTGAGACATGCAGCTATCTCAAAGTACCATTTGCAATCCAATCCCTGTGAATGCATCATGAATTTCAAGTAATAATAAATGAGTTGCCCCCTATGGTTACAGGATTATCACCAGTTGAAATTGTGGATAAAAATTTCATTGGGGAACAATTATTAAAATTATTTAAATGGCCACCTACACCCAAAGAAGATACAAGTGAAATCCAAAAGACGGTAGCGCAGTGTTTGCAAAAACATGCCAATGTAAGAGTACACAAGTTTAATATACATGCATAGACGCCAATATTTAATATACGTGGTTACTTATAGTTCAAGATCATCATTATAGTACAAATATCTAAAAAGAAACTAGTAATTTTTTCCGAGACATTGTGGACCATACGAAATAATTGATATGCCACACACAAATGCTGTCTATCTTGCAAACCCTATAATAGGGGCAATATAAAGGTCTATACATTGTAGACATGGTAAAATGATTTAAACTCTAAGGTGAACTTGTGTTCTGTACAGGTCTGGCGGGGTGACGTCTGCCAGGCATTGAGTTAACTGTTTCATTATTTCCTTTTAGTTTATGTAACACAGTTTGTTCTCTCTTTTTCAGTCCTATCATTTTTCTGATATCTCTTATTATCCTGTCTACAAGTGAGTGTAAGGCAGTGACCATTGGAGAGAAAGAGACATATGCATGGGTCCTTGTGTTAGATATATCACATGCTTGGGGAGAAGAGAACAGGAACTTTACAGCATGTGCCGCAAGTCAGTTGAGAAGGTTAGTTACAAACATGGGCACAATTAGTATTTTAAGAAGAGAAGAAGGAAATCAAGAAAGTAGTACTGTATTGACCATGACAGGAGGAAATAACATAAAACAATTATATCATATTATCAAAGGTTAGAGTAAATTTGTTGGTGGGAGGTATTGCACCCATGAACCCCCACATGAACCATGGACCTTGCCATTGGTGGGGAGGCTTGCATGCCTCAGTGATACAGATAGCCACACCGTAGATGCAATCACAATGGAAGATATCTGTTGAGAGGCCAGACAAATGTGTGGTTCCTCAAGAGGGTCAGCAGCCTTTTCAGTAGTTGCAGGGGCAACAGTCTGGATGATTGACTGATCTGGCCTTGTAACACTAACCAAAACGGCCTTGCTGTGCTGGTACCGCGAACATCTGAAAGCAAGGGGGAACTACAGCCGTAATTTTTCCCGAGGGTATGCAGGTGTACTGTGTGGTTAAATGATGATGGCATCCTCTTGGGTAAGATATTCCGGAGGTAAAATAGTCCCCCATTCGGATCTCTGGGAGGGGACTACTCAAGAGGCCATCATTATCAGGAGAAAGAAAACTGGCATTCTACGGATCGGAGCGTGGAATGTCAGATCCCTTAAAAGGACAGGTGGGTTAGAAAATTTAAAAGGGGAAATGAATAGGTTAAAGTTCGATATAGTGGGAATTAGTGAAGTTCGGTGGCAGGAGGAACAAGGCTTCTGGTCAGGTGAATACAGGGTTATAAATACAAAATCAAATAGGGGTCATGCAGGAGTAGGTTTAATAATGAATAGGAAAATAGGAGTGCAGGTAAGCTACTACAAACAGCAAAGTGAACGCATTATTGTGGCCAAGATAGATACAAAGCCCATGCCTACTACAGTAGTACAAGTTTATATGCCAACTAGCTCAGCAGATGATGAAGAGATTGATAAATGTATGATGAGATAAAAGAAATTATTCAGGTAGTGAAGGGAGACGAAAATTTAATAATCATGTGTGACTCGAACTCGATAGTAGGAAAAGGAAGAGAAGAAAACATAGTAGGTGAATATGGAATGGGAGGAAGGAATGAAAGAGGAAGCCGCCTGGTAGAATTTCGCACAAGGCATAACTTAATCACAGTTAACACTTGGTTCAAGAATTATAAAAGGAGGTTGTATACATGGAAGAAGCCTGGTGATATTGGAAGGTCTTGGATAGATTATATAATGGTAAGACAGAGATTCAGGAACCAGGTTTTAAATTGTAAGACATTTCCA
This sequence comes from Schistocerca nitens, assembly GCF_023898315.1. Taxonomy (NCBI): domain Eukaryota; kingdom Metazoa; phylum Arthropoda; class Insecta; order Orthoptera; family Acrididae; genus Schistocerca; species Schistocerca nitens. The sequence continues at coordinate 553,618,276 of NC_064615.1, read as the reverse complement.
GGGGCAGATGTGGACTCTGACCACAATCTATTGGTTATGAACTGTAGATTAAAATTGAAGAAACTGCAAAAAGGTAGGAATTTGAGGAGATGGGACCTGGATAAACTGAAAGAACCAGAGGTTGTAGAGAGCTTCAGGTAGAGCATTAGGGAATGATTGACAAGAATGGGGGAAAGAAATACAGTAGAAGAAGAATGGGTAGCTTTGAGAGATGAAATAATGAAGGTAGCAGAGGATCAAGTAGGTAAAAAGACGAGGGCTAGTAGAAATCCTTGGGTAACAGAAGAGATACTGAATTTAATTGATGAAAGGAGAAAATATATAAATTAAGTAAATGAAGCGGGCAAAAGGGAATACAAACGTCTCAAAAATGAGATTGACAGGATGTGCAAAATGGCTAAGCAGGGATGGCTAGAGGACAAATGTAAGGATGTAGAGGCGCATATCACTAGGGGTAAGATAGATGCTGCCTACAGGAAAATTAAAGAGACCTTTGGAGAAAAGAGAACCACTTTCATGAATATCAAGTGTTCAGATGGTAACCCAGTTCTAAGCAAAGAAGGGAAAGCAGAAAGGTGGAAGGAGTATATAGAGGGTCTGTACAAGGGTGATGTTCTTGAGGACAATGTTATAGAAATGGAAGAATGTAGATGAAGATGAAATAGGAGATATGGTACTGCGTGAAGAGTTTGTCAGAGCACTGAAAGACCTAAGTCGAAACAAGGTCCCCGGAGTAGACAACATTCCATTAGAACTACTGACAGCCTTGGGAGAGCCAGGCCTAACAAAACTCTACGATCTCGTGAGCAAGATGTATGAGACAGGCAAAATACCCTCAGAGTTCAAGAAGAATATAATAATTCCAATCCCAAAGAAAGCAGGTGTTGACAGATGTGAAAATTACCGAACTATCAGTTTAATAAGTCATGGCTGCAAAATACTAACACGAATTCTGTACAGACGAATGGAAAAATTGGTAGGAGCCAACCTTGGGGAAAATCAGTTTGGATTCCATAGAAATGTTGGAACATGTGAGGCAATACTGACCCTACGAATTATCTTAGAAAATAGATTAAGGAAAGGCAAACCTACGTTTCTCGCATTTGTAGACTTAGAGAAAGCTTTTGACAATATTGACTGGAATACTCTCTTTCAAATTCTGAAGGTGGCAGGGGTAAAATACAGGGTGTGAAAGCTATTTACAATTTTTACAGAAACCAGATGGCGGTTATAAGAGTTGAGGGGCATGAAAGGGAAGCAGTGGTTGGGAAAGGAGTGAGACAGGGCTGTAGCCTATCCCCGATGTTATTCAATATGTATATTGAGCAAGCAGTAAAGGAAACAAAAGAACAATTCAGAGTAGGAATTAAAATCCATGGAGAAGGAATAAAAACTTTGAGGTTCGCCGATGACATTGTCATTCTGTCACAGACAGCAAAGGACCTGGAAGAGCAGCTGAACGGAATGGACAGTGTCTTGCAAGGAGGATGTAAGATGAACATCAACAAAAGCAAAACGAGGATAATGGACTGTAGTCGAATTAAATCAGGTGACGCTGTGGGAATTAGATTAGGAAATGAGACACTTAAAGTAGTAAATGAGTTTTGCTATTTGGGGAGCAAAATAACTGATTATGGTCGAAGTAGAGAGGATACAAAATGTAGACTGGCAATGGCAAGGAAAGCGTTTCTGAAGAAAAGAAATTTGTTAACATCGAATATAGATTTAAGTGTCAGGAAGTTGTTTCTGAAAGTATTTGTATGGAGTGTAGCCATGTATGGAAGTGAAATGTGTACGATAAATAGTTTGGCAAAGAAGAGAATAGAAGCTTTCGAAATGTGGTGCTACAGAAGAATGCTGAAGATTAGATGGGTAGATCACGTAACTAATGAGGAGGTATTGAATAGAAGTGGAGAGAAGAGAAATTTGTGGCGCATCTTGACTAGAAGAAGGGATCGGTTGGTAGTGCATATTCTGAGGCATCCACGGATCACCAATTTAGTATTGGAGGGCAGCGTGGAGGGTAAAAATCTAGAGGGAGACCAAGAGATGAATACACTAAACAGATTCAGAAGGATGTAGGTTGCAGTAAGTATTTGGAGATGAAGAAGCTTGCACAGGATAGAGTAGCATGGAGAGCTGCATCAAACCAGTCTTTGGACTGAAGTCCACAACAACAACAACATAAAGTATTGTAGAATAACTAATAGTAAGTGCCATCACAACACAGAAACAGTAGGGTCATAAATATTAATATAAAATCTGAGCAAGGTGGAAATGCACAGCTAGTAATAAATCAGAAAGTGTAAATGATAAAGAAGTATGACGTATTCTAAAAATGATATTATAAGTAGGATACAAGACTTTATATAGAAATAAAAAATGACATTTCTGTGTACCTGATACATGGCAGGTTCAGGGTTTTATGGGTAAGTAGACCCAAAGAATGGAGGACTTACACCCACGTCATGTGTACCCATGGGTGCAATGACCTGTGCTGCTTTTTATTAGGTAACAGAGGGCAAGTGGAACTATAAAGAGGATGATTTACACCTTAGGTCAGGTGGATCCAAAAGAAGAATGACTCATACCATTGTAGTGAAGGGACACATGGCACCTCAAATGGAAAGGCAATTGCTAAATATCTGCCCATAGAAGGGGTATACACAAACGTCTATAAGGAATATGTTCAAAAAGAAGCATTCTCCTGAACAAAGTAATGTGGTGACCTGATTGATTGTATTTGCATAATCTGAGTACCTTTCTACTGCAATTTAAAGACAAGAGTTTCTGAGATTGGTTATAGATAAGCATACTGTTAATCCCAGTGTCAGAAGTAATTTCTCAGCCAAATAAAAGAAGCATATGAAATAATTTACTAGTAAGTCCGCACAAAACAGATACATTTGCTGAGATTTACAATAAATGAAGTATGATAATAAACATGTGGCCAACTATGTGGCTAAGCTGAAATAAAATAATTTGTTAAATGTATTATCTTAGAGGAAATAAAGAAACTTGGAAAAATGGAGATAAATTTTGAGTAAGAAGCAAAGCTCCAAGTGGTGCATACATAAGGAAATAACAAAGAACGGATGAATAATTTTAAATATTACAAAGGGATAGCAAATTCGAATTAGAATAGTATAACTGATAATTACAAGAAAGGAGTATGGTGATCGTAATGGTTTCACGACAAATACAAACTGAATGGAAAAAATGTTTATGCGAGTCCCAAGAGGACATAGACTGACAGTACTATATATTGTAAAAAAAAGAAAAGTTGAAGAATCATCTGATTGTGAAGGTGTTAAAATCTAGAAGCACATCACCTTCTGTCTCAGTGGGAGAAGGAGGGGGGCATTGAAGTCTGACATGCCATTATGGGAATGAAATGTCCCACTTGCAGGTCTACAACAGCTGATGAAAATGTTCATGAGTTAAGATAGTTAGTAAGTGGGAAGTACCCCACTTTCAGGACGTATTTTATGGTCTGTGCAGATCCATGTTGTACCGATCCTGTGATAATGGAGAGGTGGACCTCGAACGTATGCTTTACTCTGCTGGGTGGAGTCATCTGCTCCGTTGTGCCACAGGTGAAGCGCATTGAGAGAATGTGATCTCCATAACCTGAAAGAAATGCTCAGCAGTGAACTAATGATGCTGAAATATTTTTGTAACAATTGTTTTTGTTTTGATGGACTCTGACAGACAAACATGATCTTGTTTGACTGGAATACAGGCAGATGTATGTACTCTGGTATCATCTAAAAATGTAAGTTAGGCAATATATGAAGTTTAAACTACCTTGGTGTGCTATTCCAATGGATACATCAAACAACAGAAATTTCTTTCAGCATCTTTTGAGGCAAAAGAAGAGGTTCACTGAGAAGAGCTGATCCATGGTTAAGGGGGCACTGATTAGCAAAAACCCATTTAGCACAAGAAATATGGCAATCGATAAATATATTGCAAATACTTTCAAGAATTAATCTATGAAAATACACTCCTGGAAATTGAAATAAGAACACCGTGAATTCATTGTCCCAAGAAGGGGAAACTTTATTGACACATTCCTGGGGTCAGATACATCACATGATCACACTGACAGAACCACAGGCACATAGACACAGGCAACAGAGCATGCACAATGTCGGCACTAGTACAGTGTATATCCACCTTTCGCAGCAATGCAGGCTGCTATTCTCCCATGGAGACGATCGTAGAGATGCTGGATGTAGTCCTGTGGAACGGCTTGCCATGCCATTTCCACCTGGCGCCTCAGTTGGACCAGCGTTCGTGCTGGACGTGCAGACCGCGTGAGACGACGCTTCATCCAGTCCCAAACATGCTCAATGGGGGACAGATCCGGAGATCTTGCTGGCCAGGGTAGTTGACTTACACCTTCTAGAGCACGTTGGGTGGCACGGGATACATGCGGACGTGCATTGTCCTGTTGGAACAGCAAGTTCCCTTGCCGGTCTAGGAATGGTAGAACGATGGGGTCGATGACGGTTTGGATGTACCGTGCACTATTCAGTGTCCCCTCGACGATCACCAGTGGTGTACGGCCAGTGTAGGAGATCGCTCCCCACACCATGATGCCGGGTGTTGGCCCTGTGTGCCTCAGTCGTATGCAGTCCTGATTGTGGCGCTCACCTGCACGGCGCCAAACACGCATACGACCATCATTGGCACCAAGGCAGAAGCGACTCTCATCGCTGAAGACGACACGTCTCCATTCGTCCCTCCATTCACGCCTGTCGCGACACCACTGCAGGCGGGCTACACGATGTTGGGGCGTGAGCGGATGACGGCCTAACGGTGTGCGGGACCGTAGCCCAGCTTCATGGAGACGGTTGCGAATGGTCCTTGCCGATACCCCAGGAGCAACAGTGTCCCTAATTTGCTGGGAAGTGGCGGTGCGGTCCCCTACGGCACTGCGTAGGATCCTACGGTCTTGGCGTGCATCCGTGCGTCGCTGCAGTCCGGTCCCAGGTCGACGGGCACGTGCACCTTCCGCCGACCACTGGCGACAACATCGATGTACTGTGGAGACCTCACGCCCCACGTGTTGAGCAATTCGGCGGTACGTCCACCCGGCCTCCCGCATGCCCACTATACACCCTCGCTCAAAGTCCGTCAACTGCACATACGGTTCACGTCCACGCTGTCGCGGCATGCTACCAGTGTTAAAGACTGCGATGGAGCTCCGTATGCCACGGCAAACTGGCTGACACTGACGGCGGCGGTGCACAAATGCTGCGCAGCTAGCGCCATTCGACGGCCAACACCGCGGTTCCTGGTGTGTCCGCTGTGCCGTGCGTGTGATCATTGCTTGTACAGCCCTCTCGCAGTGTCCGGAGCAAGTATTGTGGGTCTGACACACCGGTGTCAATGTGTTCTTTTTTCCATTTCCAGGAGTGTACTATGGATCAAATAAAGAACTGTTTTACCTATCAACACCTATCACCAAAATAGGAAAACTAGGAAGGAATATTTCATCCCCACAAACTCCAGAGAAGCTAGCCATAATAAACTATGTCTGGAATGTGGCAGCAGGCCTAAAAGATCACTGCCCATGCTGTGATCACGGCTGTTTTGCCTGTAGCAAGCTTGGACACTTGAAGCTGGTCTACCATAGCCAGAAATCAACAACATGGTTTGTTACATTTCTGTGTGTCATCTGGCTTGTAGTCTTGTCACTGTGTAGGCCACTGCTGCAACTCTCAGTAAGGCTCAACATAAACATCAATGGGAACAGTTGTGACTTTAGTAATCTGGAGACGTGCCAGCTCAATGGGTCCCCACTGGCGCAGGATACTCAACACAGAACCTGGTGACTGTGCCTTGACCCTTTGCTTTCGAGAAGTCTTCTCTGTCCGAAGGATATGCTTTGTGGCATGCTGGTTGGTGAGTGCCCCCTTGATATGCAGGGCCTGGCAGTCTGCAGGAGGCAGAAGTTTGGAGCAAGTATGCATGAGGTATAGCAGGGGATCAGTTGACACAGGGTGTACTCCCTGCTGTGCCACACTGGTGTTGTCATTCTGGTGCCAGTTGCTGTTGGCGAGCAGAACTGGAGTGCAGTTGCAATGACCAGTAAACACAGACTCTGTTCAAAAGTTGTTCTGCCTTTGCACTGTAACAAGACTCTCGGAGTTAGCCTGGCTTGTATATCTACAGTGAATCCCTGGATAAATTTTCAAATTGTGAATTATTGGTCTGGTGGATTGTTTGTCAAACCATGTTTGCTCTATGTGGCCACTCTGTTAGTACAAGGTGTGTTCCTGTGAATCGAGTTTGCATCACTGTTAATTGTGAATGGAATTAACTGCTTTGTGCCCTGCTTGATATAGCTATCACATCTTGATTGTTACCAGTTGTGGCCAATATTCAGCAAATTTGTTTCTTATCTGAGTTCATTCATGATTTGTCAATGAATTCCTCCCCAGCACGCTAAAGATTACATTCCAACTTAAGTTGGATTTCGCTGTGCTCTTTCTGCCTGTGGACAGTTTTAGCTTGGTGAATACTTTGTCCCGTCAAAGGGCAGTATTCTTGGTAGTTAAAACTTTGTGGAAATTTTCATTCTGTTCAAGGTCAAAGTCCTGAATGGCTCTGCAGATTACCTTTTATGAATATTAATTTGATTCTAGTTGTCTTAACAACAGAATTTATATCAACTGTATCTGCAGTTTATTACACAATACTGAATCTGAGAAACTGTGAGCTGAATTTTATCTCCAGTTCAAATTACTCTGAGCACTATGGGACTTAACATCTATGGTCATCAGTCCCCTAGAACTTAGAACTACTTAAACCTAACTAACCTAAGGACATCACACAGCACCCAGTCATCACGAGGCAGAGAAATATCTCCAGTTGTTTTCTTATTTAATGATCCTGTATTTTACTGTTGTGGTAAATTGATTAAGTGAATTGTATATTAATGTTGGTTCTGCATGTGTTATAGAAGCTGTTGTCATTGTACAGACCATGCTGGTTGTTGTTTCTGCTTGGGTCTCATGTATGAAATTGAGACATGCAGCCAAGGTTGAATGCCAACTGTCAGTAGTGTGCTAATTTGTGTTTACCCTTTTCAGGGTACTGCATTATGTAATGATCACAGATACTTGTTGTTATGCTTTTCACTGTAAGCTGCAGATCTTTTTGGTTATTAATCAGGTTGCTCAATTGTGATAGATTTTTGCTGTTAAGATGCTTTACATTTGAATAGTTTGAAACCTTGCTTGCTATAAGCTGTGTTACCGTATTGGTGTTCGTAAGATACTATTATTTGCCTGGGGCAAAATTTGTTCATTCAACTTACATCAGTACCTAAGAGTTTTTTATTTTAATTGTGAAATTAATTCTATGCATCATTAATATCAAAGTTTTGGGTCATAAGGGTGTTTAGCTTGCACACCTTCAAGAATATTGTTTGCTTAAATGGGTGGTAATTCTTTTAAAATTTTGTTTTAATTAATTCTGTAACCACAATTAACCCACCAGCTGCTTATGATAGTATTATCCTGTAACTGTGTTCTTAACAGTGTTTGCATCTTGGTTTTGTCAATCTACTTTTTTTACTGTATTCTCAAATTGTGGCTCAGCATTCCACTCTAGCAGCCTAGTGCCCTGCTCCCTACCTTGTGAATGGTAGCAGTGTGTGGCGATTTTCATGTGTGGGGGATTCTACTTGAAATTCACTAGTAGCAGCATAGCGGCCAGTGTAAAACTTTTTATTTATTTTTGTTAATCCTGTTACTGCTTGTTGTTTGGGTCTTGTTCTGTTGCATTAGAGATTCTACAATGGCAAGCATGGTCTTGAAATTGGTATAGCCAGTCTCAGATAACATTGCTTACAATATGAGCTCAGGATTCATAAGTAGGATGAGGAAGGAAGCATAGCAGAACTTGCTCAATGCTTGTGGGTGTAATACCACAACCCTTTGGGATCCTACATACTTTTACCAGACTCACTCTCACTCTTTCGAAGAGGGCATATGTGTAATATCAGTAAGCTGCTCTGATTTTGTCTTTTCTGGTTATCTGGATTCAAATACACTGAAGATTTTCTTTAGAGCAAATTAATAATTTGCATTAATTTAAGCTATTCTTTTGACACTGTTTATGTTAGGCCTCACCAATATGCAGAATGAAGGAAACATGTTCTGTTAAAAGCTAATGTACCATTACAATTTGTACATTATACAAACTCCAGGCACAAGGTAGGAATAAAATTGCTGTTGTAATTATGGAGTAATTAACGATTAAAGTTCTGATATTTCTAGTCACCGAGAGAGAGCTATTTTTATGTTTTCAAACTGAAAAACAAATTGTATCCATAATAGAAATATGACATAATAATTTTTCGGACAGAATTAAGCATACTCAAGTTTTGATTGGTGTTAGTTAATAGAATTGTAATTACGACTAAATAGAAATGTAAAATTTTACTCATACAAAATTTAATTAATTGAATTTAGGCCTTTCCTTCATTAAAACTAATCCCTCTGATCATCTGAAAATGATAAGGTGATTAACTTTTAAGTAAGTAAAATAATATATGCAAATTAATGAAATACATTGTTGTAATGATAAAACATGTAATTTGTAGTCTTAATAGAAAAAGATTCTTTCCTGTCTTTGTATGAAATTATTAAATGGTATTTCATGCAAATTTCTATGTAATTTGGGAAGATGTATGTAAAAGTTTTAATTGTTAAACCTAAAAAATTTAATATGTAACAATGTCAGTAATTGTTTAAAATCATATAAATAGAGGCAATTTGTACGCCATCATATCTCAGTTGGAGTTCAGTTTGACGTCATTCGTGAGACAATGTTAAGTCAATTTTACATGTAGTTCGCCGCCAAACATCTAGGAGTCGAAATAAAACACATTGTGAACACGAATTCCTGGAGCTTATTTCTACCATTGCACAATTCCTGAGTGGCAATGCAGTAACACCAAGATGAACTTATGGCAGCATTAAGTAGCAGCACCCTGGATTACACCAGATACACATTATTTATTTGGTGGAGGGTATCCGTAATATGATATGGTATTCTGTTTTCTTGTGTTAAATAATGATACACATCCCAAACTTCACCACACAAAAATCATTCTCACCACATTATATTACACAGGCTACCTTGAAGATTAGATGGGTAGATCACATAACTAATGAGGAAGTATTGAATAGAATTGGGGAGAAGAGGAGTATGTGGCACAACTTGACAAAAAGAAGGGACCGGTTAGTAGGACATGTTCTGAGGCATCAAGGGATCACCAATTTAGTATTGGAGGGCAGCGTGGAGGGTAAAAATCGTAGAGGGAGACCAAGAGATGAATACACTAAGCAGATTCAGAAGGATGTAGGTTGCAGTAGGTACTGGGAGATGAAGAAGCTTGCACAGGATAGGGTAGCATGGAGAGCTGCATCAAACCAGTCTCAGGACTGAAGACCACAACAACAACAACCTTGACCTCACAAGTGAACACTTTGCAGGATTTTGTGGGAGAGGTGAGTGAAGCCATACTCTTTTGTAACAATTTGTTAGGAGATCTTCAGGCTGAAATGGTAGATTCTGAGGCTGCCTCATGCTGTGAAGGGAAATAGGCCAGGTAAAGACTCTACCTGATCATTTAGTCAATTGAACGTGCTATATGCATGGTGTTAGTAAAGATCCTCCAGTGTTAACCAAGATTCAAAAACTGCATGATGAGGTTTTCGACACACAACAGCACATTATGTTAAACTGGTGTGAGGATGAGCAAAATGTTGACACTAATGTTAATCAAGAACGGCCAGCACTAAATGTAGTGCAATCGGGAGATTACCTAACCCGATAACGGCTATTCTTAATGGACTATCAAAGTTGTTTGTGGAAAGTTCTGACAAGTTACTTGACTCTTGTGATCATTACTTAGGTCACACGAGCAGGCCCAAGGTGCTATGCATCAATCAGAGTGTAGTATTGCAATTTATTTACCCAGTTGCTGTGGGATGTTTAGCGAAGATAGTTGCAAAAGCATTAGAGAATCAGGAAACAGTGTGGGATTTTCAGAAAATGCTCCTAAATAAGCGTTGGGTACTCTTGCAAAGAAAGACATAACCGATAAACATGTTTATCAGATACAAAGGAAATATGAAACACTGTGCCATTATATTAATAAGGTCCATCTTGCCATCTTGCCTTGTGTGTTTTTTTCTCAGAGGTTGAAGTGGTCACAAATAAATTGAAAGGTAGCTGTCCATCAATATATGCAAGATTTACTTTTGTGATAAAGCAGAATGTTTTGCCAATTTAGACAAATTCTTGAATAAAACTGAAAACATTCATGGTGATAGCAAGTGTGGAGGATTAGAAGCTGGTGTTAGTGAGGGTAGGATAAACAATGATGACATTCAGCATCATCAACTGAGTTCAGTAGTTAAAGGAGTGTGCTACCACTGTAACAAACCAGAGCACTTTGTTAGGGACTGCCCGATTCCAAAGAGTAGGCAGATAAGTAGCTGATGCCAGAAAAAAGGGGCTCCATCAGCTCTCAGTAAAATGCTTCTGATGGACTACTGTAGAATATGTGCTATAAAGTATGAGTGGCTCCCTTATGTGCATGAAACACTGGATATGAAACCTGTTTGTGCTCTAATTTATGCGGGCAGTACATTTCCCTGATTCATTATGATTGGTATACCAAACACTGACGTGTACCTAGGTTACCAGAGTTGGGTCTACCCAATCAACCTTGTCGTTCTGCAGATGGGAAGCCTCTTGAACCAGTACATCAGACCTGTTTTAATTGAGTGTTCAAGGCTTTACATGGCCCCTCGAATGTCTTGTTGTTAAAGGGTTATCAATTAAAGTTATTTTGGAGTTTATTATTTGTGCTTAAAGCAGTGTTTTGTGGATTATATGGGTGGTTGGTTTTGTTTCAAGTTTAAGTCAAGTGAAAATTTTAGCATATGTTCTCATAATGGAAGGGTAAGGGCTTGCAGGGTGGGCATTGAGTTGAACAGGGGAGACATCAGCCAACTTTCTGAAACTCATGCTTCTACGATCTTTGAGTTATTGGATGAATTCACAGAGGTGTTTACAGATCGGTTGGGCATTACTAACAAAATCCAATATAATATTCAGCTCACAGATCAGGACTCCATGCACTAGACACCATACTGGTTGTCTCCTTTTGAGGTGCAAAAGCTATGCGAAATCGTTGATTAGCCTCTTGCTGATGGCGTAATTATACCTTCCATTTTGCCCTATGCTGCACCAATTTTCCTGGTTCCCAAGCCCCATGTGGGAGGTTCTGCAGAGTGGCTCTGCAGATTACCTTTTATGAACGTCTTCACAGTGGAATTAACATCAACTGCAGCTGCAGTTTATAACGCAATATTGAATTTAAGAAACTTTGAGCTGAATCTTATCTCCTTTTGTTTTCTACCCTGATGATCGTATATTTTGCTGTTGTGGTGATTTCTTTAAGTGAACTCTATATTCATGTTAGCTTTGTGTGTGTTATAGAAGCTGTTGTCAATGTACAGTCCATGCTGGTTGTTGTTTCCAGTCGGATCTCGTGCAGCCGATCTTGAACACCAACCGTCAATATTCTGCTATGCTATGTTTACTCTTGTCAGGCTACTGCATTATGTAATGATCACTGATACTTGTTATTATGCTTTCCTCTGTAAGCTGTAGATTTTTTGGTTATTAATCTGATTGCTCAACTGTGATAGACTTTTGCTGTTAAGACAATTTACATTTGAAGTTTGTAACCTTGTTTGCTGTAAACTGTGGTACCATATTCGCAAGGGACTACCATTTGCCTGGGGCAAAATTCATTCATTCAGCTTACATCAATAGCTAATTTTTTTAAATTTTAATTGTGAAGTTAATCTATGTAACAGTACTGCTGTTTATATTAAAGTTTCGGGCCATAAGGATGTCTATCTTGTACACCTTCAAGAATTGTTTGCTTAAATGAATGGTAATTTTTTAAAAATTTTGTATTAAATAATTCTATAACCATGAGTAGCCCACCAGCTGATTATGATAGTATTATTCTGTTACTGTGTTGTAAACTGTATTTGCATCTCAGTTTTGTCAAATAAATCTCCTTTTTTTACTGTATCCTCAAATTGTGGCTAAGCTTTCCACTCCAGCAGTCTTGTGCCCCACTTCTTACCTTATCAGTGACATACAACAGCCAGTCCCATTCCTAGCCAAACAATGGTCTCAGCAAAGAATAATAATATAGCTAGACAACTAACACTTACAGTGGTGAATTCTAATACAGGCACTAACATTTTAGAACTGGTTGCATTCACATTTTCTGGTTTCTGGCTTGTCTTGGTCTATAATACAAGCCATTTGTGAAAGATGAAGTTATAACTGAGACTTGGAACCAGCAGGGGAATACCATCATGAAACCAGGCCATGGCCAATATGATTGCAGCTGCTGAGGTGACTGATGACAGATCACACACTTGCTGTTGACATTTTACCCAGCCTACAGGAGTACTGCAGCTTAATTACGACATCTGTAGGTCTCTGACACGCTCCATGTTATTTGGCATGACACACTAACCAGTGGGAACAGTGGAAATCAGCAGGGATAAACAGTATTTGAGAAGCAGTATTTAACCACAATAGTGCCACTCGTCATCATTCAGCCAACTGGGCAGAACCATGAAGCCCAGTCCACGTCAGTCATATCCTGTAATTCTACTGATATGGGTTGCAAACCAATGACTGCCACCTGTCTGCCCAGCCCGGACAGCCAACACTCTGCCAGCCAATCGCCCCTGCACTCCAGTTGTTGGTCTACAGGAAAACCCGGCCAATGCCATTGCTGTCCCACTGGGACGCCACAGCCTCCCTTAAAAACAAAAGATGCTACTGGGTGGCCTTGTTCTATGCTACAGCTGTATGGAGCCCCATGCAGTGTCTGTGTCACTGTCGCCGAGTCAGAGCACTGAATCGATGCTTCACTGAGTAGCAGCTTGACTCTCTGCACCAATGGCCATTAACCTGCTGCTTTGTGTGGAATATTACGTGAAGAAGGAAATGGATTGTACCGACTGTACTAGTCAGATGGAATAATTAAAGGGGTGGTGGTGGAGCAGAAAAAAGATTGTAGCCCACAATGTGTGAATATCTGCACTTTATTCATTAAGTACTTGAGAATGAAAGCACTTAGTGCTTTGCAATAAGCTTTACACATAATTTCATACCTTTATGAAATTTCTTATCACCGATAAGCTGCACAAAATTATGAAAGGAAAAATGTTTAGGCTTAGGCTTATTACATTTTCACTTTTCATGTAGTAAAACTGCAGCATGAAGCATTATGTTTTAATTTATTACTTCTTTACTACTATTGAATGTGCCAGCTAAATTATATCATTTTTCACATCCTGTTAAGAAGATATAATGTCATAAACACTGAGATGCATTAAAAATTGCTGCATCATGCATGACATTTAAATTTATTAGTTCTTTGCTACTAACTCTATTTTAAACACATTTTGCAGACGGTATCTGTATCCTGCAGACAATATCTGCATTCACTGTTGAATGTAACTATAAAAATATATCATTGCACGACACACAGTTCAGGAGATATGGCATCAAATACTGAGATGCATAAAAAACTGACACATTGTGCATGATATTTTAATTTATTACTTCTTTACTACATAATCTATTCACAACAAACTTCTCAGACAGTAGATACACACACTACTGGATGCAACTGCAAAATTATATTGTTGTACAAAAGATAGTTCAGGAGATAAAACATTATAAATATTGAGATGCATGAAAATGAAACTGTAGGGCAAAATTTGCTAGAGATACAGGTGAAATATGTGTAAAAATATGTGTGATGTACATTAAATATATCTGACTACAGTGAACACAAGCAAAATCATGGGTAAAAAGCTCATTCCAAACCCCTCAAACGATTTCAATCAAATTTGGTTCACATAGTATTTATGATCTGGAAATTAATGCTGTGAGGGTAAGAACCACAAGCCTCTCATTTGGCTGGGGGTGGTAATATAGAGAGTGATGGGGGAGAAGGAGTTGGACAATTACAGAGGGAGAAGGAGAAGATGGACACAGAGAAGGGTTGGGGAGATGGACAGGAAGTGGGAGAGGAGCAAATGGACAGAAAAAGGGGTAGGAGAAGATGAATGGAGAGAGGGGCAGGAACAAATGGACAGAGGTGTGGGGTGGGGATGGAGATGGACAGAGAGAGAGAAGGAGATGGACTGATAGAAGTCTCAAATAAAGACATAGCCAGACAATGCCAGGTACTCAGCTAGTGATTAAATAAAGGACTAGTGTTTATTCACTGCTTGTCTGCCTTCTGCTTCCCCACATATCTCCCCTATCTCCCGAACCATGTACGGTCCTTACAGTTTCCACAGGAAGACTTGAACCCATTTTGACAAGCAAGAACTGCTCACGTTTAACTCCGGGTTTCCCACAGTCATCCCTATCCTGCTACATTTTGGTGCCAAACAAGGACACACTTCCATTCGCCTTCTATACATTCAAGGAGCTCAATTTGTTATGTCTTCAGTGTAAACAGGTTTTTGCAACCACCTTAGAGTACACTGTGAATTCTGAAGTGTACATTTAATTAAAACAATTAGCAATACTCAATTTCTGTAGAGCATATCCGTTTGCTACACTTGAGCAAGTTAATGCAGAATTGGACGGGTTTGGAGATCATTTCACCTATATCAGAGATGGTGAAGGAGGAGATGGCCAGAGAGAGGCCGCAGACCATAACAGCAGAAAAATTTCCTTTAAAGATACAAACTTTTTCTATTTGCTGGTGGATTTATGAGGGGCATTCAAATGAAACCTGGTCACTAGTGTAAAGTAACGGTAATGATTTTATTAACTCAAAATGTAGTTATACACAGTACACATACTCAAAAATAGTCGCCAAAACTGTTGGCATATTTATCCCATTGCGACACTAGCCAGTCGATTCCATCCTTGAAGAAGCTAGTAGGCTGCTGTTGGACCCAGGCCTGAACCCAGTCAAACACTTCATTGTCCACTGCAAATCAATGTCTGCAAATAGCTTGTTTTCGAGGTCCAAACACATAAAAGTCACACGGTGAAAGATGGAGACTCTACAGTGAATGTTCCAGCATATCCCACCAAAACTGCTGCAATGTCGTCTTCACCGCATTGGCCATATGTGGGCAGGCATTATCATGCATTCCATAACACTTGAAAGACTCCAACTGTACTCACTCATCTGTCGATACATTTCAAGCCTCCAGCTCCCTCTGCCACCAAAAATCGAATCACTCCTCATTGCTCCTGCTTACTCGCCTGCATGTTCAGTAGTGGACGATAACTTGTGTGACCACCTTCTCTTCAGCGTGAAACGACACTGGTGCTATGCAACATCAAATTGTGCTCACTTGTCAGTCTCTCTACCAATAGATGGTGCCACCATACCTGCAGTTACGTGATGCCACATTACGTGTAAGGCAAAAGTAGACGCACTGACCAGGTTTCATTTGAATGAGCCTCGTATGTTATTTTCTGATTAGTCGTTTCATCTGCATAACGGCAAAAAGCAAAATGCTGTGATTGAGCTTACAGATGTAGCTGTTGTGATGGAGAAAGCACATGTGTAAAGCTTGATCTTTTGTTACTTACATCACATGTCATTACTAATGAATATGCCCCATGTTTGTCAGTTAAGACTTTGTACAGCAATTGTGTTATCAGCTGCAATGTGTGGAAGGAACGTAATTGTCATGACAGCATGCTGCCACGATAGTAATGCTATTCATCAGCAAAGAATGGCAATTTTGTAGTCACATTCCAATATTGCACTGCCACATTCACTTTCTGTTGTGAGTGGAGGGCAATAATATGTGAAATTGTGAGTGAGCACTTGATATACGAGCAACTCTCAATAAGCAACTGCTATTGCAGTTGTGCACTTGGACCAGCAATGGTTCTATTGCAGTGTCAAAACTGTGGGCTCTGCATAACTGTTTTCAGATTTGTCCACATGACTCCCTGAATTCCTCCTCACACTTGGGGGAACACTTTCTAGAGTGGAGTGACACAACTCTAAAAATATCATTTATCTTAACATTCTTGTTCTCCTTTGTTACTTTGTTCCTGACAAAGAGCCAAATAAGTTCAATGGCACTGAATTGAGTTTAATTTCCTTGTCTGACAAGCACAATATACTTTTCACCCCCGAAGTTCAGTTGCATGTTTCAGTATGCCTAACTTAGTAAATTCCTCTTATGACGTGACACTCTACATAATGACATGAATCTCTACATAATTGCTTTCCATCCATTCAATAACAGAATCCTTCTTCTATTTCACACATGGATTTGATGATACTAAATTTATCACCATACAGTATGGAGTCTGATGTATGAGTATAACAACCACAGATTTGTTTGTTAATTTTTTGAGAATGCTCCTAAACCACTTTTTGTAGTGACTGGTATTCGTCTCAGAATGATAATCTGCACTTCCTTTTTACCCAGTAAAAGATAAGCTGGCATTTTGCATGAATCCATCATCATTTGCAATGAATACTGTGGACTTTTCACAACTCTGTAAATGATGCAAAGTTTCTTAGTAGTACAAAGCAACTAATTATATCACAAAGGCTATCTCCCATAGTTACAAGACAGAGATTGGTAGTATGATTGTTTCCTATCTAATGAAAAGCCCTGATGTAAACACTGCAACAATGAACAATGAAATGGAAATACTGTTCAGAGGTCTGGCAACATAGCATATGTGAGCACACAATGCATAAGGACACAAAAGTAAATAAACAGTTGATATTAGCACCTTTTAAAGAGTTATGTGCATAAAAATGTAGCAGCTGTGAAAGGCAATAACAGAGTTAGCATTTACATTTTCGTCTTGCCCATACATATCAGCGTTAGGTGAACTGCGGCAACCTACATCCACCATTATTACAATGGGGTCGTTGTGGGGGTGTTGTGAGGGTGACATGGTATTAGAAGGTGGAAAGTGTAACATGAGTTCACCACAGGATCAACTTAACCAACACTTTTTCGCCTTCTTTCATACCAGATCTCCAGTTGCTTTCTGGTTCACCTTCATCTCTCCCCATATATTTTTATCTTTCATTTTCATTTCAACCTCATGTTACACTTTCCACCTTCTAATACCATGTCACCCTCACAACACCCCCACAACGACCCCATTAAGTTTTATTTACGTTCCCTCCGCAAACATGCCTTCACCCTAGCCAGATTACGCTCGCATATTTTATTTTCTCAGGCTTGTCTGACATTTGGCATAACCCCCAAAGGCCTCACACTTAAAGTTCCCATCTCTGGCTGCAACCCTTCTTTCCATCAGTCCCTATACCAGTTCCAAACTGAACAATCCATTGCCCTCACCCACCTAATCCTTCACCTACACATCAACTCAGCCAATGAACACACCCGTCAACTCCTATCCTTAATAAGAGTCCTCAATCTTTCCTCTCCCACATCCACACCGGCTATTCAGAGCATCCTCCTACAGGCCAACCGCAAATTAGAACAGCATGCCACCCTTCACCTTAAAAAACTATCCAATCTCCTGGTTTCCCACCTCTGGAAAGGCAACTCACTCACCCTTCACAACCTTTCCAGCAAACCTCAACCACCTCTCATTGCACACAAACCCAGTCTCTCCCATCTACTCAATCTCCCACTTCCAGCTCCACTCCCTCCAAAACCTCAAAATTCCAATCAACACAATCTGGTACCACAACACCCTAATTCAGTAGTTAACCTTTCCTCTCCCAATCCGAAACCTCTGTCCTATCCAAAGGCCTCACCTTCAGCCCCACTCCCAGATTCAACCAAACAGCCCTCGCCAAAGATTTACTGTCCTACACTCGTACTCTCTGCTGGAAGTATCACTTTGCCACGAAGAAAAATGATCCTAATCCTATCCCTAATGATCCAACTCCCCAACACACTATCCAAATTGAACCCTGCCTGGAACAGTTCCATCCTCCGTCACAGCGGGACCCACCTCCTCTTCCTCAAAATCACCCTCTCCAAACCTTCCAGGAATTTCTGACTTCCAGCCTTGCCTCTCAATCCTTCTTAAAAAACCTTAATCCTACTCCCAACATCACCACTGCTGAAGCCCAGGCTATCCGTGATCTGAAGGCTGACCGGTCCATCGTCATTCTTCCGGCGGACAAGGGTTCCACGACCGTGGTACTTGATCGTCGGGAGTATGTGACTGAGGGACTGCGTCAGCTTTCAGACAACACCACATACAAAGTTTGCCAAGGTAATCCCATTCCTGATGTCCAGGCGGAGCTTCAAGGAATCTTCAGAACCTTAGGCCCCCTACAAAACCTTTCACCTGACTCCATCAATCTCCTGACCCCACCGACACCCCGCACCCCTACCTTCTACCTAAAATTCACAAACCCAATCATCCCGGCCGCCCCATTGCAGCTGGTTACCAAGCCCCCACAGAACGTATCTCTGCCTACGTAGATCAACACCTTCAACCCATTACATGCAGTCTCCCATCCTTCATCAAAGACACCAACCACTTTCTCGAACGCCTGGAATCCTTACCCAATCCGTTACCCCCAGAAACCATCCTTGTAACCATTGATGCCACTTCCTTATACACAAATATCCCGCACGTCCAGGGCCTCGCTGCGATGGAGCACTTCCTTTCACGCCGATCACCTGCCACCCTACCTAAAACCTCTTTCCTCATTACCTTAGCCAGCTTCATCCTGACCCACAACTTCTTCACTTTTGAAGACCAGACGTAACAACAATTAAAGGGAACAGCCATGGGTACCAGGATGGTCCCTTCGTATGCCAACCTATTCATGGGTCGCTTAGAGGAAGCCTTCTTGGTCACCCAGGCCTGCCAACCCAAAGTTTGGTACAGATTTATTGATGACATCTTCATGATCTGGACTCACAGTGAAGAAGAACTCCAGAATATCCTCTCCAACCTCAACTCCTTTGGTTCCATCAGATTCACCTGGTCCTACTCCAGATCCCATGCCACTTTCCTTGATGTTGACCTCCACCTGTCCAATGACCAGCTTCACACGTCCGTCCACTTCAAACCCACCAACAAGCAGCAGTACCTCCATTACGACAGCTGCCACCCATTCCACATCAAACGGTCCCTTCCCTACAGCCTAGGTCTTCGTGGCAAACGAATCTGCTCCAGTCCGGAATCCCTGAAGCATTACACCAACAACCTGACAACAGCTTTCGCATCCCGCAACTACCCTCCCGACCTGGTACAGAAGCAAATAACCAGAGCCACTTCCTCATCCTCTCAAACCCAGAACCTCCCACAGAAGAACCACAAAAGTGCCCCACTTGTGACAGGATACTTTCCGGGACTGGATCAGATTCTGAATGTGGCTCTCCAGCAGGGATACGACTTCCTCAAATCCTGCCCTGAAATGAGATCCATCCTTCATGAAATCCTCCCCACTCCACCAAGAGTGTCTTTCCGCCGTCCACCTAACCTTCGTAACCTCTTAGTTCATCCCTATGAAATCCCCAAACCACCTTCCCTACCCTCTGGCTCCTACCCTAGTAACCGCCCCCAGTGTAATACCTGTCCCATAAACCCTCCCACCACCACCTACTCCAGTCCTGTAACCCGGAAGGTGTACACGATCAAAGACAGAGCCACGTGTGAAAGCACCCATGTGATCTACCAACTGACCTGCCTACACTGTGATGCATTCTATGTGGGAATGACCAGCAACAAACTGTCCATTCGCATGAATGGACACAGGCAGACAGTGTTTGTTGGTAATGAGGATCACCCTGTGGCTAAACATGCCTTGGTGCACGGCCAGCACATCTTGGCACAGTGTTACACCGTCCGGGTTATCTGGATACTTCCCACTAACACCAACCTATCTGAACTCCAGAGATGGGAACTTGCTCTTCAATATATCCTCTCTTCCCGTTATCCACCAGGCCTCAATCTCCGCTAATTTCAAGTTGCTGCCACTCATACCTCACCTGTCATTCAACAACATCTTTGCCTCTGCACTTCTGCCTCGACTGACATCTCTGCCCAAACTCTTTGTCTTTAAATATGTCTGCTTGTGTCTGTATATGTGTGGATGGACATGTGTGTGTGTGCGAGTGTATACCCATCCTTTTTTCCCCCTAAGGTAAGTCTTTCCGCTTCCGGGATTGGAATGACTCCTTACCCTCTCCCTTAAAACCCACATCCTTTCGTCTTTCCCTCTCCTTCCATCTTTCCTGATGAGGCAACAGTTTGTTGCGAAAGCTTGAATTTTGTGTGTATGTTTGTGTTTGTTTGTGTGTCTGTCGACCTGCCAGCACTTTCATTTGGTAAGTCACATCATCTTTGTTTTTAGATATATTTTTCCTACGTGTAATGTTTCCCTCTATAAAAACAAAGATAATGTGACTTACCAAACGAAAGCGCTGGCAGGTCAATAGACACACAAACGAACACAAACATACACACAAAATTCAAGCTTTCGCAACAAACTGTTGCCTCATCAGGAAAGAGGGAAGGAGAGGGAAAGACGAAAGGATGTGGGTTTTAAGGGAGAGGGTAAGGAGTCATTCCAATCCCGGGAGCGGAAAGACTTAACTTAGGGGGAAAAAAGGACGGATATACACTTGCAGATGTGCAAGTGTATACCCGTCCTTTTTTCCCCATAAGGTAAGTCTTTCCGCTCCCAGGATTCCAATCCCGGGAGCAGAAAGACTTACCTTAGGGGAAAAAAAGGATGGGTATGAACTTGGACATGTGCAAGTGTATACCCGTTCTTTTTTCCCCATAAGTGTATACCCGTCCTTTTTTCCCCATAAGGTAAGTCTTTCCGCTCCCGGGATTGGAATGACTCCTTACCCTCTCCCTTAAAACCCACATCCTTTCGTCTTTCCCTCTCCTTCCCTCTTTCCTGATGAGGCAACAGTTTGTTGCGAAAGCTTGAATTTTGTGTGTATGTTTGTGTGTCTATTGACCTGCCAGCGCTTTCGTTTGGTAAGTCACATCATCTTTGTTTTTAGATATATTTTTCCCACGTGAAATGTTTCCCTCTATTATATTAATATCATTAATTTGAACCCAACAATTACGTTTGTTATTGTCACTGTTGCATTTCGAAATCTTTCCTGTCATCTTATTTTCTCTTTGTGTTTTTGCCAGTAGTTTCACTTTGTATTCACCTTCTCCTTTTTACCTGGGATATGTGTGTGTGTGTGCAAGTGTATACCCGTCCTTTTTTCCCCCTAAGGTAAGTCTTTCCGCTCCCGGGATTGGAATGACTCCTTACCCTCTCCCTTAAAACCCACATCCTTTCGTCTTTCCCTCTCCTTCCCTCTTTCCTGATGAGGCAACAGTTTGTTGTGAAAGCTTGAATTTTGTGTGTATGTTTGTGTTGGTGTGTCTATCGACCTGCCAGCGCTTTCATTTGGTAAGTCACATCATATTTGTTTTTAGATATATTTTTCCCACGTGGAATGTTTCCCTTTATTATATTAAATAAATAAATAAATACTACTTTGACAATTTTTATGCCAAAATATTTTGTTTCAGAACTTACAAATACACTGAATGTCTTCGGTGCTGAATCAACCTTCCCTGTTAGAGACATGGAAGCTGATATATGCTCCATGGACACAGCTGTGATAGTTATACGAGCAGCTAGCTGTATCACCACAGATCCAATGGTGCCCCGAAAAGGCCAGCATTCACCTGGAGCAACTGAATTCTACATAACAAAAATAGTTGCATGAATTTGTTGTTCAGTGCTAACAAAAGAAATACATAAATGTATGTAATGCAAAAAAATTAGAAAATAGTCAAGTTAACTAAAATAAATGTGTGGTGATGTGAGCTATTATCTTAACAGAAATAATGTTTCTATGTCTGAACTGAAATATTAGCAACAGTTGAATAAAATCTGTCAAACACACAAACTGAAATACATTCACTGACACTTTCATTTTCAGAACTGAGCAGTTTCTTATAAAGGGTAAGGAAATAGACATTATAAGATTTGCAAATGCTAGAAAGGAGGAGAAATTTGCTTCAAATAAGGAATCAGGATATACACAACTTTCAGGAGAGGAGCAAGAAGCAACACATTACTTCAGTCCATTATATGTCCCTTTTACATTTCCTTTTTCCTTTGCCACCATCTCTCCAACTGAAGAAACTTTTTTGAAGTTCTACAAGCTAAAGTTTCAGTAGTCACAAGTTCAAGCAGAGAAACCACAGTGGCATAAAATGGTAGAACTCGACACAGTCAAGCCAGCAAGTAAATGAAGTGGTCAGTAGAATAAGCAGAGACAAGAAACAAATCAAAGTAAACATGACCCAAATCCATTGTACTAGGACTGATTCTACAAATTTAATCCAAGAGAGTAATGTTGCATCATTGTACTAGGGCTGTAATGATGCGTGAGTGAAGTCCAACACCTGCTTGCTAAAGATTATAGCCAGTTTACCCACTGCTGGACATGGAAATGATTTGAAAACTGCATTGTAGGACACTAAATTTTCTCCCCCTTTAACCAGCACGTAGGGATGAAAATGTCCGAGATGGTGTCGGAACAAATGACAAGGAAGAGGAGTGATACTGGTATCCTCCTCCATCACCTCCTGCTTGATGATGTCAGAGGAAGAATCACATGGTGGTGGTGTATGTGTGTGAAATGGCGCTGGCTGGTCAGTAAGTGTGACGATACTTCAGCCCATATCCAAAAGAGTGGGTGTCAGAGAAGCTGGGTCTGTTTGGAGAGCCCTATCTCTATCATTGTGCAGGTGTTATTCCCTTTGATAGGGCCACTGTGGTTCGCAGTGAACTGGGGGTTATACACCGGTGCAGAAAGGGCACTGGTATAGGTGGCAGAGGGAGCAAGTGGGCCTGCGCCTACTGACTGGGCTAAGGAAGTCTTCAGCACCATGCGTGTGTCTGTTACTGACTGGCTGAGGTGGGAGTGCTGTCTGTGACAGAGGTTATAGCTGATGATAAGCTGCACCAGCCACTTTCATGCAGGCATGGCTTTGAAATGCTGGCACACTCTATGACCAGTTATGATACACTGAATCCGCCCCAGAACTTGGTCAAAGGTGCAAGAATTGACATGGATTCCTGCACAATAGTACGGTGTCTTGTGGTGAGGGCTGTGGGCTCACTATGCTGGGCACAGAAGGTCTAATAACGTATGGAGTCTGCACTCATGCAAAATTTTGGATGGGCTAAATTTATTGATGGGTCGACAGCTTCCTCAGACAATGGCTTTAACATAATCTTCTGCATTTGTGTTTTAAATGCCCTGACTAGCACTCTTCCTTCAAATTAGACACTGAGTGAAAGGAGGTGGTAGTTAGGTGCGCTATTCCATTTTTTTGGCAGAAATGTTTAAATATGGAAACGTAAGCTGTGAGCCACTATCAGAAACAAATGTGTGGGGTGTGACTTCTATTGCAAAAATTAATATTACCCAGTTGTGGCTGTTCCATGGAGTGGGAAATGCTTACCATGCATGGAAAATTGGAGAGTGTGTCAATCATGAGCAACCACATTAGTCCCTGAAAATGGCCCACTAAATCTACAAGAATTCTCTCCCAGGGCAGCTCAGGTATAAGCCACACCATGTGATCAAAATATTTCTAATGTCTTACCAAAAATTACCATAAAATTGTTGAATCTATCAGTTAATAACAGTATTCTGTGAAGAACTTTAATGAAATGAATGATTTCATAAGATTGTCGCCAAACACAACTATGTTTGCTGCATCATACAAGGCAGACTGGATGAATTAATTTTGTGTGTGTGTGTGTGTGTGTGTGTGTGTGTGTGTGTGTGTGTGTGAGCATTTCACAAAAGGAGAGTCATGTGACGTTGAGTTGTAGGTGTGTGAAAGTAGAAATGGTGTGTGGAAAGCTGGTAGAGTTGTGGAGGTGCTGGATATTTTTTACGGGTATCAAGAATGGGAAATACTGCACAACACACCAATCAAGATATGTATTTTTCTGGTAAGTCAGACTGTTTTTCAAGAGAAAGATTACCTTTTTGGCAGTGAAGTGGTGGTTAAAACAAGACATTTACTATCTTTTTTGATGTAATAAATTCATTCTGTACAAAATGTACCACCTGTATCTACTAAAATTTGGACTAGAAGCAGCAGTAGCAGCAATTACTGATTCAAATAAGAACCATCTCCTGGAAAGAGTAATGAAGTTCCTTCATTGTTGCCGATAGAAAAGTATAGGCAAATGAAAAAGATGGGCTACTACAGGACTCCTTAAGTTTAATTGGACCAAAAGGTTTCAAGGAAGGGACCAAAAGGAAAATTTTTGTATTAGCTGAAAGGTACAGATCCTCATGTAACTAAAAATTCAAGGTGTCAACTGGCATCAGATGAGCAAGAAACAGCTATGGAAGAACAAGAAAAGAAAAGGTAGAAGAACCTTATTTACAGCCACATCTTCTATATTTGAACAAGTGTGTCTATAGTTAATTTTATTATAAAGGTTCCGAGACTCCACCCCCTTATCTAGGTTCTACACCTGGCTGATCTGACCAGTCCAGTCTAATTATGGCAGCAGATCACTCCACAGGCGCAAGTGCTGATTAATAAAGTTACATGACAGAATTTAACTAACACGATCTGCTATAGAGGATACTAAGCACTGTATCCTGAGCGACTCACATTGAATTTCTATTACTACTTTCTGTAACATCAGATTTGCTGACTATGAACGTAAAATCATATCATATCATGGATAAGAATTTATTTTACAAACAACATATTACAACTTGCAAGGAGTGAACATTCATTATTCATAATCTCTCTTCCAATAGTACACACTAGTGACTGTAACTAGTTACTGGCAAGGTTTGGAGATAAGTAAGAATGTCAATTTTGTTATGACAATTCCCTATCATGATTGTAGAATCATGAAGTCTTATGGTGGGTACACAGTGATTGCAAGGCATGCAATTGACAGCGAATGAAGACAAATATGTTACTGGGGCACAGTGAACATTAGAGGGGTCACTGCTTCAATCTGAATCAACAAGTTATTGTGCCTGTTGGTCCCTGTCATGCTGGTGCTGAAATGTAATCCTACCCTGAGCTTCGATGGTAGGTGTCAAACTAAAATAATTTGAAGGGGTCCTCCATCACTGCTGGTCAAGCATGCACTCCTCTGAGCCTGTCCAACTCTGAATCTCCAGGTCAGCAGTCTTCTTTAAACACAACAATATGAATCCTAATATTTCTTCCTCCATGGTCCAAGTCTTAATCTGCTTACTCAAAAGCCCAAGAGTGGATCTTTCTCTCAAAAGACAGAACACAACAGGGGCAGCTTCTGAGGTAGTGCCGCTGTGCCATGGCACCACTTGTATGAAAAAGAAAGAAAGAGAAATCTATGCGAATATCTTATAAAAAATTGTTTTGGAGTACGTATTCTCTGATTTGAAGAGGTGCATTTTGCCACACGCACTCTCATGGTAGTTTTCTGAAGCTTGGAGCCAACTGCAAACTGGCACCGTCTGCCCTCACAAGCACTGTGTGAAAGGCTCGGCCATCAGTTTCTACACGCTTCTTATGGCAGAGGTTTATGTTCCTTCCACCAGAGAGTAGTAAAGTGCAGAACCCATAAAGCACAATCTGCCATCTAGCGACCATGTTAGAATATGTTGGGACTCAAAGTTCATGTAATCCAGTGTTACACCTTTCTGCACGGTAATGATAATGCTTTCATTAATGCAAAGTAATGCTTAATTAAATCGAATACAGAAATAATACACTTAAATACAGTTATATGTTTATACTCATTACGTTTGTGTAATACAGTTCTGTACAAACACATTGTAGTAATTGTGTGGTCAGATAATTGACGTTATATAGGTGCACGCACATTGTTACCTGTAAGTGTAAATTCAGTTGACTGTGAAAGTAGTAATCATGAACAAAATATGTAAGTTATTAAAAACGCCATTTAGTGACAGGACGCTCAGTGAAAAAATTCAGATAAAAACTCTAGGTAGGCCACTCACAAACCTGAATCTGTAGCAGCACACAAAAAGTCGATGCTGTAAGTTCAATCCAGAAATATACCAAAACAATGAATGGATTTGTGGCTGTGAAGAAAACAATGCTGTTTTTTGTTTTGCTTTTGTGTTATTTGTGGGAGATGCTCATTGGTGTCAGATTGGAATAGATGATATTGCGCATATATGGACTAAATTGAAAGTACATGAAATGTCAAAGAGACACATGATAATGTATCTAGTCTTTCATTTTTATGCCAAATCAACATTCAGTAGAAATTAGATTAACATTATGGACAAACAACTGACAGCCACAACAAACATCTAGAAAAGAATAGATATTTATTGAATTTAAATGTAAACGGTAGTCGGTTCTGTGGCACTTTGGAACTGGTTTTCAGGGCTGACAATGAAACTGATGCCTACCAAATTAAGGGGGTTTTTCATGAGCTATTTCAGTTCAGTGCAGAACTGGATAAAGATGTTCAAAATCATCAAAGCCAAACATCAGTGTTCAAAGGCATTTCTAAGATTGTTCAGAACGAACTATCAATGCATGTTGGAAGTGTATCACGATGAAGTTCGTAAAAAAATAAAACGTGTTGATTAGCTGCAATAATCACGGATGAAACCACAGATGTGTCTTGTGAATATCTATTGGTTATTGTCTTGGTGTTATGTTGTTGAGGCAAAACCCATTGAAAGATTTTGGAGCTTTGTCAATCCAGGAAGTCAGAATGCTCATACAATATCTGAGAGTATTCTGAATGAAATTGAACCATTAATTGGTGATGTCTGAGCAAAACTGATAGCTCAGAGTTACGATGGTGCTAACGTGTTGAATGGCAAGTCAAATGGCGTTCATAAATTAATTAAACACAAATACCCAAATGCAAACTACATCCATTGTTATGTGCATCAATTGCAGCCTCTGTTAATCGCAAAACTTGCATCTGTTTTGCACAGCTTTCAGTTATTTCTTTTTTCTTTTCTAAATATGAGGTCAGAAGTGGTGTATAGCATTATTAAAAAAAAGCTTGCCCTGTGTGTGAGTCACGAGATTGAATTACCATTTGTGAATAGTAAAAGATGTTTATGAAAAAAGGGAAGATCTTATTACTGTTATGGAAATTGTTGAAACAAGTTAGAGCATAAAACCATCTTCTACTATTGAGGAAGCTGATTCATACAAAAAAAAAAAAGACTGCAAAATAATGAATTCATTTTTTGAAACTTCCTGGCAGATTAAAACTGTGTGCCAGACCGAGACTCGAACTCGGGACCTTTGCCTTTTGCGAGCAAGTGCTCTACCAACTGAGCTACCCAAGCACGACTCATGCCCCATCCTCACAGCTTTACTTCCGCCAGTACCTCGCCTCCTACCTTCCAAACTTCACAGAAGCTCTCCTGCGAACCTTGCAGAACTAACACTCCTGAAAGAAAGGATATTGCGGAGACATGGCTTAGCCACAGCCTGAGGGATTTTTCCAGGATGAGATTTTCACTCTGCAGTGGAGTGTGTGCTGATATGAAACTTCCTGGCAGATTAAAACTGTGTGCCGGACCGAGACTTGAACTCGGGACGTTTGCCTTTCGCGGGCAAGTGCTCTACCAACTGAGCTACCCAAGTACGACTCACGCCCCGTCCTCACAGCTTTACCTCTGCCAGTACCTCGCCTCCAACCTTCCAAACTTCACAGAAGCTCTCCTGCGAACCTTGCAGAACTAGCACTCCTGAAATAAAGGATATTGATGAGACATGGCTTTGTGTTGAGAAGTGATATTCATACCCACAATACTAGAAACAGAACATCTGTAGACGTGCCATATCATAGATTATCAAAATTGCAGAACTCCTACCTAGTTCTTGGACTAAGGATGTTTAATAGACTAAGTGCTGACTTTAAAGAACTACCTGTAAATATTTTTAAAGCTAAATTACACAAGCTACTAGTGAACAATCCGTTTTACACCACTGATGAATTTTTTGAAGATGAAAATACTGCATTCTACAGTGTACCTATTTTATGTAAACCAATTTACATAAATATTGTAGAAATATATGCTCTTCTCTTTGTCTATTGCTGTAATCAGCTGAATGACAATAAAATTTTATTGTTATTATTTTCGATTATTCCCATTTAAAGAGAGCGTTTGAACGTGAATTCCTTTATGATGATTGTTTATGTTTTTTCTGGGCCCAAATTTTCTTCATGTGTTCACTGTGTTGTTTCTTTCGCTCCACTGTCCATCTGCATCCTGGTCTCTTCTGTGTTGTGGTGTCAACTTTATGTTTTTTGATGATGTTCCTGAATTCAGTTCTATTTTCTGCATTGTTTACTGTTAGTGTGCTTGTCTGAGATCCTCTTCAACTTCTTTTATCCATTTTGCTTTTCCCCGGCCTGAGTTGATGACTTTAAGAATTCGCTTTGAAATTCTGTTTTCATTCATCCTGTGGATATGTCCGTAGAACTGCATTCTTCTTTTCCTTATTGTATCCGCAATCATGTCTGTGTATTTATATAATTCTGATGTTGCTCTCTTCTTCCAGATTCCTTGCTCTTGTATCGGGCAAAAATTTTCCTGAGTATTTTCCTTTCTTGTTTCTCTATTTCTTTGATTTTAGTTTGCCCACCTATTTGTGTTGTTCCAGATGCCTGCTGTGCCTCCGGAAGTACAACAGAGTTGTAGAGCCTCAATTTTGCGTTAATCGATATGGACTTTTTGTTATAATAGTTCCACGTGAGTTCATATGATTTCTGTAGTTTTTTTATTCTTTCCTCATTGGCCTTTAGGTTGATCCCTGATGGCTGGATGATTTTTCCCAGGTACTTAAAATGTGGTACTTGTACGATTTTCCCATGGGTTGTCACAATAGGCAAATTGTCTTGTGGCACTCTTTCTATGTGCTGGGTTTTCTCATACGAAATTTGCAGGCCAGTTCTTTGTGCAATTTCGTGTGCGTTTGTGGCTTCTTTTCTATTACTTCTGAGGATTGCAAGGTCATCTGCAAAAGCTAAACACTTCACATTGAATCTATTATATTTTCTAATGCCAATTTGGATTCCTTTGACTTCTCTTTCCCATGTCCTGATAATTTTTTCAAGAATGATATTAAAGAGTAATGGTGAAAGTCCGTCACCCTGTCGCACTCCAGTTTGGATTTCAAATGGTTCAGAGATATCCCCCATAAATTTAACCTTGGAGACTGTGTCAGTTAATGTTTGCCAAATGATTGCTCTTGTCTTTCTGTCAATTCTGAATTCTTTCAGCACGTTGCAGAGCGCTACTCTGTTATTGAGTTGTAGGCCTTTTAAAAATCTACAAAAGTGACCACTGTGTTTTGGGTGTTTCTCATCTGGAGAATCATTTTCAGATTCCAGATCTGTTCTATGCATGATCGTCCCTTGCGAAAACCAGCCTGGTATTCTTCTATTTGTAGGTCAGCTTGTTCTTCTAATCTATTCATGAGAACTTTTGATAGGATTTTATATGTGACCAGCACGAGTGAGATACCCCTGTAATTATTTGGTTCAGTTTTGCCCCCTTTTTTTGTAGAGTGGACAGATGAGTGCGCATTTCCATTCTGAAGGGATCTGTTCTGTTTCCCAAATGTTTAATATGATTTTGTGGATTTTTCCTGTTAATCTTTCATCATTTATTTTCCATAGTTCTGCAATAATTCCATCTTCTCCTGGGGCTCTATTGATTTTCAGTGTCTTGATAATTTCTACTATTTTGTTGATGGTTGGTGGTTTAGCGTCGGGATTTGGTGTAGACGTCTGGTAGTGAAAATCCTCTGTAGGTCTTTCGCAGTTGAGAAGTTTGTTGAAATAGTCTGCGAGGATCTGACACTTATTCTTTGTGTTAGTTAGTAGACAGTAAAATTTTATTATTATTATTATTATTATTATTATTATTCATAAATTTTGCCTAGAACAGCATATGGACGTATGTGCAACAGAAGTAGAATTTCACAAAATATCCTTCATAATATTAAGTGTATATTGAGCACCTGCAGGTAACTTTAATCTGTTCGTAAACCACCTTGAAGCTGTACTGGCCCATTTAACAACCAAAAACAAAGAAATAGTGGTTGCTGGTGATTTCAATGTAGAATTCCTTAAAGACTCTCCCAATAAGAACTTATTTGAGTTAGTAACACTATCATTCAACTTAATTCCCACTATAAAGTTCCCCACTAGGGTAGCCAATTGTTCACAAACAGCCATTGATAATATCTTTATAGAAAAGTCCAATGAACAAAATTATATTACAAAACCAATAGTCAATGGCCTCTCAGACTATGACATGTAGTTCCTTCTGTTAAATGTTAATACTGAACAGGATATAAAATCTGTTAAATGTGAGCTCAAGAGGGTAATCAATAAGCCAAAAATTGATTATTTTAGGACACTCCTCAGAGACATTCACTGGACTGATATTTACAGTGCTCATGGCAGGAATGAAAAATGTAACACTCTTGCTAATAACGTGTTTACCTTATTTGAATGCTGTTTTCCCCCAAAACTTACCAAGGTTAGAGCAAAGTCTACAAAGAAGCCATGGATTACTCAAGTAATAGGGGTATCTTGTAAAACAAAAAGAAAACTGTATCTGTCAATCCGAAACAGTTCCAACGTTGATGCTATAGCACATAGGAACAAATAGCATTAAGAGTAAATGATACATTAGTGACAGATGTGTATACTTTTGCAGAACTTTTTAACAAACATTTTATAACTGTTACTGGAAAGATGGGGTTGTCAGGTTCGGTAGATGCTACTATGGAATACCTCAGACCAGACATTTCAAGTAACTTCCATAATATGAATTTGACCCTCACTACCGCAGCAGAAATAATGTCCATCATAAAATCTTTAAAATCAAAAACATCTAGTGGGTATGATGAAATATCAACAAAGTTAGTTAAAGAATGTGATTCTGAGCTAAGTAACATATTAAGCTATCTGTGTAATCAGTCGTTTATCAGTGGAATATTTCCTGAATGGTTGAAATATGCTGAAGTTAAGCCACTGTTTAAGAAGGGAGATAAAGAAAAAGTAATGTACAATCAGCTTTATAACCATCTTATCTACACTCATGGAAATTGAAATAAGAACACCGTGAATTCATTGTCCCAGGAAGGGGAAACTTTATTGACACATTCCTGGGGTCAGATACATCACATGATCACACTGACAGAACCACAGGCACATAGACACAGGCAACATAGCATGCACAATGTCGGCACTAGTACAGTGTATATCCACCTTTCGCAGCAACGCAGGCTGCTATTCTCCCATGGAGACGATCGTAGAGATGCTGGATGTAGTCCTGTGGAACGGCTTGCCATGCCATTTCCACCTGGCACCTCAGTTGGACCAGCGTTCGTGCTGGACGTGCAGACCGCGTGAGACGACGCTTCATCCAGTCCCAAACATGCTCAATGGGGGACAGATCCGGAGATCCTGCTGGCCAGGGTAGTTGACTTTCACCTTCTAGAGCACGTTGGGTGGCACGGGATACATGCGGACGTGCATTGTCCTGTTGGAACAGCAAGTTCCCTTGCCGGTCTAGGAATGGTAGAACGATGGGTTCGATGACGGTTTGGATGTACCGTGCACTATTCAGTGTCCCCTCGACGATCACCAGTGGTGTACGGCCAGTGTTGGAGATCGCTCCCCACACCATGATGCCGGGTGTTGGCCCTGTGTGCCTCGGTCGTATGCAGTCCTGATTGTGGCGCTCACCTGCACGGCGCCAAACACGCATACGACCATCATTGGCACCAAGGCAGAAGCGACTCTCATCGCTGAAGACGACACGTCTCCATTCGTCCCTCCATTCACGCCTGTCGCGACACCACTGGAGGCGGGCTGCACGATGTTGGGGCGTGAGCGGAAGACGGCCTAACGGTGTGCGGGACCGTAGCCCAGCTTCATGGAGACGGTTGCGAATGGTCCTCGCCGATACCCCAGGAGCAACAGTGTCCCTAATTTGCTGGGAAGTGGCGGTGCGGTCCTCTACGGCACTGCGTAGGATCCTACGGTCTTGGCGTGCATCCGTGCGTCGCTGC
This sequence comes from Schistocerca nitens, assembly GCF_023898315.1. NCBI lineage: Eukaryota > Metazoa > Arthropoda > Insecta > Orthoptera > Acrididae > Schistocerca > Schistocerca nitens. The sequence goes on along the minus strand of NC_064615.1, from coordinate 553,586,095 downwards.
GGTCCGGTCCCAGGTCGACGGGCATGTGCACCTTCCGCCGACCACTGGCGACAACATCGATGTACTGTGGAGACCTCACGCCCCACGTGTTGAGCAATTCGGCGGTACGTCCACCCGGCCTCCTGCATGCCCACTATACGCCCTCGCTCAAAGTCCGTCAACTGCACATACGGTTCACGTCCACGCTGTCGCGGCATGCTACCAGTGTTAAAGACTGCGATGGAGCTCCGTATGCCACGGCAAACTGGCTGACACTGACGGCGGCGGTGCACAAATGCTGCGCAGCTAGCGCCATTCGACGGCCAACACCGCGGTTCCTGGTGTGTCCGCTGTGCCATGCGTGTGATCATTGCTTGTACAGCCCTCTCGGAGTGTCCGGAGCAAGTATGGTGGGTCTGACACACCGGTGTCAATGTGTTCTTTTTTCCATTTCCAGGAGTGTAAAATAACATACTGTCAAAGTCACAGTGTGGATTTCTAAAGGGTTCTGATATTGAGAAGGCTATCTACACTTACAGTGAAAATGTGCTTAACTCATTAGACAAAAAATTGCAGGCAACTGGTATATTTTGTGATCTGTCAAAGGCATTTGACTGTGTAAATCACAATATCCTTTTAAATAAATTAGAATATTATAGTGTAAAAGGAAATGCTGCAAATGGTTCAAATCTTATATCTCTGGCAGGAAACAAAGGGTGTTATTAGGAAAGAGACATGTATCGAGCTATCAGGCATCATCCAACTGGGAACTAATTTCATGTGGGGTCCCACAAGGTTCCATTTTGGGCCCCTTACTTTTTCTTGTGTACATCAACGACCTTTCATCAGTAACATTACCAGATGCCAAGTTTGTTTTGTTTGCCGATGATACAAACATTGCAATAAATAGCAAATCAAGTGTAGTCTTAGTAAGATCAGCTAATAAAATATTTGTGGACATTAATCACTGGTTCCTAGCCAATTATTTGTCAGTAATCTTTGAAAAACACACTACTTGCAGTTCAGAACTTGTAAAGGGTTATGCCTAACATATGATGACAAGCAGATAGAAGAAGTGGACAGTGTTAAATTCTTGGAATTACAGCTTGATAATAAATTCAACTGGGAGGAGCACACCACAGAACTGCTGAAGTGTCTTAACAAATCTCTATTTGCAATGTGAATTGTGTCAGACATAGGGGATATAAAAATGAAAAAGCTGGCATGCTATGCTTACTTTCATTCCACAATGTCATATGGGATTATTTTTTGGGGTAATTCATCAAGCCAAGCTACAGTTTTCCGGGTACAAAAACATGCAGTAAGAGTTATATGTTATGTGAACTCAAGAAAATCCTGCAGAAGCCTGTTTAGGGGACTAGGGATACTAACTACTGCTTCCCAATATATTTATTCCTTAATGAAATTTGTCAATAAAAATATATCACTTTTTCATACCAACAGCTCAATTCATGGAATCAGTACTAGAAATAAGAATAATCTTCACAAGGATTTAAAGTCACTTAGTCTTGTACAAAAAGGTGTGCATTCTTCAGGAACACACATTTTCAATAACTTGCCAGCAGCCATAAAAAGCTTAACAACCAATGAAATTCAGTTTAAGAGAAGCGTAAAGGATTTATGTGAATCTAATCTAATCTAATCTGTACTATTTGCACTTGTGTAGTAGGTCCATGCATGAGTCCACCTACACTCTTTGATATGTCTGAGTGTGCATAATTACCATGCAACAGTGGAAGATGCTATAAGGCTCATAGGATAGCAAATACCATATAATAAAATCAGAGTAGTGCTACGAGACACGTTACTGTTATCCATGGGTGTTGAAGACAGAAGATGAGTTGCTGTTCGCATCTGCAATGCAGTCGAAAGCATGTGGGTAGTTCTTATGGGTCCTTTCACCCCTACGTTTATTGTGTAATGGCTGCTTTTTTAATCAAATGGATTGCTGATGCTGTTGCACCTCACTCAGGTCGCAAGGGTCTAACTCCACCTCCATGTTGTGGTGTGAGTGCAGCTGATGGCCTTGAAGTGGTGGTTGTGCAATAGTAGCCAACTGGCCTTGTTTCACTGCTCACTAGACCTGTAAGGTGGGCAAGTGCTCTGTTGTTAGGCTGTCGGCTGACTCAGAGTTCACCTTTCCACATCTGCTCATGCCTCCCTCTTGTGTGCCAGTGACTGCAGTGCTGCCCTGGACATCCACTGGTTGTCCTTGCAAGCTCTCATCTGCACAGTGCTCATGATACATTCTTCTATTCCTTAGTGCTACACAAATCTCTTGATTACAATTACATTTCCTTTTTCACATTTACTACTATATAAGTATTCATTATGTAGGCTCCATGTTTGTTTTGTACATTCTCTGTTACAATTATTAATCTATACCTCACCGTTATTTTATTTCTATATGACTTAATATTACCTCCATTTACTTTTAATACAGATCTCTGATTAATATGATAGTAATTAGTACATTAGTTACTGAATAATAAACCACGTGATGGTACCGGCAATCTTTTACATACATGCAATTCCAATTTCATGCATCCCTTGTTAGTTATTTTAGTTCTCGATACCTACATGAATTTTCATCTGTTAAAATCAAAGTTGGAAGAAAATACTGTCACCTGGTCAAACTACTCTTTAATGTCAAGCTTGGCCTCCTCCTTCTGTGTGGGTCTCCACACTGCCATCTTTTCTCTTTCCATTCCATCCAGCATCCCACTGTTTCTGTCTTATCCTCGGTACCTAGCATGGGACTGTCCCCTTTCTCAGGGTTGGCTCCAGTGCACCTACCTCATTCTGTGAACATCTTCAAAAGAAAGCTCCAACACACTATGCCGTCTTATTGAATCTCCTTACCTGGATTTACCTTTTAATGGTAGGGACTAGTGAGATGCTTGTCTCATAATTTATTCACAAAATAGTATAGAATGGTATGTATGGTGTATGGAGTTGATTACCGCTGTCATCCTAGATTTCACTATGGCCGTCCACGGAGTTGTGGACCATATACATGCTTCTATCATCTTTAACCCTTCATTTCCCTCAACCACTTTTTCCCTATCCTCAACAATTACCGTGGTGTGACATAAGCACTATAAACATCACTCCTTCTTCCTTCCATACAAACCATTTACCATACATACTTTTAATGTGGTTCACACTACATACCCTTTTTGCCAGGGCTTACACTCTCTTGGCATGGCGGTTCTAGGCGCTGCAGTCTGGAACCGCGCGGTCGCAGGTTCGGATCCTCCCTCGGGCATAGATGTGTGTGATGTCCTTAGGTTAGTTAGGTTTAAGTAGTTCTAAGTTCTAGGGGACTGATGACCACAGATGTTAAGTCCCATAGTGCTCAGAGCCATCATCTCTTGGCGTGGGCATGCACACAGTCACTTATTCATTAACATACCAATTCTGCTCTTATTTTTCATTTACTTAAGTGTCACATCAATTCCAAGTGTCCCTGAAACCATGTGCATTCCTTTAACACATGAGTCCTGCACCTCCATGATGCTATATCATGATGCACCTTTCTGTTGTAGAGTTGTAGAGAGCTTTCTACTGTCTCGAACACACGATATTTTAGATGTGAGAGTGGGATGGTAGAATCCTACCTACTGCACATCACATGTTTGTGTGTGCAGGTTTGAAGTTTGTCCTGAGAAGACTGTAGACGCAGCGGTCGAATGGCACCGACAAAGTACTTGTTGATCGATCCATGGAAGTCATAGTGAAAGAGCAAGGAAGAACTATGGAACTTCTGGGTTATTCCATGTTAATCATATCAGAGACCATAGTTAAAAATAACATGAACATTTGAGATTTGGAATTCTGTAAAAACTCTTATCTTGGACTTGCTGGAGGCAAGATGTTTTTTACAATTTGTTTGTAATAGAGTTATGGTTGTTAAGCCAACTCTTTTCTAAAATGTACTTAAATTTGTTTCTAATGTGAGATGATACGAGTGACTTACAAGAAGTCACATGTTTATATGCGAAGTGTGAATTTTGTTCTTTATGAAGCTCAAATATATTGATAGCTGTTGAAAAGTATTCTTCGAGTACCTAATTATTTCGCAAGTAGAGAGAGAGTCTTTAAGGTTCCTGTAACTAGCATCATTCTTCGGAGAAGAAGTTTATAGAGATTCCAGAAGCCAGCTATCCAGAGAAGAAGATCGGCTGTGTACACCAAGTAAGTCGACTTGTATAAGAGAAGTGAGAAGTTTGCAAATACACTTCACACACTCTTAGTTGTCTAAAGTGTTAGAATGTGGCGACCGTGACAGGACAGAAGAAAACAGGAATTTTTGAAATGAAAACGAGATAAGAAGATAGTGTATGTTGCCATAGCAACCGAGCATAATGAGACAAAAGAATCATTCCAAGAAATTGAATTAAGCTCAAAGTATCAGATGGAGAAAATTTGTGAATGTAGAAAAGGAGAAGATGTAAGAAAGTCACAACAAACCAGAGAGAATATTTCGACGTATTAGACTAAGAACAGATACTCCTAGAACGATTTGACCAAGTAGATGTGCGGGGAGTATACAGATCTCACATGCATCACAGGGACGCAGATGCGGTAACCAAACTACATCCACCGCCGCCAGCACCAGCTTCTGTTCACTGGTGCTGACCTGCCACCACATCCACCCACTTACACAGTGAGAATTCTACACTGGGTGAGTGTGAAATAAAAACTTTATTACTCTAATAAGAAAAGTTACAAAATTCTGTGGGGTGAACTTTTACTGTGTAATTGGTACAATTGAAATTAGTATGAAATGCTCCCAAGAGCTAAAGCCTATAGAAACATGGACAGTATGCAACAAGTTGGAGAAACTTGAGAACCAGCCATGGCTATGAAAATTACCAAAGAAGGGCCTGCCTAGACTGAGTTAGTAAATCTAATTAAAGCTCAGAGTATACAATTAGGCTTGATGAATTCTCGATTAGAAGATCAAAGTCTTAAATTAGACTCAGTAAATACTCAGTTAAATAATAAATTAGATGATCAGAGTACAATTTTAAATGCTCATAGTGAAGTTCTAAATAACAAAAGTGAAGCCTTGAATAGTCAAGCAACCAATCTAGGTTTATTAAGTGCCAAGGTTGATGCACAGAGTAGAGAATTTAGTAATCTATGCGGAGGCATGGATGCTTTAAAGACTGAATTTGACACTCTAAATGATAAATTTGAAATTTGAAATTAGATTTAAAGAAGGAACTAACTGATTCTTTAAATGTACATATAAATCAAATGTTTACTGACTTCAATCAAAAACAGAAGGATAATTTTCAGGATCTGACAAAAAGATTAGAATTGAATATTGAGGAGAAATGTAATAGTGTAGAATTAGAGATTAATGAAAAGATATGATCATTGGAGGATGTATGTAATGCTAAGTTTAATGCTGTAAAGCAGGGATGGCATGCTTTGAAAGATAGCATTGATAAGCATACCGAATTAATGCCTGTCATTCAATTGAAAATTACAGGTGTAAGTACATGAGTGGATAATGTAGAAAGAAACTTTAAAGAGAAAATAGCAAACTCTGATATCGTAAATGTAAGTAGTCTGGAGGAACAGGTAGAAGAAATTATAGATTGGAATGTCACTGAGACAATAACATCCGGGAATAAATGGCCTATGGCTTCTTCCGAATTTACTGATACCAGGAAGAGCATAGATGAACTCATCAGAGAATTCAAACTTATCCAGGAACAAGTACAAAAACGAGTAACTTCACCTAATGCTGTGTTACCTATTGAAGTGGTTATTGTTTTCCAGTGGGGAGACTTTCAAACAAATTTTAATGAGAAGTACTGGTCTGCACTTGTTCAAGTGAAGTTAATATCAGATTCATGGGAACTGAGCGGAGTCATCTATCCTCCAGGGACATTAACATTCTGACTTAATGGGCGGAGTGATGACCATTGGATCCCGAGTTGTTTTTGGTGTTTTTTCCAAAATAGTTTTTCTGCAATGAATTCCTTGCAAATCTTAAACTATTCTGTCATCTACTTCGAAAATATTAAGCTATCCTGTAATCTTTGCTTGGAAAACTGGATATGACAATAAAACAAATACCAATTTAGACGAAATAAATCGAATAAGAATATTATGTCTGTGGAAAATACACTCCTGGAAATTGAAATAAGAACACCGTGAATTCATTGTCCCAGGAAGGGGAAACTTTATTGACACATTCCTGGGGTCAGATACATCACATGATCACACTGACAGAACCACAGGCACATAGACACAGGCAACAGAGCATGCACAATGTCGGCAATAGTACAGTGTATATCCACCTTTCGCAGCAATGCAGGCTGCTATTCTCCCATGGAGACGATCGTAGAGATGCTGGATGTAGTCCTGTGGAACGGCTTGCCATGCCATTTCCACCTGGCGCCTCAGTTGGACCAGCGTTCGTGCTGGACGTGCAGACCGTGTGAGACGACGCTTCATCCAGTCCCAAACATGCTCAATGGGGGACAGATCCGGAGATCTTGCTGGCCAGGGTAGTTGACTTACACCTTCTAGAGCACGTTGGGTGGCACGGGATACATGCGGACGTGCATTGTCCTGTTGGAACAGCAAGTTCCCTTGCCAGTCTAGGAATGGTAGAACGATGGGTTCGATGACGGTTTGGATGTACCGTGCACTATTCAGTGTCCCCTCAACGATCACCAGTGGTGTACGGCCAGTGTAGGAGATCGCTCCCCACACCATGATGCCGGGTGTTGGCCCTGTGTGCCTCGGTCGTATGCCGTCCTGATTGTGGCGCTCACCTGCACGGCGCCAAACACGCATACGACCATCATTGGCACCAAGGCAGAAGCGACTCTCATCGCTGAAGATGACACGTCTCCATTCGTCCCTCCATTCACGCCTGTCGCGACACCACTGGAGGCGGGCTGCACGATGTTGGGGCGTGAGCGGAAGACGGCCTAACGGTGTGCGGGACCGTAGCCCAGCTTCATGGAGACGGTTGCGAATGGTCCTCGCCGATACCCCAGGAGCAACAGTGTCCCTAATTTGCTGGGAAGTGGCGGTGCTGTCCCCTACGGCACTGCGTAGGATCCTACGGTCTTGGCGTGCATCCGTGCGTCGCTGCGGTCCGGTCCCAGGTCGACGGGCACGTGCACCTTCCGCCGACCACCGGCGACAACATCGATGTAGTGTGGAGACCTCACGCCCCACGTGTTGAGCAATTCGGCGGTACGTCCACCCGGCCTCCCGCATGCCCACTATACGCCCTCGCTCAAAGTCCGTCAACTGCACATACGGTTCACGTCCACGCTGTCGCGGCATGCTACCAGTGTTAAAGACTGCGATGGAGCTCCGTATGCCACGGCAAACTGGCTGACACTGACGGCGGCGGTGCACAAATGCTGCGCAGCTAGCGCCATTCGACAGCCAACACCGCGGTTCCTGGTGTGTCCGCTGTGCCGTGCGTGTGATCATTGCTTGTACAGCCCTCTCGCAGTGTCCGGAGCAAGTATGGTGGGTCTGACACACCGGTGTCAATGTGTTCTTTTTTCCATTTCCAGGAGTGTATAATATAATATGACACACTGAATGACTGTTAGACTGTAGTGTATAATATTCTATTTTATATAGAATATTTTATACCTTTTGTAAGATGTGATGTAGACAGGAGGGTTTGCATCAGTTTTGGAAGGGGTGGGTATTGTGGATAAAAGCATGATATCCAAGAACACATAAATTATGACTAACACAAAACATACATCACACCTTTCAAACAACCCTCACAAACAAGTGTGCCTGATTTTTCACCATTTGCCATTTCCATAGGGTTGCTAAGACTTTCTTCGGGGACCTCGGTGTCCAGAACAATCTGATAATGCCAAATCTCCTTCAGTGTCTCCCTCCTGTAACTGCGAGGTAGGGATCCTGGGGTAGGGGGGTGGGAAGGGTTTCCTGTCTTTGGGGCTATCTTCTTTCTCTTCTTCAATCTGAGCAACCATTTCTATTTATTTCCTTTCTTACTCTCATTTGAGGACCCTTTCTATTTTTTCCCCTCTTTCCATTGTCACATACTTCTATTGCAGAAGTCCTTCCTGGTTTCCGTGGTTTCCAATAACCTACATCTTATCTTCAAATAAGAAGGCCAAAGAATCAGACTACATGAGCACACATCTGCATACACACAAGTTGACGACGATAGAAATTTGTCATTCCTAGGAATCATCGGAGATCATGGTAGTTTTGAGGCCGTGGTAGGGTACGCAACAACTCCAACTCTGGCAGTGGGAAAATGCCCTGGGCTGACACTTTATAACCCAGGAAGGTCACCACGGGTTCCCCGAACACGCACTTGTCCTTGTTAAGTGTTATTCCATGAGCACTACGCCTGCTTTGCACCTCGTTTACGTGTTTCTTATGGTCAGAAACATTCCCCGAAAACACCAGAATGTCATCTAAATATGCGAAACAATATGGTAGCCCTCTTAACACGCTGTCTAGAAACTTTTGCCATGTTTGGGCATCATTTTTCAGCCCGAATGGCATCATCAAAAATTCAAACAGCCCGAATGGGGTTGTCACTGCAGTCTTTGGTATGTCCTGCTCTGTCATCGGGATCTGATTACAAGCCTTACGGCAATCTAACACACTGAATATGGTAGCCCCAGCCAGTGAATGGGTGAAATCCTGTATATGTGGCACAGGGTATCTGTCCGGAACAGTTTGGGCATTCAAAGCTCGACGATCACCACACGGGTGCCATGACCCATTCTTTTTACGGGCGAGGTGCAGAGGAGAGGACCACGGACTGTTGGATGGCTGTATAGTTCCTTCTTGTAGCATCTCGTTGGAAATGGTTTTGGTTTCCCACAAACGATCAGGTGCAAGCCTGCAAACGCGTGAGGAGACTGGTGGGCCTGGAGTTGTACGGATGTGGTGCACCATCTAATGCTTCGCCCTGTTCTTATTTGTTCCATGTTGTGGCTTGGGTGTCGCCTTTGTGGTTGAGACAGCAGGAGTCTGTTGTTGTGCCTTCAACTGTTTTGATGTCATTTGAGTCATCTGCAGGTGAGATTCCTTCATCGCTATGGCGTCCTTCCAGGTGGGTGCACTGAGGTTATCTACCCTTGGGCATGCATGAGAAGTCAGATGTCCTTGTATTCCCAGGATAACCCATCCATTGGCAGAATGGACAAGTTGTGACTTGCGTAAATCCATTGACAATGCATGTTTTACCAGGAAATCAGCACCTAGTATAGGTTGGTCGATATCGGCCATAACGAAGGTCCAGTTGCATTTTTCTGGTAGCCCAATGTCCACTTCCAGTGTTTTCTGTCCATATATGTGGATGACTGAATCGTTGACTGCCGTCAAAGTGGTCTCTTCAGCCGTTTGTCTGAAGGGAAAAAATTTACAGGCAGAGTGCTGACATCTGAGCCGGTGTCAACCAGAAACATCCATCCTGTAGACCGATCAGGAACGAAAAGACTTTGTGAAGCTGCGTACCTTACAGCTGTGGGAGAAGTTGATCCGCATAATGTAGGCTTGTGCCGAAATGGGGGTGTTCTCCTCCCATGCGTCTGTGAGTTTAGGTGCAGCTGCTTGTTGTCACGGTTGGTTGCGCCTAAAGCAGGCCGTGGGATGTGTCTGGGTGCGAGCACGGCACCTTACACTTCGTCGCTCACGCGCTGAAACGCTGGTGGAACCAGCAATAACCGGTGCCGTTGTCTGCGTGATGTGGCGGGTGCGTCAGCTGGCGACGACGCATGTGTGTGTCAGCTGTTGCAACGTCGCATGGCTCTAGCCGCTGCACCTGGATGGTCAGCTGATCGATGGCAGCACGGAGAGATCGGAAATCTTCGGTCGCGTCCGGCGCTCGTCGTGCGGTCATGGCAGCACAAGCTGGAGGTGCCGCATCGATCAGCTCTGGCCTTGCTCGATTGGTGTCATTGGCCGAGGTGGTTGTGGCGGCGGCCACTGTGGCACGCGAGTAGTTGAGCAGGGAGTGCGCTCTATTGGCCACTTGCAGCATCTCCCTTAATGGCTGGCCCTCGTAAGCAATTAAGGTTATGCACACCTGCGGAGGTAACTACTGTCGCCAGATGTGCACAAGTAATGTGTCTGAGAACACAGAAGTGTCCACCATAGCATGTAAATGCCAGTAAAAGTCTGAAGGTGACCTGTCACCGCATTTCTCATGGTACAGGAGCTGTGTTATCCGCTGGTCCACAGGTTTTGTGCAACGTGAAATTAACACTGTCTTGAGGGTGGCATAGGCTTCTTGTGGTGGGGGTTGCATAATTACATCCGATACCACTGACGACGCACGTTGGTCCAGGTTGCATATCATTAGCGTGAACTGTTCAAAATCGTTGATAATATCGACTGTTTGTTGCTGCACGAAAATGTTCTCCATAATAGCGAAACAAATTTCCAGACATTCGTGAATGAAAGGTGGGGGCCGAATTTGTAACCGTGACGCGGGTAGGCCACGATAACTGGCGAACAGATAGTGTGAAACTCGTGGGAGTGGCACCGATACGGGTGATGAAAATGCGAGCATATTTGGTCTGATCGCAGCGTGTCCTGCGGGTTGGTTGTACGAGGCACTATCCTGTGGTGGTGGTGCGGGAACCGCTGGCACACGTGACACGGTTGGAAACGTAACGTCGTGGACGAAGTCGGTATGAGATGTATGAATGCGCGACACTGTGAACTGAGGGCTTTGCTGCATCGTCTCGAGCTCCTTCTTGATATTCTGGATGATGCCGTCGATGTCGCAGAAGAGGTTCTGTGCAGATGACATGTCGATACGAGACGTCGCGGAAAATATCTGAAAAAACTTGTCTACTGTCACACCGCTTAGTTACGGGGTCACCACTTATGTAGGAGTAACTTCACTACATAAAGGAAAACACTTGCGTGGATTTTATACTGTGAATAGCCACTTTTATTGTACCACACAAACACCATACATACGTACGTTAATGCAGGAAACAAACACTGGTTGTTTCCTCCATAGAACCTCACTCGCAAAGAGAATGTTTCAGTGTCCTGTCGACTATCGACTTGTCACTCCCACAGATAAATGGGACCTGTTCTTGCCAGAGTGCCAACAAAAAAGACACTACAACTGTAACAGTTGAAGGTCAAAAAGTTGTGAAAGTGAAGAGTACATGACTCACAGTATTAAACTTTTGCAATTTATAAGAGAAAATATACAATTTCACATACTGGAAGATCAAAATTTTATGCACTACGGCCTAAGTGGGTAGTTCCACACCCATCTAGAGATGTCTGTTTATGTGTTTACTGCACAAATTTTGAACTTTGTGTAGTAACTTTGAAGAACTTACTGGAGCACATGACATATGACACCTCATTTGGGCAAGTGAAGTCATTAGTAGTCTGTGACATAAAGTGAGAGACTTGTTTGCTTCGAGAATGTGGTGACTGCCCTGGAAAGAGAGGACTGTCTTTACATACACTTGGCCTGGAAGACGTAGCAGATAACTTTGCAGAAATTACATATGAGACATGGGAGGAAAATACACTAATTAAGAAAACTGTTGCCTTTGACAGTTTCATTGATGAACTTGGTAAATGGTCAGTGAAAGCAGTAACACACCAGCATCTGAAGAAATTGCAACAACACATTGCAGAAGTGAAAGGGTGTGTACATGCTGAAGAACTATGTTTAGTGCTTCACTGTGATTTTGCTGAGAACTGGTCTGTAATTCTCCCACAGGAAGTACAAGGGTATCATTGGAGCAATGACCAGGTTTCAATTTTTACAGGAGTGACATATTTTCAAAACAAGTGTTGCAGTTGTAAGTGATGACACTGGACATGACTCAGCACATGCTTTGCTAGCAATGTGCAATATTCTTCAACTGCAAACAGGGACAGAGAAGATTATCATTATTTCTGATGGTGCTCCAAGTCATTTTAAAAATCCGTACCAACTGTTTGAATTGAGTAAGTCGTTTGTGGCAACTGATTGGGTATACAGTGCTACGGGTCACGGGAAGTGGCCTTGTGATAGTGTAGGCTGAAGCACTATGCTGCAAAACATAATCTTTCCATACCAAATACAGCTGTGATTGAGAATGCTGAGAATTTTATGAGAGTCATGAAATCTTACATATCCTCTTTTGTCCAAAGAGGAAATTGAAGAATTCCGTGAGCAGAAAAAAGAAGAATGGTCCAAACAAACTACTCCTGTGAAAGGAATTCAGAAGACACATTTTTGGACTCAAAATGATGGGTGAACTCATACTGCACGCACTTTAAAGGGCAAGAAAGAAGAAATTTTGTTCATTCGGCCAACACCTCAGAAACAGAAGGATAATATTCAGATTCACAACCTGAGAAGGGAGATGTTTGTGGCGTGGGTGTATGACTGTGACTAGTGGATTACAGAGATTATTGACACCAGTTATGAGATAATGAAACTGTAGTGAACTTTATGTTACCACAAGGACAAGCTGCTGGATATAGGTTTCCAGCTGAAGGACATCAACAATGCCATCAATGCTCACTTCCCGTTTATAATGTTTTGAAGATTGTAAGCGCTCCAGTTCCTATTGGTTCAACAGGAAGGCATCACTTTATATCAAAGGAAGATAGTGAATCAGTGGAACACATCTTTAGTTCATTGACTGGCTAATTTCAGTATAAAACAGAGTGCACAGAAGTTTTATAAATTGAAAACTTTATGTCTTTGGACCTTTCACATACATTTTGGAACCATTTAAAATACTTGAAAAATGAGAGAGACTCTTACTCATCTTTAAAAACTAAAATTATGCTAAATAAGGCTAGGTTTTGATTTTTATGAGCCTCTTATGTGATGATGTGGTAATAAAACAGGTTTTATGCATGGCAAAAATTTCAATTGCTTATAAAACCTGTTCAACTGAAAAGTTGAAGCTCTCCTTTTCAGGGAATGTAGAACTATATGGTACTAATCAACAACAAGAAAAAAACCAGTGTTATGGGTTGGCATTTTTGGAAAAAATAGAAAGAAAGAAATTTCATAAATTACAAAAAAGTTCAGAATGCTACAGTAAAAGAACTTTGGCAGATAAGTCCAAATGGAGGATTTCTTTGTAATCATCAAGAAATTATCTTTCAAATAAAAAACATCAAAATATCTAGAACTGTTCCAGAGATAAAACTTTTTCCAAAATTCGCATTTTCAAAATAGTATGTGCAGGGTTGTATCTCAGAGAAGATAGTTTTTTGGAGGGAAAAAAAATGTGTTCCTTCATTTTAACATATTATGCTAAATTCAATAACATCCAAGACTATGATGGTAAGATTTTTTCCTAGTCTGCCTGAACTGATATGGACTTGTTGTTGTTGTTGTTGTTGTGGTCTTCAGTCCTGAGACTGGTTTGATGCAGCTCTCCATGCTACTCTATCCTGTGCAAGCTTCTTCATCTCCCAGTACCTACTGCAACCTACATCCTTCTGAATCTGCTTAGTGTATTGATCTCTTGGTCTCCCTCTACGATTTTTACCCTCCACGCTGCCCTCCAATGCTAAATTTGTGATCCCTTGATGCCTCAAAACATGTCCTACCAACCGATCCCTTCTTCTAGTCAAGTTGTGCCACAAACTTCTCTTCTCCCCAATCCTATTCAATACCTCCTCATTACTTACGTGATCTACCCACCTTATCTTCAGCATTCTTCTGTAGCACCACATTTCGAAAGCTTCTATTCTCTTCTTGTCCAAACTGGTTATCATCCATGTTTCACTTCCATACATGGCTACACTCCATACAAATACTTTCAGAAACGACTTCCTGACACTTAAATCTATACTCGATGTTAACAAATTTCTCTTCTTCAGAAACGATTTCCTTGCCATTGCCAGTCTACATTTTATATCCTCTCTACTTCGACCATCATCAGTTATTTTACTCCCTAAATAGCAAAACTCCTTTACTACTTTAAGTGTCTCATTTCCTAATCTAATCCCCTCAGCATCACCCGATTTAATTTGACTACATTCCATTATCCTCGTTTTGCTTTTGTTGATGTTCATCTTATATCCTCCTTTCAAGACACTGTCCATTCCGTTCAACTGCTCTTCCAAGTCCTTTGCTGTCTCTGACAGAATTACAATGTCATCGGCGAACCTCAAAGTTTTTACTTCTTCTCCATGAATTTTAATACCTACTCCGAATATCTCTTTTGTTTCCTTTACTGCCTGCTCAATATACAGATTGAATAACATCGGGGAGAGGCTACAACCCTGTCTCACTCCTTTCCCAACCACTGCTTCCCTTTCATGCCCCTCGACTCTTATAACTGCCATCTGGTTTCTGTACAAATTGTAAATAGCCTTTCGCTCCCTGTATTTTACCCCTGCCACCTTCAGAATTTGAAAGAGAGTATTCCAGTTAACGTTGTCAAAAGCTTTCTCTAAGTCTACAAATGCTAGAAACGTAGGTTTGCCTTTTCTTAATCTTTCTTCTAAGATAAGTCATAAGGTTAGTATTGCCTCACGTGTTCCAACATTTCTACGGAATCCAAACTGATCTTCCCCGAGGTCTGCTTCTACCAGTTTTTCCATTCGTCTGTAAAGAATTCGCGTTAGTATTTTGCAGCTGTGACTTATTAAACTGATAGTTCGGTAATTTTCACATCTGTCAACACCTGCTTTCTTTGGTATTGGAATTACTATATTCTTCTTGAAGTCTGAGGGTATTTCGCCTGTCTCATACATCTTGCTCACCAGATGGTAGAGTTTTGTCATGACTGGCTCTCCCAAGGCCATCAGTAGTTCTAATGGAATGTTGTCTACTCCTGGGGCCTTGTTTCGACTCAGGTCTTTCAGTGCTCTGTCAAACTCTTCACGCAGTATTGTATCTCCCATTTCATCTTCATCTACATCCTCTTCCATTTCCATAATATTGTCCTCAAGTACATCGCCCTTGTATAAACCCTCTATATACTCCTTCCACCTTTCTGCCTTCCCTTCTTTGCTTAGAACTGGGTTGCCATCTGAGCTCTTGATATTCATACAAGTGGTTTTCTTCTCTCCAAAGGTCTCTTTAATTTTCCTGTAGGCAGTATCTATCTTACCCCTACTGAGATAAGCCTCTACATCCTTACATTTGTCCTCTAGCCATCCCTGCTTAGCCATTTTGCACTTTCTGTCGATCTCATTTTTCAGACGTTTGTATTCCCTTTTGCCTGCTTCATTTACTGCATTTTTATATTTTCTCCTTTCATCAATTAAATTCAATATTTCTTCTGTTACCCAAGGATTTCTATTAGCCCTCGTCTTTTTACCTACTTGATCCTCTGCTGCCTTCACTACTTCATCCCTCAGAGCTACCCATTCTTCTTCTACTGTATTTCTTTCCCCCATTCCTGTCAATTGTTCCCTTCTGCTCTCCCTGAAACTCTCTACAACCTCTGGTTCTTTCAGTTTATCCAGGCAGGTCCCATCTCCTTAAATTCCCACCTTTTTGCAGTTTCTTCAGTTTCAATCTGCAGTTCATAACCAATAGATTGTGGTCAGAATCCACATCTGCCCCTGGAAATGTCTTACAATTTAAAACCTGGTTCCTAAATCTCTGTCTTACCATTATATAATCTATCTGATACCTTTTAGTATCTCCAGGATTCTTCCAGGTATACAACCTTCTTTTATGATTCTTGAACCAAGTGTTAGCTATGATTAAGTTATGCTCTGTGCAAAATTCTACAAGGCGGCTTCCTCTTTCATTTCTTCCCCCCAATCCATATTCACCTACTATGTTTCCTTCTCTCCCTTTTCCTACTGACGAATTCCAGTCACCCATGACTATTAAATTTTCGTCTCCCTTCACTACCTGAATAATTTCTTTTATCTCGTCATACATTTCATCAATTTCTTCATCATCTGCAGAGCTAGTTGGCATATAAACTTGTACTACTGTAGTAGGCATGGGCTTTGTGTCTATCTTGGCCACAATAATGCGTTCACTATGCTGTTTGTAGTAGCTAACCCGCACTCCTATTTTTTTATTCATTATTAAACCTACTCCTGCATTACCCCTATTTGATTTTGTATTTATAACCCTGTAATCACCTGACCAAAAGTCTTGTTCCTCCTGCCACCGAACTTCACTAATTCCCACTATATCTAATTTTAACCTATCCATTTCCCTTTTTAAATTTTCTAACCTACCTGCCCGATTAAGGGATCTGACATTCCACGCTCCGATCCGTAGAATGCCAGTTTTCTTTCTCCTGATAACGACGTCCTCTTGAGTAGTCCCCGCCCGGAGATCCGAATGGGGGACTATTTTACCTCCGGAATATTTTACCCAAGAGGACGCCATCATCATTTAATCATACAGTAAAGCTGCATGTCCTCGGGAAAAATTACAGCTGTAGTTTCCCCTTGCTTTCAGCCGTTCGCAGTACCAGCACAGCAAGGCCGTTTTGGTTAATGTTACAAGGCCAGATCAGTCAATCATCCAGACTGTTGCCCCTGCAACTACTGAAAAGGCTGCTGCCCCTCTTCAGGAACCACATGTTTGTCTGGCCTCTAAACAGATACCCCTCCGTTGTGGTTGCACCTACGGTACGGCCATCTGTATCGCTGAGGCACGCAAGCCTCCCCACCAACGGCAAGGTCCATGGTTCATGGGGGAAGTGATATGGACTATGCCTCACATTTTCCTTGGTCTATTCATGAGTGGAATGGAAAGAAAAGTGCTAAAGTTTCTTCAATCGAGAAGCATGATGTAGATATCATCAGATTATCTCCATACTGCTGCAGGACCAGCATACAAAGAGTTAATGACAGATGTGACCAAGAAGACCAATACTATTCTGAAGAATGCAAATCTGCCATAGGAAAATATACAATAACTCCAAAAAAAGGCATTAACAGCTTTTCACTTGTATAGGCTTCTGAAAGTGCACAGTAAAGGAAAGCACCTACATAGAATACTAAATGCAATCACCTCTTGAACCCTTTTGGAATGCACAACAGCAGCAGGAAAGTCACTGTATG
Source organism: Schistocerca nitens (assembly GCF_023898315.1). NCBI lineage: Eukaryota > Metazoa > Arthropoda > Insecta > Orthoptera > Acrididae > Schistocerca > Schistocerca nitens. Next base: position 553,569,073 of record NC_064615.1, on the reverse strand, counting down.
CTCCTATATGCAAATTTAATTACAACTGAAATTCTAAAAAACGAAACATAAGAAGACTTTTTGATCTACAGCACAAATGTCTACAGAAAGAAAATTAATGTTTAGTGGCTACCTGAATTATTGAACGAGGTGATTTGGTATGCCTCCACACAGGAAGGCCAAGTACATAATACCAAGAATCAGGCTGAAGAGTCTCTGTTTGGGGTGTCGATATAATATTTCCACCTGCAAAAATAATGTTATATATAAAATACATAGTCATATTACTAAGGAAATTAACACACTTGAACAGGCAGCCAATTTCAAACTACTTACATTAAAACTCATACTGAAAAGTATTTTGAGGAGGAAAGTAACAACTCACCATATAGCTGAGATGCTGAGTCACAGATAGGCACAACAAAAAGACTGACAATTACAGCTTTAGACCATTGGCCTTCATCAACAATAGACACACACACACACTCTCACACACACACACACTCAAACAAACATAACTCACATACACGACTACAGTCTCAGGCGACTGAATCCACACTGTGAGCAGCAGCAACAATGCATGATGGGAGTGGCAACTGGGTGGGGGTAAGGAGGAGGCTGGGATGGGGAGGGGGAGGGATAGTATGGTGTGGGTGGTGGACTGTGAAGTGCTGCAGGTTAGATGGAGGGAAAGGGAGAGGTAGGGAGGGGGGGGGGGGGGAAGTAGCAGAAAAGAAGAGAAATAAAAAGATTGGGTGTGGTGGTGGAATGATGGCTTTGTAGTGCTGGAATGGGAGCAGGGAAGGGGCTGGATGGGTGATGACAGTGACTAACGAAGGGTGAGGCCAGGAGGGTTACGGGAATGGGTTAGATGGAGGGAAAGGGAGAGGTAGGGAGGGGGGGGGGGAAGTAGCAGAAAAGAAGAGAAATAAAAAGATTGGGTGTGGTGGTGGAATGATGGCTTTGTAGTGCTGGAATGGGAGCAGGGAAGGGGCTGGATGGGTGATGACAGTGACTAACGAAGGGTGAGGCCAGGAGGGTTACGGGAATGCAGGATCCACTGCAGGGAAAGTTCCCACCAGTGCAATTCAGTAAAGCTGGTGCTGGTGGGAAAGACCCATATGGCACAGGCTGTGAAGCAGTCATTGAAATGAAGTATATCGTGTTTGGCAGCATGTTCAGCAACTGTGTGACCCACTTGTTTCTTGGCCACAGTTTGCCGGTGGCGATTCATGCAGACAGACAGCTTGTTGGTTGTCATGCCTACATAGAATATAGCACAGTGGTTGCAGCTTAGCTTGTAGACCACATGACTGGTTTAACAGGTAGCCCTGCCTTTGATGGGATAGGTGAAGTTAGTGCCAGACTGGAGTAGGTGGTGGTGGGAGGATGTATTGGACAGGTCTTGCATCTAAGTCTATTATAGGGGTACAAGCCATAACGTAAGGGATTGAGAGCAGGGATTGTGTAAGGATGGATGAGTATATTGTGTAGGGTCGGTGGAGAGCGGAATACAACTGTGGGAGGGGTGGGAAGGATAGTGGGCAGGACATTCCTCATTTTGGGGCACAACTAGAAGTAATCAAAATTCTGGTGGAGAATGTAATTCAGTTGCTCCAGTCCTGGATGGTACTGAGTTACAAGGGGAATGCTCCTCCGTGGTCAGACAGTGGGACTTTGGGAGATGGTGGGAGAATGGAAAGGTAAGGTACAGGAGATTTGTTTTTGTAGAAGGTTAGGAGGATAATTAGTGTTGTAACGGCGACAGGAACGGTCGTGGGGTAGTAGTGACGGAAACGTGATGGGAGCCGCAGAGCGGCCCGCAAACAACAACACAATAGGAGAGGACAGACACGACCAACGGAGGACCTAATGACACAACAAGAACAGACAACAGAGTAACGAACCAAACAAGACAACCACATCCACTGGAATAGAAACACGAAGTCAATACACTGTCTGAGACGATATGTCCTGAGACGCAACGCGATGTCAGACTGCTGGCTGAGTGCGAGGCAGGCGCTTAAGTATGCTATCGGGGGTGCCGCTCTTGGCCGCTGGAAACATGTGTTCCACTGTGGTGCCCTCACACTAAAAGCAGGCCAGGAGGTGCCTGTCGCCACAGCTTACGGCGCGATGGTGCAGAGACCTCTATGGGTGTTCAACGTCCATGACGTCTGGTGCGGATTCAAATTCTGCAGCGCGTAGTACCAGATACCTTCCCCCTGAAACTTGCGCGTAGGGGTGGAAATGCCACGGATGGTGCTGAGGTGGGCGGCAGTGGGAAGAGGAACTGGGCATATCAACTGCAATTGGCAGGGAAGAAGGGTCGCCCGAGGTATCCATGACATCCAATCCAGAGTCCAGGGCAGGGGATGGAGCCGCCGATCCACCCGGGGGTGGAGAGGGCCGGCAGCAGGCCCGCAGGGAGACGGCTACTGGGGGCTGGGACGGTGACTTGAGGACCGTAATTGGCGAGGAGGAAGGGACGCCCGAGGTATCCATGACAGCTGATCCAGAGTCCAAGGCAGGGGAGGGAGCCGCCGATCCACCCGGAGGTGGAGAGGGCTGGCAGCAGGCCCGCAGGGAGACGGCTACCGGGGGCTGAAGTTTTGACTTGAGGACCACGTCCGCACCCGAAGGAGGTAGGGAAAGAGGCGGTGGCGTGAATCCCAAGGCAGCATGAGGGCGGAGCTGATTATGATGGCGGTGCTCCAATCCTTTCGACGTCTGCACCAATGTCACACGCCGCCCATAGGCCATGACGACCATGGCGTGTGTCCAACACGCCTAGCGCCTGTACTCGCGGGCCCACACGGCCGTGCATGGGGCATACTGCTGCAAGGGCTGGGAGTGGGGGCGAGAGGAGGACAGCATCAGCAAATATAGCAGGGTGCGCGGCTGTCGCCCATGAAGGAGCTCTGCCGGACTGCGTCCGTCACCGGGCGTAGTGCAATAGGTGCTCAAAACCAGGGTGAGGACCGATGTGGTTGGGGAGGTGTCGACCGCCATAGTCAACTAGTGTTTAAAGGTGCGGACAAGCCTCTCTGCCGCGCCATTGGATGAAGGGTGGAAAGGGGGGCTACGGATATGTTTGATACTGTTGGCCTGACAGAAGTCGTGGAAGGAGGATGCTGTGAACTGGGGACCATTATCGGAGACCAACGTGTGGGGCAGGCCCTCAATGGCGAGAACCTGTGCCAGGGCCATGAGTGTAGCCTCTGTGGTGGTGGATGCCATTCGGACAACATATGGGTATTTGGAGTAGGCATCAATGGTGAGTAACCACATGGACCCAAAAAACGGGCCCGCAAAATTGATATGGATGCAATCCCAGGGCCGGTGAGGCACAGGTCAGGGGGCAAATGACTGAGGGGGGCTTGCCTGGTGATGCGCACAGACAGTACACCCACAGACCAGGCGCTCAATATCGCCATCGATGCTGAGCCAATACACATGCTGGCGAGCCAAAACTTTCATATGAAACATACCCTAGTGCCTGTGGTGTAACAAACTGAGCACCCAAAGCCGCAATTCCAGAGGGATGACCACCCGGTGGGCATCTGACTCCGAGGCCAACAAAAGGACATCATCGACCATGGAGAACCTGTGGGACAGGTGGCGCCAGGGGCTGAAATCGGACTGCATCTGACGAGTAATATAGGACGGCCACCCGTGGACCACATAGTTGAGAACCTGCTGCAAGGCAGGGTCACGGCGGGTAGCCACAGCAACAGCAGCAGCCATAAGAAGAAGACTGTCTAGCGCATCCCGGCAGGCGGAATCAATGTGAAAGCAGAGGACCTCTTGTTGGTCAAAGGCAGGGTCGGGGCCTGCTGGGAGACGCGACAAAGCATCCGCATTAGTATGCTGGGCGGTGGGCTTATATCAGATGGTGTAAGCATAATTACATAAAAACAATGCCCAGCGCTGGAGACACTGAGCCGTTCGCTTGGGAAAGTGAGAGTGGGGCCCAAAAAGTGTAACCAAGGGTTTATGGTCCATCAGGAGGGTGAACTTTGCCCCAAAGAGATAGGTGTGAAATTTTTGGACGGCCAGGGCCTCCTTTTCAATCTGGGAGTAGTTCCGTTGGGCTGAGGTTAATGTCTTACAGTCATAAGCAATGGGCTGTTTGGAGTCATCGGCATCCCAGTGCGCGAGGACAGCCCGAATGCCGTATGCCAACGCAACAGCTGCCACAACCAAGGGGCAGTCTGGAGAGAAGGGAGTAATGCAAGGGGCGGACTTCAGCATCGCCTTTAAATGGAGAAAAGCCTGGTCCCAAGCAGGAGTCCAAACTAAAAGCACCCCTTTGCAACGCAAGTGATTGAGGGGTTGAGCAACGGAGGAAGTCTGTGGCAAGAACTTTACGTATTAAGTAAACTTGCCCAAAAACACCTGCAGTTCAGATATTTCCGTGGGACGAGGAAGGGCCTCAGTGGCCACGACATTATGACCCAAAGGGCAAATGCCATCCTTGCTAAGCCAGTGGCCTAAGTATTCCACTTCTGGTTGAAAAAAAAAAAAAAAAAAAAAACACTTGTCCAGCCGACAGCTGAAACCAGCAGACTGCAGAGCGTAAAATAAGGCGCTGAGGTTTTGCAAACGTTCCTGGCGGGAACGCCCGGTGACTAAGATGTCATCCAGATAATTCACACATGCAGGGATAGGCTGTGTAAGCTGCTCCAGGAATCACTGGAAAATGGCCGGTGCCAAAGAGACACCAAAGGGAAGGTGCTTGTACTTATACAATCCGAAAGGCATGTTGATAACCATGATGTTCTGAGATTCGGCATCCAAAGTCAACTGGTTGTATGCCTCAGCCAGGTCGATCTTGGAAAAATACTCTAACCTGGCAAGCCTGGCAAGAAGGTCTTCCTGCCGGGGAATAAGGTAAGTGTCAGCGAGGGACTGAGCATTGACTGTAGCGTCGAAGTCCCCACACAGCCGAAGGGACCCATTGGGTTTCCGTATGACCACCAGTGGTGTCGCCCATGCACTGTAAGTTACAGGTTCCAGCATGCCAGCGGCCTGGAGCCGATCAAGTTCCTGCTTGATAGCTGGCCGTAAGGCCACCGGAAGGGTGCGGGCCCGGAAAAAGCGAGGCTGTGCATCCGGCTGTAGGGTGATGTATGCCTGAAAGCCGGAAGCACATCCGAGATCCGGTGCAAACAATGACGCAACAGCGGAGCACAGATCATCCAAGTCCTGAAAGGGAACATCCGTGGAAACGACCTAAACTTCGGCGGAAATTGAAAAGCCAAACAGTTGAAACGCATCCAGGCCAAAAATATTCGAAGCCGACGGATGGTTGACGACAAAGAGGGTAAGGAGCCATGGAACCCGCTTGTACGTCGCCTGGATGACGAACTGCCCACTAACGGGAATGGAACCGTCTCTGTAGGCGACCAAATGGCGAGAGGAAGGTGACAACGCAGGAGAGCCCAGCCACATATACGTCGCCATATTAATGAGGGAGACAGTGGCCCCAATGTCGACCTGAAAACTGACATCCCCTGTGAAAATGCAGAGCTTGAGGAAAAGCTTCCGCACTGATGGGTTATGCTGTGGGATGACCAATTGCAGAGCATGGATGGTATCTTGAGGTCCAGGAGGGGCAGGACTAGATCGAGTCGAGCGACTATGACAAACCGATCAGATGTGGCCCTCCTTGAGACACAGCGTGCATGTTTTCCAGCAGTGGGGACAATCAGCCCACGAATGGGCAGTAAAACACTGTGGGCAAGATGGAAGTGGGCCGCGCGACCGGCGACAAGGGGCAACTGAAGGCGCCGATGCCATAGAGACATCGGACAACGGAGAGTCCCAACGGCACTGGCCTCTGTCGGCCAGGCCACGTCGACGTCGCAAGGGCAAAACCCGTCGAGACGTGCAATTGCCACCACGTGCGGTCGCGCCATAAGATGCTCATTAGCTGCTTGAGCAATTTCAAAGGAGTGGGCAATGCAGAGAATCTCTTCCAAGGAGGGGTTGTCTAGTTCCAACGCCGCAGTACGGACCTCAGAATCGGGAGCCAGCTGAACCACCAGATTCCGGATCAGGGAGTCCGCATATGAAACCTTACACTACTGATTGGCACTTGTAAAATCGCATCAACAACTGAGACCCCACAAGTCCGTGACCCAGGAACGATACAATTGACCAGGCTGTTTATGGTACTGGTGGAACTCCAGTGGAGAAGCGACCACATGGTAGCGTTGGGAATAATAGTTTGTCAGCAAAAGACAGATCGCCTGGAAAGAGATAGCCACAGGATCGGACAACGGTGCCAACTTGTGGAGAAGAAAGAACGTGCCCAGAGAGGCCCACGACAAAAATAACAACCGCTGCAAGTAGTCGTCTGTGACTTGGAAAGTAGGTTTCCCAGTCCTCTATTGCGTCATTAAAGGGTGGAAACAATGGCGGATGTGGGAAAGCTTTGGACACCCGAGGACTCAGAAGCTGTTGCGGTAACATGTCCCGGGCATCAAATTCGTCAGTTAGCAACTGCAGCGACTTTTGTAAGATGTCTAACTGGAGCTGCTGCTGCTGCATGAGCTGCTGCTGTTGCTCCAGCAGAGAGACCAACTTTGCCTCCATACCAACAATGACCGCCATTTACCTCGTCGCTAAAATGTTGTAACAGCGACCGGAATGGTCACAGTGACGGAAATGCGGGGGGACCCGCAGAGCGGGAGAGGACGGACACGACCAATGGAGGATTTTACGACACAACAAGAACAGACAACAGAGTAGTGAACCAAACAAGACAACCACATCCACTGGAATAGAAACACAAAGTCAATACGCTGTCTGAGACTATATGTCCTGAGATGCAACGCGATGTCAGACTGCTGGCTGAGTGCGAGGCAGGCGCTTAAGTACGCTATCGGGGGTGCCGCTATTGGCCGCTGGGACCACGTGTTCCACTGTGGTGCCCTCACACTAAAAGTGGGCCAGGAGGCACGCGCCGCCACAGCTTATGGCGCGATGGTGCAGAGACCTCTGTGGGTGTTCAACGTCCATGACATCTGGCGCAGATTCAAATCCCGCGGCACACGGTACCAGAATTAGGGTCAGTGAAGGCTTCAGTGAGACCCACAGTATATTTCGAGAGGGATTGCTCACCACTGCAGATGTGATGACCATGGGTGGCTAGGCTGTTTCGAAGGGACTTCTTGGTATGGAATGGGTGGCAACTGTCAAAGAGGAGGTATTGCTGGTGGTTATTAGGTTGGATATGGACGCAGGTACTGATGTAGCCATTTTCGAGGTGGAGGTGAACATCTAGGAAGGTGGCTTGTTGGGTATAGTTGGATGAGGTGAAGCGAATAGGGGAGAAGTTGTTGAGGTTCTGGAGGAATGTGGATAGGGTGTCTTCACCTTCGATCCAGATAACAAAGATGTCATCAGTGAATCCGAACCAGGTGAGGGGTTTAGGATTCTGGGTTTTTAGAATTGATTGCACCAGATGGCCCATGTATAGGTTGGAATATAATGATGGTGCCATGCAGGTGCCCATAGCTATACCCCGGATTTCTTTGTAGGTGATGCCTTCAGAGGAGAAGTAATTGTGGGTAAGGATATAGTTGGTCATGGCGACTAGGAAGGAGGTTGTTGGTTTAGAACCATCGGGCATTAGGAAAGGTAGTGTTCAATAGTGGTAGGGCATTGGGCGTTAGAAATGTTAGTGTACAGGGAGGTGGCATCAATAGTGACAAGCAGGGCACCTTGTGGTAAGGGGGCAGGAACCTTGAAGAGTCAGTGGAGGTAATCTGTAATTTATTTGCATGAAACATGTAATTACATGCATAGCAATTGGTAGTACAATATAACAGTATACAATCTAATTTTACTTAATAATAGGAACTTAAGAATGTAGTCCAAATTATTTGACATAATAATACTTTAGATTTTAGTTTCTACAGTAGGCTATAGAAGCACTGCTCAATGAGCCACGATTTTAGATGTTTTTTGAATGTCTCTTCAGTTATTACCTTCAGATCATTTGGAAGTGCATTGAAGTATTTTGCTCCCTTAATATATGGACTGTTTGCAGTTTTTTTTCAGTCTTCTGTGTATCATATGGTAATTTTGTACTTGTCTAGTATTCTGATAATGAATTTATGCATTACAACATGTATATTTCTTATCTTCTACAGATAATACCATTATTTCAAACATATACACAGAATAGGTAGCCAGAGTTTTAAATTCTGTAAACAAACCCTTACATGATGTTCTAGCATCTTTTTTGCCTACTATTCTCAAGGCTCTTTTCTGTAGTTTAAATACTCGCTCTACATGAGTTTTTGAAGCCCCGCCCCACAATGCAAGACCGTATGCTAGAAATGGATGTATTAAAGCAAAATACATCATCCTCATTGTTTGAATATTGACATATGAAGGTATTCTTCTTAAAACATATAGGCTAGATGATAGCCTTGCAAAGACATTGTCAATTTGTTGTGTCCATAGTAGTTTGCTATCTATGCACATGCCTAGGAATTTACACTCACTGCAGATTTTCCCTAAAATATTACTATCTTGAGACTCAATACAAGTTTTCAAATCACCAACACTGAAGGGGATTATATTTGTTTTTTCAAAGTTGACTTTTAGATTGTCATTTTCAAGCTTTTCCTTTGCAATATCTATAATTTTTTTCTACCTCTATGCTGAGATTAAGAATATCATTTCCCCAACAAAGGCCTGAAGTGTCATCTGTATACATTGTAATGAAGGTATCATTTTTTACTATCTTTGGGAAGTCATTAACGTAACATATAAAAAGGAAGGAACCAATTATCGATCCCTGGGGCACACCAAATTTAATATTCCTGACCCTTGACGTATAACTTTTTAATGTTTCTCCATTATTGTGTGAGATTGAGGTACACTGTCTTCTGTTTTTTAAATAGGATGTGATGAGGTGCAATAGTTTTCCACTTATGCCATCTCTGGCCAGTTTTGACAGAAGTACCTTATGATCAACCCGATTAAAAGCCTTTGATAGGTCTAGGAAAACTCCAGCTACTTGCATGCATTATGAATAGGATGTGGACAGAAAACTTCAAAGAAGTGCATAACACTGATTTTATTATTAACCACTGCTTACACAATTTGTTCAATATGAGCGGCAGAGTCATTGATGAGATGCTGCATCCACAAAATGACCTGGTCAACAGTTGCTTAAGCATTTCTGGTGGAATCTGAACAACATGTTCCTGTATACTGGCCTTCAGAACGGGTAGAGACCAAATGTGTCCATGGTAATTGCATTGTTGTACATATCCTGAGCCAAAAGTCATATGGATTCATATCAGGTGACCTTGCAAGCTATGCATCTGGGAAACCTTTGGAGGTAACACACTCATGAAAGGTTGCATCAAGCAGATCTTTCGAAGAGCCACATGAGTTATTGCCCCATCTTGCATGAAAACAAAGGTTTCCAAACAGTTGTGCTGTTACGTAGAAGCAATCGCATGCTGTACAATGAGATCTCGATAATGTGCAGACATCACAATACACCTGACAGGCCCTCTGGCGACATTCTCTTCAAAGAACAACAAACCGAGAATAAAGGTGCTTGTGACTTCACATCATACAGTCACATACAGCAAGTACAATGGCTCTTCATGCACAACACATGGTTAACAGTACTCCAAAGTTGGCAGCTCTGCGTATTCCATGGAACATTGCTTGGCCATGTGTCATCAACTTCAGTCTGTGCCAGAAACCAAAGAGCAAATTCAGAAGGTTGCTGTGGGTCATGAGATTTTGGATGCTGAGCCATCTGGATCTTGTGTGGATAGCAGTGTAAAACAGATTGTAAGATTTTCTGTACTGTTGACCATGGGATGGACAATTCTCATAACATTGCATGGATACTAGCCCCGCCCAGGGCACATGCTACATGGTCAGTTACAGCAACAGTGACCTCGTCAATAACTTCCACTAGAGCAGGATGCCTTCCTTTTCCAGGCGCCACACAAAGCTCACCCATGTTTTCAGATTTCATTATCATCTTGTTTAAACCATTTAATGACATTGGACCTCTCCTCAGATATTTCAGTCAGTGATATTCTCGCAATGCAGTACTCTAATTACTAACATTCACATAAAACTGTTTCACTACAGCACATGTTCTCTATCTTCTTGATAGCCATATTGTTCACTCATGTTATGGCTTGTCAAATGACAGCATTTATATCATACCATCATACAGACACTGTACAGTGCCAAATTTGGACCCAGTGGTCACAGATGGAGACACATGACAAGTATCTGACAGCTTGTTGCCTGTGCGCTGAGGGTTATTGCTTCAAGAAGAAGCGTTCACACTTTATCCAGGGAAGTTCCAAGAATTGAAAAATGAAGGAAAAGGCTCTCTATGGATTCTTTTTGCTGTTCAATGAAAAACTTTATTTTGTTGTTGTTGTCAATTTGAGCTGTGTATGTAATAAATATTCAAGTCGACAGTAAGTTTTAAATTCGTAATGTTTCGTTTCAAGTTTTAAATTGTTTTCCCTACTCTCAGCTCATAAGTTGGTAGGCTTGCTTAGAAAGACCAAAATTAAGGGATTTTTAAGGGTTAATACTATACATATGTACTGCAGAAGCAAAATGCATATGTTAAACAATGGAAAGTTCAGGATGGAATACCTACCGGTATGTTACGATGAAAAAGACAGATTGCTACTCAAAATGTAAAAGAGAAGCTGACCTGCAGACAGACACAATGAAAAGACTGCTATACATATAAATGTTTGGCCAAAAGGCTCTATTCTGAAATAGAAAACATATACACTTTCACACAAGCACAACTCACACACATGACCACTGTCTCTGGCCTCTGTGCCAGATTAATGTTATTATAAATATATGTAGTTTTTATTAGTAAATTGGTAAATAAAAACATGCAGTTTGATTATCCAAATAAATTAGTTTTCCCAACATCCATGTCCATGCTCTGCTGTATAGCAATTTAAACTAACAGATACTGGCTACAGAAAAGATCATTCTTCATGGGTATCACTCACTCAGATCTTTTTTTTATAGATTAACTGAGATTCTGAACAAAGTTTCAATGCCGAGAGCAAGAGAATCTTAAGTGGAGACTTAAATAGAAACACAAATATCATGGATGAAATCAGTAGCAAGTTAAATATTCTTCAGAGTTTTGGCATGTCAGTTGGTCAACAGTGCAACATAAACCTCAGTATCAGTAATTGAACATGCTGTTACAAATATAAACACAAACACTGTGTTGTGAATATAAAAGATCTTGAACTCTATGCTTATATTTTTCAATTAATAAAAGTGAAAGGTGCATTGTATAAGTCCACAAGACTGCAAACCTATGAAAAAATCTTTCAAACCCAAAAATTCAAAACTTTTCACAGGTATTATTAGACCAAAGCCAGGCTGAAGTGTACACAGAAAACAATGTAGATGAAAAAGTTTCTACATTCTTTACAATATTTAAACTAAGTTTCTGAACGTACCCACATTAACAGCAATGATCATTAAAAAAAAATAGATAACAGCAGACATAGGAAAGTCCTCCCAGGCCATAAGTATCTCATTTCTGTAAAGCTCCATATTGAACCACAGTCACTAAACTATTAACAAATATCTAAAATATGAAAACTGAAGGAACAACAACAAGATAGGAACTTAAAGAGATAAGACCTGGGTAAGTTGAAGGACCAGAGATTATTGATAGTTTCAGAGAGAGCATTAGGAAACAATTCACTGAAACAGGGGAAAGGAATACAGTAGAAGACAAATGGGTACATGTAAGAGATGAAATACAGTAGGCGACTGAGGACGAAACAGGCCAAAGACAAGGCTTAGTAAAAATCACTGGATGTCATAGAAGATACTGAATTTAAGTGATGAAATGAGAAAATATAAAAAAAAAGCAAATGAAATAGGTGGAATGGAATGCAAAAACCTAAACAATGTGACTGATAGTAAGTGTAAACTGGCTAAGTAGGAATGGCTAGAGAACAAATGCAAGGATATAGAACCATGTATAACTATGGCAAAGAAAGATACTGCCTACAGCAAAATTAACAAGGCTTTAGGAGAAAAGAGAAGCAGTTGTCTGAATATCAAGAGCTCAGGTGGAAAGCTAGTACTAAGCAAAGATGGGAAAGCTGAAAGGCAAGAGTAATGTGTAGAGTGGCTTTACAATGGAAATGAACTTAATGGCAGTATTTTAGAAAGGGAAGAGGACAGAAATGAAGATGAGATAGGAGATATCATACTGCGAGAATTTAATGAAGCACTGAAGGTCCTAAGTTGGAACAAGGCCCCTGGAGTAAACAACATTCCATCAGAACTACTGATATCCTTGGGAGAGCCAGCCATGACAAAACTATTCCACCTGGCATGCAAAACGTACGACAGAGGTGAATTACTCTCAGACTTCAAAAATAATGTGATGATTCCATTTCCAAAAAAAGCAGGAGCCAACGGATGTGAATATTACCAAACTTCAGTTTAATAAGCCATGGTTGCAAAATACCAACAATAATTATTTACAGAAAAATGGAAAAACTGGTAGAAGATCAGTGCGGATTCCAGAGAAATATAGGAACACATCAAGCAATACTGACCCTATGACGTATTATAACTTTCGAAATGTGGTGCTACAGAAGAATGCTGAAGATTAAAAGGGTAGATCATATAAATAATGAGGAGGCACTGATTACAACTGGAGAGAAAAGAAATTTGTGGCATAACTCAAATAATAGAAGGGATTGAGACCTTAACTCTTCCCATCAAATTGAATGTTCAAATAACTCACGGGCTTGCTGCCGGGTAACATTGTCAACCACCGCCGATATTTTAACAGGAGCACACCCTGCCATTCTCAAGGCACAACTGCAAGAAAGAAGCAATGTGCAAGGGAATTTAATACCTCAGTTCACAGAGGAGAAACAAGGAAGATACCACACACAGAACAAGTAACCATAGAGTCAACACACAACCAAAGATAACCAACATCAGAAATATCGATAGTGACTATTAATCAACAGGTGGGGTAGCACTGATTCTGTCCCTCTGTTTTTTGATGAGAGACAGAGCTGGATTCCAAGCAGAATTTAAACAAAATCCACTATCTCTGTTTATAAGGTTGCTTGATAGTTTGGTTTCAACAGCTTCCTTAATAACACTATCCCAACAGCTGGACGTGCAAGCCAGAACCTCCGTGTTGTATTCCATAGGATGGCCGGTGCCAAGGCAATGTTCTGCAATAGTGGATTTGCTCGGCTGTTGTAAGCGTGTGTGATGCTTATGTTCAATACACCGGTCTTCCACAGTCCTAATTCTCTGACCAATATATGACATGCCACAACTGCAAGGAATACGATAGACACCAGCCTTACGCAAACCGAGATAATCTTTTACGGACGCCAACAGGGCCTTGATCTTAGAAGGTGGTCGAAAAACATGTTTCACATCATATTTCTGCAAAATATGGCCAATCCTGTTGGAAATGCTTCCTGCATAAGGCAAAAAGGCCGTAGACTTAGGTGCCACTTCGTTGTTATCATCACTCACCCATTGCACAGAAGGCTGATAGCGCAACATATGTCTGATCTGCCTCTCACTATAACCATTCTGACGAAAGGTGACTTCAAGATGTGATAGCTCAGCTGCCAAAAGATGATCTTGGTTTCCGTAAGGCTGGTGTCTATCGTATTCCTTGCAGTTGTGGCATGTCATACATTGGTCAGACAATCAGGACTGTAGAAGATCGGTGTATTGAACACAAGCATCACGCATGCTTACAACAGCCAAGCAAATCTGCTATTGCAGAACATTGCTTTGACACTGGTCATCCTACGGAATACAACAACACGGAGATTCTGGCTTGTACGTCCAGCTATTGGGATAGTGTTATTAAGGAACCTGTTGAAATCAAACTATCAAGCAACCTTATATACAGAGATGGTGGATTTCGTTTAAATGCTGCTTGGAATCCAGCTCTGTCTCTCATCAAAAAACATAGGGACAGAATCAGTGCTACCTCACCTGCTGATTAATAGTCACTATCGATATTTCTGATGTTGGTTATCGTTGGTTGTGTGTTGACTCTACGGTTACTTGTTCTGTGTGTGGTATCTTCCTTGTTTCTCCTCTGTGAACTGAGGTATTAAATTCCCTTGAACATTGCCTCCTCCTTGCAGTTGTGCCTTGAGAATGGCAGGGTATGCTCCTGTCGAAATATCGGCACTGGTTGACTACGTTACCCGGCAGCAAACCTGTAAGTTATGTAAATAGAAGATATTGGTTGAGAGGACACACTGAGACATCAAGGGATCACCAATTTAGTATTGGAGTGAAGTGTGGGGGGTAAAAATCATACAGGAAGATCAAGAGGTGAACACAGTAAGCAGTTTCGGAAGGAAGTAGGTTGCAGTAGTTATTCAGATATGAGGAACCTAGCAAAGCATAGAATAGCACAGAGAGATGCATGGAACCAATCTTTAGACCGAAGACCACAACAACTACACAAAAAGATTCACAGGAAGGCATTGCTTGCCACACAAAAAAAATTATATATATATATATATAACAGCATTCAGCAGTATATATAAGACACGTCTTTCCCTCTCCTTCCCTCTTTCCTGATGAGGCAACAGTTTGTTGCGAAAGCTTGAATTTTGTGTGTATGTTTGTGTTTGTTTGTGTGTCTGTCGACCTGCCAGCACTTTCATTTGGTAAGTCACATCATCTTTGTTTTTAGATATATTTTTCCTACGTGGAATGTTTCCCTCTATTATAACTATATATATATATATATATATATATATATATATATATATATATATATATATATATATATAACAGAGGGAAACATTCCACGTGGAATTATATATATATATATATATATATATATATATATATATATATATATATATAATTCCACGTGGAATGTTTCCCTCTGTTATATATATATATATATATATATATATATATATATATATATATATATATATATATATATATATATATAGTTATAATAGAGGGAAACATTCCACGTAGGAAAAATATATCTAAAAACAAAGATGATGTGACTTACCAAATGAAAGTGCTGGCAGGTCGACAGACACACAAACAAACACAAACATACACACAAAATTCAAGCTTTCGCAACAAACTGTTGCCTCATCAGGAAAGAGGGAAGGAGAGGGAAAGACGTGTCTTATATATACTGCTGAATGCTGTTATATATATATATATATATATATCTATATATATATATATATATATATATATATATATATTCCTGGAAATGGAAAAAAGAACACATTGACACCGGTGTGTCAGACCCACCATACTTGCTCCAGACACTGCGAGAGGGCTGTACAAGCAATGATCACACGCACGGCACAGCGGACACACCAGGAACCGCGGTGTTGGCCGTCGAATGGCACTAACTGCGCAGCATTTGTGCACCGCCACCGTCAGTGTCACCCAGTTTGCCGTGGCATACGGAGCTCCATCGCAGTCTTTAACACTGGTAGCATGCCACGACAGCGTGGACGTGAACCGTATGTGCAGTTGACGGACTTTGAGCGAGGGCGTATAGTGGGCATGCGGGAGGCTGGGTGGACGTACCGCCGAATTGCTCAACACGTGGGGCGTGAGGTCTCCACAGTACATCGATGTTGTCGCCAGTGGCCGGCGGAAGGTGCACGTGCCCGTCGACCTGGGACCGGACCGCAGCGACGCACGGATGCACGCCAAGACCGTAGGATCGCACCGCCACTTCCCAGCAAATTAGGGACTCTGTTGCTCCTGGGGTATCGGCGAGGACCATTCGCAACCGTCTCCATGAAGCTGGGCTACGGTCCCGCACACCGTTAGGCCGTCTTCCGCTCACGCCCCAACATCGTGCAGCCCGCCTCCAGTGGTGTCGCGACAGGCGTGAATGGAGGGACGAATGGAGACGTGTCGTCTTCAGCGATGAGAGCCGCTTCTGCCTTGGTGCCAATGATGGTCGTATGCGTGTTTGGCACCGTGCAGGTGAGCGCCACAATCAGGACTGCATACGACCGAGGCACACAGGGCCAACACCCGGCATCATGGTGTGGGGAGCGATCTCCTACACTGGCCGTACACCACTGGTGATCGTCGAGGGGACACTGAATAGTGCACGGTACATCCAAACCGTCATCGAACCCATCGTTCTACCATTCCTAGACCGGCAAGGGAACTTGCTGTTCCAACAGGACAATGCACGTCCGCATGTATCCCGTGCCACCCAACGTGCTCTAGAAGGTGTAAGTCAACTACCCTGGCCAGCAAGATCTCCGGATCTGTCCCCCATTGAGCATGTTTGGGACTGGATGAAGCGTCGTCTCATGCGGTCTGCACGTCCAGCACGAACACTGGTCCAACTGAGGCGCCAGGTGGAAATGGCATGCAAGCCGTTCCACAGGACTACATCCAGCATCTCTACGATCGTCTCCATGGGAGAATAGCAGCCTGCATTGCTGCGAAAGGTGGATATACACTGTACTAGTGCCGACATTGTGCATGCTCTGTTGCCTGTGTCTATGTGCCTGTGGTTCTGTCAGTGTGATCATGTGATGTATCTGACCCCAGGAATGTGTCAATAAAGTTTCCCCTTCCTGGGACAATGAATTCACGGTGTTCTTATTTCAATTTCCAGGAGTGTATATATATATTCCTACGTGGAATGTTTCCCTCTATTATAACTAATAAAAAAAATGGCCATACAATACTGAATACTAAAAATGAAGTGTAGCTGTCTGGAAAGCTGTCAAACAGGGAACAGGAAAGCAAAAACAGAACCACAATAACCTACAAACAGAAGACAGTCGTTTAAAACAAAAACTTCCAAAGCCAAGTGTTTCCTGTTAAAAATAATGCAACAAGTAGAATGATATCACCCACCACAAAGTATGAAGACAAAAAAAAAAAAAAATCAGCAGGCATACATGAAATGCCAGTCCATACACTTGAAGAATGCATAGGCAGTATACAAGCCTCATTAACTGCAACTAAATAAATAACTCTTCCATCTCAGGTAGCTTCCCAGAGTATCTGAACCAGGCAAAAGTTGAGCCTGTACTAAAGAAGGGTGATGCAAAATATACAGAAAAAAGTTTCCGGAGTAGTAGAAAACCAAATCAGCCACAGTAAAGTTTACAAGAGTGCTGCTTGATGGACTAGACAACAGCCAGTGGATATCATCTGCTATCAGAGTATCTAGTCAAACTCTAAAAAATCTCTCTCAAATCAAAAAGGACAACAAAGATAAACACTTCTCAGGCTATGTTAAGATATATGAATATTTAAAGGCAGGTGATATAAAAAGGTTAAACAATGCACAATGACAAGGTAATTTTAGGGTCAGCAAACACATCCAAAGCATTATGGAGAACACATCAAATGCAATATAGAGTTCAGTAAAAAAAGAAATTAACAAAACTGTTGAAAGTCAAGATAACATTGCTTATCACAGTGTGGTAGTCAGAAAGCTTACTCTAGCAAATTACATAAATAACTACTTCATAAATACCTGAGCCAATCTCAGCAAAAACTGCCTTACAAAAAGTGCCAATTCAATATTGCTATTCCCCATGAAGAAATCATAAGTTCTAAGAATAATAAAAACAATAACAAATAAAATGTCTTCAGGGATTAGCAAAGTACCTGGTTCAGTCATAATAAAATGTGTTAGTGTCATATTAGAACTGTTCTCACATGTCATAATTACATCATTCTCAGAAGAAGTGTTTACTCAAAGATTAAAAATTTCAAAAATGAAACCACTGCATAAAAAGTGCAATGTATATGAAGTGGGAAATTATAAACCAAAGCTTTATTATCTGTATTTTTGAAAGTAATAGAGAGAGTCAGGAAACACAGAATTACAAATTGCTTTGAAAAATTCAATTTCTTGTCTGTAAACCAACACAGTTTTCATAAAGGATTGAGTACAGAATCAGCTATTACTTATTTCACTGAAAATATCGTAATGGGATTAGACAGACACAAGAGATTAATACGAATAAATTTGGACTTATCGAAGGCATTTGATACTGTCCAACATGATATCTTCCTAGAGAAATCACATGCTATCGGTATAAGAGGAGTTGTGAAAAAATGGTTTCAGTCTTATCTCCATAATAGACGACAGATAGCAGAAATTACCTCAGCCAACATTAAAACCAAAGTATTGCTTATAGACCCAATTTTTAGACTGTACCAACTGGAGTACTGCACATGAGTGTTCTAGGACCTCTCTTATTTCTAATTTACGTAAACGACATCAAATTTCCAATCAGTGGTACACATATACTCTGTTTGCTGATGATACAAATGTTGCCAACGTCTCCAATTAAAGTTCTGGAATATTCATGAAAGTGGTTTGAAATGAACAACTTAACTTTAACAAATCAAACAATGGAAAACCCAGGATGGAATGTAACAATATTATGAAAAACAAAGTTGCTACTTACTATATAGTGGAGATGCTGAGTCGCAGATAGGCACAACAAAAAGAATTTCACAAATAAAACATAAGCCAGTAAGGTCTTCGTCAACAATAGACCACACACACACACACACACACACACACACACACTCACACACACACATGACTGCAGTCTCAGACAACTGAAACTACACTGTGAACAGCAGCACCAGTGCATGATGGGAGTGGCAACTGGGTGGGGATAAGGAGGAGCCTGTGGCAGGAAGGGGGAGGGATAGTGTGGTGGGAGTGGCGGCAGTGAAGTGCTGCAAGTTAGATGGAGGGCAGGGGAGAGGTGGGGAGGGGGGGGGATACCAGAAAAGGAGATAAATAAAAAGACTGGGTGTGATGGTGGAATGACGGCTGTGTAGTGCTGGAATGGAAACAGGGAAGGGGCTGGATGGGTGAGGACAGTGACTAAGGAAGGTAGAGGCCAGGAGGGTTACGGGAAGTAGGATGTATTGCAGAGAAAGTTCCCACCTGCACAATTCAGAAAAGCTGGTGTTGGTAGGAAGGATCCATATGACACAGGCTGTGAAGCAATCATTGAAATTAAGGATGTCATGTTCAGAAGCATGATCAGCAAGAGGGTGGACCACTGTGCTCCACTCCTACCATACTATTCCCTCCCACCCTGCCCCAACCACCTCCTTACCCCCACCCAGTCACCATTCCCATCATGCACTGCTGCTGCTGCTCACAGTGTGGTTTCAGTTGCCAGAGATTGCAGTCGTGTGTGTGAGTTGCGTTTGCATGTGTGTGTGTGTGTGTCTGTGTATGTTTGTGTGTGTGTGTGTCCATTGCCCATTGTTGGTGCAGGTCTTTGGGGCCGAAAGTTTTATTTGTGACAGTCTTTTTGTTGTGCTTATCTGCGACTCAGCATCACCGTTATATGACAAGTTAACTTCAAATATTTCAAAAACTAATTACATCCATTACAGAAAAACAAAGTCCCAAAATAACCTGGACCTCAGAATTCAAAATAAAGAAGTTAAGAGAGTAGGTGTCACAAAATTTTTAGGTACGTATTGATGAAAATTTAGATCAGAAAGCCCACATCCGCTGTCTCGCTAGAAAGTTAATTTCTGTTTGGGTTTGCACTATGTGTAATTAGTAATGTGTCTAGTAAACAGTGTAGCTGAACTGTCTACTTTGCTTACATTTACACTGCTATTACCTATGGCCTCACTTTCTGGGTCATAATACAATGAATCTAATAACCGTCTTCACACAACAGAAATGAGCTGTTCGAATAATTACCAACATTTCAAGGCTAACACCCGCCAAGCAAATATTTCAACTGCTAAATATTCTGTCTTTACCATGCCTATGCCTACAAAAAGTGTAATTAACATAAAAAGGTGCACTGAAAGTTTCAAAACCAACTCAGATCTGCATCCATACAATACAAGAATGTGCAATGATATTCGTGCAGAAAGGGTAAAAAAGGCTGTTGCACAGAAACAAGCTAATGTTCAAGGTACACAATTTTATAACAAACTTCCAACATATACAAAAGAAATTTTAAAAAAATTCTACAGTTAAGGAAATAATATTCAAGATTTTAATGACCAACTGCTACTACAGTGTAAACGAATACCTTCAACAACCTAGTAGCAAATAATCACATTCACATAGTATGTTGATACTATATGCCATAGTCAATGTCAATAGTATTTTCAGCCAAATGTTTGCTTTGATCCAAATTAGTATTTTGAATAGAAGTGATACAACTATTATGTGTTTTTTATTTAAATCTGAACTAAATATTCCATTAAAAATCTTTCATATAATTAACCAAAGTTGTATGTGCAATTATAAACTGATTGTATAGGGTACTGTGGACCCCTGTGTGTGTGTGTGTGTGTGTGTGTGTGTGTGTGTGTGTGTGTATGTGTGTGTATGTGTGTGTGTGTGTGTGTGTGTTTTATATGTATTTTCTGATGAAATCCATGCAATGTAAATTGTCTCTGTGTGAATAAATTACTACAACTACTACTACCACTATTGTGTCACAGGCATGTTTATAGATCTGCAAAAGGCTTTTGGTACCGCTGAGCACAAATTTCTAGATTCCTTGAGAATAAGAGGAACTGTCAATAACTGGTTTTGCCCATAACTGAGAAGCAGGGCACAAAGGGTAGAGGTAGCACAGGATTCACATAAAGAAAAATTTTGTGAACCATTTATCACATCCAGACTACCTTCATTCTTTCACATGTCATGTTCCATAAGTTCCATCATGCAGAAGAATCTTAGGGATGTGGAATGACTCACATTAAACATTAATAGGCAGTTAAAATAGGAGTCCCTCCAGGCAGGATATTAGGACAAACTTTGCTGACAATGTTAGATAAGGAGCAAAAAATCTTTATGCTAATGACAGCAATAGTGGAATCACAGATCAACACTAGAAAACCTCACACAGACAGCAAATGAAATACTACTGAATACTTATATTTGGTCATCATGCAACAAACTTACACTGAAGATATGTGAATGGAAATTTCATAGATTGTATAGCAAACTGAGAAAATTTTAGGAACTAAAATTGACTGTCACCTGATGTGTAACAAATACACAACTACACTAGCAAAAAAAATGTCATCAGTATGCTATGCCCATAGTGTCTTGTCATCATTGTCTAACAGATGATGCTTTATAGTCACATATTATTCCAATATACACTATATATGTATTTTGACAAAGCCAATTACGTGGTAAACATGATGGACGGCTCATAAATAAACATATGGAATCATTTTTGGGGGATTCCCATACACAAAACATGGACACAATTTTCAAAAGAAAAGAGCCATTAAATTAATAACTAAAATTAGTAATCAAGCTCTGGAAAAAGATCTGTTTAAAAAGCTGGGGAATCTAACTACACCATTATCTAGCAATCTGTTTTGCACATCAAAAATAATGTCAGCAATTATCTCATGAATAACAGCATTCATGATCACGGAACAAGAGCCATTCTAAACATACATTTACCCAAGTGCAAACAAAGACAAAACAGTATTTTCTACGGGGGGTGGGGGGTGGGGGTGGGGGGGAACTAAACTCCTCCTGAACAGGCCATGAAGGCCCAATGGTACCAACCGGCTGCTGTGTCATCCTCAGGCCACAAGCGCCACTGGATGCGGATATGGAGGGGCATGTGGTCAGCACACCACTCTCCCGGCCGTATGTCAGTTTCCGAGACTGTACAGGGGAATAAAACTGTACAATAAACTGTCCCAGATGATCAGAGAGACAACTATTATCCAAATATTTAAACAGTCAGTTAAAGCATCCCTCTTAAATAATTCATGCTAAGTCAAGATTACTTACGTAATATAGAGCAGTTAATGGTAAAAATTAATGCTATTTAGTAATTAACTACCATTCTACAGCAAACTGTCATAATCTAATAATTCTTATTGTCAAATCCTATGCCCAGGATCTGTGATGGGCAGTTCTTACCTATTACCATTTCCTTGAGCTCAAAATCTCATTCATCATGGTGAGATGCCGACTCAGTTTTTCAAACGGATCACAAGGACAACATGAAGAATTCAATAAACGAAGTATCGTCAAAATCCCCGTGCGTGCGCACTTGTGTGTGTGTGTGTGTGTGTGTGTGTGTGTGTGTGTGTGTGTGTGTGTGAGTGTGTTTGTGTAGCATAGTGTGCTCGTATGCAGTGACCAGTGATGGGATACAAATGAACATTTTTACTGATACTTTTAAATGCCTTTAAGGAAGATTTTTCTGAAGGTATTTTCTTGGAACACAATGCTGTATAAAAGAAAAATGAAGACTGTAAAAAAAACTGGAGAAAAGTGAAACCTTTCAGAACACTGTGTCCACAAATGGATGTTAAGAATTAAGCGGGTAGACTGAGTATGAAATGAAGAGTAACAAGAAGTAATAAGCATGCAAATAAGTTTGCAGAAAAAAGTGACACATTAGTAGAATATAATGAAATAATAAGCAACCAGCTGCATAAAAGAAATTTAATTTCTTTACTGGTCTTGGTTACTAGGTGACCTTCTTCAGAAGATTATTAAGGCGCCCAGGAACAGTTATCTTAGCACTGGAAAGAGGATTTTTTTTTTGGGGGGGTGGGGGGGTGGGGGGGGGACTGTAGCAGAAAATAATGTTGGTAATATAATTATGTAAACTTCAGTGTTCACAGTGTGTTATGTACTGGGCATATGCAGGTGGAAATATTGTGATAAGAGGAAACGGATAGTAGCACCAAATCAATGGAAAGACTCATGACTACATTTAGAATGTTGTCAAAGCAGACAGTCTAAACATATTACTTCATATGCAGGTAACATTGTTCTGAGAAATAAGTCATAAAATGAAGTTCAGGAAAGTAGTATGAAAAAAGCACTTTAAATTATACAGCACGACACATTCTTTGTTAAACTTATTTATTTTAGATTTCTACTGAATGTATGCACACAGGTATTGCCTGGAGTTATCTATGGCTGTACCTGAAGACTCAAGAGCAAAATCAGGCATTTCCAATTCATCACAGGAACACAGGCAGCAACTGCTTGACTGTTCCTTAGAGCTGGAGTCTGTAAACCCAAAACAATATACTCTTAGTACCAGAAATAATTAAATGAATTTTTTACCAAGCAATATAATAGCATTTATGTGGATTACTACTGTTACTACTATTGGCTCTAATTTTTAAACTGGATGTCTCATTACACACTAGATATAAGAGGGACTGAACAATACACAGCATTGGATGCTACTTGCTGTGACATGTTGAAGATCTTGCTAACACCTCTGTCTTGTCAAAAAATAAATCTCCCATGCCTTACCTACACAAACTCTTAAGACACCATGTACATCTTCTCCCCACCCCTTCATCACTCTCTGCCATCCAGAGTTGGAACAACTAAATCAACTATACCAATTGTGTTCTGAAATGATGAATATCTTCTGCATAAAGCTTCTCACTACAGTAAATTGGTGCCACTTATCCACCCAAATTAATTAACATACTTGTCCATCCCAATGTGCCTTCAACACATACCAAAACCCCATGGGTATACCCTTGTGGAAGATTTATATGCAAGGTCTGTTCCATACATTTACTCACACCTACCATTCTAAGCCTGCCATTTCCAACCATGTGAGGTGGTGCATTTGTAAAAGACACTTGACTAGATTTCCAGAGAAGTGAGGTTCAAATCTCCATCCAATTTTATATGATTCTCCTAAATTTCTTAAGGCAAATGACAGAATGATTCCATAGAAAACAATGCAGCCTGCTTCCTTCTCCATCCTTATCTGACATAACTTTGCATTACATCTCTAATGACATTGTTTCAACAGGATGTTAAATCTGAATCTTCCTTCCTTCTTTTTTCGCTATTTACCATCACACAAAGATAGGACCATTGGTGAAAGCAGCCACATTATATAACTTCAATAAGGCACAACATCCTACATGGATAGCACCAAGAACAAATTATCCATGTGAATGAATGGCCATTCCCAAAAAGTAGTCAGAGTCCAAACAGTTGTGGTGCCTGCTTTGCAGCATAAGATGATTAACTTCAACAGCTGCTTCACAACTCAAGCCATATGGATATTCTCACTCTGTTTCACCCTCCTGTCCCTACACAAGCCTCTCACTTTCTCTGTCATTTTGTTACATATTCCATATATATTATGCATTCTAATCTCTTTCTGCTACTTTGGATTCTCTCTATTCCCCCTGTTCTCTCCTGTTTCCTTCAGTGCTCCTCCCAATGGGACCATAACCTGACTTTGCATATACCTACATGTTCCAGCCCGACACAGTCTTTCCTAACATCGCCCTGTCCAGTTCCTCCCTCTCTCTACTTCATGTCCTTCCCCTTCCTTCACTACCCATCCTAATCAAAACTGCTGCTTCCCCCAGTCAGATGGTGGTGGTGTTGAGAAGCAGTAGTGGCTGTGTGTATGTGAATTTTGCATATGTTAAGTCTGAGGAAAGACATTCTTGAAAACATAATCAATTTGTCACATTTTCTATGAGCATGTCCACTGTTCGATGCATCTTTTACTTGAAAAGTAGCAATTTATGATCACTTACATATAAAGTATTAAACAAATAGGTAAAATAATCTTCTTTATGAAACAAAACTGAAATAAGAAAATGGGAAGCTAATATTTAACAAAAGGTAAGCCAGCAAATGTATGACATATTCCCACTCTTTGCTAAAATTGTAGAAAAAACTCGAGACATGACACATAACTTCAAATATTTCACTTGTTCATGAATCTTAGGTAGTTTTTCATGTAAGAAACTAGGACACAGTAAGAGGTCTCTTAGGATGCAGGTGTGACTATTTTTGAGAAATTCAAGTGTTGAAAAGAAACAGTTTCACAAATAATCTATATTTCTCCAGAATTAATTCTCACTCTGCAGTGGAGAGTGTGCTTATCTGAAACTTCCAAAAGATTAAAACTGTGGGTCGGACTTGGACTCAAACATGGAACCTTCCAACTATTGATATAATTTATAAAAATGACCAACCATGTTTTCCTCATGAAATTGTAGCTTTAGGTATGACAATCCAAATTAACATTGCAAAATACTGGAGAGAAATTCCACCTTATCCAAGACACCATTTTATAGTTTTTCTGTTATCCAGACATGTTTCAGCACTTTACATACTATCTTCAGTACAATTTATGTTTACTTTCTTTCTGAAAAATTATTGTTATATGTTAACCTCTTGCACGAGTTACATGAATATTTGGCTCAAAATTTTTACATTTTATTGACTCAATGACTGACTGATTGATTCAGCCGTAGGACAATATACATTGTATGGATGTTATCAAATGTTAGTACAATATTTATTATTACAATAAACATTCCTTACAGTATTTATAGCTATACTTAGTTACACTTTTCTAATTATATCATAAATTATTACATATACAATGATTATGAATAATAATTTATAATCTATAATTATTTTAAATATTCATTTACAGTGTAGTAGCTATTACTTAGTAAATATTTTTTTAGGCTTTCCCTACAGATGTGGGGATCATTCATGTCTTTTATTTCTTGTGGTAGCCTATTGTACAATTTTATTCCACAGAATAATGCACTATTTTGAGCTTTTGACTTGTTTATTCTGTTTAGATGTAAACACTGTCTGGATTTGGTTCCATGGTCATGTATTCTGCTGTTTGTGGTAAACAAATTAAGATTTTTTTCTTATATATTTTATGTTGTGATAGATGTATTCACATGAAACGGTCAGAAATTCTAGCTTTTTGAATAATTCTTCTGAGTGTGTCGTGACACAACTATTTGTTACTATTCGTACAGCTCTTTTCTGTACCTTAAAAGTATGTATGTTCCCAGTACTTATTCCCCAAAATATATCCCATAACTGAGGACTGAACGCATACAACTGAAGTAGGCTACTTCGAGGCATGAAATGATGCACAATAGTGCAGGGATTCGCAGGGCATAACATGCTAAGGATGGCTTCTTTGTCAGAATTCTCGTATGTTCTGTCCATTTCAACTGACAATCTACATTCATCCCTGCTGCCCTTGGATAAGCAGCAGCCAACAGCAAGTTGCACTCTTAGCTCACTTATTTGAATTACAGCTTAATTCTTAATTTCTCTGCATGCTGTTGGGTACTTGCATAGTTTAATTCATAAACTTCTGGCATTTTATAGTATTTTAGATTGTAGCATTCCGTTTTAGTACCAGTATAGTGTAATTTCACAAAGTCATCAGTCATCTGTTTGTTTTGAACAGCTTGTGAGATAAAAGAGAGGAAAAAAAAGTTAGGGACGGATAGGGACTGCGCCTGTTGTGTACAGATTCAGGGGGAATTGGCCACCATCCATAAACAACTGGAAGCTGTGTTGGCCATGGTTGACAGGCTCCAGGCTGTTGCCCTGGGCTATGGTAACATTGGGACAGCCAAGGTGAGCAGTTTGGCGCCTCTGAAACCTGTAGCATTGCCTGGGATCTCTGACGCCAATGCGCCCTCGGTTTGGGGCATCCTTGCCGGTCGTCACTTGCCAGACGGTGATTGGTGAACCGTGGCGGGGTCACAAATCCCTGGGAGAAAGGCGAAAGTTGATGCTGGCCACAAAGTTGTACCCTTACACCTCTGTAACAGGTTTGAGGTACTGCCCACTGCTGAAAGTACTTCCGAGCCAGCAAGGGTGGCCTCGTTTCTTGCGGCAGTGGCCAGTCTTCCTGAGAGGTCCGGACAAGCACAGACGGTGGGATTGCTTGTCATTGGGAGCTCCAATGTTTGGCAGGTGATGGAGCCCGTTATGGATATGGCAGCTAAGGACAGGAAGAAAGCCGATGTGTAACCTGTGTACATACCGGGGAGAGTCATTCGAGATGTAGAAAGGGTCCTTCCGGATGCCATGAAGGGTACAGGGTACAGCCAACTGCAGGTGATGGCTCATGTCGGCACTAATGACGTGTGTCACTGTGGATCAGAAGAGAGTCTCTCTGGTTTCTGGTGGCTATCTGAGTTGGTGAATACTGCCAGTCTTGCTAGCGAGATGAAGGCAGAGCTCACCATCTGCAGCATCGTCGACAAGACCGGTTGAAGATCTTTGGTACAGAGCCAAGTGGAGGGTCTGAATCAGAGGTTCACATGGTTCTGCAAACATGTAGGCTGCAGATTCCTCGACTTGCGCCGTAGGGTGATGGGGTTTCGGGTTCCGCTAAATAGGTCTGGTGTCCACTACACACAGGAGGTGGCTACATGGGAAGCAGGGGCTATGTGGGGTGGACTGGGCGCTTTTTTAGGATAGACAGTCTTGGGAAAGATCAAATAGGACTCCAGTCTGAAAGAGTACAGGGCAAAGAAACGACGAGAATCGACCAAGCAACAGTCAGTACTGTAGATGTAAATTGTTGTATCTGTGTTGGAAAAGTACCAGAGCTTCAAGCGCTGATAGAAAGTACAGAAGCTGAAATGTTATAGGAACAGAAAGCTGGCTAAAGCTGGAGATACATTCTGCAATTTTTACAGAGGTGCAAACCACGTTCAGAAAGGACAGATTAAATAAAGTAGGTGGTGGTGTGTTTGTGTCTCTTGGTAGTAGTTTATCTTGTATTGAAGTTGAAATAGACAGTTCCTGCGAATTAATATGGGTAGAGGTTATACTCAACAGCTGAACCAAAATAATAATTGGCTCCTTCTACCGACCCCCTGACTCAGATGATATAATAGCTGAACGGTTCAAAGAAAACTTAAATCTCATTACAAATAAGTAACCCACTCATACAGTTATAATTGGTGGAGACTTCAATCTACCCTCGATATGTTGGTAAAAATATATGTTCCAAGCTGGTGGAAGACAGAAAACATCTTCCAAAATTGTACTAAATGCTTTCTCTGAGAATTACTTTGAACATTTAGTTCATGAGCCCACACGAATTGTAAATGGTTGTGAAAATACACTAGACCTCTTAGCCACAAATAATCCTGATCTACTAGAGAGCATCATGACGGATACTAGGATTAGTGAACACAAGGTCATTGTTGCAAGCCTTAAAACCATATCAAACAAAACCATTAAAAACAAACGCAAAATATATCTATTTAAAACAGCAGATAAAAATTCGCTTGATGTCTTCCTAAGAGAGAGTCTCCATTCCTTCCAAGCTCAAATTCAAAGGTACAGTATTGACAGCAATAGATAGAATCATACCACAAAAGGTAATAAGAGACAGGACTGATCCACCATGGTACACACATCAGAACACTGTTGCACAAGCAACGAAAAAAGAATGCCAAATTCAGAAGAACGCAAAATCCCCAAGACTGGCTAAGTTTTACAGAAGCTCGAAATTTAGTGCGGATGTCAATGCGAGATGCTTTTAATAATTTCCACAATGAAACATAGGCTCAAAATATGGTAGAAAACCCAAAGATATTCTGGTCATATGTAAAGTACACCAGTGGCAAAAAACAGTCAATACCATCCCTGTGCAATAGCAATGGAAATGTTACTGATGATGGTGTCACTAACAGCAGAGTTACTAAATACAGTTTTCCGTAAGATGACAAAGTAAATATTCCAGAATTTGAAACCAAAACAGCTGTTAGCATGAGTGACATAAAAGTAGATGTCTTAGGTGTTGCAAAACAACTCAAATCACTTAAGAAAGGCAAGTCTTCTG
This sequence comes from Schistocerca nitens, assembly GCF_023898315.1. NCBI lineage: Eukaryota > Metazoa > Arthropoda > Insecta > Orthoptera > Acrididae > Schistocerca > Schistocerca nitens. Next base: position 553,540,379 of record NC_064615.1, on the reverse strand, counting down.
GTCCAGATGGTATACCAATCAGGTTCCTTTCAGAGTATGCAGGTACAATAGCGTCTTTCTTAGCAATCATATACAATCACTCACTTGACGAAAGGTCTGTTCCTAAAGATTGGAAAGTAGCAATATTCAAGAAAGGAAATAGGAGTAACCTATTGAATTACAGACCCATGTCACTGATCTCAATTTGCATTAGGGTTTTGGAGCATATACTGTATTCGAACATTATGAATGGATGGCTCTGAGCACTATGGGACTTAACATCTGAGGTCATCAGTCCCCTAGAACAAAGAACTACTTAAACCTAACTAACCTAAGGACATCACAAACATCCATGCCCGAGGCAGGATTCGAACCTGCGACCGTAGTGGTCGTGCGGTTCCAGACTGTAGCGCCTAGAACCGCTCGGCCACTACGGGCCGGCTGAACATTATGAATCACCTTGAAGAAAATGACTTATTGATACATAACAAACATGTATTCAGAAAATATCATTCTTGTGCAACACAGCTAGCTCTTTATTCCCATGAAGTAATGAGTGCCGTCAACAAGGAATCTCAGATTGATTCCATATTCCTAGATTTCCAGAAGGCTTTGGATATCGTTCCTCACAAGCGACTATTAATCAAATTGCGTGCATATGGAGTATCATCTCAGTTTGGTGACTGGATTCATGATTTCCTCTCAGAGAGGTCACAGTTCATAGTGATAGACAGTAAATCATCGAGAAGAACAGAAGTGATATCTGGCGTTCTGCAAGGTAGTGTCATAGGCCCTCTGCTGTTCTTAAACTCTTCCCCAACAGGTCATGAAGGCCAAAGAAACCAACTTGCCGCCATGTCATCCTCAGCCCACAGGCGTCACTGGATGCGGATATGGAGGAGTGTAGTCAGCACACCGCTCTCTCGGCTGTATGTCAGTTTCCGAGACCAGAGCCGCTATTTCTCATTCAAGTAGCGCCTCAGTTTGCCTCACAAGGGTTGAGTGCACCCTGCTTGCCAACAGCGCTCGGGAGACTGGATGGTCACCCATCCAAGTGGTAGCGCAGCCCGACAGCACTTAACTTTGGTGATCTGACGGGAACCGTTGTTACCACTGCAGCAAGGCCATTGGCTCTGCTGTTCCTGATTTACATAAATGATCTAGGTGATAATCTGAGCAGCCCCCTTAGATTGTTTGTAGATGACGCTGTAATTTACCATCTAGTAAAATCATCAGATGATCAATTCCAATTACAAAATGATCTAGAGAGAATTTCTGTATGGTGCGAAAAGTGGCAATTGAAACTAAACAAAGAAAAGTGCGAGGTCATATACTTGGGTACTAAAAGAAATCTGATAAATTTTGGGTATACGATAAATTGAACAGATCCAAGGGCTTCAGTTCAACTAAATACCTAGGAATTACAATTATGAGCAACTTAAACTGGAAAGATCACAGAGATAATATTATGGGGAATGTGAAACAAAGACTGCACTTTGTTGCTAGAACACCTAGAAGATGCAACAAACCCACTGAAGAGAGATCCTACATTACACTTGTCTGCCCTCTGCTGGAATACTGCTGCGCAGTATGGGATCCTTACCAGGTAAGATTGGTGGAGGACTTCGAAAAAGTGCAAAGAAGGGCAGCTCGTTTCACGTTATCACGCAATAGGAGTGAGAGTGTCACTAATATGATACGCGAATTGTGGTGGCAGTCACTGAAACAAAAGGGGGTTTTCTTTGCGGCGAGATCTATTTATGAAATTTCAATCACCAACTTTCTCTTCCGAAGGTGAAAATATTTTGTTGACACCCACCTACATAGGGAGAAATTATCATCATAATAAAATAAGAGAAATCAGAGCTCGAACAGAAAGATTTAGGTGTTCCTTTTTCCCACGCGCCATTCAAGAGTGGAATGGTAGAGAAGTAGTATGAAAATGGTTCAATGAACCCTCTGCCAGGCACTTAAGTGTGAATTGCAGAGTAACCATGTAGATGTAGATGAATTTCGTATCAGTCATACAATCTAGTACATCGTTTACTTTCAATATAGTATCATTGGGTTTTTTATTTAGTCAGAAGTTTATACAGCTTGTCTTTTACACATTTAAAGTTACTCTGTTCTTTAATGACTGGTTATGGATGTCTCCTAGAGCTTCACTGGATTTTTCTGCTAACTGAGTTGAATTTTTGTCTGTAATCTCCATGGTGCTGTCATCGGCAAATAGTATTTTTGCTCCGCACCTGACACTCTGTGGGAAATCATTTATAATATAAGGAAGAGAATTGGGCCCAAAACACTTCCCTAGGGAGTGCCTATATTAATGTAATTTGGATCTGGAAAGTGTTTTACTAGTAGCCTATTAGAAATAAATTTGTGTAGTAAAATTCTGTGGTCAACTGTGTCAAAATGCCTTTGATAGGGGTAAGGGTGGGGAGATAGAACTGAATTGTTCATTGCTTAGAAGGTTGTATTTATTTAAGTACTTCATTATTCTTTTTTTATTATGGTTTCTATTGTTCTGGAAATGCAAGATAATAAAGAAATTGGGCTGTGGTTTCCTATATTTTCTGGATCACCAGTTTTTAGTACTGGTATTACTTTTCCTTGTCTCAGCTATTCAAGAAAGCAGCCAGATCCAAAATATTTATTAATTATTATTGTTAATGGGGTTTTTATATTGTTTCTACATCTCATAAGAACACTGACTGGGATCTCATCAACACTGCTGAATTTTTATTGTTTAATTGGTGTATTATCTGTGCCACCATTGAGTGTGGTGGCTGGTCCTGGTGGTGTAGAACATGTGTGTCTGGCCAATTGTCTTGTGGTTTCTTAGCAATGCCGCTGAAGTATTCCTTCACAAAGTTTCTAGTTCCTTTGGATTGACGATTTGAACATCCTTGTTTTTAACCCGTGTTTCCGGCTGTTTTGATCCAATATTTGCTGTCTCCTATTTGATTATGTTCCAGATTGCTTTTCTGGTGTTATCTGCCTTCAGTAATGTTTTACTGTTTGCAATTTTTTTTCAGCAGCCAATACCTTTCTATACATTCTCCACCAATTTTTGTAAAATGCTGAAAAAGCTGGGTCAGTCTGGTTATTTTTGATGGATGTGAGATACCTTGGAGTTTCCGACTATTTCTTGGTATCTCTGGTCACCCATATAATTTCTTTGGAAGCTCTAATGTAATGCAGTGTTTTGCAAAATGCTTCCTCATATTTTGGTTTAAACATGGTCATGAACTTATTAAACATTTTGTTTATATTTGTTTCTGCATACATTTCCTCCCACTTTTTACGCTGTAGCTTGAATGAGAACTGAAGACTGTTTTGTATGCATTCAATTTAGAAGACTTTTCTACATAAATATTTGCTTTTTATATCTGACAGAGATGATTCGACAGACCCAGATTTTGAAGAAGTAACCTCCACTGCTATCTTTCAATGTTTGTTGTCACATGGTCTATTATCAAGGAAGATTGTTTAGTCACTCCAGTTGTACAGCTTACGAGTGACATTATGCCATAGCTGCAGAGGATATTCAAGTATGTAATACTAATATCATCTGATTTCATTGTGTTGATATTTAAATTCCCACATATGAGAATGTTCATTTTTGGACTAGACACCGTGTCCAAGTTCTGGTTGAGTTTGGCATAACAAGTCATTATTAGGTGTTAAATATCCTAAATTGCTTCTCATGCAGTATACACTTAAGACATAAGTAGCTCAATCAAGGCACTGTATGTTGTTCAGTTATGCAATGCTTAAAGTTTTTGGTTTTATATTAAATTTGGAAATAATGTTTGTTTACACATGTCACATTACATTACTAGCTTTCTATCTGATATACATTCTTTCCTTGTCATATGCAAACAAGCAAATCCTTTTCTATTTTTCCATTTATTATTCGTTTCTGACTGAGAATCATTATACATTGTGTTATTCCCTGTGTGTAGGTACATGACGAAAGACCACCATATCATCATGAAGTTTGTATTTACAAAGAATGCTCAAAAGGTTTGGCACAGTTGTCTCTAATTTTTTTATTTTTTGCAGGAGAATGAAATTTTTGTGAACATATTTGGAACATTTAGCTATAAGTTGGTATATAAAAGTATTTTCTTTTATTTACAGGTGAGCCATAATGGACCATGAAGTAGATGTCAGGTTGCGACAATGGTCGGTGGTGGAGTTCCTCTTCAAGACCGATGATGACTCTGCCACATCGATTCACAGAAAGTTGCTCCCTGTTTATGGGGAGGACACAGTGGATCGCAGCAGTATCCAGCAGTGGTTGCAGAGGTATAAAGAAGGTGATTTCTCTCTACTGGACAATCCACAATGCGGCAGACCATCGACAGCAATGAGTGATGTGAATAAGGGGACCATTGATCAAATCATCCAAAATGACAGATGTGTGGCAACACGACAGCTTTCTGAAATGACTCATTTGTCATTGGGTAGTATGGTATCAGTGGTACAGTCACTAGGGTACAGAAAAATCTGTGCACATTGGGTGCCTAGATTATTGACAAGAGAAATGAAAACGATGAGGAAGAATGTGTGTGAGGGTCTTATGAAGACCTTTACTGAAGAGTGGAAACAGTGATCTGATGGTGTCATTACTCAGGATGAAAAATGGTTGTTTTTGTCTGAACCTGAGAGCAAAACCCAATCCATGGAATGGTGTCATCCGGGTTCCCATTGGAAGAAGAAACCAAGACTTTCATGAACAGCATGCCAAAACGTGATGGCCTCCTTCTTCTGGGATCAGTGGTGTCATTTTCATTGACTTTTTGGATCCTGGATCCACAGTTAACTGGGACCGTTACTGTTTGTCTTTGGACAAGCTGCGATGTGCCATCAAGACCCACAGACCACAGTTTTAGGGTCAGCTCATCAGACTACACCATGACAATGCCAAACCCCATACAGCCTTTATGATGCAGGAGAAAATCAAGAAAACGTGTTGGAAAATTTTTCCTCATCCTCCCTAATGTCTGGACTTGGCTCTGTCTGATGTTTACCTCTTTGGTCATCTGAAGGCCAACCTGTGGGGTAAACCATTTGTTAGTGAGAAAGACCTTACTTCCTGTGTCAAGCAATGGTAAAAGTCAATCCCCAGAATTTTACCACAGCGCATTTCCATCATGGAAAGAACGTTGGGCCAGATGTGTCACAGCTGATGGAGGCTACATTGAGTAGGTTCAATGTATAGCTAAATGTTCCAAGTATGTTCACAAAAAAATTCATTCTCCTCCTGCAAAAAATAAAAAATTAGAGACGACTTTGTATTAAAAAAAAAGAATAAAAAAGAAATGTAACACCAATTGAACGTAAGAGTTGGCAGAGACATTAACTGTGAATGCGTGGTGGAGTGCAGACAAAAAAAGGGAATTTCATTCAATTATTTGTACATGATTTTGTTTTTTACTCCTACACTCCCTTGTATGCAGGACGATGAAGATGTGAAACTATAGATACGAAGTATTGTGAGCTTTATGTATCACATGTGTGTGTGAAAAATATTATATGGAAATACAGTATCAAGTATTTTTTATTTATTGAAGTGAGTGAAGGAACATATAAGGAAGATTCTCTTGATTACGACAAGCGCCGGTGTTCCCAGAGTCCGCCGCCTGCAGCTACAATTGAAGAAGTAAGAAAGGAAGTCCGATGTCCTGCAGAACATTTCTAGTAGTGCAAAGGTTCTTGCAGTAGCTGCATTGTCCTGTTTCCAGTCTTTTGTATCTTAAATGATCTAGAAATTCTGCTACTGAATAGAACCAATGATCCAATAAGAATGCCCTTAGGTTTTTACAAAAGAGTAAGAATTATGTTACATCTTTTACTTTATATGGAAGACTATTGTAAATTTGTATAGCTCTGTTTACTGTGGAGGTTTTATAGGCTGATGTCCTTATTGACTGGACATGAAAATTTTCCTTTTGTCTTGTATCACGTCCATGGATATTAAAATTTTCATTTACATCTTTTAAATTCTTTCTAATATATTTTCAGATTTCTAGTATATACATACAGGGAAGAGGGAGAATTGATGAATTTTGAAAGATGGGTTTGCAAGAATCTGTCTGTTGAGTGTGTTCCATCTCTTGTACAGTTCTTTTTTGAGTGATGATGATGACTGAAATAGATGGTGTATTTCCCCAGAATATAATTCCGTACAGTAGGAGGCTGTGGAATTGGGCAAAGTAGGCAGTTCGGACAGTGCTATAACTTGCTTTGACAGAGAGTAAGTGCAGACTGTAACATATTTTACTTAGTGTTCCATTAATTTTGTTTATATGTGTGTACCATTTGAAATTATTTTGAAGCCATATGCCTAAAAACTTTGTTTCCAGAGAAGATGAAATTTTGTTGGAGTTAATTGTCACACTGGTGCAGCATGCATTAGCTTTTAAACAGAAATTTAGGAATGTTGTTTTTCTTCTGTTTATCATAAGTTTATTCCCTTCAAACCATCTATTTAACTGTTATGTAGTCTTATTAACAGCTGTTTGAAGCTGACTTGTGGTATTTCCTGGAATTAGGATGCTTGTGTCATCTGCAAAAATGTGTTTGCTGTTGACTCAATGTTCAGGTCTAGATTGTTTATATACAGGAGAAAGAGAATTGCCCCAAGAATGGATCACTGAGGGAGTCCTTTATTTAGAACTTATCCATCTGAGAAGCATGTCCTGGTGGTTTCCTTTAATTCATGTTTTATTTGTATTTTTTGTTTCCTGCTCATTAAGTACGAAGTGAACCATTTTAGTGCAGTGCCTCTAATGCCATATACTTGGAGCTGCTCCAACGGAATGTTGTGGCCCAGTATGTCAAAGGCTTTACTTAAGTCTACAAAAATGCCAGTGGCTCTTTGTTTTTTGTCTATTGCTTGCAGGGCATTTTCTATAAAATCATAGATTGCTGATTTATTTTTCCTGAATCCATGCTCAGAATCAGCGAGAATTTTGTTTTTCTCTAAGAATTTCATTAACCTGTTATACATCACTTTATCTATGATTTTATTAAACCTTGATAATAATGAAACTGATCTATAGTTTTCTATATTTGTTTTGTCTCCTTTCTTATGGATAGGGACAACTTTAGCAATATTTAAACTGTCTGGAAAAGATGAATTTACCATATCTGCAAGAGGAAGTCAAATGTTTTTAATACATTGCTTTATGATTTTGTCAGGAATACCATCAATCCCTGATGACATTTTCCTATGAGCTGATGAAGCACTGATGATTTCATCTGGGGTTGTTCCATCAAGTAGATTGAAGAGGAACATGAGTGCACATTGTTTTTCTGTTTCTTTCTAGTATATGTTTTGTCACTGAGTTAAATTAATTGTGATCTCTGCAAAGCTGTTGTTGTTGTGGTCTTCAGTCCTGAGACTGGTTTGATGCAGCTCTCCATGCTACCCTATCCTGTGCAAGCTTCTTCATCTCCCAGTACCTACTGCAGCCTACATCCTTCTGAATCTGTTTAGTGTATTCATCTCTTGGTCTCCCTCTACGATTTTTACCCTCCACGCTGCCCTCCAGTACTAAATTGGTGATCCCTTGATGCCTAAGAACATGTCCTACCAACCGATCCCTTCTTCTGGTCAAGTTGTGCCACAAACTCCTCTTCTCCCCAATTCTATTCAATACCTCCTCATTAGTTATGTGATCTACCCCTCTAATCTTCAGCATTCTTCTGTAGCACCGCATTTCGAAAGCTTCTATTCTCTTCTTGTCTAAACTATTTATCGTCCATGTTTCACTTCCATACATGGCTACACTCCATACAAATACTTTCAGAAACGACTTCCTGACACTTAACTCTATACTCGATGTTAACAAATTTCTCTTCTTCAGAAAAGATTTCCTTGCCATTGCCAGTCTACATTTTATATCCTCTCTACTTCGACCACCATCAGTTATTTTGCTCCCCAAATAGCAAAACTCCTTTACTACTTTCAGCGTCTCATTTCCTAATCTAATTCCCACACCATCACCCGACTTAATTCGACTACATTCCATTATCCTTGTTCTGCTTTTGTTGATGTTCATCTTATATTCTCCTTTCAAGACACTGTCCATTCCGTTCAACTGTTCTTCCAAGTCCTTTGCTGTCTCTGACAGAATTGCAATGTCATTGGTGAACCTCAACATTTTTATTTCTTCTCCATGGATTTTAATAACTACTCCGAACTTTTCTTTTGTTTCCTTTACTGCTTGCTCAATATACAGATTGAATAGCATCGGGGAGAGGCTACAACCCTGTCTCACTCCCTTCCCAACCACTGCTTCCCTTTCATGTCCCTCGACTCTTATAATTGCCATCTGCTTTCTGTACAAATTGTAAATAGCTTTTGGTTCCCTGTATTTTACCCCTGCCACCTTCAGAATTTGAAAGAGAGTATTCCAGTCAACATTGTCAAAAGCTTTCTCTAAGTCTACAAATGCTAGAAACGTAGGTTTGCCTTTCCTTAATCTTTTTTCTAAGATAAGTCGTAGGGTCAGTATTGCCTCAAGTGTTCCAACATTTCTACGGAATCCAAACTGACGTTCCCCAAGGTCAGCTTCTACCAGTTTTTCCATTCGTCTGTAAAGAATTCGCGTTAGTATTTTGCAGCTGTGACTTATTAAACTAATAGTGTGGTAATTTTCACATCTGTCAACACCTGCTTTCTTTGGGATTGGAATTATTATATTCTTTTTGAAGTCTGAGGGAATTTCGCATGTCTCATACACCTTGCTCGCCAGATGGGAGAGTTTTGTCAGGGCTGGCTCTCCCAAGGCTGTCAGTAGTTCTAATGGAATGTTGTCTACTCCAGGGGCCTTGTTTTGACTTAGGTCTTTCAGTGCTCTGAAAAACTCTTCATGCAGTATCATATCTCCCATTTCATCTTCATCCACCTCCTCTTCCTTTCCCATAATGTTGTCCTCAAGAACATCGCCCCTTTATAGACACTCTATATACTCCTTCCACCTTTCTGCTTTCCCTTCTTTGCTTAGAACTGGGTTTCCATCTGAGCTCTTGATATTCATGCAAGTGGTTCTCTTTTCTCCAAAGGTCTCTTTAATTTTCCTGCAGGCAGTATCTATCTTACCCCTAGTGAGGTAAGCCACTACATCCTTAAATTTGTCCTCCAGCCATCCCTGCTTAGCCATTTTGCACTTCCTTTTGAGACATTTGTATTCCTTTTTGCCTGCTTCACTTACTGCATTTTTGTATTTTCTCCTTTCATCAGTTAAATTCAGTATCTCTTCTGTTACCCAAGGATTTCTACTAGCCCTCGTCTTTTTACCTATTTGATCCTCTGCTGCCTTCACTATTTCATTCCTCAAAGCTCCCCATTCTTCTTCTACTGTACTTCTTTCCCCCATTCCTGTCAATTGGTCCCTTATGCTCTTCCTGAAACTCTGTACAACCTCTGGTTCTTTCAGTTTATCCAGTTTATTCAGTTTATCCCATCTCCTTAAGTTCCCACCTTTTTGCAGTTTCTTCAGTTTTAATCTGCAGTTCATAACCAATAGATTGAGGTCAGAGTCCACATCTGCCCCTGGAAATGTCTTACAATTTAAAATCTGGTTCCTAAATCTCTGTCTTACCATTATATAATCTATCTGAAACCTTTTGGTATCTCCAGGGTTCTTCCATGTATACAACCTTCTTTCATGACTCTTGAACCAAGTGTTAGCTTTGATGAAGTTATGCTCTGTGCAAAATTCTACCCGGCAGCTTCCTCTTGCATTTCTTAGCCCCAATCCATATTCACCTACTATGTTCCCTTCTCTTCTTATTCCTACTGTCGAATTCCAGTCACCCATGACTATTAAATTTTCGTCTCCCTTCACTACCTGAATAATTTCTTTTATCTCATCATACATTTCATCAATTTCTTCATCATCTGCAGAGTTAGTTGGCATATAAACTTGTACTAGTGTAGTAGGCGTGGGTGTCGTGTCTATCTTGGCCACAATAATGCGTTCACTATGCTGTTTGTAGCAGCTTACCTGCACTCCTATTTTTTTATTCATTATTAAACTTACTCCTGCATTACCCCTATTTGATTTTGTATTTATAACCCTGTATTCACCTGACCAAAAGTCTTGTTCCTCCTGCCACCCAACTTCGCTAATTCCCACTATATCTAACTTTAACCCATCCATTTCCCTTTTTAAATTTTCTAACCTACCTGCCCGATTAAGGGATCTGACATTCCACGCTCCGATTCCTAGATTGCCTGTTTTCTTTCTCCTGATAACGATTTCCTTTTGAGTAGTCCCCGCCCGCGGATCCGAATGTGGGACTATTTTACCTCCGGAATATTTTACCGAAGAGGACGCCATCATCATTTAATCATACAGTAAAGCTGCATGCCCTCGGGAAAAATTACGGCTGTAGTTTCCCCTTGCTTTCAGCCGTTCGCAGTACCAGCACAGCAAGGCCGTTTTGGTTAGTGTTACAAGGCCAGGTCAGTCAATCATCCAGACTGTTGCCCCTGCAACTACTGAAAAGGCTGCTGCCCCTCTTCAGGAACCACACGTTTGTCTGGCCTCTCAACAGCCTGTATCGTTGGGGCACGCAAGCCTCCCCACCAACGGCAAGGTCCATGGTTAATGGGGGGGCTCTGCAAAGTAACATTTAAAAAGATTTGTGATGTGTGTGGGTGCCCCCCACCACTAGTTGTATTACTCTTCTGTAGATCTGAATGTATTCCTGTATGTAACTGTTTAGAAGAGGTGGGTATGTTATTGTTTTTCCTGTATTTGAGTAATTCTCTTTTCCTTACACTTGATATTTTGATCCCTTTTGTTGCTCATAGCTTTGCTTTTTTAGTTATGCCTCTTATTTCTCGTGTTTTGAGAGGGAATGGAATTTCAAAGAAATCAATGCAGATGCTAGAGAATTTCTCAAACTTTTTGTTGGTGTCATCTATTTGAAAAACTTCTTCCCACCTTTCTCCTGATAACAGGGAGTTGAATGTTTCGATATTGTGTGTATTAAACTGTCTTGCCGTTATAGTTCTGTGAGAACTTGGGCTTGTACTTATACAGTTTACAGTACAATTTATATCCACAAATACCTGATCCAAGGCAGTAGCAGTAGTTTTTGTGATTTTTGTTGGGATTGTTATAGTCTGTTTTAAGCTGAAAGTATCTGTGAGGTTGAGCAATAGTTCTTTTCTTTTGTTGGTTCCAAGAAAATCAATGTTGAAGTCCCCACAAAGCATTATTGATTTTTTGCCTAGATGAAGCCTGTTTAGTCCATATTCAAGCTTATTTAGAAATGAGTCAAAATTTCCATTTGGGGAGTGATAAATACATGTTGCAACTGCATTTGCCTCAGTGACTTCAATGAGTGCCAGCTCGAAGTCTCTTTATGCACTGAGATGTTGAAACTTATTGATTGATTGATATTTTAACCCATGCTTGATGAAAATTGTGGTACCTCCATTTTTATAGCTGTTTCTGCAGAAATAATTTTCTAGTGTGTATCCTGGTATAGAAAAAGAGGCAATTTGGTTGTTATTTAGCCAGTGTTCTGTAATGCACAGAACATTAATAAAGTTAAGTACTGTATTTAGCAAGATCTCTACATCTGAAACTTTGTTATCGACTGAATATTTTGATGGCAAACAGAAAGATGTTTGTTGCTATAATTTATTTGATTACCAGTACCGGGATTTACATTAACCTTTGAGATTCCTAAGTGCATTTTTATTATATCACTGACCTCATTCTTGCTTGTTAAAGATCTGACCATAAAAAAAAAAAATTCTGTGTGGGATCCCGGAGTCTTCTGCATTGATAGAGAGTCTGCTTCTTTTCTTGCAATGTGCTGTGCACCACTTCTGCATAACAGCGAGATGAGTGCTGTTTTGGCGAACAGAAAAGATATGATGATGTATCTGTTTTCTTTGATGTTGTATGTCTTTATCTCAAATTTCTTGACAACACATGTTTATTTTTTCCACAACAAGCCCATTTAGGTGTAATCCATGTCTAGTGTGAAATCTACAGCCTATGCCACTCAGATCAATGGCTTCTACATTTTTATACTGTGTGCATATTTTTGAGAGCAACACGTTTGCAGCACTTACCTCTCTGTTTACACATGACCATGGTGGTAGGTCGTATCGGTATGGAATAGTCATTAACAGGACATTTGTATGAGTCAAGTGTCCTAAGCACTTCTTTAATTCATCAGTAACTTTTGGAGTTTCATTTTTAAATTAGATGATATGAAACACAATATGAACACCAATTTCAGTGATATGAAACAAGATATGAATACCAAAATTGATAATTTGACACAGAATCTGAACACCATCACACAAGATATGAACAGGTAAAACAGAACAAATCACTGTTACACAAGATCCAAATATGATGAAGCAAGAACAAAACCAAGTATTCAAGGATTTGCAAGACACAATCTCACAGAAATTCAATGACTTAGCCAAAAATTTTCAAACTGAAATCGATGAAAAATTGAATGATATGGGGAAAAAAAAAAAAAAAAAAAAAAAAAAAACAGGTAAAGCGTGAAGTACTTTATGAAGTTAACAGTAACATCATGGATTTGAAACAGAAGGTAGATTTTTTTAATGACCATCACGACCTAGCACAGCAACAGATAAAGAGAATCACAGACAGACACAAACACAAACATTGAAGCCACACAAACCAGTTGGTTTCGACAGCTGGAAGTTGACTCAGCATGTGCTAAGAAGGAGAGAGACAGGATCAATGAAAATCTGAGTGAATCATCTGAAACAGGTATGCTAGATAATGGTAATACCATTGCGAAGAAGTTACTAACCGATTGTAAGTTATACACAGATGTAGTAGAAAAGGCTATTCAGAAAAAAGAAAATGAAATAGTGAACAAGGTAAACATTCATCTACAAGCTGCGGAAAATAGGATCCGCCATCTTTTAGAAGAAAATATTATTGGATCTCAAAATATGCTTGTAAATAATACACAGGCTACAGTGAACAAACCACAAGCTGTCGGTATTTATCCACAAATTGTCACAAGTCCCACAGCAGGTACCAGTGACAGTTGTAGAGTGCCAAATGTAAACATACCCAAACTTCAATACCTGGACAATTACGAGCCGGAATTACAAGTAACTACAAAAACAACATAAATACAACCGAAAATACCACATGTCTATCAACTATTTTTGCAGACAAAGGTTTGCTGAGACATCAACAGTTTCCTACATTTACTGCTCAATGTAAAAGAATGAACCCCAGTAGTACTTATCAGTCCTTTTCATCATGTATTTCCATGCACCTGGACAGAAGCACAAAAAAATCAGACCTGCCGAAGTATATACGCAAGGTGTGCTTTTATGAGCAACTGAAGTGGTGGAACGTTGCAGCACTTATATCCAATTTGAATGAGCTTTCCTCGACAGATACTGGTCTGAAGCAGTGCAACAAAGACTCAGACGTGAAGTTTTCAACCCTGCACCATTCAATGGCAAATACGGTAGTCTACGTAGATAATTTGAAAAACACCTGAACCAGACGTGCTACTGGATGAACCCAACATCACAGGTAGATGTGTCAAAAACTCTGAAAAGTCGTTTACCATTGCATATTAGAGAAAAATTAGTCACAATGCCAGAGCACGACACTGAATATTTTCAGTCATTGCTCGAGTATATCGACTTAATCTATGAGGAAAGAGCTGCACCCTATAGAGCAACAGAAAATCAGGCACAACAACAACGTAGTTATGTAAATCAGTCAGTAAAACATGATCTAAATACACAGCAAGGATGGTACACACAAATTGGCGAAGTACCCACACAGTAAATTAACTGAAATTTCTCCAGGTAATGAATTAAGTCACACTACACCATCAGAAAACACCAACAGTCGTAGTTAAGCCCCAGGCTATTGACCCCTCAGGGAGTGGGGCAAAGCTAAACTACAAAAATATTTCATAAGGTTTGACAAACAAGGTGACACCAGGGATGATTAGTATCAACATGAGTTAGATATAGTAGATCAAGTCAATGAAGAACAAATACAAATAATCATTATGCTGAAAATATTTAATATTGACTCACAGTTAATTTTAGATACAGGTTCAACTACCAACATAATGTCAAATGCATTTTTTTGTGAACTGAAGAAGAGAGGCAAGTTCCCAACATTTCCTGTCCAAAACTGCAAGATGCAAACTGCTACAGGCAGTAAGACTAAATTTGTTAAACATCAGGCACTTATTCCAGTACAAACTGAAAATTTTACAGTGAAGTGCAACTTTCTTATAATTGACAAACTTATAGTTAATTGTCTTATTGGCATAGACATGTTTAGAAAATACAGAACACAGATTGACACAGGTAGTGGTAAATGCCACCTTTATGTAAAAAATCAGATTTTTTCTATCGATTTAGTGAAAAAACCTGATGAAAGTAACAAAAACAAACCAGAGTCAAAAGTAGTAGTACAGTATTCCCTTCCAACTGTATATTTCAGAAACAAATCTGATATGGAACAAGAAGCAAACACTGAGGTTAGTTATGAAATGGTAGAGCAGAAACTAAATGAATCACAGGTACTAAATGAGATGCAAAGACAAGAACTTTCTAACTTGTTATTTAAGTATACCAATGTTTTCAGTATGGAGCCAGGCATAATCAAACACTATGAATATAATTTTGAAGTCTATCCACATGAAACATTTTGTGTAATGCCATATCCTATTCCATGGAGAAAACGAGACACAGTAAGGGAAGAGATCAATCATATGATTAAATGGGGAATTGTACAACCTTCATTTTCACCCTATTGTAGTCCAATATTACCTATAAGCAAACCAGATGGTTCTGTAAGATTAGTTCTTGATGCTAGAGGTATCAATAAGATAATAGTACCAGTATGCATACGACCAGACAACTTGGACGAACAGCTTCTTAAGTTTTACAGTACAAAATATTTCAGTATACTGGATCCCAAGAATTCCTACTGGCAAATAAAGCTCCACAAAGGAAGTCAAAAATATACAGCATTTGTTTGTGGTGGCAGAAGTTACGAATTCCATGTTCTACCTTTTGGACTGAAAATTAGTGAAGGAGCATTCATATCTGCATTGGACAAGGTTTTGGGACCAGAATTGCTTAGCAAAGTCACTGTTTATGTGGACGATATGCTAATAGCTGCACCCAATTGGTTAGAACATATCAAGCCCATTGAACGATTTGCAGATTATGGAGTAACAGCCAATTTAAGAAAGTCTACTTTTGGAAAGGACCAAGTCAAATTTTTAGGACATATACTTCAGTATACTCGATCTCAAGGCATCCTATTGGAAAATAAGGCTCCACGAAGAAAGTCGAAAATATACAGCATATGTTTGTGGTGGCAGAATTTATGAATTCCGTTTTCTACCTTTTGGACTGAACATTAACGCAGGTGTGTTTATAGGTGCACTGGACCAGGTCTTAGGACCAGAATTGCTTAACAAAGTCACTGTTTATGTACATGACATGCTAATAGCCACACCCACTTGGTTAGAACATATCAGGCTGATTGAACAGGTACTTCAATGATTTGCAGATTACAGGATAACAACCAATTTAAAAAAGTCTAGTTTTGGTAAGGAGCAAGTCAAATTTTTAGGAAAAATTGTCTCAGAACAAGTTATATTACCTGATCCCAAAAAACTTGATGACATACACAATTGTCCAGCTCCGAGGAACAAAAAACAACTAAAGGCCTTTTTAGGACTAGCATCCTTTTTCATAAGTTTGTACCACAGCAACTGATGAACAGTGAGGCATTGGTCATCTTGTTATGAAAAAAATGGGCTTTGGTTATGGGATGATAAGTGTCGAGAGGACTTTAATAACATTAAGTAGGCATTAGTCAATACGAACATTCCTAGCCACCCTGACATGGAAAACGATTTTTGTCTACACACATCTCAAGGGCTGGGGGCATGCTTGTTCCAGATGCGAGAGGAAGAAGGTAAGGAAGTACCCAGAATCATCAGTTTTGCTAGTCGCACATTATCAGAAGCAGAAAGATCTCACTCCTTGTCAGAATTGGAAAGTTTAGCAGTAATATGGGCATTGAAGAAGTTTGAATATTTTTTGTGTGGCAAGAATACCAAAGTTTACTGTGACCATCAGTCACTGTCATTCCTTTTAACATGTAAAATATTACACCGCCGATTAGCTAGGTGATGTCTATATTTACAAGAATTCAATTTCAAGATCATTTGTATTAAAAGAAGTAAGAATGTTATTGCAGATGCCTTGTCTAGGTTACCACAAGGTTTGGAGGAATTTGGTGAATTAACAGGGCAGGATACAGAACTCAGAACGTTATTGATGCAAGGTACAGCACAACAGTCAGATTACCCTAAGTTTTGTAAGCAAGTGAAAATTACACAACAGCAAGATCGCAGATGGAGCACGGACATGCAAAACCGAAAGCAAGATGAAAGTGGAAAGGTAAGTAAATTGTATCAGGAGTACAAGGGCATTTTGTTTCATAGGAAACATGAAAAATCTGATCAATCGTGTGTGTGTATTCCTGAAGATTATATCAACAAATTTATAAGACACACACATGAAGTATGGGGACATTATGGAGTAGGCAATTGTACTGAAAAAACTGCAACACCATGTTATTTTGAAAAATTGTGAAGGCGAGTCCTACAGCTATTAAGAAAGTGTGCAACATGTCAAAAGTCAAAACAGTCCAATGTGTCGAAATATACTGAGCTACAACCAATACTTACAAAAAACCCTCTACATATTGTATCCCTGGACATAGCTGATAATAGCACTATATGATATTTTCTCCAAATATATCAAAATGCATGCCATTAAAAATGCAACAGCCACAAATCTCAGAAAAAGAATTGAGGGAGACTATTTGAGAAGAATAGGTAAACCAAAGGAACTACTAACTGATAATCTTCATATTTTGTTGCGCAAAAGTGGAAACAATTTATGACCACAAAGGGCAGAAAGCACATATTAGTAAGCCTTTTTCACCCAGAAGCAAGCCCAGTAGAACAAGTCTTTAAAGAATTTAACCAGTTTATTAGGACATACACCAATCACAAACACAACCGATGGGTAGAATACATAACTCCTTTAATTCAATTAGTCAATAACCTTCCACATTCTTCAATAGGTTTCACACCTAATGAACTGATGTTCTGGACAAAACAAACGAATGAGTGGGAGTGGCCCATACCAAAGGTACCCACTACAGAAATGACACTACAAGACAAAATCAAACAAGCCATAGTTACACTAGAAAACTGAAACTACACAATTTTTTGAAGGGCAACAAGTCCTCTTATGGACGCACCTTAAATCGACAAAATTTGGCAAAGTGAATAAGAAGTGGCAATTACTCTATTCAGGATCAGATGTAATTTCCAAAATACCATATCCTGGGACGTACCATCTACTCAATCTCCCACTTCCAGCTCCACTCCCTCCAAAACTTCAAAATTCCAATCAACACAATCTGGAACCACAACACCCTAATTCAGTAGTTAATCTTTCCTCCAAACCTCTCTCCCAATCCGAAACCTCTGTCCTATCCAAAGGCCTCACCTTCAGCCCCACTCCCAGATTCAACCAAACAGCCCTCATCAAAGATTTACTGTCCTACACTCGTACTCTCTGCTGGAAATATCACTTTGCCACGAAGAAAAATGATCCTAATCCTACTCCTAATGATCCAACTCCCCAACACACTATCCAAATTGAACCCTGCCTGGAACAGTTCCGTCCTCCGTCACAGTGGGACCCACCTCCTCTTCCTCAAAATCACCCTCTCCAAACCTCCCAGGAATTTCTGACTTCCAGCCTCGCCTCTCAGTCCTTCTTAAAATACCTTAATCCTACTCCCAACATCACCACTATTGAAGCCCAGGCTATCCGTGATCTGAAGGCTGACCGATCCATCGTCATTCTTCCGGCGGACAAGGGTTCCACGACCGTGGTACTTGATCATCGGGAGTATGTGGCTGAGGGACTGTGTCAGCTTTCAGACAAAACCACATACAAAGTTTGCCAAGGTAATCTCAATCCTGATGTCCAGGTGGAGCTTCAAGGAATCCTCAGAACCTTAGGCCCCCTGCAAAACCTTTCACCTGACTCCATCAACCTCCTGACCCCACAGACACCCCGCACCCCTACCTTCTACCTAAAATTCACAAACCCAATCATCCCGGCCGCCCCATTGTAGCTGGTTACCAAGCCCCCACAGAACGTATCTCTGCCTACGTAGATCAACACCTTCAACCCATTACATGCAGTCTCCCATCCTTCATCAAAGACACCAACCACTTTCTCGAACGCCTGGAATCCTTACCCAAACCGTTACCCCCGGAAACCATCCTTGTAACCATTGATGCCACTTCCTTGTACACAAATATTCTGCACGTCCAGGGCCTCGCTGCGATGGAGCACTTCCTTTCATGCCAATCACCTGCCACCCTACCTAAAACCTCTTTCCTCATTACCTTAGCCAGCTTCATCCTGACCCACAACTTCTTCACTTTTGAAGGCCAGACATACCAACAATTAAAGGGAACAGCCATGGGTACCATGATGGCCCCCTCATACGCTAAACTATTCATGGGTCGCTTAGAGGAAGCCTTCTTGGTTACCCAGGCCTGCCAACCCAAAGTTTGGTACAGATTTATTGATGACATCTTCATGATCTGGACTCACAGTGAAGAAGAACTCCAGAATTTCCTCTCCAACCTCAACTCCTTTGGTTCCATCAGATTCACCTGGTCCTACTCCAAATCCCATGCCACATTCCTTGACGTTGACCTCCATCTGTCCAATGGCCAACTTCACACATCCGTCCACATCAAACCCACCAACAAGCAACAGTACCTCCATTATGACAGCTGCCACCCATTCCATATCAAACGGTCCCTTCCCTACAGCCTAGGCCTTCGTGGCAAACGAATCTGCTCCAGTCCTGAATCTCTGAACCATTACAACAACAACCTGAAAACAGCTTTCGCATCGCGCAACTACCCTCCCGACCTGGTACAGAAGCAAATAACGAGAGCCACTTCCTCATCCCCTCTAACCCAGAACCTCTCACAGAAGAACCACAAAAGTGCCCCACTTGTGACAGGATACTTCCCGGGACTGGATCAGACTCTGAATGTGGCTCTCCAGCAGGGATACGACTTCCTCAAATCCTGCCCCGAAATGAGATCCATCCTTCATGATATCCTCCCCACTCCACCAAGACTGTCTTTCCGCCGTCCACCTAACCTTCGTAACCTCTTGGTTCATCCCTATGAAATCCCCAAACCACCTTCCCTACCCTCTGGCTCCTACCCTTGTAACTGCCCCCGGTGTAAAACCTGTCCCATGCCCCCTCCCACCACCACCTACTCCAGTCCTGTAACCCGGAAGTTGTACACGATCAAAGGCAGAGCCACGTGTGAAAGCACCCACGTGATTTACCAACTGACCTGCCTACACTGTGACGCTTTCTATGTGGGAATGACCAGCAACAAACTGTCCATTCACATGAATGGACACAGGCAGACAGTGTTTGTTGGTAATGAGAATCACCCTGTGGCTAAACATGCCTTGGTGCACGGCCAGCACATCTTGGCACAGTGTTACACCGTCCGGGTTATCTGGATACTTCCCACTAACACCAACCTATCTGAACTCCGGAGATGGGAACTTGCCCTTCAATATATCCTCTCTTCCCGTTATCCACCAGGCCTCAATCTCCGCTAATTTCAAGTTGCCGCCTCTCATACCTCACCTACCATTCAACAACATCTTTGCCTCAGCACTTCCGCCTCGACTGACATCTCTGCCCAAAGTCTTTGTCTTTAAATATGTCTGCTTGTGTCTGTATATGTGTGGATGGATAGGTGTGTGTGTGTGCGAGTGTATACCTGTCCTTTTATCCAAAAAACGCTCCCGGGATTGGAATGACTCCTTACCCTCTCCCTTAAAACCCACATCCTTTCATCTTTCCCTCTCCTTCCCTCTTTCCTGACGAAGCAACCGGGGGTTGCGAAAGCTCGAAATTTTGTGTGTGTGTTTTTGTGTTTTTTATTGTGCCTATCTACCAGCGCTTTCCCGTTTGGTAAGTCATGGAATCTCTCTCTCTCTCTCTCTCTCTCTCTCTCTCTCTCTCTCTCTCTCTCTCTCTCTCTCTCGATATATATATATATATATATATATATATATATATATATATATATATATATATATATATATATATATATATATATATATATATAAAGAAAGAAAGTGATGAGACTTACCAAACAAAAGCGCTGGCAGGTCGATAGACACACAAACATACACACAAAATTCTAGCTTTCGCAACAAACGGTTGCTTCGTCAGGAAAGAGGAAAGGAGAGGGAAAGATGAAAGGAAGTGGGTTTTGGGAGAGGGTAAGGAGTCATTCCAATCCCGGGAGCGGAAAGACTTACCTTAGGGGGAAAAAAGGACGGGTATACACTCGCACACACACACACATATCCATCCGCATATACACCCACTTCCTTTCATCTTTCCCTCTCCTTCCCTCTTTCCTGAGAAGCAACCGTTTGTTGCGAAAGCTAGAATTTTGTGTGTATGTTTGTGTTTGTTTGTGTGTCTATCGACCTGCCAGCGCTTTTCTTTGGTAAGTCTCATCACTTTCTTTCTTTTTAGATATATTTTTTCCACGTGGAATGTTTCCCTCTGTTATATATATATAGTGCTGGGAGGTCGATAGACACACAAACATACACACAAAATTAAATTTTAGGTTTCGCAAACAACAGTTGCTTCGTCAGGAAAGAGGGAAGGAGAGGGAATTTTTTTAAGTAAACTGGATAAGAAATTTGCGAGACCTTTGGTAACATGTTCACTGTGGGTATCACACATATAGAGTGTTTCACAATTCACATTACACACTTACAGAGGTTGTAAAGGGAACTTAATAGATCAAGTTTTACATTGGAAGTCACATCCAGAAATGCCATCCAGCGACTCTACAGAATGTCAAATTTATAGATGCCAGCATCTGTAAATGTGTGCATCTACAGGGTGATTCTGCAATAATGTTACAAACTTTTAAGGATAATATTATTCCATCCTCGATTTTCCATTATTTGATTTAAACTTTCTGAGATGATGGAGGAGAATAAATGTATCAATTTGAGGTAAGGGTCCTTCTACTGGAAACAAATGAAAGTTATAAACGAAGACGTTTGATACCTTTGACAGTGGAATACATGTATTGGTACTGCTGTTGCTAAGACTGTAGGGCAGGCAACTTTCAGAGGCAGTAGTGTGGACTATAACAAGGAAAAATGTCTAGTTAACATGGGCTCTTAAATGCTTACCTGAGGGGATAGTCCGCAGCTCGTGGCCTAGTGGCTAGCATTGCTACCTCTGGATCACAGGGTCCCGGATTCGATTTCTGGGTGGGTTGGGGATTTTCTCTGCCTGGGGACTGGGTGTTTGTGTTGACCTCATCACTCATGAAAGTGGCTAGATTGGACTGTGCACAGATTGGGAATGCGTATGGGCACTGATGGCTGTGCAGTTGCATCATCATCATCATCATCATCATCATCATCATATGAGGGGCTGGGCGCACTTGCTCATCTGAACAGAGGTAGGAGGTGATGGGTAGTCATATGGGACAGCTCTTGCACCTGGCCTGACCACAGGGGAATGACCCTCGGGGGGCAAGATTGGAAGCAGGATTGGAATAGGGATGGACAAGAATATTCTGTAGGTTGGGTGGGCAGTGGAGCACTACTTAGGGGGTGTGGGTAGAATTTTGGGAGGGATATCCCTCACATCAGGACAAGATGAGAGGTGGTAAAAGCCCTGGTGGAGGATGTGGTTGAGTTTTTCAAGACCAGAGTGATACTAGGTAATCAGAGGAGTGATGGTCAGAGGCTGGTCAACAGGTTCACTAGTGTCAGAGGAACAGATGGCACAGGAGATTTGTTTACAGATGAGCTGGGTAGGATATTGTCTGTTAGCAAAGGCTCTTATAGGGTTATCAGTACACATCATCAGCTCCTGTAGACGCAGTATCCATGGATGGCAAGGCTGTAAGGAAGAGACTTTTTAACATGAAACGGGTGACAACTGCCAAACTGGAGGCACTATTCGAGGTTTGTGCACTTGATATGGACAGACATGTTTATGAGAGGTGGAGATTGACATCTAGGAATGTGGCTTGATGAGTTAAGAAGGTGAACGTAGAGACAGAGAAGAGAAGCATAAAGACCAACAGTGCAAGAGTTGGAGGTGATGAAACACAAATAGGAAAAGAGATGCACTCCTGATGAGATGGGATAATGTCAAAACTTACAAAATTTGGTTGCCAAATGCATGCCCTAATAAATAACATACAGGAAAGCATCCCAGAGGGCTGGAAAAGTGGAATAGTCTGACCTATAATTAAGAAAGGAGGAAAGTTAGGTGAAAAATATAGAGGCTTAACTTTATTGTTTACAGCCTACGAGATATTTTCAGGGGTGCTGAATGAAACGATGAAAAGGTGCACTAAAAATATCCTTGGAGAACACCAGCAGGGTTTCCAGCTAAATGGGGGTATTTCTGAGCACACGTTTGTTATTAGACAAATAATGGAAAATTTTATAAATGTGACACAGATACCCAATTACTGATGTTGATTTTAATTAAGCTTTTGATAGTGTTAACAGGCCGGCATTATGCAAAGTACTAAAAGAAATGGACATCTGTGATCAGCTAGGAAGGAGATGTGTTATCAATGAAAGACATGAAGGCAAAACTAAAGATGTATAACAAAATGACTAAGAACTTTAATTTTACAAATGGGGCGAGAAACACATTGTTGGTCTCTCTGCAGTTCTGTTTAACTTAGCACTGCAAGGTCCGACACGAAAAATAGGTAAGGAAGGTACAGTAAGGATGAAACCCTTTCATACATGAGCATATGTACATGATATTGCATCTGTGTCAAGAGATATAAACATCTTAAAGGAAATGTATGAAATAATAAAAGTGGAAGAAGCGGAAATTTTTCTTACTGGAAATGGAAACAGCACAACATTCTAATGCTAGAACACCACATAAAATGATGATCTATTGTTTTGAAGGTGTCAGCTGCTTTCACTATTTTTGAATTCTTTTAACCAGTCATAACAACATGAGGCAATATATAAAAGCAGGAAATATTGCTTATTAAGCTAACTTACAGGTATGTAAGAATTATCTAATAACAGCATCAGCAATCTTGTGCTACAAAAAGAACTATTGCTCAAAAGCTAATATGAATGCTCTTTTCTGTAACATGTTTCTGTGCTCCACCCATCAACCTGCTACAGTGAGTTGTCAACTTCCCCTTATTTTACAAATTGCTCAATTTGTGAATTTATAGTTAAGAGTATATTATTAGCTTGTATGACCTGTTTTTAGAGGAATAAACGTGTGTGGCAAAATAAAGAGACAGAAAGAACCTAAGGACATCTGAAAGAAAAACCTGTGAAAATGTATGGGTCTGTGAGAGAGACAGGGGGCTGTAGAGTAAGATACAACCATGAGATACAACAGCTTTCATAAGGGAGATTTATTAAATCTCAGCACTCACTGGTTAGGATGTATGGGATGGATGGCAGATGACAGGATGTGCGCATTAATAATGAAAGACAGACTGTATTCCACCAGAACTACAGGCTGAGCGATAGCAAGATGACTAGACAATGTGTTGGCTGATATTACCAAAACGGAGATCTGAAGATAGAAAAGAACAGCAGAGTACAGAGATGAAGGGAGGTACATTGTTGATGAGACCAAAGCTGATAAAGGGGTGTAGTGCTGAAGTAGGAGGAGGAGGAGGAGGAAGTATACAAAGAATCTCTCAACACTCTTTCCTGAGACACATCTGAAATTCCTTTTACACCTGTCAAGTAATAACAGAAATTCCTAAACATAAAAGTACATAAAATAAGGGAAAGGCAACCACTTACCTATAGCAGACTCGTGTGTGGTTCATAGAAACACATAACAGCAAACACTATTTACACTGTATTTCAAGTTCTTGCTCTTTCTGTAGTAAAAGTACACACATTCACATGCAACTTCTGTAGCCATGGGTTGTGTGTGTGAATGCGTATACGTTTACCAGAAAAAAAGAGCAAGAATTTGAAAGCTAGTATGAATAGTGCGCTTCTAAGCTCCACACATCAGTTCACTGTAGGTGAATGGCTGCCTTTCCACTATTTTACGAGGGCTATTCAGAAAGTAGGGAACGTTTCCATCTGATGCCACTAGGCGTGCGCCGATCATGTATGTTTTGGTACGTTCGTGCTTGGCAGCTCAGTTGGCATCCATCTGTGACAGCAGGAACATCTCTGCACATCTGGTTTTTTTCAATATTCGAATTTGAAAGGTGCACTGCAATCTAAGATCCCACCAGTTGTGAAATGCGGTCTGTGGCACAGTTTTTGTTGGCAAAAAACCTAAAACCTATAGAAATTTATTGTGAACTGTGCAAAGTGTACAGAAACAATGTAATGAGTGAATGTTCCATCCGGAAATGGTGCATTCGGTATAAAACTGGCTGAACCAACATTCGTGATGAAGAGAAGAGAGGACGCCCAAGCATTCTGACTGACTATCTTGTCGCTAAAGTTGATGAAACAATTCGTGAAAACCATCATTTCACAACAATGGAGCTTTCACTTTCTTTTCCACAAGTTTCACGGACTTTGTTGATTGAAATTGTCACTCAAAAGCTGGGCTACCACAAATTTTGTGCACAATGGGTGCCCGAAATGCTTACAGAGCATCATAAAGAACAGTGAAATGGGTCAACGTTGACATTTCTGGAGGCCTAATGCAAACATGGTGATTCATTACTGGATCAAATCATGGCTGTCATACTCACACAGGAAGCTGATGGGGATAGACGTCCTGTCACCTATGCTTTGCGTTGCCTTTCTGAGACCGAGAACAAATATTCCATCTATGAATTGGAAGCCTTGGCCGTCCTCTTTGCTCTGGGGAGGTTTAAATTTTACCTGGAGCATCAAGAACTTTGTTTGGAAACAGATAATCTGGCCTTGAGTTGGGTGCTGGCTCATCCTAGAAAGACTGGACGTATCGCACGTTGGGCGGTGCGAATTTCAGCATTTCGGTTCCAGGTCAGGCACATATGTGGAGTTGATAACCAGGTCGCGAACGTTCTCTGCCGTGTGTTTAATCATGAGCAAGAAGAGCTATAGAGTCACAATCAATTACTTATAGGAAGTGTTCTTGGTGAAATCCCAGCATTGTTTGTTGACATTGCTAGTAAACAACACGAAGACCCTAGGTGGGCTCCCGTTAGGGAGGCCCTCCTTTCTGGTAAGCACATTCTGTGATACAGTTTAAGTAAAGGTATCTTATGTAAGCGAATTGGCTTAAGACCGGTCAGTCCAAAATTTGTCTTCCTCAGCTGTTGGTGAACCCCATTTTCCAGTATTTTCATAACCCTGTTATGAGGGGCACTTGGGGGTGACTAAGACTCTGGAGAAGATTAGTCAGCAAAAGAAAATTTTTTGGCTGTGGTCCTTCTGCAAGCCATTGTTTTCCCATGGCCTGCGTAGGTCACTGTTTGGATAAGCACGTTGTAAAATGTTTAATAACCTTGTACTGTCTGGCGGAGAGATAGAGCCAATTAATTTCATGTTAATGTTCGCCAGTATCTGTTTTAGTACGTAGGCATATTTAACTTTAGTCATTGTTATTGTGTATATATTCTATGTTAAGGAGTTTAGTCCCCGTGGCATTTAAGTGCACTATTTCACTACATTTAAGGTAGTGCTAGAGTTTCTATTCGGTAATCCACCTTGCCACCACTGATGTTGGTTGCTCGGTCTGTCTGAAATGTTGGGCCTATTGGGTAGAGACTGTTGCTGAATTGCTCTTCTCAGCTCCGAAGTCCCGTATTGATACTACGGCCATAGTTCTACCAGAATCTTATTTGCAGAAGTTATCAATTCTTGTGAGCACAAATAAAGCTACCTTTGCCTCTGTAATTTTCGACCACTGGCCAGTAAGCTTTGGTTAATGATTAAAAATCACCAACTGGTCTTCGTCCAACCTAGTGGCTCATGTTAGATGAGTTCCCTTTCTAGTTCGGGTAAATGTTTTCTCCTCCTGGTGGAGCCATCCTCTTTCCCGAGCTACGTTGGGGTAATAGTTGCCAAGTGTCTATTTCCGCTCAATGTTCCAGGAGAATGAAATAAGAGGTTCATTATCTACTCCCTCGTTATGCCCAAGAAAGGCGAGTTAGAGTAGTTCTGGATAACGTAAGTATTGACCACTATTAAGATAGTTCTAGGTTTGGAGAAATTGCTGTTCGGTAAAATTTAGCCTTCTGTGTTGGTAATCTGGCGTATTCCACAATACAATATTGTTATAGAACTGAAAGATTTGGTTTTGATACATTTGCAGAGACATGACTTAATTATTTGCTATTGATGTTAAGTGCTTTAAATGAATCTTCTTTAATTTGTGGTTATAATTCTTAATGAGTGGTCGTCCTTAATGGTGTAACATTTAATGTACGTCTGATTATCCCCTATGTCACCTACTGACTTCATTCAGAAGTTTATGGGACCTTATTAACCATTGATCTTTATTGTTTATGGTCTTAAAAATTATATAGAATAATTTTAGATTCCTTTTGTTTATTAAGTAATTCTTAAGTTAGATAGCAAATATTACTAGAGTAAATATTCTCTCATTGTCACACTTGCTTGTTCTGTGGTTTACACTGAAGGGTGTGGCAATAAATGCAAAATCTAAAGTGGAGTGTTGGGACGCATTAATAATTTCCCTTATCATTACCATTAAAGATAACTGATTGTTTGTTGCTTGTTATTGAAATAGTTAGGGAGAATAGTTTATTGATTGACCCCGTAGAAAGAGTATATCACCAAGATGAAGAACTGGCTTGCACCGCAGCACTTTGATGTTGACGCGGAACTCCAAGCTGGTGTAACTCGCTGGCTGAAGACTCATGCGGAAGAATTTTACGACAAAGGTCTGAAAGCTTGTCCACCAGTATGATAAGTGCCTCAATGTATTTGGTGACTATATGGAAAAGTAGTATGTCAGTCGCTCTTTCAGATGTATATAATAAAATGTATTTCTTGTATTTAGTTTTTTTTAAATGCCAAAATGGTTCCTACTTTCTGAACAGCCTTCGTACATATTCTTAGGTCTGTAGACACTAACTAAAATAACATATGTGTCTTCCCTACCAAGAAATACCCATATGAATGTTACTATCATTAATAAATGTTGGTGCGGTAATGAATTAAATGCTTTTTGGGAGTGATGAAATACTACATCCATCTGGTTATCTTGAACCTTGCCATTCAGAACATCGTGTGAGAAAAGCATTAGTTGGTTTTGCAAGACTTTCGCCAAACCCCCGCCCCCCTCCATATAGAATCCTTGTTAGTTGGTATGGAGGCAATCATTCTGTTCAAAATTGCTATTATATCAAATTGTTTACGGCCGGGCTAGTGGCCCCACATTCTTCTTCTCATCAACAGATGGCAGTACGCTTGTCACTCTGGTGTACCAGTTTGCTTCCTGTTTCGCATACACTACTCTATGCTCTGTGCTCGCTGGTAGCAAACTGCATCTTGCACTCGTCCACCACGGCTTGTGAAGTCACAGCACCAACAGTAAGTTTCCTGGTATTCTTGGCATATTCCTCTAGGCAGGCAGTCATCTGTAGTACTGTCTGGAGTCACTTTGGCATCGACTAAAGTTTTACAGCATCTAGTCCGACTGGTAGTTATTTAAATTTATTATGAAATCTTCTTTTTGTTTTTCATGTGTATTGTTGCATGTAAAAGTTATCTCATACCTCTTGCTATTTTCAGTATGACAATTGACGATGAGCGTATAAGAGCCCAAAACTGGTCATGTCCTAAATAAAATAATCTTACAACCGTAGCAGTAGAATGTTAAAGTTGATACCATCAGTGGACTAACAACATGACAGAAGAAGCTAAAGGATAAAATTTTCTTGTTTAGTTCCACCACAACAGAGTCTGTGAGATTATATCTGTTTCCTGTCTAGAGAACTATTTACAAAAGCCAACCTGACCTGTTTGTAAAATGTTATTCTCAGAAAGGAATAGTTTTAATATGCCATCAACAATGAAGTCATAAGAGATAAAGAACAATTCAAACTGGACCACACCATTTCAAAGTAACTGCCTCAGCATTTCCTTAGGCAGTTTAAGGAAATCAGAGAAAATCTAAATCTGGATGGATCGCAATACAAATACAATATTTCACCACTGTGCCACTTCGTTCAATAAATGGTTACAGAAATATGGTTCCATGTTCTACTGTAAATTACTCTAAAATAGTTTTGAGATCATGGGATCAAGGAAGATGGGCCTATAATTATAAGTCATGTGCATATCTCTACGTTTATAAATGGGCATCACTATCACATACATAAACTCCACTGTGAGCTAGCATAAGCTGTAATTTGATTTGCCTTAAGTTTCCCTTTCAGTTGGAATGAGCTGTTACTGGTATGGTCATAATAGTTGCATCTGAACTGCTAAGAGTTACAATACACGTTTTCTGCTTAAAATAAATTGCAGTGTTATTGGTTTTTTATCTTTGCCAGTATGACTGAAATTTTATAGATCTGTAAACTCTGCACCTTGCTTTGAGTCAGCCTCTTATTTCTTCAAGATACACTGCATACATACATCGATCAGTCACATTATGACCACTGACCTGTTGTTGATATACACCAGTCCAGGTGATAGCAGTGTTACCTGGTGATGAACGACTGCCAGTCAGACACATGCATGGTGCGTGTAGTATCAGTGAGCGTGCTGTCTGTGTGTAGAATGGGACAGGTGTGCGATCAATCCAACTTTGACTGAGGGCAGATTATGATGGCCCAGAGGCTCACCCCATGAGCATCTCATCTCGGAAATTGCAAGGCTTGTCAGGTATTTGAGGATTGTTGTGTCTTCAACACATGGTGAAATGAAGGTGAAAGTATGTCCAGACATCATGGGGTTGGGTGGCCCTCCTCATTACAGATGTTGGACGCCATAGGCTGGGCAGACTGGTAAAACAGGACAGGTGGTGAACTGTGGCAGAACTAACATCAGACTTTAATGCTGGGCAGAGTACAAGTGTGTCTGAACACACAGGGCACTGAACAGTGCTAACCCATGGGCCTCCACAGCTGATGACCCAAGCATGTTCTAACGCTTTGGACAAGTTAAAGTGTTTAAGTATGTGTGTAAACTCCCACTTCTTTAACGATACGACTTACTTGAGAGGGTCAGCTGACTTTCCTTGCTGGTTAGCTTGCTGCTGCAACCCCCTTTTCTCTTCTTCTAGGAACAGGAATTTCTCAAGACTCTTTCTACTTATAAAAATAAGCACACGTACGCAGTTTCTTTGCTTCACTTCACAACGTATATTTGAACATCAAACTTATACAAAACTCATTCTTCACACAAACAAACACTATCAAGTAAGTCTCTTCGCATGTCCAAAGGTTAGAAACAGAGTTCATTTACATCATAAGGAGAGGTTGGCTTAAAACCCAAGTCCATTCCCATTCTGAATCTGAACACATGTCTTATCCTCTCCATGTCCAAAACGAACATTAATTAAAAGTCTTTTTCCAACTCCATTGTTCTTTTGTCACTACCATCATCAAAGTTACAGAACAGCACTGAATACATAAACATTCCTTGTTCATTCACCACGGCTTCCATGGCGCAACCAGCAAACACTTGTTGGTGCCATTCAACCACCATGTCTATAGTAGTATTCATATATTACATAGGTTTATACACATATATTTTTTTCTTTTCTTTTCTTCACCTATAAATATTTTTTTAATTAGAACATAAGCATTTATTTATGATTTCAGTCTGCATTATTATTACTTAGGAATTGTGAGGACTATTTCTTTAACTCCAAGCCAAACTTCAGGTGTTCTTGATACCTGCATACTTTATTCTTTATTCTAATTCTTTGTACTACTTATTTAATTCATAATAGTCTCAATAGTTTCATTATTTATAGACTGTAGTTTGGAGGAACTCTGGGCAAAATAAAAGTGTTCCTTTTGACATTCGTAAAGTTACCTAAAACGTGATAATGTTAGTGTTACACAGAATTCACAGAATTCAAACTTAGCAGAATAATCCTATAAAACAGTGACTTCTGTCATGATACTGTCCCCTCCTGCTAGGATCAGTACCTAAACCTTACTTGTGGGTTGACCATAGGAGTGGACTTCCTCTTTCCATTCTGGTAGGTATGCCCCTTTATTCAGTATTCCTATTTTGTAGGTCACCCCCCCCCCCCCCCCCCCTATCCTTTCTGAGTAGGCCTCACAGTTCATTACCCCCAGTATACATTCCTATGTATACTATAATTACATATTTTCTGGTAAAACTACAAATCTATCCTACACTTCGCATTCATTTCTTAATTACTCATCAACTCCCTAGAGTCCTCCTCTACTCATCAACTTCTATACCTGTAACAGATACCATGTCTGGATGTACTATTCAGTAGATAATATGTTTACTTAGGCTATACAAGTCCCTCTATCCTACCATTCTTTGGCTTACGTTCTCTTTCATTACTCATGCCCCCTTCTTATGTACACTCATTGCAGAATCATCATAGTTCATAGTTCTTTTCTCTCTCTCTCTCTATTAGGTCCTCAAATGAGAAGTAAGAATGGAAATAAATAGAAATTGTTGCTAAGATCGAAGAGGAGAAAGAAGATAGCCCAAAAGACAGAAAACTCATCCCCACCCTCCTTCCCCTGGATCCTTACCTCGTCAGTACTTGAGTGAGAAGTCTGAGGAGGTTTGGTGTTAAATCGGCTCCTACAGAACGGACATTCCTACCTTCACCCTTGAGGTCCCTGAAGGAAATCTTAGCAATGCTATGGAAATGGCAAATGGTGAAGAATCAGACAATCAGGCACACTTGTTTGCGAGGGTTGTTTGAAAGGTGTGGTGTGTGTTTTGTGTTAGTCATGATTTATGTGTTTTCGAAACGATGTTGTTATCCACAATACCCACCCCTTTCCAAAACTGATACAAACCCTCCCATCTACATCACATCTCATAAAAGGTATAAAATATTTTGTACAAAGTAGAAAATTTATACACTATGGTATAACTGTTGTTCAAATTTTGACCTGATATTATTTTTTTCCAGAACCATAATATCCCATTCAGTTTATTTTGTCTACAGATCACCTTTTATCCGTGATTCTCTTAAGGCAGTCCTTGGGTTATAGTCATATTCCGTTTCCTAGGTAATCATTTTATAGGATAGTTTAAGAATTCAGAAACAGATGACAGAATAGTTTAAGATTTGAAGGGAATTCAGTGCAGGAAAACTATTTTGGAAGAAACACTGAAAACAACTTGGGATCCAACAATCGTCACTCCACCCGTTAATTCAGAATGTTAACATCCATGGGGGATATTCAACTTTACGTCTTTCACATTGTAATTCCCCTTTTCTGATCCAGTTGTAGGATCCACTACAAATAATGTCTTGGGATGGAGTACCGTTTGTACTCGATATGGTTCTTTATATTTTTGGAAAAACTTCTGTGTTTCTTTCTTCATGGCAGAGCTTTGAAGATACTGTTTTATAAGAACAAGGTCATCAACCTTGTACTGAAGTTCTACAGCTTTCTCATTATGCTTACTCACCCTCTGTTAGGCCTTGTCAACTAAATTCTTAGAAACGATTTCCTGGTTCAATTCGTAATTGACACTTGGTTGTTCAAGCAATTAAAACATTTAATTAGAGGTACTACTACAAAAGGTTTGCCTATTACTTCTAAAGGTGTTAACCCTGTTGACAAATATGATACTTCATTTATAATAAGTTCACAGTCTTTAATTTTCGTTGCCCATAAAGTATGTTTTTCATGGCAGTATGTACACCATAGTTTTCCAGTTTCTTTCATAACTCTTTCACATGGATTCAAGGACAGGTTATAGTTGGATATTAGTACTTGATGAATACCTTCCCAAGCTAGAAACTCTTTAAATCCGCTACTCACAAACTGTAAACCATTATCAGTGAGAAACCATTTTCGTTTACCTACCTCCAGAAAGTATTGTTGTAAACAGTGTACAACTGTCTGCGTATTTGGTTTTTTGATGGGATATAGCTTAACATTCTTTGACCATCATTCTATGATAACCAAGATGTATGACATTCCTCCCTTCTCTTTTGGAATTGGTCCAAAAAAATCTGCTGTTGTGAGATCATGTAACGACTTAGGAATAATCAGATATGTTTTGTACTTAACATGAGTATTATTCTCTTTCATCTTCTGACAGATTTCACAGGTTCTAATTAAAGATGCTACTTTATACCCTAGCTTCCTAAAATAATACAACTTGTTCAAATGAGCTATACACTTTTACATCCCAAAGTGTCCATACCTTGTATGAACATAGCACACAAGGGCATCTTCCATTGCCTTAGGAATGCATAAATGCCAATGTTGCAATGTCACACTGTCTCTCCAAAACAAATTATGACTCATAATTTTCCATTTTCCCATTTGATTAGGAGGTAGCGAATTTCTGATACACATAGAAAACATTTCTGTAAAATAGGGATCATGATGGATATTCTCTGTTATTCTTTTAGCCATCTCTTGTATACTGATGTTCAGATATTCTACTGACATAAAATTAATTGCAAAAATAGCGCCAGGTCCTTCTGTATGTTTTAATTCTTCCATGCCTGTGGGTGGCCTAGACAAAGCATCTGGTACAATGTTGTTGGAACCTTTTACATACTGTATCCTAATATCATATATAGGAAAAGCATCCAGTGCATTAACCTACTATGTAATAAACGACAATTCGTTAGAAAAGATAAAGCTTGGTGGTCTGTATAAATGTGGATCTCTGAACCCCATATTAGTGTTTGAAATTTTTGGATACTACATACAATTGCTAACAGTTCTTTTTCAGTATCCATGTAACTTAACTCATGTTTATTCGGACTACGCATAGCAAAAGCTATGGTTCGGTGTTCTACATTATTTAGATCCCACTCTCCTTGGATAAGTTCTGCTGCAATGCCATAATCAGGTGCATCTGTTGAAATTTCAAATGGTTCGCCTATAACCAGATGATTAATATGCGTGATTCAACAAGTGCTATTTTGATGTTTTCAAATGCATCATTTGCCTCTTGATCCCAAACCCACTGTACTCCCTTCCTTAATAAACGTAAAAATTTTGGGTCATTCAGTTCTTGCTCTCTTATGTACTTACACTAGAACTACGTTCTATTATATTGTTATCAATCATCTTGTTGATTTCCTCCCTAACTGCTTCTTTCAAACTCACAGGGATCAGATACAGCTTATAGAAAAATGAAGTGCCATCTTTGATTTTAAACTTACATATGTAGTCGCTGATATTACCTGGACGATCGGAAAATACTACTTCTTATTCCAGTAGAATTTTATATAAATCTTGTTTTTCTTCACTGGTTAATATTATAGACTCGTTTACTTTGTCTTGTATGTCAGCTCGGTGTGATACATGACCTACACTAATGATCTCTGCTGACAATTGTATGGTAGCTGTTGCTTGCAGACACTCAGTTGTTTGCTTACCAATGTAGCTGTCTGTCACAAATGGTATACTGTATCTACTGTCCCCTCTCCCCAAACATATAAGATTTTCCTCAAAGTTTAAGATGACTTTAAATTCTAATAACCAATCTAAACCAAATAAAAATCTCTATTTATATTTTCTACTATCAACAGCGTTTGATGAAATAATACATTTCCAATGCTGCAATTCACTTGTGTTTTGTGTTTCACATCCTTAATTTTCGTCCCCGTTATACCGACTATGTAAACTCCAGTTACTGGTAACAGCGGTTAGTATTGTTTAGTCTTTAATGAGTTAAAGAATGTGCTAGATGTGAGTGATACTTCACTCCCTGAGTCTCTAAATATGTTAACTTCAGAAGTCTCCACGGTCCCTGCTATTATAGGTTGTGTACTGTTGATAATTATGTTTTGTTCTTCCAGCAGTAACCATTCTTTTGTCAGTATTTTGTGCGTGAAATTAACATACTTATCATTAACTAGGACTCCTAGTGTATCTCTACGACCTGGGCCCCGGCCCTGGATCCAGATCACACTACGTTTTCCTCATTATCAGTAATCACAGGTTGGTTGCCGAATCTAGATACTACCTTACCACTTTGTGTTCTACTGCTACTCGGTACAAATTCCTGAAAAGTTACTGGACCTAAATTCGAAGGCGGATGTTTCTTTTGATAATTGTCATTACCATTTTTTTCTGTTGCATTGGTGTACTCTAGCTAGGTTAGCCTCATGTTTTTTTTTAAATTATTACCACTATTCCTTTTGTAGTTCGGATTTTCCCCTTGCTGTGGAGTTTCATTATGGTCTTTATTTATGGCATCTAGAGCACCAACGAAAGATAACAATTCTCCAACCATTACCCAGCCACTACACAAGATGTCATTCCTTGCATAGATGGGTAAAAGTCTAATTAAAATTCTAGCCAATCCCTCCTCCTCCATCGGTTTATCTAAATACTTCGCCCGTGTTAAATGCCATTCGAAATATTTTCTCATAGTACCCCATGTATTATTGTAATATTTTGGGGCCCACAAATCTGATATTAACTTCTTTTGTGCACTAGGCAACCAGATTTCTCTTTAAATTTCTTCTGGAAGTCTCCCCAAGAAGAAAAGTTCTCAATATTTACAATACTCCATTCTGAGGCTTCCCCTAAAAGGTACCCCACAGCAAATTCAATTTTCTTAGAATCTTCCCAGTTCTTTAACAAAGCTTGATTGAATCTTTTCAAAAAATAAGTTGCATGTACATCCCCGTCCGACTTAAACTTAGGGAATTGTCTCGATAACCCTGAATTCACTCCCCATTGCAAATCAGTAACTACTTCACTAGTTAACACAACATTCGGTGAAGTTGTCCATTTTTCCACATTGTCCTGGGTAAGTTTGAATTCTTTCCAGAAGTCATCTATAACCTTTCAGGTATCTGAAAGTTCGGAAGAAACAGTAGGCGATACGTTCCCGTAGGTTACTCTCGCGGCAACTTTTCGATATATCATTTTCCTCCACTTGTTCCTCCAAACTACTTACATTTATAATGTCTGAATTCGCTAGTTTCTCTTTAAAGTCTCTTTTTACATTATCTACTTGTGTATTAACGCCTGTAATTTGCGATTGGATTATTGGCATTAACCTATCTTGTTTATCGACGCACTCTTTTAAAGTGTGCAACCCTTGCTTTACAACATCAAACTTATTTTCAAATGAGCCTAATTTTTCATTAATTTAAGATTTGACCACATCACATTTTTCCTCAACATCAAATTCTAATTTCTTTGTCAAACCCTGGATTCTTTTTCTGAATAAAGTCAGTGAACAGTTGATTTACATGGAGGTTAAAAGAGTTAAATACTTCATCTTTAATTCTAATTCCAAATCCTTTACTTTATTATTTAAATCATCAAATTCAGTCTTTAAAGCCCCCATGCTTTCACATAAATTACCAAATTCTTTGTTTTGCGATTCTACTTTGGCATTTAGCAAATATAATTGAGAATTTACTGAACCTAGTTCTTTCTTTAGAGTTTCATTCTGAACATTAGAAGGGCTTCTAGTTTATCATTTAGTTCCTTTCTTAATGCCACTGAATCTGCACCCTGTGCATCTAATTTAGCATTTTGAGCTTTGATTAGGTTTACTAACTCAGACCAGTCTGCCATTTCTCTACTGACTCTCATAGCCATAGCTGCTTCTTGAGTTTTTTCCATTTGCCCTAAGTTATCCATATTCTTATTATCTTTATACCTAGTAATCATTAAAAAAAATTCAACGCTGAGTATAATAACTACAGTAATATTGTTCACTTAACAGTTCTCACTAGTTTGTACTAAAACAATAAAGTTCTGTTTCACACTCAGCCGGTGTAGAGTTTAGGCTATGTTAGCATCGATTGTTGGTTTCTATGTAGGTGTTGGTGAGTGGATGTGGAAGCAGGTCAGCACTGGTGGACAGCAACTGGTGCCGGAGGCATCGGATGTTGTTTTCCGCATCTGCGTCCTTGCAATGCGTGTGAGAGCTGTCTACTCCCCCCCACCGGATCTTCTTAGTTGAATAGTTCTCGGAGTATCTCTTCTTAGACTAATAAGTCGAGGTCATCTCCCCGTTCCTTTAACATTATTACTTTCTTACGTCTTCCCTTTTTTTTGCATTTACTATTTTTTACCATTTGAATTTTTAGGCAGAATCCAATTCTGTGAACTGGTTCTTTGGTCTTGTTATGCTCGGTTGCTATGGCAACACATAATAACTTCTTATCTCGTTTCTGTCAGTTTTCTTCTGTCCTTTCACACAGGTCAACACGTTCTAATGCTTTGGACAACTTAAAGTGGAGAAGTATGTGTGTAAACTCCCACTTCTTTAATGATACGACTTACTTGAGATGGTCAGTCGACTTTCCTTGCTGGTTAGCTTGCTGCTGTAACCTCCTTTTCTCTTCTTCTCCAAAGTATACCTGCTAGGAACAGGAATTTCTCAAGACTCTTCCTACTTATAAAAAAAATAAGCACACGTACGCAGTTTCTTTGCTTCATTTCACACTATATATTTGAACATCAAACTTTTACAAAACACATTCTTCACACAAACAAACACTATCAAGTAAGTCTCTTCGAATGTCCAAAAGTTAGAAACAGATTTCATTTACAAATAAGAAATGGTTGGCTTAAAACCCAAGTCCATTCCCATTCTGAATCTGAACACACGTCTTATCCTCTCCATGTCCAAAACGAACATTAATTAAAAGTCTTTTTCCAA
Organism: Schistocerca nitens; assembly: GCF_023898315.1. Classification (NCBI taxonomy): domain Eukaryota; kingdom Metazoa; phylum Arthropoda; class Insecta; order Orthoptera; family Acrididae; genus Schistocerca; species Schistocerca nitens. Next base: position 553,503,415 of record NC_064615.1, on the reverse strand, counting down.
TTCCATTGTTCTTTTGTCACTACCATCGTCAAAGTTACAGAACAGCACTGGATACAGAAACATTCCTTGTTCTTTCACTATAGCTTCCATGGTGCGACTGGCAAACACTTGATGGTGCCATTTGACCGCCGTGTCTACAGTTGTCTCACGATAAACTTCAAACCTGCACACACAGACAGGTGACGTGCAGTAAATAGGGTCTCTCACACTTATATTTAAAATGTTGTTTGTTCGAGATGGTAGTAGGCTGAGTGGTTCTAGAATTTATGCAGGTATACTCAAAAGACTACAATGTGCCAATGTTAATACCACAACACTGGCAACTATGAATGAAATGGGCATGTGACTATTGGCACTGGACATTAGTGCAGTGGCAGAGCATCGCATGGTCTGATGGATTCTGATAATTTCTTCATCATGCCAATGGGAGGGCATGACTCTCCATTATCTTCCAAGGGAACAGCTCCTCAACACCTGTACAGCGGGACAGAGACAAGCTGGTGGCAGCTCCATTACGCTCTGCGAAACATTCACGTGGGGCCTCCATGGGTCCAGTGCAGCATGCAAGGCACAATTATGGCCATGGAGTCTAGTACACAGATTGCAGACCAGGTACACCCTTTCATGACGAACATGATTCCCTATGGCAGTGGTATTTTTTAATAAGATAAATGCACCATGTCGCAAGTCCAGGAGTGTAATGGAGTGGTGAGTGGTTTGAGGAACACAGTGGCAAGTTCCAATTGATGCACTGCCCTACCCCATACAACCCCACCCCACTGCAACTCGTCAGACCTGAACCCGATCGAACACATCTGGGAGTTGATTGAACGTGGTGGCAGAGCTGATCACCCCCCTCCCCCTCCCAGAATTTAGGGGAATTAGGTGACTTGTGTGTGCAGATGTGATGCTAACTCCCTCCAGCTACCTACCAAGGTCAACTGCTTCCATGCCATGACAGGTCGCTGCTGTCATCTGTGCCAAAGGTGGACAGACGGGCTGTTGGGCACATGGTCATAATGTTCTGGCTGATCAGTGTATGTGCGTTCCATAATTTCTAGTACAGGCTCATGGAATTTGTAGAGGGGACTTAGTAGATAAAGTTTTGATAAGGAACTCATGCCTAGAAATTTACTGTTTGGATTTAAAATAAATTTGATGACTGGGTCACTTCCAACTCTCCACTTCATGGCATACACGCAAACCGAGAGGTGGGTGCCATTGTCAGTCCATATAGTATTTTTTAAGTTATTTATTTACCATTTCGATCCAACTACGACAACAGTTGCAAGGAACATTCACAACCGGGAGGGTTGGCTGTGGTGCTCCACAGACAGACTGCACTCATGGCTTACGAGAATGTCGATTAACAATGCGGGAGATGATAGATTGCCACTTACCGTAAAGATAACAAGCTAAGTTGCAGATAGGCACAATTACAAGACAATATGTATTCTTTAGGCCACAGTCTTCATCGACCAAAGAATAACACACACCATTTATTCACGTACTTCAAAATTATATTACATCCAAATGGTATGTTTCCTGACAGGGGTTCCCAAACAAAATTTCATCTACTAATTCCCCTCTACTACCCGTAAAAGCCTGTAACAGAAATTGTAAAACGGCCTGTATATTTGTATATACTAGTTAGTTTAAGTTGTAGAAAAATTGAGAGAGGAAGCTATTTGTTACTGAAGTAACTAATTCATCTGCAGCTTAAGTTAAATTTGGACATTATTCAACCAGAAGCAAACAGAATACTTACCTTTCTTCTTAGCCATTGCCACAGTAACATCATCCTTCGGCTGCTGAAAAGAGGGAAACAAAATTTTACAGAACCAATAATAGGGGATATTATTACGAGGGTGATTTGAAAAGTTCTCGCAATCACCACAAGAGGTCAGCAGTAGTGCAATGAGTTGTTCACTTGATATTCATTGGACTGTTGCCTGTAAACACATGCCACATCAGTGCTCTTGGAAGAGTGCTGTGGTGGTGACGTGGCTCTGTTGTTGTTCCTGCGTAGTGATTTGTGAAGATGGAAAAAGTCGAGATTCGAACAGTGATAAGTACTTCATAAAGGAAGGTACGAAAGCAAAGGACATTCATGCCAATTTCCAGAATACACTGGGGGATTCTGCTCCTTCATATTCAACTATGGCCAAGTGGACAAATGAATTTAAATTTGCTCGGGAGAGCTTAGATGATGATGCATGCAGTGGTCAGTGGAGATGTGTCACTATTCCAGAAATCATTGCAAAATGGTCATGGAGGATCACTGATTGAAACTGCGTGAAATTGCTCATGCTTGCCAGATGTCACTTGAAAGGGTATATCACATTTTAACTGAAGAATTAGAAATGAAAAAATCACCTGCAAGATGGGTGCTGTGACTTCTGACGCGCAGCCACACACATGTGCCATTGCCATGGCAAAATTACAAGAACTAAGGCATGAATTGTTGCCACAGCTGCCTTATTCACCTGATATGGCTCTGTCAGACTTCCATCTCTTCGCAAAATGGAACATTTTTCTTGGTGGACGAAGATTCACTTCAAACGAAGAATTGATAGCCAGAGTTGACAACTATTTTTGCAGGCCTGGAGAAAACTCATTTCGGAGATGGGATCAAGGCACTTGAACATCGTTGTACCAAGTGCATTAACCTACAGACTACATTGAAAAATAAAAAAAGTTTCAGTGATGTACATACTTTTTTCTATTCCATTCCGAGAACTTTTCAAACCACCTTTGTAAAATTAACAGTTGATATAACTATGTATTCATTTAAACAATAATATGTGTAAACTAAAGTGGCAGTAATTTCCATTTTCGCCATAGCAGCATGTATTTAATGTTAATATGAACATTTTAGCCCAGCATTTGATACTTCACACTTCCCAGTTCACAACATTTTCATGCTGATATTGAAATGACCAATACTAATGAACAGGTCTTGTATCTCTATCACCACAAGCAAATACAGTTTACCGAGGAAAGACATCATGCTAGATGGGAGCAATTCTTTTTAATGGGTAGTTTCTACTGAAGAACTGACTTCACAGAATTGGCTTGTTTGTTGGAGCTTTCCCATCAAACACATTGTTTCAAAATCTTATGGGAGTACATCTGGGACATTATTACTTTTTCTTCCTGCATTTTGACTGACTTTTGAATGTATCATTGGACATATTTATTCCATCTGACATCATCTAATCTACAAAGTTACATACAACATGCAGTAAGTGTCATTCATAAACCAAATTACTACCAGGAAGATGCAAATCCATAATTATTATGTGTCAGATAGTTGGTCATTCAAATTGTGAGGTGGTAAAGACTCATAAAGAAAATTCTTATGGGAGCTTATAAGAGATATGTTTGGAAATGGCATATTGGTTAAACTGCAACCCTCTTTCCAATTGATTATGTCATCTGCTAGTCACATATCCACTGCCTTTTTTAAACCACTGTTCAAGTAAAGAAAACAGACTGGTATTATAAGCATTATTTTCGTACATTAAGTAACTAACTCTGTGTGTGTGTGTGTGTGTGTGTGTGTGTGTGTGTGTGTGTGTGTGTGTGTGTGTATGTGTGTGTGTGTGTGTGTGTGTAGAACATCTTAAATTCTTCCTAGACGAATAAACAATGTGGTCAGTGAAAGAAATACCAGCAGAAGAAATAATAATTTTTTGTTACAGAATGCGAGCTTTCATGGCCAGTGCTTGTGACATTGCTAATATTTGTACTATGGGCATTAGGCCATGGTCCAAGGCATAATTCCCTGCCTAACAATTCGATTCAAATGCTGCATATACCATCTGAGGCTTTAATGATTCAGAAAGCAGCTCAGCACACTGAACTGTTCGAATGTATCCAAACAACAGTTGGTTCATGACATCATCAGACTACTGCCTAGGATCGTGGAGTTAAGTCAATGTATGTTAAGGAGCTTGTTGAGAAGAGTTGGTGACAATTGTTCTATTTAGCACTAAGGCCCGCTAGGATCGTGGAGTTAAGTCTATGTATGTTAAGGAGCTTGTTCAGAAGAGTTGGTTCTATTTAGCACTAAGGCCCACAAATTGTCGAACTCCAATCCTTCTTCTATTTTGTTGAAACTGTTTTTGTACTTTAAACAATGGAAAATCCAGGGCAGAATATAACAATATTAGGAAAGAATAGTTGCTACTCACCATACAGCAGAGATTCGGAGTTGCACATAGGCACAACATAAAGAGTGTTGGAAAGTGAGCTTCCAGCCAACAAGACCTTTACCAAAATAGACAACAGACAATGTACACACACACACACACACACACACACACACACACACACAAATGCAACTCACACACATATGACAATAGTCTCTGGCTTCAGCTGCCAAAGACTTGTCATGTGTGTGTGTGAGCTGCGTTTGCATGTGTGTGTGTGTGTGTGTGTGTGTGTGTGTGTGTGTGTGTGTGTGTGTGTGTGTGGGCGCGCGCACGCGGGTGCGCGTGCTTGTGTTGCGCGCGCGCGCGTACGCTGTATATTTTTGAAGAAGGTCTTGTTGGCAGAAACCTTATTTACCAACAGTCATTTGGTTGTGCCTATCTGCGACTCAGCATCTCCACTATATGGTGAGTTGCAACTATCCTTTCCTAATACTGTTTTTGTGCTTTTGTATTTCTGTGGCCTCTCTGCACATCTTAGCAAAGTAATTATTAGATCTTGCTAAAACTGCAATGCCAGAGAAATGAATTTGGTGGTTTTCTGGCCCTTATGCATGATCTGCTACTGCTAATTTATTCATCTTACCCAGAAGACGATTGCTCATCTTCCTTAAGGTGGGTGTTATTGTTTCTTTTTGCAGTTCCTGTGTACATTTGTTGCATGTGCAAGAGATTTTATACACTTCTGCTGTGGAAAGTGGTGGGCATAGGGTCATTGCAGTGTTCAAATACTAGGGTACCTTTCTTGTTGGTTTAAACGCTGTATCAATATCATGGTTTCCGAATACTTTGCTGATGCGATCCATGACAATTTTTACAAATGATGGAAAACTTTCTCTTTAGTTAGTTCTTTTTTCATTAGAAGCACTAGACTTTTTAGGATGAAACAGACGTGTTTGCCGAAGGTGGAAACTATGTGCTTGCAACTTCTAGAATACCAAGACATTATTGCTAATATCAAAACAGTAATACATTTTTTACCTAGACTAGTAGCAGGAGAAATGTGCATAGGAACAGACAGGATATTGCTTAGGAACAAACCACCTAGTACTAACTTCATGAAAGGTGAGAGGAAAGCTCTCTGAGATTAAAATTCTGATAAAGACACTCTAATTCTTACAGCAGATAAAGGCAATGCTACACTTGTAATGAGGAATGATGTCTACCATAGTAAAATTCAGGACTTATAAGAACAAATAAGATATAGAAAACTTATGGGAGATCCCACAACTTCTTTTCTCAGGACAATTACTAAGCTAATAAGGCCTCTTTCATTTCTCCTATTGAAAAGAAGGTTCTCATCAAATCAGAAGTATTGCCTCCAAGGTTCTGTGGTTATTGAAGTTGATTGTCCAAACTTTGGGATCTTGTGGTTCTCTGTCACTCAAGTATTAAATTTACTTTCTTGTGCCTCTGTTCAAAATCATCTGAGTGCCATATCTGATGTATTTTAAAATTTCTTTTAATTTCGACATGTTCAGTGTCTGCTTATCTTATCATCTGGGCCTGAAATTAACTGTGTCATATGTTCTAGGGCGCCACATTTATTAGTGATTACTGAGATTGAAATCAAGTCTTATTTACATTGGAAGTTGTTGCTTCCCTGACTGGGGTTATGACTATAAAATTGCCTACAGCAAACGCTAACAGCCCAGTGAATCTTGGCTCATTTAGGTAATTAAGTTCCATAACTCTGGTGATATTTTGCTCCTTTCAAAAAAATTAATATTAATTGTTCTCAATACAATTACTATTGTAGTTGTTTGAGTGTTAGCCCTCAAGACTTGCCTGTTACCTTTTAGTAAATTAAGTTAATGTGTTTGACCAGCCCTGTGATTTCTTGGTTATTACATTAAGTTGTTGTTATATTTTGTTGTAAGATTAATCAGTCAATCCCATTAGTAATTTTTATTGTAATATTCTTGTTGTATTACATAAGGTTTGGTTGGGGCTTGAGGCCATGCTCACATTGGGTTTCTTATCTTGGTTTGAGCATTTTCATATGTTCTATGATTGTTATGCATAAATTATATGTCTGGTTGTTTGCTCTCAGCTTTCTGAGCTGTTCACAGCATTTGAAGGCACTGCACTAGGGTGTGATATCTGTTACCAACTAGTTCATTGGAAATAGACTGTCCATGTGGATTGTGTACGTTCACGCAGGCGGCGCCGCTTACCATCTCACCATAGCCTCTGAGATGTGGCCTTCTGGTTTTCTAAGGCATCTGTCATAAGTTGAATTTCTATCTCATAGTGATCAGGCATTAACTTAACCTGAAGTGCCCATTATATTCTAAACCCTCTTAGTCAGGCCTGGCCAGCCATACCTGCCCCTTCCATGTTTTCCTTGTTTGAAGTTTGGTTTTAACATAATAGTCTTAATATTGATGTAATGCTCAATTTGTTAAATGGTATTTTATTATTTTTCCATGTCAGTATCTTGATTATGACCATGGAATTGAATATTTGCGTTGAGAATTGTTCCTGTGCTCATTGCATAAAATATTAGTACTTAAAGGGCGTCAGCTCATCAGACACTGGACTTGTAAAATTTTGTGCTACTACACTTCCTGTAAATTATATTCATTAATGTCAAGCACCTCCTTTGATCGGCAAAATGGTGGACTTGTACTGTAGCATCATTGCTGTCGCTCTTTGCTCAGCACTAAGTGTGTGTTTGAGTTGTATTTAATTGTACTACTTGCTTGTTAGTCCTTCCTAAATTGGAGCACTTTACTCATTTAAATTACCTAATTAATCATCAATTAGCATAACTGAAGAAATTTTCGAGTAATTGCTCAAATGTCTTTCCCTAATTATTTTATCTAATTTTCTGCCGAAGTTTGAGCTGCTATTAACATTTTAAATCTGTTGTTGGCACTAATTATTGTCACTCGTTAGTTGTGACTTCTTAATTACATTCATTGCAAGCAGCTATTGTCATTAGTATTTTCTTAGTGTTTTTGGTACATGTGCAATAAAAGATTGCTGGACTCCTGTGAGGTAACAAATGACTTGTGATAAATGGTCTGCACCTTTCCTACGCCTGTTTAGTTGTTACTTTATCCTGGGGCATCCACTGATATTCCACCTTCAGGCTGAGCTCAAGTGATATGATGGTCAGTTTTGATGTTGTATCTCTGTTTACTATACTTCCTCTTAATGAGGTGATGTCACAGTGGGAAGGTATTTTCGCTGAGTATATGTTAGATCTCTTTAAATATTGTCTCACATCAACTTACTTTCAGTGGGATTACGAATTCTACGAACAAACTGATGGTGTGGCTATGGGAAACTCACTCAGCACAGTCGTAGCCAATTTTTATATGGACCAACAGATTTCAGCAATTAGTCACGAATCCAATGTGTATTTATTGCAGGTCTAAATTTCAGCTTCTGAATAGCTATCTTCACTGCATTTAAATCACATCATTTAGACTCATCAAGCCTTCTAGAATTCATGTTACTATATATTCATACATGGCCAGATTCTGAGGTTCAGGCTGCTGAATTACTTTTCCTTTTTTAAAATGTATGACAGTAACTGTGCACAACTGCTCTGATGGAACCTTATATTAGAATTAATATTATTCATTATTAATTCTAATATAAAGTTCAATTACAGAAAAGAAAGAAAGAGAGAAGAGAGAGAGAGGGGGGGGGGGGGGGAGAGAGAGAGAGAGAGAGAGAGAGAGAGAGAGAGAGAGAGAGAGAGGAGGGTGGGAGGGAGGGAGGGAGGGAGGGAGGGATGGAGAGAGAGAGAGGGGGAGAGAGAGAGAGAGAGACATAAGATCAAATTTCGTTTTTTGATGTACAGGTACTTAGAAAATCTGATGGAACTTTGGAGCATAAAGTCTACAGAAAGACCACTCACACAGATAGATACCTTCACAGAAATTCCAATTGTCATCCCAAGCAGAAAAGAGGAGTGATCAAAACACTGGTAGACCAGACTAAAAGAATGTGTGAACCACAGTACCTGGAAGGAGAGCTCGATCAATTAAGAATGCTTCAGAAGAAATGTTTCTCTTGATAAAGAGATAAATAGGGCACTACATCCTAATAAGTGTAGAGCTTCTAATGAAAAAGAGCCAACTAATGGGAAAGTTTTCCTTCCATTTGTAAAACCTGTCAGGGGTCACACCACCAAAGTACTCAGAAACACTATATTGATATAGTGTTTAAATCAACAAGAAAAGTATGCAAATATTTTAACGCTGCAGAGGACCATGCTCACCACATACCACAGCAGGAGTTTATAAAATCCCTTGCACTTGGGGCCAAGTGTACATAAGAACTACAAAAAGAAGCATTAACACCCACCTCAAGGAACACACCTGGGCAAGACACATAAATAAACAGTAGTAGATCATGCATTAAGACCAGGAAACCATCAAATTCGGTTCTCTGACACTGTGGTTTTAGCAAGATCTAATAATAACTTTGCTAGAATGTACAGAGAGGCCATAAAGATACAAACGCACAAAAACAGTTTCAACAGAAAAGAAGAAGGATTGAAGTTAGACAAGTTGTGTGCATTAGTGCTAAGTAAAACAAACAGCACCAACTCTTCCTCACAAAAATCTCCTTAGCATACATTGGCATGATTCACGATCTCAGTCAGCAGTCTGATGATGTCATGATCGACCACTGCAAGGATACATAAAAACAGATTGCATTGCTGAACTTGCTTGAGTCTGTAAGTGATTCCCGAGTCGTTAAAGCCTCTGATAATGTCTCCAGCACTGGAAGATGAAATGTTAGGCAAAGAATTATGCCTTGGACCATAATACAAATATTAGCAATAACTTTTTGGCTGCATTACCAAAAGATGCTGAAGTATATGTTTACTGATAGCTCTTTTTCTCCCCATGACAGAATCAAAAACTGCAATTCCCAGAGGTGGGCGAATGAAAATAATAACACTACAGTCAATAGTTGTTGTCAGTATCATCTCCCAGTTAACAGTACCACTGATAACTGACCTCGTCATCGAGCTGTTGAAGGCAACTATCTCAATCAAGTAGGGTCTGTGCAATTTCAGTAGTCTGTTGTTAGAGTACTTACACATTTGTCTGTTGACAAGGCTACAAATCCACTTGCAATAAAATGCAACTGCTTCATGTTAGTTCCAACCGGTGATACATTAACTCAATCAAATCTATCTGGATATGGGCTGTGTCAGAGTAGTACTGTTGCATAGGCAATCTTTCTCATTTGATTATAGCTTGTATGGTGTATTAAAGACTAAACTCTACAAACAAAAAATACAGCCCAGGAGAAATTATGTTTTAAACCTTGGTTTTCATCTTATCTTATTAATAGTTGTAGAGTCAGATCCAGCTTGTGAAACACGTTGAAGTTTTTGGACTTTAGAAATATGAGTTGTAACAGGAAACTGATGATAAAACAAAATAAGTACTAATTTGCTAATTTACAGTCACTCCTACCATGATCATTCCTGATAGGTCCAAATGTCTGCATCCTGGAAATAATGTGAGCAGACCTGCAAAGAACATTTACATAATGTTTTCCCTTTAACTGGGTCTTTACTATCACCTATCAAAACTATCCCTATCTTCTTGAAACAATTACTATTAGCTATTCGCTCTCAAACTGCTGCTATGCTCATTTCATGTCATTGTATTATCCTCACCAATAAGAGGTAAGTCTCCCTTGATCTAGGCAACTTTTCCTGTATCCTTATGCAAATGATTTTACACCAGTCATCTGCTGTCACTTGATGAATAGATGTGTATAATATGTTTATTAGCAGTTTGACTGCCCTATATGAGGCATGGTGACCATTCCTTGGATTTCACATTCTTGCACTACTTGTTGCAGACTGTGTGCTAAATATTTCTGATGCACTTGCAATTTCTCAGTTTTTGGTTTTGTTCATGTTATAGGCTTTGGGGTGACATTAAGAGTGTTTCCTGATTTACAATCATCATACTATTTACTATGATCTCCAACAACAATACAATCTGACAGCACATTATGAAAACGCAGGATCTTTCTGTAGAAATTGTAGTCTTTTGGCATTGGAGAGCCCTTGTACATAAACATGTAGAAAATTTTATAGTTCCAGAAGCTTCAATTCCCTTCTATTTATTTGCAGTGAGGATACCATTTATAACTCACGTTCCAACTTTCCTTTTCCCATCAAATTTAGAGGATCTTTTAGACTGAATGTTGGAGGCTTATTGACTCTCTGTACTGAAAATGTTACTATCTGAAGTTACTGATTTTTGGAGTTGCAAGATCTGACAGCCTCAACTGAGTTTTCTTTCTTTTGCTGTTGTTCATACTTTCCCACTCTTTCATTGTCATTGTCATCTGGGTACTGCTAATGTGAGTGAAGTTAGATTTGGCAGTTCATTTGAAGCAATCACTATTTATTTTGTAATGTTTGAACTCATCTTCACCATTCTAGGAGGGAGGAGGGGCAACAGAAGAGTTAACATTATCCACATTCTTGTACTGCACATTCTTGTACTGCACACTCAGTGGATTCTCCTGTTATGTCTGGATTACCATGATGACCTTTGGAAAAGTTTCATAAGGGCTGTGGCAAATAATATAAGTGATAGAAATGGTATACTTTATACACTTCCTTGAATTCAGCAGAGGAAACAGGTATGGTTGCCATCATCCTTTAAATTAATTTTGTGTCTTTGAAAACATGGACACACTAACTCCACATGGCATGACTGCCTACGAATGGTCCCAAACATTCAGTGTCTGGTTCATGCACATGAGCTAAATTTTCCACATGGTGCTCAACATTAACTGTATCCTAGTATACTACCGTAAAATACTTGACACCACTTGAGGCAGGTGTAAGATCTCCTGATAACTACACTCCTGGAAATGGAAAAAAGAACACATTGACACCGGTGTGTCAGACCCACCATACTTGCTCCGGACACTGCGAGAGGGCTGTACAAGCAATGATCACACGCACGGCACAGCGGACACACCAGGAACCGCGGTGTTGGCCGTTGAATGGCGCTAGCTGCGCAGCATTTGTGCACCGCCGCCGTCAGTGTCAGCCAGTTTGCCGTGGCATACGGAGCTCCATCGCAGTCTTTAACACTGGTAGCATGCCGCGACAGCGTGGACGTGAACCGTATGTGCAGTTGACGGACTTTGAGCGAGGGCGTATAGTGGGCATGCGGGAGGCCGGGTGGACGTACCGCCGAATTGCTCAACACGTGGGGCGTGAGGTCTCCACAGTACATCGATGTTGTTGCCAGTGGTCGGCGGAAGGTGCACGTGCCCGTCGACCTGGGACCGGACCGCAGCGACGCACGGATGCACGCCAAGACCGTAGGATCCTATGCAGTGCCGTAGGGGACCGCACCGCCACTTCCCAGCAAATTAGGGACACTGTTGCTCCTGGGGTATCGGCGAGGACCATTCGCAACCGTCTCCATGAAGCTGGGCTACGGTCCCGCACACCGTTAGGCCGTCTTCCGCTCACGCCCCAACATTGTGCAGCCCGCCTCCAGTGGTGTCGCGACAGGCGTGAATGGAGGGACGAATGGAGACGTGTCGTCTTCAGCGATGAGAGTCGCTTCTGCCTTGGTGCCAATGATGGTCGTATGCGTGTTTGGCGCCGTGCAGGTGAGCGCCACAATCAGGACTGCATACGACCGAGGCACACAGGGCCAACACCCGGCATCATGGTGTGGGGAGCGATCTCCTACACTGGCCGTACACCACTGGTGATCGTCGAGGGGACACTGAATAGTGCACGGTACATCCAAACCGTCATCGAACCCACCGTTCTACCATTCCTAGACCGGCAAGGGAACTTGCTGTTCCAACAGGACAATGCACGTCCGCATGTATCCCGTGCCACCCAACGTGCTCTAGAAGGTGTAAGTCAACTACCCTGGCCAGCAAGATCTCCGGATCTGTCCCCCATTGAGCATGTTTGGGACTGGATGAAGCGTCGTCTCATGCGGTCTGCACGTCCAGCACGAACGCTGGTCCAACTGAGGCGCCAGGTGGAAATGGCATGGCAAGCCGTTCCACAGGACTACATCCAGCATCTCTACGATCGTCTCCATGGGAGAATAGCAGCCTGCATTGCTGCGAAAGGTGGATATACACTGTACTAGTGCCGACATTGTGCATGCTCTGTTGCCTGTGTCTATGTGCCTGTGGTTCTGTCAGTGTGATCATGTGATGTATCTGACCCCAGGAATGTGTCAATAAAGTTTCCCCTTCCTGGGACAATGAATTCACGGTGTTCTTATTTCAATTTCCAGGAGTGTATTAAAATGTCTGTGTGTGTGATGCCTGTTCTGAGAGATAAACAAAGCCTACCTCAATATGTGTAAGCACATGAGATTAATTGAAGTCAAGAAACCCTTCGTTCAATCTTTCTTTCTAGAATTGTGCCAGTTCTTGGCACATAAGGTCACTTCAAGACACAACACCCTTACTAAAATTAAGGGAATTTTATGGTTCAGCATAATGGTCAGCATAGCAGACACTTTAATTTTGTTTTGTTTTGTTTGGAAGTAACCTCTTTGGGTGAACTTCTAACCCACGCACTCTTGCTGGTTTGGGTCTAAGCTTTTACCAATGGTCCATCCCGTCCACTAAAAGTTTCAGTCTGAAAGATTCATTAGATCCTATGAAAAGTTAGAAACTATAGAGTGCATCCAAGCAGAATCCCACATGACTAGGCAAGCTTAGTATAACTGGGTTATAGAAGATGCTGCAGAGGTTGCCCACTATTCACCTCATGAGCCATGCACACTAAGCATTGCTTTGCACATCTTATGCTTGAGGTTTTCCCTGTAATAGTGACCATTAAATCTACAACACCAGGAAGACAGTGTGCAACATATGTCAAACTGGTATAAAGTGTACTATATGCTTAGTTACGCAAATAACTAGCACTTCAGCACAATTGGACAAAATAATTATGATTAATGCCAAGTACATTCTGTATATAAGAATAGATTATGGAGTGGGTTTCCCATCCAGACAATGTATTTGAATGTTCACTGTTTGAAAATCATTGGACTTGGTGCAACAAGAAGAAATGTCTACCAGTAAGTCAAGTCAGAATTCGGAAATGGCATCATTGTAGCCTATAAAGACAGCAGTATACTGTTCTGTGATATTACTCTTTGCATTCTTTGCAGTCATGCAAATATGGAATCGAAGGGTTCATAATGGCCATACTCAATGCCATTTAGGATCACAGTATTCCACGTAATTAGTGGCCAAGTGGACAGATATACTCTTCACTTGACTGAGCAGGAGCTTACAGTCATGTTATGTGCTCTCAATACTGAAATCAGCTTGTTTGAAGCATGACAAGTATATATACAGACTGTGTGATGACATCTAATGCACCACTGACTGTCAGTACAGCAGCCATTTCTATAACTTCCCTTGACACAGCAGCAGAATGAAGTGTACTGACAGTAGTGCACCTGACGCCAACACTGGGCTCAGGAGTGGCAACATGTCATCTTTTCAGATGAGTCTCTGTTCTGTGTTCGGTAGCATGGTGGACATACTGATGTGTGGAGGCAGCAAAGAGTGTGAACACTGCCAAGTTGCATTCATCACCATACAAGCCCAGTACCTGATATGATGTATGCCATTTGGTTCACAACATGATCACAATATGATCTGAACTGGTAAACTTGTTCAAATACTTGGGTGTAACACTGCTGGGACATGAAATAGAACAATCACATAGGCTCAGTCATGGGTAAAGCAGAGGGCAGACTTCAGTTTATTGGTAGAATACTAGGGCAATGTAGTCAGTTTACAAAGGAAATTGCCTGCAAATCATTTTTGGGAGCCACCGTGGAATATTGCTCAAGTGGGTGGGATCTCTACCAAATATGGCTAACCAGGGATATTCAATGTATACAGAGAACAGCAGCACAAATGATCACAGGTCTTTTTGACTCACAGGAGAGTCACAGAGATGTTGGAAGTACTAAACTGGCAGACAATCGAAGACAGTTGTAAACTGTCTCAACAAAGACTACTTTCAAAGTTTCAAGAACAGGCTTTAAATGATGACTCTAGGAATATGCCACAAACCCCTACACATTGTTCCCACGCGGATCATGAGGACAATATTACATTAATTACACCACACATGAGGCATTTAAACAGTCATTCTTTCCACATTCCATACATGAATGTAATGGGAAAAAGCCCTTGTAAATGGAACAATGGGACATTCATTCTGCCATTCACTTCACAGAGTATAGATGTAGATGTAATTTCAACAATGCCCATATAGTTATTATATGTTAAGGATGATGGCTGAACACTCTCTTTGAGGTCACCATGACACTCTCTTCCAGAAAGATAACCACTTGCTAGCAGCACTATCCTGACCTACTTCAATACAGAGTATGGTCAACTGTTGCCTTGGCCAGTGCACTGTCCAGAGCTTTCACCCATTGAAAACATTAGATCATGTGTTGCCAAGAGACTGGCTCAACATGATTCACTAGCTAATATGATTGATAAATTCTAGATAGAGCTGAAGCAGCAGGAAATGATGGACTATACTATCATCCAATTCAGTTCAACCCTATGCTCTTCTCAGTCAGAGCAGTTGTTGATGCCTGAGATGGTAGTTCTGTGTTCTAAATTTAACACCCCGTATACCCTCAAATCACCTGCAGATTTAATTATATTTTCTGAACTGTTCATATACAATTGTATTGAGCTGTGGCACACACAAAAGAGAATGAATACTTGCTAGCATTAGGAAGAAATGCTTTGATGAGCATCCGCGCACACATTGATACACCCCCACCCACCCACCCACACACCCACACCCACCCACACACACACACACACACACACACACACACACACACACACACACACACACACACACACACACACATGCCCCTACATTGTGCCAGTTAGACACACAATGCAGGGATTGCGCTCAGCAGGTGACTAGGATGGGGTGGGGGTTGTGTTGTGTCAGGTGGGGGGGGAGGGAGAGGGTTAGGAAGAGGGAGAGGCAGGAAGGAGGGCCTACGTATGTGTAGCTAGCGGCTTGGAGGGAGGCGGCAGGTGTGCGGGCAAAGAGTGCAAGAGGAAATGGTGGCAGCTACATGGGCTAGGCATGTGATATATTGGATACCAGGAGTGGGGTGCATGATGAAGATGATGTGGAGGTGTGGACTAGAAGCAGAAGACAGGACAGAGGAAGATGGAACTTTCGGGTAGATGAGGGACATCCTCCTAAGTGGTTCTCTTTTGCCCACCCAACCAACACAACTGACTGGTTCATCTCTATGCCACTCCCATTCCCAACCCTTATCCTTGCAACACATCCTTCGATCCCACAATCCTGACCTCGGTCTCCATTAACCCACTGTTGCCACACCCTCTACCCAGCAGCCCATTCCCTCTGTTCTATCAACTCCTCCCAATCCACAGCTCCTTGTTGTCTTCATCATGAGCCGCACCTCACCAACTCCATTATCCATGCATCACATGCATAGCCCATGCAGCTGAGCTGCCATTACTCCCTCCAAGTCACTAGCTAACAATCCCCAATCCCTCTTCCAGCTCTCCCTCCTGCTATCCACCACACACGATACAATCTCCAACCTACCCTAATCTACCTGTCAAACTGAAATCCTGGCACTGTATATCTAGCAAGCACAGTGCAGGGGAATATGTGTGTGTGTGTGGGGGGGGGGGGGGGGGGGCTGTTTCTGCATGTGTATCCATACTCCAGCTGGTTGAAGGATTTCTTCTGAAAGCTAGCAAGTTTTCGTTCTATCTTGTGTGTGCCTTTGACTACCCTATGCTTCTGCAGTTTGGTGAATGGACAACTTTACTTCTAAATTATTGACATTCCACCAGAACATTCCTTACTATATTTGTATCATCTACAATTGGTTTTGACAATATATCATCCACTTGTTCCTCAGAGCTGATATAATTCACATTCATACATTCATTACAGCAAATAAAATTTTACTTATTGTCCCAATTTGTGGTCACAAATGTGTCCATTTTTCTAAGAGGCTTATGCATGACTAATCGATTTCAAAAAATTGTCAAAGTTTGTGCAAATATTCTAAAATCTTCAACAAGTTTTTTCAGTAACAGAATTTCTGTTGCAGTAGCGCCAAAACAAAATATTCTGCTTATGAAGATCAGTACTGTCTTCTGGCATTACTACTTTCTTACAGGCAACCATATCATCTGCGAACACTCTTAAACAGCTTCCGATACTTTCTACTAGATCATTTATATACATTGTAAACAATAACAGTTCTATTACACTTCCTTGAGGTACTCTGTAAATTACATTTACAACTGAAAATTTTGTTTTGTTAAGAGCAAGGTGTTGCATTCTGTCTGCGAGTAAGTCTTGAAACCAGTTACAAATTTGGTCCGATACTTGGTAAGCTCTTCCCCCCCCCCCACACACACACACACTAAACAGCAATGCGGGACAGTGTCAAATGCCTTCTTGAAGTCAAGGAGTATGGCACCAACCTGAGTGCCATTATCTACAGCATTATGGATCCCATAGAGGAACAGAGCAAGCTGAGTTTCACAAGATCTCTGTTTATGGAATACTTGTTGACTTTTATAGAAAAGATTTTTGTTCTCCAAAAAGTAATAATTCTTGAACTTAAACCATGTTCAATAATTTTACAACAGACTGACATCAACTATATAAGCCTATAATTATGTGCATCCGTCCTATGATCCTTCTGGAAAATGGGAATGACCTGCACTTTTTTCCAGGCGCTAGGTGCCTTTCATCATTCCAGTGGCCCACTATAAACTGCTGCTGGAAAGGAAGAAAGTTCTTTTGTATATTCTTTATAGAATCTTGTAGGTGTCTCATCTGGTCCTGATGCCTTTCCACTACTGGGCAACTGTAATTGCTTTTCTATTCTGTGATTGGTTACCTCAATATCTGCCATTTCAGAATTTGTACAATAACTGAAAGGAGGGACTGCATCACCATCTTCCAAGGTGAAACAATTTTGGAGGACTGAATTCAATATTTCAGCCTTCTTTTTGTTATCTTTCAGTTTGGTGCCAGTATGGTCACTGACTGAATGAACAGAGGATATCGAACTGCTTACTGATTTTACGTAAAACCAATACCTCTTAGGGTTTTTACTCAGATTGGTTGACAGAATTTCACTTTCAGTCATTGAACATTTCTCTCATTGCTCTCTTTATGCCCATTTTTGCTTCATTCAGCTTTTATGTGTCAGCTAGGTTTGACTTATCTTGAAACTGTGATGAAGCTCTCTTTGTTTATGTAGCAGTTTTCCAACACAGTTATTAAACCACGGTGGGTCTTACCCATCCCCCAAGACCTTACTCAGAACATACTGTCTAAAGCATAGTGAACTATGCTTTCGAATTTTTCAATTTCTGCTCTGCATCATCATCTCCAACACTGAATGTTTGATGCTGACTACTCAGATAGTCTGCAATTTGTATCCTGTTGCTCTTGCTAAGCGAAAAAAACTCTCCTACTTTTCTTAACATTTCTTGTAAAACCTGTAGTCATAGTTGCTGTCACAGCCTTATGATCACCGATATCTTCTTCTACTTTGATTCAATAAGTTCATGTCTGTTTGTTCTTCACTAACTATCTGCTCAAAGTAATTTTCGAACAAAACACTCATTATAATGTCACACAAATCCCTGTCTCTGGCATGGGTTTTGACAGCATGACTCTCCCAATCTATACCTGTCAAGCTGAAGTCATTCCCTATTACAATGGCACGATCATGAAAATTATTAACAATATTCTGCATGTTCTCTATGAAGCACTCTACTACAGCTCCTGAGCCAGGCGGTTTATAAAAGCATCTGATTATAATTTTTGATCGATCTTTGATGCTTATATTCACCCATATTAATTAACATTTGGAATCCATAATAATCTTGTTAGATATCATCAAATTCTTCACTGCAATAAATACATCAAATACGACTAACCTATCCTTCCAATCAATATTCTAATCTGAACTTAGGATTTCATTGCTGTTCACTTCTGGTTGCAACCAACTTTAAGGTCCTAATGCAATCTGGGCATTATAACCTTCAACAAGTGATACTAATTCTGAGATCTTTCCGTGGAAACTCCTGCAGTTTACTAACACCATATTAACCTGCTCTATATCCAATTTGCAATGACAAACAGTCTCTGATAACACTGTGGCTGATGTAACTTTGATTCTGGAGGCAATTCATCTCTGATCCCAGGGGAGTACTTTCTTTAACCTAAAAAACTCCCATGTACGGGCCACTTATGCCCCGCTACCATTGTGGCTACTTCTTGCATGTATTGCACACTGACCTATTAAGTGGAACCTTACAATTCTGCACCTGATAGTGGAGGTCAAGAAATTCGCATCCAATACCATTGCAAAGTTGTCTGAGCCTCTGGTTTAGATCTACCATTCCACTCCAAACCACAGGGCCACAGTCGACTCTGGGTACTACACTACAAATAGTCAGCTTAACCTGCACCCAATGTGTGATGCTAGTTCTCTTCACCAAATAATCCATTTGCCGAAAGCAAACTGAGGGCGGCCTAAGAACCCAAGCAGCAGGCATAATTCATGCTGAGATGCCCCACTATTTGCAGTCAGTTGCATCCGGTGTACTTGATAGCTGCCTGCAGGACCTCTTCTACATCACGGATGAGACCCCTGGCAAACATACTGAGTGCACACTGGCATTCTTTCCTGCCATGCATGCTATTTCTCTGAGACACTCCATTACTCGTCTAATGATGGAGCTCCCAATGACTAGCAAACCTGCCCTCTGCAATTGTATGGACTGAGCAAGAGAATCAGTTGCTGACCCAGAAGGAGAGAGACCATGTGCTTGTTCAGTAGTACTGTCAGCACCAGATAGTACCTTGTACCTGTTGCTAAGGTGTAAGGAGACAGCCACTTGCTCTGTTCCCTCTTTTGCCTTTTACCCAGTGACACGTGAACCCACCGCTGTCTGCCACTCACTCTTGAGTGAGGATGGAGTGGTCAGGAGTTGTGCATCAGAAGACACAGCAACAACTTGGACACCAGGGGTGTCAAAGGTCTCATCACCAGGACACTGATGCTGCCACTGCCTCAAGCAATAGCCAGAAGCCACTTAAATGTGGCCAATGCGGCCTCCAGCTGTTTATAGACAGCAAGCAATTATCCTTGTGTCCACAAGCACAGTCCTTATTTATCCCTATTCATATCTTACTCTGTGTGTGTGTGTGTGTGTGTGTGTGTGTGTGTGTGTGTGTGTGTGTGTGTGTGTGTGTGTGTGAAAACTGAATAGGATCTCAAAAATACAAACAAAGCAGTGAGGAGCAACTGGGGGAAGTACAAACAGATACCTGCAAAAGAAAAAAATTAAACAGCTGTGGCGCTACTGAGGTTGAAATGCAGACAAAATATAAATAAGAGAATACACAAACACTAAAATCTACTGTTTGAACTTTTCACTACAGCCTAAGATTAAAAGATCTGCTGGAACTCTATTGAAACTTAGTGTATCAACAGTACTTTTTAATAGAAATTTTGCTAACATGAAACCTATTGCACTAACTTTAAAGCACTGACATAACAATATGCTGCATACTAATGCGAGATTTAAACAGAGTCAGGTGACATGGCTCTTCAGAAGGTGGATTGCCTCAGACAGATATTCATTAAGATTCTTTCACTAAGATTTAAAAAAAAAAAAAACTTAATAGTAACATACTAACCAGAAGTCTAAAACAGTGAAATAAACAAGTAGAATTCACTTCCTCACAGAAATACATGGGAAACAGAAACTAAACTAGATTACTGTATCATGCACCTGGTATGGCTTTCCGTTCCATGACAGCAGCATTGTATGCAATAGTTACAGGATTTAACGCATTGGCTGCTATTTGAATCAAATTGATACACAAGGTGACTTCCCTGGCAGCCCACATGTATCACATTCATAACCATATTCCAAGACAGGTGTCAAATTCAGATACACAACTACACTGTATTCCAATGGATATATAGTTGCCCTGGCCTCATGGAGAGGCTATGCACTTTTGGTTCTGAAATTCGTTGATGGATAGTATGACAACTGACTCTTGCAGTCTGCCCTGCAGTCAACTATTTCCTTGCATTTACAACCTCTGTTACGCTCATGGTAACTCACACAGGAATGTTACTACAAGTTATGTGTGGTTTGAACAGTTTCTGTGAAGATTTGAGTTTGTTTTCTTGTGAGTTTGTGGCATTGTCTGACATAGAGGCAACTGTGAGTTGGTTGGACAAGGAAAGTGAATTCAGTGAGATTGAGGCCAGCCTGTTTGGCAAAGTGCCTGATGCCAATGATTCTGAATATTCTCCTGAGAGTTCTGATTGTGATTTCAATGATTCTGACGCAGTAGGACCAAGAAAAAGAAAATGACCAACTGTTGGAGAATCAGCAAATGTGCCTCCCAGAGACATCTCTGAAGTTACTTAGCATGATGTAACTAGAAATACGAATGATTTTACCACAACCTGGAATGAGCAAACTGCTGATCACGTGACTATGAAAATAATTGGAAGGTGTGATGAAATGGATTTTTACTTGTTTTTTGATGATCTAGTTTTGGAAATGATTATCACTGAGACAAATCATTATGCCAAGCAGCAAGATATTGACAGTACTGCCAATAAAATATGTACAAAATACAGCAGTGGACACAAATAATAAGACATGTTATGTTTTTATGGATTCATTTTGTGCACTGATTTCGATCAAAAACCTACACTCCAAAACGATTGGTCAAGGAATGTACTATACAAAAATTAAATAATTAAGGCTTTGCCTCACAACAGTTTCGAGGCTCTTTTGAGTATGTTGCATTTTGTGGACAGTTCTAGCAAAAGAAGGCAAACTGTACAAAATGACACTGTTAGTTGATCTAATAAACAACTTCACAAAGTGCATTGTCCTGGTGAGAAAGTGTGCACTGAGGAAACTATGGTGCCATTTAAAGGAAGGCCAGGGTTTCACTGTTATATTTCAGGGAAACATCATAAATATGGTCTCAAGCTGTGTGTTCGGGGAAGCTATACCTGGCATTTGAAAGTGTCTGCAGGAAAGGAGATTGCCCCACAGATCATGAAGTGTGTTCCTGTGTGATGACAGAGTTGATGGGTCCATTGTTGAATGCCAGACAACTCTGTATGTTCACAATCATTACACAAGCGTTGCCTTATCCCATAATTTGAATGAATATTCAACCTACCACATTGATCCACTGATGAATAACAAGTACAATCTAATGACTGGGGTGAAAGGCAAGGTCAAGGAAGGTGAAATATTAACATGCAGAGTAACAAAAATGTTATTGCAAGAAAATGGAAGGACAAGGGAGATGTCTTGTTTTTGGCCACTAAAGAAGTTAAAGAAATGGTAGCAATCACCTCAAGAAAAGGAGCAACCAAAAAGCCATCCACAATTTTGGAATATAATACCACAAAATCCTTCATAGACATTTCAGATCAAACGGCATATTATGCCTCAACTTCACGAAAAGGAGTGAAGTGGTGCCACTAGATCGTATTCGAGCCCTTCACAAATATGGCAGTTGGCAGCACGCATGCTATCTACAAGCAAATAATTGACGACAATGTGCACATAACTGAATTTTGAGAAAAGTTGTGCTTGCATTGATACGCACTGGAAACCCGAAAGATGTACCAAGATCACCAGGATCACAAAGTTCATGGAAACAAATCTTGCAAGAAACAAGCAGCAAGAGAAACAGGCCCACATCATGATACCAAAGATACTCTCAAAATTGTTGGTCGAGCTGAAGTTAATAAAAAAATCAAATGAAACGGACTCTTAGGGTTGTCCGAATGAAAAGTTCATGTGCTCGAAAAGTTTTTTCATTATCCACACTTGTAAAGTAAAGTGCATAACCTATTAATTAATTCAAAGATGTTGTTACATCTGCTGTGAATCTGTAAATTCTTCCACAAAACAAAAGTCATTCATCTAAAATGTTGAAAGGAGTCTTGATTTGTTATTAAAGGTTGTATCTAATTCCTATGCACATGGCTCAGCAGGGATGATACTGAAGAAATATACTTCACAGGCCAGGTACATAACCTTGGGTGATTCAGATCCGGCAGACAATGTGTTAAATGGGGTCATGTAACGTGGCTCTTCAGACAGTGGATTGCCTCACAAAGATATGGAAGTACGTGAAAACTGATACTAAATGTAACTATTATGTATAAGTCAACTGCTGCAGCTACAGGCATGACAGCAGCTACACTGAGCACCGTATGCAATGGTCATGAGATTTATATGGAGTCTCATGATGTGGCTCTTCAGACAGTATATCACCTCATCATACCAGTATACTAGTGTAGGAGCATGCATGTGACTAGTATGAATTAGCTTTATGTAAAGCTATAAATTGGTGTAGCATGGATATGTATTTAGCTAGGACATTGATTTGGGTGTCATTGTTCAGAACTGGCAGAGCACTATTAGGATTCAAAGTGAGATAGTAAAAATATTTACAGGAATGTAATTGAAAACCAGTATTTAATTGAAAAATATAAAACAATGAAACATGTTGTCCCACATGACTCATAAATATGCTTGGAATTATAGAAAACGCCAGTCAGAGGAAAGCTTGTTTAAAAAGGAATCAAAAAAAGTGGAGAAGTCGAGCGCCAAGTGAATGCAAGAGCCACGGCATTGTTGAACGGAAAATGAAAAACGTAGCTGGCCCATCGAGTATACAGTGGCCAGGACAGCTGCCGTAGAACTGATCAGTGCTCCTATCTCCCTCTCACATCGTAGAATACAATAATCACATTAAATTGATGACATCATCTAGAGGAATCAAAATCATAAATCTAAAAATGTAATTCATTTTTATATTTTTTCATAGACAGAGTAAATATATAAAATTGACTAAAAGACTTATTTCTAATTTATTTTGAAATGTAATTTAGAATTATTGTCACTATTCTTGTTTGTATAATTTATTCAGAAAATATTTTATAAATAGTATGTAACTGACAAAGAATCACTCTGGATGTAAAAGATCGATGTATCAAACAATGGAAACTCCAGATTGGACTATCAACAATATAAGGAAAAGATAGAGTGCTACTTGCTGTAAAGATAAGATATTAAGTTGTGGACAGACTCGACAAAAAGACACTTACACATTAGCTTTTGGCCAAACCCTTCCAGTCTATGTGACAACTGCATTCTGGTTCAAGTTGCTGGAGATGGTAGTCATATGTGTGAATGAATGTGTGTGTGTGTGTTTCCTTTTCCGATGAAGACTTTGCCAAAAGCTAATGTGTATTTTTTAATTGTGCGTGTCTGCAACTTAATGTGTCATCATTACAGTAAATAGCAATCTATCTTTTCCTTATATTGAAGATCGATATATTCTTTTTGTATACAATCCTCAATTTTGGTATTTATTTACATGTGAATGTATCTTGGTATGTATTTTTTTCTTCTTCGTTCTCCAGTTACTTCTAATCCCCTACTTTCTGCTTGTTTCCTTTGCCTTCACTAACACCAATTTCTTCCTCTATGCTTCTGTTCCCAGTCCGTCTCAGACCTCTCACATTACTTCAAATCATTTGTTACTAACATATTACTGTTGATTTCCTTTTGTCATTCACTGTCTGTTTTGGCACAGAATCATTGTTAACTTTATAATTAGTTCCTAAATAGTTTCCTTCCCTTCAACACTTTTGCTTCTTATCCTTGGTGAAAGACCCTCTTGCTCGAAATGAGAATGATTTTTAACTGTTTTTGGATGGCCTGTATGTACTCCCACTTGGTAAGTATAAATATCCTTTGTCTATATTTAACAACAAAAGTTTGGGCATTTTAATGTAATACTGCCTAATCTGCTTATATGTATCTGGTCCATAATGTTATTTCCAGTTTGGTTATAAATATGTTTATTTATCTTACCTTCATTAAATTGAATAATAGCTTCAGCTTTGATAAATCTGTTTTAAATGCTAACTGTTGTCTCCTCCAAAATTCCACTTCTTTATACAGTCTTTCATTGACAACAAGAATACTTTTAATAGCAGATTTCATAACATTGTCAAGGTGGTTCTCAGCTATGACTTTATCTGTGCCATCAACAGGAACAGCGCTCTCCTGTGCAAACGTTTTTCTAAAATATTCTGTTAAAGGCCGAATTTCTGATACGTTCTTCCCAAAATTTGAGATACCATAGTAAAGAAACACTGGAATAATAAAGTTAATTAGACACAATAATTCGAACATAATAGTATAACATTCTACAGCAACTAAATGGATATAAAACATACTTATAATCAACAACAAGAAAAGTGAACTGATGCAGCTGGTTGCTAGTTTGCATTTCACAGTGTCTCTAAACCTTCCTTTCACACCTGGAACAAAAATATGTCTTATCAGGACATTAAGTCAGACACTAAAGCAGGGATGGAACTAAATGAGATCCATTTCAGTTTTTCTCAGTAAATAACTCTTGAAAAGCTTCGTAGTCCTTTTTTATGGAATGTAAATACACTGGTGAAAAAAAATGTAACACTGAAAAATAATGACAATGAAATTTTGGGAATATATTTGTCTAGGTAACATGTTTAAGTGATTGACATTGCAAGATCACAGGTTAATGTACGTGTGAGATAAGCTGTCGCAAATGTGGAATGCTGGTACATTAATAACCGGTGTAATTACCAGAGTGTTGAGTGCAAGCACACAAATGTACTTATGTTGTGTTGTACAGGTGCTTGACCTGTCAGTTTGTGCGACAGATTTTCAAGCCTGTTGCACATGGTCAGTCAACACAGGGATGGTTAATGCTGTTTGTAGACAATTCAGAAGTTGTTGTCCTATGATGTCCCATTACGTGCTTCATTGGAGACAAATCTGTTGATTGAGCAAACCAAGGCAACTTGTCGACACTCTGTAGAGCATGTTGGGTTACAACAGCAGTTTATGGGCGAGTGTAACCCCGTCGGGAAACACTCCCTCAAAAGCTGTTCATGAATGATAGCATAACATACAAATTTACAGTTGGGGTGGCTGGGATAACCACAAGAGTGCTCCTGCTGCCACATAAAATCACACCCCAGACCATAAATCCATGTGTAGGTCCACAGTGCCTAGAATGCACACGTCAGTTGTGGGCACTCATCTGGCCTCCTAATCCACAAACAACCATCACTGGCATCAAGGAAGAACCAGCTACTGCCAGAAAACACAACAGATCCCCATCCCGCCCTCCAATGAGTTCTCATTTGACACCACTGAAGTCACAAATGACAGTGATTTGTGGTCAGTGAAATGCAAGCTTCAGGGCATCTGGCTCAGAGCTGTCCTTGAAGTAACCTATTTGTAATAGTTCGTTGAGTCACTGCAGTGCCAACTACTGCTCAAATTGCTGATGCAGATGCAGTACAATGTGCCAGAGCAATACACCAAACATGATAGTCTTCCCTCTCGGTAGTGCCATGTGGCAGTCTGGAGCCTGCCCTTCTTGCGACCATATATTCTTGTGACCACCGCTGCCACCAATCATGTACAGTGGTTATATTCTTGCCAAGACTTTCTTCAGTATCACAGAAGAAATAGCCAGCTTCACGTAGCCCTATTACATGACCCTATTCGAATTCAGTGCAGTGTTGAAAATGGCGTCTTTCTCACCTTAAAGGCATTCTTAACTAACATCAACTCATCTCTTCCAATCTCGAAGGCAACTAATGCTCACAACTGATACTGTGTGTATTTATAGCAAACCTGATTTGCATCCTCATAGTGGCGGTACTAGCACCTCTCTTACATGACAGATGCAAAATTTGAATAGACATTGTCTTTCAGATATAGAAATACATCTTCCAACTTTTGTGTATGTTGCACAGCTCCTTCTTGACGTTACGACTTTTTTTCCCGTTAATGTATATGTGGAACAACTTACAGGTACTTGCCTCATTACTTTACAGTCATACAAAAATCCTAATTTTTGGGATAGTTAAATGTACTTGAAAGCCTTTTCAATAAAGCATAACAAAAGCTCCAGAAAAAAAATTATAAAAGATCATTGACAAGATACAGCATTACTTAGAACATATGCAGAGTAGGTAATTACCTGGTCATTATGCATAAAATAGTCAACTGGATATATTTATCTGCTCATAAATGATGGTTGCCAAGGCTCTGAACATGACATTTTCAAATCATGTAATTACATTACATCCACAGTATACAATAATTTGCCTTAAAACAAAATTTTCCCTTTACCTATTTTCCTTAAATTTTTGCATTTGTCACTGTTAGACCAGGTAAATTTAGTGACACATTCTAGGAATGAACAGAGGATATCACCTGCTAAATTGTTCCACTCCTCTGCCAGCATAAGAGTATTTTCCTGCATGTTTGTGTCACAATTTCACACTGATTTTGTACTGATTTCCTTCCCTTATACACTCCTTGAGTGACCAGCCTTTTTTTTTTTTTTTAATCATTTGTGCAACACTTTTTGTTCTTTTGTAGCCTTATGTTATATACCCGACTGCACTCTGTTGAACTACGCATATCTGCTGTGACTTGTATCTTTGCTGGCGATCCCATGTTCCTGCAGCATACTCCAGCTGGGATCTTACAAGGGAAACATTGGCTTTTACCTTCCTATGCTTGCATGCACTATTTAAACAATCATTAACATGTGAAGAGACTCATATGCCATGTTTAATACAAGGTCTGTTCAAAAAATTCCGGAACATTCATAATTTTGTGCCAATGGTGTGTTCAAGCGAAATGCGGTTGGCATCCCTACACGCACCTGTGTCTAATGTGTAATTATCAGAAGTTTAATTGTTGTATGTCTGTTAGTTATTATTAAGTGCTGTATTGAGTAGAACATTGTGTTGCACAGTTTGTGAATTTCGAGATGGCGGAGTTAGAGGAGTAAAGCATCTGCATTAAATTTTGCATGAAACTCCAAAAAACCTTTACAGAGACTCACAAAATACTGCAGGAAGCCTATGATGATGAATGCTTTAGAATGGTTCACATGGTTTAAAAATGGTCGGACGGAAGTTAAAGATGACCCTTGTTCAGGACGCCCTTCGACTTCTACTGGCCTCATGTCAGGAATGTCAATGAAATTGTGTGTGCCAATCGAAGACTGACTGTCCAAGAGATTGCAGAAGAATGTAACATTTCATTTGGATCATGTCATGAAATCCTGTCGCAGCAACTTGGAATGCATTATGCTGCTGCCAAGTTCGTCCCACAGTTCATGGGTCAAGACCATGAAGACCTCTGCCTTGCAATCTGTGAAGAGCTTTTGGATCACACAAATGAGAACAAGAATGGGACTCATAACTGGTAATGAGATGTGGGTCTATGGTTATGATGTTGAGACTGAGGTTCAATCTTCACAATGCATCTGGAAAGGTCCTCCAAGACCAAAGGAAGGTCATCAGGTCAAATGTCAATACTATGCTGACAGCTTTCTTTGGTTTTGAAGGATTAGTTTATCACAATTTGTGCCACAGGGAGAAACTGTTAACCAGTGGTACTATCAGGACATGTTGCAACATCTGCGAGAAAACGTGAGATGGAATGGCCTGAAATGTGGTGAGACAATTCATGCCTATTGCATCACAACAATGCACCCACACATTCACCCCCATTGGTGCTTGACTATTGCACAAAAAACTAAATCACTGTGCTGTCCCATAATCTGTACTCTCCAGACTTGTCCTGCTTTGCGCAATCCAGCAAGAGGCGTGCTAAGATTGCTTCCAGAAGTCGAAACTGCTTTGGGAGCGGTGTATCAGTTGTGGAGGAGAGTATTTCAAAGGAGAAATTGCACAATAAGTAAAAGGTAAGTGTAGAAAAATTCTGTAGACAAAGTTCTGGAATTTTTTGAGATAACCTTGTACTTCAACTAAAATCCCCAGCATAGTTTCACAGCACTCAATCTCACACTCTGATATAGGCATTGTCTGGCTGTGAAGGCAGATCCCAGCTTGGACTCATGTCTTACAGCACTCCTCCTACTTGAGGAAGTGTCTGCAAAACTGCTTTGCTTTCTCTGTACTCCTTGTCATTACTTTGTTCGCTACTTGTAAGTTTGGAAGGGTTCTTTGTATTCTTTTATGGCTTCTCCATTTCTCTTGGTAATTCTTCCCCTACAATCAGCTACTTAAAAAAAACATGTTTTGCTTCTCTTTTAACTTTATTTAACTCTTCCTATTATAACGTTTTCGGAAATGTATTGCCACTCTTTCCCTTCCTCATCTTATTCCTCTGCATTCTCAACTTTCTTTTTATTTCTAGAGGACAGTGTTCGATGACATCTATGGTAGGTGTTGGAGCTGGTCTGCTAGAGGTCAGGACAAACTGCAGTTCAACACCCTAGGTGTGGTTACAGTGGTGTCGTGGCTGGATTTTGGGCGGTTGTCCACTATCTAGTGATAGAAACAGCAATGCTAAATACTTTTTTTATTCTATGACAAAATTTAATAGTCATGGTACTTCTTGTTGGCAGTCAACACAACAAAGTACAGGCTGGAGGACGGTGAAGCATGCTCAGAGACTGCCAGAGGGTGGCAGTCAAGGCTCTGTGGACAGCAACACACCGGCAGTGCCATACTGACTCAGGCCCCTGGTTGGGTGCTGGTGGCAATCAGTGAAGGCAGCCATGCCAGTAGGCACTGATGCACAGCTCAATTGCAAGATGCACCTGGCATGAAGAATCACACTGTGGTTCCTACAGTGGACAGTGACAACTCACGACGGAGATGTGCACTCGCACACGTGTTGGCGGATAGCGACAGCGTTTGCTCACACAGGGCAATGATCAGTGCGTGTGTTTGCCTGCACAGGCAGTGACAATTAGGCATAGATGACCCGGACTATAATCATGGACCACCACAGTAGGATGCCAGCAGTGGCTGGAGATAAGTTACGAGGTGGCCCACCAGCTGGAAGTTGCAAAGTCAGCAGCATTCAGACTTAATGGAGATAGCAGGCCTGTAGCTAGTGAAGACCACGTCTGGCAGTGACAACTTGCTGACCCACTTCAGTTAGCACGTTGCATAGACCTCATCTCGTAGCTGGCAGTTGGTGAACAGCACACTGCCTGTCTCTGAGCAGTGCATAAGTTGGTAGCATTTTACCATAAGTTTAATAAAACAACAGTAGACATGACAAAGAATTTAGT
This sequence comes from Schistocerca nitens, assembly GCF_023898315.1. NCBI lineage: Eukaryota > Metazoa > Arthropoda > Insecta > Orthoptera > Acrididae > Schistocerca > Schistocerca nitens. Next base: position 553,473,940 of record NC_064615.1, on the reverse strand, counting down.
TGTCAATAAAATATTCTCCTTCACTATTTATAATAGACTGCCAATGCTAGGGTAAATTTTCGATTCAGTGACTATAGAAATCACATGGTTTTGAGGTGAAGAACTCATTGAACCATGTTGAGAGTACATTTTCATATGGAAAGGAAGTTCCTTGATGGCTGTTCAATAGAAACTGGAAAAGGTGAAAATCTGGGGCTTAAGATAATGTAACTGAAGTTTCGTGAAAAGATCTCACTGTAGCAAAAAACGCCTTTGTTACAATGATTGCCATCCCAACTTGCATATCATGGCCTTCACTGAACGTTTTTTATGTCCATCAGTCCTATCTAGTAAGGATCACATACTGCAAAGTAATATACTCTGACAGAGAACTGGGAAGCGTAGCGTAGGCTGTTTCTTTACTGGATCTGTTACATGTTCTAAATGTTCTGCCAATGAAATATGGTACTTGGTTAGGCTCACCCATAACATAATCTATGTGATCTTTCCAACTTAAGTTGTTCGTAGCTGTAATTCTTAGGTATTTAGATGGATTGACAGCCTTTAGATATGTCCAATCTATCATGTAACCAAAATTTAAAGGATTCCTTTCAGTACTCGTATGGATGACCTCAAAGTTTTCATTACTTAGGGTCAACTGCCACTTTTTACACCACACAGATAGCCTGTCTAAATTATTTTGCTATCGGATTTGATCTTCTGATGACTGCCCAAATTGTCTCCTAAATAATTTATATAGATGGAGAACAGCAGAGGGCTTATAACACTTACTTGAAGAACAGTAGATGTAACTTCTGCTTTTCTCGATGAATTTCTGTTAGTTACTACAAATTGTGACTTTTTGACAGAAAAATCACGAATCCAGTTGCACAAATGAGACAATACTGCATAAGCATGCCATTTGATTAGACGCCACTTCTGAAGAATGGTTTCAAAGGCTTTCTGGACATCTAGAATCGTGGGATCAATTTGAGATCCTCTGTCTGAAGCACTCATTACTTCACAAGAATAAAGAGCTACTTTGTTGCATATAAGTGGTATTTTCTGAATCTGTGCTGACTATGTGTCAATAGATAATTTTCTTCAAGGTAGTTCATAACATTTGTACACAGAGTGCATTCCAAATACCCACTGCAAATTGACATCACTGAGATCAGTCTATAGTTCAGTGCAATACTCCTATTTCCTTTCCCAGTTGTATACGATTGTTAAATATGGAGCTATTACGTCAGTGTACTCTGAAAGGAACCTAACTGTTATATATTCTGTGCTGGATGAATTGTAGTAATTAAGTGATTTGAGTTTCCTCATTACACCGAGGTGAAACATACAAATGTATGATCATTAGAATGACATGAAACATTGACCTTAGGTCTCAGGCTGCCACATTTATGGGATTATATTATTTCGTTTATCTCTCTGCACTGGTTGGACTGTTACTAATCAATAACTGAACATAAAACATGGGCAATTCTCATACTGGAATTCCATAAAACCTTTTAGAAGCAGTGAAACTATCTTTTCATTAGTATTTATAGAAGAAACTCATGCAACTGTTAGGAACATTTTCCAACTAATAATCTTCAAGATATAAGCACCTTAGTAAGAAGCACTGTTGTCAGTCACACTTTATGTGCCTCAATACTAAAAGCCTTGTAAAATTATGCTGCAATGTGAGAGGAATAAATTAATATGAAATTGGATGAGACCAGTCAATATACATCAACAACTTTTTGATTGTAATCCACAAATTTTCTGTTTCTAATAATAGATGGCATAAGCAGTGATTGTTACAAATATATGAAAGCAGTGGAGAATCAGCCATCAGACCCTCAGTTTTCCAACAGTTTTTGTGAGCCTGTTTTGTTACAGTTTTATGCCACAAACATGTAATTCTAAAAAAAAAAAGAGAGAAGAGGTAATCAACATGAATTTTTTGAAATTTCTTTTTGCACTACCAAATCATTAGCTACTCTGTCCACACAGTAAGTTGCAGCAAATTTTGGTGAAGAAGATACAAGAAAATTCATTGACAGCTACTGAAGCTTTGAACATTGCCAAGAAACGAAGATAATATTTGCTAATTAATTGTTTCACCCTGTTTTATTTCAGAGGATATCTACTTCTAAGTTACTCATGTTGACAGCAATTCTTGATTTGAATTCTGAAATATTTACTTTGTCTTCTTTGTTGAAGGAATTTCAGAAAACCATTTTTAGTACCTCCACATTTGTGACACTGTCTTTGGTGACATTACCATCACTATCGTGCAGTGAAAGTATTAATTGTGTCTTGCCACTGGTATACTTGACATATGACCAGAAATTCTTTAGAATTTTCTACCAGATTTTGAAACAGAGCTTTGTAGTGTAAATTACTAAACGCATATCAGAGCAAAGTCAGCGGTAAATTTCGAGCTTTTGTAAAACTTAGCCAATCTCGGTGATTTTATTTTCTTTTAAATTTGGCATGCTTTTTTCACTACTTCTACAACAGTATTCTGATCTGTTTTGTGTACCATCGGGGATCAGATCTGTCTCTTTTTAATTTATTTGGTATAAATTTCTCAATTTCTGTTGACACTATTCACTTGAATTCAAGTCACATTTGGTCTATGCTTACACAGTTTGGAAGGAATGGAGACTCTCTCTTAATAAGGCTTCAAACAAATATTTATCCACTCTTTGAAACAGGTAAATTTTTTGTTGGCACTTACCTGCTGGTTTGACAAATGTGTGCAATACAGTCAGGCTTTTCTTATACTAATTCAACTTGAACTACAAGAAGTAATTCTTACTTCTTAAGATTAACCAAGTCTACTGGTAACTGATATATTGCAAGTTCACGTGTATGGGCAGATTTCTCGATAAAACAGATTCAGGCTGGATGAAGTCAAGTCAGAGCCATGAAGGTATCAAAAGTTGACACACTCATCATTACGACTTGCTGGTGTTGACCATCATGGTACTGTTGCATGTACTGGAGCATATGCTGAGCAGTAATGTGTTCTTCTGTGTTGCTGTTATCACCCTGAACTTCCCTCTTTTCTCCCATACATATCACTAGACTGAACCATTGCATGACAGATACACAGAACAAGTTAATATAATAATACTGCAGAACTCTTTCTTCACAAAAAATTCACTTATCAAATCATCTTTTAAAAACAAATGGTCCTACTCAACTGATCCCTCATGTTCTCCAGTTTTCTTTTTTTTTTTTTTTTTTGTGTATATCCACTGGGTTCTTAATTCACTGTTTCAGTAGAGCTCTTGTAACTTTGTCTCCCAGGAAAGTCGTCCATAAAACTATACTCACACATAAACCACATACAATATAGAAACAGCAATGTTAAATACTCTTTTTTATTCCACATCACATATGATAGTCTTGGTACTATTTATTGATGGTCAGCTCCCCAACTTACAGCCTGGAGTCGATCGGCAAAGCATGGTTGGCTCAGCAATGGCCAGCGGATGGTAGGCAAAGCTGCTTGGACAGCATGCTTGCAATGCCACACTTTCTCAGACCTGGGACCAGGCAGCGGGTGGCAGCCACAGAAGGGAAGCACATCAGTAAGTGACAGTGCACAGCTCAGTCCAAGATGCACCAGACATGCAGAATCGAATTGTGGACCCCAGTACGGTGACAGTGGCTCACAGCAGTGATGTATGCATGAACATGCAATGGTGGACAGCAACAGCATTTGCCCACACAGGGCAATCATCAGTGACAGTGTTTCCCCATACAGGCAGTAACCATTAGGCAGTTAGATGGTCTGGGCTTGAACTCTGGACCACTTGAGCTGGCGGACAGCTGTGACTGAAGGATATCCAGTGGGTGGCCAGCCAGCTGGAAGAAGTCAACAGCATTCAAACTTAGTGTGAACAACAGGCTTGTAGCTAGTGAAGACAGTACCTGGTGGTGACAGGCGTTTGATCCATTTCAGCTTGTAGACTGGCATAGACTTCCCCTTATAGCTGGCAAACAGTGTACTGCCTGTCTAAAATGAGTACTGTTTATATGGGCTTGGCATGTCTCTGTTTTGTTAAGGCTTCTTTTGCAGCATGTAAGTCACAACAGAGCCACAGCTTAGTCGTGCAGCAGTCAGGTCACCAACATCACAGTGACTTCTGCCTCCCTGCTGTGATAATGATATTACAGTTCTCATTTCACCATTGGGACCAGAATATGTGGTAACGGCCATGGAGCCTCAGGCAGCAGTACTTGCAATATCAGCATATAGTCCCTGGTGTACAGGCACTCAGTCAGCATCTGACCAACATACTTCCACAGTGCTTCTTTTGTTAAGCCATGACTGACTCCTTTACTTTTATTTAACCATGCCAAGTAAAGCATTTGGAGAACAAAATATTATTCTAACTGCTCTAGTGTAATGAACTGTATCTGATGATTGCTTTATGACTCTTTGTGGAGCGAGCTTTGCTTCACATTCTGTATAATCAATCTCAGTTCTGCCCGTAGTATGTTAACACTTTTTCCTGTATTTATCCATCTATTGAACATCTCAGCTAAGTACTTTTCTATTTCCCTCACATTTGCTTTGTGGTATTTTGCATCTGTTATTTTTGTTTTTCTGATAGTGTTGTATGCTCCAAGTACACTTCAACTACTGCAGCCTTCTGGTTACTTATCTCCTCAGTTATGTCCATTTACAAACATGTATCTCCAGGCTTCATCACAGAAATATCTATTAAATTATCACGTCTTGTATTGTCTGTAACTAACTACTTGTAGCCTCCAACCCACATCAGCCTGTTTGCTACGATTTAATTCCAACCTTGTGACTTCTTTTTCCCTTCTCAATGCACTCCTGGCATATTTAGACATCAACCAATATTTTGACTTCTCCCCTTCTTTTCAGTCAGGTTCCCACAATCTCACAATTCCTTAGATATACTGTCTCCCTTCTTCAATGTCCCATCCTAAATATACCTATTTCACCTATCTCAGGCTAAAATTACTCATATAGTTTGACATACCATTGTTTTATATCAGTGTATTTAAAATTACGAGCTTAATTTCATAGGAAACAGTTTATGGCTACAGTGCTACAAAATTGAACAAGCATTACACATTAATAAGTCACATAAGTTACAGACGAATGGAAAAACTGGTAGAAGTCGACCTCGGGGAAGATCAGTTTGGATTCCGTAGAAATGTTGGAACACTTGAGGCAATACTGACCCTACGACTTATCTTAGAAAATAGATTAAGGAAAGGCAAACCTACGTTTCTAGCATTTGTAGACTTAGAGAAAGCTTTTGACAATGTTGACTCGAATACTCTCTTTCAAATTCTAAAGGTGGCAGGGGTAAAATACAGGGAGCAAAAGGCTATTTACAATTTTTACAGAAACCAGATGGCAGTTATAAGAGTCGAGGGGCATGAAAGGGAAGCAGTGGTTGGGAAGGGAGTGTGACAGGGTTGTAGCCTATCCCCTCTGTTATTCAATCTGTATACTGAGCAAGCAGTAAAGGAAATAAAAGAAAAATTTGGAGTAGGAATTAAAATTCATGGAGAAGAAATAAAAACTTTGAGGTTCGCCGAAGACATTGTAATTCTGTCAGAGACAGCAAAGGACCTGGAAGAGCAGCTGCACGGAATGGACAGTGTCTTGAAAGGAGGGTATAAGATGAACATCAACAAAAGCAAAACGAGGATAATGGAATGTAGTCAAATTAAATCTGGTGATGCTGCAGGAATTAGATTAGGAAATGATACACTTAAAGTAGTAAAGGAGTTTTGCTATTTGGGGAGCAAAATAACCGATGACGGTCGAAGTAGAGAGGATATAAAATGAAGACTGGCAATGGCAAGGGAAGCGTTTCTGAAGAAGAGAAATTTTCTAACATCGAGTATTGATTTAAGTGCCAGGAAGTCGTTTCTGAAAGTGTTTGTATGGAGTGTAGCCTTGTATGGAAGTGAAATGTGGACAATAAATAGTTTACACAAGAAGAGAATAGAAGCTTTTAAAATGTGGTGCTACAGAAGAATGCTGAAGATTAGACGGGTAGTTCATATAACTAATGAGGAGGTATTGAATAGAATTGGGGAGAAGAGAAATTTGTGGCACAACTTGACTAGAAGAAGGGATCGGTTGGTAGGGCATATTCTGAGGCATCAAGGGATCACCAGTTTAGTATTGGAGGGCAGCGTGGAGGGTAAAAATCGCAGAGGGAGACCAAGAGATGAATACACTAAGCAGATTCAGAAGGATGTAGGTTGCAGTAGGTACTGGGAGATGAAGAAGCTTGCACAGGATAGAGTAGCATGGAGAGCTGCATCAAACCAGTCTCTGGACTAAAGGCCACAACAACAACAAAGTCACATGTGGAAACTTCTTCTACATTAGTTTTAATTTTGATAACAGTGCAGGAGAGGCATCAAGGAACATCAATAAAGCACCTGACTAATTCAAGTTATAAGAATATTACCTGCAAAAGTTACTTCAGTACTTGACCTGACACACAACTTTGTCTTTATTATAGTGTAGAATCCATTGCAGAGTGAAATATTCAGTTTCACCCATCAAGCTGTTGTGCTTAAGAATATAAATGGCCATACACTACTGCACTAACAAGATTCTGGTATGCAGATATGATCTGTGACAGTGAATTCTTCATATTCATACATATAATCGACATAAGCATTGACAAACGTGAAGCACTTGTTGAATCTAACACTCAGTTGATTGCCCTTTCAATTATTATTTAACATTCCTATAGTTTACAGAGAAACCCTGAATTAGCCCAGTGAACAATATAACACTTTTTAAATGTGGCATTCACTATTCTCAATGCAAAGAAGCATTCTACGTATCCACAGAAGTTCATAACACAGGGCTGAACAGAAATTTCATTTGAGTAAATAAATAGTAACTTACTTGAAGTGCTAATGATACTAACAGTAACCATTTTTGAAAACAAAGCTGAACTGTTACATCTCGTGAGTCACACTTTGTATAAACTATCTTATTATCTTGATTATTCAATGACTGATGAATTATATTAGGTTTGTGATATATGAGAATGTTCATTTGAAATAGGTCTTTGCTCTTTCAGACATTCGTCACTGTTACTCTCTGATAAATATCGGTGTGGACACATAAATCTTAAGCAATCAGTAGGAGATAAACAGTGGCTATTTAATATAAGTGACGAAGGAGCAGCTTTTTTTATTTATTACTTATCTTTATTAATCCCTACCAAACCTTATTAAATTTAATATGTCAAATTAAGCCTGTCTAAAATTAAATGTGCATAGCAGAGTAGCAATGGTTTACTGTTAATACAGTGAACAGAGTTAATTTCTAACTGCTGCTTTTCTTTGTCAGTAATACCTTGCCTCATTCCACATCCTTAAGAGTTTCCCTTCACGATGAGACATACAAAACATGAATGACTGAATTAATGAATATGTGCTATATGATCTGGAGGAGTTATGTTGTGAAAACTATACAGTTTGCATTTAGTGTGGTATCAGGATCTAAATCTGACATAATAGTAGAGTTGAATTCTCTGTTATAGGTACAACAGCCACCAGAGAGCATAAATTTAGTTCATGTTTAGTGTTATTACCAGGCCTAGTATGGTATATAAGGGATGTAAAAAGCATCAAGTGTTGAGTGGTCACAGTGAAGGACACTGACATGCTACATACTTGCGTGAGACATTGTTTCCAGCACCTGACAGAGTTTGAAAGGGGTCTCACTGTGGGTCTCCATTTGCCCAGCTGGTCGAATCACACAATATCCAGATTTTTGTGGCATTTGGATGAGACAGTGACCCAATAATAGACTGCATGGGAACATGGGTGCAGGCATACTCATTGTCATGGTCAGATACTAGCTACCATTAAGGCCACAACACAAATGTCTGCATTTGGGATGGTGCCATGACAGGGAAGCATGGGGTGCTGAGGTCAGTGATAAATCACAGATCTGCACTACCCCAAACTATCATTGTCAGCAGTATAGTGATGATCTAGAGATAGGTCTCATTCTTCCAGTGTTTTGGAGCGACACTATGGCGTTACTGATGGTGTGAATACTCATCTGGTATGACTTCTGATAATGGTTGGAAGTGATTGAGTGAACTCTTGACAGTACATCACAAACATCCTGCATCCTCATGTGTTACTTCTCCCTGAACAGTACATAGTACCATTTTTCAACAGGTCTAGGCTCATTCGCACATAGCGCATGTTTCTGCGAACAACCTGCATGATGTTGACGTATTCCTGCAGCCAGCAAGATCCCCAGATCTGTCTCCAATAGACCATGGGTGGGTCCAGCTCGAACACCATCTTCATCACAGTGCCAGTATACAGGATACCAATGAGCAGTTACAATAGTTGTGGACAGCTTGCCTCAGGAGACAAGGCAAATCAGTGCCTGCATCCAGGCCAGAGGGGCTGTAATATAATACTTATAAGTAGGCTTGAACTACCAAGATCTTTGTCAATTTGACTTTAGTTTGTAATGGCTGCAATAACATCACACACTTTCTCAACATGTGAAGTTTCATTTTGTTTTCCTCCTTCCGTTCTGGGCATTTCACTTTTTTGGTTAGGTAGCGTATATTTTTTGTGTTATGAATACAGAGAGCACACGGACATAAGTGAGAACTGTAAATCTTCATTTACTGCACATCTGTTTATTTATTTTTATTTACACGCCAAGTTCCGTAGGACCAAATTGAGGAGCAAAACCCCAAGGTCATGGAACGTGTCAGTACAAGAAATTACAACATAAAAGTAATAACAGATAAAAATAATGTTCGTGAACCTGAAAAAAGTCAGTCCATAAGTTTAAGTAAACGCTATCAGGAATACAATAAGAATCAGCTTAATTTTTCAAGGAGTGACCCATGAGGACACTCTTCAGTTTCAATTTGAAAGTGCGTTGATTACTGCTAAGATTTTTGAATTCAAATGGCAGCTTATTGAAAATGGATGCAGCACTATACTGCACACCTTTTTGCACAAGAGTTAAGGAAGTCCGATCCAATTGCAGGTTTGATTTCTGCCAAGTATTAACCGACTGAAAGCTGCTTATTCTTGGGAATAAACTAATATTGGTAACAAGTAATGACAATAAGGAATACACATATTGAGAGGCCAATGTCAAAATACACAGACTCGTGAACAGAGATCGACAAGAGGTTCGTGAACTCACACCACTTATTGCCTGAACTGCCTGTTTCTGAGCCGAAAATAGCCTTGTAGAATGGAAAGTTACCCCAAAATATAATACCATACAACATAAGCGTATGAAAATAAGCAAAGTAGGCTAATTTTCGTGTCGAAGTATCACCCACTTCTGATACCATTCGAATAGTGAAAACGGCAGTATTAAGTCTTTGAACAAGATGCTGAACATGGGCTTTCCACAACAGCTTACTATCTATCTGAACACCTAGAAATTTGAACTGTTCAGTTTCACTAATCATATGTCTGTTCTGTGAAATTAAAATGTCAGGTTTTGTTGAATTGTGTGTCAGAAACTGTAAGAATTGAGTCTCACTGTGATTTAACGCTAGTTTATTTTCTACAAGCCATGAACTGAGGTCATGTACTGCACTATTTGAAACCGAGCCAATGTTGCACACAACATCCGTTACTACCAAGCTAGTGTCATCAGCAAGCAGAAATATTTTAGAGTTACCCATAATACTAGAGGGCATATCATTTATATAAATAAGGAACAGTAGTGGCCCCAACACTGATCCCTGGGGCACTCCCCACTTGACAGTACCCCACTCAGATCCCACATCACAGCCATTATCAACATTGTGAATAATGACCTTTTGCTGCCTGTTGCTAAAGTAAGAGGTGAACCAATTGTGAGCTACTCCCCATATTCCATAGTAGTCCAACTTCTGGAGCAATATTTTGTGATCAACACAATCAAATGCCTTAGTTAAATCAAAAAAATACGCCAAGCATTCGAAACTTTTTGTTTAGCTCATCCAGTACCTAAAAGAGAAAAGAGAATACAGCATTCTCAGTTCTTAAATGACTTCTAAAGACAAACTGTACATTTGATAGTAAATCGTATGATATAAAATGATCAATTATCCTTATGTACACGGCCTTTTCAATAACTTTTGCAAACACTGATGGCATAGAAATAGGTCTAAAATTATCTATGTTATCCCTTTCTCCCTTTTTATAAAGCGGCTTTACTACTTAGTACTTTAATCGCTCAGGAAACTGACCATTCCTAAAGGAAAAATTACAAATATGGCTAAATACAGGGCTAACATGTGCAGCAGAGTACTTTAATATTCTTCTAGACACCCCATCATAACCATGAGAGTCCTTAGTCTTCAGCGGTTTAATTATTGACTCGCTCTCCCTCTTGTCTGTATCACAGAGGAGTATTTCAGACATCAGTCTTGAGAAGGCATTTGCCAAGAGAGTTATATGATTTCCTGTAGAAACTAAATTTTTATTTAATTCACCAGCAATGCTCAGAAAATTATTGTTAAATACTGTGCATATATCTGATTTATCAGTAACAGAAATATTTTTACTGCGAACTGACTTTATATCGTCGACCTTGTGCTGCTGACAAGACACTTCCTTCGCAACTGACCATATGGCTTTAATTTTATCCTGTGAATTAGCTATTCTATTTGCATACCACATACGCTTTTCCTTCCTAATAACATTTTTAAGCACCTTACAATACTGTTTGTAATGGGCTACTGTAGCTTGATTGTGACTTCTTCTAACATTTTGATATAATTTCCGTTTTGTTCTACATGATATCCTTACCCCACTAGTCAGCCACCCAGGCTGCCCATTACTGCTAATACCCTATTTAGAATGTTCTAATGGAAAACATCTCTCAAAGAGCATGAGAAATGTGTTAAGGAAAGCATTGTATTTATCATCTATGTTATCGACACTATAAACATCCTGCCACTCTTGTTCCTTGACAAGTTTTAAAAAACTCTCTATTGCTGTTGGATTAACTTTCCTACATAGTTTGTAATTAAATATGACATTGGTTTGAGTACAAACGCCTTTTAGCGTTAAAATTTGTGCATCATGGTCTGAAAGGCCATTCACACTTTTACTAACAGAATGCCCATCTAGTAATGAAGAATGAATAAAAATATTATCTATGACTGTGCTACTGTTCCCCTGCACCCTAGCTGGAGGAAACACAGTTTGCATCAGATCATATGAATCTAGGAGATCGACCAACATCCTCTAGGTTGCACAATCATATACAAAATTAATATTGAAGTCACCACATATAACTAGTTTCTGGTACTTCCTACAAAATGAATCAAGAACCCTCTCTAGCTTGAGCAGAATGCTCTTAAGTCGGAGTTAGGGGACCTACAAACAACAACAATTAGAAGTTTAGTTTCACTAAATTCAACCAAACTGCAACTGTGAAACTGCAATCATAACAGCAGCAGCACCAAGAGTTCTTTAAAGGTGCTACACAGGGTAGAGAAAGGCAGATTAATGGACACTCTACAAAAAACTGAAATTTATAGTGTTTCAAAGAACAATCACCATACACACTTGATGAGCGAAGAGACCTCAGAAATAAAAAGTTGCTCAATTGCTTGAGACTTTACTCTAATGTACTATAAGTTAACACTTTTAGTGCCAGTCTGTCACGATACATTCAATCCATTGCAGTACATAAAATGGAATACTAATTACTACTGCTGTCCTTTGATGTGAATATTATGTTATCTCAACACCTAATGTAAATCTATAGGTCAAAATCTTGTATGTGTATGAATGTCAACAAACTACACAATTGGTTGTACATGATGTTAATCCCACTCGACATTGTTGTCGTTACTTTGTATTATCTTTCGTAAATGCTTGAAAGTGGCTTAATGCTGATACTGAAATCGTACAATAAAACACTAACAGCTGAAAGCAAGATGACATTGTTTTAAAAATTCATACTAATTGTGGACCCATATTACAAGAAAGAAAATTGATAATTACATGGCTTGAGAAGATACAGACTTAGAGGTCACTAAGACTTTAGTTTAATACGAGGTGTGTTCAAAAAGTACGGTGACTTTATATTTTTATAAATAAATATTTATTTATTCATCAATATTCTTGTTGTCCCCTTCAAAGTAATCCCCCTCAGGTACAATACACCTGTGCCAATGCTTCTTCCAATCCTCGAAGTACTTCTCATAAGCACTTTTTGGTACAGCCTTGAGTACTTCCAGCGATGAAGCTTATATTTCCTCAATCGTTGAAAATCTTCGTCCTTTCATAGGTCTCTTCAGCTTTGGGAACAGTAAAAAGTCACAGGGGGGCCAAATCCGATGAATATGGTGGCTGAGGCATAATTTTGATGTTGCTTTGACCAAAAAATTTCTCACAAGCAACAAAGAATGAGCAGGTGCATTGTCACGATGCAAAATCCATGAATTGTTTATCCACAATTCCGGAGCTTTTTGCATACTGCTTCTTGCAAACGGTGCATAACATCAAGGTAATACTCCTTATTGAATGTACGACCTGGAGGCAAAAATTCATGATGCACTACGCCACAGTAATTGAAATAAACAGTGAGCAAAACTTTGACATTTGATCAAACTTGGCGTGCTTTTTTCGGTCTTGGCTCTCCGGGATGCTTCCACTGGGACGACTGGTCTTTGGTTTCAACATCATAACCATGAGCACATTTCGTAACCAGTTATGACCCTTTTGAGGAAATCAGGATCATCACTGACATCATTCAAGGGCTCCTAAGTGATGCTCATGCGATGGTTCTTCTGATCAAAATTGACAAGTTTTGGAACAAACTTCGCTGACACATGTCTCATGCGCAAAACATTCGAAAAAATTGTATGACACAAACTAACCAATATGCCATCATCCTCAGCAGCTTCTCTTACAGTAATTTGATGATTTTCCAAAACAATTTTCTTTCCAGCTTCGATGTTATAATCCACTGCTGACATGTTGAGGCATCCGGAGGGAGGTTCCCCATTGGCATCTTCTTGGCCATCTTGGAAGAGCTTGTACCACATGTAAACATTTTTTTTTTTTACTTAGAGCAGACTCAGTTTATGCCACATCAACATTTCAAGTGTTCCAAAGCACTTGATTCCATTTTTCACACAAAATTTGATGCAAATTCTTTGGTCCCTTTTTTATAATAATCGAAAATTTCCAAGTACACTAAAACACATCGAACCTTTCTATCAGTCAAAAACAAACGAAGTATGCTGTACACTTGAAACTGTGAACATAAGTTGGGGACATGTGTACCAAAACAACAAAAAAAGTTCGATAATCGAATGTATGTTGCCCGCGTAATTTGAAAAGTCACCTTACTTTTTTAAACAGCCCTTGTGTATATAAAGCAGAGTCTCTCTCTCTCTCTCACTTTCTCGCAATTATATGAATAACACAGTGTTTCATGAAGATGAAAATTAATATAATTGTTTCTTATTTCATTAACACAGTTAATTATGAATCTATATTCTTCTTCTTTATGTGCTACATTACAAAGAATTGTATTTTTTCTAGCTTATATTAACCTAGTCATAAGACCTATCAGCACCAAACCAAATGTAGTCACAAAGGAAATCATGTACTTGCAGTGAAATTTATGCCAAATGGATCCAAATCTATTGTACAAATGAAAAGAAATGAAGCTGTCGCTGATGCCATATCAACTTTCACAGTCACGGTTCTGCAACATATGCAGAAAATATGAAGTCAAACATGTCGTCAACATGTCATTTAGTAATTCAGTTTCACAGTTTCTTCTGAAAGCAAACATTCAAGATTAATAAAGGCAAGAAAAACAAGTGAATTACTGACAGGTAATAACTCTGTTCAATGAGCAAAATGTCAGATGATTTTGCAGGCCATGATGAAGGCTTGAAACTGTATTGCAAAATGCACTTGAGAACTGTATGGTTTGAGCACAGCTCCATCCAGGTGCTGAAAGAAAAGTAACATTAAGGGTCTCCATCTTCCCTGACCTAACAACCATAGTTGAGACAGTAGTAATTCAAAGTAACTAGAATTGCCCACCTATCCACAGATTATCACACCAAGCATCCATCTACTATAGTGTTTGGAGATGCAATCTGGCAGACAGAATTGATTCTGCAGAAATGCTCATATATAGCCACATAGACAGTCATTTTTTCCTCACTCTCTCTACTGCTGGAACAAGAAAGGAAACTATCAGAAGTGGTACAGGGTACCCTCCACCAAACACCGTATGGTGGCTTGCAGAGTATGTATGTAGGTATAGATGTAGATGTAGACATTATAGTACTCAGCTATCCCTGTAGTCCAGACCAAAGCAATAACCATAGAGAAAGTCACCAGCTCTCTTGAAAAACCCAATTTGGTTTGGTATTATGGACATGCTAAGCAAAGAAAACTGTTCACATAGTCTGCAATCCAGTTAAATAAAGAAATGTCATGAGTCTCTCAGTCTGATGCAAGCCTTACACCCCTTTCACCACTCGCATGTTAATTTTGTTGATTATTTATTGAAGAAAGTTCTCATCAGCCCCAGCAAGGCTAAGTGGGTCCCATTCTTGACCTCACATCAGAAAAATCTGAAATAAGGGATGACCATCAAGATTTTTTTTAAGTGTCCAAAGCCAGCAGCACTAATTGCTAGACAATGAAGGTTGGCTGTGGTGAAAGCCTAAGACACTACATAACAAGTGGCTTGATGCTGTTTTTCTTCCATTCTGACAATAAAATAGATGTAAATGGTTCCAAACTATCATTTCTACACTTTTGTATCTTAAAGATGCAATCAGCAACAGAATATATCAAGTTACTTGCAAAAGTTACTGCTGTAAGGGACTTCACTCCTGAAGAGCAGTTGTGGGGTAAGGGGGCATGAAGAGGCAAGCAGGTGATCAACACCAATATATAAAATCAAATTAATCCTGTATGATTTAATATATTGCCATGATTATACAAATGCATGATCACCACCTTGGCTTGCCTACTGACTTAACTGGATTGGCATGGACACCATTGATGGGGCAGTACTGATAAAAGCACGAAACACACACACACACACACACACACACACACACACACACACACACACACACGGACAGCCCTTTCTTCACTGCCTGCACCCTCACATGGAGTTAGCTGATTCTGGAATACGCATACAGTGCCACTGCAAATGAAAGATTCCCTACCCTACTTCTACAGATGGAGGGGCACTTACATCCAACTTCCCCCATAAAGATGAGCAGGTGGAATGTCTCTTTTAAGACAATAACTCTAGTGCATTAATGCTAATACTGTAGTGAAATCAACTGACTAGTTACACTTCATTCATAATAGATTACGACAGGGCAGGTTGCTCTCTCTCTATCCTTTAAACAATCAGTCCACCCTACTGGATAGGTTTCAGGTTGTATACCCCTTCATTCTGCAATGGTAGATACTGGTTTAGCTGATAAAAGCAGCATTGATGAGAAGTCAGATAAATACTTACCATGCAAGGCCATATAACTACAATCCATGGGCAGCATCTGAAAGTTAGTTAACCTATCAGGCGTTCGAGATTCTTGCACGACTCGTTTGAAAAATGTCTAAAATTTCCCATAAGCTGGTTTATTGCCTTTAAAACACAGAAAACAGCTATCAAGTCCTTATTTAATATCCCAACACTAATTATGCAATGTTACTGACTGTCTCTGTAACAAATTCACATCCAAAAGCAGTCAGAAGTTCTTTAGTCCACACCCAAAAGGAGCCAGAAGTTCTTTAGTCCCACCTGATATTTTAAACACCCTGGAAAGTCACTAACCCATGGCTACTTGTGAGTTAACACATTCAGTATGCTTCTGGTACAGAAGTCCTAGCCATAATGTCTTGTAATCTGCACAAAACACACCACACAGAATTTATATACAACATGAAAGGTTCAACGTGAGTATCTCATTAAATAAATGACTCACAAGGCTCAAACTTTCGCAAAATAGTCAGTACCACTGTTGCTCTTCTTTAACAGTTCGAGAAATGATCAAACACTGAATTTCTTCATTTTGGGACAAATTTGATCAGTGTGACTTAACAAAGATGTTTTCCGGAAGACAGCTCCCAAGCGACAATCTCAACTCAGAGTTGAGGCACAGAGCCCTACTCAATGGCACAGGAAATGGTAAATTCCTATTGGCTAGTATGTTAAGCAGCCAATCAGATCATCTCAAGCACTTCTACACTTGCGGTATTTCTAATGTCACCCAATCAGATTACCACAAGTAATTTAGACTAGAAATCTCATAATTCTGAAACTAAACAAAATTTAATGAAAACAAAACATGATACCTTCACACATAATAAATTACTAATAAATTACTGCCCTTCTGGCTGCCCTTTACAAAAACAAGCTCCCTCGGACATGTGTCACATATTCCCCTATTGCATGACAACTATCTCATGCTTACATTTATATAGGTTTAATAAAATATCACATTCTCACTTAATGTATGTCCTACATTCACTCTCTCAGTCTCTCCAAAACACTCACACAACCAAAACACAATGAAATAGACTTTTTCTATGTACTATTGATGACATCTGAAATCAGTGGCAATGAAATTAAAAAAAAAAAATTCAGAAAATTAGATTATATGAACCCATCCTCTTAGTTGTAGTGTCATCCACTGTGTCCTCCCCATAAACAGGGAGCAACTTCCTGTGAAACGATGTGGCACAGTCATCGCCGGTCTTGAAGAGGAACTCCATCACCGACTGTTGTCACAACCTGACATCTACTTCACGGTCCATTATGGCTCACCTGTAAATAAAAGAAAATACCTTTATACACTAACTTATAGCTAAATTTTCCAAGTATGTTCACAAAAATTTCATTCTCCTCCTGCCAAAAATAAAAAAAAAATAAGAGACGACTGTGCAAAGCTTTTTGAATGCCCTTTGTACAGATTAATACATTACAGTCCCTATTTATACCTCTGTGGCGCCAATGAGGTCGACACCAGCATCGATCTGAGTATCATCTTCGAACTAAACTAAGATTATCTTTGGGCGAAACCACCATGTTAGTTCTGTGTAAGCCTTGCTTGTGTAAAGAGGTGAATAAATGAACTACTGTAAAATGGGAGTGTTGTTTGGCGTAACCGACCCGAACCTCCTCCTCACTGGTGGCCCCGAGTTGTAACGTCTTCCATTTTACTGTGTCCGCGGCCTCTGCGTCGGTTATTTTCGCGTGTATTACAACAACACAACATTCAAACAATGACTTCGGCCCAACGCCTAACGCTGGATTTTGTGATCGACATGCATCGTGTTGCGGGCGATGTACACCACCAGGACCGCAATATGATGCCTCTGACTCGACGATTACGCCGATTTCGCCGGACGTTTTAGAGCATGCAACAATAAGTGAGGTTAGGAGTGTGCATGACACCGGCTATCAAAGGCCTTTGTTCCCTCCACATGTGCCCTCCCTCATCGACTGTGCAGTTACCTCTTACGGATCTCTGTGCAGTGCGGGACAAATGCCAATTTCTGCAAATGCTTCGTTGGACAACCTACCACCGCCAGGACAACAATTTGCTATGCCGCAATCTGTGCCATACCACGCGGATACCTGCCATGTGGCCGGAACTGCTTCGTTCACAGGTCAACCTCTCAGCATCCAACCACACACAAGCCTGCCTCGGTTCAGCATCAGCACATACCTTCCTACTTTGATACCTCGGACTGCAACATGAACAATAGCTTGTTATCTGTGCCTGACCTCCACCTCCGTCCCATGGCTATGCCTCAGTGTTTTGTGCCACGACATTCACCTTATCTGCACACCGTTTTGAGTGGAGTGACTATGAACAGCATTCGGGAGGACGACGGTTCAATCCTGCGTCCGGCCATCCTGATTTAGGTTTTCCGTGATTTCCCTAAATCGCTCCAGGCAAATGCTGGGATGGTTCCTTTGAAATGGCACGGCCGACTTCCTTTCCCATCCTTCCCTAATCCGATGAGACCGATGACCTCGCTGTCTGGTCTCCTTCACCAAACAACCCCAACTATGAACAGTGAACATTCGCGCATTCCATCCTACGTTCGACATCATTTCCCACATTGTGCTTCTGGACAGCCCGCACCTCCGCAGCCTCCCTGCAACACAGGTGGCCTTGGCTCTGATCAAATGTCGAGTTTTTCATGGACTAAAACTTTGAACTTTTTCTCACCTGTCTCCCATGCGCCGGCTCCAGTCGAGCTTCTGCTACCGTTCTCGGCACATCTCGGTGCCTCATCCACGTCGGTCTTCCGCGACACGTCAATTCGAGCACACCCGCAACGTGTTGAGCTTCCAAAACCACAATCGACACAATACGGTGTCTCACCCGTGTCGGCCATCCACGTCGCTACGGATCACACTCAACCACAACGTGTCACCTTCACTCTGCCACCTGAACAGCTGTCGTTGCCACATCCCCTAGAGGCACACTCTCCTGGAATACAACTGCAACAACAGCTCAATTCAGGCAGTGCCCCGACGAACTCAACTCAACCTGTTCTTCCGAACATTCTACAACACTTACCGAGGCTGCCACCGTTTAATCCCGACAGAGCAACAACCTGGTTCAAAATTGTGGACGAAGTGTTCGACCATTACATACTCGACGAGTCAACCAGGTTTCTGTGCCTCATCACCCACCTGCACGACCAGGAGGACTTGATTGCTGACCTGGTCGACACCCGGGAGTCATCTACCCGGTACACTCTACCCAAAGAGACAGTTCTACGTCGGCTTGCACGCTCAACGGAGGCAGCAATACGGCAAGTGCTCCACATTGAGCAACTAGGCAACGACAAACCTTCCCAGCTCTGGAGACGGCTACGTGCCCTGGTCAGTGCCGATCTATTCTCTGACACAGCTCTCCTCGCCATCTGGTCAGATAAATTATCTCCTCACATCCGCTTTGCTCTGGCTCAAAGGCCTCCTGATCCTGTACCGCCACTGGCAACGAACTTTCCGCAGGAAATGCAACCGCACTACCCGTACTGTTACCTCCACACACGGTTTGGTGAGGCAGCACCGAACTGTAGACCACCCTGCTACTTCCCAAACGCCAATCGCAGGTAGGTTCGGGTGCCTCCTCCTGCGCACAACATGACAGGCACCCCCCAGTGCTCCATTCCGTCTGGGAATGACCGGATAATTGTGGACAACTTTACATTAAAGACATTTCGTCGGGATACCTTTTCCTAGTGGACACAGGCGCCAATGTTTCACTGCTGCCCATGTCCTTAGCGTCGTCGAACATCCACCCTCATCATACTTCACTGCAAGCTGTGAATTCCACTAAACTATAATGCTCAGGTTCAACCTCACACGTCGTCTCACTCTCTGCAAACTGCAAACCCAAGTGGACTTTATTAGTGTGTGAAATTGACGAACCTATACTAGGCATTGACTTCTTGTGACACCACAAACTTTCACCAGACCTAGTGTGAAACACTGTGTTTCACCATCCATCCAAGACTCACTTCCCCTGTGCTCCGTCGAGCAACCCACCCCATGACACATCGGTCCGGGCTCATCTCATCCGTACATGCTCGTCTCTGTCAATGCCATTACAAGAAATCATGCATGAGTGCCTTGTCAAGTTTGAACACGTCGCTTGCCTATGCAAGAAAAACTTCAAGCTCTCCCTCCGGCTCCATGAAACACAGCTCCAGCTCTCTGATGCAGCAAAGGAATTACAGACACTACAGCAAGGACAAAGCAAGGTCAGTAAGTGTGCCAAATCTGCTTGCAATCCCAGCAATCGTGCTTCCATGTGTTTAGCTCCCACTACTCCTCGCAACTGTGCTATCAAGACTGCAAAAACGTGTACTGACAGTTCCGCAGGGCCACACCCTCCTAACACGGCAGCGTTCGACACTCGGCCGGACACAAATGTGCATGCGCAACGAGTGTCACGTGTTCCCAAACTGACAGCTCCTACCCCACGCCTCACGGACAGCACCTCAAACAATGCAACTTCGGCTCCTGCACGCCGCCGTGCGACCGCCACTGACAACACAAACAGTGCACTCACGCCAAGCATTTCGCCCACAACCATGCTGCCACAGGCCGCGCCCTCGGACAATAGACTCACTAACGTTACACGGGCTCTATGGAGCTCACCTGACCATGCTGCCACTGCTTCGGGCCAGCGGCCATCTTGTCACGTTGACTCCTGGGACACTTCGCTGCCTCGGCTCCCGTCGGATCCACCAAGTGGCTCCGAACACCACGACCACACCTCGCTGCCCCGCCCGCCACGCATTGTAAACAATCCACCTCCCGCGCCGCCAGCAACGTTTCCGACATCACCAACGGCCGGGTCACAAGCTTTGCCTCACGCCAGGCCCCCCCGATATCCAGTAAACCACATCGACTTTGTCCCGAGTGCCTCTCCGACCTTAAAAAGCAGATTTCTGAACTTCTAAGCTCTGGCATCGTTGAACCCTCGGCCAGCAGCTGGTCTACACCCATTCACATGACACCCACGAAAGACGGGTCCTGGCACACGTGCGGAGACTACCGTCGACTAAACGCACGAAAAATTATGGACACCTACCCCATACCCAACATTGCCGATTTTACCAGTTGCCTCGCAAGTGCGACCACGTTCTCTGTCATTGATTGCAAACGGGCCTACCACCAAATCCCCATGGCTCCTGAAGACATCGAGAAGACAGGAATCACCACCCAAATCGGGTTATTTCAGTTTCGATTTATGCCCTTCGGTCTGAAAAACGCAACCCAGACCTGGCAATACTTCATCAATGAAGTGCTATTCGAACTAAAATTCTGCTTTGCATAGATTGCTGACATTCTTGTGTTCAGCTCCTCCATCGAGGACAACATTCGACATGTGCAAATGTTATGGACACTATCGCGGCAGCAGGCATCGAGACCAACCAGGACAAATTGCAGCAACATCAACCCGCTGTCACTTTTCTTGGTCTTCGGGTCTCTGGCGATGACATTTCACCACCCCCTGAGAAAGTACAAACAATACTAAACCTACCCAGACCTTCGTCATTCAAAGAGCTCCGGCGCTTTTTGGGGACGGTTAATTATTATAGCCAACATCTACCTCGGGCTGCGGAGATTCAGGCTCCACTGACGGACGCCTTGGCAGGCACCAAGACTTATGGATCTCGGCCCGTTCCATGGACCCCTGCTATGACTGCCTCTTTCACTGTCCTCAAAAATCTTCTCGCCGAGGCCGGCACCATCGCGTATCCTCTTCCCAATGCGCAGCTTTTCATCACCACAGACACGAGCGATACTGCCATCGGCGCTGTCCTTAGCCAGACAGTCGACGGCCAAATTTCGCCTCTGCAGTTATTCTCACACAAGCTCACCAATGCACAGCGGAAATATTCCGCGTTTGACAGGGAGTTGCTCGCCGTCTACGAAGCAATCGGAGTTGCTCGTGGTCTATGAAGCAATCAAGCATTTTAAGACTGACGTTGAGGGATGCCCTTCTACATTTTAACAGACCACACACCCCTGGCTGCGGCCATTACAAACCTGCCACCTGACCCGCCTCCTCGCCACTTCAGATATATGGACTTTATATCTCGGTTCACCACTGATGTCAGACACATAAAGGGTGCTGACAATATAGTTGCTGATTTCCTTTCACGAGTCGATGCTGTTCATTTGCTGTTAGACCTCTCTGAACTGCCTAACCTCCAACCCGCTGACGAGGACATGCAAAACCTTATTTCAGACTCTTCCTCTTCACTACACTTCGTCCGAACCACCTTCCCTGGCATTTCTGGTGAGATCTGGTGCAACAACAGTACGGGCACGTTACGCCCCCTCATCCCAAACATGCTCCGTTGAGCTGTCTTCAACGCACTGCATTATTTAGCCCACCCCGGAGTTGGTGCGTCCGCCCACCTCGTAGCGGAGCACTTTGTGTGGAGAAATGTCAACAAGGACTGCCAGCAATGGGCACGCTCCTGTGTTGCGTACCAACGCTACAAATTACACAAGCACACTTCACCCCCCCTCCCCCGGCGCCTTTTCAATCCCTCCTGTGCGCTTCCAGCATATTCATATTGCTATTGTCAGCCCTCTCCCCCCCTCTAACGGCTTTCGTTATGTTCTCTCGTCTATCGACCGAACAACTCGCTGGGTCGAGGCTGTCCGCCTCCCCAATATCACTGCAGTAACTGTCACTCGAGCTTTCGTCGAGTCATGAGTATTGCGTTTCAGATGTCCAGCTATCATCACGACTGACCAGGGCATACAATTTGAGTCAGCCCTGTTCAACAAGATTTGTAACATTTGCAGCATCTGGCGCATCCATACCACAGCACATCACCCGCAAAGTAACGGGCTAGTTGAGCACTGGCACCGCACTTTCAAGGCGGCTTTTCGATGCCACGACTCTCTATGGACGGAGGCCCTTCCCCTTGTGCTACTCGGCATTCATGTGATCTATAAGGAAGACCTCAAAGGAACAATAGTCGAGTTCGTATACGGCCGGAAGATTGTTCTCCCTGACGAACTTGTGAGCCCTTCCGCTTCTCTCCCTCAATCTGACTTACCTTCCTTCGTGGACCACGTCAGACGTCACTTCATCAACCTCCACATCCCTCCGCCCGCCAGCCATTCCCACCCTAAGATTCATGTTCCGAAATCTCTGGACAATTGCGAGTACGTCATGCTCCGAGATGACACTGTCCGTGGTCCCCTCCAACCTCCATATACCGGCCCGTACCGAGTTCTCCAGCGCTCAGCCAACACCTATGACATCCAGATAAAAGATTCAGCTGTTACAGTCTCTCTCAACAGACTTAAGCCTGCTCATGTCGAGCCCGCTTCTAACCCCATTCAGGCCACGATCACGCCACTCACTGTCGTGGCTCATGACGCTCCGACCACTCCCTCCACGTCGGACTTACACACTCGGTCGAGTGACTTCCAGCTCCAATCGTCGAGCTCTTCTCCGACCTCGCCCTCTACTCTGATCTCACACACTCAGTCGAGTGATCACATGCTCCCCACATAGAGCTTACCTATAACACGCCCTCACCGCCGGGCCCTTCTCCAGTCAGACTCGCCCTGTCGAGGTTTCTCACGCCCCCCCCCCCCTTCTTGAATGTGCCCTCGGTCAAGGTGTTTGTGCCTGTCCCCCCCAGACATAATCCACGACATCTCTATAATACTACGCGATGACACACTGTTCGTCGTGTGTTTCCCTTCATCCGGTGCTCATGACACAACTTCCGTCACTCCCCTCCACCTGGTGAAATGCGTTCCCCTCTTGTCCGACGTCGACCTGGACATGCTTCGTGTGTTCGCCACACCCACCGGAGACATCGTCGTCATCGCTCCATTCCACCCGCAACCCGCCGGCCTCCCTGTTGCTGCAGGACCAGCACGCCCAGTACAATGCCCGGCGCGCTTCAACGACTTCCAGGTTCGGTGGCCGAACCTTCCTTCACGACATCTACACCGACACAGCTCCCCGACAACGCTGTTGAGCTGACACTGTGATCCGGCTCCCGTGACGCCATCGTCAGCCCCCCTCCCCCCCGACTCTCGAGAGTACAAGAGTACTCTGTACTGCGGGGTGGGAGGGGGGGGGGGCGATGAGATTGACACCAACATTGATCTAAGTATCGTCTTCGAACTAAACTAAGATTATCTTTGGGCGAAACCACCATGTTAGTTCTGTGTAAGCCTTGCTTGTGTAAAGAGGTGAATAAATGAACTACTGTAAAATGGGAGTGTTGTTTGACGTAACCGACCCGAACCTCCTCCTCACCTCCAAAAGTATTGAAGTTATAGGTTTCAAATTTTAGCAATATGGTTCTGCTATCCATAGAATTTGGTACACTAAGTACGAAGAAGATCACTTAATATTTAACAGTACTTCTTCAGATACATAAAGTGTACGTGTAACATACTGCACGCAGCGTTAAGCAAAAATGACTTGCTCAGGCCAGTAGCCATGTGACGAAGCAAGGGGGATAAGTTTACTTCCCCTCTTGTTTTGCCATCTGCCTCTTTAAATTTATTTTGTTCTTAACTAATTACCATTAAAATGTGAGTATAATCTGCATTTTCATAAAAGAGGAAGGTTGGCCCTCAGTTTTAAAGAATATAACATAAGATCTAATTTTGTGCTTAGTTTTATGTATGTAATTCATTTTCTAATTTATTTCAACTAATCCTAGCTAATGCTATTGTTATAGGGTGAAATCAGTAATTGTTTTGTAACTTAAATTCTATTGTTGACGTATAAACAAATACAAATTCTGTACTAATTATAAACTTTTGGAGGAACAGCTAATAGTATTCTTAAAGGATCTATTTGGCTCTATTCGAAAATATGTTAGCAAAGCCAGCCCTTCATTAATTCGAAAGTAATAGACAGTTTTGTCAAAAGTATTGATTATGTAACTATATATTTTAATTTCATCATTTAAACAAATAATTCGGCTTAATCCTTGTAGTAAAAGAAACTGTTAAAAAGAACCAGTTTTTCGATGTATTCAGTTAATTTAATGAGTTAAGATCTAATTGTAATTTCTGTATATTAAACATCGAACAACATGAAGTTTCAGTACCTATTACTGTGAGGATGTATAAGGACTCAATTTTTGGTCCAGAGACAGTCAGTCCACAGCTGTAATGGTTAGATCAACACTGTCTGTTCCCATACGTACCTTTTTATTCTTCAAGACCTGTGTGGTTAGGTTTCTACTGCTCATAGATGTTCAATAGTAAACTATGGTAGCAGTATGTGGATGTTCGCTTGCAACCTATTAATGAGGATTATCGGAAGTTAAAAAATAGTGCACTGGCCATATAAATGTGTATATTGGGGGTTGTGAAAAATAAAAGTAAATAATTGAGAAACACAAATGTGCACCTGTCAGCTGCACTTCCACCTCCTATTTTTTCAGCCAGTACGTCAACACTGAGAACAATCAACAAAGAAATAAAGCAGTGAATGTCGTCACAGCCGGTGTCAGCTGTGCGAGCTTTAGAACCAAAATCCACTCTCCTCCTGGCTCCATGGCAAACTATGCTTTCAATGTAAGATGACAACTCGAAATAATTTGCTACATTACAGTACGACAAATCAGTCACTAACTGTAATGGATTTATACTTGGGAGGCTTAGAGGACTTTGGGCATTTTAGCTCTAAGAAATCGAATGTGAACAAATATAACAAAACAATTAGGAAAGTTGTTCATAAAACAAGAGAAAGCTTAAAGGTAATGTAATGGCAGTCAATATAGCCCAATGATAATGGTTAACAATGTTACATGCGTGAACTAAATTCAAATCATTGCTACTAGTGCTTATCACTTGCACAAACTGGCTGTACACTTCATCTGTTCCACTTACACAAAATTTGAATGAACTTATCAGTTGAAATAAATAGGTATTATCATGGAATACAGTACAAATTGGAGTTAGGGATGAATTTTTTTTTTTGCGTATAAAGTGCCTTGTGATTTTTTAGGTGAATTTAGTAAGTTGGTGAAATGAAAGAGTTGATGTTGCCATCTGTAAACTGTTGCAGGTTAATGGTTTCAGCTTCCTGGGCAATAGGTTTGCGGTTAAACTTTTCTGAAGAGATATTTCTCCAAGTTGTATTCCTGGCTATCACAAAATACAACATTCGAAGGACAAACAAATGTTTTTACATACTCACATTTGTATAAAAGAGTCTGTGATAAAGGTAAGAAATACAGTGCCTGACAAAAAAAAGTGAAGACAAAACCAGATGTCAATGTAACTTTGTACACATACACACCATCAGCAAGTTTGTAAATGATTATATCTGCAATTCTCTGTGACAGTTCTTTGCTGTCCTTTGTATTCAGTGTTGTTACCAGGCCTGGTAAAGAATATAAGAGGTGTGAACAATATAAGATGTTGTGTAATCACTGTGAAGGACAAAACATCAGGCCAGTAAGTCATGGGATGGGAAACACGAGGCTTCCCTAGATGCAGGCGCCGCAGAGGAGGTACATGCTCAGCACTATCACCCACTGACACCAAACCGAAGACACCGTGACATATATTAGCCTCAACATCATCGCTAACAGCTTCAAAATCCAATTATTGTAAACAAACAGTAATAAAGAAGTACATGTATTTACAAACTGTCTTATCTTTGGCATCTGCATCCATCCTCAGCAGAGAACTGCCACTCGTTCCCAGCCATCACTGAAACCCGATTGTAATTGCTGTCAGAATTGTGTCTCCTCCTTATATCCCATTACCACTAATTATGATGAGCAGCCACAACTTGCCCCTAAAGGGATCTTTGTAGGGACAGTCAAACCATTCTAGGAAGGACACCTTAATGCCACTGAGGAAGAACTGTGCTTCACTATAATTACAGACAGTGCAAGTGAGGAAGCTACTATTGAAATGCCAATAGTATCCAGCCTGATAGGAACAAAGTAGGCAATTGTTAGCAGTTTTGTGCCAATTTACGGACACTTTCAAATCCTTAGTGTAAATACAGCAGACCAAGTAGCTCATGGTAAAACACCATATCAACATTGTGGATCATTTACCAATTAGTCAGTATTCATATAGAGTGTTGCCTGCTGAATGACGGATAATCCATGATGAAGTGGAGAAGATGTTGCAAGATGACATCACATAATTTTCAGACAGTCCTTTGTCCTCTCCAGTGATCCTTGTGAAGAAAAAGATGGTAACATGGCATTAATTGTCAACTGAATAAAATCATGAGTATGACATCTATCCATTACCATGTATTAATGCCACCAAAGACTGCCAGAAAGGAACAAAGCATTTTTCAAGTATGGATGCTGCTGCATCAACTACCAATGACTGAATAAAATCATGAAGCTATCCATTGCTGTGCATTGATGACACCAAAGATTGCTTGAAAGAAGCAAAGCATTTCTTAAAGTATGAATGTGAAGACAGGCTGGCAAATCGAACTTGACAAGTCTGACTGGAGGGACTGCCTTCATAACTTCTGGTGGCCTCTTATAGGTTCAAAGTTAAGACCTTTGGACTCAGAGGATAGTTTGACAAGTCTGGTAAATTTCCATGAAAGGATGGAATATTTTTGTTGCTCCTTCATGGTTGGTAAACATGATTATCTCAAGGATCATACAAAAGAATTTTAACAATGTACAGCAAACAGTTCATTTTTGACAGCCATCATATTTGGTCAGTGTGTCAACTGCAATTGAAAATGGAGGAAACCAGGTTTTATACTGTTATTAAATATTTTCATTTTAAGGGTTGGACTGCCACACACGTCAAAACAAAATTGGATGGGGTTCATGCAGACTCTGTACAGTCATTGAAGACCATTTACTTTTGGATTAATGAATTTAAATATGGTCGTACAAGCACCAGAGATGAAGTGTGTTCCAGCTGTCACCAAACAGGAAACCACTGACAAAACCCATGGCATGGTAATGCAAGACCACTGAATAAAAATTTATGAGACTGCTCAGACTGCAGGCATCTCAACTTAGTGAATGCATGATATCCTGCACAGTGAATTGGCTACGAAGAACCTGTGTGCCAGGTGGCTACCACAATTGTTCACAGTCGACCAAAAGTGCATCCATCGCAGCATTTCAACACAATTTCTGGCAATGATTAGTCGCATTCTGCAAGATATTTTGCACCGAATTGTGACAACTGATGAAACCTGGATCCATCATCACATACCAGAATCAAAACAGCAGTAAAAACAATGGGAAAAAGCTGGTGAAATGCAACGGAAAAGGCAAAGACTATTTTGTCAGCCAGTGCAGTGGTGGCCACAGTTTTTTAGGATTTGTCAGGAATAATTCTAATAGATTACTTGGAAAAAGGCAGGAGCATAACTGGAACTTACCATGCTTCATTGTTGGATCATATGAAACTTGCATAAATTGAAAAAAGACTAAGGTTGGAACGCAGAAAAAGTATCTTTCACCAAGATAATAAATGTCCCACACAGAAAGTCCATGAATTTGGCTTTAAATTGGTTGCTTGTCCAGCCTATTCACCAGACTTAGCTTCAAGTGACATCTACCTGTTCCCGAACTTGAAATTTTGGCTTGCTGGTAAGAAAGTTTCATAAAATGAGGAAGTGATAGTTGCAGTCAATGAGTACTTCACAGAGTTTAATAGCACCTATTTTGCCAATAGGATGAAAAAAATCGAGGATAAATGGATGAAATATAGATCCCTCTAAGGAAACTTTGTCAAGTATTAAGGTGAGTTGTTTAAAAAACAAACATTTTTTCTTACTTTTTAACCAAACTTATCAAACCACTCTTGCATGTAATGATCCAGCCACCTTCAGACATGTGATGGATAACCTGCTTAAAAACCTTAAATCAGGGCCAGCCAAGATTTCAGATCATGGGCTGTGCCCTGGCAAGAGTGCCATAGTGCTCAGCCTCACTGCATGTTTCCCCCACCATCACAGCACTTGGAGGGGGGAAAGGGGGAAACTGAACACAGCACACTTAAAATGCAATGAAGTGGCACTGCATATGACTTTGTTTTATTTTTCATATTTCTCAACAAAAGGTCTTTCGCACAAATGCATTGATCAAAATATGAGGGTAAGTCAATTATTATCCGCAATTTAGTTATATTTTTGTTTATTTTGGTAGTCCTCTCGTTTTACATTGATTACACATGCTATATCTTTGCAATTTTCAAGCTGCTAGATTAGTTTCGTTATTACTGCTGTGTTGTTCATCATGGCTGCTCCACTGTCTATTTGCACCAAAGAAGAGCAATGTTCAGTGGTCCATTTTTTGTGGTCTGAAGGGATATCAGGGGCTGAAATTCATCGAAGACTTTTGGTACAGTACAGGAACAGTGTTTTGCCACAACAAAGTGTCTACAAATGGATTGAATAATTCCGAAATGGTCACACAACTGTTACAAACGATGAAGGTGCCAGACAACCATTTACCGCCACAAATGAAGAAACCATTGAGCATTCACATGAAATGATTCTCTTAGACAGATGATTAACTATTGACAAAGTGGCACATCATCTGCAAATTACTCATGGTTCTGCCTATGAAATCATCCACAACAGACTTGGGTTTCATACAGATTGTGCAAGATGGGTCCCAAAACAACTCACTCAGTTGCATAAACGAACGTGCTTGGACATCTGCAAAAAACATTTGGATCACTATGGTAACGAAGGGAACAACTTCTTAGACAGGATCATTACTGGTGACAAAACATGGATCCACCATTACGAGCCGGAGAGTAAACGGCAGAGTATGGAATGGAAACATCCAAATTCGCCATGCAAGAGAAAGTTCAAGACCCCAACTGTCCACAGCAAAACTGGTGTTTACGGTTTTTTGGGACGCACAAGGTCCAGAAATTGAACGTTATGGGGAAAGGGGCACAACAATAAATGGTATATGTTACAGTGCGATGCTTGCTGCCAGGCTAAAGCCTGCAATTCGAAGCAAATGCCGAGGATTGCTGTCAAAAGGTATTGTGCTGTTGCACAACAATGCCTGTCCGCATACGGCTGCCCACACTGTTGAAACGCTCCAGAAACTCAAATTTGAAGTACTGGATCATCCTCCATATGTCCGCCCCTGATAGCTGAATGGTCAGCGTGACAGATCGTCAATCCTTTGGGCCCGGGTTCGATTCCTGGCTGCGTTGGGGAATTTTCTCTGCCCAGGGACTGGGTGTTGTGCTGTCCTCCTCATCATCATCCGTTCATCCTCATCGACTGCAAGTCGCCAAAGTGGCATCAAATTGAAAGACCGGCACCCGGCGAATGGCCTGCCAGACGGGGGGCCCTAGCCATACAATTAAATAAATAAATCCTCCATATAGTCCCGATCTTGCCCCCTTCTGACTATCACTTGTTTGGTCCATTCAAACAAGCATTAAGAGGCCATCAATTTGCCTCAGATGAAGCAGTGAAAAAAGTGGTGCCTTCCTGGTTTGCAGCTCAACCGAGGCATCAGGAAGCTCGTACAACAATAGATCAAGTGCGTTGATATGCGAGGAGGCTATGTCAAAAAATGATGTTCTTGTAAGTTTCCTATTTGATTACAATAAAATTTTATAACTACTTTGCTAATAATAATTGACTTACCCTCGTATTATAGGACTTTTGCAAGCTCATTATGGAGAAGTGAAAATTCTATCTTAGGAAAGCAATATAGACATCCTGAACAGTTTTAACATAAAGGATTTGTCGTTAAAGTGGGAATTACTTTGTAAGTCAGTCAGTTACATATGCACATGCACAGGGTACTTTCATCTGAAATGGATAATTGTCTTGAAGACAGCTCAAAAACAGATGCAAGACTGGCAGTGCCATTAAAACATTTAGAAAACTATCCTTGTAGTTCTTTCAAGGACACAGTGAATTCTTCAAACCTACATTTTTCTTTAACGGCATTGAGCTTAGAAAGCAGCACTGTGTGTCAGAATGTGTCACTTCTATAATGCGATTTTCTTTTTAAATGCATCCTCATCAAATCAGAAAGAACCTATTTCTCACCTTGCAGGATCTTACTGTGCGCAGTGTTTTGTCAAGACCAGTTAAAATGTGAGGTCTGCAATCCATTCGACATTCTAATTTTCGTACCTGCGCTCCATTTTCCTTCATGAATTCTACAATAACAAGTTTTAGATTGAAAAATCATTCCAGGCATGCCACTAGATTTAAACGAAGTACTTTGCAGTGGTATATAAAGTCTCCATACTCTTCATTCAATTGTGTCAACTGCAGTTGCAACTGACAGTGGTAGTTTGTTTATTAGTCACCACCCTTATCATATTTAATTGTTGTGCTGGTTACAAGTGTTTTTTAAGCTGCACTGACCATTCAAAATAACCAAAGTGACAGATTCTGAATGTCTTCCATTCTGGAACAGGGTGTATACGCGGACAAGGAAAAAAAATCCTGGGTTTTTCCTGGATTTCCTGGTTAAAAAAAAATACACTTTCTCCCAGGTGAAAATATGCTTTTTCCTTGTTAAGCTACAGTACACTTTTCCTTGGGATCGTAAAACTTATCAATCCTTTGAATGGTTAAGATTTTGTACACCGCCTTAGAGCCTCCCGCCACTTTAGGGAACGAACCCCAGAAGAAAAAAAAATGTGTTTTGAAAGGATCTTTGACATGCAGCAACATGTATGCTGCATATTTTCATATTACAAAAGTATATAGTTAAACCACCAAACACAGAACGTTAGTTTCTGAAGCATTGAAATCGAGATCGCGATGCGCTTTTGTAAGCCAGTCATAGAGCTCATGTCATATGATATCGTGAGCCAATGATTGCAGATATTCATCGCGTTTACATGGGGCTCCCAAAACCGGATTCCGTAAGCTGATCTCCCAATACAGCTCCTGCGTGGTCATGCAAACACTTCAAAATCGATTCTGGAAATATGCTTCCGGTTGCCGGTTTTCCATTTCCGCAATCTATTCTTGCTGCATCTAAATGCAGCCGGTATTGAAACGTGCTTGGGCTGTCATGTTTCCTCTTGTTTTTAAAAAGTTTGGTTAGTATTGATGGACTGGCTTTTTGTACAGTGAGGGATAAATAGAAATATTAGACTGAAGCTGTTTGCACCTTGTCTAACTGAAGAGAAATAGTGATTGTGCTGACTAAAGCATAAATTGCATCAGCTGTTTTCCAGGTGCCGTAGTTCACTTGGCTAGCAAATCCACTTCAGACCTTCACATGTAAACAAGACAGCGAAAAACGGTTTCCAAAATTCAGTTTTCGTCTTTCGGAAGATGTGTCAAATGTAAAAGTAGTGACTCAGAGCACAGAACATGTGATGTAGTCAGCCTATAGTAACATCACTGTTAAGTAGCACGAACACAAATAGTAAAATTAATGTACATAGCGTAGCTACAAGAAGTGTTAAGGTTTCACATATAATACTTGCCTTTTTTCGTGTGTTACACTTCAATACATCACACAAATGTGCTGGTAAAATTATAAGTAATGACGTAAATGTCTGGTCTTCTGGGCTCTTAATTCTTCTAAGTGGCTGGCCCTCAAAGTGTTAAGCTTAAAATGAAAATCAAATGCACTGCAATTTAAGAAATTCAAAGCTCGTTCGCACACTTAACTCATATTGTGTAAAATGAAATGTACCTTGAAGGTAATGCTTTGAAAATGACCAATTGCAATATTTTCCTGTGAACTGTTAGAACTCGTTTCCGCAGTTGTCAGAAAGTGCCAGAAAATGGCATTACTGTGCCTGTGCAGCCACGACAAAATAGATAGCCTGTATGTTCACACATATATGGAATTAAGAGATCTTACATTACATCAGAAACGAAACAGGACATCAGAGGATACTCCAAGAGCATCGGAATTTTGTAAGCCATATTAAAATCCATAATTCGAAAGAGCACATTTGTATGTCCAGATTCACAAAGAAGTAGGCCCCAAGCTGATATTAAACTTTTACAGTGTTGTTTTTGGAATGCAAATTTTCTTTAAGTACCAGTACTGTATTATCTCATGTTTAGTCCTATGGCATACAGCCATCCATTGCAAAAGATAACAACGTGCACTTGAAATACTGCAAATAGCTGACACTAGCCAATAATGTTTCAAATAAATTGACAACCTCTGCGGAAAAGGTTAATTAAAGCCAATTTTTTTTTAGCAAATCGACAAAAATAACTTCATTGTTCAACAAGGCAATTAATACCCGACTGCCAAAAACCTGAAAATAACTGTTCACATGGAGACTACCCGTCATCCCACAAGAACTCAGACTACTCTGCACATGCGCGAATCTGACAACTTGGGTGCACCAGAAAAATGTTTCCATGTAACATCTGGCTGCTTGTTGCTACTGCTGATACAGCTCGTGCCTAGTTACCTAGGATACAGATAACAGCCACACTTCAAGTAGTCAGAAGCGGAAGAAGGTATTGCTCATACGCGACTCAACTGTGAATGCGCTTAAGCCCGCTGGCAACTACTCAAATGAACCTAATGTTAACCGTTGTGACGTCACGCCCATTGTGAGCAGTTTGTTGTTATGAAGTATTGCATAGTCTTCGCCCTAAAGCCTTTGACACATTTTGCTGTTGGCAGACACTTGTGTTTGTGCTGTGTTTTGTTGCTGTAAATGGCGCATTTCCTTTGCATCTTCCGTTTCATTTTTTTTCCCTCATTTATGTTTTATTGCTGAAATAGTACATTGCAGTAATGGGCTAAAGTGAAATTCTTTGTTAGAGATCAGTTCTTACCAGTCAAAACTACTAAAATTTAACTGAAAGCTAAAACAATTCCCATAATTCTTAAAAATCCCTGGTTTTTTTTCCCGGTTTTCTCCTGGATGAAAAAATTCCTGGATTTTTCCTGGTTGTCCCGGAGTGTATACACCCTGTGGAAATAAATGTTTCCAGTTCTTATTTTAAGTTACAACCCAGTTCACTC
Organism: Schistocerca nitens; assembly: GCF_023898315.1. NCBI lineage: Eukaryota > Metazoa > Arthropoda > Insecta > Orthoptera > Acrididae > Schistocerca > Schistocerca nitens. The sequence goes on along the minus strand of NC_064615.1, from coordinate 553,440,448 downwards.
CTCAGCAGCTTATTCAGTGTTGGTGAACCTTCCAGCTACTTCCTGGAGTGAACGTTGTGACTAACAGCTAGATATAACTATTTTATCTGCATTTTGCTGTCTTGGTTTGATAATTTCATGTGCAATTCAATAGCTGCCTTGCTAAAAGTCTCACATTTCAATGAAGAGCTGGGAAAGCGTAGTTATGGAATAATTGCTTACAATAATACAGATTTAAAAAAAGTTCTTGGGCAAAAAGCTAAATAACTGTATCTACATGTTCATCAACAAAAGTGACATATTGTCATGTTTTAATCAGAATCAAGTTCAAATTCAAAATCAGGGTCATCAGCGAAGCACAACATTCAGCTCTGAAAGCATGTTTATTATAAACACCAACATACAGCCTGGACAGAATACAACAAAACTGAATACCTGGGTGGAAAGTACAGCTACTTATACAAACATTGAATATTCCAGACCATACAAACATTAGAAACGTCAGAAATTTTGAGAACCTTCTGGAAATGATAAATACTGAATACAAGTAATTGCTAGTTATCAGGATTGAACTGGCAACCCACAGCACACCAGTCAGTGACACTAACCACTACGTCACACTGCATGCTGCTCAGCTCATGGCATTGCTACTGCGCCTGGAGAAACAGTGACCCACTGCTTCAGTAGTTCTAATTGGAGACAACTGCAACACCATGGATCTAGATCTTATCAATGATCCACTGGATGGAAACATTGGTGGATCATGTTCTGTTTATGCTGTCACATCCTCTTCAGTATAAAGCGCACTGAAAGTACCGTGAAGTTTCATGCTCTTCAAGCAAGTCTTCAGTTTCCTTGGATGAGAAGCCCCCATCACCAATCTGCACCTCAGGACTGTAGTGGAAGTCGAGACAATTTTTGGAAATGCAGTTGACACAAAGAATGGTTAGGACTAGACCCCAGGAAGAAGACACATGTAGCCAAAGATCTTAAACTGTAGAAGGAATTATTAATAGTAGTCATGTGATGAATCAGGTAAATATGGATCAATTAGATCAGTTGCGGCAGCAAATTGCTGTGCTAATGGTAGAAATCCAACTGAATGAAAGTTTATACCAGGCAATTGCAGCTGCAGCTGTAGCCAAGGGGGTGAAAAGATGCAAACCAATCCCCCTGCAGTAACTGCAGGTGGCTTCACCACCTGTGGCAATACCAGTTGATCTGGCCATAGATGTTTTCTTGAGTAATTTTATATAGCATTTTATACAAAATACTAGACATGTGGATCATATGTGCACATTGTTGAGCGAGTTTCAATTGAATATTATTCAGCTCTAATTGTCTGGTTATGCTAGGAACTACAATGAGTCAGCAGATTCACTTTGAAGACTTTCTCTTTTGAAACACTTGCATGTGATTTTGTGGAACATTTTACAGACAAAAAAGTGTTAGTTTTTATCAGGGTAAGTTGTTTATGTTAAGAAAAAGCTACTCAAGGACTTTGAATCATTTGCAGACAGAATTTGGGCTCTCTCCAGCCTCTTGTCGGACATATGTGTTGACTTAATGCCTAATGTCTTGCTTCACTAGGTGGACACTCATGCTATAGACGTCTTTGTTAAAGGGACTGATCCTAGAACAGAAGGAAAGGTCAAGTTTGCATCTTCTGGCACCTTACAAGAAGTGGTACAACCCACTCTAATAAGGAAGTAGGTAAACCAATTTGTGACAGCTGTGAGCCATGTGATTTACGTGCACCATGTCTTTGCAACTGGAACCTGGTGCAGACATTGCCAATTACTGGGACACTGTGTGCATGACTGCCGAGCACCATGCTGCACGCATTGTAGAGAAATAGGCTATATCCAACAGGCATGCCCTAGGCTATGGAACTAGCAGAATAGGAGCTTGCCAATGGTTAAAGACAGCCACAGAGGAAATAATAGAGGCTGAAATTTGGGAAACGCATCAGGAGCCAGAGTAGTCACCAACCACAGCTGCCATTGACTGAGATTACTCTGGTGAGAAGCCAAGGATTAAAAAAGGAGGAAAATGTAACATTGATCCGAGAATTAGATAAGAAAAAATTTGTAGATACTTTTTTGATACTGGAGTGCAGCTGAGTTTAATATTTGCCCCATTTAGCAACAGGCATGCCTTGTGGCAACCTTGCTGTCATCTGAGTGAACTAGTAAGTGAAATAATACACCATCTAGGTTCACAGAAGATTAATTTGGGGATTGGTAGGCAAGTATTTGCATTTTAAGCAGGTTTACTGTCACAGGAAAAATCCAGATTTTGATGTGCTGCTAGGGAGTGATTTCCTGCACAGTGTTCACAGTGTAGCTGACTTTGGATCAAGTACTGTTAGAATAGGCACCCAAGAATTCCTATAAAGCAGCGACAGTACTCTACAAGTGTCTGAGAAGAGCAGGACAGGATCCATCTTATCATTGTCAGAAGATTGGCATACTTCGGTGCTTAAGTCAACTAATTGCAGAACTATACATGGTGGAATGGAAATGCTTCTCTGGGTGAAGGTCAAATGTAAATTCCCCACATATTCAGTTATTCTGGTGGATCCATACCCATGAATGTGTTGCTATATAAGATGCAAGTGCTCATGAAAATAAATATATGCCAACCCACTGTACTGAATGAAGAAATATTTTCGCCAGTGAGTACCGATAATTTTGGCAGAACAGATGTAATGACATCCATGACAACAGCTTTAGTGAGTGTGCTAGAGCTGCTGGCAAATGAAATTGTGCAATGGGAACACAAAGAAAAAAAGAAGGAACAGGAGGAAGTTAAGTTGTAGAAGAGCATGTGTAAATAATGTAGACAATACAACTCCTATGAAAAGGAAGTTACAAGAAAATTTGGTGCATCTGCCTGAGAAGGATAGAAATTTGCGGAATTCAGGATTTGCCTGCTACAAATTTGATGTGTCATTAGATTCCCACCAGAGATTCTATAACAATCAGTCAAAATCCTCATAGAATACCATATCATTTGCAATCTATGGTTCAACAAAGCATTCAAGAACAATTGGACGATAGGATAACACAACTGTCATGTGGTCCCTGGGCTTCGTCTATTGTCAATGTCCCAATGCATACATGAAAAATATACCAGATACGTGCAGACATTACAGCTCTGAACAAGTTAACCACTCCAGATACTTATGCCCACCCAAGAATAAATGACAAGGGACCATTTAGGCAATTATCTTATTTGACAATGCTCTAATGCAATGTGGTTGTCACCATCATCTCAGCAGATCATAAGAAAACTGTATTTGTTGTACCATCAGAGCACTAGAAGTATCTGAGAATGCCTTCTGAATTACCAAATGCACCCACAACATTCCAACACTTTGAAGATGTATTGCTGGGGGAACTGAAATCTTCCATGTGCCTAGTGATTAAGATGACTTTGTTCTGTTTTAAAATTCCCTACAGGAACATGTTGTAATGCAACCTTTTCAGTGCTTAATATTCAATGATCTATCTCCAAACCAGATGCTGATCATTGTTTTGAAGTAACCCACATCGAATCATGCATCCACATATAAATTATAAGTTATTACTTCTACAAAAGAAAATAATCAGTTTTTGGAAATATAATGTAATTCAATAGATAAAAAATCTACTCACCAATCAGCAGCTGGAGAACACACATACAAAAGGTATTACATATCCAAGCTTTTGGAGTCAGTGGCTCCTTCTTCTGGCAGAAGGGCTGAAGGGGAAGGAAGAGGGGTGAAAGAAAAGGATTGGTGAGGTTTAGGAAAAGGGGTAGAGTTCAGAAAAGTCACATAGTACCCCAGGTCAGGGAAAACTTACTGGACAGGATGAGAAGGAAAGACTGATTTTTTAGGGCTCCACCAGACAAGATTTGAAAACCTGGGGGCTTAATAGTGGCAGGTACGGTAATATGCAAGACAGAGATTACTGCTAAAACATCATGCATGAGTTAAAAACTAAAATGGAGTGAAGAAAGGTGTAGTTACTGTGGAGAAAGGCTGAGATTGAACAAATTATGGTAAATTAATGCCGGGTGGGTGGTGAGAACCAAGGACATGTTGTAGCACCAGTTCCCACCCTTGGATTTCTGAGGAACTGGGTCTGGGGGAAGAATGCAGATGGCACGTGTGGTGAAACAGGAACCAAGGTCAAGACAGTCATGTTGTACTGCAGGTTCTGCAACAGTATACTGTGTGCTGCCAGTGTACGCCCTGACAGTATACGCCCTCTCCCTATGCCCATTCATCCTAACTGATAACTTGACAGTAGTCGTCAAGCAGGTGTAAAAGGCCAAACAGTGTTTATGTATGGCATATGGCACATGACATGTCATTTCACAGGTTTCTCTACCTTTGATAGTATATTTTGCAAGTTACCTGGTATAGGTGGTGATAGGAGGATCCATAGGGCAAGTCTTGCAGTGGGGACAGTCACAGGGGCAGGAGCCACAGCATAGGGAGATGAGTGCATTAGGAACATACTGTCCGACAAGGATATTGTAGAGAATGCGAGGGTTATGAAAGGCTACTCCAGGTGTGGTGGGCAAAATCTCAGACAGAAAAGACCTCATTTCAAGGCATGATTTTAGGAAGTCATAGCCTTGTCAAAGTAGCTGATTAAGACATTCAAGTTCAGGATAATACTGAGCAACAAGTGGTGTACTACTAGGTTGTTTTTAGGAGGGATCAGCCATACCAGGATTGGATGTGATGGCACGGGAAATATGCGTTTGAACTAGGCTGGAGGGGTGATTACGTCCAATGAAGGCCAAGGTTAGAATGATAATGTATTGCTGTAAAGAGTCTGTGTCTGAACAAATACATTTGCTTGAATGCCAAGGCTGTATGTGAGGGAATGTTTGGCACGGAAAGGATGGCAACTGTCAAAATGTAAGTACCATTGTTTGTTAGTAAGCTTAGTGTGAAGAAAAGTGAGTAGCTGGCCTTCAGTGAGAATGAGATCAACATCAAGGAAAGTAACAAGGGATTCAGAATAGGACAATGTGCAATTTAATTGGGGGAATGTATTTAGCAATTCCAGTAATTTTAACAGGTCATCTTCATCATGAGTCCATATGGCAAAGATGTCATCAATGTATCTAAACCAAACCAGTGGATCCCAGAAAAGCCCCTTCCAAGCGACCCATAAAAAGGTTGGCATAGGAAGGAGTCATCCTGGTTCCCATGGCTGTACCCCTGCTCTGTTTGTATGTCTGCATCTCAAAGACAAATTAGTTGTTGGAATGTATAAAGTTGACTAATGTGAGGAGGAAGGATGTCATAGGTTTGGAGTCAAGTGGGCACTGACTGTGGAAATGTTCAGCAGCAGACCATGTACGTGGGGGATGTTGGTACAAAGGGAGGTGGCATCAATGATGACAAGCAAGGTGTGTGGTGGTAGTGGGATGGGCATGGGTTTCAGACAAATTAAGAAATGGTTGGTGTCTTTAATACAGGAGGGGGGTTGCAGGTGTTGAACAACTAAGGCAGATACGCATTTTGTGGGTGATTTGAAGCCAGTAAGTAAGAGACAGACAGGGTGATTGGGTTTTTGAATCTCAGGAAGAAGGTAAAAGATGGGGGTCAGTGGTTTAGGTGGGGTAAGAAGTTCCATGGATTGAGGTGTTAGTCCTTGTGAGGCAACTGAGGTTTTAAGAAGGGACACACATGCTGTATACAGAGGTGTCAGACACCTGGTGTAGACCTCCACTTATATAATCCTGTCGGTCAAGTACCGCAGTGGTAGATCCCTTGGCTGCTGGGAGGATAACCATGGGGTCATCAGCTTTTGGGGAATGAAGAGCCTGGATTTGTGCAGAGGACAGGTTAACATCTTGTTGTAGGGACCTGAGGATGGTTGTGAAAGCAATGCTGAATGTGAGGAATTCTTGGAAGGCTTGTAAGGGACAATTTTGAGGTAGTGATAGTGGATCAAGTTGGGATTGTGGTCGGAACTGGTTAAGGCAGGGTTCAATGTCAGGTTTGCTGTTAGAAAGGTTTTGGGATTTGGTTGCAAAGTGATATTTCCAGTTGACATTACATGTGAAGTAAAGTAGATCCTTCACCAAAGCAACATGATTAAATGCAGGTTTAGCGTAGGAAGTGGGGCCCTTGGATAATAAAGATAATTCAGGAGGGGAGAGTGCTTTAGACATGAGGCTGAGAACATTGTGGGATGTAAGTTATTACTTAGATGATTATCTCATTCGTGGTCTCATTGCCTTCTGTAACAATGAGATATTGGTCACAGATTATGTTCTAGAATGAAGAAAATTAACCAATGAAAATATTGCGATATTCAGGTGGGTTCCAAAGACTATTGAATGAAATAAAGTTCTGTACCTTGAAACATTTGTATTCAGCAATATTTCACACTCTGAACTAGTAACACAAAATACATCTGCCTTCAGCATTTCTATAAAGGCACACCAGCTCCACTTGTAACAACTTTCCATCAAGACTGACCATTTACAACTACTCTCCCACAAAGGCTGTGTTCAATGAAGAACAGAGATATAACATATGAACCAAAAAGTTTAAAAGTATGAAATAACTGGTTTTTAGGAATATGTGTTTAAACAAAGTCATTTATAGGTTAACAAAGATACTGATACTGGTATCTCAGGATTCTTCTTGTTTCATTGGATTGACTGCATTACAATGTGTAATGACTAAGAGCTGTATTTTTGTGCATACAAAATGAAAATCTCAGCCTGATATTGCGGAAATGCCAATTTGCAGAACTGCAAGATAACTATTTGGGCCACATAACTTCAGCCAATAGGTGCAGCCCAATCCACAGTTAACTGAGGCATAAAAGACTTTTTTCCCCTTGTAATGCCAAAGAATTTCAGTCCTTTCTCGGTTTGGTGAATTATTCTCTTTGTTTGGTGCTGGAATATGTCACTATCGCTAAACCTCTTACCAAATTGCTAAAGAAGGGAGTAATGTTTACATGGATTGCTGAGTAAGGAACAGTAATGCTCACATTAAAAGAAATTTTACAACAGTCACCTCTTTTGGCAAACTATGATTTTGAGAAACCATTTATACTATCCTGTGAAACAAGTGATTTTGCAATTGGGTGTGTTCTTCGTCAAGTGCTTGGGGAATCTGAACGCTGTATTGGGTACGCATCTAGGTAATTAAATCAAGCTGAACTCAACTATAGCATGACAGAAAAGGCACTATTAGTTCTATTGTAGAGAGTGAACTATTTTAAATGTTACTTATATGGGGGAAAATTTACTGTTGTGACTTCCTTACTGTGGTTGGTGAGCCTCAAGGATCCTGCGAAGATCCTTCAGTTGAGCACATATGATTACTTATTAAGGCACAAGCCAGGAAAGATTCATCAAAATGCTGACACCTTGAGTCAAAAAGTTCGGTATATACTGGCTGACCAAGTCCTGCTTGTTGAACTACAGAAAGAACCAAAGGAAGCAAGCAATCTGCAGCATCCCCAGAACTCATGGTCACTGATGAAATCCTTTATCATAAAAAGGCACAGGACAATTGGTTGGTAGTTCCGAAATTCCTTAAATAAAGAATTTTGCTGCAGTCACTTGATAGTACACAGGCATGTCTCTGTGATAACAAGGCAACTAATGCAAGAATACCCTTGCAGTTCCGGTGACCTACTCAGAAGAAGGATGTCAAATGTTATTTATGGTCTTGCATATCAACTGCATGAAGGGCAGAATAAAGTTCCCCTTCAGATTCTTAAGTCATTAAACTTTGTGAACTAGTTGCCCTAAACATTTTGGGACCATTCCTCATTTCGGCTCAAAATATTTTTTCCCCATTTTATTTATTTATTTGTTTATGATGCCTCTAGCAAATATGACTGAGAAACAGTTGTTAAAGCTTTCAAGACACATCTTATTTTGCTACATGGAAGGCCTGAGCCATCATAACAGACCAATGAAGTAACTTCTTATTACCTCTTTTCACGCACGTTTGCAAGTAATTAAATATCAAGAAGTGGTGAACTACCCTCTTGCATCCTAAAAGTAAATAAAGGCTGTGTAGAGCATGTACATAAGTCTATACTTAAAATGCTATTGTATTATGTGAATCAAAGCCATACAGACTGGGACAGACTGCTTCCATTCACTGTGCACTTACACAATGTGTGAGAGCATTAATCTATCGACTGCAGTCCATTTTAGGTTGAACACAGATGCAAAATATGTCGTCATTCAAATTAGATAAGTTTCCCCTAGATGTTGATGCAACAGCAGTAAAACAGCTGTCCAGACACTTGAGAACTGTCTATCAACAGTTACTGAAAAGCGATGCTGCTGCTGTCACTAGGCAAGTTAAATAAATTCAAACGAATGCAAGACTTCCTGATTATCAGCCTGGGGAGTAGGTGCTGCTCACAAATCCAGCTGTAAAAAGAGGCTAGAAATGTTCACATCTCTCTGGTAAACTCACTTAACCCCACCAGTAAACACAGAATTACAGCTGCTAGGTTGAGTAGTAGTGGTGCACTTTGACTGGCTGTAACTTTACCAGGAACAACATGACAGTTATCGACAGAAGTCAGCCAACACAGCACTCCAGACCTGTAAAGGCCAACCACACATTCAGAAACAGCACCCTAGTCGGCAGCATAATGTTATATACTGGTATAATCTACAACTGGCACCTACATATCAGTTTTATTCTAATTACTGAACACCTACCAGGCATGACAGTAAAAAGATGCTCACTTGCAGTGTGATCTCGTGTCCTCAATGAAAGGAAAAACATCACAATTGGCCAACGACACTGTCTTAATAGCCCATTAAAATTCCACATACACATTGGATACCTTCCATATCTTAATAGCATTCCTAGTACAATGTATCTATTCCCATTTCCAAAATATGTTAATTTTTAAATCAAAACCCATGTTTCTATATTTATATTCTGTTGATCACATCTGCTACAGTTGGGCTAATCAAACCATTATCATGTGGAACAGAGGTAATCAAGCTTCTTTACCCCACCTCCCACTTTTGTACCTCTGTTAGTAGTAAAATTTTCTAATAGCCCAGCAGTTCCACACTAAATGTAAGCTATAAAGTAGGATGCAGCATTACTTTTACAAAATATATAAAGCAGAGTTACAGCAAGTTAAACCATTTAATAATAATTATTTAGCAAGTACTTTATGTCAAAATTTTACAAAAACCTTATGAAATGTTTATAAACCCACTACCATCCACCATGAATACTGGAATGCCGACTACTGGGTGGTAGTAACCAGACTGACTACCACTGATATAGAACCTTCCGGCCATACAATAATGTCACTAAGGTTCCCCTACTACTGATATTTGTATTACAGCATATTCCCGCATTTCCCATTGAAGACCGCAAAACCAGTGCATCAAATAGCAGAAATTACTGATAATATAGCGCTGAAAGACCTGAGTCGAAACAAGGCCCCGGGATTAGACAACATTCCATTAGAACTACTGACGGCCTTGGGAGAGCCAGTCCTGACAAAACTTCACCATCTGGTGAGCAAGATGTACGAGACAGCCGAAATACCCTCAGACTTCAAGAAGAATATAATAATTCCAATCCCAAAGAAAGCAGGTGTTGACAGATGTGAAAATTACCGGACTATCAGTTTAATAAGTCACAGCTGCAAAATACTAACACGAATTATTTACAGACGAATGTAAAAACTTGTAGAAGCTGACCTCGGGGAAGATTGGTTTGGATTCCGTAGAAATATTGGAACACGTGAGGCAATACTGACCTTACAACTTATCTTAGAAGAAAGATTAAGAAAAGGCAAACCTACGTTTCTAGCATTTGTAGACTTAGAGAAAGCTTTTGACAATGTTGACTTGAATACTCTTTTTCAAATTCTAAAGGTGGCAGGGGTAAAATACAGGGAGCGAAAGGGTATTTACAATTTGTACAGAAACCAGATGGCAGTTATAAGAGTCGAGGGACATGAAAGGGAAGCAGTGGTTGGGAAGGGAGAGAGACAGGGTTGTAGCCTCTCTCCGATGTTATTCAATCTGTATATTGAGCAAGCAGTAAAGGAAACAAAAGAAAAGTTCGGAGTAGACATTAAAATCCATGGAGAAGAAATAAAAACTTTGAGGTTCGCCGATGACATTGTAATTCTGTCAGAGACAGCAAAGGATTTGGAAGAGCAGCTGAACGGAATGGACAGTGTCTTGAAAGGAGAATATAAGATGAACATCAACAAAAGCAAAACGACGATAATGGAATGTAGTTGAATGAAGTCGAGTGATGCTGAAGGAATTACATTAGGAAATGAGACACTTAAAGTAGTAAAGGAGTTTTGCTATTTGGGGAGCAAAATAACTGATGATGGTCGAAGTAGAGAGGATATAAAATGTAGACTTGCAATGGCAAGGAAAGCGTTTCTGAAGAAGAGAAATTTGTTAACATTGAGTATTGATTTAAGTGTCAGGAAGTCGTTTCTGAAAGTATTTGTATGGAGTGTAGCCATGTATGGAAGTGAAACATGGACAATAAATAGTTCACACAAGAAGAGAATAGAAGCTTTCGAAATGTGGTGCTACAGAAGAATATTGAAGATTAGGTGGGTAGATCACGTAAGTAATGAGGAGGTATTGAATAGGATTGGGGAGAAGAGAAGTCTGTGGCACAACTTGACTAGAAGAAGGGATCGGTTGGTAGGGCATGTCCTGAGGCATCAAGGGATCACAAATTTAGCATTGGAGGGCAGTGTGGAGGATAAAAATCGTAGAGGGAGACCAAGAGATGAATACACTGAGCAGATTCAGAAGGATGTAGGTTGCAGTAGGTACTGGGAGATGAAGGAGCTTGCACAGGATAGATTAGCATGGAGAGTTGCATCAAACCAGTCTCAGGACTGAAGACCACAACAACAACAACAACAACAACAACTGATAATATTTGAAGCTTTTTCCCATTGGAATACTCAACGCTGAATTCAACTGATGTCTTCATGCCAATCCTACAAGTGAGCTTTGCAACACCATCCACTCAGTGCTGCCATGTGAACCAGCTAACTGTGAATGGCTGCACCCACACATGCAAGTGTTGGGTGCCACTCTCGCATTAGAGCACCTCATTTCAGCTCAGCTCTTCTGTCTTTCTTATGCACTCTTCTGCTATCACTATAGTCACCATCATATAGGAAGGCACATCCATGCATAGAGACTGAGCGACAGGGAATTGTGGAGCAGATGAGGTTTGCATAAGTGTGATGGCAGAAAGTGGACAAACAAATTCCACATTGTCAAATCCTGTTGTTTCGAACAACAATGAGGTTCGTTTGCCGACATTACATCGTATTATACTTTCAGATCAATGAGGAAAACAATACATTTTAAAACCAATTTTGATCAGTTCCTTGCACGGGGAAAATCTTACTTCGTTTGTTGATGATTCTTGCATCAGTTGCTTCATAGTCTTAGAATGTATCATATCAGATGCAGATTTTTTAATGCGTCAAGTACAATTGTGGAGTGTAGGCTTTCATCACCCTTGCAATCTCTGCATCAAGTACAATTGTCCAATGACAACGCCATCAAAACCTGTTACAATGTTTGTCACTCTGGTTCAATTTGGACTGTATTATTAGTGAAAATGTAATACACAGTCACCTGTTGATAAGAACCTGATATGGAATTCACATTTTACAGATCTTAACCATTCACGCCCTGCAATGTTTCTGTTACTCTTAATAGCAGACTTTACAGGTGAAACTGTCAAAAAGCTGGCAAACATTTTCTATTTTCGTTCACTAATTTGTTATGTCAACATATTCTTTGATAAGTCTTCATAGGGGGAGAAAGAGTTCATTGCATACAAATGTATAATAAGGATTATAGGTGATGTGCACACTAGAACCTATTGAAGACAGTTCATCAAACAGTTAGGCATAATGAGAACCACCTCACAGTACATTTACTACCATACGATGTTTGTTTTCATCAGTCAATTTCAATTTGAAAAGAACAGTATAAACATGCGTCATTACAATAGTAGGAAGAGAGATTCTTTACACTAATCATGATTCATGCATAATTGGACACAAAAATGAATCTACACTTGTGTGATGTTCGTACCTACCAGCAACAAATCTAGCAGCTCACCTCTGAATTGCTTCTATGTCTTCCTTTAATCCAGTGTAGTATGGAACCAAACACTTAAGCAGTACTCAAGACTATGTTGCACTAGCATCCTATATGTGGTCTCTTTTACACGTGAACCAAACTTTCCTAGACTTCTAATAATAAACCAAAGACGACCATTCGCCTTTCCTACCACACTCCTCACATGCTCCTTCCATTTCATATCGCTCTGCAACATTACGCCCAGATATTTAAACGATGTGATTGTGTCAAGTAGGACACTACTAATGCTGTATCTGGACACTACAGGCTTGCTTTTCCTGCTCATCTGCATTAACTTACATTTTTCAACATTCCGTGCTATCTACCATTCATCATATCAATCAGAAATCTGTCAAATTCATCTTGTATTCTCCTACAGTCACTCAATTTCAACACCTTACTGTACACCACAGAATCATAAGCAACAAACAACTGCAGATTGCTGCCCACCACATTTGCCAAATCATTTATGTATATAGAGAACAACACCAGTCTTATCATACTTCCCTGGGGCACTGCTTACAATGCCTTGTCTCTGATGAACACGCACTGTTGAGGACAACAAACTGGGTTCTATTACTTTCTTAAGTCTTCAAGCTACTCACATATCTGTGAGCTTATTCCATATGCTCGTTTCTTCTTTGACAGCCTGCGGCGGGGTGCCATGTCCTTCTGGAAATCTAGGAATACGCTATCTGCCTGTTGCCTTTCATCCATAGTTCGCAGTATATGAAATGGACATCTGGAATCTGGCACCTTGCAAATGGTCACAGCTTACAGTTGCAGAAAAAGTTATACATTTTAAGTGGGCCAAATAAAACAGACACTGGACAGTAGCTGACTGGAGATGTGCAGCGTGGTCCAAGGAGTCACGATTTTACGTCTTTTTAAATAATGCATGACCGTGAATGCACTGATCATACAATTTATCATCAATGATGAGCTACAGCTGGATATTGCACAACTGCAGGACTTGTGGAAACTCTTCCTCACCAAACTGAAGTCATTATCAAGGCTAGAGACAGTGTTGTAAGCCATTAATGTCAAGACCCCTGGGTGTGAGTGATTTTTTGTCCACTGTGCTTGCCAAAAACCATCACAGAAACTATGTACAGTAGTTTTATTAAATGATATTGATAGTGAGTGGATATCTGCCTGTGTTTCTTGTAAATAAGAAATGCTCAATTACCTGTTTGCTCAGGAGCAGTAAATGCACACTTACTTTACAGGGTGTATCATAACTAATAGTGATAGATGATGTGGTTGAAAGCCTATCACAGAAGTTCCAGTAAAAATGGGTCTCGAAACAAGCTGTTTGCAAGAGAACTGGAGACGTGTGATTAAAACTCACCACTGTATAAAATATTGTTCGTGTTATTGTGGTCTTCAGTCCGAAGACTGGTTTGATGCCGCTCTCCATGCTGCTTTATCCTGTGCAAGCCTCTTCATCTCCGAGTAACTACTTCAACCTACATCCTTCTGAATCTTCTTACTGTAGTCACCTCAAGGGCTCCCTCTATGATTTTTATCACACTTCCTTCCCTCCAATACTAAACTGGTGATCCCTTGGTGTCTCAGGATATGTCATACCAACTGATCCCTTCTTCTAGTCAGGTTGTGCCACAAATTTCTTTGCTCCCCAGTTCTATTCAGTACCTCCTCATTAGTTACATGATCTATGTATCTGATCTTCAACATTCTTCTATAGCACTACAATTCAAAAGCTTCTATTCTCATCTTGTCTAAACTGTTTGTCGACCATGTTTCACGTCCATACATTATTACACTCCAGACAAATACTTTCAGATAAGACTTCCTGACACATAAATCTATATTTGATATTAAATTTCTCTTCATCAGAAATACTTTTCTTGTCATTGCTAGTCTACATTTTATATCCTCTCTACTTAGGCCGTTATCAGTTATTTTGCTGCCCAAATAGCAAAACTCATCTACTACTTTAAGTGTCTTGCTTCCTAATCTAATTCTCTCAGCATCACCTGTTTTAATTCGACTACATTCCATTATCCTTGTTATGCTTTTATTAATGTTCATCTAATGTACTCCTTTGGAGACGCAATGTAATCAGCAAACCTCAAAGTTTTTATTTCTTCCCCTTGAACTTTAATTCCTACTTCAAATTTTTCTTTAGTTTCCATTAATGCTTGCTCAGTGTAGAGATCGAATAAAATCAGGAATAGGCTACAACCCTGTCTCACTCCCTTTTCAACTACTTCTTCCCTTTCATATCCATCAACTGTTGCAACTGCTGTCTGATTTCTGTACAAGTTGTAAATAGCCTTTCACTCCCTGTATTTTACCTCTGCTGCCTTCAGAATTCCATAGTGTGTGCTGCTGTCAACAGCTTTCTCTATGTATACAAATGCTATAAACATAGGTTTGCCTTTCCTTAACCTACCTTCTAAGATAAGCCATTGGGTCAGTATTACTTTGCGTGTTTCTATATTTCTCCAGAATCCAAACTGATCTTACCTGAGGTTGGCTTCTATCAGTTAACCCATTCTTCTGTGAAGAATTCGTATTAGTATTTTGCAACCATTACTCATTAAACTGGAAGTTTGGTAATATTCACTCCTGTCAGCAATAGCTTTCTTTGGAATTGGAATTACTACATTCTTCTGAAACTCTGGGGATATTTCACCTGTCTCATACATCTTGCACACTGGATGGAACAGTTTTGTCATGGCTGGTTCTCCCAAGGCTACCAGTAGTTCTGACGAAATATTGTCTATCCCAGGACCTTGTTTCGACTTAGATCTTTCAGAGCTCTGTCAAATTCTTCTTGCAGTATCGTATCTCCCCTCTCATCTTCATCTATGTCCTCTTCTATTTCTATAATATTGCCCTAAAATACATCTCCCTTGTACAGACCATCTATACACACCTTCCACCTTCAAAGTTTCCCTTCATTGCTTAGGAACAGTTTTCCATCTGAGCTCTTGATATTCATGCATTTGCTTCTCTTTTCTCCAAAGTCCTCTCTAATTTTCCTGTATACAATATCTACCTTTCCCATAGTAAAATATGCTTCTAAATCCCTACATTTGTCCTCCAACCATCCTTGCTCAGCCATTTTGTACTTCCTATCAAACTTACTTTTTAAACATGTGTGTTCCCTTTCATCCACTTTGCATTTTTATATTTTCTCCTTTCATCAGTTAAATTCAACATCTCTGGTGTTACCCAAGGATTTCTGTTAGCCCCCGTCTTTTTAACCACTTGATCCTCTGCTGCCTTCACTACTTCACCTCTCAGAGCTACCCATTCTTCTAATGTATTCCTTTCCCTTGTTCTTGTCAACTGTTTCCTAATGCCCCCCTTAAACTCTCAACAACCTCTGGTTATTTCAGTTTATCCAGGTCCTATCTCCTTAATTTCCTACCTTCTTGCAATTTCTCCAGTTGTAAACTACAATTCACAACCAATAAATTGTCTTACAATTTAGAACTTGGTTCTGACATCTCTGTCTTACCTTTATAAACAGTCTGAAACAGTCCTGTGTCTCCATGTCTCTTCCACGTATACAGCCTTCTTTCATGATTCTTAAACCAAGCGTTAGCTATGATTAAATTATGCTCTGTGCAGAATTCTACCAGTCAGCTTCCTCTTTCATTTCTTTCCCCCAGTTCATATTCACCCACTACTTTTCCTTCTCTTCCTTTTCCTACTATCGAATTCCAGTCCTACATGACTATTAAATTTTCATCTCCCTTAGCTATCTGATTAACTCCTTTTATCTCATCACACATTTCTTCAATCTCTTCACCGTCTCCTGAGCTAATTGGCATATAAATTTGTACTAAAGTGGTTGGTGTGGGCTTCATGTCTATCTTGGTTACAATAATGCGTTCAATATACTGCTCATAGTAGCTTATCCATATTCCTATTTTCTTAGTCATTATGAAACCCCCTCCTGCATTAGCCTTATTTGACTTTGTATTTATAACCCTCTATTCACCTGACCAGAAGTCCTGTTGCACCTGCCACCGAAATTTACTTACTCCCATCTTATCTAACATCAACACATCCATTTCCCTTTATAAATTTTCTAATCTACCTGCCCAACTGAGGGATCTGACATTCCATGCTCCGATCTGTAGAATGCCTTTTGTTTCTCCTGATAACAATGTCCTCCTGAGTAATCCCTGCCCGAAAATCAGAATGGGGGACTATTTTACATCCGGAATGTTTTACCCAAGAGGATTCCATCTTCATTTAACCACTGTGGAGCTGTATGCCCTCGAGAAAAATTACAGCTGTATCCTCCCCTCAATTTCAGCCATTTGCGGTACCAGCACAACAAGGCCATTTTGATTGATGTTACAAGGCCAGATCAATCAATCATCCAGGCTATTGCCCCTACAGCTACTGAAAAGACTGCTGCCCATCTTCAGCAACCACACAGTTGTCTGGCCTCTCAACAGATACTCCTCCGATGTGGTTGCACATACGTTATGGCTTTCTGTGTCATTGAGGCACTAAGCTTCCCCACCTACAGCACGGTCCAGGGTTAATGTGGGGGGGAGGGGGGGGGGGCAGTATAAAATATTGTTCTAGAAAGAACAAATGCACTTGAAACATACGGATTTTGATTAAGACTTCAGAGTAAAATATTGTCCTTGAAATAACACATTCATTTGAAATGTAAGATTTTTCATTAATTCACCATCTAATTGGGCTTAAACTTCATCCTTGGCCATCATTTGGAGAATGTGGTAGGTACATGATGGAGCACCAGCAAATTTTGCTGCAGATAACTTGCCAATATGGTCCAAAACGGTTAGGGAGGGCAGGATGTGTACATTGGCCACCACAATCCCTTGACCTCAAATTTCTGAATTTTTCTGTTTTGGATCATTGCAAAAGTGAAGAGCACAGCACTCCCGGTGATATGGTTAAAGAACTGAAACAGCAAATTGATAAGCAAATGTATAAGATGATTCACAGTTGTGTGGAACAATTTGTAACTCACAGCAAAGACAAGTGTAGTGCTGCATCTAAATGAGAGCATGATATGTGAATTTTTCTGGCTCAATATTATGTAAAAATCAACACCTATTTCTTTCAGGAACTGTTTATAATGTATATGTTTTACAGATTTTTTTGCTGATATCAGGTAATGCAGCACACTTTCTAAACAAATTAGAAGTATTTTGAATATTTTTGAAACTGCTTAGGGTTATTAAAAAAATTACACAGAAATTGATACAATTTTTTTCCCAAGTTGAGGTACCATTTAATCCAATGTTATACATTTGAAGGAGACCAAATTTTTACCAGATATGCATGACATGATGGCTGAGGCACTAAACCTATTTAATTCCACCTATTATGTATATTACAAGGATAAAAAAACATCACATCTTACATTTTAATTTTTTCCTAATAAAATGTTATCTTTTCTATAATATAGTCAAGTCTGCAATAAAGCTTAGGTCTCTACATAAGTATGGACTATTGCAAGTTGCACAAAAAAATTACAGTAATGCTTTATAAACTTTAGGAAATGTTTGAACCTGAATTCTGAAAAATGCAACTTGCGGGAAATTGCGAATGAAGATATGAGTCAAATTAAACTGTGCCTCAGAACATTCCTGAAGCATAGTCTTCATCCTGCAGAATTTCTTCATCTTCAAGCTTCCTCTTGGCATTCCTTTTAGCACTTCTTGCTTCTTAGGTAACTTGAAGAGCGAATCTTTCAGCTTCGTGCACCCGTTGTCTGTCACACGCAAGCAATTGACTTCCATATTCGAGCCACATTTTATGCCTAAATTTCTCAGGACTTCCAACCTTCCTATCACTCCATCACTGAAACATATCACTGCATCTAATACACCAAATTTTAATGTATTTAGTACTACAAAAACATTCTTGGGTAATGGTTGAAACTTTCATTTGTATTCTGAGTGCCCCCATGAAGACATTTACTAAGCAAAACAAGGTCACTCAGGTCTCTAAAAATTGGTTTTATTTCATTCATAACAAGCTCAGGAAGAGAGTACTTATGATGGTATATTTGACCACTTTCTTTTGCTTTTTGGCAACCACACCTAGAATCTGCTCCTTTAGGGCAAAGCCCATGAACAGGGTGGTCATCTGTGGACAACTTATGAAAGTAAGTGGCCCATACAGCTTTTATCATTGCTGTAACATCATTCAGAGGTGCAGTTCATCTAACGGCCAGTCTTTAATAACTCTGAAGAAAGTCGATTTCAGTTTCTGTCAATTTGCCTCAGCCAGACAGATATTTTCCATCAGACAGCAGCTTTCCTTTCATTTCTCTTCGTAGCTTCCTCAATGTAGCACCCATCCTCTTTGCACATGTCCGCAACACTTCAGTTTTGTTACCAGGTATCACCATAACCTTAATTTTATTGAAAGCTTTAGAGTCACCATCATCTAGGTACTTCTTATATCTAATGCTATAAACAAGCACCAACCTCTGAAATATTTTTAGAGCTCCATCACACTCCATACCTCCACTGAAACCATCATAATTCGTAGAACACTGATGTTCAATATCTCCTTCAGTGTTACCATGGCACATGTGGCAGTACTTAGATACGCACTCAACATCAACAACTTTTCCATTCTCCAGAGAAGTAGCACTTACAACACCATTCAAGGAACAATGTCCTTGACTTGCCATTGCCATGTCCCATCAAGTGCAACAGCGACGTCCCCGGTTCCACTAACATTTCCAGTTTCTTCTACTGCACATTTCACAGATGCTTTAGACACAACCATCAAGGCACCTAAAAGTATTTTTGGCATATTTGCTGAACCTACTGGCAGGAGGAGGAAGATCCATCAAACCACAAACCCATTTAACAGCCTTTTTTCCTTTTCCTATTGCACACATTGCATACACTAACTTCAAATTCATGTCATATGAATTATGTATAATGTTCGAAGTCATTTTTAAGGTAGATTTATTACATGGTCTACACAGAACAACTAATTTTAACGCTAAACCTTTCTGCTACTTTGTAGTTCAGTTATTTCCAGACAGCCTACACCATCACATTGCTTACATTTCGCCACTTCCTTTATCAAAGAAGATAAGATGCCCACATCAACAACAATAAATCCACTACAAACAATATCATTGTTGTGAATTTTAAAATTTTCCCGGCGAATTGACTGTTCAAACAAATTTCGGGCTTGCAGCTGGTCGTCGTTCAATACTTCGCACGATATTTCAACTGGGCACCTGCCAGTCATCTTCAGATGAGCCGTCGCAGACTGGCGAAAACGGACGACGTTTTCGCCAGTCTGCGACGGCTCACCTGAAGATGATTGGCAGGTGCCCAGTTGAAATATCGTTTGAAGTATTGAACGACGATCGGCTGCAAGCCCGAAATTTGTTTGAACAATGTCATTGTTAACACAAATTTGAATCACCAAGAGGGGTGCCATGTGGGAATTTCTTCCCTGAAGAACTGATACATAGGTTACTTTCAACAGTGTGGTTTGCTTTGTTTGTGAACTGGTTACCTTGGAATTTCTTAATGTGTGGCATAGTTCGCATTTATTGCACACTAAAGGATATGTACTTCCATAAATATATGTAGCACTTTGGTAATAAACATTCAGTAACATGTGAACAAACTGCTTCAGCAAAACAAAAGTAAATATTAGTAACGATAATCATTTACAGACACTAGACACCTGCATTGTTACCAACATATACAATGTATCATACGTATAATCACTGGAAACAGAAAGTTCAGAGTTCTTTTCAAAATAATACTGTAACAGAAATAAAGGGGGCATGGTGGCATACATGACCGTAACTTTAAAATTTGGTATATATAGGTCATTTTTCATCTGAAACCCTATAATGTATACAGGGTGAAGCGGAATTCCCGCACTCGGGCTTCACAGCACAACTCCTCACGTGCCATCGATAAAAAAAATGTCTATCACAAAATTTCATCCGGCAAGTACATCCAGCATAAAAAGGATGTTAAAGAGTAGCAATCTGGCAACACGGGAACTACATGTATGGTAACTACCTCTGTTAGCATATGCTAACTATGCTGTACAGTTGGTGCAAGGGATAGAGTTCTGGGTTAGCATGCAGGAGGTCGAGGGTTCGATGAGGGGTGGGGCACTTTTTTTTTATATATTTGCTTATTTCATTCTGACATTTCATACTGTAATATACAGTTTCTTAGGTCACCTGTATCCTAAATTTACAGCATTTTGTAACAATGAATACATTGATTGACAAATGACTTGTCATAGGACAGAATAACTACAAAAACAATATCAATTAAAAAATGCTAAAGATGATAGCACAGTACAATAACACATCATCTACTAGTCATTTATACTACATGTAATGTGAGCACTCAGATGTCGCATGTTAGCAACCAGTGACAACATTAATGTCCATATTAATAACTGCACGACCTTCACAACAGAATATGTTGTCCTCAGAACAACAAATGCTCAAAGCGACATCTCTGCTGGTCCAAACATTGCGCAACCCATCGGATCATACAGCTCTGGACCCTTCACAGCAAAGCTATGTCCACAGTAACGGGAGCAGAATGCACATATGCTACCAATTCTTCCACATTCGTCGGCAGAATAGAGTACACATGCTCCTTCAGGTGTCTCCACAGGAAAAAAATCCTGGGGATTTAGGTCATGTGAACAGGGTAGCCATACAACTGAACCTGCATGTCTGAGCCATTCCCCTGAAAATGATCTGCCCAAATACTGTCGCACATTCATTCCAGAATATGGAGGTGCACCATCATGCTGGAACCATATCCTCTGCTGAACATGTAGTGGAACATGTTCCAGGGCATCAAGCAGATAGTTTGAGAAGAATGCATGATCCCTTCATGCAGTCAATCAGTCAGGCAACATGTAGGGGCCCAAACACCTGTCGCCCAATTTTCCCAGACATTGAAACCAAAGCACACTTGACACCCATGGTCGTGGGTGACATGTGGGTTAACCTCACACCAATGGTGGACATTGTGCATATTGAAGACACCCTCATGAGAGAATGCTGCTTCATCCGACCATATTATGGTGTTCATGAAGTCATCGTTGGCTTCCTGTTGTTGTTGGAACCACTCACAGAATTGCATCCACTGATCGTGATGTGCAGGAGACACGCAGTTGCCTTGCTACGCTATGTGAACTTCGCTGAGATTCTTGGTGTATGACCTCCAGAATACCTTCCTCAGTAGCTGGAGTACGGAGAGTCCGTGGACGACCTCTGTCAAGCGACTGTGGAAGAAGAAAACCTGACTCCCAAAGGTGCAGATCTAGACAAAAAAACACTTTTTTATTTGGAATGCGTTGACAAGGATATCTAGCAGCATATTCACGAGCGGCAACACCAGCCTGGTTATCAGACACACCAAGGACCAGAAGCACATCCACGTATTCATCGTTTGTGTACACCATATGTCTGCCACACTGGTTTAGAGGTTTACAATCAGAAAATTCGATACGTGTATGCGTGTACATTGGACTCTGTCACGAGCGCGTTATGCCGCTCGCTACTAGTTCCTGTCTGGTGGACATTGCTTACAGTATAAACATGCCGTCAGTCCTGAGCGCTGTTCCACCTAACGCGCATTACCCCTCTGACAGATATTGTTCTGCATGATTCATCCCGACGCCGCTAATTGTGAAAGGTTAGATTTTGAATTACACAGTTTCGCTAACCGTAATAGACATGATGTTTCCACAATCCCATTGATATAATAATAACAATAATAATAACAATGCATTGAGATACTTACTAAACAGCATGCAGTTACCAGACACAGTGTTGAAAGGTATAATTAGTGGGACCATGGTGATAACACATACAAAAAGTAACCGAGTATGGACATTATTCGCAAAGCACATTGCTTAGTCCTACTGGTAACATAAGCTCCTAATGAAATGTAACGGACCTGAATAAAGCAAGAATAATAGTTGAAACTAATCTATGGGACCACTGAAGGATGGTACAAAGAAAACAGGTTTCGCATCTAGTAGATGAAGTGGTGCAAATAAATTCACACCCAAGATGTGGAAATGGCTACTTTCAAAGCTGACCAATCTTCCATTTCTACAATTGTAGCAGGTAGGTGCAAATGTGTTACACAGGATCCACTGCAATTGCTGTTGATGATTAAGATGCCAGATACTGTACCTCCTGGACTACATTTACTAAATAAAAAACATGTTGTGTTATTGTACTGAGCTATTATCTTTAGCGTCTCAAAACTGATATTGTTTTAGTAGTTATTCTGTCCTATGACAGGTCATTTGTTTCAACTGTCTATTTCTTATTTGTCTAAGCAAGTATTTGTTATGGTAAGTGTTACAAAATGTAAATTTAGGATACATGTGACCTAAGAAACGGTGTGTATTACAGTATGAAATCTCAGAATGAAACTAGAAAAAAAAAAAAGTGCACCCCAACCCCGGATTGAACCCTTGACCTCCTGCATGCTAACTCAAAACACTATCCACTGCCCCAACTGTACAGCAGAGCTAGTATGTTCTGACACAGGTAGTTACCATACATGTGGTTACAGTGTTGCTAGATTGCTACTCTTTCTAACGTCCTTTTTCTGGCGGATGTACCCGCCGGATGAAATTTTGTGACGGACATTCTTTTATCGCTGTGAAGCCCGAGTACGCGAATTTCGCTTCACCCTGTATATCAATGTAATTTGGAAAGACTATAGAATTTAATAAAGTCATAAAAAAATTTCGATTTTTCCACCATTTATGAGTACCTTGTATCCTTAACATGTTGACTGCCACAAGCTTAACGGTAGACATTTCAGCAACAGGCCATGCCAGTCACATGGTGTTAGGCATGATGTTCTGTGGCTGCCAGCACCCACATGGCAGTCAATTTGTTAAACAGATACAGGTGTACAGTAAACTTCAACACGTAATATGCTGGAAGGACATTATATTTCGTGTTAAGGCAGGTCACTGATGAAATGTGAGCCCGATGAGATGGGGACAAAATCAAAAACTTCACTTTTCAAATGCATATCACATCACTTCCTTCCAAATCTAACTTTTCTTTGATATCTGGGTAAAGTATCCCCCCCAATTCTTATCTGACTGTCTTGCATGCTGATAATTACATTTTCAAGGGAGTGCTCTCAAAGTTTCTCAGAATGTTTCTTACTAACTATTTTATTTATGATTCTTTGCCTTTAACATGTCTAAAATTCTACTTTTTACTTCAATCATTATTATTAGTTGTCTTATTTATATTCCCTAAAACCTGAGAAATTCTTATGTGGCAAAAATAGCAGGTAATAGAGACACAAATATAAGAAACAAATCTGATAAAAAAACAATCTGCTTAGGCCGCACTTTCATTAATATGTTAGTACAACTAGTTCTCTTTCTGAGATATTTTAATAATCTTGGAATGGAATCATATATATTTCAATAAAAACAAGGCAACATACAATGATGGTTCCAAACTGCCTTTAGTTCCACTTTCATTTTGGAATGAACATCAGCCTAGTTACTAACAATAAATTTTAGCATTGCTTTTTTACATATAGACCTACACAATGTAAACTGAAGTGCATGGTGAAGGGTACTTCTCATTGCACCTGTATCACATGTTAGGGGTTCAAAAAAATGGTTCAAATGGCTCTGAGCACTATGGGACTTAACTTCTCTGGTCATCAGTCCCCTAGAACTTAGAACTACTTAAACCTAACTAACCTAAGGACATCACACACATCCATACCCGAGGCAGGATTCGAACCTGCGACCGTAGCAGTCGCGCGGTTCCGGGCTGAGCGCCTAGAACCGCTAGACCACCGCGGCCGGCTTAGGGGTTCATCTTGTACCATTCAGTGTGTTTGCATTGGTGCATAATGCAATTAATCTTGTCTTTGCACTCTCTGTGAGGCTTCAGGCATCTGCCAGTTTAGTTTTTCAGTATCTCTGTGATGTTCCTCCATGGTTCAAAATACCTGTGAACATTTGAACTGCCCTTCTTATTCCGTATCCCCTGTTAGTCCTCTTTGGTGAGAGTCCCACACACTTGAGCATTACTGTAGGATGGGTCACATGAATGTTTTAAAGACTGACTGCATTTTCCTAGTAGCCTACCAACAAACCAAAATCCAATTAGTGTCTGAGACCATGTGACCATTCCATTTCAGATCCCCTTTATTGGTTGACTGATTTCAGCTATGACTCACTGACATTTTATTCATAGAATAGTATGTTTTACTGTCTTGCGAAACACACGATTTTATGCTTCTGAACATTCAATGCAATTAACAATATTTACACCACTTATGAAACCTTATCAGTATCTGACTGAACATATGTGCAGCTTTATTCAACTCCCTATTCAGATCTGCTGTAATCTTCTTTTACTTCCTTTCCTGATCAAAACATTACAATGAAAAGTAATTATTTCATTCATTATAATAAAGAATTACAGTAATGAAGTGCTGTGCACCATTAATGGTCTAAGATAATGCCTCATGTCTGACAAGATCTTTGGCAGTATTTTTTTCATTTACTCCAACTACAAAGAAAATTTGCAACTACCGTTAATTCCAGTTATTGCTTGCGCTGTTACTTTTTCTTTCCTCTGTGTCTTCTCAGCAAAACATGCTTCTTTATAGCTATAGACTATAGTGTCATCAGCATCAACTAACATAAATTTTTTATCATGATTTAGATGCTGTATTTGCATCCCACCTGGAAGTAAATACAGAATATTTACACACAATAAATTCATATTCAGACTCATTGATTACAGTCATTACATATGATGTGTTATAATAAAATATTCATAACAGGGGGCCTACATACCTAGAGCTGCAGTAACCTGCGTGCTGGATAGTTCTGGCTTTTTAAACAGACTTTCATTTGTGGATAATGGCGTAGACTTTGTAGACGCAAATGATATGTCAGAAAGTGTACCTGCAAAAAATGACTTAATTGATAAATTAGCTAAGATTATGCTTTATAATGTCACAGAAAAATGTATGATATTTGAAGAACTAGCACATGTGAATTTACGATTAATTATTCTCAGGTTAAACATTTAAAAAATGTTTTACTCAATGGGATAAAATGAAGAAAAGAAAAATGACACAAGTAAGTTAAACATGGGCAGTGCAGTGTAGATTACTCCATATGACATTCACAGCCAATACAAAATTAGCAGCAACTTAATGTACAAATTCCAACATCTACCTTTTGCAGATAAAAAGAATAAAATAAAAAGTTTATCATATATTTATGGCAACAAATTTCTGAGTGAGATCAAATGCTGCTCTGATTACAAAGCAAAAGGACATATGTACACATTCTTTAACATGCCTGAGCACATGTTTCTATGTCTGAGCACATGTTTCTATATGAAGACATCATCAGGTAGCCTAACAGCACTAAGGACGAACACATAATATCTCCTCTTTAAATAAATATCCCTTTGTGGATCTAAAAAAAGATAAACAATCTGTGTCTGTACTCCTCTGAAATACATGTAACATTAGAATAAACTAACAGAATAATAAACTAATGGACTATGTAATAATGACTAAATTTAAACTGCACTGTTTTTGTTATTCGCACCTTATGTCTGCTTTTTGTAACCTGATTTCTTTCTTGTTCTCTTTCTCTCTCTGTCTCCTTCTTTCTCAAATTTGACTGTGCTATACTCAATATACTACTTAAGTATGTAATGAATCAAAATGGACCAAATAATGAAATGAAATAAATGAAGCTGATACTGGTATGTTGACTAAACAGAAAGGTTGAATAAGTTCTATAAATGACTCAAACTAAGGAGTTGGAACAAATCAACTTGACAAAGCAGCTGAAGGTGATAAGTAGGCCTATATGTAGACTAAGTCTTTCAATGACTAAAAATACAAATGTTATGAAAATTTTCATATTGATTAACCCTAAGCTAAGTGACATGGAGCACTTACATGGCTGAAACTGACAAAGAGTTGTGGAAGAAATAAATTTAATCTGGTTTACAGTACTATGTCTGAATTTAATTAATGGAAAGAGTAAAGATAAACAGCTACCATAAAGTTGAGGTGTTGAGCAGTTGATAGCCACATAAAAAGCTGCACGGTGGGCTACTTCATACCTTTCATTACTAGCACTCCAGTCAAGATTTCCTAGTATCACATTGTGGCATTTAAGAGGCTCAAGAATAGCACAGTACCAGTTTCTTTCCCCTTCATTTCACAACCCACTGGGCATAAAGTGTTGTCAGAATAGCGATGTTGCACATTCTTTCTGTTCATCTACTAATACACAACATCGTCTAAATGGTGAAAGTGGCTCGAGCAGATTTAGATTACATTAGGTTATATTCAGTTTTCCTTACACAGACCTAAAAATTTGATCATTCTCATGAGTGTGGAACATGTCAGAAAGTATAACATAAAAAAACATAGAACATTTGAATATAATACACAATTCCCCAAACATCTGTCAGGAGATGGTCAAAATATATGAATACATTACAGTGAACTGGAACTGCTATTATTTACATAACGAATAGACTGTCGGTATGGAACATAGTTATGCACTTTTAATAAATTATCATACAGAAAATACCTAATTTTGACGTGGTGACCAAATGTAACAGATATTTTTATTTAAGCTGGTCTGACAGTCGCTGTTAAGATATTCATCTATAGGGTAGGAGGAGTTGCCTACCAAAAAGTCTTTCAAGCTCTGTTTAAACCATCCTTTACCTGAAACCAAGTTTTTAATGGTTGCTGTTCATTTATTGAAAAGGCTTGTTTCTGAATATTGGACGCCTTCTTGGACCAATGTAAGATATTTTTAGATCTTTATGTAAATTGTTCTTATTCCTAGTATTGAAACTATGTACTGAGCTACTGATTGGAAATAGAGATATTATTTGCAACAAATTTCATTAAGGAATGAATATACTGAGACGCAGTGATCAGAACATCCAGGTCCTTGAAAATATTTATACATGATGTTCTCGAATTTATACCACAAATGAGTCTTATTACATGCTTTTGCACTTTAAAAACTTTTTCTCAGTTTGATGAGTTACCCCAGAATATTATTCCATATGACATAATAGAAAGAAAGTAAGAAAAGTATGAAGTTATTTTGAATATTTATTTCCTACGTGTGACATCTTTCGCATTACAAATGCAGACTTGTTCAGGCACTTCAGCAGTTCTGTGGTATGTCCCTCCCACCTGATTTTATCATCGAGTTGTTACTTCAGAAATTTAACACTGTCAACCTCTTCTAACTGCATATCATCTTATGCTATACACATGCTAGAATGAAATCTCTTAAAAGTTCTCAACTACATATAGTGGCTTTTTACAATAACAGTGAATTAGCTTTAAACCCTTTATTAATATCAGTGAAAATTTCTAAATCTTTATTTTACTTGGTATTTACTGCAATGTTTATATCATATGCTATTAAAAAAACCCTAAGCATTTGACAATGAAACATACATGAGGTCATTAACGTACACAACAAAAAGCAATGGACATGAGATGAAATCTTGAGGAACACAACTTGTAGTTAATTCCCAATCAGATAAAGACTGACTGCTTACTCAACAGGTACTTCGTGATGATATCCTTAGTTCCCTGTCAAATCAGTCATGCAAGTGATTTGTAAGCACTCTTTTGTTGGCTGATTGCACTTCCCCAGTATTCTAGCAATAAACTGAAGACTACTGCCTGCTTTACTCATGATCAGACCTATGTAACCATTCCATTTCATACCCCTACAAAGTGTACACCCAGGTACTTGTATGATTTGGCCAATTCCAGCAGTGACTTATTGGATTTACGGTCATAAGATACTACTTGAATATTTATGCAGCTTCTCTCGGATACTACTTCATTATAGATAACTGCTTCATCTGTAAAAAGTCTGAGGTTACTATTAATATTGTTTGCAGTGCCATTAAATACACCTTGAACAGCAAAGATCCCAACACTCTTCCTTAGGGCAGCACACGAATTTAATTCTACATCTGACAATGACTCTCCATCCAAGGTAACTTATTGCATCCTCATTACGAAAAGTCCTCAGTCCAGTTACAAATTTCACTTGATACCCTATATGATCATACTTCTGACAAAAAGTGTAGGTGTGGTACAGAGTCAAATGCTTTTTGGAAATCAAGAAACACTGCATCTACCTGACTACCTTGAGCCAAAGTTTTCAGTATGTCGTGAGAAAAGTGTGAGTTGGGTTACACATGACTGATGTTTCTGGAATCCATGCATGCTGGCATCGAGGAGGTCATTTTGTTCAAAATACTTCATTATATTTGAGATCCGAATATGTCCTAAGATTCTACAACAAATCAGTGTCAAGAATATTGGAAGGTAGTTTTGTGGATCACTTTTAGTACCCTTCTTGTAGGCAGGTGTGACTTGTGCCTTTTTCCAAGACATGGGCACGGTTTTTTGTTCAAGGGATCTACAATAGATTATACTTAGATGAGGGGTTACTCAACCTCAAATTCAGTATTTCAGTTTTAACGATCTCAGCTGTTTCTCAGCACCACTGACACTAATATTTGTTTCATTCGTCTTTTCTGTAGTACAAGGATGAAATTGGGGAAATTCCCCTGGGTTTCCCTTTGTAAATGAATATTTGAAAATGGACTTAAGAATTTCATCTTTTGCTCTGTTTCCCTCAATTTCAGTCCCTGTCTCATTCACTAGGGACTCGACATTAACTTTGGGGCCACAAACAGCCTTTACATACAGCCAGAATTTCTTTTAACTTTGGTGTCACTAACAGCCTTTACAAACAACCAGAATTTCTTTGAATTTTGTGAAATTTTATTAGACAATATTCTGCTACGGTAGTCACTGAAGCCATCACGCATTGCTCTCTTGACAGCCAAACGTGTTTCATTCAGCATCTCCCTGTCTATAGCCCTATGCTTTGTTTCATACCTATTATGTAGTAATCTCTATTTCTTTATAGTGACTGTATACCATGGAGGTTCCCTCCCATTATGAACTGTTCTACTGTATTCATACCTGTCCAGTGTGTGGTCAGCTATTCTTCTATTCTGACATGGATTCCATCAAGGCTGGAGTTTTGTTCAATTTTAATGATATCAGCTGTTTCTCAACATCATGACACTCACTTCTCCCAAAGTATCATCTGTCATAAAATCTTTGCAGCCAAAGTATTCTAGTGGTTATGATAACATAACAATGAAGTTAGTCAAAGAATGTTCATGTTAGCCAAGTTGTATCTTAGGTTATTTGGGTAATCAATCTCTTATCAGTGGAACATTTCCAGCCTGTCTGAAATATGCTGAAGTTAAGTTTGTTTACAGGAAGGGGGATAAAGAGAAACCATCAAACTATTGACCAATTTCACTTTTGTCAGCTTTTTCAAGTTTTTGAAAAGGTCGTGTTCAAGTGTTTTCTCAAGAATCTGACAGCAAATAATATATTGTCCAAGACATACTTTGGGTTTCTTAAGAGGGTTCCGATATGGAGAAGGCTCTTTAAACATACAGTGACAATGTACTTAATTCACTACAAAACAAATTAGAGGCTAGTGGCATTTTCTGTGGCATGTCACAAACGTTTAATTGTGTGAATCACAGCATTCTCTGAAGTAAATTGGAATGTTATTGTGTCACTCGCTACGGTCGCAGGTTCGAATCCTGCCTCGGGCATGGATGTGTGTGATGTCATTAGGTTAGTTATGTTTAAGTAGTTCTAAGTTCTAGGGAACTGATGACCTCAGAAGTTAAGTCCCATAGTGCTCAGCCATTTGAACCATTTTTTTTCGTTCAAGTCTTACCTAACCAGTTGGTTAGAACTAGAATATTGCTCATGTGTGTGGGACTCGTATCACATAGCACTAACAGGTGATATTGAACATACACAGAAAAGCACAAATGGTCACAGGTTTGTTTAATCAGAGGTAGACTGTCACAGAGGTACTGAAAGAAATGAATTGGAAGACTCTTGAAGACAGATATAAGCTATCTCGAGAAAGTTTATTAACAAAGTTTCAAGAACAGCTTTAAATGATTACTCTAGGGATATACCACACCCCCTGTGTATTGCTCACATAGGGATCATGCAGATAAGATTAGAGTAAGTATTGCATGCACAGAGGCATTCAAACAAGTATTCTTCCCACATTCCATATGTGAATGGAAGAAATCCTAATAACTGGTACAACAGAACTTGCCCTCTGTCATCCAGAGTATAGATGTAGATTTCCATTTTACTTAAGTTATTTGTACAGACTGGTCTTAGATATTCCATTGCACTGTTTACTTAATCTGATAACCCCCAAGCTATCACTAACATAATTAAAGTGCTTATTTAAGAGGTTTGCAACACTACATGCACCTGTTTATTTTTAGAGCTATCTGTTCCTCTTCCTTTCTGGCCACACCTGTCTCTGTCTTAACTATATCCCACAAAGTTTTTATTTTGTTGCCTGATGTACTTATCGTTTTCTCATAAAAGCTGCTTGGATTTCTGGATCACCTCATTATTTTGCAGTATTCTTTGTAATGTATTCCAGTGCTGACATCAGAGCTGTTCCTGAGTAGTAGATAGTTTTCTTTTTGTCCCACATGATACCTTTATTCATTGTGTAATCCACAGTTTATTTTTTAACTTCTGTTTGATATGAGTTAGCTTAAAGGGAATGTAATTTTCAAATCAGGAAGTAAGTGTATTAATGTATTAATATATTAATGTATACAATATATAATGTATTTTCCATTTGAGTCAGAAGTATTGTTGACATCTATCCAGCTGATGTCTTTCAGCAATCTCCTAAAATTATCCATTTTTGACTGGTTTGTTACCCCCCTCAACTCAGTGTTAATAGATTTTAAATCTTGACAAGTTTCAGCATTTAACATAACATGCTGCTATGTCAAGATCAGACAGCTCATGCACTGTTGGTTTTGTAATATAACTCATGGTTGCAATAATTGTTCACTGACAAAGCTTTTCAATAAATCCACATTAAAATCACCAGCAACCATTATTTCTTTGCTTTTTACTGTGAGATGGGGCAACAACAGAGCGTCGAGATATTTTAAGAGGAGGCTAAAATTTCCAAAGGTGCTTTACGAAATACTACTTCAGTCCAAAGCTTGTGAGTGATACTCTGAGCCAAATTTACTAATATCAATATTCTTGAAATAAAACAGTTTCTGACAAATCCTCCTTTCTCCACATTATCTCTACGGCTACTCTTAACTTATGGCCTGTAACATTTCACACACCTATACTTGAAATTAACCGATACAGACGTTATTTATTTTTCATTCACGATGTTGTAATTGAATTTTTGTAGTTTATAAGGAACACAAGGTAAAGCAAAGTTGCATCTTTAAGAAAATGAATGATCAGAAGACCTATGTAACATATCGTTGCTTCTGGATTGTCAAATTTCGTGAAAAACATCTATTTTGATTATAGAATCGTTTCATCAACACTACAGTATTGGTGGGACACAGGCATCCACTTTTATTGTGTAAGAACAAGTTAAACTGCAGCTCACACATTTAATACCCTCTGCGACAGTCTAAACCTATAGCACTGCAATGCATTGTGTATTCGCCGACAGTGAGGTGCCAGGAAGGCGATTAAGTGATTACAGTTATTACAGCATAATAAATATGCAACTTAACCTTCAGAAATACACGATCTACACGCACTCCGTCGGCGTGGAGTTCTCTTCATCGTTACACAAGTCACTAGACTAATGCAATGTACAACAGTCAGTCATATATGGCGCCATTTCAGCTCGACCAATGATCCTCCGAAATACTCGATTATGTCAGCGATGAAAATTTAGACTAGTTCAGTGATTTCACAGCTTCGACCATAGTCTAACATAACAGTCGCGACTCTTCGCCTCGATTTTGTTGCCTACAGCGCCAGCAGCGCCCCAAGCGGCCGGTAGGTTAAAATATGAGTTCGGCGCGATCATGAAAGCGAATAGTGATTGTTTATTTTGATTTACACAATGGTTTTTACCATCGGGAGCGTTTATAGCGCAATAAATTGCAGCAATAACAGGAAGAAGAGACCACAGCTGTCTTTTTTTTTTTTAGGTTTCCTGAGGATCCTGAGATGGATATAGCATGATGTTACTAAATTGTATCGTCAGGATTCAGTTGCAAACTATATGTGTATAAATGATGAATGTTTCGTTTTAGGAGCAGCAAATGGCTAGTTAATAGCAGACGAGAAGACCTTATGAAGAAAGACCCAGTTTACAAGTATAATAATATTAGGTTTTGTTCGCTACATTTCGAACAAAACCAGTTCATGAACGCAGAAAATAACAAACTCGTGTGGAATGCAGCACCCGCACTGTTTGACATTCCAAATAAGCCACCTCAACTGACGAAGAGGAAACTGCCACAAAGATTCGACAGATTTTATTGCGATTTCAAAAGTAATGAAGACAAATTTGGAAGCTTGGTTATTTGCAGTGAAAATGTTTGTTTACCCTAAGGGATTGTGAAAATCAGATGGCTTCAGTTTTTTATGAACATTCTCACAAGAAAAACTGTGGTGAATTATATGTGGACTTGCTGATGGCTATCCCAAGTTTTCCTCCTGGATGTTGTGAAGAAACGAAGGTGCTGTTGATCAAGATATTTGTTAAAGTGAGACTCGTTTACCGGTTCAAATATTGGAATCAAGACTTAGTTTCTAACAACAAGAAAGCAAACAAGAAACTGAAGAAGTTTGCTCATTTGGGCTACTGATTTCTTTGGTATGTATTTCATTCACTTCTGTTGTTAGTCACTTAATTTGCCTTGCTTCTTTCGTGTGATGACATTATTTTGTTAGCGCCCTGTTCGCGGACAGATTGTTTGAAAATTATTCAAATATTTGGTTTTTCGTGAAATGTAATGTAATCAGCTCATTATAATGGTTTCAGCATATTTATCCCACTATTTGGCAGTTGCTTGTCCCAATATAAAGATGAAGGTCGTACTTGTGGCAACAGGCGACAATGACAAACACAGTAGACCTACAGAACGATAAACGAACTGTCGATCGCTTTTGCATGTAGAGGTGCATGTCTGTGCTTCTTACATGTGAATCTGTGTGTTTATATTCTTTTGATATCAACGTGGTAAGCTGCAATTCTGTCCAATGTCACAAGTGTTTCTTCACGAATGTGTTGTAGCTTGCTTCTCTATTCATGGTTTTTGTCCATATTTGCGCTTATTTTAGAATCATTTCGAGAAATATATATGCCTTCTGCTTACACAAACTCTAGGAGGCAAGAAAATAACTCAAATAATTCTGAAATTACGTATGAAATGGATGCAAACAAACATTATGTTTACGACGCGTCTGACGTTCACCTTACCTGCCGCTTGGAGCGCTAGTGTCGCTCCATCTGTCAAACTGCAACAACTTTTACAGCAGTGAGTGTCGCGACTGTTATGTTAGACTGTGGTGATCTCTAAATAACCAATGATAAAAAACCAGTAAAAGTAGCAAAGTAACAAAACGAGAACATCAAAAAAATATGCTAATTTTAAGTCCGATTCACACAATATGTCAACCACGACCGCCTCTGCCGTGCGTCAACGCAACATAACGAAGCGCCATCTGACGTCTTCGTCAAATCTTGGTGATAACAGAATAGGCGGGTCGTTCACACAAAGTTCAGAGTTACAGGGTGGCTGAGCTTGGAATTGTGAGATTTTGTCAGTTTGCCATTTCGTGAAAGCGCAAAATGCCTCCAGTAGCAGAAGCTGTATAGTTCCGTAACACAGTCTTATATTAGACTGTGTCTGTACTGTGTAGGGTCTTTAGAGGCCTCATCACCAGTGATGTGAAAATGACATAAATAGAACTCTTTCACCTCATTTACATGGGCCTTATCATCGATGATGAGAAATGTTGTTGTTGTTGTGGCCTGCAGTCCTGAGACTGGTTTGATGCAGCTCTCCATGCTACCCTATCCTGTGCAAGTTTCTTCATCTCCCAGTACCTACTGCAACCTACATCCTTCTGAATCTGCTCAGTGTATTCATCTCTTGGTCTCCCTCTACGATTTTTACCCTCCACGCTGCCCTCCAATGCTAAATTTGTGATCCCTTGATGCCTCAGAACATGTCCTACCAACCGGTCCCTTCTTCTCGTCAAGTTGTGCCACAAACTCCTCTTCACCCCAATTCTATTCAATACCTCCTCATTAGTTATGTGATCTACCCACCTAATCTTCAGCATTCTTCTGTAGCACCACATTTCGAAAGCTTCTATTCTCTTCCTGCCCAAACTATTTATTGTCCATGTTTCACTTCCATACATGGCTACACTCCATACAAGTACTTTCAGAAACGACTTCCCGACACTTAAATCTATACTCTATAATAACAAATTTCTCTTCTTCAGAAACGCTTTCCTTGCCATTGCCAGTCTGCATTTTATATCCTCTCTACTTCGACCATCATCAGTTATTTTGC
Source organism: Schistocerca nitens (assembly GCF_023898315.1). Classification (NCBI taxonomy): domain Eukaryota; kingdom Metazoa; phylum Arthropoda; class Insecta; order Orthoptera; family Acrididae; genus Schistocerca; species Schistocerca nitens. Next base: position 553,405,776 of record NC_064615.1, on the reverse strand, counting down.
TCCCCAAATACCAAAACTCCTTTATTTTAAGTGTCTCATTCCATAATCTAATTCCCTCCACATCACCCGACTTAATTCGACTACATTCCACTATCCTCGTTTTGCTTTTGTTGATGTTCATCTTATATCCTCCTTTCAAGACACTGTCTATTCCGTTCAACTGCTCTTCCAAGTCCTTTGTTGTCTCTGACAGAATTACAATGTCATCGGCGAACCTCAAAGTTTTTATTTCTTCTCCATGGGTTTTAATGTCTACTCCAAACTTTTCTTTTGTTTCCTTTAGTGCTTGCTCAATATACAGATTGAATAACATTGGGGAGAGGCTACAACCCTGTCTCACTCCCTTCTCAACCACTGCTTCCCTTTCATGCCCCTCGACTCTTATAACTGCCATCTGGTTTCTGTACAAATTGTAGATATCCTTTCGCTCCCTGTATTTTACCCCTGCCACCTTCAGAATTTGAAAGAGAGTATTCCAGTCAACATTGTCAAAAGCTTTCTCTAAGTCTACAAATGCTAGAAACGTAGGTTTGCCTTTCCTTAATCTTTCTTCTAAGATAAGTCGTAAGGTTAGTATTGCCTCTTGTTTTCCAATATTTCTACGGAATCCAAACTGATCTTCCCTGAGGTGCTTCTACCAGTTTTTCCATTCGTCTGTAAAGAATTCGTGTTAGTATTTTGCAGCTGTGACTTATTAAACTGATAGTCTGGTAATTTTCACATCTGTCAACACCTGCTTTCTTTGGGATTGGAATTATTATATTCTTCTTGAAGTCTGAGGGTATTTCACCAGTCTCATACATCTTGCTCACTAGATGGTAGAGTTTTGTCAGGACTGGCTCTCCCAAGGCCGTCAGTAGTTATAATGGAATGTTGGTTAGAACTGGGTTTCCATCTGAGCTCTTGATATTCATACAAGTGGTTCTCTTTTCTCCAAAGGTCTCTTTAATTTTCCTGTAGGCAGTATCAATCTTAGCCCTACTGAGATAAGCCTCTACATCCTTACATTTGTCCTCTAGCCATCCCTGCTTACCCATTTTGCACTTCCTGCCAATCTCATTTTTAGACGTTTGTATTCCTTTTTGCCTGCATCATTTACTGCATTTTTATATTTTCTCCTTTCATCAATTAAATTCAATATTTCTTCTGTTACCCAAGGAGTTCTACTATCCCTCGTATTTTTACCTACTTGATCCTCTGCTGCCTTCACTACTTCAGCCCTCAGAGTTACCCATTCTTCTTCTACTGTACTTCTTTCCCCCATTGCTGTCAATTGTTCTCTTATGCTCTCCCTGAAACTCTGTACAACCTCTGGTTCTTTCAGTTTATCCAGGTCCCATCTCCTTAAATTCCCACCCATTTGCAGTTTCTTCAGTTTTAATCTACAGTTCATAACCAATAGATTGTGGTCAGAGTCCACATCTGCCCCTGGAAATGTCTTACAACTTAAAACCTGGTTCCTAAATCTCTGTCTTACCATTATATAATCTATCTGATACCGTTTAGTATCTCTGGGATTCGTCCATGTATACAACTTTCTTTTATGATTCATGAACCAAGTGTTAGCTATGATTAAGTTATGCTCTGTGCAAAATTCTACCAGACGGCTTCCTCTTTCATTTCTTACCCCCAATCTATATTCACCTGCTATGTTTCCTTCTCTCCCTTTTCCTACTCTCGAATTCCAGTCACGCATGACTATTAAATTTTAGTCCCCCTTCACTACCTGAATAATTTCTTTTATCTCATCATACATTTCATCAATTTCTCATCATCTGCAGAGCAAGTTGGCATATAAACTTGTACTACTGTACAAGGCATGGGCTTCGTGTCTATCTTGGCCACTATAATATGTTCACTATGCTGTTTGTAGTAGCTTACTCGTTCTCTTATTTTTTTATTCATTATTAAACCTACTCCTGCATTACCCCTATTTGATTTTGTGTTCAGAACCCTGTATTCATCTGACCAGAAGTCTTGTTCCTCCTGCAACCGAACTTGTCTAATTCCCACTATATCTAACTTTAACCTATCCATTTCCCTTTTTAAATTTTCTAACCTACCTGCTCGATTAAGGGATCTGACATTCCACGCTCTGATCTGTAGAATGCCAGTTTTCTTTCTCCTGATAACGACGTCCTCTTGAGTAGTCCCTGTCCGGAGATCCAAATGGGGACTATTTTACCTCCGGAATATTTTACCCAAGAGGACACCATCATCATTGACCATACAGTAAAGCTGCATGCCCTCGGGAAAAATTACGGCTGTAGTTTCCTCCTTGCTTTCAGCTGTTCGCAGTCCCAGCACGGAAAGTCGATTTTGGTTATTGTTACACGGCCAGGTCAGTCAATCATCCAGACTGTTGCCCCTGCAACTACTGAAAAGGCTGCTCCCCTCTTCAGGAACCACACGTTTGTCTGGCCTCTCAACAGATACCCCTCCGTTGTGGTTGCACCTACGGTATGTCCATCTGTATCGCTGAGGCACGCAAGCATCCCCACCAATGGCAAGGTCCATGGTTCATGGGGGGGAGGTCCATGGTTCATGGACATAACATAAAAAAAACTCTTTCACCCCGTTTACATGGGGCTCCCAAAACCAGATTTCGGAAAGCGATTTCCCAATAGCGCTTTTGGTTGTTCATATAAATACTTCAGAATTGTCTTTGGAAATCCGCTTCATCATTAAGAAGAAGAGAAATTTGTTAACATCGAGTATAGATTTAAGTGTCAGGAAGTCGTTTCTGAAAGTATTTGTATGGAGTGTAGCCATGTATGGAAGTGAAACATGGACGATAACCAGTTTGGACAAGAAGAGAATAGAAGCTTTCGAAATGTGGTGCTACAGAAGAATGCTGAAGATAAGGTGGGTAGATCACGTAACTAATGAGGAGGTATTGAATAGGATTGGGGAGAAGAGAAGTTTGTGGCACAACTTGACTAGAAGAAGGGATCGGTTGGTAGGACATGTTTTGAGGCATCAAGGGATCACAAATTTAGCTTTGGAGGGCAGCGTGGAGGGTAAAAATCGTAGAGGGAGACCAAGAGATCAATACACTAAGCAGATTCAGAAGGATGTAGGTTGCAGTAGGTACTGGGAGATGAAGAAGCTTGCACAGGATAGAGTAGCATGGAGAGCTGCATCAAACCAGTCTCAGGACTGAAGACTACAACAACATTAAGAATGAACCTGATTTAAGCAAACACAAACGCGATGATTGGTCAGAAGCCGTAGCACACGTACACTGGTGTTCTTACACTCTTGGAAGTAGGTTCAAAATGTTCAAATGTGTGTGAAATCTAATGGGGCTTAACTGCTAAGGTCATTAGTCCCTAAGCTTATACACTACTTAACCTAAATTATCCTAAGGACAAAAACAAACACCCATGCCTGAGGGAGGACTCGAACCTCCACCGGGACCAGCCGCACAGTCCATGACTGCAGTGCCTAAGACCGCTCGGCTAATCCCTCATGGCTGGAAGTAGGTCCTACTTATGTAGTAGACGTATTATTACTCGGTTACGCCAAATGAAACTTTAAGATATTCAAATGTAATAATAGCCATCATTGTTTTTCTTAATCACGCTTTATCTGCGTAGTTTTTCTTTAAAAAATCGTGTACAGTCACAGCCACTGCAGCATTTTGCTCTGATTGTCGGGCTGTAAATGCGCATATGAAAATGGCTGAGGCTGCTTTGTGTTCCGTAGTGAAACACGTGTGTCGAATACGGTTAAAAAAGTGCCGAGAAATAGGTTGTTCTTATGTTTTTCATAAATGTATGGACATAATCGGCTTTGAAGTTTTCCCAGCCACTGTGTTAATACAATTAATACGTCAACACCAACCATGCGTGTAGAGTAGTCGGTAGTGTAATGGAATGTCAGGTACTCAGTTACGGATTATCGTTGGGTCAAGTCTCCCTAGTCTCATGTCCTTTTTTTTCTTGTTCTATCTGAAAGACGTACATTACGTAATTAGAAAACTCGTCGTCATTTTTATAAGTAATGCATGTTTTCTTGTTTCTAATTACTTACTGGATGCGAAATTTCTGTTTTCATTTCAAATACAAATTCTTAGTTATCGATGTTTTATGAAAGACTGTCATAAAAGTTCCTTAAATTAAGAATACATAACAATTTAATTTCTTAAGGCATAAGTGAAAAACCAAATCCTCTTTATTTGGACTATGTCAAAATGGCTCTGAGCACTATGGGACTTAACATCTGTGGTCATCAGTCCCATAGAACTTAGAACTACTTAAACCTAACCAACCTAAGGACATCACACACATCCATGCCCGAGGCAGGATTCGAACCTGCGACCGTAGCGGTCGCGCGGTTCCAGACTGAAGCGCCTAGAACCGCACGGCCACACCGGCCGGCTTGGACTATGTCCATCGTTTTATACCACAGAGGTAGATAAATATCGTAGACACATGAAAAATAGCCATTTTCACGCCATCGAGCACATCATACAAATGCTACAACTTTACATTTGCTACTGTACCATTGCAATATGATCCCAACAGAACTGACCTGGAGTCAAGTTGCGGTATTTGGCCTGAGAAGTATAAAGACTTCAAGCCGATAGATGTACTGGAACTAACGCACGCAGCTTTTTCACTAGTCACTGCCGAACGCTGACGGGATATAGAACGGTTCGTTATAAAAGAAGAAGAGAAAATGCAGCACCTAGTTGGGTTCGTGGATTCTGTTGTTGATAGGCTCGTTATCAACGTAGCAGGTGACACTTCCAGAATTGAAATGTATTTCTCAGATTCGGATAAGGAAGGAACTAAGAGATTACCAGACAACTGACTAATTAATACTTTGAGTGGCTTCAATATTCAACAGTACAGTGAAATCCCTGCAGTATGCTTTTGCATTACACACGGCTCGCTCAGAAATTACCCTATGTTTAAGTCAGAAAATTTCATCACTCTTGTTTGTAACTAGAATAGTATGTCATGTGGGAACGAGAGCATTTTATGCTTTCCGCCTGGTCACCTAAGAAACGCGAGGTAGTGCTGGTATTTTGTCGAATATTATTTAATTCTCTTTAAAAAATCTGTATTGTTTCTTTGCTCCTCTCTTTTTATGTCTGAACTGCAACTGCTCACTTCATTGCAGGTGAGTTGGACCGCTAGCTGGCCATTTCTATCCAAGTTTAATGCGCTGGTAAAGCTGTTGTCCCGCATTATCGCTCAGTCTATGTGCATATAACAACGTATAAAACGTATCCTAATGATCGTATTTGGCTGTGTTGGTCACAGCTTGGCTTCCATTTCACGTGAAATGAAATCCAATGAGATTGAAGCAAATGCGGAAGAATACATGGCGTAATTTTTACATCAGGTTTATTATGTTCCTTGGGTTTATTCGCATGGTGAACAGAGTATAGTTGCCGGTTTTCCAATTCCGCAATCATTTTCGCTCCCATGTAAAAGCAGCCTCTTTTGATACATGCTTTTTTTGTCAAGTCAAGAGTTGTTTCCAGAATATTCGGTTAATATGAACTTATTGTGCTGTGAAGGGGAAGCAGAAATATTAGACTGAGCATGAAGCTGTCTACCTGTAATATATAAGTGGAGAGAAATAACGATTGTATTGAATGAATCAGAAAGTGGATCAGTTGTTTTCGAGGTGACATATTTAACTGGGCTATACGCCGTTCATCAAAACAATAACCCTGATGCAAACAAATACAAACGCGACGATTGGTTAGACGCCGTAGCACACCTGCACTAGTGTTGTTACGCTCTTGGAAGTAGGTCCTACCTATGTATTAGTTATATTATTACTAAGTTACGTTAAATGAAACTTTAAGATATTCAAATCTGTTAACAGCCATCAACGTTTCACTTAATCACACTTTAGCTAAGTAGTTTTTATTTTAAAAATCGTGTACAGTCATAGCCTCTGCACTGTTGTGCTCTGATTGTCACGCTGTTAATATGCAGTAGTGATGGGCTAAACTGCGATTTTCCGATATCAGTGATTTCTGTGAATGCTACTTTTCAGTATCTGCTATTCTTAACTGCGATTTGTCGCAGTTAAGAGTCGCAGTTAAGGAACATAGGTCGTGTATCCCTCCGCCACTGCTATTTCTGCGATTTCTGCTACTTCCGCGATTTCTGCTACTTCTGTGACTTCTGCTACTTCTGCGATTTCTGCTACTTCTGCGATTTCTGTGACTTCTGCTACTTCTGCGATTTCTGTGACTCCTGCTACTTCTGCGATTTCTGCGACTTACTACTGTATGAAAAAGTTACATCTGTCAACACGGAAAATTGCATCGCAACAAACCTGTCATTGGCAAGTATGTTTTACGTTTTTTCTTCCGTTGGCTTTAATTTTGTATTAAAGAAACAACTGTGAAAATATTAATAGTGTAATTAATATGTAAGTAGCCGTACAGTGCCGTAATAGTTCGTATTTAGAAAATGAATTCTAACATATTGTTATGTTCACAGGTACCTGAACTACATTTCAGTCACTCAGTAAAGTGATAACTGAAAATATCATTGTCAACAGATCTGAAGAAATTGCCACTGCATCTTTAGACCGTTTTCGTCAGACGATAGGTTAGTTTCTAAGCGTTTCGATGGACTTAATTACTTCAGTGAGATCGTTCTTGCAAATGTGATATTCATTATAGCAAATATTAGCAATCTACTCTGTCAATTATACTTCTAGTAATTAATGACAGCAAAAATTGTTTAATAATCCTTGTGTTTTTGCAGACACAGTTCTGACTCTGATTACTGGTTGCTGTACGTATCTATCCACATCAAGGCTGTTGGGAGGGACTCGTGAAGATTCAAGACAGCTCTTAGAGGATTTGCAGTTTAAAAGTGAAACAATTGTGAAATAAGTGTGTTAATGATTAAGCTGTGTTTTATCGAAGTTGTTGTGCGATTTTAAAGGAATAATAAATGTCAAATACAGTGAGTGAATAATAAAAATCTCATTTTCCACATGTTTAAGCCGTCCTATACCCATAATTTTCCGCCACTTACTTATTGGTAAACACTTGTTGGAGAGCGACATGCCCCCCCCCCCCGCCCCCTTTCTCCACAATCTTGGTGTGACACTGACCTGTAACATATCCCGAAGTCTACAATATGCATTTTGAGGCTGTTGATATGAAAGTGGGAAGTACAGATCTTCCAGTTAAATCAGGAATAGCTTAAGTGCATCACTTGAAAGTAACACAGGAAAAGCTTACTTATGTAGGTGGTAGTAGTGTCGGCAAAAAGTTCTTGTGTGTGAAGTTGCCATGTAGAACACCAGGTGTAAAACTTTTCTCCCGAGTCTTGAACTGTGTCGTAACAAAAGTGAGGCATTCATATGACTGTTTTCATTTCTCTACACTTATACAGATGTCTGAGTTCTGCTGTGTTAACATTGCAAAGTCCTGTAGGCATGTGGAGTATTAACCAAAACTGTCATATTGGAAGCAGAATCAAACACATTTGTTACGTTACTTGATATTTTCAGGAGAAAACGGCAATGTTGCTTCTTATTAATATAATACATTCAGAGTCACAGCAGTATTTGACCAACCATAACTGATGCTGAATGTGCATGTCGTCATATAATACGAAAGGCTTATTTCAATAGTGGTACAAGTCCATTACCTCCACTTTTCTGTCTATAATGCTTCTGAAATTAGTGATCCAAACAAACATAAATAAAGGTTCATCTCTAGCAAGAAGCCATATGCTTGAATATTTCTGGTATCTCAACTGCAGATTTTTCAGCGCTCATGTAACTTTACGACTCTATATCTCAAAATTAACAAAAATGGACTTGTACCACTATTGAAATAAGCCCTTCATATGCACACACAGCACATCGATCTCGTGAGGCACAAGGCTCTCATAACGAAGTACGTACGTCGGTCAACAGATGACACTAGGAAAAGTATGTTAACTGCGCTTTTTAGTTGCTACTTGCGACTCTTAGTTGCGATTTGTCACAGAAATCGCAGTTTGACTCGGTAGCGAATAGCGTAGTATGAACTTTGCTCAACAGATGGCAGTGCTAACTGCGCTTTTTAGTTGCTACTTGCGACTCTTAGTTGCGACTTGTCACGGAAATCGCAGTTAGACTCCATAGCGTACCGCAGAGATGGGCGTAGTACGAACTTTGACCCACAGATGGCACTGTTAACCGCGCTTTTTAGCTGCTACTTGCGACTCTTAGTTGCGACTTGTCACGGAAATCGCAGTTAGACTCCATAGCGTACTGCAGAGATGGACGTAGTACGAACTTCGGCCAACAGATGCCACTGTTAACCGCGCTTTTTAGTTGCTACTTGTGACTCTTAGTTGCGACTTGTCACTGAAATCGCAGAAAGCAGTGCTAAATTCGACCAATAGATGGCTCACGTCTTTGAATGTGAAATACTACTTGCGACTGCTAACTGTGACTGAAATCGCAGTTAGATTTTGTAAAGTTGCTACTGTGATATCTGTGACTTCTCAGTCACTGCGATTTCTAACAGATACGCGATTTCCTGCCCACCACTAATATGCAGTATGAAAATGGCTGAGGATGCTTCCTGTTCCTTAGTGAAACACGCGTGAGGAACACAGTTAAAAAGTGCCGAGAAATAGGTAGTTCCTAAGTTTTTCACAAATGTTCAAAAATAATGGGTTTTAAAATTTTCTGGTAGACTGTATTAGATACAGTTTGGATACAACCTCCAAATGAATGCATAGCGGAATCGGCAGCGCAATGAAATGATAATTTAGTGCAGTTCATGGTCCGCTGGTTGAAGTCTCTTCACAGCCATTTTTTTTTAATCGTTCAATTTGAAATACCTACATCTTGTAATTGTGAAATTCATGATCATTTTTATGAATAATACACGTCTTCTTGTTTCTAATTACATATTGCAAGCGAAAATCATGTTTTATTTCAAATATAAATTCTTAACTATCAATATTTTATGAAAGATTGTTAATAAACGTTGTTTAAATTAAGAAAACATAAGAATTTAATTTTTAAGACATAAATGAAAAACCGAATCCTCTTTCTTTGGGGTGTGTTCGTTGTTTTATACCACAGATGTACAGGGTGTTTCAAAAATGACCGGTATATTTGAAACGGCAATAAAAACTAAACGAGCAGCGATAGAAATACACCGTTTGTTGCAATATGCTTGGGACAACAGTACATTTTCAGGCGGACAAACTTTCGAAATTACAGTAGTTACAATTTTCAACAACAGATGGCACTGCACGTGATGTGAAAGATATAGAAGACAACGCAGTCTGTGGGTGCGCCATTCTGTACGTCGTCTTTCTGCTGTAAGCGTGTGCTGTTCACAACGATCAAGTGTGCTGTAGACAACATGGTTTATTCCTTAGAACAGAGGATTTTTCTGGTGTTGGAATTCCACCGCCTAGAACACAGTGTTGTTGCAACAAGACGAAGTTTTCAACGGAGGTTTAATGTAACCAAAGGACCGAAAAGCGATACAATAATGGATCTGTTTGAAAAATTTCAACGGACTGGGAACGTGACGGATGAACGTGCTGGAAAGGTAGGGCGACCGCGTACGGCAACCACAGAGGGCAACGCGCAGCTAGTGCAGCAGGTGATCCAACAGCGGCCTCGGGTTTCCGTTCGCCGTGTTGCACCTGCGGTCCAAATGACGCCAACGTCCACGTATCGTCTCATGCGCCAGAGTTTACACCTCTATCCATACAAAATTCAAACGCGGCAACCCCTCAGCGCCGCTACCATTGCTGCACGAGAGACATTCGCTAACGATATAGTGCACAGGATTGATGACGGCGATATGCATGTGGGCAGCATTTGGTTTACTGACGAAGCTTATTTTTACCTGGACGGCTTCGTCAATAAACAGAACTGGCGCATATGGGGAACCGAAAAGCCCCATGTTGCAGTCCCATCGTCCCTGCATCCTCAAAAAGTACTGGTCTGGGCCGCCATTTCTTCCAAAAGAATCATTGGCCCATTTTTCAGATCCGAAACGATTACTGCATCACGCTATCTGGACATTCTTCGTGAATTTGTGGCGGTACAAACTGCCTTAGACGAGACTGCGAACACCTCGTGGTTTATGCAAGATGGTGCTCGGCCACATCGCACGGCCGACGTCTTTAATTTCCTGAACGAATATTTCGAAAATCGTGTGATTGTTTTGGGCTATCCGAAACATACAGGAGGCGGCGTGGATTGGCCTCCCTATTCGCCAGACATGAACCCCTGTGACTTCTTTCTGTGGGGACACTTGAAAGACCAGGTGTACCGCCAGAATCCAGAAACAATTGAACAGCTGAAGCAGTACATCTCATCTGCATGTGAAGCCATTCCGCCAGACACGTTGTCAATGGTTTCGGGTAATTTCATTCAGAGACTACGCCATATTATTGCTACGCATGGTGGATATGTGGAAAATATCGTACTATAGAGTTTCCCAGACCGCAGCGCAATCTGTTGTTGAAAATGGTAACTACTGTACTTTCGAAAGTTTGTCTGCCTGAAAATGTACTGTTGTCCCAAGCATATTGCAACAAACGGTGTATTTCTATCGCTGCTCGTTTAGTTTTTATTGCCGTTTCAAATATACCGGTCATTTTTGAAACACCCTGTATATAAGTATCGTAGAAACATGAAGAACTATCATTTTCACTGCTTCGAGCATACCATACAAATGCTGCTTTTTTACATTTTCCACTGTACCATTACAATATGGGCCCAACAGAACTGATCTGGGTTTGGCCCAAGAAATAAGCCGGTTAAGCTGCTGGACGTAATGGAACTAACGCACGCAACTTTTTCACATGTCACTGCCGAACGCTGGCAGGATATAGAACGGAACGTCATAAAAGAAAAGGAAAAAAAAATGCGGCACCTGGTTGGCTCCGTATATTTTGTTGTTCATCGACTCGTTATCAGTGTAGCAGATGAGAGTTCCAGAACTGAAATGTGTTTCTCGGATTCGTATAAGGAAATAACTAAGAGATTACCAGACGAATGAGTCTAATTAATACCTTCAGTGGCTTCAGTATTCAACACTACGGTGAAATTCCTGAAGTATGCTTTTGCATCACACATAACTCGCCGAGGTACCGTAGAGCTGGTGTTTTGTCGAATATTATTTGATTCGCTTTAAAAATTTAATGACATTCGAAGCTATATCGTTTATTTTGCTCGTCTATTTCTATGTCTGAACTGCAACAGCTCACATCATTGCAGGTGAGTTGTACCGCTGGCTGGCCATTTGTGTGCAAATTTAATGCGCTGGTAAAGCTGTTGTCCTGCATTATCGCCCAGTATATGTCCATGTAACACAACATGCAACGTATCCTTATGGTCGTACTTGACTGTACTGGCCACATCTTGGCTTTCGCTCCACATGTTCAAATGTGTGTGAAATCTTATGGGACTTAACTGCTAAGGTCATCAGTCCCTAAGCTTACACACTACTTAAACTAAATTATCCTAAGGACAAACACACACACCCATGCCCGAGGGAGGACTCGAACCAGCCGCACAGTCCATGACTGTAGCGACCTAGACCATCGGCTAAACCCGCGAGGCTCGCTCCACATGAAACGAAATCCAATGAAATTCAACAAATGCGGGAGAATACATGGCGTAATGTTTACATCATGTCTATTCTTACGATGAACAGACTATAGCATATCTGTTTCATACGTTAACATGTAAACGCAACAGCGAAAAATAGCTTCCGAAATTCGATTTTCGTCTTCCGGAAGGTCCGTCGTATGTAAATGTAGTGTTTGACAGCAATATGAGTTTATTTTTACATGTTGTTGTCTTCTAGTACACATACGTTTTAGTCAGCGAGTTTGATTCCACTCCTGCTTGTATGTTGGCAACACGTCAAAATTTAAATTCGTAGTATGTTTGCATACAATTTTGTACATAATGTAAATATTATAGGGTTAAAGAAGACTTGAGGTTAGCGGCAGACGCCATCCTGGAGCTCCAGGCCGAACGGTAGCAGGAAAAGCCGACCTGCTAAGGTTCACAAAGCGACTCGGCGATCCTAATGTACCTTCCATGGCTCTCGCTATGTGCTCCAACGCTCCAACGGAAATGCATGTTGAATAGTGTTCAAAGCGTTTCCAGTTACTTCTGCTTGTAGCGAATGAAGAAAGGAAGTGCCAGTGGCTTTCCGTTCTGCGTTCTGTGGTGTAGCCATGAAGAAAGCAGTATCTCTTCGTTTGTTGTTGTTTATTCAAGATGAATGGCTCCGAGCACTATGGGACTTAACATCTATGGTCATCAGTCCCCTAGAACTTAGAACTACTTAAACCTAACCAACCTAAGGACAGCACACAACACACAGTCATCACGAAGCAGAGAAAATCCCTGACCCCGCCGGGAATCGAACCCGGGAACCCGGGCGTGGGAAGCAAGAACGCTACCGCACGACCACGAGCTGTGGACATTCAAGATGAATACGTCATTTCAGTTTGAGTGCTCAGAATGTGGGAATGGGTACAATCACGACAAAAATCTGCAGAAGCACATTTCGAAGTTTCACCCAGACAAACTTGACGATATCGGGCTCGTGTAAAGCGACAGGAATCTGACACGTATAGCTGTCAAATCTGTGGCAAGAATTTCAATTATGAGTACAATTTTAAACACCAATGAGATCATCATAGACAGCCATCGATTGAGACAAGATCAGTGAAGTGTAGTAAATGTATTCAGGGAGTTGTTACAGAGCTTAATTACAGGGTATTTGAAAGAGAATGACCCTGATTTGGAAACTCCATATTTATTGATAAAAACACACTACCAATATGGGATGAATTGAAAAATACTCACAAAATCTTAACGTTTTAGCTATGCTATTACAAATGTTCTATGTCACCAGCATCAGCACAAACAACATCTAGACGATAGCTGACTTTGTCATAAACCTTACACTATGAATCTGTTTTTACAGAATCTATGGCGGCTCCTACTCTATTTTTCGCTTTTATCTATGTCTTTTAGATATCGCTACAAGACCAAACCGCATGTGGTCCTTTCTGGCGATCTTGGAGGCCAACCATGCAGGGCAGTGTCTCGGGGGTCCTGTGCAGCCTTTCCAGCACTGAGGCAGAGTTTCATTGAGATAGTGACTTAATGTTTTTGTGCCACTGAGGTGGAGCTCCATCCTGCTGAAAACTCCTTCTGAAGTTGTGGAAAATACCAGTTCTGCAGCATGTGAAGATAGCTCATTCCAGGCACTGCGTTTTCCTAAAAAAAAGAAGGGACTGTATACTTTTTCACTAGAAATAGCACAAAAAAGTTCACTTTAGGCCAGTCTCTTTCGTGCCCAGTAATGTCATGAGTGTTCTGGAGTCACCATACATACAGAGTATGTCGGTTTACTTTATTGCTAACAAGGATTGTTGCTTCATCACTGAATATTAACTGTGGTAAAAATGTATCATCTTCCAAGCCATCCAAAAGAGCACTGCTGAAGTCAACGACGACGAACTTTTGAAGGGATCATTGCTGATGTCAACCCATTTCCTCTAATCATCAAATCGAAGAACTTGCACTAATTGTAGTCTGTATGGTTTATAGACTAAACGATGCCTTAACACTCACGAGACAGTCGTATGAGGCATTGCCAGTTCTCTGCTTGCATGACGAGTAGACTTTCTTTGGTTGGTTGATTTGTGGAGGGACCAAACAACGAGGTCATCGGTCTAGACTTACGTGTACTCCGCTCAGACATTTGCCGAATTCTTTCGGCAATGTCATCAGAAGTCTTTCCACAGCGTCATTAGAAGTGCGAGGTTGATCTTGACCCTTATCTTTGCATAAGCACCCTGTCTCCCCAAAACTGGCGTTACCAAAGACGAATGTCTTCTGACTGACTGCAGACTGAGATGACCAGTTGACTGGCATATGACGGCGATTTTCTGAAACTCTAAGCCACGCTCATTCAAACAAAACGTACTTCCTTGCTGGCACATCCCATAAACACCCTGTATTATGAATACTTAGGACCGACACATGATTTACAAGTAAAATCCAAAGAGCTACACTTTCACCATTTGATTCCTTTAAAAAATGGGAATTGGAAACTGAGAAGTTTACACAAGCTATCTTTGTAAAATATAATGGGCTTATATTCTGCTACTGACAACAGCATAAGACATTATTATCGTGCCATCATTAAGACAATTCTTGCGTCTAAAAGTAAAGGCATTAGATTGCTCAAATTACAACGCAGTAATAAAATTTTTGAATGTCCTGAGAAAATAAAGGTTACTCAAGCCATAAATGAAATCGTGCCGTCACAAATTTGTGTTTACTCATGTTGGTCACACACATGACTTAAGTCACTTGGAACTGACTGAAAACGAAAAAGTGAAATATAGCTGTTGATATCTCAAATAAAATCTCTTTCCACGCTGTGCTAGATACAGTATGAGCCTCGGTTTCTGGCTCTCAAATTGAAAGAATTCATCTGTGACAGTGGCGAAAACATCGAGCATTGTGCAAACGCGTGCTCCGCAACGGCTAGGCATCACGATGATGCTAATAGTGTAGAGGCATGGGTACATGAAGTTAATGAAGGCGACAGCCCTGTGTATTATCTTATAAACCGCAGGACACAATAAGGAGTCACAGCCAGAGCTGAAAAACACAGATTTTGTGTTAATTATAATGGACAATGCACAGGCAGAAATTTCGAAGAAGTATGGGAACCACTGCATTTTGTATAGATAGGACGCATGGACTTAATTATTATGATTTTGATGTGACAATATTACTGGTGTTGGATGATATGCGGTAAGGATTCCCATGTACCCTCCTCATATCAACCAGAAACGATCAATAAATACTATCCCTATGCTTCATCTACGTAAAAGCTGTGGTTGGACTAATTTCACTGAAAGTTATCATGTCAGATACGGCTGAATTTTTCTTTAACGTGTGGAATGTTTCAATTGAAGCTCTGAAAAGGAGGCGCTATTGTACATAGCACATTGACAAAGCTTGGAGGAAAGACATAAACATTAACGTAAGAGGCTGAGAGGAGCAGGCGGAGATGTACAAGCTTCTGAGGACACTGTTAGAGGAAAGAAATATTGCTGTGTTTGAAATTATGCTGCCTGCTGTAATAGCAAACTTATAGTGTGATCCTGATACAGAAGAGCGTGGGACCTACTTCCTGCAGAACTATGTCCACAACACGCATTGTTGGGTATGTCTGTCTGGAGGGGAAACATGTTAAGCATACTAACATGGCTCTTTTTGCACTTATGTCTAAGGCAAATTGTGGGATCACACAATAGTGATGACGAAACGAAAGCTAAGTAGCAAGATTAAAGATATTCGTCTCATTCGAGTCCGGAAATAAAGAAGGACTTCATTGTTGAGGAAGACAGTGGTTGGAATGTGCCCTATGACTCAGAAGTAATGGAAATTTAATTGGTAAATGACAGCCGAGCGGAATGCAGCTACAAACTGACATGTCCCAATTGAAAAATTTGTATCCATAGTTATTCGTACTCGTGTGTTGATTCAAGTCTAAAATGGAACATGTGCAAGTGCATACACAGCATGTGCTATATGACTGACAGTCTTTCTCAGCCTCCAGTCTCCACGAAAAAATGACGATGCACGTTTGTAGTCAGCGAAATACCCATCATGAACGAAGGAGAAAGAAAATATTGGCACAAGTCAGTGAACATCACACTTGTAAGGATTCTGTGGCCTTGAAGGAACAAAAGGACAGGATAGCTTCTGAACTGTTGAGATTAATCGATGAGATCTCTACAGTTATAGCCCGTGTCACATAGGATGGCGCTTCCGGGCATAGAGGCGGAGCAATAGGGAAGTGCGGAGGGAATGAGGTGTGTGTTGGTGTGGCGGCAGAGAGCGGGCAAACAAAGTCCGCGATGCTGAGAAGAATCAGATTCATTTGCGTACTGTGCATTCTATTACACATCAGATCTGTGAGGAACATAATATATTTTGTAACTGATTCGATCAGTCATCTGTATGAGAGAAATCTTAATTCAAATGTTGACACACTGCGTCAGGTGCTCAACACCTTTATTCCGCATAATGTCGAAAGGCAAGAACAACTGACACAGTTTTGTGAAAGCATCAAATACAGTTTTTTTTTTTAAATGACGATTGTCCACCGACAAGGCCATCGAGACTGCTTACAATATTTGTCATTTTGGTGCTATTATAAGTAAAACTGTAATACACCATCACCTGTAGGTAAAAATCGAAAATGAAGTTCGTAGGTTTCATATCTTTAGTGCCTCTGAACTTATCCCGTTATGAGTAACAGCAGAGCTTCAGTTGCAAATTTCAAAAAGCTGACTTAATGTTTCTACTTTCGTTCATTAATTTGCTATGGCGTCATAGCTTTTGATAACTTTTCCTAAAGGAACGAAGTATTTGTCACACGGAAACCCTCTCCACAAAGGTTAATACGTAATGTCCGCACTAGAACTTGTTGAAGGCAACTCATTATAGAGTAGTTTTCAACGATTAATTGAAGTTCGAAAACAACAGAGGAAGAGAATTTCTTTACACAAATAAATCGTCCATAATACTGGATACAGAAACAAGTAAGGTATTTTGCCACAAAAGTCTTTCACAACTTAATAATTGAAGTGAAGAATCTAATGGGTAACAAACTTAACTTCAAATTCAAACGGAATCCATTATATTTGCTTGACAACTGCTCCTCCATGGAATTTTTTAAAAATGTGATATTTTTAACACATTTATGTGGGTGTGTTTCAGTGTAGTTAAATCTAAATCATCGTGTGCAAGAAATGCTGGTATCAAAGAATAATGCAAAAGACTACATTGTAAAAGTTCAGTATATTGTCATATTTTTCACTGACAGACACCGTTGTGAGTAGACCAACACTTTCCACAGTACTGTAAGAGACCACACCTGTTATCCACGAACAACCGAACAACTTACATCATCTTCGAATAACTTGACGGAATGCTGCGCTGTAAGTACGTCGAAAACGGCCGATATCTCGACAGGTAATCCTCCATGTTTATTTTAAGACATTATTCAATTTGTGCCTTGAAAATGAAAGGTTCTTACCTGTCAAAATTTCAGAGTTTTTGACAAATTTATCCGGCTACATTCTCGTGAGTGCATAGTAAACACTGGGTTACCTTACATTGTTCCTGAGGCTACATCGTAGTAAAACCATTGTCACTGCTATCTGAGTCTGTATCCGGACCATCTGACTGGAAATTTATGATTATGGGTTCAAGGCTTCTATCCATCTTCATCCCCCTATCAAAGTCATATTCCTAAAGCTTTTCAGCTTGCTGCACACAACAGACGCCGACTCCATGGTGCTCGAGCCCCCTCAAAAATTCGTTTGGGTTGGGGGGGGGGGGCGAGTCCCCCCCATAAATTTAAGAAAATTGTTAGTGTTATATTATGCTTTGTAAAACCACAAAATTATGTTGGAATTTTTTATTTTCCTTGTTTGACGATAATTACCTTTTAAAATACGTTCAGTAATGAGCTAAAACAAATAATTATTATGGTATTAAGCAGGTTAACTGAAAACGAGTGGTGTGAATCATGATAGTAATATGGTGCTGTGGGCACACTTAGACTTTGTCCTGGTGCACACACCTTCGGGTGAAGTCTGGCAGTGACATCAGAAGCGCCTGGAATCCTTCGCCTCGCGTCGCCTTGACGCTTCGAGAGCAGTCATTCAGTGCGGATAGTTTCGTTCAGTGCATGCTGCAGATGTGTTTAGTGTTCCGACTTTAGTGTCTAGTGGACTATTTTATATGACTATATTTTATTCGTTTACTTTAGTCTCTTAGTGTATTATGAATTAAGTTTGTAATGGATAGATTTGTTACCAAAAAGGCGCGCTTGGAAGTTGATGATACAAGAAGTCAGCATCCTGCAATTATTGTGTCGTCAATTGCTTCATCGTCTTCAGGCGAGAACCATTCACAGCCGAAACCAGGACAATGCGGTAAGGGAAGATTATTTCAGAAGTCTTGGTTGATCAAATATACATGGCTAGAATATGAAGCATCTACCGAAAAAGTTTTTTTCAAAACCTGCAAAGAGGCAGATGCTAGAAATCTATTACAATTTTCTTCAAAAAAAATATGCATCTACTCCCGCAGGGTTTTCGAGCTGGAAAAAGGCTTTGGAAAACTTCCATCTTCATGAAAATACGTTTATGCATAAAGAAGGTGTTCTGAAACTAAATTATATCACTAACCGAAGTGTGGTCTCCCAATTGAATGAATAGTTACATAGTGATATGAAGAAAGGATGTTTAGCTCTTGAGACAAATTTTACTACCGTGAAATTTCTCTGCCAGCAAGGACTAGCAATTGGAGGACACGAAGATGTAAACTCAAATTTTTTTCAATTGTTGAAACTCCAAAAGAATGACATACCTGAGGTTAGGGTGTACGGGGTATAAGTGGACGTCCCACGATATTCAAAACGAGATCATTGATCTACTAGGAAAGTCTGTGTTGAGAAAGGTATTGGCTTCAATCAAGAAGACTGAACATTTTTCTATTATGGTTGACGAAACAAGTGATCCTTCGATTCACGAACAAGTGTCATTTTGTATTCGTACTGTCGATGAGTCCTTAATTATCTACAAACACTATTGACTTATGTAAGACGCCCTACACTGCATCACAAACTCTGTTTAGTTATGCTCGTCTTGATTTATCAATGGATAACTTAAGAAGACAGAGCTATGATGGTGTCTAGAATATGAGATGTTAGTTCAAAGGTCTAAAAAAGTTAAGTTTTGGATATACAACCAACCACTGCTCACAGTTTAGACTTAGCAGTTGTAGACCGTCTCCGCCATCTTACGTCTATGAGGTATATTGTGCCTTTAGCTAAGGACTTAATGAACACTGTAAGGGAATCCAACAAAAGGATGGAACTTTTCAGAAGCATACACTGTGAGATCGCCGACGATCAAGCTGGTCTAACAAGGGGAGGCCGCCAATTGTAAAATTCAGATTCGATTCATACTGCGCATAATAAAAGCTCATGGCCAGAGGTGTAATGTGGCAAAGCACCAAGATGCACTTCTCAGCCGCTGTCAAGAAAATCGACAGTTAAAAGAAACCGTTGCGGTGAAATACTCTCGACGATTAATAGTTTTCTACAGCGTCATGGCGCAGCGGTAAGCGCTCGGGTTCGTAATGCGAAGGTCGCCGGATCGAATCTCGAGCCATGCAATTTTTTTTTATTATTAGTTTTTTGTAATTCATATATATATATATATATATATATATATATATATATATATATATATATATATATATAAAGTATTAATGAATTGCTTATGCATGTTGGTGAAGGCGGATCGCTCTCCAATTGTACCGCCTCCATTTTTCCGTTTTTTTTAACAGGGTGTATGGCTATGGTTCAAATGGCTCTGAGCACTATGGGACTCAACTGCTGTGGTCATAAGTCCCCTAGAACTTAGAACTACTTAAACCTAACTAACCTAAGGACAGCACACAACACCCAGCCATCACGAGGCAGAGAAAATCCCTGACCCCGCCGGGAATCGAACCCGGGAACCCGGGCGTGGGAAGCGAGAACGCTACCGCACGACCACGAGATGCGGGCAACAGGGTGTACCAAAGCTCTCCCGTCCGCACTGATTTTCGACGATGTTATAAGTTGCGCTAGGGACCGCATCTACCTTCTTTCGAAGTTAGCAGGCAACTACGCTGCTACGCGGCTGCTCGTTTCGGCCCATTCAACATCTGTCCTTCAAGTGTAACGAGCGAGTAACGGAGTTTATATTTCATACCCGCCACAGCAAATTTGTGTTCGTGGGGTCTCTATTCTAATTCGAACGTTTGACTTACGCTATACGTATTCGCTTCGGATTATCGTTTCTACGTCTTCCGTTAACTATACGTGGTTAACGTTATGAAGACAATTAATAACATTTGTGAAATACAACTGTGTTTGCGGAAAACATAATGATGTTCGAAGTCGCCAGTTTTTCCACGACCAACGACTTTCAACAACTTATTATATGCATAATTGTTGCAACTGATTGCCAGGAATTATATATATATATATATATATATATATATATATATATATATATATATATATATATGAATTATTAAAAACAAATACTAAAAAAAAAAGGTTGCATGACGCGAGATTCGATCCGGCGACCTTCGTATTAAAAACCCCAGTGCTTACCGCTGCGCCACGACGCTGTGGAAAATTATTAATCGTAGAGAGTATTTCACGGCAACGGTTTCTTTTAACCATCGATTTTCTCGACAGCGGCTGAGAAGTGCATTTTGGTGCTTTGCCACATTACACCTCTGGCCATGAGCTTTTATTATGCGCAGTATGAATCGAATCTGAATTTCACAATTGGCGGCCTCCCCTTGTTAGAACCCTTTGTCCGACTCGATGGACTATGCGAACTTCTAGTATCTTGAGAATACAGTTTTTTTAAACATTTTCTGCAGAGGACAAAACAGAGGCAGGTTACAAATGTGCAGGCTAGAGTGCTGCAACGCTCAATGTTTGAGCGGTCACGGCTCGCCTGTTGACGGGGGGACCGAGCCGCTCGTGTCCGGCCCCACACGACTCGGCTCGGTCACGTACTCGCCCCATCTCTGTTGTCCGGATTCCGGACACGCGGATAACCGAGCATGACCGGTCACAGCTGACGTCTCAGCTCGCCTCATTCCGGCTCGCTGCACTGTACTGTACAAATCCAACGCCCCCCCCCCTCTCTCTCTCTCTCTCTCTCTCTCTCTCTCTCTCTCTCTCACTCACACACACACTCACACACACACACACACACACACACACACACACACAATGTATTTATCTCTGTCTCTCTCTCTCTTAATACAAAAGTAACGTTTCCAAGAACGAGTACGTGACACAGCTAAATTCATAAAGCACTTGGAAAGTAAAATGATATTTCAATACAATCGCGGATAGGAGACGTAGCAATTTTATGTCTGGAAGTGATCACAGTCTTCTCACAAACGAAAGTCAAGGCTCGATTTTTTATCCTTTGTACCTCCTCTTAAAAAATACATATCTGTTAGTACACAGCAATTACGCTAGGTAATTATAAATCTATCGCGTATGATAATGAAACTGTTCTTTTAACTGCAGTAATTACTCACCTGACAGTCAGTGTCATTGACACTGCAAATTTGTTGCGGTTTGTGAAAGCAAAAAAGAACTAACTGGATTGTCGGTTCTTTTTCGCCTTCTAATTCATCTGTGGCATCTTTAAATGGTCTCAGAAAATGCGCAATTTACCTGCAAGCTCATTATCATATCCTTGCAATCTGAAGCGGAGTCCTTTTCCGTCAGCAAAGCAGTATCTTCGTTATACTGAGTGTGTAAGGATTCCAGCATACTGTACAAGCTGTTCCAGCGCGTGCAGACCTCTTGTTTCAACGATGATTTCAAAGACGAGCAGAGGCCACATTTTTTAATGTACCTTACAATGCATTTTGCAGTATTTATTGTTGATGCGATGTTCGGGGCATGATTTAACAAGAAGTTATCTTCAACGAAAGTACGGCTAAGTGCTGTGTTTATACAATGAGCAGCACAAGGAATCCTTTCGTGATTTTCCAAAGCCGTTATTACATTGGCAACGTGGTCGGAGACATAAACAAAACAGTGCAAGATGTGCGGCGAAATGTCCCAATCAGCCAACCTCTCTTCAATTTCTTTCATAGTATTTACTCCCGTCTTCTTAACGCCAAGTAATTTTGTTGTAAATAAAACATTGTTCACAGGAGACCAATCTGTGTTAATGTACTGTGTTGTAAGCGTCAAATAGTGCACCTGATTATGCGAATCAGTCCACATATCAACTGTCGCAGCACTTGTTTTATTAATAACTTCCGCAATAACAGAAAACATTATGCTACTTCGCATTGCGTCAGCTTGTTTTTTGACATGTCAGCTTATAGTAGAGGGATGTGGCATGACATGTGCCACGTTAACTTCTCCATAATGCGCACCTAGATGTATTAATTCTTGGCCTAGTTCTCTGAAACCTTTACCGGAAACAGCATTAAAAGGTCTTATATCTTTAGCACACATTGCAACAAATTTGCTGTAATACTATTTTTTATTACTGCCGGTGTCCCTTATGGAGCTGTATCTTTGTGAGGTTTCCTGCAACTGTGTTTCTCTAAATGAGGGGTTCCCGACTGGAAACACGATAATGTGGAGCTGTTTATGCACGATACGTACCCAGCAGACGCACTGTTTTCGTCTACAACCAACAGAAATGCACGCCATACTTGGCTTTTTAGACCTTCCTGTTCCTTCAATGTGTAAACATTGGTTTCAATATTAGGTCTTAATGCACTGGCTTCCTCGCGCTGCATGATTACAGAGAGAGACACACCACAAATGAGAAGCCCGTACTGTCTGCATTCTCACACGGATAATGACTCGTGTAATGCGTTTGAAGTTACGTGCTACGTATTCGGTCACGGCTTCTATGTTCGGTTACAAGCACTAGTGCGGGCAGCCTATCCAGTTAGGGTGTGCTCGCCCCATCTCGTATTTCGTGCTCGCGTACCCGGTCATGCAGGACTCTAGTGCAGGCTACTTTGAGTCAATGTTACAATTCAAGACTTATTTCTTTTTACGTCTTTATTGCCATGTAATGAACCCAGTAGAGGATGTCAATGAAAACATTCAATGCCCTCATGCAAGTGTTGCTGATCTGTAAAAAATATATGAGGGATTGATCTATATATTGAATGGAAGGCGTGATAGTTTTGAACACTTATGGAAATTGTGTTTAAAAGAAAAACCTTCACAAGCTGATGATCTTTCGCTTTCTCGGAATCGAAGTACACCAAAGAAGTTTGAAAACAACAAAGCCAGCTCACCGCACACTTTCAAAACCCCAAAGGTATACTACAAAGCTATTTACATTGCAGTTTGTGAAACGGTGCAATCTTGCATTACTGAGCGGGTTGCTTCAGCTGGACTCACACAGATCATTGCAGTTGAACAAGAGTGCTGGCTTTTAGTAAACAGTTTTTCAAAAATGACCTAGACATTGAGTGACTGCGCTTGCACTTGAATATGTTAGCGATATCGCTAATAAAAAAACAACTGGTCTTAAAAAAACATGTTTGATGTAAGAATGTACATTACACAAGAACCTGCAGTTGGAGAAATGTTATGTGAAGTAGTTCCAATCACGACAGCAACAACAAAACTCTCATTTAACGCCCTTAGACGTCTGAAGTCATATCTCCGATCAACAACGGGACGGAAGCGACTAACAACTTGGCTGTTCATCATGCCCACTGACATGTTTCGGATGAATTGGATATCCGACCAGTCATCAACGACTTCATATTCAGT
Organism: Schistocerca nitens; assembly: GCF_023898315.1. NCBI lineage: Eukaryota > Metazoa > Arthropoda > Insecta > Orthoptera > Acrididae > Schistocerca > Schistocerca nitens. The sequence goes on along the minus strand of NC_064615.1, from coordinate 553,382,351 downwards.
AATCCAGTCACACAGTCGACATTTACACCTTTCTAAAGACACTCTAGCCCTAATAATGACATTTAGAGCAATATTACAAATCTTTATAAAATAGAGAATTAAATACATGAAATGGAAATGAAGTCCCATGCTTCTTTACAGAGCGTAGGGGAACGATGCGGGAGACCCGCACCGCCTTACTAGGCAAGGTCCTAATCGAGGTGGTTTGCCGTTGCCTTCCTCCGACCGTAATGGGGATCAATGATGATGATGAAGATGACACAACAACACACAGTCATCTCGAGGCAGGAAAAATCACTGACCCCGCCGGGAATCGAACCCGGGACCCCGTGCTCGGGAAGCGAGAACGCTACTGCGAGGCCACGAGGGGCGGACAATGAAATACATACATAATGTCAATTTTCAGTTTCGAAATAGTAGTACTAGTTTAGTACTGTATTACTATATTACTATAGTACTGTATTAGTTATTTTAAAATACTTAAATATTTTTAGGGTGTATGACCCAATTAAAGCCCGCTATTTACATACTTTTTGACTGAAAGTATTAGGCATACTGCATTAAATTTATTAACTGTATTAAAGCATTAACTTTGAGTTATTGTTTTTATTTAATAAACCCTGAGCCTTAATCAAAGTAAACTTAAATTAGCTATTTCACTTATTAACCAAAGTGCAAGTGCTATTACTGTGTGACACCAATATTTTGTGTTTTATTCTTTTGATAATAGTTTAGGATTTACTTAATAAATCTTTTCAGAGCTATATATTCACTGCTCTTTAATGGTCTATAAGCATGAGTATTACTGTAAATTAAATTAGCTTTTTACGAAAATACCATGTGTGTTCATGTTTTCTTTCTTTTTTCAAAGCCAAAAAATGTGTCAGGCTTCTTCAGTTTCCCGGAGTGACGAGTCATCGAGAGTCCAGTTTTCGGGCTCTAATATTGATCATAGACTCTAAAATGCTTAAAAAATTTAAAACTCACTATTTTCCATTTAAAATTTAGAAAATTTCGCAAGGCAGCCCCCCCCCCCCCCAATATTTTTTATAAGTCAGCGCCCCTGGGGATATGTTACCTATTGCTTCATGTACAAGCGATTCACTGTCTAATATCTTGGATGTTTTGTTCCTTCCTGCAACATAGCCTTTAAGTTGTGTCCAAATTAATTCGATCGGTTTATAGTAGCAGTGGTACGGTGGTAAACGTAAAACTGCGAGACGATATGGACGTGAGAGCAAGTCAAGTTCGTACGTTTTCTCACGTTCCGCACAGGTCTGGCTAATACTGTGTTTAGTATTTTTATTTTTAAGCCAGAGCACAATATCAGCTTTCCTGGTGTTTGTACTAGGTGTTTTCTCTGTCACAGCTGAGCGGTAGCTGGCATTGTCCATTTAAATGACAGATAGTGGAGCCAGGTATAGCATGAACTGTTCAGTGAACCACATTTTCATCGTGACAGCGTTCATGTCAGCATGGTAGTCAATTATTCGAGAACCTTTTCCTATGAGAACGTTGAAACCACCACGATCGTCACTCATTTCTCAGCAGCTTTTCCTGGAATGATTTTGATTCATCCATGTTTCATCCAGGGGATACACTGTTGAATTTGTTGTTGTTGTGGTCTTCAGTCCTGAGACTGGTTTGATGCAGCTCTCCATGCTACTCTATCCTGTGCAAGCTTCTTCATCTCCCAGTACCTACTGCAACCTACATCCTTCTGAATCTGCTTAGTGTATTCATCTCTTGGTCTCCCTCTACGATTTTTACCCTCCACGCTGCCCTCCAATGCTAAATTTGTGATCCCTTGATGCCTCAAAACATGTCCTACCAACCGATCCCTTCTTCTAGTCAAGTTGTGCCACAAACTTCTCTTCTCCCCAATCCTATTCAATACCTCCTCATTAGTTACGTGATCTACCCACCTTATCTTCAGCATTCTTCTGTAGCACCACATTTCGAAAGCTTCTATTCTCTTCTTGTCCAAACTAGTTATCGTCCATGTCTCACTTCCATACATGGCTACACTCCATACAAACACTTTCAGAAACGACTTCCTGACACCTAAATCTATACTCGATGTTAATAAATTTCTCTTCTTCAGAAACGCTTTCCTTGCCATTGCCAGTCTACATTTTATATCCTCTCTACTTCGACCATCATCGGTTATTTTACTCCCTAAATAGCAAAACTCCTTTACTACTTTAAGTGTCTCATTTCCTAATCTAATTCCCTCAGCATCACCCGACTTAATTCGACCACATTCCATTATCCTTGTTTTGCTTTTGTTGATGTTCATCTTATATCCTCCTTTCAAGACACTGTCCATTCCGTTCAACTGCTCTTCCAAGTCCTTTGCTGTCTCTGACAGAATTACAATGTCATCGGCGAACCTCAAAGTTTTTACTTCTTCTCCATGAATTTTAATACCTACTCCGAATTTTTCTTTTGTTTCCTTTACTGCTTGCTCAATATACAGATTGAATAACATCGGGGACAGGCTACAACCCTGTCTCACTCCTTTCCCAACCACTGCTTCCCTTTCATGCCCCTCGACTCTTATAACTGCTATCTGGTTTCTGTACAAATTGTAAATAGCCTTTCGCTCCCTGTATTTTACCCCTGCCACCTTCAGAATTTGAAAGAGAGTATTCCAGTCAACATTGTCAAAAGCTTTCTCTAAGTCTACAAATGCTAGAAACGTAGGTTTGCCTTTTCTTAATCTTTCTTCCAAGATAAGTCGTAAGGTCAGTATTGCCTCACGTGTTCCAGCATTTCTACGGAATCCAAACTGATCTTCCCCTAGGTCGGCTTCTACCAGTTTTTCCATTCGTCTGTAAAGAATTCGCGTTAGTATTTTGCAGCTGTGACTTATTAAACTGATAGTTCGGTAATTTTCACATCTGTCAACACCTGCTTTCTTTGGGATTGGAATTATTATATTCTTCTTGAAGTCTGAGGGTATTTCGCCTGTCTCATACATCGTGCTCACCAGATGCTAGAGTTTTGTCATGACTGGCTCTCCCGAGGCTATCAGTAGTTCTAATGGAATGTTGTCTACTCCCGGGGCCTTGTTTCGACTCAGGTCTTTCAGTGCTCTGTCAAACTCTTCACGCAGTATCTTATCTCCCATTTCGTCTTCATCTACATCCTCTTCCATTTCCATAATATTGTCCTCAGGTACATCGCCCTTATATAAACCCTCTATATACTCCTTCCACCTTTCTGCCTTCCCTTCTTTGCTTAGAACTGGGTTGCCATCTGAGCTCTTGATATTCATACAAGTGGTTCTCTTCTCTCCAAAGGTCTCTTTAATTTTCCTGTAGGCAGTATCTATCTTACCCCTAGTGAGACAAGCCTCTACATCCTTACATTTGTCCTCTAGCCATCCCTGCTTAGCCATTTTGCACTTCCTGTCGATTTCATTTTTGAGACGTTTGTATTCCTTTTTGCCTGCTTCATTTACTGCATTTTTATATTTTCTCCTTTCATCAATTAAATTCAATATTTCTTCTGTTACCCAAGGATTTCTATTAGCCCTCGTCTTTTTACCTACTTGATCGTCTGCTGCCTTCACCACTTCATCCCTCAGAGCTACCCATTCTTCTTCTACTGTATTTCTTTCCCCCATTCCTGTAAATTGTTCCCTTATGCTCTCCCTGAAACTCTCTACAACCTCTGGTTCTTTCAGTTTATCCAGGTCCCATCTCCTTAAATTCCCACCTTTTTGCAGTTTCTTCAGTTTCAATCTGCAGTTCATAACCAATAGATTGTGGTCAGAATCCACATCTGCCCCAGGAAATGTCTTACAATTTAAAACCTGGTTCCTAAATCTCTGTCTTACCATTATATAATCTATCTGAAACCTGTCAGTATCTCCAGGCTTCTTCCATGTATACAGCCTCCTTTCATGATTCTTGAACCAAGTGTTAGCTATGATTAAGCTATGCTCTGTGCAAAATTCTACAAGGCGGCTTCCTCTTTCATTCCTTCCCCCCAATCCATATTCAACTTCTATGTTTCCTTCTCTCCCTTTTCCTACTGATGAATTCCAGTCACCCATGACTATTAAATTTTCGTCTCCCTTCACTACCTGAATAATTTCTTTTATCTCGTCATACATTTCATCTATTTCTTCATCATCTGCAGAGCTAGTTGGCATATAAACTTGTACTACTGTAGTAGGCATGGGCTTTGTGTCTATCTTGGCCACAATAATGCGTTCACTATGCTGTTTGTAGTAGCTAACCCGCACTCCTATTTTTTTATTCATTATTAAACCTACTCCTGCATTACCCCTATTTGATTTTGTATTTATAACCCTGTAATCACCTGACCAAAAGTCTTGTTCCTCCTGCCACCGAACTTCACTAATTCCCACTATATCTAACTTTAACCTATCCATTTCCCTTTTCAAATTTTCTAACCTACCTGCCCGATTAAGTGATCTGACATTCCACGCTCCGATCCGTAGAACGCCAGTTTTCTTTCTCCTGATAACGACGTCCTCTTGAGTAGTCCCCGCCCGGAGATCCGAATGGGGGACTATTTTACCTCCGGAATATTTTACCCAAGAGGACGCCATCATCATTTAATCATACAGTAGAGCTGCATGTCCTCGGGAAAAATTACGGCTGTAGTTTCCCCTTGCTTTCAGCCGTTCGCAGTACCAGCACAGCAAGGCCGTTTTGGTTAATGTTACAAGGCCAGATCAGTCAATCATCCAGACTGTTGCCCCTGCAACTACTGAAAAGGCTGCTGCCCCTCTTCAGGAACCACATGTTTGTCTGGCCTCTCAACAGATACCCCTCCGTTGTGGCTGCACCTACGGTACGGCCATCTGTATCGCTGAGGCACGCAAGCCTCCCCACCAACGGCAAGGTCCATGGTTCATGGGGGGGACTGTTGAATTACCTTCGCTTATTTCGTGCATCTTTCTGAAGAATGTGGTTCGTGATGCAGCTATGTCACTTCGTTCGATTAAAACCTTTCTGCTATTGTTACTTTTAACGTATTTGAAACCAATGGCTTTGATGAAGCGCTTCCTTTGAAGCCAATTTTGTCATTCATAATTTCAACAAATTTTGTGAAATCGGTTACAGGTTTCTTGCGATTTCAGCGCTTTTCAGGCGACACGAAACGAACTTCTCCTGACGTTTCTAAAACTGTGACACTTTCATTTATAATTCGGTGTACAGTTCTCTTGACTACACCACACGCTTCTGCAGTCCATTCTTGTGTCTTCGAAATGTCAACGATGGGAGCCCCACTTTAAGCTTTACAATTTGAAGACGCTGTAAACGTTTGTGAAGCACATCGCGTTTATTGCCGTTATTTTATTTGGAAATCGCACTAAAACGTTTAAAGATTGCCGTTCACAGCTATAAGGCAACAAGAAAATAACACTGATAACTGAATTAATAATACGCTCGCTCTGTGAATTACATTGCTTTGTTGCGAAGCATGGCAACAGTGCAGCTTGTAGGAGAGAGATTCTCGTAACTCGCGGTTAACCAATCGGAAAGAGAATGAATGAATCTTATTGACTGTCATCGGTTTATAGAGAGTGGATGCGCATAAAGCCTTCTTACGTGAGGCGCAGTTTAGTGAACAAGATGTTAACGATAAACATGTAGCTTCCATAAAAGCAACGTTAACTGCAGTTCACAGTCAGAATGATAGGCACTTCATTCCCAAAAAGGAAATGTCTCAGAAGAGAGATACTATTTTCAACGAGAAAGAAAAGACCTGTCCAGTGCATCCCGTTCGCATGGTCTGGCCCAACAGAGAACGATAAAATAGCGATGTTTTTGTTGAAAGATCAAGATGAAGCAATTGATGTTTCCTCATATCACAACACTGAAATCAGTGACCTGCGGATGTGAGAAAAATGGACAACGCTCAAAAATTAAGTTCTGAATGAAACAGGTTGGACCAGTACGAAGACAGCTATAAACAGTATTACCAAGTTCCGTATTATTTGGAATATAATGTGGAAACCCATCAATACGTCACCCCACATGCATTCTGTCTTCTAAGCGATAACTGTTAGACTCCAACCGTGGTTGCCGCCAAACTGTGTGACTCGCAACTTTCATCTGTCTTTGGTGCTATTCAGGCTGGAGCCCCAAAATAGCGTCTTTCACTAAGGATGATGCTAAAGGAGACCACCCACTGAAAAAGCAAAAGCGTTGAGTTGTCTATAGACGCACGCAGAAAACGAAGCTAGTTTTCAGAGTTATTTTTTGATGAGGTGGAGGACACACACACACACTTGTACATAACCTCTTCCTGTGTAGTAAAGATGTGACACCTCTACAGTTGGTAAATGCCATTGTTGTTTGGTTTTTATCCTTTATAGTCACCGTACAGTGAGATAAATTGTAATACAACTATTTTTCATTAAACATTTGCGGCAGAACATCGACATAAACAAAGCTCACCGTCTTGCCAAATTTTTTTTCAGTCAAAATTTCTGACAAGCACATCAAACAAGATTTATGCTTGACAAACACATAAAACAGCACCATGGTCCATTATTTTGCGAACATATTAGAGTCTGTCAAATTATTAGATCGTATATGGGGGCCTTAACATTAACCACACAGGAGTAAACAGTAAGCGGTCGATATAAATTCCCTTTCATATACACCAACTGTTGCAACTGCCGTCTGATTTCCGTATCAGCTGTAAATAATCTTTCACTCCCTGTATTGTATCACTGATACCTTCAGAATTCCAAAGAGTGTGCTGCAGTCGACATTGTCAAAAGCTTTCACGATGCCTACAAATGCTATAAATGTAGATTTGCCTTTTCCTTAACCTGCCTTATAAGTCATAAGGTCAGTACTACCTCACGTGTTTCTGCATTTATTCAGAATCGAAACAGATCTCCTCCAACATCGGCTTCTACCAGTTTTTCCATTCTTCTGTGACGAAATCTTATTAGTATTTTGGGACCATGACTCATAAAACTGATAGTTTGGTAATATTAACTCCTGTCAGCAATTCCTTTCTTTAGAATTGGAATTACTACATTCTTCTGGAACTCTGAGTGTATTTCGCCTGTCTCATACGTCTGGAAGAGTTTTGTCATAGCTGGCTCTCCCAAGGCTATCAGTAGTTTTGAAGGAATATTGTCTATACTGGGGCCATGTTTCAACTTGGATCTTTCAGAGCTCCATCCATTTCTTCTTGTGGTATCATATCTCCCCTCTCATCTTCATCTACATCGCCTTCTATTTCTATAATATTGCCCTCAAGTACATCTCCCTTTGATAGACCTACTATTTACTCCTTCCACCTTCAAGCTTTCTCTTCTTTTCTCTGAACAGGTTCTCCACCTGAGTTCTTGATACTCACATAGCTTCTTCTCTTTCCCCCAAAGTCCTCTTTAAGTTTCCTGTATACAGTATCTACCTTTCTCCTGGTGAAACATGCTTCTAAATCCTTACATTTGTCCTCTAGCCATACCAACTTAGCTATTTTGCACTTCCTGTTAATCTTTTTTTTATACATATGCATTCCCTTTCATCTACTTTATTTACTACATTTTTATATTTTCTCCTTTCATCATTTAAATTCTATATCTGCTGTCTTACCCAAGGATTTCTCCTAGCCCTCGTCTTTTTACCTACTTGATCTTCTACTGCCTTCACTAGTTCACCTCTCAGAGCTACCCATTCTTCTAATGTATTCCTTTCCCCTGTTCTTGTCAACTGTTCCCTAATGCTCCATCTGAAACTCTCAACAATCTCCAGTTCTTTCAGTTTATCCAGATCCCATCTTCTTAATTTTCTGCCTTTTTGTAATCTCTCCAGTTATAAACTACAGTTCATAACCAATAAATTGTGGTCTGAGAGCACGTCTGCCCCTGTTTTACAATTTAAAATCTTGCTCCTAAATCTCTGTCTAACCATTATATAATCAACCTGAAACCTTCCAGTGTATCTAGGTCTCTTCCGCATATACAACCTTCTTTTATAAGTCTTAAGCCAAGTGTTAGCTATGATTAAATTTATCTCCTTTAACTATCTGAATAATGTATTTTGTCTCATCATACAATTCTTCAATCCCTTCATCAATTGCAGAGCTAGTTGGCATATAAATTTGTTACTGTGGTAGGTGTGGGCTTCGTGTCCATATACTGTTCACAGTAGCTTACCTGCATTCCTATTTTCTTGTTCATTATTAAACCCACTCATGTATTACCCCTGTATTCAGTTGACCAGAAGTCTTGTTCCTCTTGCTACCAAACATCACTAACCCCTGTTATATCTAACATTAACCTCTCCATTTCCCTTTTTAAATTTTCTAATCTACCTTCTTAATTAAGGGGTCTAACATTCCATGCTCCAATCCATAGAGAGCTAGTTTTGTTTCCCCTGATGACAACATCCTGCTGAATAGTCCCTGCCCGAAGGTCCAAATGGGGGACTACTTCACCTCCAGAATGTTTTACCCAAGAGGACACCATCATCATTTAACCATACAGTAGAGCTGCATGCCCTTTCAAAAAAATTATGGATTTATTTTTCACTTACTTTCATCTGTTGGCGGTACTAGCACAGCAAGGCCGTTTTGGTTGATATTATAAGGACAGATCAGTTAATCTTCCAGAGATTTGCACCTATAGCTGTTGAAAGGGCTGCTGCCCCTTTCAGGATCCACACATTTTTCTGGCCTCTCAACAGATACCCTTCCTTGTGGTTACACCTATGATATGGCTATCTGTATAGCTGAAGCATGCATGACAGCCCATCAACAGCAAATTCCATGGTTCACAGTAAAAAGCAAGGTAATGGTGGTTGCTGGTGATTGTAATGTGGATTTACTGAAAAGCATTACCAGTGAACATTTATTGCAATCAGTAACATTGTCATTCAGTTTAATTCTTACTGTGAACTTTGCAGCGAGGGTATGTAAGTGCTTTGTGACTGCTGTTGAAAACATCTTTGTAGACAAAGCTATGGAAAAGGAAATATCACAGAACCATTAGTAAATGGGCTCTCTGATCATGACACACAGCATGTTATGTTAATATTGAAACTTGTCAAGATATCAAATCTATTAAATCTGAGTACAGGAAGGTAATAAATGAGTCAAAAATTGATAATTGTAGGAGATCACTGAAAGACATGGGCTGGATATAAGTTAACAATATTTCTGACTCAAATGGAGAATACAAAGTATTCATTAATAAACTTACTTTGTAACCTCCCCACAGAAATATATATAATTTTCCGTAACCTCCCAACAGAAAATATGAACATAAATAATATTCACGTTTAGTGTAACCTCAAAACAGAAAAATTCCTAAACCTATCAACAGTAAAAAATGTAATTATGTCATTCACATTCAGTGTAACGTCCCAACAAAATAATTTCTGTAACCTGGCAATAACACAATGTAACAAACCTCTCAATTAAATTGTCACTCACTTATAACTTTTCAATAATTGACTGTGAATTTAACCTGGTAAATTTTGGATGTCAGCAGTGCTGCTTCATGGCCCTGAAAGATCATTCTGAATAAAAAACAGAAAAATTCTTACCTCAATGAAGTCGCCGGATAACGCATATATATCTGCTCTTACAATAATTTTTTCTGGCACAGCCCTGTGCAATGCTGGCTGATAGATTTGTCATTTATGAAAGGAAACAACTGATTTTTCTTTTGCAATAATCGGGATGATCATGGATTGCATAAATTAGTAAATTCTTCAAATTGAAATGAAAGGTTGTTAAAAGTTACTTTTTATGAGAAAGATTATTATTATGAGATTTTTAAAACATTTACATGGGACTTGAGATAACATTACTACATATGCGCGAGGCTGCTTTTTACCTTATACAATAATACTCAGGCTCCGGCATCGCTGCACCATGACCGGGCCAGCCAACACGATACACCAGACTGCTCACTAGCAACAACTTACTGCTATGGCTACACAGTTCCTACTGCAGTCAACACTGCTCTCTGGTCAGAGATTCTCTTATACCTTGCATATCGCAGGCAGCACATGAGCAATACATTGAAATTACATCTGCTCAGACCTCTTATATATACCCTCCACTGGGCGGGGGGGGGGGGGGGAATTTGGCAACGATGGTGAGTCAATTGGACTTGCCATGAGCAACAAATTTTTCTATAATCTACTTAATTAACTAAGTTTACAGTCACAGAGTATATACATATATATAAGTGCAGAACATGAAATGAAATAGAGTGCACATGCACTGAGTACAGAACATATCAAGAAATGACAAAATGTATACGCAGTGAGTACAAAACATATTAACAGATGACATAAAGTGCACACGCACTGTATATATTTTTACCATTCTACAAGAACTAGGAAAGGAAAGGGAAGGATTGCATCATGGTTGTAGCACAGTAGGTTGCACGTAGCTGCACTGAAAGTCCATATATTTCTACAGAAGCACAACACCAAGTGAGACAACCTGAAGTTCTCTTCCCTGAAGTATTAATCAGTGTAGCCAAGACACTGAAATGTTGTATTAATATTCAATGTTATCATTTTGGTAGTACATTAGGTACACCAAACAGTAGGACCATAATAACATCTCCATCGTTCAAGGTGGTGGACAGCATGATGTGTCAACACCACATACTTGTAGAATCCATACTCTTTGACCAATGTAGGATTGTTGCAAAATCCAAATATAGTGCTCCATGATCATGAGGATGGACAGGACAAACGGATATTGCAGTAATTTCTGGTAATTAGGTCAGAAGGTGAAGGACATTAACTCTTATGCTAGTCATCATTGAGAATTACACTAGTCTATCAACCGATTTGAGTAATTGTTGGCACTCATTGCCTAGTTACTAAACATTTCTGTACTATGTATGGAGTATTACAGAACATTATTCATAAGTCTTCTGATTACAGTAAATATTGGCACTCATTGGCCAGTTACAAACCATTTTTATGCATTTTTCAGAAGTGATCATTCAAAGCAAGAGTTAATTAATGGCATAGCATTTACATAATTCATCTAATTATAGTAATCATTGGCATTCATTGGCCAGTTACTAAACATGTAGCAAGTATTGAATATTACAAAACACTATTCATAACTCATCTGATTGCGGTAATTTTTGGCACACATTGGCCAGTTACAAACCATTTTTATGCATTATTCAGAAGTCATCATTCAAAACAGGAGCTAATGAGTGTAGCATCAAGCTACTGGTATTCATATATAATATCATGTAAGTGACATAAGACAAATTTAAAATATAAGAAACAGTGGCATTCATTGGCCAGTTACTAAACATATAACAAGTATTGAATATTACAAAACACTTTTCATAACTCATCTGATTGCGGTAATTATTGGCACTCATTGGCAGTATTCATATAGTTTTATAAAACATTATTCAGTATTATTCAGAAGTCATCATTCAAAATGATAGTTAATTATTGGCATAGCATTTATAGAGTATAACAAAAATATTATTTACACAAATTATTGGCATAGCATTTATGCATTATTACAAAACATAATTCAGTATTACTCAGAACTCATCATTCAAGTGACATAGGACATATTTAAAATGTAACACACTGTAACTATTACTCAAGGTCTGTGGTCCAATAATACATAGATATAATGGATTCAATACATCTGAGAAATTTGCATTATATTTAGGACTAGAAATATCTCTTAAACTGGTAGCATTATTTGGGACTGATAATACATTTTTTGTGCTAGCAATGCATTGCGTTGATATCGATAATTTATTGCTGGGGCATGAAAATATTTGCTTTTGACTTATTGCTGGAAATAAGGATTAATAACGTCATTCGTCATGAGTCAGCTGTAGCAAGGTTATGAAACAAGTGGAGTATATGTGATCACATTCATGAATGACACACACAAATGGGTAAAAAAAAAGCAAGTCCTAGAACAGGTATAATGACTAACTGCTTATAGCTCATTAATTTCATGAATAGCTTCTCCTGGAAAAAATACAAAATGGATTATTGAGCTGAAATAAGAAACGCATATTATGCTGAAAAGTAGTGAACTCCAAATTAACAGGTAATGAAACGTGTACTCAATATGTATGTACTCTAGCTGTCCTTTCCAAAACATTCAGTCATTATACCATGCAACATAAGACACACTGTCAAAACGAACTGCAACAAATACTTAAATAACTACATAGCATTTCTTAACTAACACTAAATATATAAACTTCATCATCATCCTCATCTGCAAAGAAAAACTTCATTATTCATATTACTATAACTTAATTACTATCATCACCTGCAAAGAAAAGCTTCATTATTCATATTAGCATATTCTTCATATAATTATTCATCATCATTCGTTATCATCTGCAAAAAAGACACTTCATTATTCATATTACCATTTACTTCATACAACTATTCATAGTATAGAGTTTCTTATTTCTAGCATATTTCATCACTAAAATTAAGATGTGTAGTTCTGTCTGACAGCCTGCATCAATCGCCTCGTATTCTGAAAGAAAAATAATTAGTTAAGACTGCTATCATACGATGTGTATAGTATATTCTTGTTAATGTTTGTTAATTCTGATCCATTTACTCTTCATGACAAGGTATTGCATTTTCTTTCGTTCATTCCGAAGGTGAAATTCCCATTTCATAGTAATCCACTGTGGTTTGTTTAAGTTATTTCTTTTACACGTTATTGCTTTCTGAAAATGATGAATAAGGATTAATATCTTGCATTTAAATCATATACTCACTAAATAAAAACTTGTTTCTAGTGATATAATTAAGCATACAGCATAGCATGACAGAAAACGTATTATGTCAAAAACATAGACAGTTTTCAAGTGCAAAAAAAAAAAAAAAAGTACACAGAGTATCATAATGTAGTAGCAAAGAAAATGTAAAATAGTCAAGATATTGAGATATCATACGGAAAAATGTCAAAGTCAACTGGTGTTTGTTATATCTTAAAGATTTCGTAGTGCATACAAACAAAACAGGAAAACAATCATACATACACGAAAAATGGAAAATGTGCACGGTCTGATATATAACGACAAGAAAAGCGACCTGCTAGCCTTACCTTGCCGGGCACTTGCGAAGAAAAAATATGATAATCATCAGTAAGTAGTCACATAGATAGAATTGCATAATTGGTCATAAAATATGTAAGTTTATCTGGGAAAATGTGCACGGTCTGATGTGTAACGTCAAGAAAAGCGACCTGCTAACCTTACCTTGTCGGGCACTTGCCAGGAAAAAATATGATAATCGTCAGTTAGTTCATATAAATATAATTGCATAAGTGGTCATACAAAAATCAGGAAATGGCATTACAGTGTGATAAATCATGAAGTACGTTCATTCAATAAAGGGTTTAATATTGGAGACATGGTGATTGCCCTTGCTTTTTCTGGTTCTCAAAGTTTCGACGTGTACTACATTGGGGTGAGGAATGCTGCGAATTCGATATGGACCTGCGTATAGAAGCTCAAATTTACTGCATCTACTCTTTCCTCTGTTGGATAAATAGTGTGTACGTACTAATATCTTCTGTCCAATGTGAAAGTCACGGGGTGTACAAACCTGTTTTTGCTCTTCTCCGGCGCTCTGCGGCACGTTTGATGTTGTTGAGTGCAATGTCAATTATTTCATGGTGGCGTAGTCGACGAGATGTGGGAAAGGATACTAATTCTTTAATTTTGTTAGGTGGTTCAACATTTTTCAATACAACAGTCGGATATAGCATAGTAGATTCATTTGGTATAGAGTTAATTACATCCTGGAATGAGAGTATGTGTATGTCCCAATCAATATGTTTTTTATGGCAGTATATTCTACATAGTTTACCAATTTCTTTCATCAGTCATTCAGAAGGGTTCGAATAAGCGTGATACTTGGATATATAGATCGGAGAAATGTTTCTTGCTCGTAACATACGCATCCATAACGCAGATCGAAACTGTGGTCCATTATCGGAAATTACTTTCAATACATGCCTTACATGAAATAGAAAATGTTTTACAAATGCTTTCGAAACAGATTTAGCAGTAGCTTTGCGTAACGGAGTGAAGGTAACATATTTCGAAGTGAGTTCAACAGCGACAAAGATGTAACAAAAACCTCTATTAGATCTGGGAATCGGACCAAAAATGTCTACAGCAGCCATGTGTCTCAATTTAACAGGTACAATGGGATGTAACGGAGGAATATGTGAAGTCGTGTCTGACTTAGCTGTCTGGCAGATTTTACATGACGCTAAAACTCGTCGTATACGTTTCTCCATGTTGGCAAAATAACAGTTGTGTCTCAGTAGAAGAAAACATTTTCTGGCTCCGTAATGTGCGTAACTTAAATGAGTATACCAAATTAATTTGTTAACAAGTTCGTCAGGAATACATAATAACCAATTGTTGCTGTCAGGGTGAGAGCGGCGAAACAGAATATTATTGCGTATAGTGTAAAGGTTTCTGATGGTAACATTATTCCTATCTTGCCAAAGGTGTTTAATTTCTTTCCATACGTTGTCTTTACTCTGCTCTTGTGCTATGTCTCGTAATGACGATGAAATGAAGTTTTCAAATGCAACTTGTTGAATATACATGACGCTAAAATTTACTTGGCAGAAGTTGGTTGCGATGTCTTGCTGATTGTTGCTGAGAGAACGTCTGCTACAATATTTTTGTGTACCGGGAATGTGAACAATTGTAATATTAAATTCCTGTAAATAAAGTTTCCATCTGCTTAACCTGTCATGTGTAAATTTTGCTGAAAGTAAAAACGGGATAGCTCCATGATCTGTGTAAACGGTCGTATGTCTTCCATAAATAAAATGCCGAAATCTCGTAAATGCCCATACAACACATAATATTTCAAGTTCTGTAACAGAATAATTGCGTTCAGCAGGTGACAGAATGCGACTCGCAAAGGCGTGTTTTTTATTACTGTAGTACCATCTTCTTCAATTTCCTGAAAAATGTGTACGCCTAAAGCGGTGTTAGAACTGTCGGTGGCAATGGAAAAATTTCTAGTAAGATCTGGATATGATAAAAGTGGTGCATTCAACAAAGCTTGTTTCAGATTGACAAATTCAGACTGCGCTTGGCTATCCCAGGACCAAATAGTGTTTTTACCTGTCAATTGACATAATCTAGGGGTGTCTAAAGCAGAGCAATGAATAAATTTACGAAAAAAGTTAATTAAACCCAAAAAGCAGCGTAGTTGCTTCTTCGTCGTAGGAACAGTAATGTCGCGTAAAGCTTGAAGTTTTTCCAGGTCAGGCGCAATGCCTTCTGCTGAAATTATATGTCCAAGAAATTTTATAGAAGTTTTGCCAAAGTGTGATTTGCTAAGATTAACTGTGAGTCCTTGTGCACGAAAAGTTTGCAACAGTTGTTCAAGAATCAGATTGTGTTCAGACCAGTTAGCTTCTGCAATAAGAATGTCGTCTACATACGTTGTGACTCTGTCTTTTAGTTCTGTCGGAAGTATAGTATTCAAACCGCGAATAAATGCTGCTGAAGAAATAGTTAAACCGAACGGTGATTTACAATATTGATAACAGTCACCAAAACAGAGAAAGGCTGTGTATTTTCTGCAGTTCGGATGGAGCTGAATTTGCCAAAATCCCGATTTCAAATCTAACGTGGAATAAATAGCAGTACCATGAAATTTCTGTAGAAGTTCTTCTAATGTCTGTGGGCGATCTGTTTCATTAATAATAATGTCATTGATGTGGCGCGAATCAAGTACGAGGCGAAGTGAGCCATCCTTTTTCTTAACAATACGGAGCGGGTTTATGTAAGGACTAACTGCCGGTTCAATAATTCCTTGGTCAAGCATAGCTTACAATTCTTTCTTAACTTGATCTCTGTGAATGTATGGAATGGGATAATGTTTGGCTTTAAATGTATCGTGCTGTTTAACTTGAAATTCATACATAAATCCGGACATAGTACCAGGGACGTTGTCAAAAACTGGAGCTTGCTGTAAAAGAATATTGCGTAGTTGAGTACGGTCGTCGTCTGTATTTGCACTGCTCTGCTTAACTTTATCAGAAATCATTTGCATAACGTCATAGTCGGCTTCGTCTGGAGTATTATAGCTGTGTACGTACGTATCTGTGAACAATGTGGAATGACAGTCTATGTAACGCGATGCAGAAATGACCTCTGTCCGATTGTTTGTTCTTCTGCAGATAATGAGTGCTGAAATTCTAATGCCAGTTGTACATTTTCATCCTTTAACATTAAATAGGAATTTTGAAAGTCAATAATTGCGTCATGTTGTACCAGAAAATAACGTCTGTTGTACCTAAAATAACGTCTGTTGTCAATAAGGGAACAATCCAAAAATTTGAGTGAAATGTATGACCTGCAATACAAAATGATAAGTGTGTCTGTAACTTTACATCTACTTCTTTACCAGATACTGCTCCTTTTACTTTAGTTTTGCCTATTGGTAACGTAAGATAGGTATTCTCTTTGTTACATTCGTT
Organism: Schistocerca nitens; assembly: GCF_023898315.1. Taxonomy (NCBI): domain Eukaryota; kingdom Metazoa; phylum Arthropoda; class Insecta; order Orthoptera; family Acrididae; genus Schistocerca; species Schistocerca nitens. Next base: position 553,365,842 of record NC_064615.1, on the reverse strand, counting down.
GAAAGTTTCCTCATTTATAACTGACATAGGTGATCCAGAATCTATTACTGCTGAAAATTTGGATGATCCAATCTTTACTTCAATGACAGGGTGTGAAATGGTTTTTTGAATAACTGGTTTTTCCTGCAAAAGAGTGTCTCGGATGTCGTCAAAAGTAATAACGTTTTCGTGAATAAGATTCTGTGTGTCAAAAGTATTGCTTACGTTGCTGGAAGATTCATTCTGCACTGTATCTAGTCAAATTCTTTCTGACGTGCCGTTATTTGAGGGAGGATGCTGTGGCATTTCAACTATTTGTACTGTTCTGTTATTTCTTCCTGACGTATTACGTTCGGGATGATACTGACTGTTTGGTTCATTCATGATAATTTGTTGTTGCGGATGATTCTGCTGCTGGTAAGACCGACTGTTATTAAACGTACGCTGAAAATTGTGCTCATTACTTTTACGTCTGTCATGATAGTCATTTCTATACGGTGCATTGCGCTATGAGTTGAAATGGTGTGTTTTCTGTACGTACTGATTTCCTTGTTGCTGTGCGTTACTATTTGGCGGAGCCGACGCTGTACGTGTAGGCGGCGAAACATTAAAGCTTGGTTGACCTTTAACATTACGTTGTTGGTTAGGTATGCTAACCGGCTGCTTTTGATGCTGTTGCGGAGAAAAGCCTCTATTGTTGCCAAAACGCGTCTGCGATAGCTGAAAATTTTGTACATACTGATGATAAAAATTTTGTTTGTTATTAAAATTATGCTGTTAGTTCTTGCCATTTCAAGAGTGTCTAATGAAAATTGTCACTTTCGGTAAAACTTGTCATATCGGGTTTTCTTTACAAAATTTCTAATCCTAGATAGATCGATAGTTGAAGAGTTGTTTTGATAGATATAAAGGATAGTAAAAGAGAAGGCAGCAGTGCAGAAAACTAAAGATGAAATAGCACTACTATGGCTCGGGGGCCCTGTGCACGCTACGGCACATATTCATCGGAGTGTAATGAATCCACTGAGGTCTCTTACGCGTTGCAAATAACTTTTAGCTTCTGCATTACAGGCAATGCCGGTGAAAATTCAAAAGCAAATTGTTGTATCCAGTCCAATTCTAGTTTCTGCATTACAGGCCAAGCTGGAGAAAATACAAAAGCAAATTGTCGTATCCAGTCCAAAGCGTGACTCTGTGTTCTGTCATTATTAAGTACCTTAAATTTTTTCACGGTTAGAAAGTGCTTATAATCAAAATTGTCTTCTCTGAATGTCTGAACTGGTTCAGGATTGTATGATAATCCGTTTGTCTGTGACTGTTCGGAAGCTAACTCACGTACTATCTGTAAATTACCTGCATTATACTGGCTGTGTGAGTCTGACAAATGATCGGAAAATGGCGTATGCTGTGATGTGTTAAAGGCTGAAATATTTTTCATCTCCGTCACTTCTTGCTGTAAAGATGACAATTTTCTACGTAATGTATTATTGGACAAACCTATCTCACTGATCGTCTGATGTAAATTTTGGAATTCGGGTGTTTGATTAAACGAAACAGGTGACGTATCGTCTGATTTGGTTTCATTATTATTTTCGATAACATCAATACGACTGGCCAATTCATCATATTTTTCAGTCAGTGCTTTTACCTGATCATCGTATTTAGTATTACAAGCATTAATTTGTTTTTGTATTTTACGTGTGGTTTTGTTCAATTTTTTAACGTCTGCTTTGATGGCATTGGGATCCTGTATTAGTTCCAACTTTTCAAGTCTGTTGGTCATTGTCTGAAAGTCTAATGTGTGTGTGTCTGTTTTTGTTTTAAGATCGGAGATTTCATCATGCAATTCGGTGTTCAACTGTTTGATTTCGTCTGATATTGTAGCAATATTGTTGTCTACGTATGTTTTTGCTTTCGTAAACAATAAACAATTTACGCTTATCTTCCTGTCTCTGTGCAGTAATTGTTTCCATGACTTGTTTCTTTACTTTATTCTGTTCCTGTATAAATTTACTGTAACGCGTTTCACTGTTTTGTAGGTGGTGATAAAAACGTTCGTCAATTTGGCTGTTCTGTTGGTCAAATTTCGTGTCTACTTTCGCATCCAGTGTGCGTGAAAGTTCTGCTGACATTAATTTAAACTCGTCGCGTAACTGTGTTGCGTTTTCAGAACATTGTTTAGCGACTGCACTAATTTCATCTCTAAGTAATTTAGTTGTGGCTGCATGTGTATTATTTAATTCTTGTGCCACAGATCTAATTTCTTCCCTACTCTTCCTAGCACAAGCCTTAATTTCCTCACGTAATTGTTCTTTAGTATCATGACATTGCGCGGCAACGGCTGTAATCTGTTCACTAAGCTGTTTGGAATTATAGCCTAGTTTTTCATTCAACTGTTTGGAATTGTTATCTTGTTTTTCAATAAGTTGTTTGAAACTGTCGTCTTGTTCTTTCTTGAATTGTAGTAATAATGCTACATACCAAAATTACCTACTCTATTCTCTGTGCTGTTTGATGGCGTACCCGCAATTGTCATGTTTTGTGTAACCATTTGGTCATTCTCTGATTCTTGAAAAGGTTCGCCAATTGGATGTGCACTGTGGGTCACTACCTCGGAATCAAATAAATCTGACGTATTTTGACTACATTGTTCATCTTTGTGAGAAAAATTTAGCTGTTCACTATGCAAATTTTGCAAACCGGGTTTGTCAAACTGGGCAGCGTTCATTGTATCGGAACGTGCCGCGTCATCAATTGTTAAATTTACTGTGGTCATAATTGAATTTGTTTGCCCATCATTAGGATTTAACTTAATACTAGTGATCGGCAGGCACTAATTATCTGTAATTAGACGATTATCACTATTGCACTGAGTGTCGTTAGTATTATCGGTTAAAGTATTCGAGTCGGCTTTTTCACTCATTGCACATCGCGATGTACTGTTAGCAGTTTTTCGCGGCATTATCATAAATCAAAGTTAAGCACAAAATGAAACAAAGACAAAGCAAAAAATGGAACAAATACAATTACAACAAAGACCAATAAATTGCCGATGATCTGTGAAGGAAAGAGTGACAAATTAGTAAATGCGTTGCGCCAGATGCAAACTACATTTAAGTAAATAAGAGCAGATATATGATTACTTCTCAGAAATTCACAAAAATACGATCATGGCCGGTTGTCGCCAAGTGTAACCTCCCCACAGAAATATATATAATTTTCCGTAACCTCCCAACAGAAAACATGAACATAAATAATATTCACGTTTAGTGTAACCTCAAAACAGAAAAATTCCTAAACCTCTCAACAGTAAAAAATGTAATTATGTCGTTCACATTCAGTGTAACGTCCCAACAAAATAATTTCCGTAACCTGGTAATAATACAATGTAACAAACCTCTCAATTAAATTGTCGCTCACTTATAACTTTTCAATAATTGACTGTGAATTTAACCTGGTAAATTTTGGACGTCAGCAGTGCTGCGTCATGGCCCTGAAAGATCATTCTGAATAAAAAACAGAAAATTCTTACCTCAATGAAGTCGCCGGATAACGCATATATATCTGCTCTTACAATAAATTTTTCTGGCACAGCCCTGTGCAATGCTGGCTGATAGATTTGTCATTTATGAAAGGAAACAACTGATTTTTCTTTTGCAATAATCGGGATGATCATGGATTGCATAAATTAGTAAATTCTTTAAATTGAAATGAAAGGTTGTTAAAAGTTACTTTTTATGAGAAAGATTATTATTACGAGATTTTTAAAACATTTACGTGGGACTTGAGATAACATTACTACATATGCGCGAGGCTGCTGTTTACCTTATACAATAATACTCAGGCTCCGGCATCGCTGCACCACAACCGGGCCAGCCAACACGATACACCAGACTGCTCGCTAGCAACAACTTACTGCTACGGCTACACAGTTCCTACTGCAGTCAACACTGCTCTCTGGTCAGAGATTCTCTTATACCTTGCATATCGCAGGCAGCGCATGAGCAATACATCGAAATTACATCTGCTCGGACCTCTTACAACTTCCTCATTTGAAAGTTATTTTCCCTTAAAGGTTACTCAAATCAAATAGAAGCCTAAAAATAAACCATGTATTATACAAAGAACAAAGGTATCATTTGAGACTATTGTATTATAATAATAAAAAAACAAATGCAAAGAAAAATTTAAGGTATAATGCAATTGCATTATTATAAATATTCTGCGTGTACGAATTTAGGCCATTCAGACTTCCTCTCTTACATTACAGTTGTAGATGTAGACAGCTGACTTCAAGGACACTAGTGAATGACAAAAATGAAGAAATCCTCCTTACTTGGCTTCGCTTCACTTAAATAAAAATGCTTAATACTGTTGTTAAGTCTTCTCTTATTTTGACTCACATATAATACATAACACTTGTAATACTTCATACTTTGAGCAATACACCTTAAGAATCCTTCTACATATGAGAGAGTGAGACAAAATCATGTACAAAGAAAAATGAATGAGTTTTTTTTTTCATTTGTCTGCATCTTACCATGAATTCACAATTAATGTCTTTGCTGACGCTTATGGTCGATCGCTGTTTCATTTTTTTTAAATAAATTTTTACTTTAGCATCCAGGGGATCTTTCACTATGTACCTATGCAATTACCAACACAATTGCCATGTTAACATGGTATGGAGATGTACAGTTTTGAGTTGCAACAATGTACAGTATTGAGCTACAACAATGTATATAACATGATAGCTTATACCTAAGGCTGACATTCCATCCATCGCTGATATTACAAACATAAATTTCTTAATTTTTAAAATGTCATAATTTTTCCATTAACTGGGTTCTGTTACTACAGTTTGTTTGTTAGTTTTAACTTTTCTTCATTCACATCACATATACAAGTTAATTAACTAACACATCATTATGGTACAATACCGGCATATGATAATTTATACTTCATTTTATAGAGAGGATTTTATCACTTACGGGAGCTCATTTCTTCCTAAGGTAGAGAAGGGAGAAAAAAATTCAAAATAGGCAAACACATTACGCATTGCTGGCCTAACTATGCTTGGCGCCGCCTCCTTTGTTTGGGAGGGTAGAAAGGTAATACTCAGCTACCTGTTTAAGGATTTATGAGGAAATGTAACTCATGCTATTATGGACTGGTTGCCATGGAACTTTTATTTTATTGAAATGATATGTAGTGACTAATCATTCACATACTATCATGTTGTTTCTTCATGTGCTACTGCCATTTACTTCAATTCATGTGCAGCTTAGTGTTAAATATGAAGAAGTTTCAACCAACGTAGATCCTTCTTTCTCGAATACGTGGAAATGTAATAATTTACGTTTTCATGTGACATGATAAAAATTAATTGGCTCTTGTAAAATCACATGCTTAAATGTTTAAGTGCACTCTGCACTGAATAGGTACTGGTAAATGTCACAGAGATATACTGAAACAATGCATAATTTCATTTTTCATTTGCCTTATGAACTTTGTATAAATATCCTTATAAATAAATTATTTACTCGAGGTGCGCCCCGTTTCTTCATTTGGTACATCCTACCCTCGACGAAATTCTCTTCTTCTGCGCAGTGACAATGCACAGGTCACTGAAAGAAAAACACTTAAAACTAATTGCGTTACATACCTTGGTGGCCACTGATACATTTGGTCAGTAGATCCGTCCACAGATATTTCCATACTTAGTTTAAATTTATTGACATTTGTTTATTCTGTTACCCATTATGATCATCCACCCTGCAAAGAAAATTATTTGACACTTCTTGCGGTATTTTGTCGTTTCTTCTTAGCTTAAACGTCACATATATTTTTTTTATAATGCTTCCTTTTGCTTGAAAATATCACATTCCTATTTGGTTGCGCCTTTTGCCAGTCTGTTGTGCATGAAAATTAATTGGCTCTTGTAAAATCACATGCTTAAATGTTTAAGTGCACTCTGCACTGAATAGGTACTGGTAAATGTCACAGAGATATACTGAAACAATGCATAATTTCATTTTTCATTTGCCTTATGACATTTGTATAAATATCCTTACAAATAAATTATTTACTGGAGGTGCGCCCCGTTTCTTCATTTGGTACATCCTACCCTCGACGAAATTCTCTTCTTCTGCGCAGTGACAATGCACTGGTCACTGAAAGAAAAACACTTAAAACTAATTGCGTTATATAGCTTGGTGGCCACTGATACATTTGGTCAGTAGATCCGTCCACAGATATTTCCATACTTAGTTTAAATTTATTGACATTTGTTTATTCTGTTACCCATTATGATCATCCACCCTGCAAAGAAAATTATTTGACACTTCTTGCGGTATTTTGTTGTTTCTTCTTAGCTTAAACGTCACATATATCTTTTTTATAATGCTTCCTTTTGCTTGAAAATATCACATTCCTATTTGGTTGCGCCTTTTGCCAGTCTGTTGTGCATGAACACAGGTCTCAATGCCTCCTCTCCTACTACTGCAGTCAGCGCGATTTGTTGAGTGCGCACAGCTGAGCCATAAGCTGATTTTTTTATACTTCTGCTTCGCATGAAGCAGTTTATTACTTCTCATTGTTGTTGATTTTATGCTTATGTGTACAATTCAAAAGAATTACTTATGCCTGTACACATTACTTTCTCTTAAAATACACTCCAGAAGAAAAAATTACACTTAGATCTATGTACACTACGTAGATGAAGAAAAACTGCTACCTAGCTTCATTATTCTATAAAAGCTTTTATATCTTTGTGAGGGTGGAGTCCCTTGTCTCTCCCTGTTTTCTCAAAGACTAATCTGAACGTCCCAGGGTAGGGTATTTTGGAAATTATATGTGGTCCGAATATAGTAACTGGCACTTCTTATTCAGTTTGCCTAATTTTGTCGAATATGTGTGCATCTGTAAGAGGAGTCATATGGCTTCAAAAAATTGTGTAACATGTTTCAATGCCTTATTATAAATTTTCTTTCTATACTCGGCCCTGTTTTCTAGTGTAATCATGGCTTGTTTGATTTTGTCTTGTAGTGTCATTTTTGTAGTGGGTACTTACGGTATGGACGACTCCCATTCATCCGTTTGTTTTGTCTGGAACATCAATTCGTTAGGTGTGAAAACTGTTGAAGAATATGATAGGTTAGTGACAACTTGAATGAAAGGAGTTACATTTTCTAACCATCGTGTGTTTGTGAGGGGTGTATGTGCTAATAAACTGATTAAATTCTTTAAATACTCGTTCTACTGGGCTTGCTTCAGGGTGAAAATAGGTTACTAACACATGTTTTATGCCCTGTGAGGTCATAAATTGTTGCCACTTTTGCCCAACAAAATACGAAGCACTGTCGGTTAGTAGTACCTTTGGTTTACTATTCCTCTCAAATAGTCTCTCTCAATGCTTTTTCTGGTATTTGTAGCTGTTGCATTTTTAATGGCATACATTTTGTTACGTTTCGAGAAAATATCGTATAGTGCCACTATGTATCTTACTCCTGCTTCGCGTCTTGGATATGGAATAGCTGTGTCCAGGGATACTATATCTATAGAGTTTTTTTGTAAGTATTGGGTGTAGCTCAGTATATTTTGACACATTGGGATGTTTTGGTTTTTGACACATTGCACACTTTCTTAATACCCGTAGGACTTGCCTTTTCAGATTTGGAAACTAACAAAGTGTTGCAATTTTTTTCAGTACATTTGCCTGCTCCATAATGTCCGCATACTTCATGTGTGTGTCTTACTAAATACGTCGATATAATCTTCATGAATACACAAACACACACCATTGATCAGATTTTTCATGTTTCCTATGAAACAAAATGCCTTTGTACTCCTGATACCATTTGCTTACCTTTCCACCTTCATCTTGCTTAAGGTTTTGCATAACTTTCCTCCATATGCGACCTTGCTGTTGTATAATTTTCATTTGCCTACAAAACTTATGGTAATCAGACTGTTGTGTTGTACCTTGCATTAATAACATTTTGATTTCTGCATCTTGCTCTGAAATTCACTAAATTCCTCTAAACCTTGTGGTAATCTCGATAAGGCATCTGCAATAACATTCTGACTTCCTTTAATATAAATGGTCTCGAAATTATTGTAAATATAGACACCACCTACCTAATCTGTGGTGCAATAGTTTACATGTTAAAAGAAATGGCAGTGACTGATGGTCACAGTAAACGTTGGTATTCTATCCCACAAAAAATATTCAAACTTTTTAAGTGCCCATATTACACCTAAACTTTCCAATTCTGACACAGAGTATGATCTTTCTGCAGCCCTTTCTACAGCCCTGCAGCCAGGCGACGGCGCGAGTTTTGGTGTTCTCGTAAAGATAAGTCATTTTAGATTATAAAACATATAGTTTACTACTGATTACGTGGTAAATATGTGTATTAGTGCGCCTTTTAAGTGTACCATTAAAGGTTTCATTTTTCTTTACGTCATACAGCAGAAAACGCGAAAAGATCGTACAGTCGGATTTTCTGTTTACGTTTTGCCGCAGCAAATCTATAGAATTTCGCTTAGTTGTTCTTTGCTCTCTCCAGTAATTTAACTGTATCGTACCTCTTCATTATTTAACTAGCATTTCCGGAAAGTAGTGCAAAGTTTAAATTGTTGTTTCAGAAACTTTGCACTGTTGTTTTTGTTTACACACATTTGCGTGTAGGTCAAATTTGTGGAACCATATTTTCGTGTTATTTAACTGAGTTACTCTTAATATACTAGTACGTTTATCATGAGTGAAAAGTGCTTGACTTGCCATAGAATTGACAGATCGGGGCTTTGGTGTGACAGGTGCTGTAGTTTTTTCCATGTGGCTGACTGTAGTGGCGTGGGAATAGGGAAAGTAAATAAGACTCATCAGTGGTTTTGTAGGTTTTGTAGTAGAGATAGGAAGATACTAGAACAGGAGGGGAAAATTGCCGCCCTTCAGGCTGAGTTAGACAAGGCCAGGGGAGATCTTGACAGGTTAAGGAGGTAGAAGGGTAAAGAGATGTGGTAAGTGGCAAGAGGAGGAACAGGCCTGACAGCTATGTGGAATGCGGAATTAGATTTGACCTGTTGCTTCAGTTAGAAACTGGTGAGCCTCAAGCAGTTGCAGGTGTAGACTGGACACAACAAACTTTCAGCAGAAAATTGAAGAGTAAGAAAGTAGGCAAATCAGTAAATAGAAAGAAAGTATTGTTGTTAGGTAGTTCCCATGGAAGAGGTGTTGCCCAACTTTTGCAGGACGAACTAGGATCAGAATACCAGGTGACCAATTTATTTACACCTAGTGCTGGTCTGGAGCAGATGACAGAGGATTTAGGATCACTTTGCAAAGATTTCACTAAGGAAGACACCGTGGTTATAGTGGGTGTGGCAGGTAACAGTATTGAAAGAAATCCTGGGTACAGTATAGAGTGTGACCTGGCAAAGATTGCATCAGCATTGAAGCATACTAGTGTTGAGTTTGTATCTGTTCTTGGGCGCCATGACCGACCTCATTTGAACTCTTCTGTCAAGAGAGTTAATTTGGAGTTGGAACCGTTGCTTATGTCACACATTGGTGTGGTTCCTGTTGATTCTCTCAAAAGGTGGGGTTATACTAGCCATGGCCTTCACCTCAACAGGAAGGGGAAGGGTAAACTGGCTGGGAAAATAGCAGGAAAGTTAAACGGGGGGGAGGCACTGTCATGAGTGATAAAATACCACTGGTTATAGGGTTCAGAAAAGACCCTTTTTAGTGTAGTGGGGACAGAAATAAACCAAATTTTAAGAGAGGTTAGGACTGAGACAAACCTTCAGTTTGAAAAAGAAACCAAAAAACATAATTCTAGTTTATGACATCAGCATAAACAGCCATTTGTTAAGAATTTTCAACAGTCAGCAGATATTTTAACTCTACCCAATTTTAACTCAGTCAATGTGAAATGTCAGCTATCTTTATTGCATCAAAATATTCGAGGACTGAGAAATAAAACTAATGTATTAATTATCTGCATAGATTAATTAGAGTCTTCAAACCCAGCTGACATAATCTGCCTCTCTGAACATCATGTGACCACTGGTATAGAACTTGTAAATGTTGCAGGGTTTCGGTTAGCATCTTACTTTTGTAGATCAGAAACGGAGAAAGGAGGAGTTGCCACATTCATCAGGAACTGTCATAAATTTAAGTACATAGACATTCATTAATTTTGCGTAGAACAGCATATGGAAGCATGTGCAACGGAAGTAGAATTTCACAAAAAATCCTTCATAATATTAAGTGTATATTGAGCACCTGCAGGTAACTTTAATCTGTTCATAAACCACATTGAAACTGTACTGGCCCATTTAACAACCAAAAACAAAGAAATAGTGGTTGCTGGTGATTTCAATGTAGATTTCCTTAAAGATTCTCCCAATAAGAACTTATTTGAGTTAGTGATACTATCATTCAACTTAATTCCCACTCTCAAGTTCCCCACTAGGGTAGCCAATTGCTCACAAACAGCCATTGATAATATCTTTATAGAAAAGTCCAATGAACAAAATTATATTGCAAATCCAATAGTCAATGGCCTCTCAGATCATGACATGCAGTTCCTTCTGTTAAATGTTAACACTGAACAGGATATAAAATCTGTTAAATCTGAGCTCAAGAGTGTAATCAATTATCTAAAAACTGATATTTTAGGACACTCCTCAGAGACATTCACTGGACTGATCTTTACAGTGCTCATGGCAGGAATGAAAGATGTAACACTCTTGCTAATAATGTGCTTACCTTATTCGAACACTGTTTTCCCCAAAAATTTACCAAGGTTAGAGCAAAGTCTACGAAGAAGCCATGGATTACTCAAGGACTAGGGGTGTCTTGTAAAACAATAAGAAAACTGTATCTGTCAATCCGAAACAGTTCCAATGTTGATGCCATAGCACATTACAAGAAATACCAGACATTTCAAGTAACTTCCATAATATGAATTTGACCCTCACTTTCCCAGCAGAAATAATGTCCATCATAAAATGTTTAAAATCAAAAGCATCTAGTGGGTGTGATGAAATATCATCAAAGCTAATTAAAGAATGTGATTCTCTGTTAAATAAGTAATTAAGCTATCTGTGTGACCAGTCGTTTATCAGTGGAATATTTCCTGAATGGTTAAAATATGCTGAAGTTAAGCGACTGTTTAAGAAGGGAGATAAAGAAATAGCATCAAATTTCAATCCAATTTCACTTTTGCCAGCATTCTCAAAAATTTTAGAAAAAGTAATGTGCAATCAGCTTTATAACCATCTTATCTCAAATAAAATACTGTCAAAGTCACAGTTTGGATTTCTAAAGGGTTCTGATATTGAGAAGGCTATCTACAGTTACAGTGAAAATGTGTTTAATTCATAAGATAGAAAATTGCAGGCAATTGGTATATTTTATGATCTGTCAAAGGCATTTCACTATGTAAATCACAATATCCTTTTAAGTAAATTAGAATATTATAGTGTAACAGGAAATGCTGCAAAATGGTTCAAATCTTATATCTCTGAAAGGAAACAAAGGGCATTATTAGGAAAGAGACATGTATCAATATATGAGGCATCATCCAACTGGGAACTAATTACATGTGGGGGCCCACAAGGTTCCATTTTGGGGCCCTTCCTTTTTCTTGTGTATATGAATGACATTTCATCAGTAACATTACCAGATGCCAAGTTCGTTTTGTTTGCCGATGATACAAACATTGCAATAAGTAGCAAATCAAGTGTAGTCTTAGAAAGATCAGCTAATAAAATATTTGTGGACATTAATCACTGGTTCCTAGTCAATTCCATGTCACTAACTTCGAAAAAACACACTACATGCAGTACAGAACTTGTAAGGATGTCCCACAAGTATATGCCTAACATGATGGCAAGCAGATAGAAGAAGTGGACAGTGTTAAATTCTAGGGATCACAGCTTGATAATAAATTCAACTGGGAAAAGGACACCACAGAACTCCTGAAGCGTCTTAACAAATCTCTATATGCAATACGAATTGTATCAGACATAGGTGATATAAAAATAAAAAAGCTGGCATAATATGCTTACTTTCATTCCATAATGTCATATGGTATTATTTTTTGGGGTAATTCATTAAGCCAAGTTGAAGTTTTCCAGGCACAAAAACGTGCAATAAGAGTTATAAAACAAGAATATCCTGCAGACGCCTGTTTAGGGAACTAGGGATACTAACTACTGCTTCCCAATATATTTATTCTTTAATGAAACTTGTCACTAAAAATATATCACTTTTTCAAACCTACAGCTCAATTCATGGAATCAGTAGTCGAAATAAGAATAATCTTCACAAGGATTTAAAGTCAAGTACAATATAGCTTCTGCAGAATTTCAGTGCAGTAATGTGTTCATTGTAAATAAGTGTGTATGTATGTATGTATGTGTGTGTGTGTGTGTGTGTGTGTGTGTGTGTGTGTGTGTTGTGTGTGTTTGTGAAAGTACAATCTAACTTCTGCACCATTACAGTGCAGAAATGTGTTCATTGTAAATAAGTATTATAGTAGTTGTATTACACATTTATTACCTTATAAATAAATAAATAAACTTTTTTATTTTAAATTCAATGCATTAGTATTTGTAAAATGATTCTTTCATATAGTGTTCATTAAAAAATGACGATCATTCCACTTGGGTACTGTGGAATGGTACATTATCTTATTTGTTTGAGTTGTAAATATTTGTCTTGTATTGTTGTTTTTCTGACATGTTCTACATCCTAGAGGACCTCGTCACTATGGATCAATTGGAATGAAAGTAAATCTAATCTAATCTACTCTGATAAAGTTTGACTAGCAAAACTGATGAGCTTTCGTAGTTCTTTACCTGCTTGTTCTCACATCTGGAAAAAGCATGGCCCCACCCCCTGAGATGAGGCGCATGTGCAGAGATAAAAATCCTTGGACATGTCAATGTAGCTAAGAATGTTTGCATTGACCAATGCCTGCTTAATGTTACTAAAGTCATCCCGACATTTATCACCCCATAATCAAAGCCTATTTTTTCGTAACAAGTTGACCAATGCCTCACTGTTCATCAGTTGCTATGGTACAAACTTACGAAAAAAGGTTGCTACTCATAAAAATGCCTTTAGTTGCTTTTTGTTCCTCGGAGCTGAACAATTGCGTATGGCATCAAGTTTTTTGGGATCAGGTAATATACCTTGTTCTGAGACAATTTCTCATAAAATTTTGACTTGCTCCTTACCAAAACTAGACTTTTTAAATTGGTTGTTATCCCGTAATATGTAAATCATTGAAGTACCTGTTCAATCAGCCTTGTATGTTCTAACCAAGTGGGTGTGGCTATTAGCATATCTTGTACATAAACAGTGACTTTGTTAAGCAATTCTGGTCCTAAGACCTGGTCCAGTGCACCTATAAACACACCTGCGTTAATGTTCAGTCCAAAAGGTAGAAAACGGAATTCATAACTTCTGCCACCACAAACATATGCTGTATATTTTCGACTTTCTTCGTGGAGCCTTATTTTCCAGTAGGATGCCTTGAGATTGAGTATACTGAAGTATTTGTTATTGTAAAACTTTAAAAGCTGATCGTCCAAATCTGGTCTTATACATACTGGTACTAAAATCTTATTGATACTTCTAGCATTGACAACTAATGTTACAGACACATCTGCTTTACTTACTGGTAATATAAGACTACAATAGGGTAAAAATGAAGGTTGTATAACTCTCCATGTAATCATATGATTGGTGTCTTCCCTTACTGCCTCTCGTTTTGCCCATGGAATAGGTTATGACATTACACGAAATGTTCCATGTGAATAGACTTCAAATTTATACTCATAGTCTTTGATTATTCTTGGCTCGTTACCAAAAACATTTGTACACTTAAATAACAAGTCAGTAAGTTCTTGTCATTGCATATCATTTAGTATCTGTGATTCACTTAGTTTCTGCTCTACCATTTCGAGCTAAACTCAGTGTTTGTTTCTTGTTCAGCATCAAATTTGTTTGTGAAACACACAGTTGGAAAGAAATATTCTACTATTACTTTGGACTCTGGTTTGTTTTTGTGATTTTCATCAGGTGTTCTGACTAAATCAACAGAAAAAATCTGATCCTTTATATAAAGGTAGCATGTACCATTACCTATATCAATCTGTGTTTTGTATGTTCTAAATGTGTCCATGCCAATAAGACAATTAACTGTTGTCACTTATAAGAAAGTTGCACTTCACTGTAAAATGTTCAGTTTGTAAAGGAATAAGTGCCTGATGTCTAACCAATTTAGTCTTACTGCCTGTAGCAGTTTACACCTTGGAATTATGGACACGAAATGTTGGGAATTTGCCTCTCTTCTTCAATTCACAAAAAAATGCATTTGAAATTAGGTTGGTAGTTGAACCCGTATCATATATTTTCACCTTAATGGTTGCTTGTACTTGTTCTTCCTGGACATTATTTGTTGTATCTAACTCATGCTGATACAGATCATTCTTGACGTCACCTTGTTTGTCAAATATTATGAAGCATATTTGTTGAGTTGCTTTGCCCCCACTCCCAGAGAGGTCAATAGCATGGGGCTTAACTACAACCGGTTGGTGTTTTCCGACCGCGTAGTGTGACGTAATTCATCATCTAAAGTAATTTCAGTTAGCTGCACTGTGTAGATACTTAGCCAATTTGTGTCGTTGGCTGCTGTGGCGTTATTTTGCTGCCCAAAGGTCGGCAGCGGTACAGTGTAAGGAATGGCATTGTTGCCGTGCGGTGGCCACTGCTGCTGCTGACTGTTTCTGTTTATGTTCGGGATATGGCCTTGTGATGGTGGGCTGTAATTCGCTCGTGCACTGAAATTACTCCTGTTGTTTTGAAAATTTCTTTTAAATCGTTTTTTTTTTCTGTACCCGTTACCGCACTCGTTACCTCTGGGTATGTAACTTTGCTGTTGTGTGTACCGTCCTTGCTGCGTGTTTAGATCACGGTTTACTGACTGATTTACATAACTATGTTCTTTTTGTGCCTGATTTTCCGTTACTCTATTGGGTACAGGTCTTTCATTAGAGATTAAGTCGAAGAATCAAGCACTGACAGAAAGTATTCAGTGTTGTGCTCTGGCATTGTGACTAGTTTTTCTCTAATGTGTGATGGTAAACTACTTTTCCAAAATTTTAACACGCCTACCTGTGATATTGGGTTTGTCCAGTAGCGTGTCTTAATGAGGTATTTTTCAAAGTATATGCATGGACTATCGTATTTGCCATTGGATGGTGCGGGGTCTTTCTTGTACTGCCTCAGACCAGTATTTGTCGAGGAAGGCTCATTCAAATTGGGACAAGGATTTGTTAAGGGAAGCTTGTTCACATTGCTGCAACGTTTGGCCACTTCAATTGTCCATAAAAGAACATCACCTTGCGTATAGGTATCCCACAACAAATCTGATTTTCTGTGCTTCCGTCTATTTGCGTTGAAATGCATGACGAAAAGCACCAATAAATACTATTGGGTTCGTTCTTTTACCTTCAGTAGTGAATGTAGAAAACTGTCGATGTCTCAGGAAACCTTCGTCTGCAAAAATAGTTGATAGACACGTGGCGTTTTCGGTCGTATTTATGTTGTTATTATAGTTACCTGTAATTCCGGTTGGTAATTGCTCAGTTATTAAAGCTGTGGGGCTCGTGAAAATTTGTGGATTAATACCAACAGGTTGTGGTTTGTTCAGTGTAGCCTGCATATTTCGAGATTCAGTAATATTTTCTTCTAGAAGAATGCAGATCCTATCTTCTGCGGCTTGTAGGTTAATGTTTACCTTTTTGATTATTTCATTTTCTTTTTCTTGAATAGCTTTTTCTACTACATCTGTGTATAACATACAATTGGTTACTAACTTCTCTGCAATGGTATCACTCTTGTCTAACGTATCTGCTTCGGCTTGACTAATGATATCACTTAGATTTTCATTGAACTTCTCTCTCTCCTTCTTAGCACATGCTGAGAAGTGAGTCAACTTCTAAAATTGCTACCCTTAAAGTAAGCTCTTCGACAGGTAGAGGTTCATCTTCAAACTCTTTATTTAGTTTGATAACGACAGTGGTTACCTTTTTAACCATTGAACACAACTGGTTTTGTGTGGCTTCAATATTTGTTTTTGCGTCTATGATTTCCTTTATCTGTTGCTCTACTAGATCATGATGGTCATTAAAAGAATCTACCTCCTGTTTTAACTCCGTAATGCTACTGTTAACTTCAGCAAGTACTTCATGCTTTAGATGTTTTTTCATATAATTCAGTTTTTGTCGATTTCAGTGCGAAAATTTTTGGCTAAATCATCGAACTTCTGTGCGACCGTGTCTTGCAATTCCTTGAATACTTTTTTTTGTTCTTTTTTGATTGTATTCAGATTTTGTGTAACGGTGTTTTGTCGCTATTTTACCATGTTACTATCTTGTGTCAAATTATCAATTTTGGTATTCATATCTTGTTTCATATCTGAAATTTGTGTTAATATTATCTAATTACGTGTTTATGTTAGATAATGGCTGCCATAGCAGTGCGTCAGTTGTACTACTGTGGTTGCTGTCAGCTGTACTTTCCAGATTAATTTTTGTGTTGTGACCAAGTGGTGTTTGTAATGTGTTGTCAAGATTCATATTTGTATCGCTGTCCAAGGTTTCATTCATGAACAGTACGTCACTCTGGGAGATGACTGACATTGTCTCGTCAATTATAAACACTGTGTTGACAAAATTATTCCGCTGTGGAGCATCGCTATTATTTGCCACACCTGCGACACTCATCTCTGAGATACTTGAACCTTCTGCAGTAGGCATGCATGGCGCCTGATCTTCAACTGCTCGATCACTTAATTCTACACCATCTTGGCTGATTGCGTTTTCGCTGTTGATATCAACAATGGGCATATATTTTTCTGCCATGTTGTATGAATATGCAAAAATAAAAATTTCACAAAAAAACGTTAAAATTGCATATGCTAATTATTACGCTTGATAATTGTGATTTACGCGGTGTCAAAGCCAGTTTTACGTCGCGCATCACACCGAAAAATTCCTGTAAATTTTCCAATGCAAAATTCAAGGAAGGGAATAATGAGGAAAAGGTTTCTATCCACATCAAAAGAGGCGCTACCAAGCGTAACCATGGCAACTTGCGTAGCCGTCCCACTGTTGATGCGCTGAACAAAATAGCTTACCACGTAAAATTTTACGTTACCTGTGCCCAATTCTTATTCGTTTTCTAAATTTTCTCTTCAATTTTTGCCTTTTTGCTTTACTTTCTCCCCGTTGTGATTCATGCAAACAGAAAATACAGACAATTAGTTTTTATGACTAATAACAATAGCATAGAAATTTTTTACAATACGGTAACTAACTACTTACAATCGGTGCTCTGAAGTCGTTGCACTCAGGTCGAACAGTTGTACAATAACAATAAAAAATAAATGGAAAGAAAAATTTAAAGTATAGTACAATCGCATTATGAGAAGTGTTCTGCATTCGGACTTCCTCTCTTACATTTCAATTGCAGATGCAGCCAGCTTACTTCAAGGACACCAGTGCATGTCAAAAATTAAGAAAATCCTCCCCCTACTTGGCTCCATTTCACTTCAATAAAAATACTTAATACTGTTGTTAAGTCTTCCTTTATTCAGACTCACATATAATACATAACACTCGTAATACTTCTTACTTTGAGCAATACCTCAACTGTCCTTCTACATACGAGAAAGTGAAACAAAATCATGTACAAAGAAAATATAATGATGATTTTTTGACATTTGTCTGCGCCTTACTGTGCATTCATAATTAATGTCTCTGCCGATATACTTATGGTCGATCGCTGTTTCAGTTTTTATTTAAATAAATTTTGTCTTTACAATATCCGGGATGTCTTTCACCTTGTACTTACACACTATCTAGGAACAGCACTGATGATAGCCTTGCAATCCCATCCAAAAATACTGCTAAATATTAAAGCAGGTAGTCCAGTAACCTAAAGAGTTTTTTTATGGGACGAAGATAATTAGATCAGGCAAAAAAAAAAAAAAAAACCTGTATGGGATGTAGTGAAGACAGTGGCATTTGGGGCCAGAAAGGAAGCGCGACAGAGAGTTCTCTGGAGTCAAGTAATGTATCCATGTTCCGTATACAGTGACGAAACGATGCTTAAAGTCCTGCGGATTCTTCCTGAACAGCTGAAAACCATCCTTGCAACACCACACGATTCCATTTTTGGTCAAGCGTGAGCAATCACTCAACCCATCTTGAGGATAGCTTTCTCATGTCCAAATGTTTATGCAAAATATTATGTACCCATACATTTGAGATGCCTGCAGCACTAGTAATCTCACACATCTTAACTCTTCTGTCATCCATCACCATATCATGGATGTTATCAATGATTTCTGGTGCCGTAACCTCCACACGGTGCCCAGAACGTTCAGCATCACTTGTGCCCATATGGCCACTCCAAAAATTTTGAAATCACTTATAAACTGTTCTAATCAAAGGTGCTGAGTCACTGTAATGTTTATCAAGCTTCTCTTTAGCCTCCTGAGGCGTTTTGCCTTTCATAAAGTAATGTTTAATCACCACATGAAATTCTTTTTAGTCTATTTTTTGACAATCACTCAACTTCCTTGATTCACACGAATGCCAAACACAAAGAAATAGACGAATATGGCTGAAACTTGGTGTGCTTTCTTTCCAAAGATGCTACTAATTAAACACGACCTCAATACGCAGTGGTGGTGCCATCTGTCAAGCTTTGCATGGACTTTTCAAACGCCCCTCGTATTGGTAGTCATAGCTTTATTCATTCATAATTTCTCTTTTACAAAGATATCAGTATCTCAGTCTCAGTATTACAACTTAAGAACAACAAAAATAAAGTAATTCACATATACAAACATTTACATACTTACAGGTTTACTATGACAAGCATGGGACACATAGTCAACCAGAACCTTGTAGTAGGAACCATCCTGATGTGTGTCTTAAATAATTTAGGAAAACCATGTAAAACCTAAATCATGATGGCTGGATGAAGATTGGAGTCCCCACCCTCTTTAATACAAGATCTCTCTGTTTAAATTAGTGCTGCCTCATTCATTTTATCCCTAGTGTACAATACTGTTGTACAAATAAATTATTTAATAATGTAAAAGCCTAATGCTACATTGTTCATTAATTTTCCATTACCATTTACTGCACACACTATACACACACTGTGTTGTGTTGTCCAATGAATAAGGACTCATGTCAAAGTTGGTAGCTCACGATGGAACCACAAGTAAGGACAGGCGCTACCTGATGCAACAGTGAATGGGAGATGTTGGTCTAGATATGCCCTCAAGAGGATCTGTATGCCACTGATGCTGGATGCTTACTTAAGTCAGAGTGCAACTCTGCTCAGCTCACTTGTTAATCATCACTTATGACAACAGCATTGTCTTACTTCAGATCCAGCAGTGTGAGTTGTTCTAGAAATCAGAATTGTCAATTGCAGTTTATAGGCAATTGTACATTCTGTATAGAAACAAGTGATAAGTTTTAATGTTCAGAGACAGTAACATAAACATAGTGAAACTCCTGAGAACCTATGTGAACCTACATTGATTCCAAGTTAAGTACTCTAATTTGTTCAGATTATAGTAAAATGATGTAATGTTTCATGTGTGTAGTAGTATGTGCTTGGCCTTCTTCAGAAGTAAACCTAGAATTGCATATTGTTTCATGACACTACACACATGATCAGCTGACTTCACGTCCATTTTATGTACAGCAATTTCCCATTTACCTGAGTCAGCATCCCTATATAACAATTGTGCAATTGAGGTCAGAAAGAGGATAAGGTGTTAGTGTTACACATGTCTATAATTTTTGTTGATTATTATTAATAGACCAATGGTCTATGGGCTATGCCTTTTACTAGCAATTAAAATATCCTCAGGTTAACACTCTTTCAGTGCTTAAATTTTGGCAGCTGAAGATTTCTGTTGCAAGAAGTCACCCTGTTTCTGCCCATAAACCTGCCAAAGATGGCAAAGGCATGCACAGAGGCTCAGGGCACTCTCTTATCCTTGGGGTGAAAAATTTCCCTTATAAGGTAGAAGACTCATTAATGATCAACATCATAAGGATGCAGAAAGAAATGGAAACCACTGCAGTAAAGACAAAAAAAGTGTATCCACTGGACCTGTTGCCTATAGTAGAAAAAAATCTCTCCATTGGCAAAAGATTCCGGATTAGTTCCTCATTTGGATATCTGGAAGAAGACTGCAAGGGGCAGATGACCATGAGAGAAAGACTGAATAACCAACAATGTGATAACATTCTATAAGTTGGAGTGTGGAATGTCAGAAGTTTGAATGTGGTAGCGGAAGCTAGAAATATGAAAAGGGAAATGCAGAAACTCAGACTAGATACAGTGGGGTACAGTGAAGTGAAACTGAAAAAAGATAAGGATTTCTGGATAGATAAATATAGGGTAATATTAATAGCAGCAGATTTTTGGAAAAATATTACCCATACAATTCTGAAGATAGTGAGGGCAGATAAGTGTAACAACCATCGCACAATCAGCTTAACAGCTCATACATCAAAGCTGCTGACAAGGATAATATACAGAAGAATGGAAAAGGAAACTGAGAATCCATTAGGTGGTTATCTGTTTGGCTTTTAGGAAAGTTAAAGGTACCAGAGAGGCAGTTCTGACATTGTGATTGATAGTAGATGCAAGACTGAAGAAAAATCAGGACATGTTATTGGATGTGGTTACCTGAAAAAAGTGTTCAACAGTGTAAAATGGTGCAAGATGTTTGAAATTCTGAGAAAAATAGGAGTAAGGGAAAGACATGTAAGATACAATATGTACAAGAACCAAGAGGTAATAATAAGGCTGGAAGACCAAAATGATGTGTTCATATTAAAATGAGTGTAAGACAGCTGTGGTCTTTCACCTCTAATGTTCACTATACACATCGAAGAAGCAGTCATGGAAATAAAAGAAAGGTTCAGGAATGGAATTAAATTAATGGTGAAAGGACGTCAATGATAAGATTTGCTGATGATGTTATTATCCTCAGTGAAAGTGAAGAAGAATTACAGGATCTGTTGAATGTAATGAACAGTCTAATGATTAGGGAATATGGATTCAGAATAAACCAGAAAAAGATGAAATTAATGAGGAGCAGCAGAAATGAGAATAATGAGAAACATAAAAACTGGTGATCATGAAATAGACAAAGTTAAGGAATTCTGCTACCTTGGAAGCAAAATAATGGTAACTCATGATGGACAAAGCAAGGAGGACATAAAAAGCAGACTAGCACAGGCAAAGAGGCAGTCCTAGCAAAGAGCAGTTTCATAATATCAAACACAGGCACTAACTTAAGGAAGAAATTTCTGAGAATGTACGCTTGAAGCATAGTGGTAAGGCAGTGAAGCATGGACAGTGTGAAAACAGAGGAGTATCAAACACAGGCACTAACTTAAGGAAGAAATTTCTGAGAATGTACGCTTGAAGCATAGTGGTAAGGTAGTGAAGCATGGACAGTGTGAAAACAGAGGAGTATCAATGCATTTGAGATGTGATGCTGCAGAAAACTGTGTGGACCGATAGATTAGCAATCTACATCTACATCTATACTCTGTGAACCACTGTGAAGTGTATGGCAGAAGGTACATCCCACAGTACTGGTTATTAGAGTTTTTTCTTGTTCTATTCATGTATGGATTGTGAGGAAAATGATTGTTTACATGCCTCTGTGCATGATCTAATTAATCTTATCCACACAATCACTATAGGAGTGATACATAGGGGGTTGTAATATATTCCTGGAGTCATCTTAAAACTGGTTCTTGAAACTTTGTTAATAGACTTTCTGGGATAGTTTCTGTCTACCTTCAAGAGTCAGTTCTTTCAACACCTCAGTGGTACTCTCCTGTCAGTCAAAGAAACCTGTGACCATTCATGCTGCCCTTCCCTGTATACATTCTGTAGCCCCTGCCAGTCCTGTTTGTATAGGTCCCACAAACTTGACCTATATTCTAGGATATGTCATATGAGTGATTTGTAAGCCATTTACTTTACAGACTGATTGCATTTCCATAGTATTCTACCAATGAAACAAAACCTGCTTCCTGCTTTACCCGTGACTGAGCCTATGTGATTATTCCACTTCATGTCCCTACTAAGGATTGCACCCAAATATTTAAATGAGTTTACAGATTCCAGTGGTGACTCACTAATATTATATTCAGAGTATACTATATTTTTTGTTTTGTAACATTTAAGACAAGCTGCTAATGACTGCACCACTTCGAAATTTTATCAAGGTCTAACTAAATATTTCTACAGTTTCATTCAGAGGGCATTTCGTTGTAGATGACTGTGTCATCAGTGAAAAGATAATATTAATATTGTCCAAAAGATCATTAATGTTGTATGTTGGGTTGTCACAACAGCAGTTCGTAGGCTAGGAAGCAACAGACCAGGCGCACTACAGAATATCTGTAGACAGTGCTATAATTGAGTAATCAAACAGATTTACATAACTTTTGAGAAGCAATCATGTAGAACATAACAAGCATTTCCAATATCTGAATAAAGTCTTTTGTCAGCTCAAAAGTAAACTATCTTTCGAGCTTTCCTGATTCTCGCAGACCTAACTAACTATGACATAGGCAGCTGCTGTCCCATGGAGCTGACCTGTCAAACTGAGATGATCTGCACTGACGAACTGGCCTTCGGGTGCTGTCGTCGGCGTCCTTTATGCCAATGCTGGAGAGGGTGCTGGTGTGTGTAGTGTTCTCAGAAAGGTGAGGTGTGGCACCTGATCTGCATATACTGCCATGCTGGTGCCATCCCTCAGCATCCACAGATACTGAAGTTTGCACTGGTGAGCTTCTGACAGCCAGCACACGAGTGGTGCCTTACAATGACACCACAACCCCCCTCCCCTCCCCAAATCTCCATATGGTCATCAGCTATGGGTGAGTAATATGATGATGATGGGAAGGAGGGCAAGATGCAGCAGGTAGTGAAGGGATGGGGTCAGTAGCTGCAGCCATCCAGACTGTGTCCTGAGCTTGTCCAGTACCATTTGCCTGAAACCTGACCTAAGTGCACACCCTTGCATCCTTATGTAGTGCAGCCAGCGTGGCCACTGAAGCCAATGTCAGGAGCAGTAGCTACATTGCTGGGAGCCACCAGAGGTGGCTCATGGCTTGATGGAGGAGGTGATGATGAAGGCATCCAGGTCCATCGACTCTAGGTCCAGTGCCACTGATCCTGAGAGCACCATGTGTCAAAGGTTATAAAGGTGGAGGTTGCAGCAAATGTGATGGCGAAGGCAGCCTCAGCCTCACGGGTACTGGGTTTGAAAGCAAAGAGCCCACAGCAGTGTCACTAATGTCACCTGGTTGCAGCTGGTTGCGAAGGTGCCTCAGCATGGTACGACCATGTAAGAGACACATTGCACAGCCAGGGCTGCAGATGACTGTCCCCCTCTCTCCCAGTGGAGATTTCCACAAAAGCACCTGAAATAAACAGAGGCACCTGCATAATATATAGCTGCAGGAGGCAGACAGAGCAGGTGCAGCAGCTGGAACTTGGTGTGATGACGACGGCTGTGCATCAACTCCACAGGAGACGTTCCATCGCATGGCTGGGATTGGTATGAAGACAAAAACAAGAATAGAGCCTGGTCACGTATGGGTAGAAATAAGTTTTTCCACTTGTTGCTTGAAGGTGCAGACAAACCATTCAGCTTCACCATTTGACTGGGGTGGAATTGTGTAGTCATGATGTAGTGGATGCCTGAGCTGGCACAAAACTAATGGAACTCAGCAGTGAAAAACTGTGGTCCATTTTAAACAAAAACTTGTAGACAAGGCCTGGATTGTGGAACAAGCTGTGATGGAGTGCATTAGCACTATGAATGGAAATTTACTAAAGGCTTCCACAATGGTGAGCCAACTTGTGTCCCAAAATGGGCCCTCTAAATCAAGTGTAATCTTTGCCACGGTGCACAAGGTCTAGGCCAGACGAAGAACTTTTGAGGTGGGGCCGCCTGATTTTTGGCCCAAGTGTTAACAGTGAGGAGTCAACTGTTCAATGAGTTGATCCATGCCACGCCATGTGCAGTGATGATATGGCAACTGCTTCATGCGGACAACACCCTAGTGCCCTTGATTAAGGAGAGGGAGCACTGACTGCTGAAGAACAGAAGGAATCAACTCTCGAGCTGAATCCGAGTCTGTACACAACAGAATCACACCCTGTTGGACCTTGAGATCATGCTGGTGAGCAGAGTAGCAATGAACCAAAGGATTTTGAATTTGGTGTGCTGAATGTGGCCAGCCATTGTGAATGAAATGCAACAAATTACACAAAACGGGATCAGAGGCCATGACATGAACAATCGGGCAATAATCAAGAGGAAAGTTCTGCGCCATACCCAAGTCCTGGACATTCAAGAAACAACAAAAACAGCCAAAGAATCAATGAACCAATAGAAAATTTTGTGTTGGTAATTGGACAAAAACGATTCCACCACTGAAGCTTCTGTGCAGTGCCCTGTAGAATAGCCTTGGATGGACTAAACAAGGTTTGCAGATGCTTGTCGTCTGTCACCAGGAAGTATTTGCGAACAAACACAAACTGTTGAAATTTTGTTACACCATGCACTACGCCAGTGGCTTCCTTCTCAATCTGAGAGTAGTTCCATTGAGTATATGTCAACAGTTTGTAAGCAAAGGTAATTGGATGGTCGCGAGAACTGTCTCTGTGGGCAAAATGACCCCAGTGCCATGAGAAGAGGCATCAACAGCTAAAACAACAGGCTTTGTCGGGTCAAAATGTGCAAGACAGTCATCATGAAGCTATGGGTAACAGATCATACAATCTTTGTATTAGGAACCTTTGTGTATAAACTCTATATTTATTAAGAACACTGTACACAACACACCATCATGTACCAAGTGCCAGAATGAAACTAAGAACAAACCATGATGGCTGCATGCATTTGAAAAAGTCAAAGATTTTGGTAGTTCACTCAATTCTGGTGTTTGAAGACCCCACAGAGTCCCCCATTCCCATCCCTCCCTAGTGTGGAACAAGGGAAGAGGTGGTGATGTAGGTTGGAGTGGTCATGTCAAAAGATGTCCCCACAGGGAAAGAGGGCTTGTGCGTGTAGATGCCATTAATTATGAAGTTGCATAGCCACGTCGGTTGGTGGAGCAGGCAGACGAACTGAGAAACTGGGATCGTGTGGCCCATCGATGTGGGGGCGTGGTGCACCATTAGTGGAACGTGAATAGAGAGGTGTCCGTCGTCATCAATTGAGATGGTGATGGCTGTCTCCTCAGCATGTGGAGGGATTGCTAATGCATGGAAGAGC
This sequence comes from Schistocerca nitens, assembly GCF_023898315.1. Taxonomy (NCBI): domain Eukaryota; kingdom Metazoa; phylum Arthropoda; class Insecta; order Orthoptera; family Acrididae; genus Schistocerca; species Schistocerca nitens. The sequence continues at coordinate 553,340,430 of NC_064615.1, read as the reverse complement.
ATGACATGGGTTATCAAGTCATCCAGTGTGCATGGGGGGTGTTTAGGATGAACAGTGTGCCATCATGTAGCTGCGGAGAGAGGACAATGACAGGAAAGGATGACACATGGATGTGGAAGATGGCAATGCATGTGTCATTGGATGGCATTGGCTGGTCAGCAGAATCACTGGGGTGCAGGGAAGGCGAGAGGAATCTTCACACGCCACCTCCAAGCTGGGTGGAGGACATGAAGGACTAGCATCACACACATTGTCACACACACTATCAGAGCCAGAAGGAGAGCTCGGCTCATTAGGAGCACTGTAGGTGAGAGATCACACATAAGTTAAATCGGGGGGTGGGGGTGGGGGTGGGGGGTGGTGAGTGAGTCATCTTCCAAATTTGCATCTTCGTTGGGCCGACAAGCTGGTTTGAGACACAAGATGGACAGTGTTTGTTTTTTCCCATGGAGCAGAATGTCAAATGATCTGTGGTGAGTGGCGTAACACTTTATGTGGGCTTGAGTAGGGGCAGAGGGGGGGAGGGGGGAGATGCAGTGCAGGTCACACCATGTCATCATGCAACATCACATAGTCACAAATGTGTAGGTGTTTGTGCATGAAGACATGAGGGCTTGTGAGTGCCCTTGGCGGTGGGAGGCGTACCAGTGCGGCGAAGTGTTGGACACGTTCTACTAGCATCGGAAGTTCAGACTGTGCAGTCTTTGACGAATTGCACCAGACGTATGAGAGGTTCCCCATACAATAAGTCTGCTAGGGAGGCTATTAAATCCTCTTTGTAAGCTATACGGATGCCAATTAGGACTGACGAGAGAGTCTCTGCCCAAGACGTGTCATGGCAGATCAGTGCAGCTTTTAAAGTGTGATGCCAGTGCTCAAGCAACCCATTGCTCTGTGGGTGGCAGGCTGTTGTGCATAGTTTGTACCACACAAGCCACACAGCTCGGAAAAAAAAGCCTCAAATTGTCATCCCTGGTCCATTGTGACCAAAGAAAGGCAGCTGAACTGTGTGATCCAGGAGGCGATAAAGGCCCATGTGACAGAGTTGGCTGCTATATCTGTGACCAGAATGGCCTTGACCCATGACTAACATGGTGAATGATAGGATGTATCAAAAAGCCTCTGAAGGAGGAGCAGGTCAACCACAACGAGATGTACTTGACGGGACCTGCCTTTGGGAATGTTGAACGAGCTCAATGGTGTGTAAGTGTGGCATTCAATCTTTGAGCATTGGCAGAGTATGCATGCATGAGACTAATTTTTGCAGTCTGCCATAACTCCTGTCTATATGAAATGCTCTGTTATCAGGCACATGGTGGCCCAAATACTTGGATGCGCAAGGTCATGGATAGCAGCAAATATCTTACAGCACAAGACCACCAGAAACAGAGGATGGGCTGTGTCTGTGGAAATGTCACAGAGGACCTGCACGGAAGAACTTGGAATTCAGCAGGGCTCAATTGAGAGTGAGGCTGACTCACAGTGTAGTAAGTGCTGTATGTCATCATCTGTCTGTTGCTGGGCTGCTAGTTCATCAAAGTCGCAAGAGAAAGAGATTGTACCAACTCATGAAATGTAGTTGATGACATTGTTGTCCACATCCATGATGTAACAGGCATTGGTGTTGAAGTGACATATTAGGTTCATGTGTTGGAAGCTTCAGGGAGGGAAGTCGGCTGTTGGGTTACGTACTGCATCGGCCAGCAGCTTGTGGTCGGTATACATAGTCACTGACCTACCCTTGAAGTCCTTGCAGAACTGTCAAACTGCTTCACAAATGGCAAAACATTCTCAGTCAAAAGTGGACCATTTATGCTGGGAGGCGGACTTGTTTTGTGAGAAGAAACAAAGTTGTTGCACGGAACCCTCGACCTGCTGAAGGAACACAGCTCTGATGGCTGTATCACTCACGTCTGCCGTGATCGACATTGGAGCACTGGAGACTGGGGGCACAAGAGTGACCATGTTCTTGAGTGCAGTTTTTAATGCATCGAATGCGTGTCACATGTCGTTACAGCACAGAACCTTGCAAAGTCTGGAAGTGTTCTTTCTCACAAGTGCATCAGTGAATGGTGCTTCCAGGATCCAGCATGTGGGATGTGTTGTAGAAAAAAGTTTATCATGCCTGGAAAATGGTATAGATCACAGTAAGTCTCAGGCAGAGGAAGGTCATGGATAAAGGTGACTCGTTTCGACGTGGGGCAGATTCCTTCCGCAGAGACAGTACAGCCTAGGAATGTCACACTAGCAGCTCACACTTGCGATTTGTCATCACTGATCACAACTCCATTCTTGGAGAGTATATTAAGGACTCTTGACAGATGTTGTTCATGGTCCTTGGAGGTAGTTGACAAAATAAGAATACCATCTAGATATGCGTAACAGTACGGGAGTGAGAATAGTATGGAATCAATATAATGTTGCCAGGTCTGTGCAGCGTTTTTTAGGCCATATGGTTTGTAGCAATACTGATAAAGTCCGAAAGGGGTGATTATTGCAGTCTTGGGTATATTGTCCTTCTGCATTGGGATCTGGTGGTGTGCTTTCTGACAGTTTATCACACTGAAAACTCGCACTCTGTGGAGCTGTTGGGTGAATTCCTGTCTGTGCAGTATCAGGTAGTTATCTAAGAGTGTCTGGACATCCAGTTGTTGGTAGTTTCCAAAAAATGAAATGAACCATCCTGCTAAGGAACTAAGTGGATTGGTGAGGATCAGTTACTGTTGGACAGGTGGACAATACCAAAGTCTAGCAGTTCTTGTACGACAGTTTTTGGATGTTGCAATTTTGTGTCATTAAGGCATCGAGCCTTATGGCGTGCTGATGGGCCTTCCGTGGTGTTCAATTGGCGATAAGTACCATTAGCAATTGCACCTATCACCAATGGGATCCCCTGAGCACCAACAGTGGGGGCAGATGTAGGAACACTCGCGACAGTAGATATTGGAGTGTCACTGACCTGGAGGAGTAGGCATTGGAAAAAATTGTTCAAATGGCTCTGAGCGCTATGGGACTTAACTTCTAAGGTCATCAGTCCCCTAGAACTTAGAACTACTTAAACCTAACTAACCTAAGGACATCACACTCATCCATGCCCGAGGCAGGATTCGAACCTGCGACCGCAGCGGTCGCGCGGTTCCAGACTGTAGCGCCTAGAACCGCTCGGCCACCATGGCCGGCATAGGCATTGCAGTTAGGGTGTCTGTGGTGTCTGAGCCACGGCACTATTGGTATTATCATGTCCCTGCGATGTGCCCGTGTCATCTGCTACCTTGAGTGTGCATGTCAGGTCAGCTGATGTGGTGGCGATCAGCTGTTGTAGGTGTGTGTACTCGGCCCAAAGGTTGGTGGCCTCATGGCGCTGACTTGTTAGTTGGGCCAGGGTGGCAGTGAGCTCTGCAGTGAGGGCAGACAGGGTGTCACAGTGGGCAGTGGGCAGTGGAGTGGTAATGAAGGCCCCCACCGGTAGCGTAGCGTGGTGCAGGAGGCCTCCTGCTTCAAGGTCCGGTGAGAACCTGGAGTTGCATAGGAAATCCGTGCCGACAATGGGGCAGTTGACATCTCAAATTCATAATGTTCAGCTGCAGTGTAAGGTGGATGAGACATGCAGATGATGTTCGGCCAAGCCATGGACGCAAATTGCAGAGTTGTTGGCTGCCCGGAACTGCATAGAAGTTTGCAAGAGTGCAGGCAGAGTGCTTGACTTGAGAATGCCGCTAGCGTCATTGCCCATCTCTACAAGGAAATGGAACATACTGATCCTGTTGTAGATTTCTCTACAAGGAAATGGAACATACTGATCCTGTCATAGATTTCTCTACAAGGAAATGGAACGTACTGATCCTGTCGTAGATGCACAGTCTACCGGCGTGATGGGTGGCAGGAGTGGTCGGCAGAGGATGTGATCAGCAATCTGAAGTTTCAGTGCAAGCCGTGGCACCTATTTGGACTCACACTTCGCATTTGGTTAAATGTAGGGCATGCGACAAGAACGTACGGTGTCGCCTTGCCAATCTTCACAAGCCTCATCAAATTCACAGAATGGTGGTGTTGAGTACTGCTTGGGTGGTGTAGGCTACTGATGAGGCAGAGGCAGTGATATTTGTTGAGCAGAAACTATCACTGATAGCAGTTGATTCACGGGGTTCAAAAGTGAAGACATATGCTATGCCTGAAACTGTATAAGCAGTGTAAAATTGGCTCCGAAAGTGCTGTGGCAGTATGTGGCAAATTTGGAGCAGCCATGTTAAACACGCAATATTAGTACCAACAAAACAAAAGAAACACAAATGCAAATGAATACCAGCTCCATTATCTGCAACAAAAAAGTCCACATACATATCCAGGTGTGGGTACTGCCATGTAAAAGCAACAGGTAAATTTTTCAATTATTTCACAGAATCTGTAGCGAGAGACCTCATTGCCAACTTACTGTTTTGTCTCTGGTGATGAGAACAGTAATTTGTAGACTGCTAAGCAGGAGACAGACCAGGTTAGGTCAGTACACTACAGAATATCAATAGACAGTGCTGTAATTGAATAATCAAACACATTTACTTATCTTTGGAGAAGCAGTCATGCAGAACATTAACAAGCATTTCCGATCTCTGAATAAAGTCTTTTGTCAACTCAATGGTAAACTACCTTTCTAGCTGTGCTGTTTCTCACAGACCTAACTAACTATAATGTTGACAGCATATGCCCCTTGGGGCTTAGCTGTTGAACTGAGGTGACAATCTGCACTCACAAACTGCTCTCTGATCGCTGTCTTTGGTGTCTATGCCAGTGCCAGAGAGGGCACTGGTGTTGTGCAGTCTTCCCAGAAATGGGAGGTGGAGCATCTTATTTGTGTACACTGTTACACTGGCACCACCCCTGGGAGTCTGCAGATACTGATGTTCATGTTGACAGGTTTTTGACAGCTAGTGCATGAGTGATGTCTTATGGTGGCACTACAATTACTATTCAACATTAACAGCAAGGGACCCAACAAGCTACCCTGGGGTACACCCAAAATTAATTCTACATTTCCATACAACTCTCCATCCTAGATAACATGCTGCATCCTTGCTAACAAGAAATGCCTAATCCAGTCACACACTTTGTTAGATTCCGTGTATGTTCATACTTTTGATAATAAGCGTAGGTGTGATATGGAGTCTATCTGACTGCCTCGATCCATGGCTTTCAGAATGTAATGTGTTTTACCTGATCTCTGTATTCGAAATCCGTGCTGGTTGACAAGGAGGGGGTATTTCTGTTCAAGATACCTCATTATATTTGAGCTCAGAATGTGTGCTAAGGTTCTACAATAAATGAATGGCTAGATTATTGGATGGTGGTTTTTGTATCACTTCTACCGTCCTTCTTGTAGAGAGGTGTGTCCTGTGCTTTCTAACTACTGTGTGCAGCTTTTTTGTTTGAGGGATCTACAATAGATTACAGTTAACAGAGGACCTAATTCAGCTGCAAATTGGGTGTGGAACCTGATAGGGATTCCCCCTGGGGCTTTATCAGTTTTAATATTTCAGCTGTTTCTCAATACCACTGACACTAATATCTACTTCACTCACCTTTTCAGTGGCATAAGAATTTAGTTGGGTAATACCTCCGTTGTAAAGGAACATTTGAAAACCGAGTTAAGCATTTCTGCTTTTGCTTTGCTACTCTCAGCTTCAGTTCCAGTCTTGTCCATGAGTGACTGGACACTAACTTTGGTGCCAGTAACAGCCATTACATATGACCAGAATTTCTTTGGATTTAATGAAAGGTAATTTGACAATATACTACTACAGTAGTCACTGAAGGCTCCACGAGTTTCTCTCTTGACTGCCACTATTGGGTACATATTTATCTAGAGCATGGTTAACTGTAATTTTAAACTTGAGCCATAGTTCCTCTACATATTCCTGTCTTGTGCTAAAAGTTTCAGTTTCCTCATTGTAGTACCATACTGTTGTTCCTTTGTCTAGTTTGCTGAACATATAAATCTTTTTGCTTGTTTTAGTTGCCCTTTGTGTCTTGGTATTCACTGTTGCTGTAACTGCCTCATGGTCACTGATATCAGTCCTGATGTGGACTTCCTCAAGGAGATCAGGTCTGTATGTTGCCGTTAGATCTAATATATTTCCATCATGAGTGGGGTTCTGAACTATCGCTTCTAGATAATTTATAGAGTATGTGTTTAGTAATTTTTCATGATATGTCTTGTCATGCACACTACTAAAAAAACTATAGTTATCCCAATTGATTGTTAGGTGATTAAAGTCTCTACCAGTGATTACAGCATCATTAGGGAACTTATGTACAAGTGATCTGAGGTTTTCTATTAAGTTAATCAACTTTGATTCCATAGGAAACCGGTGTGCACAGTGACTAAAAGGAAGGATAAGAACACAGCAATTAGTTTCAATCGTACTGCCTTTTTATTATTCTTACTAACTATGTCAGCTATAAATATCCATCTTCAGTGCAGTTGCGTGAGTTACAGTCCGACAAATTTGCAGGCACTGTACTGTTGTATAGGCAGAAATCCAGTTGGCAGGCTGTGCACACATCTGCTATTGTATTGGCAGGCTAGGTGGCGTCTGGTGGCGGAATTGAACACAGACTTTATGTGCAAACTATGAAGTACCACACATACAAATCTGGTAGTTATAGCAGTATTTTAACCATGTTGTGAATTTTAATGTAAATCTTCTTAGAGACCAGATGACTCCTATTTATTATTGTAGGGTATCAAATTTGCCTCTGTTCCATTGTTAATTAATATACAAGGTGTCTCATTTGTTATGAACATCTAATATAACACTCTGTCCAGAAGTAAAATTAAAAAAAAATGTATCAAGCAGATGTAGTTATCAGAGGGACATAAACTAGCATGACTGCCTTTTTGTAACTTTGTTCATCACAAAGACATGAAGTGCAGTACTTCTTTCTTAAATAACACCCTATATTTTGTATTCCATATACCACTTCCACTCCTCAAGACTTATTCAAAAACATATCATTTTGTGCCAGTCACATAAACATGAGGTAACTGACATAATGTAATGGAGGTGTTGTTAGTAAACAAATGGGAACACAAAGATAATGCACGCTGGTCATTCAGTCAACCATCTTCAGTTGAAGGTTAGTGTGAGTACAGTGTGCACCTTTGAAGATAACATAGAACAATTACTCTTCTATGGAAAATGCAAGTTAGCAGAAAAGTAATTGCAATAATGTTTTCTTATTTACAATACAAGTACATGTAGTACAGTTCTCCATTACTTTTTCAATGATATGGTCTATACAGTAATGACATTGCTTGGTTAAAAATTGCACCGGCATTACTTTCCTCTAATTATGGTTGACAGTAGGCACAATGCTACTCAGGATAGGGACTAAGCAGAGACTGATATCCTGACAAGAACACATGTTTCCAACAAACTTTTTTTTTTGTATTGTTGTGATTGGACATTTCAATCCAAGGCATTGCAGTCATCTTACAAATTACACAGAGAAATTTGCCGCAGTTACTATTATTACTTATATCGCAATGAATCCACATATGAGTACACAGTAGCTTGAGCAGGAGATTAGTATTACTATGCTACCAGTTCCATCCTTATCATGTACACTCACACCAAGAATTGCTCATTTTCCAGAATCATGAACAGTTCTGTTAATGGGCACAGCAGCAAATCCTTACCAACCAAACCTCCTTCTCTGATGTTCTTTTTACTGATGAGTGTTGCTTCTCAAACAAAGGTAAAAAGAAAGTGCATGCATTATTAATCCAGTGAAAGCCCATGATGGCTTAGACAGGTGGAACGTAAGCATCAATAGAAAGTTATTGTCTGTTGTAGGGTGCTTGGTACTACAATTATTGACCCTTATTTCATCAATGGTAATTTAAATGGCAGGATATATGTCACTTATTCACATGAATGCTTCCTTGCCCATTGGATGAAGTGCTGCTGAGAACCAGAATGGTTATTTGCTGCCAATACAATGATATCCAGCACGTAATGCCTTCCTAGCATGTCATGTTCTGGACCAAAGTTATACTGTGAGATGTAATGGCCTTGGAGTAACAGTGAATTTGCCTCCTCAATCATTTGGCTTAACTCACAGGACCTTTTTTCTTTGAGGATGCATAAAATATTTTGTCTGTCACTGTATTTCAACAACTTCAAACAAAATGCAGGAATGTTTCATGATTGCTTGTAATTCACATTAGCAGGCAGTACTGTAAGCAGTGATGGATTATTTCATCCAATTTGTGAGCCAATGTATCATTGTCCTTGATCACAAATTTGGACACCTTTGAATGTTCTAGCCCTATTCATGCCCATGGTGGATTACAATACTACAAAATAGTATTAAATATCCATGTTTTTGTTAACAGTACTTACTAAGTTATCAGGAGAAAGAAAACTGGCATTCTACAGATCGGAGCGTGGAATGTCAGATCCCTTAATTGGGCAGGTAGGTTAGAAAATTTAAAAATGGAAATGGACAGGTTCTAGTTAGATATAGTGGGAATTAGTGAAATTTGGTGGCAGGAGGAACAAGACATTTGGTCAGGTGAATACAGGGTTATAATTACAAAATAAAATAGGGGTAGTGGGGTAAGCTACTACAAACAGCATAGTGAATGCATTATTGTGGCCAAGATAGACATGAAGCGCATGCCTACTACAGTAGCACAACTTTATATGCCAACTAGCTCTGCAGATGATGAAGAAATTGATGAAATGTATGATGAGATAAAAGAAATTATTCAGGTAGTGAAGGGAGACGAAAATTTAATAGTCATGGGTGACTCGAATTCGAGAGTAGGAAAAGGGAGAGAAGGAAACATAGTAGGTGAATATGGATTGGGGCTAAGAAATGAAAGAGGAAGCCGCCTGGTAGAATTTTGCGCAGAGCATAACTTAATCATAGCTAACACTTGGTTCAAGAATCATGAAAGAAGGTTGTATACATGGAAGAACCCTGGAGATACTAAAAGGTATCAGATAGATTATATAATGGTAAGACAGAGATTTAGGAACCCAGTTTTAAATTGTAAGACATTTCCAGGGGCAGATGTGGACTCTGGCCACAATCTATTGGTTATGAACTGTAGATTAAAACTGAAGAAATTGCAAAAAGGTGGGAATTTAAGGAGATGGGACCTGGATAAACTGAAAGAACCAGAGATTGTACATTGTTTCAGGGAGAGCGTAAGGGAACAATTGACAGGAATGGGGGAAAGAAATACAGTAGTGGAAGAAGGATGGGTAGCTTTGAGGGATGAAATAGTGAAGGCAGCAGAGGAACAAGTAGGTAAAAAGATGAGGGCTGGTAGAAACCCTTGGGTAACAGAAGAAATATTGAATTTAACTGATGAAAGGAGAAAATATAAAAATGCAGTAAATGAAGCAGGCAAAAAGGAATACAAACATCTCAAAAATGATATTGACAGGAAGTGCAAAATGGCTAAGCAGGGATGGCTAGAGGACAAATTTAAGGATGTAGAGTCTTATCTCACTAGGGGTAAGATAGATACTGCCTACAGGAAAATTAAAGAGACCTTTGGACAAAGGAGAACCACTTGCATGAATATCAAGAGCTTTGATGGAAACCCAGTTCTAAGCAAAGAAGGGAAAGCAGAAAGTTGGAAGGAGTATATAGAGGGTCTATACAAGGGCGATGTACTTGAGGACAATATTATGGAAATGGAAGAGGATGTAGATGAAGATGAAGTGGGAGATATGATACTGCGTGAAGAGCTTGACAGAGCACTGAAAAGACCTGAGTTGAAACAAGGCCCCTGGAGTAGACAACATTCCATTAGAACTACTGACAGCCTTGGGAGATCCAGTCATGACAAAACTACCATCTGGTGAACGAGATGTATGAGACAGGCGAAATACCTTCAGACTTCAAGAAGAATATAATAATTCCAATCCCAAAGAAAGGAGGTGTCGACAGGTGTGAAAATTACCGAATGGACAGTGTCTTGAAAGGAGGATATAAGATGAACATCAACAAAAGCAAAACAAGGATAATGGAATGTAGTCGAATTAAGTCGAGTGATGCTGAGGGAATTAGATTAGGAAAAGAGACACTTAAAGTAGTAAAGGAGTTTTGCTATTTGGGGAGCAAAATAACTAATGATGGTCGAAGTAGAGAGGATATAAAATGTAGACTGGCAATTGCAAGGAAAGCGTTTCTGAAGGAGAGAAATTTGTTAACATCGAGTATACACTTAAGTGTAAGGGAATCGTTTCTGAAAGTATTTTTATGGAGTGTAGCCATGTATGGAAGTGAAACGAGGACGATAAATAGTTTAGACAAGAAGAGAATAGAAGCTTTCAAAATGTGGTGCTACAGAAGAATACTGAAGATTAGATAGGTAGATCACATAACTAATGAGGAGGTATTGAATAGAATTGGGGAGAAGAGGGGCTTGTGGCACAACTTGACTAGAAGAAGGGATCGGTTGGTAGGACATGTTCTGAGGCATAAAGGGATCACCAATTTAGTATTGGAGGGCAGCGTGGAGGGTAAAAATCGTAGAGGGAGACCAAGAGATTAATACACTAAGCAGATTCAAAAGGATGTAGGCTGCAGTAGGTACTGGGAGATGAAGAAGCTTGCACAGGATAGAGTAGCATGGAGAGCTCCATCAAACCAGTCTCAGGACTGAAGACCACAACAACAACACAACTTACTAAGTTGATTGTTGTGTTTGTGTGATATGTTTTTGAACAGGTGTTCAGGAGAGGAAGTGGGTTATTGAATAAAATGTATAGGCTGCTTTATAATAAACAAAGATACAAGGAGGCAATCACGCTAGCTAAACAATGTTTACTTTGTTTCTTGACAAAAAGTTGTATGTGTACTGTTGAGTAGTTGTCAAAATACCAAGTTTTTAGAAGAGGTCTGTGCAAGATGTTCTAGAACTAACACCATATATAATTCAGACAACACTTTTCTGTATTCTGAAAATACCATTCCTGTAAGTTGAATTTCTCCCAAAAAATGATTCCGTAACTCATTAGTGAATGGAAATATGCAGAATCAACTATTTTCATTGTTTCTAAATCACCTACAGCATAATCATGCATACTGCAGATATGACCAAATCAAGGCACTTCATTAATTATGCTGTGTGGCTTCTACAATTGGGATGGTTATGCTCAAAAGCTTAACACATTATTTGCATACTTTGTGAAGTTCAATGAGAGACACTGAATTGTATTCTGTGAGCCTTGTTAAAATTTTACTGTAAGCCTTTTGACTTGAACTATTCATTGATATTTGCAAATATTTCAATAGACGCCTTTTCAGAAGGTGACAGACCCTGCTTGCTCTGCACCAAGTACAAACTTAGCGTCTTCTGACAATGCAAGTGGAAGATCATTTACATATAATAGAAACAACACAGGACCTATAATAGTTACTTGCAGTATACCTTTCTGATTGCCTCAGATTCTGAACGTGATTGATATGCAACTGATATACTTTACTTCCTGCCAAGCATACAGTATTAAAACAATGAATGTGTTGTGCACACTATTCTATGTTGCAGCTACACTCTGCAAACCACTGTGAAGAACATGGTAGAGGGTACTCCCTTTTGTACGAATTAGGGCATCTTATTGTTTCATTGACATATGGAGTGCAGGAAGATTTGTTTCATAACTGCCTCTTCACACAGTTTAATTAGTCTAAGCTTTTCTTTGTGGTCCATACAGGAGTGATAAATGGAGGGTTGTAGTATATTCCTCAATTACCTACTGGTTCTTGAAACTTTCTAAGTGGGCTTTCACAGGATAGTTTGCATCTGTCATCAATAGCCTAGTCCGCCTTCGTAGAGTAGCAGTAGCTTTACCGCCTACCACGCAGGGGGCCTGGGTTTGATTCTCGGCAGGGAACTGGGTGTTGTGTGTCCTTCATCATCATTTTCCTCATCATTGACTCGCAAGTCACCGATATGGTGTCACCTATAAAGGACTTTCAATATGGCGGCCGAACTACCCCGAATGGGGCCCCCCAGCCAACAATGCCATATGATCATTTCATTTCATCAATAGCCTACCAGTTCAGCATTTTTCAGCATCTCTGTTACACTTTTCCATGGGTCAAACAAACGTGTGACCACTCACACAGCCCTTCCTTGCATACATTCAATATCCTCTGTTAGTCCTGTATGGGTCCCACATACATGAGCAATATTCTAGGATGGATCATTCATGCATTTTGTAAGTAGTCTCTTTTTAGACGGACAGCATTTTCTTAGTGACCTACCAATTAACTAAAAACTGCCATCTACTCTAACTACTACTGAGCTTATGTGATCATTCCATTTCATGTCCCTATCAATTAATAAACTCAGTTATATGTATGTTTTGACTGATCCAATTATGATTCATAGATATTGTAGTTAAGGATATTACATCTCTTTATTTTATTAGATGCACAATTTTACTTTTCTGAACAAACTGCCAATCTTTGCGCCAATTTGAAATCCAGTTAAAATGTTACTGAATATTTATGCAGCTTTTTTCAGACAGTATTTCATTATAGATAATGCATCCTCTTAATATTGTCCATAATGTCACTAATATGCCTTATTTATGAACAGCAACAATTACAGCAAACTCCCATGGAGGACATGTGAGGTTACATCCACATCTATCAATGACTCTCTATTCAAGGTAAGATGCTGTTTCTCCCTAACAAGAAATCCTCAATCCAGTTACTAAGGTCACTTGATACCTAATATGATATTACGTTTGATAATAATCATACATTATTCATAGGTGCAGCACTGAGATAAATGCTTTCCAGAAGTGAAAAAATATAGCATTTATGTAACTACCTCAAGCCATGGCTTTCAGGATGTCTTGTGAGAAAATAATAAGTTTGGTTTGCATGACCAATGTTTTTGGAATTCATGACATTTGGCATGGAGTAGGTCATTCTGTTCAAAATACTTCATTATTTTTGAGGTCAGAATGTGTTAAGTGATATTACAACTGATGAATGTCAATAATTTTTGACAGTGGTTTCTCTTTATTTATTTATTTACACATCAAGTTATGTAGGACCAAATTGAGGAGCAAATCTCCAAGGTCATGGAATGTGTCAGTACATGAAATTACAACATAAAAGTAATAACACATAAGAATAAATGTTTATGAACCCGAAAAAGTCAGTCCATACATTTAAGTAAACGCAATCAGCAATACAACAAAAAGCAGCTTAATCTCTCAAGGACTCCTAGACAGAATAGGAGTGACCCAGTAGGAAACTCTTCAGTTTTGATTTGAAAGTGCATGGATTACAGCTAAGATTTTTGAATTCGAGTGGTAGCTTATTGAAAATGGATGCAGCAGTATATTGCACATCTTTCTGCACAAAACTTAAGAAGTCTAATCCAAGTGAAGATTTGTTTTCTGCTGAGTATTAACTGAGTGAAAGCCACTTGTTCTTGGAAATAAGCTAATATTGTTAACAAGAAACGACAGTAAGGACTATATATATTGAGAGGCCAATGTCAAAATACCAAGACTTGTGAATAGGGGTCGACAAGAGGTTCGTGAACTTACACCACTCATTGCCCGAAGCGCCCGTTTCTGAGCCAAAAATATTCTCTTATAATAGGAAGAGTTACCCCAAAATATAATTCCATACGATAGAAGTGAATGAAAATAAGGAAAGTAGACTAACTTTCATGTCGAATGATCACTCATTTCAGGTACTGTTCGAATAGTAAAAATGGCAGCATTAAGTCTTTGAACAAGATCCTGAATGTGGGCTTTCCATGATGGCTTACTATCTATCTGAACACCTAGAAGTTTGAACTGTTTAGTTTCACTAATCATATGCCCATTCTGTGAAATTAAAATGACAGGTTTTGTTGAATTGTGTGTTAGAAATTTGTAAGAACTGAGTCTTACTGTGATTTAACGTCAGTTTATTTTCTACAAGCTATGAACTGAGGTCATGTACTGCACTATTTGAAACCAAGCCAATGTTGCACACAACATCCTTTACTACCAAGCTAGTGTCATCAGCAAACAGAAATATTTTAGAGTTACCCATAATACTAGAGGGCATATCATTTATATAAATAAGGAACAGGAGTGGCCCCAACACTGATCCCTGGGGCACCCCCCACTTGGCAGTACCCCACTCAGATCCCACACCACAGCCCTTATCAACATTGTGAATAATGACCTTTTGCTGCTTGTTACTAAAGTAAGAGGTGAACCAGTTGTGAGCTACTCCCTGTATTCCATAGTGCTCCGACTTCTGGACCAATATTTTGTGATCAACACAATCAAATGCCTTAGTTAAATCAAAAAATACGCCAAGCATTCGAAACTTTTTGTTTAGCCCATCCAGTACCTCACAGAGAAAAGAGAATATAGTATTCTCAGTTCTTAAATGACTTCTAAAGCCAAATTGTACATTTGATAGCAAATCGTATGATATAAAATGATCAATTATCCTTACATACACAGCCTTTTCAATAACTTTTGCAAACACTGATGGCATAGAGATAGGTCTAAAATTATCTACATTCTCCCTTTCTCCCTTTTTATACAGCGGCTTTACTACTGAGTACTTTGATCACTCAGGAAACTGACCAGTCCTAAAGGAAAAATTACAAATATGGCTAAATAAAGGGCTAACATGTACAGCACAGTACTTTAATATTCTGCTAGACACTCCATCATAACCATGAAAGTACTTAGTCTTCAGTGATTTAATTATTGACTCAATCTCCCTTTTGTCTGTATCACAGAGGAGTATTTCAGACATCAGTCTCGGAGAGGTCTTTGCCAAGAAAGTTATATGATTTCCTGTAGAAACTAAATTTTTATTTAATTCACCAGCAATGCTCAGAAAATGATTGTTAAATACTGTACATATATCTGATTTATCAGTAACAGAAATATTTTTACTGCAAACTGACTTTATATCGTCATTTGTTAAATACTGTACATATATCTGATTTATCAGTAACAGAAATATTTTTACTGCAAACTGACTTTATATCGTCGACCTTGTGCTGCTGACCAGACACTTCCTTCACAACTGACCATAAGGTTTTAATTTTATCCTGTGAATTAGCAATTCTATTTGCATGCCACATACTCTTTGCCTTCCTAATAACATTTTTAAGCACCTTACAATACTGTTTGTAATGGGCTAATGTAGCTTCATTGTGACTACTTCTAACATTGTGATATAATTCCCGCTTTGTTCTGCATGATGTCCTTATCTCACTATCAGCCATCTGGGTTGCCTATTATTGCTAGTACCCCTTTTAGAATATTCTAATGGAAAGCAACTCAAAGAGCATGAGAAATGTGTTAAGGAAAGCATTATATTTATCATCTATGTTACTGGCACTATAAACACCCTGCCACTATTGTTCCTTGACAAAGTTTAAAAATCTCTCTATTGCTATTAGATTAACTTTCCTACATAGTTTGTAATTAAATGTGACATTTGTTTGAGTACAAAAGCCTTTTAGTGTTAAAATTTGTGCATCATGGTCTGAAAGGCCATTCACCCTTTTACTAACAGAATGCCCATCTAGTAATGAAGAATGAATAAAAATATTGTCTGTGGCTGTGCTACTGTTCCCCTGCACCATAGTTGGAAAAAATGCAGTCTGCATTAGATCATATGAATTTAAGAGATCTACCAACATCCTCTTTCTTGCACCATCATATACAAAATCTATATTGACGTCACCACATATAACTAGTTTCTGGTACTTCCTACAAAGTGAATCAAGAACCCTCTGTAGCTTGAGCAGAAATGCTCTGAAGTCAGAGTTAAGGGATCTATAAACAAAAACAATTAGAAGTTTAGTTTCACTAAATTCAACTGCCCCTGCACAACATTCACATATCTGTTCAGTGCAGTGCCGTGATACGTCTATGGACTCAAAGGGAATACTGATTTTTACGTACATAGCCACTCCCCCATCCCACAAGGAACTCCTTGAAAAACAGCCAGCTAATCTGTATCCTGGTAAAGGAAGCCTCTGAATTGTCAAATTACGTAAGTGGTCCTCTGACATACCAACAATTTCAGAGTCAACATCTATAAGCAGTTCACAAACTTTTGATGAAATATGCTAATTCCTTCACTACTTGGAAATATTATATCCTCTGAAGGTGAGTCCTTAGTTAGAGGGACTTCCTTTAAGCAGGTATGCCTGTCAGCTGCCTTCAGTCTAGAAAAGGTGCAGCTCTAACACCAGCTACTACAGGAATTTTTCGTGTTACAAGTGTATTTACGTCTGTATTTTGCAAATACTTCCTGAATTACTCAAATCTTTTTTCATTTATCGCTTTAGTAGTTTTCCAATTCTTTTGTTTTGAAGCCTTGTGCTCTCATGTTATTTGTCAGGAACTAACTGTCATGATCTGAGTGACTAATAACCATTGGAATTACACTATAATTTTGCAATATTAATCCATCTATAAGAAATGTTGTCATAGTAGAGTTGCTGGTTATCATAACACTTGTTGTTCTCATTGTACATTAATAATTTTAAGAACACTTCAATCTGTTTAATTAATAAATCAAAATTAACAGATGGACCCAGGTTTATAGTGACTATTATATTAACTTTCCATGAAATTATACTTTTGCAGCAGAAGCTTCAAAATACTGATCACTTTAAAATTGAGAGGTATCAGTGTTTCTATAGTTGTATCCTTTCTTAATGTAAGTGGTGACTTCTCCTTTCTCCATACCTGATATGCAGTAACATGTCACTAAGTTATATCGATCTGTATTCAGCATCCCTACACAGTGATTAAATGATGCTTAGAAAAATGTGTTACATCTAGAGGATTTGCAGGTTGCAGTTTATTTGAACATTTCAGACCTTCATTGATTTTATTTTTTAACTTTCCAATAATTTGGTGCACATAGATTACTTCTAACATTTTTATCACCCTGAAAGCTGGGTTTCCCCTAAAACAGGTGCTGTAAAAGTTGATGGATAGGAATTACTAAATCACTCCTGCATATTTAATAATAGTAATAAAAAACAAAACAAAAATATTAAAAAACCTTATATATGTTCAGCATGTAGTTACATTTACAAATTAATTTGTGACTAAAATGACTCATTCCATATTAGGGTGATTTATCATGCAAACGATCCATGGAACATGAAACCAACTAACTCAGTGACTCTTGGGATATTTCCATCAAGTAACTGTGTCCATCCCCCTCCACTTCTGTGTGTACACTCACCTTTAAAGATATTGCTATCAACTCAGCCTATTTCCCTTTCACTTTTGTATTGAGATTTGGGCCATGGGTCAAAGTCCCACCTGTCAATAGCGTCAACAGAAACTAAAATCATGTTCAGTTCCATAACTGGCAGAAGGAGCCAATCTATCACCATATTGATCTGATTCACAGAATTGTTCAACTGCACACAATAATTATGCCTCAAAACAAGAACAAACAAAATTTGTTTAGTTCACTGCCAAAGTTCTGTTTAACAGGTCATTTACAGTCCTGTAGGCATTATCTCTGTTAGTGCTGTTTCCTCCTCCACACACTATAGTATCACATAATCTTAATTTCCAAAATCCTTCCACAGAGAAACTGATAGCCTCTACTACATGGTTAAGGTGTGCACCTTCTCTGAAGAATTTTGTGAGCTTCTTCGTGTGTCCTAAATTTTACTGCAACAACTAGTCCACACCTCTTATATACCTGCTATCTAACAGCAGAATTTTCCTCCTGTTTCCTATAAATAGGTTTCTATTAAACCACTATTCCATGTCTAAATCATCTAGCAGGATGAATCTTTTTGTTGGTGAAGTGAAACTGTCCAATGCTGTTTTGTTTTTGTGGTCTCTATATCTTGCTGCCTGTTGTGACTCGCCGGTCATTCAAAGCGCCGCCGCGCAATTACGCACGTCCTCTACGTGCGGCGCTGTCTGCCAGCCATGCAGCAGCTGTGCCACCTAAGCGGCCAGCCGAGCAGCGGCTGCTAGACTGGGACTCAGTGCTCATTCGAATGCTAATGTGTACACATGTCTTGCTTGTCAACTTACTCTGTGACTTATATGTGTTGTGTCATTCTGAAATATATGTGTTAAACTTGACGTTATAACAATTGGAGATGAGGTAGTGGATTTTTCCTTTTCACTGTTGACCCACAGGTTTCCATGGCTACTGTCGAGCAACTATTGCAAAATCTCCTTTAACAGCAAACGCTTCTAACAGCGGTGATTTGCGATTTCGTCGCGGCATCAAATGCGATGCGGGGCGTTTCTCGTAGTTGGCTATACCTCCTTTTCCTTCTTATGATGAGACGGCGGAAGACTGGTCTGATTATGAAAAACGTCTTCGACAGCACTTCTTGGCATTTCATGTCACGGACGAACAACCATGTAAGTCTCTGTTCCTTTCCTGGATTTCACCTCAAATGTATCGGTTGTTGTCGCAATTGGCTCCTTTGAAGGATCCTGCGTCTTTGTCCTTTGCTGAAATGTGCTCACTTCTGTCTGTCTATTTTCAAAAGCAAACGCATGTGGTAGCCTCTCGTGTTGCCTTTTATCGTTGTCAAAAACAGCCACATCAGTCCTATCGCTCTTGGGCTGCTGCACTTCACGGCCTCAGTCGAAAGTGTCAATTTGTTACTGACGTTCACAAAGAATCCTATGCCGATTCCATGGTACGGGATGCTATTATACGGTCGGCGCCCGACAAAGAAGTTCGGCAACGGGCCCTTCAGTTGGCAAATCCGACTTTAGATGAAGTTCTCTCCATTTCGCAGTCTTTTGAAATTTCTCGCGCCGCTGGGGCACAAATAGAGGCGTGGGGTGATGTCGGGGAAATACAACCTCTGTGCGCTGTTGACAACGCGTGTGGCGCATCCCCGCCGGCCGACGTGGCCGCAGTGCGCTCCCACACGCAGCCTCGGCCTAACCGTAAACAACCCGCTAAGAAACTGCAGCAAAACCCCCGGCAACTTCCTTCATGTCCGTGGTGTTTTACGAAACATACACGCGAGGATTGTCCCCAACGTTGGGCTGTGTGTCACAATTGCAAAAAGAAAGGTCATGTGTCTTCCGTTTGCAAATCCGACCGCATACATGATGTTCATGAAAATGACGCTGATTCTGATTTTGTGTTGTCTGTCAATTGCACTTCTTCCCTTTCAGGGAAGTTATTCCTCAATGTCCAAATCCTTGGTCGAGATGTTCGCATGCAGGTGGATACCGGTTCTGCTGCCACTATAATTAATTCTCAGACGTATCTTCAGTTGGGTTCTCCACACCTGTCACCTGTCACTCGGCAATTACGGACGTACAATAAACAGAAGATTTCTCTCTTGGGACAGTTTCATGCTGAGGTATCTTACAAATCCGTCATTCGCACTGTTCCCATATTTGTGGTCGACCAGAGCAATGCAGAAAATCTTTTTGGTTTCGATGCCTTTCGCGTTTTTGGTTTCTCCCTAGATGACTCTGTCAATATTGTCTCTGATGCTATACCTTATGCTCAACTGGATTCCTTGTCGACGACATTTTCGTCCCTTTTTTCTCCTGGGTTAGGCCGTGCAAACGACTTTGAAGCTCGTATCACGCTCAAACCCACTCCTCGGCCTAAGTTTTTTCGGACTCGGCCCATTCCTGTGGCCCTTCGTGATCGGGTAAAATGGAAGCTGGATCATCTCACTACTTCAGGGGTCTTGCTTCCTGTCACTTCCAGTGAGTGGTCCTCTCCTGTTGTTGTCGTTGCTAAGCCAAATGGTGATATTTGTCTCTGTGGCGATTTCAAAGCCACTGTAAATGCTCAATGCCTCATCGACACGTACCCTATGCCCCGTCCTGAAGAACTGTTCACTAAACTTGCTGGAGGCCAGTATTTTTCTAAAATTGATCTGTCAGAAGCTTATCATCAACTTCCTCTCGACGCTGCTTCCCGGCAGTTTCTGGTCCTTAACACCCCTTTCGGCCTCTATCAATACCAACGCTTGCCATTCGGGGTTGCTAGCGCCCCTGCTCTCTTTCAGCGATTCTTGGAACAATTATTGCTCCCTGTCCCTGGGTGTATCAATTACATGGACGACATTGTTGTCACTGGCTCCACCACTGAAGAACATCTTCAAAATCTCCGCACACTTTTTCATGTCTTACAGACTGCCGGTCTTAAGTGTAATCTTCAGAAATCACAATTTTTTCAGGCATCTGTCACGTACTTGGGTTTTCAACTCTCTCGGGATGGTATTTGTCCGCTTCAGCAAACTGTCGCTGCGATCGATGCCCTTCCTCGCCCTACATCTGTTAAGGAACTGCAGGCCTTCTTGGGGAAAATAGCATACTATCACTAGTTTTTACCATCTGCGGCTTCGGTGGCTCAGCCGTTGCATCGCCTGTTGCATAAAAACGTGCCTTTTCACTGGTCCGCATCATGCAATGTGGCTTTCAAGAAATTGAAGGCTATTCTGAAACAGGCCCTGTGCCTGGCTACTTATCGACCTGGCCAACATCTTGTTCTTGCCACAGACGCCTCTCAATACGGGGTTGGTGCAGTCCTTGCGCACCGTTTTTCTGACGGTTCAGAACAACCCATTGCTTATGCCTCCAAAACGCTCACGGGTGCCCAACAAAAGTATTCTCAAATTGAGAAAGAAGCTTTGGCCATTATTTATGCTCTTCATAAGTTTGGTGTTTTTCTCTATGGCTCAAAATTTCATCTTGTTACGGATCACAAACCACTTGTTTCCTTGTTTCATCCATCAACGTCACTTCCTGACAAGGCTGCACACCGCCTCCAGCGTTGGGCTCTTTACTAGTCCCGTTTCAATTATGAGATTCATTTCCGGCCAACGGCTCAACATGCAAATGCTGATGCTCTGTCTCGCCTTCCCATGGGTCCTGATCAGGCATTCGATAGGGACGAACTTTTGTGTTTCCACCTGGATGTTGCCAAGCAGCGGGTTGTGGACGGGTTCCCCATCACTGGGGACAGGCTGGCGGCTGCTACGGGTTCTGACCCTACCCTCTCCCGGGTTTTACGCTGTATTCAGAAGGGTTGGCCAGATCGCCCGTCCGCTAAGACTTCTGATCCATTGCGGAACTACTACGCTTTGCGCTACCACCTCACGGCTAGGGATGGTGTTACCCTCCTTTCCACTGACAATGCTTCGCCGTGTGTTGTGGTACCTGCGTCTTTGCGTGCTTCAGTCTTGCGCCTCCTTCACCAAGGGCACTGGGGTGTGTCTCGCACAAAATCTCTGGCGCGCCATCATGTGTACTGGCCTGGCATCGACTCTGAAATAGCACACATGGTCGCTGCCTGTGGCCCTTGTGCGTCACAGGCTGCTGCCCCGAAGTCATCTTTGTCACAGTGGCCTTCGCCTGAGAAGCCCTGGGAGTGCATTCATGCTGACTTTGCGGGACCCTTTTTAGGTACTTATTGGCTCCTCGTAATTGACGCCTACTCTAACTTTCCTTTCATTGTCCGTTGCATGTCGCCTACCACTGCGGCAACCACCAGTGCTCTCGCCCGCATTTTTTCTTTGGATGGCCTCCCCTCTACTCTTGATACTGATAATGGTCCGCAATTTGCCTCTTCTGAATTTGTGGATTTTTGTGCTCGTCACGGCGTTATACATGTCACGGCCCCGCCGTTCCATCCACAATCCAACGGTGAGGCTGAATGACTGGTCCGCACATTTAAGGCTCAGATGTGGAAACTTCTGACTTCTTCTGCTGCTGATGATGCGCTTCTCCAGTTTCTGGCGTCTTACCGTTTCACCCCCATGGGCGACCACAGCCCGGCTGAGCTCTTACATGGCTGACAGCCCCGCACGCTACTTCATCTTCTGCGGCCTTCCACCTCACGGCCGCGGGTGCCTTCACTTGGCCGGTTCACCGCCGCCGACCTTGTCTGGGTACGGGGATATGCCAGGCGGCCAAAATGGATCCTTGGCCACATCTTACAACACTGTGGCAGATGCCTGTATGAAATCCAGATGGACACGGGTGTTGCAGTGCATCATTCGGACCAGCTTCGGCCTCGTGTGCCGGCAATGCCTGTTCCGAATGCCACTACACCACCTTCGGCTCTACCTGACGCTCGGGATCTTGGCATCTCTCAATACTCACAACACAGCCCTCTCACCGTCATTGCGATGCCAGCACAAGAATGGATGCCACCAGGAGACGTGCCCATGCAGGAACCGGATGACCATCCTCTGTCAGAGCAAATCTACTCGCCTCCTCATCCAATGGACGCCGACACTTCGCCCATGTCTCCAGTTATATCAACTGGACTTGCTGCAACGGGCAGATTGGTGCATGGGGCCCCAGCAGATTTGACCCCTACGTCTCCTGTCATCTCGACCCATTATCATCAGGGACACTTCCGTCTGTATGGGAAGCCTCCTCCTCGAGACTTTACGGCGAGTCAAACAACTCCTATGGAAGTTAGCCATCTCCAGGACACATCCATCAAGACCAGTGCAACAATTTCAAAGGGGGGAAAAGTGTTGTGACTCGCCGATCATTCAAAGCGCCGCCGCGCAATTACGCGCGTCCTCTATGTGCGGTGCTGTCTGCCAGCCATGCAGCAGCTGCGCCACCTAAGCGGCCAGCCGAGCAGCGGCCGCTAGACTGGGACTCAGTGCTCATTCGAATGCTAATGTGTACACGTCTTGCTTGTCAACTTACTCTGTGACTTATATGTGTTGTGTCATTCTGAAATATATGTGTAAAACTTGACGTTATAACACTGCCACTTCCAATTTCTCATTACCCTTTTCCTCCAGTAACCTGTCCAGTAGCCTTCTAGCATTGTCAAGCTTTCTCTCATGTTCAGCTATTTTCCTGTTGCATGCACAGACACTACAATACCATGGAAGAGTCTCACTTAATTCACCCTTTCCCATACCACTGTATTTCTTCCAACAAAGCCATCCATCACAAAAGATGCACTGCACTCCCGAACTAACATTCCTACTACAGTTCAAACACTTCATTAAGAACTTCATCTTACCTGGTAGCAGCAGGCATAGGCAAATACCATCTTTTGGAACCAGAAGTCGCTTTTTACAGTGAATGAAAGAAGAGGCGAAATTTTAATGCTTTGTCTTAAGAGGGTGGGCAAAAATTTGGAAACACCACATATTTCCATGTGTAATACAGTGTAGGAAAGCTGCTTGCATCCAGAACAGCTTCAGTCATCTTAGAATGGATAAATACAGGTCTTGTATGGTTTTCAAGGGAATCTTATGGTAATGATAATGGAGGTAGGTTGGTATCATGTGCCAATTTCCTGTTATGGACATTTACACTACTGGTGAGTGGTTTTGGAATTCCAGCTTACCCTGCAGGTCCCTGCTCCTGGAGTTTCCTTCACACTGTTTTGGTGTTGACAGGATTTGTGAGTGCGACAGCCAGCTCTGCAGTGACTTTGGAGTTATCTCCTCTTTTTTTTTTTTGTCACAGTCCTTTTCATTGACCCTCTGTCATGATCACACACCACATACTTTCCTCCACATTGTGATTTGAGTGGATGATGTTTTTCCATTTATCCTATATGCTGTATAAATCTTTGATATTGTGCCTCTTGAAATACCACAAAGTTCAGTTACCTTGGTGATGGAAGCACCCACCATACATACACCAATAACTTGCCAACATTTGAATTTACTTGGCTCTGCTATAGTGCACTCACAACAACACAGAACACTTCTGACCATATCTGACATTTGCAACATACTGAGGACATTTCACAGATGCCGCTCATGGTCAAATACAATAGCGCAACCTGCTGGCTCGGATAGCATCTGCATTTATGTTCAAGTACGCATTTCTCGTGGTGTTTCCATATTTTTGTTCAACCCCTGTATGTACTTTACAGGGAAAATCAGAAAAAAGAAAATGTTTTCTCTTGACATTATGATCTTATTATGAGGGCAAGTTCTTACAAAGAACATTTTCATATTACATAGTAATCCATTATCATTTTATCTCACAACACTTAGACCTTAAAAGCTAATGTTGCATGTAGACAAAAGAGTAGAAAAAACTGGAAGTTTTGTACAAAGAAAGAAGAGAGGAACATAATCATTTTCAAGCATTACACATGTTCTTCTTAATCAGGAAATTGATTCTGCATCATGGTGCAGGTTGTGTCCAGCTTTAACCTGAGCAATACTTGGACCCAAAGATTTTCGAAGTCTCTTCCACAGATTACTTTCTGTTTCACTACTCATGTCTTCAGGAACTGGCCATTCTAGGTAAGTTCGAGTATCCATTAGGTAACGTAGGTGTCTTGGCAACTTCTGTCGTTCAAGCCGCTCTAGTTCAATGAAAATCAAGAATTCACGGTCCTCAGCAAACACTTTATGGTTGGCCATTTCAAGTTCCCATTGGCACCACTGAAAAAATAGTGAAAAAATTATAATGATTAGAATAACTATATATTATACTGATATTAAGAACTATTGATCACTAGGTGGCAGCAGACAAAAACAAACATAAAAGTTACACAGACACTAACTTTTGGAACAAGAAACTCCTTTTCGTATTAACATGGGAGAAAGGGATCGAGGAAATGGGGATAAGCAGGTAGGTCATCAAAGCTCCTGAAACCCATAGCAACCTGCTGAGATAATATGAATAAAGCTTGACATAGTATAATCTTTCCCTACTGTATTTCTATTGACCTGTACACCTCAGTGACAGTGCTACATTGCCCCATTTTCTTTGACAGTTTACTTTGTTTTCCAAAGGAAGACAATTTTGATTATTATCTTTTGTTAATTCTCATGTCTGCAGTCAACTGAAGAGCAGTAGTGTCAGCTATGTTTATGTAATGTCAGTTTAACTATTATGTAGGCCTATTTTAAGCTGATAATTTCTCATTTCTAGCAGAATTATACTGTTGCTCCCATTATTAGTAAGCACATAAAATAAAATCATATTACAAATCATTACTGGAGACTTTACAGAATATGGAACAAATACAAAGAATATGGCTGGGGAACCAAAATTATCATCAAGAATATCAGAAGCTTGATCTCTGCAATAAAATGTCAAAATATTTCAGTTGACTTAAATGTGACAAACCGATGAAACATAATTATTAAACTGAATGACACTAAGACTTCCAGATGAATTTATTCTACTCTTTTGTGGAGTATATCATGTTCACATATCACACATACAATTACTTTAATGCACAGTTTTCTAGGAAAGAAAAAAATGATGTGCATGTGTTCACAATTTTCATTCTCCTCTTTTAGTATGATATTTGCTGCATACACAATCATTTTGACTAAATATGTTAACTAAGTCATATTAGGCACAGCAAAGACAGAGGTTGAATAGGTGTATAATTACTCATAATTGATTCAGACTGGACAATGCAATTGATAAATTGTGATTGAAAAACTGGATAGTTGCAAACTGATGACACTTGCATTACAGGTATGGCAAAAACTGTTCTTTTCTGAGATTGTATTTCTTAACTCACTAACATGAATGGTGTTACACTCTGTCACAGACTGGGCAGTGACTTTGCCGTTCAGTTTATCAGAACTTTAATAACACTATACAGTAGAATGTAGCTGTCTACTGTACCCCATTAAGCAAGGGTAGCAGATAAAATTAACATTGTGTTGGGTGGGAAATTTGAATAGCCAGAATCATTCCAAAGACACATGCAAATTGCATGAATCATATTTCACTTCCCTATATGCAGACATTGTATGAAACATCTGAGACTGTAAATTCCTGAAACTTGAAAAGAATTTCCTCATTTTATGTTATGATTAACATTTGTACAACACAATCCCACGGCAAGCAAATGTTTTTAGAAAATGTGCAATTCTTCTTTCATTTAAAAAAATACATTCTAATATTAATCACAAACAGAGGAGCAGTATTTGAAGACTGATTATATAATCATCTTATACGCTACTTTATTGAAAGGGATGGTACATCAACCCAGAGTTTCCTAAAAACTACAGCCCAGCATCTGAACTTTTCACTTGTCGTGTGGTCATTTCTTATTGTGTATCTCTGAACATTCATACTAACGTACTAATATTAATACTTATTTGTAAATAAGGTCACATTTGTAGTTTGTAGGGAATTTTTGTCTACTTATCTACATTACTTGTTGTTTACGAATGAATAGAGAGAGAATTATCAGTTTCTGTGTCACATACTGGTCTCCCGCAAATCCTCCTTACTGTTACAACTGTTTTCATGATGTATCATCTATCTGTAAATGATTACAACATCTGTAAACAAGTGGGAAATCTTGTATTCATGTCTGTAAATTAGGAGCAACATGAACACCATCATGTTTTCTTGAAATGTATCTCATAATATTCATGATTAGTTTCTGTCCAGAATGTCACACTAAACTTATCTGACAAGCAGCCAGTGATCCAATCATACTGCATCAGATATCCCATAAATATGGTTTTTATACCTGTCTCGGATCTCTGATTTAACCTAATGTACGTGTAACATAACATCTACATCCACAGCTCACAATTATGATGTCTCCTTTACACAAAAAATTCTTGTTCTGCTGCAACTAGAAAAGCACATACTGAACATTTATGCTGTCCCATTGTAGTGTTTAGTGCAGAATGCATCAGTCACACATCTCAATGTCATCATTTATGGAAGTAATGGCAGAAATGATTTTCATCAATTTTTTTTCAGCACACTACCTGGAAAATCCTTTAATGTTCTTTTAATGTACACAGTGGAATATCCAGGTTGGAATTTAACAATATTATGAAAGGAAAGTTGCCACTCACCATGTAGTGGAGATGGTGAGTCGCAGACACACACACACACACACACACACACACACACACACACACAAACTGCAGTCTCTGGCAACTGAAGCCACACTGCCAGTGTGACTTCTGTTGCCAGAGACTGCAGTCATGTGTGTGAGTTGTGTTTGCATGAATGTGTGTGTGTTGTCTATTTTCTATTTTTGATGAAGGCCTTGCTGGCCAAAAGCTTATTTGTTACAGTCTTGTTGTTGTGCTAATCTGCGACTCAGCATCTCCGCTATTGGTGAGTGACAACTTTCCTTTCATAATATTGTTTTAATATACACAGATATACAACATTCTTGTAAAGTCATTGTGATAAGGGGAGGTGGGAAAGAGCAGGTGAGAAAAGAGGCATGAGAGGTTGGGGGGGAGGGAGAGGGGGAGGGATGGAGAGAGAGAGAGAGAGAGAGAGAGAGAGAGAGAGAATTCAAAGATAATTTGAATAATGCAGCATTTGCAACTTACTTGGCTATTTACAAAATTAGTTGTAAGGATTATGATCGTGTTCTTGCTCTGTTGCATAAAGCTTGCTATATTTCTTGAAATCACTGAACCTAGTATAAAGTCTCTTTCATGAAGACATAACATATATTTTTCTGGTCCATTCTCTAGTTGAGGCACTAACTTTTTGATAACCCAGTTTCTGTCCTTTCCACTGTGGATAGCAAGAAAACAAATATAAACTGTGACATATATACAAATATATGTTTAGAGTTATAACATATGGTAGCAAAAATGTAATAACTAAATGTAAACTGTAATTTGAGTTCAGTAAAAGACTTAACACATTCATTTTAAATCACTGCATTACTTAAATTCTGATTGACAGAAAGGTGAGTGGTGATGGAGCAATGACTGTTTGTTACAAGGTAAGAAAACTGGTGATGGAGCAATGACTGTTTGTTACAAGGTAAGAAAACTAAATGGAATAAGTTGTGACAGTTACATTTGATTTAAAAAGTGTGATTGGGGAATGGTGAGTTACGCAGATTGCATTCTGTAAAATATTGAAATAGGGTTTACTTTACATGCTTCTCACTAATAAATTGAGAATATTCATTAATTTCTGGTGAACACTCACTAGTCAAATTTTATAGTGTAACCATACATACATTAGCAGACAAAAATATCTTATTTTGCTTACAGGCACCAGTAAAGATATTCTATAAGATGCATTGTTCTGTTTAAATAGCAGTAGCGCAACTAATTCATTATTAGATATTGGGTTGTGTTTGGACTCTAATTATCAAGTTAATGATGATCTACATTTGAAATTGTTAATAAATCCTTGAACATTTAGAACACAATTTAAAAAATGATTTAAGCCTTGATGGTAAATATTTCAATCTGAGTGGCTTACAACCTACCCATAGTAGAACTACTCAGCTATAGATAAAGGACCTCTGTGTTCAGTATGTGTTTTGTTTAGACCTCCAGAACAGTGGGATCTACAAGGACAGTTCATCATTTCTCCTTGCCTTAAATTTTAAAAGTTTCATTAAGCTGCATAATCTCAAGCAAAAAGTAAATGGCATCATGATGAGTTGTATTCTTCAAAAACATTTGAACACGTCACAGACTAAAAGGGACTGAGTGTCCATGAATGCTTAAATACAGTATATCACAAGGGAGTTGCTCAGTTGTATCAATATTTTTATTTTGCACACAGCATGATTTTTCACTTCTTGGAAAAGTCAATGATGATTCTGTTTTCACAGATCTACTGCTCTTTCAAGCTGACTCTGGAAATGAAATTTTGAAAAATCATTTAGAGGTGGGAGGTAAAACCTCCAGTACATACTCATCGAATTCAAATTGAACTGATTGATACTTCTAGTGGTGTTCTAAGAAGCAAAATAATAGAGTAGGCAAAGCACAATTCTATTTTTTCAGTTCTGCTGATGAGAATACTGACATAAGTGATACACTACAATTAGCAATTGGAGATTGATATCTATGTTATGCTCAAGGTAACTCCAAGAGTTGAAAGCAAAAGCCATTTCAGGGACTGATGTATTCTTCTCGGGTTATCAGCCGAGTGGTGGCGTTGTCTTGTCACAACGTTTCAATGAGTTTCGTATCCATCATCTTCTGGCAAAGAAGACGATGGGTACAAAACTCATTGAAACATTGTGACAAGACAACACAACCACTTGGCTGATAACCCAAGAAGAATTCATCAGTGGAATATGCCAAGAAAGATTGCAATCACATACATTTCAGGAACTATTATTAAGCTTCTAGAAGATGGTAACTTGGATTTAAACAAACTTGTTGGTCAAGGATACAACAGTTGTGCTGCAATGGCTGGTCATACAGGTGGTGTCTAAAACATTATTAGAGACAAATATCCCACAGCCTTAGTCTTCCACTGTGCAAGCCATATATTAAATGTCATCAATGAAATGAATTGAGAAATGCTGGTGGTACAACACTGACCATGGTACATTTTTTTTAGCAAGTACACTGCGGCAACATAAAATCCCATACATCCCACCCTTCTGTGAAACAGTGGACAGCAAAGTACAAGAGTATCAGAAAATTTTCTGAGAAGCTTATTACTGTTATGCAAGCTCTAGAAGAACTTTTGCACAATGCATCAAGCCTGAAAATATAAATCAAAGGATACATCTCTACACTACTGCAACAAGCCCAGCATATATTGTGATGCTCTTAGTGATTGCTGCCTATTCTGTCAAACTCAAACCCATGTGCAACCAATCATTATAAGTAAATATGAACGTAAAGACAGTTCATAACCACCTAAATAAATTAACAGCTGTGTTCTGATTGCACCTTGATAACATCTTGAGAGAGTTTAGAATCATCTTCAGAAAGCTAAAAAAATTGTCAAGAACTGGATATTGAATTTAAACTCCTTAAGTGGTGGCAAGACTAACCTACAGATCAAATCAACCATCTGAAAATACAGAAGAATTCTACAGAATATTTGTCTTCACCTCATACTTAGACTGTAAATGATATATGTTGTTGTTGTCTTGTGGTCTTCAGTCCAGAGACTGGTTTGATGCAGCTCTCCATGCTACTCTGTGCTGTGCAAGCCTCTTCATCTCCGAGCCACTAGTGCAACCTACACCCTTCTGAATCTGCTTAGCGTATTCATCTCTTGCTCTCCCTCTACAACTTTTACTCTCCACACTTCTGTTCAATCCTAAATTGGTGATCTGTTGGTGCCTTAGAACGTGTCCTACCAACTGATTCCTTCTTCCAGTCAAGTTGTGCCACAAATTTCTCTTCTCCCCAATTCTATTCAATACCTCCTCATTAGTTATGTGATCTACCCATCTAATCTTCAGCATTCTCCTGTAGCACCACATTTCGAAAGCTTCTATTCTCTTCTTGTCTAAACTATTTATCTTTCATTTTTCACTTCCACACATGGCTACACTCCATACAGATACTTTCATAAATGACTTCCTGACACGTAAATCTATATTCGATGTTAATAAATTTCTCTTCTTCAGAAACGCTTTCTTTGCCATTGCCAGTCTACATTTTACAGGGTGTTTCAAAAATGACCGGTACATTTGAAACGGCAATAAAAACTAAACGAGCAGCGATAGAAATACACCGTTTGTTGCAATATGCTTGGGACAACAGTACATTTTCAGGCGGACAAACTTTCGAAATTACAGTAGTTACAATTTTCACCAACAGATGGTGCTGCAAGTGATGTGAAAGATATAGAAGACAACGCAGTCTGTGGGTGCGCCATTCTGTACGTCGTCTTTCTGCTGTAAGCGTGTGCTGTTCACAACGTGCAAGTGTGCTGTAGACAACATGGTTTACTCCTTAGAACAGAGGATTTTTCTGGTGTTGGAATTCCACCGCCTAGAACACAGTGTTGTTGCAACAAGACGAAGTTTTCAACAGAGGTTTAATGTAACCAAAGGACCGAAAAGCGATACAATAAAGGATCTGTTTGAAAAATTTCAATGGACTGGGAACGTGACGGATGAACGTGCTGGAAAGGTAGGGCGACCGCGCACGGCAACCACAGAGGGCAACGCACAGCTAGTGCAGCAGGTGATCCAACAGCGGCCTCGGGTTTCCGTTCGCCGTGTTGCAGCTGCGGTCCAAATGATGCCAACGTCCACGTATCGTCTCATGCGCCAGAGTTTACACCTCTATCCATACAAAATTCAAACGCGGCAACCCCTCAGCGCCGCTACCATTGCTGCACGAGAGACATTCGCTAACGATATAGTGCACAGGATTGATGACGGCGATATGCATGTGGGCAGCATTTGGTTTACTGACGAAGCTTATTTTTACCTGGACGGCTTCGTCAATATACAGAACTGGCGCATATGGGGAACCAAAAAGCCCCATGTTGCAGTCCCATCGTCCCTGCATCCTCAAAAAGTACTGGTCTGGGCCGCCATTTCTTCCAAAGGAATCATTGGCCCATTTTTCAGATCCGAAACGATTACTGCATCACGCTATCTGGACATTCTTCGTGAATTTGTGGCGGTACAAACTGCCTTAGACGACACTGCGAACACCTCGTGGTTTATGCAAGATGGTGCCCGGCCACATCGCACGGCCGACGTCTTTAATTTCCTGAATGAATATTTCGATGATCGTGTGATTGCTTTGGGCTATCCGACATATAAAGGAGGCAGAGTGGATTGGCCTCCCTATTCGCCAGACATGAACCCCTGTGACTTCTTTCTGTGGGGACACTTGAAAGACCAGGTGTACCACCAGAATCCAGAAACAATTGAACAGCTGAAGCAGTACATCTCATCTGCATGTGAAGCCATTCCGCCAGACACATTGTCAAAGGTTTCGGGTAATTTCATTCAGAGACTACGCCATATTATTGCTACGCATGGTGGATATGTGGAAAATATCGTACTATAGAGTTTCCCAGACCGCAGCGCCATCTGTTGTTGAAAATTGTAACTACTGTTATTTCGAAAGTTTGTCTGCCTGAAAATGTACTGTTGTCCCAGGCATATTGCAACAAACGGTGTATTTCTATCGCTGCTAGTTTAGTTTTTATTGCCGTTTCAAATATACCGGTCATTTTTGAAACACCCTGTATATCCTCTCTACTCTGACCATCATCAGTTATTTTGCTCCCAAAACTACATTCCATTATCCTCGTTTTGCTTTTGTTGATGTTCATCTTATATCCTCCTTTCAAGACACTGTCCATTCTGTTCAACTGCTCTTCCAGGTCATTTGCTATCTCTGACAGAATTACAATGTCATCAGCGAACCTCAATGTTTTTATTTCTTCCCCATGGATTTTAATTCCTACTCCGAATTTTTCTTTTGTTTCCTTTACTGTTTGCTCAATACACAGAGTGAATAACATCAGGGATGAGCTACAACCATGTCTCACTCCCTTCCAAACCAATGCTTCCCTTTCATGCCCCTCGACTCTTATAATTGCACTGGCACTGTAGTTCATTTTATGCCACTTGATGTATGCAACGTGGCAACTCTGACTCATTGAGAAGAACTGTCACCTTTCTCTCAGTTTTATCCATAGGATTGACATCTATCTGTTGGAGTGTAACAACCTAATGCTAGTTGCTGGATTGAGCCATGAAGACGTTTTACTTTCCAAGTGATCTGTAATCTTGATGCTGTCAGTGATAGCTTTTACCTTAACTATTTTCTTGTATACTCGCCTTACTTAAAGTTATTTTAAGCAGTTGACCTGCTATGCAGTGCCATCAATTCATGCCGTACAACTTTGCCATCTTTTTCTGAGGGTCAAAGGCTGGAAGAAAGCGTTGTAGTATTCAAGATGCTAAACGACATAACCACTCTTTAAATACATCTATATTTTGTTGCTCCTATGTAACAATTGCAATGTTGGGTGAACAGATCTCTTATTAAAAACAACATATCTGAAGAGATTCTTAGAACAGAACAATAGAATCTCAGATCAGAATAGAATGACATCTCTCTTAAGCCTCTGTCTACTGTTTTCTGGGTGTTGTCATTGCCGGCACCACCTATTATTCTATGCCTTTCTAAACACTGCCAAGCTGTGATGTCAAAGTAGAAGTGACACCGCCATAGCAGGGGGGACACTTGACTGCTGTCCCACTTTGCCAGGGTCCTGTGCTCACACTTCTTTCACCATGGCTGTATGCGCAGTGGGATGTTCTCTACTTACAGACTATACAAACAACATTTTTACATGAACATCTTTTATTGGCTTGAGAGAAGGAAGTGTAACATATCCCACCAGTAAGATTAAAGATGTCATGTAAAATAACTTACTTAACTAATTATCATCCTTTTACAACCTTTAATGTTTTGGTAAATTTTTATTACTATCCGAGTTAAGGTCTCTTAAGACCAGGCTCCTTTCCCATTCACACAATTAAAAAAAAACATGTCTGACCCTATCTGTTGTCTCAGTTATTTAACTTTTTGACAATTTTGGCTTGACAATAGTAAACATCATATTATTTAGTTTTGTGATAGAGAATGACATCTCATATATTAATAGAATATTAAGAGAATGTTCCAAATGTTATGACTGGCTTGGAGGAGCACTTACAGAAACTAGCTGAACCAAAAATACAAGAGTCTTGGTTCTACTACCACTAAACCTAATTTTTTTGGGCGACATTGTAAAACACTGGAAGGAATTTGTAAAGTTCAAACCAAACAATGGAAACTCCAGGCAGGAATGTCAACAATGTAGGAAAAGTTAGATTGCTACTTACCATCAAGAAGACACGGTAAGTTGCAGACAGGCACAATTACAAGACACTTGCATAAAGCTTTCAGTCACAGCCTTCATCAGTAAAAGAGAGACAAGTACTATTCAAACACACAAGCAACCACATCTGATGCACATGACTGCCAACTCCAGCATCTCAGGCCAGAATGCCAGCCAATTAATTGGAAACCGCCAACTCCAGCATTTAGGGCCGGAATGTACTATCATGTGGGATGCAAGCAGCAATCTGGAGGAGAGGGGAAGGGATGAAAACTGTCTGTGGAGTATGTAGGGACTAGACTGCCAACAGGCACAGTGCCAAGAGGCTGTAGGACAGGGAGGTGGGGAAAAAAGGAGCAAAAAGGGAGAGGAGCAGGGAAAGATGGGTGGAAGGGCTGCAAATAAACAGGGTGGGAGATGTGAATGGGAAGGAGATGATAGGACTGAGGGGGATGGAAACTGTTGGGTGGATACTGTGATGACAGTATGTTACTGTAAGTTGTGGCCAGGATAATTATGGAGCAGAGAATGTGTTGTAAGGATTAACTCCTATCTGTGCAGTTTAGAAAAGCTGGTGGTGGAGGGAAGAATCCAGATGGCTTGGGTAGTGAAGCAGCCATTGAAATCAAGTGTGTGATGTTCAGCTGCATGTTGTGCCATGTGGTGGTCTACTTTGCTCTTTGCCAGAGTTTGGTGGTGGCCGTTCATCTTGGTTGAAAGCTGGTTGGTAGTCATACCAATATAAAAACTGTGGAATGATTGCAGCAGAGCTGGCAAATGTCATGACTGCTTTCACAGGTGGCCTGGCCCCCGATGGGGTAGGATAAATCTGTGACAGTACTGGAATAGGACATGTTAGGTGGGTGGATTGGGCAGGTTTTGCACCTGGGCCTTCCACAGGGATATGATCCTTGCGGCAAGGGGCTGGAATTGGGAGTGACATAGGGATAGACTAGTTGTGGAGATTGGGCTGGCGACAGAACACCACTTTAGTATGGGTGGGAAGTTATCTTGAGTAGGATGTCCCTCATTTCAATTCATACTGATAGGTAACCAATGTCATGGCAAAGGATGTGGTGCAGTTGTTCCAGTCCAGGTTGGTACTGGGTGATAAAGGGGACACTACTTTGTGGACAGTACTTCGGGATGTTGGGAGAATTGGGAGTGTAAGGGGAAATGGCACGGGAGAGCTGTTTGCAGACTAGGTGTGGGGGATAGTGTCTGTCTGTAAAGGCCTTGGTGAGTCTGTCAGCATACTGAGTGAGGAAGTTTTTGTCACCCCAGATATACTATCCCCGGGTGGCCAGGATGTATGGGTAAGGTTTTTTGGTGTGAAAGGGATGACAGCTGTCAAAATGCAGGTACTGTTGGTGGTTGGTGGGTTTAAAAGTGTGTGGATGGAACCATCAGTGGAGGAGGAGGTCACATCTATGAAGGTGGCACATTGGATTGAGGAGGACCATGTGACATGGATGGCAGAGGTGTTGAGGTTGTGAAGGAATGAAGGTATGGTGTCTTGGCCCTGAGTCTAGAACATGAAGATATCATTAATAAGCCTGAACCAGACCAAGGGCTTGGTGTTTTGTGAGGCTAGGCAGGTTTCCTATAGATGGCCCTTAAAAAGGTTGCCATAGGTGGATGCCATGCGGGTGCCCATGGCTGTGCTGCTGATTTGTTTGCATACCTTTCCTTCAAAGGTGAAGTGGTAGTGGGTTAGTAAGGTGTATAAGGAATAAGGTAGTGTGTTTGGAATATGAAGGACATTGGGGAAGGCATTGTTCAGTAGTGGTAAGACCAGATGATTCTGTTATCCAGTCACAATTTTGAAGCAATTTAAGGAAGTGTTACCCAAGATTTGGGGTGATACCACTTAAGTTATGTTTATTTTTAATTATTTGCAACAGGAAGCTGTAGTTTAGAGTTCCAAATTGCAAAATAAGTTTAAGACATTGTACCAGTATGACATGGCATTAAAGGAGAATTTAAATGTCCCAGTGAATAAAGAAAATATAGTGAATATGATTGAAAATTTAGCTTGGAAAAATATTTAAGGTATAAATAATAGGACGATGATGATCTGAGCTTTGAAATCAGTATACCTACAGACTAGGTAAATACAGGTAGTGGCCCTAAGCTGTGTTTATATTTTAAACATTATAGTAGTAAGTATATGAACCATAATGAATATCTGAGTGTGGTATGAAGCAATGAATGCTGTCTACGTTGTGTATTATGTCAATTATCATCACTTAAAGGAGGAAAGTTTGTTAGTAGTGAAATCTGTACTGCTTCACACATTCTAAGTTACATAGATGCACACCATTTATTAGGAAAAAGTGTACTTATTAACATAAAAATGAAATATAAAGACTTTAGATGTGTCTGTTCTCCTGACTATGGAGGAGTCTATTATAAATGAAGAGCACTTACTATGTACCTATATGTTTAGTTTGACGTTGATACTACTTCAGAATATTTTATGATCTGAAGATGGCAGTAGCCAAAACTGGTAATAGTGAAGTGTAAAATTTGTGTGATCAAGATGGACCAGTAAAATAAAGTGCCAAAATATGATTATGGACTCATGTTCAGACTCAATGTCTTCAATTTATAAATGATTTTGAGGGCATGAAGATCATTGTGGATGTGATGTGCTTCATGTTGCCAGTCACAGACCTGGAAAAAGGACATTTATTTATCTCAAAATTATTTACAAAAAGTTATACAATGATAGTTACTTTAATTATTTACATGGTGTGAAGTTAGCTTTAAAATTCTTATCTGTTCATTGGTCTGTCAATGAGGGTAATTTGAATGTAAATTTATGTATTTATGTAACTTAAGAAATGTTATTACATGTAGATCTGTTTTTGTCTGCTGTAGCAGAAAGTATAGTGCTAAATGTAATTGCTGGTTCAGCAACAAAGCATAAGATTGAAGTTGGAAAATTTTTTCACAAGTGCTATGGCATTGCCCAGTATTACTCCTAGTATTCACTTTGTTAAAATTCAACACTAAGTAGATATTATGAGTGTTGAAGATTTATTTTAGGGATGTGTAAGACATTCTGTACATGAGCTTGCAGCATCACTAGGAAGAGAAATGACAAAAAATTTGTCTTAAACAAAATGAAGTTAAACAGTAATAAGCGAGGTTTTGGCACATCTTCTTCATAGTTTGCATTTTCTATAAGTAGCCTAAAGTTATTCCTGTCACGTATTATTTCTTCTGTAACACCTATTTTGTTGGCATCTTTCTTTACTGATTCTATCCATCCTACAGTTTTTTTCGGCTTACTAACGTAATTAAAAATTTTCTTTGTAATCCGTGTTTCTTCCATTCTTTTTAAATGTCCATAAAATTTTAGTCATCTCTTCCTCATTGTATCTGTGATCTTTTCTGTATTTTTGTACAGGTCTTCATTTCTCCTCTTAATCCACCTATTTTCCTTGTTTTTCTCAGGACCTAGAATTTTTCTTAATATTTTTCTCTCTCTTTTTTCCAGTTATCTTAATTCGCCTTTCTTATTCAATGTTAGGCACTCTGATCCATATGTTGCTTGTGTCCTAATAACTGAATTATAATGTTTAATCTTTGCTTGTATGGATATTGATTTCTTATTGTAGTAGTTTTGTGTTAATATATATAATAACCTTTTTTTTTTTGAGGACATCCCCAGGAGAATTTGTGCTCTTTTGCAAATTTGGTGGAGCGACATCTGTTGACAGCATGAGTTAATTGCTTTGTTCCATCATATTTAGTTTTTTATGAAGCAATTATTATCTCCTCAACTGTCCTGTTGTCTTAACAAATTATATGCTTTATTTTAGTAAAAAATATGTGCTGTTGTATGTTTTGTACATATGATTTTCTACCTTTTTTCCTTCTCTTGTGATGATTGGGTTTTGTATGTTTTTTGTAGGGGATGTTACGTAATATCAGTTGTTAAGTATGTACTATAAGTCATTAAATGCAGACATACATATGACCAAGTACTTACATTGGTCAATGGTAATATAATGAGGAACTATCAACTTACAAACTGATGTCTAAAAATTAGTTTCTACTAATGTGTTATTACCCAATCTCTACTGGCTACTCAAAGGGTGTATTTAGGTAGTTAGGATCAATTTTAAGGCCTGTGCAGGTGAAGACAAGACAAGTTCATTCTGTAGGGTGAGCTGATCACACTTTATCCTCTGGTGTCTCAGTGAAGAACCCATCAAGAAGGATACCTTGTGGTGAGAGGTGTGTGGTGGGTATCGGTATTTGTCTTCTTTATTT
Source organism: Schistocerca nitens (assembly GCF_023898315.1). Classification (NCBI taxonomy): domain Eukaryota; kingdom Metazoa; phylum Arthropoda; class Insecta; order Orthoptera; family Acrididae; genus Schistocerca; species Schistocerca nitens. Next base: position 553,302,577 of record NC_064615.1, on the reverse strand, counting down.
CTTCAGCCTAACTTACTTTTTCTTACTTTTCATTATTTTTTCTCCAACAGGAGTACCGATTCTATCTTCCCTCTGTCCAGATTCATATGTTTCTTCATGGAAACCCTTCTTTTACTCGTGCAACATTGTTGTAATTACAAGCTGTTTTCGCAGGTAAAACTGAAAGATTATTCAAGTAACCCAGGGTAACAAATGTTCGACGTACTGACACAGACAGTAATTTTTTTTCATATGATAAACAAGAGTATCATTTGTATTTCGATCTGAAATAAATGTTAACAGTGTCAAATAAACAGGTGGGTAAAGGAAGGGAGCTAATCCCCATCCCTAAAGGAAACTGTGATGTGCTAATATATCATGATATAGTATAACCAGGCAACTTGTTGGGCTGTGGTGGATAGAATTAGTGTTGCCGCTAGCAAGAGAGTGCCGAGTGCTAATAATTTATTTAATGAATAAGAAGCAAAAGTAGTCTGTAGGACTCATATTACCTTCAATGAAAGTGCATAAAATATTTATTTAAATGGATGGCTTGTGATAGGTACTAATATATTATGTCTTTTAATGTGAAATGGAGGAATTAAAGAGCCATTAAGTAAAGGTTTTGTATCTCATAATTATTAAAAGAGAGGAAGTAGAGATTAAAAACAAATGTAGGAGTATTCCCAGTAGCAGACGAGAAGCTACATTATCATATATATAGTAAGTATTGGTGTAAATTTATGAAGAACCACCACCCCAGACATGTAACAGGTCCTTCTGGATGCCACAAAGAGCACAGGGTGCAGCCAGCTGCAGGTGGTGGCTCATGTTGATACCAATGATGTGTGTTGCTTTGGATTGGAAGAGATTCACTGTAGTTTCGAGCAGTTATCTGAAGTTTGCGATATGAAAGCAGGGCCGATTATGGACTTATGGTACAGAGCCAAGTGGAGGGTCTGAATCAGAGGCTCAGATACTTCTGCAACTGTGTAGGCTGCAGATTCCTTGACTTGCTCAATAGGGTTGTGGGATTTCAGGTTCCGCTAAATAGGTCAGGAGTCTATTACATACAGGGGGCAGCTACACAGGTGGCAGGGGCTGTGTGGTGTGGACTGGGCAGTTTTCTGTTTTTGGTTAGACTGTCTTGGGGAAACACAAAAAGGGCTTCAGTCTCAAAGGGTGCAGGTGCAACACAGCAAAAACGTAGATCTAGGACCCATTGGTCTAACAGTTGAAAATTGTTGTAGCTGTGTCAGGTAAGTACAAGAGCACCAAATGCTAATAGGGAGCACTGATGCTTAAACCATTATAGGCACTCAAAACTGGCTAAGGCTGGAGACAAGTTCAGCCAAAGTTATTCTGAAAGACATAACAGTATTTAGAAAGGAGAGGCTAAAAACAGCTGTCGGTGGCATGTTTGTTGCTGTTGGAAGTAGTTTACCTTATAGCAAAATTGAAGTAGATAGTTGCTGTGGGTTTGTATGGGTAGAGGCCATTCCCGGCAACTGAAATATAATAACAATTGGAGCCTTTTACTGACCTCCCAACTCTGATGATACAATTGCTGAAAGGTTCAAAGAAAACTTGAGTCTGACTTCAAACAGTAATTGACTCATACAATTATAGTTGGTGGTGCCTTCAATTTACCCTTGATATGTTGGCAAAACTACATGTTTAAATCCGGAAATAGGCATAAAACATCATCTGAAATTGTGCTAAATACATTCACTGGAAATCCTTTTGAGCAATTAGTGCATGAGACAACTCGAATAGTACACAATTGTGAAAACACACCTGTCCTCTTAACAACAAATAATCCTGTGCTACAGTCTTCTGACTGGTTTGATGTGGCCCACCATGGATTCCTCACCTGTGCCAACCTCTTCATCTCAGAGTAGCACTTGCAACCTACATCCTCAATTATTTTCTGCATGTATTCCAGTCTCTGTTTTCCTCTATAGTTCGTGTCCCCTACAGCTCCCTCTAGTACCATGGAAGTAATTGACTCATGTCTTAACAGATGTCCTATCATACTGCCCCTTCTCCTTATCAGTGTTTTCCACATATTCCTTTCCTCTCTGACTCTGCGCAGAACCTCCTCATTCCTTACCTTATCAATCCACCTGATTTTCAACATTTGTCTGTAGCACCACATCTCAAATGCTCTTCTAAACCGACTCCTGTTTCTTCTTCTATCACATCAGGCATATCTTCCCCCTCATAGAGTCTTTCAATGTATTCTTTCCACCTATCCGCTCTCTCCTTTGCATTTAACAGTGGAATTCCCATTGCACTCTTAATGTTATCAGACTTGCTTTTAATGTCACTGGAAGTAATTTTGACTTTCCTGTATGCTGAATCTGTCCTTCTGACAATCATTTCTTTTTCAATTTCTTTACATTTTTCCTGCAGCCATTTTGTCTTAGATTCCCTGCACTTACTATTTATTTCATTCCTCAGCGACTTGTATTTCTGTATTCCTGATTTTCCCGGAACATGTTTGTACTTCCTCCTTTCACCAATGAACTGAAGTATTTCTTCTGTTACCCATGGTTTCTTCGCAGTTACCTTCTTTGTATCTATGTTTTCCCTCCCAACCTCTGTGATGGCCCTTTTTAGAGGTAATAATGAGCATCAAAACAGATACAGGGATTCATGACTACAGAACTGTTTTAGCAAGACTGAATACTGTAACACCCAAATCCACTAAAATTGTACAAAAAATATATCTATTCAAAAAAGTGGATAAGAATTCACTTGGTGCCTTCCTGAGAGGCAATCTCCACTCATTCCAAATTAACAATGTAAATGCAGACCAGATGTGGGTTGAATTCAAAGAAATAGTATTGACAACAACTGAGAGGTTTATACGGAATAAATTAACAAAAGATGGAGCTGATTCTTCACGGTACACAAAACAGTCAGAACACTGTTGCAGGAACAACAACAAAAAAAAAAAAGCATGCCAAATTCAAATGAACACAAAAACCCCAAGATTGGTGATCTTTTACAGAAGCTCAAAATTTAGTGGATACTTCAATGTGAGATGCTTATAATACTTTCCCTAACAAAACTTTTGTCTCAAAACCTGGCAGTCAATCCAAAGAGATTCTGGTTGTATGTAAAGTATGATAGTGACAAGACACAATCAATGTCTTCTCTGCATAATAGCAGTGGAAATACTATCAATGATGCAGTAGCCACCAGAAAGACCGTGGGAGGCGCACATCGGCATGGCGCGTCACGGGTGGTAGTTGCCGCAAGTAAAGTCCCGTCCATCAGAGGGCACACGAGAATTCTGCCGCGTCCTCTGCCGGCGGAACAACAACAACTCAGGCAGCATGGGCCGTGTCCAGTCAGTTTACATCGGGCATGCCTAGCAGACAGTTCCCGGTCTACACTATGTGAAGTGTGACGGACAACGTGAATTGTGTTACTACAAATGACAATGCTGCTAAAGCAGAGTTATGGTATGGGATCCTTACCAGATAGGATTAACAGAGTACATCAATAAAGTTCAAAAAAGGGCAGCATGTTTTGTATTATTGAGAAATAGGGGAGAGAGTGTCACGTACATGATACAGGATATGGGGTGCACATCATTAAAACAAAGGTGTTTCTCATTGTGGTGGGATGTTCTCATGAAATTTCAATCACCATCTGCCTCCTCTGACTGTAAAAATATTTTGTTGATGCCATCCTACACAGGGAGAAATAATCAGCAGAATAAAATAAGGGAACTAAGAGCTTGCACAGAAAGATATAGGTGTTTGCTTTTTCCATGAGTTGTTTGAGAGTGTAATAATAGAGAATTAGTATGAAGATGGTTCAATGAACCCTCTGCCAGACACATAAGTGCGATTTTCAGAGTAACTGTGTAGATGTAGAAGAAGAAAGTAAGGTAGAACAGTTTAGTTCCAGTCATCTCAAGCTGAACTTTCTCATGATTTTTTTAGTGTGAGAGAAAACTGACCACTTCGATGATCAAGATAGATAAACACAGTAATCTGGTAACAATAAATAGATCTTTGGTGAATATCCTTTGACAACAAATGCAAGAATGTTATGCATGATAAAAGGCCAAATGAATATAGAAAGGATAACATAAGAGAAGGGTCTGTATTGATAGGCACTTGGTGCAGGGAGTGGCAACTGACCCTTAACATAGACAAATGTAATGTATTGCGAATACATAGAAAGAAGGATCCTTTATTGTGTGATTATATGATAGCGGAACAAACACTGGTAGCAGTTACTTCTGTAAAATATCTGGGAGTATGCGTGTGGAACGATTTGAAGTGGAATGATCATATAAAATTAATTGTTGGTAAGGCGGGTACCAGGTTGAGATTCATTGAGAGATTCCTTAGAAAATGTAGTCCATCAACAAAGGAGGTGGCTTACAAAACACTTGTTGGACCTATACTTGAGTATTGCTCATCAGTGTGGGATCCGTACCAGATCGGGTTGACGGAGGAGATAGAGAAGATCCAAAGAAGAGCGGCGCGTTTTGTCACAGGGTTATTGGGTAACCGTGATAGCATTACGGAGATGTTTAGCAAACTCAAGTGGCAGACTCTGCAAGAGAGGCGCTCTGCATTGCGGTGTAGCTTGCTCGCCAGGTTTCGAGAGGGTGCGTTTCTGGATGAGGTATCGAATATATTGCTTCCCTCTACTTATACCTCCCGAGGAGATCATGAATGTAAAATTAGAGAGATTAGAGCGTGCACGGAGGCTTTCAGACAGTCGTTCTTCCCGTGAACCATATGTGACTGGAACAGGAAAGGGAGGTAATGATAGTGGCACGTAAAGTGACCTCCGCCACACACCGTTGGGTGGCTTGCGGAGTATAAATGCAGATGTAGATGTAGATTTATTGAAAGAATGTGCATGAGTTATGGCATAGCGAAAGATTACAAAAGAAGGATTTAGTAACACAGGTTTGAAGTGATTGTTTAATGTCAATATATTACAGAGGTATTTCATCACTGGCTGGAAGTTATAAAAAGTAGAAGATGAGCATATGTTAAATCTGTTAAAATGTGGTGTATCCAATTTGGTGTATGTATAGGACAGAGGCAGGACCCACAGAAGGGATGATCTAATCCTTGTTAAGGTGAATCATTGGAAGGAATGAACTGACTATATAATGAATGTGGTCAGGAGTACAGGTTAGATGGAACTGTGGAAGGGATGGCCTATGTCTAGGCCAGGTGAATTCACAGAGGGAATGACCTGAACCATTTTTATATGGAAGGATAAGAGAGAGGAGCACTCATGTAGTAAAGATGTTAATCTACATACACATTATCAGACCACTGAAGTAGGTGTAAGAAGAGTCCTTATAAAGGTAGGAAACTGTAGTGTGACTGTGAGTTTCACTAATGAAGTATTCTCCGAAACAGTCAACATAAAATGGAATTATGCTGGCAAGCATTGAATTTCGAATTTTTGTTTCTGAAAATGTTGAGTTACAACAAATCTGAGATTTGAAATCATGGAACATAGCTTGGAGTGAAATGTCAGTATGTAACTCCTTACGGTAAATAAAGACATAAACCTTTTCTATCTCAACAAATTTAACAACTTTGTGCTGTTAAATGATTTTAAAACATTTAAAAACAAATTACCCTTGAGTAAAAGAAACAAGATAATGAACAAGCGTGGTCAAATAGGGCAAATATCTCTCATGAGTTTTATTTATACACAAAACAGCGTAACTGTTAAGCAAATATCCTCTAGCAAGTTGAACAAACACTCTCAAGAAAGAAATGATGATATTGATGAGACACAATATCTTCTGCTCAAGTAACCTGCATTACATAATAACACCTATCTATCACAAAACTAAATAATATGATGTTTACTATTGTCAAGCCAAAATAGTCAAAAAGTTAAATAACTGAGACAACAGATATTATCAGACATGCTTTTTTTGTTGTGTGAATGGGAAAGGAGCCTGGTCTTAAGAGACCTTAACTCTGACAATAATAACAATTTAGCAAAAGGTTAAAGTTTGTAAAAGGATGATAATTAGTTAAGTAAGTTATTTTACATGACATCTTTAATCTTACTGGTGGGATATGTTACACTTCTTTCTCTCAAGCCAATAAAAGATGTTCATGTAAAGATGTTGTTTGTATAGTCTGTAAGTAGAGAACACCCCACTGTGCATACAGCCATGGTGAAAGAAGTGTGAGCACAGGACCCTGGCAAAGTGGGACAGCAGTCAAGTGTCCTCCATGCTGTGGTGTCACTTCAACTTTGACATCACAGCTTGGCAGTGTTTAGGAAGGCATGGAATAATAGGTGGTGCCGGCAATGACAACACCCAGAAAACAGTAGACAGAGGCTAAAGAGAGATGTCATTCTATTCTGATCTGAGAATCTATTGTTCTGTTCTAAGAATCTCTTCAGATATGTTGTTTTTAATAAGAGATCTGTTCACTCAACATTGCAATTGTTACATAGGAGCAACAAAATATAGAAGATGTATTTAAAGAGTGGTTATGTTATTTAGCATCTTGAATACTACAAAGCTTTCTTCCAGCCCTTGACCCTCTGCGAAAGGTGGCAAAGTTGTACGGTATGAATTGATGGCACTGCATAGCAGGTCAACGGCTTAAAATAACTTTAAGTAAGGCGAGTATACAAGAAAATAGTTAAGGTAAAAGCTATCACTGACAGCATCAAGATTACAGATCACTTGGAAAGTAAAACGTCTTCATGGCTCAATCCAGCAACTAGCATTAGGTTGTTACACTCTGACAGGTAAATGTCAATCCTATGGATAAAACTGAGAGAAAGGTGACAGTTCTTCTCAATGAGTCAGAGTTGCCATGTTACATCAAGTGGCATAAAATGAACTACAGTGCCACCATGACGACATGGCCTTCATAATAGGATAATTAGTAACCTAATACCTAGTAGTAACCTAATACCTAGTAGTAACCTAATCCCTAGTAGCAAAAGACCATAAATGCATTCTCAGTGAAGAAGTGGGGAATTTTATTTATTCTATTCCACTGTAGCTTATTACCTATAATAACAGGCTGCATTTATTCTTTCACAAATTATGTGCTGACATTAATACTTTATTTTATCCTACACCGTACTGCTTCCCATCACCATAACTATTTCTGCTATCAATAATAATAATAATAATAAATTATTTAAAAATACTGTTTCTACTATGGAAAAAAAGAACAGCTCCTAATACCAGGCCTATGTCTGCTACTATTATAATAACTACAGTTTTGTAAGTCTCATTCCATAATGCACTCCATTGCTCCCTGGTCCATAGGCATGCTCTGCCACTTCTTTGGACACTTTGGACGGTGTTGTGGTTGCATCTGATGATTGCATCTGCCTCTTCTATTGTTTGTTGACTCCTTGGCAGCAGGTAAGGATTCCCCTGTCCCACGGGAGCACTATTGTCACTGTAAAGAGCACAGCCACATGTCCAACCACATTAGCTTGATCTAGTACCCTGGATGGCGAGAAATGGTCCATGGCTGTGTTTCTCTCTGGTGTTGTTATGTGGGTCGCCTATGGTGTTGGTTCTTTTGCCACAATTGTTGACCTCAGTTGCCTTAGCTATGTTGCTTCTTGATATTCTGTCGCAACCTCTACAGTGCAGGAGATGGGAGTTGACTGATAAGGTAATGAACTACCCAAGCCTTTTTCAAAATAGCATCAGTAATATTGTCCGAGATCTGGCATTTGTTTCACAACACAATATCTCCTTGACATTGGATCTTCCATGCTCATTTAGTTGCAGCTGATCAGTATCAGCAACATTGGCAGAAGGTCTGTCTTCTATCTGTTCAATGACAGTAGGCAGTGTAGGGACAATGACCAGTCAAGAAGTGTGTCAGGCCCCTTGAGGGATTCAGGTGCTTCATTCCCAGTCTTTGTTTTGTATTTGGCAGAAAACCATAGGTCTGCCTCACTGTTTGAGTATCATCCCATAAGTTGTGCCATAGGTGAAGGATCTGTTTCTGAATTTGTTAATTGCTTGTTAATTCTTATCAAATTCAGCAGTTCATGATATTGTTGTTTTTTCAGACAATACAAATGACAGATGTTTCTCCATATCTGGAGATTGAGTGCCATATGCAGTATTACTTGCAATGCCTCAACTGACACAACAACAAAATCTCCTGTCAACAGAAGAAGTATTCCATGTTGCACCTTGTTAAGTATCCATACTGGTGTTATGAGAAGTCTGTGGGCTCAAGCATTCTCACAGTATCCCATGACCGAGCGAGGTGGCGCAGTGGTTAGCACACTGGACTCGCTTTCGGGAGGACGACGGTTCAATCCCATCTCCGGCCATCCTGATTTAGGTTTTCCGTGATTTCCCTAAATCGCTTCAGGCAAATGTCGGGATGGTTCCTTTGAAAGGGCACGGCCGATTTCATTCCCCATTCTTCCCTCACCCGAGCTTGCGCTCCGTCTCTAATGATCTCGTTGTCGACGGGACGTTAAACGCTAATCTCCTCCTCCTCCTCTAGTATCCCATGATCACAGTTAAGGTAGCTCCATGATATGTTTTTATTGTTTGTATTGCCAGCTTATAATTGTAACTGACAAGACTAACTATTTTGTCCATCATATTCCTGGCTCTCTTGCTCATCTTTTCAATATGTGCACTATAATTTTGTCATTCACCCAAGAAGACATTTAAGTATCTGGTGAAGGACTTTCTCTTTATAGACCTGTCACTTGATTTCATGATTGGGTCTCTTAAAAGATTCCCTTTTAACAGTATTCACATGGTCTTTTCAGGTGTAACAGACAGTTTGACTCCTTGTCACTACTAATGTAATTGTTGCCTCAGCAGCTTCCCTTCAAAAGGATCATCAGATAGAGTTGGCATAAATATAAAATTATGCACGTATGAAGGGTTTGCAGAACTTCATCACAGATGCTGTCAGGGTCAGGTGAATTATTCCTTTTCAGTTTCAGGATTTCTTTTCTCACCTCCTCTTCCAAAAATGAATTAACTATCCTGTCCCCAAAGTATGATTTCCTACTTTTGTTCCACAATTCTCTGTGTTAATCAAATCTGTCCACTGCAGTATCATCTGGAAAGAGAGAGCCCATTGGTAACTGTGCAGATTGCTGCCAGTTTTCTGTCTTGCTGCCATCTGCCCATTTTTGAGTGCGGAAGTAAAAATGAAATGAAATGATCATGTGGCAATATTGACCGGGAGGCCTCATTCAGGGAAGTTCTTCAGTTGCTGCAAGTCTTATTTCAGGTGATACCACACTGGGCGATTTGTGTGTTGTGATGATGAGGACAATACAACACCCAGTCCATAAGCAGAGAAAATCTCCAACCCAGCTGGTAATCAAACCCGGGCCTGCTGCATGGTAGGCAAACACGTTACCCCTCAGCTAAGTAGGTGGACAGTGGGAAAGTGCAAGCACCATTTCACAATTTTCCTTGTAATGTAGCAGAATGTGAAAATACATTAAGAACAGATCTATTGCAAGCTGAGCTTCCTATATAACTCACTATATATGTGAAGTATATTCAGGATCTTTTGTATCAATGTTATTGATATAAAGGATATACTTTACAATATAATTCAATAACTTGGACTGTAATCTGATCCTAACAGAGCAAATATCATACCAAAAACATTTTTTATTAGTTCCAGAACATAAAGAAACAGTGATTTTGTAATATCACTATTTCTCAAGGAAATGGACAATATGCAACAAAATAATGCTGAAAACATGTTAACACTAAAAATTATCCAGAAATTACAATTTAATCAACAAACAAGCTGACACAACTGTTTACAGCAGACATTTCATAAAATTTGAATCTGAAAACATATGTATGTCAAGTTACTGATTGTTTAAAACTTGTTACTGTTATTTGTCAAACAAAATCTCTCGTTTCTTACACTGTTGACATTCCTATCTGGGGTTCCCATTGTTTCAAAATTTTGTAATTGGTTTCAAGAAAGCTCAGATTTCAACTGTAATTTTGGTATTGTACAATTCTACCAATACACAGAAAGCTTTTGTAAATGTTGTATGTTATATATGCACCAGTGCTGGTAGCCACATTTGTTCAGTCTATGTCGATATTTGTAAAACAAATAGGTGAAAGTTAAGTCACAATGTGTCAGCTACATCATTTAATAATTACAGAAACTGTTTTTATAATGTACAGTGTGGATGCCAGGCATGTTTTAAAAAAAGAAAATATATATACATTTTTTGAGGAGTTACACCACCCATTTGTCAAAAAGCAAATATTATGGTTAAGTATTAAAGAGTGTTCCCAGAAACATGACAACATTATATATTGACTTTTTTCACAATCTCAGTCAACTGCAGCTCCAGGATATGGATATTATGGCAACTTTTCAATGCAATCCCCATCTTCACAGGAGTCCTACTTTCTGATTCGTTCAATGTAATCACAGAAAGGTTCAAAGATTGCTTCAAACAACTTTTTAGGTGTATTCTGATGGTAACTCATTTCCTGTTTGTCAGAAAATATTATGAACAAACCAGTGGCATGGCAATGGGTAGTCCATTATCACCTGTTGTGATGAACTTATTCACGGAACAAGCAAAGGCACCAGAATCCACTAAGTTGAAACCAACATATTTCTATCAGTATGTGGATGACACATTTTTGGTGTGGCCACATGGAGTGCAGAAACTTGACAGAGTTCCTGGAACATTTAAACTCTATTCATTGTAATATAAAATTCATAATGAACTTGAAAAAAAAAAAAAAAAAAGGCAAGCTATCTTTACGTGACATGTTAGCTAAGAGAAGAACAGACAAGTAGAGATGCAAGGAACATCAGCAACACACCTGTCTAAAATAACCAAAGAAATCAACTGTTGCTGAGAACTGTATTGAATAAAATTGTGAAGCAGTATATGAAGGACTGGGACTGTGGTGCAGATGCTGAGTTCCTGGGACAGCATAATTAAGGAGTGTATTGAAATAAAGATATCAGAAAACCTAATAAAAAGGGATGTAGGATTCAATTTAAACAAGGATCTGTGTGTAGCACTCAGATTATTAAAATCTCACCAGCCATCACATCCAGAAGAGCTGGAATATGCTGAGAGAATTTGCTTTTCATGAAATATCCGTGTGGTCCCTGAAGATCATAAGAGCATTAACGGACATAGTGAGCAATGTGTCATTAGCGACAAAATTATACCAGCCGAAAGTGGCACTCCTTTTAACCTGTGAATATCTGCCTCCCCATGAGTTTTGCATACACTAGAAAGTAAACAGCCAAATAATTGTGGCAAGGAGAATTATCAATATTATGGCTGCTCATTTCATCTGCAGCAATTTAAGCTGTCCTCTTAGGTTCATATCTAGACACACACTCAGAAATTACTATAGCCAAGTATTTATTTCACCTTCATTTCCTAATGAGACAGAAATATAAATAACATTGAGTATTGCAGCACATACTTGAACATTCATAATACAGTACCAGAATGTCTTAAAAACATAAAGGCAGAAAAAATAAATTAGCATGTAGTGGGATGCGAACCTACTTCCTTTGACGCTGTAATCCACATTCTTATCCACTAAGCTACACTGAAGACATGCAGTTTTTATTTTTTGTGTCAGTTATCATAGTATGTACCTACTGAAGGCTTATATTGTTGATGTATCACTATTCGACATTTAATTTTAAGGCTGACGTGTTTGCTATAAATCTTCAATGTGCCATTGCCCTGAAATGGCATACTGCAAGTTATAATAGAAAACATCTAAATATGCCAAAGTCAATATGGCTTCTGCCACATTGAGTGACATGATATTTTGACACCACTTCCATTGGTGTAATTCTGCTGTTTACATATACTTAGTGGCAGTCAGGAACCCAACTCTGCTATAAATAGTGCAGCGAGATCAACAGTGGTTCACAATATGGTTAGGGCCTGTGCAGTGAATAGATATAATATCAAAACATACAGCACCTGAGGACAACAGCTAGGTTGGTCATTGAAATATTATGCTAAAAATGGAAACAATAACTCAGCAGAACCTCTGGAAGCACGCCGTTAAGCATTAAAAAGGCTTTCCATTTGAGTATGCTGAAGGTTTTTTCTAAGTATCAGCTAAGAGATGCTTATTGAAATACCCCAACGAGTATTTATGACAATGCAATCAACTGCAGCAAGTTGTGAACTATCTGTATGAAGTCTGGACAAGGGGAGCAAGGGGAGGGTGGGTGTAGCTTTGTCAGTTCTGCCAAGTGGTCAGGATTACTTAAGTGTGGCTCTGGTTTTCAGGACAGGACAGGACAGGGCAAAAATAAGACGAACAAGTTTTTGCAAGAAAGGGTATGTGAAACTAGATGTAGCTTCTTATTGAGCCCCTATTAGCACATAATAAGTAACACTGGTCATTGTAACATTGATCATTGTACAGAGTTCTTAAAATCATCAGGCACCTACTTTCGTATTATAAGGGGTGATCAAAAAGTTTCTGTTCAAAGGTCATACAGCCAAGAATCAGTCTGCCAATTGAGTAAATTTGCCATGAGCACTGAGGCAATTATCTCACTGACACTCCAGATTGAAGATACCCATTTGGTAAAACACCATGTCCTGCTGGATGAAGAAGTCTGTAACCTGGCTGCTGCACATACCCATGTGACAGGAACTGTTGACCCTTCAAGGCTTTTCTTAAGGGACCTAAGGAGTAATAATATGAAATGGAGAGATCATGACTGTTGGGCAGTGCTCAAGTGCCTCCCACTTGAGTTAGCATAACTTCTGTGTTACAACATTTGCAATACGGAGACGTGTTATCGTGTAGCAGCAACAGCCCTTGTTGCAGTACCCCTTCCACAACAGTGGTTTTAGACAGACATGCTGTCTTATATACATCTTTCATTCTCCACTGGATGTCCACTGGTGTTTGTCCCTAAGCAGCCAAGAAAACAAGAACAGCACATGGGTCCTGCTTGTATGCATTTGCTAATAATGTTACCATAGTTCATGTTTCTGCATTTACTGCACACATGTCAGAAAAACATGAATGCCACATTAACTCTGTGCCTATATGTCAGTATTTATAAACCCTCATCGGAGTCATGCCAAATTGCATATACACTTTAGCAGCGTTCTCAAATGGAAACCTATTGATCAACCCTTATGCAAGAAGTATAGTTCTAGATTATGTAAAGTTACTACAAAATCTATGCAGAGGAGGGCAGCATGAATGGTCACAGGTTTGTTTGATCCATCAGAGAGCATCACAGAGATGCTGAAGAAACTGAACTGGCAGAGTCTTGAAGATAGATGCAAACTATCCCAAGACAGCCTCCTTGCAAAATTTCAAGAACTGGCATTAAATGATGACACTAGGAATATACTACAACCCCATATGTAGCACTTTCATGGGGAATGTAGGGACAGGATGAGATTGATTACAACACACACAGTGGCACTTAAATGATCATTCTTGCTGTGCTCCACATGTGAATGGGGTGAAAAAGAAACCTGGTACCCTCTGCCCCACACTTCAAAGTGGTTTACAGAGTACAGATGTAGATGTAGTGTAGATCAAAACATTTTCATCTTATGTCCAAAATAAATAATTCTGACTAAAAAACAAAACAGGTATGTGTTGTTAAAAGAGAAATGAGGAATTACTAGACGAAACTCAATTACATTTTATGCAAGTAGCAGTAATACATTTGACGGCATCTCACTCAATCCTTATCATTACTACATAAATAAACAACAGAAAACAAAACTTACTGGCCAGTAGAATGGTGAAATGATGAACTATAATTAAATGAATGGTGTGGGTTCAATAATAAATATCAGAATAGCATACTTGATATTATTTCCAGAATGAATCAGTAATGCTTGATTTGAAACTACCCATGTCACATGTAACAGCAACTATAGCCTTAACAGTTTAACTGTCTGCAATATTATATTTTTAAAGATGAAGGAGGGAGAGGCAAGTTTTGTGAGGTACAAGGCAATCTTTTCTGTGTTTAACAGTGTTATTAATGTAGTAAGTGTATGAACATAAAAAAAATTACAGTAATTTCATAGTGAACGGAAATGAAGAACAGGGTCTAATACAGGGTGATTCAAAAAGAATACCACAACTTCAAAAATGTGTATTTAATGAAAGAAACATAATATAACCTTCTGTTATACATCATTACAAAGAGTATTTAAAAAGTTTTTTTTTCACTCAAAAACAAGTTCAGAGATGTTCAATATGGCCCCCTCCAAACACACGAGCAATATCAACCCGATACTCCAACTCGTTCCACACTCTCTGTAGCATATCAGGCATAACAGTTTGGATAGCTGCTGTTATTTCTCATTTCAAATCATCAATGGTGGCTGGGAGAGGTGGCCGAAACACCATATCCTTAACATACCCCCATAAGAAAAAAATCGCAGGGGGTAAGATCAGGGCTTCTTGGAGGCCAGTGATGGAGTGCTCTGTCACGGGCTGCCTGGCAGCCGATCCATCGCCTCGGGTAGTTGACGTTCAGGTAGTTACGGACAGATAAGTGCCAATGTGGTGGCGCTCCATCCTGCTGAAATATGAATTGTTGTGCTTCTTGTTCGAAATGCACGCTGAACAACTGTCGTCGATTCACTTCTGCCGTACTCAATAACATAAAAAGCTTTCTGTTGAGTGGTCGCCATCTTAGCATCAACTGATGCTGATGCCTAGTCAACAGCGCCTCAAGCGAACAAATGTACAACTAAATGAAACTTTATAGCTCCCTTAATTCGCCGACAGATAGTGCTTAGCTCTGCCTTTTGTCGTTGCAGAGTTTTAAATTCCTAAAGTTGTGGTATTCTTTTTGAATCACCCTGTATATGTGAAAGGATAGATGACCACTCATCTGACATAAGACATAATGAGCAACTGACAGGCATATATAAAGGGTAGTAAGTTGCTTAATTTTTGGAAAAAGTTTTCTTCTGAATTAAAGGGTATTTTGTACACATGTGTGTGTGTGTGTGTGTGTGTGTGTGTGTGTGTGTGTGTGTGTGTGTGTGTGTGTGTGTGTGTGTGTTGTAGCTCAGAAGAGGTACTTTATCTGAAACCTAAACAATTTTATCGACTTTTCTGCAAGTCCATACACTGCCCAGAATATCATCTAGTTGTTGAATAGTCATCTATCTCTATATATTGGGTGTCCATAATTAAATTTCCAGCTTCAAAATGCTGTAGAAGGAGAACCACTGCTCAGGATGATATCAAATTTGAACAGCATATTATTGATTAAAGGGAAAACATTATTTAAAAAAAGAGATTAATGACAATTTTACCAATAGATGCCACTGTAAGTATATTACCTTTAATGGGCCAACTACAAATGACAGATGAATTGCAGTACAATCCCTAGTTTGAGCTGCACATTACACCATTCATATTGTTCCATGTGCCTGACAGCACAAGTTCAGCAGTCAACAGTTGTGGCACTGTTAGTTGGGTGAGCCTATCCACCATGGTAAGATCATACCACATTGGATGGGAAAAATGGTTTTTAATTGTTCTGAGGCAAAAATCTGCACAAAAAGTAAAATGACATTGGTTTTTAGCTGCCATCAGGCCAAAAACCACATAAAAGCAAAATAACATCAGTTGTAATTGTCCTGGGGCCAAAAACCAAATAAAAATCAAAATGACATCAGTGACTGACACAAGACATGTTCAATATGCTGTCCACCGTGAAATCGAGAAATGGCATTTTCCACACCAGATCAAAGTGTCTCGGGGATCATATTCAGAATGTGTTGCACAGTGCATGCCTTCAATTCAGCTATGTTCATAATTTGACCACTGAACACAATGTTTTTCAAATAACTTCACAGCCAGAAGTCACACAGATTAAGATCAGGTGATCTGCACATACAGGCTGTACAGAAATGACTGCTGATAAGTTTAGCATTTCCAAAATTTCTCTGCAGCAGTGCCTTTACTGGTTGTACAATGTATGGACAAGTGCCATCTTGTATAAGAATGATCCTACCCACACATCCATGCTGTTGAAGGGTTAGAATGATGATGGTGCACAAAAAGACTCTCATAGCACTTAACAGTGATGGTACAGGTAACAGAATCTGCAGGACTCACCTCCTCAAAAACATTTGGCCCTACGATAAGAAATGCTGTCAACCCACCCCATGCAGTCACCTTTGCAGAATGAAATAGTATTGACTGAAGTGTGTGGGGTTTTTCTATTGCCCATCTTCTACAATGCTGCATATTGACATGTTCTCAGGGATGGAAATGGACTTTACCTGTCCACAGAATGTTCCATGGCCATTCCTTGTCCATTTCCATGCAGGGAATAAATTCTGCAGCAAACATTTGCCCTGCTGGTAGGTCAGCAGGAAGCTACTCTGAAACATGGGTAATTTTGCATGGATAGCAATGCAGGATGTTTTGTAGGATTTTATGCACTGTGCTCACAGGCATGTTCAACAAATGAGAAATTCCCAGTGCACCACATGCTTGCACACCACCTCTCTACCCTCCTGTAATGCAGTGGCCACATCTTCGACAGATGTCAGATCTTCTGCTCTTCTCCCTCTGCCAAACTGTGCTTCAAAAGAAACTGTATAGAGGGAAACATTCCACGTAGGAAAATATATATCTAAAAACAAAGATGATGTGACTTACCAAATGAAAGTGCTGGCAGGTCGACAGACACACAAACAAACACAAACATACACACAAAATTCAAGCTTTCACAACAAACTGTTGCCTCATCAGGAAAGAGGGAAGGAGAGGGAAAGACGAAAGGATGTGAGTTTTAAGGGAGAGGGTAAGGAGTCATTCCAATCCCGGGAGCGGAAAGACTTACCTTAGGGGGAAAAAAGGACAGGTATACACTCGCACACACACGCATATCCATCCGCACATACACAGACACAAGCAGACATTTGTAAAGGCAAAGAGTTTGGGCAGAGATGTCAGTCGAGGCGGAAGTAAAGAGGCAAAGATGTTGTTGAAAGACAGGTGAGGTATGAGAGGCGGCAACTTGAAATTAGCAGAGGTTGAGGCCTGGCGGATAACGAGAAGAGAGGATATACTGAAGGGCAAGTTCCCATCTCCGGAGTTCTGACAGGTTGGTGTTAGTGGGAAGTATCCAGATAACCCGGACGGTGTAACACTGTGCCAAGATGTGCTGGCCGTGCACCAAGGCATGTTTAGCCACAGGGTGATCCTCATTACCAACAAACACTGTCTGCCTGTGTCCATTCATGCGAATGGACAGTTTGTAGCTGGTCATTCCCACATAGAAAGCTTCACAGTGTAGGCTGGTCAGTTGGTAAATCACGTGGGTGCTTTCACACGTGGCTCTGCCTTTGATCGTGTACACCTTCCGGGTTACAGGACTGGAGTAGGTGGTGGTGGGAGGGTGCATGGGACAGGTTTTACACCGGGTGCGGTTACAAGGGTAGGAGCCAGAGGGTAGGGAAGGTGGTTTGGGGATTTCATAGGGATGAACTAAGAGGTTACGAAGGTTAGGTGAATGGCGGAAAGACACTCTTGGTGGAGTGGGGAGGATTTCATGAAGGATGGATCTCATTTCAGGGCAGGATTTGAGGCAGTCGTATCCCTGCTGGAGAGCCACATTCAGAGTCTGATCCAGTCCCGGAAAGTATCCTGTCACAAGTGGGGCACTTTTGGGGTTCTTCTGTGGGAGGTTCTGGGTTTGAAGGGATGAGGAAGTGGCTCTGGTTATTTGCTTCTGTACCAGGTCGGGAGGGTAGTTGCGGGATGCGAAAGCTGTTGTCAGGTTGTTGGTGTAATGCTTCAGGGATTCCGGACTGGAGCAGATTCGTTTGCCACGAAGACCTAGGCTGTAGGGAAGGGACCGTTTGATGTGGAATGGGTGGCAGCTGTCATAATGGAGGTACTGTTGCTTGTTGGTGGGTTTGATGTGGACGGACGTGTGAAGCTGGCCATTGGACAGATGGAGGTCAACGTCAAGGAAAGTGGCATGGGATTTAGAGTAGGACCGGGTGAATCTGATGGAACCAAAGGAGTTGAGGTTGGAGAGGAAATTCTGGAGTTCTTCTTCACTGTGAGTCCAGATCATGAAGATGTCATCAATAAATCTGTACCAAACTTTGGGTTTGCAGGCTTGGGTAACCAAGAAGGCTTCCTCTAAGTGACCTATGAATAGGTTGGCATACGAGGGGGCCATCCTGGTACCCATGGCTGTTCCCTTTAATTGTTGGTATGTCTGGCCTTCAAAAGTGAAGAAGTTGTGGGTCAGGATGAAGCTGGCTAAGGTAATGAGGAAAGAGGTTTTAGGTAGGGTGGCAGGTGATCGGCGTGTAAGGAAGTGCTCCATCGCAGCGAGGCCCTGGACGTGCGGAATATTTGTGTATAAGGAAGTGGCATCAATGGTTACAAGGATGGTTTCCGGGGGTAACAGACTGGGTAAGGATTCCAGGCGTTCGAGGAAGTGGTTGGTGTCTTTGATGAAGGATGGGAGACTGCATGTAATGGGTTGAAGGTGTTGATCTACATGGGCAGTGATACGTTCTGTGGGGGCTTGGTAACCAGCTACAATGGGGCGGCCAGGATGATTAGGTTTGTGAATTTTAGGAAGAAGGTAGAAGGTAGGGGTGCGGGGTGTCGGTGGGGTCACGAGGTTGATTGAGTCAGGTGAAAGGTTTTGTAGGGGGCCTAAGGTTCTGAGGATTCCTTGAAGCTCCACCTGGACATCAGGAATGGGATTACCTTGGCAAACTTTGTATGTGGTGTTGTCTGAAAGCTGACGCAGTCCCTCAGCCACTCCCGACGATCAAGTACCACTGTCGTGGAACCCTTGTCCGCCAGAAGAATGATGATGGAACAGTCAGCCTTCAGATCACGGATAGCTTGGGCTTCAGCAGTGGTGATGTTGGGAGTAGGATTAAGGTTTTTTAAGAAGGATTGAGAGGCAAGGCTGGAAGTCAGAAATTCCTGGAAGGTTTGGAGGGGGTGATTTTGAGGAAGAGGAGGTGGGTCCCGCTGTGACGGAGGACGGAACTGTTCCAGGCAGGGTTCAATTTGGATAGTGTCTTGGGGAGTTGGATCATTAGGAGTAGGATTAGGATCATTTTCCTTTGTGGCAAAGTGATATTTCCAGCAGAGAGTACGAGTGTAGGACAGTAAATCTTTGACGAGGGCTGTTTGGTTGAATCTGGGAGTGGGGCTGAAGGTGAGGCCTTTGGATAGGACAGAGGTTTCGGATTTGGAGAGAGGTTTGGAGGAAAGGTTAACTACTGAATTAGGGTGTTGTGGTTCCAGATTGTGTTGATTGAAATTTTGAGGTTTTGGAGGGAGTGGAGCTGGAAGTGGGAGATTGAGTAGATGGGAGAGACTGTGTTTGTGTGCAATGAGAGGAGGTTGAGGTTTGCTGGAAAGGTTGTGAAGAGTGAGTGAGTTGCCTTTCCGGAGGTGGGAAACCAGGAGATTGGATAGTTTTTTAAGGTGAAGGGTGGCATGCTGTTCTAATTTGCAGTTGGCCTGTAGGAGAATGCTCTGAACAGCCGGTGTGGATGTGGGAGAGGAAAGATTGAGGACTTTGATTAGGGATAGGAGTTGACGGGTGTGTTCATTGGCTGAGTCGATGTGTAGGTGAAGGATTAGGCGGGTGAGGGCTATGGATTGTGCAGTTTGGAACTCGTATAGGGACTGATATAGGGACTGCCCTTCAGTATATCCTCTCTTCTCGTTATCCGCCAGGCCTCAACCTCCGCTAATTTCAAGTTGCCGCCTCTCATACCTCACCTGTCTTTCAACAACATCTTTGCCTCTTTACTTCCGCCTTGACTGACATCTCTGCCCAAACTCTTTGCCTTTACAAATGTCTGCTTGTGTCTGTGTATGTGCGGATGGATATGCGTGTGTGTGCGAGTATATACCTGTCCTTTTTTCCCCCTAAGGTAAGTCTTTCCACTCCCGGGATTGGAATTACTCCTTACCCTCTCCCTTAAAACCCACATCCTTTTGTCTTTCCCTCTCCTTCCCTCTTTCCTGAAGAAGCAACCGTTTGTTGCGAAAGCTTGAATTTTGTGTGTATGTTTGTGTTTGTTTGTGTGTCTATCGACCTGCCAGCACTTTTGTTTGGTAAGTCTCATCATCTTTGTTTTTAGATATATTTTTCCCACCTGGAATGTTTCCCTCTATTTATATATATATATATATATATATATATATATATATATATATATATATATATATATATATATATATATATATATATATATATATATATATAGTCCAATGCCTTTTTTCATATCCCTGAGTATTCAGAACTTCTGCAGGGCCGCTGATGCACAGTCACCATTCTTGCAAAAGAGCTTTCCAGCAGTGCACAATCCTTCATGGAGTCATGTTGGCCATCTTGGGCACAAACTGAGGCACAGCTGTGTGCTGCACATCTGTGATGTGCATATTGTGACACTTGCAGCACCATATGTTCGTCATACTTTAATTTTCTTCCCCATGGTGTTTCCCCTTGAGTCAATAAAATGCTGTTCAAATTTAATGTCATTCTGAGCAGTCTGTGCCTTTCTACAGTGTTCTGAAACTGGAACTTTTAAGTATGGATACCCTGTACATATTAATACTGATAGTTGATGAAAAATTGTTTTTATTTATTCTTACCTGTAGCTGACAAATGCATCATACTGGAAATTTCTTGTCATTGCTGCATTGGCCAGTCTCAACTTTCTTATCTTTACAAGATGTAATATGTATGTTATTTCATATCGGTAAAAATGCAAAACAAATATTGAGAAAGCTCCTAAAGCAATAACTGTGAGCAATGGAACACCAATTAAAATTATATAATTTGGCTCACAATGTGAAAAGTCATCGACAGAAACAATAAGCCTTTTTGCAAGATTTTCAGGATGGACACAAGTTAAGTGATCATGTTTTCCATGATTTAATAAATTAGGGTGGTATTTTGTTTCATTGATTGACAGGAGCCAAACTCTGAAATCTGGCACTGAACAGTCAGAGCAGTCAAATGGATTTCCTCCCAAGTCAAGTTCCTGAAGGTATTCAAATGATTTTTGCATTTCCTCAGTTACAACATTGATCTTACAGTCTGAAATATCAAGTCTTGATAGCCATACACTGTTAGGATTATCATTTAACAAAAATATATTCGAATTATTCCAAGGGTAAATATCATTTCCTTTTAGGACCACAGATTCTGCTGATCCAGTCTCCACAATACCTTCAGGACTATCAAAATTGTTGTAAGACAAATCTAAAACTCTAATACCATCTGGGAGATGTAGTCTAAGATGTTTGTTTAAATTATTGTGGGACAGTCGCACAGTTTCCAAATGAGACATTTCTACAAAAATATCACTGGGCAAGGTATACAGACCATTATATGACAAATCTAAGAACTGAAGTTCTTTCTGATGTCTTAATGGACTTTTGTTGTCTGTAGGCTCCAGCTCAAAAAGTGAGCAATCACTGACATTAAGAAAGTGTAGCTGTACCTCACTGCTAAGATGCCCTATGAAAGCAGACAAATCACCTAAGGGATTAGCAGCTAGATTTAACCATTTAAGATTACTCATTGAGGAAAGTACTGTAGTGTAATATGAAAAATTAATTGCATTGTGCGACAGATCAAGGGTCACTAAATTTTGAATTCGCTTCACTCCTTGTGGTATAGCTGTCAAGCTGTTGTTTTCCAGGCTCAGTGATACCAGGTTCTGAGTGGAGAAAATAATTTTTTCTGAAACAGAAATAGAGAAATTGTTGATGCTGATAGTTGAAGGTTTTTAAATTTAAGCTGTTTTACTGAATAACATTACTACATATTAGTGTTATGATGCTGGTACAAACCTGTGCATAAAACAAAAATTCAAGAATTTTGAAAAAATATACAAGTGAGATATTGAAATGTTATGAATTTCAGTGTATTCAAATTATATAAAAGAGAGTTAGTATTAATTTTATAAGCAGAACATACCCAGGAAGTACTGTTTAGTAAAAGAATTCTCACAAATAATGCGAAAGAAAAAAGATGAGACAGAGGAATAAATGTACTACAGGAAATATGGTACTCAGGTTAGTAGTTATGTATAACAACAACTAAAAGGTCATATGATTCCATACAAATAATTTTATCATCCTACAAGGTATAAAACATGTTGTCACAAACATCAATCAGAGCGAACTAACTGCAGATCCAGAGAAGTTGGTTGAGCTACCTCAGGGCAGTGATACTGCTCTGGGAAAGAGAACATACAACTAAGTTTTATTAAAGACTGGAAATTGCTGCTTGTGCTTCTCCTACCCAAGAAAAGTTTTACAAATTTGGCTGATTGCACAAATTTCAGGAAAATAAATGTACAAATTTCTTGTGCTGTATTAGTATTTCTGAACAAAGTGCTCAAATGACTTGACTGCAGTTTTCTCCATCTTGTGTGTGTGTGTGTGTGTGTTTGAGAGAGAGAGAGAGAAATCATTCATCTTCCTGTATTCATATATCTTTACATCTGCATTTATATGCAGTAATATTATCTTGAATATGTAGAATATTTTACCCTGAGATTTGCATGCTGCATTTATACTTTTAAAATCATCTACATAACATTACTGAGATTTTACACAAACACAGATAGAATCCATCATCTTGCTTAATAAAGTATTGGGATAGGTAAGTAACCAGGCAACACTCAGCAGTTATCTACCTGTAAATAAAGATACAAGTGTGGTTCAGAAAATAAATCACAATAGCTCATAGAGTCTCTTGGTTCTTTCAAATCTCTGTTATTATCCTTGGCTCTTTGGAATTCCTATTATGGCCACATCAGGTGATCATAGCATTAGATCTTTGCCATTAATTATGAAATTACTGATGTCATGGAAATACAAACATAGAAATGCACTGAATGATACAGTTCACTTGAGCTGCATGCTGCTAATATAATCTCAATAAATCAGAGTAAGCTTCATGAAGAAGGCTTGATAAAGACTGGAAAAATGTGTGTGATGAGCAGTTATGTGAGTGACTATGAATCACAGATGCCACATATGAATTCTGATTTATGACAATCATTGCATTTTACTTGATGCTATTACTGATGAAGTGTCCATCTTCCTACCAGTATTTGTGTGATAATCATTCAATGCAAGACATGTTTATACTGGGTAGCATGGCAGCTCACAGAAGATTGAAAAACTGCTTGAGAGGGATTATGTATCATGCATTTGGCACAGTTCAATGTGACAGAAAAGCCAGTCCTGCACTACAGCATTGTAGGAAGTGATAGATCAATGCACCATACAATACTAAAGGTAAAGCAAGAACACATTTTTTCCACAGAAACACATTTTTTCCATATCACCTAAAAACATCAGAACTGCTTTAACATTGGAAAAAGAATGATGATGATTTATTGGGACCATACACAACTATGTATTTCAATTGTCTTGACAAGGGAGCCAAATAGTGATTCACTGGGGTTATTACAGGGAGCAATTTGCAAAATATGACCCACATGTTGCTGCATGACAGTGTTCAACTAC
Source organism: Schistocerca nitens (assembly GCF_023898315.1). Lineage (NCBI taxonomy): Eukaryota > Metazoa > Arthropoda > Insecta > Orthoptera > Acrididae > Schistocerca > Schistocerca nitens. The sequence continues at coordinate 553,279,026 of NC_064615.1, read as the reverse complement.
AATCACTTAACAGCATGCACAAATTGTGGCACTAGAGATGAAAGCCTCTGAATTATCTCTCCTCTGGGTCTGTTTGAATAGCAAATTGTTTATATTTGTTTTACATCAGTTAAGTATCTTGGAATGGAGTTTTTCAGTGATTAATCTAGTTACATTACTTTCTGAATCACTCTTGTATTACCAATAGCAAATAACACATACCTGCTTCATCAGTGCTAAGTTCTGAGCCCACTAATTTTAATTCTTCCATCTTCTGCTGTTCACTCATTGCAAAGTTGGTTAAGTTTGTATTTATTAAAACTAATCTTTTAAATGTTGTATTTGTAATAAGTGGTTGAAGATAGTGTGGTGTGTCCAAAAAGAGGCCCTTCTGAACCTCTACATGTAATGTGATGTTTTCTGCTTTCAGATTCTTGAGATGAATTTCTCTGAAATTATCCCAATACTTTTTGCTGTACGGCCCATCACTATGTGCTTCTTTATAATCTGGCAGCAAAATCTTCTGAGAAACATGGGCTGATTCGATACAACCTGTGCTCCTGTATTAACAAAGAACAACACACTTCAATTTACATTACACACTGTAGGTTCTTGGTGAAACATTATATCAACAAAATGAACCGAATTTTTTCCTTGTTTCTCAAGGCAGTTTCTTTTGAACTGACTGGCATTCCCAGTTTCTTGATTCCTGCTAGATGGGAGCTTGAGAAATACTTTTTCATCAAAGTACATAACTCCACTCTCACTGTATACAAGAAGGTAACAATTAAGAATTTTTTATTTTCTGTATTGTGATACACCTGAAACTTGTTTTCAAGATCAGTAAGAAACACTATTAAGGAGTAAATGCACTGGGAAATGAGTGCAAATATTCCAAGGTCCTCTATAATGTGCAGTTATTTACTTTCCACAATAGTCATACTTCCCATTTATTATGAATAAGCACTTTACTTGCTTCTGGTGCACTGCTCTAGAAGATAATTCCATAAGATGACAGGGAGTCTCGAAGAGCAAAACGTTCTACATAGGGCCTCATGATTAGTTTCTCTCTGTGTTAACTCCATTTTTACTTTTATTTATTTTTATTTATTTATTAGTATTGGTCCTGTATATCATCCAATTTGTACAGTAAAGCACATCACGATATAGAACAAGTCAATTTGAAAATTATGTTGAGATGGTGTATGATGAGAGATGATGGTGACGGTACATAACTCACATAGCAGAATAAATATAGGATTTATAGACAAAATATAAAAAGGTGGTGTGTGATGAGAGATTACAGTGGTGGTACATGCTACACATAGCTTAATACATATAAGAGATGCAGTCAGAATATGAATAACATACAATAGTTAAATTATCTTACTAAGTAGAAATACCTACAAGTGAATAAACAGCTTATTACAAGTAATTAAAATTTTGTGGTACATACTTCACATAGCAGAATACATATCTGAGATACAGACAGAATGTAAATAAGATACAACAATTAAATTATCTTACTAAGTAGAGATAACTACAAGTGAATAAACAGCTTATTCCAAGTAATTAAAATTTTCTTTTGTCATCTAGGTGAACGTGAATGAATTTTATATAGTATTTCATTTAGTGCAAGAGTATTAATATGTACTTCTAGTGCTAACACATAATTTTGCTGGTCTGAAATCACATCATATGAGTATGTATGAGATTAAGACAAACTGTTTGCTGTGAACCTTTTACAAGCCTGTTCGGCTATCATCTGAGCTTGAGTTCAGAACCTTGATTAGTATGCTTACATCATCAGCAGAGATTACAATTTTTGAATCATTATTTAAAATCACTGGAAGACCATTTACTTAGGTTAACAACAAGAGCAGATCCTGTATCAATCCTGATGAAATCCAACACTGTATGTTCCCTCATTTAAGTCTGTCAATGTGACTCTCTGCTTTTTGTTATGAAGGTGAGACTCATCCATGAAAGAGGGTTGTCATTCATGCAACAACATTTGAGCTGGACAAGAAGAATTTGTGGTCAACACAATCACAAGCATGAAACAGAATATTCCAACAGTGTTACAGTAATGAGCCAAACCATTATGACCAGCTGGCACCATGTAGCACAGGATGTCTATGCAGGTCATGCAATTCTCATAAATTACAGTGGATTGTGGGCAAGGAGATTCACTATCATACCCTCAAACCACTGTAACATGATTCTGGCCTTACCATGCAGACAGTTATCTTGGTGGAAAATGCCTTCATCTTCAGGGAAGACATCAAGCATGAAGGAATGCTGGTGCTCCACAGCAGTGTTGATGTAATCCACAGCTGTCATGGTGCCTTTGATTACTACCACAGCTCACAAGGGCCCCAGACAAATGTCCCCCACAGCATAATACTGCCTCCACCAACATGTGTCTGTGGTGTGGTGCATTTCTCAAGCAGCCACTCCATTGGATACTGGTGTATGACGATCAACCTGGTGAAACAACAAAAATTGATTCATCCAACCAGGCACCATGTTTTCACTGATCCATTGTCCAATCTCTGTGATCCCATGCACACTTCGGTTATGGGATCAACATGGGATTACACATGCCAAAGGTGTGCTTTGAAACACTTGTGCCATCACTAGCATTGTCCTGTCATCAGGTCTGTTACAGATTGCTGCCTATCCAGATATAAATAGCATTCATGCCTTTGACTTCCATGCTTCCAACGTCCTTCATCTACCTTCCATAGATGCTCACGATAGTAGCATGAGAACATTTAACCAGATTCACTGTTTATAAGATGCTCATTACCAGGTACCAGCTCGTAACACTCTGCCCCTTGTCAAATTCATTTATCTTAGTGGATTTCATTTATGACCTGTATCATCACTAGAATGAGTTTCCATTCATCACTGATTTGTTTATATACTTTCCTTACTGCAACACATGCCAAAAACATCATCAGATAGTAATCAATCTCATTGTGGGCAGTGATCATAATAATTTTGTCTCATCAGCTCTTGTCTAGTTGAGAGATAGTTACCTACATGGGGAATCTTTTATGAATACCAGTAGAGAGGTAATTAACAATTTCTGCTCTGAAAAATGAGACAATATTCTAACATGCACCACGTTCTCAAAAAAGTTTGGAAACGTTGGAAGGAGTGAAATAAACCTGTATTCAAAGCTGATTTCCCATCTGCAGTATTATAGATGAGTGTTACTGTGTGCTGACATCAATCTTTCCCAGAAGTTTGACATAAGTTTTATGCTCACACATTATGACTAAAAATCCATGCAATTTGCACATTTATTTATCATATGTATGAAAGCTGACTTCCGAATTATATTTTGTATGCAAGTGCATTTGTATGCCGAATTCTAATTTCAAATATTTCCTTTTCACATCGGTTTTGCATCACCTCTCATTGATTGTGTCAATGCAAATTTGTATTGTGATATATTGCAAAATTTTGAACATTTGTAAATGCCACAATAAACTCATACTGATACTATGAGGGTCACTCCAAAAGACATGCACACTATTTTTTTTAAAATCCATCTTTTATTCTACATGTCTGAAAGTTTTACAGTGTGTAGATACATCCTTTAGGAACAATATTTTCATTTCTCCACATAATTTCCATCCCTCTCAACTGCCTTATGCCATCTTGGAACCAGCGTCTGTATACCCGCATGGTAAAATTCTGGACCAACCTGTTGGAGCCACTGTTTGGCAGTGTGCACAAGGGAGTCTTCATCTTCAAACCTTGTTCCATGAAGAGAATTTTTCAGTTTCCCAAAGAAATGATAGTCACATGGAGCCAGGTCAGGGCTGTAAGATGGGTGTTTCAGTGTTGTCCATCTGAGTTTTGTGATCGCTCCCATGCTTTTTTGACTGACATGTGGCCGTGGATTGTCGTGCAACAGCAAAACATCCTGCTTTTGCCGATGTTGTTGAACACGACTCAGTTGAGCTTGAAGTTTCTTCAGTGTCATCACATATGCATCAGAATTTATGGTGGTTCCACTTGGCATGAGGTCCACAAGCAAGAGTCCTTCGGAATCGAAAAACACCGTAGCCATAACTTTCCTGCAGACGGTGTGATTTTAAATTTTTTTTTCTTGAGTGAATGTGCATGATGCCATTCCATTGATTGCCTCTTTGTCTCTGGTGAAAAATGATGGAGTCATGTTTCATCACCTGTCACAATTCTTCCTAGAAATTCATCCCCACCGTTCTCGTACTGTTCCAAAAGTTCATTGCATACCATTTTTCTTGTTTCTTTGTGAGCCACTGGCAACATCCTTGGAACCCACCTGGCACAAACCTTTTTTAGTATTCTGCAAAAAGTTCCTTCCCCTATCCCAACATAGCGTGACAATTCGTTTACTGTGATGCGTGTGTCAGCAGTCACCAATATGTTAACTCTCAGCACATTGTGTGGAGTGTGTGCAGTACGAGGCCTGCCACCACGAGGACAATCCTCAATATTGCAGTGCCCACTTTCATCACGTAACCTGCTTGCCCACTGACTAACTGTACTGTGATTAACAGCAGCATCTCCATACACCTTTTTCAACCTCTTGTGGATGTTTCCCACTGTGTCGTTTTCACAGCACAGGAATTCTATGTCAGCACGTTGCTTCTGACGAACATCAAGTGTAGCAGCCATCTTGAAGACATGCTGTGATGGCACCACTCACGGGAACAGGTTGAACTAAGTTTGAAAACAAGCAGGAAGGATGTACCTGCACAATGTAAAACTTTCACACATGCAGAATGAAAACTGTATTTTTACAAAAATAGTGTGCATTTCTTTTGGAGTGACCCTCGTGTTATCATTAATTGTTGCCCTAGGCCCAAACTTAAATTGTTCTCATTTAGAAAATTTTGACAACAGTTGGCCTACCCATGTTCATAAACAATTGTGCTCTGACTTCATTGTACGATTTTCATGAGAAATCAGTTTGCTTTTGAGAATTTACAGACATTTACAAAAGTGTATTTTTGAAAATTCTTTTGAGTTAGAACTGTTGTGGATAACAATTTATGTCATAGCAAATCAATCTTTGTGATTTACTTTTATAGTCAACTAACATATCACATTACCATCTACCTTTACCCTTCAAGAGGAGTTCATATTATCTACATTTATTGTCAGCTAACACAATTTTCTCATTTATTAGCGACTATAACATAAAAAAAGTTAGGAAGTGGTTTTTACCACAGTTAATTCTGTTGGCTTAAGAGACATCTCCTTTCATGTACTAATTGCTTCACTACTTGAAGGTGTGTGTGAGATGTGCTTGCTTGTGTGTTTGAATGTGTGTCTCTCTTTTACTGATGAAGACTACGGTCAAAAGTTTTAAGTATGTGTCTTTCAATCATGCCTGTCTGCAACATGACTTGTCCTCTTTACGGTAAGCAGCAATCTGTCAAGGAACATATAATAAGCAATTTGTCTTTTGATACATTGTTGATATTTCTACCTGGAGTTTCCATTTATGATTTGCCAAACGGCTTTCTTCCATCCTACAACCCTGTGATGTTTTCCTTTGTTACTCTTCTCTATAGCAGCATTACTCTCCTCAGTGTCTCTTCTTTCTCTACTTTTCTGCGTTCATCCACTATCTTCCAAACCGCATCCACTTGTGAGCCGTACTGTCCCAACGATCATCTGCACATAACACACACTTTCTGATGGCGCAGATTGTTGATGCAGCTTCTAATGCCCCAGATCCTTTCCTCCGTTAGTTATAATTATATTTATTCCTATTTATTCCACTTCATCCCTCATTCTGACATACTTTACTACTTTATTTTCCACATTGTTCGGTTTCCACACCTGCTCGTGCCACACGAAATTTTGATCCTCGACCTAACCCATCCCCCCCCCCCCCCCCCCTACTTCTCCCTTCACTTATCGCAACACACATGCGCTCTCATACCTCATCGCTCCTTTTCGCCCACGTTTCTGTATTTTTTAACGTATTTGTGCCTATTTTTACATGGTTTCACGTGGTTTCATGTATTTGCGCTTATTTTGACATGCCTGTGCGTGTTCCTGCATGTCTTTACATATTTTTTATGCATCTTTACGCGTCTTTTCTCTTATCCAGCTCCTCTCCAGTGCAGCAATGTGTTCATTGTAAATAAGTATTTAGTAGTTGTATTACACGTTTATTACCTTATAAATAAATAAAAAACTTTTTTATTTTAAATTCCGTGCATTAGTATTTGTAAAATGATTCTTTCATATAGCGTTCATTAAAAAATGATGACCAAGCCACATGAGAGCTGTGGAATGGTTCATTAGCTTATTTGTTTGAGTTGTAAATATTTGTCACGTATTGTTGTTTTTCTGAAATGCTCTACATCCTGGAGGACCTTCTCACTATGGATCAATTGGAATGAAAGTAAATCTAATCTAATCTCACAACCATCAAGACCTATTTTGCCCATTTATACGTCATTCTCGTTTCCTTTGCACCATCCATTCCACAACAGACCCTTGCTCCATCTTGCTGCACCATTCACAAAAGTATCCTTTTCTATGGCTAAAACGCAGTCCCATATCCTGTTTCTCAAATGCTGACAAAACTATGGAATCCCCCCAAATGGCCTAGCTGTAAAGATTTCTTTCTCTGGATCCCACCCCTCCGTCCACAGTGACCCACACCTTTTCAAATTATGCCAATCCATGGCACCCTCAAACCTGGTAGTGGTGGGTGGGGGGTGGGGGAGGTGGGGAATCTCCATGGCGCAAGCATCCCACAACCACCCCTGCTCCCTCTGAAACTACTGCTCTGCAATCCCTACTCCATAAATCACATCACTGGAATTGATTCCCTTCCCCTCCAGCATCTGGAGGACATTCCAGACACAACCCCTATAAGTTATCCAACCTGATGACATCCTACTGCTGCCACAGTATGAACCACTGTGACTACCTTGCAGAAGGTCTCCACCAATTAACTGATTCCCTCCACCTCTAAACTCTGCCAGAGTGATCCCAGAACACCTCCCCTGAATCCATTTCCTTCCTCACCCCTATGACACCAAAATCCACAACCCAACACTCCTGGTTGCCCTATTGTGGCTGGTTACTGTACCCCCACTAAAGAATTTCAGCCTTCATTGACTGACACCTCCAACCAATTGCCCATAATCTAACCTCCCACATCAAAGACACTAACCACTTCCTTCAATGACTCTCCACCATCCCTACCCCTTTACCTCCTATACTCCTACTCGTCACTGTTGACACTACCTCCCTATACATCAATATCCCTCATGTCCGTGGCCTTACTGCTACTGAACCATACCTTTCCCAACGTCCTTCAGACTCCAAACCCACTACCTCATTCCTCAACAACTTACTAACTTTATCCGAACTCACAGCTACTTCTCATTTGAAGTGAAGGTATATAAACAAATCCATGGCATAGTCATGGGCACCCACATGGCACCCTCCTATGCCAGCCTTATTGTGGTCCATCTAGAGGAGACCTTGCTAGCCTGCCAAAACACCAAACCCATAGTCTGGTTCAGGTTCATTGATATCTTCATGATCTGGACAAGGGTCAAAACACTCTTTGTTCCTAGACAACCTCAACACCTTCTCTCCCATTCGATTCACGTGGTCCACCTCAACCCAGGGTGCTACCTTCCTAGATGTTGACCTGCTCCTCTCTGATGGCTCCATCCGCATCCCTGTCCACATTAAATCTGCCGACCACCAACAATACCTGCATTTTTACATCTGTCATCCCTTTCACACCAAAAAACCCCTCCCATACAGCCTGTCCACCTGGGGGGGCAGTGTATCTGCAGTGACAAAAGTCCTTTGCTCAGTAAGCTGAACGTCTCACCAATGCCTTCACAGCCAGGCACTATCCCCCAGACCAAGGCCTTCACAGACAGGCTCTATCCCCCAGACCTAGACCACAGAAAGATCTCCCCTGCCATTTTCCCTCTCATCCCCAATCCTCCCACCACCTCCAAGAACCAGCCACAAAGGAGTGTCCCCTTCATTACCCACTTCATTACCCAGTACCACCCCCAGACTGGAACAACTGAACCAAATCCTTTTCATGGCTTTGATTACCTTTTGTTATGCCCTGAAATGAGGGACATCCTATCCTACCTGAGATACTTCCCACCCTTCCTAAAGTGGTGTTCCATCACCCACCCGACCTCCACAGCATCCTAGTCCACCTCTATGCCACTCCTAATCCCAACCTCTTGCCACAAGGATCATATCCCTGTGGAAGACCCAGGTGCAAAACCTGCCCAATCCACCCACCCAGCACTTTCTATTCCATTCCTGTCACAGGTTTATCCTACCCCATCCCTCCACCACCAGCTTTTCTGAACTGCACAGATGGGAGTTATCCTTACAGCTCATTCTGTGCTCTGTAACTATCCCAACCTCAACCTACAGTAACATACTGCCCCCACACCCTCCATCCAACAGTTTCCATCATCTCTGTCCTATCATCTCCTTCCCATTCTCATCTCCCACCGTGTTTATTTGCAGCCCTCTACCAATGCATCCACTTATCTATCCCCACTCCTCTCCTTTTTTTTTCTCCCACCTCCATGCCCCACAACCTCCCGACACTGCACCTGTTGGCAGTCTAGTCCATGCACACACCACCAGACAGAGTTCGTCTCTCTCCCCAGGCCGTAAACTATTAACCATTCCCCTCCCCCTCCAGATTGCTTCTTGCATCCTATGTGATCTATGTGGTAGTTGCATTCTGGCCCGAGATGCTGGAGTTGGTGATCGTGTGTGTGTGAGGTGTACTTGCTTGTGTGAGTGAATGGTGTATGTCTCTCTTGTACTGATGAAGGCTGTGGCTGGAAGCTTTAAGTAAGGGTCTTATTTGTGCCTGCCTGAAACCTTATGTGTCTTCTTTACGATAAGTAACAATATCTTGTTACCTACATTGTTAAAGTGAATTAGTCATATTTTAGCTCAACAGATTAAAAGATAATCTGCAGGCTTTGTTTAAAGATTTTTTTTATGGTCCAGTGAAACATTGTCCCAGCCACAATATAGACCCACTGTGAATGCTGTTCTAAATCACAGGATGAGTTAGTTGATGTTCATAAGTGGCTGGAAATCATCCTGACTACTGCCAAATGATTGGCACCTGCTGTGAGACAGCATGTAGGGAAAGCTGTCACGAGTCATGTACCAGAGTTATCAAAGATATTTCAAGTAATACCATCTCCTGTGAATCCTGTCTCCCTGCAGGAAGTATGGGGTCTGTCACTACTCGTCCACTTGATTGCAACTGGACTAGTGTGTCAACAGTGGTAAAGGGATTATTTTCAGGTTAGAGAGGGACCAGGGAGGACTCAGGATGTCCTCCTAACCAACTGATTTGACATGATGTCTTCCTTTGAAACTGAAACTGAGCCAGAGAAATTTACTTCAGCTGCTGGGAACCCTGCTATGTGATGTGTCAAGAAAAGTCAAGTGCAAAAGGGTAGGAGTCTATTAATCATCAGTAGTTCAAACATACAACAAATAATAGTACTCTTTAGGGAATGGCAGCAAGGAACAGGAAGGGAACACCAAAAGCATTCACTGTTTATGCCTGAAAGCCTCATTCAACATGTTGAAAAGGTTATTCCAACAGTCACAGAAGGAACAGTGTTCAATAAACTGCAGATTGTGTCACACACTGGAACAAATGATGCCTGTAATCAGAGCACTGAGGTCACACTTGGATCATTACAGTGAGTGGCAGAGAAGGTTGAGAAGACCAGTGTTGTGCACAGAGTTTCAACAAAGCCATAATTTGCAGTATTGCCCTCAAAACTGATTGTGGCTCCCTGGATGTGAGTCAAGTGGAAGGGCTGGATCAGAGGCTATGAAGATTCTGTGACAAGCTGGGCTGCAACTTCCTAAAACTCTCCATCCAGTCTAGATAGAGACAGCTGTAGGAGACCCAGAAATAATTATGTAAGATTCAAAGGAATGTTTCCCCCCCCCCCCACAACCACCACCACCGACATGGGTGACAGTATTAAAATCCTATTAATTAACTATAAAACATTAGCAACAAAATGCCAGAGTGTGAAGCACTCTTGAAAAGCAGTGAAGTTCACATAATTCTAGTCAGAGAAAGCTGATTAAAATCTGAATTTTATAGCAGTGTCATTTTTGGGGAAAGTTTACGTGCATATTGAAAGGACAGCGTAATGGGACACTGATGTGGTGTATTTGTAGCAGTAGACAAGAAACTCAAATCTACCCAGTTGGAAATTGAAACTGCATACAAAATTGTGTGAGGAAGACTTAGTATCAGTGGTGGGAATAAAATTGTAATTGGATCCTTCTGTCAACCACCAGACTCACCTCCTGTAGTAATGAAAACTTTAGAGAAAAATCTGTTTTCTTGTATATAAGTTCCCCATCTGTCGGTAGAAAGTTCATGATGGGAGGGACCCTCCATTGTATACAGTGACAGTAAAGAAACTTCTAAAGAAACAGTGACTACTGCATAATAGGTATAAAAGAAGGCATAGGGCTATGTGTTTAGGAGTCAAGAGAGCAATGTATGAAGCCTTCAGTGACTACTACAGCAGAATATTGTCAAATGATCTTCCACAAAATCCAAATAAATTTGGATCATATGTAAAGGCCGTTAGTGGCACCAAAGTTAGTGTACACTCCCTAGCGAATAAGACAGTTTCCAAAATGGAGGGTTGCAAAGCAAAAGCTGAAATGCTTAATTCTGTTTTCAAATGCTCCTTTACAAAGGAAAACCCAGGAATATTGCCCTAATTTAATCCTTGTACCATTAAAAAGGCGAGTGAAATAAGTATTAGTGTCAGTGATTTTGAGAAACAGCTGAAATCGTTAAAATTTAACAAAGCTCCGGGGTCTGATGGGATCCCTATTAGATTCTGTCCTGAATTTGCAGCTGAGTTAGCCCCATTTCTAAGTATAATCTATTGTAGACCCCTCAAACAAAAACCATGACCTGTAATTTGAAGTAACCACAGGTCACATCGTCTACACGAAGGATAGCAGAAGTGATGCACAAGACTACCATCCAATTACCCTTGACATCAATTTTTCGTAACTCTTAGAGCATATTCTGAGCTCAAACACCGTTAGGTGTCTCGTACTGAATGACCTCCTCCATGCCAATCAGCTTTGATTCCAAAAACATCATCATATGAAACTGAACTCAGTTTCCTCGCATGACATACTGAAAGCTTTGGATCAAGGCAGTCAGGCAGATGCAGTATTTATTGATTTCCAAAAAGCATTTGACTCAGTATCACACCTACACTTATTGTCAGGAGTATGATCATATGGGGTATCAAGTGAAATTTGTGACTGGACTGAGGACTTTTTGTAGGGAGGATGCAGTATGTTACCGTGGATGGAGAGTCATTGTCAGATGTAGAATTAAGTTCTTGTGCTGCCCCAGGGAAGAGTGCTGGGACCTTTTCTGTTCAAGTTGTATATTAATAGCCTTGCAGACAATATTAATAGTAACCTCAGACTTTTTCCAGATGAAGTAGTTATCTATAAAGAAGTACTGCCTGAAAGAAACTGCATAATATTCAGTTTGATTCTTATAAGGTTTCAAAGTGTTTCAGAGATTGGCAACTTGCTTTAAATGTTCAGAAATGTAAAACTGTACACTTCACAAACTGGAAAATGTTGTACCCTATGACTATAATATCAATGAGTAACAGTTGGAATTCGCCAACTCATATGTCATTGGTGAAGCAGGAGGCAAACTTCAGTTTATTGCTAGAATACTGGGGAAATGCAATCAGTCTGCAAAGGAGGTTGCTTACAAATCACTCATGCGAGCCATTCTAGAACATTGCTCAAGTGTGTGGGGTCCACGCCAGATAGGACTAACAGGAAATATTGAATGTATTCAGAGAAGGGCAGCATGGATGGTCACAGGTTTGTATGACCCATGGGAGAGTGTCATTTGGATGGTGTAGAAAGTGAACTGGTAGACTCTTGAATACAGATGTAAACTATCACGGGAAAATCTACTAAGAATGTTACAAGAAATGGCTTTAAATCATAACTAGGAATATACTATAACCTCCTACATATTGCCCACATATGGATTGTGAAGACAAGATCAGAATATGTACAGCATACACACATGCTTTCAAACAAACAATCTTACCATGCTCCACACGTGAATGGAATGGGAAGAAAGCCTAATAATTGGTACAATGGGACATACCCTCTGCAATGCACTTTACAGTGGCTTACAGAGTACATGTACATGTAGATAAAGAAACTTCTAAAGAAACAGAGACTACTGCATAATAGGTGTAAAACAAAGCATCAGGCTAAAATAGAGAGATGCTAAACAAAACATGTTTGACTGTCTAGAGAGCAATGCTTGAAGCCTTCATTGCTACCATAGTAGAATATTGTAAATAGAGACTGTTAGTACAACCAACTTAAGTGTTCAGTCATTCATGGGTGAGACAGGAACTGAAATTGTGAACAGTAAGGCAAAATCAGAAATGCTTAACTTGTTTTCAGACATTCCATCACAAAGGAAAAGGCAGAAATTGCCCGAATTTAATCCTCATACCACTGAAAAGATAACTGAAGTAAGTTACACTGTCAGTGTCACTGAGAAACAGCTGAAATTATCAAAATTGTACAAAGCTCCAGAGCCTGATGGAATCTGTATCACATTCTGTACTGAATTTGCAGCTGAGTTAGTCTGTCTCTTAGCCACCATCTATCTTGTCCAGTAGTTGAAAAAAAGCACAGGTCACATAAATTTTCAAGAATGTTAATAGGAGTGACCCAAAAAATGACTGTCCAATATTCTCGATATTGATTCAGTGTAGAATCTTAGAACATATTCTCAGCTCAAACATAATGAGGTATGCCGACTCTCATGGATTCCGGAGACATCGATCATAGGAAACCCAACTCTTGGTTTTCTCATATGACATACTGAAAGCTTTGCATCAGGGCAGTCAGGTAACCACAGTATTTCTTGATTTTAAAAAAGCATTTGACTCAGTACCACATCTACACTTATATTCAAAAGTACGATCATATGTGGGGTATCAAGTGAAATTTATGACTGGACTGAGGACTTTTTGTAGGGAGGATGCAGTATTTTATTTGGGATGGAAAGTCATTGTCAGATGTAGAAGTAAATTTGGGTCTGCACCAGGGAAGTGTGTTGGGACCCTTGCTGATGTAAATTAATGACCTTGCAGACTATATTAATTGTAACCTCAGAATTTTTACAGATGATGCAGTTATCTACAATGAAGCACTGTCTGAAAGAAGCTGCATAAATATTCAATTGGATTGTGATAAGATTTCAAAGTGTTGCAGAGACTGGCAACTTGCTTTAAATGTTCAGAAATGTAAAACTGTGCACTTCACTAAATGAAAAAAAAATGTTGCATCCTATGACTATAATATCAATGACTGACAGTTGGAATTGGCCAACTCATAAAAACACCAGGGTGCGAAATTTTGTAAGGATGGGAAACGGAATAACCACATAGATTCTGTCATTGTTGAAGCAGGAGGCAAACTTCAGAATACTGGGGAAATTGAATCAGTCTACAAAGGAGACAGCTTACAAATCATTCATGTGACCCATTTTGGAATATTGCTCAAGTGTTTGGGACCCATACTGGATGGGACTAACAGGGGGTATTTATTGAATGTATACAGAGAAGGGCAGCATGAATGGTTGCAGGTTTGTTTCACCCATGGGAGAGTGTCACAGAGATGTTGAAGAAACTGAACAGGTTGAATCTTGAAAGTAGATGTAAACTGTCCCAAGAAGGCCTACTTACAAAATTTCAAGAAATGGCTTTAAATGATGACTCTAGGAATATACTACAACACCCTACATATTGATCCCACAGTGTTCATGAGGACAAGATTAGATTAATTACAGTATACACAGAGGCATTTACAGTCATCCTTCCCACACTCCATATGCACCTTGAACGAGGAAGAACCCTAATAACTGGTAGAATGAGACATACTTTTTACCGTGCACTACAAAGTGGTTTGCAGAGTGCTGATGTAGACTTTCTGCAGCCCAAAAATTCCCTCTGTAGGTGTCAACATGGATCTTGCAAACAGCAGTCAAGTAAAGTACAGCTTTCTTTTCGTCCATGAGGCCTAGAATTTTGGAACACGTATTATGTTCAAATATAATGACTTTTCTGGAGACTAGAAATCTACTCTGTAGGAATCAGCATGGGTTTAGAAAAAGACGGTCGTGTGAAACCCAGCTCGCGCTATTCGTCCACGAGACTCAGAGGGCCATTGACACGGGTTCACAGGTAGATGCCGTGTTTCTTGACTTCCACAAGGCGTTTGATACAGTTCCCCACAGTCGTTTAATGAACAAAGTAAGAGCATATGGACTATCAGACCAATTGTGTGATTGGATTGAAGAGTTTCTAGATAACAGAACGCAGCGTGTCATTCTCAGTGGAGAGAAGTCTTCCGAAGTAAGAGTGATTTCAGGTGTGCCACAGGGGAGTGTCGTAGGACCGTTGCTATTCACAATATACATAAATGACCTTGTGGATGACATCAGAAGTTCACTGAGGCTTTTTGCAGATGATGCTGTGGTGTATCGAGAGGTTGTAACAATGGGAAATTGTACTGAAATGCAGGAGGATCTGCAGCGAATTGACGCATGGTGCAGGGAATCGCAATTGAATCTCAATGTAGACAAGTGTAATGTGCTGTGAATAAATAGAAAGATAGATCCCTTATCATTTAGCTACAAAATAGCAGGTCAGCAACTGGAAGCAGTTAATTCCATAAATTATCTGGGAGTATGCATTAGGAGTGATTTAAAATGGAATGATCATATAAAGTTGATATTCGGTAAAGCAGATGCCAGACTGAGATTCATTGGAAGAATCCTAAGGAAATGCAATCCGAAAACAAAGGAAGTAGGTTACAGTACGCTTGTTCGCCCACTGCTTGAATACTGCTCAGCAATGTGGGATCCATACCAGATAGGGTTGATAGAAGAGATAGAGGAGATCCAATGGAGAGCAGCGCGCTTCGTTACAGGATCATTTAGTAATCACGAAAGCATTACGGAGATGATTGATAAACTCCAGTGGAAGACTCTGCAGGAGAGACGCTCAGTAGCTCAGTATGGGCTTTTGTTAAAGTTTCGAGAGCATACCTTCACCGAAGAGTCAAGCAGTATATTACTCCCTCCTACGTATATCTCGTGAAGAGACCATGAGGATAAAATCAGAGAGATCAGAGCCCACACAGAAACATACCGACAATCCTTCTTTCCATGAACAATATGAGACTGGAATAGAAGGGAGAACTGATAGAGGTACTCAGGGTACCCTCCGCCACACACCGTCAGGTGGCTTGCAAAGTATGGATGTAGATGTAGATGTAGATGTAGAACCAAGATTGGCGCCATGCTACTTTCAGAGTGAGGTGGCACCGTAGTTAGCACACTGGACTCGCATTCAGGAGGAGGACATTTCAAATCCATGTCCCACCATCCAGATTCAGGCTTTCTGTAATTTTCCTAAATTACTCCAGGCAGATGCTAAGATGGTTCGTTTGAAAGACCCTACCCAATTTTCTTCCCCATCCTTGAAACAATCTGAGCTTGTTCTCCATCTCTAACAACCTCGTTGATGGGATGTTAAACTCTAATCTTCCTTCTTCCTTCAATGTTCTGTGACTTCCAGAAAGTTCACAGATACAGTTCCATACTGTTGCCTAGTGAAAAAAATGTGAGCATACAGAAAATCGGACCATCTTTGTCACTTGATTGAAGAGTTCCTAGTAAATAGAAAACAGCATGTCATTCATAACAGAGATAAATCTTCAGACATATATGTAACTTCAGGGAGAGTTTTAAGATTGATACTGTTGACAGTATCTATAAATCACATAGTGGGAAATGTTTGACGCTCCATAAAGCTGATATGGGACAATACCATTGTATACAGAGCAGTTGCAACACTAGAACATTGTAGCAAAGTGCAGGAAGATCTGCAGAGGATCAGTGCTCATGTGATGAATATGAAGTTGACTCTCAACATAAAAAAATGTAACATTCTGCACATAAATAAATGGAAAGGCCAATTACAATATGATTATACTATTTGCTGAACAATCACTGGAAGCATCCACATTCATTAAATATCAGGGAATATGAGTGGTCTACAGCTACCAGTTTAAGACTTAATCTCAGAAAGACTCATATTATGCACTTTCAAGCAACCAATAATGACCTTTGACACCAGAAGTTGATGTTAATGGTCATACACTGAATGAAGCACAGAGCAAAATTCATTGTTGTCTAGTTGGATAATAAGTTAGAATGGAGTAATATCGGGATAAATGAATCAAGAAGTTCAGTTCAGCGTGTTATGCCCTTAGATGCATCTCTCATTGCATTGACTTAAACATAAGAGTATGGGTTATTTAGCACATTTTCAATCCCTGTTGTCTTATGGTTTTGTCTTCTGATGTGGTGATCTAAAGAAAGTAAAGTTCTTATTCAGCAGAAGAGGATAGTGAGAGTATTGTCTAAAGTATATAAGGGTACATTTTGCAGGAGTCTTTTTGAAGGTCTTGGAGTTCTTATACTTACTTTCCAATACATTTGCTCCTCAACTGTTTCAACTAAATTGTGATGTACACAGTCACAATACAAGACATAAAAACAATTTTCACGACTCCTTGTCTAGAGTTCAGAATGGAGGTAAGTAGTCTGGAGGTGAAATATTTAATAATCTCCCCTCTAGTAGAAAGTAAGAAATTGGAAATCTCTACCAATTAAAAATAAAAACATATCTTGTTAGTCACTTTTTATACAAATTATCTGAGTATGTTGATTCAAAGACTGAAAAGTTCTGTTATGCGGGCAGCAATGTTGTTTTTATAAGACTGCTTGACAAGTAATACTGGGACGCAATATTAATAAATCTAAAAAACATATTTTTTTAAAATACTGTTGTAATCAAGTAAATATTCTACATCTTTATCTATGTGATTACTCTGCTATTCAAAATTAAGTGCCTGGCAGAGGGTTCAATGAGCCATCTTCAAGCTGTCTCTCTACCATTCCACTCTCAAATGGTGCGTGGAAAAAACGAGCACTTAAATTTTTCTGTGCGACCTCTGATTTGTCTTATTTTATCGTGATGATCATTCTCCCTATGTAGGTGGGTGCCAACAGAATGTTTTTGCAATCTGAGGAGAAAACTTCGTGAGAAGATTCCACCGCAACAAAAAACACCTTTGTTTTAATGATTGCCACTCCAATTCAAGTATCATATCTGTGGGATTATCTCCCCTATTTTGTGATAATACAAAATGAACCGCCCTTATTTAAACTTTTTCAATATCATCCGTCAGTTCCACCTGATATGGATCCCACACTGCACAGCAATACTCCAGAATAGGGCGGACAATTGTAGTGTAAGCAGTCCCTGTAGTAGATCTGTAGCACCTTCTAAGCTACTAATGGCAACTTAATACCAGATGTATAGGAAATATGAAGGGGCAGTTGCTGTTTCAAAGTAGCAGCTTCTTTACTAATTAAGAATTAACAGCACTAAGCAATATAGCGACAGCTTATTGTTAATACAGTAGACAGAGTAAATTTCTATGTCTTTGCCTTACATTAAGGTATACATTGACTTTTTCCTCATCCTTGAAGGTTCTCCTTCTTGTTGGACTCTATGGAACAAAATGAATGAATGAATGAATGAACTGAGAATTGTTGGAAGAATCCCCAGAAAGTGTACGTCATCCATGAAAGTGGTAACGTACAATACCCTCCTTCTACTCATGCTTGACTATTGTTCATCCGTCTGGGATTCCTACCTGATAGGACTAATAGAGGAAATTGAAAAGATCCAAAGAAGAGCAGTGCATTTTGCCACAGGTTCATTTATTAAGCAGGAAATCATCAGGGGATGCTCATCTTATCCCATTGGCAGATGCAAGAGAAGCACTGTGCATCATGATGAGGTTTACTGTCAAATTATGAGATCTTATATTCTTGGGAGTTCTGCCTACATATGTCTTGTAAAACGATCTTGAAGGGAAAATGAGAGAGATTCAGGCTCACAATAAGGATCACCAACAATTAATCTTCCTTTGCATCATTCACAAATGGAAGAAGAATGGAAGGAAGTGACAATTGTACACAAAGTACCCTCTGCCACACACAATAAGGTGACTTGCAGAATACAGATGCAGAAGTAGACATAGATGCAATCACTGAAACTGGTAACCAATGATTTCAATATTTATCATTTCTGTCGCAGCTGTACTTTAGGGACTCATTTAATTTGCATCACAATTTTTATTTGTCTTTTTGTTTGATGAAGTTCTAGACTTTTTGTGTTTTATTCTTCAGGAGTTTTGTGTTTTCAGCATAGCACCTGTGTTTCGCTTTTTTAATAACTGACTGGAGGATTTTAAAATACTGGTGATGATGCAGTTTCAACTCTTGACTACAGCTTGACCTGTGAATTATGTAGGAACACATAGCAATCATTCTTCTTGCACTTCATATGCAAAATGGAACAGGAAGAAATCTTAATGGGGAGTACCCACTGTCATACACTTCACAATAGTTTGCAGAGTACATAAGAAGATGTAGATTTACATGAAGATATACTTAAGGAAGAGTAAAATTTTCCTCTGCATTCTTTGCCTTACAAAATCTTCCCTGCATTCTTTCCATAATTTCTCTCTAAACACTGTGAATGAGTCATTGTTTTTGGTTATGTGATACAATACTTTTTTCTATGATTTGAATGCAGCTGCTCAGCATATTTTATTGTGAACATTTAGCCACCATGCTCAGGTAAACAACTGACTGTTGATTTTACATCTTGGTCACTGATTGTACTTTGATTTAAAAACAGATTATAAATGGCTTTACACTATTTCCTTCAATGCTCATGAGGAATCTCATTGCAGTAAATAATACATAGTTGGGGCTTGACTGTTATAAGTGTCTGACAGAAAATCAACATTAAAGTCTATATAGACATTGATTCTCCAGTTAAATCAGCTCAACCTTATTAAAATTTTCTCTCGCTGCTTTATGAAGCTTAAAGTGTTTTGGTGCCTTGTAAACTAGCAGTGAAATTTCTGATGTTTTCTCCTAAAGAAAGTCTAGGAAACATTTTGGAAATCTCTGGAATAGGGTGGAAGCTGCATCAGTTAGACTGGACAGTTCTGGTAATAAAGTTATGCAAGTAGCCTGCTGTTTACAATGCAGCAAAGTAAGGTGTGAGGCATTAATCAGACATGTGTTTGAATACTCTTCTCTTTTTTGATTGATTTTCAAAGCACAGAATTAATGTATTCATAGACCACCTTATGCATCAATAAATACTGTGAGAAAGAAAGGCTGTATGGTATGAGGAAAATTTAGACACTGCAACAAACAACTTCAAATAAATATCAACTCTGTCTTTCAACTGTCATGGAACTGTGCAATATGGAATAGAGGTGAGAAAACATTTGTCTCCAACAACAGGAAGGAGAATAGCCAGAGAAAATGGCCATACTACAGTGTTAATGCAGTAAAACATGAAAAATATACTAAACCAACAAGAACAAAGCAAAATCAGATTGTGACAATAAAAAAACATGTTAAAGGAATGAGTGACAAGTGCCCTTCACAAAAAGTTTTCAGTCAGTGTTGATTCCTGTACTAAATGTTTTGGGGAGAAAAGAAATTATTTGAGTAGAATGTAATGGAATGCAAAATTTTTGATGTAGTAAAGAGTATCCATCAGTGATGGTCAATGAAAAATTTGCAAGAGAATGAAAATTTGCTTAGTGTAAGGCCAGAACTCAAGTTCAGATTTCTTATGTATAAGGCTATTTAGTATAGCTGAGAAAGATGCAGCTCTTTTCCAAAGTAGCAGTATTCTTAATGTTTAACTGGCTTACATTTCACTGGCATAAACACAAATAGTATCAAACAGTACAGAGATAATTTTTTGTTAATAGAGTGTACATACTCAGTTTCTATTGCCGTCTTGTTTCTTGTTCATAGAAATTTGTTGAACAGTTGTTACAGGGAGAAAAGAGTAGGAGAGGATGGGAAGGCAAGATGGACCCCTCCTAATGTGTCTCTTAAAACTGGGTATGGAGAGAGTGTAGATGTATTTGTATTTAGATTATATATATATATATATATATATATATATATATATATATATATATATATATATATATATATATGTGTGTGTGGATGGATATGTGTGTGTGTGCGAGTGTATACCTGTCCTTTTTTCCCCCTAAGGTAAGTCTTTCCGCTCCCGGGATTGGAATGACTCCTTACCCTCTCCCTTAAAACCCACATCCTTTCGTCTTTCCCTCTCCTTCCCCTCTTTCCTGATGAGGCAACAGTTTGTTGCGAAAGCTTGAATTTTGTGTGTGTGTGTGTGTTTGTGTTTGTTTGTGTATCTATCGACCTGCCAGCGCTTTCGTTCGGTAAGTCACATCATCTTTGTTTTTTGATATATTTTTCCCATGTGGAATGTTTCCTTCTATTATATATATATATATATATATATATATATATATATATATATAAAAAGAAAGATGATGAGACTTACCAAACAAAAGCGCTGGCAGGTCGATAGACACACAAACAAACACAAATATATCTGTATGTGTGGATGGATATGTGTGTGTGTGCGAGTGTATACCTGTCCTTTTTTCCCCCTAAGGTAAGTCTTTCCGCTCCCGGGATTGGAATGGCTCCTTACCCTCTCCCTTAAAACCCACATCCTTTCGTCTTTCCCTCTCCTTCCCTCTTTCCTGATGAGGCAACAGTTTGTTGCGAAAGCTTGAATTTTGTGTGTATGTTTGTGTTTGTTTGTGTGTCTATCGACCTGCCAGCGCTTTTGTTTGGTAAGTCTCATCATCTTTGTTTTTAGATATATTTTTCCCACCTGGAATGTTTCCCTCTGTTATATATATATATATATATATATATATATATATATATATATATATATATATATATATATATATATATATATTAGAGGGAAACATTCCACATGGGAAAAATATATCTAACGCTGGTCGATAGACACACAAACAAACACACACACAATTCAAGCTTTCGCAACAAACTGTTGCCTCATCAGGAAAGAGCCCAAACTCTTTGTCTTTAAATATGTCTGCTTGTGTCTGTATATGTGTGGATGGATACGTGTCTTTCCGCCGTCCACCTAACCTTCGTAACCTCTTAGTTCATCCCTATGAAATCCCCAAACCACCTTCCCTACCCTCTGGCTCCTATCCTTGTAACCGCCCCTGGTGTAAAACCTGTCCCATGCACCCTCCCACCACCACCTACTCCAGTCCTGTAACCCAGAAGATGTACACGATCAAAGGCAGAGCCACATGTGAAAGCACCCACGTGATTTACCAACTGACCTGCCTACACTGTGATGCATTCTATGTGGGAATGACCAGCAACAAACCGTCCATTCGCATGAATGGACACAGGCAGACAGTGTTTGTTGGTAATGAGGATCACCCTGTGGCTAAACATGCCTTGGTGCACGGCCAGCACATCTTGACACAGTGTTACACTGTCCGGGTTATCTGGATACTTCCCACCAACACCAACCTATCCGAACTCCGGAGATGGGAACTTGCTCTTCAATATATCCTCTCTTCCCATTACCCACCAGGCCTCAATCTCCGCTAATTTCAAGTTGCCGCCACTCATACCTCACCTGTCATTCAACATCATCTTTGCCTCTTCACTTCTGCCTCGACTGATATCTCTGCCCAAACTCTTTGTCTTCAAATATGTCTGCTTGTGAGATGTCTGCTTGTGTCTGTATATATGTGGATGGATATGTGTGTGTGTGTGCGAGTGTATACCCGTCCTTTTTTCCCCCTAAGGTAAGTCTTTCCACTCCCGGGATTAGAATGACTCCTTACCCTCTCCCTAAAACCCACATCCTTTCGTCTTTCCCTCTCCTTCCCTCTTTCCTGATGAGGCAACAGTTTGTTGCGAAAGCTTGAATTTTGTGTGTGTGTTTGTGTTTGTTTGTGTGTCTATCGACCTGCCAGCGCTTTCGTTCGGTAAGTCACATCATCTTTGTTTTTAGATATATTTTTCCCACGTGGAATGTTTCCCTCTATTATATATATATATATATATATATATATATATACCCCCACAGTGTGGTTCTATGTGTTTAAGGAGCAAGAGGGAGCAATAGTCTGGCAATAGATTTGTGTAAGTAAAGGTAAATAGGTAAATGTATGTGGAAAGCAAGGCAGAGAGCATGGTGTTCAAGGATTTGGAGACACTTATAGAACTTTGGCAGAGCAGATGTTCAGGCTCTATTGTCAGAGAAAGAGATTGGCCACACGAAGGCTTTGTAGATGGGGAGAATGGTGAAGGTATGCAGTCCCATGTTAGACGGATAGTAGTTTAAGTATATTGTAGACTTTTCATTGGATGGTTAATAGGTGGAGTTTACATATTAATTTAATGTCAAGGGTTAGTCAAAGTTATTTTAGTGTGTTGGCTAATTATGTAAGATGGTTACAAATGGTTTGGAAAAGTCATGGAGGTGGAAGCTGGGGGGTCATCATTTTGGATGGGCTCATCTTCAGGAGCCATTGGTTGCATCAAGAGGTGGACTGAGGTGGAACTGAAGGGATCATTTGGATTTGTGGATGGCATTGGAAAGGGCTAGGAAGGCAGTCTCACTGGAATATTATAAGCTATAAACAAGAGGTAGTGGTTTAGGCATGGCAGCAGTGTAAAGAATATAAAAGAGTGGAGATGTACAGTACTTTTGGAACTCTCCTGGAGTAGGATTAAAGGCATGGACAAAGGGTTGTTTATGATACAAAGGGCTAGCGAGTTAATGTGTTGTGGTGGATTTAATTAATTAGAAGTGTATAGATCTGGAGTTCGAAGAGGAGACTGGAATGCTACACTTAAGTTACAAAAGTCATGGGATAGCAATTTGCGCATATACACATGGAGGTGGTATTGTGTACACGAGGTTTGTCCGGAAAATACGTATAAAAGTTGAATAATGTCTTTATGTTACAAGTTGCAGTCACCGCCAGGTGGGACTACTGCTGTAATCAATCCCATCAACACTCAGTTCGAGTCAGAGCACTCTGTGTGAAGGTGTGTGGCAGATTGTTGACAGTTACCCTTTTTCACCTGCCGTCGGCATGGAGCTCTCTCTGATTGAGGAACAGCATGTCAACATCAAGTTTCTTGCAGAGCTAGGCAAGAATAGCTGTGAGATTTTTGAGTGTTTGAAACAGGTTTATGGAGACAATTCTCTGAAGGAACCAACCGTGAACAAGTGGTTAAAAAGGTTCCGGGATGGCCAAGGAGAAGTGAACGACGACCCTTGCCCAGGACGCCCGTTGACATCGAGTTCCGATGCAAATGTTGAACGAATTCGGGCTTGTGTTCTTAAAGACCATAGATTGACAGTCAGAATGATTGCTGACGAGCTATCAATCCCCAAAACAATCGTTCACGAAATCCTGACACAAAAACTTGAAATGAAGAAATTGTGTGCGAAAATTGTACCGAAGCTCTTGACGCAAAGCAAAGAGGGTTGAGTGCTGTAAGGATTGGTTGGAAGCAAAGGAAATAGGGGACTTTCTCAACTGAGTCATCACTGGAGATGAGTCCTGGTTTTACGAATTCGATGTGGAGGTCAAATCTGAAAGCAAGGAATGGAAACTAGCAGGAGAACCGAGAACAAAAAAGTCGCGAAAATCAGGGTCCAATGTGAAGACAATTTTGATTGTTTTCTTTGATTCTAGGGGCATTGTTCACAAGGAATTTGTCCCTCCCGGCCAGAGAGTGAGTGGAAATTTTTACGTTGATGCTCTGACACGTCTCAGAGCTCGTATGGCCCGAGTTCGACCGGAGTTGGCAAAGGGGGTAGGTGGATCCTTCATCACGACAATGCGCCCGCTCACACGTCGCTCGTTGTGCGCGAGTTTTTGGCCCGAATCACCGTGACAGACCAGCCGCCATATTCACCCGATTTAGCCCCATGTGACTTCTTCATGTTCCCGAAATGCAAAATGGTGCTTTGGGGGCGGCACTTGGGAGATGTGGAAGCCATCAAGGTGAAAACGACACGGCAACTGAACAACAACATCACAACTGAAGACTTTCAGCAATGTTATCAACAGTCGAAATGGCGGTGGCAGATGTGTATTGTGTCTCAGGGTGATTACTTTGAAGGAGACCATATTGTAATACCTGAATAATTGTAAAATAAAGTTATTATTCAACTTTTATACATATTTTCCAGACAAACCTCGTACAAGGTACAAAAGAGCTGTGCATTGGCAGAGCTGTCATTTGTACACAGGTGATTCAAGCGAAAAGCTTCCCAAGATGATTATGGCTGTAGAATGGAAATTTACAGATTGTGAACATGGAATTGTAGTGGAGCTAGACACATGGGACAGTCCATTGCAGAAAGTGTTAGGGAATTCAATATTCCAAGATCCGCAGTGTCAAGAGAGTGCTGAGGATACAAAATTTCAGAATTACCCCTCACCATGGGCAATGCAGTGGCCAACGGCCTTCACTTAATGGCCGAGGGCAGCAGTGTTTGTGTAGAGTTGAGAGTGTAACACTGCATGAAATGGCCATAGAAATCAATGTGGGATGTATTACAAACACATTCATTAGGATAGTGGAGTGAAATTTGTCATTAATGGGCTATGGCAGCAGATAACCAATGCGAATGCCTTTTCTAACAGCACATCATCACCTGCAGCACCTCTTCTGGGCCTGTGATCATATCAATTGGACCCTAGATGTTGAGAAAACAGTGATCTGATCAGACTAGTCATGATTTAAGTTGGTAAGAGCTGATGGTTGCCATTTGAGTGTGGCACAGATTCCATAAAGCCATGGACAAATGTCGTCAACAACACACTGAGCAACCTGGTAGGGGCTCCTTAATGGTGTGGGCTCTGTTTACATGGAATGGACCATGTCCTCTGGTCAAAATGAGCTGATCATTGACTGGAAATCACTATTTTCAGCTACCACTGCAGCCATTAATGGATTTCATGTTCCTAAACAACAACAGAATTTTTATGGATGATAATGCACCATACCACAGGCCACAATTGTTTGCAATTGGTTTGAAGAACATTCTGGGCAATTCAAGCAAATGATTTGGCCATCCAGATTGCCCAACATGAATCCCATCAAACATTTATGGTACATAATTGAGAGGTCAGTTGATGTACAGAATCCTGCACTGGTAACACTTTTGGAATTATGGACGGCTGTGGAGGCAGCATGGCTCAATATTTATGCAGGGGACTTCCAATGATATGTCGGGTCCATGCCATGTCAAGTTTCTGCATTATGCCGTGTAAAATGAGGACCAACACAATATTAGGAGGTATCCCATGATCTTTGTAATCTCAGTGTATACTGAGTTACAGGCTTTTTCAAGGTAATTTCATACAAAATTGGAAGATTTGTAGTTAGCACACACATGAAATAGCAGGCAGGTGAGGTACAGGAGCTGATCATCAGAGGAGAAGTTGAGATCGAAGTCACATGTTTAATAGTATGTGGTAGATACTTGTTCAGATGTTTATGGATGTGTTGTGAGTGGATCAATTCAGAGACGCTGCCAAACACTGAGATGAGGCCAAAGGATTGATATGAGTGGATTTCTCTGACAGGTTAGTTAGATTTGAGATAAAGGAGAATTCAGAAAGTTTTCTAGAGCTCAGGAAAGTATTGTTGGGAGAATAACATTAGGGAGAGTGGCAAGGATTGCTAGGAAGGAATGTGGGCATTCTTTCAAGTATTTACGGTTGATATGAGTCACCAGAAGAGGTGTTTCATTTTTCATAATGTATGTGACTTACATATTTTGCTGTGTTTGGTGTGTTAAATTCTGCTTGTGGGATGTTGATCAGGTACTGGAATCAAGAGTAAAATTTGGGCAAAAGTACTGATGTGTCCATTGACTGTTGGGCAAAAGGAATAAGGTATCAAAAAATATCATAGAGAGAGGGGGCAAAGTGCACTGTGATTAGCTGTGCAAACATCATCAGCCAAAGAGTCATTATTACATAGATGTGGCTAGTAGGATGCAGAGTTTTTGCCACTGAGACAGGGGAAAGCTTTCCAATAGTTAGAGAAGTTTATAGATAGTGTAGTTTTGTGAGCTCCCATCTCTCAGCAACAACATTAATGTTAAAAGTTGCAGCTGAAGTAGCAGAGGGTTGGGTGTATATGCAGCCTGCTAGAAATTTTTGTTTTTTACATTAACAATTTGTCAGCTAGGTTCATTTGTGCATGCAGTACAGCTAGCAGTATTATACATCAGAACTGGAGTGGATAGTAAGGTGCAGAGTTTTCGCCATTGAGACAGGGAAAGCTTTCCAGCTGTTAGAGGAGTTTATAGATAGCGCAATTTTGTGAGCTCCCCACTCCTAGTAACAATATTAGTAATGAAAGCTGCAGTTGAAACAGCAGAGGGTCAGGTGTATGTGCAACCTGCTAGAAATTTTGGCGTTTTAACGTTAATAATTCGTCAGCAAGTTTCATATATACATGGAGTTTAGCTAGCATTATTATACATCAGGTCTGAACGCAGTGGACTGCCACACCAAGAACCGATCAGATGTGGGCACTCAATTTCAAAGTCTGAAAGCTCCATGAAAACTGAAAATTAAAGTTCATTTGTATTTTCATTGTATTTGCATTTCTTTATTCATCCTGTAAATCATAGTGTATGCAAACAATATAGTATAAGTCAGGTTTGATAGACTACTTACAAGTTTATACCTGCTGTGATTTAGAAAACAACAGTTGATATATGTTGAATAGTGGCAACATAGCTATAAAAACAATAAGATGATTGAAAGAATAGTATTGTTAAGAATCAGTACATGAATAATTACACTGCATTTTCTTGGTGCAAGTACAATGCAATTTTGAAATGTACTTAAAACTTACATATTTCATATAAATTGAGGGAATCACAGATTGCTATAGACATTGCAGTGGTTGTAACGACTGAATGTCTCATAGCAATTTTTATTTCTTGAGAAGCAATAGCGACTGGTTCAACGTTGTGTTTCCAGATTGCGTGAAACGTTGATCTTTTCACATTCAAGACAAGCAGCTGGTGACAACTGTCATAGAAATAAATTGTATTTATATGCATTCTTAAATTTTGTTTTCGTTATCCTTTATCGCTGGTGACCACACATTAGTAATAGCTCACAACAGTTGTGAGTGAAACCCGGCTGACTCGGTAGTAATTTTTACATGCACCGCTATAACCAAGCAAAATTATGCATATAAATTAATAAATTGTGTCTAACAATAAATAAAACGGGGAAAAGCCTTTTCAATTGTAAAAATACTGTTAAAAAAAGTTCCCTTTTCTTGCTTTTTGAGTAGCGAAGACCTTCAACAGTTTCTCTGTGTTGAGTGAACGTACACTCTTTCTTTCCCCTCCTACGAGGGTTGTCCTTAAAATAAGGTTTCCAGTATTTTTCATAATAAAAAACATGTTTATTGACATTGAATAATACATTTATGGAAAGCTTAGACTTTTACCTATTTTTTGACTTAATGGCCTTTAAGATCAATCGTATATGCTTGCGGTGTACCATCTCCTGTATGCCTGCATCGTAGAACTCTACTACCATACCATGAAGGTAGTGTAAAACCTCTTCTCTCAGCTCTTCTCTGGTTGTGCAATGCATTCCACCCCGGCGTTTCTTCAATTCAGAGAGGAGATGGAAGTACTTGGGGCTGCTTATGGGATGCAGGGCGGATGTGTGAAAGTATTCCATCCAAACTTGTTGATGAGATTGGCTGTGACGCAATGTGTGCACGAGCGTTATCCTGACGGAACCACATTCTCTTCATGAGAATGCCTCTCCTCTTGTTTTGGATCGGGCGGTGAAGGTTTTCCAACCTTTCACAGTGGCACTCCGTAATGATTGTTCTACCGGCAGGCAGAATCTCGTGCAACAATAACCCCTTCCTGTCACAAAACACGCTCGCCATCACTTTGGTGGCAGACAGCGTTTGTTTGAACTTCCATGGCTTCGGAGACGCTGGATGTTTCCACTGACAAAATTGTTGTTTCGTTTCCAGTGTTGTGTAGTGGACCCAGGTCTCGTCCTCAGTGACAACAGAATCCAAGAATTCCTCGCCATCAGTTGCATAAGCCCAAAGAAATTCGCAGGCCATTTCCACACATTTCTGTTTGTGGTCTTCCGTAAGCATTCTCGGGACCCACCTTCCACAAACCTTGGAATACACTAAATGGTTTGTGACAATTTTGTCAATGCTGGTCTTGCTGACATCAGGGATCATCTCGCAGAGCTCCCGAACCATCACCCTTCGATCTTTCAGCATTGTTTCGCAATTGTTTCATCCAAAACCTCTGGCCGTCCAGAACGTTGTTTATTATGGACGTCTGTACGTCCGTCTCTGAATTTTCTGCACCATTTGCGTACACGTTATACGCTCATACACGTTTCTCCGTGGACTTCATCCAGTTGGGAATAAATGTGCAGTGGCGAAGTCTTTTTTGCACGCAAAAAACAAATCACAGACTGTAATGAGCACCTGGCATGAGACGTCAGTGGAAGCTCCGTCTCTAAGGCCGCCAAGAAGATTGATCGTCGCAGACAACTCGCCGGGGCAGGAAATAGATCCCGTGTAACAGCGTTCCTCGCGAATGCAAATTCTTGGGAACCTTATTTTATGGCCAACACTCGTATTATGGGAAGACTTCTTAGCTACTCGTTGCTCACTGAAGACCTGAGATAGTTTCTAATGATCTTCAACTTGGAAAAGCTACGTTCCACAGAAGCTACAACACTGGCATGCACAAAAATATTCTTAACGCAGTAGTTACACTTGGGAAAACGTCTTGAACGTTCATTTCAAAGATCTAGCCTACTGAAATATTTCTAAACACGCGTTCACTGTTTCTGGGAGCATAGGGAATAACAATTCCAATTCATATGCAAGACCTAAACGCATTTCAGGGTCTCTCAAAGCTTTTGCGAAATTTGTACATGCTTTGCTATTTCTTTGTTGCCAGGTTCTTAGTGTCAAAATAACACTAAACATGTCACAGCAGTTACTGAGCTGCTGAAACCTTTCTTTCAAAGACATAATAGCGAAGTCTGCCACAACATAGAAGTAGGTTACCCTTAAGCGGCTCTCTTCCCGTGGAATGGGTTCATCCTTATTTTCGTAAGAAAACTGCCTTTTAATAGTTGCAAATCTGGATTCTGTTAATTCAGCAACATTTCCTAAACATGCAACAAATTCCTCTGCTTCTTTCTTAGCCTTTCCAAAACAGTTGGCGTGAAGTGTTGATTTTATTAATTTTACTGTAGTGTCTAATTGCATACCTTCTTGCTGAACTGCTTTGTTGACTCTGTTGACATGACAAAGGACATTATGCCATATCACAGCACACAAAGAAAACTTGAATTTTGAGATTTATTTCAAGAGTCTAGTTCCTTCACTGAAACACATTGGATCGTTTTTGCACGTGTTCTTTAACTCTGTTAATGCAAGTCTTACGTTATTAAGCTCGGATCTTACAACCCGAACACTTTCATTCCTTGCCTCCCATCTTGTATCACAAAGAAGCTTCAGAGTCAGGTTTACGTGATACTTGAGTGCTTCCCAGTGCTTCACAGAGACAAAAACGAACGTGAAAAATCTTTGAACTATACAAAATGTTGCGCAATTATAGATGATTTAACCGCATCACCAACAACCAAGTTCAAGTTATGAGCACAGAAAGGGATACAATGAGTTCTTCGATTTTTTCAGTGACACGAGCTTCAGTACTACTCTTGCCCTTCATGTTACTCCCGTTGTAATATTGTCCCCTACAATCAGCATGTGGTATGCCAAGGTTATGTAGCAGAGTCTACGCAGGACACGGTGACCTATGCGCAGTGACCAATTTTAGTCTAAACCGTTGGCCGAGTTCATTCGTTTGTTCAGAAGGGGAGGCCGATAATGTTTGCCACCTTTCGGCCAGTCGGCGATGACAGAACAGAGGTGCACGTCCTGCAATCTTTCTCAAACGATTTTATGGAAACTATTCGGAAATAAATTCATTTTGCGTTACTTATTGCTTTATATGTCAAGTTCATGATGATGTGACCATCATTTCGTTATGGGTCATAGTTATTGTGATATTTACATGGAAGTAAGACATTGCAACAAATTCGAAATCGTTTGCAATGAAAAATAAATGTCGCTATGATTTTGCGTTTGCTGCATATTACATAATATATTGCTGTGTATGAAATTTAGCTAACATATCGAATTTTTCTTTAGACTTGGGTAGAGCTACCGATCTGTCAGCAATCTCGAGAAAACTGATCTGACGTAGCTCACTCATTTGCGATCGCGTCACGTCGGTGATAAAACCAGAGTGAAATACCCACAACATTCCTCATCTATCATTAATGGTATGAAATATCCAAATGAGATTTTGGCAAATGATAGCACGCAAAGAGAATAGTATTTTGCCTTGTGTTTATTGTACAAAATTTCATTATCTAGCGTATTATTCCACTGATTTCAGACTTTTTAATGAAATAATTTAATTTTTAAGGGCAATCGATAGCTGGTGAAATGAGAAGTGCTATGGTTTTGGGAACAACATAATTGAAGACATTACGTGTTTATTTTGTACCGGGGATGTGCTTTCCTCACTTAATAAACCACTGTTTCAGAACGCTCTCGCAATTGTGTCAGCACAGCAAACATGTTGTGCTGACACACAACATTTTGACATTTTGTAAATTCTGCTGTGTTTTGGCAAAATAAACAAATTTTGACGTGGCAACAAGATAAATTTGTAGGTTTTACTCAAAATTTACCAATCACGATACTTCTCTTGCAAGTGGTTAACAAGCCAAGCGAAAGTAAATCGCTGTATTTCCAGCAGAATTCTTTATAGGTACTACGTAAAGCAGAGGTGACATATCTTTCTGCATGGTCATCACGCAAGTGTAGGTGTGGAGGGGCTCCACTTAATATAAAGAAAAAGTGTGCTTCAGCTTAGAACAGCAGTTCCCCTCCAGCGCTTAGCGTTTGCCCTACAGCATCTGCCCATAACCTCCACCACTACTGTTCTCCCCATGCGTGCACTGCTGACTGTGCATCTACCCGCTGTGGTATTTTGTGCGGATTTCAATCTGAAGTAACAATTCTCTAAGACCTTTTCCACAAAATAAGAGAAATGCTCTTATTGGTCGAAAAAAGGCGTGACGTGAAGAACAAAAGAACGCAGGTGGGGAGACAGTTCGGCTATGATTAAGACAAAACGGAAATTTTCAGGGACTCTTCTCTGAAGCCGGCCGCTGTGGCCAAGCAGTTCTAGGCGCTTTGCCGCGTGGGATTAGCCGAGTGGGCTAAGGAGCTGCAGTCATGGAGTGTGCGGCTGGTCCCGGCGGAGGTTAGAGTCCTCCCTCGGGCATGGATGTGTGTGTTAGTCCTTAGGATAATTTAGGTCAAGTAGTGTGTAAGCTTAGGGACTGGTGAGCTTAGCAGTTAAGTCCCATAAGATTTCACACACATTTGAACATTTTTTTCTAGGCGCTTCAGTCTGGAACCACGCTACTGCTATGGTCGCAGGTTCGAATCCTGCCTCAGGCATGGATGTATGTGGTGTCCTTAGGTTAGTTAGGTTTAAGTAGTTCTAACTGTAGGGGATTGACGACCTCAGATGTTAAGTCCCATAGTGGTCAGAGCCATTTGAACCAATTCTTCTCTGAACTGGCGTCAAGTGCAGAAAGGAGCATATATCTCTCTGTACGACACAGAGGAGTAATTTGTGTGGACACTGCGTTCACAGCGGCCGGTATTCAGCTAGAAATTAGCTGTAGCATCGTTTAGCTCCAACTGTAGAGAAACGAACCAGCCAATTAGTTAATTGTTCTTGCAAGAACTGAGAGGGCATTATAATATGCACGCTGCTCCAACCATGCGCGTGTATATCGCCACATTTTAAGACTAGGATGAGTACACGTTCTCTCACATAACGAGAAACATAGGGAGAGCTTCTGCTGGTAAATTCAGCGAAGGTGTAATTAGTTTTATAGGAATTTCAGCGGAAGAGAGTGGCCTAGCAGACGACAGCTCAGCGCAGCTTAAGGTACATACCGCGTGCAGAGGCGTAAACTTGTAGGTTCACCAACTTGCATCCACTATAAACTCGAGCGACCTTGGGTAATCTTTTGCTCAATTTATCACATAACTAACCATCCACCGTAGACTTGATTGTCATCCTAAAAACAGTACCGAACTTTGAACGGGAATCGGACGACTTTCGTAGTACTGACCAACATCATAACGTAAGTGTAGGAACAATTTTGTAAAGAAACTTCTAGTCGTGTTTAGGATAATTTAACCTTCTGAGAGTTAATATTTAATATTGTTGTGTTTAGGATTGTTTCACTTTTTGATGTTGACGAGATGCGTTAGCCTGACAACCGTGTTTTGCTGTCACATTGAAAACTGTGTAAAAGCGTGTATTTTTGTGCTAATTCTGCGACATTAAACATGTCATTTCAAATTACACAGTCTACCGCCCTAGAATGATGAATTAAGATAGAGTTTAACAAATAGCTTAAAATTTAAATTCTTTCACACCCGGCGCATACGATATGCCGCCCGAAAATGTCTCTCCAGCGTTGGCTATTGCCAAACTCACCACCGAGACTGCGACAGCGACCGCGATTGAGACACAAAAGGCCCTGCAGAACTAGCACCGTCTCGTTCATACAGCGTCGCTGACGTCACACTTCGCTGTTAGTCACAACGAAATTACTTTTGCAATCACTATTCAGACTTTGCAAGCTAAACATTAAAACTATATTTGTATAAAGGAAGCCCCGTTTCCTGCTGTCATTTGCCGCCTACAAACTACATTACCGGTATATGTCTATTTTCCCTTGTTGTTAACAAAATACTAACTGAAACCGTTTTTCAGTGTTGGATTAAGCCAGGTTTCTACAGGCATGACTTTCTTATAAGTGCACCCTACGCACCACGACTCTTACATGCAAGCTAGCATTTCCACGTGCCAAACTTTTAGAAACGCAATTTATGCTACCGCCAAGATAGTGGCAAGTGAAATTACTCGTGAGGATCTGCGCTATTTTTAGCCGAAGAGCTTATAATGTTGTATATGGAAATGGGCATCTGGTAGGAATCGTTTGCAAAACATGCAGTCCGCTAATAAGGACGTTATCAGCCGAGGACGACCTTCCATTCGAAAATCACTTTCGAATGCGTAAAATCAATTTTGAAATCTTTTTGATCCATATTTCTGGCTCTACACAAAAGTCTAATAAACGTATACAAGGTGCTGTGTCAGCCATCATTAAATTATAAGTAATATTGAAATATCTGACAACTGAAGTCATTGCAATAAACGAAGCGCATTCTGAAGAACGCTATTTCTAAATTTTAATGTTACCTGTAATAAACTGAAAGTACAAGGTTTTTGTCTCAAGAATTCGGCTTCGTTTTTATTTCTAGAATTATTCAGTGTTCTGACGGGTCACAGGTCCTGTAAATATACTTTGTTTACCACTATGGTACTTAATATTGTAACCTGACTTTGTATTACTGTGTGAATAGTCATTACTCAACGACAGCGCCAATTCGAACACACATTGACAAAGGATTTTAATGAGAATTAAAGTAGTTGTAAATCTCTATAGCCACAAATAAATTTCCATTTCACCGTAATTCACTCTAAGGGGAAAAAAGACGCACTATGAAGGAATTATCCGAATGGGATGGAAATAGGTAGAGTTAATCCTGGTTACCATAGACGCTGAAAGGTTTGCGTAAGCAGACCACTAAAGGGGACTCCACAACAACGGAGAGGAGACCCTGCTTAACATAAGACCAGTGGAAACAAACACTTTAGAGCTATAACTGGTCCAATAGTTTGTAGCTATGAAACTTGTTTGCTGTAAGAGGGCTGCCAGGTTCGATTTCTGGGCTCGAGAAAGGTGTCTGCGTAGAAGAGTCATTGTGTCTGACCAAAGCAATACGCACAAGGGCCAAAGCATATTAATCATAATCCTCTTTCTCAAGGCATATCAGCATATAACAGCTAATTTATTAAAAACACATAATGCACCAGTTCGTGCTTCACAATCGGCAATATTAGATAAATGCTATTATATCTTTGACTACAATAAAGAACAATGAATTTAATGAATTGTAACGTTCCCTGGCAGCACACACTCTAATAAGGAAATGACATTTGATTGTACTATGTACGCTATGAAGCAATTCGTATGCACTGTAATTGTTTAACAAAAAATATTATTTAATTTTGTATAAAGGACATTCGTTATTATTGTAATATTTTCTGTAATAATATTCTCGATGTATTTATGATTGTAATATTTCTATACTCATAATGTAATTACGAAATATGTCAATATCTGCGATAAGAAAAATGTAAAATACAGCCACAGAGGGGAGTAATGTTGTAAGATTGCAAATAGACATTAACGGTCGGCAGTGGTATAAATAGGAATACATAGTGTGCATTCTTTGTCGTCTTCCTCGAGAGCTGAGAGAGAGAGGAACCTGTGACGTAGCATTTTATGAATGAGTAGACTTCATTTGTCTGTATATATCTTTAGCCGCCATTAGAGGAAAAATTACGAACTAATGTAAGTTGAATTATTGTTGTGGTCTAAATACATTATAATTTATCAAAATTGTGTATTACTAATGTAAATTAGCTTGCCCATGTCATCTATAATATTTCTTTAAAGAATTTTTAGGGATTATCGTTGGTGCTGCTGGGCTGTGCCGCGACCGAACGATTTGCAGCGGCGGCAGATTTGAAAAATTGTTCCGCTAAGAAAAATTAACCAAACCCGTAAATCGGGAGCAGATAAAATTAGCAGTGAATTACGAAAATATTTTTCTTTTACAGCAATCCTGAGACTGACGGAATTTATTACTGGTTTTACATTTGTGCATTCATAGGCGGATAGTTAACGTTGAAGTTTAACAATCTGTTGGTTCTTTCAGTTTCTAAAGCAAATAACTTAAACGTATAGTGAAGTGTGTTTTATCAATGATAATTAAACGTTCAGGTCGGCTTGGCAATATTTAACCATTTTCTGCTAACAGAGACAGTCTTGTGTTCTAGCTAACGCCGGGAAAGAATTCAGTAAATATTAAAAAAAAACCACTGCATTTAGAAAATGTGTGCCAAGGCCGGAATACGTAAAAAATTTAATTTATACAATTTTCAACTAAATGTTCTTAATCAGTTAATATGAATTTATCAGCATGAGAGGGTTGACTAAGTTCACGTAATTTTAAATGTGCTTAATTCTGTCTAAATGAATTTTTATTACCACACGTAAATAAGGGGTTCTACAACAAAGTTCGTACTGAAAGAGTAAATAACAAAAATATTTAAAGCAACATTTCCATCCACATTTGCAAATCCATTTTCGATTCATTTCATTTTCATTTTTTTTACATAATAAATAAATCTAATTTTTTTTATATTTCATTAAATTGGCGCCCAATAACGCGGGGCTCGAATAAGCAGTGGCCACAAAATACCCATGAGATAATTAGGGAATTATTGTAGTCGAACTTTGTTGGAGAACAATTAATAATTTTTTCATGTATTGTATGTATTGCCTAACTAATATTGTGTGGTAATACCTGTATATGATTTTTTGCATGAGAACACTATATACCCAGAGGCAAGCTGAAGAAGAGAGCTCATTATATCAAAAAATTAATTACCTACCACAATACCAGGGGGCAGCTGCACCCAAGATAGATCACCAAAAGGTAAAGCTACAGTGTAGTTGTCCTGTGGGTAGTAAAGTAGCCTCAGTGCGGTGTTCTCGGATCATTAGTGGTGTGCTTGTTGTTAATGTTCTTTTTTTAAAATAACAGTACATTTGAGTAGTTAGTCATCGTAGTATATAATAAGTGTGTTTCAACAAATGACCATTTCTTGTGTGACTATGTCAGTGAAACCTGAGTGTTAGGATATTTAGTTCAGATTTTGTTTCTTTTGTTGACTATGCTTAGATCGCGTAGTCAGAAAAATATAAACATGGATAATGAACAACAGTTAGCAAGCAGTGATACCGAGTTAGAAAGTGGGGCACAAAATAATGTTAGTGGCGTAGTTCAGGAAGTACAATGTGAGAATCTGGGGGCAGAAGGGCAAGAAATGTTGCCACTGCCAGCCAGTGATTCAGTTGAAAGTAGAAATACTGTGCCACCCACAAGCACTATACACGGACCAGAGAGTGGTGAGGTGTCAGAAGTGCAATCATTAAGAGTTATGTTCGAGCGCATGCTCAGTTTCCAAGCTGAATTTGCACGTATGCAAGCAGAACGCGATAGTGAACGTGATGCTAAACAAGTAGAGCGTGATCGATGCCAGCATGAGAGAGACTTGCAGTTAATGCAATCTTTGGAAGCTATGCAAAGTGAGATTGTTAGTTTGAGACAAAACTATGAAACCATACCCAAAGCGGTGCAAGAGCTGAGCGAAAGAGTAAATAATATCCAGGTGGCTAACGCCAGTATCGTAGATGAAATTAGTGTACTGGCTAACAGGATAGAAAAATTAGAAATTGACACAAGTCAAGCAATAGA
Source organism: Schistocerca nitens (assembly GCF_023898315.1). Lineage (NCBI taxonomy): Eukaryota > Metazoa > Arthropoda > Insecta > Orthoptera > Acrididae > Schistocerca > Schistocerca nitens. The sequence goes on along the minus strand of NC_064615.1, from coordinate 553,242,275 downwards.
GCAGAAAATGGCAGAACAAAATTGATAACGAATTTACAAAAGAAATAGACGAGAAGGTGCACGCCGCGATTGAGGCCAAAGACTTGGGCTCCAGTGCGGAAGTGCAGGACCTAAAAAAGGCGGTGCACACTGACATTCCGCTGTGGCAGCGGAATGTCTACCGTCGTCTTGCGGAGCTGGAAAACAGCGTGTTGCACGGCGACGCACAGGCGTGTGTCACGCCAGCCAGGTCCAACAATGATAGGCATATAAATACAGCAGTGAAAAATTGCGACTGCGAGACAGAACAGGCAACCAATGTTAGCGAAACAAACAAATGTCACTCCAAAATAGTGATTGAAGAAAGCCTAATTAAAAACCGACAGTTTCAGAGTTTTACAACGGAGAAGAAATCTGTTCACCCTGTAGTATTTATCAAGGGATTTAGAAACATTTTGCCTGGCGTTTGGAGTCATACACAGAAAATACAGTTCGTTATGTCTTACATACAAGGAGATGCTGCATTATGGGTAACCGAAGCAGCTGACAGTTGCGACACATATGAGCAATTTGAAAAGGCATTCTTGGCCAAATATTGGTCAACATGTATTCAGGAGAGATTACGGAAAGAGGTATATAATCCAGAGCCGTATTCTCCACGATTAGGCAATTTGCGAAAATATTTTGAGAAATACATTAATAAGACCCGTTACTGGGACGAGTAGATTTCATCCCGGGATCTGATCAGACTTTTGAAGTCACACTTGCCGATACACGTAAAGGAAAAACTATACACGTACCGGAGAACGACATGGAACATTTCTTGTCTGTTCTGGACTCAATTGACGTGATTCAGGAGGATGTTAAGGCAGCCTCTGAACAGGCTAGAAGTAACGGAAACGGTTACAGAAATGGTCGAAATAACACGCCTCCACCAAATAATGGAAACGGCGGAGGTAACAATAGGAGACAAGATTATGTACAAAACGGGAATAGAGGTAGAGACCGGAAAGGCAATAGTCCGCCGGTGAATAATGACCGGAAAAGGAGGTCCGATGACCGATATGAAACAGGCCCACCAAGCAATGGTAGATGGAAAAATGCCAGGGGGCCGTGGAACACTAATACCTATAATGATGCAAACCGAACTTGGCCACAAAACCAGAGGCCCAGTCCGGACCGGCAAAACAGTGAAAGATATGACAATAACCGACCGCCACCACAAAATGCGCCAATTGCGCAACCGTGGCGGCCGACGCAACACAACTTACACATAGTGGAGGTCAGCGACACAGAGCAGCCACACCCATCCACCAGTAATAATCCAACAAACTAGATTCAGCCGAGATACGCTCTCCATCGTCGGCTGAGGTTTGGAGTGAGAGCAGCCCGACACAGAACAAAACATCGGGAATCTGTATCCTCAGGTATAATGACGGGGTACAGATGGGACATGAATTAATAACTGAACCACCCACGTGCATAAAGGAGCACAAAGACGAAGTACAAGCGATAATAGAGATCAAAATTAACAATATTGATGTGCAAGCAATCGTAGATACAGGTGCTACTGTCAGTGTCATGAGTATGGACTTATTCAGAGTACTGGGGAAAGAAAAGCGTATGCTGACTTTTCCTGTGAACAATTGCAAAGTCACTGGAGCTATCAGTGCACAGCGACATATAATTAAACTCCAAGTACGGGTAGAGATGTATGTAGGGAGAGAAGCCATAGCGTGCTCGTTCCTGGTAGTAAAGGGTTTAAAGGTAGCCTGCATTTTGGGGGTAGATTTTTTGAGAGAAAGGGACGCAGTAATTGACCTTTCTCGGGGAAAATTAAGTTTGATGAACGCGGGTAGGAGGATAGAATTGTCCATGCTCAGATCTGAAGAGGTACCTGTGCCTAATTGTAATGCTATTAACATAAAATGTAGGAATCATTCTCTAGGACAAAATCTCTATTATCCAGACGTACAAAGTGATCAATTAAAAGCAAATGTGGACGCACTTGTGAACAAAGTATCACAGTCCGAAAATTTGAACTCAATGCAACAGCAGGATTTGGTACAGTTATTATCTAACTATGCAGATGTATTTTCAGAACGACCAGGAATTGTTAAGGGATATCAATACAATATCGAGGTGAAGCCTCACAAAACCTACTGTCGAGCCTCATACTCCATTCCTTGGTCCAAGAAGGAAATAGTAGCTAAAGAAATTAGAAAACTGATCGAGTGAGGAATAATAGAACCGTCTTTGTCCCCTTATAGTAGTCCTTTGTTGGCGGTGGCAAAAGCAGACGGACAGGTACGGTTAGTATTAGATGCGAGAGATATCAACGAAATTATTGTACCTGTCAGGACTCATCCGGAAAACTTAGATGAGCAAATTCAAAAATTCCATGGAGTGCAATATTTGACATCTGTTGATATGAAAAGTTCATTCTGGCAAATCCTGCTCACACCCGAGTCGAGGAAATATACTGCATTTATATTTGGGGGAAGGAGCTACCAATTTAGGGTACTACCTTTTGGCCTAAATGTAAGTGCAGGAGTTTTCATAACAGCCCTCGACGTGGTTTTAGGTCCGGATTTTCTGCAAAGGGTAACAGTGTATGTAGACGATCTGGTGATTGCTACTGCCACCTGGGAGGAGCACGTAGAACTACTGGGTAGAGTCTTAGAAAGGTTTAAGCAAGCGGGAGTAACAGCGAATCTTGAGAAATCCAAATTTGGACGTAATCAGATTAAATTTCTAGGTCACATAATAACACCACAAGGCATCAAACCTGACAGCAAAAAACTTGACGAAATTCGTGGGTTTCCTAGCCCGAGAACTAAGAGACAACTCAAAGCGTTTATAGGTCTTGCATCCTTTTTTAGACGGTTTGTTCCAAACCAATTAAGGAATAACGAGTCGTTATTGAGCCTGTTGCGTAAAAATGTGCACTGGGTGTGGACAGAAGAATGTCAACGCGCATTTGACGCTATCAAAAACGCCTTGGTGAATGCAAACATACTGCGACACCCAGACATGACAAAAGATTTTTGCATAGCGACAGATTCGTGTTCATACGGTCTGGGCGCTTGTTTGTTTCAATGGGACAGGAGCAACGACCCCACAACAATCAATGTAATCGGATTTGCCAGCCGCACACTAAACAGCTGTGAGAGAGCATATTCTGCTACCGAGTTAGAGGCTCTTGCAGTGGTTTGGGCGGTAAAGAAATTCAACTATTACATCCATGACAAAGAAATCAAAGTATTCAGTGACCACCAGGCTCTGAGCTATTTAATGTCTTGCAAATTATACCATACCCGCTTGCTAAGATGGAGGTTAGCATTGCAGGAATATAAAATTAAGATTATGCACATAAAAGGACAAGATAATGTTGTAGCTGACGTCTTGTCGAGGCTCCCACTAGGGCAATCCTCAGTGTCAAAGATTTTGGAACAATCTGAGGAATACCGAATACTCTTAGTACAAGATAAGGTACATAGGAGGGACTTTTTACATATGTGTAAGAATATGTCTGCATTGCAGGAAACTGATCCGATTTGGCGAGATTTCATTAGCAAAATTAAAGAAGGAACCAATCTTAAAAGGGTTCAGAACTTCAAAATAGTAGATAATATTCTGTATTATAAAACAGGTGTGTCAAATGACCATGGAGTCGTGTGTATACCGCAACAGGCTATCCCAGCTGTTGTGTGGCACACGCATTTAGCATGGGGTCACGCTGGGATAGGCAAAACAATAAGGATTTTATCCAGATACTGTTACTTTTAGGGAATAAGCCAGCAGACTCGCACCATTATCAGGACTTGTCCTCTGTGCCAAAAAGCTAAGTTTCAAAATAAATCCACAAGGTTTGAACTGCATCCTATAGTGCCTCAGCGGCCACTTCAGTTAGTGTCTATAGACATAGCATGACCCTATCCTCGAGCCAGGGGTGGATTAAAGTACATTTTAGCGGTATATGGCCTTTTATCTAAATACTAAAAAATATACTGCCTTAAATCAGCCACCGCTCGTGGAATAGTTAAATGGTTAGGGAAAGAATATTTTACACAGGTGGGTAAGCCTGAAGCGATAATATCGGATAATGCTTCCTATTATACAGGTCATACCTGGAAGAACTATTTACATGAACAACGTATAAAGCATATACTAATATCCCGTTTTCACCCACAAGCAAGTTTAGTAGAAAGAAGCAAGTTTAGTAGAAAGAACATTTGGAGAGTTAAATAAATTTTTCAGGTTATACATTGCATGTAAGCACACAAGATGGCCAGATCTGATACCTAAATTTTTGGAAATTCACAACGCAACCCCGCATGCCTCTACGGGGTATCCACCAAACGAGATTATAATGAATAATAATAGAGTACTGAATGAGTGGCTGGCACCTTTGCCTAAGGTCCCAGTCATTCCTGAGCCTAAGGAAGAGAGGATAAGGAAAGCAGGGTGCAACCTTACCAGGTGCGCTCAAAAAAGGAAAGAAAAATATAATCGACATGTGACGAATAATCAAAAACTTAAGAGTTGGGGACTTGGTGCTCTTACGCAATCATCCTAAGTCCTCGGCATCCTTGAAACAGAATAGCAAGTGGCAATTGGTGTACAATGGACCTTTTAGAATAGTAAGTGTGCCACATGAGTGTAGCTATCTCTTAGCAGATCCCCAATCAGGGAGAGTACGGGGACTGTATCCGCGTAAGGATGTAAAAATATTCCTACAGTAAATGACTAATAGTCCTATGTGTTATGTGTAAAAAAGGTACACCATTCTTTTGAAAATGAATGAACATTAATGATGTGTGATCTGTAGAGATAATGTACTAGTGTAGAAGTATTTAGTTATAAGAATACGATTGACTTTCTCTTTCGTTTATGATTATCTGTGTTATGTCTTCTTTTATTTTCAAACCAGTCTTATCAAAGAGTAATGCACCCAGTAGTGACCCGAGGGCACCATGGGAGGCAAACTTATTGCAAATTTAAGTAACGCAAAGTTACGCACAAAGAAGCTTCAATTGAAGCATATGCAGATCCAATCAGTTAAAAGAGCTAGCCCGATACAGTCCAAGTCAAATTTAGCCTACAGAGACTACACTGTAGTTACGTAGGACCTTGCAAGTAAAGTGAGATAATTTCAAAGGAGTTATTGAACAATATGCCTGAATCCGGCTGGAATGCACAAATAAAATCTACTCGAACATAAATATAGATGATTTTTGGGCAAACTAATACGAAATTTTAATATTTGTTACCATGTACGCAATTATCACTCACCTTGGTAAAGAACGGACACTGTAACTGAAAAAACTTAAACAAAAGTGCAGTATTGTGTGGCAGAGACAGACAGTGACTGTTAAACCTGCAGCAATACGTCACGAGGTTGTTTTGAACAAGCAATAAGAAACTGTATCATCGCCTTGTGTGCAAGTGGACAAGGAACTAGCACGACACGAACAGTGAGCCGATAACAGACGCTGGACCAAGCTAGTGTCAAACTATAACTCTTTGTGTGTCAAGGGACGCCAGGAAAGCGCATTGACTACAGAGATACATTTTGTCCTAAGGTGAAAACTTGCGTGTGACTAATGACAAGTCATGACATGGTGAAAAAATATTGTGTGCCCATAAAACGTGTTACTGTGACAACGAAACATTGTGCAAACCAGATTAGTGAAGGCCTACTGAATAATAACTGCCAATAACTGTGTGTGTTTTTTCCCACAGCAGGAAAAATGCCCATAAGGATAGTACACTGTTTGTGAACTTGTTGCATGTTTGCTGGAGCACTGCAAGAAGATGTCACACGGGCGAGCTGATATACAACGCACATCCGGCTACTTGAGCCATGCAGCGGCCGCAGCAGCCCGTAGCAGGCCAGACAGCCACACGCCTCTCCGCGCCGTAGCTGTAAACACCGGGGGCGGTACCTACTCGGAGCCGATGCGCCGCTCAACAATCATTCCGCAGCGCTCACCAACTACAGCATTATTGACATATTCCAAAATATTTACACAAACTGCATAACATGTCAATGAACTCGATTTTTGACAAACATTGAACACTTATTATGTATACAAGTGTAGGAGATGGATTTGTAACACGTAGGTAGTGAGAACATTATGAAAAGTGACGTTGTACTAAATGATTTCAAAAAACTAAGTGATATATCCTAGGACAAGTGACCTTGCAGTATATCGCAAAAATGATAATTACGAGTTGTTAAACACACACAACAAACTTTCGTTGAACTGTATGTGACTGTGATATTATGTAACCGTTGATGACAAACTGCTAAATCATTTCAAAAGAATGACTGTTAAAGAGACAAGATTAATCATGAACCAAATGGGATGGCTGGGCTCCGGCACAGTTTTGCCCAGGTTTCCTGTCTGCCTTCGCCCAAATGGGGGAGCCATGAACATATATAACCCTGGGACTAATTAAAAGAGCCATTCCATAAAAAAATACAGAATTGTAAAGAACGTTACTGGCCCCATTGTGTCAAAGTATAGAAACTCTTTGCCAAATGCTGCCAGGGGGCAATGTAACGTTCCCTGGCAGCACACACACTATTAATCAAAGGAAATGACATTTGATTGTACTATGTACGCTATGAAGCAATTCGTATGTACTGTAATTGTTTAACAAAAAAATATTATTTAATTTTGTATAAAGGACATTCGTTATTATTGTAATATTTTCTGTAATAATATTCTCGATATATTTATTCATAATGTAATTACGAAATATGTCAATATCTGCGACAAGAAAAATGTAAAATACAGCCTCAGAGGGGAGTAATGTTGTAAGATTGCAAAGAGACATTAACGGTCGGCAGTGGTATAAGTAGGAATACATAGTGTGCATTCTTTGTCGTCTTCCTCGAGAGCTGAGAGAGAGAGGAACCTGTGACATAGCATTTTATGAATGAGTAGACTTCATTTGTCTGTATATATCTTTAGCCGCCATTAGAGGAGAAATTACAAACTAATGTAAGTTGAATTATTGTTGTGGTCTAAATACATTATAATTTATCAAAATTGTGTATTACTAATGTAAATTAGCTTGCCCATGTCATCTATAATATTTCTTTAAAGAATTTTCAGCATTTTTAGCGATTATCGTTGGTGTTGCTGGGCTGTGCCGCGACCGAACGATTTGCAGCGGCGGCAGATTTGAAAAATTGTTCCGCTAAGAAAAATTAACCAAACCCGTAAATCGGGAGCAGATAAAATTAGCAGTGAATTACGAAAATATTTTTCTTTTACAGCAATCCTGAGACTGACGGAATTTATTACTGGTTTCACATTTGTGCATTCATAGGCAAATAGTTAACGTTGAAGTTTAACAATCTGTTGGTTCTTTCAATTTCTAAAGCAAATAAACGTATAGTGAAGTGTGTTTTATCAATGATAGTTAAACGTTCAGGTCGGCTTGGCAATATTTAACCATTTTCTGCTAACAGAGACAGTCTTGTGTTCCATAGCTAACGCCGGGAAAGAATTCAGTAAATATTTAAAAAAAACCACTGCATTTAGAAAATGTGTGCCAAGGCCGAAATACGTAAAAAATTTAATTTATACAATTTTCAACTAAATGTTCTTAATCAGTTAATACGAATTTATCAGCATGAGAGGGTTGACTAAGATCACGTAATTTTAAATGTGCTTAATTCTGTCTAAATGAATTTTTATTACCGCACGTAAATAAGGGGTTCTACAACAAAGTTCGTACTGAAAGAGTAAATAACAAAAATATTTATAGCAACAGTTCCATCCACATTTGCAAATCCATTTTCGATTCATTTCATTTTCATTTTTTTTACATAATAAATAAATCTAATTTTTTTATATTTCATTAAAGAATATAACAAATGATGTTCTGTTAAACCTACGTTATGAACTGACACATCTTTATAACCGCATTATTCACAATACATAGGCTCAAATGTATGTCCGCCTTGGATGTATTGATGTGAGCGCCTCTCGGTATTAGTACAGACACCTCCTAACATCTCTGCAGATACTGAAGCGCAAGCATGACGTATTCGTTGTTGTAACATATATAGATTTTCCAGGCGATCTCGTTGGTCATCGAATGCAACCAGCACGATCTGTCCACCGTCTGGGGTGTACATGGTTGAGATATTCCCTAACGCCTCTACAAGAATGGGGTGATGCACCATCGTGCTAAAACCAGTGCCTCACAGCTAACCGAAGTGGGATGTCTTCTAGGAGACGCCCAAGGCTCAGCTCGTTCTATAGAAGTTGAAAATACAGTCGACTAGTTAGCCTGGGAGCCAAATAAACTGGTCCACTGCTGTGGTCTCCTAGAATGCCGCACCTACGTTAACACCCCAGTGCGCTTGCATGCGAGTGATGTGGTCGTAATCAGTGAGGGTTTGCACGATCCCAACAATGTATATTGTCTCTATTGACAGAGGCGTGAAATAGCATTCATTTCCCCATAAAACCTGCCTGATGAAATCCGGATTTGCGGTTACTTTGTTTACGAGACGTCTGCATAAGGATACCCGATTTTGGAAATCGTTTCCATATATTTGTTACTGTAGGTGCTGCTTAAAGGAATGCCGTTTTCGTTCCTCCAGAATCGTTTGTACCGAAGACCTCGATATACCCAGGTCCTCTGCAGTTTTTCTTTGACCTAATTACGACGAGAAATAGATATTAGTGGGCGAGATCTGATGACATTCATAATATTAATAATAATGACCTTAATAGTATTATTATTATTGTTATTATTAGAGGTGCAAATAATTCCGCAACCTAAATGCAATAGCACGATAACAGGTACGTTTATACTACACTGTATGTAAGCGTTTTTTTTTTTTTTTTTTTTTTAATTTAAGCTTTGCCTACCGTGTGTGGGATGTGCTCCAAAATACTCAATAACGTTCCGGGCAAGAACGGGTGTTTCGCGGATTGGTTTTTCCACGGCAATCTGTACCTGGAAAGCTCCCTCGGTTCTTAAACGCATCTCTGTTCGTTTAACAACATGCGCAGAAGGTAGATGTTACGTTGGAAAACATTGTGAATACAGCCTTTGGGTCTCAGCTGCATTGCTGTGCATCTCCCCATAGATCAGTATCATATCGGTGTTGTCTTAACTGGAGTATATTGTAGTTGTTACCTGTGTGACTTTAAGACCTGACTCGAACTACAAACAGACGGCCATGCGACATTATCAGAGCAGAACCAGGAGGAAAACGCACGCAGACGGCGGCACAACTCGGTTGATGTTCACTTGTACGTGCACTTGTCCTTTGGATAGCAGTAACGAGGCAACCCTTCTTGCACCAACATATGTGGGAAGCATAAAACTACAGAGGACGGGTTGCTTGCGCCACCTGGTACAGACAAGCAAATGTTTACAATTTTGGAAAAATTGGATGATTTACTCAAGAGAAAAAGATTCACAAATTGATTGCACAAGTCAGTAATATGTTGGTTTATCTCTGGCCCATATGGAAGAAGTTCTTTGGTTTGGCATTGATTGACAGAATTCTTGAATGTACTCCTGACGGATACTGTGCCAAATTCTATCCTATTGGCGTCTAAGATCGTCAAACTCCCGAGCTGGTTGGAGAGCCCCCATAATGCTCCAAGCGTTCTCACTGGGCGCGGAGGGGGGGGGGGGGGAGAGGGACCCGGCGACCTAGCTGGCCAAGGTAGGATTTGGCATTCACGAAGAAATCAGTTACTTCAGACGTACGCAGGTGGTCATTATCTTGCTGAAATGTAAGCCCAGGGTGGCTTGCAATGAAGGGCAACAAAATGGATTATAGATTATCGTCGACGTACTGAGGTGCTGTAATGGTGTTGTGGATGACAACCAAAGAGGTTCTGCTATGAAATGAAATGGCAACCCAGACCATTACTCCTGGTCCGCCATATGGTGGGCGACAGGTGTCTCCAGGAACATCTTCGGCCTGGAATCTCGTTGACTGGAGTAGCACTGTCTTCAGTGATGAATCCTGCTTCAAACCGAGTCCTGATGATCCGCCAGAGCCTCTGTTCCCTCTTCTGCTGTTGAACTTCGCCAATGTGCGATTGCTCTTCCTCTCCAGTCTCCTGCCTCTGTGACGGATAATTATTTAGTAATATATATGAACCTCCCCACTGAGGTGAACAGCCAGCTCACGTGCTGGGCTCGACCGGCGTGCAAAAGCCAGTTGTGCATCCCCAGAGATAACATTCCAGCCGATGAGATCGTTGGTGGAGGCGGAGAAGAGAGCGGTGGCAAAGAGGTGTCCACTACTCTGAGCACTGCCGTGTATCTGCCAAAGCCTCTGCTTTACCTTCTACTGTTGAACCAGGCCAGTGAGCAGGTCCTCTTTCTCCCCAGTTGTTCCACAAACATGACACATAAATAGCAGATTCTGACTCTTAATTCGTATCTATAACTTATAATATATGGCGTGTCGTTGATCCCCACGAGCAGTTATATTTCTGAAACTTCCATAATAACGAAAGTCAAGTCAGCAACGATAAACAGGTTTTCTTATTTGTTGCAGTCACGTTACCAATACTGTGACCAGCTTTACCGTTTGTCATATGGGAGAATCGGAAATGCAATTCTCACTTTGAAACTTGAGTATTCTTGTGTGTAGTGTTTAAAGTGTGAAGTCAATATGTTCGATAACTCAGTGCAGAGGCTTAGGGAGAGTGGTTTCTCTTCCCTGTCACTTGAAGATAAGCTCCGTATCATGGACTTTGAGATACCGACGTGGAAGAAAAATAAAAATAAAAGTAAAAAAAAAAGTTAGAATTTTCAAACAGGTCATTTATGGGAAAGTTGATTGGATATTTAGTTATGATATCACAAACAAATTGTACTTTTTTCCCTGTTTGTTGTTTGCAAAAGAAAATACGGAGTGTTAAATGACTTTGACGCTAATAGGCATTGATGATCTCGGACATTTATCGTAGAAGATAAAGAAACATGGGTGATCTAAATCATATATGACTGAACAGCTAGAGCAGGGTCTTTTAGAGAAACACAATAGTAGACAATGATACACTATCTCCTTGACCTTCTCAGGCAACGAATCACCTTCAACTACCAAAAAATCGGGTGGGTGTTTAAATTGTATTTCCTTGACATCTATATGAAGAGATTACTTTTTAAAAATGCAGGAGTTTTACTCAGCTGGACAGGTCATTTTCTATAGTACTCAAATCCGAGACAATCCTGGTTTTCCAAGACCTATGGCAAACCTATATGCATGTAAACTGACTTACACAAGTAGTGGTGGGGGAATGCACTTGTAAGTAATTCAGGCCTGTGGAAATCCGGCTTTACACCAATAAAACATGTTTATCAATTAATGTATAAATTAAGAGATGAGTTATCGCAAATCGTTTTTTGCAACCTTTCACCTAGTGCCCACGGAATTTGCAAAACATGCGCGTTACTCACATGCCAAAAGTCTTTATTCAAATGGTTCAAATGGCTCTGAGCACTATGGGACTTAACATCTTAGGTCATCAGTACCCCAAAACTTAGAACTACTTAAACCTAACTAACCTAAAGACATCACGCACATCCATGCCCGAGGCAGGATTCGAACCTGCGACCGTAGCGGTCGCGCGGTTCTAGACTGAAGCGCCTAGAACCGTTCGGCCACACCGGCCGGCAGTCTTTATTAATGACCAATCTACATAAATGAAATATTACTATTAAAAACACTGAATACTATAAAATCACTAAGGCAGGAAATAGAAAATGGATGTTACTACACTGTACTGACTTTATGATACGTGTTACTATGGAGTACTATGTATTGAGGCTTAATTTTTTTTTTTACTCCAAAATTACGAATTTGTTGCTTATAATGTTAAAACTATTTAGTTAACTGAAGCACAGGGCTCACATTTTATAGTATAAACAAGCGTATTTCACTTACCACCTCGTTTGAGTTTTTAGCATCTCAGGGTCTCAAACAAATATTTGCTTAAGAAATCAGCGTGAATGGCAGTTATTAATATTGTTGTAAGCTGCGAAGTTTTGGGCGTATAAAAGTATTCTGCACGGCGGTGGACTCGTTTCGACGCACTCAGTGTGGCAGTTTCGGTGTCGTTTCTTGATAGTGTGACGCCAAACATCCAGGATACGTCATTTCAGTGAGCATTTTCACCAAGACACTCCTTTCGTTCCGTGCGCGCTGATGCGACGTGTCTTGGTGGCAGGGAAGTCTGTCTCGTGTTCGGTCTCTCGTGCCTTGCCGTTTACCTAATAGTCATTGAGCCGTGCTCAAATCCTTGGGCTGGACTATCACCACCGTGGGCGCTTAAAACGAACGCTCCTGAGTTCGTCCTCAGCATTTGTTATGTTAGCGTGAATACTGGTGCATGTTTGGCACAATTCCAGCGTTTGTTTGAAGTTTGTATGTTTCTGATGTATGTCTGTCTGTACCGATGGTATGTGAATGTTTCTCGTTAAGAGTTGGCAGAAGGGAGCGATAGGATTCATGGAGGAGGTTCACTGACCATGAAGTCATTATGGATTGATGTGGATATATAGATTTGATTAGGATGTGGGCGGATATGACGTCTGAGAAGGTCTACTGCAGGAAAGAAACGCCATGGGGAATACCGTATTAGCAGAAATTTGTAAGCTCAAGGTACGGCTTCTGATTTTGGTGTCTGTAGATTCCCGGTAAGCATTCCACTTGTATAGGGAGAGTTCTTGGAAGTGCCTGAAGTATACAATACAATATTTATCTCGTCGCCAGATGCTATTGCTGAATTTAGTTCTAGATATCGTGTTTCCCGGTAGAGGGCAACGTCATGTACAACTAGAAGGGAGAGTACCATCCACAAAGACAGCTGGATGAAAACAACGTCGCATTTCCAGCGACTGTGACAGTTCGTCAGACAACAGTCTTTTTGGATTATAGCAACAACGCCTGAAATTGTCACCACTCACTGTGAACATCATATGTCGTTTCCATGTACCGCACCAATGCTGGATATGCCTGACTTTCGGCCGTCTAGTACCTGTACACGGAACCAACATTGTGAGTGTTCCTCCAGGTTGCTTAGTAAACCTTTTTCTTTTAAATTCTTTATTCAGTCATTATTATTATACAAATTAACCTACTACCTAAATACATTAGTAGGTCCTATTTTTAACTTTTACAATTTACAATCTGCAGCTTTACTTTCTAACACTACAGTTTAATACTGTAATACCTTCACCACTATGGGGATTATTCTACTATTATTTACTACGCATGTTGTTTTGATTATAGGATTGAAAATTTCTGCTACTGTTAGACTTGGATACTACTTTTAACAAGTTATTATAACTACTCTACCTGCAGCGTCACAGGTGTGCCAGAAAATACAAACCTAATTTTGGTGGCCTTTCCCACTGAGCTAATCCCAGTGGGAGTGCCCCTGCACTGGGCTGGCCGATGACTTAGTCACTGCAGTTCTATACTAATCTTATTATCCTAATTCTGAACCTATAACTAATCTATATCTACTGTCATAATCGGTGCGTTGTCAAGTCCGGTGATGATGTACTACCCTCCCCCCCCCCCCTCGCCCCCAACCTAATCCTAAAACATGGCGGGTTCCAGCCGTGAGGCGGCTGGCCAAGTCCATGTCCTGGCGGAACAGGGAGGGTGTACGGAGTCTAAGTCTGGTGTTTTTTCATTGGTTGTTTCTCAGGTACTCTTTGAGGACTTTGCCTGAGATTGCATCTCCTAGGTTACTCAGGACGTTAAAAGCGTCTTCTTGCCTGAGCAAGTGGTGCGTGTCGTTGTGTGGTAGTTATTCCCTAAATTGTTGTGCAACGTCGTCGAAGAGGGGGCACTCGTACATCACATGGTCTGGGGTGCCCTGCACTGCTCCATAGTCACACGCTGGTGTTGCCCTCTTCCCGAACCGACACAAATATGTCGGGTAGCGTCCATGCCCAGTAAGAAAGTGCAGCAAGCCTCTAGTTGGTTTGATGTATGTAAGTTTTAAACGTTCCTGTATGTTTGGAAGTAACTCATGTGTTCTTCGCCCTGTCTCATCGTTATTCCAAAGATCCTGCCATAATTCAATCCCCCTTCTTTTAATACTTGGTTTACCTCCTACATATACCCACATGATTTCTTCTATTTTGTCTCTTCTGTCCTTCTTTATCCAATACCAGGTGGCTTGTTCCCTTATTTTTATGTCCAATGGACATAACTCCATTAGTACTAAAAGTGCCCCTCCCGGAGTTGTTCTATATGCGTCTACTGAACGTAGGAGCATATTTCGCTGCACTCTTCTTACGGCCATGGCAGGCATGACCCTCGTGAGCTTGTGTGCCCAGACCGCTCACCCGTAACCTACTATGGATGTGAGACTGCTGTTGTGATACAATTTGATTAGATCAGGTGGGAGATGGAATCTTTTGTGTCCAATTCCGATTAAATTGTTTAGTACTGTTAGTGATCTCTGTGTTATAGTGTCAATATGTGATGCATAGTTCCAGCCCTCATTGACGATTACACCAAGGTATCGGGCCTCTCGGCGCCTGAGAACCGGCAAGCCGTTTATTCTAACTGTTGGATTTCTTAGTAGTTGACCTTTGAGTAATAGGTAGGTGGACTTGTTAGATGCGATAGTCATTTTTGTTTTGTGACACCATGTGGTCAATATTGCTGTCGCTCTCTCTACCTTTGGCTCTAAATCTTCGCGGCTACGGCCGCCGACCAGCAGGAGGAGGTCGTCTGCGTAGGCTATGACCTCTAGCACATCTTCACTGCTCTTTAGTTCGTCTAAGAGTGGCTCCATATTTATGTCCCAAAAGAGAGGCCCCAGGATGGAGCCCTGAGGACACCCCTTGGTAATTTTCTTACTGACTTTGCCGCTAGGAGCCGATAGCCAGACCTCCCTTTCTTCACAATAGCTCCTGAGACAACCATACAGCGGCCCTGGACACTCCTTCTCCCGCAGGCAGGATGATGTCCACCATGATGCCGACAATGTACTTGTGCGGGGCAGAGTTACAGACATCCGCAGCCAGGGCGATTGCGTCAGACGCCGATCGCCCCGACCGAAAACCGAATTGTCCATCACTCATCCCGCACAAGACTCGGTGTGCAGCCAGTCTATCTGCTAGCAATCTGTCAAAATGCTTGCCCAACAGGTCCAGTAAACAGATGGCTCTGTACCCTTTTGCTCCTAGTCATCATTAGTCATCGCACCACTTGGATGTTTGTTCCTGTGTCCCTACATCTACAAGTAATGATGTACCACCCGCAGTAATGTAACACAGCGTAAGTACAATGGTCGTAAACAGATCCCAGACGGAAGACGAATGTCACGACATGTCAACGGCAGGAGTTGCCGCTGTCAGTGAACGCAGGTCAATCTCGACCAGTTTCTGTGCGAACACTGCGAAGAGGGATGCATGAAATAGACATTTGCAGTTGGGTATCTTGTAAAAGACCATTGCTCACTGTCCGCAGCTCGTGGTCGTGCGGTAGCGTTCTCGCTTCCCGCGCCCGGGTTCCCGGGTTCGATTCCCGGCGGGGTCAGGGATTTTCTCTGCCTCGTGATGACTGGGTGTTGTGTGCTGTCCTTAGGTTAGTTAGGTTTAAGTAGTTCTAAGTTCTAGGGGACTGATGACCATAGATGTTAAGTCCCATAGTGCTCAGAGCCATTTGGACCACCATTGCTCACAACAAGGTCTTCAAGGCACCAAACAACCAGAAACTGACCGTAGGCGTATAGTGTGGTCTAAGGAGCCGGGAGTTTGCCTCTTCAAATGATACAAGACGATGAGTACGCGCCGGCCGAGGTGGCCGATCGGTTCTAGGCGCTTCAATCTGGAACCGAGCGACCGGTACGGCCGCAGGTTCGAATCCTGTCTCGGGCATGGATGTGTGTGATGTCCTTAGGTTAGTTAAGTTTAAGTAGTTCTAAGTTCTAGGGGACTGATGACCTCAGATGTTAGTTCCCATAGTGCTCACAGCCGACGGCCCAATGAGGCGTTTAGTCCGCTGTCTGGAGAGAACGTAGTTCATGCCAAAGGTGATACTGAGATGTTTGGGGAATGTTCTTCATATCGTGACGTTGGGTCACTCAGACACTTTCGAGATAAAGCCCGGGCATAGCATTGGCAAAACATTGTTTGAAAAGGACCGCGCTCGAGTATAGGTTGGGCCGCGATTTTCTCGACGTGCGAGCCACCTATCGCTCGAAAACTGGACTAATTTCCAACGAGAACAACGTACAGATGTCTCGCAACCTGTCTCTTGATTGGTGCTCACTTCTGTTGTCAATTTTAAGAATTATTTCGAAAGAAATATTAGCGAATGTAAAAGCTGGAGTCGCGAATGGCTGACCCAATATGTGATCGCATTAACGCAGCGTTGGCGTCCGCAGTTTGCTGTAGTTCTGCTACAAATGCGTCATGTTTGTTGACCGAGCAAGAAATTTTGAAAGTTCAAGAGGGAGAAATTGCTCAATATCTCACATCATACTTTTTTCTTGGAAGGATAATTATATTTTCTGTCACAATTATTTTAAAATTTGTAATCTTACAAAGAAAGAGAAATAGGCTAAACCCTCGTGTTGTATGTATGACTCTTGAGGATACATCAATTACATATGTGCCAGTTACGCTTTACATAATAGCATACATGGTCAGTTTCCATGGTCTGATATTCTTCTAAGTGGCCAGTCTCCAATGTGTTAAGGTTACAATGAATGTGAACCAGGATTTTTATTTCAACATTGTTGACGACCAAGTGTCGCCCTTTCTTATATATGATATGATGAAAATATTGTGGACACTCCCATCTTGCAAGATGACAATAGTTATGTTCGCAAGGCTGTACGTACATGTTCGTGGTTTGATGAGCACTCAGGCACACAGTCGCACCTCGACTGGTCCGCTATATCACGAAATCTTAATCCTACAGAAAATGTCTGGGACTGTCTGGAACAGCAGGTGGTATGTAGCAAACAATATGACAGTAATTAGGTAGCTCTCTGGATACGACATATCTGTAGAAACTTGTGGATTCTCTTCCGTGCCAAATAGTGGCTGTTATCATTGCTACGTGTGACGTTACACGGTAAGCTAATTTTTTGTCCTGTGTGTTGAAGTCTTACCCTTTCCGACCAGACATCAACTGTGCACAGCAACACCAATATCTTTAAAAAAAATGGTTCAAATGGCTCTGAGCACTATGGGACTTAACTTCTGAGGTCATCAGTCCCCTAGAACTTAGAACTACTTAAACCTAACTAACCTAAGGACATCACACACATCCATGCCCGAGGCAGGATTCGAACCCGCGACCGTAGCGGCCGCGCGGTTCCAGACTGAAGCGCCTAGAACCGCTCGGCCATACCGGCCGGCCATCAATATCTTTCTCTGGCTAGATATACAGACGGTAGTAGACTACGCCCTTTTATAAAGAAGAGAAAGATGGACAAGGGAAACTCTTGAGACAGTCTACGAACCTTTGCTGGTACCAGCATGTGGCATTGACGGTCGTCGCCACGGCTGACGTCGTTAGCGGGTAGGTTGCGGAGGCGCGGAACTCCTTCACGGGGTACAGCAGGTAGACACCGAAGCTGTCCAGGTGCGGCCTCTGGCGACTCCAGTCAACGGCAGAGTTGTTCTCCACTTTGCTCACCTCGATGGCTGATAGAGACCAGCACACGTCCCGCTCGCCGCTGATGCTGCTTTCTGCGAAACTGTAGCAAAAAGCAGAGCTCAGACAACACAATCATTCATTGAAGCACACATGATAATCTATATATCTCATCATTCAGTATGACCTTTACGGATCAGAAACAAGACAAGATATAGCCTCTTCCGTTACCCTAAAGTTTATTCCGTCTAGGACACGGTCTACCTTTTCTGAATTTGATAAATTATTTAACTTTGTGGCGGATGCCCTTGCCGACGCAACAGTCATCATGGTGACCGGAATGAAGTAGCGTGCACATCTGTCCGTGTAAACTTCGTTCTGTATGATTTTGTATTTTAACTGTGTGCTCTAAGGAGGAATTTTGGGTAGTAGGCCAGTATTTGCCTAAACGAACGTGGCAAACCGCCTAAAAACCGGAATCAGGCTGGCTAGTGTACCAGGCCACAGTCATTACATTAATCCGCAGCGTTGATTCGACCCGGTTCTGACTTACTTCCGCGTCTCACAAACTAGTGCAATGTGCCTTATGCTATACGAGCAGGTGAAACAAGACATAAATTAACAGAGCAAAATCGCTGTTAGAAATTATTTGTACACCCGCTGTTTGCAATCAACTGACATTAATCTTATATGAACTATGAGTGGGAGTCAAATGAAAACCTTAAAAGTGTAATTAAAAATCGACATTTCGCGCCATTGTTCTGTAAGTTGACAGTACTATTATCAATGATGTAAGAAATGCCCTGTAGGCGGTGGTATACTATAAACATTAGGAACATGGTCACAGTACCAGTTCAAAATGGCTGCCCCACTTGCGACATGCACCAAGGAAGAACAGCCTCCTGTCATACGGTTTCTGAACAGTGAAGATACTAAGCCTATTGAAATCCATTGGTAAATGAAGATCCAGTTAGGTGATCAATGGTTATCACTGCAGCAAGTGTACGAATGGAGTAGAAAGTTCGGGAATGGCGTGACTTTTGTGACAGACGCTCAGCAGCCAAGTAAGGTACACTCCAGTGTGACACCAGTCTACGGCAGCAGTTGAAGCCACTATGATGAAAAATCGTTGGGTAGTGGTGGATGAAACTGCCACAAATCTGAACATTAGTCATGGCTCCACACATAACATGATTCATGAAGTGCTTAAGTTTCACAAAGTGTCTGCAAGAGGGTGCCACAGCAGCTCACTCCAGAGCATTCTGCCACATCCGCCAGACCCACCAATCTTCGCACTCAGTGATTTCTACGTGTTTTGACCCCTCAAAGAGGCAATGAGAGAAAAAAATTTCATCCCGATGAAAAAGGTGCATCAGGTCGTGCACGAGTGACTGTGCACACGGTCAAAAGATTTCCCCCCCCCCCCCCCCCCCTCTGAGGAGTATGTACACTTTCTATCGACTCTATCGACTAATCCACTAAAGGAAGTGTGTAGAACAACAGGGAGACTATGTTGAAAAATAATAAACTTATGTTCCACTTTTGTTCAATAATTTGACACCCGCTAGTACTTACGTTAAAGCGGTAATAAAATGAACCTGCTCTCAGGAAAAACAACTGCTGTTTTCGCAGCTGAGATCTGTTTCTCATCTACTACGCTTGAAGTATATTTTACATGACTACATCCACGTACTGCTCCTCACGAAGTGCATCCTTAGTCGCTTTATTGATCTTCTGTTATGCTGCGAGAAACCCAGCGAGCACGCACGTCTGAGTACCCCAGCTGGTGGACGAGTGTGTCAGTACTACCAGCAGAGACGTCGAGTTGAGCAGCGAGCTGTTTGACTGCGATCCGTCGATCACCTCGAATGAGAGTGTCCGCACGTTCCAACAGTGCAGCAGTCACAGCTGTGTGCGGCCAGCCGGCACGCAGGAGTTCGGACAGGTTTGTGCGACTTTGTTGCAATGATGACAGACACTTCGCCCAACAAGTCACTGTCATTTTATTCACTACAAGGTCTCCGTAGACATTCTGCAAGAGCCTATGAATATCTTCGATGCTCCGGTTTTCCACCAAAAGAAACTCAATGACAGCTCTCTGCCTGGAACGCACCTCCGTTACAGAGGCCATTTTGAAGGCTACGTATAGTGCTGCCACACATCGGAACTTAATGAAACTATAGGCGCTGAAGCGGGAATGTTCCACGATGCCCCACAACGAATTCCACATTTCTTCAACCGAAATAGCTCGCGGAAAAAATTAATGCCCGTCATAAACGTAGCGCTGAGCTTACTGCAAATCAGTTATTGAAACTGAAAAAAAAAAAAACGCAGTACAGCCTATATAGGCTGTAACAAAAATGTACAGCACAAATTGCAGGACGTTCCTCACACCCAGACAAATAAATTATGTTATATGAACATGGTATGGAAACGTTTTGTTTCCATGTTACAACTCATTTTCTCCAATTCATTAATCATGGGAAGCACAAACGAACGGCAAGCAACAGCATACCACTTGCAAACCTTTCCCTCAGGTGACGTTCAGTGTGTCCTGGGCATTGATACATGCATCAACTGTCAGTCGTAGTGAATCTCGGTTGCGCTGACGTATCCCTGGAGTATTGCGTATGTTTTCGCAGTCTTCCGTAATACGGGCACGGAGAGTCTGAACATCTTGTAGAACGTCTTGTATTTGGGTTCCATGCACTGAAACACGTATGTTGTGTGGCGGCAATGGCGAGGCATTGCAGAGTCTCTGACCAGAGAGCTATTTGTCGTTCCTAGTCTGCGCTTGACCGCGCGAGAGTGCAGTTGCGGTCGAGTTACGAGAGAGTTCAGTTGCGAGGCAGTTGCGGTCCAGTAGCGCGAGAGTGCAGTTGTGGTCGAGTTACGAGAGAGTTAAGTTGCGAGTTAGCAGTTCGAGAGTAGTAGCGCATGCGAGATGACTTAGTCTGTGGTAGTAGCGCGCGAGAGATAGTCGCAGTCGTGTGTGTGGAGTCGGCGGGCGTCGGCATGGCACTCTGGTCAAGATTCAGGACGAGGTATATTTTTAAATAAGGTAATGAAGCAGCATTGCGCACATTTGATAATGTAATGTAAATTAACTGTAACTAATTTGTTCAAGAATCGCCCCAATAATAATTTTGTTTTTAAACCAAGCATTTTAACAAAAGAAACATTTTATTGAAAGAAATATTTCCCTTGGTATTCCTTAAAGAAAAGTTTCCCTTTAACTCAAAATTTTTGCAATGCATTTCCTTCGAGCTATGGCGAAAAATAAGAGCAGATGCAGTTTTACCGAGGTAAGAATTTGAGTTTAATCAGGGCCTAAAGATCGACATTTCGGTCTATTTGCATTTTTATTGTGACTGAGATTTCATTATCATTGAATTGACTTACATTTTGGTGGGGAACTTATACCTGGGTCAGATTGCTATTTCTGATTTATTGTGTTTGTGATTAAATATAATTACTGGGAGGTTACACTTAGCACAACATTTAAAATATTGACTTTTTAAATTTCTCTGGGGAGCTTACACTTGGCTCCATTTCTATTAAATATTGTCTTTCAAATTTTTGCGGGGAGGTTACACTTGGCGACCCTGCCAGGATCGTATTTCGTTGAGAATCTTCTGAAACGTAGCCAGATATCTGCTCTTATTTGCTTAAATATAATTAGCATTTGGCGCAATGCTTTTACTAATTTGTGAATTTCTTTCCTCAGATCATCGGCAATTTTTTGCTCTGTTGTATTTGTGTTTGTTGCCTTTTGCATGGTGCTTATTTGTTTTGTGAATAATTTTGACTATTGTAAAAATGCCGCGAAAGACTGTGAATAGTGTATCGCGAGGTATTATGAATGAAATTACCGACTTAAACAACATTACCGATAGTAATTGTGACACGCAGTGTAATGATGACAATCCTGCATTCACCGACAATCAGTGCATTCCAACCACTAATGATGATATTTATCTTACTGATGAACAAACGAACTCAATTGTCTCCTCTGTTAATTTGACGACAATTGATGACGCCGTGCGCACTATTGTAATGAGTGCTGCCCAACTTAACACACCCGGTTTGGTAAATTCAAGTAACATACAGAGAAATTTTTCTAATGAAAATTGACAGTGTACTGAAAGTACGACGGATCTACTTAGTTCCGAAATAGTGTCTGACAGTGTACATCCGACTGATAAACCTTTTTGTAAATTACAGAATGACCAAATGGTCACACAAAACGCGACAATTGCAAATACACCGTCAAACAGTACAGAGAATGGAGTACATAATGTTACATTGGGTCAAATTATGGCAATATTGCTACAAAATAGTGAAGATAACAAACAATTTAAAGACAATTTCAGACAACAGAGTGAAGATTTCAGACAACTTAGAGAACAGAACAAACAAGATAACGAAAATCTCAAACAACACTTAAATGAAAAATTAGACAACAATTCCAAACAGTTAAATGAAAAATTAGACAACAATTCTAGGCAGCTTAGTGAACAAATTAGAGCCGTTGCCGCGCAGTGTCATGACACTAAGGAACAGTTACGCGAGGAAATTGAGGCTTGTTCAAGAAAAAGTAGCGAAGAAATTAGGTCTGTTGCTCAGGAATTAAGGGAAATGCAAACAGCTACAACAGAAACACTTAGAGCGGAAATTAGCGCAATCGCTAAACAATGCTCTGAAAAGGCTACACAATAACGCGACGAGTTTAAAGCAATGACAGCAGAACTTTCGCGCACAATGGATGAAAAGATTGACGCGAAATTCGAACAACAGAACACTCAAATTAACGAACGTCTTAGTCTTCACATACAAAACAGTGATACGCGTTTCCGCAAATTTATTCAAGATCAAAATAAAGTAAAACGTCAAGTCATGGAAACAATCACAGCTCAAAGACAAGAAGACAAACGTAAAATGTTTGCGAAGGCAAAAACATATGTAGACAACAATATTGCTACAGTGTCCGACAAAATTAATACCACCGAACAGTTGAACGCGGAGTTACGTGATGAGATTTCTGACCTTAAATCAAAAACAGATACACACACAGTAGATATTCAAACAGTGACAGACAGATTCGAACAATTAGAACTAACACAGGATTGCGATGTGATCAAAGCTGACGTTAAAAAACTGAACGAAACTACACGTAAGTTGCAAAAACAGATTAATGCCTCCGATTCTAAAACCGATGATCAGGTAAAAATACTGACTGAAAAATGTGATGAATTGGCCAGTCGTATTGACGCTATTGAAAGGAATAATGACAGCAAATCAGACGATACTTCACCGGTTTCATTTAACCAAACACCTGAATTTCAAAATTTACAGCAGACAATTAATGAGATTGATTGATCTAATAACACCTTACGTAGTGTCATGTTTACAGCAAGAGGTAACAGAGATAAAAAATGTTTCTGGGTTCAACACATCACAGAATCCGTCACGTTGCGAGCATTTGTCAGAGTCACGCAGCACGTATAATTTGAGCAATTTACAGAGACTACGCGACTTAAAATCCGAAAAGCTACGCAACTTTAAATGTGAAATGACACAGACAAACAGATTCTCACACAAAACTGAACGTGTTCTCAAATTCAGTGACGGGAACGTTGATTATAAGCAATTTGCATTTGTAGGAAAATCTAAGGAATTTAATAATGACAGAACACAGGTACACGCTTTGAGCTGTATACGACAATGTATTTTTGTACTTTCACCGCTATTACCTGTAATGCAGAAACTAGCTTTGAACCTGAAACGACAATTTGCCATTGTATTTTTAGCAGCATTGCCTGTAATGAAGAAACAACAATTAGCATGGATACAGAAATTTATTTTTGAATTTTCATCGGGATTGCCTGTAACGCAAAAGCTGAAATTTATTTGCAGCGCGTAATTGACCTCAGGGGATTCATTACGCTTTAATGAATATGTGCCGTAGCGTGCATAGGGCCCCGAGCTGTAGTAGTGCTGTTTCATCTTTAGTTTTCTGCACTGCTGCCTTCTCTTCTACTATCCTTTATATCTATCAAAACAGCTCTTTAACTTTTGCTCTACCTAGAATTAAGTAAAATATAATGAATACCCGATGTGACAAATTTTTTACCGAAAGTGACAATTTTCATTAGGCACTCCAGAACTACCGCCGTAATTTTAATATCAGATAAAATTGTAATCATCAGTATGTATAGCATTTACAGCAATCGTCAAAATTTTCAGCAACAGCGAACGCATTTTTGTAACAATAGACGTTTTTTCACCACAACAGCATGAAAGTCAGCCGCTTAGCACACCTAACCAACAATGCAGTCTACAAGGTCAACCAAGCTTTAATGTTTCGCCGCGTACACGTATAGTCCCAGGTACAACAAATAGTAACGCACGGCAGCAAAGAAATAACTACGTACAGACAACACACTATTTCAACTCGTATCGCAATGCGCCGTATAGAAATTACTATCATGACAGACGAAAAAATGATGAGCACAATTTTCAGCGTACATTTAATAACAGTCGATTTTTTCAGCAGCAAGAACATCAGCAACAACATATTATCATGAATGAAACAGACAATAGGTGTCATTCATAGCGTAATACGTCAGGAAGAAATAACAGAACTGTTCAAATAGTTGAAATGCCACAACATCCTCCTGATAATAATAACACGTCAGATAGAATTTGACCAGATACAGTACAGATTGCATATTCCAGTAACGTAAGCAATAATTTTGACACGCAGAATCTTGTTCACGAGAATGTTATTTGAAACATGCTTTGTTGAATGCACCACTTTTATCACACCCAGATCTTACCAGAAATTTTTCTATTGCCACCGACAGTTCTAACACCGCTTTAGGCGTACATATTTTCCAGGAAATTGAAGAAGATGGCTCTACAGTAATCAAAAACATCGCATTTGCAAGTCGCATTCTGTCACCTGCGGAACGAAATTATTCTGTTACGGAATTGGAAACATTGTGTGTTGTTTGGGCTTTCACGAGATTTAGACATTTTCTTTATGGCAGACATACCACCGTTTACACAGACCATAGAGCTATACAATTTTTACTTTCGGCTAAATTCACACACGATAGATTAAGTAGATGGAAACTTTATTTACAGAAATTTAATTTTACGATTGTTCACATTCCCGGCACACAAAATGTTGTAGCAGACGCACTATCTAGTTCTTTCAGCAACAATCAACAAGACGTCGCAACCAACTTCTGCAAAGCAAATTTCAGTGTCATGTACATTCAGCAAGTTGCATTTGAAAATTTCATTTCGTCGTCATTACAGGACATAGCAAAAGAGCAAAGTAAAGACAACGTGTGGAAAGAAATTAAGCACCGTTGGCAAGATAAGAATAATGTTACGATTAGACACCATTACACTGTACGCAATGACATTCTATTTCGCCGCTCTCATCCTGACAGCAACAATTGGTTATTATGCATTCCTGACGAACTAGTTAACAAATTAATATGGTATACTCATTTAAGTTACGCACATTACGGAGCCAGAAAATGTTTTCTTATACTGAGACAGAACTGTTATTTTGCCAACATGGAGAAACGTATACGACGAGTTTTAGCGTAATGTAAAATTTGCCAGAAAGCTAAGTCAGATACCACTTCACATATTCCTCCATTATATCCCATTATACCTGTTAAATTAAGACATATGGCCGCAGTAGACATTTTTGGTCCAATTCCGAGAACTAATAGAGGTTATTGCTACATCTTTGTCGCTGTTGAACTCACTTCAAAATTTGTTACTTTCACTCCGTTACCAAAGCTACTGCTAAAACTGTTTCGAAAGCATTTGTAAAACATTTTCTATTTCATGTAGGGCATGTGATGAGAGTAATTTCCGATAATGGATCACAATTTCGTTCTGCTATATGGACACGCATGTTACGAGCTAGAAACATTTCTCCGATCTATATATCCAAGTACCATGCTTCTTCGAACCCTTGTGAACGATTAATGAAAGAAATTGGTAAACTGTGTAGAATATACTGCCACAAAAGACATATTGATTGGGACACACACATATTCTCATTCCAAGATGTAATTAATTCCATTCCAAATGAATCCACTATGCTATCTCCGTCTGTTATACTGCAAAACGTTGAACCACCAAACAAAATTAAAGAATTAGTAACATTTCCTACATCTCGTCGATTACGACACCACGAAATAATTGACATTGCGCTGAACAACATCAAACGTGCCGCAGAGCGCCGGAGAAGACAGCAAAAACAGGTTTGTACGCGCCGAGACTTTCACATTGGACAGAAGATATTAGTAAGAACACACTATTTATCCAATAAAATAAAAGGTAAGTGCAGTAAATTTGAACTTCTATACGCAGGTCCATATCGAATTCGCAGCATTCCTCACCCCAATGTTGTACACGTCGAAACTCTGAGAACCAGAAAATCGAAAGGAAACCACCATTTATCCAACATAAAACCCTTTATTGAGTGAACATACTTTACGATTTATCACACTGTAATGCTATTTACTAATTTTTATGATCATTTCTGCAATTATATTCACGTGACTAATTATTGATGACTATCGTATTTTTTCTTGGCAAGTGCCCGGCAAGGTAAGGTTAGCAGGTCGCTCTTCTTGTCGTTACACATCAGACCGTGCATATTTTCCAGATGAACTTACACATTTTATGAATAATTATGCAATTCTATGTAATGACGTATTAATTTTATCAAATTCTCTCTCCATTAAAGTCTTTAATTCTCACCTCTATTAACTACACTACATACAAGCTGAACACAACGAACGTCACATTTTGTCTTTTTTATGTACGATTGTTTTCATGTTTTGTTTATATGCACTGTGAAATAGTTAAGGTATAACACACCAGTTGATTTTGACATTTTTTGCCCTATGATATCTCAACATCGTGACTGTTTTACATTTTTTTTTGCTGCTGCATTATGATATTCTCTGTACATTTTTGCCTTTGAACACTGTCTATGCTCTTGACATATTACGTTTTCTGTCATGTTATGCTGTATGCTTAATTATGTCACCATAAACCAGTCATTATTTAGAGGGTATATGATTTAAATGCAAGACATTAATCTTTATTCATCAATTTCAGAAAGAAATGATACGTAAAAGAAATAAATTAAACAGAAATGGGAATTTCACATACGGAATAAACGAAAGAAGATGTAAAAACCTTATGAGGAAGAGTAAATGGATCAGAATTAACAAGCGTTAACAAGAATATACTATGCACATCGTAGATTAGCAGTCTTAACTAATTTTTTCTTTCTTAATACAAGGCGATTGATGCAGGCTGTCAGACAGAACTACACATCTTAGTTTTAGTGATGAAATATGCTAGAGATAAGGAATAGTTGTGTAATGAGTAATGAAGTGATTTTTTTGCAGATGATAATGAATGCTGATGAAGAGTAATGATGAAGAATATGCTACTATGAATAATGAAGTTTTTCTTTACAGGTGATGATAATAATTAAGTTAAGATAATATGGATAATGAAGTTTTTCTTTACAGATGAGGATGATGTTGAAGTTTATGTATTTATGCTATGTAGTTATTTAAGTATTTGTTGCAGTTCGTTTTGACAGTATGTTTTATATCGTATGGTATGATGACTGAAGGTTTTAGAAAGGACAGCTATGGAACACATTTTTATACACATTTCACTACCTGTTAATTCGAAGTTCACTACTTTTCAGCATAGTATGCGTTTCTTCTTTCAGCTCAATAATCCATTTTGTATTTTTTCCAGGAGAAGCCTTTCATGATAGTTACTAAACTTGTTACTTATTAAGCCTATACTAGTACTTGCATTTTTTTTATTTTACCCACTTGTGTCTCAACCTTGCTACAGCTGACTCATGACGAATGACGTTACACATTTTTCATTTACAGGAACAACCCAGAAGCAATTTTTTTCTTTTTCTCTTCTTGCTTTCCCTTATAATTACCCAAAGCAATGCATTGCTAAATAACTAGCACAAAAACAAAAAAAAGTGTATTACCAGTCCCAAATAATGCTACTAGTTTAAGAGAATTCTGAGTAATACTGATCAGCTCTGAATAGTATGTCACTTCAGTAATGACTTCTTAATGATACAAAAAAAAAATAATGCTTTGTAACTGGCAAATAACTGCCACTGTTTATTGTAATGAGACTACTTATAATGCCCATGATTATTAATGCTATGACTGTAATTAACTGATTTTTAATCATGACTTCTTAATGGTGTGTATCACCAGTTTCAAATAATGCTACTCATTTAAGAGAGTTCTGAATAATACTGAATGATGAACAATGTTTTATACTATTCAATACTTGCTGGCCATTAAGTGCCGATAATTAATGTAACTAAATGAATTATGTTATTAATTATGCCATTAATTAGCTCCTGTTTTCAATGATGACTTTTCATGTTTTGGTAACTGGCCAATGAGTGCCAATAATTTGTATAACTCAATGAATTATGTTAATGCTATGCCAATAATTGACTCTCCTTTTCAATGATGACTTTTGATGAACATTATTCTGTCATACTAAATATGCTTAGTGACTGGCCAAGGACTGCCACTGTTTATTGTAATACGATTACCCATGATGCCAATAATTTAATTTTATGAACATTATTCTGTAATACTAAATACATGGTACAGAAATGTTCAATAACTGGGCTATGAATGCCGCAAACTACTAATGTAATTCCTAATCAAGACTAGTCTGTGACTTAATGTCCTTCACCTTCTGTCCTAACTACCTGGAATTACTGTAATATCCATTTGTCCTGCCCATCCTCATAATCATGGAGCACTATTTGGTTTTTGCACTAATTCTACGATGGTATGCCTTGTAAGAGCGTGGTGTTGACACGACATGCTGTCCACCACCGTGAGCGATGAAGACGTTATTATGGTCCCACTGTTTGGTGTACCTGATGTACTGCCAAAATGATAACAGGGAATATTACTACGACATTTCAGTGTCTTGGATACGCTGATAAATACTTCTGGGAAAAGAACTGCAAATTGTCTCACTTGGTGTTGTACTTCTGTGGAAAGATATGGACTTTCAGTGCAGCTGCATGCAACCTAAGTGCTACAACCATGACGCAATCCTTCCTATTCCTTCCCTAATTCTGAAAAAGTCATATACAGTGCGTGTGCACTTCCTTTCTTTTGTTAATAAGATCAGTTATCCTGAAATTACTAAAGACTTCTATAGTGCATGTGCACTTTATTACACTCCTTGATTTGTTTGTTTGTTGTAGAAAAATACTAGAGAGTACTACAGCCCGTGTGCACTTTTGTCATTTGTCAATATGATTTGTACTCATTAGGTTTATTTGTCGTAAAATTATTAGAGAGTTTTTCAGTGCGTGTGCACTTTATGCCATTTGTACTCATTACGTATATATTTTGTGGTTTTCTGATATGTTCTGTACTACAGTGCGTGTGTATTTTTACCATTTATTAATATATTTTCTGATTTGCTGATATATTCTCAACTGCACTGCATGTACACTTATGTCACTTGTCAAAATGATTTTTTATCTTTGCATTTATTTGTTATGAAAATGCTAAAGAGTTTTTCAGTGCATGTGCACTTATGTTATGTGTTAATATGTTTTCTACTGAACTTCAGTGCCTGTGCACTTTTCTCACTTTTCAATATGATTTGTACTCATTCTGTATACCTTTTATGATATGTTCAATACTTCAGTGCGTATGCACTTATGTCATTTGTTACTCATTGTATATACATTTCGTCATTTGCTGATATGTTCTGAACTGCAGTGCATGTGCACTCATGTCACTTGTCAACATGATTTTTTGCCATTCTGTTCTGAAAATGCTAAAGAATTTTTCAGTGCGTGTGCACTTTGTTATCTATCAAATAATTTATATATACATTTTCCTGATATGTTTTGTACTTATATTTTGTCTTTGTCTGAAATGTTTTGTACTCGGTGCATGTGCACCACATTTAATTCATGTACTACATCTGAATATTTTGTAAATTGTAAAAATTAATTAAATAAAGAAAAATTTTGCCGCGCTTGGCTAGTCCAAATGACTCACCATCGCTGCCAAATTTTTGCCCCCCCCCCCCCCCCCCCAGTGGAGGGTTATGAAACACGTATGTTGTGTGGCGGCAATGGCGAGGCATTGCAGAGTCTCTGACCAGAGAGCTATTTGTCGTTCCTAGTCTGCGCTTGACCGCGCGAGAGTGCAGTTGCGGTCGAGTTACGAGAGAGTTCAGTTGCGGTCCAGTAGCGCGAGAGTGCAGTTGCGGTCGAGTTACGAGAGAGTTCAGTTGCGAGTTAGCAGTTCGAGAGTAGTAGCGCATGCGAGATGACTTAGTCTGTGGTAGTAGCGCGCGAGAGATAGTCGCAGTCGTGTGTGTGGAGTCGGCGGGCGTCGGCATGGCACTCTGGTCAAGATTCAGGACGAGGTATATTTTTAAATAAGGTAATGAAGCAGCATTGCGCACATTTGATAATGTAATGTAAATTAACTGTAACTAATTTGTTCAAGAATCGCCCCAATAATAATTTTGTTTTTAAACCAAGCATTTTAACAAAAGAAACATTTTATTGAAAGAAATATTTCCCTTGGTATTCCTTAAAGAAAAGTTTCCCTTTAATTCAAAATTTTTGCAATGCATTTCCTTCGAGCTATGGCGAAATATAAGAGCAGATGCAGTTTTACCGAGGTAAGAATTTGAGTTTAATCAGGGCCTAAAGATCGACATTTCGGTCTATTTGCATTTTTATTGTGACTGAGATTTCATTATCATTGAATTGACTTACATTTTGGTGGGGAACTTATACCTGGGTCAGATTGCTATTTCTGATTTATTGTCGTTGTGATTAAATATAATTACTGGGAGGTTACACTTAGCACAACATTTAAAATATTGACTTTTTAAATTTCTCTGGGGAGCTTACACTTGGCTCCATTTCTATTAAATATTGTCTTTCAAATTTTTGCGGGGAGGTTACAACACAAGAGCTTTCAAATGCTCCCATAAATAAAAGTCCAGTGGATTTAGGTCCGCAGAGCATGGAGTCCAGGCAATTGGTCCTTTTCTGTGTGTCCATCCGTCACCGACTCTGTTATTTAGAAGCCGAATCATGAGTAACAGACACTCTAGGTGACGTCTGGTTACGTTGAGCACAGCCAGTGTTTTGTTATACATTTCCCTGTTGCCATGCGACGTTCGCCATTCCTTGTTTACAGATAACATCAGCTATTCTGGCGGTCAGTACGACCTTTGTAAGCACACGGGCTACTGCGTAGAGTTTATCACAGACTTGGCTCGTGCAGTGGCAATTCTGCAGAGATTGCACATGCCCTTTTCGTGTATGAATTAGCTGACAGCAATGGTGCTCACGCTCAGTGTGTGTACCAGGAGAGATTTTCAGAGCGAAGGTGCGCCAACAGGAAAACATTTGAAGCCAATGATTGTCGTCTTAGTGAACATGGTGCATTTAATCCTGATATTCGCGATCGGGAGAGGCCTAGAAGGACGAGGACACTTCAGTGGGAGGTGGCAATTCTTCTTGCAGTTGACGACGACCCTAGTGCCAGTACAAGACATGTAACTGCAACACTGAATGTTGACAACATGACTCTCTGGCGACTGTTACACGAGGAGCAGTTGTACTCCTACCAGACACAGTGCGTCCAGACACTATCAGCAGCTGAGTTTCCTGCACGGGTATTCTTTTGCAGCCGCGCGGGGTAGCCGCGAGGTCTCAGGCGCCTTTTCACGGTTCGCGCGGCTCTCCCCGTGGGAGGTTCGAGTCCTCCCTCGGGCATGGGTGTGTGTGTTGTCCTTAGCGTAAGTTAGTTTAAGTTAGATTAAGCAGCGTGTAAGCCTAGGGACCGATGACCTCAGCAGTTTGGTCCCACAGGATCTTACCACAAATTAAAAAAAAAAATTATTTTGCGAATGGTTTATTCAACAAAGTGTCAACCCTTATTTTAATGCAAAGGTGCCTGTTCACAGATGAAGCGTCGTTTCAACGAGATCAGATTGTAAATTTTCACAATCAGCATGTATGGACAGACGTCAATCCTCAAGCAACTGTTCAAGAAAGTCATCAACAAAGATTTTTTGTCAATGTTTGGGCCGTCATTATTGACGACTGTTTGATCGGGCCTGACTTTCTTCCACCCGGGCTCAAGGGACAAAGTCATCATAATTTCGTAGAGAATGTTCTATCTGATCTGTTAGCAGATGTGACTTTAGCTGTTCGACAAAACATATATGTCATGCTCAGTGGACCCCTCCTCATTTTAGTGTTAATGAGCTGGAGAAAATGAGTTGTAACATGAAATAAAGCCGCTCCAGACCCATGTTCATATAACATAATTTCTTCGTCTACGTCTGAGAAATGTGTCCTACAAGTTTTGTTACAGGTTCTGCTTGCAAAAGATTTTTGTTGGAATACTAAGTTTTAAACAACTGTATTAAGATTAAATTGGTTGTTTTAAATAAAAAAATGTAGAGACCATTCAATGCTGTTCAGATCTTTCAAATAGATACCGGCACTATAGTAAATCAGTTGCAGGAATGGTCGTCGTCTTGACCGGATTAAATTCCTTAAAGGTCTTTTTGGCAGCCGTCTCAGTGGATATGTACTCTACACTTGGCGTACGCCCTTACAAATTATGGCAATCGTTGACATGTGTTTGATATGTAAAGTAGATTCTAAAGAGTCTCAAAAGGCATGCCACAGTTGCTACACCATACAGACTCCCACCCATCGTCCTCCTCCAGCCCTATCTCAAATGACCTCGACTTTGGAGGAAGTATCATAGTCTAATCTTCCTCCAAATAATACCAAAAAACCTCCAAGCTCACCGCCCCTGCCACACAGATGAATCACCGACAACAGTGTCACATACCCTCACTCCATGAGAGACTACTTACTTACTTATACATAATGGCCTGTTACATGGTATTTTACAATATGCCAAATTTTGTATCAATAATTATATTTCTACACTCATTTTCGGTAAAATAATAAAATCGCTACGGTATAAAATAAAGGAAAATATAATTATTACTATTTTTAATATTTAGAACCATTGTTCCTCAGTTGGAACTTCAGTTATATAGGGTGTCCATAAAAAAATATGTCAGTTTCAATGGTCGATTATAACGGTTTAATTTAAACTATTAACTACAAATCATACACTAAATTGAAGGTAAACTAGCCTAGTTTTTCCTACAAATGTTCAATATGTAGACCTTTAGTTATACGGCATAAGAGTACATCCAAGATAAAATCCAATTCTTCCCACACTTTGCTTAACAAGTCTGGAGTAATGGAAGCAATGGCCTATTAATCTCTGTGCCTCATCCTGGCAAATCATTAGGTACTGGAGGAACGTATACACGATCTTTTATAAAGCCCCAAAGGAAAAAAATCGTGTGGCATGACATCAGGTGAACATGTGGGCAGCGGAAAAGAGTTCTGTCATATTGGCCATTACGACCAATCCAACGGTCACGAACTTCGATGTTCAACCATTTCGTACAAAGAGATGCCAATGGGGAGGGGCTCCATCTTGTTGCCAAATAAGTTTTTCAGACTCGCTTACTAATTGGGCAAAAGAGCCATTTTTGCAACATATGCAGGTAATCCACAAATGTCACAGTAGTTTCGGAGGAAAAAAAAAAGAATCTGTAAGTCAGGGGCCTGTATTCAACAGTATATTACGATGCCGATCGCGATTAATTAAATTAACGATTCAATTTTTCAACTATTTTTTTCAAAAATTGCAACTCTGACGTTCAGTAGGTGAGTCTATAATAGGATCGATGTATTGTATGAGCATACTCATTTATAATTTCTTTCGTTTCTATGTTTTATACAATATTTAGGGAACCTATTGTTATCTCTGATTTTAAAGAAGTTTTTCACAGTAAGAGTTAATTCCAGCTTACAAAATAAATATATGCAGGAATTAATTTGCTTATTTTTAGTTTTGGAAAGACATAGACATTAACACTGTAAAAATGTTTCACTGGTGCTTTCCATAAAAGAGTTGTACTATGTTTCTAACCTATAGTGTTTCATGTAAGAAAGTCTTGGTTCAGCTTTCGAGGAGAACAATCTTGCCGATGTTATGGAGTGAAGTTTCATTTTTGCCTGATTGCTGTGAAGTCAGTGTGTAAAATGAATGTCATTTTTATATAATTCTACGACTGTTAATGAAACGTGGAAGCTGAAATGCATTGCAAACTCTCCCATTTGGAATCCGTATTCATTTAACTGTGGCTCTCTTTACAGCGAAGTTCATTAAGTTATGGTGGATTTGGTAATAAACCACAATGTCTTCAAACTGTGAATTAATATATTCGCTTATATTCAAAAACCTGTACCTCAAGACTCATCCCCTAAAGTATATTAAGACGACGAGATGAGCCGCAGATTCTTTGAAAAATCAAGATCAATATCGTAATCATTTTTAATTAATGCAACAATCATTTTATAAACTGATATCTTACATCGGCATTTCCCTTCGCATTCTGTTTGACATTTACAAATCAGATAGTTCTGACAAAGAAATGTATATACTTCAATTTGCGTCATTATGTGTGCAGCTCGTGGTCTTGCGGTAGCGTTCTCGCTTCCCGCGCACGGGGTCCCGGGTTCGATTCCGATGACTGGGTATTGTGTGTTCATCATCATTGCATCATCATTGACTCGCAAATCGCCGAAGTGGCGTCAAATAAAAAGGACTTGCAATACGGCGGCCGAACTTCCCCGCATGGGGCCTCCCGGCCAACAATGCCATACGATCATTTTTTTTTTTTTTTTTGCAGCATTATAATATATTTTTTGTGATTGGACTGAGGGAATGGTACTGTTAGACAGCAGAGAAAATCTCTTTGATATCATACAAGTTCATGAGGAAGTGCTGACCTCCAAATACGAATATTATGGGTATTTACATTCCCACTTAGATGAAAAGTTGCCTGATCACTGAACACCACACGATCAAGAAAGCAATCTCCCCACTGCAACACTCCACTTGAGAAGTTATAACGTACCATAGTCATCTGTCTTTATAGCATGTATCAAGTGTAACCGGTATGGACACGTGTTTAAACGTTTTCATAAACGCTTCCACACTGTCGTCTTTGGCAACTGAAGTTCAAGACTTCTTTCCAGACTTCATAAGACTATGATGTTAATATGTTTTGACGCAGTCAACATCCACTTCAGACACTTTTGGTTGTCCCATGTTTTTCCCTTTACACCCACATTTGGTCGTTTAGAAATGACTGTGCCATCGGCAGATGTTTTTACCACATGAGGGATCACAATTAAACTTCAAACAAAATGCACGTTGACCTGAAATTACAGATTCACTCTTAGTAAGGTGCAGGCCACAAAACACTTTACAACTCAGGAGTCGCCATTTTGCATATGATGCGCTGCAAGTGCGAAAACAACATAGCAGTTCTCGTACATGCACTTATTTAAAACTGTTTTACATTTTTCTTTAATTGTGGCCTTGACCCAACACTCTACAACGCTTACATTTAGTAGTATTAAAATTTGTAACTGGGGCATTCTTTTATGGACCATTTGTATCTATGACGCAGATAAGAAAAGTCCTTCTTCTATAAGTCAATGTTTTATTTTTACACAATCAAACGTGTTCCGCCTATTCATGCTTGGCATCGTCAATGATCTATAATATAAAGAAAATTATTTAACTATACAAATCTCTAGTAATTTTGGTAGACCATTTTAATCATCTACCTGTTTACAAATATATGGTTGCGTTTTATCATTTACATTCATTTTTCTGTCCTTTTCGTGTATCCATGTGTTCTTCTGTAGCTACTAGATGGATACAGTACTGGTTTCCAATTAATAGGTCACATGTACATGTCACTACTTGTAATCTATCTAAGAACGTGTGCAGCCTGCAACAATATAGATTACGTGTGGTGTAAAGTATAAATGTAACATAACAACGGTGTCCATCTAGTACACGAAAGAATCCTAGGATAAATAAAAGGGCAGAAAAATAAATGTAAGTGCTAAATCGCAACCACATATTTGTAGATAGTTAGATAATTTAAATGAACTGACAAGATTCACTACCGCTCTCCTAACAAAACAAGAATAATTAAATAATTTTCTTTATATTATAGATCACTGATGGTGCCTAGCATTAACAGGTGGGACAGCTTTCGTCATATACAAATAAAGGATTCATTCGCAGTAAATGGAATTTTTTATAATTACATGAAAAATACTATCATTATTACCGCTTCTACTGCTAATAGTATGCTACTATGTCTACATATGCCTAAGTCTACGATACCATTATTACTTCTACTAACTGAAAAATACTCACTTCGCTTGGTCTTTATTTTAATTTTTTTTCTGAGAACATTCTGGATCACTCGATTACATTCGACAGCATCTTAAAAGTGAACGTTCAAAGAATCATAAAAATGTTAGTATTTCATGCTAAAAAATTTAACTTTGTATCACTTTCACTTTTGTTTGATCCGCTCTAAACGAGTTCTAAAAGTATACTGACACATGTGTCTCTGCATCGCCTATATCTATCTTTCTGAGCTGGAGTGTATACCCACCATAACAGGATCATTCGAGAATATTCTCAAACATTGTGAAAAATTCTGGAACATCCTAAAACAGTCCCAAAACTTCTGGAAGATTCAATAATATTCTTGAACATTCAACATCTTTCTCCAATATTTTCGAACATAGGTATAGCCGACCTATTCGTCCCGAGAGAATCAGCAATTGGATTTATATTTAAAACAATTCTCATCTATTCCTCAGTCTCAGTTGAATATTTTCAGTTACATGAGATTTAATTAAAATGTGCAACTGAGACTGAAGAATAAATGAGAACTGTTTTGAATTCTCGAACATTCGAGGAGGAATAACTTTGCCCAGTGTCGGCCACATCAGCACTCGATACCCAGCTGCTCCATTCTCCTCCATAAGAAGTCCACTGATGCGGTGCCCTTTTTAGACAACCTTATCTTAATAATCCAATTATCTGCAGTTCCAAACCGAAACCTTTTTCATGGATGTTGAGTGGAGGGCTACCATACCATTTATCCGCCTTGGGGGCTGCAGGGATGGGTTGCGAAGTTACAGCAACATTCACGGACAAACTACGTATACATTTCTTGTATACTAGCTTAGCGCCCGCTGCATCGTTCGCGTCTCCGTAGTAATTACAGCAACAGTTAATGTTTTAGAGAGCCCTTTCTTTTTCTATGCAATTCTGACAAAGCCGATTTGTCGTGGTGACTGTTAAATAGCTTCCTTTGATTAGTTCACAAATTGCAACGCCTTCTGAACTTTTCATGCTAATTAAGGCCAGAAATCATGATCTTTTCCGAATGTACAACTGACCAAAACGCTATTCTGGTTGCTAGAATCGGAGGTGATTTGTCAGTTTAGGTTTAAAAATGTTGTAATATAACGATTTATTTTCAAAAAAAATTTCAGCATCTATTTCAGCCCCTTAGGGGGTGAATTCCAAAAGTGTTGAAAGACGTATTTTATTTCGGACCGATAAACCTATTAAAAATTTTGCTTATTAAATTGCTGTCTTGAATTCATATTTAAAATGTCATTAAAAGACTTATCTCACGCTGCGAGGGCCGAGCGGGATTAACCGAGCGGTCTCAGGCGCTGCAGTCATGGACAGTCCGGCTGGTCCCGGCGGAGGTTCGAGTCCTCCCTCGCGCATGGGTGTATGTGTTTATCCTTAGGATAATTTAGGTTATGTAGTGTGTAAGCTTAGGGACTGATGGCCTTTGTAGTTAAGTCCTACAAGATTTCACACACATTATTCATTATATTCACGCTGCGACCTAGAAGAACTTAAAAGAATGAGTAGTTAATTTCAAAGAAGCACGAAAGTTTGAACGTCCATGTACAAATATAAACTGATGATGAAATGTATTCGTTTGATGACATAAACTGTTTTCTTACCTAAATGAACTTTTCCTGTCTCCTATGTGCAAAATGCCCCATTATTTTAGAAAGATCAATATTTCGTGTTCTTTCATTTTCTAAGTAGCTACAATACAACTGCATCTTCATCTGTACTCTTTGAATCACCGTAAACTATGTGGTAGAGGCCATTATTTACTGAACCGCACATGAAAGTCTGTTCCTCTTGCATTCGTGCTTGGAGCGTGGGAAGAATGGACACTTCTGCTCCTCTGTGCCAGCTGTTATTTCCGTAATTTTATCTGCGCAATCTCTACGGGATACGCACGTAGGGGGCTGAAATATGAGTTTTGGAGTGTTGCAGGTTCTTGAGAGATGTGCGGCGCATTGCTTGGAGTTCTGAAAACTGAGACGTTTCACCATTTCTGTTACACTCTCTCGCCAGTCAAACGAACTTGTGACCGTTCGTCCCACGCTTCTCGTACTGATAGTGTTTCCAGACCGGATAACCACTACTGATTCACTGTAGAACGTATATATTCTTAAAAAAGTTTATCTTTGAAAATGAACGTTCAGCTTTTGTAACAGCCGTGGATGTGTTTGGTACATCAGGACATCTTTAAAAGAGAAATGTCTTCGTCATAGACGATAAGAAAAAATATTGAGCTGTTACGTACGCGTCTGTAATGTATTTCGTTCCTTAAAACCAGGTATTTAGTTGCGAACAAGCGTTGTCTACCATCGGATAAAAAAGTATCACTGTAAGGTCAGTTTGAGGGCTCTGTCAATCTCTCGTCCTTGCGAAGCTCGTAGAAGTACTTCACTGCTGTTTTAATACGTTTCTTAGCCAGTTTACAGTCATTGACCCATTTTTCACAGATGTTGGAAGTTTCGTCAAGTCCTTTGTGTTACGTTCCTTTGATGCCAGCTATTTCTCACGGCAGCCGAGTGATATGTTACTGCAGTCGGGAGGACGCGATTCAAATCCCAGACCGTCCACCCAAACAAAGGCTTACCGTAATTCACCCTCCCCCCCTCTCCCCCCAATCGCTCGAGGCATATGGCGGAATGGTTCCTTTGAAAAGAATACTGCCGTCTCTTAAATCTTATGCACCTGCAACGTCCATGTTATTAGACTACAAGTTGTGGTGGTATGTCAATGGTGATGTGTTAATTCTTTCTGGTAATTTGTACTGAATCTGAAAAGAGCACTCGTAATACCATATTTTTGTATTTGTATCAAATCTGAAAACGATAAAATCATTTTTTAAGATCTATCACTACACTTTACTCTTACGAATTAAGTTTCTCAGAGTCTTAAGAACGTCAGTGAATCTCTAAGTGTATAAACAGTTTCTTATCTGTCAGCCTACTGTGTTGCATCCGTTGTCTTCAGCGTTACCTTAAATGCTCTGACAAAAATATTTGTAAATCTTCTCAAAGCTGTTTCTTAATTAGTCTCTTAGCCTCTACAGCGCTTTTAAGGACTACATTTAAATTGTGAGTAGGCTGTTTATCGCACACAATTGTGTACGCAACTCATGACGGGTGCTCCGTCACAGCGTTATAGCCGAAACACTTGCGCACGTCTAGTGCCTTTCCTTGTATAGCTAATTAACTGATGATCGACCCTAATGCAGATTAATCGTTGGCCTGGGTAAAGGAGGTAAATGATTCACATATCTTTACGTCTGAATGATATTCATAACAGTCTTTCACTGCTTTGAAAGCCATCTTTCAACTGATCCTTTCCTTCACCCTCATTATTCCTATTTTTTTGTTAATTCCAGAGGCACCTTATCCTCAGAGCATTGCCCTAGTCGCCCCACCCCAATTATGCCCCACTGTTATTGTCTTAATTGTGTGGTCATTATTTTCCGCATATCCTCTTATGCGCGGTTCACACAGACGAATACGATATGCGGCAAGACACGCTGAAATGAGGGTCGCGACGCGATCTTTTTTTATCGGTACGACACTCGTATTCCCACTGGTATGCGACTCGCCATACGACAAACGACAAGACAACATGATTCACGTTTCCGTTTCAGTCAGTCATGAGATCTTCTGAAAGGAGGTTTTGTGGCTTATCACTTTTTGAAGCTCAAGAAACTGAAAAAGAAGAGGAAGTACTGGGTGCCCCGTACAGTGCTATAAATACCAAATATTGTTCAAATAGTTCAAATGGCTCTGAGCACTATGGGACTTAACGTCTGAGGTCGTCAGTCCCCTAGAACTTTGTTGTTGTTGTTGTTGTTGTGGTCTTCAGTCCAGAGACTGGTTTATGCAGCTCTCCATGATCCTATATTCTGTGCAAGGTTCTTCATCTCCCAGTACCTACTGCAACCTACATCCTTCTGAAACTGTTTACTGTATTCATCTCTTGGTCTAGCTCTACGATTTTTATCCTCTACCCTGCCCTCCAATACTAAATTGGCGATCCCTTGATGCCTCAGAATATGCCCTACTAACCGATCCCTTCTTCTAGTCAAGTTGTGCCACAAATTTCTCTTCTCTTCAATTCTGTTCAATACCTCCCCATTAGTTATATGATCTACCCATCTAAACTTCAGCATTCTTCTGTAGCACCACATATCGAAAGCTCCTATTCACTTCTTGTCTAAACTATTTATCATCGACGTTCCACTTCCATACATGGCTACACTCCATACAAATACTTTCAGAAACGACTTCCTGACACTTAAATCTATACTCGATGTTAACAAATTTCTCTTCTTCAGAAACGCTTTCCTTCCCATTGCCAGTCTTTATTTTATATCCTCTCTACTCCGACCATCATCAGTTATTTTACTCCCTAAATAGCAAAACTCCTTTACTACTTCAAGTGTCTCATTTCCTAATCTAATACCCTCAACACCACCCGACTTAGTTCGACTACATTCCATTATCCTCGTTTTGCTTTTGTTGATGTTCATCTTATATCCTCCTTTCAAGACACCGTCCATTCCGTTCAACTGCTCTTCCAATTCCTTTGCTGTCTCTGACAGAATTATAATGTCATCGGCGAACCTCAAAGTTTTTATTTCTTCTCCATGAATTTTAATACCTACTCGGAATTTTTCTTTTGTTTCCTTTTTTTTTTTTTTTTTTTTTCGTGACGCAGGGACAAACTGTTAATCGATGGTACTACAGGGACGTGTTGCAACGCCTGCCAGAAAATGTCATAAGGAAGCGGCCTGAAATGTGGGGAGACAGTTCATGGCTCTTGCTTCCGATAACGCACCCGCACATTTATCCCTGTTGGCGTGTGACTATTGCAGAAAAAACGAGATCACTGTGCTGCCTTATGCTCCGTACGCTCCAGACGTGGCCTGTGCGGACTTTTTCTTATTTTCAGAGTTGAAAAGCCCATTGAAAGAACGAAGATAGGCAACGATAAGTGAGATAAAACAAAATTCGCAGGCGGCGCTTCGCGCGATCCAGCAAGTGTACCGCGACTGCCCTCCGGAAGTGGAAACGGCGTTCGGGAGCCGTGTGTCAATTGTGGAGGAGAGTATTTCTAAGGAGACTACGCACACTAACTAAAAGGGAAGCATAGAAAAATTTTGTAGACTAAGTTCCGAAATTTTTTGAACAGACCTCGGACGAAGAAGAGAAACACGAGGCAGCTCCGCACTACGAACAGCAGGCGGCAATAGCCGAGTGTGTGGCACGCAGTTACCAACCTCGACGCTGAAAAATACATCTCATGTATTTTCTGGAGAAAGGAAAGAGGTATGACTCTCCTTTAACCGTTAAAAACAATTTCGATATGTTAGCTGTATTTCGTACGCAGTTATGTATGGCATAAAACGCACCAAACGTAAACTGGACAGCAGCTACATTTTTCACTGCAAACTTTCCAAAATGTGCACCGTGTTCCACTTTCCTTTGAATTATATTAATAACTATCGGAAATAACAAAAAAAGTTAATTATCAGGCTGTAATGTGTGGCTATAAGATATAGAAGAATAATTGTTTTTACCGAATACTTTTCCCAAAATAGAATGAGAAAGACAGCATAGAGAACACGTGAAAATCCCAAACTATTCTTTCTTATTTTTTACACGAGAAGTAAAAGCTTTAGTGAGAAACTAACAAAAGATAAAAAAAATTTTTGAGGCACATCAGATGACCTGAAATTTCACTGCACGTGTGTCGTACGATACGAGTTGCGTGGAGCGACTGGCACGTCCTGTTGCGTCGGACAAAGCGATAGAGGTACGTATCGATGTTTCACCGCTGTCGTCCCGGTGTGAACCTGTTAAGTCGCTCCCATTGTGATTCTATGTGCTTCGCCGATGCGGATTGCTTCTACGTCGCATCGCGTACCACATGGCGTATCGTATCGCATATTGTATCGCCTCAGCGTGAACCGCGCCTTACAAGTAAACATATCGCAACGTGACGCCGCTGCGAGCAACATGAATGTATCCGTCCCCCGTCGCCAAGCCCTCTAAATGTAGAAAGAATACAGCGCAACGATAGCAATAAGAAAGTACGCCATTAACAAACGTGTGAGTTCCGCCAATCCGTGGACCCAAAACACGCGGGAGAAATCTATTGCACCTTTCCTGCGGACGCATGAAATTAACTCCCAGAGGCGTGTATATTTATTGAAAATGGAAGCCTTCAACACAGGAGTTATGTTCAGAGTAATGTTAACTGTGCAAACCAGTCACTCAGACTGTTTACCAAGGTTTGTCTGTGGCATTTTGTATTGGGGGAGCACGAATTTTATAAATGTTGTACTCACAGTAAGATTGGAATTATGCATTGTCATACACAGCTTTCGTGCCAATGGATCTCTGTATTTGCTCATACAGACATTGCTAGAAATGTTGCATGTGTCGCCGTGGTGTCTAGAAATAGTGTTTCCCACGCACATAAGAAATAATACAGTCTTATAAAATTTCTAACGATTATAGACGAATTTCAAACATTACGATTTATTTTTGTCAGAGGACTAATTTGCTCTTTCAATCAAATAAATGTTATAAAAGGAATCAAAGGCGACTGGAAATTATTGTTTCTGGTTATGTGAAACTAGCCGTAAATAAGGATAGTCAGCTTTCGTCTTTGTGCCACTGCAGTTTGCATCTGAAATCCTAGTACAACGCGTCCATGTATTCTAAACTTCTCGTCTCCCTAGTACTGAATCGGTAGAGAACGCTGAAATTCGAGCTGCTAATATGTTGGCCGGACAAAGTGGCCGTGCGGTTCTAGGCGCTGCTGTCTGGAACCGTGAGACCGCTACGGTCGCAGGTTCGAATCCTGCCTCGGGCATGGATGTGTGTGATGTCCTTAGGTTAGTTAGGTTTAACTAGTTCTAAGTTCTAGGGGACTAGTGACCTTAGAAGTTGAGTCCCATAGTGCTCAGAGCCATTTGAACCATTTATTTTTGCTAATATGTTGGCTCTTTCCGCTGCCTACTAGATTCACCTGACAGTGGGTGCAATAGGCATTACACTACAGTGGTCATTGTTTAATACTACGTTTCATTGAGCAGTGACTGACAGGAGAAGCTGTTTTGATAGTAGCCGGAAAACGATGTACGACTTTGGACTGAATTCACTTGTTTCTAGTGTCTCACTATCTTATCTTTCAATATCGAATAT
The DNA here is from genome assembly GCF_023898315.1 of Schistocerca nitens. Classification (NCBI taxonomy): domain Eukaryota; kingdom Metazoa; phylum Arthropoda; class Insecta; order Orthoptera; family Acrididae; genus Schistocerca; species Schistocerca nitens. Next base: position 553,199,001 of record NC_064615.1, on the reverse strand, counting down.
ACACTACTGGCCATTAAAATTGCTACACCAAGAAGAAATGCAGATGATAAACGGGTATCCATTGGACAAATATATTATACTAGAACCGACATGTGATTACATTTTCACGCAATTTGGGTGCATAGCTCCTGAGCAATCAGTACCCAGAACAACCACCTCTGGCCGTAATAACGGCCTTGATACGCCAGGGCATTGAGTCAAACAGAACTTGGCTGGCATGTACAGGTACAGCTACCCATGCAGCTTCAACACGATACCACAGTTCATCAAGAGTAGTGACTTTCGTATTGTGACGAGCCAGTTGCTCGGCCACCACTGATCAGGCGTTTTCAATTGGTGAGAGATCTGGATAATGTGCTGGCCACGCCAGCAGTCGAACATTTTCTGTATCCAGAAAGGCCCGTACAGGACCTGCAACATGCGCTCGTGCATTATCCTGCTGAAATGTAGGGTTTCGCAGGGATCGAATGAAGGGTAGAGCCACGAGTCGTAACACATCTGAAATGTAACGTCCACTGTTCAAAGTGCCGTCAATGCGAACAAGAGGTGACGGAGACGTGTAACCAATGGCACCCCATACCATCACGCCGGGTGATACGCCAGTATGGCGATGACAAATACACGCTTCCAATGTGCGTTCACCGCGATGTCGCCAAACACGGATGCGACCATCATGATGCTGTAAACAGAACCTCGATTCATCTGAAAATATGACGTTTTGCCATTCGTGCACCCAGGTTCGTCGTTGAGTACACCATCGCAAGCGCTCCTGTCTGTGATGCAGCGTCAAGGGTAACCGCAGCCATGGTCTCCGAGCTGATAGTCCATGCTGCTGCAAACGTCGTCGAACTGTTCGTGCAGATGGTTGTTGTCTTGCAAACGTCCCCATCTGTTGACTCAGGGATCGAGACGTGGCTGCACGATCCGTTACAGCCATGAGGATAAGATGCCTGTCATCTCGACTGCTAGTGATACGAGGCCGTTGGGATCCAGCACGGCGTTCCGTATTACCCTCCTGAACCCACTGATTCCATATTCTGCTAACAGTCATTGGATCTCGGTCAACGCGAGCAGCAATGTCGCGATGCGATAAACCGCAATCGCGATAGCCTACAATCCAACCTTCTTCAAAGTCGGCAACGTGATGGTACGCATTTCTCCTCCTTACACTAGACATCACAACAACGTTTCACCAGGCATCGCCGGTCAACTGCTGTTTGCGTATGAGAAATCGGTTGGAAAGTTTCATCATGTCAGCACGTTGTAGGTCTCGCCACCGGCGCCAACCTTGTGTGAATGCTCTGAAAAGCTCATCATTTGCATATCACAGCATCTTCTTCCTGAGAAAAAATCTTCATTGAACGTGTTGATAAATTTAAACCATTTCATATTCAGTTACGTATAACATATTTGTGATCTTCAACTACGCGTGTTATGTCTGCTTTCGTTTCGCGTGTTACGTTTGCTTTCGCTTATGAGTGCACAGACGCACTGAATAAGTCGTTCTCTGCTATCTAAAGTTGCCAAAATTATTCGCGTATCTTTACATCGGAATGATTTCCCAGAATGAACTTTGATATTACTTCAATATAGGGAAAGACTTCTCTTGATTGCTCGATTTTACTAATTTTTCCATTTTAATTTATGATTATTTTCTCCGTGTTCTTCTTTCTTGACAGAGTACACGACGATGTGTGATGATGTTTGAATTCGAATTAATGAGTGGCCCGTTAGGAATTTTAATTTTGTGTTCAAGTTTTGCAAGGCGTCTACTTGAAGAGATGCCCAGACCTAAAAGATGTTCCATACTGAGTCAGTAGCCCAACAATAGTCACGTCCGCAGAGGAAATGCCTGCCGGCCGCGGTGGTCTAGCGGTTCTGGCGCTGCAGTCCGGAACCGCGGGACTGCTACGGTCGCAGGTTCGAATCCTGCCTCGGGCATGGGTGTGTGTGACGTCCTTAGGTTAGTTAGGTTTAAGTAGTTCTAAGTTCTAGGGGACTTATGACCTAAGATGTTGAGTCCCATAGTGCTCAGAGCCATTTGAACCATTTTTTTTTTTTTTTGAGGAAATGCCCATGTAGTGTGCTCTGCAGTGCCTTCATCTCTGCTGACGCTTTATTTTGTTCCTTTCCTGCTTATTCCGTGTAAATTTGCTGTGTAAGGACAGTAGCCCTCTCGAGGGCTTATAGTATCATAAGACGAGCCTTTGTTGTTGATTGACTTTGGAGGGGTTTGGGATATAACCTACAAAATTTGGGTGCAGCCTAGTGATTATTAAGGTTGTAACCACATTCTATCAAGTCGAGTGCCACCACACCAGTTGACGATTATCAGTTACGGAGGTGGATGTTATTTTATATTCAGTAATCTGATAAAATTCAACTTTTTAGTTTCGTTGTACTGCAACAAATAGCAAATCGAGAAGTGATGGGTACCGGTACCTTGTATCTGGTATTTCGGAGAGAGTCATGTTGACGAGCACAGCGAAACCGTAGGATGCGAAGGGCTTGTAGTCGAGCGCTCGGTAGAGGAGGTAGCAGCGGAGCTGGCCCTCGCCGGTCATCTCTGGGCACTCGAGGTCGGCGTCTTCGAGGTACTGGGAGGGGCAGCTACTGCCGCCGCCTATGAGAGCAGCGTGGGCAGTGCCGTCCACCTCCGGCGTCGCCTCCGCGGTTCCCAGCAGCAGCAACAGCGCTGCCGCTGCCGCTGCCACGCATCTGTGGGCACTATGGATCAGGATGCAAGTCTACTAAGCTGATTTCCACAAATCACGGAAAAATCAAAAAATCAATAACGCAGGAAAACAAAGCAACAGACCAGAGAACGGCTGTGCGCTAGTATCATGGCAGTGTTGCGCCAACCTAGTGAATCAGTGGTGATGCATGGATTTCTTGATCCATGAAGTTCCAGGGATACAACTGTAACCATATCTTCCTTTATTCTGATATTTCGATTGAAAAACGTTGAATCATCTTCTGAGTGAGCCGTAAGACAGCCCTTCACCTAACTCAAAGCCTCGCAGAGTGTACCAAAACACACGCTGCCAAGACATGCATTTTCTGTACACCCTCTGTTGCATCAGCAGATACCCTGACGATGATCGAATCCCAAAAAGGATGAGATGGATGCCAGCATTTGGCCATTGTCATAGTCGTTATAGTGGTCCATCTCAATGCAGTGCACTGCGACAGTTGCTTAGTTGGACAGTAACAGTCATGTACAGCGTCTATGTTCCAAGCAACATTCTTGAACAGTTTATGAAGTTTGTCGAACGTAGGAAAGTCCAAACTGAAACGAGATTTTACATACGCAACCTAAGACAGCTGCTGCTTTGACGGTGAGGACGACCTGGTACTTCATAAAGCAGTTATGTATAAAATTCCACGTGAATGTGGACTTTCCTACATCGGAAAAATGGCACGTACCGTTCAGGAACTATACATGGAACATCAATTATTCAACCGCCTGCTACACGCCAGCAAGCCAGTGGTGGAAGAACACTGCACTGAGATGGGCCACTCTATGGACTACGACACAGTCCAAATACTGACATCCAGCTCATCGTTCTCGGATTCAGTCATCAAGTTCTCTATTGAAATCCGCCTGGGGAAGGTCTTATTCAGTTGCGATGGCCACTTCAGTTTTGATAAAGTATGGAATCCAGCAGTTGCAGTTAACAACTCATAGAGAACGATACATGGCCCCTTTATAGTCAAATGCCTATGACCAGAGTTCAGTCACCAAATATGTCCATCCCAGAGGGCACATACCTCTACTGCCCAACTGGCATTTCTTCAACAGCTACTGTCTGGGGCCGCTTTCACATTGGTGCCTTCCACAAATTTATAAGGCACGTGAAAGAGGTTTTGTATCCAAAATATAGCAACAAAAGAAGAATTAGCTACAGCTACAATCCCTGAACTTCACGGATCAGAAGTGTCCAGTCTAATCCCATCATCTCTACATAGAAGACCACTACATGTTTGTGATGAAAGCAGAAATATTATACGAGAGCGGAAGAACACAATTACGATAGCTACCTTGATCGAATAACGTGGAGGGATCGTTTAGTGGTCGAATTGCGGTGGTCGGCCGTTGGGAGGTTGGAGTGAGGTCAGAGTCGGCGAGAAATGCTCCGCTGGTTCGTAGACTGTAGTAGCCATTTATAACTGGGTTTGACAACCAAAAAGCTTTTCTTTTTTTTATTTTGAAATTTGTGGTAAGGTGTCATGGGTTCAAACTGCTGAGGTCATCGGTCCCTAAGCTTACGCACTACTTAATCTAACTTAAACCAACATACGCTGAGGACAACACACTATAATATTGTGCCCTGCCCTCGACGTAATAACAAACTATTTTCTTTTTCTATCGAAGTATCAAGATTTAACGATATAATTTAAGCACTAAGTCAATGAACTGCGCTGGAAGTCAGCGCATATGTACGGCCAGAATAATGTGAGCGGCGTATCATTATTATCCGTGTTTTGTTCTATATATGAATGCACGCCCGTCTTTTCTTGCTCCTCCTTCACTTCTTCTTCTTCTTCTTCTTCTTTAACCGTGCGCCTTTCCGACAGCATCTTACGCTAACAAGCTCCTATTTTCTTCCATTTTGTTCAAATGAACTAAACTTGTATTCCTGTTAGGAATTTATTTAATAATTCCATTATTGTCGCCAATAGCGACTACTGATAGGATCTTATTATGAATACTTTATTCTTTCGCTCCAGAGTTGAGCTAAGATTATTGTAATTTCCAAGTATTTCGCCGAAATACGGCACAATTCTTTGTTGTGTTCAAAACCGTGAGGATTATTCACAAAATGTAAGATTTCAGTGCAAAAAAGACTTATTTTTTTAAATAATACTTGTTTAATTTAACATTTCTACTTTCATTTAGTAGTAGCAATCACAAATTCTCAATTTATAAATGTTATACATTTTTGTACTAAATTTTTTTCTTACGATGCCAATGCAATACTCACGAGATTAAATTAAATCGTTCTGAATCTCTCGCGAGGCGAGAAGCTAGTCGGAAATTTACTTGAGATTACAAAAACACAAATTAAACGCTTTTCAGCACACTACAAGTCTACTGACCTTCACTTCAAGCGATAAAAGGTAAAAAAGAGTAGAATAAACTAAGAAGTGAGGTGATCATCTTATGCATTCTATAGTATTGTGTACATTTTCTGATAAAAATGATTTTTGTTCTAAAAACTAAAAAGTATCATGTGTGAAATACTTAATTCATTTACTTTTAGTTAATGATAAGAAGTGATACTTCTAATTAATTCACGTACTAATTCTTGTGTGTGATATTTAAGTAATAAATGAAACCAGTCTCATTCTCATATTTAAAAATAAAAAAATCAAGGATAATTGGGATACATTAACTTGAAGAAATTTTGCTTAGTAATCAGAAAATGCTAATTTGTACGAATGGTGATAAGAATTCGAGATTTCGTCAAACTGCTATTTCGAGGCATAATTAGTTTGAAATATTTATTCAATTTCTGAATATACTTAAGCTTATTTTACATCCATTACAATTTACTCTGTTCTTGTTGTGGTCTTCAGTCCTGAGACTGGTTTGATGCAGCTCTCCATGCTACTCTATCCTGTGCAAGCTTCTTCATCTCCCAGTACCTACTGCAACCTACATCCTTCTGAATCTGCTTGGTGTATTCATCTCTTGGTCTCCCTCTACGATTTTTACCTTCCACGCTGCCCTCCAATACTAAATTGGTGATCCCTTGATGCCTCAGAACATGTCCTACCAACCGATCCCTTCTTCTAGTCAAGTTGTGCCACAAACTTCTCTTCTCCCCAATCCTATTAAACACCTCCTCATTAGTTATGTGATCTACCCATCTAATCTTCAGCATTCTTCTGTAGCACCACATTTCGAAAGCTTCTTTTCTCTTCTTGTCTAAACTATTTATCGTCCATGTTTCACTTCCATACATGGCTACATTCCATACAAATACTTTCAGAAACGACTTCCTAACACTTAAATCAATACTCGATGTTAACAAATTTCTCTTCTTCAAAAACGCTTTCCTTCCCATTGCCAGTCTACGTTTTATATCCTCTCTACTTCGACCACCATCATTCCTAATCTAATTCCCTCAGCATCACCCGACTTAATTCGACTACATTCCATTATCCTCGTTTTGCTTTTGTTGATGCTCATCTTATACCCTCCTTTCAAGACAGTGTCCATTCCGTTCAACTGCTCTTCCAAGTCCTTTGCTGTCTCTGACAGAATTACAATGTCATCGGCGAACCTCAAAATTTTTATTTCTTCTCCATGGATTTTAATACCTACACCGAATTTTTCTTTTGTTTCCTTCACTGCTTTCTCAATATACAGATTGAATAACATCGGAGAGAGGCTGCAACCCTGCCTCACTCCCTTCTCAACCACTGCTTCCCTTTCATGCCCCTCAACTGTTATAACTGCCATTTGATTTCTATACAAATTGTAAATAGCCTTTCGCTCCCTATATTTTACCCCTGCCACCTTCAGAATTTGAAAGAGAGTATTCCAGTTAACATTGTCTCATACATCTTGCTCGACAGATGGTAGAGTTTTGTCAGGACTGGCTCTCCCAAGGCCGTCAGTAGTTCTAATGGAATGTTGTCTACTCCCGGGGCCTTGTTTCGACTCAGGTCTTTCAGTGCTCTGTCAAACTCTTCACGCAGTATCATATCTCCCATTTCATCTTCATCTACATCCTCTTCCATTTCCATAATATTGTCCTCAAGTACATCACGCTTGTATAGACCCTCTATATACTCCTTCCACCTTTCTGTTTTCCCTTCTTTGCTTAGAATTGGGTTTCCATCTGAGCTCTTGATATTCATACAAGTTGTTCTCTTTTCTCCAAAGGTCTCCTTAATTTTCCTGTAGGCAGTATCTATCTTACCCCTAGTGAGATAAGCCTCTACATCCTTACATTTATCCTCTAGCCATTCCTGCTTAGCCATTTTGAACTTCCTGTCGATCTCATTTTTGAGGCGTTTGTATTCCTTTTTGCCTGCTTCATTTACTGCATTTTTGTATTTTCTCCTTTCATCAATTAAATTCAATATTTCTTCTGTTACCCAAGGATTTCTACTAGCCCTCGTCTTTTTACCTATTTGATCCTCTGCTGCCTTCACTACTTCATTCCTCAAAGCTACCCATTCTTCTTCTACTGTATTTCTTTCCCCCATTCCTGCCATTTGTTCCCTTACGCTCTCCCTGAAACTCTGTACAACCTCCGGTTTAGTTAGTTTATCCAGGTCCCATCTCCTTAAATTCCCACCTTTTTGTAGTTCTCCAGTTTTAATCTACAGTTCATAACTAATAGATTGTGGTCAGAGTCCAAATCTGCCCCTGGAAATGTCTTACAATTTAAAACCTTGTTCCTAAATCTCTGTCTTACCATTATATAATCTATCTGATACCTTCTAGTATCTCCAGGCTTCTTCCATGTATACAACCTTCTTTCATGATTCTTGAACCAAGTGTTAGCTATGATTAAGTTATGCTCTGCACAAAATTCTACCAGGCGGCCTCCTCGTTCATTTCTTACCCCCAATCCATATTCACCTACTACGTTCCCTTCTCTCCCTTTTCCTACTACCGAATTCCAGTCACCCATGGCTATTAAATTTTCATCTCCCTTCACTATCTGAACAATTTCTTTTATTTCATCATACATTTCTTCAATTTCTTCGTCATCTGCAGAGCTAGTTGGCATATAAACTTGTACTACTGTCGTAGGCGTGGGCTTCGTGTCTATCTTGGCCACAATAATGCGTTCACTATGCTGTTTGTAGTAGCTTATCCGCATTCCTATTTTTTTATTCATTATTCGACCTACTCCTGCATTACCCCTATTCAACTTTGTATTTATAACCCTATATTCGCCTGACCAAAAGTCTTGTTCCTCCTGCCACCGAACTTCATTAATTGCCACTATATCTAACTTTAACCTATCCATTTCCCTTTTTAAATTTTCTAACGTACCTGCCCGATTAAGGGATCTGACATTGCACGCTCCGATCCGTAGAACGCCAGTTTTCTTTCTCCTGATAATGACGTCCTCTTGAGTAGTCCCCTCCCGGAGATCCGAATGGGGGACTATTTTACCTCCGGAATATTTTACCCAAGAGGACGCCATCATCATTAACCGTACAGTAAAGCTGCATGCCCTCGGGAAAAATTATGGCTGTAGTTTCCCCTTGCTTTCAACCGTTCGCAGTACCAGCACAGCAAGGCCGTTTTGGTTAGTGTTCCAAGGCCAGATCAGTCAATCATGCAGACTGTTGCCCCTGCAACTACTGAAAAGGCTGCTGCCCCTCTTCAGGAACCATGCGTTTGTCTGGCCTCTCAACAGATACCCCTCCGTTGTGGTTGCACCTACGGTACGGCTATCTGTATCGCTGAGGCACGCAAGCCTCCCCATCAACGGCAAGGTCCATGGTTCACGGGGGGAAGAATTTACGGTAGCCGAAGCATAAATATCCATAATTCCATAATCATATCCACCAATATTTATAAAATATCGTAGTTAAAGCTTTAGTATAACACACACCCATGTCCGAGGGAGGACTCGAACCTCCGACGGGGGTGCCGCACGGACCGCGATAAGGCGCCCGAGATCACGCGGCTACCCCGCGCGGCTTTTCACCATGCCCTGTGCACTTAAGGCTATACGATGGATAGTGGTATGAAAGCTAATTTACCAGGCAGATGTCTCTTGCAAACCACTGGAGTTATCATTGATGAGAGGTGGAACTTCGGAAAACACATTGATACTGTCACCCAAAGAGCCCTTCAGATATTAAACAATCTCATTTCAATAGGACACAAAAGATTTCATCTTCCTCCACACTTAATCAAACTTTATCACAATAGTATTTTAACCTCAGTTGTGGGCTATGGCTCGGGAGTCTGGGCGCACAGGCTCACGAGGGTTGTGCACGCCATGGCCGTGAGAAGGGTCCAGAGAAGCATGGTACTAAGAGCAGTAGGTGCCTATAGAACATCTCCGGGGGGGGGGGGGCCCTATTAGCCATAATGGGGCTCTGCCCCCTGGACATAAAGATAAGGGAGCAGGCGGCGTGGTACTGGGCCAAGAAAGGAAACCATGAAAAGATTGCTGATATTATGGGTATTAGAGTGGGGGATAAATGAGAGATAAGGAAAAGAGGGGAGGAGCTCTGGCAGGAGACCTGGGAGGCAGAAGAGACGGGACGAAGAACCTTCCAGCTCCTACCTGACGTCAGGGAACGACTTGGACTAAAGTACTTCGAGCCTACGCGAGGGTTGATCCACTTTCTCACTGGCCATGGACCCTACCCGACTTATTTATGTCGATTTGGGAAGAGGGCAACACCAGCATGTGACTGTGGTGATCCGGAGGGTACACCCGAGCATGTAGTTTACGAATGTCCCCTCTTCAATGATGTTGCCACCGCACTACGAGACAGACTACCCAACCGCGACACATACCAACTACTTAGACAAGAGGGAACCTTTCAAACCTTAAACACCTTGGCTAACGAGGTATCTCGAAAAGTTCTCATTGACTATTTAGGCGAGATACAATAACCACCAATTGTGTCTAGGAGCCCTACTCCCGTGCCGCCTGTGCGTGGACTGGCCGACTACATCTAAGTTGGAATCCGCCACGTGCAGGACTAGGGGGAGTAGGGAACAACTACTGATCGCGACACACACCGGATTTGACGTAGAATAAGTTAGTTTGTAGGACTTAGTTATAGGATATTAAGATAGGGACTGCAGCGAACTAACATTGAGGCCTGCCCAGTGCCAGGGGCATGCTCTTCGGGGTTAGCTCGAAGAGCAAGGCAAACGCAAGTAGGTTTATATCCTTACTGGCACACATGTGACGCTGCAGTATATATATACAAACTAAATTAGTCATAGGAATAGGTAATGAATAGTATACGTAGATTAGATGCCCATTGTTATTAATATTAATATAACTGTAGCTCACCAACTAATACTAAACTAGCAGCAACATTTCAATACAAATGTATAATTGTTAGGACCCACTAATGTAGTAAGGTAGTGGGTTATTTTGTATAATTATAATGGTTTTGGATAATAAAGATTTAAAAAAAAAAAACCACTCATCACGGGAAATAAAGACCACATAGGATATTCCAATAATTACATTGAGCTGCCTATCAATGAAGGACCATTTCCTTTGTGAATGAATCTCTTCTTAGCAAACAAAGTGACAGCGGCAGATTTTGATTTTGTGAGAAGCCGAAAACTGATCTTATCCACGAAATACCCGTAAGGACATGGTTTCGGAAGAGACTTTGTGTCTGTATTTGGTATATTTTTAGGAGGACGAATCGACCCCATGTCGATGCATGCAGAACTGTGACTGCTCAAGTCTACAGAGGCGACGTCCTTGATGTTTATGCATTCTCTTGTACCGACGCATAAGGCCATGGTTTCATTCCATGGGATGACGACGCTCGATCACAGAGGGCTCATCCCGTCAACGAATATTTTCAACAGAAAGCAATTTCTTAACAGAATGGCCAGTAAGATATCCCAAACTGACTACATTGTTTGGGATACTTTTGACAAAAACGGAAGATTACGACTTAAAGTAGTTCTATCGACGTCGAGGTCAGAATGGATGGAGAACAAGCTCCGGCAAAAATAAGTTAGCGCGGAATTCTAAAACAGAAAAATTGGAGGCTGAGGGCACGCATTGTCATTGTGGAAGTTCCGGTCGGTCACGTCTACCAGCTGAAGGGAGGATCTCCATATGGTGCACGAAGCACGCCATAACCCCTTCACATGTGCTCCTCCAATCCGAGAGCAAGTAATTAACTGCCTGCTACACTCTGTGTCATCCCACACCATTTATCGGAAACTAGCAGCAGCTGGGCTAGGGAATTGCCGTTCCATATGTAGGCCGCCTTTAACACCATAACACAAACGACTGCGTTTGAATTGGTGCCATGTCAGGCTGTTACGTTAAATTATATTGTTCTCTTCTCGTGGTTACGGTTTCGCCGGTGTTTTGGGGGATTGCTGAAATGAGTACCCGATGTTCCCCCCGTCGCTTACTTGTATAGCCGTTAATAAACTACAAAAGGGACAGTTCCAACACCTAGTGTAGTAAACACATAGACATATTGTACTTATCCGACAAGCGTCCCCAATTCCCACAAGAACAACCCCTTCGCATACTCACATCCTAATTCGAACAGTGCGTTTGCATCTGACCCTTCAAGGCTTGATGAGACTTCATTCAGCTTTAGACTGTAGGGCGACTGCAGTGGAATATGAAGAAGACAGTGATCCTATACTGTAGGTGTATTCGTCTGCGGGCACAAAAACAGACAAAATTCTAATTTCTGCCCTCCACAAGAGGAAAAAATGGAAAAATATCAAGGTTTGAAAGGTGTTTGGATCTTCTTAAACTATATGGTTCTTAAGTTGTATGAGGTGCAACCCTGCGCGAGATCCAGACAAAAAGGTTTGAGTTCTGTAGTGCAGTTGCCACCTCTGCGCAATAAGTGCCAAGCCAGGGAGACGAAGGTCATTTTGGCTGAGTCCTACGCTGTTAAGAGTTTGTTCCTGCGACCAGTCTGATGGTTGTTTGCGAAACTTTTCTACAACCATGTTTATATTAATAATATAAAAAGGTGAAATTAAGTTAAAAAAATATTGACTAGATAACTATCAAACGTTTAAGATAAAATGAACTTTGTGTATTTCGTGTCAAGTTTACTTATTAGGGCCCAAGGCCTTCTCAGACTCAGCTAATGAGTTGTATCAAAAATGGAACTTTTGCAATCTTGACCCCACTTGCATAATTTTCTGCGGTCATCCATGGCTGTGTGTACAAGTTCTCGATAGATTATGAAGTGACAATGGTCATATGAGATAGTATTGTAATGTCTCCGTCTGTCGGTAGAGATGCAGGGATCTAAAATGTAAGCCACTGTGAAGCTATTATAAAGTAGCGTAAGCATGATAGATTTCCTTGGCATGAGGTACCGACATTCATTTGGCAATACGTACTGGTCTAGTAAAAATTGTTTCCTGCACACCACACTACTTGTTTGACGTAGAAACTTGTGAGCATGAATCAAATTTGCACTCGAAAGTGAATTCCAAGTCGGACGTACTAGAGGGAATGTTTCCCAGCCTAACGATAATCTTTTGAAAATAGTGCACCATGTGAGTCCGTTTGTTACAGAAGACGGCAACAATTTTTCTCTTCGAACGGAGAACGTAACCAACAAATGGGGATGCTGATCCCCCTCATCTTTGGACAACGCTTTCATTTTATGTATATTATTATTTCACTTTCGATGCATATCTGATGAATGTAATTAAGATAAATTTTTAAACATGATGACGCAGGCGCACCACGGCCCCTCTTTAATTCCTTTCTCCCTAAGGTAAGAATCATCCGAATGGAATGATCTGCACTGTCCACTGACACGATTCCGCCTGAGCATGCTTGGAACCAGTTGAAACTTGCCACGCGCCACTGCAGGAACCATCCTTATACACTGTTGACACTATGACCTCAAGAGCGCCATAACTGAGCAGTAGATCAGACATGAACAGTGATGTCTCGACCAAACAGTGGACAGCAAGCCAAGGAGGCTCCATGCACATCACAACGCACGGAGCAGTTACTTCTGTACTTTCGTACGGTTTACTTTTTCAATTTTTCGTACCCGTGAATCTTGGCCCACATAAGTTCGCAGGTGGTGCAAAACCTTTTTTAGCCGATATTCTAGCGAATTAGAAAGCTATGTAACACGTACGTAAAGAATTTTCTACGCAATAGCAAAATCCACAGAATACCATTTTAGATGTGATACATCCTCTCAGAGCCTCTTTCTCGCTGCGCAGACGCTGGTGAAAGCTGCCTGTTTGGTCGAATCCGTCTGCTCTACTAACAACGTGATTGGGTCAAATAACACAGCACTACGTCAGGGTCGAGAGAGCGTAAATTCACCGCTAGGGAGACGAAACATACAGCATTCCAATTACTGTTTGCTTAGGAGAAGGCATATGAAATCTAGAGAATAAGGAATATTAATTTTTATTTCAGAATAATACAGCACTAACAGATCATAATCGGATAACTTACACTGTTGTTGTTGTGGTCTTCAGTCCCGAGACTGGTTTGATGCAGCTCTCCCTGCTACTCTGTGCTGTGCAAGCCTCTTCATCTCCGAGTAACTACTGCAACCTACATCCTTCTGAGTCTGCTTAGCGTATTCATATCTTGCTCCCCCTCTACGAATTTTAGCCTCCGCGCTTCCGTCCAATCATAAACTGATGGTCCGTTGGTGCCTCAGAACGTGTCCTACCAACTGATTCCTTTTTCTAGTCAAGTCGTGCCACAAATTCCTCTTCTCCACAGTTCTATTCAGCACCTCCTCATTAGTTATGTGATCTACCCATCTAATCTTCAATATTCATCTGTAGCACCACATTTCGAAAGCTTCTATTCTCTTCTTGTCTACACTGTTTATCGTCCATGTTTGACTTCCATAAGTGGCTACACTCCATACAAATACTTTCTGAAAGGATTTCCTGACATTTAAATCTATACTCGATGTTAAAAAATTTCTCTTCTTCAGAAACGCTTTCCACGCTATAGTCAGTTTACATTTTATATCCTGTCTACTTCGTCTATCATCAGTTATTCTGTTCCCTAAATAGCAAAACTCATCTACTACTTTAAGTGTCACATTTCCTAATCTAATTCCATCAGCATCAACAAATTTAATTCGACTAAACTCCATTCTCCTCGTTTTGCTTTCGTTGATGTTCATTTTATATCCTCCTTTCAAGACACTGTCCATTCCGTTCAGCTGCTCTTCCAGGTCCTTTGTTGTCTCTGAGAGAATTACAATGTCGTCGGCAAACCTCAAAGTTTTTATTTCTTCTCCAAGGATTTTAATTTCCACTCTAAATTTTTCTTTTGTTTCCTTTACTTCTTGCTCAATATACAGATTGAATAACATCGGGGATAGGCTCACTCCCTTCTCAACCGCTGCTTTCCTTTCATTCCCCTCGACTCTTATGGCTGCCATCTGGTATCTGTACAAATTGTAAAAACCTTTTCGTTCCCTGTGTTATACACCTAACGCCTTCAGAATTACAAAGAGAGTATTCCAGTCAACATTGCCAAAAGCTTTCTCTAAGTCTACAAATGCTAGAAACGTAGGTTTGCATTTCCTTAATCTAGCTTCTAAGATAATCCGTAGGGTCAGTATTGCCTCACGTGTTCCACTATTTCTACGGAATCCAAACTGATCTTCCCCAAGGTCGGCTTCTACTAGTTTTTCCATTCGTCTGTAAAGAATTCGCGTTAGTATTTTGCAGCCGTGACTTATTAAACTGATAGTTCGGTAATTTTCACATCTGTCAACACCTGCTTTCTTTGGGATTGGGATTAATATATTCTTCTTGAAGTCTGAGGGTATTTCGCCTGTCTCATACGTCTTGCTCACCAGATGGTTGAGTTTTGTCAGGACTGGCTCTCCCAAGGCCGTCAGTAGTTCTAATGGAATGTTGTCTACTCCCGGGGCCTTGTTTCGACCCAGGTCTTTCAGTGCTCTGTCAAACTCTTCACGCAGTATCATATCTCCCATATCATCTTCATCTACATCCTCTTCCATCTCCATAATATTGTCCTCAAGTACATCGCCCTTGTATAGACTCTCTATATACTCCTTCCACCTTTCTGCTTTCCCTTCCTTGCTTAGAACTGGGTTTCCATCTGAGCTCTTGATATTCATACAAGTTGTTCTCTTTTCTCCAAAGGTCTCCTTAATTTTCCTGTAGGCAGTATCTATCTTACCCCTAGTGAGATAAGCCTCTACATCCTTACATTTATCCTCTAGCCATTCCTGCTTAGCCATTTTGAACTTCCTGTCGATCTCATTTTTGAGGCGTTTGTATTCCTTTTTGCCTGCTTCATTTACTGCATTTTTGTATTTTCTCCTTTCATCAATTAAATTCAATATTTCTTCTGTTACCCAAGGATTTCTACTAGCCCTCGTCTTTTTACCTATTTGATCCTCTGCTGCCTTCACTACTTCATTCCTCAAAGCTACCCATTCTTCTTCTACTGTATTTCTTTCCCCCATTCCTTCCATTTGTTCCCTTACGCTCTCCCTGAAACTCTGTACAACCTCTGGTTTAGTGAGTTTATCCAGGTCCCATCTCCTTAAATTCCCACCTTTTTGCAGTTTCTTCAGTTTTAATCTACAGTTCATAACCAATAGATTGTGGTCAGAGTCCACATCTGCCCCTGGAAATGTATTACAATTTAAAACCTTGTTCCTAAATCTCTGTCTTACCATTATATAATCTATCTGATACCTTTTAGTATCTCCAGGCTTCTTCCATGTATACAACCTTCTTTCATGATTCTTGAACCAAGTGTTAGCTATGATTAAGTTATGCTCTGCACAAAATTCTACCAGGCGGCCTCCTCGTTCATTTCTTACCCCCAATCCATATTCACCTACTACGTTCCCTTCTCTCCCTTTTCCTACTACCGAATTCCAGTCACCCATGACTTAAATTTTCATCTCCCTTCACTATCTGAATAATTTCTTTTATTTCATCATACATTTCTTCAATTTCTTCGTCATCTGCAGAGCTAGTTGGCGTATAAACTTGTACTACTGTAGTAGGCGTGTGCTTCGTGTCTATCTTGGCCGCAATATAGCGTTCACTATGCTGTTTGTAGTAGCTTACCCGCATTCCTATTTTCTTATTCATTATTCAACCTACTCCTGCATTACCCCTATTCGACTTTGTATTTATAACCCTGTATTTGCCTGACCAAAAGTCTTGTTCCTCCTGCCACCGAACTTCACTAATTCCCACTGTATCTAGCTTTATCATATCCATTTCCCTTTTTAAATTTTCTAACCTACCTGCACGATTAAGGGATCTAATATTTCACGCTCCGATCCGTAGAACGCCAGTTTTGTTTCTCCTGAGACCCGAATGGGGGATTATTTTACCTCCGCAATTTTTTACCCAAGAGGAAGCCATCATCATTTAACCATACAGTAAAACTGCATTCTCTCGGGAAAAATTACGGCTTTCAGCCGTTTACAGTACCAGCACAGCAACGCCTTTTGATTCGTATTACAAGGCCAGATCAGTCAATCATCCAGACTGTTGCCCCTGAAACTACTGAAAAGGCTGCTGCCCGTCTTCAGGAACTACACGTTTGTCTGGCCTCTCAACAGATACCCCTCTGTTGTGATTGCACCTACGGTACGTGTGTCTGTATCGCTGAGGCACGTAAGCCTCCCCACCAACGGCAAAGTCCATGTTTCACGGGAGAAAACTTATACTAACAACCCAATAAAATTGGTGCAATGCCTTAAGCCAATGCTCTTTCTGGCTACACAGGGCGGTCATAAACAGTATGAAAAGCTAGTAAGTGTGTTGCAGGGTAGTTTGTGCTGAGAATAATTCTTAAGGAAAAAAATTCGATTCCTTGCGAAGTTTATGACTTAATTAGCAGTGAAGTTAGCCAATCAGGCTGCTGCGAGCGCAAATTGAAGCGGTCCGCTAGATACAATTATAGGGTCAGTTGTTCTCACAGCGTAGATGATAGAGCAAGAGACGGCTCAGCCTTTGGGTCGGGTTCAGTCCTTACTACCGCCCCACGTCAAATTTATTTACAGTTTTAGGAAAGCAAACGAAGAACGTTTTGGCGACATTGACTCTGGCGGGCCGCTTGAACTTGCGCCCGCAAGTGCCTGATTGGCTCCTTCCATCCTGACTCGGAAACGGCGCAACGTACGGAACATTTTTTCTTAACAATTATTCTTGAGCACAACCTACTCTGCAACACCCTTACAAGCTTTTCAGACTGTTTCTGATCACCCTGTACAATGCAGGATGCAGACAAAACATCAAAGAAATCATTTCTCAATCAGTGTTGGGTGCATGTTTTCAGCGGTATTTTGTTTGGCATACAAGTTATTCAAAAATGGTTCAAATGGCTCTGTGCACTATGGGACTTAACAGCTGTGGTCATCAGTCCCCTAGAACTTAGAACTACTTAAACCTAACTAACCTAAGGACATCACACACATCCATGCCCGAGGCAGGATTCGAACCTGCGACCGTAGCAGTCGCGCGGTTCCGGACTGTGCGCCTAGAACCGTGAGACCACCGCGGCCGGCATACAAGTTGTAACGTCGGCTACTTTAGTACTTTACCGCGTAATATTTTAAGTTTATCTTTACACTCACGTATACCGTGCGTATGGCATAGTTAGCAGACAACTTTTAGTACTCGAAATTCGGTTACAGATATTGGGGGAAAAAGCCATTTCGACGCACGTTCCAATTACAACTATAGCAATATCATCTCAATCTTCCACTGAGTAGTCTTCTGTTCCTCAGAACTCGGATTTTTTTAATCTTGTCACGAAACTGAAATCTGATTCCACTAATTATTCTCTTGAATTCACTGTCTTTATTCATCTTTTGTTTCTAGACGATACCTACGATTTCTTGCACTTTCGCTAAAAGTGAATAAACATTATTAACTATCAGTTTTGAAGAGGTCACAAGAGAAATTTCGTAGTAAACGCGCTACTGAAAAATATTTACCTGCTGTGTTCGAAGATTGGTTTGAACATTGCAATGATTTGGTAACCAAGGTCCTGCCAAAGAGGGTATACCTTTTCTTCCCTCTGAATTTCGAGCTGACTTTCCTAGTTAGTTATAGGGGCACCTGCGATTTAAAGTGGATTCCGGTACACATCGCAATTCATCTAATTACAGTTATTCTTAGAGGTGAAACACTCGATAAATGACAGAAAAAATCGTAGTACAAACTGGGCGTTGAATGGTGGACGTTGGATTCGTAGGTTGAAACTTACCCACTTCCGTATGATGAATGCAAAACTTGAAACGGAATTAGTCGAGAGTATATCTTGCATTTACATGCTCTCTCTGCCTAGTTGGTCAGCTTAACATTGTCTTCAAATGATATGGAAAATGTGACATGGCGGTGCAGTAAGGAGTAGACTGCGACATCACAACAGGAAACACATGTCATTTGTTGCAAGCAAATACGATACTGGCTACCTGGACTGTCGCAGGCACACTAACAGGGGGGCCGTACGAACTTCCCCTCGGCGATTTTGATCCATGTTGACAGGCTGTGTAGGGTATGACTAGGACTTCATCGTATGTAAATTGCAAGACGTAACTCTAAACCGTTTTCGAAAAAATCGATTTTGCAAATTTTACACTTGCTTACATACTTCTACATCTACATCATACTACGCAAGCCACCTAATGGTGTGTGGCGGAGGGTACTTTCGGTACCACTATCTGACCCCTCCAGCCCTGTTCCACTCGCGAATAGTGCGTGGGAAGAATAATTGTCGGTAAGCCTCTGTATTGGCTCTAATTTCTCGAATTTTCTCCTCGTGGTCAATACGCGGTATGTATGTGGAGGAAGTAATATGTTTTCTGACTCCTCCTGAAAAGTGCTGTCCCGAAATTTCAGTAGTAAATCTCTGCATGATGCACAACGCCTCTCTTGTAACGTCTGCCAGTGGAGTTTGTTTAGCATCTCCGTAACGCTCTTTCATCAGCGAAACGATCCCGTGACGAAATGTGCCGCTCTTCGTTGGATCTTCTCTATCTCCTCTATCAGTCCTACCTGATAGGGATCCCAGATAGATGAACAATACTCAAGAATTGGGTGAACAAGCGCCTTATAAGCCACTTCTTTCGTGGATGAGCTACATTTCCTTAAGATTCTTCCGATGAATCTGTGTCTGGTGTCTGCTTCTCCCACTACCTGTTTTATATGGTCGCTCTGGATAGTTACCCGTACATGTTTTACGGCAGACGCTGTCTCCAGCTGTTTGTCATCAATAGTGTAGCTGTACAGTAGTGGATTTCTTTTCCTATGTATGCGCAATATGTTACATTTATTTATGTTTAGGGTCAACTGCCAGATTCTGCACCATTCATCAATTCTCTGCAGGTCGTTCTACAAATTCTATCTTCTGGCGGTGCTACTTTGGTATAGACAACTCATCATCTGCGAATAACCTTAAAGAGTATCTGACGCTTTCTACTAGATCATGTATGTATATTTTAAACAGCAACGGTCGTATCACACTTCCCTGTGATACTCGGGATATTAACTTTACATATGTCGTTTTAGTTCCGTTAAGAGCGACGTGTTGAGTTCTGTTTGCAAGAAAGTCTTGAATCCAATTGCATGTCTGCTCCGATACTCCGTAAGCTCGTTTTTTTTTTTTTTCATTAAACGGCAATGCGGGACGGTGTCAAAGGCCTTACTGTAATCAAGGAACACGGCATCAGCCTGAGCGCCGTTGTTCACTGCGCTGTGGATCTCATGGAGGAACAGAGAGAGCCGAGTTTCGCAGGATCTCTGTTTGCGGAATCCATGTTGATTTTTATAGAGGAGCTTTCATTTTCCAAAAACGTCATAATTCTTGAGCATAAAACGTGTTCCATACTTCAACAACAGATTGACGTCAACGATATCGTGTGATCTGTAGTAATCAAGCATTCTGCAGCCAAGCGAGTAAGCGCTTAATTCCATAAGCGAGAGGCCTGTGTATCGAATCTCGCTTCTGTTACTCTTTTATTTCATTACGACGTAATTCTGACAGATATGCGCGGTACTCAGCGAAACTGTGCGATGACCGAGAACTGCTTATGAATGTAACCCAAGTTTGTTTTGTAACAGACACTGTGAAAAATCATGCATATGCAAGGATTCGGAGTTCATTGCAAATGCTGTATGTCGCAATAATTATTGTTGTCCATGTTTCTATGATCATGACCATCCTGATTCGTACAGAGCTCCATAGGTTACAGACTATATAGACTGTGTCGAAAAGGACTTGACCACTTTGCAATGATATAGAAATTTATTGACAGCGTCGGTAGATAAGTCATTTTGCAGCAAACAACTTCAAGTGCAACACATCAGTCTGCATTCGTCGCCAGGAGCGACAGCGTAGTGCACAGGTAAAATTTCTACTTTCACTGGTGTGGAGCACACTCACTGTGTGTTTTAGTTTCATGAAATGAACTTTGCCAGAGCTGTTCGGAGTAATCTTCGCGACGAATACGCTAAAGAACCTCCAGGCAGGCCTACAATTTGCTCTTGGCACAAGTTCGAGGTTTTCTCGATGATAGCTACCCGGGTCGGTGGACTGGCCGTGGAGAGCCAATTGTATCCCCACCTCGCTCTCCAGACTTGACAGCACTGGCTTTCTTTAACTGGGGTTGGTTCAAATAGTTCAAATGGCTTTGAAAACTATGGGACTCAACTGCTGAGGTCATTAGTCCCCTAGAACTTAGAACTAGTTAAACCTAACTAACCTAAGGACATCACATACATCCATGCCCGAGGCAGGTTTCGAACCTGCGACCGTAGCAGTCGCGCGGTTCCGGACTGAGCGCCTAGAACCGCTAGACCACCGCGGCCGGCCCTTTAACTGGGGTTTCTAAGAACTGAGTGTATTTTCCTCCCCTACCAAAGAATTTAGACGACCTGGAAAATCGAATCTATGCTGCCATTGTGCAAGTTACGCCCGATCTGCTGCAACGAGTGCGGGAAGAAACTGATTCCCAGTGGGATGTTTGCCGCATCACAAATGGTAGTCGCATCAAATCAAAATGACACTTGACACTTTTATGTGAAAGTTGAGGTTGTTTGCTACAAAATGACACATCTACCGATTCTGTAAGTTATTTCGGCCGGCCGCGGTGGCCGAGCGGTTCTAGGCGCTTCAGTCCGGAACCGCGCTGCTGCGACTGTGGCAGGTTCGAATCCTGCCTCGGGCATGGATGTGTGTGATGTTCTTAGGTTAGTTAGGTTTAAGTAGTTCTAAGTTTAGGGGACTGATTACCTCAGATGTTAAGTCCCATAGTGCTTAGAGCCATTTGAACCATTTTTTGTAAGTTATTTCAATGAAATTCTATATCATTAGAAAATTGTAAAGTCCTTTTAGAGTCAACCCGTCCTTGAAACACACGCAGACAAAACAATAAAGTGACTATACTGATTTGATTGGAATTTCTTGTGCATACATTTCTTTTCAGTCTCATGAAGAAATTTTTTCTCCTTTTTCAGGATAAAGATTATGAAAATATTAAATGAAGCACTCAGTGATCCATAGTGCGCTGGCATAAGCTGTCGCCAGCACATTAGTCGGCAAAGGTGAAGCGAAGATCGATCAGCAGGTGGTGGATCAAGCACTCCTACCACGAGAGAGGCCAGAGATACACCGACAAGCAACAACCCACCAACGCCCTCTCGACAGCATATATTTAGGCCGCGCCGCTGATGGGAGGACGTCACTGACTCACCCATCCAGTTTGGCGTCTGTCGGTACATCCGCAGAGAGGGCTCAGTTCATGTCACAGGCTATGACAATACATAGGGATCAGATTAGTGACTGTAGTGAGACTAAAGTTTGTAATAGCAGGATTACCGATACTGTCTACAAAAGGACTATTACTGATGACCTTGTACCACAGAACATGGACTCTATTCCAGTTAAGTAGTTTATGTGAATAAAGAATCGTATTAATCCATGTGTTCAAATGGTTCTGAGCACTATGGGACTTAACATCTGTGGTCATCAGTCCCCTAAAACTTAGAACTACTTAAACCTAACTAACCTAAGGACATCATACACATCCATGCCCGAGGCAGGATTCGAACCTGCGACCGTAGCAGTCGCGCGGTTCCGGACTGCGCGCCTAGAACCGCTAGACCACCGCGGCCGGCAATCCATGTGTGCATTTGTGTTGTACAAAGAGGATAACAACATCCCCTCCCTTGCTTCCTTTCGGTGCAAGACTCTACACATAGACCTAACTTTCGTGAAACTAACCGCTTAACACCTCGGCTGCGGACTTCTTGAGTACTAGCGGACATACAAAATATGTATATAAATGAGCGTAAAATTTTCAAACTCGATTTTCTCTAAAACAGTTGAAAGTTGCGTCTTCCTGTTAGATACGTTGAAATCTTTCGTGCCCTACACACCCGGTCAATATAAATCGAATAGGTGAGGGAAAGTTCGTTCGGTCCCCTTGGAAGCAGATATTTCGGGTGCAGTCGTTCCGAATACGTGTTGTGTGCATTTGGTATTCAGTTTTAGAGGCCTACCAAAGCAAGAGCAAATTAATCTGGATGGCGTTATGTGTGGCCAGATCACAGACAGACTGAAAGCTGGCCACTGTCATCGTGAGAGTTGTTTGGAGTTGAATGCCACCTGTATCGACTTTTCGCTACTCTCGGAAGCATAGGCGTGAGTTCGGGCGCCTGCTCCAACGCTTTTTATTTGACGCCACTTTGCCGATTAGCGCGCTGATAGTGATGAAATGATGAGGAAGACTACACACACACACACCAAGTCCCAAGCGGAAAAATCCTCGACCCGACGGAGAATCGAACCCAGGGCCCGAAGTCGAAATCCAGCAACACTAATCATAAGATCACGAACTGCTAACAGGATAGCAGTAGGGAGGGAAGATTCAACAGCAGTGTGAGCAAGGTCGACGACGTGGTACAAACCGCTGCCAGGATCGTTATCTCGCGTTTAACGACCAGCTGTCTATGCAGCTCCCTGGCTAGGAATACTGCGGCAGCCTGTGAGTGACATACCTCCCATCAGAATGAGTCTTGTCGAGAAATTTTCTGCACGCTCAGTAACCTGCTAGATGCATTACTCACACACAAACGTAATGAGTGGCTTGCAGAATGTGGTCTGTTGCCAGCCGTGAGTGGATCTAAGAACAAAGTCAGATTGAGTTCTGTTCGTGAATGAGTCGTAGTTTTGCCTAGAGAGTGATTCTCGTCGTCTGTTCATGTGGCGCGGTCCTGGGACACTCCAAAACACTCAATGATGTAGAATGGGATCGATACGGAGGCGCCAGCGCCTTATGACTATCGACGTTTATAGTGGTGACTTCCTGCAGGGGTGTCTACGCCGTTTTATGGTGCATATGCAACACGGTTTCATCTGATGAGTATAATATCCGACCTCTCCAGTCTAGCTTCGTCGACAAGAACCTTCGAAATGAAGACATTACAACTTATGAACTGAACAACTCACTTCCCGCACCCGGAGTTATTCAGGTAGAACTTGGATGGGTGGATGGGACGCTATAGGTCGTATAACGCCCTATACCGCCAGTGCGAAGCGTTGTTCACACTCTGGGAGCACTTTTCCAACAACGGGAGGTGTTGCTGTAAACCATGCTGGACACACTGGTTCACCTCTCGTTTGGTTTCGACTTTCATGCACTTGGCAACTTTTCTTGTCACCGGCTCTGTCCTCATCTGTTTTCTCATACCATAATCTTGGAAGCTCCATGCTACCATCGCAAGCTCTCGCCTTTGATGATTGTTCAGCATCAACATAAACAACGATGTCGCTTCCACTCCTATCTCCACCACCAATGTCACCACGCATTTCACCATCGTCAATATTTTCATTAAATTGTATTAAAATTTCATCTTGACTGCTAGTTTTGCTACAATCGATCAGGCAGTTCAAAAATGCGTTGTCACACTTCTGAGTTGGTAAAAAGGGAATCCTTAATAGATCACTTTTAGGTCGGTCCGTCCGTCCGTCGGTCTGTCTGTACAAAATCCATTTTCTCAAGAATGGATTGATGCATCAAGCTGAAATTTGTGTTACACATTAAGTCTATTGTCCCTTGGCAGTGTAAAAAAAAAGTGAAGCTTCTAAGTCAATGCAACAATGAGCTACGGCCATTTATATCACATATTTTGACACTCGCAAACTCATCAGAACCTACAGGGCACTTCATGTTAACCTAGAATCACGAAATTTTGCAAGAGGTAAGGTTTCACACTACAATCAAATGACAAAATCCGAAATTTATTAATCTGTAATTACATCACACGAAAATACTTTTCTTGTTCTGTTTATAAGACTGTCTGTCCGTCCATCTGTTAAGTCCGTTTTCCTCAGGAACGATAGACGTATCAGTTGAAATTTAAGTCATATACTGATGTCTGTGGTCCCTTGGCGCTATAATAAACGTTAGCTTCTAATTATTGCAGTCAAAAGATACGGTAATTGATGTCCATGGTTTGATACTCGCAAACTCACTCATTAAAACCTATAGGGTACTTGTCCCTGCCGTTGAATGTTGAAATTTAGCAAGATGTAAAGGAAAAAGATCAGAAAACTGTCAATTTGTAATTATATCTCAGGAAAAAATATTTTTGTCATTTTTTATCCGACTTCAAATCTGAAATTAAAACATTTTCGGAAGTCTTGGATTCCATGGAATGCCGATAACAGGCAAAAATCGTCGAGATCCTCCAGTCCTGGAATGGATGAACTGTCTATATACCTAATTAAGTTTCTACTGAACTCAGTGCGCGAATCCCACAGGCACCTGCCCAATTTTTTAGTTTGAACCGCATTTTCCTTTTTTCTTTCAGTAGTTTGTTTCTTATTTTGTCCATCAATTAGCTTCATCAGGCTGTTAATCATGTTGGATACATTACTGTAAAAAAATAATAGCTAATGGTGGAAACTCACAACCAAAGCTATGTCAACTTATACACCAGTCGATGAGAAACTTAACTGTAAGACTGTTCCGATAAGGGACGTTATCAGTCGCGCTGCAGCTGAACTAAACAGCGAAGCAAATTCGTACACTAAGTACAGTGTTTCTGGCTTGCCTGTCATTTTTTCAAATTACAGGCTTTTTGCTTCGTTGGTTCACGGGCGTCGCGTCGAGTAAGGTTGTGGAAGTTACACAATATTGCAACAAGACAACTGCTCGTCATCCTCAGGTCCATATTGACGTGTTGCTGTTATTTTTTCCGTTATTGTATTTCAATTCCCAATCGGGGCGGGTTGGCAGCAGCATATGCGCTGCTCTTCAGCCGAAAGACATAGAACAAACAATAGAAGACATTTAAAAATAACAAAGGAGAAAACATGGTGAACATAGCCACAGAAGAGGGGGAACATCATGGAAGACAATATACAAAAAAGGGGCGACTGTAAAATGGAGATAAAAACCGTAAAAAAGTAGCACACACAAAAAAACCACACACTGGGACAGTTAAAAGAATACAAGGCGCAGTATGACTGGAGCATAAAAGTATCGATGGATGGCGTAGCATATAACAACCACTGACAGTAACACTAAGTACATGGCCAGCACACAATTAAAATCACACCTCTCGACGCACAGGAGAAACAGCACTAAACACAACACTGACGTGGCACACTAACGATGAACAAAACGGAAGATCTGCCAGGCGCAAGGAGATGAGGGAAAAGGGAAGAAGGGGGGGAGGGGTAGAGAGGGGGGAGATGGGCGGGGGGCGCGCTAGAGAGGGCCAGGTAGGTAGGGATGTGGGAGGGAAAGAGGCAAGGACGGGGTCAAGGGCTCAGGGGGGGAAGGAGGAAAATCTGCTGTAGGGAGAAGGAGGGGAGAGGAAAAAAGGGGGCCCTGGGGAGGGGGGGGACAAGGCCAGGTTATAGTTGGAAGGAAGGGTATATGTCACAGTGAAGTTCATCATCCAGGAGCGGGAGGTGCTGGAAATTGCCCTGATGAAGGAGATGGAGGGTGTGGAGGTGGAGAGAGGGAGGGTTGCAACGATAGAGGTGCGGCAATGGGTGGGGGTTGGAGAGGAAGGAGGAAACCAGGCGGTGGGGGGGATGAAGCCTACAGACAATGTAAAGGATGCGGAGATGTTGGAGGAACAGGAGGAGGTGGGGGAAGGGGATGAGTTCATACAGGAGCTGTGTGGGGGAAGGAAGGCGGATATGGAAGGCAAGGCGGAGCATGTGGCGTTCAAGGATTCGGAGGGCCTTGTAAAAGCGGGTGGGTGTGGAGATCCAGGCAACGCTGGCATAACAGAGGATAGGATGGATGAGGGATTTGTAGGTTTGGAGGATGGTGGAAGGATGCAATCCCCATGACCGGCCAGACAGGAGTTTCAGGAGGTGGAGGCGGGAATGGGCTTTCTCCGGAATGGTCTGGAGGTGAGGGGTCCAGGTGAGGTGAAGGTCGAGGGTGAGGCCAAGGTAGGTGTTGCTGCAGTGGCTCCCCAATATATACGCTGGATCGCAAGAAATGCACAGGCACCAAGGAGTGGGGGTATAACGTCATCTAAGACGAATCATAGAACACGGCGACATTCAGTGCCTCCTGCCGGAGAAACGGGCCACGGTCTTCGCATGCGCGGCGCGGGAATAGCACGACTGCAAATCACAGACCAGCGCGCGCGCGGGCAGTGATGGCGCCGAATTTTAAGCGTGCGGACTCCGATTGTGTTGACTGTGATTCGTTCGTCTGCGGCCTTCTATGCCGTAGTACCGCCAGTGCTGGTCCCCGCGACCTGCTGAGCTGAAGTGTCATGTGTCTATTAATGTCAAACAGCACATACAGGCTTCTTGTTTACTTTATGTGTGAGCGAGTATACCAAAAAAACAAGCACCGATCGGAGTCTCCTGGGTACCCTAGGCGCTGATCTACCAGGTCTGTGTGTTCGTGAGGTCCAGGCTACGGAGACACTGTGTATCCTGTATTGTCATGCGATTACATTACAAATCGTACTGACGTTCTGTACACTACCGGCGGAGGGATACCATTCACGGACCACGGCTGCTTTCTCGGTTCACCTTGTATCATTATCACTATGACACATGCCGCATTGCTTCCAGGGTATCATTTAGCGCTCACACAATCGCCGTGCATCATTTTCTTACGTAGGTCTCGAAGGTCACTTAACTTACTGACATAAAATAATGTGTATCTTATAATATGGTGCTTAACGAAATGAAAAAAATAAGAAAGAAAACATTAAGAAAATAAGAGTGGCTGATGATATCGCCAAAGTTTCACGGAAAGTACTTGTCGTTTAGTGGAGGAAAGACAATCTGTTATTCGTGTATTCGGGAGAAAGCTGCTTCTGATTATATTTCCGACATACGTGCAATTTCATGTTGCTGCAATAACGGACTTTTCTCTTGCGGAATATCTGTTTATGCACGAAATTTAGTGGTATCCGCTGGTTCAAAACCGCTTTTTCATTATTTCTTAAGTTTCATTTTCAGCTGCAAGAGTGTTGTTAGAAGTAGTTCAACATTCGTTTCAGGAGAGCGCCTAATTTTGAAGATAATTGAAATGTGAACTAAATCGAGAAAATTTCGTCTACCTGCTACCCAGATACAGACGATAAATAACTATACTTTTTACAGCGTCTCCGTAGTTAGGACAAAAATCAATTAGACGCCTTCAGCGATCCGAAAACAGGTTGCTCAGCTTAAAAGTATCAACACATTATTAGCAAATAGTAAGAGAGATTATCAATCGAAAAATATTTTATTGCAGATGCAAGTTGTTCCATAGCACTCGTCTTTGCAAGCGCGAGACTCTTCCGCTGCGTAAATAGCTGTTTATTTTTAAATCGTTTCTACGGATGATCTTTAATCCTTTGATAAGATGTCCATAGGAGAGGAAAAATGTGTTCCCTAACGCAGCTTGAACTTCAGCATTTTTTCTGTATAGGCTAATAATGGAATTTCATTACTGAAGATTGGAAGGGTAGATCGGATAACAAATGGAGAACCACTGAAACCATCAGCGGAGAAAATAAATTTATGGTACAACTTGACTCAAAGAGGGGATCGGTTGATAGGGCACATCTTGAGATATCAAGCAACTGTGAATTTGATGGTGGAGAAAAGCTTACAGGGTAATGATTGTAGAGGATGATTAAAGCTTGATTGCAATAAGCAGGTTCAAATTAATTTAGGTGGCAGTAGCTATTCAGATGTGACGAGGCTTACCTGGTCGACTATCGTCGGGAGTTGCATCAAACCACACAAAAACGACGTTCATTAATAGTTGCGAAAGATCTAAGTGTATCACACATTGGCTCCTTTCTACAGCTGTGTGTTCTGTTCTCTGCAGATTCCATTGTTGCTCGCACAGTTTCCTTTTTGCTTACAAGCTGGAAATACACGTATTAAATGGTGGAAAGAATACAAGAAAATCGCTACATATTTTCCACAGAACCCCTGTTCTAGTTCTAGTGTAATCCTTCTGCTACTGATTATAGTACGACACAAGAAAACTAGTGTGTTAAAACAAATGCTCTTATTCGTCCATTAATAATCAGGCTTCCCTTAGGGATCTCAAAATACACTGAGGTAACAAAAGTCATGGGATACCTCCTAATATCGTGTCGGGTCTCCTTTTGTAATTCGATGTGGCATGGACTCAGCAAGCCATTGGAATCCCTTGCAGAAATAATGAGCCATGCTGCCTCTATACCTTTTCATAATTGTGAATGTGTTGCCGGTGCACGATTTTGTGCAAGAAGAACTCATCTCTCGATTATGCCCCATAAATGTTCTATGGGATTCATGTCGGGCGATCTGGGCGGCCAGATCATGCGCTGGAACTGTCCAGAATGTTCTTCAAAGCAATCACGAACAATTCTGGCCAGTGACATGACATCGTTGTTTGGGAACATGATGTCCAAGAATGGCTGGGAAAGGTCGCCAAGTAGCCAAACATAAACATTTCTAGTCAATGATCAGTTCAATTTGACCAGAGGACTCAGTCCATTCCATGTAAACACAGCCCACACCGTTACGGAGCCACCAACAGTTTGCGCAGTGTCTTGCTGGCAACTTGTGTCCGCGGCTTCGTGGGGTCTGCGCCACACTCGAACCGCACCGTCAGCTCTTACCAACTGGAATCAGGATCCATCTAACGAGGCCATGGATTTCCAGTCTTCGGGAGTCCAACCGATAGGCTCATGCTCCCAGGAGAGGCGCTGCAGGAGATGTAGTACTGTTAATAGAGACACTCACGTCGGCCGTCTGCTGCCATGGCCCATTAACGCCAAATTTCGCCGCACTGTCCTAACGGCTACGTTCGTCGTACGTCCCATATTGATTTCTGCGGTTACTTCACGCAGTGTTGCTTATCTGTTATCACTGACAACTTTACGCAAACGGCGCTGCTCTCGTTAGTTAAGTGAAGGCCGTCAGCCACTGTTTTGTCCATGGTGAGAGGTAATGCCTGAAATTTGGCATTCTCTGCACACTCTCGACACTCTGGAGCTCGGAATACTGAATTCCCTAACGATTTCCGAAATGGAATGCCACATGCGTCTAGCTCCAACTACCATTCCGCGGTCAGAGTCTGTTAATTCCCGTCGTGCAGCCAAAATCACGTCGTATACCTCTTCCCATGATTCATCTGAGTACAAATGACAGCTCTGCCAGTACCCTTCTATACATTGTGTACGCGATACTATCCCCATCTGTATATGTGCATACCGCTATCCCTTGACTTTTGTCACCTCAGTCTCATAGTACGAAAATCGGAAAGAAAAGAATCGAAGCGTTTGAGATGTGGTGCTATAGAGGAATGTCGAATATTAAATGGACAAATAAGATAAGAAATAGCTAGGTTCGTTGCAGCACTGGTGAGGAGAGTGACATGTGGACTACATTCACAAGAATAATTAATGACAGGATGATAGCACACGTGTTAAGACAGAAGAAATGTAGAGTCCATGGCACTTGAGGTGGCTGAAGTGAGTAAAAACCTTAGGGGAAGATAGGTATTGGAATATATCCAACAAATAATTGAAGACGCTGGATGCTGTGCTGCTGTGAGATGAAGAGGTTGCTTGGCGCATGAAAGGAATCCGTGACAGGTTACACCAAACCATTCGGACGACCGATGAAGAAAAAAAAAAGTATTTGTCACAGCAAATAAATTAATTCGGTATGTGTGTCCATTGCTATATCTGTTGGCACACAGTTTACAGAAGAGCTAAATATACCTTTTGTACATTAGAATAACGTTAACAATATAATGTATGGAAGACGCAGCGTATTAGAAATTGTACTGGAAAAACCTCTTTATGTAAATTATAGTCTCTTGTGCCAAGGGCGCCCATACCCGGGGGGAGGGGGGGGGGTGAGCCGGGAGTCGAAGGGGGCCGCCCAAACCTTGTCACCCTAACTCTCAGGCAAGGGACAGAACATAGTGTGGTCAGGTGTTTTCCTTTCAAGAAAATAATGGAAATGATGGGAACGTCAGTATTAGGCAGGTACTTAACAGAGCTGAAACTGGATCTTTTTAATGGCTACTTACAAATCGCCGTAGGTATTAAAACAAAATATTAAAAACACTCCGTGCCCTCCGGTGTGTGCACCATCCCCCCCCCCCTCCTTTTCCTGAAAACTATCGTATGGGCGCCGTTGTTTTGTGCATAATATTTATATATTTCATGTGAAAATTACTATCATGTTGATGATTATAAAGAATCCGCCTCGATTTCAAATAGAAACCGGATGTTGACCTAGATTTGAGGCAGTTTGTAGTTTTAGTGTGTTCCGAAGAAGGCGTGGTTATCCGCGCCGAAACCTAGGTCAACATCCGGTTTCTATTTGCAATCGAGGCGGATTCTTTATAATCATTAAATTATTCACGATTGCTGACGCGCTGTAATGTTAAAAGTTCTCAAATTTACTATCATATTCCTGATATTCGAAAATTTCAATTTATGTTCTGCTCGTCCTTTTCACAGATAAATATTCATCTTTCCGTGGTCACCGTAAAAAGCTTGGTTTGTGTGTGTGTGTGTGTGTGTGTGTGTGTGTGTTGTGCAACCATTACTCCTGTGCAGTAGCGCGCACGTGAAGTATCCTTCTAGCGAGCTGGCGACGTCCAATGTCGACAGCAGACAGGAGCTGTTTCACACACCTAGGTTAGTAAAAGGGATAAAAGGTGCAGAGAGTCGTCGACGTCTTCTCCTCACGGTACGCCAAGCACACAAGGCTCTCTGTTCTAAAATCGCCAGCTTCCATGTACGTTGGCCAGCCGCTACTGGATCGTCTGTCCCGTTAACAGCCCGCCGGCAACGATGACATTTGGGATACATGTGCGCGAGAGAGCTTCAGTTACTGCAGGTGGAGGTCAAAACCAAGGAGTGGAGTGGGGCTACTGAAATGGCCGAAGCTACTATTTTAACTGAGTGGATATAGGAAGAATTATATTCCGCATTATATTTTTAAAAGTAATTTGAAATCCCCACACGGATTTGATTACCTTTTACTCGGATGGGTCTAAGCAGTGGGATTTTATTGACTGCTCCACTGTGTTCTCCAAATTTGTCCTTAGGTCAGGGCTCACAGAGCAGTTTTAAATTTATATTGCGGAATTGTTTGCTATCATGAAGGCACTGAAGCAGAAGAGACGGCACCGTGGCAAGAAATTTCTCATCTGTTGTGAGTCCCAAAGTGTACAAGGTCGTTCCCACGATCTGAACTGAGGGGGGAGGGGGGGGGGCAGGTCATACTCTCAGGAAACAAGGACTCGAGATAACATACAGCACTTTTTATTAAATAAAACAGTAAACCAGTGAAAAACTGCTTTTACTAAACATTTTAAATACAAGAATGCACTTGTACAATCCGAGAAAACATGCAGCATTTCTTGTTAAATAAAACAGTAAACTAGTGAAAAACTGCGAATATCTTCTAGGGAGGAGGGGGGCGGCTGTCCCCCCCTGCCCTTCGCTGTCCTCGTCCTGCAAAGGCAGGAAAACGAAATGGTTTGCTGCTGGCTTCCAGTGCAAACGGGGATTCGGGGAAATTAACTCGCTAATGCGGCTGCCGAGGAGGCTTGCTCCCTTCCACCTCCTGCTCGTTGTTCTGTCCTCCTGGAGGCTGTTAACACCATGTGCTGGTGGAAGGCTAAGTGGCTGGTCATACGGAGCAACAAGTTGCGGCCAATGAGGCCTACGGTGCGACCGTGTTTTACCTCCTTCCAACCGCCACGAGCGGAAGAAACAGCACTGACAAGACTCAGAATGCGACATTGTCCACTCACACACGGCTTTGGCTTTCTCTTACATCGCGAGGAGCCACCAGTGCGCCACAGATGTGGAACATAGCTGTCGATATGACGTATTGTAACTGAGTGTGTTTGGCCGAGCGGTTCTAGGCGCTTCAGTCTGGAACCGCGCGACCGCTACGGTCGCAGGTTCGAATCCTGCCTCGGGCATGGATTTGTGTGATGTCCTTAGGTTAGTTAGGTTTAAATAGTTCTAAGTTCTAGGGGACTGATGACCTCAGCAGTTAAGTCCCATAGTGCTCAGAGCCATTTGTATTTGAACTGAGTGTGTTTCGTATGACAACCTGGGGGCATACCTGGGTCTCCCACGGGACCCACGCTTTATTTTAACTGACAAGAGGCGATTGCCATTCTTGTCTTAAGACTGTATGTGATGCCAAAGCTCCTTTCCAAAATTATGGGTGTGCAATTTTAGTGTATCGTTTCTAAGTATTCACTTAGTCACAATAATATGTCCCTCTTTTAAATGAGATTTTACTGATATTTTATGCGTGATTTTATCTAGTTATTCTGCTGCGTTATATCTACATTTTATGGATAGCCGTACATGAATCTCCTGATGTCAGTGTTACACTTTAATGCTTGTTTGTTGATACAGTTTGGTTTAAAGACTTACTGTTATTTTTAGTAGATTTGCGGCATCCTCGTCTCTATTTCTTTCATGCAAGGGCGCTGATTGTCTCTCCCTTTAGCACCTTAAAACAATAATCACATCACATTTTACCCTCCCTCCTCTCCCTCAAGCGCCAGCCTCATTCCCATCACCCCCATCTTCCTATTATTCCATTCACAGTTGCTACAGAAGATTGTCGGTAACCTTATGTATGAAACCGAATTTCTCTAATTTCATCGTCGTGATCGTTATACGAAATGGAGACCAGAGAAAGGTATGTACCTCTTGACTCATTCTGGAATGTGCGCTAACGGAATTTTGTGATTAAGGCTGGCTACGACGCACAACATCTTTCTTCTAGAGTCTCACATTGCAGTTGGCTTAACATTTCTGTGACACTTTTAAGCTGTTTATACATACCTATGACAAATCGTGCTGCTCTTCTCCGAATCTTTTATCTTTTCCGTTAATTCAACTTGGTTTGGACCCTAGAGCGACGAACAATACTAAATATGTCGTGGATCGAACTAGGGTTTTGTGAGCGACCTCCTCTGTGTGTGAATCACTCCTTCAGAATGACGCAAACTATTAATTAGGCATCACTAATGCGTACATATTATAAAAACGGATGTACTCGTATGTACGCGCGCGCGCGCGCGCGCGTGTGTGTGTGTGTGTGTGTGTGTGTGTGTGTGTGTGTGTGTGTGACCTATGACGTCATAAACAATGGGATGCGTGAAAAACTGCCCCATCATGCATGACGTTTAAATGCATTAATTATTTGCTACTAACTGTATGCGCAAAAAATTTCGCAGGCAGTATCCACATATGTCACTAATGCACGTAAAAAAAGTATATAATGGTTCCACCCATAGTTCAGAAGACATGATCTGATAAACAATGAGATGAGTGAGAGATGAGTGAAGAACTGCCGCATTTTGCATGACGTTTAAATTTATTACTGTTTTTCTACAGACTCTATTCAGAAAATATCTTGCAGACAGTGTCCACATATGACGCTGAATGTACTTACTCAAATACAGCATTGTACGATACATAGTTCGAGACTATGACGCCATAAACGCTGAAATCAGTGAACCAATGCCGCACCATGCGTGAAGTTTTTGAAGTGTTGGCAGAAGAGCCAGCACCGTGTTGCTAGAGGAGGCCGAAATGCACGCTTTTAATTACACGCAGACTGGCGTGAGGTCTGGAACAAGGTCAGAGAAATAAGACTAGCAAAACAGGAGGTAACTGGTAGAATACTTAACTTTAATCCAGAAGTGGTGTACATCGGTCTGACGGTACAGGCATCACAAGTTATATATCTATTGAATACGGCGCCTTGCTAGGTCGTAGCAAATGACGTAGCTGAAGGCTATGCTATCGTCTCGGCAAATGAGAGCGTATTGGTCAGTGTAGCTTCGCTAGCAAAGTCAGCTGTACAACTGGGGCGAGTGCTAGTAAGTCTCTTTAGACCTGCCGTGTGGTGGCGCTCGGTCTGCAATCACTGACAGTGGCGACACGCGGGTCCGACGTATACTAATGGACCGCGGCCGATTTAAAGGCTACCACCTAGCAAGTGTGGTGTCTGGCGGTGACACCACAGTTTTAATACATTTATTCTTTATTAATAAGACACTCCTACAGTCGAGTCAACTTAAGGAAATCTCTGATACCTGGCAGCGTTATTGACAGCTTTCGACTGTGAAGCGCAAATAGCCGTAGGCGAAAGTGAGACACTTTAGACACTAACAAAATCGCATTGCAGACACACGAAGCAGTTGTGCCCAGCGCACAAAACCTGTCCGGGATCATATTTTTTAAAATTGGATACTGTACTTATATATTTGTACTTTATGCATATTTCTTTGTACGACTGTTTCAAAATTTCAGAGTTGTTTTCACGAATACAGGGAAATGAAATTATTTCGATGCTTCAGTACACTCACATAGTTAAGTTTTTTGTTTTCGTTTATAATACAAAACTGGCAAAACGAATACTCGGACTGTACCGGGTTTGCCATGACATCTTTTCTGAGGGAACTGTATCTCACCGAGAATAATCATTATAGTCATATGAAGTAAAATATATGATGGCGTATGTGATTGATCACATTTGTAAAGAGCAAAATAAATACTTGTTAATTGCACAATTAAACTTTCGAACATGTAAAGCAAAGTGGATGATGCAAGGATTATATTAGAAGGAAACTGGAATTTGCAGTAAAAGCTTCAGTCAACAAAAGAGTACTGATATCAAATATTGTATTATCGTTGAAATTCTTCCGCAGATATGCGCCTGGAACGTAAATTGCACGGGAATGAAATACGTGGAGGACAGGAAAAACAGAGAAGAAAAAACTAAAAACGTTTACGGTTTGGTATTATACAGAGCGTCCCAGGAGTAATGGCCATTATTCACGGGTATGATAGGAATGATCATTCGAAGCAAAGAAGTTCAGCAAACAGGGGCTCTAAAACACATACCTTAGGAGCTATGAGTACTTCTTCACCTTCGATACTGCGAAACAAATCTCATCTGATGCAAGCTCTTTGCTTTCCAGATTTTGGGAGGAAATAGTACGGACAAAAAAAAAAATAGCCTAGTAAATACGGGATCTAAAATGCATATTTTAAGAGCTATGAGCACTCCTTCAGTAAAAGAGCTGTGTTTCGCAGTTGCGAAGATGAACAAGTGCTCATAGCTTTTGAGGTATGCAATTTAGACCCCATGTTTACTGGACTTTCTTGCTTCGAATGATCATTCCTGTCTTATCCATGGATGTTGACCGTTCTTCTTGGGACACCCTCTAGAATGATGTTGAAATTCTGAGTAGCCGAAGTTCCAAATTAGAAGACGCCAGTGGGAAAAGACGAGAAACGAAGTTTATAGAAAAACTTTACCAGAATAAAGAAGTTCATATGAATTGTAATAATTATTAACTACTCTTCGGGTGAGCAGCATAGGGGAAATCATCAGAAGCAGACAAAGACTGGGTATGTAAAAATAACTGCCGAGGATGACGGGGTGAAGCAGATATACTTAAACGACACATTAGTAAGAGCTAGGAAACAGGTCGGAGACAACATAAAACTAGTCAGTGGGGAGTTAAGATGCAAAGTAACACACGTGAAGAATACGGCGAGTAGCGCCATTCAGGCGTGTTTACGGCCGGAGTTCTGTGTGGGGCTTAGCGCTTGGCAACCGTCCAGGAGGAGCGCACACGAGTGCGTTTACTGTAATCATCCCATGCAACTGAACAGTCCTCTAGCCACCAGTGAATATACGTCAGAGTTCCTAGTCTGTTACTGCTACTGCGCAGAACGCAAATACGAGACGCCAACTGCTGCATCATCGATCGTCACACGATATCAGTGGTTTGGGATAGGTGCAACGTATACCGCTGGCTATTAGACTGCCACACCACGGGGGATAGCAAGTAGTAAAATTTTACTTCTTGTGGGTATAAGGTGTAGCAGGAAACACACACGACTAAATTTGTAGCTGGTATGAGGTATGCAGGGTACGAAATTTAGTGCACGGAACTGCCGTCTCTACCAGCAGCAACGGCTCCAACCAGGCTGGCCGTTTAATCGAACTGAGCTCGGATGATAGACAGGAGTACGTCCTTCCATACTGCCATATCCCTACGCCAGAGTTCGTCAATCGAAGTAGCTGTCAAGAATCGGCATGCCAGTCTCTCGCCAACTCATTACCAAATCTTTTCAGCGGCAAATGTCAGCGATCGCCTGTGTCGAGGTAGGTAAAGTCAGCACAGGCGACGAGCGGCTTTGCGTTGTTGTTGTTGTTGTTGTGGTCTTCAGTGCACTGGTGCAGCTCTACATGCTACTCTATCCTGTGAAAGCCGGGGTGGCCGAGCGGTTCTAGGAGCTACAGTCTGGAACCGCGCGACCGCTACGGTCGCAGGTTCGAATCCAGCCTCGGGCATGGCTGTGTTTGATGTCCTTAGGTTAGTTAGATTTAAGTAGTTCTAAGTTCTAGGGGACTGATGGCCTCAGAAGTTAAGTCCCATAGTACTCAGAACAATCTGACCATTTTTTTTGACCTCTTCATCTCCGAGTAACTACTGCAACCTACATCCCTCTGAATTTGCTTACTGTATTCATCTCTTGGTCTCCCTCCAGGATTTTTACTACCCACACTTCCCTCCAGTACTAAATTGGTGATCCCTTGATGCCTCAGAGTCTATCCTACCAACAGTTCCCTTCTTTTAGTCAGGTTGTACCACAAATTCCTCTTCCCGCAATTCTATTTAGTACCTACACATTAGTTATGTGATCCACCCATCTAATCTTCAGCATTCTTCTACAGCACAACATTTCAAAAGTTCCTGTTCTCTTTTTGTCAAAACTGTTTATCGCCCATGTTTCGCTTCTAAACATGGCTACACTCCATACAAATGCTTTCAGAAACGACTTCCTGACACTTAGATCTATACTCGATGTTAACCAATTCCTCTTCTTCAGAAATGCTTTTCTTGCCATTGCCAGTCTACATTTTATATCCTCCCTATTTCGACCATCATCAGTTATTTCGCTTCCCAAACAGCAAAACTCATTTACTACTTTAAGTGCCTCATTTTCTCATGTAATTCCCTCAGAATCACCGGATTTAAATCGACTGCATTCCATTATCCTCGTTTTGCTTTAGTTGACGTTCATCTTATACCCACCTTTCAAGATACTGTCCATTACAATCAACTGCTCCTCCAAGTCCTTTGCTGTCTCTGATAGAATTCTCAATATACAGACTGAATAACATCGGGAATAGGCTACAACCCTGTCCCACTCTCTTCTCAACCACTGCTTTCCTTTCATGCCCCTCGACTCTTAGAACTGCCATCTGGTTTCTGTACAAATCGTAGATAGCCTTTCGCTCCCTATATTTTACCCCTGCCACCTTTAGAATTTGAAAGAGAGTAAGCTTTCTCTTAGTCCTCAAATGATACGTACGTAGGCTTATCTCTCCTTAGGTCAGTGTTGCTTCGCGTGTTCCTACATTTGTCCAGAATCCAAACTGATCTTCCCCGAGGTCGGCTTCTTTCAGTTTTTTCATTCTTCTGTAATCTTGCGTTATTTTGTTGAAAGATAACGTAACGGAAAGCTTGAAGATACGATACTGATTTGATCATTCTGGTAAGAAAAAAATCAACTAGAAATGTTTGTTTCATAAAAAACTCACCTTACTTCTCGACATAGTCTACTGTGAAGGACAAGGCAAACGTTTCCTCCAGCAAGCCTTCACCTTTTTGATACCATTGGAAAAACTGGTGGTGTGAAACTCTGCAAAATACTAATTGACTGAAATTATCAGTTCCCCATTTGAAGAAAATTTTTTCCCACCGAGCCAAAGCTTCAAATCAGGGAACAGGAATAAGACACTTGGGGCCTCCACCAAGCCAAAGATTCAAATCAGGGAACAGGAATAAGTCACTTGGGGCCTAAGTCTGGTGAAAAGGGAGGATGAGCAACCAGTTCAAAGCCCAATTCATCCACTTTCGCCATTGTTACTGCTGATGTATGTGATGATGCTTTAACCTGGCGAAAGAGCACTTTTGTGTGCCGATCTTAGTCTTTTTTCAGCCAACGCAAGTTTCAGGCGATCCAGCTATGAAGCGTAATAGCATCCACTTATGGTTCTGCCTCTGTCCAAGCAATCTATGAGGATTATTCCATGGAAATTTCAAAGAAAAACAGTGATCATCACAAAATGGTCTTTGCCCTCTTCGGTGCATTTTCACCAGCCTTTGTCTATTGTTTTGACAGCCGTATTGACAATGTTGTGCAATGATGGGTCCAAGTTTCACCAACAGTCACAAATCGGCGCAAAAAGTATTGCACGTTGCGATTAAATGTCCCCAGACATTTTGTTGAACTGTTGTGCCAGATGTGCTTTTGGTCGACTGTGAACAATCGTGGCATCCACCTCGCACATAGATCTTTCATGGACGATTCTCCTCGCAGGATACTTTGCACTCGCTCAGTTGAGAAGCCTATAGTCTCAACAATGTCATGAATTTTTCTTCGGCGGTCTTGATTTACCATATCATGGATGTTGTCAACGGTTTCCTTTGCGATGACCTCAATTGGACGGCCGGGCGCATTTCGTCTTAAGTGCTTGTCCGACCACGTTTAAATGCATTAATCCAAAAGTAAATGGTCTTCAATGATAGTGCCAGGTCCGCATGAACATCACCCAATTCTGTTTTGATTTGTGTTGCTGTCCAGACGTACCTGACAGCCCAAACACGTTTCAAAACCGGTTGCGTTCACATGAAAGCGAAAATCAATTGCGAAAAATGGTTAAAATGGCTCTGAGCACTATGGGACTTAACATCTGAGGTCATCAGTCCCCTAGAACTTAGAACTACTTACACCTAACTAACCTAAGGACATCACACACATCCATGCCCGTGGGAGGATTCGAACCTGCGACCGTAGCGGTCGCGCGGTTCCAGACTGAAGCGCCTAGAACAGCTCGGCCACAGTAGTAACTGACGGAGGGTCATCGAGTAAAACAGAGGAAATTTCGGGCGTTCCACAAGGTAGCGTTTTAGGCCCTCGGTTGTTCCTTATCTATAAAAACGATTTAGGAGAAAATCTGAGCAGCCGTCTTGAGTTGTTGCAGATGATGCTGTCGTTTATCGCCTAGTAAAATCATCATAAGATCATAACCAAATGCAAAACGATTTAGGTAAGATATCTGTATGGTTCAATGAGACATGTGAACAAGCTATGAAGGCCAGGAAGAGAGCAAGGGCGGAGTACATGCTGGACAGACAATGTGTGGTACAACAGCAAGCATTCAAGACCGTAAGAAGAGAAACAAATACGATTCTGAGAACGGAAACAAGAAAGTTCATGAACAGTATGACTGATTAAATCGAAAATGGAAATACAATATCAGACAGCAGGAAAATGTTTCAGATGTTGAAACGTGTGAGGAATGGTTACAAAAACCAAACTTTAATTATTAATGATAAGTATGGAAATACGCTAACAGACAAGAAAAAATTCTGAATAGCTGGAGAGAATATTTTGAAGAGCTGCTAAATGCTGAAGATCCAGAGAGTGTCTTTCCACATGAGAATAATACAGAGGGTGAAGAAAAAGCAGCAAACATTCAAGTGGTTCAACAAGATGTAGAGAGAGCAATGAGGAAACTAAATAATAATAATGCACAAGGAGAGGATAGGATAACGGCAGAGATGATGAAGGAAGGAGGAGAAACACTTCAGGAAGAGCTATGCAATCTCGTAAAAGAAGTATGGGAAAAAGAGGAAATCCCAGAAGAGTGGAAATCAGCCGTCATTCTCCCACTGCATTAAAAGAACAGTAATAGGAATTGTAACAACTACAGAGGCATTTCTCTCCTAAGTGTACCTTAAAAAGTTCTACTTTAATAATACTTGACAAACTTAAGCCATTTGCAAAAAAATATTGCAGGAGTGTACCAGGCAGGCTTCTACGAAGGACGGTCGACCATCGATCAAATTTTCACCAAGAGGCAAATCTGGGAAAAGTGCTGGAAATTCAACCGTCGGTTTCTGGTGACTTTCGTGGACTTCTCAAAGGCTTATGACAGTATCCAGAGATTAAGTATGTACAACATCATGAGAGAGCTTGGTATACCAATGAAGTTAATAAATATGGTCAAGGTGTGCACAGTGGAGACAATAGCCAAAATAAAATACCAAGGGGAGCTGTCTGAGGAATTCCATATCAGAATGGGTGTGAGACAAGGTGATGTTATTTCACCACTGTTATTTAATCTGGTCCTAGAGGAAGCAATCAGAGAAATGAAAAGAGAAAACAATGGGGTGACTAAATGGTAGGACAGATTTATTGGGTTATGCAGACGACATCGCAGTTCTAGCAGAATCAGAGGAAGAGACAGCAGAAACTGTAGAGGCCCTAGCGCAAAATGCAGGTAAGATCGGTTTACGGATTAATGCGGGAAAGACCAAGGTAAGGGAGGTATCAAGAGAAGCCCCCAATGACATCCAATTACAGGTAAGGATATGGAAACTTACTAAAGTGGAAAATTTTTAATACCTTGGTACATGGTTCAACTGGCAAAATAATTTAAAACAGGAAATAAACCTACGTATTGTGAACGGGTCTAAAACTTATTTCAGTCTAAAGCAGATAATGTCATCCAAGAATCTGTCAATTAGACTAAACGTAAAGCGTACAATGCCGTGATAGTGCCATTATTGTTGTATAGGACGGAAACCCTAAGCACAACAAAGAAGGATGGTCTTCGAAAGAAAAATTATGAGGAGGATCTTTGGACCTGTCCAGGAAGGGAGTTCGTGGAAACGTAGAAAAAACCAAGAATTATATGAGCTGATGAGACATCCGAACATCGTTCAAAAACTGAAAGCGCGGAGAATAAGCTTGGCAGGCCACATTGCTAGGAGACCAGACACCTCTCGGGCAAAAGCCGTACTTATGGGAAGACCTGATGGTACCCGTCCAATCGGAAGACCCAGGAAGCGATGGGAGGACGAGCTACAGAAAGATGTCTGCCAACTAGGAGTCGTGACAACTGGATCCAAAGTGCACA
The DNA here is from genome assembly GCF_023898315.1 of Schistocerca nitens. Classification (NCBI taxonomy): domain Eukaryota; kingdom Metazoa; phylum Arthropoda; class Insecta; order Orthoptera; family Acrididae; genus Schistocerca; species Schistocerca nitens. The sequence goes on along the minus strand of NC_064615.1, from coordinate 553,157,782 downwards.
AGATGGCCGTCTATGGAGGATCATTGGGAGGTCGATGCACGGTCTACGGGGTCCTCGATCGCCGATTTGATTGATTGATTGATTGATCTGTATGGTGAAATTGGCATCTGACCCTAAATAATGAAAAGTGCGAGGTCATCCAAATGAGTGCTAAAAGGAATACGTTAAACTTCGGTTACACAATAAATCAATCATACCTAAAGATTTTAATTCCTAGGTATGTAGTTGAATTTATGATTACGTAAACTTAAATTGGAAAGAACACGTGGAACATATTGTGGAGAAGGCGAAGCAAAGACTATGTGTTATTGGCAGAACACTTAGAAGATGCAACAGATCTACTAAATAGACTGCCTAAACTACGCCTGTCCGTCCTCTTTTGGAGTACAGCTACGTGGTGTGGCATCCTTATCAGATACAATTAACGGAGTACATCGAGAAATTTCAGAAAAGGGGAGCACGTGTTGTATTATCGAGAAACAGGGGAGAGAATGTCACAGACGTGATACAGGGTTTGGGATGGACATTCTTAAAACAAAGGCGTTTCTCGTTGCGGCGGGATCTTCTCACAAAATTTCCATCGCCAAATTTTTCCTCTGAATGTGAAGATATTTTGTTCACGTTGACCTATTTAGTGAGAAACGATCATCATGATAAAATAAGGAAAATCAGAACTCGCATGGAAAGACAGGTTTTTGCTTTTTTCCATGCTCTGTTCGAGACTGGAATAACACAGAAACATTGTGAAGGTGGGCCGATGAATCCTCTGCCAGGCACTCAAGTATGATTTGTGTAGTAGCCATTTAGATGTAGCTGTAAACATTCTGACTTTCGTTGCATGCCACTATCGTGTTGTAATAGCTTTGATGGCGAGCAGTCTGCTTACTTTGTGAAGGCTGCCATTAAATGTGACAAGGTTGCGCCTTATATTGTATAGCCGAATGTCAAGTATTAATGATAGGGAACGAATCACCAGTACTTTCAATACATAAGTTATTTTTTTACAGGGTGTTCAAATGGTTCAAATGGCTCTGAGCACTATGGGACTCAACTGCTGAGGTCATTAGTCCCCTAGAACTTAGAACTAGTTAAACCTAACTAACCTAAGGACATCACAAACATCCATGCCCGAGGCAGGATTCGAACCTGCGACCGTAGCGGTCTTGCGGTTCCAGACTGCAGCGCCTTTAACCGCACGGCCACTTCGGCTGGCCCTTTACAGGGTGTCCCAGAAGGAACAGTCAGTATTCAGCGATATGATAGGGAATGATCATTGGAAGCAAAAAAGTCCAGTAAACGTGGACTCTAAGACGCAGTTCTCAAGACTGTAGACTCGCATGAGGGAGAATTAATACTGAAATCAAATCAGTACTAATCCTCGATTTCACTACAAATCCTCGGATTCAGAACATGACATTCGTATATAAAAGAGCAGAGCAAACAGATGAAGTTCCTGTAGATGCAGACTGCACCTATAACTCTGAAACATCATAGTAAAAACAGCACAGATTTTCTGGCGACAGATAGCACCTTTGATAAATGTCCTCGTAGTGACGGTCTTGGCAATGGAAAGTTCCAAACCATCAGAGACAAACAGGTCGATCTCTCTAAAATTAAAATCAGTAAATTGATAAAAACGATCTTTAATTATGGACTATATATTTGCTGAAGGACATTGTTGATTTTAACCATGTAAAAATATACAGAGCACAAACGACCATTTGCAAAACACTGGAATTAACGGAGAACACTCTTTTTCTTAAGCCTTGTAATATATTACTTCATAATGTGACAAACACAGGAGGACAATACACATGAGGTACGGTCTAATGTAATACGCAGCTGAATATCAGTAAACTCAAATTGCATGGGTGGGCGGTGCTTTTGTGTGTGTGTTTTTGAGTGTGTGTGAGTGAGAGAGAGAGAGAGAGAGAGAGAGAGAGAGAGAGCACTACCATTACATTTTTTCAACGTCTTTGTTGAAGCGGTAGAAGAATTCGTTGTTGTTGTGGCTCTTCAGACAGATCACAGGAATCATCCAGCTTTCCACGTTGGTCTGTCCTTTAAAAACCTCTTCATTTCTGCGTAAGTACTGCAATCTACTTATAACTGAACCTGCTTAAGCTAGTCAAGTCATGGGTTCCCTCTACAATTTTTACCCTACATACTTCCCTTCATTACCAAATTGACTTTTCATAGACGCTCCAGGATGTGTCCTCTCAATCGTCCCCTTATTTTAGACAAATTGTTCTACAAATTTCTTTTCTTCACAAATAGATGCAGTATGTCTTTACTAGTTGTCTCGTCTAAACACCCAATCTTCAATATTATTTTCTGCCTTGGAGCACATAGTATTATTTATCAATTCCGAAGTACGTCTGGCCTTCGAAACTCCAGTTAGCAGGCTTTGTTTCACCACTTGACATTCTGTCTTAGCCAATCTGAATTTAAAAAAGAGGACCGCCGGCAAAGATCCCACTTCCTTTCTTATAACAACAAAAGTGTTCCAACACAGATGCATTCTATATCAAATTCTCACTGACGCGCTAATTTGTTCTGTACGGATACTCTCATTAGAGCCCTTGTTAATATGAGTGTTGACGCTTAACAGTTGACGAGAACTAGCCTGGTGATATGTAAATTACCGTATAGTTTGCAGCTCATGTCTGGCGACTTGTCGATGAACAACCCCTTTTAAGCATCGTTGAATTGCGTGAGATTACGGAGAAGGCATGGTTTCCGCTAGTACCACTCGCATAGTTGTTTATGTAGATGACATTTCCTCAGAATTTTAGAGATCCTCAAGAGAGTCTGTCATGACGAAACTATTCCACCTGGTTTGCAAAATGTGCTAGAGAGACGAAATACACTCAGATTGTAGAAGACTGTAATAACCTCTATTTTCGGACAAGACAGGTACTGACATGCTACTCTAGCCTGTGCAAGCTTCTTCTACTCTGAGTAACTACTGCAACCTACATCCTTCTGAATCTGCTTAGTGTATTCATCTCTTGGTCTCCCTCTACGATTTTTACCCTCCACGTTTCCCTCCACTATTAAATTGGTGATCCCTTGATGCCGTAGAACGTGTGCTACTAACCGAGCCCTTCTCCTATGCAAGTTGTGCCACAAACTCCTCTTCTCCCCAATTCTATTCAATACCTCCTCATTAGTTATGTGATCTACCCATCTAATCTTCAGCATCCTTCTGCAGCGCCACATTTCGAAAGCTTCTATTCTCTTCGTGTCTAAACTATTAATGGATCATGTTTCACATCCATACATGGTTACACTCCATACAAATACTTTCAGAAAAGACTTCCTTACCCTTAAATCTACACTCGATGTTAACAGATTTCTCTTCTTCAGAAACGCTTTTCTTGCCATTGCTAGTCTACGTTTTATATCCTCTCTACTTCGAAAATCATCAGTTATTTTGCTCCCCAAATAGCAGAACTCATTTACTACTTTAAGTGTCTCATTTCCTAATCTAATTCCCGCAGCATCACCTGATTTAATTAGACTACATTCCATTATCATGGTTTTGCTTTTGCTGATGTTTATCTTATATCCGCCTTTCAAGACACTGCCCAATCCGTTCAACTGTTCTTCGAAGTCCTTTGCTGCCTCTGATAGAATTACAATGTCATAGGCAAACCTCAGAGTTTTTATTTCTTCTCCATGGATTTTAATTCCTACTCCGAATTTTGCTTTTGTTTCCTTTACTGCTTGCTCAATACACAGATTGAATAACATCGGGGATAGGCTACAACCCTGTCTCACTCCCTTCCCAACTGCTGCTTCCCTTTCATGCCCATCGATTCTTATAACTGCCATCTGGTTCTTGTACAAATTGTAAATAGTCTTTCGCTCCCTGGATTTTACCTCTGCCACCATCAGAATTTGAAAGAGAGTATTCCTGTCAACATTGTCGAAAGCTTTCTCTAAGTCTACAAATGCTAGAAACGTAGTTTTACCTTTCCTTAACCTATCTTCTAAGATAAGACGTAGGGTCAGTATTGCCTTACGTGTACCAACATTTCTACGGAATTCGACCTGATCTTTCTCAAGGTCGGCTTCTACCAGTTTCTTCCATTCGTCGGTAAAGAATTCATGTAAGTATTTTGCAGCCGTGACTTACTACACCGATATAACCGAACGATCAGTTTAATAAGTCATGCTTACAAAATACTGATACGAATTATTAGCTGAAGAACAGAAAAAACTGGTAAAGGGGACCACGACGAAGACCGGTTTGGGTTTCGGAGAAATGTAGGAACATGCGAAGCAATCCTGGCCCTGCGATTAAGCTTAGAAGATAGACTGAAGAAAGACAAACCTATGTGTAAAGCAGATGAAGACTTAGAGGAAGTTTCAATGATCTTGACGGTAATATTATCTTTGAAATTCTTCATGCTGCAGGATTACAGAACAGGAAGCGAAGTTTTAATAGTCGAAGGCCATAAAAGGGAAGCAATACTTGAGAAGAGAGTGAGACAAGGCTGACGTTTACTCTGATGTCACTAAGCAAGCTCTGAACAACTCCAAGAACAAATTTAGAAAGGAACCAAAGTTTAGGGAAGAGGAATGAAAACTCTGAGATTTGCCGATGCTGCGGTAATTCTGTTACACACGGCCAAGGACTTGGAAGATTGGAGGAGCAGTGAAACGCAACAGCTGGTGTTTTGAAAAAATACTGTATATGTATAGATCTATTGTTGCAACAGGACGTATGGAGTACATGAAATGATTACATTTCAGATAAATAGCACAAGAGGTTCCGTAGTACCAGGTATCGACCCATGCTGAAACACCCGTTTTAGTACGTGGTGTAGGCTCCACGGGCGGCAACGTAGGCGATGACTCTGGCATTCAGTCGCTCGTACAGATGGCGAAGAGTGTGCTGGGATAGGTTATGCACGCCTGCTCGAACTGTTCACGTAGTTCTGTAAGAGGGGTTGGTTGACGAGTCGCACGAGTCGTCCATCTTACCTCACACGTGTTCGATCGGAGACAAGACCGGAGATCGTGCTGGCCAGGGAAGTTGCTGCACGTTTTGCGTAGCACCTTGAATTTCACGGGAAGTGTAAGCGAGCATTATCCTGCTGGAACGATACATCGCCTTCCTGCTGCAAGAAATGAGAAATAACAGGTCTAACAACTTTCAAAACGAATCGAACGCTGGTTAGTGTCCCCTCCAGAAACACCAAAGGTGAACGAGAGTTGTAGCTTATCGCAGCCCGGTCCATTACGCCAGTGTGTCTTGGACGAATGCCTTCTACGAGACAGCGCTCACCAGGTCTACGTTGTACGCACAAACGACCATCACTTGGGTGCAGGCAGAATCTGCTTTCATCGCTGAAGACCAGGGCGCACGAGATCATCATTCAAGCCCCAGTGGAGCCGCGCACGTCGTTGCTGTGGCGTGACTGGAAGACGGGCTAGAGGTGTGCCTGTCCATAGTCCTACTGCTAAGAACCGGTTCGCTACAGTTCGTGTTGACACAACTGGATTTACAAGCCCTCTTCTCTGTGCTGTCGTGGCTGTACGATCTGCCACTGTTGCCCTTACAATTCAACGATCCTGGCGAGCGTCTGTGCTGCGTGGACGTCCTGGCTGTCGTCTACTGGTGTGAGAATGTTCACGTGACCATTGATACCAGCATCGTTGCAAAACTGACTCAGCGCGTATAAATTGTGGGGGAGTTCTCCTGAAGGACATTTCGCCACTCGCAATTCCACGATTTGACTTCTTTAAGAGCTCGCTCAGTTGGCTGTAGGAACCACGAGTGCTTCTCTGTATCATGGTTCACACGTTTGTACCACTCTGAACTTTATGGCTGTGAGTATTTTCTATTACACGATAGACACAGACGGCGCTCTGGTAGCTGTACCACTACGCTAACTGTTGGCCGAGGAGGTTGAAAACATTATCAGTACATCTACTGTCCACCAGGTGGCAATGCCATCTTCGGATCAAAGTCGACGTCGTGTTTCCAGGCGTTCTAATAATTTTTCCGGCAGTGTATATGAGTGGAACATCGGCAAGTGTAAAACAGGAATGGTGGACTCAAATAATTTGGTGGTAAGATCTTATGGGACCAAACTGCTTAGGTCATCGGTCCCTAAGCCTCCACAGTAGTTAATCTAACTTAAACTAACTTACGCTATGGACAACACACACACCCATGACCAAGGGAGGCCTCGAACCTCCGCCGGGACCAGCCGCACAGTCCATGACTGCAGCGCCCCAGACCGCTCGGCTAATCCCGCGCGGCTACTAAATCGAACTGAAGAGAAAACAATTTATGATACAACTAAAAGAAGGGACGGTTTCAGAACAGATCATAAAACATCAAGGAACCGTCAATGTTGTAACGGAGGGAAGTACGGGACATAAAAACTGTATAGGGAGACTGAGGGATGATTCCAGTAAGCAGATTCGAATGGTTTTAAGTTGTAGCAGTTAACCAGAGATGTGCTACCGTGGAAAGCCGCATCAAACAAGTCTTCGGACTGAAGACCACGACCACAACAACAACGACGACCTGAGTGTAAAAATAAGCACTGCAGCTACCAACGCGTAATATTCCTGTACGACCTCTCTCCTGGACATGAAAGAGGATAGACGGAGATAAGAAAACCGCAGAGGACCTAGGCAGTGTTCTGAAGAAAGAGCAGAGTGTGCTAGGGAGCCGGTTGCAAGCCGCAGAGCGGCCTTGGCGTCACGACCTCAGCGAGGCGAGTCCCTGTGATTTAAGCCGTGTGGGCGTGCGCGCACGGCATACGAACGAGAGCCGTGGTTTCAGCACGGGCGGGCATTTCGGGGTCAGGCGAGGCGTTCCACTTCTTCCTGGTATTGTAGTCGTACACACGGGACAGATTCATTGACATTCACTATTGTGCGACCCATGTTGTGGTGCAAGGCGTGGTTCTGACACCGACATAGTGGAGGCGGACCGGATGATCAAGTATGGCGTTATTCCAAATTTTTCCACTCTTTATCCCGAAGGGCAAAGATTGAAAAGAATAGTTCGAGATCTGTATCTAAGTACAGGGGCTCGACAAAAATATGGAAACACTGAAGCGGATTGTGACGAAAAATAATAGAACAACAGCTGCAAAAGTCACTGCAGATATCAATGACGCACTCGCGAACCACTTCAGCACCGAAACAACACGAAGGGAGCTCCATAAGCACGAAGTTGCAGGGCGAGCTGGAAGTTTAAAACCACTCATTAGTGATGAAAATGCCCGTAACAAGAAAAAGTAGTGCCGAAGCCCTAAAACCTAGATTATTAACCAATGCAAGAAATGTGTGTGGTCGGATGAGTCTTGTTGCAAACTGTTTCCAGCTTCAGGCCGAGAGTACGTTCCAAGAGTGAAACATGGCGAGGGTTTGGTGATAATTTGGGTAGGCATATCAAGAGTGAAACATGGCGTGGGTTTGGTGATAATCTGGGTAGGCATATCGTGGCTTTACAAGGGGTCCATGATTACTGTGCAAGATTACATTACTACCAAGGATTATGTGACCATTTTGGCCTATCATTGTATCTTGGTTATTAGTCAAAGATGCAGTGCTGCGCTGAACACCTTTGGTAAATGCAGGGAGATAGGATGTACCTGTTCATCTGTATCTACGATATCTGAGATACGAATGGTTTCTATTGAGTTGTGCTGATTCTGTGAGAGAAGTTTTCTCTCCTCCAGATTCGTCGCGAGGTTCGAGTTCAGAATGTTCTTTAGGATTCTGTAGCAGACGAACGTCAGGGATGTCTGTCTCTAATTTTCACATCCTATGTTTCATCCTTTTAGTAAACAGGACTGATTTAACTTTCCAGTGACGCCAGACTGTTCGCTATGCAAGAGGTTCTTGATAGCTATGACCTATTCAAAGTGGCTAATTTCATAGCATACTGAGTGTAAAATCTATGTGTTTGTGTGTGTGTGTGTGTGAGAGAGAGAGAGGGGGGGGGGAGGGGGGAAGGTAGGAAATAATACGTTTCGTGATTTAGCGTGAAATGTCTGCTCTCAGGGTTTTATGAAAGGGCACAAACAACTTGTCTTGGCTCATGCACTGCGGTCTGTGGTTTGGGGGCAATATGTGTGCACTGAGTCTAATAGAGCAGAGTCCGTGGTCCGTGATTCATTTCTCAGCAGGGGAATCTGGATCCCAACTGCTCCTGTGCTAAAGTTACAGCCCCTCTCCCACTTCAAACGCCTGCACATATTAGTCAGCTGCCACATAAGTAGACTCTCCACAATAGCTCCCAACACTACCCACGAAAAGGTGAAGCAGACAGAAGACATGGTAAGATGTCAGTATAGCTTGAAACTTCAGAGGGGATGTAAATCATTAGAGTTACATTTCTCTGTGATAGGAAGAATGGACATCAGAGCGAATTAGTGTTGTGCATATTACCAGGCCTGATGGGTATATAAGGTGTGAGAACAGCATCAGATGCTGAGTGATCACTACGAATGACAGGGAGATGTCGCCTTTTCGTGTAAGACAATGTTATCAGCGTCTGAAAGAGTTTCATAGAAGCCTCATTATGGGTCTCCATTTGACTGGCTGGTCGGATCGTGCAGTATCCACATTTTCAGGACATTAGGATATGATAGGGACTCGACGGTCTGCATGGAAACATGAGGGTAGACATACTCATCGTCACGGTTCTGTTCGATCATGTCTGACCACAATAAGGGGAGATCGCCGTCTTGTGCACCAAGCACATCGCAATCCACATCTGCTCCTGCCATCCGACAAGACGGGTTCCTATTCAAAATATTATGTACTCACCTTTACCAATCACAGAAGCATTTAACTTGGATTTCGGAACACCCAATATAACACGCTCGCGGTATCTTGACCAAACTACAATGAATCGCGCAGCTTTTCCTCGAATTGTATACTATCTCTTCCTTTGATCTAACTAGCAGAGTCACTGATCACTCAAAAATCAATCGAGCAATGATTTTGCAACTGACTTCTTTCATGAATGAATTACATTTCCTTACGATACTTACAAAGGCGCTCAGTTTTGCAACGGCCTTCACACAACTAAATTCATATGATTATTCTATTGTGTCTTTGCCACTATTTACACATGTTACATTCAAATTGCTAACGTAGAGAGCGGCTGTCAGCCTTTGCAAATTCAAAAGGTTCAAATGGCTCTGAACACTATGGGATTTAACATCTGAGGCCATCAGTCCCCTAGAACTTTGGACTACTTAAACCTAACTAACCTATGGACATTACACACGTCAATGCCCGAGGCAGGATTCGAACCTGCGACCGTAGCGGTCGCGCGGTTCCAGACTGAAGCGCCTAGAACCGATCGGTCACAACGGCCGGCTCGACCTTTGCATCGAGCGTTGTTATTTTCAAATCTTCCTATGCGTTACTCGATTTTCTAAATATGTTTAAGGTTTTTTTGATTTACTCCACAGCCATTAGGACCATTTCCCTTGGGATCTGTTGAAGGTACATTAGCATACCTATTATCTTCGTAAATATTTGTTGTGTTCAAAACGTTCAAATTTGTGCAAATTCCGAAGGAACCAAACTGCTGAGGTCATCAGTCCCTAGACTTACACACTACTTAAACTAACTTAGGCTAAGAACAACACATACACCCATGCCCCAGGGAGGACTCGAACATCTGGCAGTAGGGGCCGCGCAATCCGTCATAGCACCTCAAACCGCGCGGCTATTTCTGGTGTCTTCTTGTTTTTCTGATACGTTCTACGTTCTGGAGGATCTTCTCTCTCTGGATATATCGGAACGAAAGGTACATTATTATTATTTTGAACTTTTCCTCATCACAGAGGCTTATCTCCAACATAATAATTTGCTTGGAAATTTTGGTATTCTGGTTTTCTCCATTCGTCGTACATGCAATCTGTTATAACTAAGCATCTTTCCAATATACAATCGTCGTAGGCGATTATTTATTGTAACGGTTCTCGAGTTATTTGTCCTGGCCCACCGCTTGGAAGCTAGGTGAACAGATATTTTCCTATGTTTTGAAGATTGTTCCCATTATGTGAACGAATGCCGTATGATTGCAATACGATTTTTCTGTTCTTAACGTTTACTATTTAACCTTTGTAGCTATCGAAAAGATTACTGACGCTGTCGGTCAAATAATTTGCACCTGGTGTCTCTCGTAAGTCATCAGGCGCATTTTATCTGCTATTTCGGCAGGCATTTGCAATTTCGTCTTTGCATTGTGAAGCTGAAGTCAGTTCAACAATTACTGCTAGTCAGGTCTTTCATGCGACACCCAGTGTCGACAGAAAGCCTCGGTTTGTTTTACAGTACAAACAAATTATGCACATTCGACAGTCCGCTCCCAAATTAGTCTAGATTGATATTCGTTTTCTCGATATATATTGACAGGGACAGTGAAACACTAGGAATAAACAGCAATCCAGCAGCGACTGAGCAGCGCCGCATGCTTGGCAGCGCGGGCCAGGACAGTGCTTGTCGCTGCCCCAAGTAATGGTTTGCTTAGAGTTGTACAGTCCCTTTTAAACCATAACGATAAAACAAATATCGGACTAGACTAATACGCGATCACTCTATCGAATGGGCGCGTAAAATTCCGCTTTAAGAATCATTTTGTCCGTTCAAAAATGGCTCTGAGCACTATGGGACTTAACATCTGAGGTCATCAGTCCCCTAGAACTTGGAACTACTTAAACCTAACTAACCTAAGGACATCACACACATCCATGCCCGAGGCAGGATTCGAACCTGCGACCGTAGCAGTCACGCGGTTCCGGACTTAAGCGCCTAGAACCGCTCGGTCACAGCCGTCGGCCATTTTGTTCGTAACGGGAAACAAACCGACGCTTTTCGTCGACAGTGGGCGTTGCATGAAAAACGTGATGAGCAGTATGTGTTCGGGCTGAATCCGGCTACACACTGTGAAAAAGGAAACGGCAAATATCTGCCGAAACACCAGAGAAAATGCACCTGACGGCTCTTAGGAGAGAGACCCTGTATACACAGCGAATAGTGTCAGTCTCATCACACTTCTTCATAAAACGCCCGACTTTCCACGCGCTTGTGACAATGTCAACACTGAGAATGAACAAATGTCCTTCCCGCTTCACACTGCTCTTCTGTAATAGTCTGGTGATTTTCCTGCATTGTCAGTGAAATTTTTACATTTAATAGTCGATGGCATGTGTGATTATATCACCAACTTATCCAGTTCGGATCCTAGTGATACCAAAATAATCATCATCAGTGTATAAGCTGGAATTACGCGTATGAACCAGTTTAAATCACAGATCCTGCCGTTATGTTTCACTCATCTACATCTACATCCACATCTAGATGGATATTGCGCAAATCACACTTAAGTGCATGGCAGAGAATTCGTCAAACCACCTTCACGATAATTCTGTATTATTAAATTCTCGAACAGCTCGCGGAAAAAACGAAAACTTATATCTTTCCGTGCGAGCTAGGATTTTCCTTATTTTATTATGATCATCGTTCCGCCCTATGTAGATCGGCTCCCACAAAATATTGACGCATTGGGAGGAGAAAGTTGATGATTGAAATTTCGTGAGAAGATTCGCCCGCAACGAGAAACGCCTTTGTTTTAATGATGTCCATCAAAAATCCTGTATTATGTCCGTGACACTCACTCCCCTGTTTCTCGATAGTACAAAACGTGCTCCCCTTCTTTGAGCTTTCTCGTTGTACTCTGTTAATCCTATCTGGTAAAAAGGATCCCACACCGCGCAGCAGTCCTCCAAAAGAGGATGGACGAGCGTAGTTTAGGCAGTCTGTTTAGTAGATATGTTGCATCTTCTAAGTATTCTGCCAATAAAATACAGTCTTTGGTTCGCCTTGCCCACATTTTCTATGCATTCTTTCCTATTTAAGTTATACGTAATTGTAATTCCTAGTTATTTAGTTGAATTGACGGCCTTCAGATTTCTTGATTCATCGTGTAACCGAAGTTTACCGGATTCCTTTTAGCACTCGTGTGGATGGTCACACACTTTTCATTATTTAGGGTCAAATGCCAATTATCCTACCATACAGATATCTTATCTAAATCGTTTTGCAATTGCTTTTGATTCTCTGATGACTTTACTAGGCGAGAAACGATAGCATCATCTTCAAACAACCTAAGACGGCTGCTCAGATTGTCTCCTCAATCATTTATGTAGATAAGGAACAACAGAGAGCCTATAACACTACCTTGGGAACCGCCAAAAATCGCTTCTGTTTACTCATTGACTTTCCGACAGTTACTACGCACAGTGACCTCTCTGACAGGAAATGACGAATCCATTTGCATAACTGAGACGACTTTCATAAGAATGCAATTTGATTACAAGCCGCCTGTGAGGTACGGTCTCAAAAGTCTTCTGGGAATATAGAATTATGGAATAAAATTGAAATTCTTTGGTTTCTATATCCGTGTTGACTGTGTGTGAATACCGTTCTCTTCGAAGTAATTCATAATGTTCGAGCACAATATATGTTCTAAAATCCTGCTGCACATCGACCTTTATCATATTGGCTTGTAATTTAGTGGATTACTCCTATTGCCTTTCTTGAATACTGATGAGACCTGTGTAATTTTCCAGTATTTGGTTACGGATCTTTCGTAGAGCGAGCGGCTGTATATGATTGTTAAGTATGGAGCTATGCATCAGCATACTCTGAAAGGAGCCTAACTGGTATACCACCTGGACCGGAAGATTTGCTTTCACGACGTGATTTAAGTTGCTTCACTACTTCGAGACTATCTACTTCTCAGTTACTCATGTTGGCAGCTGTTCTTGAATTGAATTCTGAAATATTTACTTCGTCTTCTTTTGTGAAGGAATTTCGGAAGGCTGTGTTTAGTAACTCTGCTTTAACAGCACAGTAATCGATAGTATTTTCACTGCTATCCCGCAGAGAATGCATTGATTGTGTCTTGCCGCTTTACATACGACAAGAACCTCTTTGTATTTTGTGCCCGGTTTCGAGACAAAGTTTCGTTATGGAAATATAAGCATCTCGCATTGAAGTCCGCACTGAATTTCGAGCTTCTGTTAAAGACCGCTAGTCTTGAGGGTTTTGTTTTCGTTTAAATTTCGCATGCGTTTTTCGTTGTTTCTGCGACAGTGTTCTGACCTGTTATGTACACCTTGGGGATCAGCTCTGTCGTTTGATAATTTATTTGGTATAAATCTTCCAATTGCTGCTGATAGTATTTCATGAATTGCATGCAGTCACATCTGGTCTACACTTATATTGTTAATTTGGAAGAAGTGGATGTTGTCTCTCAGGAAAGCGTGAAGCGAATTTTTATCTGCTTTCTGGAATAAATACTTTTTTCGTTTGATTTGGGAGTTTCGGTATTCAGTCTCGCTACGACAACCCCGTCTTCACTAATCCTCGCACCAGGTATAAGAGGGACAGATGACGCGGAAGGACTGACGCAGCACTCCCAGGAAAAGTACTTACTTGTTTGTAGACGTTGTTGTGCGCGCGACGCTCATTGTTGTGATAACTGCTGGTGAGATCAGTTTACTCCCAAGTTTTTGTATTTCAGCAGTGGAAAACTGACGAGAAATTTAAGAAATTAGAATTTCGGGACTAAGGTAAGTCAAGAAAATTCTTCATAATTCCTTTTTAATAGTAGGTACGAGTAGATACGGGCCTCGTAGCTTGTAACTCGTGTTTAGATTGTGCAATAGAAACATTGTAGGTTATGTAGAACGAGTAATGGCTTCTTTCGCTACCATCTTTGGTGAAAATGGAGGTGCGGCATTTTTACCTATGAAATCGGAGAGATACGCACCCTTATGTGGGACAAATGCCACGATGCTTGAAACGCTAACAGGAGTCCATCCGATTTTGTTTTACAAATAAAAGCCGAGAAAATGCATTAGGACAACAGACAGGGGAAAATGGAATGCAGAGGATCTAACAGAGGCCGTGAGACTAGTCGAAGAGGAAGCTCGAATGAAAAACATACCAGAAAGAACGTTAAGGAGAAGACTCGCTACGTGCAATTTCAAGAAAACAGGATGTGGACCATCATCACACTTGGGTGAAGATGCAGAAAGGAAATTAGTTGCCCATGTAAAGAAATTGCATGTGGTTTTGCTTCCAAACCGTCAGACCTCAGGCAAATAGCTTTCAGTTTAGCTGATAAAAAACAAGACGCTGAACACAACATGCCTCCAGGATCAGTTGTTGTTATGAGAAGAGAATCCGCATATGTAAATACTGATATTTTCATGGATTAGTTCAGAAACCATTTCCTTCCTAGAAAAGCACGTGGCCCTGCTCTGCTTTTGCCAGATGGTCATGACTATCATATGAACTCTGTCGCCCTTTTGGATCTAGCAGTTGAAAGCGAAGTGTCGATAGTTTGTTTGCTTATTCATACGTCACGCTTTTTACACCCACTAGACCGATCATTTTTCGAGCCTCTAAAATCTTACTTTAAAGAGGCTTGTTATTCATGGACTGTAGGTAATGCAAGCAAAGACAGAAATAATTACAAGGCAGCAGTTTGGAGAGTTGCTCTTCAAAGCAGGGACTCCCGTGCTGCAACTGTCCGGATTAGTGTATCCTGATTTATAGTTACTGGAATTATCATGCTTGATAGAGCAGAAACTCCTAACCATGCCTGTTTTTTGAGAGATTAATAATACTGAGACTGAACTCCCAACTACTGAAGATATCTAATGATTTGACTGCCATCAACATCAACGTCCGAAACAAATTTGCTAACAGGACACCTTTCTACTTGAAAACGCTGCATAAATTTGGCTACTGTTCGACCAACTGCACACGGCAATTGCAGTGTAAATGACGGTTCAGTGACTCCTCAGGAGAAACTCCATCAGAATTGCTGGAACGGATTTAATCTGTTCCTGCACTACCTCAGAGAAGTGAATCCAAAGGAAAATAGTTAGCAATGAATCTACCACCCTACGAGTTTATAGCAAGGAAAAGAAAGAAAATTATTGAACGAATGAAGAAAGGAAAAGCCTGTGCACAAAAAAATGTAGCGGTTAAATAAATTATATCCTCAAAACAACAGGAGAAAAAGCCAAAGATGCGACTGTTTGAAGACACAACTTCAGAAGAAGATGATGATATTTCCATACTCAGTAGTTTCTCCGATGAAATGAATTTTGAAGAAAATGAGTGTGTAGAGTGACTTGCACTTAATCAAGAAACGTCATCTGCCTCTGATTGGACTCAATCTGTAGGATGTTCCAGATGGCTTCATAAATCATGAACTGTCTACGGCAATATGTGTCGTTTGTGTGGTCGATTTAAAAAATAAAGGTGGAAACCAAAAATCAAAGTGAACGTCTTGTCCAATGTCTTTTGCAATTGGCCATCTGTCACTCCCTTCTCGGCATCTTGCCTACCATTTAATATTTTCTTGAAATTTACAGGCCACGTGCAAAATGGCTAAGCAGGAATAGCTAGAGGACAAATTTAAGGATGTAGGAGCAGATATCACAAGGGGAAAGATAGATGCCGGCTACAGAAAAATTAAAGCGACCTTTGGAGAAAAGAGAACCAACTGTATGAATATAAAGAACTCATATGGAAAATCAGTCTTACGCAAAGAAGGAAGAGCAGAAAGGTGGAAGGAGTATATAGAGGGTCTATACAAGGGCGATGTACTTGAGGACAATATTATGGAAATGGAAGAGGATGTAGATGAAGATGAAATGGGAGATATGATACTGCGTGAAGAATTTGACAGAGCACTGGAAGACCTAAGTCCAAACATGGCCCCAGGATTAGACAACATTCCGTAGAACTACTGACAGCCTTGGGAGAGCCAGCAATGACAAAACTCTTCTATCTGGTGAGACAGGCGAAATACCCTGAAAGCAGGTGCTGACAGGTGTGAATATTACCGAACTATCAGTTTCATAAGTTCCAAAATACCAGCACGAATTCTTTACATAATAATGGAAAAACTGGTAGAAACCAACCCCAGGCTAGATCATTTTTGATTCCTGAGAGATATAGGAACAGGCAAGGCGTTGCTCACCCTACGAATTATCTTAGGAGATAAGTTAAGGAAAGAGAAACCTATGTTTATATACTTTGTAGACTTAGAGATACCTTTTGAAAATGTTGAATGGAACACTCTCTTACTAATTCTAAAAGTGGCAGGGGTAAAATACAAGGAGCGAAAGGCTATTTACAATTCGTACAGAAACCAGATGGCAATTATAAGAGTCGAGGGGCATGAAAGGGAGACAGTGGTTGAGAAGTGAGTGAGACAGGGTTGTAGCCTGTCCCCGATGTGATTCAATCTGTATATTCAGCAAGCAATAAAGGAAACAAATGAAGAATTCGGAGTAGGAGAAGAAACAAAAACTTTGAGATTTGCTAATGATATTGTAATTCTGTCAAAGACAGAAAAGAACTTGGAAGAGCAGTTGAACGGAATGGACAGTCTCTTGAAAGGAGGACATAAGATGAACATGAACAACAGCAAAACGAAGATAATGAGTTGTAGTCGAATTAGATTAGGTGACGCTGTGGGAATTAGATTAGGAAATGAGACCCTAAAACTGGTAGATGAGTTTTGCTATTTGGACAGCAAAGTAAATTATGACGTCCGAGGTAGAGAGGATATAAAATGTAGACTGGCGATGGCAAGAAAAGCGTTTCTGAAGAAGAGAAATTTGTAAACATCGAGTACAGATTTAAGTTCAGGAAGTCTTTCCTGTAAGTAATTGTATGGACTGTAGCCCTGTATGGAAGTGAAATATGGACGATAACCACTTTAGACAAGAAGAGATTAGAAGCTTTCGAAATGTTGTGCTACAGAAGAATACTGAAGATTAGATGGGTCGATCACGTAAATAATGACGAAGTACTGAGTGAACTGGGATGAAAAGAAATTTGTAGAAGAAGGGATAGATTGGTAGGACATATTCAGAGACGTTAAGGGATCACAAATTTAGTACTGGAGGGAAGCGGGGGATAAAGATCGTAGAGGGAGATGAAGAGATGAGTACAGTAAGCAGATTCAGAAGGACATAGGTTGCAGTAGTTACTAGGACATAGGTTGCAGTAGTTACTAGGAGATGAAGAGGCTTTCACAGGATAGAGTAGCATGGACAGCTACATCAAACCAGTCTTCGGACTGAAGACCACAACAACAAGAGAGAGGCATCTAACAAATGGACTTCACACTCTCGCAACATACTATCAAACTAGTACCTGAAACCGAATCCAGATAAAACTCAAGTATGAACTCTTCATCCACGAGAGAAAGACGCCAATAGGAAATTAAAAGTCGCCCGGAGCTGGAGCATTGTTGTAGTCCAAAATATCTAGGGATCACGCTGGACCGTGCGCTGACATTAGGAAGCAATGTCTAAAGAGGAAAAAAGTATCCATCCGCAGAAGCATAATCAGACTTAAGCTCTCAAGTAGCGTATGGTGTGCCAAACTGACAGTACTCAGAACATCAGCAGTTGAAGCAGTTGAATTATGTTACTATGCTGCTGAATATGCCTGCCCTGTTTGTCACAAAGTGGATGCTGCCCTCAACGGGATATGTAGGATAACACTAGGATGCTTGTGGGCAACGCCTACCTACAAATTCTACAGCATGGAGGGGATAGCCCCAACGGTCTATTGACACACAGTCAACATGGGTTTAAAAAACATCGTTCCTGTGAAACACAACTAGCTCTTTATTCACATGAAGTGCTGAGTGCTATTGATAAGGGATTTCAGATCGATTCCGTATTCCTGAATTTCCGGAAGGCTTTTACCACTGTCCCACACAAGTGGCTTGTAGTGAAATTGCGTGTATCGTCTCAGTTATGTGACTGGATTTGCGATTTCCAGTCAGAGAGGTCACAGTTCGTAGTAATTGACGGAAAATCATCTAGTAAAACAGAAATGATTTCAGGCGTTCCCCAAGGTGGTGTTACAGGCCCTTTGCTGTTCCTTATCTATACTCGTATAAACGATTTGGGAGACAATCTGAGCAACCGTCTTCGGTTGTTTGCAGATGACGCTGTCGATTATCGACTAACACAGTCATCAGAAGATCAAAACAAACCGCAAAACGATTTAGAAAAAATATCTGAATGGTGCGAAAAGTGGCAGTTGACCCTAAATAACGAAAAGTGTGAGGTCATCCACATGAGTCCCAAAAGGAACTGGTTAAACGTGGTTACACGATAAATCAGTCTAATCTAAAAGCCGTAAATCCAACTTAATACCTAGGTATTACAATTACGAACAACTTGAATTGGAAAGAACACAAGGCTAACCAAAGGCTGCGTTTTATTGGCAAGACACTTAGAAAATGTAACAGCCCTACTAAGGAGACTGCCTACACTACTCTTGTCCGTCCTCTTTTAGAATACTGCTGCACGGTGTGGGATCCTTACCAGGTAGGACTGACGGAGTACATCGGAAAAGTTCAAAAAATGGCAGCACGTTTTGTATTATCGCGAAATATGGGAGAATGTCACAGAAATGATACGGGATTAGGGCTGGAAATCGTTAAAAGAAAGGCGTTTTTCGTTGCGACGGAATCTTCTCACGAAATTCCAGTCACCTACTTTCTCCTCCGAATGCGAAAATATTTTGTTGACATCGACCTAGGTAGCGCGGAACAATCACCACGATAAAATAACGGAAATCAGAGCTCGTACGGAAAGATGTAGGTGTTCATTCTTTCCGCGGGCTATACGAGATTGGAATAATAGAGAATTGTGAAGGTGGTTCGATGAACCCTCTGCCAGGCACCTGAATGTGATTTGCAGAGTATCCATGTAGATGTAGATATAAGAAGGGAAGTTGCTGTGAACACAGAGAGACGCAAAGTGGAACTAAACGCTGCTGTTCTTTGCATGGATACAAACCTTTCCTAAGGAGGCTGAATCAAGGAAGAGCTTTCTAAAAACTTCCGTCAATGACAGTGCATCACTGTCAATCGCGCGGCGAAACCTGTGGACAACCAGAAATGCAGATATCGCATAATGCATCCCAACTTCGGTGACCCTGTAAGTAGGCTGTTTAGGTTTTTTTATTGGTAACGCCACCTCTGTATGAAAATCACTGGCTGTGCTGTGTGCAGCCTGTGGCCAGTTTGCATTGTTGTAATACTCGCCATTGTAGTGTTAGGCAGCTGGCTGCGAACAGCGCGTAGCGTTGGGCAGTTGGAGGTGAGCCGCCAGCAGTGGTGGATGTGGGGAGAGAGATGGCGGAGTTTTGTAATTTGTCATGAACTGCTATATATATGATGATATCAAGGTAAATACATTCTTTGTTCTCTATTAATATCTTTCATTTGCTAACTATCCCTATCAGTAGTTAGTGCCTTCCATAGTTTGAATCTTTTATTTAGCTGGCAGTAGTGGCGCTCGCTGTATTGCAGTAGCTTGAGCAGCGAAGATTTTTGTGAGATAAGTGATTTGTGAAAGGTATAGTTTAATGTTAGTCAGGGCCATTCTTTTGTAGGGAATTTTGAAAGTCAGATTGCGTTGCGCTATAAATATTGTGTGTCAGTTTAAGCACAGTCATTGTAAAAATATTTCTAAGGGGACGTTTCATATGTCGACCCTTAGCCTAGGATACCCCACTGGAATCTTCTGATTTTTTCTTGTAGTTTGTGTAATTAGTGTAGATTTTGTTTATTGCTAGCGCGTAATTGTAGAGAGAATCTCCATTGTAGTTGCAGTTTTTCATTGTTGTACAGTAAAACAGTTGTGGCATGCATGTAGATTTGCACCAAGTATTTCGCAGCTGCAATTAACTAGATATTATTTTCAGTGCTATGTTAATGTGTTCTCTTATTTTTGCTCTTCAAATTGTGCTTTTCTGTGTTATCGTATGAAATATTGTGACAATAATGGCGTGTGAAAAACGTAACACTAGGCTCCAAAGCAAACTGAGAAATAATAGTGACGACGAGCGTAGCTTGCCAGCACCACTGTGTAATGAATTAACAGACGTTCAAAGTAGTAATTTGGTAACTGTGCATAGGGAAATGGAGCGGGCTGCAAACAATGGCGTAGGCAGTGAAACAATTAGTGAGCAGGGAAGCATTATCGATCGATCGGTCGGCAATAGCTCGGCTCAGGAATCCGAAATGACACGACACGATCTCGCAAATACTGTAGATTCAGATTTTGGATCCTCACCATTTTCTCAAATAAGTCAAGACACATTTTCTGCTTGTCAAAATGTGAATGTTTCCGGTGCAAATTCAATGCCGAAAAGCACTGAGGAGCATGTTCCAGACACCAGTGCATTGTTATTACAATTAATACAACAAATGGGACAAACACAACAAAAGCTTCAAAAGTTAGACACAATGGAACAATACCAGAGACAAACACAGCAAAAGCTTGAAAAATTAGACACAATGGAACAATACCAGAGACAAACACAGCAACAGTTAGACACAATGGAACAAAATCTTCAAAAGTTAGACACAGTGGAACAAAATCTTAAAACGTTAGACACCACACTTGAACAAACACGTGAAGATTTAACTACTGAGTTACATAACATTGAATCGAAATGTCAAAAAGTCTGTAATGACGTAAAAACTCAAATTTGTGAGCATTTTCAACCTATTTTTTCGCGTCATGAAAATGCATTACAGAATCACGAAGCAGCCATAAAAGAACTGCAAACCATTGTTCATGAAAATCATGAGACCTTGTGGGCTAAAATTGACTCAGTTGCATCTACCGATTCAGTTACGCAACTTGCAAAAACTCAGGAAAACTTGAAGGACACAGTAGATTCGATTTCAACACAAATGGACACTCTGAAACTTGGTTCAGAAAAACACACTGAGGAAATGTGCTCACTATCGGAGAAAGTAGCCGAACTTTCGGATCAGGTCACTAACTTATCTACAAAGGTAGATGATGATCTGAATGACACAACACCTGTAGCCTTCACTGACACTGAAGAGTACGAACAAATTAGAAAATTCAAACAAAATCAAAATCAAATCAATACACAGTACAAAAGAGAAATCCGGGAAGTGCAAGATCAGTTGGCACAAGTAGTACAAGAATTACGTATTTCAGAGGACACTCGCGCTCCAACACGGGAAGAGGAACTTAGATATACGGAAAATCCACAAAATAATAACACAGGGCATTTCGGAAATTATGAAAGAAATTGGCAATGTGCACCGAATTTTGAGATGGAACCGCCAACACGACGTAACAATGACCGATATGCTACTCGCTGACACGATGATTTTGACTATAAGCTGTCCATAAAAAAAAAAAAAAAAAAAAGGGAGGCAGAATAATTTCAGACGCAACAGTTCAGCGCGCAGTTACGATTCAGGGAGAAATTCTCCACCACGTGACCGACAAGAAAGAAACTGTGTAAACTACCGACAAAACGATAGACCTGAATTCCATCAGAACTGGCGAGCTTCAAACAGGGCAGGGCCTTCTCGTCAAAGTGAATTTGTAGAAGTTCGGTCTCCTAATCCCAATAACGGCGCGCGCCAACAAGGGAACAGACAATGACTCGCACCATAGGGAGCCGCGTGCGCCGGCTGGCACAGAGAAAAATAACATAAGATGCTAGCCTTGAGAAAAAATTTTAGCATTCTTTACCGGTGCATACCGCATGATAATTTCATTCAAGTTCAAACTCTGAGTACTATGAAGAGTAAAGGTTTACACCACATTTCCCATGTAAAACCGTGTATTGAGAGATGATCTGCTTTTTAACTTTGCCTTTGCCATATAATTTTTCACTTCACATTACTAGTATGCTTTGTAAGAATTAGAATCTGTTAACATGCAACAATGTTTGAAGTTAAATATCCAGTCAAGAACCAAGAGAACTTATTTAAACAGAAATTACGAATGCATTGTTGTAGTGAACAGACTACACAGTGTTGTATTTGTACATTCTTGCTTGTTTGTTGCACGATTACGTAACGACTATAAGGCTCACATACTTAGGACATTTACCAGTACTGTTAATGAGTTTTTAATGCAACATTTTGGTTTATTTGAAAATACATTCTGAAATTAAATGCTTTCTGAGAGATACCAGATGACACAGAGGTTAGTTTATGTGACAGCTACACGATTTTATCACGACGCTACTAATGAGTGACAATTTACAATGTTGCTTTTGCGGTGTATCTGTTTTATATCTGCACAGTTTTTCTGTATTCTTCTGGAAAGAAAAACATGTTTTAGTAGTAACTCTTGTGGTATAGCAACAATGAGACAGCCTTTTTCGTGGCACAACAATACGTTACAGTACAGTACTTTCTTCATCACAACAATAAGCGTAATAACTACGATATCTATACACAAAGCATTTCACTATTGTTTATCATGAGGTAAGTACATTGACTTCTGCAGAACTTAGCTTTCGGAGGATGATAAATACGAGACTTCCACAGAGATTATCTTACAACATGACGCACAGTTTAGCGCTACAGTACACGTATTTGAGTGATTATTTTCGCACTTAAAACATTTTTTTTTAAGATATTTGAAGTACAATGATACAAAGGTATTCCGTGATACATTTCATTCCATTGCAATAATCTGTAACACCTGAGGGTATAATTACATTAATCCTCAGGGGGGTACACGCTTACTTCGTGTACCATGTGTGTGGCATCCACAAAGACCCTAGGTAATATGGTATTTGCTTACACAACTTTACACATCGGTACCATATTTCTCTAACACAGAATTACACAGCTATCAGATCATTTAACTGAGAGACAAACATTTTTTCTTACTACGTCAGTGACAGATGTTTACGCAATTACACAGTTGGATACCTTCACACTTATGAAATTGTATTTTGTCTGTACTTTGTAAACTGTTCATATTTTTTCGGAACCATTGTGGTACTATGAGAGCTTTGAATGATGTATTTGGTATGGGATCATGATTTTTGAAGTGCGTTTGAGGCGGATGACACTTTTGACATGAGCAGAGAATTTTTTTAGGTTTTGAAACTATTGGAGGAAGCTACGACGATTTTGAGAGTTGACTGAGGTGTTATGATGTTATTTTTACGACGACGATGTGTATTATGCTGCTGAGGTATGTTTATGGTCAAGAAGCTGATGCTATATGAGGAATTTGATTATGCTATGTGTTTAATATAATGAAATATTAAAGAAGCGTCGACGAATATATATATGTGTAATAAGGTAAGGAGTAATGAATAGTGATTTAGGGCCTCTGACTTGTGAAGAAGTATGTTGGAAACCAAGAATCGTACTTTAAGAGTTATGAAATTTGTGTAAATGCGTGACTGTATCACAATGCTGACGAATATTTTTTTTGGACACTTATATTTATAGGATTTTGTTTCTACAGATTTGCAACGCTAATTCTTGACCTGTGAAATATTTTTATATAAGACTGCCACTGTAGCGGAAACTGCTGTCGTAAATATTTCCGTAAGAAAATTAAGTGACCACCTGCACGTAATACGTCGTGGGCACCCAGATGGGCGACAGCCGCCCGAGAAAAAAAAGCCATTAGCGTGTGCCTTCCAGCGGCACAGGTAGAAAAAAAAAGAAGGGGAGGCCATTATCCTCGCTATTGACATTCATTTGTAGAAAGCATCGTAAATACGACACGCTAATAATAGCTTGGAAACATTCTTACATCTGCACACCTGATTAGGACAAGTGTCTATCTATGAGAATTGAGAGAAATGCCATATGGCTTGCTTTATGTATTTATTTACTCATTTTGTTTAATATCTAGTTTCTATCTGCACTGCAGCACTGGTTAAAATAAAATTTTATAGATGTACTAATATAAATATTTTCTGTCTACAGATCCAGTAAATAATAGTTTTGTGATCTACTTCCAAGAAAACGAGGGCACATAAATAGACATTTCCCTTCACAGCAATTGCATAAATAATTTCTTTACGATTTGGTAACTTATCTGCTAGTGTAAGTTCTCGTGATGCATCACTCTAGTGTTAAGATGTGACATACATGGCCATTTTTACTGTAATATTTTTTCTGCTTGAGCTATGTCATGTTTAGGTATAAGTTATGCTGTTTGCCAGGCATAGTGCTACTGAATTTTAATTTGTGTTACTCTGCTAAGCCAGATTTATTTTTCTTGTTTGCTGCGCATTGCCTCATATTAGTTGTAATGTTTAATTGCTTGGTAATTTAGATTTACTGTAGCTTGCTTTGCCAGCTTGAAATTTTTGTCATTGATGTTTGTGTTACTTGATTTGTTCTGCTGCATTGCCTCGTCCCTTAGTTTAGCATCTGAGCTCAGTAGATTTAAGTTAGCTTAAGAGGGGGTAGACTATATAAGAAACTAACTATGATGGATTGGAAGAAATGCATTGAGAAGCTTAAAGAAAATGCTTTGGCCAAAAAAAAAGGGTATTTTGAAAGAGGATATGAACCAAAAAAGTAGGGTTTAGGGACAACAGATATAGGTAGGATTTTCTTGGAAATAAATAATGAGTTAAGAAATATGTGAAATAAATACAGAAAGCATGCTTGGATAGGATTTTTTTGGTGGAAGCAAAGGTTGAAATAAGACGAAAGATCTACAGAATGAAGTTTTGCGTTGGACTGCAGTACCAAATGATACACTGAAAACAAACCCTGTCCTTTCCTTTTGTGTTATCCCACTATGTGTTTGTGTACCCTTGTGTATTTGTTTTCTTCCTGTCTTTGTGTAGTTTCATAGAATTTTTTCTTCTTCTAATACTCAGCTACATGAACTATGATGAGGAATACTGTTATCCTCAAATATAATTTGCATTGATAATATGTTATTTACTTTGTAAAGATGTTTAGACATTTATCTGTTCTGTTTTGTTGCTCATGTGTGAAGTTGATGTTTCGAAAGTTATTCTGATCTTTTATGTAGGTACTTATAATTCCTGTAACACTGATGTATATGTTTATTTCTATTCTATTGTAAAGCCTGTACTACAAATGTTATCTGTATTATTATGTTTTTAATGATGTATTTTGTACCTTTGTAATTGTATTCTCATGTTATAAAATTGTAATTGACAGCAGTTCATCAAATTAAGTAACTTGTAAGTTACATCTCACTGCACACGTTTCTGTTGGTCATAGTATATGGACAATATGTGAGAAGTAGGGACTGTTAGTGTTTGCACGTGTGTTAATAATTCAGCAAGGGACTGGATAACAGCATTGCTGGTTCTAAGGACAAAAAAAAAAAAACTTTGTGAGTGCACAAGTGATGGTTTATGGACTTGCTATATTGTCCGCAAGACACTTCGATGGTGATTGTGCACCTGCACAGTCGCAACGGATGGCTGCTAGCCATCTCTACAAGGACTACAGTCGGTCTGCATCTTTGATGACCCACCAGTACCATTATCTCTACAAGGGCTACAGTGGGTCTGCATCTTTGATGACTCACCAGTACCATTATTTCTGCAAGGACTGCAGTGGGTCTGCACCTCTGGTGGCCCACCAATACCGTAATCTCAACCAGGACTACAGTGGGTCTACTCTGTGATGACCTACCCACCAATACTCTTCAAAACTTCGACTGACTCCGGTGTGGGTTTGCTCTGTTGTGGCCCATGACCTGTCTGCATATCGAGAGTCAGCACTGTCTTTCCGTTGGAAGGACAACGCTACTTCTTCAAGACTGCATGGAAATCCACTACTTCTGTGTGCATTTTCTTTTACTGCACAGACTTTTGAGAAAAACACTGCTATTTTAGTGTGATCAACGTTCAGGACTGTCTTTATGGACTGTGAGAAAATTTTAGCTTTTGACCAACATTGTATCAATAAGTGTGTGCATTTGATTTCTTTGTTATTGTAATTGTGAAAAAAAATTTTAACAAGTATGTATTGGCCAGTGCCCAAAAAAAATTTGTAAAATTTTTTTGTGGGTAGCATGGGGGCTATGTAAGTAGGCTGTTTAGGTTTTTTTATTGGTAACGCCACCTCTGTATGAAAATCACTGGCTGTGCTGTGTGCAGCCTGTGGCCAGTTTGCATTGTTGTAATACTCGCCATTGTAGTGTTAGGCAGCTGGCTGTGAACAGCGCGTAGCGTTGTGCAGTTGGAGGTGAGCCGCCAGCAGTGGTGGATGTGGGGAGAGAGATGGCGGAGTTTTGTAATTTGTCATGAACTGCTATATATATGATGATATCAAGGTAAATACATTCTTTGTTCTCTATTAATATCTTTCATTTGCTAACTATCCCTATCAGTTTATTATTTAGCTGGCAGTAGTGGCGCTCGCTGTATTGCAGTAGCTTGAGCAGCGAAGATTTTTGTGAGGTAAGTGATTTGTGAAAGGTATAGTTTAATGTTAGTCAGGGCCATTCTTTTGTAGGGAATTTTGAAAGTCAGATTGCGTTGCGCTATAAATATTGTGTGTCAGTTTAAGCACAGTCATTGTAAAAATATTTCTAAGGGGACGTTTCAACCCTCCCCCCAGGCGAAAATGTCCATACCAAGCACCTGTGCAATATTGTCCTCAGTGCCCAGTTTCCTGCACGCTGGAGGACCGATTGTGGGTCGGGTGGAATGCCATCGAGGCTGCTAATTTTTGGTCTGATTACAATTAGTGTTTATAAACTGTTTACATGTGACTATTATTATATGATTCTAATTGCCTCGCGTTGTATCTACATTTACTCTGTGTGTATTAATTTTATGTATTTAATCTGGTCTTTTCTCTTTTTGTCTGTTTTACATGCAACGCATCTGCCACACATAAATAAAAAAAAATTTCTCATACACAAATAGCAGTTGACCGGCGTTGCCTGGTGAAACATTGGTTGTGATGCCTCGTGTAAGGAGGAGAAATGAGTACCATCACGTTTCCGACTTTGATAAAGGTCGGATTGTAGCCTATCGCGATTGCGGTTTATCGTATCGCGACATTGCTGCTCACGTTGGTCGAGATCCAAAGACTGTTAGCAGAATATGGAATCGGTGGGTTAAGGAGGGTAATACGGAACGCCATGCTGGATCCCAAAGGCCTCGTATCACTAGCAGTCGAGATGACAGGCATCTTATCCGCATGGCTGTAACGGATCGTGCAGCCACGTCTCGATCCCTGAGCCAACAGATGTGGACGTTTGCAAGGCAACAACCATCTGCACGAACAGTTCGACGACGTTTGCAGCAGCATGGACTATCAGGTCTACCATTGACGCTGCATCACAGACAAGAGCGCCTGCGATAGTGTACTCAACGACGAACCTGGGTGCACGAATGGCAAAACGTCATTTTTTTCGGATGAATCCAGGTTCTTTTTACAGCATCATGATGGTCGCATCCGTGTTTGGTGACGTCGCGGTGAACGCACATTGGAAGCGTGTATTCGTCATAACCATACTGGCGTATCACCCGGCGTGGTGGTATGGGGTACCATTGGTTACACGTCTCCGTCACCTCTTGTTCGCATTGACGGCACTTTGAACAGTGGACGTTACATTTCAGATGTGTTACGACCCGTGGCTCTACCCTTCATTCGATCCCTGCGAAACCCTACATTTCAGCAGGATAATGCACGACCGCATGTTGCAGGTCCCGTACGGGTCTTTCTGGATACAGAAAATGTTCGACTACTGCCCTGGCCAGCACATTCTCCAGATCTCTCACCAATTGAAAACATCTGGTTAATGGTGGCCGAGCAACTGGCTCGTCACAATACGCCAGTCACTACTTTTGATGAACTGTGGTATCATGTTGAAGCTGCATGGGCAGCTGTACCTGTACACGCCATCCAAGTTCTGTTTGACTCAATGCCCAGGCGTATCAAGGCCGTTATTACGGCCAGAGGTGGTTGTTCTGTGTACTGATTTCTCAGGATCTATGCACCCAAATTGCATGAAAATGTAATCACATGTCAGTTCTACTATAATATATTTGTCCAATGAATACCCGTTTATCATCTGCATTTCTTCTTGGTGTAGCAATTTTAATGGCCAGTAGTGTAAGTACTTGTAACAATGTGTTCACAAATCCAAGTGGAATTTGGGGCACCCGTTGTTTCTTGGCGAAAAGAGGTGCGTTTCCGTTAACAAAAGTATTAACTGTGATGGTGAACACTGCATATCCGATTAAAAAAGCGATAGCAGAGACTTGTGGTAAGGAAAACTATTTCTTTTTCTGTCTGATACCGGTCTCCTGAACTGCTGTTGCCTCGACGACAGCAATCAGCAGCTCTAGCCGCTGTCAAAACAAGGCTGTCACAGGACGTTCTCCGTTGTCTCGTAAAGTCAAGGCCACGCTTTCCAATCTCGCCTTAGGATTCATAGAAGATGTAGAGAAGATCCAAAGTATACAGGCGACTGTCGTCGAGGGTTCACCCATTAAACGCAAGGCCTGAGTGGGACGTGAGAGGTGTTATGAGTAACGGGAAGATTCACTGTTAAAATTCCGAGACCGAACGTTCCAAGAAGAGACGGGCGACACACATTACTTCCTCCCACATACATCTCGCGTAACGGCCACGACAAGAAAAATCGGAGAACCTGGAACTAAGTCGGAGGCTTAACGCCAGGCGCTCTTCCCACGCTCCATTCGCGAATGGTGCAACAGGAAAGGAAGGGAGAAAGGGGAGGGGGATGACTGTTGTAGCAAAAGTACCCACGCTTGCAGAGTACACCTAACTACACAACCACGATATTATTGACTTGGCATCCAGTAGCCGCTGTCGGAAACACGTATTGATCTTACAGTAGAGAAGTACAGTAGTGACCAAGGAAAACGCATCGCTCTGTCAATGCTTTCAGGTCAGCGGTGTATATACTGTAAAGAGGTTCAGCGTGTCGTCGTGAAATATCAAGATAAAAACTCACGATAAGCCGACCGAAGCGTCCTCACTCACATGTGCAGTAATATTGTGGTCGACTAATAGAGGCCAATGTTGTTGTGTATGTCCCCAGTTCGCATTAAGAAAGAAATTCACAGAATACAGTAGATTCTAACTTAAAAGTGGAGAGCATCCTCTAAATACGTTGTGTGCTTACAAAGAAAGGCGGAGGCCTCCAAAGAAACACTAACATCTGGTTATGTGGCTAAGTTACAAAATGCTAATTTAAACAAATTAATTAAACAACGGCAACTTCCTGGCAGATTAAAACTGTGTGCCCGACCGAGACTCGAACTCGGGACCTTTGCCTTTCGCGGGCAAGTGCTCTACCATCTGAGCTACCGAAGTACGACTCACGCCCGGTCCTCACAGCTTTACATCTGCCAGTATCTCGTCTCCTACCTTCCAAACTTTACAGAAGCTCTCCTGCGAAACTTCCAGAACTAGCTTGGGAGTTTCGCGTCTTAGAGTCAATGTTTTCTGAGAACAGTCGCACTTCCTGACGTCTTATCTACAACTGCATGTACATCTACACTCCGCAAGTAACCTTACGGTGTTTGGCGGAGGGTACTTCTCGTATCACTATCTTCCCCCTATCCCCCCCGCCAAAAAAAAAAAAAAAAAAAAAAAATCCCTACTCCATTCGCGAATGAGGCAGGAGGGAAAATAATTGCCCACAAGCATCCGTATTAGCTCTAATTTCTTTGTTTTTATCGTTGTCGGAATTTCGTAAGACGTATGTAGGAGGAAGTAATACCTTGCCTGGCTCTTACCGGAAAGTATTCTTTTGGAATTTCAACGCCACTCTTGTCCCGTCTGCCATTGGATATTTTTGAAGATATCGGTAATACTGTGACGAAGTGCGCTGCTCTTGCTAGGAGCGGAGTTCACGAATCGGTCGAACAGATGTTTTGTAGCCCACTTCTTCGACGGATGAATTATCCTACAACTTTTACTATGCGCTCATTCAACTTTAGGCCGCTCCGTGTGGTCACTCATAGGTATTTTACTGTTGTTACTGTTCCCAGTTATTTGTCGCCGATGGTGTAATTGTACAGTAGTTGATTTCTTCGCTTATTTATGTGCACTACGTTACACTCATTTACGTTAAAGGTCAGCCGCCAGGCCCTCCGCCAATATCAATGCCATCATAATCTAAGCCGAGTTACGCCGTATGCGTCGTCTCTCACACAACTGAGTAACTCAGTTTTGTCCTTTTTAGTTTGTGACATTGTGCTTCCGAGGCAGAAATGGATGACCATCCCGACATTGTCAACCAGACATATATGAGAAAGCACCTAAACAGGACGCCCACGATGACCGATACTGTAGTCTAATATTTCCTAATCCAGCATGCGGACGCGACCTGCGTCTGTATCAGCTCCCTGTCCCGCCAACTCAACTACCGCTCTTCGCCTTACGGCATATAGGCAGGTTCAGGTACTCGTCCCACTGTACAACACGAATCTGAACATGCGGAAGATATATGGATGGAGGCTTCCCCAAAGAGTGAATTTGAATAAAAAGAAAACACCGCTCTTCCTGCAGCCGATGTGGGCCGTCTCGGTGACAGAATATTTAGTTTTCGCCAAGGAGACTCAACACTCCCGCCTGCGCCCAAGGCGAATGACAGCCCCTGTGACCGTAAAGAGATGTGTCTGTTGTAACGCAATATCGCTAGCTGTTACTGGGTATACGGAAACCAGATAAATGAAAATCATGTTTTATTAGTACACATTAAGTGAGACCGAAAAGGAGACGCGAAACACACTACAAAAATCATTAAATAAAGATGAAAACCATTCTCGGACCTACTAGAGAATCCTCCCCCCCCCCCCCCCCCCCCGGCAGTACACTTGCAGCCTTCTACAGAATAAGAAAAAGGCTAGAGTTTGCTTCCCTAAACAAGGACGGAGGACCAGCTCAGCTGGACAGAGCTAGGGAAGCGGATCAGAAGGGCAATATTTGAAGAAGCGCTGGGCATTCGCTTGAAGCTACCGAGAGAAAACACGATACACTTGATCCAGAATTTGATGACAAAGATGTGAATCTCGCTCTTTCCAAATATAATCTATTACTTCAGGCACCGAGGCAAATCAGCTCTGAGTGTCCAGGAATAGTACGATTTTGGAAGCATTTCGCAGTACCATCCACATATTATGCAAGATGGGTACTTTGTTTCTATTTATACAAAACTCTTGCTTACGAGAACCTTCATTAATTATTGCACATGAAATATCTTACTTTGGCAGCTCACAAACGTGCATAGTTTCACTCATCCATTCATTCATACTCTAAAAGCTAACGCCTTTTCGATGCAGGTTATTTGGAAGAGATATGTGGAACGTCTGCAGGTTCGGTCGTTTCATGAGCTCTGAAACGTTCGCGGTGTCGTCGTCGAGCTGTGCAGTGCAGTGCAGAGAATTTCAGCGAATGTTGCTTCAGAAGTTAGGGAATATTAAACTCAAAAATCCTCGAGAAATCGAAGCAGTGGATAAATGATACCTCGGGGAACCGAAGCTATAACTCATGACAGATTAATTAATAATCGGAATAAACTGCGAAAGCAAACCTTCGAGAAGACGGAACTTCCAAGCCGTCAGAGAGCTGATAGTGTTGCGCACAGAAGGCGAGAACAGGGCGTGGCGTCGGTGCCGTTCCACCATACGTAGTCACATAGTCTCAGCATACTAAAATCGCTTGATCCATAAAGTAGTACTGTTCAAAATTCTTCGTAAAACTTTGGAGTTTTATTGTTGCAACTTTATCTTAACACATTTCATATCACTTAAACATCCTATTACATGCCATGTGTCAGACACTGTGCCTTTACAACGAGCTACGAATTTCAAGTCAACTAAGCACATCTGTTCGTTAATGGCAGCTACAAGAACTACCGCCGTGAGCAATGGATCTAGGAAAGGTAATTGTTAACGAAGGTCAGCGTTAAAGCCTGAAAATTTTGAAACTTGTTTTTTTCTTCTTGTTACTGTCACTTGAAGGCTACACACCATAGATTCGAAGTAGAAGAAACGCAACCTTCAGTCTCAAATGTCAATGTTTTATTGTATTACATTAGGTATTTCAAGCCCTGTGACTCATTCTTCAATGTGTACTTTTTCCCCTGTATCATTTTCATTGGTCCTAAGTAACTTAAGCTATTGGAAAATGTATTTGTAATAGAGAAGAGACACATTTCTTGACTTCATATAATCGAGTAGTGTAGATCCGTGCGTTACGTCATTACACGTCGTCACAGATAGCCTATAGGTTAAATGTTTTGGTCGGTAGATAAATAATGTAGGAAAAAACTAAAACGCCGCTCCGCTGTCAGGCCCTGTAAGACCACGCGATGTCCACCGGCCGTCGTGTCACGTTCTGCCATGTGGCATCATGCGGATGCAGTATGCAGGAGTGTGTCGTTAGAACAGATCTCCCGGCAGCGGTTGCCGACTTTCCAGACCTTGGAGTCGTTACTGCTCATTCAGTTGGCATCACGACTCTGAGGTTACCCCATTCCAATCCTTCCACCAACGAAAAATCCTTGGTAGTACCAGGGATTGAACCCTGTTCCTCCACCTGAGCACCTGAGACTCAGACGCGATGACCACTCGGCTACAGAGACGGGCTAAATAATGCAGAAAGATACCATATATACACGAAGGACTAACAGTTCCAAAAATGCGTAGCAAGATACAATGAAACGTGAATATTTAATGTCCTGAATATCCAATGCATGCACGTCTGCAGCTGCTGGTTATGGATGAAACTGAATGTACTATAGCATTCACTAATCAGTAGGCAACATTGTTATAGTCCTTAACTAGGCTTTGACCTCTTACAGTTCTTTAAGCCTGTTACAAACGTCAAGTCACAGCACCGCTGCGATTTTGCGCAAACCTATAACCTGTTGCCCGATAACCTTGTAAAATGGCTCTATTTTTCTTTTTGAGTAATCCCTTATGACTAGTTTGATGCAACCTATCACGGATGCCTTTCCTGTGCCAACTCGGACAGATGGTTCTGAGATCCGAGAAAAACAAGGGCACACAACTGCATATAGTACCACGGCTAGTGAAGCCCCGTGTTTTTGAAGAGCAGCTTTACTTTATGCCAGAGGAGGCAAAGGAAACATCCAAGCCACGACGTAGCAGGGCCAAGGAGTGGCGAAGGTGCAGGCTATCACTTGACGGCCAGTTCTTTGTTCCCTGTGCGCCCTTGAGGCTGTCCTACAGCTTGTTGGCGTCGTTGAGGACGGAGATAAGCAATCGGTTCCTAGAGTGTAGATTGTTGCCGAGCTAATGAGCAAAGTGTTAATTGGATTTATGTGAACCCGCAGTGTTGGCAAAGTATACAAACTTACTCGGATATTGTAAAATCCCTGTCCGCAGCTCGTGGTCGTGCGGTAGCGTTCTCGCTTCCCACGCCCGGGTTCCCGGGTTCGATTCCCGGCGGGGTCAGGGATTTTCTCTGCCTCGTGATGACTGGGTGTTGTGTGATGTCCTTAGGTTAGTAAGGTTTAAGTAGTTCTAAGTTCTAGGGGACTGATGACCGTAGATGTTAAGTCCCATAGTGCTCAGAGCCATTTGAGCCATTTGTAAAATTCCTAAGAGTTTATTTTACATATTTATTGTAATTTTTATTGCCATTGCTTCGAACCTTTAGCTCGATATCTATAAGGGGCGGTCAAAAACATGGAACCACCAAAAACACATTACCATGCCCAGTACGGTGTAGGAAACCTGTTCGCATTCAGGACTAATTTCGGTCGTCTCGGAGTGGGTACAGGCCCAGTACGCTTCTCACGGGACTCTTGTACCACTGTTCGTGGAAAATAGTGGCAAGTTCAGGCATCGACGATAGACGCGGATAGCGATCAGGCACCCTTCTCTCCAAAGCAGACCACAGACGCTCAATAATATTGAGTTCTGCTGACTGTGATGGCCAGAGAGATGTGATAACTCATCCTCTAGCTCACAAAAGAAGCCTGGACGATGTGAGAGGTGTGAACAGGGACCCTGTCGCCTTGGAACACAGGATCACCACTCGAGAACATGCATTGTACCAAGGGATGGCTGAAATGGTCACACAATCCTTGGCAGTAATGCCACCTTGCAGAATGACCAAGGAGCCCTTGGAATACCAACATATGGCTGCCCAGATCATCACGGAACGTCCGCCACGTTGAACTCTTGGGATGTAAACTCGGCCATAAGTTGGAAACAGCGTGAAACAAAACTCATCTGACCAAATGACATTCTGACATTGCACATAGCCCACGTTTTATGACTTCGGAATCACGCTTAAAGCATTTGCATTACTGATGTTTAATTTTTTGGAATTCCAACTCTCTCTAAAATTCCAATGTTATGGAGTTCGGTTCGGGTTCTTTTGTTGCTGACCGGGTTCGCGAATGCGCCACTCCATTGCGCAGTGACTTTTGCAGCTGGTGCTCTCTTATTTTTCGTCGCAGTCCTCCTCAATGACGGTCTGTCACGATTACTCAACCCATAATTTCGTCCGCGTTTTCACTTAGCGGGTCACGTTCTTCCGCTTTCGCCATGTGCGGCTTAAATCTTCGATATGATGCCTCTTGAAGGACGAAACACTTCAACTTTCGGTTATGGAAGCACCCACCATACGAACCCCAACAACTCGCCAACGTTCGAACTCACTTAGCCCGACTCAATGCACTCACACCTACACAGAACACTGTTACGACCACGACTGACACCTGCAACGTATTAACGACATTGCACGGATGGCAGTCGTGGGAAGATACAACAGCGCACCTTGAAGGCTTCTCTAGCATCTGCGTTTATGTTCAAGCATGCATTTCCCGCGGTGTTTCCACCTTTTTTCCCACCCCTTGAAGTGGAATTACATTCCCATTTCTATCCTTTCCATTACTATGTGCAGATCTTCGTGTCTACTTTGTTTTATGCAAATAACTTTTATGTAATAAGCAATTCTTAACTAAGCATTTTCTGGTGTGACATAATTATTGATATTAATTTTAATTGTTAATTCATTAATCTTCCATTTCCAAAGATGTTAATGTTTTGTCAATTGTTCGTTCTTTGGAGGAGATGGGTTTTGGAGGGAAGTTGGAACAGTAGTTGAATGCACGTGGCTCATTGGTGATGGAACGATTTGCCAGTGGAAATGTTTTGTATTTTTCGTAAATAAACGACGATGACTCAAACATTCTGCAGATTAGTATTGTAACATAAACATATAAGAAGACCAGCTGCAGTAAGACCTAGGATTCTCTTTTCTTGCGGAGCAACATATATCCCAAGGAATTTGGGTTAGGTATTGCTTTTACCAGCAACTGACTCTATAAACATAAATTTTTTAGTTTTTCTGGATGTTTATATGGTGGTGGAGGAGACAAAGAAATATACGTCTAATTCTGTAAGTGCAGGCATTACTATTTGGTGTAATGCTTAACGTGTGAAGAATCCTCTCATCACATCGATAGTAACTGGAATGCTTCCGAAGGTAACGGGAACATTTCACCCGTACAAATTTCGAGGAGAGACTCCACCCAAAAATTTAACTTTTCTTCTACTTTGCCGATTTTAACAAAATTTTAAAATCATTTCTACCATGTAAAGATGTAACAATACCCAAGCTTAAAGGTCCAGAAGTTCACTGACTTTTGAATTTTTAATATGAGTTTAATGGTGTTCTTGTGAGCCAATTTTTGGTGCTCAAACCTCAATTTTCACAGTCCTTATATTTTTAGATTCATTCGCAAGACATGGTTCAACAGTTCTATGCATTTATTTTCTGAGAATTGTTATTAATTTACTTTCGGTATTTTTTTTTAAAATTTCAATATTTTTCTTCAATTTCGGAACATAAATGTGATACCAAACAGATAAACTACATTTTCGATAATATTGGTCGGTAGAAGTATGCAAATACCTCGGGACTACTTCCTGCAAGAGTTTCATCGAGAATGGTCAATATTTAGGGTAAAAAATTTGACATCGCTCTCAGAAAAACAAACTTACAGCAAAATGAATTTTAAAATTTTATAAAAAAAGTGTATGCTAGTACAAGACACCCATAAAAATTCACCAGCACCATACGTTTATCCTTTCTTCTCCTGTTAGGCTTCTTCCTGTAATTTCAAGCCCAGGATAGCCTTTTTCCAGAATTTTTCTTTCTCCAGGCAGCATCTTGTGGACTGCTTGATCTGTCTTTGATCTCTAGATAAGCAGATCTTCTTCTTGTAGGATGATAAGGGAGAGTGCGACTCCTGCTCTCTTCTGTCTTCAAACATCCCATACTGAACCCAGAAACAGCTTCTACAAAACCCAAAAGTATCTTATTTTTAAACACAATTTTTTTGGAACGATTGGACCAGGTGGCACTGTGGAAACTTTCATTTGTATTTTGTATCTTGCCATTAGTGTATCTTGCCAGTAGTGCATCAGATGCAAGCCTGTTATAGACAAATACTATCTTGACTGCAACATCCGTCATAAGAGGAGTGTGAATATTACTTCTGTACGTCCCTATTGTAAAAACACCACGACAGTTCATCTCTCGGACATTTTTTATGCTGCGGTTTTTTGTCAGTGTTCATACTGATGTAGTGTAGCATACATTTCTGAATTCATGCCATTTACATCTGTAACGTTATTAACAAAAAAAAATGGTTCAAATGGCTCTGAGCACTATGGGACTCAACTGCTGAGGTTATTAGTCCCCTAGAACTTAGAACTAGTTAAACCTAACTAACCTAAGGACATCACAAACATCCATGCCCGAGGCAGGATTCGAACCTGCGACCGTAGCGGTCTTGCGGTTCCAGACTGCAGCGCCTTTAACCGCACGGCCACTTCGGCCGGCGCCGTTATTAACAATTGCTGTTCTGTAATAATCAGTCAAGTTGTCCTATATTCCTTCATTGAGTTGCTAAGACGAGTGTGGTTGACATATTCATGCTTCTCGACTGCAACATCTGTATCAATTCTCTGGGTCTGGAAGTGTAACTGTGTTTTTGCATCTGCGTCTGAAATGATAACGCTCTACCTAAACCCGAGTTCTTCTGACTGCCTCGACAGTATCTCTGCTGCATGCATCTCCATGGGCAGAGAAGAACCAGAGAAATTCTTTTTAAATCTGAGTTTATGCCCCCAATTAGAAAAAGATAATTCTGCACTGCCTTTCCTCAACTGCTTTTCTGCAATAGCACAACCATGACAGTACTTTGACAACATTTCAAAATCCATGAAAAGGCCAGTCATAGCATCAACGCATCCTACACCGAAATTATTTCTACGTCCCCTAGTGTGTGACGTACAAATAATACCTAGCTGAAACGTCATTTATTTTTCTATTTGCCAATTCTGGATTTTCTTCGATATTGGCAAGCCTCGTCCACTTCCTAGCACTTTCAATTGTTCTGTCATCAAATAAGACGGCTCCTTTACATATCGATTGAACAAGTTTCTAGCATATAACAGTGTTCATAGCACTCGTGTCTATCCGTATGCAAAACTACTGCACTGCTGCATATATCCTCCCAGATCTTGAAAATGACTTAATTTTTTTTTATTTACAGAAAATTTCTCATGTCTGTTTCCATCGCTGTCTTTTAGTCTACTGCTGGAAAAGTTTTCACTTATCACTCAATTACAGTTTTATGGCTAATCCGTGATTCTCCCTTCTGTCTAATACAACAGTATTTTGGGAACACTCTTTACATGGGACGTTTGTGAAGAGAGAAGTTTGAAAATCTATAAGAAAGGAGAGGTACTCACAGTCTTCCTGTGGGGATGCATGGTAGGGGCATCTGATTGTAAGCCAAAGTCTATTTTCTTGGAACCTGTGGAGATGCATGGTAGGGGCATCTGGTTGTAAGCCAAAGCCTATTATCTTGGAACTCGTTGATTGCACTGAAAAAGATTTCTGTGTATTCGCTATATTTATATTTACACAATCAATAAGCAAAGTAATTGACTTCCAGCGACTGGCTTCCAATTGTTTCGCTTTAGCTTTTCAGGAAATCTTGCCACATGTTTTTTCCTATTTTGAGGTTATGTCAAATTTCGTGTAGACTATTGTTGTACTTCTAAGTATATACACGATCTAAATATTTCTAAACAACTTCACAGCATTTACACAAAGAGAAGTAATAGAAGTTACTATTTTCACAATGAGACCACATATTGCTGCTTCTACCGTGCGGGTAGTTCTTCCATGTTCACTACGACAACACACTGAGGTGACAAAAGCCATGGGATACCTCGCAATGTCGTGTCGGACCTCCTGATGCCCTGTGTAATGCAGCAGCTCGGTGTGGCATGGACTCAACAAGCCACTGGTGCAAAAATACTGAGCCATGCTGCCTCTGTAGCCGCCCATAAGTGTGAAAGTGTTGCCGGTGCAGGATTTTATGCATAAACTGACCTCTCGATTATGTACCATAAATGTTCGATGGGATTCATGTTGGGCGATCTTGGCGGCTAAATCGTTCGCTGTAATTGTCCAATTGGGGCCTGGTGACATGGCGAATTGTCGTCCATAAAAATTCCTTCGTGGTTGGGGACATGATATCCATCATTGCCTTCTAATGGTATCCAAGTAGCCGCACGTAGCCAGGACTCAGTCTATTCCATGTAAACGCATTATGGAACAACCACCAGCTTGCACAGTGCCTTGTTGACCACTTGGGTCCAAGGCTTCGTGGGGTTTGCGCCACAGTCGAACACTATCATCAACTCTTACCATCTGAAATGGGGACTAATCTGACCTGGCCACGGTTTCTCAGTCGTCTAGGGTCTAACCGATAGTCACGAGCCCAGGACAGGCGCTGCAGACGCAAGGGCACTCGCATCGGTCGTCTGCTACCATAGCCCATTAAACGCCAAATTTCGCCGCTCTGTCCTAACATATACGTTTCTGCGATTATTTCACGCAGTGTTGCACTGACAATTCTACACAAACGCCGCCCTCTGTCGTCAAGTGAAGGCCCTCGCCCACTCTGTTGTCCATGATACCAGGCAACGCCTGAAATTTGGTATTCTCTGCACCCCCCTGACACTGTGGGTCTCGGAAAACTGAATTCCCTAACGATTCACGGAATGGAATCTCCCCTGCGTCTAGCTACAATTACTATTTCGTGTCCAAAGTCTGTTAATTCCCGCAGTGCGGCCATAATCGCGTCGGAAACCATTTCGCTTCATTAACTCGAGTCCAAATGATAGCTCCGCCAATGTATTGCCCTTTTACATCTTGTGTACACGATATTACCGCCATCTGTAATTGCATATCTCGCTATCCCATGGCCATTGTTACCCCAGTGTACGTACGAGATTGTGATATACTCTTAGATTCCTCATTTAATGCTGGTTCTTGAATCTTTTTAAATGGGCATTCGCGGTATGGAATTCGTTTGCCTTAAAGCGTCTGGCAGTAGTCGTCGCTGGACTGTCTCCCTGGCGGCAGGTATCTGACGTCTGGCTGGAAGAAGTAGACTGCCACTACACCTGCGGCTTTACGGGGCTCTTTTAGTTTGGGCGGTGTCGCCGCTTGGCTCAAAACACCAAGTAATTACAGAGACCGCTGGCTGCTGTCGCTGTGTAGCGAATGGTGAAGATAAAGCCCATTGCCTCTGCCAGCCTACATATTCTAACAGCCCCAAGAGAGCAGTGCGAAGACACGCGGTTCTGATATTCGTGGAGCAAAATTTGGGGAAGGTTTTCTGATAAGACAAGAACGTTCTTGTGTCAGACTGACCCGTTACTAAATGAATTAATCATTACTTCACATGGAACTGAGTTGCTACAGGGAAGCTAAACTTGATTTTGCTTATTGATAGCAAAGAATCTGCAGCAGTCCACACCTTCCATCGAATTACAGATTTCGCCGAGAGATGCAGCTTGTTATGCCACAGAGTTAAGCTCCCCCTTCGAGACTTGGCTACGACACTAATATGCAACGTTTTCGTAAGTTTTTCATTTGTTGTTGGGAGGCAAATCGAATGGAGAAGGGTCTCTTAGCTACAGTAAAGTTTCCTGGTGTTCTCATTTAATGGGCATATTAGTGCTGGAAGCTATCAGATATTCGGCCATGTTTTGGGTAAACAAGGTAGCGATGTTTATGTAAAGCGTGTAAGTATTGGGTTGGTGTACAATTTCGAAGCGTTTTTCATAAGTTTATTGAACACGACTGATACTCGTAACAGACTCTGGTCATCAATGATATATTCTCCTTCATTATTTTCAAACATCTGCCAACGCTGGGGTAAATTTCCGATTCCACAACTATAGAAATCAGGTGATTTTGAGGTGAAAAACCCGTCGAGCCACGTTTGGAGCGCATTTTCATCCGTAAAGGAAGTTCTTTGAAGGTTGAAACTTCCTGGCAGATTAAAACTGTGTGCCGGACCGAGACTCGAACTCGGGACCTTTGCCTTCGCGGGCAAGTGCTCTACCATATGAGCTACCCAAGCAAGGCCCGAGTTCGAGTCTCGGTCCGGCACACAGTTTTAATCTTCCAGGAAGTTTTATATCAGCGCACACTCCGCTGCAGAGTGAAAATTTCATTCTTTGAAGGTTGTTTGATAGAGAGCGGAAAAGGTGAAAATTTGAGGGCGCAAGATCAAGTGAATAAAGTATCTGCGGAATGAATTCCCAACCCGACCCCTTAGTCAGTCTAGCAGAATGCAGGCGGCGGTTATCGTGGAGTAGCATCACTTCACGCAGTCTCCCTTGGCCGCAAGATGTCTCAGTTGTTGACAATAAATGTCAGCAGTGTTGGTTACACCTCGGGGAAGCATTTCACAGTACACCACACTGTCACTGTTCCACCAGATGCATTACATTTTCTTTTTTGAATGCACGAAGGTCTTTGTACCAGGAGTTGCAGCTTTTTTTGGGCTCAGCGATTCCTTTCTTTTCCTTATGTTATCATAAAGACAGCATTTCTCGTCACCAGTAACAATATAGGGTAGGAAAGTACGGTGTTGTTCACGAACCAGTTGACAACGAGTGAGCAGAAATGTACTTTTGGCCACCTGCTCATATTTGTGATTTTGGCTTACAGCATGTGGTAGCGATGTACCCCATTTTTGAACCTTCCCAATTGCATGCAAATGTCGCACGATGGTTGAATGACTACATTTCATCACATTTGCCACTTCTTGAGTACACTGACGTGGATCATTGTGGATTAATGCGTTTAAACGACCTTCACCAAACTGTGACGGTCCTCCTGAACTTGGAGAGTCACTAACGTCAAAGCGATCCTCCTTAACACGATAAACCATTTTCTTGCCGTGCTCTGTCGCATTATCCCCATACATCGCGCAAATGTTTCTGGCCGCCTCCTCTGCTGTCACCCTCTATTGAACCCGAACAAAAGAATATGGCGGAAATGTTCCGATTTCCCCACTTGGTGCTCCATTTTCTAGCGCCCACAGCTCCACTCACTACCTACAAATGACAAAATGGCATCATGTAAACTCACATAGCAACACTGAACTACAAATAAAAAAATGACAATCGATAAATAAACCCTACCAACCGGAATACCTACAGGCAAAACAGAAACGATACGAACTTACGCATCAACCTAATACATTTCCGACCAGGAAGCAATTATGTTCGACCCATGTGGCAGTGGGGCATGCTGATGCTCCGTTGTTATTACATTCCCCACCAGTGTTCGCATCTGACTATACTCTCCGCTACCTCATAGTCAGAGAGACTCTTTTCACCCGAGTGATCCAGTTGAAAATTGCCCCCAGGTGTTCATCCGTGTCCAGTTCTTGGAGCAGCTTGAAATATTACCGCTGGCAGCTTTCTTTTGCATCCAGTCGCCGCTTACTTGCGTTGCCAAGTCCTAAATATCGAATACAAGAAGCAGGCCAGCGCCTATCGCAAATACTTCTAGCAAATGATAACATATTTCATGACTTTCCTTGGTTTGTAATTGAGTCAGTACTTTGACTCATTTTTAGAGAAATTAGACATAAGAATGATTTTAGGTAGTCCTTCAGTTGTTAATAATGACAACTAGGCGACCGTTGCCATGAATAGCCGAAAGCTAATGCTATGTTTCAGCAATATGGAGGGGGTATTTTCTAACGAGTAATATTTGCTCGTGTTATTGATGTACCATTTTCATTAATCTGGCACTTGTAAAGATGTCGTTGCTCGACTTTTATTCGACAGTGCAAAATATGGAGGTTGTAATTTTGCGTAGCCAAAAGATTACGAATTCAGAAAGCGAGACGCAGCACAGGTGCAGGCCTCGTCCAACAATAACAGCTAGCGCAGGTGACTCAATGCTTCCGTCAGTAAATTATTAATAATTGTAGTTACAGAGGCGTAAAAAGTCAAAGCCAGTGAACTTATAACTCAATCGAATTATTGACTAACATGATGTTTGTGAACAAATAAATTTCGAGAAAAATTTTACAGTTCTTTAAGACGTCCATAAAACACGATACAAACATAAAGAGATATTTAATCAGCAAAAGATAGGCAGTGGAAACATGTAACCCAAAGGTCCGATTTTATAAAACTCTATTATTTTGCGACTGTATTATGTTTTGTATCAAATATCTGTTGTTGATTCCTTTTGATATCACAGTAAAAATCCACTGACTTAAAATACGAAACAAGCAATAAATGTGAAACCATTTTCATTACTCAAAACACCTCTTCAGTCCTACTGTCGTTATCAGGACATGTACGAGGGTCACTCCAAAAGAAATGCACACTATTTTTGTAAAAATACAGTTTTCATTCTGCATGTATGAAAGTTTTACAGTGTGTAGATACATCCTTCCCGCTCGTTTTCAAACATAGTTCAACCGGTTCCCGTGAGTGGGGCCGTCACAGCATGTCTTCAAGGTGGCTGCTACACTTGACGTTCGTCAGTAGCAACGTGTTTTCATAGAATTCCTGTGCTGTGAAAACGAGACAGTGGGAAACATCCACAAGAGGTTGAAAAAGGTGTATGGAGATGCTGCTGTCGATCGCAGTACAGTTAGTCGGTGGGCAAGCAGGTTACGTGGTGAAAGCGGGCACGGCAATATTAAGGATCGTCCTTGCAGCAGCAGGCCTCGTACTGCACACACTCCAGACAATGTGCAGAGAGTTAACGAATTGGTGACTGCTGACAGATGCATCACAGTGAACGAATTGTCACGCTACGTTGGGACAGGGGAAGAAAGTGTTGGCAGAATATTGATAGTGTTGGCGTTAAAAAAGGTTTGTGCCAGTTGGGTTCCCAGGATGTTGACAGTGGCTCACAAAGAAACAAGAAAAACGGTATGCGGCGAACTTTTGGAATAGTAAGAGAATGATGGAGATGAATTTCTTGGAAGAATTGTGACAGGTGATGAAACATGGCTCCATCATTTTTCACCAGATACGAAGAGGCAATCAATGGAGTGGCATCATGCAAATTCACCCAAATAAAAAAAAAATTCAAAACCACACCTTCTGCTGGAAAAGTTTTGGCTACGGTGTTTTTCGATTCCGAAGGACTCTTGCTTGTGGACATCATGCCAAGTGGAACCACCATAAATTCTGATGCATATGTGACGACACTGAAGAAACTTAAAGCTCGACTGAGTCGAGTTCGACCACATCGGCAAAAGCAGGATGTTTTGCTGTTGCACGACAATGCACGGCCACATGTCAGTCAAAAAACCATGGAAGCGATCACAAAACTCGGATGGACAACACTGAAACACAGGCCTTACAGTCCTGACCTGGCTGCATGTGACTATCATCTCTTTGGGAAACTGGAAGACTCTCTTCGTAGAACAAGGTTTGAAGATGATGACTCCCTTGTGCACGCTGCCAAACAGTTGCTCCAGCAGGTTAGTTCAGAATTTTACCGCGTGGGTATACAGGCGCTGGTTCCAAGATAGCGTAAGGCAGTTGAGAGGGATGAAAATTATGTGGAGAAATGAAAATATTGTTCCTAAAGGAAGTATCTAAACACTGTAAAACTTTCAAACATGTAGAATAAAAGATGGATTTAAAAAAATAGTGTGCATTTCTTTTGGAGTGACTCTCGTAGTAGGCCCTACTGCTGTCTCTCAGTAGCTACATTTCGTAGAGGGAAAAAGTAAAATAGAAGTTTAGAGTAGCTTTGACAACACAGTAAACTCGATTCTGAGATTACAGAACAGCATTTCTGTCCAAAAGTGCAAATAAGGAGATATTTAAGCTGCCGGCACTGGGAAATCGTATGTCATTCAGGAAACGGATTTCAGTAAAGTCACGGGAAGTTTCGGCCGCACGACGTTAGTTGGCAATAATTGTGCCAAACAAGGCGTGCTTAGCCAGGACGTTCCATATATCCCCTATCTCTAGGGAGATTCCATACAGTGAGTGACTGCGCGACACCCGATAACAGACGTTTCAAAACTTCCGGAGGAGCACTGCGCTTCTGCCGCCGACACCCGCGTATTTGGTGACTGTAACAACACGCTATCGTTTCTGCAGGTATGGGAGCTTCCAGATCACCGAAGGCAGCCGCCTTTCCCTGGTA
Organism: Schistocerca nitens; assembly: GCF_023898315.1. Taxonomy (NCBI): domain Eukaryota; kingdom Metazoa; phylum Arthropoda; class Insecta; order Orthoptera; family Acrididae; genus Schistocerca; species Schistocerca nitens. Next base: position 553,113,378 of record NC_064615.1, on the reverse strand, counting down.
ACAGAGAGTTCTAATAAAGCATCCATGAAGGTTAACGCCTCCCCTTGAATGCGCACACCCTGGCTAAAAAGTGTCTCACAATGCCCACGAAAAGTTTGTCAGATCCATGGCTCTTATTACTGTTATCTCTTCAAAACATTGTGTGATAAAGCGGAGAAATAAAGTTTCTCTGAAACCTTTAATTACCCCGGCAGGATATTCATTTTCTAGCGGCAAAATCTGTGTCCTACCGGAAAGTCCTTATTCAGACAGCCTAAGAAGTAGTGCTGATTCGATCAGGTTTCTGTGATGTTGTGGAAGCATGTCCCATTTGCATTGTTGGACCAATTGTCCTTCCTCTGTCAAAAACAGTATATCTTTCGTCGCCACCAACATTCAATACGACTCGCCAGGCTTTTCAAATCTAATAGGATGTAACCATCAACTCGAAAGAAGAAGACAGCCTGATTGATTCTCATGAAAAGGTCTCCATACTTAGCAAGAGGTTAGAATGGGACATTAACTGATGTGTGGGAGATATCATACCAAGCTGGGGTTTCCACGTAATGTATAAACATTTACTACGAAGGAAGGTAATGGTTTAACGTCCTGTGGACCGACAGGTCAATAAACATGAGCATTAACTCGAGTTGAAGAAAGATGCGAAAGGAAATTGGCCGTGTCCTTTTTTTAGAAGGACGCCTCTGCATTTGTCATAATCAGTTTAGGGAAACAACAGACTATGTAAACCTTACGGGGATTCAAACCCCACTCTTCCCCAATGCGAGCCCAGTTTCTTAACGACTGAGCCACGTCGCTCGGTAAATTCAGTACGTTTGTGATTCTGATTCTGATCGCTTCCCGAGATAACAGGCTCTTTGTATTTGTCATGAAATCGCTGTCCTGTTAGTTATGCTGTTTGGGTAATGTTAACGAATGTTGTTTCACGTTTAAATTTCACGTTGTAACTACGCAGGCTAGTAGGTGCCATTCATCGTATATTCTCTATGCACACAAGACTCTTTGGAAAAACTAATTCTGCTCTACATGAAATGTCTTTGCTACTGTATTATGGGCCTAAGAATTTGCTCACAAGGGACATCTTTGACCTCGAACGCTCGGGACCGCGCGAAACCATACTTGGAACAACACTCCATCAAAAGAAAAAAAAAAGAATAAAAAAGTGCTCTGTATCATTTCCATGCAAAACGTCGTATTCCGCCGCAAGTGACATTTTAATACAGAGAAAAAAGGTAATCAATATATCAATACCATAGGAGAGAAATTACACGTAATTCAGTGCGTCATTACATTTTAAATCAACAGTGGTAAAAGCCTCTGCTTAGAGTAATTATAACAGCTCAAAACACACATAACCTACACTCCTGATAGTGCTTATATTAGTCCTCATAATGCAGATGGAATTTCGATGAAGTGGTTAAAACAAAGTGGAAGAGAACAATATGCACGCCTCACTGAAGCCACGTTTTTATATTCAAAATCATTTTCGCATTCAAGCTGTTTAATACCAAAAACCACACTAACTACATTTTCACATGATGATGTGGGTATGTCAGTGTCATAATCTAGCTTTCGCCAATTATATTTCAAGGCAGACGTATACTTTGGTGCAGATTATTGAGTGTAACTCACAGAGTGAAGGTTGACGATGAAATAACTTGTGGTTTGGCACATTGTACTTTGATGCAGCCGACCACAAATTCCTCTCCTGTGCAAACCTCTTCATCCCAGAGTATCACTTGCAACCAACGTCCTTAGTTAATTGCTGGATGTATTCCAATCTCTGTCTTCCTCTACAGTTCTTGCCCTCTGCAGCTCCCTTCCTGATCTTACATTTCAGGTAATGCCCGTCCGCATACGGTGAGATTTTCTACTGCTTGTTTTTGTGCTTGACGAACACTACCTTGGCCAGAAAAGTCGCCGTATCTCTCACTAATTGAGAACGTTTCGAGCATTGTGGGCAGAGCCCAACAACCAGTTCGGGATTTGTTGATATAATGTGCCAATTGAAGAGAATTTGCCACGATGTCCCTCAGGAGGACATCCAACAACTCTATCAATCAGTGCCAAGCCGAATAACAGCTTGCTTAATGGCCACAGATGGACCACCACGTTATTAACTTGCTCGGTTTATGAAGCTCTTTCTCTTGAATAAAGCATCCAGTTTATCTGAAATTGTATTTTTGTGTGTACATGTACAGCACATCTACCGATTTCTATCGCATTCGGATAATTACATCGGACCAACGAAGATCAGTACAGGGTTGGAGCAAGATTCAGTGCTCTTTCTCTTGTTGTTTAACATTTATATTGTCCCATCAGACAGAATTAGCTTACTTCAATACGTCGAAGATCTGTGTATTTCAGCCATTAAAAATAGCTTGAGTAAATCAGTACTCTGACTACAGATGAATGGATTAAGACAGCAGTCAGCATATTTCAAAACGTTTGAAGGCATATGACTAGGTGATTACCAGATTCTCTTTAAAGGATGTGTTATAATTTCTGGGCAGTCATATAGACACTAAGATTTGATGGTCCCGCCAATCAGCCCACATCAAAGCTAAGTATGGAGGTGCTCTGAATATACTTTGTACCGTGATGGGAAACATATGGGGTATGAATCCCACAATAGCTTTACAAATGTATCAAGTGCTGCTGTGGCCTCTTCTAGATTACACCTGCATGTTGTATGTCTCAGCCTCCAGGAAGCTGCTGCAGAATCTATTCTGTTGATGGTACTTTTAGTTGAAACAACGGAAGCGCCCTTATCACTACATAGAAAATATCTCAGCAGAAAATTTATTCTAAAACACCAACAACGCACTGGGGATGAGCTGACAATATTTGTGATCTTGCAAGGTGATGCTACACTGACTGTTACTAGATCCACAAACCAGCACCAGCATTTGTGGAGCGCCACCTGTGCTAAATTGAGACATCGTTACTAAGTTCAAAACAGAGGAAAATTTAAAAACCATTGATTTTTCCCACTTCTGTGGCATTACAGTCCACTTGTGCTATACTCACATGTAGTGTCTAAACAACTACCACTACTGCTGGGACAGGATAGGAATAATTGCATCTTTATTCAAACAAAAACCGCAGCATGGTGTGTCCCTGGACTCGCACCATGTGGAGCCGATTCAGTGTTCTTGCTGTCATCACAGCCATTATCCACCTTGTCCTCGTCATCCTGGAGAGAACTGAACAGGGAACTACCACACATATACTGATGATTCGGGTGCCTAACGTAAAATGCAGGATTTTAGTTCCCATTCACACCAGTAGTATGTTATTTGTGATGGCACTGCAATTATACCCCAATTCACACCAGTAGTATGTTATTTGTGGTGGCACTGCAATTATACCCCATGTAATTTAATTTAAAAGAAGGGGAAGTTTGAAAATACACAAATCGCGCCTTTACTTTAACCCACCTTGAAAAATGGTGCTAAATTCAAAATTCTCCTAAGTTTAAAATGAATGATAGCCCACACATGCATCCTGCAGGGGAAAATAAAAGATCACAGATGCAGACTGTCCTTATGGGGAAGATTTGTGCAGTGGATAAAAAAAAAGATTTAAGTACAATAAATCGTTTGTGGAATGGATGACAGCTGTGTCAATAGTCATCCACAAAGATGCATTCAAACATTTAAAGATTATATATATAAGGCTTCTATCAAGCACAATGAGAATGAAACACATTTATACAGAGTATTAAGTTGTTATGTAACCATAAAAATCGTAAAATACAGACGTCTAAAATAGGGACATTCTGATGAGAGACATTTCATGAGGAAAAACTATCAATAGTGCTATGGGAAAGACTCCAGTACCGTCTGTCAGACAGGGTACGAATGCAGCAGTCATGTGACACAAACTCTTTAACATGCTGCATGTATTGGTCCTTGGGAGCACGTGTCCTGTGATCATAGTCGCTTCCATAGGTGTACCAGAAACAGCCGCAATTTTGCCACCTGTGCTAGATGAATACTACAGAAGTTTTACGTGGAGCAACTTTCATGAATAAATACGTTGATAAAAAGTCACAGCACCAATATTAAGTTGTGTCGTGTTTACCTACATCTGAGATGTGGTTTTCATTCAAATTTGGAGCTAGCTGCATAAGAACGCCGCTAGTAGCGCCACTATGAGGATCCAAATAACCTTTGAGATGGGACATAGTGAGTCGATGTTAGTCGAGAAAGCCTTTAAGGTGACAAAGATGCTATTATCAATGCCTCCCTGAGTTTGAATGAGTCATGTAACAGGTCTACAAGAAGCTGGAAGTTACTTCTGCAATACTGCAGAAAGACTTGGCAGGAATGTAGCCACTTTTCATGACTGCTGGCAGCAGTGGTCATGAGGATGTTGGTCACAGGAAGACTGGTCCCAGATGGCCCATGGCACTAGTGAGAGGGAAGATCATCATGTTTGGCTTATGGCTCTGGCTCATCTGCAACAGCAATTTCAGCAGCAGTTGTCACTCCAGTGACCCAATGAACTGTTACAGTAGTGTGCATTCCCATACCCACAACCTACTGCCATTTGCGATTTCAGTGGTGTAAAAACGACTCTGAGCACCATGGGACTTAACATCTGGGGTCATCAGTCCCCTAGAACTTAGAACTACTTAAACCTAACTAACCTAAGGACATCACACACATCCACGCCCGAGGCAGGATTCGAACCTGCGACCGTAGCGGTTGCGCAGTTCCAGACTGAAGCGCCTAGAACCGCTCAGCCACCCCGGCCGGCAGTGGTATAAATCGAGAGTTCATTGAAGAGCAGGGTGGAGGCCTATTGTGTTTTCTGATGAAGGCTGGTTCTGACTCAGTGCCAGTGATAACCATGTGTTGGTCAGAAGGAGGACAGTTGAGGGCCTGTAACCAACCTGTCTGTGTGTTAGACACACCGAACTTATACCTGGAATTATGATCTGGGGTGCAATTTCCTATGACAGCAGGAGCAGTCTCGTGGTTATCCCACGCAGCCTAACTGTAAATTTATATGTCAGTCTGATTATTCGATCTGTTGTGCTGCCATTCAGGAACAGTCTTACAGGAGATGTTTCCCAACAGGATAATACTCACAAACATACCACTGTTGTAACCCAACATGAATAATAGAGTGATGACCTGTTGCCAGGGCCTGCTCAGTCACCAGATCATCTTCAATCTGGCACATATCGGACATTATTGGACGACAACACCAGCATCTCCACAAACCACATTAAGTGTCCATATATTGACCGACCAGGTACAAAAGGGATGGAACTCCATCCCAGAAACTGACATCCAACACTTGTGAAACATAATGCATGCACGTTTGCATGCTTGCATTCGACATTCTGGTGGTTACACTGATCATTAATGAACCAGCATTTCACATTTGCAGTAGATTATCTTGTGTGTACATTAATCTGTGATCTTGCAATGTTAACCACTTAAATATATTAGACAAACAAATATATTCCCAGAATTTCATTGCTCTACTTTAATTATCTTTTGGTGGTTCAGGGTAGTTACATATACTATACAACAGAACAAAGATGAATTACTACAGGAAGTGCTATAGCCAATACTAAAGTTCACAAAGCTGTAACTGTTATTAGTTCTAGAGCATCAAGTGCATCATCCACAGAGTACATGCTACTATGAGGGTTACCAACAACGCTCATCTGTGTAATTTTTTTCCCTTGAGGATAAGGTAGTGCTATATCTTTCCATACAGACATATCGTTGTTTGTGTTAAACCTATATAACCCATTTCATCATGTGCTGCATGTTGGAATCCTATCTTAGCTAGAGTTACATAGAGTAAGTACATTTCTTTCATAATAAATTCAATATCAAAGAATAGATTTGATGTATAAAATGTTTAACAGCATTATATTTCGTCTTTTTAACTTTTCTAATAATGAACTGGTAATCCATCAACGACCGAAAAACGTATGAACTGCTATGTGTCACTCTCTGACATGGGAACAGCTGACCTGTTTTATCTCATGTAAAAATGTGCTTGTCTGTGTTCTGGCTTTGAATTGCAGGTGATGGACATGGAGGAAACTCAAAGTCCACAAACAGTTCTCCATGCTATTTTATTTTCACTCCAAAGTTTTGGGAGCTGCTGCTACTTCTACTGCTACTACTACTACTGCTGCCATTACTACTACTACTACTACTACTACTACTACTAATACAGCTCATTGTGAACCTATTTGAATCTATAATAAGAATCTACTCGTACTACCTTACTCAATTTGCCATCAGATCCAGTATTTGAACCTATGGAATGAATGTATTACCACTACTACCATTAATACTAACTATACCAATTACACCACACCAACCATACCTCTGTATATCAACATGTTTTCCCACCCTTATAACTGACTGCAGTATAAGGCTCAAATTCTAATACTGTGGCCTTAGGAGTACTCGCATTCGTGTCTTAGCCACCAAATCCTCTGATCTGAATGCATCCGTGCTGTTATTGGACGTCAGCTCTGTACCCACCATTTGCAAGAGTTGTGTGTAAACATGTGATGTCATATACCTATGGAAACCTAGAAGAATTAGTTGCCCTAAGCTGTGCAGTGTTAAGTCATAACAGCAGATCTTGCTATCATGTGCGTTCAGAACATTGGTCAGCAAAAGTCTAACCATACAATGTCCTTGTTGAAAGAAACATACCTGCATTCATGAGAAATAAATTAATAATCCTATAGAAATATTCGATGTTTGTGTTTGACAATTAACTTACTGCAGGTCTGCAATGCTTGCGTGCCAAGGACTTCACATATTTGTATGTATCTGTGGGTCTGGCCATTGACATGGCTGCCATCCACACCACACACAATTTTTCTTTGTGGTAAATTTTACGAGAATGGTACCTAAATCATTTTTTTTTCTCCTGAGGCATTTCACAAGTCTTCTCCATGAGGACAAAGGTGCTCCTGTGAGTTTTTGAATTTCGCCTGCAGAATGGATGTGTGTGCTACAGTTCATTTTAAACTTATGAGAATTATGAATTTCGCACTATGTCTGAATGTGACTTAAAATATAAGTATGTTTCTTACATTTACAAATGTCCCCTCCATTTTAATTTAGGTCACATGAGCTGTAACTTCAGTGTCGTCATAAATAACGTATCAGAAGTGGGAACTGAAAATACAATCCTGCACTTCATATTAGGCAGCTGAATCGGTAGTATACATGTAATGAGTACTGTTTTTCTGGGGGGACGCTGGGGGATGCGAACCCCTAAACTTTTTCTTCGACAAAGTAATGTTGAGAACTTGGAAGAGTACCTAAGATTTATTTCACGGACGTAAATGTTTTATTTCATTTTTTCGTGTTGGTAATTGCAATACGAACGATACCAGTGCAGTTTTTGGTGGGATAAGCGATGTCATTGACTGTTTCAACCATTTCGAAGCTGCAGCAACCGTTCTCGACAACTGAATCGCTGGCAACCAGTTTGGAAGTATTTGATGGAGAAGAAAACTCCAGTATCCCTCCTTCCTCTTCAGAATGTACTGAAATGTGTTCCTGTATCAACGAGTGAGTGTGAACGTGGGTTTTCCCAAATGAATATGATCGCCTCGCCAACAAGAGCTTCATTTCATCTTTCCACAGTTAGCAATCTGATGTTCATAAAGTTGGTTGGTCCTCCACTGATGTTGTACCAGCCCATGGACTATGTACACTCTTGGTTCATGAAAGGCAGACATCTTGCTACTGATAGCAAGAGTAAAGTAAGAAGGCATGAAGACTACAGCAGCCATGAACTAAAGTCAGTTTGGAAACTGATGTAATGCTATTAATGTAAGTTACACTATAGTTTTATAGTTAAATAAATTTTCAGATGTATTAAAAACTGGGTGAGTTGAAGATCAGGATACCACCCACCATCTATGCCATTTCGAGAGCCAAACAATGTTACAAAAGATTTTTGTAGTGAAGTTTCTATTGTTGTTCATGTTAGGTGTGGATGGTTTTTGTTGTATTGTGTCTTTTAATGGTGTTTTATAGGTTGAAATATGGGTTCGGTAATATTTCCTTGTATTGTTTTGTATATCGGAGGGTTGATTGGACTCACCTGTTTCATTTGAGGTGTATTATAGGTCAACTGAAGTGTACGATACCATTTTCTTTTATTGTTCAGAGGTTGATGGGAATCGCATGCTTCATTTGAGACGGTGTAAACTGAAGTGTTCGATACCACATTCTCTTGTATGTCTGGGTGTTTCCCGGTATCACCTGCTTCATTTGAGCTGTAAAGTCAACTGAAGAGTCCAATACCATTTTTTTGTAGTTCGACATGTTGATGACGTCATGGCTAAAAGTAGACGGGTGGTATCCCATGCTTCAGTTATAAGTAATTTTCGCTGCATTATATCCAATGTCAGAGTACCCTCAAACTTTTTTTTAGAAAAAAAGCACTGCATGTAATATGTCACTGTGTGGTTCTCTCCAGTGAAACATGGTGGCTGGTGGCTGTTGTGGTGATGGGGCAATTCCAACAGTTAAACAGCGTGACCTTCCAGGTGGCAGCAATGTGAGTAGGCTCCAGTTGTTGCAATGTGAGACCATGGGTACTCAACAGTGTGACGTTTGTTTAAATAAAGATGCAATTATTCCTATATTATCCCAGCAATAGCAGTAGTTGTTTAAACATTAAGTATGGGAATTGCACAAGTGGACTGTAATGTCTTATGAGTGAGGAAAACCAATGATTTTTTTAAATTTCCGGCCATTTTAAACTTAGGAACAAATTCTATGCTTTGCATGAATGACACAGCAAGAATGCAAGCTAAGCCCATATCCCTCAGGTCCACTATACTGGATTGTGACATCATTGTGGTGTGTCCATTTTTACAGGCCCTCCATCTTTGATTGTGAAATCATAGGATTGTGCTCATATTCCACAGCTCTTCTGTCTTTGAGCGCCACCTTGAATTTTTAGAATTTAGCTCCATTAGGACAATGTCCCCCTTGGAATCTTTGAATTTTCCGCCATTTTACACTTAGGACAATTGTCCTTTTTCCACAGTGATATCACAGGACTGAGAGAAAATCCTGTAACACAACTGGGCTATTTTGAATTCCTCACCATTTAGACATAGGTTACCTGGACATTTGCAGAGGGGGTGGGCGTGACAGGAGCAATCTAGTAACAATACATGAAGTCACTGATGATCTCATTAAGGTATGGAGAGGAAGGAAATGTGGCGACAGTACAGACTGCACTCGAAGTCGCATAGCCCTACTACTCCTGTTTGTTAACGTAAGAGGCCATTGTATTTGCTATTCACCATGTCACTGAAATTCGATTTTAATTTCTCAGAAGTTTTAGCAACAATAGTCTGATGCTTTCAAAGAATAAATTTAGACTGGCTGCGATCGTGTCCCCAAAGGCCAACAAAGAAATAATAAAAGAAACCTATTGTCACAAGGAGAGGGAACACGAAAGTAATCAGGACATGTAATATTAACAGTCACTGATGTCAACTTTTAAATTAAGATGAATTAATCATGGCATGAGAAACATCAGTACTACTGCGTTCAAAAGAAGTTTGGTTTGTAAACGAATATTTATATATGTGCTGCAGAAAAGGCCACTCCAACACGCTGGGAACCATTCCAGTTCATTCATTTGTCCAGCGAAAATATTAGAGCGCAAGCTGCGCGGGAACTATGCTAGTTTTGCTGGAAAGTCTGTGTGGAAGGATGAAGAATCCACGATTAATAGTAGCTTGCGTTATGCTGTTAGCTAGGTCAGATGGAGGTGTAGATTGTAAGAGTTGCGACATATTCATCTTAAAAACTTCGAAAATACTGTCATTACACCTATAATTATTTCTGGTGGAGGATGATTGCAAATGAAGTCAACCGAATTGATGTCCTAATAGGTATCCATCGCGAGTTCTGCTTGTTACCTGAGGTTTAGACTTTGTTCGACACACTTCTCAAATCTAGCTTGAAACAAAGAAATTTCCATTTTGGTGTGTAACACTTGTTTAGGTTGATATACCAATATGCCGCGAGATTGAAATACCGGTAGTACCTAGATGGGAGCTCGAGCAGAATCTCATTTAGCTTCTGAGCCAGGTACTTTTTTCTAAATGCTACATCACCACTCGAATGACATTAAAAGCATCCCCATCCGCTTATAATTATAAAAGAGAGCGCTCTTTCTCTGTGACAGAAATATTTAAATATTTAGTGTCTGTTTTAGTCATTAGCCATTAAATATTGATTCGCACAGATTTTTATTGTCTCGTTATCAGGCCAGTTATTCACGATGTCGGCACATACTGTTACAAAAGAAACATCAAGATTCGAATTGTAGTCAGAGAATATCACACATTACTACACTGTGAATAAGTTCCTTGTTTTTATATTACGATACTTAAAATTGAGGACTCTTGATTAGCTGATACGTGAAATCTCCTGTATTTTTTCCTGTTTGTTTTGTTTTTATGTTTTTTTAACTAAACTTTTTTTCTTTTCATCAAATAGTCAAGGATGTTGACTTTGATAGAGGGTAACAAAAGCCGTCTGAAGTCTATCGCGATGTAGTGAAGGCCGTCCGGTGGCTGATTCACATCTTCTTCGCCTATTTTTGCGAGAGAAACAAGTACAGTAGGAGAAAAAGACAAATGTACTGGAACACGTGAAATAAAGCTTGTCAGCACACATTCCAACCTGAAAACCCAAGACACTATCACGAGTTGATCGAACGAAGTACTCATTTGTTGAGTATGATTTCGAACTCAGCCGACCTCCAAAGCAAACAACGAAACAGTCACTGTTTGCAGTCGTAACTACGGGAGAGTGTGAGTGTGTGTTCATGCTAGCAATGTAGACTTATGTACGCACAAAGGTGATTAATGCATATTAAAAGAAATTGTTGTGAGCGCATACATTTCAAGAATTTTAATACACGGTAAATTACTGATACGTTTGTACTCACCCTATAAATTAATCATATACTGTACCCAGGCGAAAACGAAGGAAAGAGATGTAGGATGAAGGGACGAGGCTCCATATGACCCAGAAACTCCACTGTACCTTTTCAAAGGTACCATGACGATTTTCCTAATGTTTTTAAAAACATTACATTTCCAGGATGCACTAAACATAAGCGATTTAAATATGTGCATTTATGGCCAAAAATCTACCGTTGTTGTTTCTATGTTCGTTTAATTAAAATGCAACGAAAAAGATCCTACAGAAGATGTAGGCAATATATCGTCCATTTGAGCGTTTAGGAGCTATACACTTCCGATGATAGCATTTCGCCGCACTCGAGTTTGTAAACACAGAGGAGTTTGTTTGTGAAGCTGTTGATGCGTGAGGCGTTTATTACACAGGAGAAGCAGGGAGTGAGCGCTGCGGTGGGCTCACCTGCTGGCGGGCTTCCGGCCGTCCCCAGACAGCATCACTCGGCGAGAGACCTCCGCATAGGTGCACACTAATTCCTCCTCTGGAGGCCACGGCGCCCGCACTGAAAGCAATGACGCACGATCGCAGCACAACATGCGGCAGGAAGTGCGGCTCTGGCGCGTCGGAACCAACCGGCTGCGCCTCCGTGTCCCGCTGTTGGCAGCACTGCCAAGTCGTGTAGCAACTTTCCAGGAGCTGACGTGCGCGCGTGCGCTTCGCGGGATTTCCGTGCGGCTACTAAGGACAGGTTCTGCTGCCAGTATCACTGTGATGTTCGATAGAAACTAGCAAGCTACGCCAAACAAAACTGCAGTGTTATCCCTACGAGTATTTATTCTGTTTCCCGGAGTCACGTATATTCGTCAAAGTAGCGAAGCAGTTACTTGGAAGGAATTTTGTGTTCGTTTTATGGAGTAAGTGTTTTAAAAAGACTTTCGTTAGCTTGGGCCACTGCAGCCGTCTTCCTTTCACGACAGACGAAGTGTCGGATTTCACTTCCAGCTCCTCTTTTTGCTGGACAAATATGTTAACTGATTTTCTACTACGGTGCGTATTCCTAGTGCCCCAGTTTACATTACATACACTGCCGTAGCTTCGCATTAAGGCAGCTGTTTGCGTGAACAAACAAAGGTACTTCATAGTTATGTATAAACATTTGAATCAATATAAGAAAGACTAATTTATTAAAACTTAAGTGGATTATATGAGAATCAAATCAGTGTTCAGTAACGACTCTAATTTTATGTAGGCTTAAGCTCACACTGGAATTAAAAAAATAAAAAGTGTAGTAATGGACAAAAATAATCAAACAAGCAAGAGTTATTGCTGTAGGCCACCAGAAGACTGTGAATGAAATGAAAAATGTATGTACTATAACAAAGATTTTGGTCTCATTGCCACTATAGTTTCCAAAAATATATCCAATATCTCTGTTTTGTAAACTGTATCAGTCTATTAAAGAACACCGTCTTATAGATGAGGCTGCCTTTTGAGTTCATATTTTGGGTTAATTAGTTATTTTCACGGTCCATGGACCATTAGTGGGATTAATTGTAAAGATGCAGAACCAGTCATTTTAAATTCACATTACGCATACATCAGTAAATATGCTAAATTTTGATTATTTACAAGATTTTTATTTTTTATCTATTATTTATTTTGTAATTACAGATTTGAGATATCGTACCCACCACCTTTTATACTTTACAAAAATAGAAATTCTAATATGCAATGTAAGAATTGCCAAAGAGAAACCTCTACAGTTTGTTTCGAAACTTAACTTTACTGCCTGTCTAACATTTAGTACCACAGGGTAAGTGATCAAAACTTTTGCTTGCAGCATTGCGCATCCGTTTCCGTACTAAAGGTAGCCTTAATGTGGAGTAATAAATGTCATTTTTATCTTCTGCTATTGGAATTACGTACATCATTGCTCATTTTAAACTGCAGAGCACTATTTACAACAAACTCCATGAAAGAAAAAAATGCACTGTGAAGTAGCTGTTAAAATGCATAACTCCTTAAGCAGATGTGATTATTTATAAGTTGTGACATAGCCATGATAAAGTTTCCAGCAATGTAGAAAAGTATTTGCTTTATTATAATTGTCGTCTTAGATCATAATGTTTATTTGTAATCAGGTTATTAATATCGGTCGGTAATGCCCATCTTCAGATCTAGAAAATACAAGCACAGAGAGGTAGCCTAATTTACAAAACACTCATAACTATGTGAATGTAAAGAAGAAAGCAAACATAAAACTGTATTATATATCCATACCTCAGTCAAAACGTGGTGCGTTACACATATCACGCTATTACATGTGATCGAGCGGTCAAAATAATTAGACATTTCGGGTTCGTCAAATATGTGACATTTGGTAATGAAGAGCACAATTGAAGCGTACACACGAAGATAGGGTCAGTTTTACTGCCGTGCAGCGGCAAGATACGTTGACTCCACCCAAGCCCACTAGATACCGCCGCTGCACGTAGTTGACATCGTTTCAGAAAAGTACATTCCTTATACACAAGTATATGAAAACTTCGTACACATTTTATAAAGAGAATGTAGAAGATAAAACGGAAATGATTGTGCTTACACTCATATAATAAATTTAATGGGAAAGAAGGCTTTATTAAAACACACACCTATGTTAGAAGATGCGCATTCTATACAATCCAAACAATTAAGTTATAGAAAGACTTACAGTTCACTCTCGAAAGCATTATCAAATATGGACAATGCGCCCACGCAACACGTTCACCAGACGGAAGCTCGCACTAAAATACAGGTACAACAATAAAATTGACGCAGAGCATCACTGCTACACGTCATCCACACCACAACGATAATTATAAGGTGTCAATATGTTGAAATAGGTGTTATAAAACTGTATAGTCCAAAAAGATATACTAACATATTGTAGAGTGGAAATCAATAACAAGGTAAGTGACAAAAAAATACTGACAAAAACATTCTAATGAACAAATGTCAACAATATTTTTTATTTAGCCTACAGTAAGATCCACACAACTATTGCAATATTTTTAAGTATGCTTCCTTTTATCAACGAAAATAAATATTTTATTCTGAAAAACGCAGAATGTGCTACGTATTGGCGAGATGAGTGCCAATGCAAGAAATCTCAAGCATTTATCAGTTCTATTTATAATAAGCATTTTACAAATACACTATCCTGTGATTAAATTATTATTAATCCTTCTTTTAATTTTTTAGATCGCAAAGCAATTTTAATTGATAAATTGTTCGAAAAATGCAGATCCTTTATGTTTTGGGCTGCCGTCGTTTTTATCGTGTTGTGATGGTAAAACGAAGTTCTTTATTATGTCAGTGGTAATATCTTTCTTGAAAATCTTGTAGGTACTCCACTCGTCAAGTTCGTTAAACAATGCTCTCGTCTTGATGACATCAGTGTAATTTTTTTCACTTGAATCGAACTACATTTGGAAATATTTATTTTCGTTGTGTTAATATGTGTATGCCTGCTTTTTTTAAAAAATAAATAAGTCCACAGGCTGAAGCATTGTAACCGTAGATGGATTGTTAAGTGTTGCGCTCCCCGTGAATTTTAAAAGGTCCTTAGCTACTTCACGCTCTCACATTCTTGCAGACTCTTATGTTTTTCAATTTGGGAAAAATCTCTGTCACACGCTGCAAACAATTGCAAAGCTTCGAGGCACATAGCCCGCTTTAGCCTCGCCAGTGACTGGCTGTCACATACGCTCATATTATCTTTCGGCGCTTATATGCACTACTAGAAATGATCGTAGCGCTTAGCCCGCTTTTCACGTTCTTGGCAACAGCACTTATCTTGGTTTTTCTGGTCTAACTAAAAAAAAAAAAAAATGGCTCTTAGCCCGTTATTGATTTCCATTCCACAAATACACTGAAGAGCTAAAGAAACCGGTACACCTGCCTAATATCGTGTAGACCCCCCCCCCCCCCTCAAGAACGCGGAAGTGCCGCAACACGACGTGGCATGGACTCGACTAATGTCTGCAGGGAACTGACAGCATAAATCCTGCAGGGCTGTCCATAAACCCGTAAGAGTACGACGGGATGGAGATATCTTCTGAACAGCAAGTTGCAAGGCAGCCCAGATATGCTCAATAATATTCATGTCTGGGGAGTTTGGTGGCCAGCGGAAGTGTTTAAACTCAGAAGAGTGTTCCTGCAGTCACTCTGTAGCAATTCTGGGCGTGTGGGGTGTCGCGTTGTCCTGATGGAATTGCGCAAGTCCGTCAGAATGCACAATGGACATGAATGGATGTAAGTGATCACTGATCAGACAGGATGCTTACGTATGTGTCACCTATCAAGTCGTATCTAGACGTATCACTCCAACTGCCCACGCCCCGCACCATTACAGAGCCTTCACCTGCTTGAACAGTTCCCTACTGACAGCAAGGGTCAATGGATTCATGAGGTGGTCTCTATACCCGTACACGTCCATCCGCTGGATACAATTTGAAACGAGACTCATTTCCATGTTTCCAGTCATCAACTGTCCGATGACGGTGTTGATGGGCCCAGGCAGGGCGTAAGGCTTTTTGTCATGCGATAATGAAGGGTAGAGAATGAGCCTTCCGCTCTGAAAGCCCATATCGATAATATTTCGTTGAATGGTTCACACACTGACACTTGTTGACGGCCCAGCATTGAAATCTGTAGCTATGTCCGGAAGTGTTGCACTTCCCTCACGTTGAACGATTCTTTTCAGTTGTCGTTGATTCCGTTCTTGCAGAATCTTTTTCCAGCCGCAATAATGTCGGAAATTTGATGTTTTTCTGGATTCCTGATATTCACGGTACTCTCGTGAAATGGTCGTACTGGAGAATCCCCACTACATCGCTACACCTCGGAGATGCTGCGTCCCATCGCTCCTGCGCCGACTATAACACCACGTTCAAACTCACTCAAATCTTGAAAACCTGCCATTGTAGCAACTGTAACCGATCTAACAACTGTGTCAGACATTTGTCTTATGTACGTGTTGCCGACCGCAGCGCCGTGTTCTGCCTGTTTACGTATCTCTGTATTTGAATACGCATGCCTATACCAGTTTCTTTGGCGCTTTAGTGTATGCTACATCAGAAATCCCACGCCACTGTACAATACAGGTATAAACATTTATGATATTTCAGATGTTTGGCTCGCAAATGAAAGAAATTTTTTAGTGGCCATGCTACGCTCGTGCATTCCATTCACTTACTCAAGAGTGTTCGAAATGGGCAAAGAAAAATAATGGGACGACGCAAAAAAACATCACTGCGAAACAGCACTATACACTCTTATAAGCATGTATAGTTTTTTTAATATTATCTAATAAATTAAGTAATTTTGTATACTATGCATAGTATCTTTGTACAAGGCAATCATTATTAAAATACACACACAGAAATAAAGAGAGGAGGGAGGGGAAAAGAGAAAACTCTCCAGCTCGATAAATAAAACAAAGAAAATATATCGAACGGACATGCGGTGCTCACACAACCCGTTCGACAAATTTGGAGCCTCCAACAGCGATTTGCCAAAAAACGACAAAGTATTAAAATGTCATTTGACATCAGAGCTTCATCATAACTCATCTACTTTCAAACACAAAGTGTAATTTTTTATTAGAAATTTTTGTCAAAGATTTTTCATAGTAAATGCGCTACTTGAGATACTCAGAAGGATTGGATTATACAAATGTGTATCAATTAACCTTTTCATGTTTTTGAGCCACAGTCATATAATAATGTTTGAATAATATTTCCTCCATTTCACGGTACAAACTTCTTTACATTGCTATCAGGATTTCGGCGTTAAACCATTGTTGTTATTATTATAGTTCTATGACTGGAAAACAGGTCTGCTACCAGTCTGCCAAACATTTCGGTGATTTTGTAGTTATCTACACGCTGAGACACCCAGTTCAATAGATCTTGACGATGGCTGCACTTAACGAAGTCTAATTATACCAACATTGTTGTACCTGACAATGGCTTAAGGCCGAAAGCGTGGTAGTAATACAAAGTAAAGAAATTTATGCAGTCAAATGGGGAAACATCATTCAAACAGTGGCCAAACATTTGGCCAATTCAGTGACCATACGTAAGATCACAATGTTTTTTTTTTTTCTTAGTTTTGTTTTTGTGCTTTGTGTGCGTGCGCGCTATAGTTGCAGTTTAGTTTCTTAACTTCGTACATATTTTTCCTTCATAATAATCTATGGTGCACGGTCCCAGTTGCAAGTTGCATATCTGCTCTTTCAGGGACAACAAGAAGTTGTTTTTCAATATTTGATAAAAATACTGGCCAAATTTAAAATGCTGTCATAATTTACTCTGTAAGAGATATAATCACATTTTAAAGGTGTGCCACAGTAAGTCAAGTATCATAGTTAGACATTGCGTATGTGTCGTGAAACAGCTTAACTGACAATCCGCAAATTTCTCACACTATATTCACCCAGTATTTGAGAATGAGAGCTATTGGCGACTTCCAGCAAAGCTTACACACGGTTTCAAATCTTCACGAAACTTTTTCTCGCTAAAACTCTACACAAAATGATGAGAAAGCAAGAAAGTTTATTGCTTACTACATTTTCGCTGTGCATGAAGTAGAACTCCAACATCAGGCACCAAGTTTTGATTTATTACTCCGTAACTACTAAGTCAATTCGCAACACGTTCAGCAGGTAGTATCCACATATAAAACTGAATATATCAACAAAATTATATCACTATAAGACGTATAGGTCAGGAGAAATAACGTCGTAAGCATTGAGATGCATGAGAGAGTAGCTTTTGCTTAAAACAGAGCGCAATATACCCAGATCATACTTATCCACTGTTTGATAAAAGGGTGCTTAGCGAATTCAAACAAACTTTAAACATAATTTCAAACCTTTTTCTCGCTTTCATGCTTAACGTCAAATATTAAACACATTAAATCATACTCAATCACACTTTCAAAGCTACATTTACATGGGAGTTCACTTCTTTAAGAAATCGGGATGCCAGGGGAGGGGGAGTTTACTGGTGTGCATCTAAGTTCAGTTCTACGCTGTCATAATTTAACGCATTGTGCTATTTTAAGGTTGTTACCTGTTTTAGATTTAGGCAGCCGCAACCATAGCGAATTGTTTCTTTGATTACTATTACTGCAAGTCGTGGTCTCATTAGCCATAACATATTCTCTGCATCGTCCATAAAATGATACGCAGACAGTTAGAACATTTCTGAGGAGAATAGTGCCTAGAAAAAAGAGTAACATCTACAATTTTTAATGATGCTGTTACGTGAACTACAGTCAGCAGATAAGAATTCTAATACTTTCCTGCGTATTCGTCACAAGCAGCTGCTCACGGCGGCGCGTTTCAAACCGGTAGTGGTCTCTGTGGAACGTTGTAGTGACGCATGTGGAGAGCGCGAAGGTTAACCGATTACACCGACCAACGTCGAGCCACTCTTGGAGCTACCGATCGACACTCAAAAAGCAAATAGCTCAGTAAACGTCTGGAACATTCAGTGCTCTAGAATAGAGCAGAAAGCTGAGAACATGCTCCCAGAAACCAGAGCTATCAAAGAAAGCGGCAACCAAGTCAGTTTACTTGAAAACGTACAGCAACCAGCCACTTTTTTTGTATGGCTTTTATGTTAGTTCAGGGTGCGTTTCGGTCTTTCACTTCTGTTCGATTGGCATGATACATTTATGGATGAACTTGAGGTGTTATGGAATAGTTTGGCAGTAAGGAATACCGTGATTTCTCATCCCTCGAGTAGTGCTTACAAGAGTGGGACACATAAACTACTGTACTTCAAAATGTTCCCGCAGTGCTCTGTAGCGAGTCCAGCTCGCCTCCAGACATCTTGCCAGTACGGGCGCAGAAAAATTGTTTTCTTAGTTTGACATTGCTCGATTTTTGATATGGGTACAGATGGCCCTGTTTTTATGTTGGGTAGTCCAAGATGGTGTGTCGGGCAATATGGAATTGTTGGTAAAATGCGGGCCCACCTTTACTTTGCAGGTGCTGAGAACGAAGATTACGATTGTGACTTCTACAAATAGATAAATGTGAAACGAATAATCTCTACCTCACAAACAAATAATTGTTTTAGAACTTTGTTTTGAAGCTAATAAACTTATCAAATTTGTTATCGAATCAAATTATTTTTTCTGTTAATGATAATAAATTCTTTTAACGCTTTAAATTAACAGCAATCTCAAAAATTGTATTTTATGTACAATAAATACGTTTTTTCTCAGATTTGTATGCTCATCTGCATTTTTACCAACCTATTCCATATCTCACAACTGTCATATGAACCTTGAAGTACAGCTTTTAAATTTTTTGCGGTGTGTTTTTTGTACTTTATTATGAGAAAAACAAATACTTATTTCCAAATAGTTATACTTCATGATAAAGAGTGTCTACGAGTTAAGAATGAGTGTAGGTTAGAACTACTTGTACAACTAGAAAAGTAAATGGTTTTCGTAATACCCGAACGTCGCCTATGTCTGTCTACATTTTGAATGCTGCAGCAGACGTTTATTCTGTAATTTGTTGGGCACATAGCGAATGCTTCGCTGCATCAGTGAAGCTAAAGCTGTTTGTGCTATGCACACAAAGGCGGAAAAGAAGCTACAAATTGAAGAATAAAATGCAGTTGTAGCATTTAAAGGCCAGTCGATAAAATTTTATACTGAAGACGATACCCACAGATTCAGATCTCTACCACTGTCAACGTGGATAAATTAATGTAAGTCGGTTTACTCCATCATGACCATGGTCTGCTCGGTTTACTCAAATAGCCGAAGCGCCTTTAAGACAGTACCACGCTGTCGAATGATTGTAAAGCTACTAAAATACAGATCATCTTCGCAGGAATGTCATTGTATTAAAGAATATTTTGTGGTCTTAAGTTTGTTATATTAGACGACGAGCGTTCATAAAAAAATCTAAGATCGTCGGTAGTGCACCCAAGAAGACATTATCAGACAGTGAGATCTGCCCTATATTATTTGCTCGCAACACGGTTGTGTTCAGAGAGGTGTCTTCATTGAGAATCTGTGAGGCAGTCCGGAATGGACAAATGCCTGAAATACAGAGTGGTTACAATTAAACTTTGGCTACTTGAGAGGGCCTCATGAAAAACGAGTGATCGTGGGACCATGAAACTTTGTGGAAACATTTGTAAGGACACGTGGAAGAGAAATAGCGAATAAACTACTGAAAAAAACTCACGTAACTCCACCGATGAGAGGGGAAAATTTGTAAACTGCGTGCGATGTTTATGTTCCAGGTTACTGGAGCGAGGCTAGAGATCGTTCGCGACACTTTTTGATCGGTGGACCACGGAATGTTCAGCTGTCTTTACATAGCTCGTGCACTGCTGGAAGATCGCGCATTGCATCCAGTACTTTCAGCTATGGCAACAGTAACTTCTTCAACAATTTGTGGCCAACTGGCCGCCTGGCTCTGTTAGGAACAGTTTCCAAATCGCCAGTTAATTCGAACTTTCGAATCATGATCTTCAACCTCGGTACGGAAAGAGGACCTCTCCTAGGGTGACCATATTTTCTTCGCACAAAAGTGGGACTTTCATACATTTTCTTGGCCAAAAAGTGGAACAACTTTTATTTCTCATTAAATATCACTTTTAATGCTAACATTTCTTCTTCCTCTGCAAATATAGCCTTCACTGATATTTGTGTGTGCGTGTGTGTGTGTGTGTATGTGTGCGCGCGCGCGCGTGTGTGTGTACAAAACCAAACTAAGAATGGAAAGAAGTACATTTCAAGTCTTCAGAAATTTACATATCAAGAAATGTAACATTTATAACACAGAATGTAGAAAGACATACAGTAACAATCACTACAAAAAAAGTTCGTAGTGAACACAAGGAATTTATGGTTTTGTGGATTCCACACTGCAAAATCATATTTCTTCGAAGATGAAATTTCATTCAGCAACTCAGGTTTGCCTAATACGTATGAATAGAAGTCAGTGCAACTGTATTTACTGAAGTTTAAGCAGTTCAGTAAAATACAATTAACGCTCCTCACCGTAAATCTATTCCTCTCATCTATCCACCGTGACGATAGTGAGCTGAAAACTCTTTCAACATTTGCATTGTGGGCAGGGAGTGACAAGAAGTACTGCACTATATTAAGCGATTCTCTGGACTGTTCATTACACTGGTAAGATCTGAAAAACCTACACCATTTTTCATGTGCTATCAACTGATTCCATTGTTCACTGTCTGTTACCACTTGTTTTACAAATGACTGTATATGAACTATTTCATCAAATAGGAGGCTGTCATTTACTAGAATGCCCTTTTCATTTAGCCACATTAAAGTATTTTCAACTACTGACCATTCTGGTGGTTCTATGAGCATCATCCATGAGAATACAGAAAACTTAGCTATTCCCTGTAACCATGAGGATAAATAGTCTACTGAAGCATCATAAAATGTTGATACTGCTATGTCAAATTTCTTAACAGACTGGTCAACACAATCATTCAGCAGTTTTTTTGCACTTAGTGATACAAAATGTTCATGTTTCCTTGAATTTAGATTTGTCAAAGTTTTATTTCAGACTGCTAATACTTCACATATGGAATTATTCTGTTTCTCAATGCTCAGAATGGATTGTTGGAAAACACTCATTTGTGAATGTACAAAAAGTAAATAACATTCATTTATAGGATCACCGAAAAAACTATTTAAGATTGCAGGGAACTTTGAGTTAGACTGTGACAAAAAGTAAGATTTCAAAGTTTCATACATTTTCAAGAACCTTTCTATGGCTGGCAACAGTGAAAGCCACCTTGTTTTGGAAAAGGAAAGTAAATTTTTGTAAGTAACAGCAACAAATTCGCAGAATTCAGTGAGTTCTGCAACACAAATAGAAAAAATATGATAATGGTTGTACAACTTCATGACAATGCAGTCAATGCCAACAGGTAAAACATCACAAGCACTTTGAAGTGTGTTATGAACAACATGTGCTGGACAACCTATGCCAACAATGTCAGAGTTTTTTAATTTTTCTTTCAGATGTGTGAAAACATTATTGCCCTCTTTCTTCATTAACCCCCCCAAAATTACAGTTAGTATTGTCTGCACCAAATGCAACACACTTTGAGATGATACTGAATGACTGTATAACATGAGAAAGATAAATGGAAATTGTTTCGGACTTTTCGTTCTGCAATTCATCAAGATCAAGCAATTTCGTCTGCAGTCCACCCTCACGTACAGAAAAATACTGAACTATCACAGGAAAAATTTTCTGATGCCCATGGATGAGTATCAGTAGATATTGAAAAGTATTTTGCACTGTTTGCAGCAGCTATTACCTGTTTCTGGGAATGCGGAGCTATAACATTGTTGATAATTGCTTCACACTTTGTTCTTCCACACGAAACATTTTCTGCAACCTTAGAATCAGGAAAATTTTTTTCGTTCAGTTGAACACTGCAGTCATTAGAACGATAGCTTTGGTGGTGTTTAACAACGTGGAATGACAGGGTTCCTTCTGCTGCAGCTACGTTTTTTCTGTTCCTTTGTATTTGAAGTTACAAAATATCTCGTCATTTTTTGCGAGGAACCTGCCGATCGAAGATTCTTCCTGTGTTTCTCTAATTCCATATGATGCTTGAAATCTGCAGCACCACCGTGAGACACGGATACAGCACAGTTACATTTTGCTGAACAGTCATTGTATGTAGCAGTGAAGCAAAAAAATTTCCTCTGAAGCTCACGAAACTGATACTGAGTGCTGACAACAATGGCAAGTAAAAGCAAATAAAATAAGAGTACGCAACAATTATAGTGCTTAAGTTGTATATTATCAGGGGGTACCAACGTACGGAATGTCAGTTTCAATTGATAGTTGATAAAATCGACACTCAGAAAATATTTTAACCACTTTCTAAATGTCTGAAAATAATACTTGAAAATCGGGACAAATTGCTTGTTTTTTTTTTAAAAAGTCGGGACAAATTTTTGAGCCTCAAAAAACGGGACAATTCCGATTAATCGGGACGTATGGTCACCCTAACCTCTCCATATTTCTTAAATGCGTCCCCCGCCACTTGCGAAGAGCAGCAGCACTACTACAACTGTTTTGAGAAAACAGCTTTACGAGTAAAGCTCTGCCCACCTTGTCCAGACCCCATGTTGACTGTCTACAACTGTAATGCACACTCATGTTGTGTACCAGTAGCGGCGCTTAACGGCAAGTCATGACACTAACACTACTAACGAAGCAAATCCTGCAACTCACAATCTGAACATCATTCCTGGTACCCCTCTGTCCACAATGGCTGAAACCGTGAATGTTTATTATGACCACCCTGCACAACACGCGCAGATGCAGACATAACATCCGGTAGCTTGTGACTACAGCCTTACAGGTCTCATGTAATTGATCAATGTCTAACTGTTGATTTAGGGAGCCAAAGGACATGGGATGAACACACAAAATCACTTGCAGTGAGACGAAATGGACGCTTTAAAAATATTAGGAGAATTTTGAAAAAGTTTAGTACAGTTGCAAATTAGACCATATACAGGATACATGTGCGATTTGGACGATGGGTAGTCATAAAGTTTTGTTTCTCACCACGAAAAAATTACACTGCGACCATGAAAGTTGGTAATGGTGTTAATCCTTCTGTACATATTCACCCTCCAATGTGACATACTTTTCCCAACGATGGATGAGTTGGCAGAGACCTTTTTTGTACATGTCTGTATTTTTCTTGTTCAGGAAACGTGACGCCACGAAAATCACCTCATCGCCATTCTGGAAACGTCTGAGACGCAATGGTTTCTTTATCCGAGTATAGAATAAAAAGTCGATCGGTGTCGTGTCAGGATAAAACGATGGTTCAGGCAAAATTTGATAGCCTAAAGAAGCAACATATGTCCCTATCGTGTGCAGAATGGGCTGTGGCTTTCCGTGAAGCAAAACATCCCCATGATCGACTTCTCTTGATGCCTCCTATAGACAGCCTCCCTTACCCTTGTCAGAAGATTTCAGTAGTATACTCCTGCGATGGTTTGCCCCTTATAGGCATAATCTGTTAGTTCCACGCCTTAGCAGTCACAAAAAACTCTGGCATCACGTTTCCCAATGACGGAGTGACGTGGCCTTTCTTGGCGGTTGAGAACCTGCGAGTTTCCACTGTCTGCTTTGCTGCTATGTGTCTTTCATCGTGATACATAACGCTAAAGAAGTCATCTAGATTGGGCTGAAACACCTGCAACATTTTCGTTGCTTCCTATGCTTCGGCGGGCTTCTTCAATAGATGTGATAAGTTACAGAACTCAAGAATCCAGCGGACGGCGACCATTGTAATGTTCAACACAAATGATTGATTTTTCACTTTCTTCACTATCGCCTCGACTGCAATAATAAGGTTTCCGAGAACCAAGGTCTCCACTTCTCTTGTGGTTCCCAATCCTTGACACAGAGATGGTGTGCCACTTCGTTCTTCGTCATTCGAACTGGTTTGATAGCACTGGAAGCATCTACACATCTAACTGGTCTCGTATTACAGTGAATTTTTGCTCTACACGACCATTATCATGGCATGGGTTGTTGCAATGTTGTTCCTCTTTAAATACTGAAAACGAATTACCGCGCGATACTGCAGTTTATGAATGGCCTGCACCATATTATGTTAGCTCCACTACGTACAATGGCGCGGAGATTCCGGTATGTACCAGGACTGCAGACATGTATCTGCAAATAAACAAAAACATTAATTGCATGATTTTATTTTTGGAAGCCTTAATTAAAATTGTATGATTCTCTCGTACTCGTTCCTAAAGTTAATTAAAATTGTATGATTCTCTCGTACTCGTTCCTAAAGTGTTAGGAAGAAGCGATCAAAGGGACACAGAGGAGTGCTGTTAAATTTTTATCCGATGTGTTCAATCAGGAAGATGTGTTTCGGATATTCTGAGGGATCATGCACAGAGATTTATAGAACAGGATGAAGTCCTAGTTGTGAAATGATTATAGATAATCTTAACTCTTTCAGGCACAGCGATATGAGACAGATTTCGATTCTCATTGTGCAAGGCTTTTATTTGTTGAACAGTTTTATAAAAAAATTGTTAAAAGTTGTACAATTACATTAGAATAGAAACATTAACAGATACTAGATGTTTTGAGAACACTTTTTCGAAAGCAGATGTGGTACATTTTGTGTGCCACGACTCTTCAAGTTACGTGACAGTATTGGTTCGATGCAACATTTATTCTCGCAGAAATAGAGGAACCTGCCACTTTAAACATTTAATATAGTGTGCCCCCCCCATGAACCAAGGACCTTGCCGTTGGTGGGGAGGCTTGCGTGCCTAATCGATACAGATAGCCGTACCGTAGGTACAACCACAACGGAGGGGTATCTGTTGAGAGGCCAGACAAACGTGTGGTTCCTGAAGAGGGGCAGCAGCCTTTTCAGTAGTTGCAAGGGCAACAGTCTGGATGATTGACTGATCTGGCCTTGTAACAATAACCAAAACGGCCTTGCTGTGCTGGTACTGCGAACGGCTGAAAGCAAGGGGAAACTACGGCCGTAATTTTTCCCGAGGGCATGCAGCTTTACTGTATGATTAAATGATGATGGCGTCCTCTTGGGTAAAATATTCCGGAGGTAAAATAGTCCCCCATTCGGATCTCCGGGCGGGGACTACTCAAGAGGATGTCGTTATCAGGAGAAAGAAAACTGGCGTTCTACGGATCGGAGCGTGGAATGTCAGGTCCCTTAATCGGGCAGGTAGGTTAGAAAATTTGAAAAGGGAAATGGATAGGTTAAAGTTAGATATAGTGGGAATTAGTGAAGTTCGGTGGCAGGAGGAACAAGACTTCTGGTCAGATGACTATAGGGTTATAAACACAAAATCAAATAGGGGTAATGCAGGAGTAGCTTTAATAATGAATAGGAAAATAGGAATGCGGGTAAGCTACTACAAACAGCATAGTGAACGCATTATTGTGGCCAAGATAGATACGAAGCCCACAGCTACTACAGTAGTACAAGTTTATATGCCAACTAGCTCTGCAGATGACGAAGAAATTGAAGAAATGTATGATGAAATAAAAGAAATTATTCAGATTGTGAAGGGAGACGAAAATTTAATAGTTATGGGTGACTGGAATTCGAGTGTAGGAAAAGGGAGAGAAGGAAATGTAGTAGGTGAATATGGATTGGGGCTAAGAAATGAAAGAGGAAGCCGCCTTGTAGAATTTTGCACAGAGCACAATTTAATCATAGCTAACACTTGGTTTAAGAATCATGATAGAAGGTTGTATACATGGAAGAACCCTGGAGATACTAAAAGGTATCAGATTGATTATATAATGGTAAGACAGAGATTTAGGAACCAGGTTTTAAATTGTAAGACATTTCCAGGGGCAGATGTGGACTCTGACCACAATCTATTGGTTATGACCTGTAGATTAAAACTGAAGAAACTGCAAAAAGGTGGGAATTTAAGGAGATGGGACCTGGATAAACTGAAAGAACCAGAGGTTGTACAGAGTTTCAGGGAGAGCATAAGGGAACAATTGACAGGAATGGGGGAAAGAAATACAGTAGAAGAAGAATGGGTAGCTTTGAGGGATGAAGTAGTGAAGGCAGCAGAGGATCAAGTAGGTAAAAAGACGAGGGCTAGTAGAAATCCTTGGGTAACAGAAGAAATATTAAATTTAATTTATGAAAGGAGAAAATATAAAAATGCAGTAAATGAAGCAGGCAAAAAGGAATACAAACGTCTCAAAAATGAGATTGACAGGAAGTGCAAAATGGCTAAGCAGGGATGGCTAGAGGACAAATGTAAGGATGTAGAGGCTTATCTTACTAGGGATAAGATAGATACTGCCTACAGGAAAATTAAAGAGACCTTTGGAGATAAGAGAACCACTTGTATGAACATCAAGAGCTCAGATGGAAACCCAGTTCTAAGCAAAGAAGGGAAAGCAGAAAGATGGAAGGAGTATATAGAGGGTCTATACAAGGGCAATGTACTTGAGGACAATATTATGGAAATGGAAGAGGATGTAGATGAAGATGAAACAGGAGATATGATACTGCGTGAAGAGTTTGACAGACCACTGAAAGACCTGAGTCGAAACAAGGCCCCGGGAGTAGACAACATTCCATTGGAACTACTGACGGCCTTGGGAGAGCCAGTCCTGACAAAACTCTACCATCTGGTGAGCAAGATGTATGAAACAGGCGAAATACCCTCAGACTTCAAGAAGAATATAATAATTCCAATCCCAAAGAAAGCAGGTGTTGACAGATGTGAGAATTACCGAACAATCAGTTTAATAAGCCACAGCTGCAAAATACTAACACGAATTCTTTACAGACGAATGGAAAAACTAGTAGAAGCCGACCTCGGGGAAGATCAGTTTGGATTCCGTAGAAATACTGGGACACGTGAGGCAATACTGACCTTACGACTTATCTTAGAAGAAAGATTAAGGAAAGGCAAACCTACGTTTCTAGCATTTGTAGACTTAGAGAAAGCTTTTGACAATGTTGCCTGGAATACTCTCTTTCAAATTCTAAAGGTGGCAGGGGTAAAATACAGGGAGCGAAAGGCTATTTACAATTTGTACAGAAACCAGATGGCAGTTATAAGAGTCGAGGGACATGAAAGGGAAGCAGTGGTTGGGAAGGGAGTAAGACAGGGTTGTAGCCTCTCCCCGATGTTATTCAATCTGTATATTGAGCAAGCAGTAAAGGAAACAAAAGAAAAATTCGGAGTAGGTATTAAAATCCATGGAGAAGAAATAAAAACTTTGAGGTTCGCCGATGACATTGTAATTCTGTCAGAGACAGCAAAGGACTTGGAAGAGCAGTTGAACGGAATGGATGGTGTCTTGAAGGGAGGATATAAGATGAACATCAACAAAAGCAAAACGAGGATAATGGAATGTAGTCGAATTAAGTCGGGTGATGCTGAGGGTATTAGATTAGGAAATGAGACACTTAAAGTAGTAAAGGAGTTTTGCTATTTGGGGAGCAAAATAACTGATGATGGTCGAAGTAGAGAGGATATAAAATGTAGACTGGCAATGGCAAGGAAAGCGTTTCTGAAGAAGAGAAATTTGTTAACATCGAGTATAGATTTAAGTGTCAGGAAGTCTTTTCTGAAAGTATTTGTATGGAGTGTAGCCATGTATGGAAGTGAAACATGGACGATAAATAGTTTGGACAAGAAGAGAATAGAAGCTTTCGAAATGTGGTGCTACAGAAGAATGCTGAAGATTAGATGGATAGATCACATAACTAATGAGGAGGTACTGAACAGGATTGGGGAGAAGAGGAGTTTGTGGCACAACTTGACCAGAAGAAGGGATCGGTTGGTAGGACATATTCTGAGGCATCAAGGGATCACCAATTTAGTATTGGAGGGCAGCATGGAGGGTAAAAATCGTAGGGGGAGACCAAGAGATGCATACACTAAGCAGATTCAGAAGGATGTAGGTTGCAGTAGGTACTGGGAGATGAAGAAGCTTGCACAGGATAGAGTAGCATGGAGAGCTGCATCAAACCAGTCTCAGGACTGAAGACCACAACAACAACAACATAGTGTGGAAGTCTTGGAAGCAATACTTGTTTTTTTCTAAGCGGAGAGGTATATGGTACGCAAAACATCCATTTGGATGTTAGGAACTTCTGAAATTGTCATCCACCATAGACAGAAATGGTCCTAACTTGTACTGCTTGTCATAACTCTTCTCATCCTGCTTTGGTATGCAGCTGGGATGTAATCTGGGTCGTCATAACTACAGTATGCATCTTCATCTGAGGAACACTGAACTACAGGTATTTCAGAATGGAGTACTGCCATTGCCTCGTCATTCAATACTTCCATACAGCGATTTATTACAAACTGAAATTTGAAATAATGTGTCGAATTACATACATGAAGTTCATTTACTCTTCAGTGCAATTTTACAGCACAAACAATGCACCAAATGTGTAACACTACTCGATGTTCCACGAAGTATCTAACGTAGTGGAGGAACGTTGATGAATGGTGCTACATATTTTGAACTCTTGAAATAGTCGTCTTGTGCAGAATATATCTAATAAAGGTGAATTCTACGGTGATTTTAAATGTATATAAGTCATTATTTTACCTCTAATAAAAAGCTGAATCAACAATATATCACATAAAGACGGAAACAATTACGCTCTCGGCCGTAGTGGCCGAAAACCAGCAAGACTGTGCTCACCGTGGGAAATAATAATCGCCCTGGATGGATTGTATGAATCAATGCTACTTCTGACCTCTCTCGGTCGTAGTGGGAACAATCATATTACGTATGGTTCGGCAAACATACCTGCATGCTGGAGGAGTTTGGACTTCTCAATGAAATATTATGTTATTGTACCATTATGATTTAAGCACGGAGGAATGATGGTTCACACATTGTACCACCCACCCTAAGAGAGTTACATAACTAACTATCAACACAGACTGTAAAACGGTACTCTTGACGTCACTGTGTACTTTCATTCAGGGCTCAATCCCAGCAGCCTGTTACCTACAGTTGCAGGACGGACATGTGCAGCCGTTGCTGCTGCATAAATACCGGACAACTTCTTTCAGCACAATGGTGCTCTACGTCATTACGGATTTACTGTCCGCACATATCTGGATATCCAGTTTCCCCGGAAACAGGTAGATCGTAGAAATCTGGCGGAGTGGCCGCAACGTTCCTCTGATTTATGTCCATTAAATTTATATCTGTGGGGACACGTGAAGATAACTGTATATGCGGCGAGAATGAAAAACCTTGCGCATCTCGTGGAGCGAATTGTTGATAATTGCTTGCATTCCAGTACGTGTTTTGTTATAGCCCCGAGCACTAGTTGAAGTGGATGACAACGACGTACAACATGCTGGACAACACGCTGAGCATGTCCTGCAGTGTTTATGTGTTAGCACCAGGTTTGCCGTGTTCTGTACAAAATGCGACCTAACTTGAGAATGAATGAAGCTATGCACAAATGAAAGACAGCACTGTTTTTCTTGTGTAGTTATCCGTCTGTTTCATATGTCGCATGACCTCCAAATCAGTATGAAGTTACGAATGACATCCAAAATGGCGACTTACAAAACGGCTGCCTTGTTGGTAATATAGCCTCACAAGTTTTCCCCTCTCCCATCTCATACTTGTTTCTGTCTCATACTACTTTCTGTTTACCATTTCTTTTTGTTTTAAAAATGTGGTTCCACATGTATGGGCCACCCTGTATAATGATGTCGAGTGATACTTCATCACCAAAGAGAGAACCTGCGTGTCGATGAATTTTATAGAGGGCGGTCATTTTTCTTGGTCGAGATTGTCGAAAACATTGCAGAGCCAGACGGGGATTAAACAAAGATTTTTTAGTTGTGTCAGAGGGGCCACTTTCTAACCTTGTTTCTTGGAATAAAACAGAGCGTGTGACTGTTATAAAAAGCTGTTGTTTTGGTGGTCTTAGTCCGGAGATTGGTTTGATGCACCTCATCACACTAATCTATCTTGAGCAAGCCTCTTCATCTCTGAATAACTGCTGAAACCTTGTAAGTAGGCTGTTTAGGTTTTTTTTTGGTAACGCCACCTCTGTATGAAAATCACTGGCTGTGCTGTGTGCAGTCTGTGGCTGCTTTGCATTGTTGTAAAAATGGCAGTAGTGGCGTTCGCTGTATTGCAGTAGCTTGAGTAGCGAAGATTTTTGTGAGGTAAGTCATTTGTGAAAGGTATAGTTTAATGTTAGTCAGGGCCATTCTTTTGTAGGGATTATTGAAAGTCAGATTGCGTTGCGCTAACAAAGTATTGTGTGTCAGTTTAAGCACAGTCTTGTATATAATTGTTCAAAGGGGACGTTTCATATGTCGACCCTTAGCCTAGGATACCTCACTGGAATCTTCTGATTTTTTTCTTGTAGTTTGTGTAATTAGTGTAACTATTGTTTATTGTTAGCGCGTAATTGTAGAGAGAATCTCCTTTGTAGTTGCAGTCTTTCATTGTTGTACAGTAAAACAGTTGTGGCATGCATGTAGATTTGCACCAAGTATTTCGCAGCTGCAATTAACTAGATATTATTTTCAGTGCTATGTTAATGTGTTCTCTTATTTTTGCTCTTCAAATTGTGCTTTTCTGTGTTATCGTGTGAAATATTGTGACAATAATGGCGTTTAAAAAACGTAATACTAGGCTCCAAAGTAAACTGAGAAATGACAGTGAAGACGAAAGCAGTGTGTTAGCGCCGCAGAGTAATGAATTAACTAATGTTCAAAGTAGTAATTTGGTAATTGTGCATAGGGAAATGGAGCGGGCGGCAAACAATGGCGTGGACAGTGAAACAATTAGTGAAGAGGGAAGCATTATCGATCGATCGGTCGGCAACAGCTCGCCTCAGGAATCGGGAATGACAGAGCACAATATTGCAAATACTGTAGACTCAGGTTTTGCGTTCTCACCGTTTTCTCAAATGAGTCAAGACACATTTTCTGCTTGTCAAAATGTGAATGTTGCCAGTGCAACTTCACTGCCTAAAAGTACTGAGGAACATGTTTCAGACACCAGTGCATTGTTATTACAATTAATGCAACAAATGGGACAAAGGCTACAAGTTAGACACAACGCTTGAACAAAATCAGAAACAAATGGGACAAAATCTTCAAAAGTTAGACACAATGGAACAAAATCTTCAAAAGTTAGACACAATGGAACAACACCAGAGACAAACACAGCAACAGTTAGACGCAGTGGAACAAAATCTTCACACCACGCTTGAACAAACACGTGAAGATTTAACTACTGAGTAACATAACATCGAATCGAAATGTCAAAAAGTCTGTAATGACGTAAAAACACAAATTTGTGAGCATTTTCAATCTATTTTTTCGCGGCATGAAAATGCATTACAGAATCATGAAGCAGCCATAAAAGAACTGCAAACCATTGTTCATGAAAATCATGAGGCCTTGTCGGCTAAAATTGACTCAGTTGTATCTACCGATTCGGTTACGCAACTTGCAAAAACTCAAGAAAACTTAAAGGACACAGCAGATTCGATTTCAACACAAATGGACACTCTGAAACTTGGTTCAGAAAAACACACTGAGGAAATGTGTTCACTATCGGAGAAAGTAGCCGAACTTTCGGATCAGTTCACTAACTTATCTACGAAGGTAGATGATAATCCGAACGACACAAAACCGGTAGTCTTTAATGACACAGAAGAGTGCGAACAAATTAGGAAACTGAAACAAAATCTGAATCAAATTAATACGCAACACCAAAGAGAAATCCGGGAAGTACAAGATCAGCTGACACAGGTAATACAAGAATTACGTATTTCAGAGGACACTCGCGCCCCAATACGTGAAGAGGGACTTAGAAATACGAAAAAGCCGCAAAATAATAACACAGGGCATTTCGGAAGTTATGAAAGAAACTGGCAATGTACACCGAATTTTGAGATGGAACGGCCGACACGACCTAACAATGACCGATATGCGACTCGCCGACACGATGATTTTGACTATAAGCTGTTCATTACTACACGTAAATTCAAAACGTTTAAGAATTCTGGCAACGACATTCATCCACAAGCGTGGCTCCATCAATTCTCTCATTGTTTTCCTCCCAACTGGTCATTGGAGCACAGGTTAGAATTTATGTGTGGCTACTTGGAGAATGAACCAGCTGTAAGAATGCGATCGGTCATTCACGATTGTCACAGTGAAAGAGAATTTTATCATGCCTTCCTCTCAGCGTATTGGTCTCAAGCTACACAAGACCGAGTAAAACATAGCATCATAATGATGAAACGTTTCGAACAATCTGAATTTTCCAGTCTTATGGAATATTTTGAAGACATGTTGCATAAGAATCAGTATCTTTCAAACCCATACAGCCCCTCAGAACTCATCCGCATTTGCTTAATCAAATTACCTGAACATTTACGGCATATTATTTTAGCAGGACGTTGCAAAGACGACATTGAAGCTTTTCAGGGACTGTTACAAGAACTGGAAATTGACACTGACAATCGCGGAACGCGAGAACAGGAGCACAACAATTACAGGTCACATCTGTCACAATTCCGCGATGACAGAAATAATGCACGACAAGGCTATTCTTATAACGTAAATCGTGACCAAAACAGACACCACCCGTATGACAACCGTTGGCAGAGTAGTAATAATTACAGGGAAAGATCACCTCTCCGCGGTAATGGCTATTACAGAGACAATCAGAGAAACAGACAATATGGGAACCAAAATAATTATTATTACGGGAGACAGAATAACTTTAGGCGCAACGGTCCAGCGCGCAGTTACGATTCAGGGAGAAATGCTCCACCACTTAACCGACAAGAAAGAAACTACAGGAACTACCAACATGACGACAGACGATGTGATCGTAACGACAGACCTGAATTGCACCAGAACTGGCGGGATTTAAACAGGGCAGGGCCCTCTCGTCACACTGAATTTGTAGAAGTTAGGTCTCCAAATCCCAATAACGACGCGCGCCAACAAAGAGGCAGACAATGACTCGCACAAGCAGCAGCCGCGTGCGCCCGCTGGCTCCGAGAAAAATAACATAAGACGCTAGCCTTGAGAAAAATTTTAGCATTCTTTACCGACGTATACCACTTGACAATTGCGTTAAAGTTGAAACTCTGCGTACTAGGAAGAGCAAAGGGTTACACCACATTTCACATGTAAAACCGTTTATTGAGAGATAATGTGCTTTTTTTAACTTGAGATTCTAATGCAACATTTTGGTTTATTTGAAAATACATTCTGGAGTTTAGGTGACAGCTACACGATTTTATCACGACGCTACTAATGAGTGACAATTTACAATGTTGCTTTTGCAGTGTTTCTGTTTTATTTCTGCACAGTTTTTCTGTATTATTCTGGAAAGTAAAACATGTTTTAGTAGTAACTTTTGTGGTATAGCTACAATGAGACAGCCTTTTCTGTAGCACAACAATACGTTACATTATAGTACTTTCTTGATCACGGTAAGGTACGTAATAACTACGATATCTATAAGCAAAGCATTTCACTTTCGTTTATGATGAGGTAAGTACGTTGACTTCAGCAGAACTTTGCTTACAGAGGACGATAACTACGACAGTTCCATAGAATTATCTTACAGCAAGACGCACATTTAGCACTACAGGACACGCATTTGAGTGATTAATTTTGTACTTAAACCATTTATTTTTCAAGATTTTTGAATTACAAAGAAAGTTTTCCCTGATACATTTCATTCCATTGCAATAATCTGTAACACCTGCGGGTATAATTACATTAATCCTCAGGGGGGTACACGCTTACTTTGTGTACCATGTGTTTGGCAAGCACAAGGAGCCCTAGCTAATATGGTATTTGCTTATACAACTTTACACATCGGTACCATATTTCTGTAACACACAAATTACACAGCTATCTGATCATTTAACTGAGAGATAAACATTTTTTTTACTACATCACTGACACATGTTTACGCAATTTCACAGTTGGGTAACTTCACACTTATGAAATTATATTTTGTCTGTACTTTGTGAACTGTTCATATTTTTTCGGGACCATTGTGATACTATGAGAGCTTTGAATGATGTAATTGGTAAGGGAGCATGATTTTAAAGTACGCTTGAGGTGGATGACTCTATTGAAATGAGCAGAGAATTTTTTTTAGGTTTTGAAATTATTGGAGGAAGCTACGACGATTTTGAGAGTTGACTGAGGTGTTATGATATTATTACGATGACCATGTGTATTATGCTGTTGAGGTATGTTTATGATCAATAAGCTGATGCTATATAAGGAATGTGATTACGTGTTTATATGTATATGAATAATGAATAGAAGTTAGGGACTATGGTTTGTGAAAAAGGTTGTTGGAAACCAAGAATCGTACTTTAAGAGTTATGAAATGTGTGTATATGCGTAAATGTATCACAATGCTGGCGAAAATTTTTTGGACGCTGTTATATTTATAGGATTTTGTTTCTACAGATTTGTAACCCAAATTCTTGACCTGTGAAATATATTTATATGAGACTGTCACTGTAGCGGAAACTGGTGTCGTAAATATTTCGGTAAGAAAGTTCAGTGACCACCTGCACGTAATGCGTCGTGGGCACCCAGCTGAGCGGCCAGGTGTGCCAGCCGCCTTGAGAAAAAGCCATTAGGTGGTAGGAAAAAAAAGGGAGGCCATTATCCTCGCTATTGACGTTCCTTTGTAGAAAGCATCGCAAAAACGACACGGTCGAACTTGAAAACATATGATTACACTGTGGAGCTCTTAATTTATGATATTTCCTGAAATGAAATGATGAGAAACATTTCACATCTATTGTCTTTCTAGTTGAAAGATTGTTTACGGCACTATGAAATGCCATATGGCTAGTGAATGACGTTTCATGCCTTGCTTTGCTCATTTCGTTTAATATCTAGTTTCTAGCTGCACTGCAGCATTGGTTAAAATAAAATTTTATAGATGTAATAATACAAATATTTTCTGTCTACAGATCGAGTAAATAATAATTTTTTTCAAAAAAATGAGGGAGCACAAAAAGACATTTACCTTCACAGGAACTGCATACATAGTTTTCTTTTCTAGTACTTAGTAATTTTTTGTGTAATTAGTTTTTGTGGTGCACCACTTTAATTACATAGACATTAAGATGTGAATAGACATTTCCCTTATCTGCATTGTTGTCTTTAGTGTACTAGCTTGCGCTTTGTCATGTTTAGATATAATTTATTGCTTCTGCTGTTTGCCAGGCATAGTGCTACTGAATTTTAATTTGTGTTACTCTGTTAAGCCAGTTTTACTACTGATTTATTTTTCTTGTTTGCTGCTCATTGCCTTATATTAGTTGTAATTAATGCTGCTTGCTTCGCCATTTGTATTTTTGATCATTGCTGTTTGTGTTTAGCATCTGAGCTCAGTTGATTTAAGTTAACTTAAGAGGGGGTAGACTATATAAGAAACTAGTTGTGATGAATGGAAAGAAATGCATTGAAGGTATATGAAAACGTTTTGGGCCAAAATGAGTATTGTACAATGAGCCATAATTATTTTGAAAGAAATATGGTTGGAATACAAAAAGGAGGTATAGATAGGACTTTTTGGGAATAATGATAAATTAAGGGAGATCTCCAAGAACAAAAAAGGTTTTGTTCGCAAAATACTGCAGTACCAAAAGTTACACTGAAAACGAACCCTGTCCTTTCCATTGTGTTATCCCACTATGTGTTTGTGTACCCATGTGTATTTGTTTTCTTCCTGTCTCTGTGTACTGTTTCATAGAATTTTTTTCTCTTCTAATACTAAGCTACATTCACTATGATGAGGAATACTGTTATCCTCAAATATAATTTGCATTAATAATATGTTATTTTCTTTGTAAAGATGTTTAGACATTATTTATTCTGTTTTGTTTTAATGCTCATGTGTGAAGTTGATGTTTCAAAAGTTATTCTGATCTTTTATGTATTTACTTATGTCATAATTCCTGTAACACTGTTGTATATGTTATTTTGATTCTTTTGTAAAGCCTGTACTACAAATGTTATCTGTATTGTTATGTTCTTTAATGATGTATTTTGTACCTTTGTAATTGTATTCTTATGTTATAAAATTGTAATTGACACCAGGTCATCAAATTAAGTAACTTGTAAGTTCCATTTCACTGCACACGTTTCTGTTGGTCATAGTATATGGACAATATGTGAAAAGTAGGGACTGTTAATGTTTGCACGTGTGTTAATAATTCAGCAAGGGACTGGATAACAGCATTGCTGGTTCTAAGGACAATTCCAAAAACTTTGTGAGTGCACAAGTGGTGGTTATGGACTTGCTCTATTATCTGCAAGACTCTTCAATGGTGATTGTGCACCTGCATAGTCACAACAGATGGCTGCTGGCCATCTCTACAAGGACTGCAGTGGGTCTGCACCTCTGGTGGCCCACCAGTACCATTATCTCTACAAGGACTACAGTGGGTCTGCATCTTTGATGACTCACCAGTACCATTATTTCTGCAAGGACTGCAGTGGGTCTGCGCCTTTGATGACCCACCAATACCGTAATCTCTACCAGGACTACAGTGGGTCTGCTCTGTGATGACCTACCAAACGATATTCTTCAAAACTTCAATTGACTCCGGTGTGGGTTTGCTCTGTTGTGGCCCATGACCTGTCTGCATGTCGAGAGTCAGTACTGTCTTTCCGTTGGAAGGACAACGCTACTTCTTCAAGATTGCATGGAAATCCACTACTTCCGTGTGCATTTTCTTTTACTGCTCAGACTTTGAGAAAAACACTGCAATGTGATGAATGATCAGGACTGTTTTTATGGACTGTGTGAAAATTTTAGCTTTTGACCAACATTGTATCAATAAGTGTGTGCATTTGATTTCTTTTATTGTAATTATGAAAAATTTTTTCAAATCTGTATTGGCCTCTGCCCAAACCAATTTGTAAAATTTTTTTGTGGGGAGCATGGGGGCTATGTAAGTAGGCTGTTTAGGTTTTTTTTTTTGGTAACGCCACCTCTGTATGAAAATCACTGGCTGTGCTGTGTGCAGTCTGTGGCTGCTTTGCATTGTTGTAATACTCGCCATTGTAGTGTTAGGCAGCTGGCTGTGAACAGTGCATAGCGTTGGGCAGTTGGAGGTGAGCCGCCAGCAGTGGTGGATGTGGGGAGAGAGATGGCGGAGTTTTGAAATTTGTCATGAACTGCTATATATATATATATATATATATATATATATATATATATATATATATATATATATATAATGACTATCAAGGTAAATACATTGTTTGTTCTCTATTAATATCTTTCATTTGCTAACTATCCCTATCAGTAGTTAGTGCCTTCCATAGTTTGAATCTTTTATTTAGCTGGCAGTAGCGGCGTTCGCTGTATTGCAGTAGCTTGAGTAGCGAAGATTTTTGTGAGGTAAGTCATTTGTGAAAGGTATAGTTTAATGTTAGTCAGGGCCATTCTTTTGTAGGGATTATTGAAAGTCAGATTGCGTTGCGCTAACAAAATATTGTGTGTCAGTTTATGCAGTCTTGTATATAATTGTTCAAAGGGGACGTTACAACCTACATCAATTTGAACCTTCTTACCTTATTCAAGCGTTTGTGTCCCTCTAGAATTTTTATCCGCGCCCCCCCCCCCCTTCCTACTACCTCCCATTACCAAATTGACATTTGTGTGATGCCTCCGCAAGAGTCCTCTCAACCGATCCCTGCTTTTTTGCCCTTTGTGCCACAAATACAATTTTCAACGTTCTTCTGTAACATCGCATTTCAAAACCTTTTTAAATTTTTTATTTATTATTACAGTTCTGTGTATCTAATGCAGGCCGTACAATACATTCAGTGCATTGAAAATTCTCCACATGCTACGGGAAGCGTTCAGTAAGTAATGCAACACTTTTTTCTCGGCCAATTTGTTGTGGTATATCGTGGAATATTTCAGCTTCAGCTCCTACAGTTTCATGAAGTTTCGATAGGTGGCAACACTATACACGGCGTTCAAAATGATGTCTGTAAAGCAGTTGCGTTGGCGGTAAACCAGAGCATCGCAGATATTCGTAGACACTTGCAGAATGTCTACGGAGACCTGGCAGAGAACAAAAGCACGGTGGGTCGTTCGGTGAGTCGTCAGGCATCATCGCAAGGCCGCGCAGACCTGTCCGATATCCCGCGTGTCGGCCAGCCGCATACAGTTGTGACAGCTGCAGTGTTGGAATGTCAGGACACTGTCATCCGAGTCTCTGTTGACATACACGAGTCTACGCACACGAGCGGAGCTCACATAAACTTCAATGGACTGTTCTTCCTCCTCCACCCTATACCTCGGATCTCGCACCTTGTGATTTCCATCTGTTTGGCCCAATGAAACATGCACTCCCTGTGAAGCAGTACGCGGGTGAATGGGAGCCTCGTCATGCAGCAAGATGTTGGCTCCGACTTCGAGCAGTGGAGTGGTACCATGCAGGCGTACAGGACCTCCCAGTAAGGCGGCGTAAAGCTGTCGCATTGAACGAAGATTATGTTGAAGAACAGGCTTTTGTAGCCAAAAGAGTGGGGAATAGTATGGTGTATTGGAAACCTGAATAAAACCAACCAACTTTCAGAAAAAAATGTTTTACATTATTAATTCAGTGTCCCTTGTAGTATACACCTTTTTTCTTAATTCCAATAGGCAATGTTAATACACTTAACATATATTTAGAGAAAAAAATAGCCCAAATGTAAAACTAAGATAAGTAATGAAATAAAGCAAAGAAATAAATATATTAAATTACTTTCTCTAGCTAACCTTCGATTAGCAGATAGCTCGCTACACTTCGAGTTTTGCGTGATCTTGTAAGTAGGCTATTTAAGTTTTTATGTTGGTAACGCCACGTAGCGCTCTGTATGAAATCACTGACTGTACTGTGTGCAATCTGTGGCTGGTTGGCATTGTTGAAATATTCGCTATTGTAGTGTTGGGCAGTTGGAAGTGAACAGCGTGTAGCGTTGTGCAGTTGGAGATGAGCCGCCAGCAGTGATGGATGTGGGGACAGAGATAGCAGAATTTTGAGAGCGGACGATCTATATATATATATATATATATATATATATATATATATATATATATATATATATATATATATATATATATATATATTGTTTGTTATCTACCAAAATCTTTCATTTGCTAACTATGCCTATCAGTAGTTAGCGCCTTCAGTAGTTAGAATCTTTTATTTAACTGGCAGTATTGGCGCTCGCTGTATTGCAATAGTTCGAGTAACGTAGATTTTTGTGAGGTAAGTAATTCATGAAAGGTATGGGTTATTATTAGTCAGGCCCAGTCTTTTATAGGGATTATTTAAACTCAGCTTGCGTTGCGCTAAAAAATATTGTGTGTCAGTTTAGTGTTGATCGGAAAAAGTAAAGAGAGAAATGTCTGAGTACGTTCAGTTTTGCTCAGCTGTTTGAAAATCAATTAACGTAGAGGTTTTCCAGCACTACCATTTATAAATTTTCCAAAGGGGACGTTTCAAGCTGAGTGGAGAAATGGCCTAAACTTCAGACACCTGTTCATTTCCTACATGTATTATACCAACGCATCCAACCTGAAAAATTTAAACTGTAATTATAATTCATTGTCCAATTGCTGAGCGACTTGGCAAAAACATCCAGTCGTCACAGTTACTTGTAAATGACAATACCATGCAATTACTAATAACTAATGCATTGATATTAAACGAAATTGCAGTTAATATGCTCTTATTGCTAGGAAAAACACGACAATTCACTGACCTCATAGTCTTTTTACGCTACTTGTGAGTTATCATTTGCTTACCATTGGCACAACCGCCGTGCTTTCATCATTCGCGCATTTCCTCTCACTCCCCTTTCTTCTGTTAATGTCTCTTATAAGCATATTTTCGTCTTTAATATCTATTCGGAACTTGTTTAGTGCACTCCTAGATAAATTATTTGTGACTATGTTAAGTAACATAGATATGTGGTTTCTGTTCTGTCCAACAAGTCCGACAGAACAGACTCCACTGATGGCACAGCAGGCGTAAAGAAACTTCAGCAGCCTACACGCCCGGCAGAATAGACACCATATATCTCTGTAAATATGAGCGAGGATGGCTCTAGGTACTTTCAGTGCGGATGCATCGTATCTTCCGAACCCCAGCGGGGCTTAGCGAATGCCAATAGCACTGGCGCTAATACGGCTAATGTTTGGGGGCGCTACTTGCGCATGGCAGGTTGAGAATTTGAGTTGGACGGGAAACGCGTCCGGATGGCTGAGGCGGTTAAGGGAACCGTTCTAGACGAGCTTGAGCATCCGAGTTCGAGTCCCAGTCCGATACAAATTTTCACCCACAATCACTGATTTATTTCAATGCTTGCAGGCACCTGAAATCCTGATTTCTCGTAATATATGTTCAGTAAGTAGAGTGTGTCAGTATTTCTAATTAGGAACGTCTGATCGCCCTGAGGGAGTTCATGTCTCTTAACTTCCACATGAAGTGAGTATGTGAACACCACACGCC
The DNA here is from genome assembly GCF_023898315.1 of Schistocerca nitens. Taxonomy (NCBI): domain Eukaryota; kingdom Metazoa; phylum Arthropoda; class Insecta; order Orthoptera; family Acrididae; genus Schistocerca; species Schistocerca nitens. Next base: position 553,072,265 of record NC_064615.1, on the reverse strand, counting down.
CAGGGGATCTTAAACCACACAATGCTGATTAACTCTTCCCTATTCTATGTACGTATTGGGGTTAACAGCCGAGCCCTGTCATAAAATAAACCATTCCTCTGCTGCAGACAATGTGATTCATTTGTAGTCTTTGTTTGATGTCCAGAAGGAGACAGTAACTCGCTCCGTCCTATATTTCCACTGATCCAATCCCTCTCCAGTCTCGAAGATCTAAGAGTGCGTACTGAAAAGTAATGCCTTCGAATTTACGTCAAATCACTTAAAGCTTTTAAATTACACACATCAACAAAAGTTTTGCATCACCCCGGTTCCCAGAACTCCTGAAGATAGACGTTGACTGTGGATATTGTATCACAGACACAGTCCCTCTGGCTGTTCAGTGATGTCACTAAACCCGCCCAAAAGATGTAAACAACCATGCATGAGCAGCGCCTATTAGACGGAGGTGGTCCGGCAGCCGATCAGTTCCAGTCATTTTACCAGGAAGGAGTTTCACAGCTCGTGTTGTCTGTAGTTGAACCATGCCTAGACGGTCAATACCGCGGTTCGATCGCGTCCGCATTGTTACTTTGTACCAGGAAGGGCTTTCAACAAGGGAAGTGTCTAGGCATCTCGGAGTGAACCAAAGCGATGTTGTTTGGACATGGAGGAGATACAGAGAGACGGGAACTGTCGATGACATGCCTCGCTCAGGCCACCCAAGGGCTACTACTGCAGTGGGTGACAGCTACCTACGGATTATGGCTCGGAGGAACCCTGAAAGCAACGCCACCATGTTGAATGATGCTTTCCGTCGTGTTACGAGTCAAACTGTGTGCAATAGGCTACATGAACGCAGCTTCACTCCCGACGTCCAAGGCGAGGTCCATCTTTGCAACCATGCACCATGCAACGCAGTACAGATGGGCCCAACAACCTGCCGAATGGACCGCTCAGGATTGGCATCACGTTCTCTTCACTGATGAGTGTCGCATATGTCTTCAACCAGACAATTGTCGGAGACGTGTTTGGAGGCAACCCGGTCAAGCTGAATGTCTTAGACACACTGTCCAGCGAGAGCAGCAATTTGGAGGTTCCCTGCTGTTTTGGGGAGGCATTGTCTGGGGCCGACGTACACCGCTGGTGGTCAGGGAAGGCGTCTTAACGGCTGTACGATACGTGAAAGCCATCCTCCGACCGAAAGTGCAGCCATATCGGCAGCATATTGGCAAGGCATTCGTCTTCATGGAAGACAATTTGATGCCCCATCGTGCATATCTTGTGAATGACTTCCTTCAGGATAACGACATCGCTCGACTAGAGTGGCCAGCATATTCTCCAGACATGAACCCTATCGCACATGGCTGAGATGGATTGAAAAGGGCTGTTTATGGACGACGTTCAAAATGGTTCAAATGGCTCTGTGCACTATAGGACTTAACATCTGAGCTGATCAGTCCCCTAGACTTAGAACTACTTAAACCTAACTAACCTAAGGACATCACACACATCCATGCCCGAGGCTGGATTCGAACCTGCGACCGTAGCGGTCGTGCGGCTCCAGACTGAAGCGCCTAGAACCGCTCGGCCACTCCGGCCGGCATGGACGACGTGACCTATCAACCACTCTGAGGGATCTACGCCGAATCTCAATTGAGGAGTGGGACAATATGGACCAACAGTGTTTTGATGAACTTGTGGATAGTATGCCACGACAAATACAGCCATGCATAAATGCAAGAGGTACCGATGTGTACAGCAATTTGGACCACCCCCTCTGAAGGTCTCGCTTTGTGGTGGTACAACATGCAATGTGTGGTTTTCATGAGCAATAAAAAGGGCGGAAATGACTTTTTGTTGTAAAGAATCCACTGTAGTTCATAAGGAACAATGATGTCTATAATTACAATACCAAAGGGTAAAATGACACTCATTAGTCCATATTACACTTGTCTTTAGAACAAAAAGAGGTGTACAACCCTGCAACCAAAATTTTCGATCACTTACCCATATGAAATACGTGACAGACAGTAACGTTAAGTATGAAAATAAACTGCAAAGGTCTCTTCTTGACAGCTCCTTGTGTTCCGTAGAAGAATTTCTATTATTGTAATATGTAAAAGGTTGTGGGAAGGAATTACTAACTCACATCTGTTTATTTTTAAAAAAACTTATAAATGTTCAGCCTGTAGCTATATTTGCAAATTAATTTGCGACGTAAATATAAATGACTCGTTCCCTAACATTATGATTTATCGTGCAAATGATCCGTGGTATATGAAGCTAACTAACTGATGGAAATCGACAGGAGTATGCGGCCGGAGGTTTAAGTTTTCAGGTAGATTATCTAGATTGAAGAAGTTATTTCGGCAATAGATGCATTCCAGTTTCCTCTCTTCAGATCCCAACCTTCTAGTTCCCTATCGCCTTCACTACATTTAGAGTTTTCAGTTACTGTTATGATATCTAAGACTGTGACACAACGCTCGCCAGTGGTGATTTGTTGTTTAAAAAAAGCTTCTGCCCTCTTCTTATCCGAATTGCTTGTCGTCCATGTTCAACACTATGAACTAACATAGCAGAGCAGAGAGTTGATCTTGGTCCACGAATAAAGAGCTCCTTCACCGACAGTAGTGCTGTTACTGATGCATAGGCATAACATAGGCATCAAAGGTCTGGACTGCATGGGCTAAGGCATGGAAAGCTTTCGCGTCTTCGTCCTGTTAAGAATAGACTGTTACCGTGTTTCATTCGTAAACAGAAAGTAATACTGTTACAGTTCTCTTTCGAACAAGTATTGATAATCTAGAAAAATACAAAATTATACAAAATCAGCACACGATCTGAGATAATACAAAGCAGCTTGTTCCAGTTTTGACTACCAGCTTCACAAATGACACACTTCATCTCGTGGAGTTCCAAGAGGCGTGGCTGCTCTGTGATGCGGCCGTCCAGACGTTGTAAATCTTTACGCACCTGCCATCTGGACCATGAATATCTGGCGTAACTAAAGTTTTGGGGGCTCTCCTGCAAATAAACTTTGGGGGCCTTGTTTACCAAAAAACAGAACAAATATGAAAACATTAGCCATTCACGAACCGTAACTGAGGTCAAAGTGAAACAAACTCACCAATTGCACCCTTTGTAGAAAAAACAACGCCTTCTGTTTTGTGAAGTGCGGCTACATACTGAAGCTTGCCACTCAAAAAATTTTCGACAACGCCATCCAACTTAATAGAACGACATGTATCATTTTCAGTTCTTAGAACCGCTAAAACGCTTAATCTAGGCTCCGGTATCGAGTTTCTAAGAAATTGTTTGGTTAGTTTTAAGTAAGAAAATTATCTTTTTGCTGTAGAAAAAGTAACTGGCAGAGTCAAGTACAGATAGAGATCTGTGAATTCCTCAAGGAGACTATTTGCAATAAAGATACTTTCAACAAACAAAACTTTTGCGAGATCATTAATTGAAAACATTTTTATTTTCCGAATTCTTTCGACATAAGTGTTTTGAGTTTAATATATTCATGTGAAATATTTAAGGTTAAATCTGATTCGTTCATTTTAACCAGCTGTTCTACTTTTTTCTCAATGTCAGTGTTATGAAAAGGATAGTTGCTACTGACCATTTAGCGGAGATGCTGAGTCGCAGAAGGACACACCAAAAAGACTGTTGGAATATCTTTATTTTCTAATTTAAAAAAAAACAAGATGTAAGAAAGAGAAATAATCATTAACATTTTTAGGCAGGTAAAACGTTTGTTTAATTGTTGAATTAAGATATCAATGGAAGCATTGAAAACTTGGACTTGAAAAGACTTTAGTGTATCCACAATTGTGTGACGTGCTGAAAACTTGTCAAATAATTTCTTCACTTTTCGAGTATCTTTTGAAGCCAACAGGATCAGTGCTCCAAACTTTCGCTAGTATTTTCGCTTCTTCTACTAATACTTCAAGAGTATTTCTTAAGGTTACTATTTTGTGTCTTAAAGTTGGAAGAACTTGTGGGGCATTCTCTATATCAGCATTAGGGTCTGCAGTAGTTTGGAAACTAGCTTATTATTTTCTAAAATCTTACGTTGAAGTACGAAAGACAGGGTAAAACCAAAAGATTCCATATTTTTCTTACAGTTTAGAAGCTTCTTCCCTCTCTGCTTTCTTCTTACTCTTTAACATGATACGGGATAGACCTTTCTAACAATGTAAGAAATTATGTTTGATTGATAACAATGAATCAAATCTGGCAGACATGTAGTTGGGATAGTTTCTTCAAGTCATTGTAATGTGACTGTCAGTTACAACAGTTTCATTTACTTGTTGCCATCGAGCTACAGAAGCACTAAATAAAACGTAAAGGCATTGCATTTTATCATAAAACTGTCACAGTTGCACTATATTCATGACGGAATCATTTAGTACTGAATTTAATTTACACGTTGAACAACCAATGCTATAATTCTTGACAGCAGACCTGAATATCTGCCACCCATAGATGCAGCAGTTCGATACTTATGTATTTGTATGTTCATCTTCTCTAAATCAGTTATTATTTCTTTTTCAAAGCTTTCAGCATCATGGCCCCCTACCTCATGGATTTCTGAAACGGATCCCTTATTTCAAACTCCTTTCTATGTGGTTTTCTTGAAACTGTGAAAGGAATGGCTACTGCTTAATTTCAACGATAATCTGCCCTGAAACGTCCGCCTGCTTAGCTGGGTGGTAATGTGGGTAATGTGCGATGCAAGCGGGCCCGGGTTCGATTTCCGTCCGAGTTGCAGATTTTCTCCACTCGGGGACTGGGTGTTGTGTTGTATTCATCGTCATTTCATCTTCATCACCGGCGCGCAAATCGACCAATGAAATAAGACTTGCAATTGGCGGCCGAACTTCCCCGGATGGGGCCTCCCGGCCAACGTTGCCATACGCTCATTTCATTTCATTTGCTCTGAAACACAATGACTTAACAGTTGAATCATCTCATTTTGAATTAGTGGGCACAGATCTTCTGTTTTATTTTATTTTATTTTATTTTATTCATTTGGAAGATGCGCCCTCAGAAGTGGATCGTATCTGGAGAGGAGGTCTATTATACGAGGATTGCCCAGAAAGTAATGCACCACATTTGTTTTCTCAGCCGAAGACAATGTTACGAATGCGAAGCGTTACGTATGTATTATTTGAAGTCTCCTGTGTGAGCGCGCTAAGTTTCGTCACTTCCGATAGTTAGCGTAGCTGCACGACAGTTTCGAAATGGTGTCTGTAGATGATGTACGTTACAAGCAACGTGCCGTCATTGAATTTCTCACTGCAGAGAAAGAAACATTTAGGGAATATTCACAAATGTTTGTGCAAAGTCTATGGAACATCTGCTGTCGACAGAAATACAGTTAGTCGCTGGGCACGGCGGGTCAGATCATCAGAAGGCGGTTCGGCGGAGCTCTACGATATGAGGCGATGGGGTAGACACTCCTGATCTAGCCCCCTCGGACGTCCACTTGTTTGGGTCATGAAAGGATGCCATTTGTGGAAGACATTTTGCGTACGATGCGGAGATGATTCACACAGTGAAGCACTAGCTCCGCCATCATGACAGGTATTGGTACCGACAGGGCATACACGCCCTTGTTTCGCGCTAGAGGAAGGCCATAGAACGGGATGGAGATTACGTGGAAAAATTGGTTGTTTAGATAAAACATGGTTCTTTCAAATGGTTCAAACGGCTCTGAGCACTATGGGACTTAACATCTGTGGTCATCAGTCCCCTAGAACTCAGAACTACTTAAACCTAACTAACCTAAGGACATCACACACATCCATGCCCGAGGCAGGATTCGAACCTGCGACCATAGCAGTCGCGCAGACTGCGCGCCTAGAACCGCTAGACCACCGCGTCCATGGTTCTTTCATGCGTGTATTTCTCATTATGTTTAATAAAGAATTGTTGCAGAAAAGAAATGCGGTGCAGTACTTTCTGGACAACCCTCGTATACCAGAAAGTGCCACTTTGTTTCCCTATTACAGTTTGGCGTTGGCTGCGAAAAGCATTTTGACATAGAGCATATGTCCTTGTTACATCCAGTACTCTAGAAATTGCAGCTTTCATTTGGTCATGTCCCTCATCTTAAAGTGTATTCGTGGATTTGCCATATTTCCACATGTTGTAACTAATACATGCATTTCAATGTGTAGTGCAAGTTTCATGTACTGTTATTTTCTTGCTGCCAACGTTTCACAAACTGTTCTACGTGAAACTGATGTTCCACAGAAAGTGAATAAGAGCTCCGCGAAAAACTATTGATAACATGGTGTTTTTTCGACGTCTTGACGATACCAGTTATTTTTTTAATGTATTTTTTTATTTATGTGTTATTAGTTATGATTGGAAATTGAAGTAAAACTGAATAAGAAAAGTTTTTCTCTTTTTGAAGATTTTATTAAGTTTCAAAGTATCAAGCAGTTCAGTCAACGTACCACGAATCTCCACATGTTCTGTCGGAAGCAAAGTTTGGAAACTTGGCTTAAACCTTGGCAGCCATTAATTTTTCCATCATGCCATTTATTTTCTCCATTTCAGAATAACCAGAGCGCTACGCAGTATACTACACTTGAAGTAGGGAAACAGCATAGCCAAAATTGTTCAATCTACTGATCTTTTTATATAACCATAATAAAACCGCAGCTAAACGATATTTTAGTGTTAGTGTCTCTAGGGAAAGGACCCCGAGGCTTGCATGGCCTGCTAATTATAATTTTTAGTTTAGTCTCTTCATTCAGTTCACCTTGGAGTAAACCTCAATCAGTGCTAAAATGTGCATTTTGGTGATTACCTTGAAGTTGAAAAGAACAGTCCGTCTGTGGTGAACGGGCGTGTACTGCTGACGATTAGTTTTCAGGAAACGTAATAGGTGAATATGGAATGGGAGTAAGGAATGTAGGAGGGAGCCGTCTGATAGAATTTTGCACAGAGCATAACTTAATCGTAGCTAACACTTGGTTCAAGAGTCATGAAAGAAGGTTGTATACATGGATGAGGCCTGGAGATACTGGAAGATTTCGGATAGATTATATAATGGTAAGACAGAGATTTAGGTACCAGGTTTTAAATTGTAAGACATTTCCAGGGGCAAATGTGGACTCTGACCACAAACTGTTGGTTATGAACTGTAGATTAAATCTGAAGAGACTGCAAAAAGATAGGAATTTAAGGAGATAGGACCTTGATAAACTGACAGCACCAGAGGTTTTAGAGAGTTTCAGGGAGAGCATTAGGGAATGATTGACAGGAATGGGGAAATAAATACGGTAGATGAAGAATGGGAAGCTTTGAGAGATGAAATATTAAAGGCAGGAGAGTATCGAGTACGTAAAAAGACGAGGGCTAGTAGATATCCTTGGGTAACAGAAGAAATATTGAATTTAATTGATGAAAGGAGGAAATACAAAAATGCAGTAAATGAAGGAGGCAAAAAGGAATACAAACGTATCGACAGGAAGTGCAAAATGGCTAAGCAGGGATGGCTAGAGGACAAATGTAAGGACGTAGAGGCATATATCACTAGGGATAAGATAGATACTGCCTACAGGAAAATTAAATATACCTTTGGAGAAAAGAGAACCACTTGTATGAATATCAAGAGCTCAGATGGAAACCCAGTTCTAAGCAAAGAAGGGAAAGCAGAAAGATGGAAGGAGTATATAGAGGGTCTATACAAGGGCAATGTACTTGAGGACAATATTATGGAAATGGAAGAGGATGTAGATGAAGATGAAACAGGAGATATGATACTGCGTGAAGAGTTTGACAGACCACTGAAAGATCTAAGTCGAAACAAGGACCCCGGGAGTAGACAACATTCCATTAAAATTACTGATAGCCTTGGGAAAGCCATCCCTGACAAAACTCTACCATCTGGTGAGCAAGATGTATGAGACAGGCGAAATACTCTCAGACTTCAAGAGGAGTATAATAATTCCAATCCCAAAGAAAGCAGGAGTTGACAGATGTGAAAATTACCGAACTATCAGTTTAATAAGTTACGGCTGCAAAATAATAACAAGAATTCTTTACAGATGAATGGAAAAACTGGTAGAAGCGGACCTCGGGGAAGATCAGTTTGGATTCCGTAGAAATGTTGGAACACGTGAGGCAATAGTGGCCCTAAGACTTATCTTAGAAGGTAGATTAAGGAAAGGCAAACCTACGTTTCTAGCATTTGTAGACTTAGAGAAAGCTTTTGACAATGTTGACTGAAATACTGTCTTTCAAATTCTGAAGGTGGCAGGGGTAAAATACAGGTAGCGAAAGGCTACTTACAATTTGTGCAGAAACCAGATGGCGGTTATAAGAGTCGGGGGGCATGAAAGGGAAGCAGTGGTTGGGAAGGGAGTGAGACAGGGTTGTAGCCTATCCCCGATGTTATTCAATCTGTATATTGAGCAAGCAATAAAGGAAACAAAAGAAAAATTTAGAGAAGGAATTAAAATCCATGGAGAAGAAATAAAAACTTTGAGGTTCGCCGATGACATTGTAATTCTGTCATAGACAGCAAAGGACCCAGAAGAGCAGTTGATCGGAATGGACAGTGTGTTGTAAGGATGATATAAGATGAAGATCAACAAAAGCAAAACGAGGATAATGGAATGTAGTCGAATTAAATCGGGTGATGATGAGGGAATTAGATTAGGAAATGAGACACTTAAAGTAGTAAAGGAGTTTTGCTATTTGGGGAGCAAAATAACTGATGATGGTAGACTGGCAATTGCAAGAAAAGCGTTTCTGAAGAAGAGAAATTTGTTAACATCGAGTATAGATTTAAATGTCAGGAAGTCGTTTCTGAAGGTATTTGTGTGGAGTGTAGCCATGTATGGAAGTGAAACATGGACGATAAATGGTTTTGACAAGAAGAGAATAGAAGTTTTCGAAATGTGGTGCTACAGAAGAATGCTGAAGATTAGATGGGGAGACCACATAACTAATGAGGAGGTATTGAACAGAGTTGGCACAACTTGACTCCAAGAAGGAATCGGTTGGCATGACATGTTCTGAGGCATCAAGGGATCACCAATTTAGTATTGGAGGGCAGAGTGGAGGGTAAAAATCGTAGAGGGAGACCAAGAGATTCAGAAGGACGTAGGTTGCAGTAGGTACTGGGAGATGATGAAGTTTGCACAGGATATGGTAGCATGGAGAGCGGCATCAAACCAGTCTCTGGACTGAAGACCACAACAACAAACATTTTCACAGCTGATATCGTGTCTTCTATGAACTTGCAAACTGTCATAATCTTCCCTGGTTTTGTTTTTGGAACTGTTGTGATTTACAGTTTCAACTCTTCAAGCGCCAAACTTTTTTGCAGTGTCACTTTCATTACTAATTTTAGTGCAAGCATGTTCCTGGATGTGCAGCTGATCGGTAGAAGATTGTACCTGTCTTCCTCGTCTTTTTAACTTCTTCGTCACGACAGGCATTTGATTTTCCCTCTTGAGCACCACTTAAATATGACCTATTTCTAGACATTCTGGCTTTAACTTAGTGCAAATATTCAAGAGCATCCCATACAAGAAAAACTAGCAATACGCTTTGTACTGATGCGTGTACAGCTTTGATGAAGAGAAAATAAACGGAATTACACAGGCACCTTATGTACACAACGGTAACGTCCGAATCACTCTCTCTTAAGAGATAACTTCCATTGTAATACTTGTGTCCATCACAAAACTAGACCTACAGAAAAACGTAAGGGATTGTTAGTAGCAGAGCCTATTGCTGTCGACCCCTTCTGGAGGAAACACACAATGAAGGCAGACATTCCAGAGCGCTAGCTTGCGTATGGTACCGGTCGCTGCTACTGTGGAAAAACACTGCTAGCGGAATCTGCACGCAACGCGCAGTGCACGCCGCTACAAGCTGTGGAATTGCTGTTAACATTAAAAAAGAAAGAATACGAAATGCTTTCCGGCACATTGCTGTTCGCTTCTCCTTAATGAGTCCCCATGGGTAAATTGAATATAAAAATGAATTTGTAAATAAATCACTGAAGTCAGTTTGGGCTCCCTCAAAATACAGTGCAACCGCCCCCCCCCCCCCCCCCCCCCCCGGCACACAAGTGGGCTCTGCCGGGCAGTTCTTTACGCCCCTGTCTACAGCACTATAGTTCGTGTAAATGCATTTACAGCACTTTACCATTGTTTCTACGTCACGTCTGCAGTGGCGCATCTTTCATTTTCCGTTAATATGATTGCAAAACATCAACATCACTGAACATCGAACCTCAGTACCTTGTTGTGGTAGGGCGATTTGGTATATAGTCAGGCCGAAGATCATATAAGCGAAATACACGTTAAGGTATTATGTAGAGAATGCCTATAGAGGTTGGAATCCCAAGCATTCTGCAGGGACTTCAATCCGTTTACTCGCCTTATCGCGCTCTTGGTTGCACAGGCTACGTCTACTACACTGTTGGTTAATAATCGCTGCATCTTCCACACTTCGACTTCCACGAGGTGTTACGATTGAGTGAAAGCGTCTAGAAGAAAAACATGTTCGTAGTCTTAAGCCGCCTGCTACAAACAATTTTTCAGTTGGTCTTTCACCACTATGGACGAAGTCCCGTTTCTTTAATGTATAACGTCTCCGTTTCGCTGACCGCCATTTCTAGGTACCAAGTTTCTACATAGGCTGAAGGAAAAAGCCATGTGGCTTCCTCGTTCTGATTCATTCACAGAAGCTCTTGCAGCGTACTGTAAAGTGTTGCAAACGGACTTCGGAACTTGCTGAATCATATGAAACGTCAGTGAACGTAGGAAAAAAAATTCACTCCTACTCAACACAAACTATTCCATTGACAGCATAACGCATATTTCGCACCTTTAATGTAATACATCGCTTAAAATACATCATATTCTGTCCTTTTACTTTGATACAGATGTGTTCGAAGAACAGTGCAGTTTTACGAGAAAAGAATGACGTCCATTGAAAATGATTGTGATAATATTGTAAGAAACTTACTCGCCTCGTCTATTACATAAATTTTAAAACATTTCTTTTGTATAGAACCGAAAGAACACTGAGTACCTGTTACACATACAAAATTGTGAACACATCTTTGTTAGTCGTCCTTTACGGTGTTAAATATCCCAACCGAATTGTACCACCAATACTTCTTATAAATAAATGCACTGACCGAAAAAATTGTAACACAAAAAATAATTAATGAGGACTAATGAAATTTCGGGAATACATTTGTCCAGTTAACATATCTAAGTGTTTGAAATTTTAGGATCATAGGTAATGTAAGTGCGAATATGCCACTACAAATACGAAATGCTGCTACGTTAATAACCACCACAATATTGAAAGCAAGCTTGCAAACGTGCGTGCACTGTGATGCACAGGCGCCGGATGTAAGTTTGTGGGATGTAGTTTCATGCCTGTTGCACTTGGTCGGTCAGTACAGGGACGATAATGTTGTTTGTGGATGGCGCTGCAGTTCTCGTCCGATGACGTCCCATATATGCTCGATTGGAGACAGATCTGGTGATCGGGAAGGCCAAGGCAACATGTCGACACTCTGTAGAGCATGATGGGTTACAACAGCGGTATGTGGACGAGCGTTATCCTGTTGAAAGAAAAAAACTCCTGGAATGCTGTTCATGAATGGCAGCACAACAGGTCGAATCACCAGACTGACGTACAGTTTTGCAGTCAGGGTGCGCGGGATGACCACGAGAGTGCTCCAATGAGCTCTTGCTTGACACCATTGAAGTCGTAAATGGAGGTGGTTTCTGCTCTGTAAAATGCACGCTGTTGCTGCAGATGCAGTTACGATGAGTCATAGCCATACGCCCGACACGATGGTCTTCCCTCTCGGTAGAGCCACGTGGCCGACCGGAGCCCGCCTTCTTGCTACCGTAGATTCTCGTGATCACCGCTGCCAGCAATCACGTACCGTGGGTGCCTTCCTCCCAAGTCTTTCTACAGTATCGCAGAAGGAACATTTAGCTTCTTGTAGCCCTATTACGAGACCTCGTTCAAACTTTGTGAGGTGTTGATTCAAACTCAGTGAGGTGTTGATAATGGCGTCTTTGTCCCCTTAATGGAATTCTTGACTACAATCAACTGATCACATCCAATCTCAAATGTAATTACGCTCCCGGACGGTGCAGAGTGTATTTAAAGCAAACCTGATTTGCATTCTCATAGTAGCGCTACCAGCGCCACTCTTATGCGACTGGCGCGAAATCTGAATATGCATCGCCTTTCAGATGTAGAAACACGAGGAGGGGGAATCAGTGTTTAACGTCCCCTCATCAGTGATGTCATTCGAGATGGAGCACAAGCTCGGATTAGGGAAGGATTGAAAAGAACCATCTCGGAATTTGCCTTAAGCGATTTAGGGAAGTCACGGAAAACCTAAATCACGGTGGCCGGACGCAGGTAAACTGTCGTCCTCTCGAATGCGAGTCCAGTGTGCTAACCACTGTGCTATCTCGCTCGGTAGAAACACGTTTTCCAATTCACCTACCAATTTTCGTTTCTGTCGCGCAACTCCGTCTCGGTGTTGCGACCTTTTCCGTCAGTCTAACACAGTAACATTATTACGTATACTGCAGCAGCGTTACCAGAGCATAATGTGCCCAGTTGACTGACCTAGATTTCAGTCGGAAATTCTCGAGCGGTTACCCACAGCACAGAAAAACATATATTTATGCATATTTATATATTCGATCTTTTCACCGCACGTATTCTCCCAACATGAAACAGTCGATTTGTGATGGCGTTCTTCGTGAACGAAGTTATGTTTTTTGCTAAAGCACTTGGAATTTCATGATAGACTGCGAACAATAATGTTCCTTTACAAACACTCCACAAGTTACAGAGTAGTGACAGCGGATGATAGTTCGTACGAATATTAGCGAATTCTGATCTGTTCCATCCGCGTATTGAGATATACGATAAAGGTCGATTAATATTCGTTCAGGTCTCTGATTCTGTAAAGTACCCAGCAGGGTTTCCTGTGAAGAACTAAGCATTTCTTTTAAAAAGTCCCACCCAAGTTCCCAATTCACCTCTGTTACACTTTCGTCTAAGCTCGAACGTAGCAGTGTCTGTCTGAATCTGCGGTCATGTCTACTTGATAAATATCCCAAACGCTGGAGGAGGACCTTAGCATTAATCGCACTTGCGTCTTGTGCCCGATCTCCTTTATATATATGCTCAGAACTTTCCCAGAACCATCCCAATAACTCCACCGAGCGAGAGATATGAGAACCCTCCATGGAGGTTCGGAAATTTAACGTTCAATAAGCGTTGGCCAGTGGGTAACGCTTGCAACTTTCACGTCATGACAAGCTCATTTCCAAGACGTCTGTACGAACTTTGATTCTTAACTTATCCCTCAACTGATAGTTGAGGGTATTTTGCAACAGTACTAAGGCATCAAATATACATTTTGTATAGGGAAAGAGATAATAAGACGAGAAGCATTTGGGCGTATCCCACGAATGCATGAGGACAGAAGGTCGCAAACATTCACATGATGTGTACAGTAACGTACAGTGTATATATGTAGACGTAGAAGGATATCAAGGATAATGAGTTCACCTGGAGTTTGAGCAAAAGAATACCTCATAGAATGAGGAATCTGGCGTACAGCAAATTTTTTCCACGGTTTGTTCTTACTCGGCTGATTTTAAAATTACTTTCTTATAATACAATAAGTACTCCAAATCGCATATTTCAAGAAATATTTAACAACCTCTGGAAATATTTCACAGCCTCTAGAATGAGCGGATGCTAAGCTATATCCTCTGAAGCGTTCTTCAGAATTTGTGTTGCTAGTGATAAAACCGGTGGAGATTAATGCTGGCGTGATGTGGAATTTCCCAACTGAGCGAAATGGCGCGGTTGTGAGACGCTTTACTCGCATTCGTTGGAAGGACGGTTCAAATCCCAGTCCAGCTTTTCAGGTTTAGGTTCTTGTTGTTTCCCTTAAATCCCATAAGGGAAATGCTGGGATGGCCCCTTTGGAAAGGACATGCCTGATATTCTTCTTCATCCTTCCGCAATCCGAGTTCGTGTTCTATCGCTAATGACCTCGACGACGACGGGACGTATATGATCTAAACTTACATTTGGCTTCTCTACTACAACTTCTGCGTGTTCATATTATTGTATATCCCTTCTTGATAGCTCCGCTTAATGTTTAATACTACCACTAAGCCGTGCGTACTCACCATCGGCGGTTAACCAAATGATTAGGTTTGTAATTCTCTGTGACAGGTAGATTGGTCACCAGAGTGCATTAGTGTTGTTCATGTTTAGTGCTGTCACCTGGCATGGTAACAGCAACGTCAGATTGGAGTGATCAGTGCGAAGGATATTGAGATGCTGTGTACTTGTGTCAGACAGCGTTATGATATATGGCATTCAGACGTGACAATGGCCCAATGTTGCAATGCGTGGAAAAGTTGAAAGGTCCGCTTTGAACAATTATACACGATTGTGCTTATCCTGACACACAATATTTTTAGCGCAACGCAATCTGACTTTCAGTAATCGCTACAAAGAATGGCACTGACTAACATTAACCTATACCTTTCACAAATCACTTACCTCACAAAAATCTTCGTTACTCGAACTACTGCAATTCAGCAAGCGCCACTACTGCCATCTAGATAAAAGATTCAAACTACGGAAGGCACTAACTACTGATAGGCATAGTTAGCAGATGAAAGATTTTAATAGAGAAGAAACAATGTATTTACCTTAATAGTGTTGAAAAATCATAATATACATAGCAGTTCATGACATCCAGTCTTACAAATTTCAAAACTCTGCCACTTCTCTCCCCACATCCACCACTGCTGGCGGCTCACCTCCAACTGCGCAACGCTACGCGCTGTTAACAGCCGACTGCCCAACACTACAATAGCCAACAACAATGCAAACCAGCCACAGACTGCACACAGCACAGCCAGTGATTTTCATACAGAGCGCTACGTGGCGGTGGCGTTACCAATATAAAAACCTAAACAGCCTACTTACAAAGTTACCTCATCCTCAGGGTTGAGGTCGACCTCTTCTAACCTCCACAAGGGATGATCACTGTACTGTGCATCAAGCAGATCGCAATCTCTTCATATCTGTGCCTGCTATCTGAGAACAACTAATGAACTAATGACCTCCCTGCAATATTCTCCTACAATAGTGATCACAGACTAGCATTAACCTGACTACGGAATTATCGTCATATGCGTCGGATGCCGTTAACATCTTAAGCCAAAAGTATGTATTTGGAGTCGTGTCATAACCTGCAAGAATGGACTGCTCTGGGTGTCATGCTGCGTTCAACGATCAGTGGCAGTTCTGCACTACCCCGGAACACAATCGTTGGCGAGTATGATGGTGACCTAGGAAGACGTGACGTCCCATTTTTCCAATGTTTTGGTGAGGCACAGTGATGATGTTCCTGGCGTCATAGCGTGGGGAGCCAGTGGATATGACTTCAAGTCATGACTGGTAGTGATTGAGGGAACTCTAATGGGACCAGTACATCACGGACGTCCTGTATCTTCATGTATTATCAACCACGCAACAGTATTGTGCAGTATTGTGGGTAGTATAATAGTGAGAGAACAGGGACAAACTATGCTGTAATCCACTACACCTCCCCGTATGTCACAAATCACGTAATCGATGAGTTATCGGATTCCCACCTCTGACAAAGGTCAATTTTTGTGTGTATAAAATGGTGGGAAATTCAAAGTTCAGCGAAAAATTCAGAAATGTCAGGGGTATCCTCTTCCTATGACGTCACTGTGGAAGCTGTTGTCTTAAGTACAAATTGTCGAGAAATTTTTAAAAAAATCAGGCAGATCTACTGTGATACCAGTAGAAGCACGTCACTTATACTAAGTACAGAATCTAAGGCAGCTGATCAGGGCGTACTGGCACAGGCACTATGACGTCAGACTCCAAGCTAGTCGACATGGAATACTGGCACAGGCTCTATGATGTAAGAATCCAAGATGGCGAAACAAATGATGTCTGACCTGGAGTAGATGTGCAGGTCTATAATATCATAGGTGACCTAATTTTGGTCAGAATAGAAGCAACTTGCAAATTTGAAAGCATCCTAGCAGATGGGCCAGTTGCTCTGTGTGTGGAATCTCATACCACCTGTCCTAAGATAAACAATTCCTCTCTGCCGTCACCATTTAAACAACTGCCACCCTAAGCTTCACTTCGGCCAGCACATATGTCATCATCAGCACCGCTCTCAGCACCACATGTTTCCACACTTTACGGTGGTAGTTGGCAGTCTTAGAGTTACACCAGTACAATTGTGTCTTATATCGAGTCGAGTTGGAGCTTACTCGTTACTTGCCTTAAAATTCCTGCAGATGAATCTGAGCCGATGTTCACTCCAAATGTTTATTGCTAGGTATTGTTACTGTAGTTAAAGTTTCCAGCGACAGTGTATAGGATTTGAAGTCCTATTTATGTGTACTAGTTAGATTTGGTACCTTCCCTTTCATTACCAGCTTCTTGGAGATAGCTTCATCACTGGTAATATCTTATATCCAAACAAAAACCCTGCAAGCTGGTGTGCAGAGTATTGTGGACGGTGCATCATACCAGTATTATCAATAACCTTCCCATCCCACTCTCACACACTGATTCATTAAAAAAGATTGTCTATAAACCCCATCTTACACAGTTAAATACAGTCACACTATCAGCAGTTGAGGGTTGAACATTGCAGTTATTTGTGTTGAATTCCTACATAACTGATGTCAGTGATGATCTGACAGTACTACTTTCATGTCAGAAAACAGTGGATTTTCGTAAATTAATATTACAGACCCATATCACTAACGTCGATTTGCAGTAGGGTTTTGGAACATACACTGTATTCGAACATTATGAAGTACCTCGAGGAAAACGATTTATCGACACGTAGTCAGCACAGATTCAAAAAGTATCGTTCTTGCGAACCATAACTAGCTATTTATACTCATGAAGTCGGGACTGTATGGAGGATGATCGATGAAGGTGGTCCCAAGGCGTCAGATTGCTGCAGAACTCATGTGTGGTCTGACATTTTCATGCTGTACGAGAGGATGCTCTGTATGTGAACGAAGTTCCCTGCTGGTGAAAAAGAGCACGCTTCTCACTCACCAACATTCTGTAACACACTGCAATGTTACACGCTGCAATTCGGAGTCCTGTAGCGGCAGAAGGTCGCAACTTACGTCAGCTCAGCAGGAAAGTCAACTGAGCAAGGTTCATGACGTAATTTGTCAACCGATATCGGGAACAACATTTTTTTAAAAAATCGGAGGCATTACTTTGCAGCACTCCCTTGTGTCGCCGGCCGGAGTGGCGGAGCGGTTCTAGGCGCTACAGTCTGGAACGGCGCGACAGCTACGGTCGCAGGTTCAAATCCTGCCTCGGGCGTGGATGTGTGTGATGTCCTTAGGTTAGTTAGGTTTAAGTAGTTCTGAGTTCTAGGGGACTGATGACCTCAGAAGTTAAGTCCCATAGTGCTCAGAGCCATTTCAACCATTTTGAACTCCCTTGTGTAACTAAACAGATCGAAGAGTCCACAATTGTACTGCCAATTCATAGTGTCCAGCGGGGCACAATGTTTCAGCGAACAGGACATGTCTGGACACCACGAACCGGCAATACCCCATGGACTGTTTGAGCAACTGATACGCCCATAGAAACTGAAGACTCATCTAACTGAATTATTCGAAAGCAATAAGAAAAGAATAATATATTAAACAACACATTATCTACATTCAGACAACATAACAGAGAGAGCGGAAATGAGACAAATTCTGCAACCAAGTCCAGATGGTATAGTACAGTTTGATAAAATCGTAGGTTTTTCTCTTAAAAAATAATTACGCAGACGGTAGCAGTGAATATGGATTATTTTCTTAGTTCACAATTAGTGGTACTAAGTCTGAAAGAACCACTAACATGCTATAGTCTCTTGAAAAGTATGGTAAGTTCGATCCTGGCACAGTTGGAACTTTCAATTAGAAGACTCGAACCACATACAGAGCCTCAGAGCCTCTTGGAGAAGTAAGATGAAGTGGCTTCGCTGACAGTTGCTGCCTGCGGTTCGCGTCGGAAGGTGTCAGCCCTAAGGTGATTGCCGCAGCTTCCGGAGGATTGCGGCCTCGCCGACGCCAGGCCGAGAGGTGGCCGGCTGGTCCCGACGTGCGGGTAGCGCTGGTGCAGCTGCAGCTGCCGCAGCTGGCGGCTCAGGACGGAGGCGGCGGCCTCGCTGGAGCGGAGGGCGCTCTCCTTGCTGGCCAGCTCCAGCTGCAGCCGGCCGTAGTCGGAGCTCTTCTCCTCCAGCTGCGCCTCGAGCTGCTGGCAGCGCAGCTCGGATGCCGACGCGCGCTCGCACTCCTCTTGTAGTCTGCGCTCACCTGCAGCAGCCGTCAACCTCTGTTACTACCACCACCCCACTCTCAAATTCACAACGTTATCTCAATCGACAATGATTTCCAAACGCCATTTTAGGCCACTAAAGGCCCTACGGAAGCAACAACCGACCGACCGACAAATTGGACGTTAGTAGCAGTTTTGCCCAAACTACCGACCGACTTTTCCCGTCAGAGTGTCGGTTGGGTACGACCACCCGACAGCCGAACCAACCACCAATTCATCCGATAACTTGCATCGTGGAGAGCTGTTGTCCCAACCGCTCGTTTTTAGTCACTGGGCGCTGGATTAAATGCTGTTCTAATGTACATGGCAGGGTGCGAGGCTGACAAAAGGGAATTCAATTAAAGTTTCTGGAAAAATTTAATGAGTACAGATGTTTGTGGGAAATAGAGATGCAGGAAATGAAGCAATTTTTTCATTTTTAACGATTCCACAATGGTTTCATGTGGCACATAGAGAGAGATAAAGGTATATATTTCACGAACAAAAGTCGGTCGACCTTTTGTACTTCGGTTTCTTTGTTTTATTTCCGATGCTTAACGGAAATCATATTTAAAAACCGAAACACAGACTGTTTAGACCTTAGATTTCGTTTCCGATGTGTATCGAAAATAAAAGTAAAAAACCGAACTATAGACAGTCAATGGAGTTTTATTCATGAAATGTACCTTTTTCATTGTGAGAAGTGTTAAAAGAAAACCAGCATATATCCAAACCCTTCTGCTATGAAGAAGGCTTGGACTGTTTGCAGCTCTAACAGTTCCTATATGCTTCATTTCTTACGTGCCTGCTATATTTTTTACATGATATGTGCCATCATCATTTATACTCTTTCTTTTTCTAATTTGAAATAAATTTGTTAATCTTACAGGAAACTATAAATAAAGCTGCAGTTTCAAGTGTCATTTTAGATAATAATTGTGGACATACAATTGCACTGAATTTGAGGTCATCGTTGCTTCTGCCAGTGGCTAGAAACCGTGATGTAGCTAATAGCCAGTCCTCGCAACTTACAGCATGTCTCATGACTGTCTTCTTTTTGGTTAAGAATAGTCTGATGATGTTCAACAGCTCCGAAAAGCTTGTTTCGTACCTTCTTAGATAATTACGAAAGCCATCGTCTCTCAGCTTCTCAAGTAACAGAGAGTCGGTGAATTTCTTTCTTTGCATTAGCCACTTCTTTGTCCACAGCTTTCTTTCGGTTCTTTGGGCCTTATTACCCCCAAAACAGCCCAATTTCTGAGTTTCTGTAAAACCAAGCGGCGTCTCGTCGAACATAACCTTATGAACTTACTGTAAACATTTAGCTACCAGCGGTAGGAACAGGGCGGCGCTGTAATCGCTGAGTGCAGTCGATCGGGACGTGTGTAGGCCGATAAATTGGTGCGTGCGTCGGGCCGTTAAGAATCCCCGTGTATTTTAACTAGCATTGTTCCTATCAGTAATCTATTGCCTCCGCACAGTTGGCAGCATCTATCACTTTAATGCATTCTATTGTCATCTGGTGGCATTCATTAAGTGTAAGAAAAAGAAAGATAAGTGTTTAATGTCCAGATCACAACGACTTCACAAGACACGGGGCAAAAGCTCGAATTAGAAAAATATGGGGAAGGAAATCGGCCATGCTCTTTTAAAAGAACCATCCCGGCATTTAGGGAAATCTGGGAAAACCTAAATCTCGATGTCCGAACGGGGATGTCAACCGTCATCCTCCCTAACGCGAATCCAGCGTGCTAACCGAGCCACCGCGTGAAGTCACACATAGGGCTACAAACGGCGTGAATACTTAGTCCATAAATCATTCACACAGGGGAATTGTAAAAACACACCATCATCTGACCATCGAACAGGCTCCCGTGTGGACGACGTAGTAATAAGTATCCCTGACGTAGAGAAACAACTGAAAGATTTGAAAGCAAATAAATCATCAGTTCTGGATGGAATCCCAATTCGAGTTTACAAACGCATTGACCCATTACAGGGCTTGCATTCATCGTGAATCTCTCGCCCAGCTCAAAGTCCCATGCGACTGGAAAAAAGAGCAGGTGACTCCAATACAAGAAAAGTAAAAAAACGGATCCGCAAAATTAAAGACCAATATTCCTAACTTCGACTTGCTGCAGAGTCCTTGAACATATTTTCAGTCTGAATATAATAGACAATCCTGAGACTGAAAGATGTCCACGAATCAGCATGGTTTTAGAAAGCATCGCTAGTGCGGCACTCAGCTTGCCCTTTTCTCACATGATGTACTGCGAACTATGGATGAAGAGCAACAGGCAGATTCCATATTTCTCGATTTCCAGAAAGCCTTTGACACGGTGCCCCATAACAGGCTGTTAACGAAGGTACGAACATACGGAGTAAGTTCGCATATATGTGGGTGGGCTGGCCGGGGTGGCCGAGTGGTTCTAGGCGCTACAGTCTGGAACCGCGCGACCGCTACGGTCGCAGGTTAGAATCCTGCCTCGGGCATGGATGTGTGTGATGTCCTTAGGTTAGTTAGGTTTAAGTGGTTCTAAGTCTAGGGAACTGATGACCTCAGAAGTTAAGTCCCATAGTGCTCAGAGCCATTTGAACCATTTATGTGAGTGGCTCGAAGACTTCTTGAGTAATAGAACTCAGTATGTTCTCATCGACGGCGAATGTTTATCAGAGACAAGGGCATCGTCAGGACTGCACCAGGCAAGTGTGATAGGACCCTTGTTCTTCTATGTGTATGCAGGGCGGGCAGCAATCTGCGTTTGTTTGCTGATGATGCTGTGGTGTACGGTAATGTGTCGAAGTTGAGTGACTGCAGGAAGGCACAAGACGACTTAGACCAGTTGGTGTGATGAATGGTAGCTAGCTCTCAATGTGGAAAAATGTATGTTAATGCCGATGGGTAAGAAGCACAAACCTGTAACGTTCGGATAGTGTTAGTAGTGTCCTTGACACAGTCAAGTCGTTTAAACATCTGGGCGTAACGTTGCAAAGCGATAAGAAATGGAACGAGCATGTGCGAACTGTGGCAAGGAAGTCGAATGGTCGACTTCGGTTTATTGGGAGAATTTTAGGAAAGTATGGCTGGTGCGACCTATTCTTGAGTACTGCTCGAGAGTTTGGGTTCCGTACTAGTCGAATTGAAGGAGGACATTGAACCAATTCAGAGGTGGGCTGCATAATTTGTTACCTGTAGGTTCGAACAACACGTAAGTGTTACGCAGATGCTTTGGGAACTCAAATGGGAATTCCTGGAGGGAAGGCGACTTTCTTTTTGAGAAACACTATTCAGAAAATTTAGAGAACCGATATTTGAAGACGACTGCCGAACTATTCTACTGCCGCCATCATACATTGCGCGTAAGGACCACAAAGATAAGGTATGAGAAATTAGGGCTCATACGGACGCATGTAGATAGTCGTTTTTCCCTCACTCTGTTTGCGACTAGAAGTGGTACAGGGTATCCTCCACGGCGTACTGTGCGGCAGCTTGCGGAATGTCTATGTGAACGTAGATGTAGAGATGATTAGCCAGTACCGGTTTTATGTGGGTCACCCTGTACTACTACTTCTACCACTACTGCTAATAGCAAGCTATGTGTATAAAAATAAAATAGATTACTGCCTCATTCACTTGCTTGTTTTCCCACTATGCGTTTCGATGGATCACCAACCAGCTTCAGGTGGAGAATTGTGCAGTTACATTCCTGGTGTTAGTGTAAAGCCTTGAAGTGTTTTCACAGTAGGAGACCAAGTGCAAGACAGACTCCTCTTTTGACTCGACTCTTCAAAAGGCGAAACATAACGTGACTTGCATTTGACCTGCTACTATGAATAGACGTCAGGGCTCTACACTAATAGCAGGAATGTAATTACACAATTCTCTACCTGAAGGTGATTGTGTGAACTATCTAATCGCGTGATTCCTATTTATGGGGCACACTGAAAAGCAAAATGTATGCTGACAATCCTTGCACAACAGACGATCTTAAACGGAACATTACTTTATAAATAACATCACGCCTGCAGAGGTACAGCGTGTTGCTGGTAACGTCATCATACGAAGTCAGTGATACCTGAATGCCCATGGCCACCGCTTTCAGTATCTCTTTTAAACAGGTAACTATATTTTTTTAACGTTAGTATTATCTATTTTTTTAGTTAGTTCACTGTTACTTGAATCTCGGGTGTGGAGCGTACTGGCTGTGGAACAACCTGTAGTCCATTTAATAAGATGATTGAAGGTATACCCCGAAATTACAAAACAATGTACGTAACTTCACGACGTAAACTTGTTTGAAGCTTCTTTTCGTACGGACTAGAAAGTAACATTCCATTAGAACTACTGACAGCCTTGGGAGAGCCAGTCCTGACAAAACTCTACCATCTGGTGAGCAAGATGTATGAGATAGGCGAAATACCCTCAGACTTCAAGAAGAATATAATAATTCCAATCCCAAAGAAAGCAGGTGTTGACAGATGTGAAAATTACCGAACTATCAGTTTAATAAGTCACAGCTGCAAAATACTAACGCGAATTCTTTACAGACGAATGGAAAAACTGATAGAAGCCGACCTTGGGGAGATCAGTTTGGATTCCGTAGAAATGTTGGAATACGTGAGGCAATACTCACCCTACGACTTATCTTAGAAGAAAGATTAAGGAAAGGCAAATCTACGTTTTTAGCAATTGTAGACTTAGAGAAAGCTTTTGACAATGTTGATTGGAATACTCTCTTTCAAATTCTGAAGGTGGCAGGGGTAAAATACAGGGAGCGAAAGGGTATTTACAATTTGTACAGAAACCAGATGGCAGTTATAAGAGTCGAGGGGTATGAAAGGGAAGCAGTGGTTGGGAAGGGAGTGAGACAGGGTTGTAGCCTATCCCCGATGTTATTCAATCTGTATATTGAGTAAGCAATAAAGGAAACAAAAGAAAAATTTAGAGTAGGAATTAAAATCCATGGAGAAGAAATAAAAACTTTGAGGTTCGCCGATGACATTGTAATTCTGTCAGAGACAGCAAAGGGTTTGGAAGGGCAGTTGAACGGAATGGACAGTGTCTTGAAAGGAGGGTATAAGATGAACATCAACAAAAGCAAAACGAGGATAATGGAATGTAATCGAATTAACTCGGGTGATGCTGAGGGAATTAGATTAGGAAATGAGACACTTAAAGTAGTAAAGGAGTTTTGCTATTTGGGGAGCAAAATAACTAATGATGGTCGAAGTAGAGAGGATATAAAATGTAGACTGGCAATGGCAAGGAAAGCGTTTCTGAAGAAGAAAAATTTGTTAACATCGAGTATAGCTTTAAATGTCAGGAAGTCGTTTCTGAAAGTATTTGTATGGAGTGTAGCCAAGAATGGAAGTGAAGCGTTGACGATAAATAGTTTAGACAAGAAGAGAGTATAAGCTTTCGAAATGTGGTGCTACAGAAGAATGCTGAAGATTAGGTGGGTAGATCACATAACTAATGAGGAGGTATTGAATAGAATTGGGGAGAAGAGGAGCTTGTGGCACAACTTGACTAGAAGAAAGGATCGGTTGGTAGGACATGTTCTGAGACATCGAGGGATCACAAATTTAGCATTAGAGGGCAGCGTGGAGGGTAAAAATCGTAGAGGGAGGCCAAGAGATGAATACACAAAGCAGATTCGGAAGGATGTAGGCTGCAGTAGGCACTGGGAGATGAAGAAGCTTGCACAGGATAGAGTAGCATGGAGAGCTGCATCAAACCAGTCTCAGGACTGAAGACCACAACAACAACAATGCGGAGAGCCGCGAGGCTGGCTCCGTGATTTCACTAAATCGCTTCAGGCTAATGTCGGGGTGATTCCTTTGAAAGGGAACGGTCGACTTTCTTCGCCAATCCGATGGGACCGACGACCTCGCTGTTTGGTTCCCTCCCCCAAATGAACCAACCAACCACGAGACTGTGCAGTCATGACTACAAGCGGTCTGTGAGCTAGTACGTATACAAAATTTTGAGGAATCGGTCCGTGTCTTGAATTTCTTGACGGTATAATACGAATATAATAAAGTAAGGAGACAAGTGTAATTTTTTAGTGTATCGGATGAGATGTAACTTGTTTAAGGTTGAGGTTTAAAAGTGGGTACGTCAACATGTTAAGTGGTGTTTGCAATAATATTCCTAATGAACTGTGATTTTGAGGAGCAAGCTTCAGGAAGGAAGGCTAACGACATACTAAAGCAATGAACTTATATCGAAGTACTGTTGAACAGTTCGAATGCGTCCTGATGCCACAGACGCTGAAATTAGTGCACAGCTACTGGTATCATCGCAAACAGGCAGCGACATTACAGCGACAGAGTAATGAAGTGATGATAATACAATGTATGGCTTACCACAGTATGGTTGACAAGATAAGTAGAGAAGGACTGTTCTACAATGTCCTTTTGTCCACCTGGGCGAACTACCGCAAGTAGGTGAAATTTTGTGATTCATGTGAAAGCTGTTGACATTGTCGTGGTGAGTGAATGTCTTCCAGTGCACAGCGATGAAAATGGTCACACTTAAAATCCATTACGAAAATCATTATAAAACAGTAACGAAGAAGACTTTATTACAATGACAGCGTTGTAACTGACTGTTAAGGACTGTTCCTTGAGAACATGGACAATATAATGAAAATAAAAAAATTTGTTTTATTACAAATCTGATTACCACTTCTACTAGCTGAAACACTAAACTTTTCATTCTGAAATTCTGTTTTTATGGTAAGAAGTGCTGGAAGTGAACAAATGGGTTTATGACTTAAGTAAAATGTCAGCTTCTAGTTACCCTTGAAAACTAATTTCTTAAAGCAATGCAACAAAGCATTGTAAAGGCACATATTAACAAAATATCTCTGAAAAGTTGTTGACATATCTTAAGCTAGTTCATTTCAACAGCTTTTATTGAATTTGTTTAAATACTAAGGTCACCGGGATGATTTGTTTTTTATTGACCTCTCCTGTCATTCCGTTACTAAAAAAAGCCTAGGAGTTCTTTTCTGTAGAATAGGTAATTTTATGGAGGACTGAAAATCAACACGAATACGATTTATAGAATAAATAAAAGTCTCATGACAGGAAAATAAATATTCACCCAAGAATATTTTATATTGGCAACAGAATGACGCACGTGCACTTATGAAATGGCATAAACGCCGTAATAGAGTCACATAAATGAACTCATGGTATGACATTAATTTTAAATTGGAATGACAGTTTCGTGACTGAATGACTGATATTCCTCGACTGATGTTCCATACCAAATAGGCGTACTGTTATATGTTGGCTATGCTGCAGTTTTAGGCATTTGTGTTAGCTATGCAATTAGTAAAAATTGGAGGGAATGTTTAAGAAAAGGAGGTAAATCAAGGACATGATTTTCAGGGATAAAAAAACTTCTATACAGCCTGCCTGAAGACCAACTGCTGAAAGATCAGCTTATAATCCTCATTACTAAAAATTTACAATGAAATAAGTAAATGGAAGAATACTATACACGTAGAATGTAGTTATTTATTTTCAAGAACTGGCTCTCTTCTTCCCTAACCCAAGCTAAAAAAATACTCTCTGTGGAAAACACTGCAAATGCCAGTTTATAAATAAACTCAGTATAGCCCGAGGGAAGAAAGGGGCCAGGGGTGGGGGAATTACTGACTTTTATTTATTGCGACAGAATGTTGGCTATCTTCGAAGATCTCTATGAATTATGCCTAAATGATACTGCCAAAGGCATTTTTATGTATTGTGATGTTAAAGTTTACTGTAGTGATGTTGCACATTTTTCCAGAGAACGCTTTGGAATAAACAGAGCATGGCACTTTTCTGCCACATCGCACGGCAAAGGTATCGTGGATGGGAGTGAGGGAATTGTGAAGCGTGTAATCTGGAATATCAAACATACTATCCAGAGCTGAGGACTCCGCAAAAACTACAAGTGAAATATTCGCAGTATAAACATTTTTTGTATCTCTGCCGAGAGTAAGAAGGAATTAGTTCAAATGTGGATGGGAATAATTCCAGTGGAGCAGACCAAAACCATCCATGCTGTTACGCCTATTTCTCCTTTTATTATTGCGTACCAGTATTACTCACTATCGCACCAGAGGTTAGCACACAGTTTCAAACAGCAAGCTTCAGTGCAAGCAAATTCACAGGACTTGATCAATTATGCTGCCTTGCTGGAAAAGAAGGCCAACATTTTTTTGTGTGGCAGGTGATTTATGTTGAGGATGGTTATGAAATTTCATTTCTCATAAGGAATGACGCAAACAGAAAAGATGTTTACATTTAGCTCGAAGTCAGGTAAATGCTGGGGGAAAAAGAACAAAAGAGAAACTGGCTGCAACTACTGTGGATGAGAGGACTAAGTACTATTGTCCCCATGCAGTAACAGCGCAGAACGAAACTAGTTTTCAAGTGAAATTGTCATTCTGCTACTGTGAAGTCTCGTACGTTACGGGAGAATTTTTAAATTCCATTAGTATCTGTTTAATGCATTTATCTACTATACCACGTTGTTTTTCAGTTATTCTTCACAACAACAGAACTTTTGTGAATTTTTGTAGGAAATTGGTGAGCTGAATCTTTGTTGTATTTTAAATGAGAACAATGTGCATCTCTGAAGTATGTCATTCCATTATCAGAAAGTTATTTTTGCACAAGTCTCGTTATATGAACGAATATTTCTTTGCTTATGTAGAAAATACAGCAAAAAGATTTGTCCTTTATAATGATTCTTGGTCTTTTTTACTCTTAAAGAGACAAAAAGTTTCATAGACTGTCATTCCATTATTTCGTGGAACTGACTTGAACACAGTTAATCCAAGATAACAATTACTTCAGTGCATATTTATTCGTAATGATGTCCTTTGTTTTAAGACAGCTGTGATTTGGAATTAGGTTTCATGTCCAATTGGAGTAGGAATGTATATACCAAAAATTTGTCAATGGGCAACGGATGGAATTACTCGACTGTACTGTTTTATTGAAAAAGCATTCTGTCACATTTGTTAAGATGAATTTATTTTTTTTTGAATCATTATTGGTTCCGAGTATTTCCTGCTCATATTTCGGTAGTATAAAGTGGTTACATACATGAGGTGCATAGGCCCACTCACATTCATAGTATTTTACCAGTGTATTCCTTTTAACATTATTATTGGTGGAAATTTCATGTACAGCATTCGTTTCTCAATTATTTCATCTAAATTATATTTTACTACAAATGTCGCTACAAGCACAAACTTTAGAAATCTCACTCCCTGTAAATGTCTGTTCATTTTTTGTTTTGCACTCTAGAACTGAATATAAGAACATTACATTACTATACAGTGTTTATGACAAATGCTCGCTGATATGGAATGTGCCACCTTTGTGAAATAGAAGCAGCCACCAAATAAGTTTCAGTGCAGTGTTTGATCGTTATTTCATAATTATGCCGGCTACTGGTTATAACACATCCCACGTGAAACTGTTTCACACTTCTACGTCAGCCTACTACGTACCAAAAACGTGCACCATCCGCGTAGTGTTACATAAATACTGTAAACTAGAGTAGTAAATGTGCTAAATCGGTAATGGTTCAAACGAATAAATTCATATTAACGAACGTAACTGGTTGCTGCCTTTTCACAATGCCACTGTAAACTTGTCTTGCCAATAATATATTAAGGTTTGCAACTTCTATTATGGTGCTGAATTTAAATAATTATTGACAAAGCTGTGAAGAGTCTTCAGCTAGCAAAGCCAAGAACTCATGCTAGTTCAGTTACCAGATTTTAATTGTTTGTCGCGACTAACCAGATGGTTGGTCGAGAAAATAAGGTTGTATTCCTATATGTATATTAGTAGTTGATTAAATAAATGATATTACCTTCATCAACCTGATTCCGGAGCTTGGCCTCTCGCTTAACCGCACTGTCCAGCTGCCCCTGTAAAGTCTTCACTTTCTCCGCAGTCAGACTGAAGTCTCGCAGCAGCGCCTTGTACTTCATGACGAGAACTCTTCTGGTAGCTTGCCTCTCCCTCATCAGTGAATCTTTCGCTTCGAGCTGCGTTTGCAGCTTTGTTATTTCTCTTCCTGTACTTCTTTCGATCTCCTGCAATTTCTCAACGACCCCACTGAGTTCCTCGTTATCGAGTTTCAGTACCCTACATTTCTCGTCACTTTCACACAGCTTCGTTTCAGCTTCTTTCAGCAGATATTCCAGATCGTGCTTCACTCGTGTATGTTGTTCCTCCATCTGCACTAATTCAGCTTTATGTTTCTCGTTACACTCACTAAAAATTTTATCCATCCTTGCTTTCTCTCTAGAAATGGCATCATCATACTCTAATCTCACTTTTTTAACATCTTCCTCGAGTGCTTTATTGACTGTTTCCAAAGCAACAATTTTTCCTTGAAGTTCCCTCTTCAGCGTTTGTAAGTCATCTGTCTTTTTCCGCACTTCTTCGCCTAAACTCTCGTTCACTCCTTGTAACTGCTTGAAACTTTTGCAGAGGGTTTCTTTGATTTCTTTATCGCCACAAGCGGCTAGTGAAATTGACAAATGACAAAACTTTCTTAGATGATTTGTCTCCATCACTTGTAGAGAGTACTCCGTGGTTTCGCCGCTAGCGTTGTAGTCCAACTGCAGAGTATATGCCATTTCTTCATCCTCGCTATTTTTGTTGCACTTTTTCAAAAGATTAATCAAGTAACCAATGAAATCTTCAAAGTCGATTAGCAGGCCATGTTCTGCCTTTATTTTCTCATAATCAGAGCTTTTAATTTTTCCTGAATAAAAAGCGAAAGAATTCAGCATATCATCCACTTTCACTGTAATTGAAGTTGTTGTTGCATTGGAACGGTGATCTCGTTCAACGGATACGTTGAATGTATTTCTACTCGAGTCTCCATGTTTTAGTTCGCAAGATATTTCTTGAGTATCAGAATATAAACATTCACTCGATGTTTTCTTCTCGAATTTCATTATTTGCAATTACAGCCGTGGTACTTTATCATTTACACGTTTAGAAGTAACCACTATACGGCTTCTGTCAAACAGTAATACTGTTAACTGTCATAGTTAATATACTCACATACTGCTCTAATAATGTCTTTGGTGTACGACAACGAACGTATAGGTGAGCACAGAGAAGTTACAGTATTTTTATTTCATTTATTTGACCTCAGTTCTAGACCGTTTAGTCCTTTCTGAGTAATAATCATGTAGCTAAAATCATCTACATGGTAACACCCAGAGGAGTTCAGAAAAATGTAGACACTCTTTGATAGTTGGTATCTGTCGAACAAAATGACATTTTTGTGCGATAGCGCTGCCCATTGTTTTCTCAACAGATCTTGGCACGCTTTCTCCAGCAGATGACATTATAGCAATGAATTATAATAAAGATTGTCGTTTGAGCAATGCAAGGCCTATTGAAGTGGTAATGGAAGTAGGAAAACATGACAGAGGCACTACGGCAATAGCATACTGTGTACGGAACTCAGTCACCAACACGTACAACAATTTCTTGTATTCGGAATGGATTTGAAGCCAATGGTACTGTTCAGGAAGTGCATAAGGAAGGGTTTGGCCGACCAAAAACATCGAAGTCCAGCTTCCAGCGCTGCTATATTGCAACATTTTACTAAGTCACTTCAAAAATCTGTGAAGCAGAAGAGGGGTAAGCCGATCAAGCGTACGACGAATTCTGAAGGCTGAAAAGTGGAAAGCGTACATTTCAATATCGCTACTCGATATGAACGAGGACGACCCGAATCGAAGGCTGGAGCACTGCGAGTGGTTCGAACGCATGCTTCGCGAGGATGAACGGTTCTCAGGGATTGTTATCTCATCTGACGAGGCAAAATTCAACAGAACGGTACTGTAAATCCCCCAACTGCGTGTACTGGTCACCTAAAAACACTCACGTTCACGTGGACAAAGGTGTTAATCCATCGGGTCTTAATGTGTGCTGTGGTCTATCATCACGCAGTTTGATTGGCCCAGTCCTCTTTGAAGGTACCGTAACTGGTGAGGTGTATCTTCGTATGCTGCAACATCGATTTTATTTGCCATCCGAGAGGTGTTTGAAAATGAAAGATTTTACCTACAGCAAGATGGAACTTCGCCTCACTTCCACAGTGATGTCAGAGCCTTTTTGGACGAAAATCTACCTCTACGATGGATAGGTTGAAGAGAAGCTGTTGAGTATCCACCATGGTCTCCAGACCTTACACCTCTTGACTTCTAGCTATGGGGAGACTTTGAAAAATGAAAGTTTATCAATAGAAGCCAGGTACACAGTATGAACTATGGGAAACCATCAAGGCATCCTGCGCGGCTGTTACTCCAGCAACACTGACAGCCTAGTTCGGTCAATACTTTAGCGCCATCGACGTTTTCTAACTGGTCTCTTTGAACGCATAAAATAACCTTTCCCCGTGCAAGAATAGTAACGTTATGTCATTTTGTTCCGTTAATACTGACTACCAAAGAGTGTTTACATTTTTCTGAACCCCTTCGTACATTACAAGCATAATACTCACTTTTCTTGACGTAATCGGGGAAAGAAATACAGTAAAAGAAGAATGGGTAGCTCTGAGGGATGAAGTAGTGAAGGCAGCAGAGGATCAAGTAGGTAAAAAGACGAGGGCTAATAGAAATCCTTGGGTAACAGAAGAAATATTGAATTTAATTGATGAAAGGAGAAAATATAAAAATGCAGTAAATGAAGCAGGCAAAAAGGAATACAAACGTCTCAAAAATGAGATCGACAGGAAGTGTAAAATGGCTAAGCAGGGGTGGCTAGAGAACGATTGTAAGGATGTAGAGTCTTGTCTCACGAGGGGTAAGATAGATACTGCCTACAGGAAAATTAAAGAGACCTTTGGAGAGAAGAGAACCACTTGTATGAATATCAAGAGCTCAGATGGCAATCCAGTTCTAAGCAAAGAAGGGAAGGCAGAAAGGTGGAAGGAGTATATAGAGGGTTTATACAAGGGCGATGTACTTGAGGACAATGTTATGGAAATGGAAGAGGATGTAGATGAAGATGAAATGGGAGATAAGATACTGCGTGAAGAGTTTGACAGACCACTGAAAGATCTAAGTCGAAACAAGGCCCCCGGGAGTAGACAACATTCCATTAAAATTACTGGTAGCCTTGGGAAAGCCATCCCTGACAAAACTCTACCATCTGGTGAGCAAGATGTATGAGACAGGCGAAATACTCTCAGACTTCAAGAAGAGTATAATAATTCCAATCCCAAAGAAAGCAGGAGTTGACAGATGTGAAAATTACCGAACTATCAGTTTAATAAGTTACGGCTGCAAAATAATAACAAGAATTCTTTACAGATGAATGGAAAAACTGGTAGAAGCGAACCTCGGGGAAGATCAGTTTGGATTCCGTAGAAATGCTGGAACACGTGAGGCAATACTAACTTTACGATGTATCTTAGAAGAAAGATTAAGAAAAGGCAGGCAAACCTACGTTTCTAGCATTTGTAGACTTAGAGAAAGCTTTCGACAATGTTAACTGGAATACTCTCTTTCAAATTCTGAAGGTGGCAGGGGTAAAATACAGGGAGCGAAAGGCTATTTACAATTTGTACAGAAACCAGAAGGCAGTTATAAGAGTCGAGGGGCATGAAAGGGAAGCAGTGGTTGGGAAAGGAGTGAGACAGGGTTGTAACCTCTCCCCGATGTTATTCAATCTGTATATTGAGCAAGCAGTAAAGGAAACAAAAGAAAAATTCGGAGTAAGTATTAAAATTCATGGAGAAGAAAAAAAAACTTTGAGGTTCGCCGATGACATTGTAATTCTGTCGGAGACAGCAATGGACTTGGAAGAGCAGTTGAACGGAATGGACAGTGTCTTGAAAGGAGGATATAAGATGAACATCAACAAAAGCAAAACGAGGATAATGGAATGTAGTCAAATTAAATCGGGTGATGCTGAGGGGATTAGATTAGGAAATGAGACACTTAAAGTAGTAAAGGAGTTTTGCTATTTAGGGAGTAAAATAACTGATGATGGTCGAAGCAGAGAGGATATAAAATGTAGACTGGCAATGGCAACGAAATCGTTTCTGAAGAAGAGAAATTTGTTAACATCGAGTATAGATTTAAGTGTCAGGAAGTCGTTTCTGAAAGTATTTGTATGGAGTGTAGCCATGTATGGAAGTGAAACATGGACGATAACCAGTTTGGACAAGAAGAGAGTATAAGCTTTCGAAATGTGGTGCTACAGATGAATGCTGAAGATAAGGTGGGTAGATCACGTAACTAATGAGGAGGTATTGAATAGGATTGGGGACAAGAGAATTTTGTGGCACAACTTGACTAGAAGAAGGGATCGGTTGGTAGGACATGTTTTGAGGCATCAAGGGATCACAAATTTAGCATTGGAGGGCAGCGTGGAGGGTAAAAATCGTAGAGGGAGACCAAGAGATGAATACACTAAGCAGATTCAGAAAGATGTAGGTTGCAGTAGGTACTGGGAGATGAAGAAGCTTGCACAGGATAGAGTAGCATGGAGAGCTGCATCAAACCAGTCTCAGGACTGAAGACCACAACAACAACAACAACATTGACGTAAGCTGAACTTCAGTGTCCGTTGTACAGTAATATCAACCTTCCAATCTTGACATTCCTAATATATAAATTTTCGATTATGATGTTGTAGGTTTTTATATTAAATGTATAACTCGGGCTTAACTGACATCGGCTGTGATGCATCATTATTAATTATATCGGTTAGGAACATATTGCGGTAGCCCGTGCAGTTTCGTCAGGAGAAACAGATAGATAGGTTTGTAATTAATGCCCGAAATGGGCACTGTAATAATATATGATTTGCATCTCGATGTGTCGGACGCTCACAGTCGCACCCTGGAGTTTGAATTACACGTGATCGAAGGAAGTGTTTTGGAAATAACCCATGGTTTAGTCTTATCCCACTTAACGTAGCTGTCGCTTGTCAGGGTCCATTACAAAATATATGTCCTGATGCATGAAAGAGCAGAAAAAGATACGCCGTGTACACTATTTCACAATGTTATCTGCGAAAGAACAGTCCCCTGCTATTATATACAGGAGCTGCAGTAAGACACTAGTTGCCGTGTAGATGTCCATTGCTGACATCGTTAATGACGAAATTTATGCAGAGCCTTACCTATGGAGTGCTGATTTGACAAATCGGCTTACCTAACGCCCTAGTCGTATGTCATAGACACTGATCATGAATAAAGAACAGAACATTCTCAGGAGAAGATTCTCAGAGAAAAAGAACACTCTCTGAGAAAGTTCTCAGTTTCGTACGAACAAAAAATTCGCAGCTTATCCTCTGATCGGGGAGTTCCTTCTCACTACGTCTCCTGCTTGAAATATTTCTCGGTGTCTGTTGTGTGCTGCGTCCGACACAGAACACACGCGCGATCTTACATTTCATTCAGATCACTCAAACAGCCAGCCTAGGCAGTGTACAAATACGAAATGGCATCAGTGTATCCTGGAAGAACTGCACTACCTTGTGATTTTAGTTTTATGTCCGGCAGCAAATTAGTAAGGCGAAGTACGAGCAGTTTACGAAAATGCATTTTCTGACGACGTTACCGAATTTTCGATGTACTGAAAACCTGTTTGTTATTTCGAGTTAGGTGAACACATCATGCGAACAGAATCTTAGGAATACATTACATTTTCATCAACTCCAACCGGAACTCTGTCAGAGATTTCTAACACTAGATAATTTTGTTTGAGTAAGATGTGTCATGGCCCGCTCCCGTGTCTACTAAGTGGACGCCCTTGCGGTTTCGTTGGGAGAAACAGATCACTAGGTTTGTAGTTAAGCAGTTATTTCTAACATTACAAAAGACAAAGTTAGTGCTGCATGAAAACTTATCTTAAATGAACCAACGGGTTTTGGGTAAAGAACAAAAGCGACACAAAAACAGTGCTTCAGTACTGCAGTAATATTTATTTTATATGATACAAATTGAATTCTAGAGATGAACTCCATTTGGAACTAGTTACTAAAAAATGGTTCAAATGGCTCTGAGCACTATGGGACTCAACTGCTGAGGTCATTAGTCCCCTAGAACTTAGAACTAGTTAAACCTAACTAACCTAAGGACACCACACACATCCATGCCCGAGGCAGGATTCGAACCTGTGACCGTAGCGGTCTCGCGGTTCCAGACTGCAGCGCCAGAACCGCGCGGCCACTTCGGCCGGCGGAACTAGTTACTGATAAGATCTTATTATTAAAATTTCACAGCTTACAACAATATACTT
Organism: Schistocerca nitens; assembly: GCF_023898315.1. Taxonomy (NCBI): domain Eukaryota; kingdom Metazoa; phylum Arthropoda; class Insecta; order Orthoptera; family Acrididae; genus Schistocerca; species Schistocerca nitens. The sequence goes on along the minus strand of NC_064615.1, from coordinate 553,037,535 downwards.
TTCTTATTTAGCTACTTACTTTATTGTAAACTAAACACTACAAACATGCTGCTGAGTCCAACTGAGTTGCTTTTCCATGGTGATAGTAGAAAAACTCACTCTCGTCGCTATGATAGATGCTTGAAGTGTCGCTGTCATTGTAATTATTTAATGACATAGTGATCTCCTACACTGAACTTTCCAAAACAGCTTCATTCTCCTACCCTGAAGTCTGTTGTAGGCCCTCTCGTCAGATGTTTGTGGAACCTGGAGTAGTGTCGTTAACCACGGTGTAACTCCCATTACCTGCTAAAAGTGAAGCACTGCGCTGATTCTCTCTTAGTATCTAGCACAACCTGCCATACATCAGAGTTTCTCAATATCCTAGCATCGGGTTCGGACCCAGAATATGAAGCATCGACGTTACTAAGCATTTCGCTATAAATACATGTCGACTACACGTTGATTCTAGGAAAGCATATTCAGTTAGCATACCCTTCTACATGTACAAAAAGGTTCATGATTGATATGTGTGTGCAATCGAAGTCTCCCCACCGCACGAGGGAACTGATACCTTGGTTGCCGTTTACTGTTACTAGTTCTCCTACGTTTCTAGGAAATCGGATCCACAAAGGTGTTTTTTGGTTGACAGAAAAATGACAGTTACACAGTTGTCTGATGTATAACTAAGACGTGTCCTATACCAGTCTGGAAACCTTTGTCTGCTATCTTGTGCAAAAATGTTTTCATTGTCGCTTCGTTTGAATGGGTGTCCCCACTTCTTTCATGATTTTCAGGAAGGAAGTGATTCCCAGCCCAATAATGTTTTCATTGTTAAACCTGTATGAACTTGTAGTTGCTCTGTCAGTATTTCTTTGGGCTACGTATACCTTTTTTTGTCCTCCGAGCCACATGAACTCTCCCATTTTTACAAAAAAAAAAATCGGTAAAACTTAAACTCAAACAGAACTTACTGAGCTCGAAGTATGCTACAGAGCACTTCAAAAAACGCTTGTGGGTAACTTCCCTAGTTTTATTCATACGAAATCAGAATTTTTTCTTTGCAGTGAACAACTTCCCCAATAGTTTTACTCAAGCAGAGAACATTCTCAGCTTTATTCACGCGAACCTGAGAATGTTCTCATAAATTCAGAGAACAACGTACAGTGTCCGTTTTATTCATTTGACCCAATGAATGATTCAGTCGAAATTAACAAACAAACTTTGCAAGCAAAAAGTATGTTTTTCAGTAACAAGATGTTAATAGTAACTGTGAACTACCGATATCACCATCCTTCGAGATATGTTCTATGGGTAGAAATTCTGTAAAAATTTAAATTTTGCCTCGGAATTAGATTGAAAGTGTTGTGGCACTCTAACGAGAGACTAATCTCCAATATGAAATTTTAAATATGCTTTATCATAATGGGTGACTTTAATAAGTTCTATGCCTCGTTGTATTATACAGGCTGTAACTAAACCAAATCTGATAACAGTAAATTAACTACTTCGTAAATATTAACCAAAAGGAGAAGAGGCCAATTTACATATTCCCTCTGCCAACTTGCTGGTAATGTGTGTAGGGGACAGTGGGGGAATTTTGATGTGGCAGGGAATATGACACCTCTCAGTACCTCGTAATTTTGTAATAGTCAGCTTCTGAAGAGTGCTGCACCCTAGTGGTTATTGATACAACTCACTCCTCTGAGTCTGTGCCGCAAAATGATGCATGTTTTGTCAGCCTTTATTGCAATGTTCTCCAGTGTATTTTAAGAGGTAAAACCAAATGTGTAAATTATTATTAAATTCGTGTATAACAGGAATAATCTACAGATGTTTCTACATTCAGAGATAGGGAATTTAATATATTGAATTTGATACTCTCTTTTTTTATCGCTGTTAAGTACATACTCAAATAATAAAGGCTGGGCTAATAAATATGGCGCACGATGGCTGGGTGCATCATATAACTACACAGTATTCTATATTTATTTTTCACAGGAGCTGAAAATGCAGTTCCTACTGTTCGCCATTGAGCTTCAATTAGAAAAAAGTGGCATGTAGTATGGTATATCAGAAGCGACACTGCAAAGGAAAAGTAAATTCAACGATAATGATGCAAAAAAATACAATTTAGGATGACCTACTGTATTTCTGAAGAACAGAAATATGAGCAGGTAAATCATTTGTTAAAGTTGCTAATTGGTTCTGTGGAATGATACCACATGGTATATATAAAGTTTAGTACAGTTATGCCAAAAGCAACAACCTCCCTAATGACTTTAGCAAGGAGAAACAGCTGGCAGGGAAAGCATGACTACCTTTCTGTGAAAAGACATAAGTCTCAGACAGCCAAAAGCGACAACCATAAACCGAGTAACTGTTTTCAATGAACAATCTATGAAAGTGTATTTTTACAATTTGGATTATGTGCTTGGGAAATATAAAGTCACGGAAAGTTGGATGTCTATATTGTTTGGATTAGGTTAGATTTACTTTCATTCCAATTGATATGTAGGGAGGAGGTCCTCGAGAATGTAGAACATGTCAGAAAAACAACAATACATGACAAATATTTACAACTCAAACAAATAACAAATAAGCTAATGTACCATTCCACAGGTCCCAAGTGGAATGATCGTCATTTTTTAATTAACACTATATGAAAGGATCATTTTACAAATACTAATGCACTGAATTTAAAATAAAAATCGGTGAACCAACTTGGACTTAAGGCAACCAAGAAACTTGGTTCGAGGATTATGCTGATGCCAGGGGGCGACAATGGAAAAACTACAGCCTGGTTTTTAGAGCAGGGGATATTTTTTCATTAACTCATGAAATATATTGTCTGAGGAAATGGTGAGCACTGAATCTCAGCTATACTGAATGTAGGACTACACGATGAAAAAGGCAGTGATTTAACTGTACCATACGTCATTGAAGACAAAGAACAATAATCAACATCGGCAGTGGTTAGACCTGCTACACTATCAACCTAATATCCAAAGAATTCAAGGAAGGCCAGTGTTAAAAGAGAAATTACGCATTTCATCTACATCACAACAATGAGCATGTGAACAAACATAGACATACACAAACAGAGCAAACAGAAAAAACCATCACTACACAATTTTGATGACTACAAATAGAAGAACAATGTAATCTTTTCACAAGTTAGGTACACCTACTGTTCCTTGGACTGTAGAAAGTGGTGGCGAGGGTATGGCTGCAGTGACGCAGGAGGGGGGGGGGGAGGGAATGACATCATGTCCCTCCCCTACCCCACCCATCCTGCTCCCTTCTCCTAAATCATACCACTTTTTTTGGAATGGCCCTGTCAGAGCGTTCCTAAGCCAAGACACACATACTCACACACACACACATATTTAGATCTCCCATTCACAACCAAGTATTTTACTGGGCATGAAAATGAAACATTTGATCAGTGTGTACCCCATAGTCAGCCATTTTTTCCCCCAGCTTCCCCCCCCCCCCCCCAAGCCCACAAGTTCCCAACATTATTGTTTTTCAAGTCTTTGTCAGAGCATAATGGAGCCTCAAATTAAATGTCGCAGTCTTATTTCCAGGTTTAAACTGTCTGTAGTATTTGTCAGAATATGTAAAGATATTGGCACTATTGATGTAGTTTACATATTAGGGTAATCTTGGCAATGACTATAATTCAATCTTTGTTCCACAGTAAAATAATTCTTCAAAGAAACCTAAAGTGTCTGTATTGTTTATCAAAAAAACATAAAGATTTATTCTATAACAACACAATAAAGGTGGCTCACTTATTGACGCTACTGGTCTAATTTACCGATTCAGGTACACATAGCAATGACTTCTTTGATTTCTGTACCAAAGTAAAACAGCATTTTAAGGAAATAAAAGTTCTCTGGTTTATTTATCAAAACACTTAAAAATACATTCTACAATATTACAAAACATAAGTGGCTCACTTTACTGGCACTACCATTTTAGTTTATAGGACAATATACACTTGTTATCAAACGAGTACACCGGTTTGATCTTTGTACCACCTGAAACACATAAAGGATCCCTCAAATTAACTGACACAATGTTATTGCTAAATCTAAATTGTCTGAATTACTTATCAAAAATTCGTACCGATTTGTGTTACACCACGAGCCAACTCTGGTTTGATCCTTGTACCCACTTGGTGCAAGGCACAATAGAGCTTCAAATTAAACGACAAAATGTTATTTCAGTTTTAAATTGTCTGTATTATTTGTCAAAAACTCGTCTTGGTCCAACTAAAACCAATAAAATACTTGACAGAGTCTGATAATCAGGACACAGCATTGGCAGCAATCTGGCCCTCTACTTCTGGTATAGGAATACTTACAACGCTGAACACAGTGCTTTCATACATCCAGTACAACACTTCTTCTAGCCAAGAGCTTTCACGAATTTTAATTTTGTTTTTTATTTTCTGCTCAGTACTATTGTTAAGACACTCACATACTCTTTGGTAAGATGGCAACTCTTTCCTAAATTCTAGTGTACTATTTTTATTTCAAACGAATGGTCGTTAAATGTAGTTATTTCATCTGTTATAAACTCTGTAAATGGCTTTTCTGTTGTTAGATGCACAATGTCAAGATTACCACATTTAGATTCATTGTACCAATCCTTTTTAAGCAGATCCAAATAGGGATGGAGGTTCATAAATATAGTTTCGAGTATTCTCTGATATGCTACCTGTTATCGGATTCGTCATTTTCTGCGAGTACCCCAATGTGCAGCCACTTTCCATTGATATTTGTAGAAAATGCCGATATCTTGTGTTACACAGATATATACATACAGTATTTTTCCATATACTGTGTTTCAAATAATTTATAAGCCTTGATTTCACATCTACAATAGCTTGTTCTTCTTCCAATAGCGAATTATGTTCTTGCTCCATGGCGCTTATTTCGCCAGATAGTCCAGTTTGCGTTTTACGTTGATTGACTTCAACCTTTTAATTTCCAGTTTTCTTTAACTGAACTTGAATAATTTCTGTAATAGGGAATGGTTTAAGTCAATACAATACACTTGTTCATTTCTTTAATACCTACAGAACAACATTATTCGTGGGAATCAATCCTAAATTGACAATATCTGTATTTGATCGTACTGTGGAGAACAATGTCCTGGATTGAGAAAAAAATATGTTTCTCCACATTTATTCTAACACTTCTTTTGTCCTTGTGGGAGTCTGTTTCAATGATTTCCACATAGTTCACAGGTAAAGAATTAAAACTATATTTAGACAGAAGTTTATAATCTTTTCTCAGTTTTGATTCTGTGGTAGGTTTACTTGTACATCGACCAGCTTTAATGTACTGTTATTACTTTCTCAGTAGACTAATTCTAGATCACTGTTGAACACAGCACAGCGACGGTTCTGTAAGCTTCTGATAGTTTACCCCACACAGAACTTATTGACACAGAAGTACAGTGGAGCACGTTGTAAATGCTCTGCCTTGGCATTTAACACACTTAGACAATCAAACTGGCCCTTCATTCCGTAGTTACAAACGTAGCTTTAAAAAAATGCAAATGGCTCTGAGCACTATGGGACTTAACATCTGAGATCATCAGTCCCCTAGAACTTAGAACAACTTAAACCTAACTAACATAAGGACATCCATGCCCGAGGCAGGATTCGAACCTGCGACCGTAGCAGTCGCGCGGTTCCAGACTGAATCGCCTAGAACCGCTCGGCCACCGCGACCGGCAAACGTAGCTTCCAATCTGGTAATAGCATGTTCTTTACCCAAGACAGATGTAAAAGTTTTTCATAGATGCGTATCAGGGGGCCCACCAGAAATCGATGAGATGGTTACCCATATCTTTGTTGACTACAGAGCTTCTGATCTGACGTATACATTTGTTATACTGTATATCTTTATTCTACTATCTGAGCTTATCCACAGTAAACTGTTTATTCCAATTGTATTATTGTTCTTCACAAGTACATTGCTATTCCGTTGGTACTTTTCTTAGACACAGCAGCCATGGTTTGATGTCAGTTAATCGCACATCACCACTTTGTTAAAAATACCAGCAAAATCTTTCGTTATATCCAGATCCATGTGCTGCCCCTATGTGCCAAACGTAGTTCCACATAACATAATGTAGGACACTGATCCGTTTACTCAGATACTCCATCGTACTATCCAGTACAACAAAAGTTTACGCGCGGCACCTGAGTGTGATTTTTTTCCAGTATTCCTCATGCTGTCACATTGTCATTCCCAAGTAGGAGAAACAGTAATTTTTCTTGACACCATGGCCTGCAGATGTAAACTTGGAGAACTTATCATGTGGATAACCGTTAAATAACCTACACATTTTTTTCTTTAACACAGTCAGCATCTATGTTCAACTGCTACATCTTTGCTTTAGTAAAGAACATAGTTACTGTTACCACACTGAAAGCTACGATTTACAGTTAATGAATGGATGGTGTGCATGAACCTGTGGAAGACTGTCTAAGTGTTTAAATACCAACAAAGAGTATTTAAAATGTGCTCAGCTGTACACTGTGCCAATGACTTCCATTAGGCGTAAACTATCAGAAGCTTATAGAACAGTTGCTGTGTTATACTGTATTTAACAATGTTCCGCAGTTTGTCTACTGGGAGCGCAATAAGAATACCCAGAAGCTGTACCATTAAAACCCTCCAGACAATCAAAACTGAGAAAATATTATAAACTATGTTCTGTCTGCATATAGTTTTAATTATTTATCCGCAAACTATGTGGAAATTGTGAACACAGACTCCAACAAAGACAAAAGAAGTGTTATATTAATTATGGAGAAACTTATGGTTTCTCAATCCAGGACATTGTTCTCCACAGTATCGCAGATGTAGATATCGCCAAATAAGAAATGGTATTGGGGAGAGTGTCCCCAATCACTGCGTAAGCTGCGCCCTGATCATCAGACTCTGGTGGATGTTGTACGAGGTGCATTCAAGTTCTAAGGCCTCCGATTTTTTTTCTCCAGACTGGAAAGAGATAGAAACATGCGCATTGTTTTAAAATGAGGCCGCGTTCATTGTCAATACGTCCCAGAGATGGCAGCACCGTACGGCAGATGGAATTTTACCGCCAGCGGCGAGAATGAGAACTATTTTAAATACTTAAAATGGCGACGTTTCCCTTACTTGAACAGCGTGCAATCATTCGATTTCTGAATTTGCGTGGTGTGAAACCAATTGAAATTCATCGACAGTTGAAGGAGACATTTGGTGATGGCGTTATGGATGTGTCGAAAGTGCGTTCGTGGGTGCAACAGTTTAATGAAGGCAGAACATCGTGTGACAACAAACCGAAACAACCTCGGGCTCGCACAAGCCGGTCTGACGACATGATCGAGAAAGTGGAGAGAATTGTTTTGGGGGATCGCCGAATGACTGTTGAACAGATCGCCTCCAGAGTTGGCATTTCTGTGGGTTCTGTGCACACAATCCTGCATGACGACCTGAAAATGCGAAAAGTGTCATCCAGGTGGGTGCCACGAATGCTGACGGACGACCACATGGCTGCCCGTGTGGCATGTTGCCAAGCAATGTTGACGCACAACGACAGCATGAATGGGACTTTCTTCTCGTCGGTTGTGACAATGGATGAGACGTGGATGCCATTTTTCAATCCAGAAACAAAGCGCCAGTCAGCTCAATGGAAGCACACAGATTCACCGCCACCAAAAAAATTTCGGGTAACCGCCAGTGCTGAAAAAATGATGGTGTCCATGTTCTGGGACAGCGAGGGCGTAATCCTTACCCATTGCGTTCCAAAGGGCACTACGGTAACAGGTGCATCCTACGAAAATGTTTTGAAGAACAAATTCCTTCCTGCAGTGCAACAAAAACATCCAGGAAGGGCTGCGCGTGTGCTGTTTCACCAAGACAACGCACCCGCACATCGAGCTAACGTTACGTAACAGTTTCTTCGTGATAACAACTTTGAAGTGATTCCTCATGCTCCCTACTCACCTGACCTGGCTCCTAGTGGCTTTTGGCTTTCTCCAACAATGAAAGACACTCTCCGTGGTCGTACATTCACCAGCCGTGCTGGTATTGCCTCAGCGATTTTCCAGTGGTCAAAACAGACTCCTAAAGAAGCCTTCGCCGCTGCCATGGAATCATGGCGTCAGCGTTGTGAAAAATGTGTACGTCTGCAGGTCGATTACGTCGAGAAGTAACGCCAGTTTCATCGATTTCGGGTGAATAGTCAATTAGAAAAAAAATCGGAGGCCTTAGAACTTGAATGCACGTCGTATTGGCCTTAGCCAAACTAAGAGAAGTTTTCGACAAATAATACAGACAACTTAGAAGAGGAAGTAACATTACAAAAAAATGGCTCTGAGCACTATGGGACTTAACATCTATGGTCATCAGTCCCCTAGAACTTAGAACTACTTAAACCTAACTAACCTAAGGACAGCACACAACACCCAGCCATCACGAGGCAGAGAAAATCCCTGACCCCGCCGGGAATCGAACCCGGGAACCCGGGCGTGGGAAGCGAGAACGCTACCGCACGACCACGAGATGCGGGCAGTAACATTACAACATTTAATTTGAGGGTTCATTGTGCCTTACACGAAATGGATATAAAGCTCGAACCATAGTCGAGTTTTGGCATAGAACAAATATTTACGTGTCTTTGTTAAATAATACAGACAGTTTAGGCGTAGCAATAACATTAGCCATTGAAATATCTCGAAAATTACACATTGGATCAAGAAAAAGTTATAGTTCCAGTTTATTTGTCTCGGAGGGGGACATAAAATGATACCACACTCGAACTGCCACACCATCCTGTGCGTGGGTTGTGTACGGGAACTTTGAAGTCTTCAACAGGAACCCCCATTTTTTATTGCAGATAACGATCCTACCCCAAAATCTATACATGTTTTGTCTGAATCATTTTCTTCGTTTTACCACAGATGGCGCTGTAATCAGAGGAATAGAAATGGGTACACAATCGTAATTTACGACATGCTGCTCAATGGCGCTTGAATATCCAATGGCACGTGGGAACCCACCTCCATGCTGCGAGGGTAGGACAGACCAGAATTTCATAACTACTAACTGGAAACCCTACTCGCAATATTGTATTCCTCCAACATATCAAACAGGGGACTACTTGCCGGGGTACCGTGACAGCGTTACAGGGGAAGTTAATGAAACAGCTGTACTAACGGCAGTGCACCAAACCCACAGATAAGCGCCCGGCAATTACATCGCTGGGTTTGTCGGTAGGTAATATTTTCACAATACTGCATCGTCATAAGTATTACCCATACCACGCGTCACTGCATCAAGAACTTCATGGCACCGATTTCCATAACCGGGTAGTGTTTTGTGAATGGGCAATTCAATAAATGCAAAAGACCCCTGTTCTTCGCAGAGGTACTATTTTCTTATGAGTCTACACTCAGAAATCACGGTAGCGTTAACCGGCATAACATGCATTACTGGAGTTAGACAATCCCACTGGTTACGGCAAGTTAACCATCAAGGTCCTTGATCAGTTAACGTATGGTGTGGCATCATTGGGAGCAAACACATTGGTCCGTATTTTATCGATGGCACGTTAAATGGACGCAAATATCGAACGTTTTTGGAACAGGAACTACCGATACTACTGCAAGATTTGCCCTGGACGTTCGACAACGTGTGTGGTTTCAGCATGGCATCGCCCAGCGCATTACACAACTGAATCACAGGAGGTATTGGACCATGTTACTCTGGTCGGTGGTTCGGCACCTAGGCCTGCTAGGTCGCTGGGTTAGACATCGCCGGATTTCTTTCTGAGGGGATATTTAACTCAAAAAATAAGGTGTACCAGCAAGTGCCAACAGGCCGTGACGACATGGTCGATCGCATCAAAAACGCCTGTGCTGACATTCTCGCAGATATGCTTCTGTCCTGTGTACGATCAGTTGAAAAGCGGATCACCAAGTGCACTACGTTTGACACCTTCTCTAATTGGAAAAGTAGAGTTGCGTTCGCCTCGAGCCATAGACGCAGTCGCGCGTCGGGTAGTCCCCTATTCAATATGTTGGTGGAATACAACGTTGCAAATGAGGTTTCGAAGTAGAAGTTATGAAATACTGGTCTGTCCTACCCTCGCAGCATGGAGGTTGGGGTCTCTCGTGCGATAGGATATTCAAGGGCCATTGAATAGCCTGTCCTAAATTACGATTGTGTATCCATTTCTGTTTCTCAGACTAGAGCGCCATGTGTGGCGAAATGAAGAAAACGCTTCAGACAAAACATATGTAGATTTTGCCGTAGAATCGTAATCTGCAATAAAAAACTGGGGCCTCCATTGAACACTTCAAAGGTTCCCCCTGCCATCCACACAGAGGGTGGGGTAGGCGGTCGATATGTGTGTGTGTGTGTGTGTGTGTGTGTATGTGTACATCATACAAAGAATTGTTGAAAATTAAAGAAGATAAACGGGCGATCAAAGAAAATTCCAACATCAGAAATCAATAAAAAATTTAAAAATAGTAAGCAGATGATTCTAAGACAAAACGTACAAATTACAAAAAAAATTAATTTTCACCTCTGAATCTGACGTAGTTTTGACCAACTTCTGTGGCAACAATGAATTACATTATAAGATTGCTAATTCTAAAAATGAAGTTTGCATAGTGTGTGATGAATTTGGAAAATATAAAAAAGTCACGTATAGATGTTTATCGTGCTTAGCTAGGAGCTATCTAGAGTACGGTGGATGGGGCACTACACACAACTATTTACGTGATACATGGTTACACAAACAGTGAATATCTCATGTTTTGATTAAAGCTGATCAACAGTGGACATAATACTTTATTTCTACAGTTTATATTGGTTTGTTCTATTTTCGGATTAAACATTATTTCAGTCAGTTAGCACACTAAAACAGAATTAAATTGTAATTGAACTACATGAAGCAGAGAATTAAATGTCTTACAATGCGTTATTTAACCCCACTTGATGCTTCATTCTTCGCTCCATGTTTGGGTAAAATGGCGCAATGCGAAAAATTAGGATCGATGTGGTGTTATAAAAAAAATAGTCACCCAAAAGTGATGCTATCTCAACATCGAGTTACAAACGCATGGATGAAAGCTTAGGAAAAAATTCCATGACTTCAAGAATGCAATCTTTCGATTAATGGTGATATTCTGTTAGGCTAAATTCCACTCTCCTTCCCTATCTTCGAAAAGACATCAAATTTGCTCACATGCAGGAAGGCCATACTCATAGTGTTAGAAGTAGTCGCTATACCTGTTTGTAGCATAGAGTACGTCATCTGCCACTGGTATATTCCACCAGATCATTGGAATTCCCGTGTTGTTTCTAAGGAAAAGTGTGAATCTACATATCACACATTTTGTTCAGTTCAGATTTTTTAAGAAATAAAACATTAAAAATACACTGCAATCCACTGCTTAGCATTTAGTGAATGTTCATTTGCTATACCTTACACTGCCAGTGACTGATGACACTGCAGTGGAGTACTACATTGGTTCATGCAGATGATCACAACATGGCGTTGGTGGAAGAAGCACTTTACTAATTTCTTCATGAATAAATTTTCATTGTCATTGACAGAAATACTTTGTGTGTTGCATGCTCTGATCCTCTTTTGCACATTTCTCTGACTCCCATACATGTAATATGCAACTGAAAAGAAATTATGTGTACCACACAATTCATAATTTCCAATGGAGCTGGATCTTCAGCTATTATGTTTACTAGTCGTCTATGTAGATTTTACAGTGGACACTAGAATACAACGTGCTCTGAGAAATCAATCATTTTACATCCCCATACTCCTCGTGTTGGCGTTGGTTTCTGGGTAAGTGCTAAGGATAAGGCTTTGGGTACAAATCCGTTGAAGTTCATTTTCTTAAATTGCACAAAAAGCACAACTGGGCTATCACAATAGTGTGTATGGTTGTGATTCAATTCGTGTCCTGCTTTTTTTTCTTAAATTTTATCTGAATCCATGTGTAATCAAATGTGCAGTGTGAGCAGTCTCCATATGAATGTTCCACCTTATTATTTAAACACTTCATTGTACACACTCATGAGACAATCGTTGGGAAGTGAGTGATAGCGCCTGTCAAGGGCTGCTATGGATGGGGAGGTCGCAGCCACCACCACAGGGAGGACAGCATTGTGCATATTTGTTCCACCAGCTCACTTACAGTAAGAGGTGCAATGACTGGCCAGCAAACTGATAGCTGTTTGACGCATAACACGCAGACAAGACTGCAGCCTTGTAGCCAATATCAAGGGCGGTCTGAAGAAGTGTAAATATTGTTATGGCAGATTTTTTAAACAATTATTGGAAGGTTCTCGGTTCGAGTCCCATGATGTTTATTTTCTTAAATCACACAAATAGGGCAGTTGGGCTATCAAAATAGCATGGAAGGTTGTGATTCAATCCTTATCATCTTTAGTTTCTTAAATTTCATTTATATCCATTTTTAAACAATTATGCAGAATGAGCAATGTCCATATGGGGTGTTTCACTTTATTATTTAAACACTCAATTACACACATACACACAAGCATTTGGGAGTGACTGATAGTGGCTGCCAAGGGTTCAAGGGTTGCAATTGATGCAGAGGTCGCAGCCACCACCACTGTGGAACGTGCATTTGTGTTCTGCCAACTGACTGACAGCAAGCGATTCTTGTGGGGGGGGGGGGGGGGAGGCTATCAGGACTGAAATGACTAACAGACATAGCCAGCAAACAGATAACCGTTTGACTCGTAATACAGAGACAAGACCACAGCCGACATTGCGAGCGGTGTGAAGCAACAATTTTGTGACGGCAGATTTTTTTAGACAATTAATATTCTTTGAACCCTGCTTGTCAACAAGTACTGACTCGTGACACGGGTCATAACTCACGTGGCCACATGTGCCTCTGTCGCATACACTGAATAAAATAAGAAATACACATCTATGACACATCATACTATATTTGAAGTTCACAACAGGCTGCATGCGTATTGCAAGATGCCAACTGAGCCACTAGTGAACCTGAGTTTGACAAGTGTCTGCCCTACCTGGCCCTGCACATGATGGACAGCTTCCATGAACAATGTTATGTATCCAAGTGAGAGAATACGACATTAAAATTATATCAAAGACAAGCGCAAGTAACTGGTCACAGTGTTAGTCCAAACACAATCACTTATGAAGCCATTTAAAGGGTTCTCCAAATATGAACTCATTCAAGATTCAGTTAAGATTGCACATTTACTAACATAAGTTTCATTTACAATAGAACAAGAAAAATCCATACAATGGGGAATATTAGAAGGGATATCGAGAATCACATTTAAACTTTGGAACAATTAACAGTTATAATATACTGTTACACAGTACAATACTAAGTAAGTGCAGGTATAAAATTTTGTTAGGCACCAACTGAGATATCGCTAAGTGAGGCGCATCTGCCAGCTACGCAACAGTGTTGTAACCAAATATCAACATGGCAGGTCCAGAGTACAAACAACCTGGTAGCTCGTTTCATCAGACTGTGTTAGGGGGAAGCCAAGAACAATCGGTTCAGCACTTTGAAAAAATTGCGGAGCAGAAAGAAAGCTTTACTGTAACGAGGCTAAATATAGTAATTTCACCTAGACATGTCATAAGAACACCATGAAGGATGCAATTTAGCATAACGGAACGTTCTGGAAACCTTATTTTAATCACAGGAACAGCTGAAAACCCTGACAGGGTCATAAAACGAGGGCACATTCGGTCGCTGTATGGGGGTGTAGTGGATGGGTGCCAGGAGGTGCCATCTTAAAACTCGGCGAGAACTTTCCATATGATATATTGTTTTTTAGCTAAAGTGCCCTCGTTCCTCTTGGTCTGCGTCACAGGGGCCAGCAGTGCTGAGGAAGCACCCCAGCGACCCGTGTAATGCAATGCGGTGTTGAGCTGGCCTTGTACGCCAGCTGCAGAGTTCCAATTACGTCTGGATGGCTGCACCAGCAGCCGACCACAGCCACCATCCTTGATGTCTCCATGCTGCTCTGCCGGGAGCCGCCAAGCAGCCAGCTGACAAACGCAGGATGCCCGCGCCGCACGCCCTCGCCGGCGTGGCCCAAGTCATGGCGCCAACAAGCGCCCACAATCCGGCATCCGAATCTGCGACCCTCGGCTCGGGATGTACCCGGCGTGTGTCGAGAGCTGAGACGACTGCCCACGGTAGCAAGCCAAAGAGTGGCCCACCGCTGGCTGGCTGTGGACCCCGCGTCAGCCTCAGAGTATCGAACCCACGACCCGCCGTGGATTGGGATGCTGGCATCCCATCTGTTGCTGAGTGTAGCCTGGCAGTGTGACACGCTCCACCGTCCAGGAGAGCTGCCACACTTGAATGAATCTCGTTAGAAAATGGCATCTTTTTATACTCAGCTGTGTGTCTCTGTTTTGGTAATGCGCCGCTCTGAGTCATGTACGCACAACACCTGGGTTGCACCAGTGGGCTCCTTCTGCCTGTAGCTTGCGCCATGCAAACCACTGTATTTACGCTTTTCAGCGGTTTGACGGAACTGTGGCTTCCATTCTACTTCACAGCCATTGGTATGCGTAACTCACTGCAATCTGGCCCGCACCTGGTTGTAACGTGTGCCCAGAATATTGCACAAAACTAACTTTCCCTATCTTAAACGGTGGTGCCGCTACATTATTCCCCTTTTCAGAAAGACCTGGTCCCCGGGTTGACCCTTAACTAGCTGTTAACTTGTTTGGGTCAGCAACTATGGCATATTTCCTTACTATTAGAAAACTTAGATGTGTTCTAGTGCCCCTTAAAACCATGACTTGAAACAAAACGAAAAAAATTCCTTACTGGACGACCACTGTTCGATCAACCCCTTGCCTACTTGTCTCATGCTCTCGGTATCCAATCCACTGGGACTTGGATTACCCTTGATTCGCTTTTGGAATTAGTGCTCCGTCTGATCAGAAAGAAAAAACACGTAGAAAAGTTAAGACTACGATGACACTTGGCACAGAGGTGCTTAAAATGATCGTTATTTGCCATTGTCTTTCCCTACACTGTGCGACATGTTGAACAAGCTGTTCGACTGGTATGCGCCCCTCTTGCTTCAAAATGAGGCGGATTACGGATCTCAGCAGACCTGGCTCCATAGTTTAATTAACAATGTCAGATTATGCCTTGGCAGAAACTCTCAAGTGGATTCTGGCCAGTACAGCTGTGGCTGCGCAACATTCAATTGCGTGACTCCTGAAATTGACGCTGGCAGGTGGAAGGTTGGTCCTATTATGTTACACTTAGTTCCATTGATTAAGATTCCGCTCCCCTCGAGCTCTATGCGTTTCGCTTTTGCAAATACTCCCCGCTCAAAACAACTTGCTACTACTGCCAAATTCGCGTAGGTGGAGAAGATCCAATGCATTCCGACCCATTACAAGCTCAATTTTGGCTACACGATGTCCCTTGGACAGTCTATTCCTTTCCCCTGGCTAAAAATAACTGCACCGTGCATGTGTCCCATATTTGTAGCTTCACAGATTTTCCTCCAACATTAACTATTTTTGATCCAAACCCAACACCGATTGTGTGACTAATTTCATCCTTACCTTATATGAACTGGTGCAATAAACACGACTTTCCTGACCCAGCACTGTCGATAACTAAAAATTTAAACAGGGAATCGTACGACTCTGGCATCGTTCAACACATATTTATTACGGCTTTGCAGCAAAATTTACTCCAGCGCATTTATTTCTCCAGAACTGTGTTTGATTTCTCCTTCAACAACACTCCACATACGTCAGACGCTACACCTATTCAGTTATCTGAGGACAGGGATCACCATCACCCTTCCTCCCTCTTCAAAAAGACTGCTGCCCCTAGCAGGCTCACAATACTCGAAAACACATACAAAATACAATGCCTAATTACTCTATGCAAACCCAATGATACATGACACGAAAACAAAAAAAAAAAAAAAAGCTGCAAATACTCTACTACTTTCTAGATCGCAAAGTATACGGTACTTGATGCTGTACTCTATCTTCCTGGATTTATCTGCGCTGAACACCTTTCTGCACTCGCCCTTTCTTCCTCGTTACGTCCTGTGACACTCCTGGAATCACATTGGGGAAACCCTTAAATGGCCATCGTCGCCCAATGTGTACTATCGTCATTCTAGTTGGCAGCTGAAGCTTAACACTAACGGGAGATGTGGTTTCAACAACTTGGTATGGCCCTTGATACCTCGTGAGGAACTTCTTCGTTTTCCCTCTTTGTATGTAGGGGCTGAACAGCATTACCCATTGCCCCACGCTATACTGCGGTAAACATCCTTTCTGCTTGGTTGCGTCTTCCTGCCTTTCCGAAGTCTTTGTATTCGCCTTTTGTACCCGTTTCCAAACATTCCGACTTGTTCTCGCAAACTGACGTACCGATTCACCGGTCCTTCCTTTCTGTAGCTTCACTAAATCAAACGGTGACGGCATTTTCCTCCCGTACACTATCTCACATGAAGACAAACCGGTATTTGTATGGACTTTTGCATTGTACACGCATACAGTATGCTTCAAATACTCGTCCCGCTGATGGTGATGAGAATCCACATAAAAACTCAGCATCTTCCCGATTGTTCTGTGTACCCGTTCTGTCCTTCCGTTGGCCTGTGGATGCAACGCACTTGTCCTCAACTTCTTTACGTTCAACAATTTACACAGTTCCTTAATTAAATCCGACATTAAGTTGGTCACTTGATCAGTAATTATTGTCTCCAGTACACCAAACTTCAAAATCCAGTTGTTTACTAACGCTTGCGCGACCATTGCTGCCTGTTGATTTGGCATAGCCACCATCTCCCCATACCTCGAAAAATGGTCTATTATTGTCAGAACGAATCTGTTCCCCGATGGTGTTCGCCTGAAAGGTCCTAAGACATCAATCCCGGAAAAGAAAATGGATATGTCGCTTCCGGTAATTGTTGTAGCTGTATCTGTTTCCGACTCAAATCTGCTCTCTGCGCACATGGTATACAATTCTTGACATACTGATCCACATCTCCTTTCCTACCTCTCCACCAATACCTTTCCGTCACTCCCCTATTCGTCGCTCTACACCCTCCATGACCAGATAACCCGTCATCATGTGCTGCCTTTAAAACCTCATCCCTCAACTTCGCTGGCACTACTACCCTTGGCCCTAACTTCGTTTCCCCGCACAGAAGACCGTCGTACATATTAAATTGTGATTGTGTCCGATACAATTTACAATCGTCGTGAGCGTCCTGTAATTCTTGCCACACCGCTAGGTCATAACCTATGACTTCTACTTTTGCCACCTTCCTACTTAGTGCATCTGCATTACCATGCTTCTTCCCAGGCTTTTGCACCACCTCGTAGTCGAATTCACTAAGCCTCACAGCCCATCAAGCGAGTCTAGTGGACGGATCCTTCAACCCCAACAACCACTTCAACGCAGCATGCTCTCTCACTACCCGAAATATTCTCCCATATAAATAACATTTCAAATATGTGATTCCATAGATTACGCTAGGCATCTCCCTCTCTGTTGTTGAGTAATTCCTCTCTGCTACATTCAACTGCTTAGACGCATAGGCTACAGGATGTTCTTTCCCATCAATTTCCTGACTAAGAACACAACCTGATGCTTGATTCGATGCATCGCATGCTAGTATAAACTCGTTTCCAAAATCTCGAAACACAAGAACCGGGCTTGATGTTAACACTTCTTTCAGTTTGTCAAACGCTTTCTGGCACTCTTCTGTCCACTCAAATTTCACACCTTTCCGTAACAATCACGTTAACGGCTGTGCTAAATCTACAAAACCCTTCACGAAATTTCGATAGAAATTGCAAATTCCGATGAAGGACAGCGCTTCCTTAACTGTTTTCGGTTCCCGAAAATCCCTTACAGCCTGTACCAACCTCGGATCTGTTCGCACTCCGTCCTTACTGATAATATGACCCAAATATTTTACTGCTTCTAATGCAAAATGACACTTCTCCAGGCTCAACGTCAAACGAGCTGCCCTTAACCTCATAAATACTTCCTTTAACCACTGTCTATGTTGCTCCATACTACTTGAAAACACTATAATGTCATCCAAATAGACCGGACACTACCGTGGCTCAAGCCCCTCCAGACACTGTCTAGCAACCTCTGAAGCGTTGCCGGAGCGTTTTTCAAACCGAATGTCAGTCTAATGTACTGGTAATGTCCTCCAGGTGTAGAGAAAGCAGTTTTTGGACGATCATCTGGAGCCACCTCTAACTGATGATAACCACTTGTCAAACCCATCGTAGAAAAGTACTGGCACTGTCCTAAGTGATCCAAAGTGTCTGATATGTTTGGAATGGGGTATGCGCCCGTTACTGTCTTATTATTGAGGTATCGGTAGTTACAACAGAACCTGTATGTTTTAGTTCCATCCGTAGATTTATTAGGCACAACGACAATGCCCACTCCCCAGCAATTATTACTATGCTCTATAACACCGTCCGCAAGCTGCAGATCAATGAAATCCTCCACAATCGGCTGCAAATACCTCGGTATTCTGTATTATTTATGGTAAACAGGTGCTTCATTCCCTGTTGGTATCCTATGTTGAACTAATGGAGTTGCTGGTAACGACCCTTGTGGAAAAAACAAATCCTTAAATTTCCACAATAATTCTTCCAAATGCTCTATTTCTCCTCCATTCAAATGCTTAATTTTGTCGGCAGTTGTGGTTGATCGCTTCATCTACCTCTCGAACACCAGCCTTCGTCATCTGGCACATCCAAATTTGCTACGTTTCACAAAACAACCCGGTGAACCCAAAACTTCATTATTCTCCAATGGTTCAATAACACATACCGTACCCTCAGGTAGATTCGACTCCACACTTACCCAAAGCGACTTCCCGGTGCCACTAGACACATACTCATGGGAATTAAGCCTTAATTCTAATGTACGCGGTTCAATTGGTTTGTTCATTACGTTGAACGCCCCTCGCGACAGCTTTGCATCGACAACAGTTTCCCCTAGCTGAAATAACATTCCACCAAGTTCCACAGTTCGTTGTCCAAGGTCAATTTTGGCGTGACGTTGATGCATGAAACCTACTCCTCGGATCTTGTCATAGCCCTCGGTTACCCATGGTACTACCTCAATGCGTGCATCAAATCGGACTTCCCCTATGCGAAAGTCAACTGTCACTGACCCCAAAGGTGTGACCTCCTTATCCCTCACTCCACGCAACCTGTAACGTGGTGGGTCTAACTTCCTTGGTCCAATTATATTCTTAGTAGCCACTGACACTTGCGCCCCTGTGTCCAACAAAATCTTAAACTTTTTATTTCCTACGGATCCTATCACTGAACATTCCACCTCTCCATACGTATTCGTAGCATTGAAATTAAACGGGAGCTCCCTTAGGTGGGTCTTTGGCCCCCTCTGCCGTTTAACGATTGTCCACCTCTCCTATCTTCACTTCTCTATTCTCCATGCTGCTGATTTCCACCCCTTCCTCTATTCCTTGGTGACTGGGTACATTTCCTCTGCACATGTCCCTCCCGCACGACCACACTTATAACATCTTATACCCACTGCAAATAGTGTTTGCCTCTCGCGTACCCGTCTTGCCACGTCTATTTCCTCACATTGAACTGCCAGCTGAATAGCCGAATACAAATCTTTCGGATTCCCTTCACGCACTTTCCGTGACATATGCGCCGGTAACCCTCTCAAAAGTGCCCTTTGCTCGGCCTCCTGCAACAGAACACTATTCGCTTCCTCGCTCTGACACAACTCGTAAGTATACTCATTAATTTCCCTTATCCTGTCCGCAAATTTCTCTATCGTCTCCCCCTGTCTCTTTGACATTGTACTTAACCTCTCTCTAAAGTACCGAGCGCTATTCTGTTTCTTGTACCTTTGAAAAAGCCTTTCCTTTAACTGCTTAAACTGTCCTACGTTCCTTAAGGCCTCAGAACACCTTACATATGTCTTCGCTTCACCTGTTAATCTAATCTTGGCTACATGTAACAACTGTTCATCAGATCAACCATTCATCACAGCTGAAATTTCCAAGTCCTCCACAACGAACGAACGGCCTCAAATGCCTTGCCAGAAAACGCAATAATCAGACTCGCAGCAGCTGGAACAATCTCGTGCACCCTAGGCAACAACAACTGCTATCAATTGTGCTACTTTTTCCATCAAAACCCGCACCGCTTCTGGTTCCGACACACATCTTGCGTCCTTGACTCTACTATTGTGTTGCTTTCGTTCCCAGTTAGTCCTGAAACAAAACATTTAAATACAAGAACAACAGCTCCATATCATCACACTCAGCATCTCATCTTTCGTTTTAGGAGAGGATAAATATGATATACTCAAAACAATACAAAAGTAATTAAATGCCACGAAAACAATGATACTCCCTAAACATACTAACACTTACTCTGACCACAAAAAATACTATGCACACGTAAAATATCTACAATGTGGCTTGACAGGAGCCATACTCGAAAAAAAAGGCAAGAAAACGTCCAGTAGTCTCGAACGTCGAACTGAACTATTCTGACATCAAATGTAATGGCGACTTCTGACACCGAATGTATCACTATGACCAAATTGTAGCGGGAAGACACCAAATGTAGTGGATGGGTGTCAGGAGGTGCCATCTTAAAGCTCGGCGAGAACTTTCCATATGATATATTGTTTTTTAGCTATAGTGCCCTCGTTCCTCCTGGTCTGTGTCACAGGGGCCTGCAATGCTGAGGAAGCACCCCAGCGGCCCGTGTAATGCAATGCGGTGTTGAGCCGGCCTTGTATGCCAGCTGCAGTGTTCCGACTATGTCAGGATGGCTGTGCCAGCAGCCGACTCAGTGGACACTGTCTTTGCTGTCTCCGTGCTGCTCCGCCGGGAGCCGGCGCGAGGCCAGCTGACAACATCAAGATGCCTGCACTGCGCGTCCTCACCGGCGTGGCCCAAGTTGCGGCGCCAACAAGCGACCGCAGTCCGGCGTCCGAATCTGCGGCCCTTGCCTCTGGATGTCTCTGGAGTGGGTTGGGAGTCGAAACGACTGCCTGCAGTAGTGAGCCGAAGAGTGGCCCGCCGTGGACTGGGACGCTGCCTCCCCATCTGTTGCTGCATGTAGCCCGGTGGTGTGACACGGCCTGTCGTCCAGGAGAGCTGCCACACTTGAATGAATCTCGTTAGAAAACAGCACCTATTTATACTCGGCTGTGCACCTCTGTTTTGCTAATGCGCTGCTCCGAGTCACATACGCACAACACATGTGTTGTGCCAGTGTGTCCCTTCTGCCTGTAGCTTGCGCCATGCAAACTGCTGCGTTTATGCTTTTCAGCAGTTCGACGGCCCTGTGGCCTCCATTCTACTTCGCAACCGTTGGTATATGTAACTCACTGCAATCCGGCCTGCACCTGGCAGTAACTTGTGCTTAGAGTATCGCTCAAAACTAACTTTCCCTAACCTAAACGGTGGTGCCGCTACAGGGGGATTCATGTTATTGTCTGCCATAAAACCTCCTCCCTTTCGAAGTTCATTCTCAGAGTGAGGCCATTCCATCTGCATCATGGGAACCAATGGAAGACCAGTTCTACTGAGTTGCAGGATACTCTGGTGAATTCAGCTAGTCTTCAATCAGCCACCAATTTGCAGTCCACTGCAACAAGTCCACAGCCATCTGGCAACAGAGGGGACTTCGGACCTGGATCCACAGTTCTGCCGGTGACTACAGTGATTGACTGAGGATGGGGCCAAGCTGATCTCCTGTGGACGAGAACCAATCTGCCCTTCTCCAAGCTGTTAAGCTTTGGCGCTGGGTGCCTATGTGTCTGCTGCTGGGGCAGTACAGGTACTACCTTACCAGATTTACGCTGAGACTGCCACTTGGGCTGTACTTCGTGTTGCTGCTGGTTCTTCAGCCTTCATGCCATCTCGTCAACCAATTACAGGAGTATGCAGCAATTTGGGATCGAGCCTAAGCACAGTTTCACTCATCAATTGTTGTCTTCTTTATAAATTCTCTTATACAACAAATCGTAAGGCGAAACAAAGGATTTTTCGCTGTTTGGGAGTTCTCCGAATGCTTTAAAATGGAGTTCAGTGTCAAGACTAGTCGACCTGACATGAAACACGACACCAGCACTCAGATCACACTGTAATAAACTAATCAGCCACAGGCCATTGTCAATCAAGCGCCACATAGTTCTGGTAGATGTAGCGGAATGCATAGATGCTGACATTCTTGTACAATCTAATAGCGAACGACTGTCATGCCCGTTATGATTACGCATTGCTGTTGGAGAAGATGACTAACAAGAACGTTTGAATTCTCCCAAGAACAGACATTCATTGACACTGTCTATAATGATAGAATTTTCTTGCGCCAATGTGTCTGCAGCGTGACTGCTACTAAATTGTTTCCAACTACGAGATCGGAA
This sequence comes from Schistocerca nitens, assembly GCF_023898315.1. Taxonomy (NCBI): domain Eukaryota; kingdom Metazoa; phylum Arthropoda; class Insecta; order Orthoptera; family Acrididae; genus Schistocerca; species Schistocerca nitens. The sequence goes on along the minus strand of NC_064615.1, from coordinate 553,015,034 downwards.
ATACTCCCGTTCCGATTCCTGAAGAAGCTATTATAGTTTTTCAAATCACTACCCATCTTCGAAACGTTGATGGAAGTCTCTGTTACATTATCTTCAGTGACTGGTGGTGGTGGTGGTGGTAAGTTCCTGTGGGACGAAACAGCTGAGGTCATCGGTCTCTAGGCTTACACTCTGCTTAATCTAACTTAAACTAACTTACGCTAAGGACAACACATACACCCATGCCCAAGGGAGGACTCGAACCTCTGACATTGGGAGCCGCGTGAACCGCGGCAAGGCACCTAGACCGCGCGGTTACGGTAAGTGGTAATATAGATTTCCATGAGGTATGGAAATGACATGAAGCTCTTGGGATCCTAATTGGGCAACAACGTAGTTAAATAATGATTCGCACAGAAGAGCATAGCTTTTACGAAGTCGGTCTGCACATTGTTCCCCACTCACGCTTAACAGCGGCTTAAAGCTCGACAACTGGTCATTAGCGCGTCTCTGACTTTTAAGTGGCATAGATATGAATTTACGGCTGTCCTCGCATAGAATACAAAGGGATGGGAGCTGATGATTACATAAGCAGGCTTCTGTCTAAGTCCTTCAAAGATTTCGTCCTTGACGATGCAGAAAACTTTCTGTCTCTTTCTCTGCCTAAGTCCTCGTCGGAATTTAAAAGCAGGCAGTGCAAGTAGGTTGTACCCCACTATACTTCGATGGCTCCTCCCGCTGGCATTATAGCAGTCCCAAATGCAATTCGCAATGATTTGCCGAAATTGTAACTACATATCTAGGACTGTAGGATGCTGTTGCCAGATGCCATTGAGCAAAGTATTGGTTCAAATGGCTCTGAGCACTATGGGACTCAACTTCTGAGGTCATTCGTCCCCTAGAACTTACAACTAGTTAAACCTAACTAACCTAAGGACAACACACACATCCATGCCCGAGGCAGGATTCGAACCTGCGACCGTAGCGGTCTCGCGGTTCCAGACTGCAGCGCCTAGAACCGCACGGCCACTTCAGCCGGCAAGCAAAGTATTCCCAGCAGTGTTAAAAACAGGTTCTTTCCATCTGGATAATCTCTAGGTGCTTAAGCTACATTCGTTAAGGAGTGTTACGAATGGAATACGAAGTTCGTGATCAAGTGGATGATTATAAAGGATGTCCTGCAATGTGTACTATGAAGGCTGGTGTGCTGTGTGTTCTGCACAGGGAAAGGCAGGGAGCGCCTCCGCATCGCCAGTGCGCTCTCTGTCTGTTGTGCTACTATTTCTGCCTCCAACCATCTCTTGGAAAAAAAAGAAAGAACTACCGCTGAAGCTTTTTAAGCAATAATTGTCTTGTTTCCTTAACATAATTAAGACTACAGAGGTTAAATATAATTACCATCCTGAGCTGTAAGAGAAATATCCATGAAAAATGTTCAGTGTGTACCCTGATTTTGCGGCAAAAGTGTGCTTTTGGCTGGAGCGTCACCTGCCGCTGAGCATCGCCTCACCAGCCGTCCCCATTGGGATATGTTTATGCTGCAGGCACGTCGCTGCTCACTGCTGTCACACAGCATCTGGATGCTCGCAGGGAGCCTTGCATTTACGCTGAAGCCTCGTTGCTGGCCCGTCGCTGCTCGCTGGTGGCACAGCATCTCGCTTTCCTGCCTGCAACCTTTACCCTGCAGCTGTTCACATCGCTAGTTGAGTGATTATTTGTAGTGCGTCAAGCAAAAGCTATTTTCTACCAATCATCTGACAATAATAACACTGATTCGTTCACGCCAAAAATGTGGTTATTGACAAAAAGAAAGTAGACGAAGTGTGGATGCAGAAGGAGTATGGATGCATCCTTTGAATTCAGATGATGTACAGTGCATATCTTCTGAAAAGTTCCAACAACAGCTCAAATATTATCCACAACAGCACTTTCTCAAATAGTTACGAATGTTGTGACAAATCTTCCAAATTTTGTTAAATTTTACTGACGCAAAATAGTTTGATAGTAAGATTCGACTCAAAGTTATTAACGTAGGTTCTGTTGAACAATGATTCGTAGGCCTCTCTCTGAGCTGCCATACCATCAGTTTTATCCACATCTACTTCATACGCTACATCTGCTATTCTTAGATTTCCTTGTTGGTACTCTAACGAAAAAAAGAAAACGATAAATCAGGTGAAACAGAGGAACAAACTAGCAAAAATTACTACATGTAATATTATCCATCATCAAGTGGCTCTGATGATCTGTATGCCTCTCGTCAGATATATCTTTGCATCCAAAAACGCACTGGTATACACGTCCAGTCACTTAAATGCGACCACCGCTGTGTTTGAAGTCATCGTGCAATAAACATTCACATACGGCAGGATACAGCACTAAAAATGGAGCGTATATAAAGCATGTCGGGAGGAAACGGGAAAACGTGCCAGTGATTGTCGTAATGCAGAAATGGAGCGATTAATTGGACGCCCAAAGGGGCATGGTCATCGGTTTTTGCCGCCGCGGTTTAAAGTAAACCGTGGATGGCAAAATGGCACTATTCAAAATCGGCGCCTAAGCAACTATGGCGCACGATGGGCCATAGATGACAAGGGTGAATGTTGGCTGCGGAGACGTGTACGGGAGAATAGATGTGCAACTGTTGAGCAGCTGACCACCCAGATGAACCAAGAGGCTACCAATAGCGTCCCCTCAACAACTGTACAGTAAACATTGCTGCGTATGGGTCTCTGCAGCAGGCACCTGGCTCATGCACCCATGCTGAGTGCTGTTCATCAGCCCCAAAGTCTGGAATTTGCCAGCCAGTACCCAAACTAGACGTCCACTGAGTGGTGACAGGTGGCCTTTCCGTATGAATCTTGCTTTATGGTTCATCGGACAGACCGTTATGTATGGCAGAGGAGGCCAGAGATGGGAGCGTTACGTCTTGGGATTGTTTTTGTGCCATTCACTGAGTAATCTCGTCATTCTGGAATGCACAATGGATCAACTAAGGTATGCATTTATCCTTTGGGACCATGACAACCCCTAAATGCTGTTTGTTTTTTCTCGACATGATAGCATCTTCCAGCACGACAGTGCAACGTGTCACACAGCTTGCAATGAACATGTACAGTTCGCAGAGCACCAGCATGTGTTTACTGTATTCTCCTGGCCACAAAACTCCCCTGAGTTAAACCCAGTCTAGAATCTGTAGGACCACCTCAGTCGGGCTGTTCACGCCATTGTTCAAATGGTTCAAATGGCTCTGAGGACTATGGGACTTAACATCTGAGGTCATCAGTCCCCTAGAACTTAGAACTACTTAAACCTAACCAACCTAAGGACATCACACACATCCATGCCCGAGGCAGGATTCGAACCTGCGACCGTAGCGGTCGCGCGGCTCCAGACTGTAGCGCCTAGAACCGCTCGGCCACTCCGGCCGGCCGTCATTGTTCCTCATGTGAGAAAACTATAGCAGCTGGCCACGGCACAGGAGTCAGTACGGCTCCACATCCCTGACGGTATCTTCCAGAATCTCACTGATTCTCTTCTCGCATATCTCGCACCGGTCTGTGATGCAAAAGGCTTTTGACACTTCGTGATATTAATTTGCAAAATTGGAAATTAGTGGTAAGATCTTATGGGGCCAAACTGCTGAGGTCATCGGCCCCTAAGCTTACAAACTACATAATCTAATTTAAACTAACTTACGCTAAAGACAACACACACACATGCCCGAGGGGGGTCTTGAACCTCCGACGGGGAGAGCCGCGCGAAGCGTGACAGGATGCCTGAGACTGCGCGGCTATCGAGCGCGACCATTAATGTAACTGTATGGTGTAAGTTCCTGTTTAAAAACCGTCAGTTATAGTTCTGACAGCATTACTGTCTGTGTATGGTGGTTTCATTGGTAGAATAGTGGGAAGTTTCACACAAACTATCTTCTGATAGACTACTTAACAATGTTTCAAGTACCAGTATTAAATAAGGAATCTAAGCGTATGCTGCAGCTTCCTACAGCTCTTGCAGGGATCCCAGGTAAGAGTAATCTAATTACAGCATTGAAGAAGTCATTTTTGTCGTGAGCCCTATCTTGATATAAGGTACAATAAGAAGTACCCTATAGCATGAACTTCACATTAATTTGCGTCGGCCGCTGTGGCCGAGCGGTTCTGGGCGCTACAGTCTGGAACCGCGCGACCGCTGCGGTCGCAGGTTCGAGTCCTGCCTCAGGCATGGATGTGTGTGATGTCCTTAGGTTAGTTAGGTTTAGTAGTTCTAAGTTCTAGGGGACTGATGACCTCAGAAGTTAAGTCCCATAGTGCTCAGAGCCATTTGAACCATTTGAACATTAATTTGCGGAGTATGGATGTATATGGAGATGTAGAAGTAGATATACGCTGTGTGAGAAATCATGCAACGACGAGCAGTCAAACCTGACACTGCTAGAGTGACCTAGACGCAGCCAATCACGACTCAAGTTTCACGACATACGGCAATGGTTGCACCGCGAAATAGAAAACAACTTGACATCATCAAGTGTCGAGGATTGTGGCGAGAAGCGGGACGAGCAACTGTGGTGCAGCCGGAAAGACGCAGCGGGTGTGATGTTGCGCCTTGCCAGCGAGCGGCGAGACGGCAGCATAAACGCATCCTTAAGCCGTCAGCATTACATTTCCAGGGGCAGATGTGGACTCTGACCACAATTTATTGGTTATGAACTATAGGTTAAAATTAAAGAAACTGTAGAAACGTAGGAATTTAAGGAGATGGGACTTGTATAAACTGAAATAACTAGATGCTGTAGAGAGTTTCAGAGGGAGCATTAGGGGACGATCGACAAGAATAGGGGAAAGGAATATAGTAGGAGAAGAATGGGTAGCTTTAAGACATGAAATAATGAAGGCAGCAGAGAATCAAGTAGTTAAAAAGACGAGAGCTAATAGAAATTTTTGGGTAAAAGAAGAGATATTGAATTTAATTGATGAAAGGAGAAAATTTGAAAATGCAGTAAATGAAGTAGGCAAAAAGGAATACACACGTCTCAAAAATGAAATCAATAGAAGTGCAATACGGCCAAGCGGGAATGGCTAGAGAACAAATGTAAGGACGTAGAATCATATATCACTAGGGGCAAGATAGATGCCGCCTACACAAAAATTACATAGATCTTTGTAGAAAACAGAACCACCGGTATGAATATCAAGAGATCAGATGGTAAATCAGCAAACCTACGTTTATAGCAATTGTAGATTTAGAGAAAGCTTTTGACAATGTTGACTGGAATACTCCAAATTCTGAAGGTGGCAGAGATAAAATACAGGAAGCGAAAGGCTATTTACAATTTGTACATAAACCAGAAGGCAGTTATAAGAGTCGAGGGGCACGAAAGGGAAGCATTGGTTGAAAAGGGTGTGAGACAGGGTTGTACATAGCTTATCCCTGATGTTATTCAATCTCTACATTGAACGAGCAGTAAAGGAAACAAAATAAAAATTTGGAGTAGGAATTAAAGTTCAGGGAGAAGAAACGAAAACTTAAAGTTTGCCGATGGCACTGAAATTCGTCAGAAACAGTAAATGGTTCGAAAGAGTAGTTGAACGGAACGGACAGTGTCTTGAAAGGAAAATGTAAGATGAACATCAACAAAAGCAAAACAAGGATAGTAGAATGTAATGAAATTAAATCGGGGAATTCTAAGGAGATCAGATTAGGAAACGAGACACCTAAAGTAATAGATGAATTTTGCTATTTGGGAAGCAAAATAACTGATGATGAACGAAGTACAGAGGATATGAATGTAGGCTCTGAGCACTATGGGACTTAACAGCTGTTGGTCATCAGTCCCCTAGAACTTAGAACTACTTAAACCTAACTAACCTAAGGACATCACACACATCCATGCCCGAGGCAGGATTCGAACCTGCGACCGTAGCAGTCGCGCGGTTCCGGACTGCGCGCCTAGAACCGCGAGACTACCGCGGCCGGCTATGAATGTAGACTGGCAATGGCAAGAAAAGCTTTTCTGAAGAAGAAAAATTTGTTAACATCGAATATACATTTCAGAGTTAAATGGCTCTGAGCACTATGGGACTCAACTTCTGAGGTCATTAGTCCCCTAGAACTTAGAACTAGTTAAACCTAATGACATCACAAACATCCATGCCCGAGGCAGGATTCGAACCTGCGACCGTAGCGGTCTTGCGGTTCCAGACTGCAGCGCCTTTAACCGCACGGCCACTTCGGCCGGCTTTCAGAGTTAGAAAGTCTTTTCTGAAGTATTTGTATGGAATGCAGCCAGGTATGGAAGTGAAACATGGACGATAAACAGTTTAGGCAAGAAGAGAATACAAGCTTTTGAAAAGTGGTGTTGCAGAAGAATGCTGAAGATTAGATAGGTAGACCCTGTAACTAATGAGGAAGTGCTGAATAGAATTGGGAGAAGAGGGATTTGTAGCGCAACTTGACTAGAAGAAGGTATCGGTTGATAGGATACGTTCTGAGGCATCAAGTACTGGAGGGAAGCGTGGAGCGTAAAAATCGTAGAGGAAGACCAAGAGATGAATACACTAAGCAGATTCAGAAGGATGTAGGTTGCAGTAGTTACTCGGAGATGAAGAGGGCTGCACAGCGTAGAGTAGCATGGAGCGCTGTATCAAACCAATCTTTGGACTGAAGACCACAACAACAACAACAACAACAAACCGTCAGCATACGGACCGTGCATTCGAACGTCGACGTTGAGCGTGCCGAGTTTCTGACGTCATAGCGTGGAAAAATCGTGTTGGGAAATCTTTCCGAAAGTGCAGAGCAATATCTAACATGTCACTCATACTGAACATGCATTTAAACGTTGACCAATGAGATGAAAGGACACCACATACGTCACTTGACGCCCTCTCTCTTCAGTACAGGTCGCGGTTCGTGAGACGCCGTATTGACTTTCGCTCGAAGCCCATAAGTATACATGCCGTTGCTAAGCGCCAGCAAATTGAGGATCTCTCGAAACCCGTCGTTAATTTTACGATTTGTTGTAATGAAATGACGGAAAACGACATATTGGTAACTGAAAAATTTATGTGAGTTGTATGCTTCTTCAAGGTAACGGCACCCTGAGAAGCTATCAAAAACTCATTGTCCTTGGTACAATTTGTTATAATTAAACGTCAATTAAAATAGTACCTACGATTACAGCCTTCAGGAAATGTAAGATGAAAAGTATGATCATACATAAGACATGGAAATGGAAATGCCGTGTGGCCAGGGCCTCCCGTCGGGTAGACCGTTTCCTGGTGCAAGTCTTTCGAGTTGAAGCCACTTCGGCGACTTGCGTATCGATGGGGATGAAATGATGATCGTAAGGACAACACAACACCCAGTCCCTGAGCGGAGAAAATCTCCGATCCACCGGGGAATCGAACCTGGGCCGGTAGGTACGACATTCCTTCGCACTGACCACTCAGCTACCAGGGGCGGACGTACATAAGACATGATCAGCACAATGTAATGAGTATAAATGTAGAATTCTAAGACAATAGGTGACGTGTTTCTAGTTAGCGTCTCACTAAATTCAATTTTTTTTTCTAAATTTTGCGTTTTCTAATGTGATCTGATACTTTCTTATTGTTTAATACAAGTACATTCTGTAAAACTAAATGTTATGAAAATATAAGTACACTCTTTCCGAGGAGTGAGTTGGTTTGATAGGTTTTATCTACAAGACAGCTTGCATTACTTGCTATAAGATATTTTCCACTTTCTTGTTTCAAATTTTGTATTTCACGTGTTGTACAGGTGCTTCTACTGAACAGGAAGAGTGATCAATCAAGAATAAAACTTAGGGTTTTACTACAAATGAACGCTGAAATAATTTTTATTTTATATGGAGAACTATTGTAAATTTGCATTTCAGTATTTGTAATGGAACCTTCGTACGCCGATGTTCTTGTTGACTGGATATGCTACTTTTTATGCCATATAACATGTTCATGGATACTGAAGTTTTTATCTAAGTATACCACTGACAGAAGAGCATGACTAGCATGTGGAAAAGGGAGGTAATGTGCCTTTTTAAATAGCTAACTTAGGGATTCTACGCCTGTCCATTTCGTTACCAGTGTGATTTGTGAGCCAGGTGTAGCTGACAACTGCAGCTGGAGTGCACTGTGATTGCGTATATAACACTGAGGCACATGTAGGCCCATCTTCGGCACACGTCTCATGCTGCTGAACGTCAAGGTTGCATGCAGAGTTCAACGTGCTGGTGAACGCTCAGAAACGATGTGACTTCCGCACACGGTATGTGTGTCGCAATATGGTTAATGCAATCGCAGCGCGTCCAGCGGCAGTTGCCGGCTGTGGCTGGTTCGCAAGTCACATGTTTACAAAATAGACGGATGTAAAATTCCTACTTTGGCTCTATTAAAACGCACATTTCCTCCATTTTCCCTGTACTAGTCTGTAGTACACGTAAATAAAAATTTCAGTATCTATGGACATTTTATAACGCAAAAAATGGTTCAAATGGCTCTGAGCACTATGCGACTTAACTTCTGAGGTCATCAGTCGCCTAGAACTTAGAACTAATTAAACCTTACTAACGTAAGGACATCACACACATCCATGCCCGAGGCAGGATGCGAATCTGCGACCGGAGCGGTCGCTCGGCTCCAGACTGTAGCGCCTAGAACCGCACGGTCACTCCGGCCGGCTATAAGGCAAAAAGGGAAGTACCATATCCAACCAGTAAGGACATCGGCTTGTAAAAGTTAAATTACAAGTAGTGCGATACAAATTTACAATAGTTCTCCACATAAGACAAAAATTATTTCAGCATCCTCACTTTTTAGTAAAATCTTAAGGCCATTATTTCTCCATGACCGTTCCTGTTCAACAGCAGAATCTTTACCACGTGTGAAACACAAAACTTAAAACAAGGAAGTGCAGAATTATCTTACTCCAGATACGACAAGCTGTCGTGTAGATCAAGCCAATCAAACGAACTCACTCCCCAGAAAAAAGTGCACTTTTATTTACATAAAATCGAATATAATAGAATGTACTTGTATTAAACTAATAAGAAAGTATCAGAAGCTATTAGAAAATGCGAAGGCTAGCAAAAAATAATTTTTGGATGCAGGGAGACACGAACCAGTTACACATCTCCCAATACCATACAATTCTCTCACTCTACTTATTACACTATATCGGCCATAACCACTATAATTACCATATTTTGCATCTTACTATCTCCTTACTTACTGAAGGCAGCAGAGGATCAAGTAGGTAAAAAGACGAGGGCTAATAGAAATCCTTGGGTAACAGAAGAAATATTGAATTTAATTGATGAAAGGAGAAAATATAAAAATGCAGTACATGAAGCAGGCAAAAGGGAATACAAACGTCTCAAAAATGAGATCGACAGAAAGTGCAAAATGGCTAAGCAGGGATGGCTAGAGGACAAATGTAAGGATGTAGAGGCTTGTCTCACTAGGGGTAAGGTAGATACTGCCTACAGGAAAATTAAAGAGACCTTTAGAGAGAAGAGAACCACTTGTATGAATATCAAGAGGTCAGATGGCAACCCAGTTCTAAGCAAAGAAGGGAAGGCAGAAAGGTGGAAGGAGTATATAGAGGGTTTATACAAGGGCGATGTACTTGAGGACAGTATTATGGAAATGGAAGAGGATGTAGATGAAGATGAAATGGGAGATAAGATACTGCGTGAAGAGTTTGACAGAGCACTGAAAGACCTGAGTCGAAACAAGGCCCCGGGAGTAGACAACATTCCATTAGAACTACTGATGGCCTTGGGAGAGCCAGTCATGACAAAACTCTACCATCTGGTGAGCAAGATGTATGAGACAGGCGAAATACCCACAGACTTCAAGAAGAATATAATAATTCCAATACCAAAGAAAGCAGGTGTTAACAGATGTGAAAATTACCGAACTATCAGTTTAATAAGTCACAGCTGCAAAATACTAACGCGAATTCTGTACAGACGAATGGAAAAACTGGTAGAAGCGGACCTCGGGGAAGATCAGTTTGGATTCCGTAGAAATGTTGGAACACGTGAGGCAATACTAACCTTACGACTTATCTTAGAAGAAAGATTAAGAAAAGGCAAACCTACGTTTCTAGCATTTGTAGACTCAGAGAAAGCTTTTGACAACGTTAAGTGGAATACTCTCTTTCAAATTCTGAAGGTGGCAGGGGTAAAATACAGGGAGCGAAAGGCTATTTACAATTTGTACAGAAACCAGATGGCAGTTATAAGAGTCGAGGGGCATGAAAGGGAAGCAGTGGTTGGGAAAGGAGTGAGACAGGGTTGTAGCCTCTCCCCGATGTTATTCAATCTGTATATTGAGCAAGCAGTAAAGGAAACAAAAGAAAAATTCGGAGTAGGTATTAAAATTCATGGAGAAGAAGTAAAAACTTTGAGGTTCGCCGATGACATTGTAATTCTGTCAGAGACAGCAAAGGACTTGGAAGAGCAGTTGAACGGAATGGACAGTGTCTTGAAAGGAGGATATAAGATGAACATCAACAAAAGCAAAACGAGGATAATGGAATGTAGTCAAATTAAATCGGGTGATGCTGAGGGGATTAGATTAGGAAATGAGACACTTAAAGTAGTAAAGGAGTTTTGCTATTTAGGGAGTAAAATAACTGATGATGGTCGAAGTAGAGAGGATATAAAATGTAGACTGGCAATGGCAAGGAAATCGTTTCTGAAGAAGAGAAATTTGTTAACATCGAGTATAGATTTAAGTGTCAGGAAGTCGTTTCTGAAAGTATTTGTATGGAGTGTAGCCATGTATGGAAGTGAAACATGGACGATAACTAGTTTGGACAAGAAGAGAATAGAAGCTTTCGAAATGTGGCGCTACAGAAGAATGCTGAAGATAAGGTGGGTAGATCACGTAACTAATGAGGAGGTATTGAATAGGATTGGGGAGAAGAGAAGTTTGTGGCACAACTTGACTAGAAGAAGGGATCGGTTGGTAGGACATGTTCTGAGGCATCAAGGGATCACAAATTTAGCATTGGAGGGCAGCGTAGAGGGTAAAAATCGTAGAGGGAGACCAAGAGATCAATACACTAAGCAGATTCAGAAGGATGGAGGTTGCAGTAGGTACTGGGAGATGAAGAAGCTTGCACAGGATAGAGTAGCATGGAGAGCTGCATCAAACCAGTCTCAGGACTGAAGACCACAACAACAACATATCTCCTGAAAGCTTAAATCATGGATATATTAACTGAAAGCTTTAGTCATAAACATGTCATTAATTGACACTTAATTATAACAAATTATACCAAGAACACCGCATTTCGTATGGATCCTCAGAGAACCGTCGCCTTGAAACAGCGTATTTTCATAATACGCAAGTTACAATAATTCTTTAACCACCTGTATCAAGTTTCCCATCATTTTACAACAACAAAAAATTATACGATTAACGACAACTTTTCGAGCTATCATCAATTTGCTGGTGCTTAGAAACGCCATATTTACATTTGGGCTTCAAATGAAAGCCAACATGGTGTCCCGTGACTCTGTACTGAAGGGAGATGGCGTGCATGTGACGTAGGTGGCGTTCTTCCACCTCATTGGTCAACGTTCAAACGCACGTTCAAAATATCTGACATGCCAGATAATGCTCTGCGCTTTCGCCAAGACTCGCCAACGTGCTTTTCACACGCTATGTCGTCAGAAACTTGGCGTGCTTAACGCTCAACGTTCGAATCCATGTTCCGTATGAAGATGGCTTAGCCGTGCCTGTGTTCAGTGGCAATTCTTTAATGTAACTGAATGTAAAGCAGTCGGCAAGCGCAACGTGCTGTCAAACGTCAACGTTGAGTTCGTCGAGTTCGATGTGCTGCTGAACGCTCTGAAACGAAGCGGCATGTGCATAGGGTACGTGGGCCCCAAGATGGTACACGTGACCGCAACGCGCTCCAGCGGCAGTTGTCTGCTGCATCTGGCTCGTAATTCACACCGTTCGTTTCGTTTACGAAATCGACAGGCGTAAAATTCCTATATTAGCTCCATTAAAACGTACATTCCTCTATTGTTCATACGCTAGTCAGGTTATTCTGTCTGTGGTATACATAAATAATGACTTCAATACCTGTAAAAATATTATAAGGCAAAAAGGAAAGTACCATGTCCAGTCAATAAGGACATCGGGTTATAAAAGTTGCATTACAAATAGTGCGATACAAATTTACACCTCACCCCATGAACCATGGAGCTGGTCGTTGGTGGGGAGGCTTGCGTGCCTCAGCGATACAGATAGGTGCAACCACAATAGACGGGTATTTGTTGAGAGGCCAGACAAACTTGTGATTCCTGAAGGGGGGCAGCAGCCTTTTCAGTAGTTGCAGGGCAACAGTCTGGATGATTGACTGATCTGGCCTTGTAACATTAACCAAAACGGCCTGCTGTGCTGGTACTGCGAACGGCTGAAAGCAAGGGGAAACTACAGCGGTAATTTTTCCCGAGGGCATGCAGCTTTATTGTATGGTTAATGATGATGGTGTCCTCTTGGGTAAAATATTCCGGAGGTAAAATAGTCTTCCATTCGGATCTCCGGGCGAGGACTACTCAGGAGGGCGTCGTTATCAGGAGAAACAAAACTGGCGATCTGCTGATCGGAGCGTGGAACTTCAGATCCCTTAATCGGGCAGATAGGTTAGAAAATTTTAAAATGGAAATGAATAAACTAAAGATAGATATAGTGGAAATTAGTGAAATTCGGTGGCAGGTAGAACAAGACTTCTGTTCAGGTGAATACAGGTTTATAAATAGAAAATCAAATAGGGGTAATGCAGGAGTAGGTTTAATAATGAATTAAGAAACAGGAGCGCGGGTAAGCTACTACGAACAGCATAGTGAACGCATTATTGTAGCCAAGATAGACACGAAGCCCACGCCTACCACAGTAATACAAGTTTATATGCCAACTAGCTCCGTAGATGACGAATACACTGAAGAAATGTATGAGGAGATAAAAGAAATCATTCAGATAGTGAAGGGAGACGCAAATTCAATAGTCATGGGGGACTGGAATTCGATAGTAGGAAAAGGAAGAGAAGAAAAAGTAGTAGGTAAATATGGAATGGGGGTAAGGAATGAAAGAAGAAGCAGCATGGTAGAATTTTGCACAGAGCATAACTTAATCATACCTAACACTTGGTTTAAGAATCATGAAAGAAGGTTGTATATGTTGTAACCTCCCCTCGAAAATATTATAACGAACCATGTGCAAACTCCCCACGGAAATAAGAATTAAATGAATTTTAAATATTGTAACCTCTGAACAAAATTGGCTCCCATTTATAATCTCTGTGCAGAAATGCATTCACATTTAATGTTCCCACAACATTCTTTTCTCATTTAATGTTAAGTTCGAAACAGAAAAATTCCTAAACACCAAAATAATTTAAAAAATTCAGTAACCTGGTAAATTATGTGACGACAGCAACGCTGCGTCACGGCCCTGTACTCTGAATAAAAAAAAAGCAAAAAATTCTTACCTCAGTAAAAACTGCGAATATATCTGCTCTTACATAAAAAAAATTTCGGCACAGCTCCGTGCAATGCTGGCCTATGCTTTGTGACTCGAGAAAGGAATTAATTATTCATTGGATAAAATCTTTAAATTGAAATGAATGCTTTTTTTAATTACTTTATATTATAAAAATTATTATTGGGGCATTTTTTTAAAAGAAATTGATGACAATTAACATAAATTACTAGATATGCGCAAGGCTGCTTCTTTACCTTCTACAATAATACTCATCCTCCAGAGTCCCGACCAGAGCAGACTGCAGACACGCGCAGACCCGCGCCGACTACTGCCGACTACTGCCGACTCACGCAGACTACTGAAGACTACTGAACACTACAGAAGACTAATGCCGACTAGCGACAAGCAACAACTAACTACATACTGCTCTCTGGTCAGAGACTCTCCTAAGTCTTGCCTGTTGCAGGCAGCGCATACATCGCATACCTCTTACAATGTGGAAGAGGCCTGGGGACACTGGAAGGTTTCAGGTAGATTAAATAATGGCAAAACAGAGATTTAGGAAGCAGGCTTTAAATTGGAAGGCATTTCCAGGGCCAGTCATGGACTCGACTCTGTACACATACACACGATAAGCGGATACCTAAATGATTAGAGTTTCTATTCTCCGTGACAGGTAGAACCGCCACCATAGTAAATTAGTGCTGTTCGCATTTAGTGCTAGTGCACACATGGTGCGATATATAAGAGGCATGAACAGCGTCTGACGTTTATTGACCACTGAGAAGCGCACAGAGATGCCACTCACTCATACGAGACAGATTCATCAGCTCCTGACAGACTTTGAATGGGGCTTCATAGTGTGTTTCCATTTAGCCATCTAGATGAATAGTGTAGTATGGAGATTTATGGGGAAATCAGATGTGAGAGTGGCCTGACGTTAGACTGCATGGGAACACGAGGGCAGACAGAATTGTCGTCAAGGTATTAGGCAATCACGCGTCACCACCACAAAGAAGGGTCACCGTTTTGTGCAACAAACACATAGTAATCCTTCACATCTGTTTGTGCTATCCGAGGAGACACTAGCAGGAGCCGGTCTAGGAAATAGAGTATTTCTCTTGAAAGATCAATTATGTAATTTTATGCTCCCAACACGCTATTTTTCCTCTTGAATTTCAGCACCCTTTTCTAAAGACGGAAATGAAATTCAAATAATTTGAACATCCGCTAAAACTCTCAATTCGAGTCATGTGATGCCTGTGACGTCACTGACTAACTCACTGTTCCTGCCATTATAATATTAATTCAGAATAATGTCTTGTTTTGGAATTTCTGTTTCGGAAAATGCGTTCAAACGGTGTGTGCTACCATACTGTACACATAAATCTACAAAAATTCCTGAAGAGTATTTCTGAGTGTTCCAGAGAAAGAGAAGATACATAAAATGTTAGCCGCGCGGGAATAGCCGAGCGGTCTTAGGCGCTGCAGTCATGGACTGTGCGGCTGGTCCCAGCGGAGGTTCGAGTCCTCCCTCGGGCATGGGTGTGTGTGTTTGTCCTTAGAATAATTTACGTTACGTAGAGTGTAAGCTTAGGAACTGATGACCTTAGCAGTTAAGTCCCATAAGATTTCACACACATTTGAGCATTTGAACATGAAATGTTGTTGCACTCTACCGGTAAATTGCCACCACGTTGACGCACAAGTTCGCTGACTTAATTAAAAATCTGTTGCACTGTGAAGTTAACATTGACTGATCTCAGATCTATGCTCTCCTACTGTTAAAAAGGAGGATAGCGTCCTTCAACCAAATTAAATTAAATTGTCAGTTTACCAGTTACTACGTAGCTCAGCTGTTAGCAAGATAAACCGGTGAATTTTATAAGGCGATATCCATAGATCGCTGGTTCTAATCTAATCCGAAAGAATATTATAATTTATTTGCAAAACGACTCGACAATCCTATCATGTGAAACCCAAATCACAGTTACAAAACTTCACCACACCGATCAGAAACAGAATATTATTGTGTTTTCCTTGCTGTTTACATGAGCTTACATTTTCAGTCGCTGTTCACACGCGTCACATTCAAAAATATGTTTTGCAGCTAATGTGACGACACACTTTTCATTTTATTCGAAACAATATTTTTATCCTCGTGCTGTCTAACTAGGGTACTTATTGTTTAAACTTTTGCAGTTTCATCTTACATAAAAATGAAGTAAGTCTGCTTCAGACGCTAACGTTAGTGTACAAGCACAAATCCCACAGCCCTTACATTTATGTCACCTGCATGTTGTACACGCTTTATATCTGTCCGTATAATCTTATAGTCCTACACCTCGTTGTACAGCGGACATACGGTGATATCTTCACTAGTAGCAACGCTTTCCAAAAAAGTGAATAGTTTGTTCGCAAAATAAATGCATTTATCCTCCGTTGTCCGTTTCTCAGAGTGAGACTAATGTAAAGCTGTATACAATACGTCCCACAATCGAAACAACTGTTGCAATCAGTCCTTGCTACGGCTATTTTCGTGTTTAGTGTAAAACTCTTAAAAATTTATGAACGTACTAGGATTGGCACAAGCAACCTCCTTCACTGCAGTCGAATGAGCTACCCGTTGTGCCACGGAACGCCTGCCTCACACACTATCTGTGCTGAGTGCCGCCTACAAAGGAAATCAACATTAAGTTTTGCCAAGAATGATTTTGTTGTGATTTGAGTCGTAGCTCGTGACCGATAGTCGACAATCTAGTTATAATATAAGGACCCATTTGCGAAAGTTCTACAATTCCCTAGTTTTGAGCGAGTTTAATGACGTTGCAGGCAGCAGGAAAAAGAATGTACGTCGTTGCATATATCGCCGCAATAAATGGTTGGAGCATAAACGCATCATCTTTCGCAAGGCTTTCACTATCAGCGCCCACAAAATTCCTTTCTATTGTTACTTAACTGCGTTTTCAATCACTAAATATCTAAACAGTTTGCATTAAAAGTTCGTAAAAACCTCGTAACCTCGGCTAACGCTCCTATAACACAAGTACAGCTTCGTCTTACTCCTAGCCTGTGACGTCGTCACCAGAGCATCAGCCAGTATCAGAGCGTTTTCGATCACGTGACCAGATTTTGATATTTAGTAATTTTTAAGCTTTAATACATAAAAATAACAGATATTTTGCGAAAATATTGACCGTAAATACTGGTTAAATGTTATAATCAATCAGAATAACAGCAATCCGAACAGTATTTTTAACACAGGAAACCCACAAATAGGCTGCCCCTTTAACATCTCAACACAAACGGCTGCTACTTTTGGAGTGATGCTGTATCTGGGAAGCACGGACTGTTGATGAATAGCGTCATATTGCTTTCAGCGATAAATCGCAGTTCTGAAATATGTCGAATGACAATCATCGGTGAGTATAGCGGCGACCTGGGAAGATGTCCCACTCTTTCAACGTTTTGGAGAGTCACAGCGGTTTCACTGCAGGCATCATGGTGTGGGGAGCCATCGGGCAATGCTTCAGGTCGTGACTGATAGTGGTTGAGAGAATCCTCAAGGCACAATGGTACGTCATTGACATCGTGCGTCCTCATGTGTTACTTCTCACACACAGTATTACGGTGTCATTTTTCAATGGGACAATGCTCGTCCACACACGGTTCATATATTTATGAACTGTCAGAGTGATTTTGAGATACTTCCGTTGCCAGTGCCAGCCGCTGTGGCCGAGCGGTTCTCGGCGCTTCAGTACGGAACCGTGCTGCTGCTACGGTCGCAGGTTCGAATCCTGCCTCGGGCATGGATGTGTATGATGTCCTTAGGTTAGTTAGGTTTAAGTAGATCTAAGTCGTGTGATGTCCTTAGGTTAGTTAGGTTTAAGGTGGACTGATGACCACAGATCTTAAGTCCCATAGTGCTTAGAACCATTTGAACCATTTGAGCCGTTGCCAGCAAGATCCCTGGATCTTGTGTCCCCGAAAGAGCATGTGTAGGACCAGCTCGGACGCCAACCCTATCCCAGTGTAGGTGCCAGGATGTAAATGACCAGTTACAAAAGTTGTGGACCAGTTATCCTCACGAAAGGATACAACGGTTTTATGATACTCTTACCTACCGAATCATTGCACGCTTAAAAAGTCAGAGTGAGTGCAACATCATAATGGTAATGGGCACAGACTCTCAACTTCTCTGTAAATTTTACTTGCGTTTGCAATCACTGAAATAACATTACATACCCTCTCAACCCGTGAAGTTTCATTCCGTTTCCTTCTCTCTTTGTGTGTGATTCATTCTTCTTATCAGGCACTACAGCATGCCGAACTTCTACGTGGGTGAGAGAGTCGCTATTTTCGCATATGTACGTAACTAGCCACCTAAAGGACCCGATGATGACCTCAGAAACCGGCCAGCACCTACATCTACATAATTACTCCGTAACTCACAATTTAGTTCCTGGCAAGGGTTCATCGAACCACCTTCAAGTTATTTCTCAACAGCTCCTTTGTAGAACAGCGAACGGGAACAACAAACACTTAAATTGCTCTCATTTCCCTTATTTTACTGTGATGATCATTTCTTCTTATGTGGGTGGGAGAGAAACATGGCGATAGAAATTTCATGAGACGATCCTGCTGCAACGAAAAACGCCCTTGTTCTAATGACGGTCACCACAAATCGCATATCATATCCCTGCACTCTCTCCCCTATTTCTCGATAATACGAAACGAGCTGCCCTTCTTTGAAGTTTTTCGATGTTATCCGTCAATCCTGTCTGACGTGGGCCCTACAACACACAGCAGTTCTCCAGAAAACGACGGACAACCGCAGTGTAGGCAGTTTCTTTTGTAGTTTGTTGCATCTTCTAAGTGGTCTTTCAATAAAACGCAGTCTTTCGTTCGCTTTCTCCACAACATCATCCATATGATCGTTCCAGGTTAAGTTGTTCGTAATTGTAATCCCTAAGTATGTAGTAGACTTGACAGCTGTTAGATTTGTGTGATATATCATGTAACCGAAGTTTAGCGGATTCCTTTTGGCGTTAGTATGGATGACTTCACTTTTCATTTAGAGTCAATTGCCTCTTTTTCGCACCATAAAGATATTTTGTCTAAATCATTTTGCAAAAAAAAAAAAAAAAAAATGGTTCAAATGGCACTGGGCACTATGGGACTTAACATCGGAGGTCATCAGTCCCCTAGAACTTAGAACTACTTAAACCTAACTAACCTAAGGACATCACACACATCCATGCCCGAGGCAGGATTCGAACCTGCGACCGTAGCGGTCGCGCGGTTCCAGACTGAAGCGCCTAGAACCGCTCGGCCACTCTGGCCGGCCAATCATTTTGCAATTAGTTTTGATCATCTGATGACTTTACAAGACGGTGGATGGCGGCATCATCTGCAAACACTCAAAGAGAGCTGCTCGGATTGTCTCCTAAATCGTTTATGTAAATCGAGAGCAGCAGAGGACCTATAGAGCATTTGCTTGGGAACACCACATTTTACTTACGTTTTAAATGAAATGATAATTAAATAGACACCCTAGCTGCAAGCAGGCGTTGATATACTTCACTGGGGACATGTTGAAAATGTGTGCCCCGACTGGGACTCGAACCCGGGATCTCCTGCTTACATGGCAGACGCTCTATCCATCTGAGCCACCGAGGGCACAGAGGATAGTGCGTCTGCAGGGACTTATCCCTTGCACGCTCCCCGTGAGATCCACATTCCCAACATGTCCACACCACTACATTCGTAGTGCGCCTAATAGATGTTTGCCCATCATACTCATTACTCGTGACAGATTAATCTACCAAGTCCCGTACGAGTTCTGGCATAGCGTGTGCGTTCACACAAGAAGGTCAATGGCCGGGAAGCCATATTTTAACCATATATGACGGTAGTATCTGTTCCCGAAAGAACACATACCGTGGATGACCATGCAGCTTTGCTAGAAATGAAATGATAATTAAATAGACACCCTAGCTGCAAACAGGCGTCGATATACTTCACTGGGGACATGTTGAAAATGTGTGCCCCGACTGGGACTCGAACCCGGGATCTCCTGCTTACATGGCAGACGCTCTATCCATCTGAGCCACCGGGGGCAAAGAGGATAGTGCGTCTGCAGGGACTTATCCCTTGGACGCTCCCCGTCTATTTAATTATCATTTCATTTCTAGCAAAGCTGCATGGTCATCCACGGTATGTGTTCTTTCGGGAACAGATACTACAGTCATATATAGTTAAAATATGGCTTCCCGGCCATTGACCTTCTTGTGTGAACGCACACGCTATGCCCGAACTCGTACGGGACTTGGTAGATTAATCTGCCACGAGTAATGAGTATGATGGGCAAACATCTATTAGGCGCACTACGAATGTAGTGGTGTGGACATGTTGGGAATGTGGATCTCACGGGGAGCGTGCAAGGGATAAGTCCCTGCAGACGCACTATCCTCTGTGCCCTCGGTGGCTCAGATGGATAGAGCGTCTGCCATGTAAGCAGGAGATCCCGGGTTCGAGTCCCGGTCGGGGCACACGTTTTCAACATGTCCCCAGTGAAGTATATCAACGCCTGTTTGCAGCTAGGCTGTCTATTTAATTATCATTTCATTTCTAGCAAAGCTGCATGGTCATCCACGGTATGTGTTCTTTCGGGAACAGATACTACCGTCATATATACTTATGTTTTACTCAATGATTTTGCATCAATACTACAAACAGTGACCTTTCTGACAAGGATTCATGAATGTAGTAGGATAAATGAGATGATACTCCGTAAGAGTGTAGTTTGATTAGAAGTCGCTTGTGAGGAACGGTGTCAAAAGCCTTGCGGAAATCAAAGAATAGGGAATCAATCTGACATACCCTGTCGATTGCACTCATTACTTCGTAAGAATAGAGAGTTAGTTGTTTTTGACAAGAACGATGTTTTCTGAGTTGTGTTGGCTATGAGTCAATCAGTCGTTTTCTTTGACGTAATTCATAATGTTCGAACGCAGCAATTGTTCCAAAATCCTACTGAAAATCACGTAAGTGATGTGGGTCTATTATTCGGCGGATTACTCCTGTTTCGTTTCTTGAGCATTGGTGTGACCTCTGCAACTTTCCAGTCTTTAGGTACTGATCCTTCATCGAGTGAACGGTTGCATGTGATTGCTAAGTGTGGAGCTATTGTATCAGCACACTCTGAAAGAAACCTAAGTAGTCTGCAATTGGAACGGAGGCCTTACGTTTATCAAGTGATTGAAGTTGGCAGATGTTCTTGATTCGAATTATGGAATATTTACTTTCTTTGGTGAAGGAACTTTGGAAAACCAACTGTGTTTAGTAACTCTGTTTTAGTGCAAAGGATCATTCCTGCCACTATCTGCAGATTATTGCCCCTAACACTTTCAGTAGCCTCCTCCACCTCTCGGATGAGACTTTCTGGCAAACATACCGACTACACACAACGATTCTTTCCCTACTTGTCCGCTACCAGCGTTTTCTTAGAAGACACATCTTTCCCGCCTGTTGTTGGAGCTCCCAATGACCAACAAACTTATCAACGGTGGTTGTTCGGACTTTGCAGGAAAATTGGAGTCTGGCTGAAAAAACGAGGCATCCTGTGCTAACTCAGTTGTGTTATCATCACGGGGCAGCACCTGGTACCTGTTTCTACACGAGTAAGAATAAACCGAGCAGGCGCTGCACATCGGATGATGACCCAGGGATGCAAGCGGCGCCAGAGGCGTCCCAGCCACAGGCGACAGAACGTCCCTGCAGCATAGATTACCAACCTGAAGCGCGTCGATCGTGGCCCATGCATCTTTAGCAATTTCCAGGGAGTGGCCAAGTCATCTTATGTCCACACATAACAAGAACAGTTCCTGTTCATTTCCTTCTACGTAAAACTGAAACTATACAACATCACACGTTTCTCTTGACGGGACAACCACAACTTGTAAGTGGGCTGCTTCTGTGTTGACAGCGCTGTATAGCGCTTTGCATTGGATCTCTGACTGCGTTTTCTTTGTAAGAGACTCTGTGGCTGGTTGGACTCGTTGTTGGTAGTTAATCTCCAGTAGTTTTGGGCAGTTGGAAGTTAGTCGCTAGCAGTGATGGAAGTACTGTTGGGCATTTGGAGGTGAACAGCCAGCAGTGATGGATGTTAGATGTGAGAAGTTAGCATTGATGGAGGATAGAGGTCTGAAGTGTTAGCGTAGGCTAGCGATCTGTACATGTTCGACTAGGAGATTGAATATTATTCATGATTATATACCTTTGTACTAGATGTCAGTTACGATTTATATTCGTGTCTGAACTGGATGTCACATTATTAAGGTAAAAAAAATACATTATTTGGTTTGCAACAAAATCTTTCCTTTGCTAACCACATGCCTATTAGTAGTTAGTGGCTTTCGTAGTTAGAATCTTTTATTTAGCAGGCAGTATTGATACTCGCTGTATTGCAGTAGTTCGCCTAACGAAGATTTTTGTCAGGTAAGTGCTTAATGAAATGTATAGGTTATTGATAGGATTTCTTTTTAGTCAGGGCCATTCTTTTGAATTAATTATTTGAAGTCAGGTTATCTTGTTTTTGAGCAGTCAGATTGCGTTGCGCTGGAATGTTGTGGGTCAGTGTTGACATGATAAGAAGAAGTAAAGAGAAAGTAGGCTCAGTGCGTTCAGTTTTACTCAGCTGTTTCCGAATGAAATAACGGAGAAGTTTCATCTTTCCAGTCATTCTGCAATTTAAGTACAGAAACACTCATTTAAATAAAGAAGTTTCAAACTGTTGATAATGATAATTCTATGATAAAGTCCGCTACAGATATAAATAATAATAATATTTTTTACAACAGTAGCGAATTTGTCACTGACAATGTATATAAAATCACAAAAAAATGTGCAACCGTAGCCAAAGTCATCAGAGACTTAATGAGAGAGTGCAAGCAGACGGAACAAGAGGTCACGCTTTTGACTGTGGCGCTCCAGGCGCCGTATATCTTGATGTACACAAAAAATAAGGAAGCAAAATCAAAACTACAACGTCAACTCATGCTATAGAAACGATCACAAAGTACAGAAACTCTTAGAACAAACTAAATTACACTACAAACAACAATCAACAAACAATAATCAGTGTGGCTTATTCTCAAAAGCACATAATAAAACTATTAAACCAAACGACGTATACGAATTAGATATTATTCCTTCTGCTCCTGTTACTGTCGGCTCAGAAACGTTGATTTTGTATTTAAGGATCTAGTGTATATGTTTCTGGAGGGTTGGTTGGTTGATTTGAGGAGGGGGCCAAACAGCGAGGTCATCGGTCCTAGCGGATTAGGGAAGAATGGAGAAGGAAGTCAGCCGTGCCGTTTCAAAGGAACCACTCCGGAATTTGCCTGAAGCGATTAAGAGAAATCACGGAAAACCTAAATCAGTATGGCCGGACACGGGCTTGAACCGTCGTCCTGCCGAATGCGAGTCCAGTGTGCTAACCACTGCGCCACCTCGCTCGTTGTTTCTGGAGGGAATTAGTGAGTGAGAGAAAGAACTGAATATAACACAAGCAGATTCAAACGGATGTACATGCATTAGTTATGCAGCCATGAAAAAATTTACGCAAGGTAGACTATTATAGAGAATTTCATTAAAGCAGTCTGTCAACTTCATCACTGGCGGAGTAGCATGTGACAAACTATCCTTCTTACAAGGTGAGGTCATATATACTCTTGTCTTACTTATATTGATTCCAAGAATCCATGATCGTGCAAGAATTCTTGCGACGCACTGTTAGAGCTCATGTTGTCTTTGCCGTTTGTTTAGTTTTCGCAACTGAAAAGCATAGCTCCTGGATGAGAAACCGAAGAAGAGTTAGAATTCAGTACTCTGTGTAAACAATGTCTCCTTGGTTATAAGTTTCACTACAGCTCTAATTGTTAATTTCTTGAACCACGTTAATAGAAAAGCCTCCATAACATCTCAAATTATCAAGAACTGAAATTACAGTTGGAATGTTCTTAAGAGTCATTTAAACGTTCTTACAGTATTTGCGCAACTGCTTACCAGCACATTTACAAATGAAAGTCATTGCAGTAATCACTTCTTGCTGATCAGTGAATATGTATTCTCATTTAAACATCTGCAATTCGCTTCTTCTGCAGGTAGAAACTACACTTTACAATCTCTTTTAAATTAGGTTGACCGCAGGTCTACAGTTTTTCGCTACTTCAACGCTTTTCAAGATACATGATAACCATCATCCTTAAGTTCAGTCGTATCGGCTTGTTCCTTCTTCAAGGGAAATTGTCCCACCTGGAGTGAGGTCTTCTCTCATTCCGTCGTCCTTTGACTTTAATTCTACTTCTCTTCTTCTTCTTTTTCATGGTCTTTATCCCGTGTCTTCACGGAGTCAGGATAGTAATTTTCGGATTTCGCAGTATTATTGGTAGAGGGTGGCTGGATACCGTTCCTGTGGTCATAGTTTGCAACTGCCGCTGCTCCCTTCCCCGTCTCCCACCGCGACGGAATCTGTGTACCCCGGTTGTCAGCATCTAGTGCTATCCCATGTGAAACTGTGCGACCGCTGTCTAATTGTTTAACAATCGTGTAACTAAGATGGGACATGGATGCCAAGCCAATACGCTACTTGTCAGGTGAGGAAAACCGCCTAAAAACCATATTCAGGCTGGCCGGCACACCAGCCCTCGTCGTTAGTGGTCCGTGGTCGACACCCCTCTTAACTGGATGGGTCAATACAAGATGTTCGTTCTGTTTTAGTTTATTGTCACGTTTTCTGTCTTTTATATTGAAAATGATCAGTTTCGAACATATATAATTACTTCTGATGTGCTATCCATAGTGCCTAGTGGCGCACTTATTGCCCATTTCTCGCTGCCGTACGTTAATACGGGGATTACAGCAACCTTATGTAATTCTCTGTTGAGTTTTGCATTTTTCCTCTTAATGTTCCTTTAATAGTATCATAAGTTGTTATGAACTTTCTTCGTTTCATTGTAAATCTCCGTTCTCTCGCAGGAAATGTACATTATATCCTAAGTAACTAAACTTGCGGTCTTGTTATATAATATTTACATATATATTACTTTAGTCCTCAATATTGCTTCCACAGGAAGTGCACCCCTTTTGGTTTTTGTTATAGACGGCTTCTGCTCGTCTTCCGAGCCGCTAGAAAGGTCTGGTCATCTGCAAATAAAAGACCAGTCAAAAGCATGTTGCTCGCTTTAAAACTATTTCTCAAAGTACTCAACCACTGCTGTACAATTGCAGTTACTTGACTACAATATATACACGTCATCTGCCTCCGCAGCCGAATTTGCTTATTAAAACTAGTGTATCGTCCGCCTCAGAAGTAACCGGTACACATCCTGGCACTGCAAGAATTGTTTATCACCAGTATTATTTGCCGACGTGGCGAAGAGATGTGGCGAAAGAAGTGACGGCCACAGCTCTTGATCACCATACTGCACACCCATGCGCTGAGTTATCCGCCTTCTACGGTATAGGAGAGTGAGATTTGTGACGCTGTTGATGGTGATGCATCACTGCATGCGACCATTTGTTTTTATTTGGCATTGTTTTAACACTTGAACAGCTACCTCATATGCACTGACAGAAAAAAGATCGCAACACCAAGAAGGACTTGTGCTACATAAACGAAAGTTAGCAGGCGTGTTTCTGCATCTGAAAGATGATGTATCTTCACAGTGGTGAGTTGATATTAGTCAGAATGCCTTTAAGGCGACAAAGACGCCATTATCAGCACCTCACTGAGTTTGAACGAGATCGTGTAATACGGCTATCATAAGCTGGAAGTTCCTACTGCGATATTGCAGAAAGACTTGGCAGGAATGTAGCCACTGTACATGATTGCCGACAGCGGTGGTCACGAGAATGTACGGTCGCAAGAACACCGGGCATCGTACGGCAAGAATAATCGATATAAATCTGCGATATTTTCTTCGGCGATATATCGATATCGAAACGGCAATATCAAGTGCCGATATTTTTATATTATTTTTTTGGCAATTTTCGATAAATATTTGAAGTTGTTCTTTCGAAATTGTAGTAGAACATAATTTTACTTTCACTGTTTGTAGGTGTCTTACTACTTTTTGAGCTTTCATCACGTTCATTCTCTCTCTTTGACTGAGTGAAAAAAGTATAGATTGCGCAAAGAAGTCCGATTGCACTGTGGGGGTGGCGGTGTGAATGGAAGAACAAGATATCCGATGTGTAGAAATAGCACACCAGTTGCGTTAAAAAACAGTTATTAACGCAACTAGTGTGCTATTCCTTCACATCGGCGTTCTCCAAACACAGTTGCTGAAACTGATGAACAAAATTCTAAATGACAAGGTTGGTCTTTGCGGTGGGCGGAAACGTGTGAGGCGTAATGTTGCCGTAATCGGCGCTCGGTGCTACCAACAGAAACTGCAACGTTTAACTTCACCACGCAAATTTGACGCTACAGCTGCTAGGTCGCTGAGGTTTGCAGAAATGAAAAAAAACAGGAAGTCGACATGAAGTGTTCCAGACAAATCCGACATGTGACGAAACCGAAAGACGGACCCATCGGACAACTTTCATTGTGCCCCTTACCTGCGGTTACCATTGCTAGCAAAATGGCTATCTATCACCAAGCGTGAACGTGCATCGTTCTCTTTTTAATTCTTGCTTTACGCGGGATAAGCAGGGTGCTAGCTTGTTGATGTACAGAACACCTAGAAGTAAGTCTATACTTAAATATATAGCTCAAAAACTGGCGGTATATTTACAATGCGTAGCCAATATTTTTTTGACCGGTACGTCGAATTTCCTCTCTCGATACATCGTTATTTCTATTCTCTCTGTCGATATATAGAAAGGCGATAATGATAACATTTAAATATTGATATATCGGATTCCCAATATTTTTAAAAATATCAACAGTTCTAGCACCAGGCATGCAACTTAATCCCACAAACTGACATCCGGCACTTGTATAACATAATACACGCAAGTTTGCATGCTTGCACTCAACATTACACCGATTATGAATGTAGCAGCATTTCACATTTGCAATGGCTTATCTCGCGCTACATTAATTTTTTGAATTTGCTATATTAATCACTTAAATATTGAAACGTCCCCTTTTTTGAACAATTTTACACGACTGTCCTTAAACTGACATACAATATTTTTATTAGCGCAACGCAATCTGACTTTAAATAATCTCTACAAGAGAATGGTCCTGACTAACATTAACCTGTACTTTTCACAAATCACTTACCTCACAAAAATCTTGGTTACTCCCACTACTGCAATACAGATAGCGCCACTACTGCCAGCTACATAAAAGATTCAAACTATGGAAGGCACTAACTACTGATAGGGATAGTTAGCAAATGAAAGATATTAATAGAGAACAAACGTTGTATTTACCTTAATAGTCATCATATATATATATATATATATATATATATATATATATATATATATATATATATATATATATACAACAATACACCAGCATATATTCAGATATGAAAAAACGCAGATTAAAATTTTATGGGCATATTAAAAGAATGGATGCTACCAGACTAACTAAAAAAGTAGTGGAATTCTACGAAAATCGAAGTAAAGCTAAATTTGAGACAATAAAATGGATTGCTGCTATAAAAGAGGACATGAAAGAGGCAGATATAAAACAAGATGAAATTCAAGACAAAATTATTTAGGCAAAAAATTCATGACTGGGTAGTTGGTCAAGCTGAAAAACCAAAGAAAACTGGAACCACATGGTCTGATGAAAGGAAAAGAGCTCATTCCGAGAGAATGAAAACAATTTGGGCAGAGAGAAAGTCTAAAAGAAAATAACTGAATGCCCCGTGATTGTACTTCGCGTGGTCCAGTAGGGCTCAAACGTGAATAATATATATATATATATATATATATATATATATATATATATATATATATATATATATATATAGCAGTTCATGACAAATTTCAAAACTCCGCCATCTCTCTCCCCACATCCACCACTGCTGGCGGCTCACCTCCAACTGCGCAACGCTACGCGCTGTTCACAGCCAGCTGCCTAACACTACAATGGCGAGTATTACAACAATGCAAAGCAGCCACAGACTGCACACAGCACAGCCAGTGATTTTCATACAGAGGTGGCGTTACCAAAAAAAAACCTAAACAGCCTACTTACATAGCCCCCATGCTCCCCACAAAAAAATTTTACAAATTGGTTTGGGCAGTGGCCAATACAGATTTGAAAAAATTTTTCATAATTACAATAACAAAGAAATCAAATGCACACACTTATTGATACAATGTTGGTCAAAAGCTAAAATTTTCTCACAGTCCATAAAGACAGTCCTGATCATTCATCACATTGCAGTGTTTTTCTCAAAGTCTGAGCAGTAAAAGAAAATACACACAGAAGTAGTGGATTTCCATGCAGTCTTGAAGAAGTAGCGTTGTCCTTCCAACGGAAAGACAGTGCTGACACTTGACATGCTGACAGGTAATGGGCCACAACAGAGCAAACCCACAGCGGAGTCAGTCGAAGTTTTGAAGAGTATTGGTGGGTAGGTCATCACAGAGCAGACCCACTGTAGTCCTGGTAGAGATTACGGTATTGGTGGGCCACCAGAGGTGCAGACCCACTGCAGTCCTTGTAGAAATAATGGTATTGATGGATCATCAAAGATGCAGACCCACTTTAGTCCTTGTAGAGATGGCCAGCAGCCATCCGTTCTGACTGTGCAGGTGCACAATCACCACTCAAGAGTCTTGCGGATAATATAGCAAGCCCAATAAACCACCACTTGTGCACTCACAAAGTTTTTGGAATTGTCCTTAGAACCAGCAATGCTGTTATCCAGTCCCTTGCTGAATTATTAATACACGTGCAAACACTAACAGTCCCTACTTCTCACATATTGTCCATATACTAGGACCAACAGAAACGTGTGCAGTGAAATGATACTTAATTTGAAGAACTGGTGTCAATTACAATATTATAACAAGAGAATACAATTACAAAGGTACAAAATACATCATTAAAGAACATAACAATACAGATAACATTTGTAGTAATATGGGCTTTACAACAGAATAGAAATAACATATACATCAGTGTTACAGGAATTATGACGTAAGTAGATACATAAAAGATCAGAATAATTATTGAAACATCGACGTCACACATGAGCATTAAAACAAAACAGAATAAATAATGTCTAAACATCTTTACAAGGTAAATAACATATTATTAATGCCAATTATATTTGAGGATAACAGTATTCCTCATCATAGTGAATGTAGCTTAGTATTAGAAGAAGAAAAAAATTCTATGAAACTACACAGAGACAGGAAGAAAACAAATACACAAGGGTACACAAACACATAGTGGGATAACACAAGGGAAGGACAGGGTTTGTTTTACTGCAGTATTTTGCAAACAAAACTTTCTTTACTTCTCGGAGATCTCCCTTCGTTCTTCATTATTTCCAAAAAGTCCTATCTATACCTGCTTTCTGTACTTTTTTTTGTATAACTTCTCAATGTATTTCTTCCAATTCATCACAACGCAGTCTCTTATATAGTCTACCCCCTCTTAAGCTAACTTAAATCTACTGAGCTCAGATGCTAAACTAAGGGACGAGGCAATGCAGCAGCACAAAACAATTAACACAAACCGCAATGATCAAAAAGACAAATGGCGAAGCAAGCAACATAAATTATAACTAATATAAGGCAATGAGCAGCAAACAAGAAAAATAAATCTGGCTTAGCAGAGTAACACAAATTAAAATTCAGTAGCACTATGCCTGGCAAACAGCAGCAGAAAAAAAAACTTATCTCTAAACATGATATAGCTCAAGCAGAAAAAATATTACACTAAAAATGGCCATGTCTAATACCTATGTCACATCTTAACACTAGAGTGATGCATCACAATTTATTCTACAAAAGAAATTAACAAGTACTTGAAAAGAAAACTATGATTGCAGTTCCTGTGAAGGTAAATGTCTTTTTGTACTCCCTCATTTTTTTTGAAAAAATTATTATTTACTCGATCTGTAGACAGAAAATATTTATATTAGTACATCTATAAAATTTTATTTTAACTAATGCTGCAGTGCAGCTAGAAACTAGATATCAAATGAAATAAGCAATTACGCAAACCAAAGCATAAAAATATCATTCAATAGTCATGTGACATTTCATAAGTTAGTAGACATTCTCTCAACTCTCGTAGAAAGACGCTTGTCATAATCAGGTGTGCAGATGTAAAAATATTTCTCGTCATTTCATTAGGCATTTCTGTAAATATCATAAATTAAGAGCTCCACAGTGTCAACATATGTTTTCAAGTTCGACCGTGTCGTTTTTGCGATGCTCTCTACAAAGGAACGTCAATAGCGAGGATAATGGCCTCCCCTTTTTTTTTCTACCTGTGCCCCTGAAAAGGGCTCGCAATAATGGCTTTTTCTCCAGGCGTCTGACACACCTGGCCGCTCACAACGAATTACTTCACGGTCACTTACCTTTCTTAACGAAATATTTACGACAGCAGTTTTCGCTACAGCGACAGTCTCATATAAAAATTTCATAGGTCAAGAATTTGCGTTACAAATCTGTAGAAACAAAATCCTATTGATATAACAGAGTCCAAAAAAATTTTCGTCGGCATTGTGATACATTCACGCATTTACACACATTTCATAACTCTTAAAGTACGATTCTTGGTTTCCAACATCCTTTTCCACACTCATTATTCCTTACCTTATTCGTCGACACTTCTACAATATTTCATCGTAACAGATATGTAGCATAATCAAATAACTCATATAGCATCAGCTTACTGATCATAAACATACCGCAACAGCATAATACACATAGTCATCGTAATAATATCATAACACCTCAGTCAAATCTCAAAAACGTCGTAGCTTTCTGCAATAATTTCAAACCCTAAAAAATTCTCAGCTCATGTCAAAAGTGTCATCTGCCTCAAACGTACTTTAAAATCATGATCTCATACCAAATACATCATTCAAAGCTGTCATAGTACCACAATGGCTCCGAAAAAATATGAACATTTCACAAAGTACAAACAACATACAATTTCGTAAGTGTGAAGTTATCCAACGGTGTAATTACGTAAACGTCTGTCACTGATGTAGTAAAATAAATGTTTGTCTCTCTCAGGTAAATAATCAGATAGCTGTGTAATTCTGTGTTAGAGAAATAAGGTACCGATGTGTAAAGTTGTATAAGCAAATACCATATTAGCTAGGGCTCCTTGTGCTCGCCAAACACATGGTACACAAAGTAAGCGTGTACCCCCCTCAGGTGTTACAGATTACAGCAATGGAATGAAATATATCACGGAAAACCCTTGTATCATTGTACTTCAAATATCTTAAAAAAAATAAATGTTTTAAGTGCGAAATTAATCACTCAAATACGTGTACTGTAGCGCTAAACTGTGCGTCATGTTGTAAGATAACCTCTGTGAAAGTCTCGTAGTTATCGTCCTCCGAAAGCTAAGTTCTGCAGAAGTCAATGTACTTACCTCATGATAAACAAAAGTGAAATGCTTTGTGTATAGATATCTTATTTATTACGCTTATTATTGTGATGAAGAAAGTACTGTACTGTAACGTATTGTTGTGCCACGAAAAAGGCTGTCTCATTGTTGCTATACCACAAAAGTTATTACTAAAACATGTTTTTCTTTCCAGAAGAATTCAGAAAACTGTGTAGATATAAAACAGACACACCGCAAAAGCAACATTGTAAATTGTCACTCATTATTAGCGTCGTGATAAAATCGTGTAGCTGTCACATAAACTAACCACTGTGTCATCTGGTATCTCACTGAAAGTACTTTAAATCCAGAATGTATTTTCAAGTAAACCAAAATGTTGCATTAAAATCTCATTAACAGTACTGGTAAATGTTCTAAGTATGTGAGCCTTATAGCCGTTACGTAATCGAGCAACAAACAAGCAAGAATGCACACACACAATAACACTGTGTCGTCTGTTCACAATAACAATGCATTCGTAATTTCTGTTTAAATAAGTTCTCTTGGTTCTTGATTGGATATTTAACTTCAAACATTGTTGCATGTTAACAGATTCTAAGTCTGACAAAGCATACTAGAAATGTGAAGTGAAAAGTTTTATGGCAAAGACAAAGTTAAAAAGCAGATTATCTCCCAATAAGCGGTTTTACATGCGAAGTGTAGTGCAATCCTTTATTCTTCCTAGTACACAGAGTTTCAACTTTAACGCAATTATCGTGTTGTATACATCGGTAAAGAATGCTAAAATTTTTTTCAAGGCTAGCGTCTTATGTTATTTTTCTCGGAGCCAGCGGGCGCACGCGGCTGCCTGCTGTGCGAGTCATTGTCTGTCTCTTTGTTGGCGCGCGTCGTTATTGGGATTAGGAGACCTAACTTCTACAAATTCACTTTGACGAGAAGGCCCTGCCCTGTTTAAATCCCGCCAGTTCTGATGCAATTCAGGTCTGTCGTTACGATCACATCGTCTGTCGTCATGTTGGTAGTTCCTGTAGTTTCTTTCTTGTCAGTTAAGTGGTGGAGAATTTCTCCCTGAATCGTAACTGCGCGCTGGACCGTTGCGTCTAAAGTTATTCTGTCTCCCGTAATAATAATTGTTTTGGTTCCCATATTGTCTGTTTCTCTGATTGTCTCTGTGATAGTCATTACCGCGGAGAGGTGATCTTTCCCTGTAATTATTACTACTCTGCCAACGGTTGTCATACGGGTGGTGTCTGTTTTGGTCACGATTTACGTTATAAGAATAGCCTTGTCGTGTATTATTTCTGTCATCGCGGAATTGTGACAGATGTGACCTGTAATTGTTGTATTCCTGTTTTTGCATCCGGCGACTGTCTGTGTCAATTTCTAATTCTTGTAGGAGTCCCTGAAAAGCTTCAATGTCGTCTTTGCAACGTCCTGCTAAAATAATATTTCTTAAATGTTCAGGCAATTTCATTAAGCAAATGCGGATGAGTTCTGAAGGGCTGTATGGGTTTGAAAGATATTGATTCTTATGCAACATGTCTTCAAAATATTTGACAAGACTGGAAAATTCAGATTGTTCAAAGTGTTTCATCATCATGATGCTATGTTTTACTCGGTCTTGTGTGGCTTGAGACCAATATGCTGAGAGGAAGGCATGGTAAAATTCTCCTTCACTGTGGCAATCGTGAATGACCGATCGCATTCTTACAGCTGGTTCATTCTCTAAGTAGCCACACATAAATTCTAATCTGTGTTCTAATGACCAGTTGGGAGGAAAACAATGAGAGAATTGATGGAGCCACGCTTGTGGATGAATGTCGTTGGCAGAATTCTTAAACGTTTTGAATTTACGTGTAGTAATGAACAGCTTATAGTCAAAATCATCATGTCGGCGAGTCGCATATCGGTCATTGTTAGGTCGTGTCGGCCGTTCCATCTCAAAATTCGGTGCACATTGCCAGTTTCTTTCATAACTTCCGAAATGCCCTGTGTTATTATTTTGCGTCTTTTCCGTATTTCTAAGTGCCTCTTCCCGTGTTGGGGCGCGAGTGTCCTCTGAAATACGTAATTCTTGTATTACCTGTGTCAGCTGATCTTGTACTTCGCGGATTTCTCTTTGGTGTTGCGTATTAATTTGATTCAGATTTTGTTTCAGTTTCCTAATTTGTTCGCTCTCTTCTGTGTCATTAAAGACTACCGGTTTTGTGTCATTCAGATTATCATCTACCTTCGTAGATAAGTTAGTGAACTGATCCGAAAGTTCGGCTACTTTCTCCGATAGTGAACACATTTCCTCAGTGTGTTTTTCTGAACCAAGTTTCAGAGTATCTACTGTGTCCTTTAAGTTTTCCTGAGTTTTTGCAAGTTGCGTAACCGAATCGGTAGATGCAACTGAGTCAAATTTAGCTTGCAAGGTCTCATGATTTTCGTGAACAGTAGTTTGCAGTTCTTTTATGGCTGCTTCGTGATTCTGTAGTGCATTTTCATGCCGCGAAAAAATAGGTTGGAAGTGCTCACAAATTTGTGTTTTTACGTCATTACAGACTTTTTGACATTTCGATTCAATATTATGTAACTCAGTAGTTAAATCTTCACGTGTTTGTTCAAGAGTTTGTTCCAATGAGTCTAACTTTTGAAGCTTTTGCTGTGTTTGTCTCTGATTTTGTTCCATTGTGTCTAACTGTTGCTGTGTTTGTCTCTGATTTTGTTCCATTTGTTGCATTAATTGCAATAATAATGTATTAGTGTCTGGAATCTGTTTCTCTATGCTTTTTGGCAGTGCATTTTCACCGGCAACATTCACATTTTGACAAGCAGAAAATGTGTCTTGACTCATTTGAGAAAACGGTGATGACCCAGAACCTGAATCTACAGTATTTGCGAAATTGTGTCCTGTCATTTCGGATTCCTGAGGCGAGCTGTTGCCGACCGACCGATCGATAATGCTTCCCTGCTCACTAATTGTTTCACTGTCTACGCCATTGTTTGCCGCCCGCTCCATTTCCCTATGCACAATTACCAAATTATTACTTTGAACATCAGTTAATTCATTACTCGGTGGCGCTAACACACTGCTTTCGTTTTCACTGTCATTTCGCAGTTTACTTTGGAGCCTAGTATTACGTTTTTCACACGCCATTATTGTCACAGTATTTCACACGACAACACAGAAAAACACAATTTGAAGAGCAAAAATAAGAAAACACATTAACATAACACTGAAAATAATATCTAGTTAATTGCAGCTGCGAAATACTTGGTGCAAATCTACATGCACGCCACAACTGTTTTACTGTACAACAATGAAAGACTGCAACTACAAAGGAGATTTTCTCTACAATTACGCGCTAGCAATAAACAAAAGCTACACTAATTACACAAACTACAAGAAAAAAATCAGAAGATTCCAGTGAGGTATCCTTGGCTAAGGGTCGACATATGAAACGTCCCCTTAGAACAATTTTACACGACTGTCCTTAAACTGACATACAATATTTTTATTAGCGCAACGCAATCTGACTTTAAATAATCTCTACAATGGCCCTGACTAACATTAACCTGTACTTTTCACAAATCACAAACCTCACAAAAATCTTGGTTACTCCCACTACTGCAATACAGCTAGCGCCACTACTGCCAGCTAAATAAAAGATTCAAACTATGGAAGGCACTAACTACTGATAGGGATAGTTAGCAAATGAAAGATATTAATAGAGAACAAACGTTGTATATATATATATATATATATATATATATATATATATATATATATATGATGACTATTAAGGTAAATACAACGTTTGTTCTCTATTAATATCTTTCATTTGCTAACTATCCCTATCAGTAGTTAGTGCGCAGTTGGAGGTGAGCCACCAGCAGTGGTGGATGTGGGGAGAGAGATGGCGGAGTTTTGAAATTTGTCATGAACTGCTATATATATATATATATATACAGAGTATTGTCACAATACCCTGACATGGACGACACAAGGGTTGTGAAGCTGTGAGGTCCTCTGCATCACAAGTCCTACAGCTGTCAGCATTTGGAGGATGTCCACTTGTGTTTCTGTCGCTGTCAGGTAAGCATGACACTCACAATAATTCGGTGTAGACAACTTTAGGCGTACCGTTGTTACGTAAGATCTTCGTATTACAATAATATGCTATACCTCACACCAGAAAGAATTTTCACCGTGCAACGTAGTGTGTTCCGATTTAAAAGTTTCTGTCAGATTATATATATATATATATATATATATATATATATATATATAGCAGTTCATGACAAATTTCAAAACTCCGCCATCTCTCTCCCCACATCCACCACTGCTGGTGGCTCACCTCCAACTGCGCAACGCTACGCGCTGTTCACAGCCAGCTGCCTAACACTACAATGGCGAGTATTACAACAATGCAAAGCAGCCACAGACTGCACACAGCACAGCCAGTGATTTTCATACAGAGGTGGCGTTACCAATAAAAAAACCTAAACAGCCTACTTACAATGTATTACCTAGACAAATGTATTCTTGAAATTTCATTACTCCACATTAATTATTTTTTGGTGTTGCGGTTTCTTTCCGCCAGTGTATTATACCACCAACACTATTGTTTACAGAGTATTGTCACAATACCCTGACATGGACGACACAAGGGTTGTGAAGCTGTGAGGTCCTCTGCATCACAAGTCCTACAGCTGTCAGCATTTGGAGGATGTCCACTTGTGTTTCTGTCGCTGTCAGGTAAGCATGACACTCACAATAATTCGGTGTAGACAACTTTAGGCGTACCGTTGTTACGTAAGATCTTCGTATTACAATAATATGCTATACCTCACACCAGAAAGAATTTTCACCGTGCAACGTAGTGTGTTCCGATTTAAAAGTTTCTGTCAGATTAAAACTGGGTGCTTGGCCAGGAATAGAATCTCGGACCTTTGCATCTCGCGGGTAAGAGTTTTACCGGTTGAGCTATCCAACTACGACTGCAACACGCTCTCATAGCTTTACTTCCGACAGACCGTCTTCTCCTTCAAGTTTGGGAGGCAGGAGGAGAGGTACTGGTGGACGTAAAGCTGTTAGGGAGGGCCCTGAATAGCGCTTGGAGAGCTAAGACGGTAGACTACTTGCCCGCGAACGCTAAAGGTCCCAGGTTCGAGTCCCGTTCCGGTGTACTGTTTTAAAGTGCAAGGAAGTATCAGCATATTTGTTGAATGCTCTTATACATGGGTGTCCTTCACTATTTTGATGTCATTTGTTACAGCTGGATTTTTTCCCATTCACAGTCCTATTTGTTTATTAACGTTTCCTTGAACTAGAATACGAACTCTGAGAACGACGTTATATTGTACTCTTGCCTGCCTTCTTTAGTCGGTTCTGGACGTCTAGCCGCTATTCGGGAAAAGCAGGCAAGACGCCGAAACATGAGCGATCTATTCCACTACACTGTAAGACCGCTCATCACTGTTATCAACTTGTTTATAGCATTCGATTTTGAACCAATGATTTACTAGCACCAAAATGTTAATCCTCTGTGGACTGTGCTATATTCGTCATTCTCATTAACTAGGGTAGGATAACGCTTGTCGGTCATGGAAAGAAACTGCGTTAACAGTTCTGGGAATACTTTGCCCAATGGGAGCTGACAACATTCTCCAGCGAGAGGATCTACAAAACCAGTGACGTACAAGCTGCTGTTCGTCACGCTCGAAATAACTTTTATACTCTGTTAGGCGGGAGGCTGTGACTGAGACAGGGCAAGAAGGACAGAAAGAGACAGGTAATTTAGGATTTCGTCTAAGTTCGGTTTCAGAGGCCTTAGATTGGAATCTGCTTTTTGTCTCAAGTGACAACAAGATGAGAAAGGCAATTATGTTGTAGCATTATATAGTATCCGGGGTTAATTTGCAAATTACTCGAACATTATTAATTGTGTCTCGAAGTTCGTAATTTATTTGCATTCAATTTTTATCGATTTTCAATTAGCTACACACAGATGAGGAAACAGACGTCCGTTAAGAGGTAATACTATGGGCCACTCTGAGAGTAACGGTTCGTATAAACATGCTCAATGATTACAACACAATGGTTTCTATGGTACAGTTGCTTGAAACTAACCGTATTTGCATCCGGACCTCGAATGCGGACAAGAAGAAATGCTTGCAAAAAAAAAAAAAAAAATGTGATGACAGTTCTTAGTTTTTGATTGTATGAGTTAGAAAATTTGAAGAAGTTTGTTGCTTACATTTCTTATTTTGTGCTTTGATGTCAAGAATAGTCAGTCCGCAGAGCACTTTAAGGGCAGTGCAGAGTGTAAGGAACGTTTCGTAAACGAAGTATGTCTCATAAAAAAACGTTTCCACTAGCAGGAAGTGTTTCTCTTTCCTGTTTCCGCCTTGTGTAGGAACGACAGAGCTGACACGATTTATTTCTATGAAGCCGAGAATTTTCTTTTTGCTGTTGAGTGCAGCCCGACTGCAGTAGTTGTGTAATTAGTAGTTGTGTAATCCGTACACGCGATAGTGGCCCACAGTACACAAGAAAGGCTGGTATTCCTGTCACCATCTTTATCTGTAGTACCTCTTAGCAGGAAAAGATGCTGTTCACTGATTACATTCATAACTTTCACACTTGGGTAGGATACAATACTTACATTGTTGAGGACAGTAATGTTTAGCGTCATTTCTGTTGCGAACAAACGTCATACACACTGGTTGGAAAAAATCTCAACAGCAAGACGGCGTTGGTAGAGGTTATAGGCGTGTTTCCACATTTGAAAGATAACATCCACTCAAATTTCACATGAGTCGCGTAAGTGGCTGTAGTAGTGCCACCGTGAGGATACGAATCAGGTTTGCTTTGAATATACGCTGTAATGGTCGTGAGCGTTGGTTACCTCTGACAATGGACACGGCGAGTTGACATTGGTCAAGAATGTCTTTAAGGTGAGGAAGTCGCCATTGTCAACAGCTCACTGAGTTTGAATGAGATCGTGTAATGGGGCTACGAGAAGCTGGATGTTCCTTTCACGTCACTGCAGTAAGACTTGATAGGAACGTAGCCGCTGTAGATGACTGCTGGCAGCGATGGTTACGAGAATGTAGGGTCGCTAGAAGACCTGGGTTCGGACGGCCACGTGACAATACTGAGAGGGAAGACCGTTCAGTTTATGGCTGTGGCGCATCGTACCGCGTCTGCAGCAGCAATCTGAACATCAGTTGGTACCACATTGACACGACGGACTGTTACATATCGGTTACTTCAAGGACAGTTCTGAGCCAGACGCCGTGTATCATGCATTCCACCGATCCCAAACCACCGCCATTTGCGGCTTCATTGGTGTCAAGCGAGAGCTCATTGGAAGCAGAGTGAAGGTCTTTTGTTGTTTTCTGATGAAATCTGGTGCCTCAGTGCCAGTGATGGCCGTGTGTTGGTTAGAAGGAGGCAAAGTGAGTGCCGGCAACCAACTTGTCTGCAGCCTAGACACAATGTGCCTACAACTAGAGTTACGGTCTGGGGTGCGATTTCGTACGACAGCACGAGCACCCTCTTGGTGATCCCACGCTCCCTGCCTGCAAATCTGTACGTCAGTCTGGAGATTCGACCTGCTGTTCTGTCGTTCATGAACAGTATTCCAAGGGGTGTTTACCAACAGGATAATGCCCGCCCACATTCCATTGTTGTAACACAATATGCTCTACAGAATGCCTAAATGTTGCTTTCGCCTGCTCGTCACCAGATATGTCTCCAGTCGAGCGCGTATGGGACGTTATCGGACGAGAGCTCCTTCGTCATCCACAACCAGCGTTAACCGTCCCTGTATTGACCGACCAAGTGCAAGAGGATGGAACTCCAGTCCACGAACTGACGTCTGGTGCATGCACGACACAATGCATACACGTTAGCATTGAACATTCTGGCGGTTGTACCGGTTGTTAACACAGCAGCATTTCACATTTGCAATGCCTTATCTCAACGCTTACATTAATCTATGAACTTGCACTTAAATGTATTACCTGGACAAATGTATTCCCGAAATTTCGCTAACCGTACATTAACAATATATTGGTGTTCGGATTTTTTTTCGTCAGTGTAAATTGGTAATTGCAAATGTTGCAAAATTTGTTGCTAGAGTACATGGAATTCGTTCCTTTGGAAACGAAGCCTGATATATATTTGCAACAGAATGAAGCGCTGAATTTCGAACACTTCTTCTTCTTCTTCTTCCTCCTCTCACTAACGTTTTCCCTTCTAGTGCAGGATCCGCTTTTGCAGAATCTGGTATATTTTACTATCTTATTTAATTTCGTGGCCGGATGCACTTCCTGACGCAACAGTCGTTAAACTACGCAATGTAAGGAAGTCGTGTGCGCCCTCTGGCTGTCAATCGTAGTCTTGTTCTGTTTGATATCGTATTGTAACTGTTTTCGTATCGTATTTCTAAGGCAGACTGTTGAGTCCAGCCCAGAAATTTCCTCAATGAGCATGGGAAGCCGGCTAAAAACCAAACTCTGGCTGGCCTGTGCTAGCCCACTGTCGTTAATCCACCGCATGGCTCACCTCCCCATCTCACAAGCTAGTGCGATGTGCGTTGCGCTATAGGGCCAACTACCTCAACAATATTGTCCTGCGTGTTGACTCGGTCGGGGCCACTACATTATTATTCTTTCTGGGGTTCGTTACAGACTGTAGTCTGAGGGCAAAAAGTGTAACCAAAAGCTCATACTAATCTTACAGACACCAGTTTCGATTTGCAAAACATTATCTGTGTCTGTTGACCACTTTCAGCATTTAATTTTGCATTCACAACTAAGGTCTCAGGTGAGCAGTGCTTTCTTTCTTCTTATCCGCCAACACCTACGTTTTGTGTCAAATAAATCCTGTATTTTAATTACATCCATGTCGTGTTAAACCCAATGAGATAACGTAGCGAAAAAAATCCTTGACTTGTATTCATGAGTTGTGGCGTTCAGCGTTGACGTAAGTTTGCTAAGGTTTCCATAGATCATGTCAAGAATAAGCAAGGCTGGTTGAAAGTGCAGTGCAGAACAGTGGTTAAGGCACAGGACGGTAGAAGAACAGTGTTAATCTCCGTCCAGCTATACCGATTACATTTTCCCTCAGTTTCCTGTCGGTTCCCAGAATCACTTGCGGAGAATACAGCTGCGATTCGTTTCACTGCCGTTTGTCTGCTACTGAGTGAGAGCTCCGTTCAAAAATGGTTCAAATGGCTCTGAGCACTATGGGACTCAACTGCTGTGGTCATAAGTCCCCTAGAACTTAGAACTACTTAAACCTAACTAACCTAAGGACAGCACACAACACCCAGCCATCACGAGGCAGAGAAAATCCCTGACCCCGCCGGGAATCGAACCCGGGAACCCGGGCGTGGGAAGCGAGAACGCTACCGCACGACCACGAGATGCGGGCGAGAGCTCCGTCTCTGGTAAAGCACGGGTTAAAAGAAACCATCAACGCTAATCTTCTTCCAGATCGTTGCTGGTGTTCAGTCTGAAGAGAGGTTTGATACAGCTCTCTTCACTTTCCCTTACCTCCAGTTCGATTCACTGCCTCCTCATTGGTTATCCTATCTGTCCATCCAATGCTCTGCATTCTTCCGCAGCACTGCATTTCAAAAGCTGTTATTCTCTTCTTGCCTGAACAGTTTATCGTCAGCGTTTGACTTCTATTCAAGTCTATACACCAGGCAAATGCCTTCACAGATATTTTGTAACACTGAAATATTTATTATACTCAATGTTAACACATTTCTCTTTTATCAGGAACGCTTTTCTTGACATCGCGAATTTGCTTTTCATATCATCTTTACTGAGTCATGGTGTTATTTCTCTATGCAAGTAGCAAAAATCATCTACTATCTACTATCAGATCCCACTCAAATTCCTTCAGCATAGCCTGATTTAATACTTTGTTTTATTTTCTTTCATATTCATCTTATAAGACTGCCCATTCCGTTCAACTGACCTTCCCGGCACTTTACCGTCTCTGACACAATGACCCTGTCATCGGCAAACCTCAACACTTTTATTTTTTCTCCTTGAACTTGAATTCCCTTTCCATATTTCACTTTGGGAGATTAGCGTTAGACATCCTGTTGATTACTACACTGACGGAAAAAACTCGCAAAACCAAAAAATAATTAATGTAGATAAATGAAATTTTGGAAATACATTTGTTAGGTAACGTACTCAAGTGATTAATATTGCAAGATCACAAGTTAATGTACGCGCGAGATGAATTACTGCAAAAGTGAAATGCTGGTTCATTAATAAGCAGTATAACCACTACAGTGTTGAATGCAAGCATGTAGACGTGCATGCATTGTCTCGAACAGGTGCCGTATGTCAGTTTCTGGGATAGAGTTCCATGCCTACTGCACTTGGTCGGTCAGTGCAGGTACAACCGTGCTGGTTGTGGATGTTATTGTCCTATGATGTGTCAAATGTGCTCGACTGGAGACAGATGTGGTGATCGAGCAGGCCGAAACAACATGCCGACATTCTGTACAGCATATTGGGTTACAATAGCGGTATGTGGGCGAGCGTTATCCCGTTGGAAAGTACCGGCGGAATGCAGTATTACTGAGTATAGACTGGGATATCTGTGGATTTACTGCTGGGGGTACAGATAAACAGTCATGCGAAATGCTTTTGCACACGTTTTCTGAAAACTGTCTTGAGCAGCTTGCACGGCAGCCCGTACGCAATGGAAATATCTTAGACATTGTAACTACAAATGAGCCGGATCTTATCTATGTTTGCTAGACAGAGCAGATAAGCAGTTGTTAGCATCTCACTTAGACAGTGAATTGACATCACTCAGTGCCAGTAACGTGGATGTACAGGAATTACGGGCAAATTTAAGCAGATTGTAAATCGTGGTTTGGAGACTTATGTGCCTAGTAGGTGGATGAAGGATGGAAAAGACCCACCGTGGTTTAATAATGAAATTCGGATGATGCTGAGGGCTCGCAGACGTCTGAACACTTTCGCACTATTCCATGGATTACACTCGACGCAGACAGTTGGGGTACACTAATTCCTTCCTGGGGAGTACGGGGTGGCGGCAGGAAGGGCATCCGGCCACCCCTTAAACATTAACATGCCAAATCCGATTAACGATGGCTGACCTTGCATAACTGCGGGACAAGGCTCAAGCGATAGAATAGCTGAGGAAGCAGAGACTGCAGCACTCTCGATTCAAAAGGAAACGCACAAATGACAACACGCAAAGGTTAGTAGAGATTCGTGCGTCTGTGAAAAGATCTATGCGTGAAACATACAACAACTACCACCGTCACACCTCAGCAAAAGATGTGGCAGAGAACTCGAGAAAATTCTGGTCCTATGTAAAATCGCTAAGCGGGTCGAAGTTGTCCATTCAGTCCCTTGCTGACCAGACTGGTATGGCAATACAAATAGCAAAACGAAAGCCAAAGTTTTAAATTTCATGCTCGACAAATCGTTCACACAGGAGAATCGCATAAACAAACCGTCATTTGACCATTGGTCAGACTCTCGTATGAATCTCACAGTAATCAGCATCTCTGGTGTAGAGAAACAAATGAAAGATCTGAAAGCAAATAAGTCACCAGGTCCAGATGGAATTCCAGTTCGGTTTTATAAAAAGTACTCTACGGCATTGGCCCCTTACCTAGCCTGTATTTATCGTGAATCTCTCTCCCAGCACGAAGTCTCACGTGACTGGAAGAAGGCACAGGTGACTCCAGTATGTAAGAAGGGTAAAAATATGGACCCGCAACATTATAAACCAATATCCCTAACGTCGATTTGCTACAGAATCCTTGATCTTCAATTCCAGTATAATAAACTTTCTTGAGGCTGAGAAGATGATGTGCACGAATCAACATGGTTTTAGAAGCATCACTCGTGTGGAACTCAGGTTGCCCTTTTCTCGTAACATATACTGCGAACAATGGATGTAGAGCAACAAGCACATTCCATACTTCTAG
This sequence comes from Schistocerca nitens, assembly GCF_023898315.1. NCBI lineage: Eukaryota > Metazoa > Arthropoda > Insecta > Orthoptera > Acrididae > Schistocerca > Schistocerca nitens. Next base: position 552,971,961 of record NC_064615.1, on the reverse strand, counting down.
ATTTTCGGAAAGCATTTGACACGGCGCCCCATTGCAGGCTGTTAACGAAGCTACGAGCATATGGAGTTCAGAAATATGTGAGCGGCTCTTGAGTCATAGAACCCACATGCTGTCATCGACAGTGAGTGTTCATCAGAGACAAGTGCATCGTCAGGAGTGCCCCAGGCAAGTGTGAGAGGACCACTGTTGTTCTCTATACACGTAAATGATTTGGAGGACAGGACTTAGACAAAATTTCTAGTTGGTGTGATGAATGGCAGCTAGCTCTAAAGGTGGAAAAATGTACGTTAATACCGATGAATAGGAAGAACAAACCTATAATATTCGAATACAGTATTAGTAGTGTCCTGCTTGGCACAGTCAAGTCGTTTAAATATATCGCCGTAACTCTGCAAAGCGATATGAAATGCAATGCGCATGTGAGGACCGTGGTAGCGAAGACGAATGCTCGACTTCGGTTTATTAGGGAAGAGTGGTTCACCTGTAAAGGGTACCGCATATAGGACACTGGTGCGACCTATTCTTGAGTACTGATTGAGTTTTTGGGATACCTACTAGATCGGATAGGAGGAAGACAACGAAGCAATTCAGAGGCGGACTGCTAGATTCGTTACCGGTAGATTCTAACAACACGTAAGTATTACGGAGATGCTTCAGGAATTCAAATGGGAATCACTGGAGGGAAGGCGACACTCTTTTAGAGAAACACTGTTGAGAAAATTTAGAAACCCAGCGTTTGAAGCTGACTGCCAATCTATTTTACTTCCGACAACATACACTGCTGGCAACCGTAAATGCAACACCAAGAAAGACAAGCGGTAGCACAAAAAAATTTATTTTGTAGATAACATGTTGACCAAGTATCAAATGATTACGTTTACAGACGTCTGTGACATGTGGTGCCTGCCAGAATCAGTAGCCAGAGTAGCCGCCATTGTTGGAGATCACCGCTGCCACACGTCTCGGCATTGAGTCAAAGAGACGTTGGATGTGTTCCTGGGGTACAGCAGCCCAAGCAGCTTCCACACGTTGCCAAAGATCATCTTGTGTGGCAGCTGGGGATGTAATTTGGGTCACTCGTTGAGCAACCATGGACCACATGTTTTCTATCGGCGAAAGATCCGGAGAGCGAGCCGGCCAGGGAAGCACTTCAATCTGGTTATTGACGAAGAACCTTTGGACAATACGTGCCACGTGTGGTCGCGCATTATCCTGTTGAAATATGGCTGTGGCCGAGCCCTGAAGGTAAGGAAGGACAACTGGCTCCAGCACCTCGGATATGTAGCGCCGGCTATTTAAAGTACCGGCAATGCGTACTAGAGGCGTGCGAGAGTAATATCCAATACCGCCCCATACCATAATACCCGGTGCAAGACCAGTGTGGCGGTGCATAATGCAGCTGTCCAGCATCCTCTCTCCACGGTGTCTCCACACTCGAATCCGACCATCGTGGTGCTGCAGACAGAAGCGTGCCTCGTCAGTAAAGACAACGTCATTCCATTCTGCCGTCCACAACCGTCTGTCATCACACCATTGGCGACGGAGACGTCTGTGGTTCTGCGTCAATGGTAGACGAAGCAATGGACGTCTTGCGGACAGACCACTCTGCTGTAAACGGCGTCGAATGGTACGCGCAGACACTGGATGATGCGTTACAGACGCAATGTGCTGTGCTATGGTTCGGGATGTCACTGAGCGATCCGTCACTGCCATGAGCACAATTTGCCTATCAGCACTTGCAGTGGTGCACCGAGGTGAATGCGATCGACCACGTCGGTCCGTCGTACCCTCCTGCATCCAACGGTCACATATCCGCATTACAGTTGTTTGGTTTCGTCCAATACGACTAGCGATTTCTCTGTATGATAATCCACAATCTCGGTAAGCCACTATCCTTCCTCTGTCGAACTCGGATACTTGATCAAACGATGTTCGCTGTTGTCTACGAGGCATAACTGATGGTCTTGTGAAACAACCACAAGGTAAACACACGTGCCGAACGTACACTCGTCGAAATCGCCAAGCCGTAAATGGCGCCATGAGGTGGCGCCACAGGCGCGCGTGATGTGCGTCTGCGCTGAAATTCTAATCAGTTGCATATCTCATCGCTGCAAACCCATGGTGTAAATTTCGCTTGATTCGGATGCTTCCTTCAGGGTGTTGCATTTACGGTGGCCAGCAGTGTACATTGCCGGAAGGACCACGAAGATAAGGTACGAGAAACTAGAGCTCATACGGAAGCATATAGATAGTCGTTTTTCCCTCGCTCTATCTGCGAGTGGAACAAGAAAGGAAATGACTAGTAGTGGTACAAGATATCCTCTGCCAAGCAAAGTTCGTTGGCTTGCAGAGTATCTACGCAGATGTAAATGTAGAATGGCAGAACAACAGGTCGAATGACGAAACAGACGTACAAATTTGCACTTAGGGTGCGTGGGATACCCACGAGTGTGTTCCTGCTGTCATTCGAAATCACGCCCCAGATCATAGCTGCAAGTGTAGGTCCTGTGTATCCAGGCCGCATACAGGCTAGTTGCAAGCGCTCGTCTGGCCTCCTCCTTACGATCACACAGGAATCACTGGTGCCCTGACAGAAGCTGCTCTCGTCAGAAAACACACCTCCACACCATCGTCGAATGAGCTCTCGCTTAACATCATTGAAGTCGCAAATGGCGATGGTGTGGGGTCAGTGGAATGCACGCTACAGGGCGTCTAGCTCGAGGCTGTTCTCGAAGTAACTGATGTGCAACAGTTCGTTGTGTCACTGTGATGGCAACTGGGGCTTAGATTGCTTCTGCAGATGCAGGCCGATGCACCAGAGCCATACGCCGAATATGATGGTCTTCCCTCTCGGTAGTAGAGAATTTTAGAACATGTTTTTTGCTCGAGTATCATGTCGTTTTTGGAAACCCAGAATCTACTATGTAGGAATCAACATGGATTCCGGAAACAGCGATCGTGTGAGACCCAACTCGCGTTATTTGTTCATGAGACCCAGAAAATATTAGATACAGGCTCCCAGGTAGATGCTATTTTTCTTGACTTCCGGAAGGCGTTCGATACAGTTCCGCACTGTCGCCTGATAAACAAAGTAAGAGCCTACGGAATATCAGACCAGCTGTGTGGCTGGATTGAAGATTTTTTAGCAAACAGAACACAGCATGTTGTTATCAATGGAGAGACGTCTACAGACGTTAAGGTAACCTCTGGCGTGCCACAGGGGAGTGTTATGGGACCATTGCTTTTCACAATATATATAAATGACCTAGTAGATAGTGTCGGAAGTTCCATGCGGCTTTTCGCGGATGATGCTGTAGTATACAGAGAAGTTGCAGCATTAGAAAATTGTAGCGAAATGCAGGAAGATCTGCAGCGGATAGGCACTTGGTGCAGGGAGTGGCAACTGTCCCTTAACATAGACAAATGTAATGTATTGCGAATACAAAGAAAGAAGGATCCTTTATTGTATGATTATATGATAGCGGAACAAACACTGGTAGCAGTTACTTCTGTAAAATATCTGGGAGTATGCGTGCGGAACGATTTGAAGTGGAATGATCATATAAAATTAATTGTTGGTAAGGCGGGTACCAGGTTGAGATTCATTGGGAGAGTGCTTAGAAAATGTAGTCCAGCAACAAAGGAGGTGGCTTACAAAACACTCGTTCGACCTATACTTGAGTATTGCTCATCAGTGTGGGATTCGTACCAGATCGGGTTGACGGAGGAGATAGAGAAGATCCAAAGAAGAGCGGCGCGTTTCGTCACAGGGTTATTTGGTAACCGTGATAGCGTTACGGAGATGTTTAATAAACTCAAGTGGCAGACTCTGCAAGAGAGGCGCCCTGCATCGCGGTGTAGCTTGCTCGCCAGGTTTCGAGAGGATGCGTTTCTGGATGAGGTATCGAGTATATTGCTTCCCCCTACTTATACCTCCCGAGGAGATCACGAATGTAAAATTAGAGAGATTAGAGCGCGCACGGAGGCTTTCGGACAGTCGTTCTTCCCGCGAACCATACGCGACTGGAACAGGAAAGGGAGGTAATGACAGTGGCACGTAAAGTGCCCTCCGCCACACACCGTTGGGTGGCTTGCGGAGTATGAATGTAGATGTAGATGTAGATGTAGATGTAGTTCGAAGTGGCCGTCCAGAGACCGGTCTTCTTGCGACCGTAAGTTCCAGTGACCACCACTTCCAGCATTCATCTTTAGTCGCTATATTCCTGTCAAATCTTTCTGCAGCATCGCGGAAGGAACATCCAGCTTCTCGTAGCCCTATTACACGACCTCATTCAAACTCAATGAGTTGTTGATAATAGTGTCTTTGTCACCTTAAACGTATACTTGACTAACATCTGCTCACCACGTCCAAAGCTAACTAACGCTCACGACCGTTACAGCATGTATTTAAAGCAAACCAGATTTTTCGTCCCACAGAGGATGGTGCGAAAGTTGAGTAGATATCATCTTTCAGATGTAGAAACACGCCTACCAACTTTCGTTTTTCGCACAATTCGTTCTTGGTGTTTTATTTTATTTTTTTTTTTCTGCAGTTTCTTCCCAAATGCGAGTCCAGTGTGTTACCACAGCACCACCTCATTCAGTCCGTAACCAGACTAAATGTTGTGTAGCTAACAGGCTAGGTGTAGTACGCTCTTACCCGTAATCATCCTTAACCTGAACATATAAACGCAGGTGCCGACAGCAATTAAACGACCTGTAACACTCTCAAAATTTCTGTAGCTACGGTAACAGCACTCTGAGAATTGACCACTTTCTAGTATAAGGCGAAGAAGTTCTTGGTTTTGTAGCTTTAGTCTGGTTTGAAATACCTGTAAAACTCGCTAGCATGTTTTTATTGTGATGAAAGAAATATCGGGCGAGGAAATCATGTACTGTTTGAGTAAGTGGCGTCTTCCGGGAAACTGGTTGGTCGCCCTTCCTAGAACTTGTAGCGCCAGCCAGTCGTAAGTGTGCCGCGCGCGGCGCGCGTGTGTGTTTATGTGTGTGTGTGTGTGTGTGTGTGTGTGAGCGCGCGTTGATCACTGCCAAGGGCATGAGATTATGAGCGACGTGGCGCGCTGTCGAGGAAGGCAGGTAGCATTGGACACGTCGCCACAAAGAGCAGAACGTTTGCACAATATGAGCCGAGAACTGTTAATCCTAACAGTGCTGACGGAAATGCTAGAAAGAATCCGATACCGCTATTTTGCAATGGGGAATTGCTGAGGAAACAGAACATTATATCGAAAAAAATATACACAGTTTCAATACAGAGTTATTATTATGCACTTAATGCTACGTAGTTCTCCTTTTCCTCTTCCAGACAGTAGACATCCGACATGACAGTGCTGTAATGACAACGAAACTGGTAGTATGAAGCAGCGTCGACATTCTGCCTGCTCTGTAGCTGAAATATGTGATGCAGTAGCATATCACTCTGCTTATCATTAAATTTTTATTACTGTTAATATTAAACAACTGCTGAGGAAGAGAAGTGGACGATTATTAGTGGGAGTCGATGCATGTGCGAGTGTGCAACGTGTGGTCGTGTGGGATGTGCAGGATGAACCCGAACTCTATCGACAATATTTCAGTGTTTGTTCTGCACTGTTTTGTGACTGTTTTAGTATGAACGACCCGTAGTCGCTTAAGAATCGTTACGAAGTAATAATGTAATCACGATTTCAGAATGGTTCAAATGGCTCTAAGCACTATGGGACTTAACATCTGAGGTCATCAGTCCCCTAGACTTAGAACTACTTAAACCTAACTAACCTAAGGACATCACACGTCCATGCCCGAGGCAGGACTAGAACCTGCGACCGTAGCAGCAGCGCGGTTCCGGACTGAAGCGCCTAGAGCCGCTCAGCCACAGCGGCCGGCTTAATCACGATTTATTAGGCTTGTTAACCTATTTTTTTATTTCTGTAATAATACCTGCACAATAGTGAGAAAGCCTTAGTGTGCCATAACCACGTACGACACAAAATACAGACTACTGCAACAGACCTCAGACGAAGCATATACACTTTTGTCACAGTGACCGCCGCTGGTGTGCGAGGAGCTCAACATAGTGTCGTCGTGCGTTCTTCCATTTAACTGCACGAGGTGCTTATAGGTACTTCTTCAGTAAACCTATCCCTACTGCAGTGTATCGCTGTTAAGGTACAACTAATAGTGACAGCATTAGAAACCCGCGACAGAACCGACAAATAATGAACGCAAACTTGAAGGCAAAGAGTAAAGAGTGCATAACTGTCATCGACAGAAAGTATAGTGAGTGTACAGAACATGTTTGTTTCCAAACGCGAGAAAAGTCACAGTGTGAGATGTCGAGGAGACACACCTCCATTTTACTATTACTATTTAACTCGTTCTGTAAGCACTCTAGCATCTCACGTAAAGCGTCTCTATATTCCACCATCTATTCTAACTTACCTTGGCAGAGATTAATGTCCGTGTCTCTGCAACCCCAAACGGTGTGCATGCCACCGGAAAAACAAAGCCACACGGGGGCGGTGAGCTAAAGCGTAGACATGGATTTTCTGCTACAGTCAGACTTCTTGGCTCGTTGGAGATAAGAAGACGCCACGTGGGAACGAGGTTTCCCCGCTGGAAACATGTTTCGCTGAATACATTACAAAATATGTGCTCCAGCTACCAGAGGTTTTTTTTAAAGGTAGTCATTCAGTGAAACGTGTTTCCAATAGATAAACCTCGTTTCCACATGGCGGCTTCTCACCTCCAACGTGCCAAGAAGCCTGTCTGTAGCAGAATAGCCACATCCACTCTTTCCCTAAACGTCTCAGGCTGCCAACCTTAGGTGCCCCAAACTGAACTGAGAGCCTCTACACTGCAAACTGACAAGACTGGTGCAAATCCTTCACCAATGGTTCCAAAATGGCTGTCTTTAGATTAGATTAGATTAGATTAGATTTACTTTCATTCCAATTGATCCGTAGTGAGGATGTCCTCTAGGATGTAGAACATGTCAGAAAAACAATAATACATGACAAATACGTACAACTAAAACAAATAAGCTAATGTACCTTCCACAGGTCCCAAGTGAAATGATTGTCTTTTTTTTATGAACACTATGTGAAAGGATCATTTTTCATCACTATTTACTAAGATCGAATTAAAGGACTGAATTTAAAATTAAAAGAATGTTTTTTTTTATTTATAAGGTAATAAACATATAGTAGAACTACTGCAATACGTATTTACAATGAACACATTAATGCACTGAAATGGAGCAGAAGTTACAAAATCAGTTGGTTCTACTGAGAAATCCATCAATGGAGTAGAAGGAAATCCTTGCAGGAAGCGAATTGTTTATGACAATCCTTCCTATTGCTAGCAAAGGCGCCGATGTTAACCGCAGAGCTATACGCCGTACATCAAGCTATTATCTACGTAGTGGACTTACAAATCGACAAAGTAATAATATGTACTGACTCTTACGAACGCATCCGAAGGAAAAACTCCAAATCCTTTGGGACGCCGTCTACTAAGAGGTCATAATCAAGCAAAGGAGCTGCCTCAGCTGATACACCTACAACGGATACCAGGACGTGTTGGAATCAGAGACAACGATTATGTAGACCAACTGGCGAAAAGGTTGCAGCATTTACTTCCCGTTGACATACCTCCACCATACAGTGATTTTTGTAGTAGCCTCGCGAAATTAGGAATTTATGGTAATTTCCTATGGGACCAACTGCTGAGGTCATCGGTCCCTAGGCTTACACGCTACTTAATCTAACTTAAACTGACTCACGCCAAGGACAAGACACACGCCCATGCCCGAGGGTCGACTTGAACCTCCGAAGGGGGGAGCCGCGCGAACCGTGGCAAGGCGCCTAGACCGCGCAGCTTAGCCCCGCGAGTCAAGCAAAAACGGAATGGCCAAAGTTAGCGGACGTGGCCGTAACGTCGAAGGTAGATAGTATTTAGCGATCGGGCAACAGATCTCACTCCACCCTTTGTTTGCAAAAAAAATGGCTCTGAGCACTATGGGACTTAACTTCTGAGGTCATCAGCCCCCCAGAACTTAGAACTACTTAAAGCTAACTAACCTAAGGACATCACACACATCCATGCCCGAGGCAGGATTCGAACCTCTGGCCGTAGCGGTCGCGCGGTTCCAGACTGTAGCACCTAGAACCGCTCGGCCACCCCGGCCGGCAAGAGAAATTGTTACTATTAACAGAAGACAAGCAGGTGACACGAAGACATATAAAACGAGACAATGTTAAGCATTAGTTCCCTCTCCAAGCTATGATTCCTGCCTCATTGTCGAGGACATGGTACATACACTGACAGAATGAGAGAAATATAATCACCCAAGAACAAATACACTGTACAATATTTTAAAAATTAAGGAGCATTTTTCTCTGAGAGCAGCACTCAGTTTTATGAGTAGGTCCGTCGTCAGATGTATTTGTAATTGCATCAGTCTCTGTAAAAGAAAACCTTAAAATTTCAGGACCTTTTCTTATGTTTCGTTACAAACTAACGTACCTTGTTGACTGCTTATTTCGTTCAATTACATTTGTAATGATGTCAGACCAATGTCTTGTTGTATCGTTATGTGAAATATATTTAAGTGGTGAAATGAGCTCTACCAGAAACCAAATAAAATTTTGAAAAACTCTTGGTGGTTTTATTTGTCCGTTACTCCATACACCAGAGGAGGGGCAGAGTTAGAGACATCACACTTCGATTGGTTGAAGCTTAATCTTTTCCAAAGCGTAGACGCTTAAAGTGAGATACTAGAGCACTTACAGAAAGTGTTAAATAGCAATAGTAACATGGAGGTGTGTCTCTTTGACATCTCACAACATACCGCCGTCATTTGCGCAGTTGTGCATCTTATTTTCAGTACAACGAGGAACAAAGATAAATGGAGATAAGTAACCAAGCGAAATGCGAAAAACGAGCCACCAGAGACTACGGGTCTCTTATACCAAAATACTCTGAAAATATTCCTGACCAACCACCAAACTTTTGCCGGTGGAGTTGGGCTCACCCTACGTTTACTATTGTAGGGACCACTCTCATTTTGAGTCGTCAGCTGGTTCACGTTTCTCCATGTGTTGGGATTATTGGTCGACAGATCGAGAGCTGAGAAGTTATCATTTCCAACGTGTTTTGTGTGATCTCGAGAACCGAGATAAAATGTTCAAATACTACAACTTAGAACTGGGCTTCCCAATCCACGTGCGGATCTGCTCTTGTTGGCGACACTGGTCCAGAACAAGTACTGTAGTAATTCGTCAGTTGCTCATTTCAATCTACGTAAGCAAGAATCACAAAAGATCGAAGCTCGTACTGCTTATACGGGCAGGGACTAGAGTTTAAAACGAATGTCGTTTATTTCTTCTGGAATTAATATAGTTTACATCTAATATACTATTCTTTTTTCCTTCCTTCACTTGCATTTGCCTCAGTTATCGTACTTACTTCATTATTTCTCGGTATGGAAAGCACTTCACAACGATATACTAGAATATCACTACAGCATACCATCTGCACAAAAAAAAAAAGAAAAATCATGTGTTTCATCAATATCTTTGATTTGGCCCGTAAAGGCCTTTTATCTTTAAAAGGTTGCACACAATTAACCTCTGCGTTGATAAAAATAACTTCCTCAAAGGGTATGAATAAAAAATTCGTTTTGGAGGTCTGCTTTTATTTCGATAGGTGCATTGTTTTGGAATGCGCGGCATTTGGCGACATATGTGCACTGGTCGTAAGGAAACTAAAGCTGATAACACGGGTTTCAGGATGACCTAACCGTATAGAGCAATCTACGTAAGCAAGAATCACAAATGAGCGAAACTCATACTGCAGCGACTAGAGTTTAAAACGAATAGCCTCATGATAATGCTTTCGGCAAAAAAGTCAAACATACAAAGCACTGAATACATTAGCTAGCGTTATCACCTTCAACGGCAGTGGAAGCGTGGAATTTCTCGGCTCCCTACATTTAGACATAGTGACTGTTACCTTTACCAGACAAATTTAATGTTGATCCATTTCCATAATCATACTTTCATGAAAATCTTTATCCTGTTGGCAATTCTCAGAAAGCGCATACATCTTTATGAGACCAGTAAGTTCCAATCTGTGCACTACTTACAGTTTGCAAGCAAACTCTTGAAGACACTTCCTCGCTAATGATAGTATGAGCTACACTGAGGTGGCACAAGTCACGGCATAGCGATATGTACATGTACAGATGGCGGTAATATCGTGTACACATGGTAAAATAGGATTGTGCATTCGCGGAGGTGTCATTTGTACTAAAGTGACTAATGTGGAAAGATTTCCGACTTGATTATGGTCGCACGACGGAAATTAAGTCTTTGAATGCGGAATGGTAGTTGGAGCTGGACGTAGGGGACGTTCCGTTTCAGAAATCGTTAGGAATTCAATATTCCGAGATCCACAGTGTCAAGAGTGTGCCAAAAATACCAAATATCAGGCATTACATCTCACCACGAACAACGTAGTGGCCGACGACTACCACTTAACGATCGAAAGCACCGGCATTTGCGTAGAGTTGTCAGTGCTAACAGACAGCAACACTCCTTGAAATAACGGCAGGATTCAGTGTAGGACGTACGACGTACGTATCAGTTAGGGCAGTGCAGCGAAATTTAGCGTTAATGGGCTACGGCAACAGACGATGGACGCGAGTGCCTTTGCTAACCGTACGTACATCGTCTGCAGCGCCTCTCCTGAGCTCGTGACCATATCGGTTGGGCCCTAGGCCACTGGAAAAGCGGGCTGGTCAGATGAATCCCGATTTCAGTTGGTAATAACTGGTAGTAGGTTTTGAGTGTGGTGCAGACCCCACGAAGCCATGGGCCTAGGTTGTCAACAGGGCACCGTGCAAGCTGATAGTGGATCCATAATCGTGTGTGCTGTGTTTACATGGAATGGACTGGGTCCTCGGTTATGTTCGACTACTTGGAGACCATATGCAGCCTTTCATGGGCTTCATGTTCCCAAAAAGTGATGTTATTTTATGGATGACAATGCGCCATGTCACCAAGCCACAATTGTTCGTGATTGATTTGAAGAACATTCTGGACAATTCGAGCGAATGATTTGACCACCCGGATTGCCCGACATGGATCCCATCGAACATTTACGCGACATCATCGAGAGGTCAGTCCGAGCACAAAATCGTGCTCCAGCAACACTTCCGCAATTAGGACGGCTATGGAGGCAGCATGGCTCATTATTTCTGCAGGGGAGTTCCAAAGACTTGTTGAGTCCATGTTAAGTCGAGTTGCTGTACTACGCCGGGCAAAAGGAGGCCCGGCACGATATTAGGATGTATTGGCACCTCAATGTATAATCGCTGGTTGGTACTCTGTACTGATATCTGCGAACGCTGTTGGAAACTCCCACACACTTTATAGGTTGTATAGTCATTAAAACTTGGCCTCGAAGGACTATGGATGACGTATGCATCCTTCGCGAAATTTATCGTACCATAACTAAAGACATTGAAAACGAGTGTTCCGCGACTTCAGTGCGAACCTTCACGATATTTTCTACAACATGATAATTACTGTGTCAATGTTATGGTTGTTCACAACGTCCTGGCCACCTTTTCAGGCAGGTATGGAGAGAGGAGGAAGCGACTCCGCCCACCAAAGCCCAACACACGAACAGGAAAGGGGAGAGTGATGGATGGCACTACATGTGTGCCTCCAGGTTTAATACGACACGGTATGACAGTCACTTCTTAGCGGCTTCTGCACGTACGGGATCACAGATAATGTAGTATTTGATCGCCAGTGTTGGCAGTGACTAGACGCAAAACACTCGCTACCCAAAGATGACCGACTTCTATTCGCTTCAGCCGACCCAGAACTTTGATCAAAAGTGGCCTCTATTTGCCTGTGTTGTTTGGTCTGCACGAAGCACCCATTTAACAACTATGAGTGACTAACAAATACAGTACATGACACCGACACAATAAGTTAAAGAATAAGCTATACAAAAGTAATTATGATAACTTATTGTTCAGCCGCAGGAACTTTGCTGGATTAAATTATTCAGATTTCTCGCTTCATTTTGCCACAGCCCAACGTCCATTATCCCAATGACTCCCTTAATTTTCTGGTATTTACCTCTTTTTCAATGGAAACGCACTGATTACATTATGCAGTAATTAATTTTGATGCCCTTGACTAACAAAATAAAATTGTGAACTTAACTCTCAGAAGTTATAATGCTAAACAAGTTACCAATTAATTACAATGCTGCTTCTTTCAACGCCGATCAAAATCGTTACCAAAGACTGTTTTGTCATTGCATATGGGACACAAAAATATAGCCAAAAACGCAGTCACTCTTCATTCTTTTTACCACAGTCCTTCATCACAGACAAATATTAAAGAAAACAATAAACATTTTAAATGAAATGTTCTCTTTGTTAACAGACGTTTACAAAACTTGCGTCGAATAACGATGTGCAGTCTTGCTTAACAGAAATAAGATATTAATGGAAAATAGTGCCTTTAGTAATGTCTCAAAAAAATTTTACATTGTGTGCAAGTTAGCCTAACTACTGTGTGAGTCTTTGCCGTAATGAGCACTGTGTGTGTATTGTTACAACCGCTGTACTTCAGCTGTTCCACAGTTTCTTACCAAAGTGGAAATATGCTAAAAGATGACTCTGATTTTCTCTTGAAGTAGAGATAGGGGCATTACGTGAATAGTGTCGTACTCAACCATTTTGTTCAAAATTACACGAGTATCTGAACGATTCATATTAACAATAACTAATGTGGACTGAAAATCAAAGTGGTGAGACTGTTCCACATAATTACAGGTTTTCTGAACTTAATTAATCAGCTTGAAAGTCGCTCGGGCACGCAGCCAGATTAATTGATCTTTGTAGATCGAATTTTCGACGGCGTAACATGCCATCATCATCAGGTTACTCCCGATGAGTGGCATCGTGGACCATTGGGAGCGATATACATACCTGTCGTCTCCCCCTTACCGATCCCGTGTACAGACCGCTCAATGTGCCGGCCGCGGTGGTGGATGTTAATTAATCAGTATATTAATCGCTTTTTTGATAAGTGAGACAACTTTTGTTGTATGATATTAGTTGCTGCCTCATGGGACTTTGTTTTCGTTTTCTGCTATTAACGAATAAAAAAATCTTGGCACTAGCCATTAGCTGCGCAACTATACACGCACTGCACACTGCGTGTTACTTACCCAGCCACCAAGAGTAATAATATCAGATCTAATAACAGTAACAACAACAATAATAATAATGATAACTGATATGTCCACCTTTAAATTAATTAAAGGCAAATACATACTGTAGCGACCCAGATCGTGAGTTGTGTTCTGATCAGGAGGTCAAGCAAGAACGAGGATGAGTGGTCCAGAGCAAGCCCAGAGGCGTCAGTGATACAATAATCTGTAAGAACAGTTAATGGATGAGCAAAACTTACGAAGATACAACTGTCTTCAGAGCTCGGTGGCGGCTGGGCACCAGGGATGGGAAAAACCGATCGATTAAAACCGATACCGGCATTTTAGTTCTTAACAGCCGATATTTTTTGGTATTTGTTTGGTCTCGGTTGTAAAAGGTTTCTTTTTCATTGCTTACTAACAATCGAGTAAAAAGCCGGCATGCCAATTTACCTGGCTACAGTGTTAAAAATTTCTGTTTTTAAATAAAACTTTTTTTTAAAAGCAAGTAATATTTGTTCGTAAAATTTCCATTGCTTTGAAATATTGGATTATTATAAAAACTGGGAAAAGCAACTGGCTCTAGTTTAATAACAAGGGCTTCAGTTAAAAACTAGCAACAGACACATGACTTAAGAACCGGTACAGCACTGCAGAGACAATAATAATAATAATAATAATAACGGCGTCTGACGAGAGCCTCCCATTGGGTAGACCGCTCGCCTGGTGCAAGTCTTTCGATTTGACGCCACTTCGGTGAGCTGCGCGTCGATGGGGATGAAATGATGATGATTAGGACAACACAACATCCAGTCCCTGAGGGGAGAAAAATCTCCGGATTGACAGTCCGCCACGCTGACCACTCAGCTACCGGGGGCGGACTAATCTGCCTGTTGAAATGTGCGTGGCCTATTAGAAGGTAAACATTTACGTTCAGTGTGCAAGACTTACCTGCACCTGGTCTACACGAAGTTTCTCGCTATTGTCTACGGGCCTTAGTGATATTACAGATTGGTATTGTCCCTTGTTTGTGGAAATATTTTTCGATGTGCGGTAGCAGTGAAGTGCAATGCTCCATTAGCTTCAAAAGATTAAAAACAGGTGGAGGCCCAATAAACTTGTGACATGTTGTTATTGTTGTGGGCTTCAGTCCAGAGACTGATTTGCTGCAGCTCTCCATGCTACTCTATCCTGTCCAAGCTTCTTCATCTCCCAGTACCTACTGCAACCTACAGGGTGTTTCAAAAATGACCGGTATATTTGAAACGGCAATAAAAACTAAACGAGCAGCGATAGAAATACACCGTTTGTTGCAATATGCTTGGGACAACAGTACATTTTCAGGCAGACAAACTTTAGAAATTACAGTAGTTACAATTTTCAACAACAGATGGCGCTGCGGTCTGGGAAACTCTATAGTACGATATTTTCCACATATCCACCATGCGTAGCAATAATATGGCGTAGTCTCTGAATGAAATTACCCGAAACCTTTGACAACATGTCTGGCGGAATGGCTTCACATGCAGATGAGATGTACTGCTTCAGCTGTTCAATTGTTTCTGGATTCTGGCGGTACACCTGGTCCTTCAAGTGTCCCCACAGCAAGAAGTCACAGGGGTTCATGTCTGGCGAATAGGGAGGCCAATCCACGCCGCCTCCTGTATGTTTCGGATAGCCCAAAGCAATCACACGATCATCGAAATATTCATTCAGGAAATGAAAGACGTCGGCCGTGCGATGTGGCCGGGCACCATCTTGCATAAACCACGAGGTGTTCGCAGTGTCGTCTAAGGCAGTTTGTACCGCCACAAATTCACAATGATTCCTTTGGAAGAAATGGCGGCCCAGACCAGTACTTTTTGAGGAAGCAGGGACGATGGGACTGCAACATGAGGCTTTTCGATTCCCCATATGCGCCAGTTCTGTTTATTGACGAAGCCGTCCAGGTAAAAATAAGCTTCGTCAGTAAACCAAATGCTGCCCACATGCATATCGCCGTCATCAATCCTGTGCACTATATCGTTAGCGAATGTCTCTCGTGCAGCAATGGTAGCGGCGCTGAGCGGTTGCCGCGTTTGAATTTTGTATGGATAGAGGTGTAAACTCTGGTGCATGAGACGATACATGGACGTTGGCGTCATTTGGACCGCAGCTGCAACACGGCGAACGGAAACCCGAGGCCGCTGTTGGATCACCTGCTGCACTAGCTGCGCGTTGCCCTCTGTGGTTGCCGTACGCGGTCGCCCTACCTTTCCAGCACGTTCATCCGTCACGTTCCCAGTCCGTTGAAATTTTTCAAACAGATCCTTTATTGTATCGCTTTTCGGTCCTTTGGTTACATTAAACCTCCGTTGAAAACTTCGTCTTGTTGCAACAACACTGTGTTCTAGGCGGTGGAATTCCAACACCAGAAAAATCCTCTGTTCTAAGGAATAAACCATGTTGTCTACAGCACACTTGCACGTTGTGAACAGCACACGCTTACAGCAGAAAGACGACGTACAGAATGGCGCACCCACAGACTGCGTTGTCTTCTATACCTTTCACATCACTTGCAGCGCCATCTGTTGTTGAAAATTGTAACTACTGTAATTTTGAAAGTTTGTCCGCCTGAAAATGTACTGTTGTCCCAAGCATATTGCAACAAACGGTGTATTTCTATCGCTGCTCGTTTAGTTTTTATTGCCGTTTCAAATATACCGGTCATTTTTGAAACACCCTGTACATCCTTCTGAATCTGTTTAGTGTATTCATCTCTTGGTCTCCCTCTACGATTTTTATCCTCCACGCTGCCCTCCAATGCTAAATTTGTGATCCCTTGATGCCTCATAAGATGCACTACCAATCGATCCCTTCTTCTAGTCAAGTTGTGTCACAAATTTATCTTGTCTCCAATTCTATTCAATACCTCCTCATTAGTTATGTGATCTACCCATCTAATACTGAGCATTCTTCAGTAGCACCACATTTCGAAAGCTTCTATTCTCTTCTTGTCTAAACCATTTATCGACCACGTTTCACTTCCATACATGGCTACACTCCATACAAATACTTTCAGAAACGACTTCCTGACACTTAAGTCTACACTCGATGTTAACAAATTTCTCTTCTTCAGAAACGCTTTCCTTGCCATTGCCACTCTACATTTTATATCCTCTCTACTTCGACCATCATAAGTTATTTTTCTCCCCAAATAGCATAACTCCTTTATTACTTTAAGCGTCTCATTTCCTAATCTAATTCCCGCAGCATCACCCGATTTAATTCGACTACATTCCATTATCCTCGTTTTGCTTTTGTTGATGTTCATCTTATATCCTCCTTTCAAGACACTGTCCATTCCGTTCAGCTGCTCTTCCAGGTCCTTTGCTGTCTCAGACTTGTGACACATAAGGAGGAAATACCTACAATGTTCCTTGGAAGAGAAGGTAACTTTGACTGACATACCTATAATTGCTATGACGTACTACATACTTGGTATAATAACTGAACCCTTAATTTTGCGGTTGCTTCAGAGGAAACAGTTGCTACCATTCGTCGGTCGCCTGCTGTGCTGGCGATGGCAGTGAGGCGAGGCAGAGCGGCCTGCCTAGGCGTACTGCGATGGCCCAGCGCGGCTACCACCTCATCGCTCTCGAAGACATGTGCTCAGGTGGAGTCTGGTGACTGTGGTTCAGGATGCCAGCTTTCGTGAAGACTAGGCCCCCGTCACCCAACGTAGATCGACCAAGAAAGCAACAGACGCTCACAAGTCGGCCACAGGACAGAGCGGACGCGCCTCGCCTCGTCGGTGCGAAGCTTGAAGGTCATCTGTGATGACCCAGAGTGGAGACGGGCTGGCTGTACACCAGTCTTCTCATCCGCGATGACCCAGGAGGCACCATCGGCAGACCGCGGCTCTGGTACGCATCAGGCTGGCTGCGTCTCGGTGTAGCAGTCAGCAAGCAAGTTGCAGGATGGCCTTTATCGATCAGCGTGTCGTGGTTTCAGTAAAACTCAACAGATTCTCATTCTCTCTAGTTCTAGCAACACGGACAGAATGGTTGCATGACAGAATATGTTGTTGAGCTCCGAAACTCCTTCTATTTGGCCGGCCGGAGTGGCCGAGCGGTTAAAGGCGCTACAGTCTGGAACCGCACGATCGCTACGGTCGCAGGTTCGAATCCTGCCTCGGGCATGGATGTGTGTGATGTCCTTAGGTTAGTTAGGTTTAAGTAGTTCTAAGTTCTGGGGGACTTATGACCACAGCAGTTGAGTCCCATAGTGCTCAGATCCATTTGAACTCTTTCTAATTAATGGGTCGAGCCAGCGTCTGCGACATAGTGGCTATGGTTGTTTGAGCACATTTGTCCACATTTATCGGACCCGTTAGCGCTCCTTGCCTTCTTGTGGTAATTTCAGTAATGATTCTGGGTTTCTGAGCTCGGTTCTTTCTGTCAACGTTTGACTTTGTAGTGGCGCTCAGTCGGTGAAGTTACATAGTGTTACCTCGCAATGCCTTCTTAAGTAGCATAGCGGCGCTTGCGTTTCTTTGTGCCCTGTTCTGAGGTCTGTTACATCGGCGGTACCCCGTGTGACCATAACGATCGGCATACCAGCCGAGCAGCAACTTACTCTGTTCCCAGCTTGCTCCTTAGGACTTGAACAAAATTTTAAGCCTGCTAGTAAAGTTATTCTGCTGTGCAGCAGTACAAATTGTTGTCCATTTCTGTGAGAGAAAGTTTACTTTGTAGAGCACTATATACGGACTGGAGAAAAAAAACCTGTGTTTGTACTGCACTTTCTGAGAATTCTTTCAATGACTCAGTCTGGCGTGTAGACTTTCCAAGATTAGTTTTATGTGATCATATCACGGTAGGGGACGTCTAATCGAGCAAAATTTTCCAGATAACCGTAGGTCGGAAATGTACCACTTGGTGCTACGTCTATAAACGTTAGCCAATCCGGTAAGCATCCAGCGTACTCCAGTTTACGTCCGGGAAGAAATGGTCACAAGAACTCTTGAGGCCGCATCATTCCAGGAATTTTCGACTGACTTGGAGTGTGTAATTGCGAGTATTTACTGTAAGAAAATGTGATTTGAGAGAAAAAGTGGTTAAAATTTAATTTCTGTTTCCTTTCCCATTATTGACTTAGTTCACATTTTCTGATCTATTGTACTTTTGGGGAAAGAGGTTCATACATGTTGTCTGTACATAAGCAAAATTTAAAACATGTGGCCTTTAGATTTAATTATTACCACTTTGCCGTCCGCACGTCTCGTACTGATTTATTCGCTTGGCGCCGGCAGCGCTAATTCAGATTACTTGTGTTGTCGCCGGCCGCTTGTCACCTTTCCATTGATGACAAGCTTCAAACACTGACAAGCTTCAAACATTGACTTTTACGCGCTTTAATTTTTCCGGAAATTCTCTATTTTGCGGTATCGTTCCACAAACTCGAATTTTCTTTTCAAGTAACTTCTCTGCAAGTTCTACACTGTTATAATAATTATCCATGTAGAGGTGATGCCACTTTCCATAAGAAGGTGTCAATAGTTCCATCACTGTTTTTGCAAAAGGTTGTCCAGCGCCGGAATATATCTCGAATGAGGAAATGTATCCCGTACTCGAATCACACAGCATCCGAATGAGTATGCCATATTTCGTAATTTTCAAAGGATTGTAAAGTATGAAACCTCCCCACAAAAAATGTTATATGCAAATGAGCCAAGTGTAAACTCCCCACAAAAATAGTTAAATGGAAATAAGCCAACTGTAGCCTGCCCAAAGAATAATAATTAAATGAATTTTAAATATTGTAACCTCTGAACAAAATTGGCTCCCATTTATAGTCTGTGCGCAGAAATGCATTCACATTTAATATTCCCACAAAATTCTTTTCTCATATAATGTCAAGTTCGAATCAGAAAAATTCTTAAACACCAAAATAATAAAAAAGTTTTGTAACCTGATGAATTTTATGAGGACAGCAGCGCTGCCCTTCGGCCCTGTATTCTGAATAAAAAAAGGCAAAAATTCTTACCTCAATAAAAACTGCAATTATATCTGCTCTTAATTAGATATTTTTTGACACAGCTTCGTGCAATGCTGGCGTATATTTTTTTTATTCTTGGAAGGAATGATCATGCATTGGAAATATTCTTTAAATTGAAATGAATGCTTTTCTTTAAAAGAGTTACGTTATACTATAAAAATTATTATTGGGGCATTTCTTGGAACAAATTAAATTACAATTAACATACATTATTAAATATGCGCAAGGCTGCATCTTTACGTTCTACAACAATACTCATCCTCCAGAGTCCTGACCAGAGTCGCGAGCAGAGCACACAGCCGACACATGCCGACTCCACCAGACTACTACTGTCGACTCGCGCAGACAAGCGCAGACTAGCGACAAGCAACAACTAACGATAAACTACTCTCTGGTCAGAGATTCTGTCATGCCTCGCCCATCGCCGGCGAAGCATACGTCTTACAAGTATGAAATTTAATTGTCCACGCCACGGTATCATTCCTTCATCAGTTGATATGTTTCGACTTAGAGTAAACGTTTCTTTAAACTTTTTGGAAAAATAATCAATTACGAATTGCACTTTGAAAAGCCGGTCGGCATTATTCGGTTTGAAACTTCCTGGCAGATTAAAACTGTGCGCCCGACCGAGACTCGAACTCGGGACCTTTGCCTTTCGCGGGCAAGTGCTCTACCATCTGAGCTGCCGAAGCACGACTCAACGCCCGGTCCTCACAGCTTCAGTTCTGCCAGTATCTCGTCTCCTACCTTCCAAACTTCCGCTGCAGAGTTAAAATCTCATTCCGGATTATTCGGTTTATTATTGTTGTCGGCAGAATGTAAAAATGATAAAATTTGTCTTAATCGGTTGCGGGACATCGTTTTGCGAAATATCGGTGTGTCTATCAACAGATTCATTGACCAGTAATCATAGATCCTTGCTTTTTTTACAATTCCCATAAGGATAGCAAAGCCAAACCATTTTCTAAGTTCGGGTCCCGTAACGTCGACAGATTTGGCATTTTTTATCCAGTTTCCTTCTATTGCAATTTTGACTGTAATACTTGTTGGTTTCGTTGCTAATTTATTCAAATAGATCGTTACCAGCATATAATTCTACGATATCCACGACGCTCTGTGTATCTTTGGGAAATATGTGTGGACGCGGAGATCCCTCAAATTTATTATTGGTCCTCAGTAAATCATAGTCTGTCTTCTTCGTCTGATTCTTCCGAATCAGTTGGCAACCGTAGCATTCGCCGAATACTTCTTGGACGTATTACACTATCTTCCGACGATTCTGCTTCACTTTCATTTTTTTGATATCCAATGTCTTCTTCCCAATCGGAACGTCGTCCGGAACGTCAGACAAGACGGCCGCGCATTCATCGTAAATAATCGTATCGTCTCTTTCGTCTGCCATGATGAAAGTGCACAAGTACTTTATAAAAACAAAAAACTTGTTGACGTGTTTAACTTTTTGTTACTTAAACAAAACCCCAACAGAATGAAAAAGATACTAAAGTGCTGTCACCGGCCACTGCGCGGTACTATGCTTATGACACCACTGTGCTGTCGCCGACCACTGAGCGATTATGTGCACACGACACCACTGTGGTATGGCCCGACGGCAAAGTGTTAATAAGATCGCACATACCACTATCAAACGTCGACTATCTTATTGCAGTGCTTTTTCTCCAATACTGCTTATTATCTTAACAGATTAATGACGTTACTGCACTTTTAGTGTACTTGATTTTATAATCAAGGTTTACTCGGCAAAGGTCATTGAACATCTGCGTCTGACGTAAAGAGTCGTGAATAGGCATTTAATGTTTGTCTAGCTCTGGTTGTTCAGATAAAGCCATTATCTTCAGCTAATTTACTTAGTGACTCTGTTCATGAGCATAACTGGTCTCAGCTAGGGTAAGTTAATATAAATGCACACACTACAGCGCGCTCGTTGCTAATTGGCCGTCAGTTGCAATGGTGCGTTCCCGACTCGCGATTTAATGGAAAATTTTGCTTGATTTGACGTCCTCTACTCTCCTCTGACCTTATTATCGACTTTTTTCCCCCTAACCTGCACAAGATACTAGCAAATACTTTTGAATCACTTGTTTTGGTTCATTTTAGGTCCTACTGTTGCTTTTCAGAATGAAATCTCATTGAATTTCCAGAACTCTGCGTTGGAGCAGGAGAAGGAGGAGGAGATCAGTGTTTAACGTCCCATCGACAACGAGGTCATTAGAGACGGAGCGCAAGCTCGGTTTGGGGAAGGAAATCGGCCGTACTCTTTCAAAGGAACCATTCCGGCATTTGCCTGAAGCGATTTAGGAAAATCACGGAAATCCTGGATCTGGATGGGCGGACGCGGGTTACAACATTCGTCCTCCCTAATGCGAGTCCAGTGTGCTACGTGCTAACCACTGCGCCATTTCGCTCGGTCCTGTGTTAGAGAGTACGCTGATCTGAAGTTTCCTGATTAATTAAAACGATGTGTCAGACAGGTACTCGAGCTTGGGACTTCTGATTTTCGCGGGCAAACACTCTGCCGATTGAGCTATCCAAGCGCGACTCATGACCAGTCCTTCCAGCTTTACTTCTGCCAGTATTTCATCTCCCACGTTCAATACTTCACATAAGTTCTGTTGTATACCTTGCGCGACTAGCACTTCTTGGGGATAGAATACTGCGAAGACACGGCTTAGCGACAGTCTGGTGGATTGCTTCTAGAACGGATTTTCACTATCCCCGAAAGGCAGAAGCTCGAGTGCCGCTCCAGACTCAGTTGTAAGTTCTCAGGAAGTTTTATGTTGAAGTCACGCTTTAACTGTGGGCTGTGTTAACGAGGACGTGGGAAATGACGTGGGACAGTCTTCGAGAGTTCTTACCAAATTATATCTCCGTTATTAGTGCCAAAAATTTAATGTGGCTGGAGTGTTTTTCACGTTCTAAGCCCGACAGCTCCTTCCGATTTCATTTGCGGTTGGAGCGGCGCAGTCTGAAGGCTTCGCTGCTCTCACCACAGGAACTGCGCGGATCTGACTCATTGGAGGACGCCTGCCTCGATCAAACTCTTTCCCATCAGGCTGACGTCTCTCGCAGTCCCATTCTGCCACAGATGGCAAAGAAATTGGGAACATATTAAAAAAAAAAAAAGAAGGCTATGCAATATACTCGAATTAAGTTATGCGATACTGAAGGAATTAGATTTGGAAATCAGACACGGAAAGTAGCAGACGATTTTTGCTATTTAGGCGGGAAAGTATGTGACGATGGAAGAAGTAGAATGGATGTAAAATGCAGAGCAGCAACTAGCAAGAAAAATGTATTAAAATACAATATAAAAGTTAACTGTGTGGCACTCTCTTCCTAAAGTACCTGTTTGGAATATAACTCGTGGAGAACGATAAACAGTTAACAGGAAAATAGAAGCTTTTAAAAAGCTGTATGTACATGGATTAACGAACGAAAAGCAAGTGAATCGGATTTTGGACAAAAGACATTTGTAACACAACTCGACTAAAAGAAGGAATAGGTTTATGGATACATCCTGAGGCCTCGAGGATTAAGTAGTTTTGTGATACAGAGAAGTGTGTTTATGAAGATATGAAAAGTGTGAAGCCAGTACATGTTAAATGTTCAAATGACTTACGGAGAGCAGGGGCTAACGTCCTTGGTAAAGGCCGGTATTTCGATAGCAGAACAGCTCAGAGCTGTAAAAGACTAAATGCAGAGAGAGTTTGCTGTGCATGGCAACTTACGCCCTCGATTTGCGGGATTGCGCCAACCAGGCAACCTAGGGCCGGCGTATGCAGACTTGCACAGGTTAAACTATCGCAGGGAGTTGCATCAGACCAGTCTCAGGAATGAAGGCCACAGCACGAGCACAACTTTTGAGAGAAGATCGCATCTCTGGCTTCTCTCCAGTAGATTATCTGCAGAGGACCAACATGAGTCTTTCTTTGACGCTTACATAATCCATGGAACACTGTAAGCAGGCTGGCAAGTCTACTGACTACGCTTTTCTGGTCGGATGTTCACTCGACGGTGGCATTGTGCTGTGCGTCTTACAGCCGATATTCCCGTTACAGTAATGCACGGTTTCTGATGAAGGCACCACGTTCCGTGATTCCGTGGCGATTGACGGAGCACCGTTCGGCTTGTGAGTGTACGAGACCAGTATGAAGACAATAAAATCTGAAGTGATGGCGAGCCATACTGAGGATTGGTGTGCCATGACATGTAATGGTGGAAATATCGAAGTGGCAACTGACCGTATGACGTTTACGTTGTTAATTAAAGAAAATGACATGAAAGTCGTGGAAGGTTGTCTAACAGTTTTAAGTCGTAGCTGCAGCCACAAGTTACAGGTACACGTAGGGTAAGTCTGGGAGAGTTCGACCACAACATAAACTTTGTGTGTTATTCACGTTTTTTTGACGTCTGTCAGCATGCTCGTATAGAGCATCATATAAAATTAAGTTCAATATATTACTGAGATAATGCCACTTAAAATACAAGAGGTATGCTAAAACGAAAATGTACAAGAGTGATACATCTCAACCTTCGGTGTGTGGTTGAGGTGGACCAGTGTACAGGAGAGATGGACCATATACAAATGGCTACACATGAAGAAATCTGTCAATTAAAATTTTATATTTTTGTTTGTTATATGTTGTATTGATTACAGAATTATTATTAATTAAATATTTTGGTCCAGAACGATTTTATCAGTGTATTATAAATCTTGATTGAACACCAATTTTTCTAATGATTTGTTGGCTTTGTTCAAGCATTAGCCTCTAAACCCCCACCCCATACCAATTACACTTATTGCCAAATGTTGAACAATATTCTTGTGACCATCGTGAACAGGAAAAACACTGAATCCAATTGTCATTGTTATTAGTTTCGTAATTGACTCCACTATACCCAAGAAACACATCTTCATCCCATTCATTAAAATTATTTTCGTTCTCTTCTTCAGTGTGTCTACTTCAGATGAACTTGGTGAGCTTTTTACAGTTTTCAGCATTTTCTTTTTTTTCTTTTCTTAGCCCTCTATTTCCTTGCAGTTTCCACATTTTCAGCAGAGTTTAGCCCTTTGGGTGCAGATACTGCCTTCCTCTTAAAATTCATGGTTTTATCATTTTAAGGAGTAGGTGACATTTCTTCCAAGCGTTTTGTCTATGTTGGCTGTAATCTTGGGAGTGTTAGGTTTTGTAGGAATGGAATCCGAAGCTATGTTAGTGCAGGAATTTGACTTGTGCAGATAGCCCTTCTCTTTTGACGTGTTTGGGATCACTAGGTCTTTTGATGGGCTCTGAAGTGGTTATTTGTCCTTTGTGTGAGATTCTGCTTTTCCATTTGTTCGCACAGGCATATCTTCCGACAAATAAGCGTAGTTTGAGCCTGCGGTCGTCTTCATTGGGCTTATTCCACATGCCTTCAGCTAAATTTAATTGTGTTCCAGCTGTCTCGCATTAAAACAAGTGGTCCATGTCTCCCAGATAACACTGGTCCAACTCCCCCGATTGTCTGAGAGAGATTGACCACACAGACTTCTATCTGCAGGTAGCGATCTCGGTGGCCACTTTAGGTTAGGTTCATGCCTACAAACTTGTCAAGTTCGCAGTAAAAAATTGCATCAATATTGTGCAAACTAAGCCTTAATACTAACATTATATAACCACACGATAAAACTCCTCGGCTTACCAGATCAGAGAGTATAATTTTTCTCTAGAAGTGACATGAAAATGACAGCAACACTTTTGCATCACGTTTGTTCACAAAACAGTTTCCTCACATGTAGCGGGAGCCGCTCTAGCTGTGTACGAGGGTGGTTTGAAAAGTTCTCTGAACGGAATAGAAAAAAAGTACTTACATCACTGAAACATCTTTTATTTTTCAATATAGTCTGCTTGTAGATGAATGCACTTGCTCCAACGATGTTCCAGTGCCTTCATCCCATCTCGAAAATGAGTTTCCTCCAGGCCTGCAAAATAGTTGTCAACTCCGGTTATTAATTCTTCGTTTGAAGTGAATCTTCGTCCACAAAGAAAAATTTTCAGTTTTGGGAAGAGATGGAAGTCTGACGGAGCCATATCAGGTGAATAGGCGGGTGTTGCAACAATTCATACCTTAGTTCGTCTAATTTTGCCATGGCGACGGCACATGTGTGCGGGCGCGCATTGTCTTGTCGTGGCACCAATCTTGCAGATAATTTTTTCATTTCTAATTATTCAGTTAAAATGTGATATACCCTTTCAGATGACATCTGGCAAGCGTGAGTAATTTCACATACTTTCAATCGGCGATCCTCCATGACCATTTTCTGCACTTTTGCAATGATTTCCGGAGTAGTGACACATCTTGGCCGACCACTACCTTACGGTGTGTTGCGGATATTACTTCGTGTAAAATTGTCGTCCTCCTCTTTTCCAGTTCCAGTCAAGAAAAGAGCGCAGGAAGAATGACTGTTTCAAAGCTTTTGTGAGAGCTCGAATCTTTCTAATTTTATTTCCATAGTCTTCCTCCTTCTGCAGCTAATTCTCATCAAACCTCCGTCCCCACCACTCTTCCCTCCCCTTATCTACAGAGTTCTCTATTGACTTCTCTTCTTTCCTAGTAGGCACTGTCACTTTCGTTCAATCTTCTCCTCTTTCATTCTCTCTTCCACTTCTTCTAATACCACTCCCTTCCACTTCTTCTAATACCAAGACTTCAAAAGCGTTAAACCAGTCAATGTCATTCTTAATTCATTCATTATCTTAGCACATTGTTAGTGTTACTGTTATTATTATCATTATTATTAATTATTATTATTATTTTTATTAATAATGCAAATTATTATTACTGTGATTGTTATGTAATATTTTCTGTATTTGTTGTTCCTGGTCACATGTAAGAGAGGCTCTTAAGGCCCAAATTTGATCAGGCTAAACAAGCAATAAATAAATAAAATTAGTAAATATGTGTAGGAGGAAGCAGTATGTTAGTTGACTCTTGTAGGAAGAACTGGACAGTATTGAACTAAGACTGACGTACGTGAGTGACAAAGTAAAGAAACGAGTGTGCAGTATTTGCTGAAATTGCTTAAAGAACGATGATTAATTCTGCAGCATCGAGCAACAGAGTCATCTTCTAGGAATCCGTTGTGGTCTACGCTCTACTCGATTGATTCCAATTTGTCTTCCCATACATTCCAGCAGAAGTGAACGCAAGCAGTTCGGTTAAAAGCTTATCATACTCATAAATGAGAGTTTATAAACGTTTTATTTCTTTCCTTGTAGATACCGAGACGCTTATTTGTTACTTGCAATCTTTGAAAGTTGGCTGATTTACTAAACACTGTAAGTATCTAATCTGTTATCTGCTAGCCAGGCGGGATATCTGTTTGACAAACAGTAATCAGTGGCACTGTGTTTTACGTAGAATAACTGCTCTCGTAACACCCAAGATAACAGAGCTCTTCTATCTTCCAAGTCTAAACGGCTTAAAAGGCTTGCCGACTGTTAAAGTTATCATGCAAGAAACCTTAGCCACCCTACGATTACGGCCAAAGCAATGTGCTACTGTTCGGCAAGTTCTTGTATGGTCGTGTGACTGGGGCCTCCCGTCGGGTAGACCGTTCACCGGGTGCAAGTCTCTTGATTTGAGGCCACTTCGGCGACTTGCGCGTCGGTGGGGAGGAAATGATGATTATTAGGACAACACACACCCGGTCCCTGAGCGGAGAAAATCTCCGACCCGGCTGGGAATCGAACCCGGGCCCTTAGGATTGACATTGACCACTCAGCTACTGGGGGCGGACTTCTTGTATGGTGAAAGAAACTCTTATCACTATTTTGCCAAAGGGCACACAGGGCTCACATTAAATAACGCACGTATGTCATACATGTCTAGTGCATCATGGGCGCAAGGTAAAGTTGAAAACGATTCGTTTGCGGGTTAAGGCCTTCAAATCCCTTGAGTTTGTGCAATAAACTTCGCACGCCAACGTGTTCCTCTGTCTTTCTGTTTTCCTTTCTGTCACCTGACCACACTTTACTCACAGCTCACGAAAGAAGAACCTAATGTGAAAGTTTAGGAAAAACTATCGATTTACAAAGGCCTCAATGGAGTCTGACATTATTACTTAATCCTGACTGTCTTCAGCTGCTATATTGCTAAGTGTAATAGTACAATCTAGAACGTAAACAACAATACAGTCAGTTTCTTTTTGATGCTGTGACAGCTCAAGGACATAATGAATGATGTGGATAAAAACTAGCTGTATCTAAGTCTTGTACAATTTTAAGATGTGTTTAAGTTGTATGTGAATAAACGTTGTAGATTCTAATCGCCAAGACGTACCTCGGCTTTTGCGGATGGGTTAGATTTAAGTTGTGAATAAAGAACAGAATATATATTTTTGACATTTATATTTTTTAAAAAAAAACTGAACTCATCCCGAATAGGCCATGGAGGCTCAACGGCACCGACCGGCCGCCGTGTCATCCTCAGGCTGCAGGCGTCACTGGATGCGGATATGGAGGGGCATGTGGTCAGCACACCGCTCTCCCGGCCGTATGTCAGTTTCCGAGACCGGAGGCGCTACATTTCAATCAAGTAGCTCCTCAGCTTGCCTCACAAGGGCTGAGTGCACCCCGCTTGCCAATAGCGCTCGGCAGACCGGATGGTCATCCATCCAAGTGCTGTCCCATCCCGACAGCGCTTTACTTCGGTGATCTGACGGGAACCGGTGTTACCACTGCGGAAAGGCCGTTGGCTTTTCACACTCAGATGCATAAGAGTTATTCGTAAGATGATAGTGGCATGCTAACTCTTAAGCACTGTCCGTCAGTCTTCGCCACAGCGATGTTTCTGCTGGTCAGACATGAGAAACATTATAAGATTCGGCGGGATGTCAGTAGATGTAGAAAGCTGTTACGACTTGAAAATTTGGATTTTTAACTGCGGAATTTACGCCAGTACGTGATGAAACAGGTGGAGGAGCCTTGACGTCCCGTAAACGGATGGAGATACTTCGTTGTGTGGGCGAGTGGCTGATTCTGGGTTCCAGACTTTGGAGTTGACCGGACAACAGCATGAAAACAGTGAACAATGCTATGGATCAGATAACTTTAAAAACTCACGACTGGATTCGATTTACGTCTAAAATGTAGAAAATTATCACGGCTAAGATGAAATGGCAAAAAATATTTCGACTGACAACTGTTATAGGGGCTGTGGATTGCACCCAAATATAAATTAGAAAACCAGCGTTGTATAATGATGATTACATCAGTCTCAATGGTTATGTCTCCGAGGCGTCTAAGGCGCTGCAGTCATGGACTGTGTGGCTGGTCCCGGCGGAGGTTCGAGTCCTCCCTCGGGCATGGGTGTGTGTGTTTGTCCTTAGGATAATTTAGGTTAAGTAGTGTGTAAGCTTAGGGACTGATGACCTTAGCAGTTAAGTCCCATAAGATTTCACACACATTTGAACATTTTTGGTTGTGTCTCAATCAATGTGCAGGCCACCGTAGATGCTGGTGAGAAATTTACTGGTATGAGTGCAGAATGGTCTGGTAGCGTGCGTGATGCTTGAATATGGCGACGTAGACCAATTAGAAATACAGGGTGCAGCAGAACAGACTAAACAGTTTTAAGGAGCAATAAAAAGTAAATCTTGATGTATAGAGAAAAAATTTGTACAATATACCATACTACGTTCATTTAGTTTTGAAAATAATGTCCTCAATATGGCTACCGTTAGCATCAATACATTGTTGTAGACGATCCCTGAAATTTCGAGCAGCTCTTGCATACATATCGCGGGGTATGGCATTCACTTCGGCAGTAATACGCTCTTTTAAGTCTGGAAGGGTGTGAGGGCGGCTTTTGAAAACCTTTTCCTTCAGATATCTCCAAAGAAAGTAGTCACAAATGCTCAAATCTGGTGACCGCGCGCGCCACCCGACATCACCCCTCAAAGAGACGAAGCGTCACAGAAACATTTCTCTCAAATCATCAAGTGAAATTCGAGCTGTGTAAGCAGTAGCTCCATCCTGTTGGAACCACAAGTCCCCCAGTCCTTCAACAATCTCATTCATTCTGGGTTGCAGAAAATTTTGCAACATTGAAACATAACGAGTGGAATTCACTGTCACTGTCACTACTTCCTCCTCAAAAAAGTAAAGGCCTACCACGCCAGATTGTGATATGGCACAGCACACTGTCACTTTAGGAGAATCTTGCGGCCTTTCATGAATAATTCGGGGGTTATTTTCAGCCCAGTAGCGGAAGTTTTGCTTCAAATGGCTCTGAGCACTATGGGACTTAACAGCTGTGGTCATCAGTCCCCTAGAACTTAGAACTACTTAAACCTAACTAACCTAAGGACAGAACACACATCCATGCCCGAGGCAGGATTCGAACCTGCGACCGTAGCAGTCGCGCGGTTCCGGACTGCGCGCCTAGAACCGCGAGACCACCGGCAGGAAGTTTTGCTTATTCACGCATCCACTCAGATGAAAATTTGCCTCTTCACTACTGAAGAAAGCAGCATTCGGAGGAATCTGAGCAAGCATTTGCTCACACGTATTTTGACAGTTGGCGTAGTCTGCTGGGCGTAATTCTTGAGCAATCATTATTTTGAAAGCATGGAACTTCAAATCGCATTGCAGAATCCTTCACAAACCGCGGTTTGAAATCCCCAATGCAACAGCATGTCGTCGAGCAGAACGTTGCGGCGATTGTTGAACTGCTGTTCTCTCCCGCTGCACATTTTCTAGCGTTCTGATGGATCTGCGTCGGCCATGTGTATCTATCTATTCTTAGTGTGCTACCAGTTTCCTCCAAGTGCCGAACACAGGACCGAATTGTGTATGCATTAGGAACAGCATTCTTGGATGGAATGTTGAACTGTCGCCGAAAAGCTCGTTGTGTAGCGATCACAGTTCTATTGTTTTCATAATAATCACGAACGGCAAAACGACGATCTGCACGGGTCCAGACCATGTTGGCTAATGAAATGGGGTCAACGAGTGGACAAAGGCAGACCACGTGCAACTGCCGACCCCCATCACAGCCCCAGCGGTAATCAATAGAAACTGCTTAGTCGGTTCTGCCGCACCCTGTATAATTTCAGGGCACCATGGGGATGCTTGCTTACTTCGTAATTCATGGTGTGGAAAAATATCTCCGTGGTTAGTCACACAGTTTACGCCAACAAGAAATGCTGATCAGCGAAGATTCAATTTGGTCCATGCCAGAGAAAAATGGGCATATTGGAGAGTGCCTTTGGTCAACTGAAGCAACGATTTCCAATCGTCAGTAACTGTGTAACACTTTCTTTAGAGAGAGTCATCAAACTAATAGTAATGTGTATTGTTCAGCACAACATCTCTAAGCACCTGAAATATCACTTACAGTTTCATTTGGAGGAGAAGAAGGATGGAGAAGAAGACAACGGAAGTGAGAGTTATGATAAAGACGAGCCTACCGACAGGCAGCTAGAAAGCAGTGGAAGCAAGGTTCGTAGTGAACAGAAGCGGCAGTAAGTGCTCCGATTGATTTAGGAGTTTTTTCATGGTTTAACTGTGAACGATTCAAACGCAACAAGCAACATATAAGCAATGTAATTATAATTGGAAGTCAACATTTACAAGAGAGCAGGAGAAATTTACAAATTCTAGTTTTATTTATTTTGGACAATGAGGGAAGGAATGGAAAGAACATGGTAATAAGAAACGTTTAACGATATAATATTTATGTTTTAAAATATTATACATGGCTGGAGCAGCAACCATAGAATGAAATCTTCTTGTAGAAATAGCAAACAGCCAATCAGCTGTAAATTGGAAGGTTTGTTAAAACCCCTTTACCATGGTTTCACGTCTAACGTCTTCTTCTTCAGAAGGAGACACTATTTATGATTCATGCTAATAATCCGTTTAAGTATATTCGTCCTCTGCAATTTCTCCATCTTTTTATTTTCGTTTTCTCTGAAGTTGCGGTAAAGAGAAGTATTTTGTTCCTTCTCTTTCATATGCTTCAAGGGTTTTCACTCCAGGCCGAATGCATGTTGGGTTTCCGGTTTTGTTGTTGTGGTGTCACCGTGACACCACACTTGTTAGGTGGTAGCCTTCAAATCGGCCACGGTCCGTTAGTACACGTCGGACCTGAGTGTCGCCACTATCAGTGATTGCAGACCGAGCGCCGCCACATGGCAGGTCTAGAGAGACTTCCTAGCACTCGCCCCAGTGGTACAACCGACTTTGCTAGCGATGGTTCAATGACCAAATACGCTCTCATTTGTCGAGACGATAGTTAGCATAGCCTTCAGCTACGTCATTTGTTACGACCTAGCAAGGCGCCATGTTCAGTTACTATTGATATCGTGAGTAATGTACAGTCAAGAGCGACGTTCACCATTTATGGATTAAAGTTTAAGTATTCCACCAGCTACATCCGTTTTTCTAAATTCTAATTTCCTTGACCTGTTCCAGACCTCACGCCAGCCTGCGTGAGCTAAAACGCGTGCCTTTCGGCTTCCTCTAATAACACGGTGTTGGCTCCCCTGCCAACCCACAACATTGGCGACGTGGCAACACTGCGTTCTTAAGTATACTGCCCTGATTTACTTGTGTAATGGCTTCGCCACCATCTCCAGATGTACTGTCCGAATTTTATCGCTTACAGAATCAGCAGACGCAGGCCTTACTGGATGCCCTTGGACAGCTCGTCCAGGGTCACCGTGCAATGAAAAACGATGCGGCAACCGCCGCCCCACCGCTAATGCAGCCACAACACGCAGTTGCACCAACTTTTTGTCCTTTTGATGCTGCACTGGAAAGCTGGATGGAGTGGTCACGCCAATTTGGATTCCATCTCGCCGCCTACAGAATTCAAGACAACGAGCAGCAGCCTTTTTTGTTGTCCTCCGTAGGGGTGCACACGTACCATGTGATAGTCAAATTATTTCCCTGATGCGACGTAGCAACTCTGTCCTACGAAGAAATTTTGTCTGCATTAGATGCATATTTCAAAGAATCAGTGAATGTAGTTGCCAAACGGTATACCTTCTTTCGTACAAAACGTACGGCAGGTCAGACTAATCGGGAGTGGCTTGCAACCTTGCAAGGCCTTACTAGGGATTGTGCTTTTGAGTGTCAATGTGGACTCCCTTATTCAGATACTATGGTACGTGATGCAATTGCACAGAACGTTTCTGATGTTCGTATAAGGGAACAGATTTTGAAACTAGTCAATTCCTCCCTTCAACAAGTGATGGACATATTGGATCGGCAGGACACACTTGACTTTGCTAAGGAATCATTTGAAACTTCGCCACCCGTGTGTCAGGTTAACCGGACCGCCGGGTGAGCTGCACGGAACAGTAAACAGTCCTCGCACCTGGCCGCGCCGCTGCCGCCAGGTTTTCAGCCACGTGTACCGCGCCGGCAAACAAATGCAGTGCTAAAATCATGCCCGCGGTGTGCTACTAGATAACTAGACGTTCGCGTGAGAATTGCCCGTCACGCCAGGCTATTTGCTTTTTCTGTAATAAAAAATGACATGTTCAGAGTGTTTGCCAGAAAAAGCTCCGATCGGCAACTCAAAATCATTCCAGGCCCTTTGCTTCACGCCGGAATCGGAATCGAACCAAGGATACTCAGGCTCGCGAAACTTCGCCCATGGAAATTCATATAGTCCATTCCACTCTGCCCAGTGCCACTCTCTCTAACAGTCACTGTGTTCGTCCCACAAATAGTGTGCGTTGACATCACAGGAACTCCCGTCAAGTCGCAAGTGATTTTGTACCAGTGTCAGTTCACGTTCCACGAGACAGTCGCTCTTGTCGTCAGCAGGGCAATAAACTTTTTGTGGACTTGGACATTAACGGCAAAGTGATACCATTCCAGCTCGATACCGGGGCTGCAGTTTCACTGATCAATCAAGACACTTACAAACTGCTGGGCACACTTCCGTTGCGTGCCGCAACTGTTAAGTTAACTAGCTATTCGGCTCACAAGATCCCTGTGTTAGGACAGTGCAGCCTTCTTGCAACATACAAGGGACAAACAAAACTTGTGTCATTTTATGTGCTTCGTTCTTCTTCTGCAGTGAACTTGTTTGGTTTCGATTTATTTCAGTTGTTTAACTTGCCTATAGTAAATCAGGTCCTATCAGTGAACCATACTGTGCCTTCAGACAGTGTTTCTCGTCTATGTGAAGAATTTGAAGACATTTTTGCACCAGTCCTTGGTTGCGCTAAGAACTATAAAGCACATTTGGAACTGAAAGTAAACGTGCAACCGAAATTTTTCAGAGCGTGCAATGTTCCCCACGTATTGCATGATGAAGTCGCAAAAAAATTACACGATTTGGAATCACAAGTTGTAATTGAATGTGTGCAGGCTTCTCTCTGGGCATCACCCTTAGTAATTTTGCCAAAACCTTCCGGAAAATTGAGACTTTGTGTGCACTTCAAGGCAACAGTGAATCCACAACTACTGACTGCAACTTTTCCTTTACCCCGCCCGGAAGATCTTTTTCACAAACTGTGCCCGGGTAATTATTTTTCGAAGTTGGACCTAGCAGATGCGTACTTGCAAATACCAGTGGACGAAGAATCCCAGCGCGTTTTGGTGGTTAACACGCATCTTGGTTTGTATCGATTCAAACGACTGCCATTCGGGTGTGCATCCGCCCCTGCATTGTTTCAGCAATACCTACAAACTGTTTGTGCGTCGGTCCCTACTGCAGCAAACTATCTGGACGATATTGTGATCTCCGGAAAGACGGAAGAAGAACATTTAGCCAATCTCAGAACATTATTTCAGGTTTTGCGAAAAAATGGTCTTCGCTTGCGGAAGGACAAATGTGTGTTTTTTGCTCGTGACTCACCCTACCTTGGACATGTACTCAATACCCAAGGCATACATCCCAGTCCAGAGCACCTCCGTGCCATACAAGACTTGCCTTCGCCGCAGAATTTGAAGCAGCTACAGAGTGTGCTGGCAAAATTAACTATTATCATCGCTATGTTCCCCATGCCTCTTCCATTTCAGATCCGCTTCATTGCTTACGTCTGGACGACGGAATGCGAACGCGCCTTTCGCCAGTTGAAATCGGCGTTGCTTTCCAATACTTGCCTTACGCCATTCGATCCCCGGAAGCCCCTTTTGTTGACGGTGGATGCATCAGATTTCGGAATCGGTGCTGTGCTTGAGCACGAAGATGGATCACACGATCGCCCTATTGCCTTTGCGTCCAAATTGCTCTTGTCTGCGCAAAGAAATTATTCACAGATCGAGAAAGAAGCATTGGCTCTCGTATTTGGTGTTACAAAGTTTCATGATTTCTTGTATGGTCGTCACTTTACCATCCTCACAGACCACAAACCTTTGACATCGCTTTTTCATCCGACCAAGCCTGTACCTCCACGTACAGCGCAGAAATTCCTTCGCTGGTCTATTTTCCTCTCGCAGTACCGCTACGATATCTTGTATCGGTCCACTGCTAAGCACAGAAACGCCGATGCGTTGTCCCGTTTGCCTGTTGCTGAGGACAGAACATTCGATTCCTCCGAACTTGCTTGCATGTTCATTGATTCGGAAACCTATGACGTGGTCGAATCGTTTCCGATTGATTTTCGTCGTTTAGCTACAGCCACAGCTGCCGACCCTGTCGTTGCTACCGTTCTGCGTTTTGTTGCTACACAATGGCCCTTGTCAAAGTCACGGATCGGGGATTCGTTGGTTCGCCGATTTTTTGCTCGCCAGAAGAGACTTTTTGTACGACGTGGTGTTTTGCTGTTGCGTTCTGATAATGATTAGTCCAGTGTCATGGTACCACGTTCTTACAGCCCTCGGTCTTACAGCTTCTCCACCCAGAACATTGGGGTATAGGGAGAATGAAACAACTTGCTCGTCAGCACTGCACTTGGTTCGGAATCGATGCCGCGATTTTTTACATGGTGTGTGCCGAACAACAATCAGCACCACCGCGGAAATTCTTTGCATGGCCAAAAGCCACTTCCTCTTGGCAACGCTTACACATCGATTTTGCTGGTCCATTTTGGAATGCTCGATGGTTGGTTGTGGTGGATTCGTTCAGTCATTTTCCTTTTTTTGTCCGGATGTCTTCCACGACGTCACCTGCCACCATCCAAGCGTTATCTGCTATCTTTTGCATTGAATGTCTTCCACAGACTATTGTTTCCGACAATGGCCCACAATTCATGTCCGCAGAATTTCATTCTGCAAGGCCAGTGGTATTCAACATCTGACGTCCGCGCCGTTTTCGCCACAGTCAAACGGTGCCGCTGAACGACTGGTCAGGACTTTCAAGTCACAGATGTTGAAGTTGAAAGACTCGCATTCTCGGGAGGACACGTTATTGCTCTTTTTGTCCTCATATCGCTCTCAGCCCCGAGATGGTCGCTCGCCGGCTGAGTTGCTTCACGGTCGCCATCATCGAACCTTGATGTCTTTGCTACATCCGCCGCATCAGGTTCCTGTGCAGCGGCAGACACCTGCTTTTGCCCGAGGCGACGTTGTCTACTACCGCCACTATCAAGGTTCACGGCGTTGGCTCGAAGGGCGCATTCTTCGCTGCCTCGGCCGCGCTTTGTATCTGGTTTTGGGGGCCTCTGATGAGGTGCGTCGGCATCTCAATCACTGCGCCTCTGTCGTCGCACGGGATCTGCCGCTCCCCGTCTGCTTTCAGCGACGGTGCCGTCAGGTCAGCGCCCTGCGGAGTCATCTACTGGCTCGCCTCAGCCCCAGGTGTTACCGACGCTGCCTTCAATTTTGCCCCATGGCGACGCGCCGCCGCCGCCGCCGCCGCCGCCTGTTCTCCCGCCGGCGACGCCCGCAGTGGACGCGTCGCTGCAACCGCTGGGCGCTTCCCTGGGTCACGCACCGCCGATCGCTTCCCGTGACCAGTTGTCCTCCGCCATGGAACTCTTGCCCGCTCCGGACCATATGTCGTCTTCGCCCGTCGGGTGCCTCGGCCCGATGGAGGTTGACCCTTCGGCCCCTTCTGTCTCTCTGCGGGCGCATACATCGCATGTTGGCGTGCACCCTGCAGCAGGTTTTCAGGCGTTTCCTAGCTCCCTGCGGTCCGAATGGCAGGGTGCGGGTGGCACAGCCTCGCCTGTTGTTAGGCTCCCCACCTCGTAGCATACGTCAACATGGGGTCCTCCCCACGGCGGGCGGTAGCCTTATGCCACAACTGTCCGCCGATTTGCGGGGGAGGAATGTGGTCACCGCCAGACACCACACTTGCTAGGGGGTAGCCTTTAAATCGGCCGCGGTCCGTTAGTATAAGTCGGACCCGCGTGTCGCCACTATCAGTGACTGCAGACCGAGCGCCATCACACGGCAGGTCTAGAGAGACTTCCTAGCACTCGCCCCAGTGGTACAACCGACTTTGCTACCGATGGTTCAATGACCAAATACGCTCTCATTTGCCGAGACGATAGTTAGCATAGCCTTCAGCTACGTCATTTGTTACGACCTAGCAAGGCGCCATGTTCAGTTACTATTGACATCGTGAATAATGTACAGTCAAGAGCGACGTTCACCATTTATGGATTAAAGTTTAAGTATTCCACCAGCTACGTCCGTTTTTCTAAATTCTAATTTCCTTGACCTGTTCCGGACCTCGCGCCAGCCTGCGTGAGCTAAAACGCGTGTCTTTCGGCTTCCTCTAATAACACGGTGTTGGCTCTCCTGCCAACCCACAACAGTTGTCATGGGAGAAACAACTGGGCACATACCTGCAAATGACATTTACATCTGATCCTCATTTCTGAGGCAGCCTTTAGCAGCGTTTGATACATGCTTGACACCAACAGAAATAGCTCCTGGAG
Organism: Schistocerca nitens; assembly: GCF_023898315.1. Taxonomy (NCBI): domain Eukaryota; kingdom Metazoa; phylum Arthropoda; class Insecta; order Orthoptera; family Acrididae; genus Schistocerca; species Schistocerca nitens. Next base: position 552,934,835 of record NC_064615.1, on the reverse strand, counting down.
CCTTTCTAAAAACGAGATTATCTTCCTGGGAGAGCAATAAGAATAAATCCTTTTGCCAGTCTTTAAGTTTAATCGGTTTATTTAATGTTTCCTTCAGATAGGTTTGCTTTTTTACTTGACTCTTCATATTAGTGAACGGTTTATTAAACTGTACAACACTGTACTGTTCGCCAGCCCCGTGGGAGTACTCATATTTCTGTACAATAGTATTCCATGCTTTCAAATCGAAACTGAAGAGTTTCCTCGTGGGTCTCTCTTTCTATTCTGTCGAGGAGTTGCTTGAAAAATTAAGCTGATTCCTATGTTGTATTGTTAATTGCGTTTACATAAACTCATGGCTTGTCTTTTTTTGAGTTCATCACATTTTATTGTTATTACTTTTCTGTTGTAATTTTATGTACTGACACGTTCCAAGACGTTGGAGATTTGCTCCGCAATTTGGTCCTACAGAACTAGACGTGTAAAATAAAATAAAAATAAAAAACGTAAAATCATACCGACCCCTGTTTTTCATTGCAAACTTTTTCGATCTTCGCGCAGTGTCTTACGTCCACGTAAATATCACAATAACTGTGACCATTAACGAAATGATGGGCACATCATAATGAACCTGACTTCACCTCACAAATAGTCGCCGCTAGATCTAGTCCCCAGAGACTTCTATGTAACCCAGTGGATCGAAGATACAGATGACTGATCCCACATATTATTTTATTTTTTCGTTGTTCGTCAGTAGTAGGCCTCATACTTCAATTTCTTTTTGGCGAATTTTTTAGTTGCAACATAAGATTTCACACCTTTTATTTTCTCAACACGAAGCTCACATATCTTAAATGTAGGAACACAACTTTGTTACGTAGTGTTTCTTCCCTGCTAGCGAAGACATCATGGGTGGTAGGAACACTAGTTCTTAAAAATACCCAGGTGCCTTTTTTTCTGTAGACTGAGTATGTCATGTCAAATACAGATAATAAATTTGTGTAAAATAACACCTACAACTTCACGTAGCACCGCCTGATAAAGCATTCCACAAGTGTAGACAAGGCGTTAGGAAATAATATTATCTTCATAGCGCAACAGACTAACTAACAGAGAAATTCCAACTTCGTGTTCAGTTCTACTTTTATCTCACGTCGTTCGTCGTAAAGCTGTAAACACTATGGGGGAAGTAAAATCTACAGTCCAGCTAGGTCAGCTATTCTTCCTTCATTTGGAGTTCTTACTTTTCCACACTGTGAACTAAGTGAGATATCTAAAAGTAGTGTTAGTCGTTTTCTGACAAGCATTACAGCTTCATCGTGTGATATGAGTTCATAGTCGACTATCGATTATTAAAGCAAAGCCAATCATGAACAATAACAACAGATTCTACGGCCTAACCTCAATTTACAAAAAATAAAATCAATTTTCCTATACAAAGACATATTTATAACAGCAACACAATATTGCTGATTGCTTGCTAATTCCACAGAGACCATACTACTTGCTGAAATTGTATATTGGAATTCAAGTAAAAAGTCCACATTTCGAACACTGAAATCAGTTAAATTCATCACTCCATATTTTGCTACCATTAATTGAGGAACGATAATAACTGAAGATCGTAATAGGATAATGGGTTTCGTGGGAGGCTATTCCTTCGGTTGATTTCGAAACTGTGTCTTTGAATTTTGACAGAGTAAAAAATTGCAAATATTTGTTCTTTGGACTTTTGATTAGTAATGTTGTCTGCTCTTTGACTTGAGTCTGACAGTTGTGTGTTTACTTGCGGTTGTCAAGTTGCATTTTCCTGAGTATGAGAATAAAAACAATTTAATTCAAGTACTGTCGTATCATTGAATTATTGGCGGGTGAATTAAGGAGAATTGCTATAAATTGGTGACCACTGAAATGCGAAAGACCGCAGAGACCTCAGGAAAAGTACAAAGTCAAACGGTGACTTCGCGTCACTACATTTGACGGCTCCAGACGGAGACACAGCTTTTACAACTGCAAGAGCATCTGAAAAAGCAAATTGACGACCTTCGAACTCGAGTCGCGACACAAGAGGACATGAAGACAAGACAGGCCAAAAATAGGACAAGCAGTTTGTCCGCTGAATCTAACGCAGCTTCTACTCCGCAAATGAAGGTGCAGATTCCGAAGTTCCTACTGGAAAAACCGGAACTTTGGTTCAAACAACGTTATTGGTGATCACACGAAATTTGCTGCAGCGGTTAACAATTTAGATGCCCGGATAGTGACAATGGTTTCAGATATTATATTGAAGCCTACCTCGCAGCGGAAATAGCTCTCCTTCAGGGCAGCTAGTCTGTCGGATGTTTAAATCGTTGGGCCAGCGCGTGCAGCAGATATTGCAGAGAGAGCATATGGGCGATAGAACGCCGACGAAGAATTGGCAGTATCTAATGCGACGCTATGCCAAATGTGGTTGACAAATTACCATCACCAGTGAAGACAGCCGTGGTGACGTGTGAGAGAAGTGACATTAACTCTGTAGTTGCAGGAGCAGACGAAGTGTATGCTTTGGTAAAAAAAGCGAGTACCTCGATGGTGACGCAAGCATCTAACGATGTCAGCTCGGAGGAGACAGCTGCTGTGGAGAAGGAGCGACAGATGGACTTCAACGAACAGCTTTAAAGTTTGAAATGTCAAACAAACGCACTGCAGAAACAGTAGTCGTAGCTGACAAATGATAAGCAGACCCACGAAAGGCAAAAAGAAGATAGGTATTCATCCTACCAGCAGAATCAAGCAGACGCACAAATGTGTTAAGGTTAGCAACACGGACCGGGGTGCTGGTATCGCAGGCAGTTTAGTGATCAGACCACAAGATGCAAGGCTCCGAATACGTTCCCTAACGGCCTTGCGACTCGGCAATAGGCACAGCAGTCTGGGAGTTCGCACATGAGCGCCGCATTAAAAATGAAGACACTGGTCCTGAAATCAATGTAAAGCATTTAACCAAACTTAATCCACACACAGCATTCAAGATGGGAGCAATTATTAAGGTCAGCTCAACCACACACGCAGCGAATTAGTCTTGCTTGCTTACATTATCCCGCCTTTTGTATGTAAGCACAAGAAAGCAGAGGTCGCTATTTGATCGGCTAGGGTTCAGATGCAAATATGCTATCATTCAGGCAGAATGAGAGCGCAATGGTAGCCAGGCCCCTCCACCTTACGGGAGCCAACAATTCTTTCATAACAACATATGATTATCGTGAGGCGATAATTGACATGGATTTCAGTACAAAGCTCAAGTGGAAGTGCGTGCTGACAAATCTAATTGAGCCGATGTAGGCAACAGATTTTACTCTTCACCAAAGGCTGGAGATAAATCTTAGTGCAGCACAGATTCAGGTGAGCGGTGAGGTGATCACAGGTACTATAGTCAGAGGCGCTGCCAACAACACCGTCTCACCTCACAGCTCGATTATACCAGCAACTAGACAGGAAGTTGATGGCCAATAAAGTAAAGTGCTGCACAGCATGATCACCATATCAATACAGTACCTGGACAGACGGTCTCTCAACGATCGCAGAGATTAGCACCTGCCAGTTTTTCTGCAGCAAAGACAGAATTTGAATAAATGTTGTAAACTGGCATCATAGGCAGATCGGAGGGCCTGTGGGCATCACCAATGCATCTGCTAAAAAAGGACATCGTCAGGAAGCCCTGTGGAGATGCCCGCACATACCATCCCCGATGGCTTCGCAATCGCTAACATAACGGATTTAATAAATATGCTAGCTGGAGCTATGGTCTTCAGCGTGATCCTGTAAAAGGACTTACAATCAGTTCCCAGTTGCAGAAGAGGACATCCTCAATACCGCAGTAATAACACTGGTCTGTTTGAATACCTATACACGTCATTTGGTTTTGTAGACGAAGTGCTAGGGGGTCTGAATTTCTATTTCGTTTGTCTCGATTATATTCTGATATTTCCCCAAATGTTAGCATTACATGAGGAGCATCTAATCGCAGTGTTTGGCAGAATACGTAAATACAGTCTAAAAGTAAATGATGGGAAATGTGTTCTGTGCCAGAAGCAGGTAGCATTCCTCAGCCATACAGAGAAGATCCCTTAAGGAGATACAGCAGTTAAGAAGATGCCAGGAAAATTAGCTTCTTCCAATGACACCTACCATGAACAGCGGAGATACAGACACCGCTGACGGCAGCATTGTCAGGTAACAAATCCATGGACCGACGCCCCCTGTCAATCACTCCATAGATGCAGCATGCGTTTGAAAAGGTAAAAGCAGTTCTCTTATCCCTGCCGGTTCGGTATGCTCCATTAGCTGTAGTGGTAGAGGCTAGCCAAATGGCGACTAGCGCAACTCTCCACCAGTATGTCCTGTAAGGTGGCGTAGGCTCAGACCGACTCGAGTACATACTACTAAGAGCTCTTACTATGTACGAAGCGGTGCAGCACTCCCACTCTTATGTGGAGAACAGGCCATTTGTAATCTGTGCAGATCACAAACCAATCATGTTTGCTTTTAGCAAATTCAGAGAGGATTGTTCTCCCAGACAATTTTGCCGGTTAGAATTTATTGATCAATCCACAACAGACACAAGGCATATAAGAAGAGTAGAAAATGTAGTAGCTGATTTTTTTCTCAAGAACTGATGCCATCTTGTGTGATATTAATTACAGTCAATTCTGAGCAGCACAGGTAACTGGCAAGCAGCTGCAAGAATGCTTGTAAAGCAAGTCATTTGCTTACAGCGTGAGGAAGTGCAGTGCTAAGGACCTTACTTGGTGTGTTGTGTCTTGACCCACACCAGACTGTTTGTGTCTGAAAAGCTATGAAGAGAAGTTTTTTTACAGTATCCATGATGTTGTACACCCTTGCCCACCCCTGCGTTGCACTAATGATGGAAAGGTTTGTGTGGCCCATTACAAACAAAGACTGTCGCTAGTGGGCGAGAACGAGCGTAGCATGTCAACGGTGTAAAATGGACGGGGTAGTTCACAAGTCAGTGGGAGAATTTTGAGAGAGAACAAGGCGTTTCTCCCACGTCCATATAGATATCGTGGGCGTTTCTCCCACGTCCATATAGATATCGTGGGTCCACTAAACGCCATTAGCGCTGTTTACAGATCACTCGACAGGTAGAGGCGATTCCAACCAGTGATAGCCCAGCAGAGACAACAGCGTGCAGCTTTCTGACAACTTGGATTTCCCGTTTCGGCTGTCCAGCTCGTCACTACATATCAGGGGTGCTGTTCTTCAAGTTGTACAAATTGTGCAGTTTCCACCACGACCATACTAGCAGCTACCATCCCGCAAACAACGTGATGGTAGAACACTGATATAGAAAGTTAAAGGTCGTATTTATGCGCTGTGAGAACGTTTGACCTCCACGCTGCCACTAGTCTTAGTGGCCCTCCACACAGATTGCAAGCTAGTCATTGTAGCGTAGACAGCGAAGATGGTTTATGGAGAAACATTACGCCTGCATCGAAGCTTTTTTCGGCACAACAACTCCCAGTGGAGATAGATTACCATATTTTCTGCCCTTCACCAGCATCCCGCCATGGAAACACCAAGTTTTTGGACACAAGGACTTTAAAGCGTGCTCCCACGTCATGTTAAGAAATATGCAGTGCTTCCACCATTACAACCGCCATATTCTGGATCTTCCAAGGTACTAAAACGTGAGCTTACGGTGCAGATAATGTGTAACGACAAGCCAGTAACTGTGTCGCTGGAGCGGGCAAACCGGCATATTTGCGGACGACATGCATCCGTACGCGTCAGGAAGCTGATGACTCCCCATCAACCAGTAGTGGGACTGCGCGTGTAACCACGATGTCACCCTCGACTTGGCGAACGAATCTTTACGAAGCAACGGGGACGTCAGAAGTCTACAGTAGAGCAGGCCGACGAGTGCATTATAAATAACCGCACATTCCAGGACCTCCGCTTTATCGCGGAGAAGGAGAGAGAGAAGAGGGGGAGGGGGGAGCATAGGCTTTTTTTAGAAATTAAAAATGCGTAAATTTGTTCCTTGGACTTTCGTTCTAGTTACTGACGTTTTCTCTTTGTTTTCAGTTTGAAAGTTCTGTGGTTACTTGCAATGTCAAGATGTATTTTCCTAACTGTGAGCGTAAAAACCATTTAATCCAAATATTTCCTTCAGGCTATTATCACCGGCGAACATATGTTTCGGGGATCTTATGACACAAAGCTACATTAGAACAATTAATTTACATAAAGTCTCCTAAAGCAGCTTGTGTCATGGGTTTCCTGATACGTTTAATTCAATTACTGTTGAATCATTGAATTATTAGCGCTTGAATTATGGAGAAATTCTGTAGTGTCAAGTATCAACGGGAGCATATATGATGCAACTATGAAATTCAGTGAAACGACCGTTTTGAAAAGTAATGTTCATCAAACAAATACTAGAGAACAAAAAAATCATGTTTTACACATGTGCGAGTGCATCAGGTGAATTAATATTAATGATAATTTTAAATTCTTCATAACTTCGAAAATGTTACAGACTTTCAGAATCTAAGACCAGTTTTGGAATAAGAACGAAATTTCCTTTGAGATGAGACATTTTGAATTCGTTTGAAATTTGTTTCAAATTTCATAAAAAAATTGCATTTCTTTTATTTTGCAAAGATGGCAGAACGACTTGTAGTAGGAATAAATGACTCAGTTATTGTTACTGCAACAGTAATATACACTGCGATTAATTTAATATACAAAGCACAAACTATTTTATATAAAAACTAATATAAATTAAAATAGTGCTGGCTATCAGGCAGCTTAATTCTACTGTAAAGTACATATTTATATTTCATGACCTAACACTCCTTGTATTGGTGGTGAGAGGCATCTCTATAAACAGATTTTTAAGAGAGGCCAACAGGCAGTTCAGTGTGAGGTAACATTGAAGTAGGCCGTGCGATCGGCAGTGTGCGTGTTTTTGTAATTGCCTACCAAAATTAGGTTGACGCCACTGGGAAAGCATGATGATTTTGTTGATGTTGTGACTCTGTTTACTAAATGTTTACGTAATAAATGTAATTATATGAAGACGTGTTTTGAGTGATTGCTTGCTACGTGGAACACAGTCCCAGTGCAAGTGAACAATGGCACCAGACCCCTAGAATGGACTGCTGCCGGTTGATGAAATCTATAGAACATTGATTTGTGGCGTTGTAGTATGGGGGCTCAAAATGTAATTGATTGTTGACCATGTGATTAAGAAACGCCACAATCGCCATAAAACTGTGATATGTGAATACATACTGGTTCAAGCGCCAAAATTCTGGTTTAGAGATAATCGACAAGATGCGTATAGCAGTTATACAAAAGCACTATTAAAGTTAGGGACCGCGATGCAAACACGGAAACTGTAGGGGTTTCATGTCATGTATGGTGTTTTTACTTTGTCAGTAGGTTTAAGAACAAAATGACACAAAATTTGAAGAAACTGAAACGTTCTGTATGTAGTCGCTTTAACATAAATAACGATACAAGTGCAGTCATACCCATTTTCATACATTTCACAAGGTTCTCATAAAACCACTTATTCTCCTCTTTTACAAATGGAATTATTTCAGCCAAATTCCTTGTATTTTCTTCAGATAACCGTGGTTCACAGTGCAGTGTTTCCACCTGCATCTGTTGAACATCAGAATGCTTCAAGTTCCTCAACAATACCCGTATGTAATATTCTCTAAATTCTTCAATTACGTTGAGAGTTGACCGACCTTGCAGTATCCCTAGCCGTTCAGCAGTCAGCAAGAAAGAGATTTTATCGATTTTAAATCAGCTGCTGAAAAATATAAATTTCAACAATGTGCATATTTCAAAAGCACACCACTGTGTGATGTAAAATCGTAAAACTCTCTTTCTTGCGTAATAGTCACTTCGAATCGTGTTGTATGCGTAAATTCAGTGATTAAGCCAACTAAATCTTTCGGAACTTTACACGTAGTCAGCCTCTTTCGTATCTCAACGCGAGCAAAATTACGATCGCAAGACATAAAAGTGTCCTTTCACCAATAACTTGTATTCTATTTCCGTAAAGCAGCCTTTTTTGTTAGGTAAGTACATGATTCCATGCAAGGAGTTAACTACAACCTCATAATCAGGAAGATGAGTGTTGTCGATACTAAATTCATTTCAATAATGAATTAAACGCTTTAAAATATTTTAACATTACTTACCTTGGTTCCAAGCCTTGTAATATATGTCAGAATGACAGTCGAAGTCCACCTGGTGCTTCCTAGTTTCTTCTTTTTACTTTGAGCCCTCTCTTCCTCCGTTTTGGTGCAGTTTTCCTTTTCATTTTGCAATATTGTTTATTATTTACATGTAATGAGTACTTCTACAATGCCCTATTATTGTAAAAAACCCACAGAGCCACTTCAATTGTCAGTAATTCACACATGTAGTATTCCTTGAATTCTGTTATTGCATTGAGAGTTGACCGAACTTGCAGTACCCCTAGCCGTTCAGCAGTCAGTCTGATCCACTGTGTTTTTGTAATATGCACATTCTTGAAATTTTTATTTTATTTAAATTTAAATATTTACTTTTTTGGGCTTAGACACGAGCGCCATCCTTAGACAGCTGTAACACTGTTTCCCGCTGTTTTAGCGCCTGTATCAGAATGTATGGTATTGGCCTTGGCATATACAGCGCTGGCCCATTGTTTATTTACATGCTACAATGATTGTCAACCTGAAATGCACATCTGCTCGATGTGGCAGGCTATCCTACAATTTCAGCTACGGTACACACTTCCTGAAGTTACAGAAATATATCATCAGATAAAGTTTTACAGAGATGCATACGTCCGCAACAGTCCTTTTGCATGTACAAGGAAAACGAAGTGCAATAACATTTTTATTCAAAAGCTAGTAGATCTATAGACGTTTTTGATGCAACTATCTCGTGGTGTACGATACACCTTTCTCGTAACTATGTTGTATGATAGTATGCAGTAAACCCTCCTTCGACAAATGTCCGAGTATTACAGAACACTTTTGCCACCAAAGTCTGCTCAGGTATCATAGATGAATATTTGACTGAGCAGTACATCCTTTCTCTCCGCACAACGTATCAGCGGTACTTGATTTTCCTTCAAAAAGTGGTGGTAGAGTTCTTGAAAGGTATGTCGCTTAAAAGTTCTCATCCAGGCTACCACGACGTCAACATTCGAAGTGAGACAGTGGTGAGGCGAAAACGCCTTGTTTGCGTCTTGCCTGTTGCGCTGCTTGCGAGCGAGCTCGCGTTTGTTTACTTTTGTTTAGCGGCTTGTCTTCGTGTCCGAATTCATCGACCTTCATGGCATTTACCTATAGCCGAGCCTCGACTGAATTAACTTTTCCTTTGAATAAGGAACGACCAAAAGCAGATGAAGAAGAATGGTTTATACGGGACGAAATGCGTCTCCCGTCGCACGATGTTATCAGAATTCATTTTTTGATGCTTAGTACCACTGTGTACATAAAGCTGGTGGATGAAGAACTGTGCTACGACGTTATGCGGCGCCATGATACCGATTTCAAGTTCCGATACCCTGACAGCCACCTAGCGGCTGTCGTGGTTGAGAATGCTGGTTTTGACCTCCAAACGTTGAGTGTTTTCGAATTGCCGTTCGAGGTGCCGTCGGACATGTCATGTACAGCAGTCACCCGCACACTTGTTCAGTTTGTGGCCAGGTAGGCCATGTCCGTTCTGAAGATCTCCGACATAGACTGGTTCAGGCGCCGGTTGGAGACGCTCTCCCCGCAGTGCCCACTGTGTTACTTCTATCTTAACGCGTCCTCGGTGGGGCTGCCCGCTTCGCCCACTCTGAATCAGTCGGCACCGGCGTCCACTCCTCTCGACGACACGATGGACGTTTTACCTGTTTCCGCTACACTGCCGCCGGAGGCAGTACCAACAGACGATGTCAGCCAGCAGATGTAAGCCGTCTGTCCCGACCCCACGGTTATTGATATTGGTATCGATCTTCGCTTTTCCGCCGTCTGGCCGCATGTCGGACAACAGCCGTCCGCCATCCCACACGGAAAAATACGTTAGGGAAGAGACAGCGCTGTATCCTTTCTGATGGTTGCCTCCTTAGTTCGTGTGTACAGGATGACGATCCTCCTGCTGATGATGTGATGTTCTCCGACGTCTTCCCGCCAGACAGCGCGACATCTATCACTGCCAGCGTCTCCCGTCAGCATCCACCTGTGGACACGTACCTTCCCCCGCCTGCGACTGATGCAGTTGCCCCCATTTCTGTGTCTGACGCTACTGGTGGGAGCACCTCTGATAGTATTCCACTGAACCAGTCCAGTGAGACGTCTGTCTCCTGAGCGAACGACGTCGATGCTGAGAATGGACTTCTGGAAGTGCATAGAGTGATGGAGCTCTCTTGGTGGGATCGGCTCTCCCTTCCCTGACAACGATGTTTACTTCCATGGGGGCCTAATGGGGAGCTCCTCGTACTTCCTCCGTTTGAACTGTCCGCCCTCCTTGTGAAGGTCGTACTTTCTCCTCTGAGGAAGTCACGCCTCTCTTCTTGGGTAGGCAGGATGCCTTAATCATGGGAGGCGACTTCAACTCCATCCAGACGCACAAAGACCAACTCTGCGTCACTCTCCATGCACAGTGCTAGCGGCAATTGTCCAGCACTTCAGCCTTGTGGACTCTTGCGAGGACGTTCATGGTGATCATCAAGGGTCTACGCATTTCACTAGCTACTCTTCCTGTCGCCTCTGTCGTGATATCATAGGATGGGTGAAACCTGCTGAAGCCTGGCCTGTTGCATTCTCCTACTATGACGCATATATTTTTGCCATCAGTCTCTACAGCCAAGTGCTGTGGCGTAGCTGGGGACCATGGAAACTTAACACAATCCATCTTACTTCACCTGACAGCCAGCAGCTCCCTGAGACCACATGGACAGCTTGCCGTCGACACTGTGATGCGTATCAGTCAGCCATGTCAAGGTGGTGCTCTGCACAAGGCCTGACCTCTTTAAAGCCTTGATTGTTTATGGCAGGGAGGTCGCTGTGTAGATAAGACGAGCTTGAGATTTCTAGTTCACTATTCTCTGGGAATGTGCTACGATGCCAGAGCGCCAGGCGATGGTGAATAGTGCCGAGGCACAGCTCACCGGCCTCTCTTGACCTCAGCTTGAAGGAGCTATGGCCAGGGCACACACACACACGACACATTAGTGCAGCGTCCTTTGTACCACGTTATAGTAGAATGGTGCCACTGTCAGAGGAGTTTGATTGATGTTCTTGTGACTGATGATGGCGGTGGTTAGATACCCAATGTTATATAGGGTGTGCCCTTCATGTAAATTATATTACGTTGTACTATGCATAACGTCACCGTCTTGCTAGCATTGTGGCGGTCTCTCGACTCTAATTTGCTTGGTTCCTGGGAATGCAAAGATGCATCTGCTTGCCAGCGTTGAGGAGGACAAAGTACATTATGCTATCAAGGTGAGTTCTACGAATAAATCACCTGGCCTTGACGGCCACCCACTGGAGTCTTATCAGACAGTTCGTCCCATACTGACGCCAGTGTCGACGGAAATGTGTCGGCACCTTATGTCACCTATCGTGCGGGCTCCAGACAGTTTTCTCGATAGTCTCCTCTTTCCCAACACAAACCTCATAGTACATCATGGGTTTCCCCTGATCGAACCTCCTTGGGAGGTGTTAATAACATCCGCACTGCCCTCTGTTGGTATTGAGACATAATAGCTTATCTGTACTTGACTTCAGCTAGGCGTTCAATCAGGTCGATCACAACTACCTGGAACAGGTGCTCCCCAATATGGGATACCCTGATACTACCGTCGACGTCGTAATGCATCTCCTTCGCAGATGGCTGTCTCAGTCCTCCCATCTTGATTCGTGATTCCGTGCGTCAAGGCTGCCTGCTCTCTGCACAGTTGTATGCTTTCTCCATGGAACTGTTTCTCTGAAGACTCCGTCAACGCCTGTCTGGGATGTCTCTTGGTTGCCATGTATTCAGTTGCACTTCTTATGTGGACAATCTCGTCCTTGTTCTTTGCGCAAGTGCAGAGATCATCGTTTACGAGTCCTCAGTCTTCTACAAAGGACTTAATATACAAATGTATATTTGATATCATGTATCCCCTACGTGGCACAGACACTCCCCAGTCCACCGTCCGTGGTCCGATGCATGATAATGGCACTGGGTTCATATGTTTGCCACAGCTTGCTGTTCAAGAAACAGTACAAGACCATCATCCTTCCAGGTTGCATGGGTGGTTTAGGTCTGTATCATGTCCCTGACAGAGCAACAGCCCTTTTCGTCAGTTCTCAAATGCTGCTGTGGCGCCGTTGCCCCACATGCCATACCAGCTTGTTGCTGGAGGCCCTTGCACTACGCTCTCTCTCAGCCACAATCTAGCGTTCGGACGTCCCGCCGCCCTTCTTTTATTTCCGCCATTTTTCCTCGAACTGAGCTATGTCCGTACTGCGATATTAGCAACACGGTTGATGTCTACGAATGCGATCTATGGCTTTCTTCAGCAGAACAAGTCACCGAATGTGTGTGAGGGGAAGGGTCCCCACGTAGACTGGCGCACCATCTGGTGATCGATGTTCAGTCCTTATCTCGCCACTGACGTCCAATCTGCATGGTACCGCCGGCCGGAGTGGCCGAGTAGTTCTAGGCGCTTCAGTCTGGAACCGCGCTACCGCTACGGTCGCAGGTTCGAATCCTGCCTCGGGTATGGATGTGTGTGATGTCCTTAGGTTAGTTAGGTTTAAGTAGTTGTAAGTTAGTTCTCAGAATTTAAGTCCCATAGTGCACAGAGCCATTTTTTGCATGGTACCATGCAGTCAATGGCAGGCAAGTATATCGGTCTCGCCTGCACGGGATTCACCTTGCAGACAATCCATTACGTGTCGCCTGTGGTGTTCTGGACATGGGCGAGCATCGCCTGGTGTGCGGATCGGCGATAGGTGTCTGGTTCTTGGCGCGACAAATGCGGCCCTTTATTACCTGTACAATTCCTCATCAGATACCTCCTCACCTGCTTCTCTTTCCAGACTCAGGATACTTCCCAAAAATGTTGTGGATCCGCAGTCCACTACTTGTTTGCTGACGGCGAGAAAAAGTCCTTGATTTATTGCACTTTTTAATGAACGACATTGAGTAGTCGTCCGAAATCCCAAATAGAGACAGTTTTTCTCCAGTTTTCATTGTAGTGTCTTTCATAACCCTCGTTGGAGTTGGGCTGTTACTTAATGAGGAGTTGATCCACGGCTTTCCACTCCTGGTGCCGGTTATGCTCTGGTCATTAGAATGTTCTTCTCCGAGAAACTATGAGTCGATAGTCCCACTGAGAGTAGGGCTTTGTCGCCCCGCCCTCTTCGCGAAGTCGGTTCCTGCTATGGTCCCTAGCATTACAAAACACACACACACACAAGTGTGTGTGTGTGTGTGTGTGTGTTGTTGTGGTCTTCAGTCCACAGACTGGTTTGATGCAGCTCTCCATGCTACTCTACCCTGTGCAAGCTTCTTCATCTCCAAATAACTACTGCACCCTGCATGCTTCTGAATTTTCTTAGTGTGTTCATCTCTTGCTCTCTCTCTACAATTTTTACCCTTCACGCTTCCCTCCAATACTAACTTGGTGATCCCTTGAAGCCTCAGAAAATGTCCTACCAACCAGTCCTTTCTTTTAGTCAAGTTGTGCCACAAATTCCTCTTCTCCCCAATTCTACCCAGTACCTCCTCATTAGTTACGTGATCTGCCCATCTAATCTTCAGCATTCCTCTGAAGCACCACATTTCGAAAGCTTCTATTCTCTTCTTGTCTAAACTATTTATCATCCATGTTTCACATCCATACACGGCTACACTCCATACAAATACTTTCACAAAAGACTTCCTGACACTTAAATCTATACTCGATGTTAACAAATTTCTCTTCTTCAGGAACGCTTTTCTTGCCGTTGCCAGTCTATATTTTATATCCTCTCTACTTCGACCATCATCAGTTATTTTGCTCCCTAAATAGCAAAACTCATCTACTACTTTAAAGTGTCTCATTTCCTAATCTAATTCCCTCAGCATCACCTGATTTAATTCGACTATATTCCATTATCCTCGTTTTGCTTTTGTTGATGTTCAATATATATCGTCCCTTGAAGACACTGTCGCGTTCAACTGCTCTTCCAAGTCCTTTGCTATCTCTGACAGAATTACAATGTCATCGGCAAACATCAAAGTTTTTATTTCTTCTCCTTGGATTTTAATTCCTACTCCAAATTTTTCTTTCGTTTCCATTGCTGCTTGCTCAATAAATAGATTGAATAGGGGATGGGCTCACTCCCTTCCCCACCACTGCTTCCCTTTCATACCCCTTGACTCTTATAACTGCTGTCTGGTTTCTGTATAAATTGTAAATAGCCTTTCGCTCCCTGTATTTGACCCCCGCCACCTTCAGAATTTGAAACAAGAGTTTCCAGTCAACATTGTCAAAAGATTTCTGTAAGTCTACAAATGCTAGAAACGTAGGTTTGCCTTTGCTTAATCATTCTTCTAAGATAAGTCGTAGCGTCAGTGTTGCCTCAAGTGTTTCAACAGTTCTACAGAAACCAAACTGATCTTCCTCAAGGTCGGCTTCTATAAGTTTTTCCATTCGTTTGTAAAGAATTCATGTTAGTATTTTGCAGCGGTGTCTTATTAAACTGATAGTTCGGTAATTTTCCCCCATGTCAACACCTGTTTATTTTTGGGATTGGAATTATTATATTCTACTTGAAGTCTGAGGGTATTTCAGCTGTCTCATACATCTTGCTCACCAAGTGGTAGAGTTTTATTAGGGTTGGCTCTCCCAAGGTTGGTTCAAATGGCTCAGCACTATGCGACTTAACGTCTGAGGTCATCAGTCGCCTAGAACTTAGAACTAATTAAACCTAACTAACCTAAGGACGTCACACACATCCATGCCCGAGGCAGGATTCGAACCTGCGACCTGGCCGGCCGGAGTGGCCGTGCGGTTAAAGGCGCTGCAGTCTGGAACCGCAAGACCGCTACGGTCGCAGGTTCGAATCCTGCCTTGGGCATGGATGTTTGTGATGTCCTTAGGTTAGTTAGGTTTAACTAGTTCTAAGTTCTAGGGGACTAATGACCTCAGAAGTTGAGTCCCATAGTGCTCAGAGCCATTTGAACCATTTTTTGAACCTGCGACCGTAGCGGTCGCTCGGCTCCAGACTGTAGCGCCTAGACTCTCCCAAGGCTATCAGTAGTTCTAATGGAATGTTGTCTACTCAACGTCCGCAGCTCGTGGTCTCGCGGTAGCGTTCTCGCTTCCCGAGCACGGGGTCCCGGGTTCGATTCCCGGCGGGATCAGGGATTTTCTCTGCCTCGTGATGACTGGCTGTTGTGTGATGTCCTTAGGTTAGTTAGGTTTAAGTAGTTCTAAGTTCTAGGGGACTGATGACCATAGATGTTAAGTCCCATAGTACTCAGAGCCATTTGAACCATTTTTTGTCTACTCCCGGGTTCTTTTTTCGACTTAGGTCTCTCAGTGCTCTGTCAAATTCTTCTCGCAGTATCATATCTCTCATTTCATCTTCATCTTCATATTCTTCCATTTCCATAATATTACCCTCCAGAAAATCGCATATGTACAGACCCTCTATATACTCCTTCCACTTTTCGGCTTTCCCTTCATTGCTTAGGACTGATTTACCATCTGAGCTCTTGATATTCACACAGGTGGTTCTGTTTTCTCAAAACGTCTCTCTAATTTTTTTTTAGGCGGCATCTATCTTACCCCTAATGATATATGCTTCTACATCCTTACATTTGTTCTCCAGCCATTCCCGCTTGGCCGTTTTGCACATATTTTGATTTCATTTTTGAGACGTTTGTGTTCCTTTTTGCCTGCTAATTTACTGAATTTTCACATTTTGTACTTTCATCAATTAAATTCAATATCTCTTCTGTTACCCAAGGATTCTACTAGCCATCGTCTTTTTACCTACTTGATCCTCTCCTGCCTTCACTATTTCATCTCTTAAAGCTATCCATTCTTCTTCTACTGTATTTCTTTCCCTTGTTTTTGTCAATCGTTCCCTAATCCTCTCTCTGACACACTGTACAACATCCGGTTCTTTCAGTTTATCCACGTCCCATCTCCTTAAATCCCCATCTTTTTGCAGCTTTTTCAGTTTTAATTTACAGTCCATAACCAATAGATTGTGGTCAGAGTCCACATCTGCCCCTGGAAATGTTTTACAATTCAAAACCTGTTTCCTAAATCCCTGTCTTACCATTATATAATCTATCTGAAGCCTTCCAGTATCTCCAGGACTTCTTCCATGATTCTTAAACCAAGTGTTAGCTATCATTAAGTTATGCTCTGTGCAAAATTCTACCAGGCGGCATCCTCTTTCATTCCTTATCCCCATTCCATATTTACCTACTACTTTTCCTTCTCTTCCTTTTCCTACTATCGAATTCCAGTCACCCATGACTATTAAATTTTCGTCTCCCTTCAGTATCTGATTAACTTCTTTTACCTCATGATAAATTTCTTAAATCTCTTCCTCATCTGCTAGTTGGTATATAAACTTGCACTGCTGTGGTAGGCGTGAGCTTCGTGTCTATCTTGGCTATAATAATGCGTTCACTATGCTGTTCATAGTAGCTTACCCGCACTCCTATTTTTTAATTCATTATTAAACCTACTCATGCATTACTCCTATTTAATTTAGTATTTATAACCCTGCATTCACCATAGCAGAAGTCTTGTTTCTCCTGCCACCGAACTTCACTAATTCCCATTGTATATAACTTTAACCTATCCATTTCCCTTTTTAAATTGTCTAACCTACCTGCCCGATTAAGGGATCTGACATTCCACACTCCGATCCGTATAACGCCAGTTTTGTTTCTCCTGACAACGACGTCCTCCTGCGTAGCTGCCGTTCGCAGTACCAGCACAGCAAGGCCGTTTTGGTTAGTGTTACAAGGCCAGGTCAGTCAATCATCCAGACTGTTGCCCCTGCAACTACTGAAAAGGCTGCTGCCCCTCTTCAGGAACCACATGTTGGTCTGGCCTCTCAACAGATACCCCTCCGTTGTGGTTGCACCTACGGTACGTCTATCTGTATCGCTGAGGCATGCAAGCCTCCCCACCAAAGGCAGGGTCCATGGTTCATGGGGGGGGGGGGGGGGAGGGGGGGATTTACTTATATAAATTCTTAAAAGTAAATAATTAATAAAAATTCATTGATATCCTTTGTACCTCTACCCCAAGTTCCCCACGCTGTCCTTGATTCCTGTAGGAGGGAACAGGACATGGTGGCCAGGCCTTAGCAGTGATGTGAAAACTTGAAGACTCGCAACGAACGATACGTCCTTTGGATTTCACGTTAAGCTGTAGGCGCCTTTTCCTCGTTAGGATTACTGCTGTAAGTAAGAACATGAAAGACGCCGAAGTGATGTCCAGGTGATAGACTCGTACCAGGCCGGAATTATTGTTTTCAACACTTTAAGAAAGATGGGTAGGTCGAAGAGGATCATGAGCTAGGCCGCCTGTACAGACTCCTTTTGAATTTTCTTGTGTGGCTGTTGACGAGTCTCGTTTACGAGACCATTCAACAGTAATGAAGACGTGGTTACGCGAGTTATAGGTGCTACGGAAGAAGTGGTTCACCGTACACCAGGTGTTTTAGACCAGATGTATCACAACTTCTGTACAAAAACAGTTTGCGCAACTGACATGGTGGACGTTATGTCGAGAAATTTTTGTGACTGATGAAATAAGAAACGGTAGTATTAGTGGAAGAACTAAAAACGGTAGTATTCTTGCTGATTTTAATTATATAGGCATTAGGCTACGTTTTTGTGCCTGACGTTTCGTCTTCTAAACTGGAGACATACTCAGAGGCTACAAATATTTCGTTAATTAATTTTCGAATTCATACAAGATCAGCAGACCGAACTTACCCGGAACTGTGCAACGGTCTGGTTGCGACGTCGCTCGACTGCTGCCACAGATCAAGGATTCAGCTGGTGTGTGTTACGGAGCTTGTACTGAAATGAAATGAAATGAGCGTGTGGCATCGTTGGCCGGGAGGCCGCATCCGGGGAAGTTCGGCCGTCAAGTGCATGTTTTACACATTGGGCGACTTGCTCGCCATGTTGCCCAAATGGCAGTTACTCTTGTGTGCTATAGACCGGATGCTGATGGTTATTTTACAGTTCCTATATACATCTGAGTGCAGGTGGAAGATATTTTGTATACTCCTGTCGCGGATTGAGGTTGACGTCACAAAAAATGAAATGAAATGATCGTGTGGCACTGTTGTCAAAGAGGCCCCATCCAGGTAAGTTCAGCCGCCGGGTCGCAGGTTTTTATTTCAGGAGACGCCACATTGGGCGACTTGTGTGTCGCTAATGATGATGAAACGATGATGAAGACACAACACTCAGTCCTCGAGCGGAGAAAATCTCCAACACAGCCCGGAATCGAACCTGGGCCTGCTGCGTGGTTGGCAAGCACGTTCCACTCGGCTAAGCAGGCGGGATTGACGTCACAATCTGACCGTTGCATGATTCCATACAAACAGTTTCGCGTGCTGAGCTTGTTTCAATTCGAAAATCAAATAACGCAATCTCAACAGCCACTGATGATGTCTCTTGCATCAGGAGTTGAAACGTTAAACACAGAAACGTGCTTTAGACCACGACCCTATGCATGTACAACTGTAATCAACAAGGATATAAATACCGCCTGTGAAAGTCTGCATTGTGTGACGGAAACAGATTATTTCTGAACATATGTTCTCGTCACCCTTCTGCAACCCCTACAAATGTGAGGTACGAATTGAAGAGCACTGCTAAGAGGAAACGCTATCTTGAGAAAAATCACGAACGAACTGCAACTAGAACATCTGAGGTTTGAAATCAAATAAGGTGGCGCAGTTGTTGAGCACTGGACTCATATTTAGGAGGATGGTGATTGAAATCCCGCTCCGACTGTCCAATTTGAGTTTTCTGTAGTTAAACTCAATCACTTGATGCAAATAAGACACTCGTTTCTTTGGAAAAGATACGTCTGATTTTCCTCCTCTGGAGTGAGCTGGACGTTCGACACCCTGTACAGTAATCCTCACTTTGGCAATGTTTGTTTACCCTGCTGCAGTACAGACTGAATGAATTAGTAGTCAAAGTGATGCGAACCTGTGATGTAAGAAATATACTTATCACTCAGTAAGCCGAACTCGTAAATGTTAAAATTGTGACCTATTGCCAGAAGGCCATTCCCGCTTTGTAATGTCACGGCAGTTATTACAGCATATTTGGTCTCTAATAAAGTGGATATAGTCTGGCAATGTTAGATGGGGCAGCCCGCCACTGCTTCAGCCAATAGAATTTCAAAGATTTTAGTTTATCTTTTGTATTTTACATCTTTACACTTGTGTGCTGCGTCCCAAGTGTAGCTATTTCACATAGATGAATGTGATGTATTTGATTTTTTTGTTGACTACAATGAAAAACAGAAGGATGAACCACGAAGTGAAGCACGTAAGTTACACCTTACTAAGAGCATCGAAGCGACGATTGTGTTTTATGAGGTGCTATCCAAAATTTTCGGGACTGGTGCCGCCATTTATTGAAAATCTTAGCTTTGGATTAATGGTCACCATCACCCTCAAAGTAGTTCCCATCCACACCACATACACACCGGTCCCAGCGCTTCTGCCACTGGTCAAACGTTTCTGGAAGTCCTGTACTTTGAGGGTGTTTATGCTTCTTGAAGCCTCTCTTGAGTTACTTTTTGCCAAAAAGGTTCTGGTGAGCAAGGACGTGTGACAGGGCACGTTGTCGTGATGCAACAGCCAGTTTCCTTGATGCCAAAGTTCGGGCCGTCGTCGCCGCACGTTTTCGCAAAACGTCACAGTAGTACGCGGAATTCACTGTTTGGTTGGGTGGGACGAATTCTTTGTGCACAGTTCCCTTGGTATCAAAGAAAACGATGTTCGTGCTCTTCACTTTGCTCTTCACCTGTCTCGCTTATTTGGGTCTTGGAGAGCCTGGGCTCTTCCATTGGAACGATTGTTGCTTTGTCCTTGGGTCACAACAGTAAATCCATCTCTCGTCACCAGTGATAACCCTTGACAAGAAGGTAGGATCATAAGATGCGGTCTGACGAACGTCTGTGCACACTTAAACACGCTGTGCCTTCTAATCGGCAGTCAAGACCTTGGCACAAATTTTGCGGCGACATGATGCATGCCCAATGCATCAGTCAACATTCGGTGACACGTCCCATAACCAATACCCATTTCATCGCAAGGTCTTAAATGGTTCGACGTCGATGTGCATGAACCAACTGTTGAAGTTTGGCAACAATGTCTGGCGTTGTGCGACTAACGGGCCTTCTAGTATGAGCATCATCTTCAACGTCTGTACGGCCGGCCCTGAACCGAGCATGCCACTCAAACACATGCGTACGGCTCATGCTCTATCCCCCAAACACTTGTTGAAACATTGCAAGGGTCTGCATAGAACTTTTCCCGAGATTCGCACCAAATTTGATACACACGGGCTGTTCTGTTCGTGGATACATCGTAAAATCGCCACACACAAAGAACAGAGTATTACGGAAATCACTGTGGACACGCAACACGTCCTCCCAGCTGAATGCGACTCCGTACACTGACTCATCAGATATGCAGCTCTCGCCACCTAGCGGTGCAAAGATGTACTACTCCTATGGCAGCACCAGTCCTGAAAAATTTGGATTCCACCTCGTACGTCTATATCCAACGGACGAGTTACCATCAACAGCGTTAACTTGAATCACTCTGTGAAACACTAAGGAGAGGTTTGTTATTTATCCCAAGATATTGTTGCATTATCTGAATGTCAGGAAATTTACCTGACAATGTCTGTCCCGTTCACTGGTCATAAACGAATGACAAAAGTGTATCCATCGCTATCATTCGAGCTGGATACGTCAGAGGTGACAACCAAACCACTAGCCTGGGCTTCCGACCTTTGCTATAGAAGTGGATTGTATCAGCTGTACATGGAGCGACATTAAGTCTTTTTTTTTAATTTTATCCATATTTTGTAGCTTCAAACGTGACTGTATTCAATCCCCTGGAAGTATGAATTATAAAACGCCTTCAGCCACAACTTTCCGTGTTTTATCAAGTACACGATGCATTGCGGACCCTGTGGGTCCATCATCAGGTGTAATTTGTCTTAATACAAGCTTTATGTTTTCTCTTGAATGAGGTGAAATGCATATTACTGTCAGCCGGCCTCTGTGGCCGAGCGGTTCTAGGCGCTTCAGTCCGGAACCACGCTGCTGCTACAGTCGCAGGTTCGAATCCTGCCTCGGGCATGGATGTGTGTGATGTCCTTAGGTTAGTTAGATTTAAGTAGTTCTAAGTCTATAGGACTGATGACCTCCGATGTTAAGTCCCATAGTGCATAGAGCCATGCATATTCCTGTCGTGGAAAGGTTTGATGTTAGGTTTTAATTTCGTAAGTCAAACGCGGAAAACATGTGCGAAATAGTGGAAAAGATGGAAACGAAACATATCATCAACAGTTTAGAAAAAAATTTGGTAGTACTACACAATGAAGCCAATGGTAGGACTCTAAGTCTGTTAGAACAACTGGAGGTATACCTCCACAAAATCAAAAAACCAGAATCTATGTTGAATGAACAAACGGATTTCGCAAGCCACAGTTATTTCAGTAATTTTGAAGACCCTATTCTTAAGTTATTTCCTGCATATGTCAATTGTTTAATAATTATTAGCGCTACGAATAAATCCATCTTTGATCACACCATGTACAAAAACACCTGTGAAATGTTTACAAACGTGCGAATGCAAATGTGCCTCTTGAGTGAAGTGATTGTACGAAAAGGATAAAGAAAAGAATGTATGATGGTGCTAAAACGTTAGAAACGTTTTTCTTGGATTATGTGGTAAGTTTACACCATTCGTTTTTTTCACTATTTCGCACATATTTTCCGCGTTTCACTTACGAAATTCATAACCTAACATCAAACCTTTTCATGACAGGAATATGCATTTCACCTCATTAAAGAGAAACAAAGTAAAGCATGTATTAATACAAATTACACCTGATGATGAACCAACAGGGTCCGAACACGTTCCACATCATTACGAAGTGTCGTATTCATGATCTATGGAACAAGTACTAATATAATCTAATCGTGTACATAATAAAACACGGAAAGCTGTGACTGAAGGCGTTTTTTAATTCATACATCCAGTGTATTAAGTCTTATGTCCACACAGCTACGCTTATTTGTTTGCATTACCTACTTATCGCTTTCAAGTCAAATAGTTCGATTTTCTTTACTTTAATGGTTCCGTTAAGAATCTGTAATATGACTCAACGAAAAAATATGTCTGTGGTTAAAGGCTTTTGCATCAAGCTAGTCAGATACAGCTTATAACCCTTCCAGTCTAATTCATTCCAAGATCACTAGCTTTTAAGTCTCCTTTCAAACGTTACCTGACGGAAACTAACTCTCTGAAAGAAAATTATAATGTATTGTCTGGTGTTCTTGAGTGTCACCACTTTACTGCTTTAACCCGTTTTCAAAACGTGACGCGTATTTCAAAAATGGTTCAAATGGCTCTGAGCACTATGGGACTCAACTGCTGAGGTCATTAGTCCCCTAGAACTTAGAACTAGTTAAACCTAACTAACCTAAGGACATCACAAACATCCATGCCCGAGGCAGGATTCGAACCTGCGACCGTAGCGGTCTTGCGGTTCCAGACTGCAGCGCCTTTAACCGCACGGCCACTTCGGCCGGCGACGCGTATTTCATTTTCTTATTGTTGCCCAATCATTAAAGCTACGAACTCCGGTAGTCCCTGCTGCATTTAGGTTGTCTTCGTCAGTTTTTGTAGATCAATACGACAAACATCCCCCTCTTAATCCGTCTCTCTGCATTTGGCCGTCTAGTTTCCTAATTTCCTCTTCTCACCTTTTCACAAGCGAGTTTTATAGACTGCCATATGGGCACTTCTCTAATCGCCTCGTGCTTCATTGGTGATTCACGTAACTATTGATAACCATCTCAACGATAGGCTTATCGGCATCCCAGCACTCTGGCTACCTGGAACACGCAAACAGTTTCAATTTGAGACATTCCGTTTTGATATCAGTGCCGTTAGTTCGGTTGGTGGCGTGTGACGACCAGGCCATTATGTCATTTTCACGGACACTGATTTCGATTGTGCTGGTGTCTGTTGCGTTGTGCGCAACGAACAGTGTAAACGCATTCGTGAACATAGACCTTTTTGGTCATGGAACCTTCTCCCAGTATTATAGAAACTTCTCCAGGGCCAGCAATGTCATTTCAGAGCAATGCAGAAGCGATTTCCTGTTCTATCTGGACAATCTCCTCAACAAAATCACACCTCCCGACTGGGCTCTGCGAAGTAAGTAAACAAATCTTTATAAGGCTCTCCTCTTTCTGAGTTTAATTTGTATTAGATGCTCAACTATAACTCAAAGCTATGGGTTGTTCAATTAAAAGGTCGAAATTCTGCTGTTGCTACAGACTATTTTCTAAATAATAGATAAATATCTTAATTTTATTGTTATTACTGTCGTTTGCGGCACAACTACAAACGGTGTTAGTTACAGAAGTAGATATTTACATTGATGTTTTACACAAAGTAGACACATGCATGTGTAGACACATATGAAGATTTTCCTGAGCTCGGATCAGCGAACTGCCTGACCTGTCAGCTACATAAATTGCATGCTACTCTCTTCCTCTCCTGCAAAAGTCTTCTTTTCCGGCAGTTTTTCACGATGTAGTTGGTAATACACACAACAGCGTTATCACAAAACCATTCTCCACAATTTGTGCTTGATGCAGTGGCGGATAAAGAGAAACCTCAAGGAGGGGGCGCTAAACATACCTTGAACTATCTTTACTTTTACTGTAATAAAAAATAATCAAGTCAAATGCAAGGTTTAAGAAAGTTTTATTTAAACTGATTATACACATGTACAAGACAACGCCAACTTATGATAT
This sequence comes from Schistocerca nitens, assembly GCF_023898315.1. NCBI lineage: Eukaryota > Metazoa > Arthropoda > Insecta > Orthoptera > Acrididae > Schistocerca > Schistocerca nitens. Next base: position 552,910,744 of record NC_064615.1, on the reverse strand, counting down.
AAAAAAGTTACAATTGTGGCTCTCTTCCTTAAATGATGAATTCTATGCGCCTATTCTTCCTGGCAAATTGGTTAATTACATCTTCAATAGGACAATCAATGTCAGGGTGAGTGTTCAACAGAGCTAAGCCATTAAACCGATCCTGCTTCATTCACCTCAGCCATGTCTTTGTACGCCATAATGTTGAAAAACTTCTTTCTACTGTAGCAATAGATGCAGGTAGACAAGCAAATATTTTGTACAGCAAAGTAGGATAGTCAGATCTAGGACAAACAAATAACGTTTGCATAACAGAATCACGATAATTAAGGGCGTTTATGCTCGGTTGCTTGTAGTGAAGAATCTCTCCCATTAGTCTCTTTTTAATCACAAAAGAGTAGAATATTCGCGACTTTTCTCGAACAAATGCCAAACGGAATAAAGTATCGAGATCACGACTTTTATCGCATGTGTTAACTATCTATGTCCATACAGAAACGTGTAAAATACGATAAGGCGGGCGCGCGTGCTACATAGGAAAGTACAGCTACTCGATAACTCTATTCAGTCGAGTCGACTGACGAAAGAAACGAACGAATAGCGTGCGGGCTCGGCCCTGAAAGGGGCCACTGGCTCGATGTAGGCGCAAAAGCTCTATGTAGGGCCGCACGGTTCAACTAACCTACAACTTTTGCAGCATTTAAGAACCAGGTGCTCCAGCTGTGCGACTGCGTACAAGTTGATACTACACCTACAGCGTATAGACCTTTTGATTTTACCATTTTCTCTATTAGTCTTTCTCTTGCTCGAGCTCTTCGTGTAAGAACTGTACGGCTTGCTTATAACCTATTCTTGATTTCATCGGCTTTGGAGTAGATATCCTCGTCTTGCCTTACGTGATAGCTAAAAATTAAGTGCAGTTGCTTTAAGTTACTTCTTTGAAGTAATTTCCTTAATTACTTTTCCAAAATCGTTGCAGTTTATGTATCTGTTGTGTAAAATTTATCATTGTAACTGCCTTCATGGAATATATCGATGGTCAAATGTCTGAGCGGAGCGAAACAACGCTCTCTAGATATTACACAATGGGTTTTTGTCCGAATCCTCACAGCCAAACGAAGAGAGGGACAAATGGGGTATCAAATTGACCAGCGTCGGGTCTAGTTTTGCAAAACAATACTTAATTGCTTGAAAGTAACCACAGTAGTTAAGAAAAGCTTAATTAGTGATTTGGGGAAAGTTGAAATGCATCACAAACAGTTGCTGCTAGTTATTCGTATGTTCATGAAGTGTCAAAAAGCTAACGTCTTCAAGGCCTAGCTGTTCTGCGCATAAAGAATTACATTGGTGTGATATTAAGTAATTGTAAAAAACGCTTCCTTCAAATGGAGTGCTAGATTTAAGACATTAGGGACAGAAGATGCCAGGAAGGCAAATGAGGTGCCAAAACATTTCCTCTTCAAGACGTAGCTATTTTACGTACAAAACGTTACACTGATGAGATATTTGATTTTTTAAAATGGTTTCCTTCGAATCAACTATTAAATTTAGGACATTTGGAGAACAGCAGACACTAAGAAGAGAAATGAGGTGTGAAAAAGTTTATATTTACAAAGCCGAGCTACATTGTGGATAAAAAGTAACAATGGTGTGATATTTAACTGTCAAAATGGTTTCCTTCGAAGTAAAGAGTAATTTCAGTACCTTTCGACAACAGTAGCCGCTATTAAGATTAAATAAGGTGTCGATAAGAACATGCTTTCAGAATAAAATTTGAAAACAAAAGAATTTAAGAAAATCCTGTAACTCTTCTCTGAAATAATTTGTCTTAAAGTAAGAAACACAACAGATCTGAGAACGATTTGACGCGCCTTTCGATGATGCTCGAAATCATGTAGAGCAAATGAGGTGCGCCAAATGCTTTTCTAATCTATTTCATTTCTTACTTTCAGACAAATCATATCGCAAAACATTTGATCCATTTTTAATTATGTTTTAAATTTGCTGAATGACAATAAAGTACAGAATATAAGAACAATAGATTATTTTAAAAAATCACATTGGTACACAATGATCTTGAGGAAATTAAGAGCCGTTGAATTACACTGAATCATGGGAGAGAAAGAGGTTGACATGCCAAAAAGTCATAAAGGAAAAAAACTTGTAAAGTGTTGTCATTTTACATTTTAGTTACGTACCTTCATATATGACTCTTTATACTCCCTTTGCAAGAAAACAAATTCGAAAGAAGGGTACGTAACTCTAGTTTCCATTTTGTCCATAGTACTTTCATGGCAATGGTTTGTTTTGTAATAGAAGAAGCTAGTAGCGCAGTAGAAGTTGTTACCAACCATTGTCATGGTAGATCGCGCACTCTCTTTCCTTCATATAGGAATTCAAGGTCATCCCCCAATATCTTCCTTTTCTCCAACGAGGTGGTTTCCAGAGCACAACCTTTTCCACAGTCCATCTGTTTTCCATTCTCAAGAGACCTGTCCAGCTGTGCTTTTTAGGATTCCGTAGCTCAGTCGGTAAGAACGGTTCCCTTATAACATTGTCTGTCTGTCCGACTGTTAAAAACCCTTTTTCTCAGGAACAGGTAGACGTATCTGGTTGAAAGTTACGTCGCATACTGAGGTCTATGGTTCCCTGGCGGTGTAAAACATTGAAGCTCCTAATTCAATATAATCAGAAGATACGTCCTTTTATGTTACATATTTTAGCACTCGCAATCTCACTCATCAAAAGCTATAGGATGATTCCCGTTGGCATAGAATCGTACAATTTCGCAAGAAGCAAGGTTTCACAGTACAACCAAAGGGAAAGAAATCCTTAAACTGTAAATCTATTATTTTTTGTCGAACTTCAAATTAAAACAATCAGCAGTTCTTCATTCAGACTGACTGGTTCGCAATAGTAAAAGGCAGACATCAGGCAAGGAGTGACTTTATCGTTCATATGACGCATTTCGGAATTTATCCATCATCAGAGATCCAGGAGCGATTACTGCACATAGATGTTGTTTAAAGTTGTATGTAAAAGAAACATTAACAGCCTCCCTTTAATCTTTAACCATGTTTCAAAATTTTCTTGTCACAAGAAAGAATTCAAACACGAATAAATTCCAGTTGGTCAGGCCGACGTCGGATCGTGGCGCAAGCCCACAGACAGCACAGCAGATTCAGACGTAGACCTCGGGCACCAGTCCCCGGCCCCAACGAGACAAATAAAGTAGCGATGTAACTACGACACTCAGCGAAGCTCTCTTAGACTATGCAAGGACACAAAAACAAGCCTTTGGCTCGCCTAAGGGATACAACACTCAAGGCAAATACAAATGCGGGAGCGGCAAAAACAAAAAATGTTAAAACATTAATCCTAGAAATTATTAAAATAACCTTAACAAATGTACAGGTAGCCTTCAGGAAAAAATCTCCAGAAGCCACCAAGCACATTCGAGGCTAATCGCACAGTCTAGACAAATTTTAGGCACTTCAGATATCTTTAGAAAACAGCTGTTGGAACAATTCAACCAGAAACGTAGCAGATGTTAAAAGATTAGGAGCATTAAACAGAATCTACTACTAGCCATTCTGCAACGTGGCTGTGACACCTTAAAACACGGTTATACTACTAAGTACAAATAGGCTATCTGCCACAAGGGAGAATGGACCCCTCTTTTTAATCCAACAGGGTTGTAAGATAAAATCCCCCTTACAGCAGAGCCCAGCTCGCTAAGTCGTAAAATCAAACCAGAAGACACAGGCATAACTTATAGCAGGGAGCCCAAAGTTTTCTTAAGAGGAACGAACTCTAATAGCCTATCCAACTGCTCTATGGGAGCGTGCCGAGCACATGTTGGCGGTTCGTTTAGCAAAGAACCAATCTACCACCGTGCGCCCGTACGATTAATTTCAATCCACGCAAGGAGGCAGGCAGCAAGGTGTTCTAACACAACAGGCTACCGACGACAGAGACGGGTTTTTCTAGAGTTCTCACAAACGATGCTCACCGTGGATTAAGTGGCAGCCATCTTGCGGCTCTGTTCCCGAGCAAGGTACCGAAGGAAGGCGCAGGCCTGATGCACAGCCACATCGCTCCGTCCTGCAAGGCTGGCTCTGAGCAGTGCATTAGAAAACTGCGTGGGCCGGAAATACTGGCCACACCTCCCAAAGAAACAAGAACATTGGCCCTTGCAAGTCTGCTCACGCCGACTGCTCAGCTTCGTCTTTTCGCCCCCCCCCCCCCCGCCACCCCTCCCCGCCCCCTCCACGGAACTTGCCTCACCTGCCCAGAGTCTGCCAAACAAAGATCCTCACATGAGCAAAGGCAGTATACAGCGCGCCGGACGCGTGTTACCGACCAAACCGAACGGCTGAGGGTGTGAGCGAAATTTTTCTACAAACCTGGCAAAACTTTTGCACAAACGTTCTGATTGCTTAGCCAGGCACTCGGGTAGAACCTTATGAGACGCACGCAGTATTGTGAGTGAGTTAAACGTCTTAACTGATGGACCTTCCACATCAACGAATGATGAATATGTCGCGAAAGTTCGTTCTTTCAACAGTGGAAATCTTCGTTTAAATGTTCTAGAAGAGTTTTTTTGCTTCCTTTAGGCCTACTCTCTCTACTTCTATAATAATAAGACGAGCTTTTACCATTTTTGAAGTTGTTACATCTTTCGATTGATTACAAAGTTGTGTCTCGCATTAATAATAATAACAACAGTAATAATAATAAAATTCAGGGTAAAGAAGTATCCATGGTAGTTACAAATGCCGGTCTCATGTGACAGCGACCATCACAAGAAGGAACAGCAATGGTGGACTCCTACTGTGATGCAAAAGTCATTGGATGCTCTTGCAATCACCTAGTCGTAACTCCTCAGTTCAACATGCAGAAGCTCTACCCAGTAAACAGGGTACTCTGGACAGCCATGTTCTCCAAGTGCTAGCCAAATTAGGTCATGTGGTACCCAGTCAAAAGCCTTTTTGGGGTCTAGAAAAGCGAGGTGCGGTGCCTTGTTCTTTTCGCGGTATTTTTCAACCAGCAGCCATGCAGCATGAATTGCGTCTGTTATGTGACAATTTTTCACAAATCCGGCTTGGTTCCTAGTGATCTGAGTTATTTCGCGAATCCTTCTGTCGAGAATGCATTCAAAAATCTTCATTGCGTGGCTCAGTAATCTGATCGGGCGATAATTAGAACACTCAGGCCATTGATACACTGATGCTCCGCTGCCAGTCTGTTGGTACTTCAGCTTCTTTGATGGTCTGGTTGAAAAGATCTGTTGGCCAACCTTCTGCGTTCTACTATCAACAACACCATAAATCTGCTAGGAGGTCATCGGGGCGAGTGGCTTTCGCCTAAATGATCCCCAGCGCCGAACACAAGACTGGAAAGACCGACCTGCGTGATATGACCTGCGGCTCAACAAAAACAAAACTGGGTACATGACATCAGATCCGCGAGGGACCGTCAACTTTGACGAAAAAGGTTTACCAAGAGCATCAAAATTTTAAGTGTCTGGCCTCTACCATCTCTAGCAACGGCCAGCTTACAAGGGAGTCAACGCAAGCACGCAGGCAGCCTGGATAAAGTGGCGAATGACAGCAGGAGTCACTTTGAAACGTCCCCTTAAAAAAATTTTACATGACTGTGTTTAAACTGACACACAATATTTTTAGCGCAACGCAATCTGACTTTCAAAAATTCCTACAAAAGAATGGCCCTGACTAACATTAACCTATACCTTTCACAAATCACTTACCTCACCAAAAATCTTCGTTACTCGAACTACTGCAATACAGCGAGCGCCACTACTGCCAGCTAAATAAAAGATTCAAACTACTGAAGGCACTAACTACTGATAGGCATAGTTAGCAAATGAAAGATTTTGATAGAGAACAAACAATGTATTTACCTTAATAGTCATCAAAAGTCATAATATATGTAAGAGTTCATAACATCCATTCTTACAAATATCAAAACTCCGCCATTTCTCTCCCCACATCCACCACTGCTGGCGGCTCACCTCCAACTGTGCAACGCTACGCGCTGTTAATAGCCAGCTGCCGCTGCCCAACACTATAATGGCAGACAACAATGCAAACTAGCCACATACTGCACACAGCACAGCCAGTGATTTTCATACAGAGCGCTACATAACGTTGCCAATAAGAAAACATAAACAGCCTACTTACATAGCCCCCATGCTCCCCACAAAACATTTTACAAATTGTTTTGGGCAGTGGCCAATAATGATTTGATAAAATTTTTCATAATTACAGTAAGAAAGATATCAAATGCACACACTTATTAATACAATGTTGGTCAAAAGCTAAAATTTTCTCACAGTCCATAAAGACAGTCCTGATAATTCATCACAGTAAAACTGCCGTTTCTTTTCTCAAAGTCTGAGCAGTAAAAGACAATGCACACGGAAGTAGTGGATTTCCATGCAGTCTTGAAGAAGTAGTGTTGTCCTTCCAATGGAAAGACAGTGCCGACTCTTGACATGCTGACTGATAAAGGGCCACAAGAGAGCAAACCCACAGCAGAGTCATTCGACGTTTTGAAGAATATTGGTAGGTAGGTCATCACAGAGTAGACCCACTGTAGTCCTGGTAGAGATTGTGGTATTGGTGGGCCACCAGAGGTGCAGACCCACTGCAGTCCTTGTAGAAATAATGGTACTGGTGAGTCAGCAAAGACGCAGACCCACTGTAGTCCTTGTAGAAATAATGGTATTGGTGGGTCATCAAAGGTGCAGACCCACTGTAGTCCTTGTAGAGACGGCCAGCAGCCATCTGTTGCAAATGTGCAGGTGCACAATCACCATCGAAGAGTCTTGCGGACAATATAGCAAGTCCATAAACCACCACTTGTGCACTCACAAAGTTTTTGGAATTGTCCTTAGAACCAGCAATGCTGTTATCCAGTCCCTTGCTGAATTATTAACACATGTGCAAACACTAACAGTCCCTACGTCTCACATATTGTCCATATAGTAATACCAACAGAAACGTGTGCAGTGAAATGGAACTTACAAGTTACTTAATTTGATGAACTGCTGTCAATTACAATTTTATAACATAAGAATACAATAACAAAGGTACAAAATACATCATTAAAGAACATAACAATACAGAGAACATTTGTAGTACAGGCTTTACAAAAGAATCGAAATAACATATACGTCAGTGTTACAGGAATTATGACATAAGTACATACATGAAAGATCAGAATAACTTTTGAAACATTAACTTCACACATGAGCATTAAAACAAAACAGAATAAATAATGTCTAAACATCTTTACAAAGAAAATAACATATTATCAGAAAAATTCTACCATGTAACTCTCATCAGATAAACATATAAAGACAGGAAGAACATAAATACACAAGGGTACACAAACAAATAGTGGGATAACACAAGGAAAGGACAGGGTTTGTTGTACTGCAGTATTTTGCAAACAAATCTTTCTTTACTTCTCGGAGATCTCCCTTCGTTCTTCATTATTTCCAAAAAGTCCTATCTATACATGCTTTCTGTTCTTTTCTGGTATAACCTCTCAGTGCATTTCTTCAAATTCATCGCAACTCATTCTCTTATAGGCTACACCCTCTTAAGCTAACTTAAATCTACTGAGCTCAGATGCTAAACTAAGGGACGAGGCAATGCAGCAGCACAAAACAATTAACACAAACAGCAATGACAAGAAAAATGGACATTGGCAAATCAATTGCAATATTACGACTAATATAAGGTAATGAGCAGCAAACAAGAAAAATAAATCATTAGTAAAACTGGCTTAACAGAGTAATGTAAAGTGAAATTTAGTAGTACTATGCCTGGCAAACAGCAGAAGCAAATGCAATAAATTATATCTAAATATGACATAGCTCAAGCAGAAAAAATATTACACTAAAAATGGCCATGTCTAATACCTATGTCACATCTTAACACTAGAGTGATGCATCACGAGAACTTACACTAGCAGATAAGTTACCAAATCGTAAAGAAATTATTTATGCAATTCCTGTGAAGGGAAATGTCTATTTATGTGCCCTCGTTTTCTTGGAAGTAGATCATAAATTTCTTATTGACTGGATCTGTAGGCATAAAATAACTATATTAGTACATATATTAAATTTTATTTTAACCAATGCTGCAGTGCAGCTAGAAACTAGATATTAAAGAAAATGAGCAAATATGTACAAAGGACGGCATGAAACATCATTCATTAGCCATATGGCATTTCATAAGGCAGTAAAAATTCTCTCAATTCTCGAGATAGACGCTTGTCATAATCAGGTGTGCAGATGTAAGTATCTTTCCAAGTAATGAGCGTGTCGTATTTGTGGTGCTTTCTACAAAGGAATGTCAATAGCGAGGATAATGGCCTCCCTTTTTTTTACCTAATGGCTTTTTCTCCAGGCGTCTGACACAGCTGGGTGCCCACGACGCATTACGTGCAGGTGGTCACTTAACTTTCTTACGGAAATATTTACGACAGCAGCTTCCGCTACAGTGACAGTCTCATATAAAAATATTTTCACAGGTTGAGAATTTGCGTTACAAATGTGTAGAAAATAAAATCCTATAAATATAACAGTGTCCAAAAAATTTTCGTCAGCATTGTAATACATTCACGCATGTACACACATTTCATAATTCTTAATATACGATTCTTGGTTTCCAACAACCTTTTTCACAAACCAGAGTCCCTAACCACTACTCATTATTCCTTACCTTATTCGTCGACACTTCTTCAATATTTCATCATAACAGATATGTAGCATACTCAAATAACTCATATAGCATCATCTTATTGACCATAAACATACCGCAACAGCATAATACACATAGTCATCGTAATAATAACATCATAAAACCTCAGTCAACTCTCAAAATCGTCGTAGCTTCCTACAATAATTTAAAAACCTAAAAAAAAATTCTCTGCTCATGTCAAAAGTTTCATCCACCTCAAACGTACTTTAAAAATCGTGATCCCATACCAAATACATCATTCAAAGCTCTCATAGTATCACAATGGTTCTGAAAATTATGAAGGGTTCACACAGTACACACAAAATAAAGTTTCATAAGTGTGAAGTTATCCAGCTGTGTGATTGCGTAAACATCTGTCACTGACGTAGAAAAAAAAAATGTTTGTCTCTCTCAGTTACATGATCAGATAGCTGTGTAATTTGTGTGTTAGAGAAATATGGTACCGATGTGTAAAATTGTATAAGCAAATACCATATTAGCTAGGGCTCCTTGTGCTTGCCACACACATGGTACACAAAGTAAGCGTGTACCCCCCTGAGGATTAATGTAATTATACCCTCAGGTGTTACAGATTACAGCAATGGAATGAAATGTATCATGGAAAACTTTCTTTGTAATTCAAAAATCTTGAAAAATAAATGGTTTAAGTACAAAATTAATCACTTAAATGCGTGTCCTGTAGCGCTAAATGTGCGTCTTGCTGTAAGATAATTCTGTGGAACTGTCGTAGTTATCGTCCTCTGTAAGCAAAGTTCTGCTGAAGTCAATGTACTTACCTCATGATAAACAAAAGTGAAATGCTTTGCGTATAGATATCTTAGTTATTACGCTTATTGCCGTGATGAAGAAAGTTCTGTACAGTAACGTATTGTTGTGCCACGAAAAAGGCTGTCTCATTGTTGCTATACCACAAAAGATACTATAAAAACATGTTTTACTTTCCAAAATAATGCAGAAAAACTGTGCAGATATAAAACAGAAACACCGCAAAAGCAACATTGCGAATTGTCACTCATTAGTAGCATCGTGATAAAACCGTGTAGTTTTCACATAAACTAACCACTGTGTCAACTGATATCTCACAGAAAGTACTTTAAATCCAGAATGTTTTTTCAAGTAAACCAAAATGTTGCATGTTAACAGTTTCTAAGTCTGACAAAGCATACTAGAAATGTGAAGTGAAAAGTTTTATGGCAAAGACTAAGTTAAACAGCAGATTATCATTCAATAAACGGTTTTACATGTGAAATGTGGTGTAAACCTTTACTCTTCCTAGTACGCAGACTTTCAACTGAAAAGCAATTGTCATGTTTTATACGTCGATAAGGAATGCTAAATCTTTTCTCAAGGTTAGCGTCTGTGTTATTTTTCTCTGAGCCAGCCGGCGCAGGTGGTTGCCTGCGGTGCGAGTCATTGTCTGTTCCTTTATTGGCGAGCGTCGTTATTGGGATTAGGAGACCTAGCTTCTACAAATTCACGTTGTCGAAAGGGCCCTGCTCTGTTTGAATCCCGCCAGTTCTGATGCAATTCAGGTCTGTCGTTACGATCATATCGTCTGTCGTCATGTCGGTAGATTCCATAGTTTCTTTCTTGTCAGTCACGTGGTGGAGAATTTCTCCCTGAATCGTAACTGCGCGCTGGACCGTTGCGTCTAAAGTTATTCTGTATCCCTTGTTAATAATTATTTTGGTTCCCAAATTGTCTGTTTCTCTGATTGTCTCTGTGATAGTCACTACCGCGGAGAGGTGATCTTTCCCTGTAATTATTACTACTGTGCCAGCGGTTGTCATACAGGTGGTGTCTGTTTTGGTCACGATATGTGTTGTGAGAATAGCCTTGTCGTGTCTAGTTATTATTTCTTTCATCGCGGAATTGTGACCGATGTGACCTGTAATTGTTGTGTTCCTGTTTTCGCGTTCCGCGATTTCCGCGATTGTCAGTGTCAATTTCCAGTTCTTGCAACAGTCCCTGAAAAGCTTCAATGTCGTCTTTGCAACGTCCTGCTAAAATAATATGTCGTAAATGTTCAGGCGATTTGATGAAGCAAATGCGGATGAGTTCTGAGGGGCTGTATGGGTTTGAAAGATACTGATTCTTATGCAACATGTCTTCAAAATATTTGACAAGACTGGAAAATTCAGATTGTTCAAAGTGTTTCATCATGATGATGCTATGTTTTACTCGGTCTTGTGTAGCTTGAGACCAATATGCTGAGAGGAAGGCATGGTAAAATTCTCCTTCACTGTGACAATCGTGGATGACCGATCGCATTCTTACAGCTGGTTCATTCTCTAAATAGCCACACATAAATTCTAATCTGTGTTCTAACGACCAGTTCGGAGGAAAACAATGAGAGAATTGATGGAGCCATGCTTGTGGATGAATGTCGTTGCCAGAATTCTTAAATGTTTTGAATTTACGTGTAGTAATGAACAGCTTATAGTCAAAGTCATCATGTCGGCGAGTCGCATATCGGTCATTGTTACGTCGTTTCGGCGGTTCCATTTCAAAATTCGGTGCACCTTGCCAATTTCTTTCATAATTTCCGAAATGCGCTGTGTTATTATATTGTGGCTCTTCCGTATTTCTATGTCCCTCTTCCCGTATTGGGGCGCGAGTGTCCTTTGAAATACGTAATTCTTGTATTACCTGTGTCAGCTGATGTTGTACTTCGCGGATTTCTCTTTGGTGTTGCGTATTAATTTGATTCTGATTTTGTTTGAATTTCCTAATTTGTTCGCACTCTTCTGTGTCATTAAAGACTACCGGTTTTGTGTCATTCAGATTATCATCTACCTTCGTAGATAAATTATTTAGCTGATCCGAAAGTTCAACTACTTTCTCTGATAATGTACTAATTTCCTCCATGTGTCTTTCTACTGTGTCCTTTAAGTTTTCCTGAGTTTTTACAAGTTGCGTAACCGAATTGGTAGATGCAACTGAGTCCATTTTAGCTTGCAAGGTCTCATGATTTTCATGAACAATAATTTGCAGTTCTTTTATGGCTGCTTCGTGATTCTGTAATGCATTTTCATGCCGCGAAAAAATAGGTTGAAAATGCTCACAAATTTGTGTTTTTACGTCGTTACAGACTTTTTGACATTTCGATTCGATTTTATGTAACTCAGTAGTTAAATCTTCACGTGTTTGTTCAAGCGTGGTGTGAAGATTTTGTTCCATTGCGTCTAACTGTTGCTGTGTTTGTCTCTGGTGTTGTTCCATTGTGTCTAACTTTTGAAGATTTTGTTCCATTATGTCTAACTTTTGAAGCTTTTGCTGTGTTTGTCTCTGATTTTGTTCCATTGTGTCTAACTGTTGCTGTGTTTGTCTCTGATTTTGTTTCATTTGTTGCATTAATTGCAATAATAATGTATTAGTGTCTGGAATCTGTTCCTCTATGCTTTTCGGCAGTGCATTTGCACCGGCAACATTCACATTTTGACAAGCAGAAAATGTGTCTTGACTTATTTGAGAAAACGGTGAGGACACAAAACCTGAATCTACAGTATTTGCAAGATTGTTTCCTGTCATTTCGGATTACTGAGGCGAGCTGTTGCAGACCGATCGATCGATAATGCTTCCCTGTTCACTAATTGTTTCACTGTGTACACCATTATTTGCAACCCGCTCCATTTCCCTATGCGCAATTACCAAATTACTACTTTGAACATTAGTTAATTCATTACTCTGCGGCGCTAACACACTGCTTTCGTCTTCACTGTCATTTCTCAGTTTACTTTGGAGCCTAGTATTACGTTTTTCACACGCCATAATTGTCACAATATTTCACACGATAACACAGAAAAGCACAATTTGAAGAGCAAAATAAAATAACATAGCAATGGATATAATGTCTACTTAATTGCAAGCGCAGCTGCGAAATACTTGGTGCAAATCTACATGCATGCCACAACTGTTTTACTGTACAACAATGAAAAACTACAACTACAATGGAAATTCTCTCTATAATTACGCGCTGGCAATAAACAAAATCTACACTAATTACTCAAACTACAAGAAAAAAATCAGAAGATTCCAGTGAGGTAACCACGGTTAAGGGTCGCCATATGAAACGTCCCCTTAAAAAAATTTTACATGACTGTGTTTAAACTGACACACAATATTTTTAGCGCAACGCAATCTGACTTTCAAAAATTCCTACAAAAGAATGGCCCTGACTAACATTAACTTATGCCTTTCACAAATCACTTACCTCACCAAAAATCTTCGTTACTCGAACTACTGCAATACAGCGAGCGCCACTACTGCCAGCTAAATAAAAGATTCAAACTACTGAAGGCACTAACTACTGACAGGCATAGTTAGCAAATGAAAGATTTTGATAGAGAACAAACAATGTATTTACCTTAATAGTCATCAAAAGTCATAATATATGTAAGAGTTCATAACATCCATTCTTACAAATATCAAAACTCCGCCATTTCTCTCCCCACATCCACCACTGCTGGCGGCTCACCTCCAACTGTGCAACGCTACGCGCTGTTAATAGCCAGCTGCCGCTGCCCAACACTACAATGGCAGACAACAATGCAAACTAGCCACATACTGCACACATCACAGCCAGTGATTTTCATACAGAGCGCTACGTAACGTTGCCAATAAGAAAACATAAACAGCCTACTTACAACTTGTGATAGTCAGACTAAGGATCATCTGAAGTCAAACATCTACCGGACTGTCATCTGTCTTATTGCTCTCTATGGCACCAGATGTTGGCAAGCTACAAAAGCGACAGAATGAAGACTGGGGGTCATGGAGACTAATATACTTAGATGGACAGGTGGCACCACGATACCATCGCGTTTCGTACGGCACGTTTCGGGGTAGCAACATTCCAGGAGAAAATGCAAGAAAGCTGACTGCAATAGTTCGGACATGTACTGCGTGCAGAAGACGGTTCTACTGCGGAGAAAGCATACAGAATGGAACTCATGGGAAAGAGACTAATGGATGACTAAGACAGCGATGGGCCGACACTCTGCACAACGACTTGAAGATTGCATAAATTCATTAGACACTTCCCATCATCGAACAAAATGGAGACAGCGAACCCACTTAGCGGACACTTCCACCAAGCGGGACAAACGCTAAAGAAAAAGAAGAAGAAGAAAAGAAAAGAAATCTATATGCATTCGTAATGTATTACGTAACATTAACAATATTAGTTGAAAAACTATATGCATATGCATTGGCTAAAAGTAGAGAAAATGAAAGTTTAAAACAAAAAATTAACACTATAGTGCACAGGTGATATTTACTAACAAGAGCCATTTCATCCTATTTTCTAAATAAGAGGTATCTGGGCAGAGAGAAACAGTTGGACTGAATACTGTCCTCTTTATGAAAATATGAGAAGATGCTGAAAAGTGGACATCAACGTACGATCATTCCATCCAATTTTGAGTGACAAACCTGACTCGGTTGCATCATGACAATGCACTGGCTCACGCTTTGCTTGTGGCAAGACATCAGACTCTTATTATGCCCCATCTACCCTGTATTGTGAACTTAGCTCCACCAGACCTTTTTATGTTTCTCAAACTTAAAACCACATTGAAAGAACGTCGTTTCCAAAACACAGACGAGATTCGGGATAATGCCACAGGAGACCTGCGCGCCATAGCAGAAAGAGCAGGCCAGGAGGCTTTCAAAATATGGAAGAAACGGTGCGAATTGTGTACTGGCAGTGGATGTGAGTGCGTTGAGGGAGACAGTGCTTAAAATGTAGTACAATGAACAATAAGATGTTACGAACAAAGTTCGGTCTTTTTTCGAACATACCTTGTATGCACTACAGTAGACCGCGTCTCTTCATGAGTCTTTTCTTCGAAAAAATTGTGTGTCAAAAACATTATCGCTGGTGGTTAGTAACATATTAGTTGCTGTGTTTTCCAAACGGTAATATAGTCATTTCTACACACCGCTAAAATCAAAGCTGTATGTTCAGGTGCCCACAGCACATTGCTGTGGAATGACGCTGTTGGTCGGTGCGTCAACAAAAGACCATAATGCTATTATTCTGATAACAACTAGAACAGACCAAATTAGTCAATAAAGACAACATAGATTTTTACGTTTCTTAGAAGATCTATAATCAGTGATGTTCCACATATTAACTGGAAGGAGAATTTTGGAAGAACATTTCAGAGTTATCAAGACCTGCTGTCTAATAATGACACTAGTCAAAAAATTTGAACTTTTTTCTGCATATGGTCTGTAAATTGGCGGAATTGCCTAATTTTCGGATGCTAACTCAATGGAAAATTCAGTCTTCCTCTATCACGTCACATTTCTTAGATACACACCAGAATCAAAAACATACTCGCGAATATTGACAAAATTACAACAGACAAAATATGTAGTCTGAATT
This sequence comes from Schistocerca nitens, assembly GCF_023898315.1. Classification (NCBI taxonomy): domain Eukaryota; kingdom Metazoa; phylum Arthropoda; class Insecta; order Orthoptera; family Acrididae; genus Schistocerca; species Schistocerca nitens. Next base: position 552,895,579 of record NC_064615.1, on the reverse strand, counting down.
TTAGAACTCAATGATATTAAATATGTATTTACAGACAGGACGCCAACAGAAGCTCTAAAATAATTCAGAATATATTTTAAACTTTAATCTTCTAGGGTATCCGAAAACTGTGACATGATGCTCTTCTTTAGTTTGTCGTTCCATCAATCTCCCTAAAAAGAGCCCAGCAGTTGTTGGCCGTTATCAATGGATCCCAGTGACCTTGATAACGGTGTCCCATCGAGCATAGGTCTTCGTGAAAGTGCTCACACCACTCATCGCTTACGGCCCCCAAATTATCCGGAAAGAACTCAAATTGAGAATGAAAAAGTAAATTTTATGCGACATTCTACACCCCATGTTCTTGCAAGTGTCTAACAGATCGTTCACAATGGAAACATAGTTATCATCTCTTGTGTTGCCCAAAAAGCCCTTCACAGTTGTTCTGAAAGAGGACCAAGCAGCAAAATCCATATTTGTGAGTTTGGTATGAAAGGTACAATCGTCCTTCAATTTTGTTATTTGTGGTACAACAAATATACCTTCTTTCAGCTTTCCTTCACTCACGTTACGAAACTTTACTTTCAGATGATTGAAGACCTGGCCTCCTTTATCCACACCTTTCACAAAGTTCATCATAAGTCCTAACTTAGTATGAAAAGAACACGGAATGATTTAATCGGGGTCAATCGATGGACTGATTTTCACGTTTTCCTTCCCAGGTATTTATAAACTACTTATAGGCCATTCATTGACGGCACAGTGATTCTTGAAGTTACAGTTGTCCAAAAGGCACAAAAACCAGCACCCTGTAAACCTGTGGCGTGCAGGTTATAGATAGGAACAGGTAACCCTTCTCTTCGGGCCACTGGCACATTCACTGAAAATACATTTCGATTCCTTATTTCTTTAGTTTCGTTTGAATGCCCGCCAATATTTGTGACTGGAAGTAAAAGCCTCAAAAATGATCTTTTGGCCACACACCACACCATTCCAGCAGCGAACGGCACAGCTCGGCAATTTCTTTTCAACGGTTCGGCTGAAGTGGTAGTACAGGCTATGCGCGTAATATGAGGTGCAAAATCTTTATATTGATCACCAACAGGAAAACCAAAATGTACTTTATATACCTTCTTAACTAAATCCCTTATTAGACATCTAAACAAAATTACAGTAAACAGTGAAATACGAAAATAAACAGTAAAATGCAGTTACAAATTTAATCAATCACCATTTCTTTTGACATCGCAGTAAGAAAGCTTCCCAGTAGGTTGTTATAAATAATAATACATGAACATGATCATATGATTTAAGTCGGCAGTTAATGAAGAATTATTTCATCAGCGGCTCCCAGTGGTTCTGAAACACGACTTTTCTCAAATTGATACGAGTTGCTGGTCATGGTTTACACAGGAGACGCAGCTAGACAATGAAGTGAAGCACCCTGATACATGGTCGGATCTCACTATAGCTTTATACATTTACACATCCTCCCCCCGTCGGAGGTTCGACTCCTCCCTCGGGCATGGGTGTGTGTGTTGCCCTTAGCATTAGTTACTTTAAGTTAGATTAAGTAGTGCGTAAGTCTAGGGACCGATGAGCTCGGCAGTTTGGTCCATAGTCCATACCACAAATTTCAGTTTTTTTACATTTACACATCGTCGGCGTGTATGTAAATAATTAGAGCTGTAATTTTCTAAGAAAGTAGGACGGTCATCGAGTGCATTAGTATTGTTTGTGTGTAGTTTTATTATCAGGCCTGGCAGTGTATACAAGATGTGACTATAAAGCAATGGGACTGATGATGTCACAGAGTGAATATTCATGCACCAAAGATGAGCGACCAATAGCTGTGAAGCGTGAAGCCTTCTGTTGAACGTGGTATCTCTGGTGCCTGTAGACAAATCAGTGAGGACTTGGCCTTAGTTCGTGTAAGAGCTGTTATTTTTAAACTTCCTGGCAGATTAAAACTGTGTGCCGGACCGAGACTCGAACTCGGGACCTTTGCCTTTCGCGGGCAAGTGTTCTACCAACTGAACTACCCAAGCACGACTCGCGCCCCGTCCTCACAGCTTTACTTCTGTTAGTACCTCGTCTCCTACCTTCCAAACTTTACAGAAGCTCTCCTGCGAACCTTGCAGAACTAGCACTCCTGAAAGAAAGGATATTGCAGAGACATGGCTTAGCCACAGCCTGGGGGATGTTTCCAGAATGAGATTTTCACTCTGCAGCGGAGTGTGCGCTGATATGAAACTTCCTGGCAGATTAAAACTGTGTGCTGGACCGAGATATGCTTTCTTTCAGGAGTGGTAGTTCTGCAAGGTTCGCAGGAGAGCTTCTGTAAAGTTTGGAAGATAGGAGACGAGGTACTGGCAGAAGTAAAGTTGTGAGGACGGGGCGCGAGTCTTGCTTGGGTAGTTCAGTTGGTAGAGCACTTGCCCACGAAAGACAAAAGTCCCAACTTCGAGTCTCGGTCCGGCACACAGTTTTAATCTGACAGGAAGTTTCATATCAGCGCACACTCCGCTGCAGAGTGAAAATCTCATTCTGGAACCATCCCCCAGGCTGTGGCTAATCCATGTCTCCGCAATATCCTTTCTTTCAGGAGTGCTGGTTCTGCAAGGTTCGCAGGAGAGCTTCTGTAAAGTTTGGAAGGTAGGAGACGAGGTACTGGAAGATGTAAAGCTGTGAGGAGGGGGCGCGAGTCGTGCTTGGATAGTTCAGTTGGTAGAACACTTGCCCACGAAAGGCAAAGGTCCCGAGTTCAAGTCTCGATCCGGCATACAGTTTTAATCTGCCAGGAAGTTTCATATCATCGCACACTCCGCTGCAGAGTGAAAATCTCATTCCAGCTGTTATTTTGTTTTGCCAGAAAAATTATAAGTGTAATAATAGAGCAACGAACTGTCGTGAACTTTTAACGTGAAACTTGGAAAAATTGTTACTTTTAACAAAAAGGAGCGTAAGTAGAAGACTATTTATCATTTGCGAGAGTTGAAGATGACTCACGACTTCAGCATCATAAATCTGATTTCATCTGACCCTCGGTTGAGCATTCGATCGATTTCTGAAACTTTAGAAATTAACAAAGAATGCATAAGGCCAATTTTCAATATCCAATTTAACACGATAAAAGTGTGTGCGAAATTGGAGTCGATTTTTACAACCTTTCAAATGGAAGCTCGTGAAAATATTTGTACTGACACTTCGAAACCTTTGTAAATGATCCTGATTTCTTGGAAAAAACGATAACAAGTGGCGAATATTGCTTTTCCAGTTGTGATCCAGAAACTAAACGCCAATCCATGCACTGGAGGAGCCCAGATTCACCGAGATTGATAAAAGCTCGAATGAGCAAATCAATATTCAAAGTGATGATGATCGTTTTTTTCGATATTCATGGAATTGTGCATCTTCACTGGGCTCCTGAAAGTCAAACAATTAATCAGCATTATTACCTCGGGGTTCTTGCTCAACTCCCTGAGAAAATAAGAAAAAACAACGCAGATTGTGAAAGAACGAATCACGTGTTCTGCATCAAGACAAAGCACTGGCTCATCCCGCATTATCTGTTAAAAGGTATCTAGCGATGTACAGTATACAACTACGGGGCCACCCACATTATTCAAGTGACCTAGCATCATGTGTCTTATCTATTTCCCAAGGTTAAATCTGCATTAAAAGTAATAAGATTTCAGTCCGTTGAAGCAGTGAAAGAAAAAGCGGGACGTGTCATCAAAGAATTACAGACGAAGACTCCCAGCACTTTTTCCATCAATTGAAAATTCCCATTGAGCTTCATAGGGTTAGAGCAGGAGAGTATATTGAGAGGGACAATAACCAAATAGACCTATGTATATCTTTGAAACAAAATATTTTACAGGAATAGTCCCGTTATTTTATAGCCACATCTCGTATAAAGGGAGTGAACAGCGTCAGACGTTGAATGATGATCATGAAAGACACGGGGATGCCGCGTATTGGTGTGAGACATGTTTATCAGCGTCTGACAGAGTTTGTAAGGATGGATCTACAATTGGCCAGCTGGTCGAATCGTAGAATATTCACATTTGTGAGGCATTCAGATGTCACAATGGCCCGATGTTCGACTGCAGCGTCCTTTGCAGTGATTAATCGCTGTTCTCCACCACCCCGGATGTTGGTCGTTGATGAGTATGGCGGCGTCCTGGAGATAGTCGCAATATTCCAGTGTTTTGGAGAGGTACGATGGTGATATTCCTGGCGTTAAAGTGTGGGGAACCGTAGAATATGGCTTCAGGTCACGCCTGATAGTCGCTGAGGGAGCTTCGACGACACAACGGTACGTCCCGAAGGTCCTGCGTTATCATACGTTACCGCTCATGTGACAGTCTCGTGGAACTCAAACAAGACTGCCGATAAAATGTGCAGTAGCCTTTTGTACGAATTTTCATAACTGAACGAAGAGTGAGAAATGGGTACAAGTAGGCCATCAAACGGACCAGTGTGACAAATTTTGCAAAACAAATGTTTAATTGCTTGAAAATAAGCTGCGTAATTAAGAAAAACGTAATTAGGTATTAAAGAAAAAACTGAAATATTTGACGATTAGCTGCTGCTAGCAATGTAAATAATAAGTTTCATTGGTGTAAAAATAGTGCAATTCGTTCTTTCATGTTCAAAAAATAAAACAAATGTTAAATCACAGCATAAACTGAAACTTCTTTACTTTCTCTTGGTGCATGTATGCTTAATTCTGGAAGAACGGAATACCGATCGATCTTTAAATATATTATATTTAATGCTGATTGAACAAAACTTGAAAAACAAACTCAAAACAAAACGGTCAAATGTTTTGTGAAATGATTTGTCTAAAAGCAAAAAATAAAAAAGGTTAGAGAAACATTTCACGCGTCTCATTTTCTGTACATGATTTCGAACATCATTCAAAAGTGTATCAAACGTTTCTCTAACCTACCTTAGTTCTTGCTTTTTAATCATTTTAGAAAACATTTGACCTAACTTTTCAATTTTTTTTAACGGAACAATGTTGTTCCACACATAGCGCTTGTCTCTACGAACTGTGTGCGCGATGTAGAGGTACTCCTGTGGCCATGAAGATTCCGCAATCTACCCCTGATAGAACGTGTGTGGGACCGGCGCGGACGCCAACTCCGCCCCAGTGTCAGTATCCAGAATATCAAGGCCCAGTTACTACAGTTGTAGGCCAGCCAGCCTCAGGACAGGATACAACGGCTTTATGACGCACTTCGCAACCGAATCATGGAACTCGTGAAGTTTCATTTCATTCATTCCTCCTCTTCTGGATCTTATTTTGTCAAGCAGTGTATATTGGAAAGAGAACTTTTAGCTCTACTCGACAGGAATAGAATGTTATGCTCCAAAGTTAAACACATTGCCCATTGTGCTGTCACTGAGTCGTACGACGTAAAGTAACTGAGGAATTCAAGGATAACTCTTAATTTAGAATTTCAGTGTTCTGCTAAGAAAATACTATATGAAACACGAGAGACTGAAAATAGTAGGTATTTGTGCATCTACAACAAATATCACAGTCAGACATCAATAAAATCTCGCCATGAGAAGCCTGGACACAACCAAGTTGCACTCATTCATTCGTTGTTCACTCACAATAGCTTTAACGTCAGTTATGTCCTCATAGCGTTGAGCTTTCATTTGAATTTCTACACTTTGTCGTTTGGTGGTAGTTTCGTATTGATAAAACCTAGTCTCGTTATTCCTGATTTTTCCAGAAACGAATTGTCTGCGTTTTGTATTTCAAATTCTCGGGAGGCGTCCACGCATTGTTGTTTTTGTTTGTATGTGTGTGAATTCCTAAGGGACCAAATTGCTAAGGTCATCGGTCCCTGTGTTTGTTTAGGAGTCAAAGTGTGTAGGACAAACTTACACAAGCATTTCTCTTCTCCAAAAAAATCTGAAGATGTGAACCCTTGACGTAGAAATGGTGCTCCATTGCTATTTGCGACTCAACAACATTGACACACTACGGCCGGGCGTCCTGCTCGCAACTGACGGGTCGAATACCCGTAGTTTACAATTGGTAGTTCAACCTGTTACCGTACTTATTGCGCTGACGTCGCTTATACGCCAGGAATAAAATGTCTCGGAAAATTTTGGACGGACGGTGTAAGAAATAAGAACAGGGCGTTGTTAGGTTTTATGTAGTGGGTCGTATGAACAAAAAAGATCACTCTCCAGAGTCTACGAACAAAATAACATTCCCTGAGAAAGTTCCCAATTTCGCATGAATAAAAAATTCGAACCATGTTATCTGACAAAGGAGTTCCTTTTCTCTTCCTCCCCTCCTTGAGAAGGTACCCAGCGTGTGTCATCTGCCGTGTTCCGCGCAGAACACACGCGTAACCTTGAAGTTCATTCAGCTCGCTCTAACAGGCAAACTAGTTAGTGTACAAATATGGAACTGACATCAGTGTGTTCACGAAGAGTTGCACTAATATTAGATTTCGCTTCTGTATGCGACTAAAAATTATTAAGGAAATGCATTTCCTTGTGATGTTACCGAATGTTCAACATGCGCGAAACTTTTTTGTCGTTGTGATAAGATGAACACGTTCAGCGAACGTAATCGTAAGATTACATGAAATTTTCATGTATTTCATATCGGAACTCTGCCCGAGTTTTCTAACATGATATAATTTTGGTTAAATACGACGCGTAATGGTCCACTCGCTCGTGCGTCAAGAACGTAAGCGGTCGCCCATGCGCTTCCTTACCAGAAACAGATAGATAGGTTTGTAATAAAAGTGTTATTGATTTTTATGATCCTTCTACTTATTTCTAACATAATGAAACATAAGACTTATGTCGTGAGAAAACATGATGACGAACATCCGAAAATGTAAGTGACACAGTTGTCTGGTGTATACCTACGTCTTCTCGTACATTAGTCTGAAAACTTGAGTGTGCTAAATAGCAACGAATATGTTTTAATTTTCATTTCGTTTGAAAGATCGACACTTCTCCTTTCAAGAATCTCGGAAAGGACGTTCTCCAGACAAATGATGTTTTTATTGTTAAGCCGGCCGGAGTGGCCGAGCGGTTCTAGGCGCTACAGTCTGGAACCGCGCGACCAATACGGTCGCATGTTCGAATCCTGCCTCGGGCATGGATGTGTGTGATGTCGTTAGGTTAGTTAGGTTTAAGTAGTTCTAAGTTCTAGGGGACTGATGACCACAGCAGTTAAGTCCCATAGTGCTCAGAGCCATTTGAACCATTTATTTTTTATTGTTAAACCCGTATAAACTTTCACAGTTTCTCTCTTCAGTATTTATTCGGGCTACGTCTATCATTTTTTGCCTTCCAAGCACAACATAAATTCTGCCATTTTTACTAAAAAAGCTCGGTAAAACATAACGCGAACTATTCAGCTCGAAGTATACTACGGAGCTCACTTCAAAAGACTGGGAATGTTCCCCTTTTGAGAGAAGCTCCTGCAGTTTTATTCATTCGAACTCGGAGAATATTCTTTGTTTTGAGCAACTTTCTCCATTCTTTCACTCTCGCCGACAACATTCTCGGCTGAAGTATATACTCCGACTCGTTTTATTCAGGAGAACCTAAGAATGTTCACCAAAATTTCGAGTATAACGTAATTCTCCGTTTTGTTATACGACCCAGTGTTTGTAGCAAAATCTTTCCTCGACTAAACATTTGTCGAGATTTTGTCGTGTTGTCACCGTCGTTCACTGGCAAGGAATAACAGCCACTCCTAGCTATAGAAAGATTCAAAGACAGATACATAAAATTATAGACTAATATCGTTAACCATACTTTGTTTCAGCTTCCTGGAACATCTACTTATCTCAAACATAAAGATGTTACATAAGAAAAAAAGCATCTCTGAAGAAGTCAACATGGATGTAACACCACTTGCATAAAACATATCTTGTTCCTGTCCTCGCGATATTTTCATAGTCGTCGATGCAAGAAAACAGATATTTCCTCCTCCGGATTTCTGTTCAAGACCTCACAGCGTTGTCAGCTAATGTCTCACTATGATATGGGGTCTCTTTCCAACTTCGCACTCAACAAACAGTACTCTGCAGACACAAAAACAGCACCAGGTGGGACACATCACTACAGCTACATCTACAGGGGATGTACGAAAATATGAAAAAACCGCGAGAAATGCGTGCTTTAACATAAATGTAGATGCTAGCCTAGCCCGCAGGTTGCACTTCTGTATTTGATCACGAACGGCACCTGTGCAGTGTCCTCAGTATGTTGTATCAGTCGTGGTCATAATAATATTCTGTGTAGTTGTGAGTGCTCAGGGTATTCGAACGTGAACAAACTGTTGATGCTCGTGTGGTGAGTGCTTCCGTAAGCAAAGTAGCAAAATGTTTGGTGTTTCAAGAGGCTCCTTATCGAAAATTTATACCGCATACAGAGAAAGCTGAAAGACCTCATTCTCTATGTCACAAGGAGAACGAAAATGTATGATGTGTGATCGTGACGGATGGCCATCGAAGAGAATTGTGACGAAAAATAGGAGAACGACAGCTACAAATGTCACTGCAGAACTGAATGTCGGCATCAAAACAACGGGAAGGGAACTCCAGAAGCAGAAAATTGCAGGGCGAGCTGGAAATCCAAAACCACTCATCAGTGATGCAAATGCCCTTACAAGGAAAACATGGCATCGAAGCTGTAAGATTTGGACTCTGGAGCAATGGAAGAATGTCAGTTGGTCAGATGAGGCTTGTTTCACACTATTTCCAACTTCTGGTCGACTTTCCGTCCTAAAAGTGAAACATGGCAGTGGTTCGATGATGATTTGGGCAACCATATCACAAAGTACTCTGTTCTATTCTTTGCCCGTGTCGTTGTGTTCTAGGAGCCCTATAGTTGTCTTGCAAGTCGCATTACTGTCAAGAATTATGTGACCGTTTTGGCTGATCAGATCCATCCCACGGTACAATGCTTGTTCCCCAAGGGTGATACTGTGTTCCAAGAAGTCAGGATCCCTGTTCACACAGTTCGCGTCGTCCAGAACCAGTTTTGTGAGCACGAGGATGAATTGTCAGATCTGTCCAGGCAACCACATTCACCCGCTCTCACTATTATTGAGCCTTGGTTTTCTACTCTGCAGAGAAGGGTGTGTGATCGCTGTCCACCTCCATCATCGTTACCTGAACTTGCCATTACTCGTATTTAGCATGAAGAGTGGTGTAAGATTCCCTTAAAACCTATACCATTCCAAGACGACTGGAAGCTGCTGTGAATGCCAACTGTCCTCCTACACCGTATTACCATGGTAATGTGTTGTGTTAAATCCGGTCACGAAAGCTGACAACGGCCAGGAGAACGGCGTGCTCACCGCTTCCCCCTCCATGTCAGTATCCAGTGACGCGTGCCGGCTGAGGCTGACACGGCGGTCGGTCGGTACCGTTGGGCCTTACTAGTCCTGTTCTGATGAAGTTTAGTTTTTAGTCTTGTGTTTCAGGTGTTCACATATTTTTGCCCACTCGCTGTGCATCTACATTCATACTCTGCAGTGAAGTGAACGCCAGAGGGTACTTAGCATCAGATGGCAGTTATAAGAGTCGAGGGGCATGAAAGGGAAGCAGTGGTTGGGAAAGGAGTGAGACAGGGTTGTAGCCTCTCCCCGATGTTATTCAATCTGTATATTGAGCAAGCAGTAAAGGAAACAAAAGAAAAATTCGGAGTAGGTATTAAAATTCATGGAGAAGAAGTAAAAACTTTGAGGTTCGCCGATGACATTGTAATTCTGTCAGAGACAGCGAAGGACTTGGAAGAGCAGTTGAACGGAATGGACAGTGTCTTGAAAGGAGGATATAAGATGAACATCAACAAAAGCAAAACGAGGATAATGGAATGTAGTCAAATTAAATCGGGTGATGCTGAGGGGATTAGATTAGGAAATGAGACATTTAAAGTAGTAAAGGAGTTTTGCTATTTAGGGAGTAAAATAACTGATGATGGTCGAAGTAGAGAGGATATAAAATGTAGACTGGCAATGGCAAGGAAATCGTTTCTGAAGAAGAGAAATTTGTTAACATCGAGTATAGATTTTGGTGTCAGGAAGTCGTTTCTGAAAGTATTTGTATGGAGTGTAGCCATGTATGGAAGTGAAACATGGACGATAACCAGTTTGGACAAGAAGAGAATAGAAGCTTTCGAAATGTGGTGCTACAGAAGAATGCTGAAGATACGGTGGGTAGATCACGTAACTAATGAGGAGGTATTGAATAGGATTGGGGAGAAGAGAAGTTTGTGGCACAACTTGACTAGAAGAAGGGATCCGTTGGTAGGACATGTTTTGAGGCATCAAGGGATCACAAATTTAGCATTGGAGGGCAGCGTGGAGGGTAAAAATCGTAGAGGGAGACCAAGAGATGAATACACTAAGCAGATTCAGAAGGATGTAGGTTGCAGTAGGTACTGGGAGATGAAGAAGCTTGCACGGGATAGAGTAGCATGGAGAGCTGCATCAAACCAGTCTCAGGACTGAAGACCACAACAACAACAACTTAGCATTATACCACATCGGTTTCTTTCTGTTACAATCAGCTACGGAACGCTGGAAGGATGACTGCTTAAACACCTCTGTTCGTGTTGTAATTAACCTAAATATGTTTTTAGGGCTCTTATGGTAGCCTAGACGGCTGAAGAATATCTCTAGATTCTTCACTTAAGGGGACGTGGACGTGAACGGCCTGTGTTTTTATGCTTCGCTTTCGGTGCGCGTTACCCGTGACCTGCAATGCCGAGGAAGTTGTGGTTTTGTACCAACACTGAATGACATTAACTGAAGCTGTACTAGGAAATTTATTAAATTGTCAGCTATAGTTTAAGAATTACAACATTTTGTCCAATACACTCCTGGAAATGGAAAAAAGAACACATTGACACCGGTGTGTCAGACCCACCATACTTGCTCCGGACACTGCGAGAGGGCTGTACAAGCAATGATCACACGCACGGCACAGCGGACACACCAGGAACCGCGGTGTTGGCCGTCGAATGGCGCTAGCTGCGCAGCATTTGTGCACCGCCGCCGTCAGTGTCAGCCAGTTTGCCGTGGCATACGGAGCTCCATCGCAGTCTTTAACACTGGTAGCATGCCGCGACAGCGTGGACGTGAACCGTATGTGCAGTTGACGGACTTTGAGCGAGGGCGTATAGTGGGCATGCGGGAGGCCGGGTGGACGTACCGCCGAACTGCTCAACACGTGGGGCGTGAGGTCTCCACAGTACATCGATGTTGTCGCCAGTGGTCGGCGGAAGGTGCACGTGCCCGTCGACCTGGGACCGGACCGCAGCGACGCACGGATGCACGCCAAGACCGTAGGATCCTACGCAGTGCCGTAGGGGACCGCATCGCCACTTCCCAGCAAATCAGGGACACTGTTGCTCCTGGGGTATCGGCGAGGACCATTCGCAACCGTCTCCATGAAGCTGGGCTACGGTCCCGCACACCGTTAGGCCGTCTTCCGCTCACGCCCCAACATCGTGCAGCCCGCCTCCAGTGGTGTCGCGACAGGCGTGAATGGAGGGACGAATGGAGACGTGTCGTCTTCAGCGATGAGAGTCGCTTCTGCCTTGGTGCCAATGATGGTCGTATGCGTGTTTGGCGCCGTGCAGGTGAGCGCCACAATCAGGACTGCATACGACCGAGGCACACAGGGCCAACACCCGGCATCATGGTGTGGGGAGCGATCTCCTACACTGGCCGTACACCACTGGTGATCGTCGAGGGGACACTGAATAGTGCACGGTACATCCAAACCGTCATCGAACCCATCGTTCTACCATTCCTAGACCGGCAAGGGAACTTGCTGTTCCAACAGGACAATGCACGTCCGCATGTATCCCGTGCCACCCAACGTGCTCTAGAAGGTGTAAGTCAACTACCCTGGCCAGCAAGATCTCCGGATCTGTCCCCCATTGAGCATGTTTGGGACTGGATGAAGCGTCGTCTCACGCGGTCTGCACGTCCAGCACGAACGCTGGTCCAACTGAGGCGCCAGGTGGAAATGACATGGCAAGCCGTTCCACAGGACTACATCCAGCATCTCTACGATCGTCTCCATGGGAGAATAGCAGCCTGCAATGCTGCGAAAGGTGGATATACACTGTACTAGTGCCGACATTGTGCATGCTCTGTTGCCTGTGTCTATGTGCCTGTGGTTCTGTCAGTGTGATCATGTGATGTATCTGACCCCAGGAATGTGTCAATAAAGTTTCCCCTTCCTGGGACAATGAATTCACGGTGTTCTTATTTCAATTTCCAGGAGTGTAGATGGTTGTATAACACTCGTTTCATTTCTGGTACTATTTTCTGGTGCATCATCAGTCTAACGGCATTCATACAGTGGCAGCCTGCTGTCAAAGTTCATAGGAACACATTATGCCTCTCGTTTTGTAGTTTTTAGTGCACCTGAGGAAACAGAAAAATCTTTATTATACCACATAATTATTTTTCTTACAAATTACCGCTAAAATTATATGCAGAATGACAAACATAGAAATTTTCTGCAATGTATTGGGCATAATACAATGAGACTATATCATTCTTCACCTGGGAGAAATTTGGTGAACATAGCTCTAACCTAAAGTTTGGAAAATGTAGTTTCGAGAAAATGAGAAAAGACTGTTCACAGTGCTTTTGACTCACCGAATGCCTCTTTCAGGACATTCCAGCGGCATATTCTTGCTGGCCAGCTGTCTCTTTATCCTCTACACTTTTTCAGGAGTCCTTACCTTACACTGAACTCTTCATTGGTGGCCTCTGCAGCCTTTCAGCTTCAACTACTCGCTGACGATCTACAGCAGTCGGAGGAACTATCATATTATTTCCTGTTTAGATGACCAATTTGTCCGTTATTTTTGTCCTGCTAATTGCAACATCATTGAAACAGATTACAGCATCCATCCCACCTATTTTGTGTACCGTTCTTCCAACAAACACTGTTTTTGTTACTTGTTGCCACACTCATCTGTTGAAAAACTTATTATCGTTCTGGGTGTGGCCATGTAGACATGTGCTAAATAATTTTGTATCTGTATCTGTATATTGGCTTTATTGTTTGCATGACTGTGGCAGTGCGACAATGAACTGAAAGGAGACGTGGCTGGTGTACAGACTTACGTTCAAAGAGTGTTCAAGAACAAATAAACAATTTGAAAGTTGTTAATGCACACATTTTTGGAAACGGGAGAAATTTGTCTTCCAGATGCAGATAATTTTTTTCTATTTTTCAGTCTTTTTCACGTCCAGGTCTCCTTACGCTGGCTCTTGAAATTTTACAAGTAGGTTCTTTGAGGTTATTTGCGTCTATCGTCAGAAATCAGCCAATTAAGAATTTTCGACGTTTCCGAAATGTTCTCCTGTGAAGCAAACAAACCCTGTGACCATTCATGGCACTTTGTATAAGTTCAGTATTCCCTGTTAGACTTATCTACTAAGGGTCCCACACATTTGAGCAGTATACTGAGATGGGAAGCACGAGTGATATGTAAGCTGTATCCTTTGCCGCTTGACTCCGTTTTCCCAGTGTGCTGCCAATGAGGGCGAAGTGTGCCACCTGATTTACCTACGATTGAGCCTATGTGAGCATTCCATTTCATATCCCTTGCACTCAGCTATTTGTATGAGTTAACTGATTCCAAATTTGAACCGAGCGAGGTGACGCAGTGATCAGCATATTGGACTCGCATTCGGAAGGACGACAAACCCCCATCTGTTTATCCAGATTTTGGTTTTCTGTGATTTCCCTAAATCGCTCAAGGCAAATTCCGGGGTGGTTCCTTTGAAAGGGCATGCCCGATTTCCTTCCCCATCCCTCCTTAATCCTAGCTTGGGCTCCGTCTCCAATGAGTCATTGTGACGGGACGTTAAAGACTAATCTTTCTTCATTACTTCCAATTATGAGCCATTGACATTATAATCGTAGGACGTATTGTTTTAAGAAGTGCAAAACTTTACGCTTCTGTGGATTTAGAGCAAGTTGCCAGTCTTTGCTCCGCTTTGAAATTTTATCCTGATCTAAATGGATATTTCTGAAGTTTTCCTCAGGCAGTACTTCGTTACAGAGATTTTCGTAGATCACGTAGTTATATACAGAGTGACCCTCCTAAGAGCCGTCAGGCGCGTTTTCCCTGACGTTTCGACGGATACTTGCAATTTCGTTTTTGCAGTGTATAGCTGAAGTCAGCCCAAGCAGATACTGTTCATCATGCCTCATGGCACTAGGCTGATCTGGAACCGCTCTGTCGAATGGGCTTGTAAAATTCCGCTCTATAAATCATGTTGTTTGTAACAGAAAACAAATCGACGCTTTCCGTCGACGGTAGGCGTCCCATGAAAGCCGTGATGAGCAGCACACAAAGGTGACAAAACTCATGGGATATTTCCTAATATCGTGTCGGACCTTCTTTTTTCCAGCATTGTGCGGAAACTCAACAAGTTTTTGGAAATCTCCTGCAGAAATATTGAGCCATGCTGTCTCTTTAGCCGTCCATTATTGCAAAAGTGTTACTATGTTGGATTTTGTGCTCGAACTGACTTCTCCATTATGTCCCGTAAATGTTCGATGGTATTCGTGTCGGGCGATCTGAGTGGCAAAATAATTTGCTCCAACTGTACAGAATGCTCTCCAAACCAATCGCGAACAATTGTGGCCCGGTGACATGGGGCACAGTGTTCCATAAAAATACCATCGTAGTTTGGGAACATGAAGTGCATGAATGGCTGCAAATGATCTCCACGAAGCCGAACATAGCTATTTTCAGTCAATGACCCAGTCCATTCCATGTAAATGCAGTCCACACCATTATGGAGCCACCGCCAGCTTGCACAGTTTCTTATGACAACATGCATCCCTGTCTTCGTGGGGTCTGCGCCACACTCGAACCTTACCATCATCTATTACCAACTGAAGTCGTTACTCGTCTGACGAGGCCACGATTTTCCAGTCGTCCACGATCCAACCGATGTGGTCACGAGCCCAGGAGAGGCAGTGCAGGCGATGTCGTACTGTTAGCAAAGGCACTAGCGACGGTCGTCTGATGTCATAGCTTATAACGTCAAATTTCGCCACAGTTTCCTAATGGATACGTTCACCGTACGTCCTACATTGATTTCTGCGGTTATTTCACGTAGTGTTGCTTGTCTGTTAACATTGACTACTCCACGCAAACGCCGCTGCTCTCGGTCGTTAAGCGAAGGCCGTAGGCCTGAAATGTGGTATTCTCGGCACACTCTTTACACTGTGGATCTCGGAATACTGAATTCTCTGATTTCCGAAACAGAATGTCCCATGCGTCTAGCTCCAATTACCATCCCGCATTCAAAGTCTGTTAATTCCCATCATGCGACCATAATCATGTGGGAAACCTTTTCATACTAATCACCTGAGTACGGATGACAGCTCCAGCAATGCATTGACATTTTATACCTTGTGTACTCGATTCTATCGCCATCTCTAGATGTGCATATCGCTATCCTATGACTTTCGTCATCTCAGTCTACCCGTACTTGTTTGGGTTGATTCGAGCTACACACTGCAAAAACGAAATTGCAGATATCTGCCAAAATGCCTCGGAAAATACGCCTGACGACTCTCAGGAGGGACATCCTGTACATTTTGCATGATCTACGAAAATCTGAGGTCGCCAGGTAGTTTTTAGGGGTCCCAATACACTTATCTGGGGCCCGCCTGAAGTTTGTAACTTTTCCGGCCGTTTGACGATTTTATAATCTGTTCACTGACTGAGATCAGCTTTTGATCTATTGTTTGATATCGTATCGGTTCGGTATCGGACTATTTGCAGACAGCATTCCTGGACTACTTACTCCAGATGTTCATGTTTCACTGTAATAACTTCCATATCCGTGTGCCTTAGTTATATGTGTCCTCTCAATCGCTACTGCCACTGTTCAATACAACTAACTCCTTAAATATATTGTGATGTAAAGGGACCTTGAAAATAAATAATTTACGATTAACTCTGGATTTATTATGTCTTGAGTTCATGAAAAGTTCCCTATGCTAATTTAACATCTGCTCAGAGTACCTCCACATCCACACTACTCACATATTTGCGAGAGATAGCCATTGCCTTTTCATTCCGTTCCATAGTGCACAAAATGGTTCAAATGGCTCTGAGCACTATGGGACTTAACTTCTGAGGTCATCAGTCCCCTAGAACTGAGAACTATTTAAACCTAACTAACCTAATGACATCACACACATCCATGCCCGAGGCAGGATTCAAACCTGCGACCGTAGCGGTCGCGCGGTTCCAGACTGTAGCGGTTAGAACCGCTCGGCCCATAATGCACAATACTAATCACAAAATAAATACTTGTCGTCCCTATTCGCGCCATCGTTTTCTCGCCACTTGTTCACACTATGAGCTTAATCCTCAAACTAACTGCCTATGCGCGTTTTCTTCAGGCGACAAAAGTTCGTACCAGTCCCTATCTGACGTACTCCCGCGGAACCTATGATATTGGATCCAGCAGAGACAGGTAAGGGTAAGATTCGATACTTCCTAGCGGTGTCGATATCTAAGATACAAGTTGCTTCTACATCTGTCGATGGATCTCCATTCACGATAACATGCTGCGTCCTGCCTACCAATATATCTTAAACGCGACCACAAATTTTGTTTTATACATAATATGATTGTACTTTTATTAGTAAATGCCGGTGTGATCCCGAATCAAATGCTTCTCGCAAGTCAAGAGATACTGTACGTACCTGATTTCCTTGCTCAATGGTTTTCAGGCCGGCACGTGATAAAAGTGCTTGTTGAGCTGTTAGTGCCTTCGACGGAAGGAGGATGTAGGTTTAACGTAATTAAAGACGGAGCATAAACTCGTATTGTGGAATGGTGTGCAGGTAAATCATCATTGTCCATTTCAAAGGAATCTTCGGCAGGCATTAATTGATTCAGAGAAACCACGGAAAACCTGAATGTGGATGGACGGATAGATAATTGAGCCCGGTCCTTCAAAATGCGAGTCCATTGCCGTAATCACTGCACCAACGGTCTCGAAATTTTTTTTTATTTTATTTTTTATTTTTAAAGTGGTGAGCGCTTCCTCACAAACCACGGTTCTATTGCGTGCCTGCTTGAGAAGACTGTCAATGGAATGAACTCTCTTATAAGGTCGCTACCTTGCTATTGGCAAGGAAGAGGTATCACATGGGGCCTGATGTGAGCCAAGGTAGAATGTGGAAGTATACTCAGTCAGAATTCGTCAAAATAAGTGTGACTGTGTTGCTAGCAGACTCTTTGTAGCGGAGAAACGTATCAAACACACTCACCTTTAACGTCTCCTCCTGGATTCTTTAGTAAGACATGTTCCAAAATGCCAATCTGTAGTTACTGACACACCTTTTCTGAAGTTTAACAGTAGTATTGTGTCGAACTGTAGCGAAGAAAGTATGTATACGCCCTGCGCTCCCCATTCGCTCCCAGACTCTGTGGTTTCTCCAGCAACATCGAGGTAGACCCAGACACGTCACCAGATCGTTGTCGCAAATACGTTGAATGGTAAAAGCCACCATTCATGCCACAGCCTCACCTACACTAATGACCACGTAAATGTTAGACACTAATGACATAACGACAAAATACCATTCTTCATTTCTGAGCGGCGTAGCAGACAAACGGAAGTATAGGGCTATTACAAATGATTGAAGCGATTTAATAACTTCACTGTAGCTCCATTCATTGACATATGGTCACGACACACTACAGATACGTAGAAAAACTTATAAAGTTTTGTTCGGCTGAAGCCGCACTTCAGGTTTCTGCCGCCAGAGCGCTCGAGAGTGCAGTGAGACAAAATGGCGACAGGAGCCGAGAAAGCGTATGTCGTGCTTGAAATGCACTCACATCAGTCAGTCATAACAGTGCAACGACACTTCAGGACGAAGTTCAACAAAGATCCACCAACTTCTAACTCCATTCGGCGATGGTATGCGCAGTTTAAAGCTTCTGGATGCCTCTGTAAGGGGAAATCAACGGGTCGGCCTGCAGTGAGCGAAGAAACGGTTGAACGCGTGCGGGCAAGTTTCACGCGTAGCCCGCGGAAGTCGACGAATAAACCAAGCAGGGAGTTGAACGTACCACAGCCGACGGTTTGGAAAATCTTACGGAAAAGGCTAAAGCAGAAGCCTTACCGTTTACAATTGCTACAAGCCCTGACACCCGATGACAAAGTCAAACGCTTTGAATTTTCGGCGCGGTTGCAACAGCTCATGGAAGAGGATGCGTTCAGTGCGAAACTTGTTTTCAGTGATGAAGCAACATTTTTTCTTAATGGTGAAGTGTTTAAACCTCCTCTACCAAGAAACGTGCCAGAACTGCGAGCTCGCATCAACGATGCTTTCGAACTCATTGATGGGGACATGCTGCGCCGAGTGTGGGAAGAACTTGATTATCGACTTGATGTCTGCCGAATCACTAAAGGGGCACATATCGAACATTTGTGAATGCCTAAAAAAACTTTTTGAGTTTTTGTATGTGTGTGCAAAGCATTGTGAAAATATCTCAAATAATAAAGTTATTGTAGAGCTGTGAAATCGCTTCAATCATTTGTAATAACCCTGTATATTGGTTTGGGGCGCCGTTGGATACAGTACGTAATCACGGCACCTTGGTGTTAAAGCCACGCTAAAAAGAACGGCTACATGCAAGAAGTTTCGGAGTACGTGGTACTGCCACTACCTCACGCAACGCCACATATCAAATTTCAGTAGAACAAAATGTCTCTGAGCACCACGGGACTTAACATCTGAGTTCATCAATCCCCTAAAACTTAGAACTACTTAAACCTAACGAACCTAAGGACATCACACACATCCATGCCCGAGGCAGAATTCGAACCTGCGACCGTAGCGGCCGCGCAATTCCAGACTGAAGCGCCTAGAACCGCTCGGTCACACCGGCCGGCCTCAGTAGAACAACGCCAGCGCACTTGACGAGGAACTTGCAAGCCCTTCTCGAAGAACGACTAATACAAGTGCTCCCCTGATCTTCTCTTCCGCGTTAAATGTTGTTCGTTGATCATGTCTGTGATAGGATGATTAGCAATTTCCTCGTCCCTTTTATCGAGCACCACTGTTGATATTTCGTGATCTCTGATAGAAATCGAACTGAGGGAGAAATCCCAGAAACTTAGCCAGGCTCTCTTTGATTTCACGATACGTCTCATAGACGCTATAGCTGCAACGAAGTGGAGGTGCAGTTTCTATGTGAAGTGGCGACACGTAAATGATGCGCCGTCGAACAGAAAGTACCACATTCTTGGCATTCTTCAGGCCTTTAACTCACTAGCTTATGTTTATTGACAGTTAACGCCAGATGCAAGAGTATACTGAGACATGATACCCACTCCTTCTAACTAGTTACTCTGCTTTGCAGTTGGGCGTGAAGACAGGAAGATCATTCTTGCGATGGACGTCGTACGTCCATCCGTTTGACTTAAATGCCACATTAGGAGTGGGGACGGACGTCCCGGTAATACATACTATGAGTAATGCTTGCGACACTCTGCATCTTTTTGTAAAATTCGTTTTTTCTTCCGGAAAACGCCATTAATTCTGTGCAAATCGCTATTAAAAGAAGTCAGATGTTTCTATGGAAGACAGAAAGAAAGGGAAAGAAGAGACAAAAAGAAGAAGGGGAAATAAGAGAGGTGAAGGACGCATTAACTTTGCACACGGGGTGCTCTAAAATTCCCGTTACAAACTTCTAGGTCTTATAAAGTGGACTGAATAGACAATATTTTAAAATGGAACCCATGTCCGGAAACGTGCCGTGGGTGGGGGGAGGTTACGTCGGATCGGTTGATGTCATTTGACGTCTATCCTACCTATCTGACCTGGTTCGAGCATCATTCACGTGTCTGTGAGTGTTAGAGCAACATGGCTGAGATCATATTTGCAGAATATACCTACAGGATTCTTCTGCATGGCGAATTTCACAGTAATGGATGCTCGTCGCATTTTATCAAGATCGTGGTCTCGCGGAAGCGTTCTCGCTTCAAAAATGGTTCAAATGGCTCTGAGCACTACGGGACTTAACATCTGTGGTCATCAGTCCCCTAGAACTTAGAACTACTTAAACCTAACTAACCTAAGGATATCACACACATCCATGCCCGAGGCAGGATTCGAACCTGCGACCGTAGCGGTCACGCGGTTCGAGACTGAAGCGCCTAGAACCGCACGGCCACACCGGCCAGCATTCTCGCTTCCCGCTTCGATTCCCGGCGGGGTCAGGGATTTTTACCTGCCTCGAGATGACAGGGTGTTGTTGTGTCGTCTTCATCATCATCATTCATCCCCATTACGGTCGGAGGAAGGCAATGGAAAACCACCTTCGCTACGATCTTGCCTAGTACAGCGGTGCGGGTCTCCCGCATCGCCCCCTACTCTCTGTAAGGGAGTATGGGACTTCATCATCATCATATCCACAACGTCCGACTCCATTGCGTACCCCTTTCGCCCAGTTACGCAACGACTTCGAGAAAGGGGCACCTTCACCGTCAGCACGCGTGCTCTTACGAGACGCCACACACCAGAATTGGAAGAGGCCGCACTGTATCACGCTGTCATCGAATACACGAGCAATTGCACGTGCAATGGATGTTGCTCCAGCACAGTCTGGTTTGTTCTGCATGACCAACTACATCCATACCACCTCCAAAGGATACAGTCATTAACGCCAATCGATTTTGCACCACTTTGATTATTACTGAGTGGAATTGCAGAAAAAGTGATATAATGGATCACGCCTGATAAATTATTTGTAAAAGTGGTCGCGTTACCAACATGTTTCCAAATGCTTGTAGCATAGAAACGGTACGTTTCCGGACATGGGTTTCAGTTCAATATATTATCTACTCAGTCCCCTCTACAAGTCGTAGTAGTTTGTAAGGGGAATTTTACAGCACACTATATAAAGTATAGTTATGCACAAAGAGCTTCTACAACGCAGCAAGTTGCAAGTAATTCTAAGTGAAAGTCTTCTTCAGGAGAACGTAGTCGGTCGTCAAATTAATTTGATTTATTTAGTTTATACTAATCGAAGGGTTCGTGTCAACAGGACTTACTTAATACTTTGCTTAGGAAGTGGAATTTATTGTTCGAAGAACTGCAGTTTGTAATAGTCTTTCTCAAAAAATCCAGTATGGCTGAACTGAATAAGTGCGAGCTACGTATGAAGAGAGCAGTTGAACGGAATGGACAGTATCCTGAAAGGAGGATATAGGATGAACATCAACAAAAGCAAAAGAGGATAATGGAACGTAGTCGAAATAAATCAGGTGATCCCAAGGGAATTAGATTAGGAAATGAGACACTTAAAGTAGTAAATGAGTTTTGGTGTTTGGGGAGCAAAATAACTGACGATGTTTGAAGAAGGGAAGATTTAAAATGTAGACTGGCAATGGCGAGAAAACCATTTCTGAAGAAGAGAAATTTGTTAACTTCGAGTATAGATTTGGGTGTCAGGAAGTGCTTTGTGATAGTATTTGTGTAGAGTGTAGCCATGTATGGAAGTGAAACATGGACAATGAACAGTATAGACAAAAAGAGAGTAGAAACTTTCGAAATATGGTGTTACAGAAGAATCCGAAGATTAGATGGGTAGATCACGTAACTAGTAATGGGGAACTGAATAGAATTGGGGAGAAGAGAAATTTGTGGTACAATCTGACAAGAAGAAGGGATCGGTTGATAGGACACATTCTGAGGCATAAAGGGATAATGAATTTGATACTGGAGAGATGTGTGTGTGTGGGGGGGGGGGGGGGTAAAAATCGTAGAGGGAGGCTAATAGATGAATACAGTAAGCAGATTTAGAAGGATGTAGGTCCCCGTAGTAACTCGGAGATGAAGATGTTTGCACAGAACAGAGTAGCATGGAGAGCTGCATCAAACCAGTCTTTGGACTGAAGACCACAACAACAACAACAACGTTTGAAAAAAGACGAATATTTAAAGATCTACATTTCTGTGTGTGCTAACTTTCGATAAATTCAGGATTAATATGAATAAAATCATCTTGCGTTATAATCAGCGTCGCTATGAAACACTAAAATAACTATATAGCCGATGTGATTCTTCAGTTTCTTCCGGCGTATTTCTTGCTTGAACAGTCCACGGGTGTACCGCCGGTCCATAGTGTCCAACGGGCACAATATTTCGGCGATCAGACATGTCGGCGTCAGCGGTCGCTGAAGCGCGGGCGCGGACCGCGGAGAGAACGCCTCGCGATGGGAGGGGATTTAATACGGCCGCTCGCCCTCAGGAGCTCAGTTCGTCAGCGTACCTGACGATGGCGACGATATGGACCGGCAGCACACTCGTGGACTGTTCGAGCTATATAGCCGATGTTTCGACCATCTGTGCAGGGACCCTCTTCAGGACGATGATGTTAATTATATAAACCGTCTTGTTCCAGCTATCAGATAATAACAGGCGCCACATTCTGGTCATTTTATACATAGTCATCAAGAAGCCTCTGGAAGGGTGGCTGGTCGATAGACTATAGCCTGTGTTATTCTAGCACAGTGGTTCCCAACCTTTCTGAGACCATTACCCCCGACCCTACCGAACAATCAATTTAATAAGTCATGGTTGCAAAATACTAACACGTATGGAAAAACTGGTTGAAGCCGACCTCGAGGAAGATCGGTTTGGATTCAGAGAAATGCAGGAACACGCAAGGCAATATCGATTTTACGACCTATCTTGGAAGATAGCTTAAGGAAGGACAAACCCACGTTTATAGCATTTGTAGACAAAAGAAAGCTTTTGACAATATTGACTGGGATACTCTCTTTGAAATTCTGAAAGTAGCATGGGTAATATCTAGGGAGAGAAAGGCTATATACAACTTGTACAGAAACCAGACGGCATTTATAAGAGTGGAGGGGCACGAAAGGGAAGGAGTGGTTGAGCAGGGAGTGAGACAGAGTTGTAGCCTATCCCCGATGTTATTCAAACTGTACATTGAACAAGCAGTAAAGGATACCAAAGAAAAAATTGTAGTAGGAATTAAAGTTCAGGAAGAAGAAATGAAAACTTTAATTCTTGCTGATTATACTGAAATTCTGTCAGAAATAGTAAAGGACTGGGAAGAGTAGTTGAACGGAATGGACAGTGTCTTGAAAGGAAAATGTAAGATGAACATCAACAGAAGCAAAACAAGGATAATAGAATATAGTCAAATTAAATCAGGGGATGCTAAGGAGATTAGATTAGGAAACGAGACACTTAAAGTAGTAGATGAGTTTTGCTATTTCGGAAGCGAAATAACTGATGATGGCCGAAGTAGAGAGGGTATAAAATGTAGACTGGCAATGACAAGAAAAGATTTTCTGAAGAAGAGAAATTTGTTAACATCGAATATACATTTAAGAGTTAGGAAGTCTTTTCTGAAGGTATTTGTATGGAGTGCTGCCATGTACGGAAGTGAAACATGGACGATAAACAGTTTAGATAAAAAGAGAACAGAAGCTTTCGAAATGTGGTGCTACAGAAAAATGTAGATTAGGTGGATCGATCACGTAACTACTGAGGGGTACTGAATTGAACTGGAGAGACAAGAAATTTGTGGCACCACCTCAGTAGAAGAAGTGATCGGTTGATAGGACCCATTCTGAGAGGCCAAGGGATCAACAATTTTCTATTGGAGGAAAATGTTGAGGGTAAAAATCGTACAGGGAGACCAAGAGATGAATACTTAAGCAGAGTCAGAAGGAAGCAGATTGCAGTAGTTATTCAGAGATGAAGAGGTTCGCACAGGATAGAGTATCATGGACACTGCATCATGCCAGTCTTCGGGATGAAGACCACCACAACAACATCAATAACGACAACAACCCCCCGTCCTATCACCAACACTAGCACGTAACTAAACTTTAAAATCAAAAAGAGTTTTCTTTGAACGCTCATTTTTTAAAAATGACTAAAGATAAATGAAGAAGGGAAGTGGGAAATGTTCTAAATGCCAGATCTCACATTTGTAATGAGAGTCAAAAATCGAAATGTCTCTTTTCGTGCTTAACTTACTTGTATCCAAAAAAACTGAAAAGGTATTGTGACACCACAGAAATATGCTGTCCCTTTGTCACTGCAAAAAATAGTGAAGCAAATTAGAGAATAAATAACTTATTGAGAACGTTCAGAGCGCTATACCAGGAAACTGGCTTGTTTTAAGTGCCAATAAGGAAGTTTTTGTTTCAATGGCATTAATGCAGAGGCACGTCGTTTTGTTCGTGATAATACGAGTATAGAAATACAGCAGTATTATTTCAGTTAGTGGAACTGTAGTCAACAAAAATCATTTCGCATTTCTTTTAAATTGCTTAAAAGAGAATAACATAAATTCATGACAAAAAAAAAACTCACAGTATGCACTTAGTTTCTTACACGACTCCATTCTTGGGATCAGATCTCGTAAAGTTTACTATATAACTCCCTGCGCTATTGAGGAAGAAAGAACAACACCACCAACAGGTCTTTCTATTTTGCAACTGATCACCGTGACTTGCCTTTCAGATGAAGTACGGCATGGCATACATGTACATCTATTCTGAATACATTGACATCTTTCCAGTTTCTTGTTTCACGGTAAGAATGTTTGTTAATGTAAGAATATTCATTTGAGATGGGTGAGTATGAGACACTTCCGTCATACTGTTTTTGGTGATCTTACACGCCTGCACTGACAACGATGTTTCAGCAGCATCTTTAAAATCAAACAAAACATCTGTATGCATTGGAATCATGTAGAATGGTTTCATAGCCTTAAGGCTGATTCAGCAGTCTTGTGTAAATACTGAGGAATAATTTCTCTATAATTGTAAAATCTCTCTCCCAGCTGAAAGAGCTGTGCCCACTCACCAACAACTTATCTCTTCAGACCATTCCTGGCTAAATGAAGGAGACCTGGACGCACGGCACTTGGTACTCCAATGGGAAGCATTGCTTGCCACTAGTATCTATAAACAGGCTCTATACTTGGCATAAAGACTATGCACCATCTAGTAATGAATGTCTGAAATATTTTCTGCGTGACTGGACACTTGGAACAACTCTAGGGATATACAGCAGAGTACCGAGAACACAATAGCACTGAAAACTACTAAAGAGTCAATGACACATCTGGTACTGCTTATTTCTAGCAACCTGTTGTTATAGCAATGTATTGCGAGTGCGCCTCAAACTGCTTCTCAGAAGAGAAAGCTAACTATCCACATTGAGGGCATACACTTGTTACAAAGGATGCTTCCTGTGCACCACTCTTTTCGTAACGACATTTACTTCATGCACAACCTGCTCCCCATTTGAAAATCAACCAAGTTAAAATGTTTGCTGTACTCTTACTATTTCTAAATCACTTGATTGTTGGACTCCTTACTTCTGAAATCTTAGAAGGTGGAAGACTTCAAGCTGCCAACGCTTTGTATTTGACCACTGCCACTAATACTGCTTCTAATAATAATAATAATAATGCAGCGTAAGCCCTACAGCAGTAAAACAGCAATTACAGAGTTACTGTTGTGTTGTGCTGTCGATTAATTCATTTATTGTTGCGAAGTGAATCGTGAGACAAGTCTCTGAACTACTGCGGGAACTACTCACAACACGAAGAAGGGATTTTCACGAGATGTTTCACCGTATGTGATGTACATGTCTCGGTTTCACTGTCGTAGATGCAGGGTAAAAAGCACAAAGCTTGTGTGTAGTGGGTAGACTAGGTGAGGAAGACATTCACGCATTCTTTCATAAACTGTAACCTTCACAACAGTGTGTCACATGTATTTGAAAAAAAAGTAATCATTAGTAACTTACGTAATCAAACAATGTTTTGGCACAGTGGCCAGAGAAGTGGCCTTGTACGTGTGAGTTGTGCTTTGTGAATGTCTGTATGCTTTCTATTTTCGAAGAAGGCTTTTTGGCAGTAAACTTAAATGTTTAGGACTCTTTTGATTGTGCCTGTCTGCAACTCTGTAGCTTCTATATGTGGTGAGTGGTAATCTGTCCTTTTCACAATGTTGTAGTTAACTCATGGAATCAATATTAGTCTTACGAAATAGTAATAACTGTAATGATCTTTAAAAACATAATTCGTGTGCTTCTCAATGACGCACGGGAACGCGAAAGAAAACGGATCTGCCAAATTAAAACGTTAGCAACAGAAAATATGTGCGCGAAATATCTTGGAACAACAAAATTGCGCTTAAACATAAAGTGATGTATTAAACAGGATAATGTAGAAGTAATCATGCAGTCACCTATAACGTAAAATTTGGGTAGTGACAAAAACAAAACAAAAACTGTTGTTAAGACCTAATTTTCGTAGTTTCGATATCATTCGAAATATGTTCACACTTCACAGATTTTGGTAAAGAAAAGCCACTGACGATAGTACAGAGGTGCTAAACGTGTTTTAGGTACATGACCTTATATCCAATAATTTTAATAGCAAACACGGCAAATACAAAAGCAGAATGTCCACAATAAAATTGAATTCTTTTGTTTTTACTCCTCCAAAAATTCCATTTTACCACTCATGGAGTAATTACTCCTCGGATGGCTGTCCAACACACGCGGCCCGTGGGACTGAGATCGCTGACAACCAGACCGTCAACATCTCGGAGCTATTCTCCCTGTTCATGCTGATGGCGCGTTTCATGATTTCCGTAGCTCCACTTGTCACAAAATCTCTGTTTAGTAATGTGCCTATAGCTAAGACTATCAACATCTTGCAGGAGCAAATATCGCTATACGCCTGGAAGCCAAAGTTCCGTACCCTTGCTGTTGGCAGAGGTACGTGGACGACATTTTCGTCATGTGGCGCCATGGAGAACCAGAACTACGGAAGTTTCAGCAGTACCTGAACAAAAGAAAAACAAATCGCTTCGGAAATGGATGACGGCATGATCCTTTGTCAGATTATGGAAATATTGTGAACACCTAGCGGTAAACTTGGATACAAGGTATATACTGTAAACCGACACACATCACCATGCAGAGTCGCATCATCATCAGCAACAAATAACGCGGTGCTATGTACGCCGACAACCCAAGCTCACCGGGAAGCAACACTGATAATCTACAACATGAGCTAAACGATCTTGGAAAACATTCCATTAGAATAGATATTGCAATAAAATATGAGATACAGCCAAGACAAAACGAAGAAACAAGAGAGCGGCTCCCTGTTGCACGCTCACCTTACATAAAAGGCAACAGCGACCACGTAGCTTAGGTGCTGTGTCACGGAGAAATTAGGCTCATGTTTCAGAGTGGCCGTAAAATCCGAAATTTGGTGAGGCCTACGAAGGATTCCGTGGATGCTCTCATCCTGCAAGTGTGTAACTGCTGAGTCGCCTACGTTGGCGAAACCAGGAGTTCGATTAGCAGTAAGGTGTCGGACGGTGAAAGTTGTGTATGACAGCGGCAACACAACAAACCAGTAGAAGCCGGGCATCACCTCGAATACGGCCTACCCATCAGTTTTCAAGAAGCCCATGTACATGCTTGGTAGCCACAGCTGTAGCAGCAGAAAATGAGGGAGGCTATCGAAATCACGTTCCAAGGAGCATGAAAAAGGAGAGCGTATACAAGTTGTCGACGGCCTGGGCTGTAGCAGCAGAAAATGAGGGAGGCTATCGAAATCACGTTCCAAGGAGCATGAAAAAGGAGAGCGTATACAAGTTGTCGACGGCCTGGGCCGTCAGTGACCCCAGTCCAACACGTCGTGTTTGTTCGACGATGAGCAGCTCCACAAGACCCGGGCTTACCAGCAAAAACAAAGAACTGCCGTATTGACATTTTGCCAAGCAGTTTATAGTGCTAATTCGCTATTGTCTTTGTCCCGAAACCTTGCAGAAAATCGAAAGAGATCCTGGTCGTATGTAAAGTCTGCTATCGGCAGGCCAGAATCAATGCCTTCTCTGTGCGATAGCAATGGAAATGCTATCGATGACAGTGCTGCCAAACCAGAGGTACCAAACACCAGACTTTCGAAATTCTTTCACCAAAGAAGACGAAGTACATATTTCACAATTCGAATCAAGACTATCTATCAACACGAGTAACTTAGAAGTAGACACCCTCGGAGTAATGAAACAACTTAAATCACTTAATGAAAGCAAGTCTTCCATTCCAGACTGTACACCAATTAGGTTCCTTTTAGAGTATGCTGATACAATAGCTCCGTACTTAACAATCATATACAACCGTTTTCTCGACAAACGATCAGCAAGCACCCAAAGACTGGAAAGTTGCACAGATCACACCAATATTCAGAAAAGACAGCAGCAGTAATTCACTAAATTACAGGCCCATATCATTAACGTCGATATGCAGGAGGAGTTTGGAACATTATTGTGTTCGAACATTGTGAATTATCCCGAAGAGAACGGTCTACTGACACACAGTCAACACGGATTTAGAAAAGTTTGTTCTCGTTAAACAGAACTAGCTCTTTACTCACACGTAGTATTGAGTGCTATTGACAAGGCATTTGAGATTGATTCCGTATTTTTGTAGATTTCCAGAAGGCTTTTGGTACAGTACCTCACAGGCGGCTTGTAGTCAAATTGCCTGCTTATAGAATATCATCTCAGTTATGCGACTGAATTCGTGATTTCCTGTCAGAGATGTCACAGTTCATAGTAACTGAAGGAAAGTCATCGAGCAAAGCAAAAGCGATTTCTGACGTTATAGCCCCTCTGCTGTTTATCTATATAAACGATTTAGTTGTTTGCAGATGATGCTGTCGTTTATCGTCTAGTAAATTCATCAGAAGATCAAAACAAATTACCAAACGATTTAGAATCTGTATGGTGCGAAAATCGGCAATTGACCATAAATAATTAAAAGTGTGAGGTCTTCCACATGAGTGCTAAAACGAACCCGTCAGACTTCGGTTACGCGATAAATCAGTCAAATCTAAAGGCAGCAAATTCAACTGAATACCTAGACTTACAACTAGGAATAATTTACATTGTAAAGTACATAAAGATAAAGTTGCGGTGAAGGCGAACCAAAGATTGTCTTTATTGGCAGAACACTTAGAAGATGCAAATACTAAAGAGACTGCCTACACTGCACTTGTCCATCTTCTTTCGGAGTACTGCTACCCGACGTGGGATCCTTACCAGACAGGATTAATGGAGTACACCGAGAAAGTTCAAAGAAGAGCAGCACGTTTTTTATCACCAAGAAATTGGAGAGAAAGTGTCACTGACATGATGCAGGAATTGGGGTGGACATCATTAAGGCGTTTTTCGTTGCGGAGGAATCTTCTCACGAAATTTAAGTCACCAACTTTCTCCCCCAAATGCGAAAGTATTTTGTTGACGCCGACCTACAAAGGGAGAAAAGATCATCATAACCAAATAAGGGGAATCAGAGATCGCACAGAAAGATATATGTGTCCATTTTTGCCGGCCGGAGTGGCCGTGCGGTTCTGGGCGCTACAGTCTGGAACCGCGAGACCGCTATGGTCGCAGGTTCGAATCCTGCCTAGGGCATGGATGTGTGTGATGTCCTTAGGTTAGTTAGGTTTCAGTAGTTCTATGTTCCAGGGGACTGATGACCTTAGAAGTTTAGTCCCATAGTGCTCAGAGCCATTTGAACCATTTTTTGTCCATTTTTCTTCCGCACACTGTTAGAGATTGGAATAATAGAGAATTATTGTGAAGGTGGTTCCACAAACCCTCTGCCAGGCATTTAAGTGTGATTTGCAGAGTATCCATGTAGATGTAGAGGTAGAAATAATCACCTCTATTCTTGAGTGCTACAACCAAATTAGGCCGCCTTACTACATGACGTGAACTATACTTCAGTAGAACAACCAAAAGCCTGCCGTACAGCCATCTGTCCGCAAGCATTTTGACTTCTGTCTGTCCAGTGACATGCCAGAATGTGACGTCGGCTGTCACTTAATAACTGAAATCCGTATATATAATGAGTAACAGCCCCAGAACCCAGCAATTTAGTCGTCCTGAAGAGGGCCATTGCAAAGATGGATCGGAACGTAGGCTGTGTAATAATTACTGCAGTGCCATACGAGAAAACATTAGAGACATTCGTATTGGCTCTGTACTGAGTCCTAGCAAGCCTAGATTTACTTCTGGAGGAGGTTGTTCAAATGGCTCTAAGCACTATGGGACTTAACATCTGAGGTTATCAGTCCCTGAGACCTAGAACTACTCAAACCTAACTAACCTAAGGACATCACACACATTCATGCTGGAAGCAGGATTCGAACCTGCGACCATAGCAGCAGCGCGGTTCCGGACTGAAGCGCCTAGAACAGCTCGGCCACAGCAGCAGGCTTGTCCAAATTGTTGCAGATTTTGAAATGATAACTCAAGATGACTGGAGTGCGTACTGCCTCCACGTGGAGAAACTTGAAAGACAGTACTGGATTAAGGATGGGATTGCTGAAGACATACTAGAGTACTTTGCCAAGGGCATAATGAATTTCTGCAGTGACAGCTGGACTGCGAGTGATCTAAACTTCAACAACAGAACATTGATCATGTGTTGTGATGGTGATGGTGAAATGCTATGAAATGGCCAAAAAACTGCTATCAAATGAATGCAGAAGCACTAAAAACTTTTGAAAAGAATGAGCTGATTTGAGAGTTTATTTGATTTCATGTGTTTATTTGGCATCTAATTAATATGCTATAATTTTATAATTTGTATTACACTGAGGAAACTTAAGATTATAATATTTCATATTCTGGGAGGTATATGCTGTTTTATGGCTGGGCAGGCCACCGCAGTTGCTACACGCAAACCAAGTGAAAGGATATCAGCAAAAGACCAGATGTGGGGAAAACCCTGGTATGGGGAGTTTGGACAATGCATCCATCATTTAAGATAGCTGGCTATGCTCAACCAATAGTGGGCTTTGAGACAAACTGTAGGAAGGCTTCTTACAGCTTTGTGAGAATCTACAGTCAAATATTAATGCAGATCTGAATACAATGGTGATCCCTGAAAAATGAGGAACATCCAGTGACACAACAATAATTTCAAAAGTCTTAAAACTACAGAGGTTGGCTCTGAGCACTATGGGACTTAACATCTTAGGTCATCAGTCCCCTAGAACTTAGAACTACTTAAACCTAACTAACCTAAGGACATCACACACATCCATGCCCGAGGCAGGATTTGAACCTGCGACCATAGCGGTCGTGTGGTTCCAGACTGAAGCACCTACAGAAGTTAATATTTCCCAGTGAATAAACATTTACACAATGAATCTCTGAATTAACAACTTTTAATTGCATCATGTGATTGCAACAAATATCTCAGATGAAAGCTGTGCACAATAGCAATAGATTGAGCTATTCTTTTTAAACAGAGTGGTGCATAGCAACTAGTACAAGTAATCACAGGGAAAGACACTACTGGTCTGCTCATATTGGATGCTGTCAGCAAGAGCAACTACTCAGCAATAACCGTTAGGTACCATTAGAGATTCCGGCAGGGAACGAAGCACCAGTGTATCGAAGGCCATACAGAATACCAAGCTAAGTGTATATTATGGTTCGCAGTTCCAGTCTCACTGATTGCTACGTTTTTATCCCTTCTGTGAAAGAGCTACAAGCAGTCGGATCAAACATCGATAAGGAAATCGCAAGAAAATACTTTCGGCTCATAGTGCAATGTTGAAAAACTTAACCATGCTGCACAACAGGTAACGCCTCTTTCCGATGCTGACAAGGGATTTTTGGGTTTCTAGGAATACGTAACTATATTTATGAAATGCCACATTTGCGTACCTCTTGAGTACGACACAGCATACCAATTAAACACAGACCCAATCAAAATCTAAGTGAGTAGCATTTTACTAATTCGTGTCGACAGAGGCACGCTTGTGTACAGATACTCTGTTTTATTAAAACAGACTTTCGTCGTAAGGTTAACGTGGTTAGTTTTATTTCATTTCTTATAATGCAGAGCACAATTTTCGTAAGGTTTCCTTTAGAGTTGTTAAAACAATAGTAAACATGAGAGAGAAATTAATCATCAACGATATATGCGAATTCTCTGATGTTACCTAAGACAGTCTGACAATGCACATGCAGTTTATTGATTACATGTTAATCAGCTGTCAAACAGTTTCAAGAAGAATAAAATCTCACTACCACACGACAGCTAATGTAGAAAATACTTTTCTGACATATTATGGCACGATGCGCTCTCCCTACACATCTTCGTGATGCATTTGCTGCCTGGTGTCTATTGAACCTGAATAGAACAAAATGTCACAGTAGTTAGCCCTTTTTCCACATGCGACTACTTTGGGTTGAGAAGTGAAGGGAATTATGTTCAAAGTTCCATTAGATTGATAACTTCAGCAGACAGCAGAATTGCGTTTTAAAAAATGTAGCACTGAATGTATTCGAACTCGCGACATCTTATCTACGCTACTAGCTGACACGTAGCTACAACAGCTCCAGAGCTCGACAACTATTCCTCCGGAACTTTTGGATTCCACAGCACTGTGAGATTATGCATATGGCCAGGTCTTGACTTCTGAGAGACAAACAGTTACAGCTTTTCTTTTGGACTGAACGACGTTTTCTACAAACAGATAGCGCAATAGAATAGCTCATGTGGAAAGGAACACTTCCTATTTAAACTTCTGCATCCTACACTGTTGGCAGTTCTGTGTAGGTGGCAGTTACGTGATTGTATTTCGGTGATTACAAAATAGAGTCGAATGTATGCACTGGGTAGCCAAGGCAGCTAGTTCATGGTGATTCGGTCAACCAAGTAAATGAATTTACTGAACATGCTGCAAATTACTACAGGGAGCCTGTGTGTCAGAATTCTCATCCAGTGTGGCGCTACGGCGTTACGATAGAAAAATGAGTCGCAGAGAAGAGGATTTCGTGGTCTGTTGGACGGATGGTAGGTTGTTATACCTATGGTCTGGGTTCGATTCCCACTTCTGTCAATGATTTTAGATAGGGAGAGACAGATTCCATTCTCTCCTGGCTACACCAAGTGAAGAAGATATAATGGCAGTGTGGTCTGAAAATTCACATTAAAGATGATATTCCTTCTCTACCAAGTAGACGGTAGGTTGAATCACAATAAAGTCTGGAGTGGCGACACGTAGAAACTCTATCACCAGTAACCTTTCTTATACTAGTTATTTATTTCAAGTGACGAAACAAACGCTATGTATGGTCACAGGACACTTATTCCATCTTTTATCTGAGCTTCTGTATGTCGATAAAATTGGTTCTGAACTGGGAATGCAACTCAGACCGCCCTTAACGCGGAATTTGATCCCTTCGTGACAATACAGCTCGGCTACAATTTGTTGTTTGTTCAAAACTGCAGATTCCTCAACATCTCCCCAACGGGATCGAATCCTGGCCCGGCACTAAAGATTTAATTATGTATTATCAAGCTCTAGCATGAGAACACCTATCTGCTGGTGGATAATAATTTTGATTTTTAATGTATTTTCATTCGTTGTCAACACTAACGATATCTGACGTTTTTAACTCCCAGTGAGACACAGAACTATTTGCGAGATGACTGTAAGTTCAAGATGTTATTCTGAGCAGCTGGTGGAGAAAAATTCGGTAGCTGACGTCTCTTTGTGTGTAGTCAACAACGATATGTGTGGGGCTCTATTCCCAGTGAGCGCTGAACTCTTCGTCATAGTATTTCTAGTTCAAACATGCTCACATGTCACTGCTGGTGCAACAAATCCATATTTAACGTTCGTTTTCTCTAGAATATAACAGCGATAGGTGCCGGGTTGGTGCCTGGGAAGGAAAAAAATAATGTTTCGTCTCGTCATTTCAGTTAAAACATCTAGCTACTGCCGCGAAAATGCGATATGTCACATTTGACTGTCCTTCGATAGCAATCCGATTAGGTTCTGGGTTGGAATCCGTGTCCAACACAAAGCTTTACCTCACGGCATTTCAAGTAAGTTACTTGTGAAGAAGCAATATTTAACATCTCTCGTAGTTCGTTAACAGGGACAATAGATGCTGGGTAGGAATACGCGTCTGTTAAAAATGTTTGCGTTATGCAATTTAAAGTTGATATTTGCTAACTGATACTATGTAAAATCGAGGTATATCACTCTCTGTATGCCTAATCAGGAATGACTGTTAGTTTCCGTCAGTCACGAAATCTTTGCTTAGTCTGCATGAGCTGGGTTTGAATCCATAGGCAGAACAAGACGGTTCGTCGTGTCATTTGAAGTTCATACATATTCTCAACTAGCTGCTCGTGAATAACTTAAATTTTTAATGTCATTTTGTGTTAAATAATATGTACGGTATGTTACTTTGAAGAGGAAATCATGAATACGACGAACTTACTACGTGCATTACCAATCTGACGTAATAATGAGAGTGGTAACATTTCAGGTATGTCATTTATTGTAATAAATGTGAGCTTACAAGCCTTAAGGACAGTCTTATCTGTGATAAGGTGTTCCCTGATATTTGTAGTATCGTGGTATTACTTTACATCTTGAGTTATTGCGATACAGAGCAGTGTTTTCTAGTGGTGACTTGTTGGAACCATTTTCAATAGTCAAACGAGTGTACCAAGGAGCGATTAGAGGACCTGCTAGACAGCTGCGTTATGCCGGTTGCATGCGAATCAGGCGAAATGCAATTTAGGTCGTTCGGATACTTTTGAGCACGACTGTACATCTCGAGGTGAAAACGTACGAAAATGCACAACTGCACTTTTGCGAACTTCTGTTTTATTTTCGCATCAATACTGTTGTGAACCCACCATCTGGTATCAATGCATTACATTATCATCCATTATATATAATCATTTTGATAGTACACTTGATATTATAGATGAGTAGGACACAAGACAGAACATAGATAATGTCCGTTTGACGTCAACAGTGTGCAACATTTTACTTTTTTTGAATAGGACAATGTTCCTCTCCAATAATTTTTAGATCAGTTACAATAAGCTTACGCTGCAAGAGAATTCGCTTGTATTTTTCAATATGTGGTCTGTTGTCGGTTTGAAGGCCTTCCATTACATCGGCAACGTAGTGCAACTCCACCGAGGGCTGTCTGGAGTAGGGTGGAGATAGCAATGTGAAAGTTGCGAGCTGTCGAAGACGATCTTCATATTCCTAATGCGATTAGGACATCGTATACTCTTGACGACGTTTAGCACCTGCGCGGCACAGTCACCCAATTTCAGAATTCATGTTGAGTAATCCTGCTAAATTCCCACAATACTGTCTTTTTATATTGATGAGTAATATCGATAGTCGTCATGTTGATGTGCCGTCTACAACGCAAATTTAATGTTACTATCCTAGGAACTAACCTGCAATACGTTTTGTATTTCATAATCGGAACCATCTGCATTAACCGTCATCAGAGCAATGTCAGGGAACAGAATGCAGCAGTGCCTTGGTAGCTACTTGGGGACCTGCTTGAGTCGTGTTCTAAGGAAAGGGTAGTTGCTGGTTCACATTATATTACACTAGCGAGAAGTACCGACTTTTCCTTTTCTCTGCAAACATCCAGAACTAAATTCAGTAACTAAATGCTAAGAATATATTGGCATTGTGCCAACTCAAAGATCAATAGATATGGATATAGATATAGATATAGATTTTTATATTTAAAGCCATTCTCGTTCTGCGTTGGAATAAATATCATTCATTATTTGCTTGTTCTTGTTACGATTGTTATTGTCATTCTCTCACTCGCAAGAGTTTTCACATTCCTATTTGGTATCGATGCACATGAAGAGTGGCTATGAAAGAAGGGAATACTGAATCTTACGTCATGCAGAATACACTCATTTACTTCGGCTCCTCGTGATCAACGCTACAGGAGAAGTGAGATACATAAAGTTGACAGTGTGAGGACAGACATGCTAGCACAACTCTGCAACTACACAGTGTTACCAGATAAAATGGTGCTGCGGAATCGAAAGTGTAGTACGGACTTTGCCACAGTAGCAGACAGCTGCTAATTTCGGACCAAGACCGTGGATTACACTTCGGTCAGTGCTGGTTAGAGAGTTGCAACTGTAAATGGAAGGCTTTGTTTGATAGTCTTGTGCTGATGCTGTCTGAATAAATTATGCCATTGGCTAAAAAGCGGTTTAGTTTTGAGACTTAACCCAAGAGGGCGAAGGTACAGTGGTCTGCTTCAGGAATTCCAAGCAATAGAACACAAAAAACAACCCAGGAAGGGTTGGAACAGCTACTTTCATGCAGAGACATGCATTTGGAATCTGTTCATCGTACGGGCTCAAACAAGAGGGTAACATTACTGAAACAATGATCAGGCTACTTAGTATATAATAGAGCATACATATTTCAAGGAGGAAACGTATGAAGACGTAGACTTCCTCGTTATCAATATGTGCGGCATATCTTTCGTGTTAACGAAAGTAATATCCCGCTTTACCTCTTCTTACGTCTCAAATGAAATGAATGCCATGAGGAATCGAATATTTGTTGACTGCGTCTCTTCTTGCTTCCATCCTTACCGACATATTTCTTCATTCTCGTGGTAATCATGACATTCTATGTGTATGCTGCAAAAGATTGCACGTGGACAAATTCGACATCGAGGTGCAAAGCGTTTGGTATCTTACATTATATTCAATTCGAATAAGCTTCCGATGTATTTTTACTTCGTTTGTATTTTTAGATGATTATCAACGTTACGGAAAGTTATCTCACATGCTTTATGTTGAATGAGAAACATTGAATGACCCGTTTTGCTTTCCCTACGTTGAAATGATATAATGTCGGCGTCAACAGCCTTCTTCCACGCCGGAAGCTGAAACTTGTATCATTCTGGATTAATGATAATTGAATGTGTCAAATGTATACATAGCCCACAAGGCGACGTCAGAAACCATCAGGGGACAACGCCGCATAACAACCAAACGTGCGCGCGCGTCTCCACTCTGAAGAACCGTATCGGAGAATCACGGCAAGCATTTCGCTGAAGAGCTGCCTCGTAAGAGAGCCGAGAAATGGCAGCGTCGTAGCAAGTATTTGTCAACACTCTGATAGTGCATTTACTTATGGGTGTAGGCCGGCATTACCTCGCTAAATTCACTTGACATTCGTTTTCCACATCGAAGACTCGTACGATATAATCCACTGTAAGATGACACAATTAGAAAGTGTATTTAATTTCTGGACTCCAAGAACGGCGTTCTTCACATAAGTAACACCTGTTTGTGTGTGCATTCGGGAGGACGACGGTGCAGTCCCGCGCCCGGCCATCCTGATTTAGGTTTTCAGTGATTTCCCTAAATCGCTTCAGGCAAATGCCGGGATGGTTCCTTAGAAAGGGCACGGCCGATTTCCTTCCCCATCCTTCCCTAATCCGAGCTTGTGCTCCATCTCTAATGACATCGTTGTCGACGGGACGTTAAAACAGTAATCTCCTCCTCCTCTGTTTGTATGTTTAAGGTTGCGTTTTGAGGCTCAGGCAACATCGCAGTGACTATAGTCCGTCTCTTGCCGCCAGTGTGTCGTTAGCTCAGAGGTTCCCTTGTGCGTTGCAGTGATCGTACTATATGACATAGCAGTTACAATCACGGCAGAAGCCGCTGACTACAACCTTTTATTTTCCATTTTAATTAATGGAGTTGCAAACTGCTAGTAAAAATTCCTTATACGAAATCTGAAGAATGCCATAGGTCTAACATGTCAGAAGGTTGTTTATGAAGTGCACATGTTGATTAATATAGTTCCCCTCTTCTAAATTTTTGCAATAGCATTTAACTATAGACGTTTTCTAACACCGGCGTCAGCAATTCCTTTCCGTTCTCTGAAACCTCCAAAACGACAAATTTTTCTGGTTTAAATCTGATGACCTTAACTATCACTTCCGATCAACATTAAATACTTCATGAACCCATACATGTAACTCCAAATGTGCAGTGTTCCTGCACTGCTACAGAGCATGCATTGCAAGGTATTCATACAGTTTATCGCATAGACTTACCATAAGGAATGAAACAAGAACTGTAATACACTTTACACCACAGACACTCACTCTGGCTTGACGAAAACATCCGAACATTGACCAAAAGTTGCACAAATAATTGAGTTTGAAAGGAAAAGAAACGAGGTATGAAGCATTTATAAATTCATCAAATGTAGTGAGGTGGTTTAATTTCGTCCCAGTCTATAAAATTAATTTCGGGCCATACTCAGCTCTTGCCGATTAATGTAATATAATACCCGCCTACTAATCAGGGCGTCTGTCTCCGTTGCTTTTGAGCGTGAATGGAAATTGTAGAAATTTTCTGTGGAGCAACATTTAATAATAAAGCGTTTTAAATCATCAAAAGCGATGAGCGGGAGCAGGCGCTTTCGATAAAGAACGGGGGAGTGCAGCGCCGCTGCTGTCGCCACGGCCGCTGCCGGTAGCCAGCAAATGGATCCCGGAGCTTTGCCGCATACGGCGTTCAGAGCAGGACAGTCTGCAGGAAATCTGCCGCAAAATCATTAGTGGATAAAATTTTGATATCGGTGTGTCAGAAATCGAAATAGATTGAATCTGCACTACCATTACATTCACGTCTTCAGCATTCAGACAGAAGAGGCTATAAAAATATTTTATGCCAGCTGCTCTCGATCCACTGACATTATGAACAGAAACAACGCACGCTACCGCTAGACCACATGCGTAATCAGCCTAGGGTTTCTCTATCATGGGACAAGTTTTCCTCCAGGAAGTGCCGCAGTCTACAGTGTTGCCAGATTGTGCAGATAACCGGACTTAGAGAATTAGCGAGTTGGCCAGTTTTTTTGTCCCATGTCGCGATCGGCGCGGACTTAGCCTCTGAAGCGGCCGGCCGCCGGTCGAGTTTTATGTCAATCATGTAGAATGGTTTCATAGCTTTAAGGCTGATTCAGCAGTCTTGTGTAAATACTGAGGAATAATTTCTCTATAATTGTAAAATCTCTCTCCCAGCTGAAAGAGCTGTGCCCACTCACCAACAACTTACCTCTTCAGACCATTCCTGGCTAAATGAAGGAGACCTGGACGCACGGCACTTGGTACTCCAATGGGAAGCATTGCTTGCCGCTGGTATCTATAAACAGGCTCTATACTTGGCATAAAGACTATGCGCCATCTAGTAATGAATGTCTGAAATATTTTCTGCGTGACTGGACACTTGGAACAACTCTAGGGACATACAGCAGAGTACCAAGAACACAATAGCACTGAAAACTACTAAAGAGTCAATGACACATCTGGTACTGCTTATTTCTAGCAACCTGTTGTTATAGCAATGTATTGCGAGTGCGCCTCAAACTGCTTCTCAGAAGAGAAAGCTAACTATCCACATTGAGGGCATACACTTGTTACAAAGGATGCTTCCTGTGCACCACTCTTTTCGTAACGACATTTACTTCATGCACAACCTGCTCCCCATTTGAAAATCAACCAAGTTAAAATGTTTGCTGTACTCTTACTATTTCTAAATCACTTGATTGTTGGACTCCTTACTTCTGAAATCTTAGAAGGTGGAAGACTTCAAGCTGCCAACGCTTTGTATTTGACCACTACCACTAATACTACTTCTAATAATAATAATAATAATAATAATAATAATAATAATAATAATAATAATAATGCAGCGTAGGCCCTACAGCAGTAAAACAGCAATTACAGAGTTACTGTTGTGTTGTGCTGTCGATTAATTCATTTATTGTTGCGAAGTGAATCGTGAGACACGTCTCTGAACTACTGCGGGAACTACTCACAACACGAAGAAGGGATTTTCACGAGATGTTTCACCGTATGTGATATACATGTCTCGGTTTCACTGTAGTAGATGCAGGGTAAAAAGCACAAAGCTTGTGTGTAGTGGGTAGACTAGGTGAGGAAGACATTCACGCATTCTTTCATAAACTGTAACCTTCACAACAGTGTGTCACATGTATTTGAAAAAAAAGTAATCATTAGTAACTTACGTAATCAAACAATGTTTTGGCACAGTGGCCAGAGAAGTGGCCTTGTACGTGTGAGTTGTGCTTTGTGAATGTCTGTATGCTTTCTATTTTCGAAGAAGGCTTTTTGGCAGTAAACTTAAATGTTTAGGACTCTTTTGATTGTGCCTGTCTGCAACTCTGTAGCTTCTATATGTGGTGAGTGGTAATCTGTCCTTTTCACAATGTTGTAGTTAACTCATGGAATCAATATTAGTCTTACGAAATAGTAATAACTGTAATGATCTTTAAAAACATAATTCGTGTGCTTCTCAATGACGCACGGGAACGCGAAAGAAAACGGATCTGCCAAATTAAAACGTTAGCAACAGAAAATATGTGCGCGAAATATCTTGGAACAACAAAATTGCGCTTAAACATAAAGTGATGTATTAAACAGGATAATGTAGAAGTAATCATGCAGTCACCTATAACGTAAAATTTGGGTAGTGACAAAAACAAAACAAAAACTGTTGTTAAGACCTAATTTTCGTAGTTTCGATATCATTCGAAATATGTTCACACTTCACAGATTTTGGTAAAGAAAAGCCACTGACGATAGTACAGAGGTGCTAAACGTGTTTTAGGTACATGACCTTATATCCAATAATTTTAATAGCAAACACGGCAAATACAAAAGCAGAATGTCCACAATAAAATTGAATTCTTTTGTTTTTACTCCTCCAAAAATTCCATTTTACCACTCATGGAGTAATTACTCCTCGGATGGCTGTCCAACACACGCGGCCCGTGGGACTGAGATCGCTGACAACCAGACCGTCAACATCTCGGAGCTATTCTCCCTGTTCATGCTGATGGCGCGTTTCATGATTTCCGTAGCTCCACTTGTCACAAAATCTCTGTTTAGTAATGTGCCTATAGCTAAGACTATCAACATCTTGCAGGAGCAAATATCGCTATACGCCTGGAAGCCAAAGTTCCGTACCCTTGCTGTTGGCATAGGTACGTGGACGACATTTTCGTCATGTGGCGCCATGGAGAACCAGAACTACGGAAGTTTCAGCAGTACCTGAACAAAAGAAAAAAAAATCGCTTCGGAAATGTATGACGGCATGATCCTTTGCCAGATTATGGAAATATTGTGAACACCTAGCGGTAAACTTGGATACAAGGTATATACTGTAAACCGACACACATCACCATGCAGAGTCGCATCATCATCAGCAACAAATAACGCGATGCTATGTACGCCGACAACCCAAGCTCACCGGGAAGCAACACTGATAATCTACAACATGAGCTAAACGATCTTGGAAAACATTCCATTAGAATAGATATTGCAATAAAATATGAGATACAGCCAAGACAAAACGAAGAAACAAGAGAGCAGTTCCCTGTTGCACGCTCACCTTACATAAAAGGCAACAGCGACCACGTAGCTTAGGTGCTGTGTCACGGAGAAATTAGGCTCATGTTTCAGAGTGGCCGTAAAATCCGAAATTTGGTGAGGCCTACGAAGGATTCCGTGGATGCTCTCATCCTGCAAGTGTGTAACTGCTGAGTCGCCTACGTTGGCGAAACCAGGAGTTCGATTAGCAGTAACGTGTCGGACGGTGAAAGTTGTGTATGACAGCGGCAACACAACAAACCAGTAGAAGCCGGGCATCACCTCGAATACGGCCTACCCATCAGTTTTCAAGAAGCCCATGTACATGCTTGGTAGCCACAGCTGTAGCAGCAGAAAATGAGGGAGGCTATCGAAATCACGTTCCAAGGAGCATGAAAAAGGAGAACGTATACAAGTTGTCGACGGCCTGGGCCGTCAGTGACCCCAGTCCAACACGTCGTGTTTGTTCGACGATGAGCAGCTCCACAAGACCCGGGCTTACCAGCAAAAACAAAGAACTGCCGTATTGACATTTTGCCAAGCAGTTTATAGTGCTAATTCGCTATTGTCTTTGTCCCGAAACCTTGCAGAAAATCGAAAGAGATCCTGGTCGTATGTAAAGTCTGCTATCGGCAGGCCAGAATCAATGCCTTCTCTGTGCGATAGCAATGGAAATGCTATCGATGACAGTGCTGCCAAACCAGAGGTACCAAACACCAGACTTTCGAAATTCTTTCACCAAAGAAGACGAAGTACATATTTCACAATTCGAATCAAGACTATCTATCAACACGAGTAACTTAGAAGTAGACACCCTCGGAGTAATGAAACAACTTAAATCACTTAATGAAAGCAAGTCTTCCATTCCAGACTGTACACCAATTAGGTTCCTTTTAGAGTATGCTGATACAATAGCTCCGTACTTAACAATCATATACAACCGTTTTCTCGACAAACGATCAGCAAGCACCCAAAGACTGGAAAGTTGCACAGATCACACCAATATTCAGAAAAGACAGCAGCAGTAATTCACTAAATTACAGGCCCATATCATTAACGTCGATATGCAGGAGGATTTTGGAACATTATTGCGTTCGAACATTATGAATTATCTCGAAGAGAACGGTCTACTGACACACAGTCAACACGGATTTAGAAAAGTTCGTTCTCGTTAAACAGAACTAGCTCTTTACTCACACGTAGTATTGAGTGCTATTGACAAGGCATTCGAGATTGATTCCGTATTTTTGTAGATTTCCAGAAGGCTTTTGGTACAGTACCTCACAGGCGGCTTGTAGTCAAATTGCCTGCTTATAGAATATCATCTCAGTTATGCGACTGAATTCGTGATTTCCTGTCAGAGATGTCACAGTTCATAGTAACTGAAGGAAAGTCATCGAGCAAAGCAAAAGCGATTTCTGACGTTATAGCCCCTCTGCTGTTTATCTATATAAACGATTTAGTTGTTTGCAGATGATGCTGTCGTTTATCGTCTAGTAAATTCATCAGAAGATCAAAACAAATTACCAAACGATTTAGAATCTGTATGGTGCGAAAATCGGCAATTGACCATAAATAATTAAAAGTGTGAGGTCTTCCACATGAGTGCTAAAACGAACCCGTCAGACTTCGGTTACGCGATAAATCAGTCAAATCTAAAGGCAGCAAATTCAACTGAATACCTAGACTTACAACTAGGAATAATTTACATTGTAAAGTACATAAAGATAAAGTTGCGGTGAAGGCGAACCAAAGATTGTCTTTATTGGCAGAACACTTAGAAGATGCAAATACTAAAGAGACTGCCTACACTGCACTTGTCCATCTTCTTTCGGAGTACTGCTACCCGACGTGGGATCCTTACCAGACAGGATTAATGGAGTACACCGAGAAAGTTCAAAGAAGAGCAGCACGTTTTTTATCACCAAGAAATTGGAGAGAAAGTGTCACTGACATGATGCAGGAATTGGGGTGGACATCATTAAGGCGTTTTTCGTTGCGGAGGAATCTTCTCACGAAATTTAA
Organism: Schistocerca nitens; assembly: GCF_023898315.1. Classification (NCBI taxonomy): domain Eukaryota; kingdom Metazoa; phylum Arthropoda; class Insecta; order Orthoptera; family Acrididae; genus Schistocerca; species Schistocerca nitens. Next base: position 552,852,165 of record NC_064615.1, on the reverse strand, counting down.
ATCACCAACTTTCTCCCCCAAATGCGAAAGTATTTTGTTGACGCCGACCTACAAAGGGAGAAAAGATCATCATAACCAAATAAGGGGAATCAGAGATCGCACAGAAAGATATATGTGTCCATTTTTGCCGGCCGGAGTGGCCGTGCGGTTCTGGGCGCTACAGTCTGGAACCGCGAGACCGCTATGGTCGCAGGTTCGAATCCTGCCTAGGGCATGGATGTGTGTGATGTCCTTAGGTTAGTTAGGTTTCAGTAGTTCTATGTTCTAGGGGACTGATGACCTTAGAAGTTTAGTCCCATAGTGCTCAGAGCCATTTGAACCATTTTTTGTCCATTTTTCTTCTGCACACTGTTAGAGATTGGAATAATAGAGAATTATTGTGAAGGTGGTTCCACAAACCCTCTGCCAGGCATTTAAGTGTGATTTGCAGAGTATCCATGTAGATGTAGAGGTAGAAATAATCACCTATATTCTTGAGTGCTACAACCAAATTAGGCCGCCTTACTACATGACGTGAACTATACTTCAGTAGAACAACCAAAAGCCTGCCGTACAGCCATCTGTCCGCAAGCATTTTGACTTCTGTCTGTCCAGTGACATGCCAGAATGTGACGTCGGCTGTCACTTAATAACTGAAATCCGTATATATAATGAGTAACAGCCCCAGAACCCAGCAATTTAGTCGTCCTGAAGAGGGCCATTGCAAAGATGGATCGGAACGTAGGCTGTGTAATAATTACTGCAGTGCCATACGAGAAAACGTTAGAGACATTCGTATTGGCTCTGTACTGAGTCCTAGCAAGCACAGATTTACTTCTGGAGGAGGTTGTTCAAATGGCTCTAAGCACTATGGGACTTAACATCTGAGGTTATCAGTCCCTGAGACCTAGAACTACTCAAACCTAACTAACCTAAGGACATCACACACATTCATGCTGGAAGCAGGATTCGAACCTGCGACCGTAGCAGCAGCGCGGTTCCGGACTGAAGCGCCTAGAACCGCTCGGCCACAGCAGCAGACTTGTCCAAATTGTTGCAGATTTTGAAATGATAACTCAAGATGACTGGAGTGCGTACTGCCTCCACGTGGAGAAACTTGAAAGACAGTACTGGATTAAGGATGGGATTGCTGAAGACATACTAGAGTACTTTGCCAAGGGCATAATGAATTTCTGCAGTGACAGCTGGACTGCGAGTGATCTAAACTTCAACAACAGAACATTGATCATGTGTTGTGATGGTGATGGTGAAATGCTATGAAATGGCCAAAAAACTGCTATCAAATGAATGCAGAAGCACTAAAAACTTTTGAAAAGAATGAGCTGATTTGAGAGTTTATTTGATTTCATGTGTTTATTTGGCATCTAATTAATATGCTATAATTTTATAATTTGTATTACACTGAGGAAACTTAAGATTATAATATTTCATATTCTGGGAGGTATATGCTGTTTTATGGCTGGGCAGGCCACCGCAGTTGCTACACGCAAACCAAGTGAAAGGATATCAGCAAAAGACCAGATGTGGGGAAAACCCTGGTATGGGGAGTTTGGACAATGCATCCATCATTTAAGATAGCTGGCTATGCTCAACCAATAGTGGGCTTTGAGACAAACTGTAGGAAGGCTTCTTACAGCTTTGTGAGAATCTACAGTCAAATATTAATGCAGATCTGAATACAATGGTGATCCCTGAAAAATGAGGAACATCCAGTGACACAACAATAATTTCAAAAGTCTTAAAACTACAGAGGTTGGCTCTGAGCACTATGGGACTTAACATCTTAGGTCATCAGTCCCCTAGAACTTAGAACTACTTAAACCTAACTAACCTAAGGACATCACACACATCCATGCCCGAGGCAGGATTTGAACCTGCGACCATAGCGGTTGTGTGGTTCCAGACTGAAGCGCCTACAGAAGTTAATATTTCCCAGTGAATAAACATTTACACAATGAATCTCTGAATTAACAACTTTTAATTGCATCATGTGATTGCAACAAATATCTCAGATGAAAGCTGTGCACAATAGCAATAGATTGAGCTATTCTTTTTAAACAGATTGGTGCATAGCAACTAGTACAAGTAATCACAGGGAAAGACACTACTGGTCTGCTCATATTGGATGCTGTCAGCAAGAGCAACTACTCAGCAATAACCGTTAGGTACCATTAGAGATTCCGGCAGGGAACGAAGCACCAGTGTATCGAAGGCCATACAGAATACCAAGCTACTGGAATACCAACAACTGGCTGATGGAATAATAGAAGAGAGTAATAGCCCCTGAGACCAGGGAAAATGATTGTGCCCAAGAAGTCTATGGCTAGTTCAAAGATGTACCACTGTTGCTGCAATTACCACCACTTGAATAGTAGGATTATAGCAGATGCCTAACCATTTCTAAACATCACAGAGATGATAGATAACCTAGGGTGAAGCCAGAACTTCTCAGCAATGGACTTAAGGAGTGGATACCATCAGTTAGAAGTGGTTGTGGATGATAGACCGAAAATGGTGTTTTCTGCATCCAGCGACACAACCAAAATACAATGAAGAGCCAAAGAAACTGGTACACCTGCCTAATATCGTCTATGGCCCCCCATGAGCATGCAGAAGTGCTGCAACTTGATGTGGCATGGACTCGTCTAATGTCTGAAGTAGTGCTGAAGGGACATGAATCCTGTAGGGCTGTCCATAAATCTATAAGAGTATGAGGAGGCAGAGATTCTTCTGAACAGCATGTTGTAAGGCATCGCAGATATGCTCAATAATGTTCATTTCTGGGGAGTCTGACAGCAAGCAGGAGTGTTTAAACTCAGAAGAGTGTTCCTGGAGCAACTTCGTAACAATTCATGACATGTGATGGTGTCGCATTGTCCTACTGGAATTGCCCAAGTCCGTCAGAATGCACAATGGACATGAATAGATTTAGCGGATCAGACAAGTTGCTTAAGTATGTCTCACCTGTCAGAGTCATATGTAGATGTATCAAGGGTCCCATATCACTCCAACTGCACACACTCCACACCCTTACAGAGCCTCCACCAGCTTAAACAGTCCCCTGCTGACATGCAGGATCCATGAATTCATGATGTCTCCATACCCATAAACATCCACCGTCTTGATACAATTTGAAATGAGACTCGTCTGACCAGGCAACATGTTTTCTGTCATCAACAGTCCAATGTCAGTGTTGATGGACCCAGGCGAGGTGTAAAGCTTTTTGTTGCGCATTCATCAAGGGTATACAAGTGGGCCTTCAGCTCCGAAAGCCTATATTGATAATGTTTCATTGTGTGGTTCCCAAGCTGACACTCATTTATGGCCCAGCATTGAAATCTGCACCAATTTGCAGAAGGGTTGTGCTTCTGTCATGCTGAACAATATTCTTCAGTTGCCATTGGTCCCATTGCTGCAGGATCTTTTTGGGGCTGTAGCAATATTGGAGATTTGATGTTTTACTGGATTCCTGATATTTATGATATACTCGTGAAATGATCATACAGGAGAATCCCCATTTCATCGCTACCTCAGAAATGCTGTGCCCCATCACTCATGCGCTGACTATAACACCACATTCAGGTTCACTTAAATCTTGATAACCTGCGATTGTAGCAGCAGTATCCACTCTAACAACTGCGCCAGACACTTATTGTCTTATATAGCCATCGCCAACTGAAGTGCCGTATTCTGTCTGTTTACATCTCTCTGTATTTGAATATGCATGCCTATACCAGTTTATTTCACACTTCTGTGTAGAGGTATGCCTTTTGGGTTGAATAATGCTCTGGCAACATTCAAACAGTTGCTGGATGGAACATTGAAAAGACTGAAATCACATCAGCGTCTAGTATTTTTTCAAGAAATATGTGGGAGCATAGTCAATGCCTGAAGGAGGTATTCAAGGGATTACAAGCAGCCCATTTGACCATCAGCAAGGGAAAATGTCATTTTGCACTGGAGGAAGTTAGCTGTTTTGGTCATATCACTAATAAGGGTGGTTTAAGAACTGATCCTAGATTAGTGCAAACAATAAAAGATTTACATCACCAGGAACAACCAAAGAGTTGCAGTCCTTTCTGGGCTGCACAAATTATTACATGAAGTTCATGAAGAGGTTTTGGATATTGCAAAACTACTTATGAAACTGCTGAAAAAGGTTGTTAAGTTCATGTGGTCGGAGGAATGTAAGAAAGCATTTGTTGAATTAGAAAATGTGTTAATGTAAAATCCAGTGTTGCTGTTTCCAGGCTTTTAAAAGGAGGCCGCATTAGCATGTGATGCCTCAAATTATGCTCTTTGGTGTGTTTTAAGTCAGGAAGTGGGTCGTCAGGAACATCCTATTGCCTTTGCATCAAGACAGTTAGGAGACTGGAGGAGGTGCTTTCAGTGATACAGCAGGTAGTCGTTAGTAGTGGGAGGCTAGGAGAGGCCTTGCATGTGTTGTAAGACACTTCTTTCATAGATGAATTACATTTCCTTATGATTTTTCCTCTGAACCTCAGCCAAGCATTTCCCTCCCATTTGTTTTATGTGGTCATTCCTCTTTAGGTCTACAGTAGTTACTATTTCCATTAATGTTCTGTAGTAACATGTTACACTTATTTACATTCAGATCAACTGCCGGTCCCTGCACCAATCACCAATCCTCTGCAGGTCTTCCTGCAGTTCACTGAGTCTCCTGCCATTGTTACCTCCTTATAGACGACTGCATCTTCTGTCAGCAGTCTCATGGAGTTTCCAATTTATCCACTAGATCATGTCCTATCACACGTCCTTGGGATACCTGTACTCCCAAAATTATTTTTACATCTGTCAATTCTGTTCCATATCTAATAGTGTGTTGGGATCTGCCTTCAAGAAAATCTTGAATCCAGTCACAAACATGATCTGAGACTTGATAAATTTGATTTTTTAAAATAAATGACAGTGTGGAACTGTATCAAATGCCTTCCTGAAGTCAAGGAACAGAACATCAATATGTGTTCTGATATTGTTGTGGCGTAACAAGACAGCCACGCCACTCGGAAGTAGCCGAAAGGCACCCGTTAACTCCCGCAGGCTAGTAGATAGGTCTGAAACAGAATACGTAATGAATGCTATAAAGAAAAGTACGTAGCTCCTGGAATACTTAATTTTAATCCATCCTTGTGGTACATCGCTCTTGACGATACAAGTGAGACTCTTTAGATACAAGCTATGTAATGCTAATGGCGCCTTGCTAGGTCGTAGCCATTGACTTAGCTGAAGGCTATTCTAACTATCTGCTCTGCAAATGAGCGAGGCTTCATCAGTGTGCATCGCTAGCTACGTTGTCCGTACAACTGGGGCGAGTGCTCGTAAGTCTCTCGAGACCTGCCGTGTGGTGGCGCTCGGTCTGCGATCACTGACAGTGGCGAGACGCGGGTCCGACATGTACTAATGGACCGCGGCCGATTTAAAGCTACCACCTAGCAAGTGTGGTGTCTGGTGGTGACACCACAGATATCTACAGTTATCTGGATCTCATGGATGGACAGAGGCAGCTGAGTTTCACAAGATCTCTGTTTGCAGAATCCATGTTGGTTTTCACAGAGTTCATTTTCATTTTCCATGATCATAATAATATGAGAGCATAATATATATTCCATAATCTTACAACCGATTGAAGTCAGCAATTTAAACTTATAATTATGATCATCTGAGCTATGGTCCTGCTACCTGTGGTGCCTACTACTAAAATGGGAACAAGTTCTTTTGCACAGTCTCTTTAGAATCTTACAGGTATCTCATCTGGTTGTGATGCCTTTCTATTATTATGTGATTGTAGTTGCATTTATATTTTGTGACCAATTATCCTTATATCTCCCAGTTCAACATTCATGTGATTACTGAAAGGAGTCACCATAAAATGCTCCTTTCTGGTGAAATAATTTTAGAAAACTGAATCAGTATTTTGTGCTTCTCTCTGTCATCTTATGTTTTGTTGTCAGTAAGGTCACTGAGTGACTGAATAGATGATTCCAATCCACTTATTGGCTTTACATAAAACCAGACCTTCTTAGGGTTCTAAGTTAGATCAGAAATCAAAATTTTACTTTCAAATGTTTGTATGAGGCAATGCATTTAACACAGCATGGCTATTAAGGTTGTTGACATTGTTGGTGATTTACTAAAATCTCTCTAAAAACAAAGGAAGACAATGGTAGTCAAATTTGCCTATTACTTGTGTGTTTTTGAAATGGATCATATGATCATAATTTATTACCGTGCATACTGCAACATCTTTTTCAATTTGTTTGCATCGTCAGCTTACAATATTAGTAAGCTGATCATTGGAAAGCCTTTCTGAATCAACATGGACTTAGTCTTTGATATGATGTAGGAAAATTAATAGATTGATGTAATATTTGGTGTCTGAACTGACCCTATGACTGTATCAACATGAATCCATATAGCCTGCCTAGGATATGGTGGCCAATGCACAGTGACCAGTTTTCATCCAAAGCTCTAGGCGAGTTCCTTCCTTTGTTAGAAAGGGAGGCTGGTAAGTGTTTTCCAACATTTGGCCAGTCATCAATGGCAGAATTGATGGACATGCCCTGCAGTCTTTCTCAAATGATTTTACAGAAACTATCTGATAAAAAAATTTCACTTTTACTTTGATGCTGTGTCCATCACTTCGTTAATGGGCATGGTTATTGTGATATTTATGTGGAAGTAAGACACTACACAAAATTCAGAAAATTGTGCAATGAAAAACAGAGGTTACTGTGATTTTCCATTTGGTGCATATTACATAATACCTTGTTGCATATGAAATTCAGCTAACATACTGATTTTTTTTAGACTTGGCTAGAGGTATCTATCTGTCACCAATAATTTGTGATTGCACTGTACCAGTGATAAAGCCAGGGTGAATTACTGGTATTCACAACATTCCTCATATTTCATAAATGGTTTCAGATATTGAAATGAGATTTCAGAAAACGATATGAGGTGAAGAGGAGAGTATTTTACTATTTTGTTTTTATGTAAAACTTCATTATATACCATGATATTCCAATAACTACAGACTTTTTTGATGAAAGAATGTAATTTTTAAGGGCCATCGATAGCTCGTGAAATGAGAAATGTGGTGGATTTTGGAACAACATAAGTAAAACATTACACATTTTTCTGTGCCAAGGATATGATTTTTCTTAAGTTACTGACCTTACTTTCCTCAGTTCCTCACTTAATAAAGTTCTCAGTTCCTCACTAATTCTCTTGCAACTGTGTCTGCACAACATGTTAGTAAGGTGAGACTGTGTAAATTCCACTGTGTTATGGCAGAAGAAGCAAATTTTATCATGGCAAACAGAGAAATGTGTAGGTTTTACTTAAAATTCGCCATTCATCACATTTCTCTGAAAGTCACAAATGGTTAATAAGCCAGCCAAAATTAAATTGTTGCATTTCTTGCGGAATTCTTTTTTAGATACTAACAAAAGCAGAGGTGACAGCAGATCTTTTTGAATGGTCACCACACAAGTGTGGGTGTGGAGGGGCCCCACTTAATATTTACAGAAATAGTGAGTGTATGCTACAGCTTAGAATGGCACTTCCTATCCAGTGCTCAGCATTTCACCTACAATGCCTGCCCATAATTCCAAATATATTATGCTCCTCACACATGTCCTGCCGTCTACAAATCTACCAGCCATGGCATTGTGCATGGACTATAAACCCTCAGACCTGCAAGTGGAAGATATATGGACATAATTATATGTGTAACGTTGCCCACATCCAGTGAGGGTGCATGCGTGGGAAAGCTAATGATATCACATACTGGTGATGTGAACATCCATAGAAGGCAAATTAAGGCCACCCAGTGGCTGACTCAGTTTAAGTTTCAATTATCTGACTTCATCTCTTCAAGTGAACTACAGCTGGCTCTACTCTTTACCTGGAATGATTTAGACATGTGTTGCACAGTGATTCTGCTTATGAGCATGTGGTTTCCAGACCACAAAACTTATTGGGACTTTGCTTGACATTATAGTTCCAGTATGTGTATATAATGATGTAACAGTGCTTGGACTTATATAAATTTCTATCAGGAACTATTGCTTATATTATTCTTAGCAAGAACTGTTATTGTTTGGTTTGTGGACTAAACAAAAATCTAATCTTTTTTTAAGTGAGTTTATTTGTGTTTCAAAAAAACATTGATGACCCTAAAGTGATAGTTACAATAATGATGAAGCATATTTGACCAAAATACCTATCAGTATTGTAAACCATTGCTTCCCCTGTTCGATAAAGAAATGTTTTGTTAGCACATTTGGAAAGATGAAGCAAATTACATATAACTGCATTAAAACTCAATGTATCAAAGAATGGTGCAGTTATTATCATTGTACTCTAAGGATTTCTTTAAATTAACGCACACAGTCAACACCCATTAATAGCTCTTGGTAGTTTACCAGCAGATTTTGCCTTTGATGAAAAACAGTAGGACCTACTCAAATCCAATTGTGAATAATTAATTAACCGTAATGCATTTCTTTCTGTTTCAGTGTTTGACTCTTCAACAAAAGTACCAAAAGGCATTATAACAGGTGGTGGTACTGACCTTGGAGTTTTTGATGAATGCATTGACATACAAGGAATAAAAACACAGACTGGCAAATTTGATGGACAGCACTGTCTTGTTGATATCACATTTTCGAATGAGCTACACGCAAGACAAAATAAAAACAATAATGGGACTCTAAGCAGGATAGTAAGTGTGTGCTGACATTATTATTTCATGTGCTAAAATTTCACCCTAAATATACGAGGGCAGTTCAATAAGTAATGCAACACATTTTTTTTCTCGGCCAATTTTGGTTGAAAAAACCGGAAATTTCTTGTGGAATATTTTCAAACATTCCCGCTTCGTCTCGTATAGTTTCATTGACTTCCGACAGGTGGCAACGCTGTATGGAGCTGTTAAAATGGCGTCTGTAACGGATGTGCGTTGCAAACAACGGGCAGTGATCGAGTTTCTTTTGGCGGAAAACCAGGGCATCTCAGATATTCATAGGCGCTTGCAGAATGTCTACGGTGATCTGGCAGTGGACAAAAGCATGGTGAGTCACTGGGCAAAGCGTGTGTCATCATCGCCGCAAGGTCAAGCAAGACTGATCTCCCGTGTGCAGGCCGGCCGTGCACAGCTGTGACTCCTGCAATGGCGGAGCGTGCGAACACACTCGTTCGAGATGATCGACGGATCACCATCAAACAACTCAGTGCTCAACTTGACATCTCTGTTGGTAGTGCTGTCACAATTGTTCACCAGTTGGGATATTCAAAGGTTTGTTCCCACTGGGTCCCTCGTTGTCTAACCGAACACCATAAAGAGCAAAGGAGAACCATCTGTGCGGAATTGCTTGCTCGTCATGTGGCTGAGGGTGACAATTTCTTGTCAAAGATTGTTACAGGCGATGAAACATGGGTTCATCACTTTGAACCTGAAACAAAACGGCAATCAATGGAGCGGCGCCACACCCACTCCCCTACCAAGAAAAAGTTTAAAACCATACCCTCAGCCGGTAAAGTCATGGTTACAGTCTTCTGGGACGCTGAAGGGGTTATTCTGTTTGATGTCCTTCCCCATGGTCAAACGATCAACTCTGAAGTGTATTGTGCTACTCTTCAGAAATTGAAGAAACGACTTCAGCGTGTTCGTAGGCACAAAAATCAGAATGAACTTCTCCTTCTTCATGACAACGCAAGACCTCACACAAGTCTTCGCACCCGAGAGGAGCTCACAAAACTTCAGTGGACTGTTCTTCCTCATGCACCCTACAGCCCCGATCTCGCACCGTCGGATTTCCATATGTTTGGCCCAATGAAGGACGCAATCCGTGGGAGGCACTACGCGGATGATGAAGAAGTTATTGATGCAGTATGACGTTGGCTCCGACATCGACCAGTGGAATGGTACCGTGCAGGCATACAGGCCCTCATTTCAAGGTGGCGTAAGGCCGTAGCATTGAATGGAGATTACGTTGAAAAATAGTGTTGTGTAGCTAAAAGATTGGGGAATAACCTGGTGTATTTCAATGCTGAATAAAACAACCCCTGTTTCAGAAAAAAAAATGTGTTGCATTAATTATTGAACTGCCCTTGTATTGGTAAAATTCATGCTGCTTCTGGTGAAACTATTAATAATGATGAGAATGTTGATGGTAATGATGATGATGATCAGTGATGCGACTGGTTTAGACTCATGATATTCAACTCTTTAGTGCTGCTCCTACAACCTTTTGAGACGAGTGGTGTTAAAAGTAGTAAAATAATAAAAAATGTAACAAGAATTAAAATATAACAACCTCCTAAAAATCATGTATTCGTGCAACCCCTCCCCCCCCCCCCCCACACACACACACACACATGTTTCAATTATATAAGTGAGTTTACTGTTGCCACTCCCTACTCATTACATCATTCATTCATTCACACATTGTGTTCCATAAATCCTGCCATGAAGGACAGAGTTCAGGATGTAGAAAGAGTCAATTTATGCATTGACAGACAGAACCAGCAGTTGCAGGCTCCCTCTTTGAAACATACTAAAAACAAAATACAACTATCACAAATCCATTCACACTGATATTTATGGGAATTATTACTGGATTACTTTACACATAAATCAGAAGAAACTTAGCTCTGTGACGAAAGCCACAACTCCCCCTCTTACTACTCTGCCTTATATCTAATATTTGAAACAAAGCACCTATGTAACTTTACATGGTGATACACTGATAAAGCCAAAATCTGGTTAATACAAACACTAGAGTTATGAAAAATTTACATCCCTGAGTCCAAATTGTGCAAAAAATTATTGGTGTTGCAAATGCAGTGTTTTCTTTTTTTACTTTTGTTTGCAATATAATGGGAATTTCAGTTTTGTACTTGATATCTGCTGATAACCTAGTATAGATCTCTTACCAGAGAATAAAACTCCATTCTGAATTCTAAACAGGATTTGTGGTTTATATCTTCATCCCACCATCCTCTGTCTGCTTATTTTGAGGTTATACAATAGATCACATCATTACCTAACCTACATAAAACATTTTTAATTGTTATTTAGTTTGAATAAAATCTTCCTGGGCTTCCATCCACATAAAATGGTGTGACATCCATGAGCATTATGATGATGCTCCTTGGGCATTGTCAACTGGTAAATGAGTTATCACTTGACTTATGCCTCAGGAGTACTTGGCTGAGAGCTTGGGAAGTATAACCACATGGCATAGCTGAAATACTGAAAAGATTTTATTTAGTCATATCATTGTGAGGCCAAGTATACATAGTTATTAATTTGTCAACATAATTTCCCTCTAGTGTGTTCCATGAATCCATGTGAACTACCTATGACCTCAGTGCAACATTTTGAAGAACCACATTTAAGAACTATTTCCAATCCCCCTCCCCTTCTTCCCCCATTTGTTTTTTACAAATTATCTTTTTTACTATTAATGTGCCTGGAAAGCTATCTAATACAAATTATTCAAGCTGTATATGAAAGCTGATAAACAGATTTTATTAATTTGATGATGCTTGCAGTTACTTAGTGGTTTGAATGTAACTCTTTATGTTTGATTTGTAGCAATTGAAATAACATTTGATTTGAGTCAGAAAATACAGTTACACAATTTTGCTACTTACAAGGTCTGTTCAAAAAATTCCAGAACATTCATAATTTCTTGCCAATGGTGTGTTGGCATCCCTGAATATGCCTGTGTGTAATGTGTACCTGCCAAAAGTTTCATTGTTGTATTCATGTTAGTTATTGTTCAGTGCTGTATTGATTAGAACATTGTGTTGCATGGTTTGCTATTTTGAGATGGCAGGGTTAGATGAGCAATGTGTCTGCATTAAATTTTGCATGATACTCAAGAAAACCTTTACAGAGACACCCCAAATGATAGAGGAAGCCCATGATGATGAGTTCTTAAACTGTACTTGGTGTTATGACTGGTCACACAGTTTAAAAATGGTCAGATGGAAGTTGCAGGTGACCCTTAGACATCTGCTGACAATGCTCATGTTAGAACATCAATGAAATTGTGCATGCCAATAAAAGACTGACTGACTGAGAGATGTCAGAAGAACATAACATTTCAGTTGGATAATGTCTTGAAATTCTGACAGAACATCTTGGAATGCATCGTGCTGTCGCCTAGTTCATCTCATGGTTCATGAATCAAGACCACAATCTGTGAAGAGATTTTGGATTGCACAAATGAAGCTCGTCATGTCAGGTCAAATGTCAAAACCATACTGATAGTTTTCTTTGACTTTGAAGGATTATTTAATCAAGAATTCATGCCACAAGGACAAACTGTTATTGGATGGTACTATCAGGACATACTGCAATGCCTGCAAGAAAATGTGAGAAGGAAGTAGCCTGAATTGTGATGAGACAATTCATGGCTCATGTATCATGATAATGTACCTACATATTCATCCCTGTTGATGTGTGATTATTGCACAAAAAATGAAATCACTGTGCTGCCTCATCCTCCATACTCTCCAAACTTGGCCCCAGTGGCCTTATTTTTATTTGCAGAGTTGAAAGCCCCATTGAAAGGACGAATATTTGCTATGATAGATGAGGTAAAAGAAAATTTTTAGATGGCGCTTTGTGTGATCCAGCAAGAGGTGTACCAAGAGTGCTTCTGGAAGTGGAAACATCATTGGAAGCAGTGTATCAATTGTGGAAGAGAGTATTTCAAAGATGACCTCACACAATAAGTGAAAAGTAAACACAGAAAAATTTTATGAACAAAGTTCCAGAATATTTTGAAAAGATCTTGTACATGCAGGATGACTACAACTTAGGTCATCCCTCAGGAAAATCTGTAGTCCATTTGGCAAGAGAATATTCATGGCAACTGAAGTGGACTTAGTCAGTCATGACTAATCACATAACAAAATTTCATTTACAGTTCTATAACAGTGCCTCAGTGTTGTGGTAGTTCCAGCCAAGTATGATTTTCAGTCACTCCTGACAGCAATCTTCTGTTCTTCACAATCGAAAGTGGCAACTATGCTGCCAGCTGTCTGTTATTCTGTCTTTCTACATGGAGTATGAAGTAGTGAATGTTGGTAATTGACTCTCTCCAGTCAGCATGTGCCAGCAAGTACCTGTGAACAGCTTCTCTCTCACACTAAGTGTAGTCATTACCAGCTCAGTTTAGAGTGTTCTACAATCTGTTCTATCAACTCAACTTACAAGTAATTCTTCTGATTGAGTCATGGCTCAAATAAAGCTTCTTCTTTGACTCTGTTCATCTCTTAGGTTTTACATTGACAGTCTAATAGATTTTAATATGCTTTGGGTGTATGGATATTAAGTGCATTTATTGCTACTGGTGAGAGAAAAGAGGAGTTCTTGTTTCTCAAAATAAATACAGGACTACTATAAATGGCTCATACATTTTTGAAACTGTATATTTTTCAAAGTATTACATGTAGAAATATGATTGATGCCTGAATAGAACCATAATCTCACCAAGTGTGCATTTTGCACTCTATGATGTTTATGAGTGCCCCTCTCGTCACACAGATCATGTCCAAGGGTTAGTCAGGTTCATTCCATACCTTACGTAGCAATATCCTGACAATGGTTATCACAGCAACATTGGTTCATACTCAGAGCTCCAGTGATCTTGGCAGGGGAGGGGAGGGGGTATGTAAACACAGTCCTTAATGTACCCTCAAAGGAAAAAGTCACAAAGTATTAGGTTAGGAGACATGGGGAACCAAGAGAACAGTCACATCATTTTCACCATCATGACCAATTCAGGAATGTAGAGTTTCATTTTTAGGTAGTGAAAAACATTGATGCTGTTATGAAGGGGTGCCCCATCTTGTTGGAAGATGAAATTTTTGGAATCAACAGTCAGTTGTGGAAAGAACCAAAGCTGCAACATTTCAAGGTGAGAGGTACTGATCACAGTCTTCACACAATAGAAAAATGACCCATACAACTTCATCTATGTCATGCACAGAAAACATTAGCCTTCAGTGAAACTGATGCATGCACCACAACTGCATGAGGATGTTCAGTGCTCCACACTTTACACTGTGCTGCTTAACCTTTCTACATAAATGGACGCTTGCTGCACCACTGAATATTTACTTGGAGGTGAAATGTTCATCCTCAAGTGCTTCCTACATTGTGATGTGTAACTACAGGTCCCAGCCATAATCTTTCAGTTTTAATTGTTGCATGAGCTGCAAATGGCATGATTTGAAAAGTAACCACCATCACAAAACCTTTCACACAGTTTGGTGCAGTGTTCCAAGTTCATGGCTTGCATGGACCATTGCTTTTTGGACTGTGTAAGAAACTTTCCCTCATCCTCTCCACCTAGTCGACTGGCAATGCTAACTGATGGGTCCAATGAAAACTTGGGGATTTTATGGCTATATTCACATATCAGTCATATTTGTACATGTAACATTTTGAGAAATATTGAACTTCGAAAATGAACAAATCAATTTATGGTAGTTTTGTATGTCAAATCACAATCTTTAAATTGAAACAATCTATAAGTCACCCAAAATTTAAACAGTATAGTCCTTTGTCAACTGTGTCTTCATTCTTATCCTGATATGGGTATGTTTTCATTATGGCAGACATAAATCGAGACCAAAGGCTAAAATATTGCTCCAGATAGAATTCAGGGAACTGTTTTGCTCTAATGATAATACACTTCCAAATCCAATCAACCAACTACCATACAGCTACACTACCATAGATATAATGGCAACAAAAAGGAGAGATAAAGCAATTGATTACAATTAGGCTTTGGTCATAACTTTTCTGCCTATGATATGATATTGTTAATATACCCGTGCTGGCTGCCAGCAAAAAATCTTACTTGATGATACACAGAAATTTTTTAAATGCCCTACAATGGGGGTGTTCAGGCATCCCATGGGATGATACAAGAAATGAGCTGACATTATATGTTAAAATCTGAGAATTTATTAATAGACTTACTATACTTCATGAAAAATCCAAGACTGTGTCCATAAAGAAAGTGTAAATAACACAAAAGCTCCATTGATAAAAGCAACCAATGAATCATTCAAATCTGTCTGTTTTCCTGAGTACCTAAAGCAAGCAAAAGTAATATCCACACTTAAAAATGGTGATGTAAAAATGTGCAAAGTATAGACCAATCACTTCACTGTCCATCATTTCCAAAATTATTTAAACAATAGTGAGGAACGGATTAATGAAGTGTCTAAATAAATTTAAATTTCTTTGCAAAGAATGACATGTTTTCAGGTCCAGAAGAGGTGCAGAATATGGGATTGCACAGTTTACAAAAGTCATTTTTGTGATTGTGGATGAAAGTAGTCATGTCAATGGAACTTTCTTTGTTTAGTCAAAAGATTCATCACTGTTAACCATAGAATTTTACTGCATAAATTAGAATTGCTGGGAATGTGAGGTGTGGCTAAGAAGTTGTTTAAGTTGTACTTGAAAAACTGGGTGCAGTGAGTTGAGATCTCACATACTTCAAAAGGATTTCTGTTAAAAAACTTTATCAGACCCACAACACATTAATATAGGCATGCCAAAAGGGAGTGGACTAGTCCCAATCCATTTTCTTATTTGTTGTTGTTGTGGTCTTCAGTCCCATGACTGGCTTGATGCAGCTCTCCATGCTGCTCTATCCTGTGTGAGCCTCTTCATCTCTGAATAACTATTGCAACCTTCATGTTTATATTAACAATTTCCCACAAAGTTCCAGAGAAAAAATACTGTTTCCTGATGACAGCAACATAGTTATCATAGCTAAAACTCCAACACAGTTGACAGAAAAGGCTGCTGTTGCCCTTTAAGATGTCCACAGTTTGTCACTGAAAACTAAAGTAACCTTCATGTTTATATGAACAATTTCCCACAAAGTTCGAGAGAAAAAATACTGTTTCCTGATGACAGCAACATAGTTATCATAGCTAAAACTCCAACACAGTTGACAGAAAAGGCTGCTGTTGCCCTTTAAGATGTCCACAGTTTGTCACTGAAAACTAAAGTAATTTTAAATGTAATTTAATTGTATATACTTCCGGTTGAATAAGAACCATGTACTTGGCAGTTATAATGAAACTACCCCTATTTAACATGTTATAACTTGGAAACTAACTGCGGTATGACAACCAATGTCAAGGACATGGGAAAGAGAAATAATGCAGAATCAATTCAACTGATATACTTTTAATGTGCTGCTATGGTACATCATACCAGTACATACTGGTACCATTACTGCTACAAAAGGGGATCAATATGGCGCCCATGAGTGTCCAGAAGGGTCTGAAAGTGCAGGATTGCATTCTGCATGACAGAACAAAGCATGTCCGTGGGTATGCTAGCTACCTCTCTTGATATGCTGTGCTTCAGATCAGCACATGTATGAATGTTCTGTTGGTAAATCCTGTCCTTCAGGTAGCCCCACAAGCAGAAATCACAGGAAATGAGATCATGTGATTGTGTGGCCAAGCATTTGGAAATGATCGGCTGATAATTCGATCATTTACTAATGTGTTTCAGAGAAGCAGGTGAACTTCACAAGTGATGTGCAGTGGGGCCCCATCTTGCATGAAAACTGTTGAGTCATACAGAGGAACTTCATGCACAGTGACTGGAGGTGGAGATCCCCACACTCAGCAATTCTCCCACCAGAGAAAAATGAGCTTCATCTATCTGTAGGATGGTCCTGGGCCAGTCCTTGTCAACTTCAATCCCTGCAAGAAAGTGGAGAGGGAAGTCAGCACATCATTGTACATCCTGTGGTGCAAGCTGCTGTATGATAAGGATCTTGCATGGATACCATCTGAGAATGGTTTGAAGCACCTCCCATACAGTGGACCATGGGATGTTCAACTCTCATGACACAACACACACACACTGCCTGATGACTGGGAATTGCCTGCAGCATTGTCTGCCACAGCAACAGTGATTTCATCAACCACCTGTGGTGCAACCAGTCCTCGGCCTCTTCCCAGAGTGATGCCCAGTTCTCCAGTCGATTCAAACTTATTCATCATGCTCCGCACAGCAGGTCGAGAAAGGGAACCCTTCTGTAAACCTTCCAGCTGGCAGTATTCTCGAAGTTCACCAGCAGCACTACTGTTGTTTTGATAATAGAGCTTCACCATTAAAGCCCTGCTCCTTTTTTCAAGTTCATGTTGCGTGTCAAGAGCATTGCGACTGGTCAGGTGTGTGAGACTATGAATATGATGACTGATCACAACACCTGGTGGCCATAGTTGGAAATGGATGGTGGCACTGTGACACATGCAAATCATGCACCCCATACTCTGGGCATTAATGCTATGTAATTTGGTACTCATACAGAAATTAGTTTCCATGTTATAATGTGTTAAATACGGAAAGTTTAACTATAACCACCCCGTGTTGGACTGTGTAATGAATATCAATTTCTTGAGATTGAACATAGGCTGCCAGTTGATGTTGATAGAACATGTAAAGGCTTTGGCAAAGAGACTATCCACAGCATGTAATGCTCTTTGCAATATTTCATGCCTCAAAGTGACTTATTTTGGATATATACATTCAGTTCTCAAATATGGAATCTGTTTTGAGGAACAAGCACTGGGAACATATATATTGTCTTCAAGGTACAGAAACAAGCTGAATGGAAACAACAAATATCAGCAATAGGGCCCACTGTACTGATTTATTCAAAAAGCTAGACTTTCTGACTGGCCCCTAGATATAGTTCCTACTTAAAGCTAAACAGGAAAAACAAGTCAAAAGTCAGAATAATAAGCTGTATAACAGCTTAAAACTGTACAACTGACTACCACAGGAAATTAAGGGTGTAAATGATCTCCATACCTTTACTCTCAGCTACAAATATATTGATTAAGTAAGAGCTGCTATGCCATAAATTAATCTTAAGACAGCTATAGAAAGCCTCTTCATATTCATGGATACCTCATGTATTAAGCAACACTGACATTGTTATAAATATTGTAAGATTAGTTATAAGAACTGTAAATACTGTAATAATCTATGCATATTTATTTAATAAAAAAACGTTGTACTGACAGTTGATGATTTCCATATAATTTGTATTGTTCTATGGATGAATAAATACATCAGTCAATCAATAAATCAATCAAACATGCCACTCAGCAATAACTGAAAGTAAAGAAAGCTCCTCTTCCATGGTTAAATACAGAACTGTGCCACATGATAAATAAATCAGATGGAAGTGAAATCCAACACCCAAACTTAATTAAGGATACAGAAAAATGTAGATTAGAGTTAAGCAAAATGTGTGCAACACAAAACTGGAATGTTCCAGGGTCAGTCTGGGTTTCATATGCATTTAAAAAATTCCAATAACTGTGTGATTTTTAAATGGTAAAGTAGTGTGGTGTAGAGTGCCATAAATATCGATATTTGTTCTGTGCGCAAGTGTGCTATCTTTGAGGAGAGGGCTATGGGGCAGGATGTTGGACACTAACGGCAGTTAGCCTCCGGACTTGGATCTGTGTAGAAGCTAAGTGAGAATAAATCTGTATATGAGAGAATTCTAGTTGTTTACCTACAACTATACCATATTCCCTCACTGGTGACCCCATTTTTGTGTAATACGCATCCGAGTTACCGCCCGAAGGTTATTTACGTGCCTACCGCGTCAGGTTTCTCCGCGATCGCGAGGGCCTTTGTTCAGCTCCAGACAATGGCCTTTCAGCATTCACCGCCGCCCGGATTCCAGCAACATCTCTCCAGCACTCCTGCCATCATAGTAGACATGCCGCAAGAATCTTCGGAATCCTTCAGCCAGAACATGCAGTGGAATTCATCGAGTGCCGCCAGTTTCTTCCAACCGCCAACGGTCGTGGACTCTGGCTTTGTTAGCCTGGACCTTCCCACGTGGTCTCCACAGAGTGTTGGTCAGAACATTCCTACTCCTGTGTCAAACACACAATTCAATACAGTTTGTGGCGTCGAGCGAGGTTTTGCTACTTTGGAAAATCCAGTAGTAATTTCAAACTCGAATCAGCTCCCGCCACGTGTGTATCCTTCCGCGCCGGCTAGTCAACAGGTGTTCAATGCTCGCCAAACAGCAAATATCACACCGAGTGTGCATCCTAATGGACGTGTGTGGGATCCTTGTGTTGCTTCTAATCAGGTCAACAATTCTGTGCTGGACAGTAATTACTCCGACATCTACAACCAGCCCCACCACTCACAGTCGAGTGAATACTGTGTGCATAACGGACATTCACCGGTGTACTTAAGCACTTGTGGCTTCTCTCCAAGCTACCACGTCAATGAGAATGCACATTATGACTACAATCCTCACACCGTTCGAGCGTCCGTCACTTCTCAGCCGCCCCTCCGGCGTCAAGTGAATTTCGCGATTCCCGCATTACGGGACGCCAATAATTCGGACTCACAATCTTCTGCATGCTCTACTTCCGTCCAAAGTAATAGGCGCACCTCCGCAGTGACTGCAGTGCCGAATCTGCCGAAATTACCAGACTTCAAACCCGCTCACCCGGAGTTCTGGTTTAACCTGGTTGAGCAAACATTCAATGTCTGTGCTTTGGACGACAACGCACGCTTCGCCTGCCTCATGAGCCATCTTCACGACCGCGTCGATTTAATTTACGAGCTGGTCAAAGCACCCCCCCTAGCAGGGAAGTATGCTGTGGCGAAACAGACGATACTGGAATGCGTCTCTAAAACCAGGAGAGAAAATGTGCGACAGCTCATCTACGAAGAGCGTCTCGGCGACAGGTCTCCATCCCAGCTGTGGCGGTGCATCCGTCTTCTCGTCGATGAGCAAGTTATGCCTGATGACACGCTTGCAGAAATCTGGACTGAAAAGCTGCCTTTGCTTGTCCAGACTGCAATCTCTGCGTATGAAGATAGGCCAGTAAATGAACGTTTACGCGCCGCCGACAGAGCATACTCTGCCAGGCAACATGAGCTCCGTGCACTGCATTCTGGACGTGACCACACTAAGACGCTTTCTGACGCCACGCCCTTGTCTGGTGCTGCTAATAACAAGTTTTTTAAACTAGCCGCCCTGCCTGCACCTTCAACTCCCCGCAACGACAGTGCATCGGCCTCTGTGGAAGACTCTGGGGCACATACTCCATCACCTAGCAACTACCCACAGGAGCACAGGCCCGCCCAACCTTACTGTTTCTTCCACGTGAGATTCGGGGAGCAAGCTCGCAAATGCCAGTCACCGTGTTCTTACCCAAACTCCAACCGCAGGTAGGCTACGGTGCCACCTCCTGCGATGTAAACAACGGGCACCATCCCACGTTGCACTCTGTTTCGGACAATAACAGTAAGTGTGGTCGAGTCTATGTTCACGATTTACAATCAGGTGTATGTTTTCTGGTAGACACTGGCGCAGACGTCTCCTTGCTGCCGGTTCACCTAGCAACCAATAAAGTGCAACCACACAAAACAGTACTTCGTGCAGTGAACTTGTCTACCCTACAGTGTTCGGGTTCCACTTTGTATACAGTGAAACTTTCGCCCAAGTGCAAGCTGGAGTGGACGTTTCTAGTGTCAACAATTGAAGAACCTATTCTCGGAATTGATTTCCTCAAGCACTATCAGTTGTCACTAGATTTTGTGCAAAATACTGTGTCTTACCCCTCCCTTAACAAACATATTCCTTTCGCTTCGCCGAGTGACAGTTCGGCTAACACCAAACATGTGTGCTGTGCTAAGAAGTGTGTAAACCTATCCTTGGTGCTGCAATCTTGGACAAACAAGTGGCTAGTGGAGTGCGCCAAGTCTTCAAAGTTGCGGATGGAACGTAAGGAAATGCTGCTGCATCTCCGTGACATACACCACGAGTTGGCCTCCACACAACAACGCCTCGCGGCACTACAAGCAGACGACTCGTCGGCTACAGACAAGGTCAGTCCGTGTCAATCTGGTTTTCCCGTGCCCGCGCACGTTAACGACAATGTTGTGAACTCTGTAAACTGTGTCAGCACCCCCTTTTGTAATGATGGGGTATGCCCGAGTGCTCATGCTCCTTGCGTTCCGAACGGACAATTAACTTGCCAAGCTCGTGGCAATGAACTACGGCCATCTGCTGTCCAGCCACACCCACTCGTGCCTACAGTGCTTGTAGCGGCATGGCCCGCTACCAAGAACCAGTGTACCAACCTCGCCCATGTTAACAACTGTGCGGCCTGTACGCAGCCTACGAGCAGGTGGCACATCTGTACTTCCGTGCCCTCAGCACCACAGCTTGGCCCGTCCGCCACTGCCTGCTCCACTTCACGGACTTCTGACTGTCGTGCCGCGCCACGTATTGCAGTAGTCACTAATGGCACAGTTCATCGGTTACGTCTAACCGATGGGCCGCCCATATCGCAACGCCCACGTCAAAATTGCAAAAGAACAATTGGACGATCTGTTACAAAAGGGAATAATTGAACCTTCTTCCGGTTGCTGGGCTAGTCCTATCCTGTTTGACCAAAAGAAAGATGGTACTTGGCGTATGGTCGGCGAATATAGGCGTTTAAATGCCCGCACCATCATTGATAAATATCCGGTTCCACACATCGCAGACTTCAATCATGCGCTCGCAGGTGCAAAGTACTTCTCTGTTTTGGACTGTAAGCACACATTTCATCAGATTCCTATGGCTCTGGAGGACATTGAAAAGACTGCCATAACCACTCCCTTCGGGCTGTTCCAATACAAATTTATGCCGTTTGGGTTGAAAAATGCCCCCCAAACGTGGCAGCGTTTCATCAATCAAACTTTATCCCATCTAGACTTATGTTTCGTATACATGGACGACATATTGGTTTTTGCTTCTACTTTAGATCAGAGTGAGGAGCGTGTTCAAGTCGTGACGGATATTTTAGCAGCTGCTGGTATTGAATTGAACAATAAAAAGACTCAATTGCACCAGTCATCCGTCACATTCCTAAGTTATGTTGTGTCATCGGACGGTCTGACACCACCACAGGACAAGATCAAGCCTGTTCTCGAGATGCTACGCCCTCAGACCTATAGGGAATTATGCAGGTTCATCAGAACAGTTAATTATTACCAGAAACATTTGCCAGCCGCTTCTGCGGTGCAGGCTCCTCTCACAGATGCTCTCGCTGGCCCACAAACTTCTGGCACCTGCCAGGTACCGTGGACACCAGACATGGACAAGGCATTTAATGAACTCAAACAGCTGTTGGCCTCTGCTGTCACTATTGCTCACCCACGGGCGGACGCCACAATGTTTATCACTACTGACGCTAGTGACAATGCTATCGGTGCAGTACTGAGTCGGACATACAACGATGTTACGACCCCCCTGCAGTTTTTCTCAAAAAAGCTAAACAATGCGCAGAAGAAATACTCAGCATTTGACAGAGAATTACTTGCAGTTTACGAGGCCATAAGACACTTCAGAACTGATGTTGAGGGACGAGATTTCTATGTGCTCACTGATCACAAGCCGTTGGTTCCTGCCTTAAAAAATCCTGCGCCTGATCCGCCCCCACGACGCTTCCGTCACATCGATTACATCTTGCAATTTACAAATGACATTCACTACATCCGAGGAGCGGACAATGTGGTCGCTGATTTTCTCTCGCGTGTTGGTGCTGTCACAACCTTAATTGACTTAACGGACCTACCTCAGTTGCAATCGGCAGACCCTGATACCATGCAGTTAATTTCAGACCACAGCTCCTCTCTCCAACCGGTACGCTCTACTTTCCCTGGCATATCTGACTTAGTGTGGTGTGATGAATCGACTGGTACGTTGCGGCTATTCATTCCTAAGCCCCTTCAACGCCAGGACTTTGACAAACTACACACATTAGCACACCCTGGTGTCAAAGCTTCCACCCGTCTGGTAACTGAACGGTTTGTCTGGAGAGACATGCACCGTGACTGTCAGTCTTGGGCAAGGGCATGCATGGTGTGTCAACAGAACAAAGTTTCCAGGCACACTTCTCCACCCCTTGGCTGTTTTGCCCAACCGCCAGGCCGGTTTCACCATGTTCATGTCGACCTCGTAGGGCCGTTGCCCCCCTCCAAGGGTTTCCGTTACTTGTTTACAGCTATTGACAGGATGACTCGGTGGGCTGAGGCTGTGCCTATTCCGAACATTACCTCCAAGACAGTAAGTCAAGCATTCTTAGATTCGTGGATCTCTAGATTTGGCTCACCTGTTTACCTCACCACTGACCAGGGGCGACAATTCGAGTCTTCAGTTTCCTCTGACTTATGTAAAATGTGTGGTATTGTCAAAATTCATACTTCTGCATACCACCCCCAAAGCAATGGGCTTGTCAAGTGATGGCATCGCACCTTAAAGTCTGCCCTGCATTGCCATGACTCACTATGGACAGAGGCACTGCCCTTCGTGCTCCTTGGCCTTCGTGCGACTTTCAAGGAAGACCTCAAGGGTTCCGTAGCCGAGTTTGTGTATGGCCAACCTCTGGTTTTGCCTGGAGAATTAGTCACTCCGACCCCACTTCCACGGCCCTCTGAACTCCCTTCACTTCTCGAGCGGGTGCGCTTGCACTGCAGCAAAATTCAGCCGCCACCTCCAGCTGCTCATACACCTCCGCGCGTGTAGGTACCATGCACGCTAGACTCTTGTGAGTACGTGTTTCTCAGAGATGACTCAGTCAAAGCCCCGCTTCAGTCGCCCTACACAGGTACTTGCAAGGTCGTCAAACGCTCTGAGAAAACATGGATCTCCTCATAAAAGACTCTGTAACCACGGTCTCACTCAACCGAGTGAAACCAGCTTTCATTGAGCCTCAGGTGAACCTCCCTGATTCTGCCCCTATTTCTCCCACTCCTGCTTCGAGTGGCCATCCATCTTCCCACACCATGCATTTGGGTATTGATTCTCCACAGCGTGCTTCTCTGCCGAGCACTGCTCCTTCTCCGTGTTCATCTAATTCGAGTGGCCAATCTTTTCGGGGCTTCACTCCTCACAGCCCTTGCAGTCGAACTGCCAACCACTCGGATTCTACCATTGTGTTACCATCTTCGTGTGACAGCTCTTTGTCATGCCGTTCAATCCATGCTGGCTCCTCGTTGCCTTCGGTCACGCTCCCTCGTCTGTCAGCTGATCGCCCGAGGTTGTCTCCTGCGCAGTCCAGTCCACCTGCCACCCCTGTCTTAGCAGATGCTTCCCCCTGGCAGGGCTTCCGAACACCTCCCTGCCTCCCTACCATTGCTCGTACAGGTGCCATCCAAGAATTCACAACACATGTGCACCCTGATGACATACATAAATTATCTGTTGTCGTAGATGGCGATACGGTGTGTGTGGTACTCGCGTGTGACAATACTGAGGGAGGAAGTGCAGAATCTCGTGTGGTGCGCTGCTTTAAATTGAGCAGAAGTGCTGCGTGTGGCAATTTGCATGCCTTTGTTAGGCCTTCTGGCAAGGTGATTCTCCATCTGCCGGCTGACGAAGTGCTACACCTCCACTCCAGGACGGGACATCGTCTTCAGCCGCCGGCGTCGCTTGCTGACTTCACCGTCGATGTACCGGGTTTCACCCCCCAGTCTCCTACCAGTCGACCGCTTCCGCCTGACGCAGAAGAACTGTGCGTTACCTTCCTAACTTCTCACCCCCCCCCCCCCCATTCACAGGGACGTACTCCATACTGGGTGGGGGGGGGGGGGCTATGTGGCATAGAGCGCCATAAATATCGATATTTGTTCTGTGCGCAAGTGTGCTATCTTTGAGGAGAGGGCTTTGGGCAGGATGTTGGACGCTAACGGCAGTTAGCCTCCGGACTTGGATCTGTGTAGAAGCTAAGTGAGAATAAATCTGTATATGAGAGAATTCTAGTTGTTTACCTACAACTGTACCATATTCCCTCAGTAGTACGGCAGGATACGAGTAGTTACTGGCTCTCCATATGTGGACATATTTGATTTAATCAATATAGACTGGATTTGTTAACCAGATACATCAGATGATAGAATATGTATTCTGAAACTGATCATACATGCTGTATGAATAATCAACATCAAGTCTAAAGGAGTCAGTAATCTTTCACATAATAAAATGACTTTTTGCTATACCAGTCAGCTCTCAAATTCCAATAAAACAACAGCAAGGAGATACCACTTTCATGACAAATGTGTTTGTCTTAAAAAGTATTTCCACGTGAACAGTCAGAAAACCATCATGAGAATCTTTTCTGAGATGTGATTAAAAATGATGCAAAAATTGTTATTCTAGTTACTAAAATTGATTCCTCAAAATTACCATACAACTACAGGTCAGCCAGCAGTATTCACAATGTTCACAACATATAAAACCTTGACTATTCTAACACTGCTTGATTTCAGCAATCTTTTGATAATCTTGATTTTCATATATTACTTATAAAAATGAAACAGCAGAATTTGTGAAACAGTGCAGTATTATTGGTAATAGCTGTCTTAAAAACAGATAACAATAAGTTATCTGTGAGTTGGAGAAGTCATCATACAAACAAGTGTTCTCAGGAGTCTCCACAGGTTCAGTCCATGTTTCATTGTTTTTCTCCATGTATATGGTGATTATAATTAAAGTTCCAGTTTCAAAATGCTGTAAAACTCAGAATGGCGTCAAATTTGAATAGAATATTTTCAAATAAGGGAGAAATATTAGGGAACAGAAGAAGAAGAAGAAGAAGAACCAAAATTGCAGAATGTGGGTAATGGAAAATCCACTTGGATATCAACTGGTACCACTTCATTCTGCACACCTTGTGATGTGGGTTGATGACATTGTTTATCATAGAGCTATATTTTTTTGAGGAGATGGGTCCTGCATGAGCTGTTACCTGTACCATCACTGGTAATTGCTACGAGAATCATTTGTGCGCCAACAGCATTCCAATCCTTCAGCAGCATGGTTTTGTGGGTAGGTTGGTTTTTATGTGAGATGGCACTCCTCCACACAGTGTACAGCCAATGAAGCAGTTGCTTTAGAGACATTTTGCAAATGCTAAAAGTATCAGCCATCATTTTCCTTCAACCTGCCCATCCAAATCACTTGATCTTAATACGAGTTCCTTCTGGCTGTGGGATTATCTGAAAGTCATTGTATTTAGTATTCCAATTACAAACACAGCTTAACAGGAGCCACACAATGTGAAGTGCATTCTGAATGTGACCCATGAGACACTTTGATCTGTCATGGGACATACTGTTTCTCGATTTCAATTTGTGGCAGAAAACAGTGGAAAGCATACTGAACAAGTCTTGAGCCAGCCTCATAACAATTATAAAATGATTTCATTGTTGTTTTTAATGCAATTTTTGGCCTCAGGACAATTGAAAACTGATTTTTCCATCTGATGTTGTTTGTCCTTGTCTTGGTAGATAGGCTTAACAACTAACACAATTGTTGAATGCCAAACTTGTGTTACCATGCACATTGTACAGTATGGGTGGTTTAATGTGTAACTTACACCATAGCCATTGTACTGTAATTCATCTGACATTTTTAGCCAAACCCATTTACGTTAAGATGCTTGCTGTGCCATCTACTGGGAAAATTTTTGGACAATATTCCATTAACCCTTTACATGCCAGGTGTGGTCTCACAGACCACTAGCATTTATTGTTACTCTATTTCTGATGCATAGGATGGAGTAGGAGATTAGAGCCTAGCCTAGTTGTTTTCCCTGAAGCTGCCGTAGTTTCCTTTGTCAGTGGTCACTTGAATGTGACGTGGACCTATGCTGTCACAGCTTCTTTCGTGCTAGCAGTCACGGAGACCGCACCTGAGACTTTGCATTTTGGATTCAGTAGCCAAGTCTTTGTCCACTGACTTTGAGGATACCATTTTAAAATGATTTGAGGACAGTTTAAGAAGTGATGTTGGATTAGACAGTGACAACAAAATTGAAAGTGAACATAATTCAGAATAGGAACAGTGCGAAAGTGAAGATGAATTTGTTTGTCACCAGTGAATGCCCTACAAGAAACAGGTGATTAAAGTAATGAAGACAAAAGCATAGAGACTGAATCCTTAGCTATAGGTTGTCCTACAAATATATTTAATTGACAAATATTGCTGGTCATTGAAGCTTATTCCAATGATGCCAAATGGCATTATTTTTCTGCATGTTGGACATAAGTGGGAGAAATGTGTTTGTCTTTCATAATTCCTACAAAGACAATACTCAAGTGAGCCACTTTGATTTTTTGAAGAAGCTTGCAATCTCATTGGTGACACAATAGAAAGATTGGAAAAACGCAAAACATGCTCCACCTGTGACTCCAAAAAAAGAAGAGAAAGCTGCCTTATATTTGTCATTGTTGCAGGAAGCCAATCTAACTTGACTTCTCTACAAAAATTTCCAACCAATGCAAAGAAAACCTCTGATTGTGAGAAGGAAACTAAAAACCTGAAAAGCAATAGTGTAATTTTCATTTTTTGGATGTTTTATGGGAGGGTTTTTATGTCTTTATTGTTTCATGTGCAATACACAATAAAAATATAGCAAAATGTAAAATTTACACTGCAGGGTATTTGCGTTTTCATAGTATTAACTTTATACTGTAATATTATGTTCATTTTGTGCAGTTTTTTGTTTAAATGCATTTTATTTTGTAAAAATAAACTTTAAAATTTATTTGTATATGTTTTTTGTGTGGTATTAATGTAACCGCTCACATCAAAAAGTGAACTGTTCCACTGAAATTGCTGACTGGAGTTTTGATGACTTTTTAAATATAGTGGTCTGTCACTTGGGACAGAGTGTGACAAAAAAATAGCCTGCAAAGCTAACAGTTAAAACTTGAGTTCATTCTGACTGGCAGTTCATGTTTTACAGCGTTTTGAATCTGAAACTTTACTTACAATCACCCAGCATATCATTGATACCTGATCACAGCTACAGTCTTGCAGTTATGACTTATATGCTAACATCCAACTGTATTTGAGTGTCCTTTGCAAGTTAATTGGTTTCATGTTCCATGGATCATTTGCGTGATTACTCATAATGATGTGGCTTGAATCATTTTACATTCATGTTACAAATTAATTTGTAAATATGCAACAACTTTTTTTTATTTTTTATTTTTTATTTTTTTTACAGATGTAAGTTAGTAATTCCTACCCACCACCTTTTATGCATTACAATAATAGAAATTCTTTTACAACAAAAAACTTCTTCAGTTTGTTTGCAAATATTGCTTCTGTCGTATCGGGCATGTATGTATGTGAGCCCTTGTTCTCCCATCTTACGCGTCAACCAGTAAACAACACAAACTTCTCTCAGTATATATTACAATCTAACCCACACTGTTACAACAAAAGATAATCAGAGCCAGTTTAATATTCTTTGATATACAAAAATATGCTTCCCATACAAAGTTTCAGGACAGGAAATATACAACTAATTAACTCTCGAGCAGGAGTGCCCACATATAAAGTGTGCCAACCACAAGTTACATTGATTGGTACTATTACATTGCTGTTTTACAGTTGTGAACCCACTTCTATTCCTTCAGTATTGCTTCAGCTAACATAGAAATAAGGTGTGTTGTTATACGTCCAAGTTAGCACAGTATTATAAGATAAACAGTGACCAGGTGAGAAAAAATTTACGATCTGTGCAAGAAAATAACCCAAATTCTGAACTAGCAGCACAAGCTTCTAATGAGGAAGTTGTCTACAAAATAATTAGTAATCAAATAAGTGTTTAGATGGGATATGATGCAACTGTACTGTTTAACGCTTCAAGTGGATCATTACTTTGCAGTAGCACTTGTATGCGGCAACAGAATGATACAATGAAAGTTTATTTTATTTTTGCTTATCTAAACAATGATTTAGCTCATGTAATATAAGTTTATTTTATCATTGTATAATTAAGCTAAAAGTAAAGTGTGAATTTCCTCATACATGTTTACCTTGTTAATATCAAGACACCTGTCCTTTACATGTGTGTAAAATACATCACGCAAAAATCAAACAATGGAAAATCCAGATGGAATGTAACAATACCAGAGAAGGAAAGTTGCCACTCACCATATAGCAGAGATGCTGAGTCGCGATAGACGCAATAAAAAGATTCACACAATTAAAGCTTTCAGCCATTAAGGCCTTTGTCACCAGTAGACACACATACAAACACACACTCACATAAATGCAACTTGCACACACATCTGCAGTCTCAGAGAGCTGAGACCACACTGCCTACATCACGCACCTGCACATGTTATGAAAATTGGTATGCCCACTTGACTTAATATGAAAAAATGACAATATTATGAAAAGGATAGATTGCTACTCACCATATAGCTGAGATGCTGTCACAGACAGGCACACTTTAATATCTCTGCTATATGGTTAGTAGCAATCTGACTTTTTCATAACATTGTCATTATTTCATCCTGGATTTTCCGTTGTTTAATATGAAAGAATTTAAAATGAGCTCTTCAATTGAGCTCCTACAATCTTATTCATGTCTTTAGAACTGCAGATGTTTTAATCTCATTTTTGTCACCCTTCAGTCAAATAATTTCAAGTATTTATTTCATAATCCTGTACCAATATTGCATAACAAGCTTCTTCTCTTGGAGTAATCATATACCACATGTTATGATTCAAACTCACTATCCCTCTTCAGTACGTTTAAGTCCTTTTACATGCTTGACAGTGAAATCTCTTCTCTTTGGATTCAATATGAAGCAAACATTGTAATAATTCCTACTGTAGAGAATGAAACCTCTTAGCCTACAGATAACTGTTTTGATCATATGTGAGAAGTTAAGAATGTGTAATGAATATAAGCTTTAACTTCTCACGGACTCTTTTTATTTACTTGAACAGTAACTTTGTGTCTGTTGATAGATTAGACTCTTTGCTATATCTTCCCACTCAGAGGAACAATTCCCACACCCAGTGGGGAGATCCTTTGCAGAATTTTGAAGGAAATGAGAAGAGTCTATGCATCCTTAGATGGTGTTATTGGGGGTACATTATTCATGAAAGGCAGGAATACAGGTTTAAATCTTGGTTCAACACACCATTTTAACTTGACATATTTGACAATTCTATTGTTACTCATAAAATTTGTCTTGTTTTCATTTGTATGAATAGTGAATAACTAGTACCATTTGCTGTGGCATGTGGGCATAAATCTTAATTAATGTGTGTGAAATGACATTCACAGTATATAGCGGTACCATAAAAGTTTATCAAGTTCATGTTAATAAATTTGAGATTGTTGTTCTTCATAACATTAAATTTTAATTAACATGGAGCTTCATTTTAACCTTATCAGTTACTCTGCCCCATGTGGGTTTACTGAGAGATGACTGTGGTGAGGCTGTTATCTAGTAATTACTCAGTTAGTGAAACATGTTCTACACACATCAAAAAAAGTTTTGCATCACTTCGGTTCCAAGAGTTTCATAACCTGTACAGAAAATTGGAATAGCGATCAACATAAACATCATTTCTGTCTTTTTATTGCTCATGAAAACCACACATTGCATGTTGTACCACCATACAGGCATGTTTGATAGGGTTCAGGTCTGGAGAACATGCTTGCCACTCTAGTTGAGCAATGTCGTTATCCTGAAGGAAGTCATTCACAAGATGTGCATGGAGGGGGGGAAAATTGTCATCCATGAAGATGAATGCCTCACCAATATGCTGCCGATATGGTTGCACTACTGGTCAGAGGATGGCATTCACGTATCGTACAGCTGTTACGGCACCTTCCATGACCACCAGCGGCGTATGTTGGCCCCACATAATGCCACCCCAAAACAGAAGGGAACCTCCACATTGCTGCACTCACCAGACAGTGTGTCTAAGGCTTTCAGATGATTGGCTGTTTGATGGCATACGTGACACTCATCGGTGAAGAGAACGTGATGCCAGACCTGAGTGGTCCATTTGTCATGTTGTTGGGCCCAT
Organism: Schistocerca nitens; assembly: GCF_023898315.1. Taxonomy (NCBI): domain Eukaryota; kingdom Metazoa; phylum Arthropoda; class Insecta; order Orthoptera; family Acrididae; genus Schistocerca; species Schistocerca nitens. The sequence continues at coordinate 552,821,197 of NC_064615.1, read as the reverse complement.
CTGTACCACACTGTATGGTGTTGTGGTTGCAAAGATGGACTTCACCATGGACATTGAGATTGAAGTTGCACATCATGCAGCTTATTGTGCACAGTTTGAGTCATAACACGACATCCTGTGGCTGCACAAAAAGCATTATTCAACATGGTAGAGTTGCTCTCAGGTTTCCTCTGAGCCTTAATCCGTAGGTAGCTGTCATCCACTGTAGTAGTAACCCTTGGGCGACCTAGGCGAGGCATGTCATTGACAGTTTCTGCCTCTCTGTATCACCTCCATGTCCGAACAACATCGCTTTGGTTCACTCTGAGATGCTTGAACACTTCCCTTGTTGAGAGCCCTTTCTGGCACAAAGTAACAATGTAGACAGGATTGACCCATGGTATTGACCATCTAGGCATGGTTGAACTACAGACAATACGAGTCATGTACCTCCTTCCTGGTGGACTGATTGGAACTGATCAGCTGTCGGACCCCTTCTATCTAATAGGTGCTGCTCATGCATGGTTGTTTACATCTCTGGGCGGCTTTAGTGATATCTCTGAACAGTCAAAGGGACCATGTCTGTGATATAATATCCGCAGTCAACACCTGTTTTCAGGAGTTCTGGGAACCAGGATGATGCAAAACTTTTTTTTGATGTTTGTATTTTGTAAATTTCAGACACCCTTATTCTAAAAGCTACTTCGTGACTATTATATGTTGTTGAAAATTAAACATGACAATGGAAGTTCTGTATTACAGGCAGGCATTGGAATACTAGACCTGGAGACTTTGACAGTGGCCTTATGTGTGCCCTCAAGTTGTTCATCCCAAGACACTGCTATCCTGGTCCAGGAGTTAATAAATGCTTCTTCATATATCAGCAATACACAGTTGGTGCGAACACAAACGCAAGTGGACCCACTCAAATGTCATGTCAAAAACTCCACATCATTAAGAGCAGTTGACTGGGCTGCAATGTAAGTCAACTACCATTCCTTCTCAGTTGATTTTCACTGTAGCAGCACTAGTTTAGTATAAAATCAGTAATTATACAATTTCTAATTACACAAAATTTAACTAGAATCCTCAATTTAATTTTTTTATGCTTGTGAAATAAATATAAAGTATCCTATTCTAAGTTTATACACTATAGAAATCAGATCAAAATATGTGCTTCATTAAAGAATTATTATTATACAAACTATCTAACTGAAATATTTAACTTCCAAAAAGTGCAACTACTGTGCCATCTTGAATAAATATACTTAATTGAATTTTATATATGCTATTTTACATTGAATAGATTACAAGAACTGGACTACTCACATAAATTAAGAATCATCACATTGTTAGAATGGACAACTGCTGGAATGGTCAATGAGTGATTAATGGCTAATTTTAATGTGAGTTTTTTTTTCATCAGTTATTTTGCACAATACATCATAATGATGTGGAATGAGTTACTTAACACTCACATCACAAATTAATTTATACATATGGTTACATTCTGAACATTTCAATGTTCTTTTTTCATTACAAAAAGAAAAAAATATATAGACATGAGTTAGTAATTCCTGCCCATCACATTCCACACATTATGGTAATAGAAATTTTTCTATGGAATAGGACGTATCAAGGAGAAACTCTCCCAGTTTGTTTTCTGATTTTACTTAGCTGTCTGACAGATATTTTATTTCACTGGTAACTGATCAGAAATTTTTGTTGCAGCATTGTGCACCCCCTTTTGTGCTAAAGACAATCATAATGTGGAGTAGTTAATGTAACTTTCCTTCTGGTATTTTAATTATGTACTTGATTCACCACTGATTATTTACAACAAACTTCATGAGGGAATAAATTTACTGTGAAGCAGTAGTCAGAATGCCCAGCTCCTTAAACAGATAAGATGATTATGAGTGAGCAATATATATTATTCTTACAGCACATTTTTGTGCAATCAAGATGTTCTTTCTTACAGATTAGATATCTTGAATAAATATACTTAATTGAATTTCATATGTGCTATTTTACATGAATAGATTACAAGAACTGGACAACACACATAAATTAAGAATCATCACATTGTTAGAATGGACAACTGCTGGAATGGTCACTGAGTGATTAATGGCTAATTTTAATGTGAGGTTTTTTTTTCATCAGTAATTTTGCACAATACATCATAATGATGTGGAATGAGTCACTTAACACTCGCATCACAGATTAATTTATACATATGGTTACATTCTGAGCATTTCAATGTTCATTTTTAATTACAAAAAGAAAAAAAAGATACAGACATGAGTTAGTTATTCCTGCCCATCACGTTCCACACATTATGGATGTGGAGTAGTTAATGTAACTTTTCCTTCTGGTATTTTAATTATGTACTTGATTCCTCACTGATTATTTACAACAAACTTCATGAGGGAATAAATTTACTGTGAAGCAGTAGTCAGAATGCCCAGCTCCTTAAACAGATAAGATGATTATGAGTGAGCAATACATATTATTCTTACAGCTCATTTTTGTGCAATCAAGACTTTCTTTCTTACAGATTAGTTATCCCAGAACATTATTTCATATGCCATTACTGAATGAAAATGTGCAAAAAAAGGTCAACTTACTGATTTGTCTCTCCCCAATCATAATACTGAATGAAAATGTGCAAAGAAAGGTCAGCTTACTGATTTGTCTGTCCCCAAGATTTTCAATGATTCAAAGCAAGCACAAATTTAGCTGAGGTTACTTTAGGAGTTCCAAAGTGTGTGTGTGTGTTCTTCTTCTTCTTCTTCTTCTTCTTCTTCTTCTTTTTCCCAGCAATATATACCAGGTGTCCATTTCACTATGCTATTACAAAAAAAGAGTATTGTGCTGTAAAACAAAAACAATGACTACAATGAACAAAAGTTTATTCTTCTTCCATACACAAGTGAACAACAGTTGAGAACATAACAGTAAACATAGAAACAATCCAGGTACTGATCCAAGATGTTGCTGACAATAAGTATGAACACAATATGAGAGCAAGCACCAGCTTCTCTGCACTTATAAAGAAGAGGTCTCTTATAAAGAAGAGGTCTCCAGTAGACAGTGTGGGGGATACCGTAGCATGTGCATGTAATGTGGCCTCTGATGGCTGGGCTGCACAGATGCAGTTGACAGAATATTTGAAGTTTAGTATGCCAGCGGCCTGGTGCAGTGGTGTCTGTCCAAGTATTTTGTACAGGGTTATAGCACTCTTTTCCCCTTTGGGAAAGGGCTTTCCACTCATGTGGATCTCAGGATGAATGTTGAAATACCCATAGCTTCTGCCATGGATGCTGCAGGTGATGATGGCGGCAGTGGAAGCAGATGCGGGCCCAGAATTAGGGGGCAGAAGCGGCACAGCCACGGACATGCATGGCTGCTGCTCCTCCGCAAAGTACCATAGGTGAGGAGCAGTGACAAGGGCACTGATAACATCTTGATGTCCAGTTTCTCAGCATCGTGGAAATGTGCTGAAGGTGAAGGTGCCAACTGCATGGTCAGTGGTGCAGGGGTGTCATATTCCTGGTTAAACATAAAATAAGTTCAAGATAGCAAGGATTCTTAATATTTTCATGTGAAAGTGGTTTTTTGTCCGCATTCTAAGATTTATGATTTGCTGGGATCGGTGAAGGATGATTTGTTACTGCGGAAGGTGGGAATTTACAAAATACTGTGTAAATGTGTTATGGCCTATATAGGACAGACAACGCATACAGTGGAAGAGCGTTGTACAGAACATCAATGTTGCACTCGCCTACTGCAACCCAATAAGTCAACAGTTGCGGGACATTATATTTCTAACGGACATTCAATGGCCTATGACAAAATTTCAATTTTCGCAACTGCAACAATTTTTTGGGACTCCATTATCAAAGAATCAGTTGAAATATGCATTGCAGGAAATCTAATGAACCGTGACAGTGGTTACCAATAGAATAACACATGGAATACTGTCACATCTGAAATTTGCTCAAGACGAAGATGCCAGAAGACTTCGATAGCTGCAGCCAGTGACAACACCGATAGCAGCTGAATATTGCAGTTCCACCAGTGAGGGCACTGCCACTGGGCGGTGTGGCCCTTCTGTCTCCGTGACTACAATGCGTGCGCGGCAGTACTATCAGCGCACTATATAAGCTGGAGCGGAGAACGTCTTCGTCACTCCTTGTTTGGCTCACCTGAAGATGGCTGGCAGTTGTCCAGCTGAAATATCATGCAATGAAGTTTACGATGACTGGCTGCAAGCCCAAAATCTTTTTAACACCTCATTCATTGCCAGTTATATCACACTGTAAGACACAAACAGCACAACCACAATGAATAAAAGTTAGAACATGGACCCAAATATAGAAACAATCCAGATACTGATACAAGCAGTTGCTGACAATAAGCATGAACATAATATGAGAAGGAGTGCTGGCTGCACTGCACTTCTAAATAGGAAGGCTCTGCTAGACATTGTGGTGGATGTCATGCTGTGTGCACAAGTCATTTGGCCCACCACAGGCGGCTTCTGGTGGCCAGCCCATGCAGATGCTATTGGCAGATTATTCAAAATGCAGAGTGCTGATGGCTTGGTGCTGCAGCTTCCATCCAAGTATTATGTACAGAGTTACAGCAAAAACAGCAGCTAATATTAAAACTGCTAGTACATTTCCAGTAGGCCAGAAATAATTCAAACATTCAAATAAAGTAAACTGCAGCAACAGAAATAAGAATCAATAATAAACTGAATTACATAGATGCACACTTTAATCTGAATGTGGAAAAACAGCTTCAGTGTTCTGCAGATTCTAGATAATGTGATGAAACCATGGACTGCCTAATTCTGTGTTTAAAAATGAATCAGTTTAGTAGATTGATTGTCAAAAAGATCTAGAAAGACTCCTCTACTAAGTAGCCATTAATGGCAAAGAAATGTTATGAAGTGGTTTAACACTCCTTGCATACTGGTCCTAAGTAATAGTTAACTATAATTTTTTAATTTAGATCAGTGCACAGTCATGTCACCTGTGATTTGGGCTCTAGGAAGATCTATTAGTACAGACAAATACACAATAATATTTGAGGCTGTAGACAATTGTTTCATATACAATATTACATACACAATTCAAAATAACATCAGACACTCAGTTTTTTCATAGGACAGACCCTACATGAAACGGTGTGGTGGATGTGTGAATGCAGAACTTGGTGAGTATGTCAAGATTATTGATGTATTCTTTGATACTCATTCTTGTCATATGTCGCTCACTTCTATAAGAGTGGCTTCTTGTGTGGCTAGTTACTAAAAGTATTCACTTCAACCAAAATCATGATCTATTCAGTCTGAGTCATGTACAGCTTTTTTTGATAAATCCTTATAAGTGTAGGCCTAAATGTTTCTGAAAGGCAGAGCTGTAGGATAATTCTCACCCAGCTGAGAAAAATACTATAAAAGCAAAACACTTCAGCATAGGTGGTATCTGAGCTACAAAACAAACCCTCTTCTGCTACATTTGAAGCATATATAAAGAGTACAAGAATGTTTACTATCAGCAGTGGGTAAAAGTTAGGTAGTATGTCTGCAGTTATGTTATACATGTAAAAAGACCACTTGAAAATCAGTCCTTGACTGTTACTACCTAGTATTTTAATACTTTTAAAACTAGCAATGGAAAAGTCGAATGAGTATGGCATTCAATATTTTTCCAATTTTGTGCCTCTGTAGACAATTTGGGAACAAAAATACTATTTGTTTTAATTGTTAACAAGACACCAATAGAAATTATTTTAATTTGTATATGAGTGTTCAGCAGTGTAATAATAAAATTAGCTAAACTAGAATTTTTTTTGGGTACGATGCATGTGGAGATTTTGATGATCATTTTATTCAAATTCGTTACAAACTGTGCAAATCTAGAAGTCTTAATGCCATGTCATTATTATTTCCACTCTCAGTAATTTCAGAATGTTGTAGTATACCTGCAGTTGAAACTTGTTTTTAGGTTTAACAGTATTTACTTAATAACACGTTAATCCCATTACAAATGGTCAAAGAAGAACAGTAAATATGCTATTTTGTTAGGTATTGGTTATAGAAGAAATGGTTTATTCCAAAATTATAAATAATGACTAAATCAGTATGTACCGAGTGTTTCTAAATGAATGTCAGGGTTTTAAGGCTTGTATCATTTGCTACACTCAACTTATAATTCCAAATAATATATTAAGTGAAACAGCAACTCAGACAGTTTTTCTTACAAGGGTTCAATGTGAGCACCATTCATCACATGGCACACATTGAGTTGATAGTTGATTTCTTCCCTAACCTTGATCAATGTGTCTGGAGAAATTATTGCAACACCTGCTTCAGTCTGATTTCTTAAGTCAGGTAGATCAGCTGGTAGTGGAGCCACATGCACATGATCCATGCACTTGATCTTTTATAAACCCTCACAAGTAAAAATTGCATGGCATCAGATTGAATGAATGTGGAGGCCATGTAAAACAAGCTTTGTCATCCAGCTCGTTGCAGCAATCCAGTAGTCAGGTACAATGTTGTTTAACAAATTATGTACAGAGTTACACCAGTAGGGAAATGTACTCTCTTACTGTGAAATAAAGTTCTGTGATTCAGCTTCTTCCAATTGAAGAAATAGCCATAGTCTTAGCCCATCAAGATAAGAAATACCAGTTGCAGTTGCTCCATACAAAAAGGAAGGCCCATAAACTTTCTGCTGGAATGTGGCACAAAAAAACATTCATTTTGTGGAGTCCCATTGCAACAATACCATCTTGTGGGGATTTGCTGACTCCCAGATGTGCACGATATGTGTCTTCACTTTTCCACTTAGGTGATATCATCATCATCATCTTCGACAGTTTCCAGCCACTGGCTGGGTCTGTCGGGAACACAAGCCTCTCCATCGTGTTCTGTCTTTCCACCATTCCCCCTCTTCCACCTTTGTCCAGTTCTCTCCTCTTCTTGTCACACATTCCTTCACTCCCTTCACCCATCTATCCCTTGGTCTTCCTCTGGGCCTCTTCCCCTCCAGTTGCAGATCAAACATCCTCTTTGGAATTCTTCGCTCATCCATTCTCTTCATGTGTCCATACCACTGCAGTCTTGATTTTTCTATCCTGTCCTGTACTGGTTCCTCCTTTAGTCTTTCCCTCACATACACATTTCGCAATCTGTCTCGTCTTGTTACACTCAACCTGCTCCTCTGGAACTTCATTTCACTAGCCTGTATTCTACTTTTGTCGCTTTTGTGCATTACCCATGTCTCACTTCCGTATGTCAATATGGGGACAAAGTAGGTTTGGTATATAATTCCCTTGGATTTCTGTGGCACCTCCTTGCTCCAAATAAGCCCCCTAATGCATTTGTAGAACTGCCCTGCTTTTCTGCACCTTTCATTTATTTCCATTGCGTTTCCCCCCTTACTTTCAATCATGCTTCCCGGGTACTTGAAGTTCTCTACCACTTGTAGTTTTTCCCCTCCACAAGCTATATCCACATTTGGCCTATTCTTCTTCCTTGTTGTGACAATTATTTCACTTTTCTTTGCAGAGAAATGCATTCCATATTGTGCTGTCGTTGCCTCCCATACATCTAACTGCTCTTGCACCTCCTTCTCGCAATTTTCCCATAACATCAGGTCATTGGCAAAAAGCACTGCTTTCATTTTATGATCTCCAATTGCATCTGATACTTGCTGTAGGATTTCATCCATAACAATAATAAACAATAAAGGCGAAAGTGCACTTCCCTGTCGCAGCCCATTTTCCAGCTTGAACCATGCAGTACGTTCCCTCCCCACTTTCACACAACTCTCGCTTCCCTCATACATTTTTCTGACTTTTCGTGTTATCTCTTCATCTATCCCTTTTGAGTTCAGCACATCCCAGAGCTTGTCCCTACAGATACTGTAATACGCCTTCTCAATATCTAAAAAGGCTATGATTAAGTCCTTCCCGTACTCATAGTGCCTTTCCTGCAGTTGCCTTACCGCAAATATGAGGTCCGTTGTTGATCTTCCCAGTCTGAAACAGTACTGCTCCTCTTGCAGTCTACTTTCAATACTGCTTCTTATTCTCTTCTCCAGGATCTTTTCATAGATTTTTCCACAGTGGCATAGCAGGGTGATTCCTCTGTAGTTCTCACATCTCCTTTTATCCCCTTTCTTGAAGATCGGGACTATAATTCCTTTCTTCCAATCCACAGGAATTCTGTTCTCCTTCCGCACCACCCTCAGTACTCTGTATAGCCACTGGGTTCCTACTACTCCTGCTGCTCGTATCATATCCACTGTTACTTCGTCCCAACCTGGTGCCTTGCCCCCTTTCATCCTCTTTATGCTGCTTTTAAAAAGGGAACATGCCTCGGATCGCGGAACGGATTTAAAGGAAACCGACCAAGCAATGGAAAAGGATTACGAGATGGTTTACGACTGGGCACCTTAAACGTAAGGACTCTAACTGGGAAGTTAGAAGAAATTGTAGAAATGATGGAAAGGAGGAAATTGGACATCTTGGGACTTGCTGAGACTAGGTGGAGAGGAGTTGGTGAAAAACCACTAAGTAAAGGATGTAAACTGTACTGGATAGGGAATGAGAGGGGAAGAAATGGAGTGGCAATAGTGGTCAGAGAGGGTCTGCAGGAGGAGGTGGAAGGTATCAATGATCGAATGATAAAAGCCAGAGTACGAGTGAAAGGAAAAAGCATTGAAATCATCCAAGCATATGCCCCATAGGTGGGGTGTACAAAAAAGGAGAAGGAGGAATTTGAAGATGACATGCAAAAGCAGCTAAATGGAGGTAATCAGATTATAATAGGGGACCTCAATGCACATGTTGGCACAGACAGGAAAGGGTTTGAGGAGATAATGGGACCAGAGGGCTGGGGGAACCGAAATAGAGAAGGAAAATTGTTGCTGGAATTCTGCAAGAGGAATGGGCTGGCGATCGCAAATTCCTGGTACAAGAAGAGAAGTAGCCACAAAATAACTTGGTACAGTGGAGACTGGTCCCAAAATTCAGTAGTAGACTATGTACTAGTGGATAGGCAGATGATGAGCAGCCTCACAGATGTTAAGGTCATTCCATCTGAGGCCTTAGACAGTGACCATCGGCTGTTGGTAGCCACCCTGAGAGAGAAAAAAGATAGGAGGGCAACAGATATACAGGAGAAAAGGTTGAAGACATGGATGCTGAAAGAGGATGAACGGAGGACCCAGTACCAGACACTGATCAGGAAGAAGCTGCCAAAGGAAGATCAGAGAACAGTGGAAGAAGAATGGGGAGATTTTAAGAGGGCTCTAGTTGAGGCAGCTGAGACTGTGTGTGGAAGAACTAGCACAAAGAGGAGAAGTAAGGAAATCCCATGGTGGAACAACATATGTAAAGAGGCAGTACTTCAAAAGAACAAAGCCTTCAGAGAATGGTTCCAGACCTGATCAGAGGAAGCTAGGGTAAAATATAAGGAAAGCAAGAAAGCGGCACAGACCATAGTAAGGGCGGAGAAGAAGAAGTGGATGGAAAAATGGACAAGAATGTTAAAAGAGGACAGTGAAGGGAACAAAAAAGTACTTTACACCATGGTAAGAAATAAGAGGAATGACAGAAGTGAGTGCCTGAGGATCATGGATAATAATGGAAGAGTTGTGGAGGAAATGCATGAGCTCAAAAAGATTTGGAAGGAGTACTTTGAAGATCTGTTGAATGCCACCAAGCGGGTAACTAACAGCGATGGAGAGCCTAAGGCAGCAGACGATTATAATAGTGGGGAAATTGATGATCTAACTTGGAATGAAGTGGAAGAAGCCATAAAGAGGATGAAAGGGGGCAAGGCACCAGGTTGGGACATAGGTGATATGTCAGTTCATAATTGAAAATGACGCACTCCAGAAAATCATCATTGTCATGCAAAAACATTTTGTTTGCAAAGTTGAAATGTAAAACATAGTCTGTAGGCTTTGGACCATGTAACAACTTGGAATGATAAGGATGTTGTTGTAAGTGTCTCCTTAAAAGTCTCCACACAGACATCACTGGAGCTAAGGTGCTCATCACCAGTCCGTGATGGCCCAGGGTATGTTTAGTGGCTGCTGTGTCATCCTCTGCCTTGAGGTGTCATGCAGATCCAGCATGGGCGGGCAGACTTTCCAGACCATGGTGTCACTACTACTCTGTCAAGTAGCTCCTCAATTGGCTTCATGAGGCTGAGAGCACCATGTACCAGTTCTTCCACCAGAGGAAAATCTTTGACAGTACCAGGAATCAAACTGGGGTCCTCCACATGTCAGCCACCTATGGTGACCACCCAGCCACAGATATAGACCATCTTTGGAATGTTAATTCACAAAATAGCCTCCTGAACTGATTTATTGGGACTGTGCAAGAAAGACTCTTTCACTTGTTCAACATTTTCTTCAGTAACTCCAGGCATCCCAAATGCTCCCCTTTGCAAAGACAGCCTGTGTCTTCAAACTGATGATACCACCTATGGATGTTATTATCACTTGTAGGATTACAATGGAACTTAATAATGACCACACCTTGCACTATAACAACAGATTCAGTCCATGTAATATGTAAAACACAAAAATTTTCTGTTCACTAGTCACCATCTTTGCTAGTACCACTTTCTAACAGAAGATAGGAAACAGTGAATGCACATGTGCTTGGGTGTACAAACAAAACTGTTTGAGCTCCTCTTTCATTTAACATATTAATTATAATTGTAAGTTGAATGTAATAAAGCCTTAAAACCCTGATATTAATTTTGAAACATGTAGCAGAGTGACAATTTATAGTCAGGACAATTGGACAACTTCTACGAAGCAATATGAAGCAAAAATGGGGAGAAAGTGTGGACAACACCTGGAATAAAATATTATGTACCAAAAAGAGAATATGTGATGGTTGTAATCTAGATCTAAAGCTACATTACAAATTATGTGACAAAGTCATCCACTTTACCACTGAAAAGGATTAGTTATGCACAGAGAATAATTAAAAAGCAAAAATGTTCAGCAACATTATTTCTGAATATTTAACAAAAGCTGTTACAGTAACAATATTTTATTCCCTGATTTTGGTTCTTAAATGGTCAATAGTGGAAAGAAACCATTATTCACTACATCCAATGATGTATTATTCATGATCTTAAAACACTCATATGATTATTAAGAATGTAGCTAACAGATGAATAACATCTTAACAGTGTATTTAGAAAAGTGATAGTTGTTTCAACACTAGTGGCTTGTCCCCTAATTTTATGAGACATTAATTAGTAGCATTTTTTTAACTTCAGAGCATATGGTGATGCTGTTTAGTTTACGATGTGTGTTACACAAGTGGTCAACCTAGCAGTATCTCTAGAGTAATATATTTTGAACTCGTTCAACTTCCCTGAAAGTTCTTTCTTGTGGTGAGATTTGTGGAATATGTATGTTTGATAGGATGAATGATGAATTCTTAAAGTGATTATTTTAATAAATACTTTCTTATATATACTACATAAACAAATCCACTATTTAACTTTTTATAATAGTTTATGTGCAACAAAATCATCATTCTAAATAAAACTGAATTTGTGTCCTTTTTACTGTTTCAGAGGCATTTACATCTTCTTCATTGTATTAACTGCCCTGAGTACTGTATATGATATGGTTGCTAAAGAACAAGGTATGTATAGTTTTACACACACACACACACACACACACACACACACACACACACACACACACACACACACATAAACAAACAAACAAAACAAAAAATAACAATTACCACTACTACTTATACAAGGACTAACATTCTGAGAGGAATTACAGCTAGCTCTAAATGCAGAAAAAAGTAAGGTAATGTAGATGATAGGAAAAACAAACCCATAATGATAAAATACAGCATAGTAGTGTGCTGCTTGACACTATCTAGGCATAACATTAGAGAGCAGTACAAAATGCAATGAACATGAAAGTATTGTAGTAGGGAAGGCAGATGTTCACTTTGGGTTTATTGGGAGAATTTTAGAAAAGTGTGGTTCATCTGTAAAGGGGACCGTACATAAGACACTGGCATGACCCATTGTTGAATGCTATTCAAGTGTTTGGGATCCATATCAAGTCAGATTAAAGGAAGACATTGTATCAGTTCAGAGTCAAGCTGCTAGATTTGTTACCAGTAGGTTTGAACAACACCCAATTATTACAGAGTTGCTTCGGGAACTCAGATCACTGGAGGAAAGGCAATGTTCTTTTTGACGAGCATTATCCAAAAAATTTAGAGAACCTACATTTGAGGCTGACTGCAGAATGATTCTACTGCCACCAATGTACATTTCACATAAGGACCATGAAGGTAAGATTAGAGAGATCAGGGCTTGTACGGAGGCATATTCTCTATGTGATCAAAAGTATCCAGACACCTGGCTGAAAATGACTTACAAGTTTGTGGCATCCTCCATCGGTAACATTGGAATTCCCTTTGATGACAGCTTCCACTCTCGCAGGCATTCATTCAATCAGATGCTCGAAGGTTTCTTGGGGAATGGCAGCCCATTCTTCATGGTGTGCTGCACTGAGTAGAGGTATTGATGTCGGTTGGTGAGGCCTGGCATGAAGTCGTTGTTCCAAAACATCCCAAAGGTGTTCTATAGGATTCAGGTCAGGGCTCTGTGGAGGTCAGTCCATTACACGGATGTTATTGTCATATAACCACTCCACCACAGGCCGTGCATTATGAACAGGTGCTTGATCATGTTGAATGATGCAGTGGTCATCATTGAATGGCTCTTCAACAGTGGGAAGCAAGAAGGTGCTCAGAATATCAGTTTAGGCCTGTGCAGTGATAGTGTCATGCAAAACAACAAGGGGTGTAAGCCTCTTCCATGAGAAACATGACCAAACCATAACACCACCACCTCCGAATTTTACTGTCAGCACTACACATGCTGGCAGATGACGTTCACAGGGCATTCACTGTACCCACATCCTGCCATTGGATCGCCACATTGTGTACTGTGATTCGTCACTCCACAAAATATTTTTCCACTGTTCAGTCGTCCAAATTTTATGCTCCTTACACCAAGCAAGGTGTCATTTGACATCTACTGGCCGCTCGACAATAAAATCCAAGTTTTCTCACCTCCTGCCTAACTGTCATAGTACTTTCAGTGGATCTGGATGCAGTTTGGAATTCCTGTGTGATGGTCTGGATAGATGTCTACCTATTACAAATTACAGCTCTCTTCAACTGTTGGCGGTCTCTATCAGTCAACAGACAAGGTCAGCCTGTACGCTTTTGTGCTGTACATGTCCCTTCACGTTTCCACTTCACTATCACATTGGAAACAGTGGACCTAGGGATGTTTAGGAGTGTGGAAATCTTGCATACAGGTGTATGGCACAAGTGCCACCCAATCACCTGACCACGTTTGAAGTCCACAAGTTCTGCAGAGTGCCCCATTCTGCTCTCTCATGATGTCCAATATCTACTGAGGTCGTTGATATGGAGTACCTGGCAGTAGGTGGCAGCACAATGCACCTAAAATGAAAAACGTATGTTTTTGGTGGTGTCCAGATACTTTTGATCACATAGTGTAGGCAGTCATTTTTCCCTCACTCTGTTTGTGAGTGGAACAGGAAAGGAAATGACTAGTAATGGGTCACATGTCATATGGTGGCTTGCAGTATATGTTATGTAGATGTTGTAGATGTAGATGAAACAAATTTGTTGTCATCTAAGCAAACATTGAGGTAGTTTTCTTAAAACTATGACTGTAGTCACATAAGGGTGAAAACAGCAAGCAACAGAGGGAACTTAGGTGAAGTTTGAAAAAAAATAGTTATTATTCAGTTGGAAAAAATAAAAACTTGAAGGCCTGCTGGAAAAAATACATTGAAACTAATAGACATGTTTGGACAGGTATGTTATATGAGGTACAGCATACAATGAAGATGACATGGAGACATGGATTGGAAGGGGATCACAGGACAGATAAAGGGAAAACTGTTTGGTGGAGGGTATGGGTCAGTTGGTTGATGGAGAATGAGACCAGGAGAATGACAGGAGCAAAGGATGTGTTGCAAAGACAACTCCCGTCTGCGTAGCTCAGAAAGTTGGTGGTGGACGGAAGGACCCAGATGGTCCAGATTGTAAGGCAGCCATTGAAATTGGGCTTGTTGCACTCAGCTGCATGTTGTACCACTGGGTGTTCAACTTTGTTATCGGCCACAGTTTGGCAGTGGCCAATCATTCTGGGGGACAGCTGGTTGGTTGTCATACTGACATAAAAAGCTGTACATTGATTGCAGTAGAAGTGGTATATGACATGGCTGCTTTCACAGGTGTTACTGTAGCAAGGGGTTGGTAGTGGGAGTTGCAGATGGATGGACCAGGATGTTCTGTAGGTTGGGCAGGTGAAGGAATACCCATTAAGAGTGATGGGATGGATTTTGGGTAGAATGTCCTTTACTTCCAGGCTTGATGATGTAGTTCATTTGGTTTTGGGTGATATTAGGTGATGAGGCAGGACTCCTTTGTAGCTGATTCCTGGGGGGGGGGGGGATTAGGGGTGTCTGAGAATGTGGAATGGGAAATCTGTCTGTGAACTATGTTTGTACTTGTAGGATACTGCATGTATTGAAGGCCCTCATCACATCTGCAGTGTACTGGACAAGGGAATTCTTGCACTGCAGTATGCCATCCACAGATTACTAGGCTGTATGGGAGTGATTCTGTGATGTAGAAAGAATGACAGCTGTCAAAATGCAGGTTTCTTGCTTGTTAGTAGGTTTAACATGGAGACAGGTGTGGATGGAAACAGAGATGTGCAAGCCAGTGTCCAAGAAGGTGGCTCCTTGGGCCGAGGAGAGCAACATGAAGAGGATGGGAGAGAAGGTGTTGAGGTTGTGAAGGAATGAGGATTATGTGTCTTTGCCCTGAGTCAAGTTCATAAAGATAAAATCACTGAAGCTGAAGCAGACAATGGATTTGGGTTTTGAGAAGCTGGGAAGTTTTCCTCTATATTGATCGTAAAGTGGTTGGCCTAGGAGGGTGCCATGCAAGTATACAAGGCTGCACCATGGATTTGTTTAGATATCTTCCAATCAAAGGAGAGGTAATTTTGTGTCAGGATATAGTTGGTAAGGTGTACGAAGTGTGAGGTGGTGGGTTTGGAGTCTGAATGACGGGAGAGGTTAGGCCATGGCCATGAGGGATGTTGGTGTATAGAAAGGTGGTATCAACAGTGAAAAATAGGGATTCAGGAGGTAAAGAAGTGCAGATGGTGGAGAGTTGGTGAAGGAACTGGTTAGCATCTTTGACATGTGAGGCTAGGTTTTGGGTAGATGGTTGGCGGTGATTGTCAACAAGGGCAGAAATTGTGTCAGTAGGAGCACAATAACCTGCTATAGTGGAGCATCCAGGGTTGTTGGGTTTGTGGATTTTGGTGAGCACATAGAAGCTGGGCTTGTAGATGGAAATGGACTTGGGAGGACCCAGAGGACTTCAATAAGGATTGGAGGTTACATTGGACTTCTGAGATGGGTTCACTATGGCAGAGCTTGTAGATGGAGGCATCAGACAGTTGTCTGTCACACAGCCACTGCAATTCATCATGATAGTGGTTGAGAAGGAATTCTGAAAGTTGACTAGAGGGTGGTAAGAGGGGTGGGGGGACACACATTGGAATTAGGCTGGCTTTGGTTGAGGAATTGGCCGCAAGGAAGTGTGTCCCCTGTAGAGACCAGGACAAGGAGAGTAGTTCTTTGACAAGTCCATTATGGTTAACCCTTGGCCACCTGATGTGTGTTCCAGATACACTACCACCTGACATCGCTCTTAGGGAGCACTTGCATATTTTAACTTTTATGGTAAAATACTTTAAAATATTGCAATAAATTAAAGCCGTGTCTTTGTTTTCATAATATTTTAATCATAATCAACTTCAAAATGTGCAAAAGTATACTTATATATATCAAAAATCAACACTTAACAAAAGTTTACTCATTCTAGGCAAAATTGTAGGAACTTAAAAAATTTGAGATCTGGCAGTATAACTCCATGTAATATCAATATTCTTCCATATTTATGAGAAGTTCAATATATTATCCATAATATATAAGTCATTTTTGGCACATATTAACATAAGATTTTCAAAATTACAAAGAACAATCATTCATAAATTGCAGTGACACTCAACGCACATTTTTTGACTGAATTCAATGCAAATAGCATTCTTACCTGCAAAACATAAATAGACTGTTTTGTGTTTCTTTTTGGGGCCACAAGTCCAGCATGTTTTCCTTTTTTAAAGTTTTCTGAAGCTTCAGTTGATAATGTACTGGACATTTGATCCATTTTTAGAATTTGATTTATGATGCACTGAAGATCTCTTTTCAAGCCAAAAGTATGCACGTGGTGTTTCAAGTGAAGCTTTATAAGGTCTTGTGCCAACTTTTTTATGAAATTCAGGCATAGTCCTTCACTTGTGCATGGTTCATGTTACTAACAGTGTACACATTTGTTGAAGTTGTGCCAAGGATTCTATAAAATATTGCCACTGGCCTTCATTGAGTTTGCCTAGACGTGGAGTAGATAGCATATTTCTGATGTAGAATGTCAATGCTGCCTTTTGTACTATTGTAAAATATGATCATTTCTAGTTTCTCTATATCTGAATCAATGGCCAGTGTATGATGCATGCTGGCCGAAACAAGAACACAATTATTTTGCTTTGGTACAAAAGACATTAGTGTAACATCAGATGTAAAGCCAAACATGGCTGATCCAACTTCTCTATCATGCCTGAGAAGAAACACAGGTGGGATTTCATGCTTGTTTTTATTCATGGCACCCAATAGTGTCAGTTGTTTTTGTTTTAGCACATTCAGTAGCTCCACTGATGTGAACCAATGACTGGTGGTCACATTTCTGTTTGTACCTTCTGACGACATCACTGATGCACATGATTTTCAAACCATATTTGTGTGGTTTTTTTGGGCTGTACATTTTGAATTTGCACTTTACAGATAAAGCAACTAGCATTTCATCAATGCAAGCATAGCTGCCAATGGAACAGATGTCTTTACAGTTCTGAATAAACATTTCAAAAAGTTAGAATATAGGTGCAGCTAAGTCAGCGTTGCGGCATTCAATTCAAGTATTTGCATCATCAGACCGATGATGGTTGAGCAGTACTTCAAACCTGTTCTTGCTCATAATACAGCAATATATTTCTCTGCCTGTGCCATCTTTGCTGTACCAGCATGTGTAATGTGTATGGTTTTATTTGAAAATGGCAATGTAGTACAGCATACCAATGAAGGCTTTCAATTCAGTTAAATCTACATCATGAACAGCTGTTTCCCTTTGGTAATTAGATTGAGTTTATCTGATATTTTTGTTAGTATATTTTATTATTTCTCCCAATATACTTTCACAGAAAAATAAGCTCCACAAATCCAGAGGCTTTGTGTTTTCATGCAGAACACCTTGACAATTATGTCTAAGTCCATGTGAGTGCTGTATGATGTTATGAAACATAGTCCTTGATCTTGAGACAGGAGGACAGGAAAACTAACAAAATCAGTTCTTACCAAAGTAGCTATGGTATCTTGCCACTGGAACATCATGATCAGAAGATGAATCCTCCATCAGCGTCCTAATGTCATTCTCTTGTTCCATGGGCTGAGGTTCAGGCCCATCACCTTCGACTTCTGAATTGGACTGATGATTGTCTTCAATGATATTATCCACTGGAACATCTTCTACATCACTGCAATCTTCATTTGGGAGTTCTGATGTGGATAATAAGTTTTGAGAATCTATGTCAGCTTCCTCTAACCATTGGACTATATTTTTCTCCATTTTGTCCATTTCAGACATTGTTACCCTACAAAAATAAAAAAAATATGTAATTTAACTAATGTTACATAACCTCCTGACATTGGTCACATGGACCACATGCAAAAAAGTGTTACCAAGTGTGCACGCATCTGGAGCTGCCAAGGACACGGCACAAACTGGAGGGGAAGGGAAAGAGTATGTTGACTCACAGTTGTGTCATGTGCATAATAATGGAAAACATTTAAAAACAAAACCTCACCAGTCTCTGAGACCAGTGTCAGGTGGTTAAGGGCTAAACATGGGCTTGGAATGAAGATGAGGCCTTTGGATAGGACTGAAACTTCTGTTGAATTGAGGTTTTTGGTGGAAAGGTTAACAAAAGTGTTTTAGGTTTGTTTGGTTTCTGGAATTAGTGTAGTGGAGAGATGAAGTTTTGTAGGCTCTTGCAAATTTGAAAAAGGCAGCTAAGCAGGATCTGGGTGCTGAGAGGGGTTGATAAGGGGGTTCACTGTGGGTAGGATAGGTATTGATAGGTAGTAGTGTTCCAAAGTGGGAGTAGGATGTCAACAAATTGGACAATTTATGGAGGTGGCATCTGGAATACTCTTCCAGGCACTGAAGGGAAAGGGTTTCTATTTTGGAGACAGGGTGTATGTAGTTAGGATTGCTCAGTTATGAAATCTTGTGGAAGGAGCATAGGTGGTTCTGGGATGTGGTGGCACCGAGATGTGTTTCTGCAGTACCATGTTTGTGAGGGATAGGGACTGGTGAAGTCTGAAAAGATGAAGGTCATTGTGAAAGGACAGATGGCATTCAGAAAAGGGAATTTTTATGGTTAGGCAGTTGGTGAGGGGGGAGTAGGGGCTGAAGGATCATTTAACAAATAGGATGGGGAATAAGGATTTACTTAAGGAATACTTTCCTGAATTGGTGCAGATAGATAAAACAGGGGATGGTGCTAGAAAAACATGAAATAACTTGGGGAATGGACAAATGAAATTATTAAGTGTGTAAATGGAACAGGACAAAAAAGGTGAAAGTTTGGAGGGTGAAAAGAATGGAAGAAATCTCTGTCCATATTAAACCCAAAATCACAACAGTATCTGCAATTTGACAGCTGTGGTCCCTTCAACAAAATCACACTCATACAGCCTGACCAACTCTGGATGGTGGATCTGAAATGATGAGAACACCCCACGTAATTGTCCCACCATCCCCAAGAATCAGCTACAGAGGAATGCTCACCTCATTACCCAATATCACCCTGGACTGGAACAGCCGAACCCTATCCTTCAACAAGGCTTTGTTTATCTATCATCATGCCCATAAATAAGGGACATCCAAACCAAGAACCCTACTACCCCTCCTAAAGTGGTATTCCTCATCCACCCAAACTACTCAACATCCTGGTCCATCTGTATGTCACTTCCACTCCCAACCCATTGCCACAGGTATCACATCCCTGTAGATGACACAGGTACAGCACCTGTCAAATCAACCTATCAAGTACTTTCTTTTCCAGTTTTGTCACAGGCTTATTCCATCCCACAGAGGCAGAGTCACCAATGTAAGCAGCCATGTCATACACCAACTCTGTTGCAATGACTGTACAGCTTTTCATGTCAGTATGTCAACCAACCATCTGTCCACCACAATAAATGGCCACTGCCAAACTGCTGCCAATAACTATGTTGATCACACAATGCCACAACATCCAGCTGAGCACAACATGCTCAATTTCTACGGCTGCTTCACTACCTGCCACTGCATTAGATGTGTAGCCTGTAGACTTATCACCACTCCCTCTCATATTCCTAGCCAGCAAACCTGCTGTCTCCACCCGACCCACTAGTTACCCACCCCCAAACCCCTTCCTGCCATCTCCGTCTCTCTCTACCAACCCCTCTTGACACAACTACCATTTTACCCCTAAAGCTAGCAAGTTTTCTTTCTCTCTGATGTATGCTGTCGATGACTCAGTGCTTCTACTATTCAGTAAGTGGTCACCTTTACCCTACATTATTTAAATTTTACCATGACTTCCCACATACGTATTTCCTAAAAAAGAGAAATATATTAATATTCGACATGAAATTAAATGTTAGGAAATACTTTCTGAAAGTATTTGTTTGCCATACATCTTTATATAGAAGTGAGAAGTCATTGATAAACAGCACAGGCAAGTAGATAATAGAAGTTTACGAGATGTGGTATTACGCAAAAATGCTGCAGATTAGATGGGCATATTGTATAACTAATGAAGGGGTATAATCAAATAATGGAAAGCTGAGATGGAATAACAAGAAATTAATGTGACCTGAGTGGCCATAGGCATAGCCACCATGAGTGTGTGTGTTTTGCATATCTGTGTGTGTGTGTGTGTGTGTGTGTGTGTTTTCTGCTTCTGAAGGGGGAATTTTTTTAGTCAAAATCTAAAAGTTTAGCAATCCTTTTACTGTGTTTGCCTGCAACTCAACACCTTCTCTATGTGATGAGTAGCAATCCATCATATTAATAAAAAGATACTAAACTGAATTGAGGAGAAAAGAGCTTTATGGCACAGTTTGGTTAAAAGATGGAATAGGTTAATAAAACACTTTTTGAGACATCAATGAATAGTTAATTTAATAATAGAAGGAAGCATAGGTTTGAGGGTTCTTAAATTCTTAAATTTGTGGAGGAAGACTTAGGCTTGGATATATGAAGCTGGTTCAAATGGATGCTGAGTGTAGTGGTTATGCATGTATGAAGAACTTGCTAAAGATAAACTAGCAGAGAGAGGACCAAATGAGTCTTCGAGCTGATTTCCACAACAACAAAAAGGTTTCTTTTATTTCTTAGTGTTTACCATACTTGTGAGACATGTCAAATAATTTATATTCTCTTTATGTGTCTTCAAAAGTGAATATAAAATTTCCAGTGATGAAGTAGTAAAGCAGATAACAGAAACTATCAACAGTGAAGTTCAATAACCTGATAACTACACAAGTCTAGAATTTATTTTGACCTGGCAAGGGCATGGAGATAGATTGTTTTCACGTCTTTTGTCATCTGAGCTATAATACTTTGTTAATGATTATTGTTTTTGCTTTGAACATTTGATGCAAGGAATTTCCCTTGAGGTGAATTTTATGACTTTTTGGCATTCTTCTTTTATGATGAAGCAAATGCAACAGAACTAACAAGAAATGTTTTTACTTTATCTACATGATTATAGTAGAGGAAAGTGCAGCAAGACAATTCTTAAATTGCTCCATGATTGTCAGTTTTAATAAGAGTGAGTTTTGCTGTAAATTATACTATTTGTCTTTGAAATGAGAAGCTGGGTGCTACCATTTATAATGATTGATATCAGGCAGTCATTAAATGTGACCGGCAAATTTGTTAATTAGTTATTTGATAAGACTCTGGACTTACATTCTGTTGAAGTATGACTCAATTCCTTGCCTTGCCATCCTGATTCAGGCTGTTAGCCATTTCCACAAATCATACCATATGAATACAATGCTGATGAATCAAAACAATATATTGGTACAATGAATACTGTATCTGAAGTTATATAGCTATACTATACTGAAAAGAATGTTAAAATACTGTATTGCCATGTTAAAACATAAGTCAGCCCACATGATGCCATGGTTGTTTCAATGTGATGCAGAAACTTTGCTAGGAAGCCCTTACACTTCCTCCATACAATCCCAGTCTCTTCTCATCCAAATTTCATATTTTTGGAGCCATGAAGAAGGACATTTGTGGCATTGATTTGCTTCAGACAAAGAGACACACCTGGGTACAAGCAGTTTTTGTAGTATAATGCTGCTTCATTCACCTGTCATAATACCTTTTAGGTATGACCAAATTTTAGCACTAGTCTTCTGACCTAAAGTATCTAAATTTGGACAAAGTGAAGAAGGAGTAACTGAATTAATTGTACATAGTTTTGTGATGTGAAATTTTGGTGGTAATCTCCCAGGCTGCTGCTTCTTCTTCTTGTTGTGCAATCTTGTAAAAATAGGTTCTGGTAGCAGGTTTAAGTCTGACATTTGCCTTTAAATAGATTGTCTTGGTCATGATGTCATTTTCTACCAGAAGGTTTAATTCCAGATTCTATTACACTTTCATAGATGATTACAATATTCCCTTATATTAGTGATGAGATCAATTTATAGAGCAACCTTCAGCACACATCCACTTCCTAGCATCCCTCACAACCAATTACATCATCTGCACCGATAGGTCAAAGAACTTGTAAAATCTCCAGGTTCAGGCTGGAGTTGTTATTTTGGTTGTAGTTGACATGTTTCTGAGATAGGTTAATACCATCACAAAAATTAGAAAAACATGAAACATTAATTATTTGTGGGAATATGTTTATATTGTGTTAACAATGATACATTTAATTTGATTTGAGCATGTTTTCCACTATTGATTATGAAACATGTGTTTTGCAGTTTTGTGTTTGTGTACAAACTGTTTACATCTGTTTTATGTCCATATCAGGCTTTACAAATAATAAAAGTAAGTTTGGTGTGAACAGTTTTGTGAATCAACTATCGTTTTGAATTCAAAATCATGATTCAATTTTCATTTTTCAAATTTGGCTATTTTCTGTTAGGGATAGAACTGACAAAAACTATGAAGCATTTCAGTGTCTCTGGTCTCCTAAGTTTTTGAATAAGATATAAAGTTCCAACAGGTAATATAATTAACAAATTAACATTATTGCACAATTTGTAACTTTCATCTTTTGGTTTGTTACTGAAATTAACATGCCTATTTCTATTACATTAACACTCAGAGATTCGTTTACATTTAATACACATTTTGTCTGTTGCAAAATTTATGTTTTCTCAGTAAGTGTGCAGTTGCAAATTTGGTTGTGTCTACATTGAAGATAATTTTTGATAAGCTGTAAATGGCTACATTTGTTATCTGTCACAATATTGTGTGAACAGTTTGAACCAAGGCTTGTATCTTCTTAAGATTGTAAAGATAAACTAGAAAGCTTTAGTGAATCTACCAATACCATATCCATAATTTTATAGTAGGCAACTGCAAACATTTTTCCATGAAGGCATCGACCATCTTGTCTCACAGTGAGATAAATGTACTAACAGATATGGCAGTTACTTTTGAAATAATAAACAGTTTACATACTTTTCTCCATCTGTCTTGTTTTAATTTGACTGCCCTTATATACAACTCTTCATACTTTGTGCTACCCAAGAATTGCAGTTGTAAAAATCAGAAAACTATACTTACATCCTTATGTCCTCCGTCGCCTTCAGATTAGTCATATCAGGTGTGTATGCAATGATACCAGCATTGTTACCAATTTTGGAAGCACTCCTGGTAGTCCACAGGGTGAAGTTTAGGACCCATTGCATTTCCACATGGATGTCTTCAGTTGAGTCAAAATGCCGCCTTTTCAATGCAATTTTTATCTCCAGGAACAGGTGGACTTCGCATGGGGCTAGGTTAGGTGAGTAGGGAGGGTGGGGGTCTGTTGCCATATTGTTTTTGGCCAGGAATTCCTTCACAATGAGTGAGGTGTGTGCGGGTGGATTGTCATGGCGCATGGGTACATTGCCATTGTGCACTAACCAGTCTTTCTTCTTCCACAACTCTGGCTGGAATGTCATACTGCTACTGGTTTGACCAGTACAATGAAATTCTTGTAGTTGGGCATTAATCAAGGGAAACAAACAAAATGTACTAGCATATCACATGAAACTCTTTCTTACTTACACAAATTATTCTAATATGTCCCCTTGGTTATGTGTCATTAGGTTGTAATTGTTGATGACTGTTTATTAGGGACTCATATTTTTTCCATCCATGCTCAACAGATAAATTTTTGTAGATAATATTCTGGTTGAGCTGCTAAAATATTGTCCTCTATCTGTTCAACAAAACATACATTTCATACACTATGGAATTCTTCCTCACTTGGTGTTAAAGCCCACTGGCTCAGAATAACACATTTAATTGCAGAGAGGTTGGGAGAGGTGGACCAGTTCTCTGTCCTCTGCATTCTCTGGAGCTAAATCCACTAGACTTTTACTTATGTAATGAACCGCGATACAAGTTGTAGAGAGTCTTTGTCCACCTATTGTAGAAGGCTGTAAAATTATATATAATACTTCAGGGATACAGCACTGCATCTAGGATACAATGTGGTAGTGTATCAATGCATGTATCAGTATTAAATGAGGTGACTGAATATTTTGCTCAAGACAGAGTTTCATGTTGCATGTTGGTATATTCTGTTCATATACATTCATTCATTCATTTACACATCATATTCTGTAAACTCCATCATGAATGAGAGCCTCCAGGAATGTGGAATTAGTCTAAATATACATTAATAGGTAGAAGCAGCCACTGCAGGCTGCTTCTGTAAAGTATACTACCAAAAAGTTACAACTAGGCTGATATACTGACAATTTGACAATTGTATGAACTACTTTAAGTACTTTACACACACACACACACACACACAGAGAGAGAGAGAGAGAGAGAGAGAGAGAGAGAGAGAGAGAGAGAGGGGGGGGGGTGGAGGGAGGGAGGGAGAGAGAGAGAGAGAGAGAGAGAGAGAGAGGGGGGGTGGAGGGAGGGAGGGAGAGAGAGAGAGAGAGAGAGAGAGAGAGAGAGAGAGAGAGAGAGGGGGGGTGGAGGGAGGGAGGGAGAGAGAGAGAGAGAGAGAGAGAGAGAGAGATAAATTAAAAAAAAAAAAACAGCTATGTTGTAAAAAGCCACGTCTCCTCATCTTCTGTGGACTAACTAGTGTTTCTAACAAGGCATTTGTGGAACCTTACATAGATCACCATTAGCTGTCCATATACTGGCAAAATCAAGGCATGATTAATGTAAATACGAGATTTATGTAGAATTTACAACTTTGAGTCCAAAAATAACAATAGGTAGTAGTAGTTTATAAGCTATTATTTTGTTCAGTTTTTAATGTTTGGAGATTTTCAATTCCAGGCTGATACATGCTGGTAATCTGTTGTAATCTGTTCCATATGAATACAAGCCTCCATTCTGAACCCTAGATGAGGTTGCATAATTTGTATAGATACTATCAACAAGTGGGCATTGAAAATTACTAACAACAATATTATGAAAAGGATAGACTTTAACTCACCATATACACTGAGGTGCCAAAGAAACTGGTGTAAGCATGTGTATTCAAACAAAGAGATATGTCTGGCGCAGTTGTTAGATCAGTTGCTGCTGCTACAATGGTAGGGTATCAAGATTTAAATGAGTCTGAACATGGTGTTATAGTCAGTGCATGAGTGATGGGATGCAGCATCTCTGAGGTAATGATAAAGTAGGCATTTTCCTGTATGACAATTTCATGAGTGTACCATAAATATCAGGAATCCAGTAAAATATCAAATCTCTGACATTGCTGTGGCTGGAAAAAAATCTTGCAAGAATAGGACCAACAATGACTGAGAATTGATCAATGTGACAGAAGTGCAGGCCTTTGACAAATTACTGCAGATTTCAATACTGGGCCTTCAACAAGTGTCAGCATGTGAACCATTCAATGAAACATCATTGATATGGGATTTTGGAGCTGAAGTCCCACTAGTGTACCGTTGATGAATAAAGGACACAAAGCTTTACCCCTCTCCTGAACCTGTCAACACCGACATTGAACTGTTGATGACTGGAAACATGTTGACTGGTCGGACAAGTCTCATTTCAGATAGTATCAAGCAGATGGACATATACAGGTATGGACAGTCTTATAAATCCATGGACCCTCTGTGTCAGCAGGGGACTGTTCAAGCTGGTGGAGGCTCTGTAATGGTGTGGGGCATGTGCAGTTGGAGTGATGTGGGACCCCTGACTCTGAGAGGTGACATGTACATAAGCATCCTGTCTGATCACCTGCATCCATTCATGTCAATTGTGCATTTCGACAGACTTGGGCAACTCCAACAAGACAATGTAACACCCCACATACCCAGAACTGCTACAGAGTGGCCCCGGAACACTCTTCTGAGGTTAAACACTTCCACTGGCCACCAAACTCTCCAGACATAAACATTATTGAGCATATCTGGGATGCCTTGCAACATGCTGTTCAGAAGTGATCTCCAACCCCCCCCTCCCCCCCCCCCTACTCTTATGGATTTATGGACAGGACTCTTAGTGTCAGTTCCCTCCAGCACTACTTCAGACATTAGTCAAGTCAATGCCACATCGTGTTGCAGCATTTTTACGGGCTCGCGGGGACCCATACACAATATTAGAGTGGTGTACCAGTTTCTTTGGCTCTTTGTGTTGCAGACTGGCACACTGAAAAGACTGCTATATATTTTTGGTTTTGCCCGAAAGGTCTTCTTCTGAAGTAGAAAACACACTCACATCCATACAAGTACTACTCAAACACACATGACCACTTCCTTTGGTCACAGTGGCCAGTTGTGAATTAGACAATCCATCACAAATTCACTCCTTCTGTACAAATGAATAATGAACTAGGAAGGATAGCTTTAGAATATGAAAGCCTTACTGAGGTCATTAACTGCACCTGCTTGTAACAGGCATTACTAGTATTAGACATGTGTTGCAGAATGATAAATAAGGGAGGGGAAAATGTTATACAATATCTTATGTTGCTGCATAATTCATTATAAGTGTATCTGTTTCAGGTGCTAAGCAGAAGTTATTCACAGCATTTTCAGCAACTAAAAACTGGAAGCAATTAATGAGTGTGAAATCACCATATGGCTCTTTATCAGTCCTTAACGGAATGACATTCATAACTATAGGATGGGTGATGGTCTCACACAGATATATCATTGGCTCAACCATACCAAGTGACAATGGTAACACTTTCATGAATATGGTAAATATAATTACAAACATAAAAATGCATTTAATGATAAACAACTGCTTAACAATTTTACAAATTACACATTTCACTTTAGCCTATTTACCTACTTTCACTTCTACATACACAGGGTATGTGAGAAAAGTAATGAGAAAACAACCAAAGTTTTTATTTGTTATCAAATAACAACATTGTCCCCTTCAAAGCAGTTGCCTCTAGCAGCTATACACCAATGGAGTGGTTGTACCCCCTCTCAGTAGCAGCACTAGAAGGCTTTAGCTGGTAGGGCCTTTAACATGTCAGCCACATTCTTCTGAATGTTCTCCAAAGACCCAAAATGACGTCCTTTTAAGACATTTTTCAATTTTGAGAAAAGAAAAAGTCACAAGGACAAGATCAGGTGAATAGGGGGACTGTGGAATGACAGAAATGGCTTTCGAGGTCAAAAACTCTATGACTGCAGTGGCCATGTGATATGGGGTATTGTCATAATGTGGAATCCACCTTTCTGCATTGTCCAGTCTCACTAAATTCTGGAGAATTGGTAAGGAAAGGAATATATGGAAAACACTGACAAGAAGAAGGGGCAGGATGACAGGATATCTGTCATGACACAAAGTCATATCCTCAATGATACTAAAGGAAGCTATAGAGGGTAAAAACTCTAGAGGAAGACAGAGATTGGAATACATCCAGCAAATAATTGAGGATGTAGGTTGCAATTGCTACTCTGAAATGAAAAGTTTGGCACAGCAGATGAATTTGTGGTGGGTCACATTAGACCAGTCAGAAGACTGATGACAAAAAAATGTGGTACCAACATGCATCCATGTAGCTACATCTGTTCAGTTTCTGTATGTTCTAAATGGTACAAAGCATATGTACAAACACTTTAATTTTTCAGTCTTCGTGATATGAGAAGCTCTTGTTTCTTATTTAATGATTTATGAAGGGGGAAATGGGCTGAAGGAGTGAACTGAAGTTTGTGTTAGGGAGGGCGTTTGATGAGGCTACGGCATTCTTTATTGGGGAACAAATGCACAATATATGAACACAATTTTCAAACTCCAGAAAAGAGCCACAAGAATAATAACCAAAAGTAGTAGTTGAGTTCATTGTAAAGATCTGCTCAAAACCTGGGGATTTTAACTGCTCTTTGTGAATATGTTTACCAGTCAGTTGTACACATCAAAAATAACATTGGTAATTACTGCACAAACAGCTCTGTCCATGCCCATGGAACATGAGCTAGACTCAACTTACATTTACCAAGAAAAAATAAACATAAAACAGCATTTTCTACCAAGAAATAAAACTGCACAATAAATTACCAAAAGAGATTAAAGAAATTGCAAAAATATCCTTATTTAAAAAGACAGCTAAAAAGTACCTGTTATGAAACACACTTTATACATTTTAGGATTACTAGATAAAACATATTAGGGGTTTGGTAAAAAAAATGTTATACAAATAAATAATAATAATGATTATAACACATCCAATATTCCACATAACACATTCACACTATGTTTTTTTTTTCCTTTACTAGAAAAACTTACCCCAAGCTATGCATAGCACAATACTAACACCTCTTCCTCTTTCTGAGCTCAACAACTCACTCATTATAGAGGAATGCTGACTCAGTTTTTCAGGACATCAAATGGGAAGTTGCAGTACAGAAAATGGTCCAGAGATCACCAGTGTGTGTGTGTGTGTGTGTTTGTGTGTGTATTGAGTGAAGTGTTATGAAACAATGTGTTATAGTGTGTGCAGTGACTGATAGTTAGATATAAGTGAATAGTATGGCATTATATTATTTAATAAGTTATTTGTAAAAAAAGTATTATATATCAGGAGTAAATCTAATGATTGCCTCTAACTAGAAGTCTGTAAATGTATGTGGATATGAATTAGCTTATTTTAAATAGGTCTATACTTGTAAATACTTTGACATGTCCTATATCCTTGTAAAAAGAGATCTATGAATGAATAAAGCTACTACTACTAGTATGTTAGTCTGTGCAGATGTAGTAGCCATGATACTACAGTGCTGTAGTGGTTAGCACATCTGCATAGTAAGCAGCAGATCTGGGTTCATGTTCTGGCCATGGCATAAATTTTAATTCATTCCTTCAACTTCCATCCTTATCGAAGATAAAGTTGAGACTTATATGTGTCCAGTAAAATCAATAGATCAGCTATGCCTGAGTGACAGGCAGAATTCCCCCATATGTACAAAGCTGGGGTGCTATTCCAATGTCAGAGAGCCTCAGCAATATTGATGATTTACGAAGAGGAAAATAGGCTGAAGGTGTGAACTGATGTTTGTATTAGGGAGGGTGTTGGACTAATGTATTCTGTACAGCTGTTGTAGCCACAGTGCTATGGTGGTACAGTGGTTAGCACATCTGCCTAATGAGCAGGAGATCTGGGTTCTTGTCGCAACCACAGCACAAATTTTAATTCATTGCTGCAGCTCGTATCCTTATCATGTGCCCTTTTGTTAGAGAAAGAGCAAGAGCTCAAAAGCTAGTGTAAGTACTATTTTCTGTTGCATGTTTCTATGTGACACACTTCAGTGAACTGTAGGTGAGTGGTTACCTTTCCTTATTTCATGGTTTATTATTCACAATGTAACTTGAAAAAGAGGGTCAGCTATCTTACATAACATGCTAGATAAGAGAAGACTTGATGAATCCTCTGTCATGGCACATATAGAAAATACACTGAGGTGACAGAAGTCATGGGATAGCAATATCTGGCTGAGCGGTTCTGGGCGCTACAGTCTGGAACTGCGCAACCGCTACGGTCACAGGTTCGAATCCCGCCTCGGGCATGGATGTGTGTGATGTCCTTAGGTTAGTTAGGTTTAAGTAGTTCTAAGTTCTAGGGGACTTATGACCTCAGCAGTTAAGTCCCATAGTGCTCAGAGCCATTTGAACCATTATTTTGATAGCAATATCCACATATACAGGTGGCAGTATCATCACATGCACAAGATATAAAATAGTAATGCATTGGCAGAGCAGTCATTTGTACTCAAGTACTTCATGTGAAAAAGTTTCCAATGTGATTATAGCCACATAAAAGGAATTAACAGAGTTTGAATGCAGAATGGTAGTTGGAGCTAGATGCATGGGACATTCCATTTTGGAAACCGTCAGGGAATTCAATATTCTGAGATCTACAGTGTCAATAGCAAACCAAGAATATCAAAGTTCAGGCATTACTTCTCACCATGGGCAACGCAGAGGCCAGTGGCCTTCACTTAATGGCTGAGAGCAGCGGTGTTTGTGTAGAGTGTCCAGTGCTAATGGACAAACAGAATTGATTGAAAAAAACCACATAAATCAATGTGGAATGTATGACAAAAACATCCATTAGGACAGTGTGATGAAATTTGATGTTAGTGAGCTACAGCATCAGATGACCAATGCAACTGCCTTTGTTAACATCAGGATGTTGCATGCAGCAGCTCTCCTGTGCTTGTGACCAGATCGGTTTCATCCTATATGACTGGAAAAGTGTGGCCTGGTTGGATGAGTCCAGATTTCAGTTGGTAAGAGCTGATGGAAGGGTTTGAGTGTGATGCAGACCCTATGAAGCCATGGACCCAAGTTGTCAACAAGGCACTGTGCAAGATGGTGGTGGCTCCATAACAGTAAGGGCTGTGTTTACACAGAATGGACTGCGTCCTCTGGTCCAACTGAACAGATCATTGATTGGAAATGGTTATGTTTGGCTACTTGGAGACCATTTGTAGCCATCCATGGACTTCAGGTTTCCAAACAATGATGGCATTTCTATGAATGATAATGCATAATCTTACCAGGCCACAGTTAGTGATAAGTTTGAAGAACATTCTGCACAGTTTGAGCAAATAATTCAATCACCAAGATATTCTGAGATGAATCCCATCGAACATTTATGGGACATCATTAAGAGGTCATTCTGAGATGAATCCCATTGAACATTTATGGGACATCATTAAGAGGTCAGTTCATGCACAAACTCCTGCACAGGCAACACTTTCACAATTATGGATGGCTACAGGGACAGCAAGGCTCAGTATTTCTGCAGGGGCTTTCAATGATTTGTTGAATCCCTGCCACATTAAGATGCTGCATTATACCCTAAAAAGGAACTCTGAAATAATAATAAGAGGTATCTCATGACTTTTGTCACCTCAGTGTACATGCACACTGACCTCTAACCCCAGGGCTTGACCCATCACCATCTGTTACAAAGAAATTTGGTGCCAAAGACTCTGATCCACAGAGCTCCAACAAATTCACATAAAGAGAGTTTTGGAGAAGAATTTCGACACATCTTGTAAGTTTAATAACCTGGTTTCTGTAGTCTCTTCTCCATTCCATCTTTGTTAGCACATCTGTCTGAAGTCATGAAGCTGAAAAGCTTAATGAATACTGGATGGCGTTTGCTCAATTAAGTACCAGACACCACAATTTTGGTTTTCCACACATTTCTTAACCTCAGTGTCCTGTTATTGGATCAATGAAAAGTTTCTCAGATTAATAGCACTCAAAGCAGGTCAGAATTCACAAACAGACAAGAGTCCAGGCCGAATTCATCAAATAAATTATAATGTTATCGAAACAAAGTTTTTATATAAACACTGTCCAAGGATCTGTAATAGCTTTAACAAGACACTAAAAGAAAATGATTATGTCTGACACAAAATGTAGTCTACATTTACTCTACACATCACAGTTCACATACTGTCCTGTAGTAATTATCAGAGGAAAGTGCACAGTACTTCACTTAGACCAGTTCTTAAGAAAAGTCACCATGGTCAACAGTCAATAATTCCAGTGACAATGGTGGTCCAACCCTCCTACCAACCACAACTCAGTTCAGTAAAAATATTCTC
Source organism: Schistocerca nitens (assembly GCF_023898315.1). Classification (NCBI taxonomy): domain Eukaryota; kingdom Metazoa; phylum Arthropoda; class Insecta; order Orthoptera; family Acrididae; genus Schistocerca; species Schistocerca nitens. The sequence goes on along the minus strand of NC_064615.1, from coordinate 552,789,605 downwards.
AAACTGAATTTAAAGGAAACACTAGTAATTTTCTTAGCCACTGACATTACTCAGTTCTTGAGATGCTGATAAATGTATTTTTGCAGACTGGTTGCACATAACAGTTACTTGAGTAACTGTAAGCAGCTTCAGTGTAGGTGTTATTCATTATTCATCTACTCACTGGACCAGGACTATCACAAAGATATTAGGATGTTCACATTTGAGTACCAACTGACTATTTTGAGTGACATCCAACTACTTAAAAATTGGAATATTCTTTATTTGTTATTTCAGAAACCTTACAATCGTTTGAAAAATTGCTTGGTTGGCTTTTTCTACCCCAAGTGGACTATAAGTACATATAATTTGGTTTGCAAAATATGTGATTGATGATGCAATAAACATTATACCCAATAACCCTTTACCAACACACTACTGGTCAATCTGAAAGGACATCTTATTAGGCAAAATGCACGTCATGAATAAATAAAGCAATAAAAACAATTCTGCAACCAAGACTGTTGTTCTCACTACAAATATGTGATGGTCAAGTAATTTAGATAAGTTTGTGGAACCATTTTATGTATCCACAGTAGGAAAGCCCTATTTATTGGTACAAGCACTACATTGAAAACTATGGTTAATTATGCAAAGTCTTAATTAATTGCTTAAACAAATAAGGAAGCAAGCATCCTGGTGCATAAAAAACAGGTTAACAAAAGTATAATAGGAAAGGTCAAAAACTAACAAGGACAGTGACAAAATATGCAACAGAAAACTAACTGCTTCTGAACTTTACTGTTGATTACAGTATTTTGTAAGTTAATTAGATTGACAGAATTTGTAGTATGTTACTGAAAAGTTGGAATGCCATTCTTTATAACAAGTGATGTTGCTAAGTCCATAAATAGACATTAGCTCACTCGATATCTGTTGAGTCACACTACAGTAAAAAGTTTAATCATCCATATCTTTTAATTAACTACACTATCACAAAAACTACATACACTAGAAGAATCATAAATTCAGCCTAAATGACATTTTGAAGTATTCATACATATGCCAAATTTAAACTACTTAAGTATCTGTACCCAAGGAGGATGAAGATTAGATAAAAAAGACTTAATACCCAGGAAAAAGCATTGAAGTTCAGAATATAAGTTCATTTTCATTGTTGTTCAAAATGATTTGTTTATGTTTTCCACTGCAGATTGTAACAGGAATGACAAAAAAAAAGTTTGGCAATATTGATAATTAAGTATTCAAATTGGTAATTCATAATTTTTCTTACAGATGTTTGGAGACTGGAAATATGTACACATACTGAGTGGTTCTCTTGCAGGAGACACGTTTCTCATGATAAATGGTTTACTTTTAGCCTACATGTTCTTGCAAGAAATTGATAAAGTGCAAAAGTTTAACTTACCACTATTTTATATCACTCGTTATTTGAGGTAAGTTAATAAATATTCTTCCGTCCTTCCAACTGTTAAATAAATTCACAAATAATTTGAAGAAACTTTGTAGCTGCATAATTTTATGTTGTGTGTTATTTTTCTAGGATGACTCCTGCTTATGCCATGGCAGTATTATTTAATTCATCTCTACTGATTCATATGGCATCTGGACCACTCTGGGATGCACATGTGAAACCAATAATGGAAAACTGTCAAGCTGACTGGTGGGCCAATATCATTTACATAAAAAATTATTACAACCCTTTATCAGAAGTAAGTACTAAATTAAGTACTGGGATTGCTGGCCATTTTCTAATAAAACACTGCTTCCCTAATGCACTATTGATATCAGCAGTCACAATTTAATGCATATTTCTTTTTGCATTCTTAAATGTTTTTAGTATTTTTAAAAATAAGTTAAAACAAAAATCATTACCCACTCATCTGTATTGTGTAACTGCAAAATTTTATTAGTATTCTAAGAGACACTATACATGGAAAAGTAAACATCCAATCTTACAGTACATAAAAAACAATGAAAATGATCAATTTTTGAAAATATAATTTGATAGATAAAAAATCTACTTACCAAGCGATGGCAGGAGGAAACATACAGAAGTTATGGAAATGTGGAAGCTTTTGGAGCCAGTGGCCCCTTTCTCAGGCAGAAAGTTTGAAGGGAAAAGAAGAGGGATACACCAAAAGGATCAGTGAGCTTTAGGAAAACGGGAGAGTCGTGGAAAAGTCACCCAGAACCCCAGGTGAGGAGAAACTTACACCAGAAGGGATGAAAAGTAAAAAAAAAAATGGTCGGTGGGGAGTCCTCTTAGTGAGATTTTAAAATATGAGAGCTTTGAGGTGGAAGTTAAGGGTAAAAAGCAAGACAGAAATTACTAACAAAGCACTGTGCAATAGTTAATAAGTGCAGAAAGCTAGTTGCATTATACATGGTAGACAGATGGAGACAGATGGAGGGGGTTGGGGGTGGGGGGGGGGAGGTGGGGGGGAGAGGAGGGGAGAGGAGGGGGGAGGAAAAATGGAGAGGTCAGAAAAAAATATATATATAGAAAATGAAAAGGAAGCAGAGAAAGGAATGGTTACTGAAAAAGAAATCCTGAGACCAAAGAAATTAACATAAATTAAACCTACATGGGAGGTGAGAACCAAGGACATGTTGCAATGCCAGTTCTCACTGTGCAGTTCTGTGAAAATGGGATAAGGGGGTAGGATCCACACGGCACACCTGGTGAAACAAGCACCAAGGTCACAACTATCATGCTGTAGAGCATGCTCTGCAACAGGATATAGTGTGCTGCCAGTATACACCCTCTGCGTATGACTGATACACTCTGTTGCAGAGCGTGCTCTAAACGTGACAGTTGTGACCTTGATGCTTATTTCACAACATGTGCCATCTGGATTCTCCCCCTTTACACCAGTTTCTCAGAATACAGGTGGGAACTGGTCTTACAACATATCCTTCATTCTTGCCACCCATCTAGGTTTAATCTACATTAACTTCTTTGGTCACAGCATTTCTCTTAAATAACTATTCCTTTTTCTGATTCCTTTCAGTTTTTTATATATTTTATTCTCTTAGTCATCTATTTTCCCTCGCCCCCCACATCCACCTGTCTACCATGTATAACACATTTAGCTTTCTGCTTTTATTAACTCTTGCATGATGTTTTGTTAATATTCTCTGTCTTGCATACTACCTCTCAGCTCTCAGGTTTTCGAATCTCATACTGTGTAGTCTCCAACAAGCAATTTTTCCTTCTCATCCTGCCTGATAAGTCTCCCTTCACCCTGAGTTCATCTACACCTACATTTATACTCCGCAAGCCACCCAACGGTGTGTGGCAGAGGGCACTTTACGTGCCACTGTCATTACCTCCCTTTTCGGTTCCAGTCGGGTATGGTTCGCGGGAAGAACGACTGCCGGAAAGCCTGCGTGCGTGTTCGAATCTCTCTAATTTTACATTCGTGATCTTCTCGGGGGGTATAAGTAGGGGGAAGCAATATATTCGATACCTCATCCAGAACCACACCCTCTTGAAACCTGGACAGCAAGCTACACCGCGATGCAGAGCACCTCTCTTGCAGAGTCTGCCACTGTAGTTTGCTAAACATCTCTGTAACGCTATCACACTTACCAAATAACCCTGTGACGAAACTCGCCACTTTCCTTTAGATCTTCTCTATCTCCTCCGTCAACCTGACCTGGTATGGAGCCCACACTGATGAGCAGTACAGTACGCAAGTATAGGTCGAATGAGTGTTTTGTAAGCCACCTCCATTGTTGATGGCACGCATACTCCCAGATATTTTACAGAAGTAACTGCTACCAGTGTTTGTTCACATACAATAAAGGATCCTTCTTTCTATGTATTCACAATATGTTACATTTGTCTATGTTAAGGGTCAGTTGCCAATCCCTTTAGCAACTGCCTACCTGCTGCAGATCTTCCTGCATTTCGCTACAATTTTCTAATGCTGCAGCTTCTCTGTATACTACAGCATCATCCGAAAAAAGCCGCAAAGAACTTCTGACAATATCTACTAGGTCATTTATATATATTGTGAAAAGCAATGGTCCCATAACACTCCCCTGTGGCATGCCAGAGGTTACTTTAACGTCTGCAGATGTCTCTCCATTGAGAACAACATGCTGTGTTCTGTTTGCTAAAAACTCTTCAATCCAGCCACACAGCTGGACTGATATTCCATAGGCTCTTACTTTGTTTATCAGGTGACAGTGCAGAACTGTATCGAACACCTTCCGGAAGTCAAGGAAAATAGCATCAACCTGGGAGCCTGTATCTAATATTTTCTGGGTGTCATGAACAAATAAAGCGAGTTGGGTCTCACACAATCACTGTTTCCAGAATCCATGTTGATTCCCACAGATTAGATTCTGAGTTTCCAGAAACGACATGATACGTGAGCAAAAAACATGTTCTAAAATTCTACAACAAATTGACGTCAGAGATATAGGTGTATAGTTTTGCGCATCTGCTCGATGACCCTTCTTGAAGACTGGGACTACCTGTGCTGTTTTCCAATCATTTGGAACCTTCTGTTCCTCTAGAGACTAGCGGTACATGGCTGTTAGAAGGGGGGCAAGTTCTTTTGCGTACTCTGTGTAGAATCAAATTGGTATCCCATCAGGTCCAGTGGACTTTCCTCTGTTGAGAGACTCCACTTGCTTTTCTATTCCTTGGACACTTATTTCGATGTCAGCCATTTTTTTTTTGTTTGTGCGAGGATTTAGAGAAGGAACTGCAGTGCGGTCTTCCTCTGTGAAACAGCTTTGGAAAAAGGTGTTTAGTATTTCAGCTTTACGCGTGTCATCCTCTGTTTCAATGCCATCATCATCCCGGAGTGTCTGGATATGCTGTTTTGAGCCACTTACTGATTTAACATAAGACCAGAACTTCCTAGGATTTTCTATCAAGTCGGTACATAGAATTTTACTTTCAAATTCACTGAACACTTCACGCATAGCCCTACTTACACTAACTTTGATATGTTTTAGCTGCTGTTTGTCTGAGAGGGCGACTTTTCTGTAATTCTCCTCATTACCTAAGTGTCACCAGTACTTTCTCCTTCATCACTCTTCCTTACCCTTAAGTCTGTCTCGCAGAAGAAGCTTGCACATTTCCTTAACTTTTATGTGTCTCTTCTCCTGCCAATGCTTGGTGAGTAGATTTTTATCTGTCCAATCGCAGTACATAAATAACTAGTTTCTGTTGGTGTATGTAGTCTACATATGCAAAAGCAAAGTGTACAGTAACAAAGAAATAGCAACGGAATAACACTGTTGGAGAACCTATTCCTTCTTTGTATGTATGTGTGCGTGTGTGTGTGTGTGTGTGTGTAGTTGTACTTTTATAAGAACTGATTAAGATGCTCAGCTAGAAGGTTCAGGAGTGGGATTCAAATTCAAGGTGACAGGATACAGGATGTGAAAGGATACAGGATGACAGGATATCAACAACCAAGTTTCCTGATGGCATTATACTCCTCAGTGAACAGGAACGGGACCTGTATAGAATATACACTGCCTGACAAAAAAGTCAAAGCACCCAGAAGGTGGTGAGGAAGCAAAATGATGAGCAGATATGTGGAGTACGAAATTGCTTCTCCTCTGTCCTGGATGCATGCAGTAATTCAGTTGGGAAGGATGTAATAAAGCCATTGCATCCTCCCCTGAGGCAATCTGGCCCACAGCCATTGTAAGTAGTGCTTGATATTTTGGATACTGGTACTGTGACGGAGGTCCCACCATGTTCTATCAGAGACAGATCTCAGGATCTTACTGGCTAAGGAAGTACCTCAACATCATGCAGACAGTTCACATCCATGTGTGGATGAACATTGACTTGTTGACTCCTCTACACAAAATGAAGAACAGGCCATTTCTTTCTTGAATGCACCTGACCTCAGGCATAGGACAGCCTCTCTATAGGTCTGCCTATCCATTTCAACTGCCTAACTCACCTAAGGCAGAGTACACTTCACTGTATAAAATCTATCTGCACAGTACCTCAGTTTCATTTACCACATTCTGACTGGGATGGATCCCTTCATTTCTGGAGTGTCTTCAACCCAGTTTTAAAACATATTGCACCATACTCCCTGTACAAAATTCCTTTTACTTACATGTTTGTTGGTGTACAAAAACACATCTGTATTAGCATAGAACTTTGGATAACATTTTTCCCACATTCATTTCCTTTTCTCATTTAGATCCACTATTGTCTTTGTATTTAAAATCATCCAATCAGCCCGTACAACTCAATTTATCATTAAAAATTCCACAAGACATAACAAAGCAAGGACTGAAATTGCCATTTTCATCCTTTGTAGGCTCAATGCATTTTATATTGATGACAAAACCTGCTAAGCTAATCAAGATAACTCAATTTTCTATTCTCCACTGTCACTTATTTTATAAAACATATCACTATATATATCTTGTGTAGTGCCTTCTCTCTATTTAAAACTGATAAAATGATCTTGCTTTGTTGATCACACATCTGCACTATGAATTAATCAATTTCTCTCTAGGTGCCACTCTTATGTTCTGCGTGTTATGCTCATGTTAGAAAGTCATATTTCAGGCTATTGCACTGCACACATAGGCTTTCCCCTTTTATCTCAATGTGTGATGTGCCTAACATGCAGCATACTGATGTCATACACAATATGTATATGACATGAAAATTGCAACCATTTGTCCAAGTCATATTGTCACGTGGGTATTGCTCTTGTCAGCCATCCTATGACATCAGGTTATGATAGAAACGTGTGGAAAAGAGAAGGGTTTCACCTTATAAGCTTATGAATATGATAGAGGGAAAGGTAGAGTTGGTACTCCTGGTGGAGAAGGAAACCATGAAAGTGAAGAATAGATCTGTCATGATTAAAGAAAGAAAGAAAGTAGCTCCAAAAGGCAGAATCACAACTTCACCATCACAGGCCCTGAAAATTGACCTTAGGTAAGCTCTGTTGCAAGTGTGGAGAGAAAAAACAACAACACATTAAAGAAGAAAATGAAAAAAAAGTAGTAAATTGTCAATCATCATCATCACAATTCAGTTCATCTTGGCATCTCTATCAACTACGCATAAAGAACCTCCGACATAAAACCAATAGAAACCTACCATTTTGTATTGTTCCTTATAAAAAAATATAAAATCCCAATTATACATAACAGTATACACAGATAACATATCTATATATGTATCTTTTTCTGTAAGAAATGTACTACATATTATTAATACTTAAAAAATTGATAATTCCAGTTATCTGCAGAGCAAATTTTAGTGCACAAACAAGGATACAATGTCTTTATTAAGTAAGATAGAATAGTAAGAGGTACAGAATATAGAATAGTGTAAGGAGAAGGAATGCCTTTGGAGAAACAAAGGAACAAATATCAAAGCCAATAATTTGGACTTCCAACAGGAATTATTTTGCCAAATTTGTAAAGTGTTTCACTTCTCCTGGAGCTATATATTTCTTAACCATATCAAGATTATATAGTCCCTTTTCCTGGCCTGTATCTGGATCAACCAGTAATGGTTCTTTAGGATGTGGTATTCCTATCATATTAGAAAGTGCATCACTGGTTAAATAACTAGCATAAAATCTATCTTTCTGAAGTCCTCTCACCTTTTTGGTAATGATGAAATGAAAAGGATAGTTGCTGCTCACCATATAGCAGAGATGCTGAGTTGCAGAAAGGGACAACAAAAAGCCTGTCACACAACTAGCTTTCGGCTGACAAGGCCTTTGTCAAAATTAGACAACATACACACAGGCACACTCACGCAAACACAACTCACACACACATGACCAAGATCTCTGGCAGCTGGAGCCCTGTGGTCATGTGTGTGTGAGTTGTGTTTGCTTGAGTGAGTGCATGTATATATGTTGTCTAATTATGAGAAAGACCTTGTTGGCCTAAAGCTAGTTGTGTGACAGTCTCTTTGTTCTGCCGTTTTGTAACTCAGCATCTGCACTATATGGCAAGGAGCAACTACCCTTTTCATTATAGCGCTACAGTCCATCCTGGATTTTTCACTTTTTGGTAATGATCTAGAGAATGTCCTTAAAAATGTGCTGGATGCAACTCCCATCTGGTTCAAACTTTGGAAACTGCTTAGAAAAAATTATTCTGTTTCCCATCTGAATATCCTCACAAAACTCCTGAGGTACAGTAACACTATCATTAAAGTCATTAGTTCTAAATTCTATTTTTGCATTTTCTAAGGCATCTCACAATTTCTGTATTTCCTTTTTGGGTCTACAATATCTCCCAAAGAACTGGTTCAGATGCTAGCAGACTGAACGTGTCCCATACTTTTTGTTGTGCAGAATTGTGTAATGTCTCTTCCAAACAAGTCAAGGTTGTTTGGGGACTCAAAATTCGTTTAATACTTTTCCCTGCTCTAACATTTTGAACTTCCCCTGAGTTCCTGAGGTTTTGTTGTCTACAGTTTATGCTTTACTATGAACTTCTTTCTAACGATTGTGTCATTCATTTCTCACTAAATCACATTGTTCATTAATGACCATCTGTACTTTGCTAGGGAAATCATATAATTCTTTCTTCATAGCAGTAACTTTATGTCCCTGTATGTTAACTGTAGACATTGACTCCTCTTCAAATGCTTCTGCCTGTGATTTAATCACCACCAACTCAGTAGTGGTAGCTTCTAACTGATGGTTGATACTTTTCCTAACTTCAAAAGTAGAATTCCATCAGAGCTTAATGGTAGCTTCCAATTCTGCTTTAATATCATTCCCCATGTACTTTAAGGACTCCCTGTGAGTTTCTTAATGTTTCTTCTAATTTTTCTTGTTAAATGTTTTACTGTTTTTTCTCATAGCTTCACTGTTCTGTTTCACACACAACCTAAACCATTCTGGTGCTTCTACTGCAATTTTTCTCGTCCACACAGGCTTACACTACTAATTAAATTCCCAACTAATTAGTTAAATCAAGTGTTCAATCAATTTCTTCATTCACAAATTCCAGTAACTAATCCCATAGGTTCATGTACAAATAACAATAGAATAATAAAAAAGAAAGAGCTAAAATGACAAAATCACATCTCCCCTGATGCATACAATGGTGAACTGATGACATTGCCATTGACTGTACAGGTGAAGCCGCTGCACTGTGTTGAGAAACTGTGGCAGGCAGCTGCTGCTGTGGCGATGAACTGCTGAAGTGGTGTACTATGGAGACTCGTGCCACTGTAGTCAGTGCGTCTAGTTGAACTGCTGTAATCCGTTCTGCCTGCTGCTATCCTGCCATTACCAGTACTCTTTCTTGCCAGACAAGCTGCAGACTCTTCTGTGTTGTAATTGATGTGTATGTGAGTGTCATTTGAATAATGCTTTGTACACATGAACAACAATTATCTCAATTGGCATAGACAAATGCTATTATTTATCTTCTGGCTTTGAAAATATCATCTGATCTTGTTATCTAGAATATTATTAACTTGTTTTCATTAGATCACCATTTGGGGCACCACATGCTCAGTCATATAACTTCCAATGATGGTTCTTGAGTTGCCCCAAGCAACCATGTATTTCTTCAAGATAATTCAAAAACATTTTCCCAAAACCCTCTGTTCTGGCATCCAGTTTTCTTCTCCTGTCATGGTTGCCAAATGCTGTGTTTCCTCCTGTGTGTGTGTGTGTGTGTGTGTGTGTGTGTGTCCAGGTGGGGAGGGGGGAGGGGGGAGGCTGGTAATTTGGCTGTAACACCGTGTGAGTAGGGAACACTGTGTGGGGGGATCTGTCAGTGTGATATGGTCTAAGTTATACAGGGTGTTACAAAAAGGTACAGTCAAACTTTCAGGAAACATTCCTCACACACAAAGAAAGAAAATATGTTATGTGGACATGTGTCCAGAAACGCTTACTTTCCATGTTAGAGCTCATTTTATTACTTCTCTTCAAATCACATTAATCATGGAATGGAAACACACAGCAACAGAACGTACCAGCGTGACTTCAAACACTTTGTTACAGGAAATGTTCAAAATGCCCTCCATTAGCGAGGATACATGCATCCACCCTCCATCGCATGGAATCCCTGATGCGCTGATGCAGCCCTGGAGAAGGGTGTATAGTATCACAGCCATCCACAATACGAGCACGAAGAGTCTCTACATTTGGTACTGGGGTTCTGTAGACAAGAGCTTTCAAATGCCCCATAAATGAAAGTCAAGAGGGTTGAGGTCAGGAGAGCGTAGAGGCCATGGAATTGGTCTGCCTCTGACAATCCATCGGTCACCAAACCACATGTTGTGTCATACTTGTAAAGGTGCATGTTCTAGCAGCACAGGTAGAGTATCCTGTATGAAATCATGATAACATGCTCCATTGAGCGTAAGTGGAAGAACATGGGGCCCAATCAAGACATCACCAACAATGCCTGCCCAGACGTTCACAGAAAATCTGTGTTGATGATGTGATTGCACAATTGCGTGCGGATTCTCGTCAGCCCACACATGTTGATTGTGAAAATTTACAATTTGATCACGTTGGAATGAAGCATCATCCATAAAAAAGAACATTTGCACTGAAATGAGGATTGACACATTGTTGGATGAACCATTCGCAGAAGTGTACCCGTGGAGGCCAATCAGCTGCTGATAGTGCCTGCACACGCTTTACATGGTAGGGAAACAACTGGTTCTCCCATAGCACTCTCCATACAGTGATGTGGTCAACGTTACCTTGTACAGTAGCAACTTCTCTGGCGCTGACATTAGGGTTATCGTCAACTGCATGAAGAATATCCTCGTCCATTGCAGGTGTCGTCATTGTTGTAGGTCATCCTCAGTCCCGAGTCATAGGCTGGAATGTTCCGTGCTCCCTAAGACGCCGATCAATTGCTTCGAATGTCTTCCTGTTGGGACACCTTCATTCTGGAAATCTGTCTTGATATAAACGTAACGCGCCACGGCTATTTCCCCGTGCTAATCCATACACCAAATGGGCATCTGCCAACTCCGCATTTGTAAACATTGCACTGACTGCAAACCATGTTCGTGATGAACACTAACCTGTTGATGCTATGTACTGATGTGCTTGATGCTAGTACTGTAGAGCAATGAGTCGCATGTCAACACAAGCACCGAAGTCAACATTACCTTCCTTCAATTGGGCCAACTGGCGGTGAATTGAGGAAGTACAGTACATACTGATGAAACTAAAATGAACTCTAACATGGAAATTAAGCATTTCCGGACACATGTCCACATAACATCTTTTCTTTATTTGTGTGTGAGGAATGTTTCCTGAAAGGTTGGCCGTACCTTTTTGTAACACCCCGTATTTGACTATTCTTCTTCCAATATGATCACCTTTCATTTTGTTCTTGTGATCTTGATTTTGCATCCCAGGAGGGATTACTTCCAACTACTGGATGAGGAACAGGCCTTCAACAATAATCTTCTGTATTGTTCTAATTATTTACATCAGGTGTGAGGACAGATCCAAGTATCGGTAACACATAAACACAAACACATTGATCAGTACATGCAACTGCATTGAACTCAATATCTCAGATTTACTATTTTCATTTGTCTTGAGCCTTTATATTGTAGTATGTCCATGTTCTCTGAGGTGATCATGACACCTTCAAGGAGTGTCAGTAAGGCATAAATGGCCATGTACAGCAAGTGCTACTGCACTCACCAAGCTGCACCATGCTCCTGCTGTGTTTGGTCACTGCATACACACCATCTGCACACATCACAGATCAGTGCGTACAGAGTGTTTTTTTTTTTTCAGTAGATGAAATATTTATTAAATACATTACTACCTGTCACCAGCATGAGCACTCTCAGTAGAACATTGGTCATTCTCAGGAATAACTCATTTTATACTACAAGACCTCTCTCCAGGTCATCACCATCCTCATTGATGATGGTCATCAGGGATAGTGCAGAGCCATGATTCATCTGTGAACACAATGTGATGTGATTCACTAGCAGCAATCCAGGCATACTGGGTACAGCACCACTCCAAATACAGGCATTTGTGTTGTGGTGCAGCCTATGCGTGTGATGGTAATTGTCTAGTATGGCTGCTGTTGCTTTCTGACCAACATAGAATGTTGCAAGGATTCCATTACTTCTTCTTTGGTGGCAGGCAAAAATGGGAATGGGTTACACTGTGCTCATTGCACAATATGGCAATTTTACCTTGTGGTGATCAGGCATGGTCAATCAGAACTGTGACAATGAGTATGTCTGCCCACAGGTTTCCATGCAGTCTAACATTGGGCACTGTCATATCTGAATGACCCACAAATCTGGATACTGCACAGTTTGACCAGCCGGCCAAATGGAGACCTACTCTGAGGCCCCTTTGAAATTCTGTTAGGTGCTCTTAACATTGTCTCAGACAAATACATGTCTTCTCTATGTCCTTCACGGTAAACATGCAACATCTGATGTTGTCAACAACCCCACTAGTGAGGGAAGGAATACATGGTATATGTTGTTCTGGATGCATTCTGCACTGTTCAGTGCTTCTTTATTTATTCATGAACAATTGATCATGTACATGATATGGGTTTTCATATGTATAGTATATATATAGTATATAATATAGTATAGTATAGTATATATAGTGTAGTAACACTGTTCACGTTTACGTCGCACTTCACTTAGCGTAGACCGGGACTGTGTCCTAGGCATGCCCGATGTTGACTGACTGGGCACGGCCCGTGCTGCTGGAGTTGTTGTTGTTGTTCTTGTTGTTACGCCGGCAGAGGTCGCGTCCGAATTCTCGCGTGCCCTCTGGTGGACGGGACTCTACTTGTGGCAACTACCGCCCGTGACGCGCCGTGCCAATTTGCGCCTCCCGCGATCATTCTGGTGGCTACTACACTCCTCCTCCTTTGGGGGGGAAGCCACTGTGATCCACTGTGTCGGAAGGTGGAGCGTCGGGCAGGAGCGATGACCTCCACATCCATTGGATGGCCGGAGTCGAGGGGATCTGCCAACCCTCGAGCTGGAACCTTCGAATACGGCTGGAAGTGACCCACACGAAGAGGCCCCCGTCGTCCCACAACCGGAGCTCGGGACAGAACGGGTGACAAGCTGTCGAACTCCGGATCCCGTTCCACCTCGGGAGGGGCAAGACCCAGTGGTGGGGACGAAGGGGAAGGGACAACCACAGGTGAACTAGCCCCCTGAGAAACCGAACCTGCTAGGGGGGCCGGCTCTCGCTGGGGCATCTCGAATGATGGCGATGCCGGTGCTGGAGCTACTGGAGGCTGCCAAGGCTGAGAACCATCGCAGTGCGGCAGAGTCACAGCGGGGAGAGGAGGTAACGTCCCCTGTGAAACCAATACAGGTGCCGGCAATGGGGAAGCCGGTGTCCGAGAGGTCGGAGGGTGGGTGCCCGAACGTGGACATAGCTGATTTTGGTGATGACGTACCACCCGATCCCCCGCCTGCAAGGTATAGAGCCGGCGGCCATTTCGGCACAGGACCACCGCCGGTATCCAACGTGGATTGCGACCAAACCCACGGGCCCAGACCGACATACCCAGTGGAAAGCCAGGTACTTCGTTTTGTGAAGACTGGCGAGGACCAGGCCGGAGGAGGTGCAGCAGAGTCCTAGGTTGACGCCCATGAAGGAGCTCTGCGGGGCTGCGGTCGCCTATTGGTGTGGTCCGGTATGCCGTCAAGAAAAACGTCAAGGCTTCCTCTGCAGGAAATTCGTGCACATACTTTTTCATCTGCGTCTTAAATGTGCGCACCATGCGCTCGGCTTCCCCATTCGATTGTGGATGGAAGGGGGGAGAGCAAACATGCCGAATACCGAAGCGCCTACAAAAATCCTGGAAGGTCTGCGAAATAAACTGCGGTCCATTGTCTGAGACCAGGGTGATTGGCAGACCTTCCACAGAAAAGATTTTTGCTAGTGCCTGGATTGCAACTTCTGAAGTGGTTGAGGAGCAGCGAACCACATATGGGAATCGGGAATAAGCATCAATGACAATGAGCCAAAAGCCATTGAGAAACGGGCCCGCAAAATCGATGTGAACACGTTCCCATGCTTGTGTTGCCGGCGGCCATGAAGAGAACGCTGCCCTGGGAGATGCTTGTTGGCTCGCACACTGGGAACAGGCGGCCACCAAGTGCTCAATTTCTCTGTCAATACCGGGCCAGTACACATGTCTGCGAGCCAAGGTTTTAGTACGGGAAACACCCCAGTGCCCCGCATGTAATAACGTGAGGACCTCCCTTCGTAAACCTGTAGGAACAACCACGCGAGGAGCTGTATCATCGGTAGCCAGGAGGAGAACTCCTTCCAAGACCGAGAGGCGGTCTCGTAGAAGAAAATAATTACGAAGAGGGTCCGAGGCCCGGCCTGGAGGGCGGGAGGACCACCCCTGCTGAATGAGGCGAACTACTTGCCGGAGAACCGGGTCAGTCGCCGTTTCCCTGGCGACTCGAGAACTAGTGATCAGAAAGCCATCAACTGCTTGGCGGGATGCCACATCCAAATGAAAACACATAACCTCCTCTCGATCGAACGTAGGATCCGGGCCCACCGGAAGACGGGAAAGAGCGTCGGCGTTGGCATGCTGTCCTGTAGGGCGAAAATGAATGTCATAATGGTACTTAGAGAGGAACAAGGCCCAGCGCTGTAGTCTGTGGGCCGCCCTATCCGGAATCTGAGAGGTGGGGCCAAATAACGATATTAACGGCTTATAGTCAGTGATTAACTGAAACTTCGTGCCATACAAGAAAGGGTGAAACTTGGTAACAGCGTAGACAATGGCCAAAGCCTCTTTTTCCACCTGGGAGTAATGGGCCTGCGCGGGACTAAGCGTTTTAGACACAAACGCCAGTGGTTGCTCGGAACTGTCTGCGTTGCGATGGGCCAGGACCGCCCCCACCCCATACTGCGAAGCATCTGTAGCCAGGACCAACGGCTTACGGGGATCAAAAGTAGCCAAACAAGGGGCTGAAGTGAGGAGGCCCTTCAACGAGGTGAACGCTCGCTCACATGCAGGCGACCAATCAAAAGGAACACCCTTGTGCAGAAGGCAGTACAGGGGGTGGGCTATAGTGGAAGCCCTGGGAATGAACCGGTGGTAATAGGCTATCTTGCCTAAAAAAGCTTGTAACTCTTTCAGCGAAGTGGGCCGAGGAAGGTTGACGATACCTTGGACCAAACTTCCTAGTGGCTGTATGCCATGCCGAGATATGGTGTAGCCCACATACTCAATGGACGGTTGGAAGAAGGTTGACTTATGCAGGTTGCAACGCAAGCCCACAG
Source organism: Schistocerca nitens (assembly GCF_023898315.1). Lineage (NCBI taxonomy): Eukaryota > Metazoa > Arthropoda > Insecta > Orthoptera > Acrididae > Schistocerca > Schistocerca nitens. Next base: position 552,774,330 of record NC_064615.1, on the reverse strand, counting down.
ACCTGAATTTGAGAAAGAGGGTGCGAAGGTTGTGCAAGTGTTCCTTCGTGCTGCGGCCTGTGACAATTATGTCATCCAGGTAATTAATACAATGAGGGATTGTCGACGTGACATGCTCAAGATAACGCTGGAATATCGCCAGGGCACTGGATATTCCAAAAGCCAACCGCTGGTATTGGTAAAGGCCAAACGGGGTGTTGACGACCGCCAGCCGTTTGGAGTCCTCATCAAGAGGTATCTGATGATAAGCCTCTGACAGATCGATTTTCGAAAAATATTGGCCACCCGCCACGGCGGAGAACAATTCATCAGCACGAGGCAAAGGATAGGTGTCCACCACCAATTGGGAATTAATGGTGGCCTTGAAATCGCCACAAAGACGTAAGTTTCCTGAGGGCTTCTTGACAATAACGAGGGGCGAAGCCCACTCACTGGAAGAAACGGGAAGAACGACCCCTAGGGCTGTCAGCCGGTCTAGCTCTTCCTTTACCTGAGGGCAGAGAGCCAAGGGGATCTGTCTCGCGCGTAGAAAACGCGGGCGAGCCGACGCCTTCAATGTTAAGTGAGCTTCAAAATCGGAAACACGCCCCAGGCCCTCCTCAAAAATATCTGGAAAGTCTGAGATCAAAGATTCCAATGAGTGATAGGGAACGTCTTCGGAGACCACCTGTATGGTGTCAGCAATAGAAAAACCGAAAGCCTGAAAGGCATCCAGGCCAAAAAGGTTAGCGGAGCTCGCATCACTGACAACAATAAAAGTAATAGGCCGAGTGACTGATTTGTAAGTCACGTCGGTAGTGAATTGACCCAGTAGGGGAATGAACTGTTTACCATAACCGCGTAGACGCCGGTAAACTGGCGCCAACAGGGGCGATCCAAGGTCGAAATAAGTTTGTGCATTCAACAACGAAACTGCCGCCCCCGTATCTACTTGCAGTTGTAACCGGCGCGACCGAACCGACACCTCGATAAAGAGTTTGTGGGCCGATGCGTCGGGAGCCTGGCCTGATGAAACTTCCTGAATGTCAACGTCCATGTCCTCTGTACTTGCTTCCTTTGATGCCTTTGAGGCTGAGCGGCAAACTTTAGCAATGTGACATTTTTTATTACATTTGCGACAAACGGCCCAACGCTGGGGGCACTCTGACCGATCGTGATGTATATAGCACGACGCACAGGACGGCAACAGGGGCCGGCGGCCGGAATTTTGTTTACGCGCCGTGCGGGAGCGGCCGTAACGGCCGGATTGTACCGCTCGCACGTCGTCCACCCCGGACACAGTGGACGCGGCCGCGCCACCCTGAACCTCCGCGACGTCGCACCACGCTTCCAGCTGTTGACCTGCCGCGTGAGAGACTTCATACGATTGAGCAATCGACAGAACTTCCTCGAGGGAAGGGTCTTCTAACTGCAGGGCCCGTTGCCGGACCTCCCTATCAGGGGCCGAACGAACAATGACGTCGCGTACCATAACGTGGGCATACGACTCTCGCGACTCCTCCGTGACAAAATGACACTTGCGACTAAGACCGTGCAGGGTAGCGGCCCACGTCCGGTAAGACTGATGGGGCTGTTTCTTGCATTGATAGAACTCGACCCTAGCCGCCACAACATGCGTGCGGCGGCGATAATATGAAGACAGCAACGAACACAATGCGTCAAAAGACAAGGACGAGGGTTCCTGCAACGGCGCTAGCTGCCGCAAAACTTGATACAGCGAGGGAGATATCCAAGACAAGAAGAGAGCACGACATACCTCCGCCTCGGCAACATGAAACGCCTGGAAATGCTGCCGAAGGCGATGTTCATATGCGTCCCAATCCTCCGCCGTCTCGTCATACGGGGGAAAGGGAGGAGGGAACTGCGCCGGAGCAGACGGTGTGGAGAGCAACGCCGGAAGCACTTGTTTCATGGTGGCCATGAGTTCCGTCTGCTGCGCAACCAAAACTCGCACCAAATCCTCCATGCCGTGGAGAAACTGCGAAACCGGAACAACGACGCAACACGCGAAAGAACGACCCTACTCGTCGCCAATTGTGTAGTAACACTGTTCACGTTTACGCGCACTTCACTTAGCGTAGACCGGGACTGTGTCCTAGGCATGCCCGATGTTGACTGACTGGGCACGGCCCGTGCTGCTGGAGTTGTTGTTGTTGTTCTTGTTGTTACGCCGGCAGAGGTCGCGTCCGAATTCTCGCGTGCCCTCTGGTGGACGGGACTCTACTTGCGGCAACTACCGCCCATGACGCGCCGTGCCAATGTGCGCCTCCCGCGATCTTTCTGGTCGCTACTACATATAGTATAGTATATGTATGTTCATATATATATAGCACATTTGAAACTATTTTGGGACTTATTTAATATAGTATACTCTAAGTCTATATTATTACAGTTTCTTGTTTCATAATTGTGGATAAAATTTCCATTAGTTAAAGTCTTTGGCTGTTTTTTTTTTTTTTTTGAGAAGAGACAGATTTTAATATAGAGGGAAGGTACAGTCAATATTGTTTCAACTAAAAAAATTAATATTTGAAAATATAATGTAATTGGATAGATAAAAAATCTACTCACTTAGTGGTGATAGGAGAACATACACACATAAAAGAATGTTATACTTATGGGAGCTTTTGGAGTCACTGGCTGCTTCTTCTAATAGAAGGGTAGAAGGGGGAAAAGGAGAGGGGGGAAGGAAAAGAACTGGAGAAGTTTAGGAAAAGATGTAGATTTCAGAAAAGTCACTCAGAACTGCGGGTCAGGGGAGACTTACCTGATAAAGTGCATTCCATGTAACAGAGATGGGGGAAGAGAGGGGGAATAGGCAGGTCAGAAAATGAAAGATGTAGAAAACTAAAAGGGAGTGAATAAAGGAAAAGTTAATGTGAAGAAATGCTGAGACTGAAGAAATTAAGGGCAGGTAGTTGACAAGAACCAAGGACATGTTGTAGTGCCAGTAACCACATTTGGAGTTCTGAGGATTTGGTGTGTGAGGGAAGAATTGAGATGGCACATGTGGTGAAACAGGTACTGAGGTCACCACTGTCATGTTGTAGAGCATGCTCTGCAAGAGATTATTGTTTGTTGCCAGGATACATACATCTTCTGCCTATGCTCAGTCATTCTGACTGATACCTTGGAGGTAGTTGGTCTGATGTAAAAGGCCAAACAGTATATACAGCTGGTATACATGTGTAATTACACAGGTGGCTTTCCCTTTGGTTGTATATGTTTTGCTAGTTACAAGGCTGGCATAGGTGATGGTAGGAGGCTGGATAGGTCAAGTCTCACAGCATGGATGATGACACAGATAGGAGCCCAATGGTATGGATATGAGTTCAAAAAGAGCATAGGGTCTGATAAGGATATTGGGAGGGCAGTAGAAAGCAATTATAGGTGTCATGGTCAAAATGTTGGACAGAATGGATCTCATTCCAGGGCATAATGTTAAGAAGTCATAGGCTTGTTGGAGTAGCTGTGTAGTACAATCAAAAACAGGTTAAGTGACAAGAGGTGTACACATAAGATGTTTTTTGGAGGGACCAATATTGGATGTGATAGTGTGGGAAATCTGCCTTTGAACTGTGTTGCTGGAGTAATTATGTTTAGTGAAGGGTGAAGTGAGAATGGTGGTGTATTACTGTAAAGAGTATGTGTCTGAACAAATATGTCTGCCTCGAATGCCAAGGCTGTTTGGGAGGGAATGTCTGATATGAAAAGGATGGCAACTGCAAAAAGTAAGTACTGTTCTCTGTCAGTAGGTTTAATGTGAACTTTGGTCAGAAATGCTCCTTCCTATGCCATCCTCTTCATGGGTCACTAGGAGGGGGCTTTCATGGGACCCATAAGCCTTTACCCCTGGTTTGGTTTAGATGCATTGATGACATCTTTGCCATATGAACTCACATGATGCAGACCTGTTAAAATTCTTGGAATATCTAAATCTCACATTGTCATATTTTGAATCCCAAGCCATTTCTCTTGACACTGATCTCATCCTCACCAAAGGACAGCTAAACACTTCTGTTCACATTTAACATACTAATAAACAACAATATTTACATTTTGACAACTGCCATCCTTTCCACATCAAACTTTTCCTCCAATACAACATTGGCATTCAAGGCAAACATATTTATCAAGATGCCAACCCTTTACAGCAATATACCACAATTCTCACCTCAGCCTTCACTAGATGTAATTACCCCAGAAGCCTAGTTGAGAAGCAGATTTCCTGGGTCATAACATCCAATACCGTTACTGCTGATCCCTCCAAGAAACAACTTAGGAATGCAGCTCTAGTCACACGGTATTGTCCTGATACTGAATTTATTAATTAATTACTCCAACACGAATATAACTTCCTAGAATCATGCCCTGAAATGAGATCCATTCCGTTTAGCATTTTTCCCATCACTAAGCGTAGGTGCAGTACTGGGTTATGGGATATTGGACAGGAGTTTAGTGGATCACTTCTACTACCCTTTCTGTAGAAGTGTGTGACCTGCAGTTTCTTACAACTACTGTGTATGGTTTTACATTCAATGGATCTATGACGGACCATAATTAGAAGAAGGGTAACTCAGCTGCAAATTCAGTATAGAATCATTGAGACCTGGAGCTCTGTTCAGTTTTAACAATTTCAGCTGTTTCACAGTGCCACTGACACTAATACTTATTTTGCTCATCTTTTCATTGGAAGGAGGATGGAAATGGGGCAGTTCTCCTGAGTTTTCCTTTGTAAGGGAATATTTGAAAACAGAGTTAAGTATTTCAGCTTTTGCTTTGCTACCCTCAATTTCAGTTCCTGTCACATATGATAGAGGCTGGACACTAACTTTGGTGCCACTGACAGCCTTTACATATGACTAGAATTTTTTTGTTTTGTTTTGTGAAATATCATTTGACAGTATTGTGCTATGGTAATCATCGAAGGCTTCACATATTGTTCCATTGACAGCCAAATGCTTTTCATTCAGCATCACTATATCTATTGAGTCCTATACTTTATTTTACACATGTGAAGCAGTAGTCTCTGTTTCTATAGAAACTATTTTTTTAAACTTGAGATAGAGTTCCTCTAAATGCTCCTGCCTTGTGCTGAAAGTTTCAAGTTCCTCATTGAGATATGAAACTAGTGATTTTTTATCTCATTTAACGAATGTGTATATCTTGTTGCTTGTTTAATTGTCCTTTGTACTTTGGTAGTCATTGCTGCCACATCCATGTCATGGCCACTGATATTAGTTTTGATGTGTACATCCACAAAGAGGCCAGGTATATCTTTTGCCATTAGATTCAGTACACTTCCATGATGAGTGGGGTTCTGAATTATCTGTTCTTGGTGGTTTCAGGGAAGGAATTTAGTAATGTTTCACAGGATGCATTATCATGCTCATCACTATAATTTTCTCAGTTGTTTTTGGGTGATAAATGTCTCCAACAATGATTATAGAATGATTGCGGAAGTGAACTGAGGTTTTATCTGAAGTTTTCAGCTATATCAGGTGTTGAATCTGGTGAGTGATAGAAGGATCCAATTACCATTTGATGCCCATCCGTTACTCTGAGTTTTGCCCAAACAAACTCACGTGCAGCTTCAATTTCAATCTTGATGGATTTGATGTTCTTGTCTACTACAACGAACACACCACCTCCAATTTCCATTAGCCTATCATTTTGTTATACACTTAAATTTTCCCCAAAAATCTCACTGCTGTCAATTTCAGGTTTCAACCAGCTTTCCATTCCTAGTACTCTGTGAGCTTCACTGCATTTGCATTTCAAGATCACTTTGAACTTTGGTATGTTCCAGATGCTTCAGCAGTTAATCTGTAGGATTTTAATATGCTTACCTGTGGAAGGCATTTCTTTTGATCATACACTGATACTTCTGGGTTTAATGGAAAGTTGACTACTCTAAAACACTCTGGTGTGCACCCTGCATGCACTCAGTTACCTGGGTAGAAGTCTCTGATGTGCAGTGCACACCTGACCCTATGGTTCTCAATCCTGTGGCACAAGTCCAAGAAGTCACAGCCTATCTGGTCACAGAATCTTAAAAGTGTCTGGTTCAGTCCTACCACTAGGGACCCTAATCAGTACTGGGGACAATGCTGCAAATTGTGAAACTCTGTACACAAGATCGGTCTTCTCAACTTCTCTGCCAGTTGCTGGAATGATCCAAGCTGGAGTCCAGATGACAGGCATCATTTGTTCCAACATGTGTCACAGTCTGCAATTGGTTGTACCTTGTTACCTCATTGGCTGGTGAAATAGCCTCTTCAGCATGTTGAATGAGGCTCCCCAGGCACACACAGTGAGTGCACATGGTTTTCTTTCCTGTCCCTTGCTGCCATCTTTCACCATACATTTGACCTGATGATTGATAGGCCCTTACCCTTTTGCATTTACCTCTTCTTGAAAAAGGACAAACCAGGTTTCCTCAAAACAGATGAAGTCAGTCCCAAGGGCTCAGTTTCAGTTTCAGTGAAAGGTAGCACCTCGAATTTGCTGGTTAGTGGGATTGGTATAACATGCTGAGTCCTCCTGTAATGGATCTGGGGGATGTGTTATTTTCTACTGGATATGTTGATACCAAATCTAATGAGGGAGGTTGTAAATGTATTCTTATATTTTTGTCAGAATATTTTTTGTCAATTGTAATTTGCCTTATTTTATGCTAATTTGCTTATATGTTCGAGAGTGCCAGCATATTGATTAATATTAGTAGATGTGATGAAGAATATAAAAGAGACTGGTTACATGTGGAAGCTTGTGTGTTGTGTGAAATGTCTTTGACACTGGAGTCGTCTTTGACCGTACTCAGACGGCAGTGAACTCTCAATGTGTGACGGTGGAACAATGTGCAGGTCCCCGTTATAATAATTTATACTTTTTTATATAAACATCAAGAAGGAAGCACATTTGGAGAAATGGTATTTGAAGCACCAAAAATGAGGCAAATGCATTGAAGCAGGACATTTCCACAGCCGACGAAACAGCATTATGGAATCATACTTTCACTAGACGACTGAAACCAACACAAAAAAGTCAAATATCATCTTATAAACCTTTCACGATAAGTGAGTACTGCCACGAAATATGCTAAATTCAAGTATATAAAAATAGTGAGCACATTTCACTCCCTGGTACCCATCCAACCTGTACAGAATGCCTAGGTCTACCATTGAAATGCCACTTGCAGTCAAGTGAACAAGTAATGACAGATTCTGTACTTTCTGCGGGGGAGACAGGATCCACAGGTGGGGATAGTACCACAGATACATAACTCTTGGGAGCTCTTCCAACACACCAATATGAATCAGTTGCTAGTCATTTTACAGTAGACAGGGTGATTTCCAGCTGCTTAAGAATGTCAACCAACTCATGTTAAGTTCAAGAACAGCATTCACAGTGGGGCTGCATTTTGGCTGGTGCAATGTATTACTGGACAGTTAACAAATAACTTTAAACTAAGCCAGCTGATTACCTTTTACTTTGTTGAACTTGTTGTTGTTGTTGTTGTTGTTGTTGTTGTTATTGTGGTCTTCAGTCCTGAGACTGGTTTGAGGCAGCTCTCCATGCTACTCTATCCTGTGCAAGTTTCTTCACCTCCCAGTACCTACTGCAGCCTACATCCTTAGTGTATTCATCTCTTGGTCTCCCTCTTCAATTTTTACCCTCCACGCTGCCCTCCAGTACCAAGTTGGTGATCCCTTGATGCCTCAGAACATGTCCTACCAAGCGATACCTTCTTCTAGTCAAGTTGTGCCACAAACTCCTCTTCTCCCCAATTCTATTCAACACCTCCTCATTAGTTATGTGATCTACCCATCTAATCTTCAGCATTCTTCTGTAGCATCACATTTCGAAAGCTACTATTCTCTTCTTGTCCAAACTAGTTATCGTCCATGTTTCACTTCCATACATGGCTACACTCCATACAAATACTTTCAGAAACGACTTCCTGACACTTAAGTCTATACTCAATGTTAACAAATTTCTCTTCTTCAGAAACGCTTTCCTTGCCATTGCCAGTCTACATTTTATATCCTCTTTACTTCGACCATCATCAGTTATTTTACTCCCTAAATAGCAAAACCCCTTTACTACTTTAAGTGTCTCATTTCCTAATCTAATTCCCTCAGCATCACCAGACTTAATTCGACTACATTCCATTATCCTCGTTTTGCTTTTGTTGATGTTCATCTTATATCCTCCTTTCAAGACACTATCCATTCCGTTCAACTGCTCTTCCAAGTCCTTTGCTGTCTCTGACAGAGTTACAATGTCATCGTCGAACCTCAAAGTTTTTACTTCTTCTCCATGAATTTTAATACCTACTCCGAATTTTTCTTTTGTTTCCTTTACTGCTTGCTCAATATACAGATTGAATAACATCGGGGAGAGGCTACAACCCTGTCTCACTCCTTTCCCAACCACTGCTTCCCTTTCATGCCCCTCGACTCTTATAACTGCCATCTGGTTTCTGTACAAATTGCAAATAGCCTTTCGCTCCCTGTATTTTACCCCTGCCACCTTCAGAATTTGAAAGAGAGTATTCCAGTTAACATTGTCAAAAGCTTTCTCTAAGTCTACAAATGCTAGAAACTTAGGTTTGCCTTTCCTTAATCTTTCTTCTAAGATAAGTCATAAGGTTAGTATTGCCTCACGTGTTCCAACATTTCTACGGAATCCAAACTGATCTTCCCCGAGGTCTGCTTCTACCAGTTTTTCCATTCGTCTGTAAAGAATTCGCGTTAGTATTTTGCAGCTGTGACTTATTAAACTGATAGTTCGGTAATTTTCACATCTGTCAACACCTGCTTTCTTTGGGATTGGAATTATTATATTCTTCTTGAAGTCTGAGGGTATTTCGCCTGTCTAATACATCTTGCTCACCAGATGGTAGAGTTTTGTCATGACTGGCTCTCCCAAGGCCATCAGTAGTTCTCATGGAATGTTGTCTACTCCCGGGACCTTCTTTCGACTTAGGTGTTTCAGTGCTCTGTCAAACTCTTCACGCGGTATCGTATCTCCCATTTCATCTTCATCTACATCCTCTTCCATTTCCATAATACTGTCCTCAAGTACATTGCCCTTGTATAGGCCCTCTATATACTCCTTCCACCTTTCTGCTTTCCCTTCTTTGCTTAGAACTGGGTTGCCATCTGAGCTCTTGATATTCATGCAAGTGGTTCTCTTTTCTCCAAGGGTCTCTTTAATTTTCCTGTAGGCAGTATCTATCTTACCCCTCGTGAGATAAGCCTCTACATCCTTACATTTGTCCTCTAGTCATCCGTGCTTAGCCATTTTGCACTTCCTGTCAATCCCATTTTTGAGATGTTTGTATTCCTTTTTGCCTCCTTAATTTACTGCATTTTTGTATTTTCTCCTTTCATCGATTAAATTAAGTATCTCTTCTATTACCCAAGGATTTCTACTAGCCCTCATCTTTTTAGCTACTTGATCCTCTGCTGGCTTCACTATTTCATCCCTCAAAGCTACCCATTCTTCTTCTACTGTATTTCTTTCCCCCATTCTTGTCAATTGTTCTCTTATGCTCTCCCTGAAACTCTCTACAACCTCTGGTTCTTTCAGTTTATCCAGGTCCCATCTCCTTAAGTTCCCACCGTTTTGCAGTTTCTTCAGTTTTAATCTGCAGTTCGTAACCAATAGATTGTGGTTAGAGTCCACATCTGCCCCTGGAAATGTCTTACAATTTAAAACCTGGTTCCTAAATCTCTGTCTTACTATTATATAATCTATCTGAAACCTTCAAGTATCTCCAGGGTTCTTCCATGTATACAACCTTCTTTCATGATTCTTGAACCAAGTGTTAGCTATGATTAAGTTATGTTCTGTGAAAAATTCTACCAGGCGGCTTCTTCTCTCATTTCTTACCCCAAATCCATATTCACCTACTATGTTTCCTTCTCGTCCTTTTCCTACTGTTGAATTCCAGTCACCCATGACTATTAAATTTTCATCTCCCTTCACTACCTGAATAATTTCTTTTATCTCGTCATACATTTCATCAATTTCTTCGTCATCTGCAGAGCTAGTTGGCATATAGACTTGTACTACTGTAGTAGGGGTGGGCTTCATGCCTATCTTGGCCGCAAAAATGCGTTCACTATGCTGTTTGTAGTAGTTTACCTGCACTCCTATTTTTTTATTCATTATTAAACCTACTCCTGCATTACCCCTATTTGATTTTGTATTTATAACCCTGTATTCACCTGACCAAAAGTCTTGTTCCTCCTGCCACTGAACTTCACTAATTCCCACTATATCTAACTTTAACCTATCCATTTTCCTTTTTAAATTTTCTAACCTACCTGCCCGAATAAGGTATCTGACATTCCACACTCCAATCTGTAGAACGTCAGTTTTCTTTCCCCTGATAATGATGTCCTCTTGAGTAGTCCCCGCCCGGAGATCTGAATGGGGGACTATTTTACCTCCGGAATATTTTACCCAAGAGGATGCCATCATTATTTAATCATATAGTAAAGCTGCATAGCCTCGGGAAAAATTACGGTTGTAGTTTCCCATTGCTTTCAGCCGTTGTTGAACTTAGAAAATGATAATTCCCTACAAATCTTGAAGCAAAAACATGACACAAGATTGTTACTAAGACAACAGAAAAACTTAGGTAAAAATTACTAGTTTCCTAAATATTTTTTGTTGTTAGTTATAGTTCTACATCTACGTCTACATCCGTACTCCGCAAGCCACCTGACAGTGTGTGGCAGAGGGTACTTTGAGTACCTCTATCAGTTTTCCCTTCTATTCCTGTCTCTTATTGTTCATGGAAAGAAAGTTGTCGGTATGCCTCTGTGTGGGCTCTAATCTCTCTGTTTTTATCCTCATGGTCTCTTCGCGAGATGTACGTAGGAAGGAGCAATATACTGCTTGACTCCCCGGTGGAGGTAGTTGTTAGCAACCTCAAAAACAGAGTTAATTTATGGTAAATATACATAATATATGTTCTTCTTTAAGGGAAACATGCATAATTCGCAAAAAGTAGAATATGAAAATCTAGTATTTCAAAATTTGTGAGCAGATCTTTCACGTGTGATTTCACACAAAGGAAAATTCTGAAGTCAGCTTTTACATATAAATAAATGTGTGAATTGCATGGATTTTTTTACTTATCTGTTTATGTGCCAATTTATGAACTGGTGTGCTGAAGAAGTACATTGCAGTGTGAGCTTATTTCAATCAAAACTGTGAAAATGTGCAGCACCAGAAAGCAGATCTTCAGCATGTTATAATGCCAATATGACCACACTAAAATTAAGTCTGTTGCATGACTTGTGCTCATAATCACTGACATGGAGTACTTACAATGTCCCTATGGTATCCCAATATAATACCCAAAACATCAGATCACTCTTTATTAAGCCAGCTTGGCTGAAATACCAGGACATATTGTTAAGCAGTCACATTGAGAGAATCTCATAAATCAATATATTATGAGATTGAACAATGGAAAATCCAGGATGGAATGTAATATTGTTGATTATGAAATTTATATTTTCATGATCAGAGCATGGATGCTACTATATTTATCACATAGTTCTGCAAAATGTCTCTATCCATGCCAAATGTAACTGTGATGATTCTTTTCATTTCCTTAAAGGTGTCCATTTTCCACCAGTTTATTATGAAAAATATTGAACCAATCATCATTTAAGATCTTTAATTTATAAACAAGTACCAAGTATTTGTAACATTTGAAAGTCCAAATTATTATAATAATTGAAGCAAACAAAATTCCAGAAAACTGTTATTATTCCAAATTATAATTATTGCAGATTTATAAGGAAAATGAGTAAAGGTAATATTGCAGCATACACTTCAGGCATTGAGTGCTAGACAGGCACATAAATAAGATTGAAATCATTGCTGTCCTTTCAGACAATATCTTCCTACAGAGATCATTACCAAAATCATACATATACACACATCAAAAAAAGTTTTGCATCACCTCCGTTCTGAAAGTTACGGAACCTGTACAGAAAATTGAAATGGAGATCAACATCAACATCATTTCTGCCCTTTTTATTGCTCATGAAAACCACACATTGCACGTTGTACCACCATACAGCGAGACCTTCAGAGGTGGTGATCCAGATTGCGGTACACAATGGTACCTTTAATATCCAGTAGCATCTCCTCCTACATTGATGCATGCCTGCATTCATCGTGACATACTATTCACAAGTTCATCAAAGCTCTGTTGGTCCAGATTGTCCCACTCCTCAATGGCAATGTGGCATAGATCCCTCAGAGTTGTTGGTGGGTCACATCATCCATAAACAGCCCTTTTCAATCCATCCCAGGCGTGTTCAATAGGGTTCATGTCTGGAGAACATGCTGGCCACTCAAGTCAAGCAATGTTGTTATCCAGAAGGAAGTCATTCACAAGATTTACATGATGGGAGTGCGAATTGTCATCCATGAAGGCAAATGCCTCACCAATATGCTGCCAATGTGGTTGCACTATTGGTCGGATGGCATTCATGTATTGTACAGCTGTTACGGCACCTTCCATGACCACCAGCGGCATACATTGGCCCCACATAATGCCACCCCAAAACAGTAGGGAACATTCACTTTGCTGCACTTACTGGATAGTGTGTCTAAGGCATTCAGGCTGACTGGGTTGCCTCCAAACACGTCTCCGTCGATTGTCTGGTTGAAGGCACATGTGACACTCATTGGTAAAGATAACTTGATGCCAATACTGAACAGTCCATTTGGCATTTTGTTGAGCCCATCTGTACCATGCTGCATGGTGCTGCATAGTGTTGTCGTTGCAGAGATGGACCTCACCACGGATGTCGGGAGTGAAGTTGCGCATCATGCAGCCTATTGCACGCAGTTTGAGTTGTAACACAATGTCCTGTGGCTGCACAAAAAGCATTATTCAACATGGTGGCGTTGGTGTGAGGGTTCCTCTGAGCCATAATCCATAGGTAGGGGTCATCCACTGCAGTAGTAGCCCATGGGCAGCTTGAGCAAGGCATGTCATCAACAGTTCCTGTCTCTCTGTATCTCCTCCATGTCCAAACAACATCGCTTTGGTTCACTCCGAGACACCTGCACACTTCCCTTGCTGAGAGCCCTTCCTGGCACAAAGTCACACTGTGGACATGATTGAACTGCGGTATTGGCCGTCTAGGCATGGTTGAACTTCAGACAACATGAGCCGTGTACCTCCTTCCTGGTGGAATGACCGGAACTGATCGGCCATTGGACACCCTCTGTCTAATAGGTGCTGCTCACAGCATGGTTGTTTACATCTTTGGTTGGGTTTAGTGACATCTCTGAACAGTCAAAGGGACTGTGTCTGTCATACAATATCCACAGTCAACGTCTATATTCAGGAGTTCTGGGAACTGGGGTGATGCAAAACTTTTTGCATGTTTTCATGATCATGACAGTTTGGCTGATGCCACTGTAAATATCTCAACATTCTTTGCAAAACTGAATCAGTCTCAGTACATTGCAATCATAAATAATAATAATAATAATAATAATAATAATAATAATAATAGAAAATTTTGACCTTTAATACAAACTTTTAACTTAATCAATCTCAATACATTGCAATCATATAATAATAATAATAATCACAGAAAATTTTAATCTTTAATACAAACTTTTAACTTAATCCATACAACATTCCTTGTAATGGAATATCACAAAACATTTACAATCAGATCATAACAGCCACAGATAATTACCATCATTGATGCCAACTTTTAACTTAATATGATCCATTAGATTAGAGGGCCACAATGATACTTTCTTTGTTCATCTTTTTCTAGACTGCTTATAATAGTGAATTTGAAAAATGGGCTACAATAAATCACCTTCTTGACTGTAATAGTAAAATGGCAAATACAGAATTTGGTAACTGGAAATTAGTATCACACAAGAACTAGGTATGTAAGAAATATGAATGATGGAACTCATCAAAATGTGTAAAGCCATTCTGTGCCACAAGTAAAGGGTGGTGATTTGCTATGTAAAATACACTGGTTAATAAATTAATCTATTTTGAAAATAATTTCACTAACACTTCATACCAAGCTTTAACTTACATTGGGTCAACGTCAAAGCACAAAAATGAGACAATAAGTTTTCTGATATTAGGTTACCATACCCTCAAAAGAAAGATTTTGCCTAAAGAAAGGGACTTCATGAAAGCAAGCAGTAAAATTACACTATAAGACTCACAGTAAAATCTAGTTCATTATTTAAATTGTTAACTGTATGTGTATAATGCAGGGCTTTGGTCTTTCTGATTAGACAATTTAAAGTTTGCAATATTTCTTATAGTGCAATTCACTGCTTATTTTTTACCAACCTTGTGTTCTAATTAACACTCTCCTTTTTTGGCATTCAATGTTCTGATACCACCCATTACCTACTCTTTCCTTTTGATTTTGTCAAGAACTTGCTTCAAAGTGATGTAAAAATAAATTTAAAAATGAATTAAATTTTTTGTCCACTATGTCTCCACTGAAAAACTTCCTCCCACTCTTCTTCTTGTAATTTGATTCTAAACACATTGAGAGACTCATCATTTATTGTTCTAGTATACCTAATTGGGGTGTGTTCATTTTCTAGTATAGGGCACTGAATATGGATCGTAATATATGTAATAAGCAGTTCCCAAGTTTCCTATATACTCATATATTTTACCGTAAAGACTGATACACATGAACACTACATGAAGTACAAAGGCAGACTGAATTAAACATGGTGGCTCGTCAGAGCAGTTAATGTTCCAAAGGTTGTAATTTGTGTGGTCAATGCGGTTGCCAGTCCAACTTGTAATCCAAAAACCAGTGGGGGGAGAATGATGCTTCTCAGGAGTAGCGGTAGCGGTATGGGAGAGGAGGCGGTGTGTGAGCGTGCCTCCCACAAATGCACACTGAGCTGTCCAAAGAAATGAAAGCTCGAACACATGACGGGTCACACTCTTGTGGGAGGGACAAGCTGTGCACTATCTTGATGTTAGGTTCCTCAGTGAGGGTTGGGTCTATGCTGTCGGTGAGCAGTACAAGCACACAATTATCTAACACCAAAATCGACACGTCGTCAATGCAGTCAGGTGGTACGTTGCAGCACAAAACGAAGGACGGAGTGCCCATGTCTCCAGTACCTGAAATGTCTTCAAAACCTGTGAATGGGGATGATGATGACATGCCTGAGGAACCTGCAAACTGCGGTGGTGACTCGTTGGATGGAGAAAACGCAACCATAGGTTGAATGGCCTCGTTAGCGGGCTCATCAAAAGAACAAGTGCTCGGGCAGTCCGATTGGGATGGCAGAGGGGTGTCGCAGTCTACAAAGGCAGGCTTGAGCCTGTGTAGAGAAATGGTTTTCAGGCAATCTTTTATCATAATGTCAAATGTTGTCTCGCCCCTCCAGAGTACTTTGAAGGGGCCAAGGTAAGGGGGTTGTAAGGGTTGTCTGACAGTCATCCCTGAACATGACGTATGAGCAAGTGCTGAGTGCAGTCAGCATGTAAATGTCAGGTGGGGAATGGCTGACAGATGGGTGTAGCCAGGTGTTTCTAAAGTGTGCACGCATCCTTCCGATAAAGTCTGGAAAGGAGGGGGAGGATCTTGGGGGAGAATTAGTTCCCCACATAAAACTGGGTTTTTGCCGAAATCGAATTCAGAAATCGTTCCATGTAAATCTGGTTTAAATGTAGAACATAAGCCCAGCAACACCCATGGAAGTGCCTCAGTCCAGAGACAGTCATGGTGCCTGAGTGCAGTTTTAAGTGTGAAGTGCCATCATTCCACCAACCCGTTGCTTTTCGGGTGGTAGGCTGTCGTATGGATCATTTTAATACCACAAAGATTACAGAGAATCGTAAAAAGTGCAGATTAGAACTGTTGACCCTGGTCGGTTGTGATGGTGGACGGGCAGCCGAATCTAGTGAACCAAGAAGAAAAGAATCCTTTGGCCACAGTTTCTGCTGTGATGGCTTCCACCCAACGAGACATTTGGTCTATTGTGGACAGGATATACCTGTGGCCCTCTGACAGAGGCAGAGGACCGATAAGGTTGATATGTACAAGACAGAAACATCCCTTAGGGATGTCAAACTTGCCAAGTGGTGGAGAGGTGTGACATCCTATTTTGTTTCATTGACAGGAAATGCAGCTGGGTGTCCATGTTTGACAGTCCCGTTTCACATCTTTCCACACAAACCACTTGGTGATGAGGCAAGCGGTGCCACAGACACCAGTGTGGGAGAGATTATACAAGGCATCGAAAACCAGTTGGCGCAGCATGGGTGGGAGCAAAGGCCGCAGAATGCCTGTAGAAGAGTCACACCACACTTCGCCTGAAATGCTAGGGAACTTAACCTTGGTAAACATGAGCGAAGACTGCAGGCCCTTGAGCAGACCCTGAGTGTCCTTGTCTGAAGTTGTAGAGCGACGAGGTCAGATAAATTGATGATACTTGAAATACGAGAGGAAATCAGCAGCGATGTTCTCTGTGCCTTTGATGTAGCGTATGTCTGTAGTAAATTGAGAAACCAGGCCGAAGTGGCGGATGTGTCTTGGGGGAGGATCCTCTGGCGGGTTGCAGAAGGCATCTGCCAGAGGTTTGTGATCAGTAAGAATGAAGAAAGGATGACCCTTGATGTCAGTGCGGAAATGTTTGACGGCCTCATACACTGCCAGAAGCTCTCTATCAAAAGCGGAATATGTCTTCTGTGCTGTAGACAGGTTTTTGGAGAAGAAATGAAGTGGTGAAACTGTGTCGCCTTTGCTCTGTTGTAATACTGCCCTGACCGCGATGTCGCTGGCATCCGTAGTGATGAACAAATCGGCAGACGGATCAGAGTGGGCAAGTACAACTGCATAAGCTGAAGCTGATTTAAGAGCCCTGAAAGCCTCTAGCATGGGTTCAGTCCAACGGACTGGTTTAATGGCTGAAGTTTGTTTGCTGGAGAGCAAGTCAGTCAGAGGGGCCTGCATGGCAGTGGCGGAAGGTAGATGATGGCGGTAGTAATTTATAGTACCTAGGAAACGTCTGAGTTCTTTGTATGTAGCTGTGGGTGGCAATGACGTGATAGCCTGCACGTAGGATTTGGGAGGCTGTATTCTGGCTGTAGTCCATCTGCGGAGACAGTATAACCCAGAAATGTCACAGAAGACTGACGCAATTTGAATTTTTCTTTATTGACCTCGACACCGTTGGATGCCAAAGTCTGGAGGACCTGGGATAAATGATCTTTGTGGTCTTCAGTTGATTTGCTGAAAATGAGTATGTCATCCAGGTATGCGAAACAGAAGTCGAATCATCAAAAGACTTAGTCAATGAAACGTTGCCACATTTGTGCCGCACCTTTTAAACCGAATGGCATGAAGTTGCACTCAAACAAACTGAGTGGCGTGATGATCACAGTCTGTGGAATGTCTTCTGGTGCTACGGGAATCTGGTGATAAGCACGTTAGCAGTCAATCACACTGAAGATAGTGGCGCCCAATAACATATGACTGAAATCGTTTATGTTTGGCACCGGGTAATTGTCCATGACAGTGTGAGCATTTGAACATCTGTAATCGCCACACATTCAAAAAGAACCATCGTGTTTGGTGACAAAGTGAATTGGTGAAGACCAATTTCTGTCCAATGGCTGTTGGATGCCTGCCTTCAGAAGTTTGTTAATTTGCTGCCAGGCCACACGCAGCTTACTAGGGTTGAGGCGTCTAACCTTGTGTCTAATAGGAGGGCCAACAATGGTAATTACCTTGTGTGTCACTCCATCAGAGAGACTGAGAACTGCACATGAGGCTTAGTAACATTCTGATGTTGAGTTTTGGGATGAGTGGGGCATGATGAGGTGTAGCTCTTAGCATGAGTGGGAAAAGGCAGAACAAAAGTCACATGCCTATTATGCGAGCATGGCGTGTGCTTGTTTGTAGAAGTTGGCTGCATGCGCTGCACAGTGCAGAGTGAGGCGCACAACAACTGTCTGCTGTTAGCTTTGCCTTGGGCAACCGTCGCGGGCAAGAGAGGCGCTGGCATTGCGCGAGGGACAACGATGGCCATCGAGTTGCTTGGCTGGCGTGCAGGAGAGAGGGAATGATTAACAAGTGGGGCAGCCACCTGTGTAATGGGCATGATCGTGCTGCGCGAGCGACTGTTATTAGAGATACTGTTTGAAACACGAGGCACTGCATGTAGTGAGCACTTGGGCGGTGCGGAGGTCACTGAACGTGAATTGTCACACACAATAAATGTTTTTGAACTAACCTGATGAGTGTTCAAACTGATGCTTGGCAATCAAGTTTGACTGTTCAAGACTGTTCAAGATGGCGCCGATAGGAAAGTGTAGTGACGCTTCTCTCTCGTTAAAAAGGCAAAAAATGAACAGTTCTTCGTGTAGAGAATGTAAAAAGCGTGTGATGAAGGGTATTCTGTGTATCAAATGCAACTTCTGGTTACACGAAAAGTGCGCGAAAGTAAATCTAAAGTTCGTCAGCGATGATTTTCCGTGGACATGTCACGGTTGTTTACGTGACGAAACGGCCGATCTTGTAAGTGCAGTTGATACAAAAAACGAAATTATAAAGTTACTACGAAGTGACATTGAGGCATTAAAAACCGAACTTTCAACCATCAAGAAAGAAAACGATACATTAATACAAGAAAAGAAGTCCTGTGTGTGTAAAAGCCATCAAACGGAAAAGCAAGAAGATCGCGAAAATACGAATGACCGATCGTACTTTAAAAACAACATTTCAAGTGTTCCCCTTGATGTCTCGGTAAACTCAGTAAGCCAAAAACCGGAAGATAAATATAAATGGAAGGTGGTGACATACAGCAAAAGGAAAAACAAAGCGCCAGATACGCAACAAAAGGAAAATGACTTTTTAATAATTGGCGATTCGCTGCTGAAGAATATCGCTGTCCCCAATTGCAAGATCGACGTACGACCTGGTATTAGAACGCATCAACTCGGTAAACATTTTAAAAATATGGTAAATGCAAGACAAGATACTACAGAACCAGATTCTGAAACCAGACATAACTATGATGGGGTGTTTATACATGTTGGGACGAATTCGTTAAGGAGCAGCAGTGAGGAAGAAATGGCAAGCGAAACAAGAAACATGATTCGTTCTGCAAGAAATATGTATGCAGGATCTCGTCTGATACTTAGCGGAATCATAAACAGAAGGTCGGTGAGTGAAAAATATATCGCCAAAATAAACTGTGCTCTTAAAGAACAATGTGATCGTCTTGGGGCAATTTTTATAGACCCAAACAAATTCCTATGTGAAAACTCACTAGCGAAGGATGGCTTGCATTTAAATAGACTGGGGTCTGTAACGTTCAGCAGAATGTTTGCAGATGTCTGCAAAATCATTAGATGCAAGGGAAACTAATATGGCCTGAAGGGGATGAAAAATCATACACTCCAGCTGGAAAAGAAAAATATAAGCACCATACAAAAAAAGATGATACTAAAGAATTTGCCCCAGAATACAGCTCACAACATGTAAACCAACAAAAGAAAAATTACATAAAAGTACTTCATCAAAATATTCAATACTTCGGTAACAAAAAATTAGAAGCAGAAGTACTCCTGAGTGAAGTAAGACCAGACATATTATGCATAAGTGAACATGGACTACCTGAAAGTAAAATACATAATGTGACAATAAAGGACTACAAACTAGCTAGTTACTTCTGCAGATCTAAATATAAGGGTGGTGGCGTTTGTATATATATTAAAACAGGTACTCTATCAAAGAATGTAAACAGTGAAGCTGCTACATTTCCCATAGCTAGAGAAAAAGACTTTGAAGTTACTGGTATAGTGGCAGAGGATTTTAGAGTGTTTTGTGTGTACAGGTCACCATGTGGCAATATTAGCATCTTTCTAAAAAAAGTTGCTAGCTTATTGAGAATGAATATGAAGAGAAATCTTATTATATGTGGAGACTTCAACATTGACATGGGAAAAGACACAAAAATAAGACAGGATTTTGAAGAATTGTTAATACAGCATAACATGAAAGTGACAATAACTGCACCAACAAGAGTGACTTCACAAAGTGAGACAATTATTGACAACATAATTACCAATATGTGTAACTATAAGTCACATGTAGTTCAGACAGAAATATCTGATCATCATGGACAACTAATCAGCTTTTGCAGAAGTAATGACACAGTATCAGAACCAAAACAAACAACCAAAGAAATTAGGATCATCAGTGAACAAAATATCAACATCTTTAGAACAATGTTAAGTAAGGAAACCTGGAATGAAACCCTAGAGGCCCAGAGTGTAAATGAAAAATATGATGCATTTATTTCAACAATTAAGTACCATTTTAATGTAGCGTTTCCCAAAGTAAAGAGACAAGAAAGGCATCAACATCAAGCACAGTGGATTACGAGTGAAATACTAGAACAGCGGAGGAAGCTTCAGGACGTGAGACGGATGGGCGAAGCTGAAAACTATAAAATGTTAAAAAAGAAGTATAGAAAAACAATAAGAGAAGCGAAAGCAAGAGCAATTGACACCACTATAGCGAACTCAAAAAATAAGGCAAAGGCAGCTTGGAATGCAATCAATGCTGAAAGAAAGGAAAAAGATGGGTCAAACAAAGAAGAAGGTATTCGGTCAATTAAAGTAGACAACACAGTGGTCACAGATGGTATGGAAATAGCAAACATACTGAATAATAACTATATCAGTGTAGTAGAAAACCTAAAATTGGAAAGAAATAGTCAAAAACAGAAGGGTATTAAGGTACCAAAAAGATCATGCAGTACTATGTTCTTAAGACCAGTCACGGAAGATGAATTGCGGAAAACTATACAGAAACTGAAGTCCAAGAAATCAGCTGGTGATGATGAAATATCAAATCATGTAATAAAGCTGGTATGTGAGGAGATAATAACACCACTGCTGAACATAGCAAACTGTTCTTTCAGAGATGCAATTTTTCCAGAAAAACTGAAGATAACGAAGGTAGTGCCAGTGTACAAGAAAGGGTGTAAGGATGATCCCAACAACTACAGACCAGTTTCACTGATATCAGGTTTCTCAAAAATCCTAGAAATGCTTATGTATACCAGATTAGTTAACTATTTGGACAAACATAACATTCTCATGACCTCACAACATGGTTTCAGAAAGGGTAAATCTACAGAATCAGCAATTGTCAGTCTAACAGAATACATTTTACAGTCCTTAGATGAGAAAAAGGTTGTCTCTGCAATGTTTCTGGATCTTTCAAAGGCATTTGACACCATTGACCATGAAATGCTGATACAAAAATTAAGCAACTATGGCATTCGGGGGCAACCAGGTGAATGGATAAAATCATACTTGTGCAACCGCAAGCAGTATGTATCATTAGGAAACTCGTACCAATCAGAAACCAAATCCATCAAATATGGAGTGCCGCAGGGTTCGGTAATGGGGCCATTGTTATTTAATGTATTTGTTAATGATATAGGTGTTGAGGAGGAAGAAAAGAAAATATTGTATGCTGATGACATGACAATACTAAATAGTGACCAAAATACGGAACAGCTTGAGAGAAGAGCATACATATCTGCAAATGTCACAGCTCAATGGCTGTTGGAAAATGAACTGGTTATAAATCTAAAAAAGACTATGTATGCAGTGTTTAAAAACAAGGAAAAGGCTGTAGACATGGATTTAGAGGTTGATGGAACAAGGCTGGAAGAAGTAGAATCTGCTAGATTCTTAGGTATTCTTGTGGATAATGAACTGAAATGGAAAAAACATATTAATAATATCTGTAAGAAACTGAGCTCTGTCATATTCTTCATGATGCAACTATCACAGTATTCAGACAAGTACCTTCTGTGTACAGTGTATCATGGACTTTTCGAACCATACTTACAGTATGGAGTGACTGTGTGGGGAAACTCAAACAAACAAGAGACAAAACGAGTGTTCACATTACAAAAAAAAGCAATTAGGACCATTTTAAGAAGAAAGACCTCTGAAACATGCAGAAACTGTTTCAAGAATTTAGGTATCTTAACTTTTTCATCATTGTATATATACAAAACAATAATGTACATCACAAAAGGTAGTGAGGACTGGATTACAAATGCTAGTGTACACACCCACAATACAAGAAAGAAGAATGAAGTACGGAGCATACCCCACCGACTGGCAATGCTAGAAAAAGGACCCCAGTACTCTGGCATAAGACTACTAAGAAGTCTGCCCAAAACCCTGCAAGATAGTGTACTTCACAATGACTTTGCAAAGAAACTTAAAGACTATCTCATTGAAAAAGAGTTTTACAGTGTTGCAGAATACTTATGCCATTAAATTTGTATATATTGTTACTCATTATCAGTGATGTAAAAATGTAAGCTAAAGGTGTAGGAAAATAAGTGATAAAGAATTCTAATACTTTGACATGTCCTATATTACACGTACATTTACTGTACACAATGTAATCTTACAGGATCAAATAAAATTCAATTCAATTCAATTCAAATCTGGTAAAGGAACTGCAGATTGCAGTTTCAACAGCGAGGTGCAGGCCGCAACGAGCTCATTGTAAGTGTGAGCAATGCGTTGTTTCAGCTCATCGTTCTCCTAGCGGAGGTGCACTGCTGAGTCATATTCTGAAATTAGGTTAGTGACACAGGTCACAATCTTGCCCGTGAGGACGGAACACTCACGAACTAAATCCCATGTTGTGGCGGAAACGGAACAAGGAGAATGGGTGCCGGATAATGGTATCTGAGTGTTAGACAGGTGGTGTAACACTGCACACTGGACTACATTCGGGGAGAGCTTGTAATGGGACAAAAAATCCATACCGAGAATTGGTTCATCGATGTCGGAGATGTAGAAGGTCCACGAGAAACACAGAGAAGGGGATAGGTGCACCATCACTTTCACAGAACCAACAGTTTGTAATGTTGATGCATTGACAGCTCATAGGAGAGACTTCATCGGTGAAAAGTCAGTAGGAGCCAATGATGGAGGTATGATAGACACGTCAGTGCCATTGTCAATTAGGTAGACAAACTGCGATGAAATGTCTGTCATGTATAAACGACCACTCGGCCGAGGGGATGAGTGGACGGAGTGCAATGTTAGGAGAAGCCTGTGAAGTTCCCCGCAGGACTTGGCGTCACTTAGTTCCTGTAGTCGGCGTTTGGGTGTTGGCAAGGTAACCTGCACTTCTTGGCCTCAGTCCCAAAAATCTTGTGGTACCAATAGTGTGGATGAGCTGGATGTCGCGGTGGCAGTGACTGTGACAGCGAGGGAGGCTTGTTCTCATTGATCTGTTCTGAGACGTAAACAGGGATGTGTGGATCATGGGCAATTCTTGAGTGCCCAGAAAGAGGAAAGAGTGAATAAGTACTGCCTGGCGACGTAGAAGGCTTGGAAGCAGAACGGGCCCTGCCCCTGCCTGCAGACGGCTGGTAAACAGGAGGTGTAGTGTCACACAGCGATGGTGGATGAGCTGGGTGTTTCTGGCCCAGGAGCGCATACAGCTGATCTGTGATGCATAGGTGAGAACTGATAGACTCAAAAGAGTGTGTCAGTAGGTGTATCTGTAGGTAGGTAGGTAACTTGGCAGACCATACCGACCACAGGGTGACATCTGGCATCGTGTGTTCACTCATGAGTAACCTGAGGTGGTGCCCCAAGTGCTCCTCGTACAGAATCTTGATTATCAATTCATGTAGCGAGCACGCAAGTCAGTCCAAAATCGTTTTCTTGGTGAACTCATACTTTGATGGTGGTAGAGGCGAAAGTAGGAGATCACAAATTAAATCTGAGTGTTCGTGAAGGTGTGTGACCGAACATAGGAAATTGGAGTTGTCATCAGTCACTCGATACAGCTTCAAGAGCTGCTCCACCAGTGTGAGCCATGAAACTGGATTGTCTTCGTATAGTGGAGGTAACTTGGGTAGGTGGCCTGGAGGTGGAGACGAAGGTGGCTGCGGCATGTCTTGGAAGGCCTGCGGTCCCACTGAACATGAGTTCATACTGGGATCCGGTATCACTGGAGTGGAAATGTTACTAGCACACACATTCAGAACAATGGCTGGTTTTAATGTCTCTGAAGACACCCAAAAACATGATACGGCAGGCACGGTCGGTACCATGGAAGTGAATAGGTGAG
The DNA here is from genome assembly GCF_023898315.1 of Schistocerca nitens. NCBI lineage: Eukaryota > Metazoa > Arthropoda > Insecta > Orthoptera > Acrididae > Schistocerca > Schistocerca nitens. Next base: position 552,750,133 of record NC_064615.1, on the reverse strand, counting down.
CAGCACATAATGAGGGCACATAAACTAGACCGGATATTGCAGCTATAGGGTTGGGTTGCTTGGGGGAAGAGACCAAACAGCGAGGTCATCGGTCTCATCGAATTAGGGAAGGACAGGGAAGTCAGCTGTGCCCTTTCAGAGGAACCATCCCGGCATTTGCCTGGAGCGATTTAGGGAAATCATGGAAAATCTAAATCAGGATGGCTGGATGCGGGATTGAACCGTCGTCCTCCTGAATGCGAGTCCAGTGTGCTAACCACTGCGCCACCTTACTCGGTGCAAGTATAGTACTGACATTGTCCAACTCAGAAATGACGCAGAAGGCTGGCATGGCAGATGCAGACAGTACTGCAGAAAGAGTGAGCGGGTGTATGGTCGGAATCGAGGGGCCCCATGGGTGACGGGGGGGAGGGGGGGGGAGCGGAGGCCTGGAGCTTAAAGTGGCAACAACAAGAGTTTCCCGTGCACACTGGCCATGTGCTCTTCATGGTAGCATCATAAAACACTGGTGAAACCTGTTGGCTGTCGCATTGTCATAGTACAATGTTGCTGGGTAAATAGGCTATGTTGAGTGCACTCGTACCCAAGTGGTCGCGAAACTGTGTTGCTGATCCGGTGGTTTGTTCTGGTGAACTGGAGGCATAAAAATGTCTGTTACTCATTTGTGAGGAAGGTGAGGCTGGCGTAGCTTGGTAATAGTTGGCTGCGTGTGTGTTTTGCACAAATGGTGGCATTGCACATGGCACTACTGTAACCGATGTTGTGGCACTTAGAGGATCAAAGCACGTGTGTGAATTTCGGTCCCTTTGAACTTCGTATGAGTGATCTAGCGACACACTATTTAGTAGATCATCCACTTCACTTTTCACTTATTGTTGTGCGTAATCCGGCAAAACAAAACCTAAGTCCATGGTTTGAGGTAACTGCGTAACACTCTGTCATTGTAGAGTTGCTTAAGTAGAGGTTATCCTCATCAAAGATCGTAGATCATTGTCCATTAGCTGCAAAATAACCAAAGGCAGAGGGTTTTGTTAGCCTGGTTGTAAGAGCTGGGCCTCCAAATCTTTGTAAAGAATGTTCAGTGATGTAGCCATGGCACTGTATGTGAAACCTGTTGATTCTGTATGGTGGTGCGGAAGTCACAGAACTTTTTGTCCGGGTTCACCAATATAGGATTCTGGATACAGATCATAATATATGAATAAACAGTTCCCAAGTTTCCTATATACACATACATTTTACCATAAAGACTGATACACATGAACACTGCATGAAGTACAAAGGCAGATTGAATTAAACATGGTGGCTTGTCAGAGCAGTTAATGCTCCAAAGATTGTAATTTGTGTGGTCGATGTGACATATCTATGCCACACTAGTTTCCTGTTGACAGGGTGTAAGGCTGTCATCTGACCATCATGGTCTGGCAGCTTAGTCCACATTCTTTCAGTGAGATATGTGGGGTATAGGAACAGATTGTCTTCTTTGAGGCATCTGTTCTACTTGGAAATTAGATCTTTGGGAGTAAGCTGAAGCTAAACATAAACAATGCATACTGTTTCTGACTGATAACATTTGTAAAACAAAACTTTCACATACCTTAAGGCTGCTGTTGTTATTACAATGTTCTATTGTGAGTATTACCAGATGGGCTAGAATTTTTAAAAGCCTCCCTGCTGGTGCCATGTAAACTTTCACAATCTTAAAGCACTGTGTTTCTAGCTGTAATTTCACTGCAGCACATTCAAAATGTTATTCAGTGGATTACTGACTTATTTCTAGAGTCAGTAAGTGTCAGTGTTGTAATAAATGAAATTGTCATCACATCTTCTTTAAGTCACTGTAATCCTACAGTAATAAGAACTGACTATGTAGCTTTATAAATATATCTGCTCAATCAAAGCACACACACTTGTATTCTATCAACTGATTCTCTTATTTTTTGAAGAGACAACAGTACCTCTTCTCTAATACTTGAAAGACTTCTTAAGTTCTATTAAAATATTTTTATGCCACTCCCTTTGTCTCGGAAATTTCTGACAAGTTGTTTAAACATATAAGTGACATTACATGATTACATGTACATTTGACTTCAAACAAATGATACTCAACCAATTCTACATATCCTCTGCAGATTCAAAACTTTTTTCATTTAGGAACCAGTCTACTATGAATGTTGGGAATTACAGATAGGGATAGAAATAATTCTGGCTCCACGTAACACTATGTATAAATAGCAGTGCAAATTGTCATGTTCTTTCAGCATTTTGAAGCAAACCACATTATGTATGATAAAGCGATAAAGGTATCAATATTAACAATATTTTAATTTCTTCTCGTAAGTGTAGCTGTGAGAAACAACTTAATACAAAATCATGATTTCTTTTTGCCTGTACTTGTCATTGACCAAGAAGTTAAGTGTTGGTACTGTTGTGGTCTTCAGTCTGAAGACTGGTTTTCTACAGCTCTCCATGCTATTCTATCCTGTGCAAGCCTCTTCATTTCTGAATAACTGCTGCAACCTACATCTTTCTAAATTTGCTTACTGTATTCTCTTGGATTCACTCTACGATTTTTACCCCCCCCCCCCCCTACACTTCCCTCAGTTACTAAATCGATGATCCCTTGGTGTCTTAGAATGTGTCATACCAACCGATCTCTTCTTCTTGTTAGGTTGTGCAACAAATTTCTTTTCTCCCCAATTCTATTCAGTACTTCCTCATTAGTTATGTGATCTACCCTCTTAATCTTCAGCACTCTTCTGTAGCACAAACCCCCCCCCCCCCCCCCCAAGAGCTTATATTGTCTTCTTGTCTAAACTGTTCTGTTTACCATACGATTTTCACTTCCTACATGGCTATATTTCATACAAATATTTTCAGAAAAGCTTTCTGAGACTTAAATTTATATTCAGTGTTAACCAATTTTTCTTTTTCAGAAATTCTTTTCCTGCCATTGGCAATCTACATTTTATATCCTCTCTACTTCAGCCATCATGAGTTATTTTGCTGCCAAAATAACAAAACTCATTTAATACTTTTGGTGTCTTGTTTCCTGACCTAATCCCTCAGCACTGGCTGATTTAATATGAGTACATTCTATTATCCTTGTTTTGCTTTTATTGCTATTCATCTTATATCCTCACTTCAAGACACTGCCCATTCTGTTCAATTGCTCTTCCAAGTCATTTGTTGTCTCTGAAAAGAACTACAATGTCATCAGCAAATCTCAAGGTTTTATTTCTTCTCACTGATTTTTAATTCCTACTCCAAATTTTTCTTTGGTTTCCTTTACTGCTTGTGATATTAAAATTGAGTAATATTGAGGGTAGGTTCTACCCTGTCTCACTTCCTTCATGACCTCTGCTTCTCTTTCATGCCCCTCGACTCTTATAAAAGCCATCTAGTTTCTGTACAAGTTGTAAATAACCTTTCACCCCCTGTATTTTACCCCTGCTGCTTTCAAAACTTCAGAGAGAGTATTCCAGTCAACAATGTCATAATCTTCCTCTAAGTCTACAAATTCTGCAAATGAAGGTATGCTTTTCCTTGACTGTTCTAAGAGAAGTTGTAGGGTCTGTACCATCTCATATGTTCCTACATTTCTTCAGAATCCAAACTGATCTTTCTTGAGGTCAGCTTCTATTAGTTTTTCCATTCTCAAGTAAGTCATGTTAGTATATTGCAACCATGACTTATTATGATGATCATTCAGTAATATTCACACCAGAGAGCAGCTGGGTTCTTTGTAATTGGAATTATTACAGTCTTCTTGTCTCATAAATCTTGCACCCCAAATGGAACAATTTTGTCAGTCTGGCTCTCTCAAGGCTACCATCTACACCAGGGCCCTCGTTTTGACTTAGGTCTTTCATTGCTCTATCAGGTTCTCACAATATAATATCCCCCCTCCCCCCCTTTCATCCTCATCTGCATCCTCTTCCCTTTCTATAATATTGCCTTCAAGTCTATTTCCCTTGTATAGCCTCTCTGTATACTCTTTCCACATTCAAACTTACCCTTTTTTGCTTATTACTGGTTTTCCATCAGAGCTCTTGGTGTTCATACAACTGCTCCTCTTTTCTTCAAAGGCTTCTTTAATTTTCCTGTAGGTGGTATCTATTTTTCCCCTAGTGAAATATGCTTCTAAATCCTTACATTGTCCTCTAGCCATTCCTCTTTAGCTCTTTTGCACGTCTTGTCAATGTCATTGTTTAGATGTTTGTATTCCCTTTTGCCTGCTTCATTTACTTCATTTTTATATTTTCTCCTTTTACCAATTTAATTCAATATCTCCTGTGATATCCAAGTATTTCTTCTAGGCCTTGTCTTTTTACCTATTTGATCCACTGCTGCCTTCTCTATTTTGTCTTTCAAAGCTAATCATTTGTCTTCTACTGCATTCCTTTCCCGTATTCTACTCAGTTGTTGCCTAATGCTCCCTCTGAAATTCTCAATGACTTTTCATTCTTTTAACTTACCCATGTCCCATCTCCTTAATTTCCTACCTTTTTACAATTTCTTCAGCTTTAATCTACAGTTCATAATCAATAAATTGTGGTCAGAGTCCACATCTGCCCCTGAAAGTGCCTTACAATTTAAAATCTGGTTCCATAATCTCTGTTTTACCGTTACATAATCAGCCTGAAACCTTCCGACATCTCCACATTTCTTCCACATATGCAGCCATCTTTCATGATTCTTAATCCAAGTGTTATCACTAGTTACTCTTTGCAAAATTCTACCAGTTAGCTTCCTCTGTCATTCCTTTACCCCAGTCCATATTCACCTACCATTTTTCCTTCTCTTCCTTCTGCTACTGTCAAATTCCAATCCTCCATCACAATAAAATTTTTGTCCATCTTAACTGTCTGAATAATTTCTTTTATCTCATCATGCATTCCTTCAATCAGGATTTATGGAACATAGTATTTTATAGAGCAACATGTAAGATACAGGTTGTGCTTAGTCTGAACACACTGACTGGACAACAGTAAGACAGCATAAAGAATAGGCCGAGCACTCATTTAAAATCAATTAAATAACGCTGTTTCTTTGCTGGTTCACCAGAGTACACCAGGGGGCCAACCCAGGAAGCCCCTATAAGTGGGCCTGTGGACTGTGTGACACATTCTCTCTGAAATCGTATGCATCATGAGTGAAGTTACATCAAATCTATTCTTCATCTGTGATGCATGTAAATTTGCACTACTGTGGTGGGTGTGGGGATAGTGTTTATCTTGGCTATGATAATGCATTCACTATGCATTCAGTGTTAAAATCCTCGAATATAGTAATTTTAATATAACCCTTTTAACAGTTCTAAAACTCTCCAAATATAATAATTTTAATATTTCTGTTTAAACACTTCTGTGTTTGCAAATTCAACTTCTGCTCCTATGAAGTTCAATAATGATCAGTAACAGTAAGAATATTTTTAAGAGAACTGTCTATATAATCTAGCAATTATTTTACTTATTGCTTTATAAATGAAATGAACTTTATTTAATTTTTATGAATTTTTTCACCTGAATCCTTGGAATGAAACTTTCGTTAAAGCATATTAATTTTCGTTTGATAATAATAGAAAATCGAAACAAGCGAATATGTCATGACTATGGGAAAGGAATTGCTGATCAGTGTTACCCCATGGTATGGCATAATTCTGATCAGGGTTTATTTTGCTTGACTATCAGTGTTACACTTTTACAACAATGAAAATATTATGCTTTAAAAAAAGTTAAAATACTACTGTAGTTACAAAATAAAAAAAAAATTGTCCTACACTTTTAACTATAAGAACAAGAAAAGTCAAACATTTTAAACTCGACAATCAATTTAACCTACTCCGTAGCCCTAAAATCAGTATCAGAGAAAATAAATTTCCCTCATTTGCAATGTATTCGCTCCATCGCTGTGACGATTTATTCTTTTCCTATGTCCATTGTGTTTGCAACATTTGAGAATACAAAAAAGGTTGTGGCTCCAGTGTTTATTTTTCAGATGAAATTAACTTCATAGAGTCCCAAACTTGTCTTTCTTATTATCTGACCAATAAAATGTTGAATTCTTTTCTTTCCTGGGAATAGAACAATAGCACCACTTAGTAATTGCTGTGTCTTTCCTGTTTTGACTTAAGTTGAAGTGGTATCTTTAAGGGAAAAGTGACATGAGTCTAGCACTTCAGAGCCTTAGTTACTTGTTTCCAGCATATTTTCATCTTCTTGTGACTCTGCACTTTCCTCGTATCCTCTACATCACAAGTGACCAAATCCTTAACCTCAATGCCTTTCCACAGAGGTAAAGTCAGGTGCTTTGCATAGTGAAAAGGTGTGCTTTTATTTGGGCCAACAGCTCAGGCTTGCTGGAGTTGTTCTTCAAAGAATGCAGTCCAGGAGGGTTTATCAGTGTTAATCATTCTTATTTTCTGGAATCTGATGCAACACTTCTTCAGGACAGAAAGACACAAAACCAGTGTTATTATGTTAGCCACAGAATTCATACCTATCTTCATCAAATTTTCTTTCAACAGTTTATGAGGTACTGACTTGTACATCACTCCTCTGTTGGATTTCTTCCACTCATCTAACATACATTGCTGTACTATCTTTAAGGGGCAAAAGAATGTCACGCCAAGAGGCTGGTAAGGGTGGGTCACATTTGGAGGCAAGAAGACAAATCTAATGTCATATTCCTCACAAATCTTGATGACACTTATTAAGATATAACTGGATAAGTTATCCCCATTCATAATCTTGTGCCCTTGCAATTTCTTGGCATAGAGCAACAAAATTTTCATTAACCATGATTCAAATGTGTTAAGATCAAACCACTCACTCATATTCCTGTTGTAACCAGCTCCATCGACATTTCCCTCAGTCCAAGTAATCATACAGGCTTACTTTCATAAACAGTAAATGGGGGTAGCAATGTTCCATCTAGCTGCTGCCATCATAATACTGATACTAGTTTTAGATGTGTCTAAAATTCTCACGGGATGCTTCAAACCTCTTTTGACTAGCACTATCACCTGTCTTGGGTCATCAGAAGATTTTATTTTAGTGTTGTTAATTATATTAGAGACACTAACTCCATCCAACATTTCCCTAAGATTAATATAATGTTCTGCATCTAAACAGTTAATATAACTCTTTTTGTGTTCTCTCCAATTCTCACTATCAGTTTGGTATTTCTTCTCAGAAATGCATGAGCCCACTCTAATTCTGGCTGATTGACTTTAAATGTGTTTTCCATTTTCTTTGCATGGTTAAGGTAACCTGTACAATGTTGCATACATCCATGTTTCTCAGTGGAAAACCCCACTTGACACATATCAATAAATCCTCAACAAGTATTTCCTCCTGTTTGCTGTTTAAAGCTGTTGGTACATCCATCTTGTGTTTACACTTATTCCATATTTTATCGTTAAGGGTTTTGTATGGTACAGCAAAATCTTCTAAAGCTCTCCTGATGCTCATTTTCCCTTGGCGTGTGGCCTTTCCTGCATTTTCCGGGAAAATGAAATTGGATTTGCACCTTCCGCTGGACCCAAGCTACTTGACATACGTTCTCACCATGTTCTTTATTACCCTACAACAAGACAACTTCGCATATAAAGCCCTATAACTACACAACAGTATTACTTAAAAAGTTATGTAAATGTTCATATGATACAACTATTGAACAGTTAACAATATTAACTTCCTCTGTCTGTACAGCCTGTGAAGGTCTTCAAGTGAAGTTTTCACTGTTAACTTTTTTACAAGCATTAAACTGTTTCTCACAACACTTACTGGTCAATTGTAGGTGAGAAACTGAGCGAATTCTTGGTATTCAGTCAAGTAAACAATAATGTTACCTTTATTAGTACATCACGCACTGGGTCTCCATTATTATTGCAGTTTCATGGGAGAGCTCAACTTTCAAACTATAGGCCAAATAATTGATATTGCCCAGCTTTACCAGTATTTTCCCATTTTATGATATTCCATATTATGTCTGTTGATCTATAAAGTACAAAGCATAATCTAATAGGGAACTTTGTAACATTTGCTGTAGAGCCTATATGTTCTCTAGATGGTGAAAATTTGCCTGTGAAAAAATAAAAATTAGAAAGTAAAGTAATAATTACAATACCAATTGTAAAGTAGAATTAACAAGTATGTAGCTTCCCTTGCACAGTTGGTCTATGTTTTCATATTTTTTGGGCACATATAAAGACTATTCAATGTGTTAAAACAATTCCTCAGAGATACATGCACTTGAAAGCTGTAATATTACATTTTAGTTCTAGTATTCAGCTTAGTAATATAATCTTTTAAGATAATGTCAAATGATGTATTAATGGACAGGGTAATTTGATTCACTCCTGAAATTCAGGGAGAATATAAAGGTGAATATTTACAATTTCTATTTTTAGTGTATTTGTTTGTTGAAACTGTTTTTATTTTCATTTCTCAGTGCGTGAGTCAAAGCTGGTATTTACAAGTGACAATGCAGCTATTCTGGTTATCACCACTTCTACTGTACCCTCTCTGGAAAACGCCAAAAATAGGGAAAATCCTCTTGGTTATCTGTTTTATCATTGGACTGGCAATAGATTTTGGTGTTGCATATGGATTTGAGATAAGAGTTTCAATGCCAGAACGCAGAGCTAAGTGAGTATTAATAGTTTTTTGATCTGCCTTTTTTACCAATGGTAGTAGCTCCACTACAATTAAATATTTTTTCTCTTTTGTAATTTTATGTTACTAGATAAACAATGACATAAAATATATTCTTCTCACCTGTGAATACTGTAACATGATGAAGACATGATCAGCATAGAATGAAACTTATGATAAATCAGAAGTAGGTTGCCAGAGGGTTAGCTAAACATAAAAAGCAGCATTAATGTACTCTAGCAAAAAAAGATGCATTCATCATTGAAATATTAACTCTTTGGAAAAAGTAACTGTGTGATTGAATGTCAGATGAAGGAAAAAAAATTAAAAAGTTTCAATGCAACAAACTAATTCGTCTGCATGCAAAAAAGTATTTATAACATGAAGTTATTTCACATAAGAGTAAAAGTACAATGCTTAAAGCAAGTATGAGAGCAATGGACTTAGAGAAAAGCTCAATATTTACCATTATATTGTAACCTGTGGTAGCAACATAGAGTGAATGACATGTCTTCTCTCTAGCAGCTAAAACTGTTGTAGCTGCAGCTCAAATTCAAGCACAACATTAAAGAATTATTGCAACTGTGATATTACATAATGCTATGGTATAAATGTGTCTGTGAACTGGAGGATTATGTGTGAGTAGTTCTGTTTACATTTCCCTTAATTGTGGCTCACTGATACCCCAAGCAAAGCATATCAACATTGACAGTACACAAGGAACAGCAACTAACAATGTTTAAAAAATAATTTCATTTTAATCTTGGTTGTGATGACAATGGCATATGCTCTACACAATACGAGGTGCATTCAAGTTCTAAGGCCTCCGATTTTTTTTCTCCAGACTGGAAAGAGATAGAAACATGCGCATTGTTTTAAAATGAGGCCACCTTCATTGTCAATACGTCCCAGAGATGGCAGCACCGTACAGCAGATGGAATTCTACCGCCAGCGGCAAGAATGAGAAGTGTTTTAAATACTTAAAATGGCAACATTTTCCTTACTTGAACACGTGCTATCATTCGTTTTCTGAATTTGCGTGGTGTGAAACCAATTGAAATTCATCGACAGTTGAAGGATACATGTGGTGATGGAGTTATGGATGTGTCGAAAGTGCGTTCGTGGGTGTGACAGTTTAATGAAGGCAGAACATCGTGTGACAACAAACCGAAACAACCTCAGGCTCGCACAAGCCGGTCTGACGACATGATCGAGAAAGTGGAGAGAATTGTTTTGGGGGATCGCCGAATGGCTGTTGAACAGATCGCCTCCAGAGTTGGCATTTCTGTGGGTTCTGTGCACACAATCCTGCGTGATGACCTGAAAATGCGAAAAGTGTCATCCAGGTGGGTGCCACGAATGCTGATGGACGACCACATGGCTGCCCGTGTGGCATGTTGCCAAGCAATGTTGACGTGCAACGACAGCACGAATGGGACTTTCTTTTCGTCGGTTGTGACAATGGATGAGACATGGATGCCATTTTTCAATCCAGAAACAAAGCGCCAGTCAGCTCAATGGAAGCACACAGATTCACCGCCACCAAAAAAATTTCGGGTAACCGCCATTGCTGAAAAAATGATGGTGTCCATGTTCTGGGACAGCGAGGGCATAATCCTTACCCATTGCATTCCAAAGGGCACTATGGTAACAGGTGCATCTTACGAAAATGTTTTGAAGAACATATTCCTTCCTGCACTGCAACAAAAATGTCCGGGAAGGGCTGCGCGTGTGCTGTTTCACCAAGACAACGCACCCGCACATAGAGCTAACGTTACACAACAGTTTCTTCGTGATAACAACTTTTAAGTGATTCCTCATGCTCCCTACTCACCTGAACTGGCTCCTAGTGACTTTTGGCTTTTTCCAACAATGAAAGACACTCTCCGTGGCCGCACATTCACCAGCCGTTCTGCTATTGCCTCAGCGATTTTCCAGTGGTCAAAACAGACTCCTAAAGAAGCCTTCGCCGCTGCCATGGAATCATGGTGTCAGCGTTGTGAAAAATGTGTACGTCTGCAGGGCGATTACGCCGAGAAGTAATGCCAGTTTCATCGATTTCGGGTGAGTAGTTAATTAGAAAAAAAATCGGAGGCCTTAGAACTTGAATGCACCTCGTACTGTGGTGAGAGGCAGATAGTAGAATTCATTTTACAAGTATTACTCTGCGTGACCTGCACTAATGGTTATATAAAACTTCATTGATTATTAAAGCAACAATAATTTCAGACTAATTGTTTAGAAATAAGCCCTACTCTTTCCACCATATCAGCACTACACTTTTTTCAGAACAACTTATTGTATAGAACTGTCAAACAGATATTGTTTCTTCCATAACCTATGATTCATTTGGTATGCCACAAATGAAAGAAATATTTTGTTGTCTGGTAATGCAGGTGAAGCACGGCCAGTTTTTCTCTCATTCAATCTCAAAAAGTAGAAGCTCTTACAGTAGCTCGTGGTGGGTTTATGGTATATTAATTATATTTCAGTGATGTTTTTTACTAGGATGTTACTTGTTTGCATGTCAAATGTGGGGAAGAAGCAGCATTCTTTCATTCGTCCCATTTCTCAAACATCCTGTGTACCCAAAATTTATAAAGTTATTGGTGTGAGTATGTAAGATACACATGTCGAAAATTAAAACCAACTATTCACAAATGGCTAAGTAACCGTAATGTAGCAGTAAAATAGTTTTTTTCACATTTTCACTAAATGTAATGATATCTGTGAAATTTACTTCTTTGATGGTACACTAATGTTGAAGCTGTGATGAAATGTGAAGTTATATACAGAAATTAATAATTATTTAAATGCTTGCTTCTTACCATACAACAGCTGAAAATATTAAATTGGGATACATGGATTTGATAGATATCCAAAACATTAATATACGTTCCCTGACTATCCAATATTTTAAGACAGTGATATGGGTTGGTTTCCAGCAGAAATAGGTTAGGAGTAAGTTGGTTGCTGGAAACAAAAGATTTGGTTCTGTGGGCTTTCAAATAAAATGATGTGGTGAGTGGTCCTCAACTATGTACCCTCTGACTTAGAGTTGAAATATTGAAAGTTTTGGCTGGTTTCATTGTCTAGGGGCTGGGATACATAGTTGCTGCATTACAAGCCAAATACTGCTGAGTCTACAGTACACAATATGAATACACACAAGAATTGAAAGGTTGAAGGTTCCTATCACTTGGCAATTCAAATTTTGAATGTAACATAAACATTTATACATGAAAGATTGCAATTAAATAAATTCTGCAGGTACTATTTTAACAACTTTAAATGATGAGTACGATAGCAGAAGTACCTTTAAGAATGCCCTTTATTACTGTAAAACACTTATTGGTGTCGATGGTCGAGCAATTAAATAAAATATAAGTTGAATAACAGAGAAACAATAGATACCTACTTCACGTAATCAGTTATGAGCAACATCATGGCATGCAAGATATTCTTTTCTAATTGCAAACTACACCTTCAGTGCAGAAGCCACGAAAATCTCACAAGTGCACAAGTTGGCACTATGAAATATTTCTATCTCCTGCGAACACACATAAAGCACTCCACACTCTCCACGTCTCTCCTGTAACCGAGCGTGTGTCGCACTGTACCATCCAGGTCTCCCCTGTCCTCTCCATACTCTTCAGAACTCCCACGTCCATCCGGTCTACCCATCCATGGCTACTGTGATTGGCTAGAGTGCTCCTGCCACGTCTTCAAGTCAACATTCACTTACAAACAGAATGAAACATTTGAAATACTGGATTTAGATTTAAATAACTTGAAATTAAATAAATATTCTTATGGCTGGACTGTAAACACACTCTAACACACATTATTAAATACATAAACAAATTTAATAAGCATATATCAACAGAATAGAAACAAAGTAGGTCTGTAGTCTAATGTAAAAGTACATAATTTATTTTTATCCTTGACTTTATTCAAATTTCAAATAAAATTCTTTGTTACAATACCCTTTTTCATTATTTTTCATTTACTAATGTTTATTATTAAACTGATGTTAAATAGGAGTTTCTCATTTCTATTGTTATAAGCATACTTGAAGATTTAGATGAATAGTATGTGGACAAATGGAGTTTCATTTATTACTAATTGTAGTCAGATGTGAAATGATAATGTGCTTAAGGAACTCTACACATGTGCCTGTAAAAGAAAGAGCAGACATTGTTTATTATATTTGTTTACAGTCTCAAAGTGAAAAATAAATTGTTGGTATAATTTGTCTACATCCTAGACAGATACTTCGCATAAGATAACAACATGACCAGAGTGCTAACAAATGAAATGCAGTGGTATATAAATCTTTTTCTTTTTTATTATTGTAATTCCTCAGATGGGTTACTTCATCATTGGCTGTAGTGGACCTTCCATATCTGCTCTTGACCAGTAAAAATTTTGAGTGTGATGTAATGTATTCTTTGTATTCTGTTGTGCATGTTGATTTTAACTCTAGACAGGAGTTATCTAATACAGAAAACAGTATTTGAACAGCTATGTGTGCATGTTTGTATGTGTCAGCCACGAGTTTAGCACTGAAGTTCATGGTCAACTGCTCCCAAGTGGTTTAATTTATCAGTTCCATTGCTAATGATAGGCAAAAATTCTGAGAGAAATGCTATAACCTGTGGAATAGCAATGTAGGAAACCAGAAAACCAGTTGAATCACTGAGAGAGCTGTGGAGAAAATTTGTAGGGACCTTTGAACTATTTGCAACCGAAATTAATCCACTTCTGACAGCAAACTAATGTTTCTTCATAGTGCCATTGGTGTTTATTACATCTCAGAAAATTAGTGGTTTGACTTTAAAGCAATTGAGAAGCACTGGAAAGTTTTCCCCTGTTGTGTCTGCAAATAAATCTATTCTGAACTTGAAGGTAGGTTTGTGAAGGCTTTCTTCCCCTTAATGTGTATCAAATGAAGGGCATAATAGTGTGTTAATACACATACATGTAAGCTATGCAACTGCGTAAGTCCAAAAATGAATCAAAGAGCTTTTGTTGCAACACAGTCAGCATTCAAGCACTAACTTGGAAGAAATGGCTGTAAATGTTACATTTCATTTATTTATCCCACATGTATAATTGTAACAAGTATCCCTCCATTCAAAATAAATTTAATTTGTAGAATTATCAGAACTGATTAGTATTCAGTGATAGAAAATTCAGTGAAGATATGCTCCCACAGATGACTACAGTTGGCTATGGGACAAACTCACATTGTGTGCAGCTGTGCAGCACTACCACTCAAGGGACTTTGACAGTCTATGCATGACTATTGCAGATCTGCAAAAGTCCTTACATAGGCCCAACATTTCACTAAAGGAAACAACAGCATAACTAGTTCTGCGAAATCATATTGTAGAAGGTCTCTAATACTGTTACATGATGGCAGTGCTATTTATGCTGTTGTCTGTTTTACTATAACAACAGGCAATGTGATTATCACTGGGGGTAGCCTTAACTCAATGCACTGGGTGCAGTGCAGATTGAGGTGCACCCCATCCATATTTGTTCCCTACATAATTGTTCCTCATAAAGCAGTCCATGAAGCTTTATTGTTACTTTACAGCTACTAACAGCTGCATGGCATAATTGTCTGCTCTCAATACATTGAATCTAGCCTGCTTAGTTCCCTTAATTCTTACTAAGATGTAATTAAGAATTCTCTTCTCCCATTCTTAGGAGAGTCACTTTTATTGCCAACTTCCAAACAGAGAAACATAAACTGTAAGATCTCACAATGATAGGTATTGAATCTATGCGTATTTCTAACCTATATAAGTGATCTTCCCAAACTGTTATGCTAATACAAAAACTGTGATGTTGTTGATGACTCTATCGGATTAACAGAGGGTCCATACTTAGGTATACCAGACATAATCCAGATGATAGATCTACAGTTCTACAACTGACTGCGAAAATAGTATTAGTCTTAATGTAACAAGGCACATACACTTTATGCAATTAGAAGCAACCTGCCTGTGCCAGAAATGAAACACTATGCGTAAAATACCCTAGAGTCCAGCTGAATAACAAACCAGAAATGAAGTCAACACTTAAATAGGCTAATTAACGAGCTCAGTTCAACACGCTTTCAGTTAGAAATTTCTACCTTCCTGTTAACGTAAAGACCAAGGTGCTGTGTTATCCCACACACTTCCACTTCTTCTTGATCTATTTATTGTCTTCTAGGCAACTAAGATAAAGGAGCTATACTTTCAACAAAATTGAAAACAAAGAAAACTATAAAGTAGATAACTACATAAAATATGAAAGCCTCTTCCAAGTTTTGGAATCCTTACACTCATTATCAAGATCACTGATCAACTAATAGCATTTATTGCTAGTTTCAGATTAATTGTAATTTTCATTTTCGGCCATGAGATCCACAAATAATTTTCATGAAGACTTTTTCTTTGTCTAAGTTCAGAGTAATGTTCTGTATTCTGGTGCAGATGTGTTGAACAAGCTTTCATTTGCCACAAACAAGAGTTTGACAATCCCCATAAATTCAAAGAAAAAGAAAACAGAACCGAATTAGCCACATAAGCAGAGAAAAGACAAACAAGGAATCATTCTAGCACTGATACGGACCAAAAATGGTGAAATCCAATGACATAAGTGACTCTCATAAAGGACAGATTGTTATGGACCAGTGCCTTGGAACAAGCATTTTAGAAATGGTGAAGCTGGTCATCTGGTTGTATAAATCTTTGGAAAGCAGTTGAAAGATGATGAAACTATGAATATCTGACAAGATGTTGAACAGTCACACCTCATCACAGATTTTAGAGATTGGGGGCTTGACCACTCTGCAGGTGAATGTTAGTAGCAGATCTGACAGCAGAGTTCAGTGCTGGTGTAGGAACAAGTCTTTTGAACTACACTGTTCAGCACATATTTTTGAACATGGAGCTCTCCCGCAGATGACCCTTACATGTTCCCATACTGATCCAACACTATCATCATTTCCTGTTGCTGTGGGCATAGGATCATCAAGGTTTGATGATGGATCAATAGAAATGTGTCACATGTTCAGCTGAATCATCAGATTGATGGTCATGTCCAGGGATGCAGTCATCCAGGTGAATGTAGTATTATGTTATGGGAGAGGTTCACCTGGGCTTCAATCAAACCTGCAGTCACCATGACAGCTGCAGACTGTGTGAATATTATTTCTGGTAACCTGCTTCCCTTCATGCTTAATGTCTTCCATGATGGCGATGGCATCTTGCAGTAGAATAACTGACCGCATCGCAAGGCTAGACTGGTGCTACAGTGGTTTGAAGAGTATGATAGACAACTCACATTTAAATCTTGGCAACCAAATTTGCCTGATCTAAACCTGATAGAACACATCTGCTATCAGATGCTACTCCACACTCATGAACCAATGCCTCATAATTTATTGGAGTTGTGTGACCTTCGTATAGATATTTGGCCCTACATATCTCCGGAACTTACCAAGGATTTGTCCAATCCTGTGATGATGTATCATGCCTAACAGTATCAACCTAAATATGAAAGTTGCCATACCTCAGCATTGTGACAACTGTTGTTTCCAGAATGGACACACACCCTGGACAAAGATATAATGTTTACTAACTATGTCAACCTAGATGTATTCATTCATGGCATCTATCTTTGTATCAGAGCTGCACGTCTTTAACATGTATGATTACTACTGATGAAATCTTTCTCAGTGCTAAAGGTACATTTTTTTATAATTATTAAATTAGCAATCACTGATAACACAAGACTTGTAAAAGTGTGCATTTTTAAAGAAATCCTTTAACTGTGAAGTTGCCTACCAAACTGTGTAATTTAAATGGGGCCACCTTATCAGTGTAGACTATGTCCATAACAGTAAAGTAAATCTATGCATATGTGCCTGGCTTCTAGTAGTTGGTGCAATGTTTGTTGTCACTGTGAGAAAGTAATAATTAAATCTGGTGGTCACTGACTTTACTGTGTCATCATTTCTGCCCTAGCTGTTGCATTACCTCACTGATTTTATTTATGTTTTGGGTAATAATGTTCCAGGTTGTTTTTACTTTCTTCTTAAACTATTTATGTGAGTTACTTACCATCTGAATTATCTACAGGTCTTTTCCTGTTACAAAGATGTTATTCTTGAAATTTTGAACAGGTGACCTATGAATTGTGTGTTTCAATATTAGTGGTTTCATGAATTTTTGCTTGTGTTATTACAAGCTCCAAACTGCTGATCATTGCAAAATCTGTGAATATCAATGTTTTATATTTGATTTGTATCCCTTCTTAATGTAAGTTACACCTCTTACACACTTTATTTACAGTAATGTGGTGCTTAGACATACCTCTTCAGAAACAGAATTTTTATTTCAGTGGTTAACTGACTGAAGTTCAGAAAGATATGTCTACTTGGTTGTTATGCTGTTCATTACCTAAAAATTAAATTTGTGAATTTAATTTTTTACCCTTTAATATTTTTGTGTATTAAATTTGATTCAACCTCCTTTTTATGTTCACACATTTCTGTCTAAGTCTTCTCAATATAAATTGTTTGAGTTCTGGGTGTGCACTAAAAGCAGCTGTTGCTCTTACATGATGATTTAGCGATGTTCCCATGAATGGCAGTGTTCCCTGTTAAATGTTCTCCTATCCACTTCCAATTCCCATTGAGGTGTAAACCCTGACTTGTGAAACCCCACCTACCAATAGGATCTACAGGAACTAAACTCATGTTTCACTGATTAACAGAAAGAAGCAGTTGATTCAACTCCATGTTAACTAGCTTCAAAAAACAGACTCCCCCCCCACCCCCAATAAAAAATCTCCACAGGACACAGAATCCTCCTTCAAATCATTCTTGCTCAAAGATTGTCACTTATTTTCCTTTGCCTAACATATGTACTATACTAAAACGACTATTTACCTGGGGCTTCTAAGCTAATTTTTCATACAACACCTGGTTCATGCATACTCCTTGTCTGTCACCTAATATCTGGACTGCCATCCTCTACTCTCCTTGCATGGAAACAACTGGTTTCCAGCTGAAGATGTGCCTTAACTCCATAATAGTCTTCCTTGTCTAACTGAGGTAATAGGGCAAAAATATTTTTTTGTGCCAATGCCAATAAAATTGGACATTATTCTGTTTGATTCATTGTTGTTTCAATTTAGAGATTTTTTTTCTTGCACATAATCATATTTCTGGTAATTTAATACTACTGTATGTTCAAGTAACTGTGAATAGATTGCTATTCACAACATAAATGACAACATGAACCATTAGTGATTTTATCCACAAACTTCATGGTAAAATATTTCGTCTTGATATCACTTGTAGACTAATCTGTGGCAGGACAAAATGGACACATATGACATACATAACATGCCAGTGCAAGATCTTTTTGTGTGCCTACAACAAGTCATGTGACCAGAGATCTTGGATATAGTGGTTTGGATGGCATGTTTCATATTTTATTTGACTTATATAGATGCAGGATGATACAGCAAACACATTTGGTTGCCATTAGGTGTGACCACATCCTAGATGATTAGCAGTGGGGCACAGCTACTGGAAAGTAGGCAGGAAGTTAATATCACACATAATGTCAATTCATGGCTCTGAAGAAGATTCCTGGAAATAGAATGTGTCCAACAGCCATGTGGACATGGTTGAGCACATGCTACACCATCCAGCAGCATTATTATCTTTCCCCACATTAGTCCAGTCAAATAGTAGATATACCTTGCAAAAGGTGGGGTAGAAGAGTTTATTTTTTCAACTCATTCATATGGTTGGAAAGATTAGAAAACTGAGTTTTGCCAACAAAATTTCACTTGGGAAAACTTTCTGCAGTCAAAAAACTTCAAAAATTTCGGACTTTTTTCAGTTTTTTCAAAATACCTCAGTTTCATTTGCTCCTATCGCTTTAACGTCTATTTTCTTTTTTAAAGAGCACAAAACTCTCTACAAATTTGATTCTTGCCATTTTTTTCTACTCCCAATATCTAATGCGCTACAGCGCCTCAAAAAATATCAATTTTTCAAATTTGGAGCATAGTGGCAATATACCTAATTTTTGAACACTATTTTTTCAGTTTCTGTTTTTGTAGTATAAATACATTATACATCATGTTATAAGTTGGAATTTACCACCTCACTTTCAGGTATTCAATTTCTCTGTATGCAACATGAGGATTGCTGGGCACCCAACTGTTGTGATTCTTACATCACTATCTGAAGTTCACTATGGGCCACCTCAGCCCTGGTATTTGTAAAACTATAAATATAAAAATACATCATTAAGACACACACACACACACACACACAATAAATTGTCTCGGGAAACTGAACCATTATTAGCTGCAATAGGCAACCTAATTAGGTAGGTAATTATTCTTGTGTATAAAAGCCACACAGTTGACATTAAAAATAAGTAGCTTTATTACAATTATAATATATTGTCAATTACTAAAAAATGTTGACAGTTCTGGGTGTGTAATACTTGTAATATTGCACTTAAGCACACGTGAGACAGATATGAGCATCACTTCCAACGTTTTGATGGGCCAGGTTCCTCAATGTCACCAGAAATACCTTGAGTTATGGATTCAGGGTCATTTCATTTCATTTTCTTATCTTCCTGTATATCATTTACATGATGTAGGAATTGTCACAACAAAGTTATGATACTAGTACAAGTACTACAGACATAATAATGGAACATCACTTTCAAGGCATTTTTTAAAAGTACAAATTTAGACATATAAATTAAAATTTTTGGCAATAAATTTACACACAATCAAAGTACTCATCTACACCATAGGAAGTTTTGCTTAAAAGGTAATTTTTAAGCTCAGTCTTAAATTTTACTTCATCTGTTATTGCCTTCATGTACACTGGCAGAGCATTGTAGAGTTTTATTCCAAAATAACTTACATGCTTTTGGGTTTGTGTTGTCCTTACCCTTTCTACATACAAATTCTTACGAGTTCTAGTATTATAATTATGACAGTCCTCATTTGTACGCAGATTTTTCATATGTGCTCTTGTACACAGAATGCTTTTAAAAATATACAGTGATGGTATTGTGAGTATTTGCAATTCTTTGAAAAGGGGCCTACAATGAGTTCTTGGAGAGTTATGTGTTATGATTCGTATAGCTCTTTTCTGAAATTTGAAGATAACTGTTAAGCTTGATTTAGTTTTACCCCAGAACACTATGCTGTATGACACGATGGACTGAAAGTAAGCAAAATACACTAGTCTAGTACAGTCTGTGCTGCATACTCTAGATAATATCCTCAATGCAAAACGTGCCGAATTGAGCCTTTGGGATAAGTACTTGAGATGGTCTTTCCAGCTTAAGTTTTGATCAATGTGCATGCCCAAAAACTTTGTGGATTGTACACTCTCTATCTTCTTATCCATTAGTTTTAACTGGAGGTCAATATCTTGAGTTGCTTTGCCATTACTGTATATAATTTGTTTTGCTTAGATTAAGTGTTAACTCATTAGCATTAAACCAATGTTGAATATATTTCAGGACTATATCAGTTGTGGTGGTTAATGATTTTTTATCATAGCTTATAATTATGCTAGTGTCATCTGTGAACAACATTATTTTGGTAGAAATATTAGGATTTTTTATGTCATTTATATAAAGCAAGAATAATAAGGGACCAAGAACACTGCCCTGTGGGACACCTATTTCCAATTTCTTTGCATCTGAGACCCACTTGATTTTCTGATTTTTACTACCTGAGTTCTATCTTGAAGGTAAGATTCAAACCACTGCTTCACAACTCCCCTTACACCTATTGCCTCCATCTTGTTTAACAGAATTTTGTGATTTACTGTATCAAAAGCTTTAGATAAATCTAAGCTAATTCCCACTACACATTTTTTAGTGTCGAGACTCCTGACAATCTCTTTGGTATAGGCATGGATAGCTGATTCTGTGCTGTGGCCCGAGCGAAAGCCATGTTGATATCAGTTTAGAAGTTTGTGAGCATCTAAGTAATTTATGAGTCTGGTTTTCATTAATTTCTCTAGAATTTTTGAAAATGATTGGAGAAGGGATATTGGTCTATAATTTTCTACCTTGTATGGATCTCCTTTTTTAAACAGAGGTCTAACCTTAGAGATTTTCAACCTCTCAGGAAACACACCTTCGCTGAAAGACAAATTGGCAATATGTACCAGGGGCTTTATAATTTGTTGCGCAACTTTTTTTATTGTTGACACAGGCAGACATTTTAGATTTTAGACTCTATCACCTTTAATATTTCATTATCATTTGTGGGAGTTAACAACATACTACTGTCTACTTTTGGGGCTGTTAATTTCTCATGTTTAGTAAAGTTTTTACTTAATGACACTGGTACACTTAAAAAGTAATTATTAATGTAATTTGCCAGAGTTTCATCTTTTAATTCAATATTTTCACTATTTTTGAGTACTATTTCGTGATCCTTGAGGCCCTTACCTGTTTCCCTTTTCACAATTTCCCAAATAGTTTTTGGTTTATTGCCTGATTTTCTTATTAATTTATCATTACTTAGTAATTTTGCTTTTGTAATTACTTTTCTATGTATTTTTTGTAATTTGTTACATATTCTTTAAACTTGGGGTCAGTCCAACTTTTCAGTCTATAGTTAAGCATCTTCATGGTCCTGGAGGAATTTCTAATACCTGTTGTGATCCAGGAGTTAGCATGTGTATGCCCATATGTGTTTGTTTTGACAAGTTTCTTAGGAAAACACATTTCAAAATTCAACATAAACAGGGAAGAAAAAACATTATATGCAGTGTTTGTGCTAGTTTGTAACAGTACTTCTGCCCATGATTGGTTAGTCAGTGTATTTATGAAGTGACTGCAGCTATTTGTGGAGAAGGTTCTTTTGTACATTTGGTATGAACTATTTTTGGTCACAGGGGCTATGGGATATTTAAGGATAAGTGCATTGTGATCAGATATTCCTAGGTCAACATTTATTACATCTATATCTATGCCATCTATATTTGTGAAGATATTATCTATGAGACTTTTTGAAGAGTTTGTTATTCTTGTAGGGTTAATTATATGTGGATACAAATTGAAGCTATGTAAAACATTCAGGAACTGCTCTTTGGATGCACCTTCAGTCAATAAGTTGACATTAAAATCTCCACTTATAATTATTGTTGATTTTTTATGATGTAATATTTTGAGCAATGCCTCTAACTTATTTCCAAAAATTTCAGGATCACCACATGGCGATCTGTACACTAACATTATTATTAATTTACTCTTTTGCATATTCAACTGTATTGCTGCAGCCTCAAAATGTTTTTCTGCATTCAAGGATTCAGTTACAGTCATATTTTTAACCTTTACTCCAGGTTTTACATAAATGCAAACACCACCATGTCTTGTTTCCTTCCTGCAAAAATGGCTTACTAATTTGTATGGGGAAATGCAAATATTTTCTAGTTCATAACTCATGCACCAATGTTCTTGAATGCAAATACAATCTATACTAGCTTCATTGGCTGCAATCTCAAGTTCTAATATTTTATTTTTAATGCATTGTATGTTAAGGCTCATTATTTTTAAATTATTGAAATTAGATTGAGAGGAGTTTGTACTCATGCTTCCCAATGTTACTGGCTGTTCCTTGCTGAGGCTGGGTACCAAAAATGCTTAAGAATTACACGTTTCCTGCTCCTTGTATTTCTTACCCCTAGACGTGCCACCATACTTGTTGTATCTGTAGTTGTAGCTGCTGTTTCAGTGGATGCTGGAGGTGTTTCTGAAGCTGATGATTCAGTGGATGTTGGAGATGCTGCCAGTTTTGATGCTGAGTCTGGTTTTGTAAGTGATGTTCCAATTGATACTGGAACTTTTGCTGAAACTGTATTTTCGTTTAAATCTTGAACTACAGTTGGCACTGACGTTACTGTGGACGTTGAAGCTGCGTATGAAGCTGATAAATGATGCTCCGATGGTGTTGATTTTTCTTCTGTTGATGATATCTGAGTGGCATTTTGTACCACTGTTCTTGCCTCTGTTCTTCTGATTGATGGGGCTAGTCACAGATTCTGGACTTGATTTTGAACCTGCTGGGGAGGGTGGTACATCTGCTGCTGATGATAATAGTTCAGCTGTTTTTGATGATTTCGACACTACTGACAATTTGGCTGATGTGGCTGCTGTACTGGACGACACTTCAGATTTTTTTAGTTCTTCTAACGTCAAAGAATCTTCTGTTGCTACCAATGATTGCGGGACATCAGCTCTTCCTATTTCCACTAATGTTGATACTATAATAAGGCCGTTTTCAGACAGTGTAATATTGTTTCGTTCTACTTTAGAGTCTTTAATAGCATTCTGTGAAGTCCATGCTCTGTAAAATGCTCTCTGCAATCACTATTTATCCCAACATATGTAGCATTAGGATAACCTCGACATATCTTAGCGAAAAGTCTGTTGGCGGTAATAATCTCAGTATTCACGCAAGAGTTTTCCATGAGATCATACCTATGAGGGATACTGACAACAAAAAATTTCACTTCAGGCATTTTACAAATTACTTGCTTTAAAACTGTTGTAGCACATCTAGTTTCATTGTGGTATACATCGTTGGCGCCTCCAATCATCACACATGTGCTGCCATTCATCATAGATTGATTACAGCTATTTAAAACTTCACATAGTGGCGCTCCTGGTTTGATTACGCCAGTTACCTTGAATCCTGTTTTCTTAGAATTCATAATTTCAGCTACACCTCTTCCATGGCTGTCTGCTAGAATAAGGATTTCATGTCTATTTTCCAACGTGTGTTTTTTGTTTTGTTTACAAATATCAGGCCGATTTGTTTTGCTTTGTGTGCGCAATTAAGCGTTGATTACAGAACTGTCCACGTGGATGATGGTACAATTTAATTGTTCTTTCTCCTCTGTGCTATTTTCAAGCACACTAAACCTATTACTTAGTTTTAAAGTAAGTTCCGCTGTTTTTGTTTTTGGTTGTGTGTTGCTTATTTGACTGGTATTTGAGAACTCTTGTAGGCTAGATTTTGAGGAATTTCTCACACTTATTACCAAGTTTTCAAGCGTTTTTGCGTATTTTATAGTATAATTGAGTTCTTTCCTAAGTTCGTTCTCTACATTCACTTGCAAACCTGCCCTGTGCATTTCACTGGCATTGTCCCGCCCGTTGCATTCTATACCGCAGTCGCACTTATTTAGAACTTCCGATCGTGAGAAACAATGGGTATGGCACCACTTATGATTGAATGCGCAGATTCTTAATCCATTTAACACAATTTTATGGCATATGGTACACTTCACTGATGAAATACGATCACAAATTACCGAGCGATTTGAAACTACATGTATACTCGCCGCCATCTTTAAAAACTTATTCTGTACATAGAGTTGATCCCAGATTGACCTCTTGTCCTCTTCTTTAAACAGCGAGTCAGCCTCAGCAAGTTCGTTGGTTTCGTCAGCAGTTTCCTCAACATCCTCCATAACATCTTCTTCACTGTCTTCATATAAAAATTTTGGCACGTTGTCAAAGTCGACCCCAATACATTTCTTGCAAATTGAAGAACATTTCAAATCCACTTTTCTGCAGGAGCACGCTCCGCCACAGTTCAGCTTGCATGAGCATGAAACAATGTGAAGAAGTGCTTCAGGTGCTGGATCTTGGCTCATTATAACGGATATTGGACCGTGGTCACTGTGATTCCAGCCCCATTTCTCAGGAGGTTCCCAGTTTCCCATCCAACTTCGGACTTGTTGGTAAGTCCGCAATGAATGATGTTGTGCAGCATTTTCTGTAGGTGGCAACCGTGCAAGATTCAGTTTGCTTTTGTGGCAGATTTGGCGAATAGCTGGTACCGCAAATGGTCTAGTGTGTGGGAACTGCTGACACCTCCACTATACAATGCGATAGTAACCTGTTCTCCTGCAGTTATAATTTCTTCATGGGTAGCATGTGGTTTATTGAACGTGCAAAGTGCTGAGGTTAGGTGTTCATTTTTTGCAACAATATTGCAGCACTTAATTTTTCCTTGACCAAAAAAGGCAGATGTTGTATCACATCCGCTAAAGGTGTGAGTGAACAGAATATTTTCACTGTAAAACTTGTAAGATGCAGTGGAAAACCACTTGTCTTCTGCATTTCCTCTTCCTGGCTTTAAGAAAAATAAGTTTTCAATGCCTTGCCCCAAACAGGTCATGAGCACAAGCAGGTCAACATCTTCTCCTACGATGACAACACTTCCAAAATCTTTGGTTCTTGAAATGGCAGATGTTACAATCATAACGTCAGCATCTTCTTGTGCCTGGTGCACTTAAATGCTACACTCTAGAAATTCCATTTTAAGAAGTGTGATCAAACGCATCTTGTTTCGTTCGTTGTACAAGAACTTGTCCTGAGGGACCTGGTTCACCATTTCTGATTCAGGCACAACGTCAACCGAAGAATGTCTTTGTGCTACATTTGTCTCCCTCACATGGCTACCCATCAAATACAATAGCAAATTGAGATCCAAAATAACGTTGCAGGTAAGAAACATAGCTTTGGGCTATTGACTTGAAGCAAACATTTCGAGTCAAAGTCACTTTGTGGATCAGGTACCCTCCATCAATGACAAAAAATTTACTCGGTCCACCTGACTTCACATCTTCCACTGGAACGAAGGCATTGTTGAATGAAGATTTTGTTCCTTTTCGCATGCCTTTTTCTGAGAATAGGGACATTGGGTAAGGAGCAAGTTCATATTTCAGAAAGGCTTTTAACACTTCTTCACTTTGTTTCATTAAACAAAGCCTTTGGAAAAGAATTAAAGGATCAACAGGAGTAATTTTAGTGCTCCCAGCTTTTACAGAATTGAACGCAGAAAGGAGAGTCACAACTTTATCTTTTCTACGGAACTTTACATCGTGGAAATTGTCACCAACTATTCTTTGCTCGAAATTTGAAAAATTGGTATTTTTTGACGCACTGTAGCGCCTTAGATACTGGGAGTAGAAAAAAATGGTAAGAATCAAATTTGTAAATAATTTTGTGCTCTTTAAAAAAGAAAATAGACACCAAAGCGATAGGAGCAAATGAAACTGAGATATTTTGAAAAAACTGAAAACAGTGTGAATTTTTCGAGGTTTTTTGACTGCAGAAAGTTTTCCCAAGAGAAATTTTGTTGGCAAAACTTGGTTTTCTAACCTTTCCAACAATATGAACGAGTTAAAAAAATAAAATCTTCTACCCCACCTTTTGCAAGGTACAGGCTTTTTTTCCGACGGTTTCACTGGACTACATGTCCAAAGTTGTTCCATCAGATTTGCACCAACTCTGGCATAAGACATTTTGGCGGACTTCGGGTTACACATCTCCTATGTGATTGTGTATGGTTGGCTTCAAGTGGATGAACTGTTCAGTACATGTAATAATCCACCGGTTGCTTTGGCCATTGGCCTTGTCAACAATAGACACACACACACGCACACTCACACAAACGCAACTCACACACTTTATTCTGAGTGAGTTGTGTTTGCATGAGTGTGTGTGTATGTGTGTATGAGTGTCTGGTGTTGACAAGGGCCATTGGCCGAAAGCATTAAGTGTGAAAATCTTTTTGTTGTGCCTATCTGCGACTCAGCATCTCCACTATATGGTGAGCAGCAACTTTCCTTCTCATAATATTGTTACATTCCGTCCTGGATTGTCCACCAGTTGCATTTCACTCACACAAGACATTGTATCGCATAGTGAATGTGGTTACTTACCTGCTATGAATGATTCCAGGAAATGTGCAGTGTTAGGGATGACCTACTACAATGTCACATGCTCATATTTCATTGTGCATATAAACCTGTACTCCATCTGATGGACTTAGACTGACTCTACGCGAAAGGTTTTCTGCCCTTGTTGTTGTTGTGGTCTTCAGTCCTGAGACTGGTTTGATGCAGCTCTCCATGCTACTCTATCCTGTGCAAGCTTCTTCATCTCCCAGTACCTACTGCAACCTACATCCTTCTGAATCTGCTTAGCGTATTCATCTCTTGGTCTCCCTCTACGATTTTTACCCTCCGCGCTGCCCTCCAATGCTAAATTTGTGATCCCTTGATGCCTCAAAACATGTCCTACCAATCGATCCCTTCTTCTAGTCAAGTTGTGCCACAAACTTCTCTTCTCCCCAATCCTATTCAACACCTCCTCATTAGTTATGTGATCTACCCATCTAATCTTCAGCATTCTTCTGTAGCACCACATTTCGAAAGCTACTATTCTCTTCTTGTCCAAACTAGTTATCGTCCATGTTTCACTTCCATACATGGCTACACTCCATACAAATACTTTCAGAAACGACTTCCTGACACTTAAGTCTATACTCAATGTTAACAAATTTCTCTTCTTCAGAAACGATTTCCTTGCCATTGCCAGTATACATTTTATATCCTCTCTACTTCGACCATCATCAGTTATTTTACTTCCTAAATAGCAAAACTCCTTTACTACTTTAAGTGTCTCATTTCCTAATCTAATTCCCTCAGCATCACCCGATTTAATTTGACTACATTCCATTATCCTCGTTTTGCTTTTGTTGATGTTCATCTTATATCCTCCTTTCAAGACACTGTCCATTCCGTTCAACTGCTCTTCCAAGTCCTTTGCTGTCTCTGACAGAATTACAATGTCATCGGCAAACCTCAAAGCTTTTACTTCTTCTCCATGAATTTTAATACCTACTCCGAATTTTTCTTTTGCTTCCTTTACTGCTTGCTCAATATACAGATTGAATAACATCGGGGAGAGGCTACAACCCTGTCTCACTCCTTTCCCAACCACTGCTTCCCTTTCATGCCCCTCGACTCTTATAACTGCCATCTGGTTTCTGTACAAATTGTAAATAGCCTTTCGCTCCCTGTATTTTACCCCTGCCACCTTCAGAATTTGAAAGAGAGTATTCCAGTTAACATTGTCAAAAGCTTTCTCTAAGTCTACAAATGCTAGAAACTTAGGTTTGCCTTTTCTTAATCTTTCTTCTAAGATAAGTCGTAAGGTTAGTATTGCCTCATGTGTTCCAACATTTCTACGGAATCCAAACTGATCTTCCCCGAGGTCCACTTCTACCAGTTTTTCCATTCGTCTGTAAAGAATTTGCGTTAGTATTTTGCAGCTGTGACTTATTAAACTGATAGTTTGGTAATTTTCACATCTGTCAACACCTGCTTTCTTTGGGATTGGAATTATTATATTCTTCTTGAAGTCTGAGGGTATTTCGCCTGTCCCATACATCTTCCTCACCGGATGGTAGAGTTTTGTCATGATTGGCTCTCCCAAGGCCGTCAGTAGTTCTAATGGAATGTTGTCTACTCCCGGGGCCTTGTTTTGACTCAGGTCTTTCAGTGCTCTGTCAAACTCTTCACGCAGTATCTTATCTCCCATTTCATCTTCATCTACATCCTCTTCCATTTCCATAATATTGTCCTCAAGCACATCGCCCTTATACTAGACCTATGCACCAATGCTCACCTCAAGAGGGCACTTGTCTAGCAATGGGACATGTTCCACAGGCGGTACATGCTATACTGCCCTGTGAGAATATTACATTCCATACTGACAGTACATGTGCCACTATCATGTGAAACCACACACAAGAAGTATAACTCATTGTCGGTTGTAAGTTTTCAGGTATATCTTATAGCCATATAATTATTCCATGAGTCACAATGTTGCCACAACTCTTATTAGTACACAATTAATTCCATGGCTATGTAGTTTTGTGGACCTCAAAAATCCTTCAACTTACAGGCATGAGTGTATATAAAATGTACAGCGTAGTGCATCAACTTTTTTAATCTTGGTGGTTATCCTAACAGAGAATGGTGTCAGTGAGCCTCATACATGACAACAGGCATACTGCAATGGTCTGTTTCTTTTTTGGAAACTAGAGTATATTGTGGCACAGCAAGTCATATTTTTTTGCATTTGTGTTATTAATTCATTAAGGATCACAGATGATGTCCATTAAATTCATGAATACTCTCCTTCTTCCAGGTAGAATTCACTGAAAATTATTTTTGTGGTTTCAAAATCTGTTAGTTTCTTTTAAAACACAGTATCTCTTTACAGCATTGAATGGGATAATGATTACAAGACAAGAATGTACTATACTACACACACTCGGTACAATTCTTGGCTTGTTGGAGTAATCATTGGGTACATGCTTCACAATATTAAAAAGCAAAAAGCTGAGTTTAAGATGCCAAAAGTAGGTGTCATTTTATTTACAGGTAACTTATAATTGGAAATATTATTTAAATATATATTTTAGCCAATAGCTTTCTCACTGTTTCAAATAAATACATAACACTTCTCTTTTTGTGTTCTAGGTCACCACAATTGTGACAGTGATTACTTTAACATTTCTCACAATAGGCACGGTATTTGCATTGTACCCCTTCAACCTTCCAAATTATGTGTATAGCCCTGTCAATGCAGCATTTTTTCACACATTTATCAGAACAGGTTGGTCTACAGGTGTTGCACTATTGGTGTTTTCATGCTGTACTGGTTATGGGGGTATGTACATCATTTAATTTCACAGTTTTCAATTGGGAATCATTTGTGATAGAACATTTTGTTACAAAAACACAAAACTTAACTTTCTGGTTTTCTTGTTTCTCAGGTGTTATTAATGCATTACTTTCATGGAAAGTGTTTGCACCATTATCTCGTATCACTTATTCCATGTTCCTCACTCATGGAGCAATACAAATGATGCTGATGTACAGAACAACAGCAATAATTCATCTGGATGATACAAATGTGGTACGTGCCTTAAGTCTTCTTGTGTGAGCTCATATAATCTGAAAATTAATTATATCTACAAATCTGTTTTTATTTCTTATTGTGCTCTTTTGGGTAAATGTTAAAAAGTCAGGAGAGACATCTTATGCATAAATTACAAAACTGAAAAATGTATTTAGAAAACTGAAGTTCAACTTTGACAAATAGTGAAAAAGTTCTGTTATTGCGATTTTTGTTGGTCCTGTAAATTACCTGTACAACTAGATATTTGTAACATAGGGTATATCATTATGCTGACAATATATACACATAATGGCATGAACAGTATATGCATAATAATATATAAAACACAAAGATTTACAATACATGCTGTTTCACAATACTTATTGCATCCAAATGCATAATGTTTTATGACACCAGGGTTTAAAAAATAAAATTTTGTGACATATTATTGTCTTTGAGTGTACATAAATGATGTAGTGGCATAATACAACAATTAGGTCTACTGCTTAACATGATATTCACATTTTTAAATTTACTATTCACATGGTAAACAAGTAACTTTAGCTCAATGTCTACCCACATACTTTGCCACACTGTAATATTCTTTTTCTATCAGAATTTTTTTAGAATCACAAGGAAAGTCTCCTCAGTTTGAGACATTGTAATTCTCTTGTCAATGTTTTGTTAATTTCATTCTGGAGCACTGATGTTCTTGCTTTTTTAAAAAAAAACCATAGTATAGGTGAAAGGTTGGAATGTTGGCTGCTATTTTGTTCCTGTTATTCCTCTTAATATTATACCATTTCTCATCTGTAATAATCTCACTGTCAGTGGGATGTTTAACTCTAAGTCACCTTTTTTCCTTCACCATCTCACCAACATTGTAATTCATTGTATGTTTATCTACAACAATACTTCCATAACTTCTCTTGGATTTGTATACTGCCCATTGCTGCACTTTATTTAACACTCTATTCATTGTCACTGCATATCCTAGAATCAGAGTGACTACATGTGTAAAATTCCTTGGAGTCCAGATGGATAATATGCTAAAGTAGAATCATCATGTAGATGAACTAACCAAGAAGCCCAACTCAGGAAGTTTTGCACCTAGGGGCATGTGTTGACTTGAAGACCAGGGTTACAGCTTATTATGCAATATCTGGGACAGTGCAGGAAAATAAAGTGAAGTATTCCTTCAGCAGAAGTGAGCAGTAAGAATAATGCATAACACAGATAACTGAACATCTTTCAAAAGGCTCTTCAGATATCTTGGAATTCTTATACTCAGTTACCACTGTATTTGGTCCTAAATGGTAATAAAAATGCAACTGGAGTTGAAATGTGATTTTTAAATCCAGGATAAGGATACAAAATTAATATTATGTAGCTTTTGCTCCTTGTTTGGGGTTCAAAATGGAGTTATAAAACCTAGTGCAAAGGTCTTTGATATGCTCTCATTAGTCATAAAGCAAGAAATTGAGAATCCCCACAAATTTAAAAGAAAATTAAAAAAGTACATTTCAGCCACTTCTTCTACAAACATTCTCAAGATCTGCATCAAAGGATTGAAGATTCATCTCAATTACATGACAAATAGCATGTGTATCGTAAACAGGCCTCTGTTGTTACAGTTGTAGATACTGGGTGTGGCAGAAAAATGGGCCAATTTGTGTATAGTGAAACAGGCTGAGGATTATACTGTAAAACATTTTAAATCACAACAACAACAACAAAAAACCCTTGAGTATTGTAATTTCACAGACTGTTCATGTTTTGAAAACAAAGTCTTGTAGGTGGCCGCCATTGTTATGTTGAAACTCAGACAATCTGTGACAAAATTGTTCACAGCACATCAAACAGTTTCACAATTGTCTGTAGATGTCTAGCATACACACTGTGTTCCAGGAACTCACAAGGGAAGTAATCACAGACAGATAAGTCAGAAGATTTGGGAGGCCACAAAGTGTCCCCATTCCTTGAAATGATATAGTTACCAAATACTTTGTGCACTCCCACCACTGAAACTTGAACACAATGAGATGTAACACCATCTCGCTGAAACCGACACTCATTTGAAGGTAACTGCTCAAGTTAATGTATGAGGAATGTGACAACTGTGGCAGCATACTGCTGAGATGTTACTGTGGTTGCTCCTCCATGTTCATTCTCAAAAAGAAAGGGTCAGTTATATCCATTGAACAGACAGTGCACTACACTGTGACTTTGTGACTGTGTAAGGGGTGTTGACGGAGTTCATGAGCATTATCCTCACACCAGTAATGGCAGTTTTGTTTGTTGATATAATCACTGAGATGAAAATGTGCCTCATCACTCATCCACAGCAAATTTAAGAAGCCTTCATTGTCCCTAATTTTACTCAACAGTTCAACAGATGGAGTCATTTGCTTCTCATTATCATTTTCATTTAAAGGTTGCACAACCTGCATCTTGTACAGTTGCAACTTTAAAACATTCCATAAAATTCTGTGCACTGTATGACTGGACATTCACACTACTGCTTCAATTTGTTTTACAGAATGTCTACATTTTGCATCTCCTCTGTCATTCCTGTGAACAACAGCTTGTGGACCTTCCTGACAATTTCAGTTTAAGTGCATTTTCTTGTTGCTTCAAAGTTTGTCACTCAAAACCTGGTTGCATCTGACAATGGTACAGGATCATTCCGTCTAAGGTTGGAATGGTATTCCCTTCTAGTCACCATCTTTGTAAAAGCTCTTCACAGCCACAGTAAGTTCAGGTCCACTCCAGCATTCCATCCAGCAAATGGTGTACCTACCTGATACATATGACCAACATTCAGTGTTGCCAATAATACCATTCCACTTTTGGAGATGAATTAAAACAGCTTGTTTCTCTGCCACACCCTGTACCTGTAGTTCTATGATTAATAATAATATTTTTGCCCCACTGCTTGTATTTTGAACAGAGAGAGGAGAGAGACCTTCATTGTCAAAAAAGAGTTCTGGTAATTAGAAATATTAGCAATAAAGGAGCATTGTTTAAAGTTTGAGTCACAAATGTTTATTGTAAGTGGCATTCAAAAAGAAATGAACCAAAGGCTGTAAAAAGAAAACTGCAGAATGGATTGCAATGGCCTATAAGAGCACTGAGGCCCCAAACTCACTGCTAGGTGGACCTTGGCACATGCCCACATAACAGCAGAACAGGCACATGCACATGATGACCATTTACTGCCCTCAGTAGTACCGATGGCAGAGTAATGGGCACTTCAAAGAAGATCAAAGTGGAGTATCATGTTTCTTTACAACAGAAGAAAGCACAAAATGGAAATTGATCAAAGAGTAGAACCAGAGTTCAGAGAACACATCATTTCCATTTCATTCCAACACTAAATCTGACCTCTGGGGCAAAGACCATAACTGGCCAGTCAACAGTAATGATGACTTTCACTTCCTGGACAGTGGTATTGGTAATGGGTGTGACATTGCAGATCATGCATCATCAGCCAACGATATCCACCCTTCCTTGAATCCCTTGTGCCGTGCCTGGACACTGGCAATGGACATGCCAGGCACTCAATACACTTTTGCCATTCTCCAGTGTATTTCCATTCTCCACATTCCTTCCACTGTAAGGAAGCACACTATACCACAATGATCTGAGAGCAGTGAATGGTTGAAGTGTGCACGTGCTCACCCTGTTGTCATATGGGTGGGTGACAACATCTCTCTAGTGACGAGTTTGGGGCCTCAGCACTCTTACAGTGACCACACCTTCCTCTAAAGGCATTGGCATTATGATCCCTTCAGCAGTTTTCACTTTATAGCCTCTGGCATGTTTCTTTTTGCATTCCCCTTGTACTAAAAATATGCAAATATGATAACAGAAAGTCTTTGGTGGAATATAAATAATGAAAGGAGCAAAGGTGACCACTCACTATAAACTTGTGGTGTCGAGAGGTCAATAGACAGATGGATGAGATGGAAAACTTAGCTAAGGTTTCAGACCAGTCCTTCTTTTAACAGCTAACAGAATACAAACACACACATACACACCTACATGGGTATGTTGTTCCAACTGACTACATTGTACTGACACTGCAGGAGGTAGGGCTGAGCTTGGTGTAATACACTAATTTTTTTGAAATTTGATACTGTATTTGTCATTCAGAATGTGCAAGAAAAATTTATGCTCACGATAGTCTGAAGTCCTAGACAAAATATTCCATGGAATAAGACAATAGAAACAATAAGAACAGTTTGAATGGCATGAAGGTCATATCAGAGAGTGCTCTGGGTGGTAAAATAAACTGTGTCCTCAGTCTTACAGAGATTTTAGGAATACATAAAAAGAAAAAATACTGCAGGCTGGATTTAAGCCCTTGGACAGGTATATAAATCAGCAAATAAATAGAAATGTGTGGGAAGTACTTATAAGATGGTAATCGAAAAGATTAAGCATTCACTTAAACTTGTGCTAGTAAATGGCAAGTTGTAATATTACATGCATCCAACTGTTCTTGAATAATAGGTAAAATAGTACATATTTTATATCTAAAATGCTTGTGTTATACTGCATATTTCACTTGACTTATCCTATAAACTGGGGTGACAAAAGTCGTGGGATAGTGATATGCACATATACAGATGGCAGTAGAATTGTGTAGACAATGTATAAAAAGGCAGTGCATTGGCAGAGCTATCAATTAATTTACTTTGAATGCAGAATGTTGGTTGGAACTTGAGACATAAGACATTCCATTTTGGAAATCATTTGGGAATTCATTATACCAAGATCCATAATGTCAATAGTGTGTCAAGGATACCTCTCCACAGACAACACAGTGGCCAACGGCCTTCACTTAATGATTGAGAGCAGCGGCATTTGCATAGAGTTATCAGTCCTGAAAAATAAGCAACACTGCCTGAAATAATCATAGAAATCAGTGTGGGATGTACGATGAATGTATCC
Source organism: Schistocerca nitens (assembly GCF_023898315.1). NCBI lineage: Eukaryota > Metazoa > Arthropoda > Insecta > Orthoptera > Acrididae > Schistocerca > Schistocerca nitens. Next base: position 552,715,683 of record NC_064615.1, on the reverse strand, counting down.
ATTAGCACAGTGTGGCAAAATTTGGTGTTAATGGGCTATGGCAGCAGATGACCGACATGACTGCCTTTGCTAACAGCATAACATAACTTGCAGTGCCTCTCTGGGCTCATGACCATAATGGTTGGACCCTAAATGACTGTAAAACTGTGGCCTGGCCAGATAAGTCCTGATATCAGTTAGTAAGAGCTGATAGTAGGCTTCAAGTGTGGTGCAGACCTCATGAAGCCATGGACCCAAGTTGTCAACAAGGCACAGTGCAAGCTGGTGATGGCTCCATAATGGTGTGGGCTGTGTTCACACGAAATGGATTGTGTCCTCTGGTCAAACTGAACTGATCATTGACTGGAAATGGTTATTTTTGGCTATCTGGAGACCACTTGCAGCCAGTCATGGACTTCATGCTCTCAAACAATGATGCAGTTTTTATGGATGACAATGCACCATGTCACTTGGCTACAATGGTTCATGAATTGTATTAAGAACATCCTGGACAGTTTGAGCAAATGCTTTGGCCATCCACATAGTCCAACATAGATTAGATTAGATTAGATTAGATTAATACTTGTTCCATAGATCATGAATACGACACTTCGTAATGATGTGGAACGTGTCAGGTTAATAAAAGATGTCTGTACAAGATATTACATTACACAAAATACTGCATGACACTAATGTTTAAGTTTCGTTCCCTTAATTTATATATAAAAATTCAGCCCATGAGTAGAAGGAGTTGTCATCTAGAAATTCTTTTAATTTATTTTTAAATTTTAGTTGGCTATCTGTCAGGCTTTTGATGCTGTTTGGTAGGTGACCAAAGACTTTTGTGGCAGCACAATTTACCCCTTTCTGTGCCAAAGTCAGATTTAACCCTGCATAGTGAAGATCATCCTTTCTCCTGGTGTTATAGCTATGCACACTGCTATTACTTTTGGACTGGGTTGGATTATTAACAACAAATTTCATAAGTGAATATATATACTGTGAGGTTACTGTGAGGATCCCTAGATCCTTAAATAGATGTCTGCAGGATGACCGTGGGTGGGCTCTAGCAATTATTCTGATTACACGTTTTTGAGCAATGAATACTTTTCTACTCAACAATGAATTACCCCAGAATATGATGCCATACGAAAGCAGTGAATGGAAGTAGGCATAGTAAGCTAATTTACTGAGATCCTTATCACCAAAATTTGCAATAACTCTAATAGCATACGTAGCCGAACTCAGACGTTTCAGCAGACCATCAATGTGTTGCTTCCAGTTTAGCCTCTCATCAATGGACACACCTAAAAATTTTGAAAATTCTACCTTAGCTACAGACTTCTGTTCAAAGTCTATATATATTACTGGAGTTGTGCCATTTACTGTACGGAACTGTATATACTGTGTTTTATCAAAATTTAATCCCATCAAACATTTATGGGACATAATCAAGAGGTCAATTTGTACACAAACCTGCACTGGCAACACTTTTATAGTTACAGCAGCATGGCTCAATATTTTTGCAACAATTTGTTGAGTGTATGCCATGCCAAATTGCTGCTCTCAAAATGAGGTTCGACATGATATTAGCAGGTATCCCATGATTTTTGTCACGTCAGTGTTATACTAGTACACTCTTTGTACAACATGCAATCTGCAGCAACAAATACAAAATCAAATCAAACCTACTTTAATGTCAATCACATGAAACGGAGATGACACAATGACAACAGGACAGTAAGATTCAGATGAATACTTGCTGGACCCATTGCTATCAGAATATGAAAAGGAGAAAGGTAGCAGTACATAAGAAAAATTAAAGGGAAAGATAAATGAGTTCCACAAAGCTATTTGTTAGTCTTCACATTTTTACAAGACGAAATGGATATAGCAATTATCAAACAAACAAAACAAAATTATTGTGGTACTAATGACCTGTAGTCTGAAATGCATTACCAAATTAAAGACAATACTAATGACCTGTAGTTGGAAATGCATTACCAAATTAAAGACCAAATAGTACCTAACCTTACCCATCAATTAAATGAATATTTGATTCAGCGCAGGGTACCAAACTTCTGGAAGGAGGCAGAGGTGATCATTATTAAAAAAGTGTTGTAATGTTGTCGAGACACAATACCAGAAATAACACCAACCTAGTTTTATTCTGCTTCCACATTAAGAGATCCACAATAACACTGAATAAAGTATAGAACAGTACAAAGTCTCAAACTATAGGACACATCAATATACAGTCCTGTAAATGACCAAACAATAAGCAAGTAAATGTATGTGAGGCTGAGGGCCCAGCATACTGGGCTTGTATTGAGCTGTTGCACACATGGCACAGCACTTGCTGTGCCATCTATCCAGGTTGCACAGCAACCTCTCTAAGCCAGCTGTAGAGACACTTGGATCACATGCTGTTCGATTACATGCTCTCACACTGTGGGGCTACAACACTCCTTCCCCCTTGGGGTCAAGTGTTCACTGTGGAGTTTTCCATGTCGTCATCACTCGGTGACAACTGCTGGAGAAGGTGTCATATTGTCACAGGAAAATATGGTCTGAAATGATGTGGAGAGGCATGGTGCCCACTCCCCTGTAAGAAGCTGTAAGGGAAAATTGGTGATGATGGTGCTGTATCAGTATCTACATCTGGGCAGGTACTCAGTGATGGAGGCAGCAGAGAAGACAGCGTCAGCGTCAACATGGGCTGTGGAGATGGAGGCAGCCTGGCGCTGACTATTCTGCCTGGCAGCACACAGGGCAAAGACAGCACCAGAGCCAGAGGAGTCATGGATCAGGCTGCAAGGAATGGTGTAGATGATGGAGGCAACCACAGTGTGGACGGCTCTCCAGTGCGTGGTCGGTCACCCATGGATGGAGCTGGTCATAGTGTTGTGACACCAAGCCATCAGAGCTACACACAGTGCAGAGATGGTGGTCTTTGCAGTGATGAATGACTGCTGGTATCCACTTTGGGTGCCATGCAAACCCGCAGGCCCAGACGACAGAGCCTAGATGGAATTGCTGGAAGGCAGGCACCAGCAGGTGGCCAGGCATTAGCCAGAGCAGATGAAGCAGTGTATAGAGCTGGTGGCCATGAAGCAGCTCTGACAAGCTACAGTCACTGAATGGAGTGAACCAATATGAACTCAGGAGCCTATGGAGGGCTTCCTCGGGAGAACATTGAGTAACTTTTTTTTTTTAAATCTGGTTTTGAATAAATGGGCAAGCTGCTCTGCCTCTCCATTGGACTGAGGATGGAAGAGAGGCACTGTAACATGACAAATGCTACTCTTGGTACAAAAATCATCAAAATCCTGGGACACAAACTGTGGGACATTGTCCTTCACATGCATATTAATGGCAGTCATTCTAAGGAAAAACCCATGACTACATGAGGAAATATTTAGAAAGCATGAAGTACTACAAGCCAAAAGGAGGAACTGACCTACAAAATCAGCATGAATACGCTCCCTGGAGCACTAGAGGGGGCGGGGACATAGTGAAAGAGAGATCCATGGTGCCACTTAATGTGTGGTACAGTGCAGGCAGAGTGTCATTGTTGATACCCAGCCAAAACAAATGTCGGTGGGCCAGCAATTTGGAACAAGAAACACTGCAATGGTCCAGTGGAGAAGGTGGATGAAGTCCCAATACAATGTGGATGAAATCACAACCCTGGGCACCAGCTTTTCAGTAACCAGCAGGAACTGAGAGGTGATGACAGAGAGCATAATAATTACGAAAAGGATCCCATGCTCAACTTGGTGGTTTGTCTGGCCAGACACAGTGGATGAGCTGAACAACCTCAAGTAACACAGGAGTGGCCATGACAGCCACTGAAATTCAAGAACTTGTAATGGGAAAACCACCCATGATGTTTTGGGCTTCATCATCTAAATGGAAACATAACACTTCACCTGATCAGAAGCTGGATTGGCATCAATGGGCAGTCAAAAAATAGCATCTGCATTAACATGTGCTGTTGGTCAGAAATAAATTTCATAGTTATAGAAAGACAAAAACAGAGCCCAACATTACATGTGAAATGGGTGCTTTATCTGGTAAAGATGCCAAAGGATTGAAAAGTGAAAGCAGAGGTTTATGATCAGTAATCAAATCAAACTTAGACCTGTATAGGAAAACATGAAATTTTTGGAGCACTTACACAATAGCAAGGGTATTTTTTTCTATCTGCAAGTAACACTGCTGTGCCTGAGTCAGAGTTTTGGAGTTGTACACAATATTGCCTTCAGTACCGTCTGCATATTTGTGCCTGAGAACGGCCCCAAGGCCAGACTGGGCAGTTCTGTGGCTAATATAAGATGTTGGTCTGGTTGGAAGGTAATCAAGGAAGGCCCCAAGTTAATTTGGACCTTAATATTGTAATAGCAGGCAGGCAACCAGTGAAAAGGAACATCTTTACATGCAGGAGCATGAAGTGGCTTGGCCAATATTGCTGCATTAGGAAGAAATTAATGGTACTACACAATCTTTCTGAGAAAGGCTTGCAACTCTTTGACAATGGCAGGATGCAGCAGAACTGTCATGGCATCAACGTGTTGGGATTAAAGTATGATCTGCAAGACTTCAAAATGGAGATAGATGATAGAAGGCTGAAAAAATTGTAATTTGTCCAAGTTACATTTCAAACTGGTGGCCTGTGGCATTGTGAACATCCCACAAAGGTTCTGCAAATGTTTCTCTCATGAGAAACGTGAGACCACAATATCATCATGGCAAAAGGCTGTGGGTTGCTTCAGAAGTCATTGGAAAATGGGTAGGGCCTAGTCACACTGAATGGCAGGTGCGGTATTGATATAACTCGAAGAGGGTATTCAGTATGAGGACATGTTTGGAGTCGTCATCTAGAGGTTGTTGTAAATAGCTTGTTACAAGTCTATTTTGGAAAAATATTGACACCAGGAAAGCTGTGCTAAGAATTCACCCAGATGGAGTAAGGGATAGACATCAATAATAGATGAATTTACAGACACTTTAAAATCACTGCAGAGCCAAAGGTTGCCATTAGGTTTTTGACAACTGAGGATCGTTTTTGCAAAACTCACTTTATGAATTTTTTAACAAAATAGTTCTTTTTTTCTTAACACATACTGTTCAGCTTCCTCTACAAGCCTATGCAGCTAACTGTAGCAAAACGTGCTGCCTGTTTCTTCCACAAAACTCATCTCATGCGTATGTAGGGGTCTTTTCAAAACTTGCTTTATGCTACTTAGTTTTGCCAAAGACATTAGAGGTATTAAAAAACCAGAAACCCACCTCGATTGCAAAAAGCACCTAGGTTAACACTAGGTGCTTTTTTCGCAATCGAGGCAGGTTTCTGGTTTTTTAATATATTAACCGACGATTGCTGATGCACTGCGATGTTGAAGGTTCTTACATTAGAGGTCTTGTTGAGATTTCCCATAATTTGTTTAATGTGTGACAGATGTCAAAACACAGTACTTTTCTGACTGTGTTATGGCACTCCTGGAATAATCATTCTGCTTGGCAGTAGATGGCAGGGCATATTACTGTGGGCGTCATCTAAGTTGACAGTTAGTGGAGTGGCTGATAGGAGCTCCCATTGGCCATTGTGTCCAGTGGCTATTTAGATTGCATGGGCTGTATTAAACTATGTTTGTTGATGATAGCTGTTATGTGAGGATGGTTGCCAGTTACTGCGATTTTGAGGAAGCTAAATGTAGAAGACTAGACTTGTGTTAAATTGTGAATATAGGAGATAATGGTGAATATAATATTCCTATGAGTGTAACATGTTGGGGCATAAAAGAAAAGAAATGAAGCAGTGAAACATCTTCAAAGCAAAATCATCTCGATGTTGGAAGCAAAATAAAGCATCTGATATTGACTGCCAGCATGCTGAAAGTAGTGAGAGGCAAGCAGCAGTGGGGGAGGGGGGGGGGGGGGGCTACTTTATGTAAATGTGAAGACTATTTTAAAACATATTCAGAATCATACAAAATTTGTTAATTAAAAAAAATTCCCTCTATATTTGCTTGTTAATTAAATAAGTGTGTCTCCTGTAAAATTTTGTTTTTTGCATAAAGTGAGTTTTGCAGAAATGGCTCTCAATTGCTAATGGAGCAGACCATTCACTAGAGGAGATAGGTGTGATAACACCCAAAGACATAAGTGATCTAGTTCCAATCTGACTTTCTCCCGTAACACTACTGGGACTAGCTGGGCATGGAAAGACAGGGGTAAGCTGTTGGTTTCATTGTGATGTGAGTCTAGAAATCAGTAGCACACCCTAGACCTTCTGAAACAGGGAGGAATATTCTGAGTAGACAGTGTCCAGTTGTTGGTACGGAACTTGGACCAATATCATAGAGAAAACCGAATAAGTTTTCAGTGTTGGCACGATCCACTACTAGAAAAGTCAAAGGCTGAACAGCTGCTTGTACACTATGGAAATGGAAAAGTATCCCAAAATCAGTATTTGTTTTTTGTAACTCACCAACTGACAAGATACAGGGGACAATGCCAGTGATCCAAGATCCACATATATTTGATAATTTATCAAAGTCACTGCGACACTTGTGTCCATTTGCATTTTTAACATTTGCCCATCACATATATTTCAATGTGGAGTTTTTTGGGGCTATCATCACTTAGGAAACACTGTTCACATCCATGTTCATGTCTGGTGAAGGAGACTGAGAGTTGCAGATGCAAAACACCCCTGCCCCCCTTTTTTAAGGTTGCACATCGCCAACACTTTGGGCATGTGGCCCACTCATGTTGAACAGAACAACAAGGCCCCAATGAAAGAGGAGCAGGTGGTCTCTGTTGGGATGCTGGCTGCTGCTGCTGCTTAGCACAGCACTGCCCCTTGTGGTGCAGAGGCTGCAACATCATCTTCCCCCATGAGCTAACCAACAACAGCCAAGGAAGAGAGGAAGCAATGGCAGCTATTTCACACTGTGCTTCTATGTGGTTTCCTGCTTCCCTAGATAATTCAAAGGATGAGAAATGTTCACAACATTTGTGAGAGAAGTATTTTCACATTGTAAAACAATTCACACACTTCCCTATCAGGGACCAGGTGCATTATAGCACCACAAAACATTGAATCAAGATATGAATACTGGTGGCCCTCAGTAACAAATGCAATGAGGCTAAGCTCATGAAGTTCTGCCACCCAAATTTAAGTTACCTCTGGATCTTGTTAAACTTTATGATGATGTCATACTTACCTCTACAATCAGTTTCAGTGCAAGTGTGTGGGCATTTGAACTTCAGTGTAACATCCTTGTAAGGATCTCTGGTGCCTATTGGACAATATCTGTAGAACACCTTATAATGATATGTGTAATATATCTAATAAACTTACAGATCAAAAGAAGGTGAGGAGAATATTGGTTTAGAAAGGTCAAGTTAAAAAAGTGAGAGAACTGGTTAACTAACCTCTGAAAAGAAAGAGCATCTGGGTTAAAACCAGTACAGTGTTCTATCAGACATTAGGGAATATAGGAAATGAGTCATCCAATTCCTTTGAAGGGGATGATTCACATACTGCTATAATGCTGAATTTATAGTAATTATATATATTGATTAAATATAAGAAGCAACAAATGTTCCTTTTATGAAGAAAATGTAACACCTGAACATGTAATGATAGAGTGCTTCGATCAAAGCTTCACAGTTGATGGACAGCTAGATAGTTTAAGAGGTCAAGTTTGTATGATATCACGAATGACACATCATATTATATTCTGAAAAGACTATCAGAAACATATTCTGGGAAGATGAAGCTTAGTAAGGTCTAATAGCATTGTATCATTGTAGACCCAGAAACAGGACAGACAGAAAGTATTCCTGACAACAGTACATTGTATTGAGTGTATTGAGTGCATTTTGTTTCCAGCAAGAGCCAGGAATCTCATCTGAATTTGTGCTGAGTACCAGTATTTCCAGTATCTACATCTACTCTACATCTATGCTCTGCCAACCACTGTGAAGTGCTCGGGAGTGTGTATGTCTCACTGTATCAGTTATTGAGCTTTTTTTCCATTCACATATGGAACATGGGAAGAATGATTCTTTAAATGCCTCCAAGCATGCTTTAATTAATCTGGTCCTCATGATCCCTACCAGAGCAAGATGTAGGCAGTTGTAGTGTATTCCTAGAGTCATCATTTGAAGCTGGTTCTTGAAACTTTATAAGCAGGCTATCTTGGAATTGTTTGCATCTATCTTCAAGAGCATACATTTTCACTTTCTTCAGCATTTCTGTGACACTCTCCCATGGATCAAACAAACCTCTGACCAGTCATACTGCCCTTCTCTGTACACATTCAATATCCCCTGTTAGTCCTATTTGTTATAGGTTCCACACATTTAGAGCAATATTCTATAATTGGTCACATGAGTGATATGTAAACAATCTTCTTTGTAAACTGACTGCACCTCCCCAGTTTTCAACCAATGAAGTGAGGTCTAACACCTGCATTATCCACGAATGAACCTATGTGATGATTCTGTTTCATATCCCTACAAAGTATAACACACAAGTAATTTGTATGAGTTGGCAGATTTCAGCCATGACAAGCTCCTATAATAGTCAAAGGATCCTAAATTTTTCCACTTTGTGATGCAAATTTTACATTTCTGAACATTTAAATTAAGTTGTTAATCTTTGCACCATAGTGAAATTTTATCAAAATCTGTCTGAATATTTATGCAGCTTCTTTCAGACAGTACTTCAATATAGATAACTGCATCATTCACAAACAGTTTCAGATTACTATTAATATTATCCACAAGGACATTAATATACAACATGGACAGCAAAGATCTCAACAACATTCCTTGGGGGACTCCTGAAGTTTCTTCTACATCTGTTGACATCTCTTCATCCAAGATAACTTGCTGCATCCTCCCTGCCAAGAAATCCTCAATCCAGTCACAAATTTTGCTTGGCCCCTCAAATGATCACACTTTTAATAATAAGCATAGATGTGATACTGAGTCAAATGCTTTTTGGAAATCAAGACATACTGAATCTACATGATTGCCTTGATCCTTAGCTTTCAGTATGTCATGTAAGAAAACTATGAGTTGAGTTTCACATGATCAATGTTTTCAGAATCTATGTTGATTGGCATGGAGGAGGTGATTCTGTTCGAGATATCTCATTATATTTGAACTGAGAATATGTTCTAAGGCCCTACAACAAATTGCAATAAAGGATGGGAATCAGCATTTCATGTCAACAGGGTCTGCAGTATTGAACAAAGGAGAGAACCACAGTCATATCAAGTGGATAACACCCTAAATGTGCAAAATATGAAGATCATTGTAAACTTCTGTCAGAATGATGGGGGCCACATTTTTCAAGACAGTTGCTGAGATTGCTACAGTGCTCTGAACACTGTGATTGCAGGGCTACCCTCCATAATGAGCAGATAAAACAATAACAGAATCTTGACTAGTTACTACAGATGTCTAGCATTAGCTCATTAAATTCTTTCTCTTTGTTTCAACATTGGAAAGTCCATGGTGTAGTAACAACAATATTAAAAGGATATATTGCTACACTCCATTTATAGGAAGCAGAGAGTTTCAGATAAACGCAATGTAAAGGCTGATAAACTTTTTAGCTTCTGGACAAGAAATTCTTCTTCAGAAGCAGAAAAAAACACACTTACTTTCACATTCACACACACACACACACACACACACACACACACACACACACACACACACACACAGGCATGCGCTCGCTTGCACATACTGTCTACAGTCGCTTGTGCAAGACTGCAGGCTGTGCCTGTGTCTGACAAAAGCAGCAATTTAGGGTGAGTAGTGGGGTGAAGGAGCATGCCTGGGGTGGAGAGGGGAAGGGATACCGGGGTAGGGTTGGGGGAAGATGTGCTGCTGTGGGAGCTAGCAGGGAAGTTGTGGGGATAGGATAGGGTTGTTGGATCTGATTCAGGAGGCTGTGCTGGGAGAGGGGGATGGGAAGAAGAGAGACATAGAGCAGAGGAAAAGAATGGGAGGTGCATTGGAGGAAAAGAACGCATGAGTAGGACTGGAATGGAAGCAGACAATGGGGTGGAGGACAGGGACTATTGAAGGTTGAGGCCAGTAGAGTTAGGAGAATAAAGGATTTGTTGTAGGGAGAGTTTCCATCTGCACAGTTCAGAAAAGCTGGTGTTGGTAGGAATGATCCAGATAGTGCAGGCTGTGAAGCAGTCAATGGAGTGAAGTACAAAGTTTTGCTTTTTCTGCAGCTGGGTGGTCCAGCTGCCTCTTGTGATGGTCATTTGTGTCGACAGACAGCTTGTTAGTTGTGATCCCATGTAAAAAGCAGTACAGTGGTTGCAGCTTATTTTGCATATCACATGGCCTCTTTCACAGGTAGTCCTGCCTTTGAATAGCACTCTAGCAATTTGCCCTTTCCATATTGTTCTCTATCTGTCCTCCTCCTTTAGATATTTTTCTTTTCATTAATTCTGTTTCTTTTTTTAAGTAGTGAACTTGTGTAAAGTGAGAATTAATGCACTGTGGCTCTCAATAATAATAATAATAATAATAATAATAATAATAATAATAATAATAATCCAGACTGAAATTTTCACTCTGCAATAGTGTGTGCACTGATATGAAACCTCCTGGCAGACTGAAACTGTGTGCTGGTCCAAGACTCGAACTTGTGTCCTTTGCCTTTCATGAGCAAGTGCTCTAGCAAATGAACTACCCAAGTGAAAGTGGTTAATTAGCTCAGTTTGTAAAGGACTTGCCCGAAAAAGGCCAAGGTCTCAAGTTTGAGTCTTTGTCCAGCACACTGTTCTAATCTGCCTGGAAATTTCAATAGTAATAATAAAACTAATGGTAAAACATGGCCAGGCATAGATTATAGTGTGCATGTCATATGTAACAACAAAAACTAATAAATAAATAACATCACCAATCTTAAACTGCCAGCTTTCACTGCTGAAAATATGTCTCTTTTCTTTGCTAGTGGATTGTTGGCTATGATAAATCCCCTTTTGGCTAAATACGATGAAGAAAATGCAGTGATAATTTTTTTTGTTGTAGCCACAAAGCTGGATATAACACTGGAATTTTCATTTGAAGCCAAAATTCTTTTTATACATTTTCTAATTTAAACTCTTTGTTTGTTGACAACTCTATCAACTCTTCCTGCCAAGATTGTTCTGGTGTTTGTAGGTTCAAGTAAGGTTCTAGTACCCAACTGCAACAATCATGTTAAGACCACTCCGAAATCTATTTTTAAAATTCTTTTCCTGTGTTTCTTGAACAAAAACAAAGAAAATGATATTGTGAAGATAGCTGTTCTGATAACACGTAAGTAGAATTTAGCCATATTTATAATATATCTAATGTATTAAGCACATGGCAAATGATGAACTAACTTTGTAACAGGCAATGTCAAATCATCTTCACCCTTTGAGTCTTCAAAGAATTCTTTAGTTCTCTCACTTTCTAATCCAGCAACTCGTTTAATATATTTGTCACATTTTCAAATACACAAGAAGTACATTATAAAATATACCCTTATCTTCTTGCAAAATGTGGAATATTGCTTAAATGATATTTACAATTATTTTTTGAAAGATTTATTCTATTATTTTTTTGTAATGAAACTTTCTAGTGCATTCTTGTAAGTATTACTCTTTTAATTTGTTTGTCACATTTTCAAATACCCAGGAAGTAGGTAATGTAACGTACCCATATCTTCTTGCACTAGGGGGTGATATTTCTAAAATATATTTACAATTATTTTTGAAAGATTAATTATATGATTTTTTTGTTATGCAACTTTTTACAGCATTCTTGTAAGACTACTCTTTTAATATGCTAGCTGCATTTTCAAATACTCAAGAAGTAGACAATATAATGTACCCATATCTTCTTGCAATAAGGGGTGATATTGCTCAAAAGATATTTACAATTATTTGTTTAAAGAGTCATTCTGATTTTTTGTAATGAAACTTTTTAGTGCCTTCTGTAAGTATAATCCAGTGAGGCTATTAAGTATTTCCTAAAATTGTCTCAGATATCTTCAATGACCACTGGCTGTCGTTACTCCCTCATCAGAAACATTCATTTAAATTTGAAACTAGTAGCTATTTAATCTAATTGAGAAATCAGCAGGCTTTTTTAAAGTAAAAGTAGTCCTGCTAATTTTACTGTAATAAATTTAGCTAGAAGAAGCACACAGAGTTGTAACAGCTTTATCTTAGTTATAACATGTAGAGGAGGATGGTCACAACTCAAATTATTAGAGGCACTGAGAAGCAGACAGATGCACAAAAATGATGGACATTCTCCTTCAGGAAGCAGACATTGTAATGAGAATGTAAGTCATTGATTGTTAACTCTGAAGGAGAACTTGTTCGAAAGGTAAACAGTCATTTGTCTTTTCTATACTTGTTGTTTTCTGTGCCCTCCTTACTTTGTGGGTGGCAGTTTATCCTCATTTACACACTATATCCATTCTGGATTTCCTTTTAAGTAAAAAGTACAGTAAAGCTGTCACCAACCCAAAAGTTGATTTGAATGCTCACAGTGCTTTACTAGGCATGATTCTATTGAAGGTGGTTCATTGTTACCTTCCTTTGACCTCTGAACTGACTTACACAACCACTTAAAGGGGAACTATAGTTTAACGTGGACCCCAAACTATGGTGCAACTTAGTAACGGTAAAGAGTAGAGTGAAGTCTAAGATAATTGTCCAGAAGAATTAATGTGGAAAGAAGTGGGATACTGAAGTACTGAGAAATTATGAAGCACATTTAAAGTTCACTAAGTCTGCAGATACTGTTGTAGTGAATACTATAATAGGCAGTTCAGTTCAGTAGGAGTAGGCATACCTAAAAATGGCAATCACAGAAATTGAGTATGTACCATACTGTAAGACACGAACATCATGACCACAAGTAAACAACAGTTGAAAACGTAAGTATGAACACAATATGAGGGAAATGTCTGATATAATATGTTTATAAAGAGGAGGGCTCCAGTAGACTGTGCAACAGCTGTTTTGCCATGTGCATAAGTCATGTGGCCACGGCAGACAGTCTCTGGTGACCATCGGTACAGGTGCTGTTGGCTGAATATTCAGAGTGAAGTCTGCTGGTGGCCTGGTGCTGTGATGTGTATCCTAGTATTCCATACAGGGTTTGGCATTCCTCTCCACCGGGGATGGGATACTCCGCCAATGTGGGCATCAGGGCAGCTGTTGAAACATTCATGGTCTCTGCACTGGATGCCACAGGCAATGGCAGCAGCAAAAAGTGATTCTGGGACAGAACTGCTGAGCAGAGGTAGAAGTGGCATAGCCAAGGATGCACATGGTCATAAGAGATGACTGGTGACAAGTGCACTGGTAGCACCTGGACATCAGGTCCCTTGACATAGTAGGATAGTACTGATGGTGAAGGTGCCAGCAGCCAAGTTGTGGGCATCGGGTACACCAGTGTTGAAGGACTCAAAAGTGCCAGCCCAGCTGGCAGCGAAATTACTCGTGGCTCTGAAGCATTGTGTGAAGGCCTGGCAGCAGGGACTGGGAGACTGGACCCAAGAGGAGAGGCAGGAGGGAGCAACATCCTCACAGAAGGGGTGCCCAGTGAGGTCAAGAGAGATGCTGATTGAGGAGATAGAGGTGTTGTACCTGTTCCCCTCTCCATGGCCCGATGGTGCAGCTGGTCATCAGTGGTATGCATCATACAGAGGCAGCAACCTCAGCAGCTGTGGAACATGGCTAGAATCCACTTTGGTCAACAGCAAACCCCTGAGCCCAGATTACAGAACCAGGAGTGAATCACAATGAGGGCCACACCGATTGGCATTGGTGGGGTGGCATGATCAGATGCAGGAGGGTGTGTGACTAGTGAACACTGAGTTTCTCAACTAGACTCTAATCCCCAACCAGCATAAACTCATAAGAACTCAAGAAGTGTGTCAAGGCATCAGCCATGGATAGGTCTGCGATGTACTTTTTCATATGAATCTTGAACAGTTGGATGAGATGTTCCACCTCACCATTAGATTGGGTGTGAAAACAAGGAGCAGTCACATGGTGAATGCCCTGACAGGTGCAAAAATCGTGGAAGGCCTGAGACAGAAACTGTAGACTATTATCTGTCACAAGTGTATAAGGCAGTCCTTGAGTAGAAAAGATTTTGGAGAGGGTCTGAATCATAGCCACAGCTGATGTCTTAGAACAGCAGATAACATATGGAAATTTAGATAAAGCATTGACAACCAACAGCCAGTTAGAATTTAGGAAGGATTCTGCGAAATCAACATGGGCACTTTCCCACAGTTGCTGTGGTGCTTGCAATGGAGAGAGTATTTCCTGCAGTGCCACCTGATAGGCTGCAACAAGATGTACAATGTCACCATCAATGCCAGGCCAAAACACATAGACACGTTCAGAGTACCAGTTAGAAGGACTGGTGGCATGCGTAAGCACATTCAGAGCACACAGGGTCAGATACAAAGGTGTGTGTGTTAACACATCCTGAGAAGTTAAAGGGTTAAGAAGGTGACAGGAGAAAGCGAGGATAGGTTGGAAAGAGTACATCTATAAGAGGGAGCACCTGTTGGATGACATAGTAGGAGAAGAAATGAGAGTTAAATATTATGGTCAGAGATTAACAGAGGCTTGGAAGCTGTGAGATCAAATAAGGCAAAAGTTTTTGAAGTTAAGTATTATGGTCAGAGATTAACAGAGGCTTGGAAGCTGTGAGATCAAATACGGCAAAAGGTTTTGATCAAATTCCTTTTGAAATTCTAAAATTACGGGCAGGAGTAGGAACTAGATGACTATATGTGTTGGTTTGCAGAATCTATATGTCTGTAGACATACCATCAGACTTTCATATGATCCCAAAGATAGCAAGAACAGATAAGAGAGAATTATCTCACCATCAGCTTTGCTGTCATGCATTTAAGTTGCTTCAAGAAAAAATGTACAGAACAATAGAAAACGTAACTGACGATCAGGTTAGATTCCTATCACTTTGGCCTTAGGAAAGGTAAAGGCACAAGAGAAGCAGTTCTGATGTTGCACTTGTTGATGGAAGCAAGACTTTTAAAAAATTAAGACACATTCATAGAATTTGTGAACCCCGGAAAACTGTTTGGCAATGCATAATGGGGCAAGATGTTCAAAATTCTCAAGAAAAATGTTTAGGCTATAAGGAAAGATGGATGATACACAATATGTACAAGAACCAAGAGGGAAATGGGAGAATGAAGGACCAAGAAAGAGATTCTTGCATTGGAAAGGGTATAAGACAGAGATGTAGTCTTTTGCCCCTACTGTTCATTTTTTACATCAAAGAAGCAAGGACAAAATTAAAAGAAAGGTTCAGGAATGGGATTAAAAGTCAATGTAAAACAATATCAATGGTAAGATTCACTGAAGACATTGCTATCCCCAATAAAAGTGAGGAAGAACTGCAGAGGCTGTTACATGGAATGAGCATAGAATATCAGTTGAAGGTAAAACAAAGAAAGACAAAAGCAATTAGGAGTAATAGAAATGAGATTAGCAATAAACTTAATATCAAAATTTCAGACCATGAAGTAGATGACCTGAGGGAATTTTGCTATATTGGAAACATAATAACAGTGATAGACACAACAAGGCATATATTTGAAGTAGATTAGTGTAGACAAAGAGGGCTTTCCTGGCGAATTTTGCTATATTTGAAACATAACAATGATAGACACAACAAGGCATACATTTGAAGCAGATTAGCACAGACAAAGAGGGCTTTCCTGGTCAAAAGAAATCTGTTACTATCAAACATCAGTCTTAATTTGAGGAAAATATTTCTAAGATTGTATGTTTGCAGCATAACATTGTATGGAAGTGAATCATGCACTGTTGGGAAACTGGAAAAGAAAAAGAACTGAAGCATTTGAGTTCTGGTGCTATAGTAGGATGTTGAGAATTAGTTGGACTGATACGATGAGAAGTGAGAAGGTTCTCCACAGTAACATTAAAGACAGTAATGTGTGGAAAATATTGACAATAAGTAGGGCCAGGATGAACGGACATTTTTCACATCAAGAAATGACTGCCGAAGTACTTGTGTGTGCTGTAGAAGATAAAAAGCTGTAGGGAAAGATAGAGTTTGGACTATATCCAACAATTAATTGAGGAGAGTGAGTGGAAGTGGTACTCTTGAGATGAAGAGGTTGGCAGATGAGAGGAATTTGTGGTAGACCTCATCAAACAACTGAGAACACTGATGAAGAAAGTACTACATTTTTACAATAAATGGCCCCAGCAGCAAACGCAGTGGTCTCGTGTGTGTGAGCTGTGTTTTCATGAATGTGTGTGTGTAAGTCATCTATTACAGAAGAAGGCTTCTGGCCAAAAGCTTACATGTTTAGTAGTCTTTTTGTTGTTCTTGTCTGCAACTCAACATCTCTGCTATATGGTGAGTAGCAATCTTTCCTTTTCATAATATTGTTATTATTCCATTCTCGATTTTCCATTCTTTGATTGTACACTAAACATATCTTTTACTTAGGCTATGCTCTTACAGTTAGTCACTTTTTGGTCACCAGCCTTGATGCGGCCCACCACAAATTCCTCCCCTGTGCCAACCTCTTCATCTCAGAATAGCATTTGCAACCTACATCCTCAATTATTTGTTGGGTGTACTCCAATCTCTGTCTTCCTCTACAGTTTTTGCCATTTACACTCCCTGTAGTACCATGGAATTCATTCCATGATGTCCTAGATGGCCTACCATCCTGTCCCTCCTCCTTGTCAGTGTTTTTCATACAATCCTTTCCTCTCTGATTCTGCACAGAACCTCCTCATTCGTTACCTTATCAGTTCACTTAATTTTCAAAATTCGTGCACCACATCTCAAATGCTTCGATTCTCATCTGTTCCAGTTTTCTCACAGTCCATGTTTCACTACCATACAATGCTGTACTCCAAACTTACATTCTCAGAAGTTTCTTCCTCAAATTAAAGCCTATGTTTGATACTAGTAGACTTTTCTTGGACGGGAATGCCCTTTTTGCCAGTGCTAGTCTTCTTTTGATGTCCTCCTTGCTTCATCCGTCATTGGTTATATTGCTGCCTAGGTAGTAGAATTACTTAACTTCATCTAGAAATTCTTCCAATCCATGTGTGGCATACAGCAAACCAGTGCTTAACAGTATTGGTTAAAAAGACTCTTGGTTGCAATTTTATTTTTTTTTATTTTTCAACAACATGTTTCACCTTATTTAGATATCTTCAGGTGTCACATGAGTGACACCAAGATCTGCAAAATGTGTTCCCGTTCACAGGAGTGAGACTAAAATTGCAACCAAGACTGTTTTTAACCAATACTATTAACTTCATCTACTTCCTGACCATCACTCCTGACTTTAAGTTTCTCACTGTTCTCATTTCTGCTGTTTCTCATTACTTTCATCTAGGTAGTGGAATTACTTAATTTCGTTACGTTAGGCGGGTGATGGAGCCCCTTAGGGAAATAGTGGAAAGGTCGGGGAAGAAGGCCAGTGTTCACTCTGTCTACTTGCCGGGGGGTCTCATCCGAGATGTGGAGGAGGCCTTGCCGGCGGTGATAGAGAGCACTGGGTGCACCCGACTACAAATTTTTGCTCATGTCGGCACCAATGACTCCTGCCGTCTGGGTTCTGAGGTCATCCTCAGTTCGTTGGTGGAGTTGGTGAAGGTGGAAAGCCTCGCTCATGGGGTGGAATCTGAGCTAACTATTTGTAGTATCGTTCCCAGAACCGATCGCAGTCCTCTGGCGTGGAGCCGAGTACAAGGCAAGGCATAAACCAGAGGCTCAGACGATTCTGCGGAGATCTGGGGTGCAAATTTCTCGACCTCCGCTATCGGGTGGAGAAATGTAGGGTCCCCCTGAATAGGTCAGGTGTGCACTACACGCAGGAAGCGGCTACAAGGGTAGCGGAATACGTGTGGAGTGCACATGTGGGTTTATAAGTTAGAGAATTCCATCCCTAGGCCTGACAAGACGCCTCCTGAGATGCGGCAAGGTAGGAGTAGGCAAAGTGCAACAGGGAATAACAATATTAATGTGCTAATAGTAAACTGCAGGAGTGTCTATAGAAAGGTCCCAGAACTGCTCTCATTAATAAACGGTCACAATGCCCATGTAGTACTAGGGACAGAAAGTTGGCTGAAACCAGACGTAAACAGTAATGAAATCCTAAACTCAGATTGGAATGTATACCGCACAGATAGGCTGGACAGTGAAGGGGGAGGCATGTTTATAGCGATAAGAAGTGCAATAGTATACAAAGAAATTGACGGAGATCCGAAATGTGAAATAATTTGGGTGAAGGTCACGGTTAAAGCAGGCTCAGACATGGTAATTGGATGTATCTATAGGCCCCCTGGCTCAGCAGCTGTTGTGGCTGAGCACCTGAAGGATAATTTGGAAAATATTTCGAGTAGATTTCCCTCCATGATATAGTTCTGGGTGGAGATTTTAATTTTCCGGATATAGACTGGGAGACTCAAACGTTCATAATGGGTGGCAGGGGCAAAGAATCCAGTGAAACTTTTTTAAGTCCATTATCTGAAAACTACCTTGAGCAGCTAAACAGAGAATCAACTCCTGGCGATAACGTATTAGACCTTCTGGTGACGAACAGACCTGAACTATTTGAAACAGTTAACGCAGAACAGGAAATCAGTGATCATAAAGCAGTTACTGCATCGAAGATTTCAGCCGTAAATAGAAATATTAAAAAAGGTAGGAAGATTTTTCTGTTTAGCAAAAGTGACAAAAAGCAGATTTCAGAGTACCTGATGGCTCAAAACAAAAGTTTTGTCTCAAGTACAGATAGTGTTGAGGATCAGTGGACAAATTTCAAAACCATCATACAATATGCGTTAGATGAGTATGTGCCAAGCAAGATTGTAAGAGATGGAAAAGAGCCACCGTGGCACAACAACCAAGTTAGAAAACTGCTGCGGAAGCAAAGGGAACTTCACAGCAAACACAAACATAGCCAAAGCCTTGCAGACAAACAAAAATTACGCGAAGCAAAATGTAGTGTGAGGAGGGCTATGCAAGAGGCGTTCAATGAATTCGAAAGTAAAGTTCTATGTACTGACTTGGCAGAAAATCCTAAGAAATTTTGGTCTTATGTCAAAGCGGTAGGTGGATCAAAAAAAAAAAAAAAAAATGTCCAGACACTCTGTGACCAAAATGGTACTGAAACAGAGGATGACAGACTAAAGGCCGAAATACTAAATGTCTTTTTCCAAAGCTGTTTCACAGAGGAAGACAGCACTGTAGTTCCTTCTCTAGATTGTCGCACAGATGACAAAATGGTAGATATCGAAATAGACAACAGAGGGATAGAGAAACAATTAAAATCGCTCAAAAGAGGAAAGGCCACTGGACCTGATGGGATACCAGATCGATTTTACACAGAGTACGCAAAGGAACTTGCCCCCCTTCTTGCAGCAGTGTACCGTAGGTCTCTAGAAGAGTGTAGCATTCCAAAGGATTGGAAAAGGGCACAGGTCATCCCTGTTTTCAAGAAGGGACGTCGAACAGATGTGCAGAACTATTGACCTATATCTCTAATGTCCATCAGTTGGAGATTATGTGTATTATGTTCAAGTATAATGACTTTTATGGAGACTAGAAATCTACTCTGTAGGAATCAGCATGGGTTTTGAAAAAGACGGTCATGTGAAACCCAGCTCGCGCTATTTGTCCACGAGACTCAGAGGGCTATAGACACAGGTTCACAGGTAGATGCCGTGTTTCTTGACTTCCGCAAGGCATTTGATACAGTTCCCCACAGTCATTTAATGAACAAAGTAAGAGTATATGGACTATCAGACCAATTGTGTGATTGGATTGAAGAGTTCCTAGATAACAGAACGCAGCGTGTCATTCTCAGTGGAGAGAAGTCTTCCAAAGTAAGAGTGATTTCAGGTGTGCCACAGGGGAGTGTCGTAGGACCGTTGCTATTCACAATATACATAAATGACCTTGTGGATGACATCAGAAGTTCACTGAGGCTTTTTGCGGATGATGCTGTGGTATATCAAGAGGTTGTAACAATGGAAAATTGTACTGAAATGCAGGAGGATCTGCAGCGAATTGATGCATGGTGCAGGGAATGGCAATTGAATCTCAACGTAGACAAGTGTAATGTGCTGTGAATACATAGAAAGAAAGATCCCTTATCATTTAGCTACAATATAGCAGGTCAGCAACTGGAAGCAGTTAATGCCATAAATTATTTGGGAGTATGCATTAGGAGTGATTTAAAATGGAATGATCATATAAAGTTGATCGTCAGTAAAGCAGATGCCAGACTGAGATTCATTGGAAGAATCCTAAGGAAATGCAATCCGAAAACAAAGGAAGTAGGTTACAGTATGCTTGTTTGCCCACTGCTTGAATACTGCTCAGCAGTGTGGGATCTGTACCAGATAGGGTTGATAGAGGAGGTGGAGAGGATCCAACGGAGAGCAGCACGCTTCTTTACAGTATCACTTAGTAATCGCGAAAGTGTTACGGAGATGATAGATAAACTCCAGTGGAAGACTCTGCAGGAGAGACGCTCAGTAGCTCGGTACGGGCTTTTGTTGAAGTTTCGAGAACATACCTTCACTAAAGAGTCAAGCAGTATATTGCTCCCTCAGAAACCAAATGCACTTCACTATAAATCTGAAATGTTTAAAAGTGTCTAAACCAAACAGATTTTCAGCGTAATCATTGTCCACGACTAGTAATGTTAATGAATGAACCACAACCTTCTAAGTCACTGGTGCAGAAAACTGTCCAAGAATGATAATCTGTTATTTGTTATAACTCACCAGCCCCTGTGACATTGGAGCTAGGAGGGAGAAACCAAATCCACCTAGGTTTGAGAGTTCATCAATGTTACTGCTGTACCTGTGTCCACTTGAATTCTCAGTGATTTGTTAAACACACTCAATTCATTGTATAACTTTCTTGGAAACACCATCACTGCTGACACACTGTACACATCCATGCTCATTCAGTCCTTACTCTGGCTTGGAAGAGTTACACATAGACGCAATGTGTCCCTTTTTATGGCACTTACATGTTGCCCAATGCTTGTGGCATATAGTCCATTTCTGTTGAATGAAACAGTATCGGCATGAAGACAGCGGAGCACGAGGGTGTTGCTGTTGTGATGCAGTATTGTTGTTGTGAATAACGATTACCTATAAGATGCTGAGATGTCTATTGGACTGCTGCAATAGCTTCTCCATTCCCTTGTGAACTGACAGAAGGCTGGGAGGGATGAGAGGAACTGTTTTTTGAAACTTCAGACCAGGCTTCTATCTGATTACCTGCAGCCCATGAAAATTTAAATGACTGAGCTATGTTTAATACTTAATGTAAGTGTAGGATTTTCCCACCGTAGAGCTTGCTCTCAAACTTCTCTATATGAAGCAAGACGTATGATTGCATCTCAAACCATTTAAGCTACACAGGATTCCTTATGAACATTTGTCACAAAAATACGACAATGACTATGTCCATGGAGTTCTGCTGCCGATGCCCTGCATGACTGTTTTGACAACTTTTAGCAATGGTAAAATGCCACACAAGCAGCAATAATGTCAGTACCTTTACAG
Source organism: Schistocerca nitens (assembly GCF_023898315.1). Lineage (NCBI taxonomy): Eukaryota > Metazoa > Arthropoda > Insecta > Orthoptera > Acrididae > Schistocerca > Schistocerca nitens. The sequence goes on along the minus strand of NC_064615.1, from coordinate 552,694,048 downwards.
TGATAGGTAGAAAGGAACTCGCACATCTGATCTAAAGAAAGACTTGGAGGTTTTTGTAAGGGGGTGAGCTGAAACAACAACTAATACACATGAAATGAGATCCACAACACAAAAAGAGACTTGCAAAGTTTACGCCTGTTACCCCAAAAGCCTGGAAACATTGTCACAGGTGTTTTCTGCAAGCACCCCAATCTTCTGCTGTATCATCATAAGCAGGGAAATGCAGCTGATATGTTGTTGGTGGGGCTGCACATTGTGCCAATGTAAGTTTTGTGATGGAAATAGCAACTGTTAGTGCCTGCTGTTGCTTGAGTAGAGATTTAAGCATTTCCTCCATGCAAATTAAGCTCAGAGGATCTATGACTTAAGTGGAAGCAGAGTTGAATATCAAACTCATCGCCAAAGTGTTGTAACCCAAGAACACTGTAACTTTATGACATGAAAAGCATAAATGCATGAGAAACAAAAGTACATACAACAGTCAACACAAACGTGGCCAATAGAGCATTGTGTCCTCAGCTTTATAGTCATTAGTTAGCTGGCAGACTATGCATAACACTGTTGTTGAACTAGGAGGCTGGGTGGCCTCTTGTGGCTGAATCAAGCACAAACGTCATGTGCGAACTGTGAAACAGCACACACACGAACTTGGTAGTTACTGCAGGAGACAATCTTCCAAGCCATCTCTCCAGAAAGTGATGACTGACTGTCAAATGTCCAATTTTCAAGAAATCTGAAGGAAGCATTGGAGGAAGCTGAAAACATGGCAAGGAATATCATCCTGCGAACTAGACCCCTCCGTTACCCCCACCTGCGCCAACTGCGGTGGCCCGCACTCCTCCCGCTCCTCCAGATGCAAAAACCGCCCCCAACAAGCAGAAAATGACCACCTTCAAGCCCCCCTCCACCTTGCTGATACCCCCGCCACCCAAGGACCTCACCTTCTCATTGATGACTTCCTAAAAACCATCACCTTTACACTAGCCTCCCTCTTCCAAGCCCGACGTCAAGAGATCATATCTACTCTTCGACAGGTGGCCCAAAAATTCTTACATAACCAAGGTATGTGGTATAATAGATCCTGAAAAAGTGCCAAGGAAAGTCCAGCACTCAGAGTTGGAGAAGATATGAACAGATGTTCTAACTGACAAGCTTATTGTAGATAGATATAGTGGTTCCCTAAGAAGCAGAGGCAGAAAACTGATTCTTTCACCATGTGTGAGCATTTCTCCTATCAAATTTGGCTTGATTGTTGCCACAACTTCTGCCATCTGCACCAGTATCTTGGAGCATCAGTTTTCCACTAATGCCTGGCTAGTTGAAACATTGGTGAATGAGAAGGGGAGTGTCGAAGAAAAAGTTCAGACCCCTTCAAATGAGAACAATAGCAGTGAAATAAAATGTCAGCTTCCACAGAGAAACAGGGAAAAAGCAAGGGACTTCAGTGTGGTGGAAGTCATCACAGAGGAAGACCACAAGTCAAAACTTTATGTAGGTATATAAACAGCACACTAAAGGATTAGACGACTGAAGTAAATTTTCTAAGAAAAAAGAAAGGAAAAAAGTGACAATGTTGAATTTCTCTCAAGCTTCTGTCATCCAAAATGTTCTGTACAATGATATTGTTTGGAAAGTTGATATGTATCAAAACATTTGGAGAGGAAGATTTCTCATCCAAACATTGTCCAAGGATGTTGACATAACAAAAGTACAATAAATGGAAGTAAGCATGGTATTTTTTTCATGTTATATTGCTTTAAAATTGTCTTCTTGTCAGAAAATGTTCTGTTATTAATATAATTCAGTAAAACTTTGTATACAATAGTCAACCATAAACAACTTTCTATTTACTGTACTCTGTAGTGTTACTTTTCACAAGGGGAGAAAAATCAAAATTTCGGCCCACCTCACCTCCACTGCACTAGATGGAGATTAAAGCAAGAGGGTGAAAAGGGGGGGGGGAGTTCTTAGACCCATAGAAATGCCGTTAACTGAATATGTTTAAAACTTCAAGCTCAAGTATATTGTAACACATTGTTGAATGATTTTATATTTAAAGTTTCGTGAAGCAAGAAAGTAAAATTGATGGGGAAATTATCTGAAAAGTTGAAAATCTGTCAAGTTCACCTCATTCTATGGTATATGAACAACATAATGCAGACTATCACAACTGGTATGTGAACACTCTCTTTTCATGTGTTCCAAATGTTGACAACATAGGGAAATGTTCCCATGAAAGCTGTCCATGTGAAATGTGGGACTGACAGTTCACCCAAAGATAATGATTGCTTGCCATGTCTCTTAGCGTGAGGTATCATACCCAAAACACACTTCTCTGACATGGATGATTTGTTTATTCCACTAGAATTTCAGTTTGATATGGGTGTCTAAAATTTTCCTGTTTTAGTTTCTACAGCCCGTGACAGTGTCTGCAGAAGATGGCATGTTTTTTCAGGGTAACCCAGCATTTTGATAGTGGTAAATCAGTTCAAAAGCAGAATCAATAGAGAATTTTGTTACCAAATTCAATATTGAAATGTACTTTGATTGGTTGATCGACTGATTTTTATTTGGTCCCATTTGATTACATTTTGTACAAAGTGTGTACTTGTAATATAGGACAAGTCAACTTAAACCTATTATCTTATAATATTTAACCTATTTATTACAATTTAATACATCAAAGTGGCAATACTTATAATAATGTTGCATACATTTTTTCACCCATTTTTAGGTCCTGAAAATTGTTTACATTTATGTACTTATTTATCCTTTGACAAAGTACATTGTATGTATCACCGTTTTCTTGTGTCATGGTTGTTCTCTAGTATCAGCAGAATATTTGAATTTCGTCCAACAGAGGAGTTCATGTAGGTATATACTGGGTAATGTTAGTATTTTGAGAGCTTTAAATGCTGGTTTACATGCATCTTTCCATTTAAGGTTGGCTGTCATTCTTATGGCTCTTTTTTGTAATTTATATACTTTATTAATGTTTGTTTTCAAGGTTCCTCCGCACAGAATTATGCCGTAACTTAATGTCTTAATGAATTAATGCATAGTATATTGTTTTCATAATGCCTATATCTTTTAGGTAACTGAGTTTGTGCAGCACATATAGGTTTGCATCAAGTTTCCCCATTATTTATTCTACATCCTTATCCCAGTTTACTTTTTCATTGATAATTATCCCAAGGAATTCTGTATATTTGGTGTTCTCTGCTATGCACTCATCTGTGCATACATTGATATCTTCACTGTGAAAGTTTGGAAGTCTGAAGTTTACACAAAGTGTTTTGGTAATATTGTTGTGCAGGTTTAATTCAGTAAATCTTTGGATGGTGTTATTTACTTCTTTACTGGCTTTTATTTCTAGCTTTTCTGTGTCTTTATCCTTGAACAGAAGAGCTGTGTCATCTGCATAGGTAACTATACTACCATACCTAATCATATTTGGGATGTGATTTGTGTATAGAATGAAGAGTATTGGGCCAAGAATGGAGCCTTGTGACATAGAGAAGTGTAAAATTCTTGCTTTAGATCTTAATTTTTCACCAGTAAATTTTGTAATTTCAGTGTATTGACTCCTGTTTGTCAGGTATGAGAGAATCCTGTCTCCTGCATTTCCTCTTATGCCGTATACTCCTAATATTTCTACTAAAGTTTTGTGGTCTACACAGTCTTAGCCCTTGTTAGATTGATAAATACTTCTACACATTTATTTTTAGAATGCAAGCTTGTTATGACATTTTCGATGAGATCTATTACTGCAAGTATGGTTGCATTTATCTTTCTGGAAGCCAAACTGATTCTTGTTGATTATTTCATATTTCATCAGAAAAGCAATGAGTCTCTGTGCATAAACTCGTTCAAATATTTTTGATATGATTGGTAAAAGAGGTATAGGCTTATAATTTTCTAGATTGTATTCATTCTCCTTTTTGTGTATTGGTTTTATCAGTGCCGTCTTTAAACACTTTTGAAAAGTTCCTTCCAGGAATGACAAACTGATTAGTTGTGTAAGAGGTTTCATGAGTTCCTGCATACAGTGTTTAATTTCTGTACTTGATATTCCACCAATTCCACATGACTTTGTTTGTTTTAGGTTTTTTTATCATCTCTAGTGTTTCTTCTTCTGTCACTGGGAAAAGTGCCATTGTTTTTCCCTGGTGATTAAGAAATGTTTTCCAGGTGTTATTGTGTTTCTTCTTATTTTTGTTTTTTACTTTTAGTTTTTGGCCTACTGTGGCAAAATAGTCATTGAAGAGATTTGTGATTTTATTTTGTTCAGTTATAGTTTTTTTGTTGATCATGAACTGTTTTTTGCTGTTTTCCTGTGAGATTGTATTCATTCTCATTGGTGGTGATATGATTTACGCATATTTTTATTGCATCATGGTCTGACAGGACCATTTCTATAACTCCAGTTTTGTGCTGAAAGTCCCTTAAATTTGTGAAGATGTGATCTATTTGAGTACAGGATTTTGCTGTTATATGTGTTGGAGTAACTATTGCATTGTATAAGCCATTTGTTTTCATTGTGTTTCAGAGCTCCCTACTAGATTTGTGATTTGCATTTATAATAGACCAACAAGCATTGCTTTTATTATCAGCACTATTTATGTACTTTTTTGCTTCTGGTTGTTTGACTGCTTGCAGTAATTTAGCATACATTTTTTTATATTTTTTGTAGTACTCTTTACAGTTTTCATCAATGCTAGTTTTATATATTCTGTGCATCATTTTTATCTTGTTCCTATCGACCAAAATGCCTTTTGCTATCCATTTTTTGTTTTTATTTTGGTTTTGCCTTTAGTTTTTATTACTGGGCATGTAATATTGAGATGGTAGGAAAGTGTGTCAATAAAATGAGTCACTTTATGATCCACTGATGGAGAGTCTTTTTCCAGTATTTCCTGTCCTTTTTCAAGTTTTATCCTAAGTGCTGTTAAGTTTTGCTCATTTAAGCTTCTTTTTATCCATATTTTGTGTCTTTTCATTTGTGGTGAGATGATTTAGATATATTTTTATTGCATCATGGTCTGACAGGGCCAATTCTATAACTACACTTTTGTACTGAAAGTCCGTTAAATATGTGAAGATGTGATCTATTTGAGTACAGGAGTTTGCAGTTATATGTGTTGGAGTAACTATTGCATTGTATAAACCATTTGTTTTCATTGTGTTTCGGAGCTCCCTACTGTCATTGGTGTCTTGCAATGTGTTTATGTTTCGGTCACCTAGCAGTACAAGTGCACAGTTCTTGCTTAGGATGATATGTAAGAGCTCTCATACATTTTCAGTGAACATTTCTATGCGCCCATTTGTTGGTCTGTAGACGTTTAAGATGTACAGTGAGGAACTACTTAAAACTATTTTTTGGCCTGTTATTTCGACAACTTTTTCAGTGTTATATTTTTTACATAAGTCAAGGCTGTTTATGTGGTTTCTGTTTATATTGTTATGGGTTAGTATAGCAGCAACAGTAAGATTTAGAATTTCATGCTCATTTAGACCATGTTCTGTCAGAGCTAGAATGTCAGGAGTTTCTTCATTTAGCACTATTTCTATTTGGGTTACCTTATTTTTTATCTATTGTATATTCTGGTGCATAATTTTTATGATTTAATATCCTGGTTCTATGTTTGTTTTTGTCCTATATTCATTTTTGTTATCACTGTTTTTTGTGGATATCAGATTTCCTGATTTTTCATCCCCACTATACAATGTTAGTTTCCCTTGGTTCAAATGATTTTACAAATATCTGCATACATTCTGCTGAGTGTTACCAAACCTAATCTATTTAAATGTGTGCAATTCTTTCCCAGACAATGTTCACACAGGAATTTGTTTGGGTCTATGAAGATAGCACCAAGACAATCACACTCTTGTTTGATGGCAATGTTTATTTTGGATATGTATTTGTCACCCACTGACCTCCATTTTACTATTCCACTAAGTATGAGCCTGGATCCTTCATAAAGACTTCTTGCTGCACGAATCATGTTTCTTGTTTCATTCACTAATTCATCTTCTGCTGCTTTTAAGTGAGTTTGATCCAACATGTATAAAAACATCTTTGTAATTTCATGTCTTTTTCTGTAGCTGTTTGTTTTGCAATATTTTTGAAATGTTTGCCAAGTTGTTGCACTCTAATCCCAGGTCGCATGTCAATTTCACAGATGGGGACAGCGATATTTTTCAATAGCGAATCTCCTATTATTAGAAACTCACTATCTTGTACAGCTGTGGGCTTGTTTCTTTTATTGGTGTATGTCACCATCTTCCACTTATATTTATCTGCTGATGTTAGACTTGCTGGCTTTTTCATGTCTTCATTAAAGGCACTGGGTATATTTTTGTTTTTGAAGTTCGAGCCTGCATATGGAGCACAGGATATATTATTGTTTTTGGAGTTCGTATATCCACACTTAATTTCATGGTCTCTTATTTGTTTTTGGTGGTTTTCATTCGCATGACACTGCCTTTCTTGTTTACATACTACACTCTTGGAAATTGAAATAAGAACACCGTGAATTCATTGTCCCAGGAAGGGGAAACTTTATTGACACATTCCTGGGGTCAGATACATCACATGATCACACTGACAGAACCACAGGCACATAGACACAGGCAACAGAGCATGCACAATGTCGGCACTAGTACAGTGTATATCCACCTTTCTCAGCAATGCAGGCTGCTATTCTCCCATGGAGACGATCGTAGAGATGCTGGATGTAGTCCTGTGGAACGGCTTTCCATGCCATTTCCACCTGGCACCTCAGTTGGACCAGCGTTCGTACTGGACGTGCAGACCGCGTGAGACGACGCTTCATCCAGTCCCAAACATGCTCAATGGGGGACAGATCCGGAGATCTTGCTGGCCAGGGTAGTTGACTTACACCTTCTAGAGCACATTGGGTGGCACGGGATACATGCGGACGTGCATTGTCCTGTTGGAACAGCAAGTTCCCTTGCCGGTCTAGGAATGGTAGAACGATGGGTTCGATGACGGTTTGGATGTACCGTGCAATATTCAGTGTCCCCTCGACGATCACCAGTGGTGTACGGCCAGTGTAGGAGATCGCTCCCCACACCATGATGCCGGGTGTTGGCCCTGTGTGCCTCGGTCGTATGCAGTCCTGATTGTGGCGCTCACCTGCACGGCACCAAACACGCATATGACCATCATTGGCACCAAGGCAGAAGCGACTCTCATCGCTGAAGACGACACGTCTCCATTCGTCCCTCCATTCACGCCTGTCGCGACACCACTGGAGGCGGGCTGCACGATGTTGGGGCGTGAGCGGAAGACGGCCTAACGGTGTGCGGGACCATAGCCCAGCTTCATGGAGACGGTTGCGAATGGTCCTCGCCGATACCCCAGGAGCAACAGTGTCCCTAATTTGCTGGGAAGTGGCGGTGCGGTCCCCTACGGCACTGCGTAGGATCCTACGGTCTTGGCGTGCATCCATGCGTCGCTGCGGTCCGGTCCCAGGTCGATGGGCACGTGCACCTTCTGCCGACCACTGGCGACAACATCGATGTACTGTGGAGACCTCACGCCCCACGTGTTGAGCAATTCGGTGGTACGTCCACCCGGCCTCCCGCATGCCCACTATACGCCCTCGCTCAAAGTCCGTCAACTGCACATACGGTTCACGTCCACGCTGTCGCGGCATGCTACCGGTGTTAAAGACTGCGATGGAGCTCCGTATGCCACGGCAAACTGGCTGACACTGATGGTGGCGGTGCACAAATGCTGCGCAGCTAGCGCCATTCGACGGCCAACACCGCGGTTCCTGGTGTGTCCGCTGTGCCGTGCGTGTGATCATTGCTTGTACAGCCCTCTCGCAGTGTCCGGAGCAAGTATGGTGGGTCTGACACACCGGTGTCAATGTGTTCTTTTTTTCCATTTCCAGGAGTGTACATTATACTCATATTACATTTTTCTCTCTGTATTCCTGTTCTCATGTTGTTTACATACCATAATTGTCCAATTGATTATAGTACATCCATAACAGTAATAGTAGCATTTTTCATTCACCGCTACATATACTCTTCTACACTATAAAATTCTTTTCCCATTAAATAATCCTTCAAAAGTTTTGTAAGTAGTATTTTATTGACAGACTAACACATGACATGCTAAGCTGTATAATTCAGAAAATCACTGGTTGATTTTTGTAAAAAAGAAAGGTCCTAGGTTAGATACTTGCAGAGCAATTGGACGTATTTCAAAATGTTTAATTTTGACTAAAGCAAATTGTCTCTCACTGATTAAATAATTATTATTTGCAGCTAATGTAATATTACACTCTCCCTGGTGAACTATCACCAAGAATTGAGTGAAATATTTTGCATGGATCACATAAAACAATTGATACCTTTACATACATTCAAATGTTGTTATTTTTTATCAGTAATTTCCAAAAGAGCTTCTGTGGTATTTCTCCCCTTGCAAAAATCAAGCTGACTATTACATAAAAGGTCATCTTTCTCAAAGTAAGTAATTGGCTGTGCTGAAGTCTCTCAAATATTTTTCAAAATATTAACATTGTTGAGACCAGTTGGCAACTTTGAGCGAATTTTTTGTCACATTTTGAACGAAAGGACCACTTTTGATAAACTGAGTGAATCTGGTAAAACTTCAAACAAATCTTTTATTTCTAATGAAAGTTAATTGACTATGAATTAAGTGTGTTTTTTATGTGTGCTAATGTAAATAGGCAGTTAACTGCAATCTAACTTATAGAATGCAAAAATTTGGATATAGTTGTAAACACAGTAGATGCTCTAGTTCCCCAGCACGTATTACTGATGCTATGCATTGACATGTGATGCACAAAACAAACTGATTCACTTAAATTAGCTATTTATATTCAATTAAGTAACTGGAAAAAGTTATGCATATTGTTATTTTATTGATAGTTTACTAATAAATGTTAACCTCAAATAGTTCTTGACCAATGTAGTTCAGATTTTTACACTATATTCTTATAAACATTAAAGTAATAAGCATTTCAGCAGACTCTGAGAGTGCAGTTTAATGTTGACTACATCATTTGCAGTTTTAAGAAAGCCTAACAGTTGACATATTTTCTGCATCTTGCAGCACACAGCTCAACATGCCTATTCAAGTACTTCATACAGCCAGTGGCAAACAAATCTCCATTAATATAAATTGTAATGTAACATTTCATTGTTGTTCACAGGTAACTGCATTCATCTCTGACATGATCCTCTGCATGGCAGTGTCTATACCATGGTTTATTGCCTTTGAAGCACCATTTGGTGTAATAGAGAAGACATTATCAGGTAATAATATATCAGAACTGTTAACGTATCAGTTAGTCACTTAATGGCTTCTCCTGAACATATATATTCAGATTTCAGACTTCGTACAAGTCTAAGGAAACTCAGACTCGAAGCCACTGGGCATACCCAGATAGTACTGTGTCCATATCTTTCTACAGAAAGTTTGTCTAGATAGAGAACATATTGCCTTAGAAATGCAACTGCTTCTAATATTACTTTTTAATTATGAACAATACAGTGCAGAATTCTAGGATCCTAAAAAGGGTTAGTGAAGTTGGAATAGGAATTAATTAATGGATATAGGAAGGCTCTCGGAAGAGTAACTACAAATGAAGACCAAATAGATTTAAAATCACAGTATTTGTTTTGCTATAGAGAAATAGAGGTATCAGGCAATTCAGCTGTAGTATTTATTCCAAGGAAAAAATTAAAACTAATATTACCAGTACAAATACTGAACAAATCATAGGTGGAATAGCATAATTTCTATGAAAAATAAACAAATCCTTCAAGTGTATACACAATGTGCTTACACTCTGATGATCAGCTGGAAGACCAACATGAAGCTTTACAAAAACTGATTAATCACAGCAACTACAGCTACATGATAATAATGGGATATTTTACGTGAAACTAGAACAAAAACTAAAGGACAGTTCTTCAATGGGAAACTTTGTATACAATACCAAGAAATGACAAAGGTCATAGTTTGGTAGAATTTTCCAAGAACAACAACATATATGAACTCATTCTGTCAAAGGAAACAGATACAAAAATGGACTTAGCAAGAAACAAATGGAATTAAATGGAAATTGAATTTGTCTAATCAAATGAAAAGGAAAAAAAGAAGATGTTAATAATAATAGTAATAATAATAATAATAATTTTATTGTCATTCGGCCATTACAGCAATAGACAATGTCATACACATACTAAAATACAATTAATAGTTTGAAAGAAACAACAGGTTTTTTGTTAACATTATAGTATTATATTACAGTTGATAAACTCTCTTACATCATAGAATGGGTGGAGGACTAGCCAGTCATGATTTGTTTGTGTGAATAATTGTTCAGGTAATTCTTGAACAGATTGAGGAAGATTGTTAAATAATTTGTACCTCATGATTTCATAGCTGTTGAGTGACTTTGACAATCTGTGGTAAGGAATATAGAGGCACCTATTCCTTCTTGTATTGTGGCTATGTACATTTTCTCTGGTTTTTGTTTCTGGAAATTTCTTCTTCGTATAAATTCGAACATAGTATATGTACAGGTTTATAACAGTCGTGATTTTTTGTTCACAGAACAATGGTTTACAGTGTGCCTTATATGCAGAACCAGTAATTATCCTTTTAGTATTAATATGTCATGTACACAGCTAGAGTTCCCCCACAAAATAATTCCATGTGTTATTATACTTTGAAAGAATGAAATATAGAATATTCTAACATATTTTTCAGGAACACAATCCATAAGTCGCCTTAACAGGTAAATAACTCTTGACAACTTACCACTAATATATTGTACAAGTTGACCCCAAGATAATTTATCATCTATGTATATCCCCAAAAATTTGACATAACTTGGATCATCTGACAGAAGCTTATCTCTAAGACTACAAACCATCTGCTTCTTTTGTTTTCATTCAGCGGGAATCCATTTACCTTGAACCAATAGGATGCTTGGTCAATTGTCTTTGCTGCACAAGTTTTAAGGCTATTAAATCATCACTAGCATGAAGAAATGTTGTATCATATCTGCATACAACACAGTGGTGGACTTGATAAATGATGGCAGATCATTTATCATTATTAGGAATACAACGGGGCCCAGTACAGATCCCTGCGGAACACCCAACTTTGCTTCTTCTATACTCGACATTTCTTTCCCTACACAAACAACTTGCTTATCATTCTGAAGATATGATTTTATTAATTTAAGGCTGTTATATCTAATGCCATAGAATTCCAGTTTTTCTAGGAGTGGCTTATGCTTTACACAGTCGTAAGCTTTACTTAGATCACAAAATGTGAGTTGAGTATAGCTCTTATTCTCAAATACTTGATGTAAGTATTTGACTACGAAGTCTATAGCATCCACAGTAGACAACTTTTTCCTAAAACCATATTGGGATTCACTAATTATCCCTAAGTTTTCAAAATAAACAGATAGCTGTTGGTAAATTACACATTCAAGTATTTTAGAAAAAGCTGGGACTATGGAGATTGGTCTGTAACTGGAAGGTGAGTCTATATCTCCCTTTCTATATACACTCCTGGAAATTGAAATAAGAACACCGTGAATTCATTGTCCCAGGAAGGGGAAACTTTATTGACACATTCCTGGGGTCAGATACATCACATGATCACACTGACAGAACCACAGGCACATAGACACAGGCAACAGAGCAAGCACAATGTCGGCACTAGTACAGTGTATATCCACCTTTCTCAGCAATGCAGGCTGCTATTCTCCCATGGAGACGATCGTAGAGATGCTGGATGTAGTCCTGTGGAACGGCTTGCCATGCCATTTCCACCTGGCGCCTCAGTTGGACCAGCGTTCGTGCTCGACCTGCAGACCGCGTGAGACGACGCTTCATCCAGTCCCAAACATGCTCAATGGGGGACAGATCCAGAGATCTTGCTGGCCAGGGTAGTTGACTTACACCTTCTAGAGCACGTTGGGTGGCACGGGATACATGCGGGCGTGCATTGTCCTGTTGGAACAGCAAGTTCCCTTGCCGGTCTAGGAATGGTAGAACGATGGGTTCGATGACGGTTTGGATGTACCGTGCCCTATTCAGTGTCCCCTCGACGATCACCAGTGGTGTACGGCCAGTGTAGGAGATCGCTCCCCACACCATGATGCCGGGTGTTGGCCCTGTGTGCCTCGGTCGTATGCAGTCCTGATTGTGGCGCTCACCTGCACGGCGCCAAACACGCATACGACCATCATTGGCACCAAGGCAGAAGCGACTCTCATCGCTGAAGACGACACATCTCCACTCGTCCCTCCATTCACGCCTGTCGCGACACCACTGGAGGCGGGCTGCACGATGTTGGGGCGTGAGCGGAAGACGGCCTAACGGTGTGCGGGACCGTAGCCCAGCTTCATGGAGACGGTTGCGAATGGTCCTCGCCGATACCCCAGGAGCAACAGTGTCCCTAATTTGCTGGGAAGTGGCGGTGCGGTCCCCTACGGCACTGCGTAGGATCCTAAGGTCTTGGCGTGCATCCGTGTGTCGCTGCGGTCCGGTCCCAGGTCGACGGGCACGTGCACCTTCCGCCGACCACTGGCGACAACATCGATGTACTGTGGAGACCTCACGCCCCACGTGTTGAGCAATTCGGCGGTACTTCCACCCGGCCTCCCGCATGCCCACTATACGCCCTCGCTCAAAGTCCGTCAACTGCACATACGGTTCACGTCCACACTGTCGCGGCATGCTACCAGTGTTAAAGACTGCGATGGAGCTCCGTATGCCACGGCAAACTGGCTGACACTGACGGCGGCGGTGCACAAATGCTGCGCTGCTAGCGCCATTCGACGGCCAACACCGCGGTTCCTGGTGTGTCCGCTGTGCCGTGCGTGTGATCATTGCTTGTACAGCCCTCTCGGAGTGTCCGGAGCAAGTATGGTGGGTCTGACACACTGGTGTCAATGTGTTCTTTTTTCCATTTCCAGGAGTGTATATTGGAACTACACTAGCCACTCTGAGTTCTTTGGGAAAATATCCATCAGATATACATTTATTTGTACAGAATGTTAAGGGGTACACAATATAGTCTATTACTTTCTTGAGTATATTACAGGATATGTCATATATATCTACACTGTTTGAAGATTTCAACCGTTTTACAATGCTTAGGACAAGACTAGGTGAGACCTCGGAGAACATAACGTGCCTGTGTCTGTTGGTGTTCTGCAAACATTTTTAGAAAGTAACTCTGATGAACTGATATCAGGTTTGATTATAGTATTTCCTACATCTTCAACAGATTTAATAAAGAAATCATTGAATTTTTGGGGACTTATATTAATTTTTTTGCTTCTTACATCTTTAGCAACACCATTTATTAATTTTCATGCAGTTTTGCACTTTTTGTGGAATTATCAATAGCATTGAAATTACGTGCTATTTTGGCTTCCACAATGGCTTTTTTATACTCATTCCTGCATTTTATATAGGCTAATTTGGCATGTTCTGTTCTCTGATTGCTACATATATTGTGCAACACCATAACTTGGTTTTTCATATTTGATAATCGTTTAGTGTACCATGGATTTTGTCTGTTTGTAGCCCTGTTTGTAAAGCCTTTGTCAGTTAATTTGCATTTCTGTATGGGGATGTTGTCTTTAAAATGCATCAGAAATGTTTTAAAAAATCACTCAAATAATAGTTTCCCTGACAAATCAGCACTAAGACTATAACTTGTGTCACCATGACATTGGCTGAACCAGTCTCTTTCAGCAAGGGACTTACAGAGCTGAACAATTTTGTCATCTGTGACAGGTCTGGTGATTATAACTTTTGGGACAGGCTTAGGAATATTACTCTTATCAATACAGAACCTACTTGTATAGTTTAAAGATACAGAGCCATGATCTGAAAAGGGAAACACTGTAACATCACATGATTCTTCTGTAGTTTTAAAGTTGACAAAAATTTGTCAAGACATGCTTTATCTCTTGTGGGCCTGTTATTGATCGAGTGCAAATTGCACTGTCTTAGAAGGTATTTCAACTTGGTCACAGTACGTTTATGTGTTGTTATATCAAAATCTGCATTCAGATCTCCACCAATTACTATGTCATAATGCAACCATCTGGTCCCTCTTAGTACATCTAACAGCATGTCCAATTTTTCTAGCAATACATTGATGATACCCTTAGGTGACCTGTAAAGGGATACTATTACTAATTTAAAACTGTCCATAACTATACCAGTGGCTTCAAAGTTCTGTTCCTCACACAAATAATCTAGGTTCAACTTAACAATGGAGCAGCTGAATGACTGGTTAATATATATGGCCACACCACCTCTTATATGAAATTTTCTACAGTAACTATTTGCTACATTATAGTTATCAAGTTTGACAACTGGAAGCACACTCTCAGTAACCCAATGTTCACTCAGACAGAAAACATCAAATTTGTTATCTAGTCCAAAACTGTTTACAATAAATTCTATATCTATTAGTCCTTGAACATTCAGATAGAAAATTTTAAGATCATACTTGTTGTTTATTTTAGACTGAATGTTTTGGTGAGGTGTTATGAAATTTGTTACACTACTTATCTCGTGGGCTTCTTCATCTTGCTGACTTCTACTAAAAATCATTTAGACAGAGAGGAGTTGCTGTTTTCCGTCTACCCATAACACTTGATGCTGCTTCTCCTGCTGCAGTTCTCTTTTCTCCTTTTAGAGGCACTGTAGTTACTGTTGCTGGTGAAACTTCTGCTGTTACTGCTACTGTTGCTTCCTTTTCCATTGCAACTACTGATAATGCCACTGGTGACTGTGACGCTTTACATGTTTGCACAGATGTAATTTTTTCATCATAGAATGTATCTGCAGATGTTTCTTCCTCATATGCTGTTGGTGCACTTTTCTTTTCTGTTGTCATTGGCAGAAAACCTGTTGCAGGTAGTGCTATTTTTACATAGGCATCCACTCCTGCTGTCTTTATCGCCTGGAGAATTTCTTTGGCCAGCACTTTCTTGTCTAGGTTGTTTCTGTGCAGTCCATGTCTAGTAAAATGCTCTCTTACTGAACTCGTTGCTTCAATGAAAGTTGTGTGCACAAAACCGCTACAAATCTTCCTGAATTTCCAATTTGTTGTGATGATTTCTCTGTTTCCACACGAGTCTTCTGTTAAGTCGTGTCTGTAGGGAATGTTTACAACAAATACGTTCACCTGTGAAATTTTTCCTAGCGATTCTTTCAGTGTTCTTACAGCAAGGCTGCTTTCGTTTTTATAGACATCATTTCCTCCTCCAATTATGACACAGTTGACGTTGCTTTCCATGGCACTTTCACAGTTTTTCAGCACTTCCCATAGAGGAGCACCAGGTTTCGAAATTCCAGTCACTTTATATTTGGATTGCATATCAGACATGATTGTAGCCATTCCCTTACCATGACTCATCAATAATATGTATATTTCTTCCTTCTTCTTCACTGTTTCCTTTTTTGTCTTGTATTCAGTTTTATTACAAGTTGCTCTCACACGATTTTTTCGTTTAATAGTATTTGATGGTAATGTGTTTCTGCTGGCACTTTTTTGTTCAACACATCTTTCTGAGCAGTTACCTGTTACACTGAGATTTTTTGTCCATGATTCTGAACTGTCTGCATTTAGAACATCATAATTATTCATTAGTGGAACACGAAAAACATTGGTATTTAAGACAGGTCGAGAGATTTTCTTAGGCCTAATATATACACACTCTCGTTTGCCTGTTTGCGTATCTGTGGTAAGGTCCATATAGTCGATCAAACTTTTGAGCATTTCTACGTATTGTCTAGCTTTACTTAAGTCACTTTGCAGTTCTTCCCTCACACTTATTTCGAGTCCAGTGTTGCACATTTCAAATGCAGTTTCAAGACCGTTGCACTCAGTTCCACAGTCACATGTAGGCCTATGTTGACCGAGATTTGCTTTCACAAAACAACAAGAATGATACCATTTATGTGCCATTACACATATTTTAACACCTTTTATCACTTTTGTTGCACATAGCATACAATTCACTCATGGTAATTTACCAATATTCACAGAGCGATTTGCCACTACATCCATATGCGCCACCATCTTGCCATAAACCACTTTAAAATTTCCAGTGTTCCTAGACTCACTAGAAGCAAACTAAAAATAGATAAAAAGTTTGCCAAAAAAAGAAACTCATTAGGTAGAAATGTGGAACAAGATAATTTACTGAAGAATAGAATCCAGATAAGATTAAATTAAGCAAAAATTTCAGAATTTTAAAACATGAAGGTTATACAAACAGTTGAACAATCAAAAGTGGCAATACTTAAATTACATGTAGAAATAGCATAACTGAGACTTCTCCAAGTAATAGATACCATCATGAAAAATAATCTTATGGGATACTTAATTATACAGACAGTTAAACAATCAAATGTGACAATACTTAAATTACATACAGAAACTAGCAAAAGTGAGACTTCTCCAAGCAATAGATACTATCATGAAAAATAATCTTGTGGGATACTTAAAGAAGTATAATATTCTGTGTGATGAAAAGGCCTGGAAAAAGTACAGCATCAGCAGTAACTCAGCCCACAAAGGATTTATTAGAGGCAGCTGACAAATATTGCCACATAACTAGCATATTTCTTGACCTGAGCAAAGCTGTTGACACAGTAGAACACAAAATACTGCTAAACAAAATGGATACACTATGAATTGGAGGGGGGAGGGGGAGCCAACAAATAGGTGGTTTCAATCAAATCTGAAGATTAGAGCACAATCAAACAATGGAAAATCTGGGATGTAATAACAACAATATGAAATGTATAGAATGTTATTCACTACATAGAGAAGTGGCACACAA
Organism: Schistocerca nitens; assembly: GCF_023898315.1. NCBI lineage: Eukaryota > Metazoa > Arthropoda > Insecta > Orthoptera > Acrididae > Schistocerca > Schistocerca nitens. The sequence goes on along the minus strand of NC_064615.1, from coordinate 552,677,144 downwards.
GCATACTGAAAGGAGATTGCTGGATATTATAAAAACTCATTCTTCAGCTGCAGGAGAGCAAATGGTTCAAATGGCTCTGAGCACTATGGGACTCAACTGCTGAGGCTGCAGGAGAAAACACACACACACACACACACACACACACACACACACACATTTTCAGATATGCAAATAGGCACAACTCATATGCTCATGCCACTGTCATCACAGGATGCTTCCAGAAAGCATTCGATGTAACCTGAGCACTGCCTGTGCCTGTTGAGTCCCTGTTTTCAATATTTCCACTAGACTGCTGATAAGCTATAAACACAGTTGCAACAGTCAGTGGAGAAACAGGGCCATTTAGACTTTTCCATCAAATGATAAAAGTCTGTTAAACAAGAAAGATTAGCTTCCCACATCACTAGATGAAATTGATAATTCTAAATGTATGAGTGATAATCAAATCAAATCAAGATTTTACTATCACATAACATACCTCACACAATCAAAGTCTGTGACATAGGTGACTTGTCAATTCTAAAACTACATACAGACTAATAAACTTAATCTGAGGTTAGAATACATACAGTGTTGCTCCTTTGGACAGGTATTACTTTACAAGTTATTATTATTTTTTTTAAAAAAAGTGTGATTATAATACATATGGTGTTACTTTCTTACATAAACAGAACATTGTTTGTAAGTCATGGAAATTGAATTGACACACCTAGATTGATACAAGTCAGTGTGAGAGTTCTATAGGCACAAAGTAAGGAAAGTGGAAGTAAAAAAAAAAAAAAAAAAATTGCAGGGCGGAGTACTGCATTGTACAACTCTTTGAGTGGAAATATACAAGATAGCAATATGACAGTGTACAGGACCCCCCACAAGGAAATATTTTAAACTTTGTTAAACAGAGATGGAACTTAATAGAAATAACTGGCATATCATCATTTATAGAAGTTTTAATATTGATTTCATTTCAGTTAGATAAAGTGCACATTTGTTACTGATGTCCAGCTTTAGTTTGTTCCCCACAATAACATTTCAAACAAGAATAAAAGGACATAGTGCAAACATGGTTGTTAGTTTTTTTCCCTAATTAATCTGTCTTTCAAGAAATAGAATGTGAGTATCATAACAAATGGTATATCTAAGCATGATGGTCCAAGTGTAGCAATAAAGTATCTCCATCAATAAGATTTAGCTGTGAAGGAAAAGCTACAGTTTTATGGAATTATGAATGCTGACTCAGTCACACTATTTAGAGAAAATTTAGAGGCTCAACAATGGGAAGAATTTTACCAAGAGTGTACAGTACCAGTATATTAGAAATTTAATTATTTCCTAAAAATATTCAAACAATGCTATGAATCTAATTTTACTTTACAATTGCTCAGGGACAATAGCAATGGAAGCAGAGAGGGTGAGTATAATTTGGGAACAAAGTATCACTTGCAAGGAAGAGAGACTTTTATTTAATGCAGAGGACTAACTCTATTCAATACTTTAAGGTACAGTAGAAGCAACTTTGCAACTTTGCAACATTGCATTATTAGGCACTAGACAAATAAACTCATTGTAACAGTAGCAGGAGACATATGGTTTCAAAATAAAATCACTAGCCACTAAATTCAATTCTTTCTTCCCAACACTAGCTGAAAACAGAAAGAAAAAGAATGGACTATCAAAAGCAGATTCATTAGACTTATCCTGACAGCCATTGCATTCTGCACCACTAGATATCTGTTTTGCCGAATCATCTCTTGGAGCAATCACAAAAATTATTTTGTTACTGAAAAGCAATAACTCTTCCTGTTATGATCATTTTTAACTGAAGTATTAATGTCTTGTGCTCACTTGGTAGTGTGAACCCTCCCCCCATCACCACCCCTGTCCATTCTGGTTTAACTTCTCCAATTCTAAATTAGTTCCCCATTCAGTTTTCCAGAGTGCCACGGGGACGAAGATGTCCATAAGAAACAGATGTGTAAGATTTTACAAGTCAGGAAGCATCAGCAGTCTGAATGTGGCAAGGAAGCTAGAAAATCTGGAAACAGAAATGAAAGGCTCAGTCTAGATGTGGCAGGATTCAGTGAAGTGAAATAGTGATGTGAAATGGATAGAAGACAAGGATTTGTGGTCAGATGAATATATGGTGATATCAACAACAGCAAAAAGTGGCGTAGTAGGAATTGGATTTGACATGAATAGGAAGGCAAGGGAAAGAGAAAATTGGTGTGAACAGTTCAGCAATAGGATTATTCACATCGCAATCAACAGCAACCAATGCTGACAATTGTGGTTCAGTTGTACATGCTGAGGACACAAGCAGAAGCTGAAGAGAGATAAAAATGAGTCTAATTATGGAGGCCCTGAAGGGGGTAACTCAGTATGCAAAGAGGGAGAAAATCTAATACTCATTAGGAAACTATGAACTCGGTAATAGGAATAAGAAAGGAGAAAGATAGGATTCTTGCATTCTATGATAAATTTCAGATAGTAATAGCAAATAACCTTTTTTAGAATCAAAAGGGGAGTAGGTACACTTTGAAGGGTCCTGGAAACATGAGTCTACACTAAATGGAATACATCATGATGAGATGGAAATTCTGAAACTGTATATATGTCATTGTAAGGCATATCCAGGGGCAGTTAAAAACTGAGGTCACAACTCAATAATGATGAAGAGTATGTTGTAGTTTAAGTGAATTATTAGGAGGAATCAATGTTTAAAGAAGTGGAATACTGAAATATTGAGGAACAATGACATATTTTTGAAGCTCTCTGGGGACAGAGAACACCATAGTGGGCAATTCAGTTGAAGAGGAATGGACATCCCTAAAAACAAAGAACCACAATAGTTAGGCAGACAAATAAAGGTACAAGGAAGGTAACTGCAGTTAATACTCAAACAGACTGACAGAAAAGGAAGTAAAAAAATATTCAGGAAAAGATTGGAATACAACAATATAAGTCAGTTAGGAATGGATTCAATTCGAAGTACAGGGAAGATAAAGAAAATGGCTACAGGAAAATGATTAAGAATTAAAAATGAAATGGTTGTCAGAAGGACAGATCCAGCCTACATAAAAGTCAAAATAATGTTCATTGAAAGTAAAGGCATAGGTGCCAACATTAAGAGTGCAAAATGAATTCCACTGTGTAAATACAGAGGAGAGAGCAGATAGGTAGAAAGAGTATACTGAAAGATTCTACAAGTGGGAGGAACTGTCTACTGGCATGACAGAAGAACTGGGTGTTGATTTGGAAGCCATAACTTCTACCGTCATTAAAGGAAGTGAGGAAGTGACAATAAAGTGTTTTTTCAAGTTAGTGTGTAGTAAATATGAGACTGGAGAAATAACACTGTACTCTCTGAAGAATATCATTTACAAATTCCCAACGATAACAAAGTCAAATAAAATGTGAGAACTATTGCTCAATCAGCTTAACAATTCATAAATCCAAGTTGCTTAAAAAAATGTGCAGAAGAATTGAAAAAACTGAAGATCTGTTAGATGATGAAAGTTGCAGTGGAAAACAGCTAATATGCAACATGTATATGAGCATGAGGAAGGAATGCAGTCTTACTCCCCTACTGTTCAACTTGTATACCTTGACACAAATAAAAGAAAGATCCAGTAATGAAATTAAAGTTCAGAATAAATTTCAGTGGCAACTTCTGCCACCGAATGTATCAGGATGACCAAATATAGCGGGGAGAGGTAGAAGGCACCATATTAAGACTCGTCCAAGCTTTCCGAGTGATTTATTGTTTCCAACTACAGTGTCCCCATTTCTCTCGATCTACGTCACTGGGTCCTGCAATGCTGAGAACACTACTTTGTTATCTGTGAAGCAGCTTGGTGCGAAATGGCTGCCTCAGCAACCCGTGCACACCTTGTGTGTTGGACTTATATGCCAGTGGAGTTGCAGCATCGTTAGGATGCCAGCAGTCAACTCACCGGGCTGCATCGCTGCTGACTCAGCACCGCTCAGTGTGAGCCACAGGTGGCATGCTTCTCGCTGGTGTGGCTGAGATCACGGTGACAACAAGTGCCCGTGATCCAGCGTCCAAATCTGCAGCCCTCGCCTTGGGATGCCTCCAGCATGTGTTGGAACTTAGAACAACTGCCCATGGTAGCGAGTTGTAGAGTGGCCCACCATTGGCTGGATAGGGACCCTGCGTCAGCCTCAGAGGGTCAAACCAGCAACCCGCTGTGGACTGGTATACTGGCACCCCATCTGCTGCTGCATGTAGCTGGTGGTGTGATAAGCCCCACCGTCCAGGAGAGCTGCCACAGTTGAATGAATCTTGTTAGAAACCCACACTACTTATATGCGACTGTGCACCTCTGCTTTGCCTATGCGCCACTTCGCGTCATGTACTCATAACACACTAGATTGGCCAGTGGGCTCCTTCTGCCTGTGATTTGTGACATGCAAAACTGCTACATACACTCTTTCAGCAATTTGACGGCCCTGTGGCATCTATTCTACTTCACAGCTGTTGGTATACGTAACTCACTGCAATCCGGCTTGCAACCTGGCTGTAACTTGTGCTCAGAATATTGCAGAAAACTAACTTTCCCTATCCTAAATGGTGGTGCCACTACAAAATGGATATCAGTGATATGATCTGTTGATGACATTCCTAATCTCAGTGAAAGTAAGGAAGAATGTGAATGGAATGAACAATCTAATTTGCAAAGAATACAGATTGGCAGTAACTGAAAGGAAGACAAAAGTAATGACGAACAAGATTAATGATTAACTTATCATGAAAAATGTGAGCCACATTGTAGATGAAGCAAAGGAATTCTTTTATCTTGGAAGCAAAATAATGTATAACAAATGAAGCAAAGAGGGTATAAAAAGAAAATGAACACAGGCAAAAAGTGTATTTATCATCAAAAGATGTGTACTAGTATCAAACATAGACTTTAATTTCAGAGGCTGTATACCTGGGGCACAACTTTGTATAGAAATGAATCATGGCCTGTATAAAAACCAGAAAATAAGAGAACTGAATCTGTGAGGTGCGGTGTCACAGACAGGTACTGAAAATTAATTTAATGATAAAATGAGAAACAAAGAGCTCCTGCACAGAATTGCCCAGAAAAGAAATAACTTACAAATAACTGAGGATCAAACAAAGGGAAACCCAGGATGAAACAAAAACAATATGAAAAGGGTAGATTTCTACTCGCCACAAAGAAGAGGCATTGAATCGCAGACAAGCACAATGAGAAGAATGCTAGATATATTCAGCTATTTGGCAAAGTCCTTCATCAGATGTAGAAAACTCACAAATTCACATAAGCAGAACTCATACAAATGGCCACTGTCATCTCCAGATGCTAAGTACTGATTGCAGCTGCATCTGAGGTGAGCAGCAATTTTTTCTCAGGTGGGTAAAGGGCACAGAAGAGGCGTGGAGCAGGGAAGGGGTGGGATAGCAGGGTAAGGGTAGAGGAAGAGGCTAGTGCTGGCTGTGGGAACATGCAGGGACGTGTTAGGGACAAGATATGTCTACTAGTTGCAGCATTGGGAGGCTGTGCTGGAAAAAAGGGGGAGGGAGAAGGGGGAGAGGGGAGAAGAAAGGAAAGGACAGAAGTAGAGAAGAGAAAAGGACTTGTAGGTGCATTGGCAGGATAGAAGACACATGTGTATTATAGTGGAGCTGGGAAGGGGTTAGTCAGGTGGAGGATAGGGACCAATGAAAGTTGAGGCCAGGGTTTACAGGAACAAAGGATATGTTGCAGAGGAAAAGTCCCACCTGTACCATTCAGAAATGCTGGTACTGTTGGGAAGAATGCAGATGGCACAGGCTTGAAACAGTCATTGATGTCAATCACATCAAGTTGGGCAGCAGGCTCAGCAACTGGATGATCCAGCCATCTCTTGACTTCAGTTTCATCATGGACATTCATGCAGTCAGACAGTTTTTTAGCTGTCATGCTCATATAGAAAGCATCACAGTGGCTGTAGCTGAATTGGTAGATCATATGGCTGCTTTTACACATGGTGCTAGCATATGGCAGAGAATGTGATTAATCAGTGCTAGCCCTTTGTAGTATTGAGTCATGAAGGAGGTCCTTTTTTGTGACCAGAGGTCCGTTTTGTGACCAGATGGTGGGTATGTGGGGGACGGTAGGTGACTGTGGAGACAAGGCACAGGAGATCTGTTTCTGGACAAGGTGGGGAGCATAGTTTCACTCTGTGAAGGCCTCAGTGGGACCCTGGGCATGTTTGAGAGGTGCTGCACATCACTACAAATGTTTTGACCATAGGTGGCTAGACTGTATGAAAGCAAATTCTAGTGTGGAATGGGTGGCAGCTGTCAAACCACTAGCTTGCCTCCAATCCCCTAGCTCTACCCCCCACCCAATACAGCCCCCCCCCCCCTTCCCCAGTGCTAGCAGCCCTATCCTGTCCCTCCCACATCTGTGCATGCTCTCACAGGCAGTACTAGCATCTTTCCCCATCCCTAACCCATCGTCCTTCCCCTTCCTTGCCCTACACCTCTTCTGTTGCCCCACTAGCCATCCCAGCAAATATTGCTGCTGACCTCATATGCAGTCACAGCCAGACCTTGCAACAAGGAGACAATTATGGCCGTGTGTGTGTGTGTGTGTGTGAGAGAGTTGTGATTGTGTGACCATGTGTGTTTTTTCTGCAGCTGATGAAGAATTCACTCATATAGCTGCATATATCTAACATTCTTTTTCATTGTGCCTGTCTGTGAATCTGTGTGTCCTCTATATAGACCCTGCTTCATTCTTTAAATTGTTCCATCAGAATGTTCAGTCTCTTTCCAATAAACTGAATGAAATACAAATCTTGTTAAATGATAAGAGTGATATTTCTGTTTTATGCTTTACTGAGCACTGGCTAAATAAAGACGTGATAGAACTAGCAAACCTACCTCAGTTTAAATTAGCTGCCACATTTTGCAGAGAAGTACTCAGGCATGGTGGTAGCTGCATATATGTTGAGAAGATATAGACTTCACTAACATAACCAAATTTGACAGCTTATCTAAAGAAAGAGACATAGAACTCTCAATAGAAGAACTGCCAACTAGCAATTCTGTAATCATCTGTGTATATAGGTCACCAAATGGCGATAAAGTTTTTTATAATCATATGGAAGAGCTGATAGAGGACTTCAACACCCTTAAAAAAATATTATCATATGTGGAGATTTCAATGTTGATTTCTCCAAACCCAGTAAATTTAAAGATGAAATCAAAGACTTACTGAAGTTCTTTAACCTAAAACCAACTATAACCAACCCAACTCGTATAACCACTACTTCTGCAACAACCATAGATCAGGTGTTTGTAAACACAGATAAATATATCTGCAACACACAGACTGCAAACACTGGTTTTAGTGATCACAATGTGCAAATACTAACAATCACTATTCCAGGAAACACGAAAGCCCAGAATTCTAGAACTATTGTGAGGAAGTTTAATAATGAAAACATAGATTACTTTTGTTCTCTCTTGAGAAGAGAAATCTGGACTGATGTTTACAGTTCAAACAGCACAGATGACAAGTTTGATAAATTTATGGCCACATACACACATTTTTTTGAAATTGCCTTTCCTAAACAAATATCACTTATGAATTCTGTGCACAAACCAAATAAATGGATCTCAACAGGAATACAAATATCATGCCAGAATAAAAGGAATTTATATGAATACTCAAAGCAAACCACAAATCCTGTATTTATCAATTACTTTAAACAATATAAACAAATACTTAGACAAGTTATAACAAAAGCAAAGAAAATGGAAAATGACAAACAAATAAAAAATTCCAGGAATAAGACTAAAGCAACCTGGAGTATCCTAAAAAGAGAAACACGTACTACATCATTAGCCCACAAAAATATAGAACTTCATGAAAACAACAATAAAATAATCAACCCCACAGTAGTGGCTAATAAATTTAACAAATACTTGTCTAATTGATTGATTGATTTCTTTATTAATCCATGTAACAATTTACATTGTGCGGATTTTGTCAGCAAAATCATATACAATACAATATACCTACAATTATACACATAAAATTTGTATTTACACACATTTTTGAATATCTTAAATTAGTTTTATATCCTTGTGTGATTTGTAATTTTCTTATAGTACTGTACAATTTTTGATTTCATATTATAATTATTTCCTCATGTATTACAATGCAGGCTACTTTAATTACACTACATGTTTTAATTCAGATAGTCCATTACTGTGTAGTAACTTTTATTTAATAAAAAAAATTTAGTTTTGTTTTGAACTGTCCGATTGTGCCAATATCTTTTATTTTTTGGGGTAATTTATTATATAATTTAACAGCATTGTACAACAAGCTCTGCTGAGTTTTAACTTTATTTTTCCTCTCTAGATGCAGATTGTATTGGTTTCTAGTTTCATAGCTGTGTACTAAAGAATTTTTCATATAGCAGTAAATATTTTTTTTTACATACATAACACTTTGAAAAATGTATTCACAGGGGACAGTTAGGATTTCCAGCTTTTGGAAATGTTCAAGGCAGTGAGCCCTACTGCCACTCTTGGTTATTATACGAAATGCTCTTTTCTGTAATTTGAAAACTATTTGAATATTTTTACTGTTGACTCCCCAAAATATTATTCCATAGGTAATAACAGAGTGGATATAAGAAAAATATACATATCTGACACATGTAGTATCACAAACTGCAGTCAGAATTCTCAGAGCATAGCATGCTGTAGCAATTCTGTTACTAAGTATTTTAATATGTTCTTCCCACTTTAACTGACTGTCAACATGCATACCAAGAAATTTTGTGTAGTCTATACATTCTATAGTTTCATTATTTAACTTAAAGTTGTTATAGTGTGTTTTTTTGCAGACATAGAAGTTAACAGCATTTGTTTTTTTAAGATTTAGTGTTAGTTTATTATTGGATGCCCACTCACGTACACTGTTTAGTGTTTGTTTGGCTTTTTCTTTTAGTGCATCTGGTGATTTGTCACTGATTAGAACATTTGAGTCATCTGCAAACAATATTGTTTGTCCATGCTTGATGCTCTGTGGGAAGTCGTTTATGTAAATGAGGAATAGTACTGGGCCAAGGACACTACCCTGTGGGACACCTATATTTACATAATTTGGGTCTGAAGTATACTTTACAATATAGTTTGAGCAACTTGAAATATGTGAGATTTCAGTTATCTGTCTTCTATTTTTTAGATATGACTGGAACCATTTGTTCACAAGTCCCCTTATTCCAAGTTCATTGAACTTATTTAACAATATGTTGTGGTCTACTGTATCAAACACTTTAGTTAGATCAAGAAATATACCTGTTGTGTAGTTCCCTTTATCTAATGCTTCTAGAATGTGTTTTGTGAGGTGTGCTGTTGCTGATTCTGTGCTTTTCCCTGATCGAAATCCAAACTGGTCAACAGACAGTAAGTTGTATTTATTTAAATAATTCATTAGCCTATCTTTCATAATAGTTTCTAATATTTTTGCAAAGCATGATAGTAGAGAAATTGGCCTATAATTTTCAATTATTCCTGCATCACCTTTTTTGAAGAGAGGTAGTAATTTAGCATATTTTAAATATAAATATAAATATAATTGTCTGCTTGTGTCTGTATATGTGTGGATGGATATGTGTGTGTGTGCGAGTGTATACCCGTCCTTTTTTCCCCGTAAGGTAAGTCTTTCCGCTCCCGGGATTGGAATGACTCCTTACCCTCTCCCTAAAACCCACATCCTTTCGTCTTTCCCTCTCCTTCCCTCTTTCCTGATGAGGCAACAGTTTGTTGCGAAAGCTTGAATTTTGTGTGTTTGTTTGTGTTAGTTTGTGTGTCTATCGACCTGCCAGCGCTTCGTTTGGTAGGTCACAGCATCTTTGTTTTTAGATATATAAATATAAATATTTATATATAAATAATGTTGCACACCACCTGATTACCAAACATTACAACTCACAACCACACAGCAATACACTCCGGTCAGATTCAAAAATTCTTACAAGAACCCTATTCATGTCTCCAACAACACCTTTAGAAATTATCTGTCATTATAAAAAGGTTACTCAATAAGTATTCAGCAGGTACTGATGAAATACCAGATATTATCATAACAGCAAGTGTAACATCTTTCATAGAACCACTAACAGATATTTTCAATTCATCATTCATGAGTGGTATATTCCCAAAAAATCTGAAAATGGCAAAAGTGACACCACAGTACAAGAAAGGGGACAAACATGAAGCTGCAAACTATAGACCTGTATCAGTATTGTCAGGCTTTGGTAAAATTCTTGAAAAACTATTTCTTAGAAGGCTGACAGCCTTTCTAAATAAAGAAAACATAATAAGTGATGCACAACACGGATTCAGAACTGGCAGATCAACACAGTCAGCTATTTATACCTTCTTAAATGAAATTCTAACTGCAGTAGATAATAAGCAACATGTGTCTGGCATATTTCTTGACCTTAGTAAAGCCTTCGATGTAATTGATCATAATACTCTGTTGCAGAAGCTAGGTAATTATGGAATACGAGACCTGCCAAACAAGTGGATACATTCCTACCCTCATGACCATCAACAGATCACTCAAATAAAATACAAAGACATAAAAACACAAAAAATTGTAATTTTTACAGCAATTCACAAAACATTACATATGGAGTTCCTCAAGGGTCAGTCCTTGGGCCAATTCTTTTCATTCTTTATGTTAATGATTTGTCAGAAAACTAACTAGAAAAATAACTAAAGGGACAACACTACTTTTTGCAGATGACACAAATATCCTAATCAAATCATGTGATGAGGAAAGCCTACAAAAAACAGCTACAGGTATAATACAAAATTTGACAAAATGGTTCAGAACAAACAAGCTAATAATAAATAATGAAAAAACAGTGACAGTCAATTTCCACAATTCACAGAAACTACATCCTGCAAGACCAATTTTTAAAATTGATGGAAAAACTGTCTCATCTGTGAGTGACACAAAATTTTTAGGTATACATATACAGCAAAACCTAAAATGGGAGACACATCTTAACCATGTAAATAAAAAGCTAAACACGCTTACGTACGCAGTAAGAATCCTCACACAAAATACAAGCCGTGCGTCTGTGATCACAATGTACCATGGCAATATTCAGTCACTGCTGATGTACGGCATTATCTTTTGGGGGAACTCCGTAGGTACAAAGAAAACATTTAGGCTACAGAAAAAGATTGTTAGAATAATAAATCATGCTAAGTACAGAGACTCCTGTAGACCAATATTTAAAAATCTCAATATACTGCCTCTTCCTTGCTTATATATGTATGAAATATTAAATTTCACAAAAGAAAATATTTTAAAAGATGGAAATATCTTCAAGTATATCTGTGATTATCACCCTCATGATACTAGGCAGAAACATTACTTGCATGTCAATACAGTGAGTACAAACATTTGTAAGAGAGGAGTGTATCATACTGGCATAATGCTGTACAATCACATGCCATACTATTTGAAACATATCCAAAATTTACAAAAGTTTAAAGTGAAACTGAAAGAGTACTTGCTTGACCACTGGTTCTATTCTGTTTCTGAGTTTTTAGAGTACCAGAAAAGTGTAGTGTAATTGCTCAAATATTCTTAATAAGTCCATCATTTTATTTTACTATATTAAATTTGTCATCAATATTCAACATGTATTGAATAATTTTTAATTATTTATCCTTTCAAAATAACAATGTGTAAGATGATGTATATACTGTACCAACCTGACTTGTCCTACATCGTTTGTGCAAAATATGTACCTAAACACGATTTACAGGACCAATAAAGGAATACAAATACAAATATATGGTGATTAGCGATCTACATTTTTCATATTGTTGTAAATAGCTGAGGATGTTGAATATTCTCTTCAGAGATGAAGGGACTGCCACAAGATACTAAGTCAAGGTGGGTACATAAGTGATTTACCTGGGATATAGCAGGACTCTTCAAGAACTGTAATATTTATTGATGACACTAGTTTACATATAAAGGATCCAACATATTTATAACAGACAGCCAGAAGAATAATGGAACAGGCTTACAACTGGGTCACAGCAATCAGTTTATCCCTTAATTTTATAAACACTCATAGTATGCAGTTCGAAACAAATTAAAATGACTTACAAGTAACAAGAGTATATGTCAGTAGGCATTTTCTGAATGAGGCTTCATGTGTGAAGTTCCTTGGCATTCAGATAATTAAAGTTGCAGCAGCACATGGATAAGTCTACAAAAAAGCTTAGTTCTACCTGATTTACACTTAGAAAACCCTCTCATGGTGTTGTCCTTCAGACAAAATTAATATCATATTTTGTTTACTTTTATTCATTACTGTCTTGTGGCACAACTAACAGCAAAAATGCATAAGTGGAAAAGAGTATTTACACAACCATACAGTAAGAATATTGCATAAAGTAGGAAACTGAACTAGCATATACCTCTTTAGGGGGCCTAGAAACTCGTACAATTATGTGCCCAGTACCCATACTTCTTAGTGGTAAGGCCACCCACCCCCCAGGGCAAGATGGGCCATGGGCCCCCAAGCTCTCAGGGAAAGGAACAGAAATAGTGCAGTCAGGTGTTTTTCTTTCAACAACATGTACTCTTCTTTCTAGAGTATAAGTAATATGGCCTAGGATTTTAGTAACAGTATAAAGTTTGTAATAGGGTCATAATAACAAACTTTTCTGTGTATACTTACAACTTGCCATTTGTCTTCCATAATATTAAAAATACTCCATATCCACAGGTCTTGCCCCCCCCCCCCCCCCTAATCCTACAACTATCATATGGGTGCCCTTGCTTTAATGATATTTGTGATTAACAAGAATGAATTTAGCATAAACTGTGTAACTCACAACTACAACACTAGGAATAAAAATTATTTGCATAAAGACTATCCATCCCTGTCTAGGATTCAGAGCTGAGTTTTATATTCTGGTGCTCAGTTCTATCACAGGTAGCACATAGTCAAGAGACAGGAAGTAAAATGATCCCAGTTATCCTAAAAAAACTGAAAGTTTACCTTATTTTTCATGCCTTTTATAATTTATCAGAATATTTAGGCATAAGAATGTAAATTCCACCTAACTATAACATTTGTTTTAGACAATTTTTAACTTTCCCAGTACATAGAGGACTGATGGTGTTGTGTAGATAATTGCATAAATGCAACAATGTACTGTAATAGGAAGAGCAATGACTTTTCACTTCTAACATACGAGGGCAGTTCAATAAGTAATGCAACACATTTTTTTCTGAAACAGGGGTTGTTTTATTCAGCATTGAAATACACCAGGTTATTCCCCAATCTTTTAGCTACACAACACTATTTTTCAACGTAATCTCCATTCAATGCTACGGCCTTACGCCACCTTGAAATGAGGGCCTGTATGCCTGCACGGTACCATTCCACTGGTCGATGTGGGAGCCAACATCGTACTGCATCAATAACTTCTTCATCATCCGCGTAGTGCCTCCCACGGATTGCGTCCTTCATTGGGCCAAACATATGGAAATCCGACGGTGCGAGATTGGGGCTGTAGGGTGCATGAGGAAGAACAGTCCACTGAAGTTTTGTGAGCTCCTCTCGGGTGCAAAGACTTGTGTGAGGTCTTGCGTTGTCATGAAGAAGGAGAAGTTCGTTCAGATTTTTGTGCCTACGAACACGCTGAATTCGTTTCTTCAATTTCTGAAGAGTAGCACAATACACTTCAGAGTTGATTGTTTGACCATGGGGAAGGACATCGAACAGAATAACCCCTTCAGCGTCCCAGAAGACTGTAACCATGACTTTACCGGCTGAGGGTATGGCTTTAAACTTTTTCTCGGTAGGGGAGTGGGTGTGGCGCCACTCCATTGATTGCTGTTTTGTTTCAGGTTCGAAGTGATGAACCCATGTTTCATCGCCTGTAACAATCTTTGACAAGAAATTGTCACCCTCAGTCACATGACGAGCAAGCAATTCCGCACAGATGGTTCTCCTTTGCTCTTTATGGTGTTCGGTTAGACAACGAGGGACCCAGCGGGAACAAACCTTTGAATATCCCAACTGGTGAACAATTGTGACAGCACTACCAACAGAGATGTCAAGTTGAGCACTGAGTTTTTTGATGGTGATCCGTCGATCATCTCGAACGAGTGTGTTCGCACGCTCCGCCATTGCAGGAGTCACAGCTGTGCACGGCCGGCCCGCACGCGGGAGATCAGACAGTCTTGCTTGACTTTGCGGCGATGATGACACACGCTTTGCCCAATGACTCACTGTGTTTTTGTCCACTGCCAGATCACCGTAGACATTCTGCAAGCGCCTATAAATATCTGAGATGCCCTGGTTTTCCGCCAAAAGAAACTCGATCACTACCCGTTGTTTGCAATGCACATCCGTTACAGACGCCGTTTTAACAGCTCCGTACAGCGCTGCCACCTGTTGGAAGTCAATGAAACTATACGAGATGAAGCGGGAATGTTTGAAAATATTCCACAAGAAATTTCCGGTTTTTTCAACCAAAATTGGCCGAGAAAAAAAATGTGTTGCATTACTTATTGAACTGCCCTCATAAATCAAAAATTGGAACATTCTACCCTATTTACTGTCTTCTACTCATGTTCTATACCAATCATTGTTCTGCCTATATTTGTTGTATAGATCTGAATATAGTGTGTGTTTTCATAACTTACGGAGAATCCATTTTCAGAACTATTTAATAATTCCTCAGAAAACATAATTTACAATATCTTCAGATGTTTTCTCTGTCTCATGGGATTTATTATAACACTAGCATTGTCTATAAGAAGTACCAATTGTTCTTGTTGAATGTTAATTGGAAGCTCATTCGTATACAGAAGAAATAGGAGTGGACCCAAAATTGAACCCTGTGGGATTCCTTTGTGATTTCTCCAAAATCACTAAAATTTTCTATTCTTCCAACATTGTTTGGATTATTCAGCACAACATTTTGCATCCTTTTGCTAAGTATGATTCACTTCTATAAAAACTAAGTTTTTCTAAGAGAGTAACATGATCTACACAATCGAACCCCTTGTGAACATCACAAAAAATACCAACTGGTGATATTTTATTATTTAAGGCTTGTACTGGCATTATTTTCAACTTTTCATATTGTTGATTGGAATACTCTCTTTGAAATACTGAAGGTAGCAGGGGTGAAATACAGTGAACAAAAAGTTATTTGCAACTTATACAGAAACCAGACTACTGTTAAAGAGTCAAAGGACATGAAAGGGAGCAGTACTTAAGAATGGAGTGAGACAGTGTTGTAGCCTAGCCCAGTGTTATTTGATCTGCATATTGAACTAGCAGTAAAGGAAACTGAAGAAAAATTTGAGATGGAATTAAGGTTCTGGGAGAAGAAACAAAAACCTTGAGGTTGTAATTCTGTCAGAGGTAGCTGAGGACTTGGAAAAGCAGTTAAACAGAATGGATATTGTCATGAAAGGAGGCTATAAAATGACCATCAACCAAAGTAAAATGGCGATATTGGACTGTAGTCAAATTAAATCAGGTGATGGTGAGGAAATTAGATTAGGAAATAAAACGCTAGAATTAGTAAATGAGTTTTGCTATTTGGGCAGTTAAATAACTGATGATGGCTAATGCACAGACGATATAAAATACAGACTGGCTGTAGCAAGAAAAGGATTTCTGAAAAAGAGTAATTTGTTAACATATAATATAAATTTAAGTGTTGGCAAGTCTTTACTGAAGGTATTTGAATGAAGTGTGGCCTTGTATGGAAGTGAAATGTGGAAAATAAGCAGTTCAGACAAGAATATAATAGATAGGACATAAAGTACACTATTTACACATGAATGAACGAATGAGTGATCATGACCAGATTGTTAGTACTTAACATATAGGACATTCCATCTCTGGGTACTTCACAAGAGAAGTACCATGAGTATCATGATTCAAGTTAAACTATAGCTGCTAGTGTCAAACAGAAATTCTCAGTTGAACTGGTAAGACATGGTTCACGCTGGTACATACCAGTGGAAAGGTATAGATTTTTCAGAAACATTACACAGTATGTTGAATTAAGCAAAGCTATTTAAAAACGTGCTTCACATCTACATCTATATTAGATGAATTAAACAAAGCTATTTAAATACATCTTTCAGAAGATATAAAAAGATGAAAATTTGGTAAGAGAAATAATTGAAACCAAAGATTACAGTGAAAATGTGCTTAATTCATTAGACAAAAAGTTGCAGGCAACTGGTATATTTTGTAATCTGTCAAAGGCATTTGACTGTGTAAATCACATTATCCTTTTAAATAAATTAGAATATTATAGTGTAACAGGAAATGCTGCAAAATGGTTCAAATCTTATATCTCTGGCAGGAAACAAAGGGTGTTATTAGGAAAGAGACATGTATCAAGCTATTAGGCATCATCCAACTGGGAACTAATTACATGTGGGGTCGCACAAGGTTCCATTTTGGGGCCCTTACTTTTTCTTGTGTATATCAATGACCTTTCATCAGTAACATTACCAGATGCCAATTTCATTTTGTTTGCTGATGATACAAACATTGCAATAAATAGCAAATCAAGTGTAGTCTTAGAAAGATCAGCTAATAAAATATTTGTGGATCTTAATCACTGGTTCCTAGTAAATTCTTTGTCACTAAACTTTGAAAAAACACACTACATGCAGTTCAGAACTTGTAAGGGGTGTCCCATGAGTATATGCGTAACATATGATGACAAGCAGATAGAAGAAGTGGACAGTGTTAAATTCTTGGGATTACAGCTTAATAATAAATTCAACTGGAAGGAGCACACCACAGAGCTACTGAAGCATCTTAACAAATCCCTATTTGCAATGTGAATGGTGTCAGACATGTTTGTTGTTGTTGTTGTGGTCTTCAGTCCTGAGACTGGTTTGATGCAGCTCTCCATGCCACTCTATCCTGTGCAAGCCTCTTCATCTCCCAGTACCTACTGCAACCTACATCCTTCTGAATCTGCTTAGTGTATTGATCTCTTGGTCTCCCTCTATGATTTTTACCCTCCACGCTGCCCTCCAATGCTAAATTTGTGATCCCTTCATGCCTCAAAACATATCCTACCAACTGATCCCTTCTTCTAGTCAAGTTGTGCCACAAACTTCTCTTCTCCCCAATCCTATTCAATACCTCCTCATTAGTTACGTGATCTACCCACCTTATCTTCAGCATTCTTCTGTAGCACCACATTTCGAAAGCTTCTATTCTCTTCTTGTCCAAACTAGTTATCGTCCATGTTTCACTTCCATACTTAGCTACACTCCATACAAATACTTTCAGAAACGACTTCCTGACACTTAAATCTATACTCAATGTTAACAAATTTCTCTTCTTCAGAAACGCTTTCCTTGCCATTGCCAGTCTACATTTTATATCCTCTCTACTTCGACCATCATCAGTTATTTTACTCCCTAAATAGCAAAACTCCTTTACTACTTTAAGTGTCTCATTTCCTAATCTAATCCCCTCAGCATCACCCGATTTAATTTGACTACATTCCATTATCCTCGTTTTGCTTTTGTTGATGTTCATCTTATATCCAACTTTCAAGACACTGTCCATTCCGTTCAACTGCTCTTCCAAGTCCTTTGCTGTCTCTGACAGAATTACAATGTCATCGGTGAACCTCCAAGTTTTTACTTCTTCTCCATGAATTTTAATACCTACTCCGAATTTTTCTTTTGTTTCCTTTACTGCTTGCTCAGTATACAGATTGAATGACATTGGGGAGAGGCTACAACCCTGTCTCACTCCCTTCCCAACCACTGCTTCCCTTTCATGTCCCTCGACTCTTACAACTGCCATCTGATTTCTGTACAAATTGTAAATAGCTTTTCGCTCCCTGTATTTTACCCCTGCCACCTTCAGAATGTGAAAGAGAGTATTCCAGTCAACATTGTCAAAAGCTTTCTCTAAGTCTACAAATGCTAGAAACGTAGGTTTGCCTTTTCTTAATCTCTCTTCTAAGATAAGTCGTAAGGTTAGTATTGCCTCACGTGTTCCAACATTTCTACGGAATCCAAACTGATCTTCCCCGAGGTCCGCTTCTACCAGTTTTTCCATTCGTCTGTAAAGAATTCGCGTTAGTATTTTGCAGCTGTGACTTATTAAACTGATAGTTCGGTGATTTGCACATCTGTCAACACCTGCTTTCTTTGGGATTGGAATTATTATATTCTTCTTGAAGTCTGACGATATTTCGCCGGTCTCATACATCTTGCTCACCAGATGGTAGAGTTTTGTCATGACTGGCTCTCCCAAGGCCATCAGTAGTTCTAATGGAATGTTGTCTACTCCCGGGGCCTTGTTTCGACTCAGGTCTTTCAGTGCTCTGTCAAACTCTTCACGCAGTATCTTATCTCCCATTTCATCTTCATCTACATCCTCTTCCATTTCCATAATATTGTCCTCAAGTGCATCGCCCTTGTATAAACCCTCTATATACTCCTTCCACCTTTCTGCCTTCCCTTCTTTGCTTAGAACTGGGTTGCCATCTGAGCTCTTGATATTCATATAAGTGGTTCTCTTCTCTCCAAAGGTCTCTTTAATTTTCCTGTAGGCAGTATCTATCTTACCCCTAGTGAGACAAACCTCTACATCCTTACATTTGTCCTCTAGCCATCAGACATAGGGGATATAAAAATGAAAAAGCTGGCATACTATGCTTACTTTCATTCCATAATGTCATATGGGATTATTTTTTGGGGTAATTCATCAAACCAAGCTAAAGTTTTCCGGGCACAAAAACGTGCAGTAAGAGTTATATGTGGTGTGAACTCAAGAACATCCTGCAGAAGCCTGTTTAGGGAACTAGGGATACTAACTACTGCTTCCCGATATATTTATTCCTTAATGAAATTTGTCATTAAAAATATATCACTTTTTCAAACCAACAGCTCAATTCATGGAATCAATACTAGAAATAAGAATAAACTTCACAAGGATTTAATGTCACTTAGTCTTGTACAAAAAGGTGTGCATAATTCAGGAACACACATTTTCAATAACTTGCCAGCAGCCATAAAAAGCTTAACAACCAATGAAACTCAGTTAAGAGAAACCTAAAGGATTTATTGGTGGCCAACTCCTTCTACTCCATTGATGAAATTCTCAGTAAAAACAACTAGTATAACTTCTGCACAATTTGTGTTCCGTAATGTGTTCATTGTAAATATGTGTGTGTGTGTGAGTGTAAGTACAATCTAACTTCTGCACCATTTCTGTGCAGTAATGTGTTCATTGTATTATAGTAGTTGTATTACACATTTATTACCTTATAAATAAATAAATAAAACTTTTTTGTTTTAAATTCAGTGCATTAGTCTTTGTAAAATGACTCTTTCATATAGTGCTCATTAAAAAATGACGATCATTCCACTTGGGACCTGTGGAATTGTACATTAGTTTATTTGTTTTAGTTGTAAATATTTGTCATGTATTGTTGTTTTTCTGACATGTTCTACATCCTGGAGGACCTCCTCACTATGGATCAATTGGAATGAAAGTAAATCTAATCTAATCTAAAAAGAGAGCATGGCAAAGACAATACAGAAACTGGACCCTTCTTCTTCATTGTAGCTATCAATGATTTACCTAATAACACAGCCCACCCTGTCATACGTTATGCTGATGATACAACAGAACTTACCACACATCAGGACATTTCAGTTCTGAATAGTGTAACAAAAGAAATGCTTGATTAGGCTCTGGACTGGTTTGCAGCCATAAGCTCCAGTGCAATACTGATAAAACCCAACAACTTTTAATGGGAACGTCAAATGAAGTAGGCAATAAGTCAGTAAAACTCGTAGGTATTTACATTGACTCATAACTCTGTTGGGAGGAACATGTCAATCACGTATGTGAAAAAATATCCCTAGTGGAATACCTTATCTTGAAATTAAGGGAGGTAGTGAGCTTGGAGTACCTTAGGGTGACATGCTTTGGGTTATTCCAGTCACATTTTTAGTATGGTCTGATTGTATGGGGGCACTCTCCTCACATCAAGAACATCTTGAAATTACAAAAAAAAGTCTTACACATAATATGTCAAAGATGTCATAGCGATCACTGTCACCCTCTTTTTTCCATACTCAGAATACTCACAATTATAAATTTATATATTTATGTGTCTGTACTCTATATTAAAAATAATATTTCAGAATTTATTGCCAGAGGGGAAATACATGAACGCAGCACCAGAGCTAAGGGTAATTTAAACGTATCATGCCACAGATTAGAAAGAGCAGGAAATTCCCAAAAAGTAGAACCACTCAAAATGTTCAATAAATTGCCAATTCATGTTCAGTCTATGGATATAATTTTTTTTTAAATTAGGTAGTACAGCTGGCTGTCATATCATCTATTTTATAACATTAAACAATTCTTTGAGATGCCTGAGGATGATATTAGCATTTAAAAGTTTTCTTTAGTTTAACATATTTTTGTGTGCTGTTGTTAGTCGTGTGTAATTACATAGTACATACAATAGATAATACAGTATGTACAGGGTATACTATATACTATACAATATTATATTAGAGTGTAATTTATTGCATTAACTTTTAGAAACTATCCAGGTGTAATTTGGTACACTGACATGCTTTAAATGTATACTATAATGTTTTGACACTAGTTTATTTTATTGTTGTGTATGTACTACTACATCCTGTGTGACGAAGCCAATATTATAAAATGATCCATGGTGAATAAAATTCTTGATTCTTGATATGTTGACTGGGCACCAGATTTCACCAGTTAAGATGGCAGATGACACATGAAGTAACAACAGAAAGAAAACTGCCCAAGCATGAATCATGCTGTTGTAGGTGAATGGATTAACAAGAAACATAAATATTTAATAAGGAAAATAATCATGTTCTTGAATTAATTCTCAGTGAGTGGTATAAAGCGATTCAAGCTATCAAGAAAGGAAAGGTGTCTGAAATTAAGGCATTTCAGTAGAAATGGCCAAATCTGGAGGAAAAGCTATGCAAAGAGAACTTAACAAAACTGTTTACAGAAAGTCTGGGAGGTACACAATTCCCAAAACAGGGCTATCTATCCTATTTCACAAGAAATTAGAAAGACAAAACATAAAAAGATCTTAATCTGTCATGTTCTCTTTATAATTTACAACCTATTCATTGGAAGTATCCCAACTGCACAGAGAGGACATTTGATTTTAATCAGGCAAAAGAACAAGCTGACTGTAGAAATGAATGTACCATGGACCTTTCGCAAATCATGAACTAAATTCTAAAATGAAAGACAGACAATAAATTGCTACTATTTCTGGGATTCACAGATTTTTATTAAGCTAGTGACTCAGTTTCAACAAAATTTACATTAATTACCATTGAGGACAACATGTTGATTCAAATTACATTAATATACTAAAAAATACATGAGGTGTGTGAGAAAAGTACAGTGACTGATTTTTTATTACTAAAGTTTTTTATTTTAATCAAACAATAATATTGTCTGCTTCGAAGTAATTCCCCTTGGCAGCTGCACACTGACAGAATCATTGTTCCCAGTCTTGCTTGCAGTGCTGAAAGGCTTCAACTAGTAGGGTCTTCAATGTGTTGCACACATTCTGTCAAATAGTCTCCATAGTCCCAAAATGAAACCCTTTTCAGGCATTTTTCAATTTCAAGAAAAGAAAAAAGTTGCAAGGCCTCAGATCTGCTGAATAGGGGGAGATATTTGAAAAAAACACTTTGTTGACAGTTTACCCTGGAGGAAAAGGTCCAAAAAGAGCAAAACAGCATTATTTTGCTCTTTTATTTGCTCATTTGAGCTTTTTTTCAGTCAGGGATATGTCTCAGCATGCTACTCCTCACTTTGCCAATTTGTCTCATGATTGTACTCAAAAATTCAGGATTCATCACCTGTAATCACACAACTGAACCATTCGTAGTTATTGACACTCCTATTTTGAACATCAATGCACACATTTCTTTGACTGTCCTTCTGTTTAGTTGTGAGGTTTTTTGGCATCATTTTGGCACAATATTTTGCATTTGCAAAACTTTGGTAAGAATTTCATGTACAGTGAAAGTGTTTAAGTTTAACAGGTCAACCATCATCCTCATTTTTAAACACTGGTCTGATCTCATAAGAGCATGCACACATGCAAAGTTTTCATTGGTTTCTGAAGCTGAAGGCCTCCCTGAGCAACATTCATCTTCAGCATATTCTCATCCTTCCAAAAATGATTTGTGCCAGTGAAAAACTTGTGCTCTTGATAAGGAATGTTCCTTGTAGGCCTGTTTCAACTTTCCAAAGGTCACACTTGTGGATTCCCAAAGTTTAATACAAAACTTGATGGCATAACATTGCTGTAAATTCTGCTGTTCACAACAAAAACACAACTTGACAGATGGTACTCTTAAATATCATGTGATGGCTGTATGGAGCTGTAACTTGGATCAAGCATCTGAAAGGGATTAACATACTAGTTTACACTTGCAGAACAACACATCATTTCCAGGTCGCTCACAGTGTTGTCAGTGTTATTACTTCTCTCACACATCTCATTTGTATCAGTGCTATAGTTTGATTGACTTCACCAGGATATCAATAAATTCGGAATTGGCAGAAGGATCAGACAAAAACACTCCATATTGCCAAAACTATTCTCAGGGCTCTTACAGAAAGTTTAAGACCCTCAAACTAGATAAGAAAGAACTCATGTTATCACTGCATAACTAAGCATATGAAATTGCACTTTTTATTTCTAATGTGTATAGACTCCAACAATTATTTGATTAACTTTATACAGCAATATTGTAAGCAAGCTAGAAAATTAATTTAAATAAATCCAAAATAATGTAGAGTATAAATTAATAATGTACTCGAGAGGCCAGTTTATAAATTTTTGTATCTGGGATAATAGAAATCAACTGTATGGAAAGCAAAAGAAATTAACTGAAGAATAAAAATATGCATTAGCGCTTTTGGTAAATTAAATAGGGTTTCAAAAACATAGTTTCCAATGTTCAACACAGTTTGGTTGTACAAGTAACTCTCATTGTTTTTACCTAAAGACAAGAGTGCTAGCTTCTGTTGCATGTCTTCACTACCTGTTGTCTAGTGAAATTATCTTCTGGAGCAACCCACCTAGGGTAAATAAAAGTAATTGTAAAACAGAAGTGAACAGTAAGAATATTGTGAAAAGCAATGAACATTGTATCTTGCAGAGGTCTCTTTAAAGGTCTTGGAATGCTTCCTCTCACTTCTTAGTACATCTGGTGTTTTTGTTGCTGATAATAAAGCTCAATTTCAGCTATGTGAACTATGATCTACACTACCAAAATACAATACAAAAAAATAATTTTCATTTAGACTAGGTTTCAGAATGGAGTTAAGTACTTTGATGCAAAGATATTCAACAAGTTCTCATCTAACATAAACGAAGAAATTGGGCATCCCTACTAATTCAAAAGAAAATTATAAATATACCTGATTATCCACTCTTATAAATATTAAATGTTTGAAAACTCATAGTAGCTAGATGGCAAGTAGCAGTGTACGTTGTGCACCTGCATGATAAGTAGAAATATATTGTAAAATGACCTCTGTTATTACATATGTAGATAACTATTTTCTTTGAAAAATCCCAGTGTAATCAAGTAAATATTAAACTTCCAATAAAATATAAACATCACCTATTTAATATAAATGAAGAAGCAGCAGTTGTTTGCAAATTAGTGACCCTCCACCTAATTAACGAGCTTCAAGTTAACTGATGTAAGCATAGATATTATTAAACAACATTGTTATAGTTTATCGTCAATTCAGTGTACAAATTAAGTTTCTAAGAGTTGATGCTCTTATCATACCAAAAACTTGGATGCAGTCCATATTTGTGAAGGTTCTCTTCGATGAGCTCTACAGAACACAATTATTTAATTATCTAATATATGTGGATAGCACTGTGACCAGTATATTCTGGAGTTAAGAATTGAAAGCCACATCTCAGTTTATATTGAATGTCTACATCAGACACCATTTTACATACTCTCATACTGCTACATATCCCACAAGAATGGACCTAATTAGCCACTGGCAGGCAGGTTTAGCTTTTATTGGAACATATTATTTGCCCCTAACATTATTCAGTGAAAAAAATATAAAGAACTGAAGTTATTATTTTAAGAATGGTATGTGCAGTTTCAGCATATCAACTGATTTGTTAGTGAAAACACAAACTAGTTCAATATAACTATCATCATGCACTTTAGAAATAGAAGATGGAAAACCATGCTATATGTACACATGTGTACATATTGTACATCCTTAAAAAATGTGCAAGAAAACTCATTTTAATTTGAAGTGAATAGTAATGTTCATCTTGAATAAATAAAATATGGAAGCAACGGACCTCTGATATTCAGATCAAAATTAAAATTTTTTTATATAATACAGTCCTTGTGTTTTGTACAAGTATGTGTCAAAATAATTTAGTTACATCCACAATACACAACACCACTTAGTAGAATTTTGCTACATCTTTTTGGTGTGTGAATTGTCTACTATGCAATAATGTAGGTCCACTGTGTCTTGTCAATAATGCTGTAACAGCATCACTTCAATAATTTAAATTTCCAGTGTTAGTCTGTGTGGTTTTAATTTTATTATTCACTTATGAACTCATGTAAACATTGTCAACTCTGTTTCAGAACTGTATTATACAAATGTATGCATTGTATTTTACCATTAGTACCAGGTATACATATAAATAACAAAAGTTGTATTAAACTAGAATGTGGAAAATCCCTGAAATTTATCATCTAAATATTGAGAACAGTGTTTTAAGGCTTACATTGGCTTACTGTTATGTCATTAACTACCATGTTAATTATTATTGTAATATTTATTCTGAGAACTCTTTGAATGCACAGATTTTTAATCATTTCTAAATAAGGGAAACTTTGATTCTCTTGATGCCCTAGACTGGTGTGTATAAATAAATATGTAAATTATCTATAGTAAATTTTTTTACCATAATAATTTCAGGATATGAACTTTTTCAGTTTAATTGTATCTTTTTAGGTCGTGTGAGTCTTTCCATCAGTGCAATGTCAACAGATGGTGAAAGGAAAGAGGATGAGGAATCTCTGAAAAATGCAAGAACATCGCAAGAACAAGCAGATTTAAAAATGTAATTGGTTAACAAGAAATAAAATAATACAAAAATGTAATAAAAGGCAATTAAATAACTATTCCACTATATAATATTTTATTTAAATTTCTGTTTGCATGCACTCATCCAATGATACTTTTGCAGCTGTCATATTATGTGCAAGGCTTATTATGTATATTTGTGAACAAAGGTTTAATACATACCATATGCACAGTTTAATGTACAATACATACAACTTGGAATTCTGTCAGTGAATACACACATTTATTTATAATAAAATGTTTTAATTTTGTTTTAAATGTGTGCCCAGTATGTGCTCTTAAGGATTGTGACGATTTGTTGTACTGCATTGAACCACTGAACTACTACTTGTTACTTTTAATCTTATCCTCTGTCTGCAATAACTGTTCTTATTTCTTGTGTTGTGGTTCTGTACATCATAACATTTTGGTGTCTCACCCTGAAGGCTTGCAACAAATGCGGAAAGTCTATGTTATATGCATAAAAGGAATATACAGTGAGACATTTATTTTTAATAAGAGCACATAACATGTCTCCCTGTCCCCCAGATCCTGCATCAAAACATCTATAAGAACATCTTTAAGAAAATCTTGGACCATCCATAAGAAAATAATTGGCAAAATGTCATACACTGTAAAATTATGAGGAGACAGTACGGCTCACCAGTGCTTACCTTCGAGACAAAATTCCAGTACTGTTGACAGACACAATAAGAGTAGAAACAATCTACTTCTAGATTATGGTGTTGTTAGTTCCTTCATCGAGGAAAAAAGAGGGGTAGATTTCAGAAGACTGGGAAGGAAGCCAGTTCACTTGGATCCCAGGATGTGAGGGACTGTCTTTGTGTGGGGACAAGGAAGAAGTACTGGGGTCTGAGTGACCTTTGCCTCTTTCCCAGCCTTCTAAAACCTACCCCTCTTGCCTACTTGATGGAGTAACTAAGAGGTCTCAAAGCTAGGAATAGATAATGTCTGCATTTATTGCATATATCAGCAGTGATTGAATTTTGGCTCCTGAAGATAAATTCTGCCCAGACATGGAAAATCCTTGTGCTCATACAGTTTGCTCCAGTGATTCCTTTTTTTTGGCACATCTAATTCTAGTATACTGACAGTTCAGATTTGGATTCAAACTTTTGATAAAATGACATCTGCCCTACATCCTATCCATGGCCATTTAAGGAATAGATAAACTGCATTGCTTGGTTCCCTAATTGTTTTGTTTTTTACCTCTATGCATTAAAACCAAAGAAATAGTGAAAGGCAGGCCAAATGTTGTTTATTAAGATGCTGTAACAGGGTTACAGCAGGCTAGTATTGGGAAAGTGGTTCTTGGCTGGAGATTGGCAATGGAGCAGGTGAACCACTTGATAGAACACTATTGATGAACAGGAATAGGCAATGAACAAGCATGGTTCAGTACATCTGAAACAGACAGACTGCAGACTCTGGTAGGTGATCCTTGGAGCCTGGTACAGGGGTGTTGATGCAGGCATTTCCCATGTACAGAACCAGTACCCAGGCTACCACATCATGCTACCAGGTGCTGGCTGACATCTGTGAGGTGGCAGTGGGGCAGCGAGGCAATATCCTTGCCCCTGCATTGGACACTCAGGCAGGGGTCATTGGTTCGTGGCCTAGCAGAGGCAGCATCATAGATGTGGTGATGACCAACACAAGCTGTGCATCATCAGACAGACCAGCTGTGACGATCTGCTGATGGGCTGCTCCTGGTTGTTCAAAGCCCATTTCCATGTGGTGACAGTTGTGGAAGGTCCCCTGTATTGAGACTGTGTAGAAACATCTGGAGCAGGGTAGATGGCGTTGTGTGGCATAAGTGGTGATCAGTTGATAATGGGGCAGAAGTCCGCATGACATTCCTCTCAAGAAGTGCTGGCTGCAGAAGCCACATCTGCTGATATTGCTGAGATGGCAGGGAATTGACCAGTAACTGCTGCCTGGTTTCAGTTACTGGACTGCAGTCCCATCTGTTGGTGTTTGAGACATTAAAATGTGATAAAATACACAGACAAATAAAAAAGTTCTTGAAAACATACAGGATGTTACAAGCAAATCCAAACAGCTTCTGATCTTGCTCACAGCAAGCCTGAGTCCATTTTAGGGCTGTCAACTGTGTGCACTACTATGAGGCTGAACAGACAAGAGACAACAATCAGATCCAATCCATAAAGTCTATGTGACAGCAACTTGGCCAGAAAGCTAGGAGACAGTAGTTATCAATTAAAAATGCAAGTTCTGCTGCATACTCGGAGTATGGCAGTCGAAGACTGGACACAGCAGCAAGTCACATACTGTTGGTTACTGTCGGGCTCAGTGTAACATCATTTAACTTCATTTGGCATATAATATAACAAACCTGCCTCCCCCATTCAAATATTTCATAAGAAGACCCAAACTTGTTTTGGCTCCTGTGGAGAGACAGTGTGATGTTCCACACATTCTTGACCATGATACGAAGTTGCGAAGCAAAGTCTGATCAGGAGCTAAGACTTCCTGTTATTTAATCTTGCTCATGTTATTATTTCAGCATGCTCACTAATCCCTTCTGATTGAACTTCTTTTCTCAAAAGCTGCAGTTACTGCTGGAAGTTAAGAGTACAGATCCAACATCCAGTTCTCGAAATAAATGTGGGTCTTCTCATTAAGAAGGTCTTTTATATTGTTCTACAATGTAGGAAAAGACAGATTGCTACTTACCGTAAATAGGACATGTTGAGTTGCAGACAGGAGCACTTAAGAGACACTTACGTACAGCTTTTGGGCACAGCCTTCATCAGTAATACACACCATTCACACACACACAAGCAAGCACACCTCATGCACACACAACCACCGATCCCAGCATCTCAGGCCGGATGGCAACTATCATGTGGGATGCAAGCAGCAATCTGTAGGAGGTGGGGAAGTGTAAAGGATAGTAGTATATGGATAGGGAGGGAGACAAACACTGTCTGGTGGAGTGTGCAGGGACTAGAATGCCCACAGTCGCAGCCTCAGGAAGTTGTGGGACAGGGAGGTGGGGAAAAAAGGAGAGGAGTAGAGAAAGGCAGGTGGATGTGTTGGCAGAGTGCTGCAAATAAATAGGGTGAGAGATGAGAATGGGGGGGGGGGATGATAGGGCAGAGGGGGTGGAAACTGTTGCATGGAGGGTGTGGAGACGTTGTGTTACCATAGGTTGAGGCTGGGATAATTATGGGAACAGAGAACGTCTTGTAAGGATAACTCCGATCTGCACAATTCAGAAGAGCTGGTGGTGGAGGGAAGGACCCAGATGGCTTGAGTGGTGAAGCAGCCATAGAAGTCAAGTGTGTTATGTTCAGCTGCATGTTGTGTCACAGTGTGGTCTACTGTTTGGCAGTGGCCATTCATCCTGGTGGAAAGCTGCTTGGTAATCACACCAATATAAAAAGCTGTGCAGTGATTGCATCAGAGCTGGTAAATGACATGGCTGCTTTCACAGGTGGCCCAGCCCCTGACGGGGTAGGATTAAACCTGTGACAGGACTGGAATAGAAGGTGCTGGGTGGGTGGATTGGACAGGATTTGCAGCTGGTTCTTCCACAGGGATATGATCCCTGTGGCAAGGGGTTGGGATTGAAAGTGGTCATGGAAGTTGGTTGGGCAATGGAACAGCACTTTAGGAGGGAGGGAAGTATCTCAAGTAGGATGTCCCTCATTTCAGGGCATTATATTTCATAACATTTCTAACAGGAAATCACTCTTACTATGGACATAGGATCTCAGATAACAAATATTTATTATCCATAAGGATCATTAAACAGTTTTTTTACAACATTTTGTGGTTTTATCTCCTGCACCACTCATTACAGTCCAGCAGCCATTTAGTTGAATCACCCATGTTTCATCTAATCAAGTATATTCATTCCACAATTGAGGTTTTTATATCCCTGATCATAAAACATCTGGAAATTACAGAACATGAGTATGTTTCACATTCAGATTAAACAGAGTCCAGGGACTAAATTACCCAAACTTCCCATTAAAAAATTCTTGTAAACCCAACCATATTACATATTATTTCCAGTAAAGATTAAAAAAGACAACAGAGATTCCTCTAGAAGAAGAGTACGGGACTCTACAAAAGTCTTAGAACTATAGTTGAATGGAATGGACAGTGTGTTAAAAGGAGGATATAAGATGAACATGAACAAAAGCAAAACGATGATAATGGAATGTAGTGGAATTAAGTCAGGTGATGCTGAGGGAATTAGATTAGGAAATGAGACACTTAAAGTAGTAAAGGAGTTTTGCTATTTGGGGAGCAAAATAACTGATGATGGTCGAAGTAGAGAAGATATAAAATGTAGACTGGCAATGGCAAGGAAAGCGTTTCTGAAGAAGAGAAATTTGTTAACATCGAGTATTGATTTAAGTGTCAGGAAGTCGTTTCTGAAAGTATTTGTATGGAGTGTAGCCATGTATGGAAGTGAAACATGGACGATAAATAGTTTGAAAAAGAAGAGAATATAAGCTTTCGAAATGTGGTGCTACAGAAGAATGCTGAAGATTAGATGGGTAGATCACATAACTAATGAGGAGATATTGAATAGGATTGGGGAGAAGAGGAGTTTGTGGCACAACTTGACTAGAAGAAGGGATCGGTTGGTAGGACATGTTCTGAGGCATCGAGGGATCACAAATTTAGCATTGGCAGGCAGCGTGGAGGGTAAAAATCGTAGAGGGAGACCAAGAGATGAATACACTAAGCAGATTCAGAAGGATGTGGGTTGCAGTAAGTACTGGGAGATGAAGAAGCTTGCACAGGATAGGGTAGCATGGAGAGCTGCATCAAACCAGTCTCAGGACTGAAGACCACAACAACAACAGCTGTTACAGGGAACATCACATTCATTGTTATGAGGTCAATTTCCTCATAAAACTCCTTAACCCTTTCTAAACTGCCACTAAACCAGAAGAGATATATTTTTTGAACAATTAACAAGTATTTGATGCTGGACATTCCATAATCCATTTCTTATCTTTCCAGTCACACTATTCAAATGATGATTTCATAAACTCCTCAATTGAATAGTAGCATTTTTCCACCAGGAGATCATATAGTTTTCTCTTCAGTGAACCTATATCCATGCTCAGTACATCTCTACCCTTGAGTTTATTGTAAATTTTCAGTCCCATGTACTGGGGTGTCTGTTGGTAGAGTTTTAAGCAATGTTGTGGAAGCATGAACTTTTCTTTCTGTATAGTGTTGTACACCTACGTCTACACCTACATGGTTACTCTGCTATTCACAATAAAGTGCCTGGCAGATGGTCCAGTGAACCACCTTCAAGCTGTCTCTCTACCGTTCCACTCTAAAATGGCACAAGGGAAAAACGAGCACTCTGTGAGAACCCTGATTTCTCTTATTGTATCATGATGATTATTTTTCCCTATGTAGTTGGGTGCCAACAGAATGTTTTCACAATTGGAGGAAAAACTGGTGATTGAAATATCATGAGAAGATCCCGTTGGAACAAAAAATACCTTTATTTTAATGATTGCCACTCCAATACACATATCATGTCTGTGGCACTATCTCCCCCATTTCACGATAATACAAAACAAGACACTCATCTTTGGACTTTTTCAATGTAATCCGTCAGTCCCACCTGATGCAGATCCCACACCACACAGAAATACTCCAGAATAGGTTGCACAAGAGTGGTGTAAGCAGTCTCTTTAGTAGACCTGTTGCATCTTCTAAGTGTTCTGCCAATGAATCGCAGTCTTTGGTTTGCTCCACCCACAACATTATCTATGTGACCGTTCCAATTTAGGTTATTTGTAATTGTAATCCCCAAGTATTTAGTTGAATTTACAGCCTACAGATTTGTGTGACTTATCACATAAGCGAAATTTAGTGGATTTCTTTTAGTACTCATGTGAATAACTTCACACTTTTCTTTATTCAGGGTCAATTGCCACTTTTTGCACCATACAGATATCTCATCTAAATCTTTTTGCAATTTGTTTTGGTCATGTGATGACTTTACAAGATGGTAAGATTGTCTCCTATACCGTTAATACGGATCAGGAATAATAGAGGACCTATAGCATTTCCTTAGGAAATGCTGGATATTACTTCTGTTTTACTCGATGACTTTCCGTCTGTTACTATGAATTGCAACCTTCCTGACAGGAAATCATGAATCCAGTCGCACAGCTGAAGTGATATTCCATAGGCATGCAGTTTGGTTAGAAGACGCTTGTGAGGAATGATGTTGAAAGCCTTCTGGAAATATAAAAATGTGGAATCAATTTGACATCCCCTGTTGATAGCACTTATTACTTCACGAGTATAAAGAGCTAGTCGTGTTTTGCAAGAATGATATTTTCTGAATCTGTACTGACTATGTGTCAATAAATCATTTTCTTTGAGGTATTTCATAATGTTCGAATACAGTATACGTTCCAAAACCCTACTGCAAATCGACGTTAGTAATATGGGCCTGTAATTCAACGGATTATTTCTACTGCCCTTTTTGGGTATTGGTGTGACTTGAGCAATTTTCCAGTCTTTAGGTATGGATCTTTCTGTGAGTGAGCAGTTGTATGTAATTGCTAAATATGGAGCTATTGTACCAGCATACTCTGAGAGGAACTTGACTGGTATACAATCTGGACCAGAAGCATTGTCTTTATTTAGTGATTTAAGCTGCTTTGCGACACTGAGGATATCTACTTCTATGTTTCTCATTTTGGCAGTTGTTCTTGATTGGAATTCAGGAATATTTACTTTGTTTTCTTTGGTGAAGGAGTTTCAGAAAACCATGTTCAATAACTCTCCTTTAGTAGCACTGTCACCAGTGACTTCATCGTTGTTATCGCACAGTGAAGGTATTGATTGTGTTTTGCCACTGGAACGCTTTATGTATGACCAGAATCTCTTTGGGTTTTCTGCCAGATTTTGAGACAGAGTTTCATTATGGAATATATTAAAAGCATTTCACATTGACATACACACTATATTTCGAACTTCTGTAAAACTTTGCCAGTCTTCAGGGTTTGGTGCTCTTTTAAATTTGGCATGCTTTTTTCACTGCTTATACAACAGTGATCTGACCCATTTTGTGTACCATGGGGAATCAGTACCATTACTTATTAATTTATGTGGTATATATCTCTCAATTGCTGTCAATACTAGCTCTCTGAAATCATTCCACAACTTTTCTATGCTTACATGATCAGATTGGAAGGAGTGAAGACTGTCTCTTAAAATGGCATTAAGAGCATTTAATCAGCTCTTTTAAATAGATATACTTTGTGTTTATTTTTAATGGTTGTAGGTGTTACAGCATTCAGCCTAGCAACAACTGCCTTGTGGTCGCTAATCCCTGTATTCATCATAATACTCACTGTTTGTCCAGGATTATTTGTTGCTAAGAGGTCAAGTATGCTTTTGCAACCATTTATGCTTTGATTAGGCCCATGAACTAATGGTTCAAAATAACTTTCTGAGAAAGCATTCAGTACAATTTTGGATGACATTTTATGCCTGCCCCCGGCTTTAAAGATATAATACTTCCAGCTCATTGAGGGTAGATTGAAGTCACCACCAACTATAACAGTATGAGTGGAGTACCTATTTGAAATGAGACTCAAGTTTTCTTTGAACTGTTCAGCAAGTGTATCTTCTGAGTCAGGGGGTTGGTAAAACGATCCAATTAATAGTTTAGTCTGATTATCAAGTATAACCTCTACCCATACTATTTTGCAGGAACTATCTACTTCAATTACACCACAAGGCAAACTACTTCTGACAGCAATAACTACTCCACCACCAACTGTATTTAATCCATCCTTTCGGAACACTGTTAGATCATTTGAAAAAATTTCAGCTGGATTTAGCCAGCTTTCTGTACCTATAATTATTTGAGCTTCAGTGCTTTCTATTAGGGCATGGAGCTCTGTTTCTTCCGCACCACAGCTTCGACAATTTAGAATTACAATACCAATCATTTCTACAACTAACTTACTGTGTTTTACCTGTCCCCTTTATAAGGACACCCTTTCTGTGGTTCCCTGAGACCCCTTAACCTAAAAAACTGCCCAGTCCATTCCACACAGCCCCCGCTACCCATGTATCTGCTTCCTGTGTGTAGTGGACTCCTGGCCTGTTAAGCAGAACCCAGAAACCCACCACCCGATGGCGCAAGTCAAGAAATCTGCAGCCTACATGGTCACAGAGCTGCCAGAGCCTCTGATTCAGGCCCTCCACTTGGCTCTGTACCAAAGGACCACAGTCGGTTCTATCGATGTTGCTGCAGATGGTGAGCTCTGCCTGAATCTTGCAAGCAAGACTGGCAGTCTTGACCATTTCCCCTAGCTGTCCAAAACCAGAGAGAATCTCCTCCAGTCCAAAGTGACATGCGTCATTGGTACTGACATGAGTCACACATTTTTCAAACAATTCTTTTTTGATGTAGTAGGATTCATGACATGTAGCTTGAATTTCCCCAAAAAATTAACCCATGTCTAATTATGGATTCAAAGTAGCTGTGGTACATCACATTTCTGCAGCTTATGTCTTTTATACCAGATAGTATATCCATTGCAAAGGCAAAGTTGTTTAATTTTGTAGTTAAATAATCTATATGTGCTTGCCAGCTTAGATTTTTGTCCAAGTTTAGTCCCACGAATTTAATGGACTGAGCTTTGTCTGTAACTTGATTTTTATGTACAACACTGATTTTTGATTGTTTGATTCTAAAAAGTGTAAACAAGGTCTTTGAAAAGTTAAGTTTAAGGCCATTTTGTGTGTTTATAACACCATCTGGAATTTCTCCCACATTTTGTTTTTCAAGGAGTACCAAAGTATCATCAGTAAACATGACTGGCTGGGCATTGATATTAAGAGGTAAATCACTTATGTAAAAGAGAAACAATATTGGCCCTAAATTGACCCTTGAAGAACTCCTTGTCATATTGTATCCCACTGAGAAGCATAATGTATGGTGTTAGAAGTTATGATTACCCTTTGCTTGCTGTTTGTCAGACCTGAGACACCGCAGAGAATTCTGTCTAGTTTATTAAGCAGCATGGAGTGATTCACAGACTCGAATGCCATTGTAAGGTCACAGAAGATACCTGCTAGTTGTTGCTTTTTTCTAGTAATGAGCAGATTTTTCAATGAATTCATTAACAGCACTCATGGTGCTTTTCCCTTTTTGGAATCCATATTGGTTTTTAAGAATAACACCATGTTTCACAATAAAATTTATTATCTGGACTGAAACTATTTTTGCAAATACTTTGGATAGCACTGGAAGGATAGATATGGGGCGGTAATTTCTTATATCCTCTCTTGATCTGTCTTTGTGTAATGGTTTTACCTCTGCACACTTAAGCACATCAGGGAAGCTGGCTTGCTCAAATGACTGATTATTAAGGACAGAGGGTGTGCTATTTTATCATATAAAAATTTAATTACTTTGGTGGGTACTTGATCCCACCCTGCAGAGTTTTTGTTTTTTAAGGACAAAATAGCATTTTTTACATCTTCTACTGAGACTTTACTAAGTGTCACAAGGGGGTCACTATTCTGGTCTAAGCCAAAGAAATTCACATTGTTGTGATAAGTAGTCACATTTAAATTTTGTTACATTTGTGAGAAACGTATTAAAACATTGTACTATTTGAGCAGGGTTTGAAACAGTATCATTGTTTTGTTTGATTTTTGAAATTTCCTGGTGGTTAACTGTTGTACCTGATTCTGATTTAATAACAGACCACACTGCTTTAGACTTATTCTTATGTCTGAAAATGAACTTATCATTTGACTTTCTTTTGCCAGCTTTAACAGCACTTTTAAATACAACTTTATAACGTTTCACATAGTTAACAAATTTAAGGTTTTTATTGGGTTTCATTGCTTTATGTAGCTCTCGTTTATGAGCACTAGATACTTTTAAGCCTGGAGTGATCCAGTTTAGTTTACTTTTAATTTTTTGGTGCCAGATCTTAGGTGGGAATGATTCATTGAATACCTCTAGAAAACTTCTTAGAAAATTATCATAGTCCTCAGTACTTGACCCACTAATTTTTTTTGGGCCATTTCACTGCATCTATCTTCTCACAGAATAGGTTCAAGTTATTTTTAATAAAGTTTCTTTTCATAAAACCTTTCTTAACATTTGGTTTATTTTTTTCTAGCAGCTAAATAAACAATGTAGAATGGTCAGAAATTCCTAAGTCCAAAGAGGACTTGTTTCCACTGCTGAACACATAATTCGTTAAGAAGTTGTCTATACAATTAGCTGAATTGGCATTTCCTAGTGAATTCACAAAATTTGGTTTAAAACCAGAGTTATGAATTATGTCAACAGACTGTCTTGACTTATAATATTTACACTAAAATCAGCTGCTATGATGATATTTTTCATCTTTTCTTCCTTAAGTTTATCAAGAAGACACTGGAGTTTAGACAAGAAAGCTTTAGTTACTGCACTTCACGGAATCCTGTAAATTGATTTGAGTATTGTGTTCTTGTGTTTTAGTTCAAAACAACAACTTTTAAAGGTGCACTCTTCATTCAAATAATCAGAATCTGTCTTTATTTCATATGGTATGCAGGTATCGAGAAGTACACACAAACCCCCAAGGGATCTTTCTTTTCTGTACAATCTGCTTCCTACATTGAAATGTTCCAGTTTATTTAATATTTTTATGGAGTCACTAGTTAACCAATGCTCATTTAAACAGACAACTTTGATATTTTTGTTTTTATTGAGGATAATTTGCAGTTCTTCAATTTCGATACCATCTACCTTCAGACCATTTACATTCCAATGCATTAAATATTTTTTTTTTTCATTTTTCTTTATCTGTCTAAGTACACATTTTCATAGATTTCTTACCTCAGTGTTTTCGTCACACCAGTTACTAATAAAAACTCCTTAAGATGGGCTGGCAGGGAGACTCTTTTCTTTTTAAGGAGACAGGTGACTCCTGCTGCTTCTGCTGTTGTTGATGTAGTTTCCGTTTTGGTGTTGCTTTTTTCCTTCGTCTCCCTTCATTAGACACATCAACTGGTGCTGTTCCTTCCTCACTTATTTCCACAGGAGAGGCTGGAACTGCTTCTGCTGTATTCAGGGTGCTAGCATAACTTTTCCTGCAACATATTCCTTGTGTGATACTGCTGTTGACCATGTATACGTACTGTCAATCTCTGAGTGATCTTTTGGTTCTGTTTTTGAGGTTTGTTCCACAGAGATAAATGGTCCACTTCCAGCCTTGAGAGATCTCACTTCTGTAACTACACACTTCTTATCTCTAGAATTAGACATGACACATTTGTTGTTGAGAGGTATGGCTACTGAGATATCCTGCTTCAGGCATAATTTTTGTCCTACTATTTTTAAAATCTTGCAAATAATGAATTCCTTTCCCGTTCTGTTGAGATGGAGGCCACACCTTGTGTGGAATCTTTTTCCAAGTTCACTTATATCCACAAATGTCACATTTTTAAACTGTCTGCAATATTTTGAATGTCTTTGTTT
This sequence comes from Schistocerca nitens, assembly GCF_023898315.1. Classification (NCBI taxonomy): domain Eukaryota; kingdom Metazoa; phylum Arthropoda; class Insecta; order Orthoptera; family Acrididae; genus Schistocerca; species Schistocerca nitens. The sequence goes on along the minus strand of NC_064615.1, from coordinate 552,640,339 downwards.
GCCTTTTGTACCTCTTCATTTACACAGGACCAATTTGGTAGGTCATGGGGGGAGGGGGGGGGGGTAACTGAAAAAATTATCAAATTTGTCTTTCTGAACTCAAGCAGTATTCGCTTAAGAGAAATTGTGAGTTCCTTTGTACTGTTCGTTGCTATGTTGTACCTTCCAGTGAGGAAAACAGAAAAATCATTTGTGCTCAGCTCTGATACTTTTTCATGGCTTACTGCAGTCTCAGCTTTGAAACTGGAACCTGATTTCACAACAGCATCGATTTTGCAGCTCGAATAGCATATAAAATTCAGACATTTGTCCCTTTATTATGTCATCTTTAAATTAATATAGGGAACAGACTGACCAGCTCAGGTAAATTTATCTACTTTGCTTCTTTGCAGAAACCTATAAACTAATGGTACCAATTTATATAATAACCATCAAAATACACCTTTCTTTTTGAAACGATTATCTCTACACATTATTTAGCCACAGCAATAGTGTCCCTATTTACATGTTCTCCTTTATCTCTCAGGTATAGGTCATCCTTTTCCTCTATGTCCACCTATCCTTTCCATCTCACCATATGTACAGATTAGGCTACAATATCCTGTTAACAGCGTTTACAATTCTACCTATGTATATGTAGGCCATCTTACGTTAAATGCTCTTAAATCATTACTGGTTATGAGAGTGTAAGTACATTTTACTTTAGCCCCATTTGAAACTCACTAGGATGGTGCTAGTGAAAGTCTTTCATCACAGTTCACAATTAAAGAAAGAAACAAGCAAGTTTTTCCATCATTATGGAGGTCTGTACAAAATTTAGGGATTTCACATCCAAAGACCCTTTTTCTTGGTAGACCCTTCAAGTGGGAAAGAAAAAGGTCTCTATAGTATGCATATGATGATAAGATATGTGTCATGATAAGATACGTGTCATAAGAAATGCCGCTTTACAACTAAGATAGTTTTACATTAATATGTGGCAAACAATAGAAATTAATCACACACACACACACACACACACACACACACACACACACACACATTTGCTTGTGAATTGTGATGAAACACTTTCACTAGCACCATGTTAGTGATTTTAAAACTGGGGTTAAAGTAAAATGTACTTACACTCTCATAAACAGTAATGATGTAAACGAATTTAACACAAGGTGGCCTACACTCTGGAGAAAATTTATTTTCTGTAATAAAGTACCATCAAATATTGAGTCCCACTTTACTAATTAGTGAATTAAAATGCATTATGCAGTGAAAATTCATCTTAACACTACTCTTTTCCTCCAACAATAAACAAATAACTGGAAGATAATTTCATTGCCTTGAGTAAGTAAATAAGAATAACTAGATGAAATCATCTGACCCAGTAATGAAAACTAAAAAATGTGCCCTCAGTATAAAATAATCAAAGCACATCCAGTATTTGGCCAATAAACACATCTTAAATCTAGGCTTCTGACTCTTGCACAGAACAGTACATTACCTGCTATTTAGCATCAACAATTTACACAAAGTAGCATGACTAAAATTATGCAGCATACACATCTAACTAACCTTAATGCTTCCAGAGGTAATAAATTGCATAATAGTTTATGTAACACACTTCCATACAAGAATGTTCCTTTCACATACATATTCCTTTTCAAATACTTCCACAATAATAGCAGAAAACTAGAAGCACTGGTACACACCCTTCCCCATGAACCACAGTCCTTGCCGTTGGTGGTGGGCTTGCATGCCTCAGCACTTCAAATAGCCATACTGTAGGTGCAACTGCAATGGAGGAGTATCTGTTGAGAGGACAAACAAATGTGTTGTTGCTGAAGAGGGCAGTAGCCTTATCAGTTTTTGCAGGGCAACAGTCTGGATGATTGACTGATGTGGCCTGGTAGTATCAACCAAAACAGCCTTTCTCTGATGGTACTGCAAATGACCAAAAGGGAGACTACATGTGTAATTTTACCCAGAGACAAGCAGCTCTACTGTATGGTTAAATGATGGCACCCTCTTGGTTAAAATATTCTAGAGGTAAAATAGTCTCCCATTCAGATCTCCAGGCAGGAAATACTCAAGAGGATGTTGTAATCAGGAGAAGCAAAATTGGCATTCTAAAGATCAAAGCATGGAATTTTAGAGCCCTTATTCTGGTGGGTAGGTTAGAAAATTTAAAAAGGGAAACGGATAGGTTGAAGTCAGATATAATGGGAATTAGTGACGTTCAGTGGCAGAAGGAACAAGACTTCTGGTCAGGTGAATACAAGGTTATAAATACAAAATCAAATAGGGGTAATGCAGGAGTAGGTTTAATAATGAATAAGAAAATGTGAATGCACACAAGCTACTATGAACAGTGTTGTGAACGCATAAGCATACCCAACAGACATGGAGCCCATACCCACCACAATAGTACAAGTTTATAGGCCAAGTAGCTCTGCAGATGATGAAGAGATTGAAGAAATATATGATGAGATAGAAGATTAGGGAGATAATAATTTAATTGTGAGTGGGGTTTGAATTCAACAGTAGGAAAAGGAAGTGAAGGAAAAATAGTAATTGAACACAGACTGGGGTAAAGGAATGAAAGAGGGAGCCACCTGGTACAATTTAATCATCACTAACACTTGGTTTAAGAATCATGAAAGAAGACTGTGTATGTGGAAGACACCTGGAGATACTGAGGGTTTCAGATTGATTATATCATGGTAAGACAGAGATTTCAGAACCAGATTTTAAATTGTAAGTCATTTCCAGTGGCAGATATGGACTCTGACCACAATTTATTGGTTATGAACTGTAGATTAAAACTGAATAAATTGCAAAAAGGTAGTATATTGAGGAGGCAGGTCCTATATAAGTTGAAAGGATCAGAGGTTGCTGAGAATTTCAGAGGGAGCATTAGGTAACCATTGGCTAGAACATGGAAAGGAATACAGTAGAAGAAGAATGAGTAGCTTTGAGAGATAAAATAGTGGAAATCCTTGAACAACAAAAGTGACATTGAATTCAAATGATGAAAGAATAAAATTAAAAATGCAGGAAAGGAAGCAGGTAAAAGGGAATACAAGGAACTAAAAAATTAGATTGACAGGAAGTGCACAAAATGACTTAAGAGGAATGGCTAGAGGACTAATGTAAGGATGTAGAATGATATACCAAGGGAAAAAATAAATACCACCACAGGAAAATTAAAGAGGCCTTTGGAGAAAAAGAGACCACCTGTATGAATATCAGACAGAACACCAGTCCTAAGCAAAGAAGGAAAAGCTGAAGGTGGAAGCAGTACATAGAAGGTCTATACAAGGAAGATGAAGGCATTATTATAGAACTAAAAGAGGAGATAGATGAAGATCAGATGGGAGATAAGATACTGCAAGAAGAATTTGATAGAGCAGTGAAAGACCTAAGTCAAAACAAGGTCCCAGGAGTAGACAACATTTGATCAGAACTACTGATAGCAATAGGAGAGCCAGCAATGACAAAACTCTTCCATCTGGTGTGCAATATTTATGATACAGGTGAAATATGCTCAGACTTCCAGCAGAATATAATTCCAATTCCAAAGAAAGCAGGTGCTGACATGTGTGAATATTACCAAGCCATGAGTTTAATAAGTCATGGTTGCACAATACTAACACAAATTCTTTATAGAAGAATGGAGGAACTGGTAGAAGACAATCTCAGGATTATCAGTTTGGATTCTGGAGAAATGTAGGATCACGTGAGGCAATACTGACCCTACAACTTTTCTTATAAGATAGGTGCAGAATTTGTAGATTTAGAGAAAGCTATTGATAATGTTGACTGGAGCAAACTCTGAAATTCTAAAGGTAGCAGAGGTAAAATAAAGGGAGCGAAAGGCTAGTTACAACATGTACAGAAGCCAGGTGAAAGTGACAAGAGTTGAGGGGCATGAAAGGGAACAATGGCTTGCAAAGGGAGAGAGACATGCTTGCAGCCCATATCTGATGTTATTCTATCTGTACACTGAGGAAAAAAATGGAGAGGAATTAAACTTCAGGGGGAAGAAATAAAAACTTTGAGGTTTGTCAATAACATTGTACTTCTGTCAGAGACAGCAAAGGACTGGGAAGAGCCATTGAATGGAATAGACAATGTCTTGAAAGGAGGACATAAGATGAACATTGTTGTTGTTGTTCTGGTCTTCAGTCCAAAGACTGGTTTGATGCAGCTCTCCAAGCTACTCTATCCTGTGCAAGGTTCTTCATCTCCCAGTACCTACTACAACCTACATCCTTCTGAATCTGTTTAGTGGTTGGTTGGTTGGTTGTTTTGGGGAAGGAGACCAGACATCGAGGTGATCGGTCTCATCGGATTAGGGAAGGAGGGAGAAGGAAGTCGGCCGTGCCCTTTGAAAGGAACCATCCCGGCATTTGCCTGGAGTGATTTAGGGAAATCACGGAAAACCTAAATCAGGATGGCCAGACGCGGGATTGAACCGTCGTCCTCCCGAATGTGAGTCCAGTGTCTAACCACTGCGCCACCTCGCTCGGTCTGTTTAGTGTATGCATCTCTTGGTTTCCCTCTATGATTTTTACCCTCCATGCTGCCCTCCAATACTAAATTGGTGATCCCTTGATGCCTCAGAATTTGCCACTATTTATCGTCCATGTTTCACTTCCATACATGGCTACACTCCATACAAATACTTTCAGAAATGACTTCCTGACCCTTAAATCTATACTCGATGTTAACAAATTTCTCTTCTTCAGAAACACCTTCCTTGCCATTGTCAGTCTACATTTTATATCCTCTGTACTTCGACCATCATCAGTTATTTTGCTCCCCAAATAGCAAAACTCATTTACTACTTTAAGCGAATCATTTCCTAATCTAATTCCCGCAGCATCAACCGATTTAATTCGACAACATTCCATTATTCTGAGGGAAGTGGGGGGGGGGGGGGGGGGGGGGGGGGTAAAAATAGTAGAGGGAGCCCAAGACATGAATACAGTAAGCAGATTCAGGAGGATGTAGGTTGCAGTAGTTATTCAGAAAAAAATAGGCTTGTACAAGATAGAATAGCATGGAGCACTGCATCAAACCAGTCTTCAGACTGGAGACAACAACATTCTTTGGTGCATTCATGTAATCCAACTTCCCTTTACACACAGTGTGCTCAAGCCTCAAATTTTCATCAGCATCATTACAGGTTAACTATCTTTCAAAGCTAGGTTTCTGAACATGGTATACTTTAGTATATTCCCACAGAAATATAAATGCTTGCTTAAAATCTGATTCCTTAGTTTTATTTAAAACATCCCAAATTTCCTGTAGTTCACTCTATATTCTGCCTGTATCTGCATTAGAATGAGGTGTATCTACAAATGATTCAATCCTTACTTGCACTTTATTGTTGACTAAGTCAACTATATGTTCCACCAAAGTATGACGTGAAGAGACTGAAATAGCAGCTGTATCCAGATCTTTGCTTTGTCCCAATGCTCTCAACTTTACTTGTATGCCTGAGATATGATGTATGTATTATGTTAAATTCCAGCTTACTTAAATCTTTTAATTGTTTAAAGTCCTTGTCAACATCTTTAAAATGCTAATTTACTTCCTTTCAAACTAAATCAAATTTAGCTCCTCTGGTAAGGTAGGAAATTTCATACGTAATTGCAATATACTGGTTCAGATTTCTTCCTTTTCCTTATGTGACTCAGAGACATGCAATTCTAGCATGGTATTTGTTTGCTTTAGTGTCATGTTTGTTGTTCTTATTTCATTTTTAATTCGGATTTATTCTTCTGTAGTGTGGCAGTGAAATCTTTGATATCATTAGTCAGTTACTTACTAAATATCTTGAATCATGGAGGAATGTCTATAGTCATTTTTCCCATGATCACACGCATACAGTATATACAGTAACACATTTATTTAGTCTCAGAGTAATATTGTAACACAGCTATCTTCATTGCTACAGCATGAACATAAACTCAAGTTCCAAAACCACTTACAGTTTATCCCACAACACAAACACCAACACAAAAAAAAAAAAAAATCTTTTGAAAACTGATCAACCTGGGTTATATACAGCTCATCAGCATTTTGGCACAATTAGATGCCGATGAAAAACAGGATCATCATGTAGGTACATACTGTAGATACTGACACCGCTGTATGTTGACATGCTGCAACTACAATCCATGACTAATGCCATCAACTAGCCCAAAGATTACCACAATTGAAGCCCTCTGTAATCCTAGTCAAAATCTTCCAACTTGTGTGGACCAGTTAAATTCTTCTTTGTTGTAACAGTGGTCAAAGGATTTAATAATTGTTCATTGATTACCCAAACTACTTCAAAATTCTTGATTTGCAATGCTAGCTATTGATGTATGCCCTTTATTGTAACTGTCACTGTTGATCTTTGTTACTATTGACAACAGATATCAACTCTGTGAATCTGCATACTCAAAATTCATCAATTCTCTTTAAAATTTAAAATTTCTGTTTACCATTTTTCTTCATAAATCTCATTTACCCTTAGCCCTATTTGTTCAGGGTCTTGTCACAGTCACCACATGTAATGGTCTCCACGTTCTTTATCATGTTATCAGGTGAAAAACTGCAGTCTGATTGGGATCTAACACCTTCTGTTAGTCACCTTTTTATTTCAACAAACTCACAAACTTCTTCTGAATGAACATTTTTCTTCTTCAAAGTGCTGCAGTTACTGCTGGAAGGCCCCTCTTCCTCTATGGTTGGTCTGATAGAGATAATTATGAAAAAATCCACCATGAGTATACACCGAACAAAAGTAGCAATTGTGAACATTGGTGATGGTGGTTAAAACCCATCTGGCTGAAGTCTGCAAGGGGAAACCAGACACTTATTTCATCTGGATAACCTCCAGTTTCCTATAAGAAACAATAGGCGGTGTACACTCTGGCACTGTAATCCATCCTGTTTTTTCGATGGGCTCTTGTCACTCTCTGAGGTGGACCTATGATTGCTAAAGAATATTTCAGTGCAGTCTTGATAGTCTCTGCTTTACAATGATATTTTAATATTAATTTTCTGAAAGATTCATTTACAAAAATAAATTTAGAAATGTTAGTTGAGTTCTGTAGATTGTCCCATCAAAACAGACACTAATAGGCACCATATTTGTAGATGAACACATAAACAGTGATACGCATGTTTACCCAGTTGTGAATGGCTTCTCTCACCATGATGCACAACTAGCCATACTTCACTAATTTATTAATGGAAGCTGAGTGACATGATGCATGTAAAGTGGCAGACACCAATTCTAAATTCAGCATATTGTTACCAGTCTTTAACATTTGCTTTATCAAGAGAACAACAAACACAGTGTGTGGCACTGATAAGACATAAAAAAAAGCCATTGGTTACAAAAGAAGTCAAAATATCAAATGCAAGGATAAAAACATACGAGAAATGGTTAGGACAAGTCATGAGCCAGGACAGATTTCATATTACAAGAAATATGGTACTGTCTTAAGGAAAGTGCCAAGCACCTTGCTGCAGTGATAATACTGGTTGCCATCAAATCACCGAAGTTAAGTGCTGTCAGGCTTGGCTAGCACTTGAGCCCTAGTGAGGCAAATTGAGGAACTACTTGACGAAGTAGTAGCTACTCCACTCTTGTAAACTGACAAAGGCTGGAAGAGTGATGTACCAACCACATGCCACTCAATATCTCAGTTCTGTGATGCCTTGAGGGTAAGGATGACACAGCAGTCAGTCAGTACCATCAGACCTTCTGATGCTTGTTCAGATGGACTTTCAAGGAAACTGATTAAAGTCAAAACATCTTTGTTTTACGTATGAAATTAACAATTCAGATAATAATATTAAATCTGTAGTGGAGAACAATTAAACCAAAAAATCAATCAAGGAATTCGAGAATTTAGGTATTAAAGCCAAGAGACAAATAACGGTCAGATATCTAACATACAGTATTTAAAAACCACTTCAAGCATGTGGGCAGTTCAAGGGATAAAGCTATAGAATACACACAAGGAGCATACCACATATATAAAGCTCATCCACAATTACTCCAAAGAAATTAAGAAAGTAACTACCACAAAACCAAAAACCTTCCATGAGGTGTGTAACATCTCAAGTAAACCACCAAACTCCTGTTCTTCACACATATGCAAGGTATTCAGTCACATATGCAACTCTACATCTACATAAACACTCTGCAAATCTATGACAAGTGTATGGCAGAGGGTTCTTAGCATTCTGACACATTAAGTTTTCTTCCTATTCCATTTGTGTATTATAATATTTCTGTTCTGGTTCAGGGTTTAAATTAGATTAGATTAGATTCAGTTTTCCTTCCATAGACCAAAAAATGAGATGACTCTCTTGGGTGCGAACATGTAAGAAAGTATAACATAAAAATATAAAACATTTGAAAATACTATTTACTACCCTGATCATTTGTCAGGAGATTGTCGAAATAGATGAATGCAATGCAGGAAACTGGAACAGATAAGATTTACAGAATTAACAAGCTGTGAGAATGAAACATTGTTATGCACTATTAATAAATTTGTCATACACAAAATACCTAATCTTGCCTGTTGCGACCAAGTGCTGTCAAAACTGAATTCTAACAGACATTTTTACTTATGCTGTCTTAACAATCTCTGCTAAGACATTCATCTATAGAGTAGAAGGAGTTGCCTAACAAAAAGTCTTTCAAACACTGTTTAAACCATGCTTTATATGAAACCAAGTTTTTAATGGTTGCTGACAATTTATTGAAAATGAGTGTACCTTAATATTGGATCCCTTTATGGCTCAAGGGAGGTGATTTTAGGTCTTTATGTAGATTGTTCTTATTCCAAGTATTGATACTATTAGTTGGAAATAGAGATAAATTACTTGCAATAAATTTCATTAAGGAATAAATATACTGAGAAGCTGTGGTTAGAATACAGAGTTCCTTGAACAGGTTTCTACATGATGTTCTTGAATTTACACCACAAATGATTCTTATCACAGCTTCTGCACCCTAAAAACTTCTGCTCAGTTTGATGAGTTACCCCAGAATATGATCCCATATGACATAATAGAATGAAAGTTAGCAAAGTTTGCAAGCTTTTTTATATTTATATCTCCTGCATCTGACATCATTCTCACTGCAAATACCAACTTGTTTAGGCACTTAAGCAATTCTGTGGTATGCCCTTCCCAAATGAATTTATTATCGAGTTGTAGTTCTAGAAATTTAACACTGTCCACCTCTTCGATCTGCATGTCTTCACATGTTATACACATGCTGGAAAGAAATCTCTTACAGGTTCTGAACTGCATATAGTGGGCCTTCTCAAAGTTTAATGACAGTGAATTAGCTTTAAACCATTTATTAATCATGTGAAAATTTTATTAGCAGCTATTTCTAAATCTGTACTTGACTTGCTACTTATTGCAATGTTTGTATCATCTGCAAACAAAAAAAACTTATCATCTGGCAATGTAACAGATGAGAGTTCATTAATGTACACAAGAAAAAGCATTGGACCCAAGATGGAACTTTGAGCAACAATACATGTAATTAATTCCCAATCATATGAAGAGTGACTGTGTAAATAACTTTCTCTACATCAGAACCCTTAAGAAATCCAAACTGTGACTTAGACAACATATTATTTGCAATCAGATGCTTAAGGAGATGCTTGAACACAACCTTTTCAAATATTTTTGAGAAAGCCGGAAAAAGTGAAATTTGTCAATAGTTTGATGGTATCTCTGTATCCCCCTTCTTGTAAAGAGGCTTAACTTCAGCATATTTTAGCCAGTCTGGAAATATTCCACTGATAAGAGATTAATTACACAAATAACTTACGATAGAACTCAACTCGCGTGAGTACTCTTTGATTAATTAGGTTGACATGTTATCATACCCACTGGAATACTTAGATTTTAAGGGTTTCATGATGGATGCTACTTCTTTGGGAGAAGTGAGTGTCATTTCCATTTCACTGAATTTATTTTCACCAAAACTGATAACCCCAAGCTGTCAGTAACAGAAAGGAAGTACTTGTTTAAGGGGGTTTGCAACACTACGTGCACTTGTTACCAAAGTCTCATTTATTTTTAGAGGCATCTGTTCCTCTTCCTTTTTGGCCCCACCTGTCTCTGTCTCCCCTATATCCCATACAATTTTTATTTTGTTGCCTGATGCAATTATCTTTTTCTCATAATAAATCTGCTTCGATTTCTGGATTACTTGCTTCAATATTTTGCAGTATTCTTTGTAATGCATTACAATTCTAACATCAGAGCTGTTCCCAGATAGTAAATACAGTCTCCTTTTTGTCCCACATGATATCTATATTCCTTGTGTAATCCATGGTTTATTTTTGACTTCTGTGTGAATTGAGTTGCCTTTAGGGGGAAACAATTTTTAAAAGTGGAGGTAACTTTCTTCAATAATGCTTTGTATTTTCCATTTGAGTCAGAAGTATTGTAAACATCTATCCAGTTCATGTCTTTCAGTGATTTCCTGAATTTCTCAATTTTTGATTTATTTATTATCCTCCTGTACTCAGATTTAATACATTTTTTATCTTGACAAGTGTCAACAATTAACACAAGATGTTGCATGTTATGATCAGATAGTCCATGTACTATTGGTTTTGTGATATGACTTTTTTCCGTAGATTTGACTACAAAGATATTATCAATAGCAGTCTCAGAGCGTTAACATATCCTAGTTGCAAAGTTCACAGTAAGAACTAAATTGAACGATAGTGTTACTGATTGCAATAATTCTTCACTGACAGAGCTTTTCAATAAATCCACATTCCAGACATTTTATGAAGAGGTTAAAATTTCCTGAAGGTGGTCTGTATATACCTACTATTATAAAGTACTTATTATGAAACACTACTTCTGTTGCACAAGCTTCTAAGTGCTGCTCTGAGCAAAATTTATTAATATCAATATTCTTGAAATCAAAACAGTTTCTGACAAATGTGGCAGCTCCTTCTTTCTCCATATTTTCTCTACAGAAATAAGAAGCTAACTTAAGTCCTGTAACATTTAACATATTTATACCACTGGTCACATGATGTTCAGAGAGACACATTAATCACTGAAATGTTTACTAATGAAATTGACGAGGGCAGCAATATTATAAGGAAATGTGAGATTTTCTGATAAAGGAAATGAAATGAATAAAAGTTTTACTGTAAAATCAGCATAGCTGGTTTTTGTGGTTAGTCATTAATAGGGTAATGCTAGACCATGTATAAGTACTAAAGGTTTGAATCGCCAATGCTGGTGCACATAAAAATGCATACAACAAATTGTAATTGGACTCTGTAAATCATGAAAAGATAATAAAGGCAATTTCTGTGACTGATCATGAAAGCATATAGGCTGCAATGGTGGCCTATCAGTTGCATTGTCTTATCGAGATTTCCGCATCATCTCATCTCAAATTAATGCTGAAACAGATAAATACAGGTTAGGACAAAGTAGATGCAGTAATTCACTTTAATAAGAACATTCAGAGTTTAAGTGATCCATTAATACAAAATTAGCAGACATTAAAAATATCAAAGCATGCATCTACACCAGAAGCTAAAACAGAAGAGAGTGAGGAAGACATGCTCCCTTGCTAAAGAAACAATGTGACGAAGCAAACTGAGATATTTTTACTTCCCCTCTTGTTTTGCCATCTGCGTCCTTAAAATTCATTTTTTCAATTTTAACTGATTACCATTAATATATGTGTGTATAATCGGCATTCTCATAAAAGAAAATGGTTGGCCCTTAGTCTTAAAGAATATAACACCAGATCTAACTTTGTGCTTAGTTTTATGTATGTAATTGGTTTTCTGATTTATTTCAAATATGCATAGTTAGTATCTTTTGTTATATGGTGAAATCAGTAATTGTTTCGTAATGTAAATTCTATTGTTGACATATAAACAAATATAAATTCTGCACTAATTATAAACATTTGGAGGAACAACTACTAGTAATCTTAAAGTGTCTATTTGGCTCTCTTCGAAAACATGTTAGCAAAACAAGCCCTTAGTTAATTCCAAAGTAATTAACACTTTTGTCAAAAGTAGTGTTTGCATAACTATATTTGTTAATTTCATGATTTAAAGAAATAATTCAGCCTAACTCTTGCAGTAGAAGAAACTGTTAAAAAGATGTAATTTGTTAATGTATTCAGTTAATTTAGTGAGTTAAGTAATAATTGTAATTTCTGTAAATTTAACTTTGAACAATGAGTAGTTTAGCACCTATTATTGTGATGATGTATAAGGTCCCAAATTTTGGTCAAAGGCAGGCAGTCCATGGTTGAGTTTCAAACGAGAAACCTGTGTTGGTTAGAACAACAACAATGCATCAACTTAACAGTGAAATAAGTGTTACATGAATAGGACATGTGTTAAAGCAATGACAGTGTTTGTTCCATACATACGTGATTATAACGAAAAAACTGTGAATTATGTGGTTATGTTTTTACCGCTCATAGATGTTCAACAGTAAACTATTGTACCAGTATATGGATGTTCACCTGCAAAACTATTAATGAGGCTTATGGGAAGTTAGAACAATAGTGTACTGGCCATATATAACTGTGCACTGTCGGCTACATCATTTACAGTACACAGTACTGCTCATCCACCCCCTAGTTTTCCAGCCTCCAAGGACAACAAATGAAGAGACAAAAAAGGTGGACCGTCACAACTAGAATCTTTTTTTCAAGAGACATTAGTTCACATTTGAAGAATCACAGATTACATTTACATGATTTTGTTACTACGTCATGTTGTTCCATCTGTGGAGTGGCCGGTTATCCAGTTAATTTAGAAAAAGGGGTATCACATTATGTAGCATTGGAAGAATTATGGTTTAAAGGCCTCTGTGTCCACAGTGATTAGTCTGACCATGTCTTTACTGTCCCTAAGGGAGCAACAGGTAGAGAGTTGAAGATTATTTCTAGATTTGTCATTTAATATTGTTTCCTGAAACTTTGTAAGTAGGCTCTTATTAAATAGTTGTATCTATCTTCAAGCATCTGCCATTTCAGGTTTTTCAGCATTTCTGGATGCTCTTCCTCGAGTCAAAAGAATCTGTTACCATTCCTGCTGCCCTTCTTTGAATACATTCACAGTATGTCCTGTTAGTTGTCTTTGGTATAGGTCTCACACAGTTGAGCTGTAAGGTGGGATGCATGCAGAAGTATTTTGTAAGCATTCTCCTTTGTAGACCAGTTGCACTTTCCCAGTATGCTGCCAATGAACCACAGTCTACCCTCTCTACTAACAACTGAACCTATGTGATCATTCTGTTTCACATTTATACAAATGACCTTTACTCAGAATTGTAGGATACAGTTTGCAACTGTTCTACACAGCTCTCCTGGATAGTGCTAAATGAGCAACACTTGTAGACAGATAATCAACATATGTTGTTCTCTTAGTATAAAAGACAAGGAAGTACATCAGAAAGAGACGTGGGTCATTTTTGAGGACCATCTAAGAATGGATATAGATCAAAACAGCTGAATCTGTCAACTGAATGTAGTAGGTAGGAGCAACTCTAGATGCCAATACATTTAAAATCTATTATTTAATTTTAAGGTGGATGTACTTCCATCAAATAATCTCGCTTAGATAACAAAGATAAGGCTGAAACTAGGGAGAATTCCTAGATACGATATTGTAGGATATATATCTTTGACACTACGGAAAAACATGTATGATCTGACATCAAGGAAGCATACCTACTAATAATATCAACAGATAATTACATCCCTATAATGGTAATAAGAAGAGGAGAAATGCAATTGTAAATGTTTACAAACCTCCTCCAACTCTCGGTCCATTACATGTCCTGGATTTTGTCAACATTTATCAGTTTACTATGGTGACCTTAACAGTCATCATTCTCACTTGAAGTAATAAGAATGGCACCAGTGGAGATCTTCTATCCAAATGCACAGAAGAGAACAACCTACAGTTAATTTCTGATGCTAAAGATGCAGCCACTTTCAGATCAAGCACTTGGACTAAAGATCTCAGCCCCAAACTGATTTTCATTATGAAAAATACAAGAAATTAATTACTCCATGCCAGCAGAAATGATTTCCCAAAAACCCAATGCTGGCCAGTGCGAGGGTGCAAATGTGCTTAGTGGTCAACGAGAGTTGGCAATATGCACCCTTACTGCTGATTTGAGATTCCGAGATTGTATGTGTTTCAGTTTACAGAAATATATATCAGGCTGAGAATTGAAATGCAAAAGACTAGGTTTAAGTAGTAATAGCTATAGGTAAAAATAAATTAGATTCTGTTTTTATCGGTGAGGTAATTTAAATTGGAGGTATTCCAGGGGCGCCAGACAGCTTCTCATGAAGTCACGAGCAGACATGGCTCAGAATCCGCAGAGCAGTGTGGTGTGCCATGGAGCTCCATCTATGGTGAAGTTTTGTGATCATGGGACTTGGAAGCTAAGGAGACATGAAGAAAACATAGAACTGGATTTGACTCAGAAGCATTATGAAAGACTGTTCTTGTTACACATTTACATAAGTTATTGTTGATCAGAAGTTTAACCAATTTGTAAATGGAATAATAAACCCTTGTTTGTGAACCTACTCATCCCTGTTACTATGTAATAGTAGTCATTTCACAGGAGAAGTCTGTTACGAGGCAGGGTCCCTCCAAAGTGAGCAAGAAGATCATATCACGAAGGAGAGAACCCTTGCACCAGTCATCACTGGACCTGGAAATCATATCCCAATTATGACATATTTTAATAGATCGAGGTGGAATTTCCAGAAACCATTAGTGCAACTGGCCACATGCTTAAGATTCTTACAGCATACATAGTTAATGTAATGTAATAGTTAAGCTAGACAAATAATCACTGAAAATGTCTTTCCAGTACTTCTGGAATTACTAAGTCTTGGCTCAATGAGATGATTTTACAGACACCTGGTTGTGCATACTCATGTATTTTATGTTACCCCACATAGTTGTAGAAAATGAATTAGATATAGTTCTCTGCAAAATCTTGTAAATATGCTTACTAATAATGTCACCGCCATTCAAGGGAGCAATGTAAATACATATTTCAAAATCAATGTAAATACATATTTCAAATACATATTTCAAAATCAAATATATATTTCAAAAGATGCTGCTATTACATTCCTACAGCAATTGCTGATATGAGTTATGACATTCCTTTTGTAAATAAGATATACGTGATTCACCTTCTGTCTTTTGTCATTTCTCTTCTGGTTCATGTAAGCATCCATGTATTTATATCTAAAAAGTCTGGTAACAACAATTGCAATTACAATTTTTGTTCTACATCTACATCTACATTTATACTCCGCAAGCCACCCAACGGTGTGTGGCGGAGGGCACTTTACGTGCCACTGTCATTACCTCCCTTTTCTGTTCCAGTCGCGTATGGTTCGCGGGAAGAACGACTGTCTGAAAGCCTCTGTGCACGCTCAAATCTCTCTAATTTTACATTTGTGATCTCCTCGGGAGGTATAAGTAGGGGGAAGCAATATATTCGATACCTCATCCAGAAACGCACCCTCTCGAAACCTGGCGAGCAAGCTACACCGCGATGCAGAGCGCCTCTCTTGCAGAGTCTGCCACTTGAGTTTGCTAAACTTCTCCGTAACGATATCACGGTTACCAAATAACCCTGTGACGAAACACGCCGCTCTTCTTTGGATCTTCTCTATCTCCTCCGTCAACCCGATATGGTACGGATCCCACAGTGATGAGCAATACTCAAGTATAGGTCAATTAATTTTATATGATCATTCCACTTCAAATCGTTCCGCACGCATACTCCCAGATATTTTACAGAAGTAACTGCTACCAGTGTTTGTTTCACTATCATATAATCATACAATAAAGGATCATTCTTTCTATGTATTCGCAATACATTACATTTGTCTATGTTAAGGGTCAGTTGCCACTCCCTGCACCAAGTGCCTATCCGCTGCAGATCTTCCTGCATTTCGCTACAATTTTCTAATGCTGCAACTTCTCTGTATACTACAGCATCATCCACGAAAAGCCGCATGGAACTTCCAACACTATCTACTAGGTCATTTATATATATTGTGAAAAGCAGTGGTCCCATAACACTCCCCTGTGGCACGTCAGAGGTTACCTTAACATCTGTAGACATCTCTCCATTGATAACAACATGCTGTGCTCTGTTTGCTAAAAACTCTTCAATTCAGCCACACAGCCGGTCTGATATTCCATAGGCTCTTACTTTGTTTATCAGGCGACAGTGCGGAACTGTATCGAATGCCTTCCGGAAGTCAAGGAAAATAGCATCTACCTGGGAGCCTTTATCTAATATTTTCTGGGTCTCATGAACAAATAAAGCGAGTTGGGTCTCACACGATCGCTGTTTCCGGAATCCATGTTGATTCCTACAGAGTAGATTCTGGGTTTCCAAAAACAACATGATACGCGAGCAAGAAACATGTTCTAATATTCTACAACAGATCGACGTCAGAGATATAGGTCTATAATTTTGCGCATCTGCTCAACGACCCTTCTTGAAGACTTGGACTACCTGTGCTCATTTCCAATCATTTGGAACCTTACGTTCCTCTAAGAGACTTGAGGTACACGGCTGTTAGAAGGGGGGCAAGTTCTTTCGCGTACTCTGTGTAGAATCGAATTGGTATCCCGTCAGGTCCAGTGGACTTTCCTCTGTTGAGTGATTTCAGTTGCTTTTCTATTCCTTGGACACTTATTTCGGTGTCAGCCATTTTTTCGTTTGTGCGAGGATTTAGAGAAGGAACTGCAGTGCGGTCTTCCTCTGTGAAACAGCTTTGGAAAAAGGTGTTTAGTATTTCAGCTTTACGATTCTCATCCTCTGTTTCAATGCCATCATCATCCCGGAGTGTCTGGATATGCTGTTTCGAGCCACTTACTGATTTAACGTAAGACCAGAACTTTCTAGGATTTTCTGTCAAGTCGGTACATAGAATTTTACTTTCGAATTCACTGAACGCTTCACGCATAGCCCTCCTTACGCTAACTTTGACATCGTTTAGCTTCTGTTTGTCTGAGAGGTTTTGGCTGCGTTTAAACTTGGAGTGAAGCTCTCTTTGCTTTCACAGTAGTTTCCTAACTTTGTTGTTGAACCACGGTGGGTTTTTCCCGTCCCTCACAGTTTTACTCAGCACGTACCTGTCTAAAACGCATTTTACAATTGCCTTAAACTTTTTCCATAAATACTCGACATTGTCAGTGTCGGAACAGAAATTTTCGTTTTGATCTGTTAGGTAGTCTGAAATCTGCCTTCTATTACTCTTGCTAAACAGATAAACTTTCCTCCCTTTTTTTTATATTCCTATTAACTTCCATATTCAGGGATGCTGCAACGGCCTTATGATCACCGATTCCCTGTTCTGCACTTACAGAGTCGAAAAGTTCGGGTCTGTTTGTTATCAGTAGGTCCAAGATGTTATCTCCACGAGTCGGTTCTCTGTTTAATTGCTCGAGGTAATTTTCGGATAGTGCACTCAGTATAATGTCACTCGATGCTCTGTCCCTACCACCCGTCCTAAACATCTGAGTGTCCCAGTCTATATCTGGTAAATTGAAATCTCCACCTAAGACTATAATATGCTGAGAAAATTTATGTGAAATGTATTCCAAATTTTCTCTCAGTTGTTCTGCCACTAATGCTGCTGAGTCGGGAGGTCGGTAAAAGGAGCCAATTATTAAGCTAGCTCGGTTGTTGAGTGTAACCTCCATCCATGATAATTCACAGGAACTATCCACATCTACTACACTACAGGATAAACTACTACTAACAGCGACAAACACTCCACCACCGGTTGCATGCACTCTATCCTTTCTAAATACCGTCTGTGCCTTTGTAAAAATTTCAGCTGAATTTATCTCTGGCTTCAGCCAGCTTTCTGTACCTATAATGATTTCAGCTTCGGTGCTTTCTATCAGCACTTGAAGTTCCGGTACTTTACCAATGCAGCTTCGACAGTTTACAATTACAATACCGATTGCTTCTTGGTCCCGCATGTCCTGACTTTGCCCCTCACCCTTTGAGGCTGTTGCCCTTTCTGTACTTGCCCGAGGCCATCTAACCTAAAAAACCGCCCAGTCCTCGCCACACAACCCCTGCTACCCGTGTAGCTGATTGCTGCGTGTAGTGGACTCCTGACCTGTCCAGCGGAACTCGAAACTCCACCACCCTATGGCGCAATTCGAGGAATCTGCAGCCCACATGGTCACAGAACAGTCTCAGCCTCTGATTCAGACCCTCCACTCGGCTCTGTACCAAAGGTCCGCAGTCAGTCCTGTTGAGGATGCTTCAGATGGTGAGCTCTGCTTTCATCCCGCTAATGAGACTGGCAGTCTTCACCAAATCAGATAGCCGCCGGAAGCCAGGGAGTATTTCCTCCGATCCATAGCGACACACATCATTGGTGCCGACATGAGTGACTACCTGCAGATGGGTACACCCTGTACCCTACATGGCATCCGGAAGGACCCTTTCCACATCTGGAATGACTCCCCCCGGTATGCACACGGAGTGCACATTGGTTTTCTTCCCCTCTCTTGCTGCCATATCCCTAAAGGGCCCCATTATGTGCCTGACGTTGGAGCTCCCAACTACCAGTAAGCCCACCCTCTGCGACTGCCCGGATCTTGCAGACTGAGGGGCAACATCTGGAACAGGACAAGCAGCCATCTCTGGCCGAAGATCAGTATCAGTCGGAGACAGAGCCTGAAACTGGTTCGTCAGACAAACTGGAGAGGCCTTCCGTTCAGCCCTCCGGAATGTCTTTCGCCCCCTGCCACACCTCGAGATGACCTCCCACTCTACCATAGGTGAGGGATCAGCCTCAATGTGGGCAGTATCCCAGGCAGCCACAGTCGTAGTGCGATCGGGGGATGCGTTTCATTTGTAGACCAAAGTTGTTTCGTGTCACCAATGATATGAAAAAGTTACTCTATTTTAGTGTAAATGAAGATAGAAGGGGATCAGTTTGGTGACAAGTCAGTTTGTGCACCAACCATGTGCCATTACATGCAGTTATACACACTACAGAAAAGTTGAACCTCTACAAACTAAATGCATTATACAAAGTCCGATTCATGTTATTCGAGGTAACCCAAATTATTTGTTGCATTGTATTAAACACAAACACAGTCCACTGTCACCAAACTTATCTGCTCGTCACCAACAATCTGAAAACTGACAAGCAAAGCAGGTAAACCAGTTAATTATATCAGACCATTTGCAGGAGAAGTTGTAATACATCATTATTACTCAGCTCATATTCTTTTGTATTCAGTTCCTGCTGTGGTCACTGTGATTCATCTCTCTCTCTTCTCTTTCATGAAATGGGTTACAGAGCCAGTCAAACTGCTTCTCTACTAAAGACATTTATTAATAAATTTGGAGAAGGAACATAAAGAAGCAAAGAACTGGAAACTGACTTAAGAATTTTCTCAGATTTGTACTGTTCACAAAATAAAAATTCAGTGATGATTGTTATGCTCCATCTCCAAAGTTTTCTAGAAAATCCGACTTTATTTTCCAGTCAAGGGGCACAGTTATATGTCTCCTGACAGGGTAACTGATGCAGTTGAGTAACAACTGAGAAAACTGCAGACTATCACAGAGCCTTTGAAGTATCATGATTTGTTCAATCAACATGGCACTTGTATGGTACTTGAGATGGACTGGCAAGGTCACGCTACAAAATCTACACGCAAGAAAGTTACCGTTCAAAATAAGTATATACCAGAAGGCTGGAAAAAATAATGTTGTGTGCAACATAAATAACTCATGTTATAGATCAAAAATCTTGGTTGAAGTGCTGAAAAAATGTTACCAACTTCAGAGAAATGGACAATGCTCCATTGCTAAGATAAGAAAATAAAGTCACCGCTAAGAAGGCTGAAGATGTAAGGAAACTACTCAAGTATTTTGAAAACTTCAGACAAAGGAATAATGTTTTATATAGAAGCCCTTCAAGTTTGCAGAAACAATAACGATGACAACAATGAACTTGAACATGAGAATCAACCAATATATTAGGAGTAGTATATAAATTAAATTGCAGTTATTCACAACTAACTGACTACTGATCATTTGAAAGAATGGTGATACTGTAGTGGTTCAGCTATACAAAACAATTTTCCATTTTAATGTGCATTTCCTAATAACACTTATGTGAAAATATTATTTGAATGTGATTCTTTCCCCCCCCCCCCCCCCTTTCTAGTAATGAGGAGAAAATCTAATGTGTTTGTAAATTTCTATTTCATATATTATTAAACTTATTCAATAAGAGGTGTTTCCTGAAAATTTTACTTTTTGCAGATGTTTAGTTTTGCAAAAACAATCCTCAATTTGTCTATCTCATTATACGCACATCAAAAATAGTTTTGCATCACCTTGGTTCCGCAACCTGTACAGAAAATTGGAATAGATATCAGCATAAACACCATTTCTGCCCTTTTTATTGCTCATGAAAACCACACATTGCGTGTTGTACCCCCATACAGCAAGACCTTCAGAGGTGGTGGTCCAGATTGCTGTACACACCAGTATCTCTAATAGCCAGTAGCACGCCCTCTTGCACTGATGAATGTCTGTATTTGTCGTGGCATACCATCCACAAGTTCATCAAGGCACTGTTGGTCCAAATTGTCCCACTCCTCAACGGCAATTGAGCTTAGATCCCTCAGAGTGGTTGGTGGGGCAAGTCATCCATAAACAGCCCTTTTCAATCTATCCCAGGCATGTTCGATAGGGTTCATATATTGAGAACGTGCTGGCCACTGTAGTCAAACCACATCGCTATCCTGAAGGAAGCCATTCACAAGATGTGCACAATGAGGGCATGAATTTTTGTCCATGAAGACAAATAACTTGCCAATATGCTGCAGATTTGGTTGCACTATCAGTTGGAGGATGGTATTCACGTATCGTACAGCCGTTACAGCACCTTCCATGACCATCAGCAGCGTATGTCGGCCCCACATAATGCCACCCCAAACCATCAGGGAACCTCCACCTTGCTGCACTCGCTGAACAGTGTGTCCAAGGACTTGTCGGTGAAGAGAATGTTATGCCAATCCTGAGCAGTCCATTCGGCATGTTGTTCGGCCCATTTGTACCACACTGCATGGTGTTGTTGCAAAGATGGACCTCGCCATGGACATCGGGAGTGAAGTTGCGCATTATGCAGCCTATTGCCCACAGTCTGAGTCATAACATGACGTCCTGTGGCTGCACAAAAAGCATTATTCAACATGGTGGCATCGCTGTCAGGATTCATCTGAGCCATAATCTGCAGGTAGCAGGCATCCGCTGCAGTATTAGCCCTTGGGCGGCCTGAGCGAGGCATGTCATTGACAGTTCCTGTCTCTCTGTATCTCCTCCATGTCCGAAAAAAATTGCTTTGGTTTGCTTCGAGATGCCTGGGCACTTGCCTTGTTGAGAGCCCTTCCTGGCACAAATTAACAATGTGGACACTATCGCATCTAGGCAAGGTTGAACTACAGACAACACAAGCCATGTACCTCCTTCCTGGTGGATTGAATGGAACTGATTGGCTGTCAGACCCCTTCTATCTAATAGGCGCTCCACACGCATGGTTGTTTACATTTTTTGGTGGGTTTAGTGACATCTCTGAACAGTCAAAGGGACTGTGTCTGTGATACAATATCCACAGTCAATTACTATCTTCAGAAGTTCTAGGAACTGAGGTGATGCAAAACTTTTTTTTAATGTGTGTATCGCAAGGAATGCATACATGCTTTCATAAGGTCTCACTGACCCTTCAGTAGCACATTTAAATCTGTGGTGATAGGGTGCAGACAAGCCCAGGGAGTGTTTATTTTTCACTAAATGTGTTAACAATATGTTGTTGTTGTTGTGGTCTTCAGTCCTGAGACTGGTTTGATGCAGCTCTCCATGCTACTCTATCCTGTGCAAGCTTCTTCATCTCCCAGTACCTACTGTAACCTACATCCTTCTGAATCTGCTTAGTGTATTCATCTCTTGGTCTCCCTCTACGATTTTTACCCTCCACGCTGCCCTCCAATGCTAAATTTGTGATCCCTCGATGCCTCAAAACATGTCCTACCAACCGATCGCTTCTTCTAGTCAAGTTGTGCCACAAACTTCTCTTCTCCCCAATCCTATTCAATACCTCCTCATTAGTTATATGATCTACCCATCTAATCTTCAGCATTCTTCTGTAGCACCACATTTCAAAAGGTTCTATTCTCTTCTTGTCCAAACTAGTTATCGTCCATGTTTCACTTCCATACATGGCTACACTCCATACAAATACTTTCAGAAACGACTTCCTGACACTGAAATCTATACTCAATGTTAACAAATTTCTCTTCTTCAGAAACGCTTTCCTTGCCATTGCCAGTCTACATTTTATATCCTCTCTACTTCGACCATCATCGGTTATTTTACTCCCTAAATAGCAAAACTCCTTTACTACTTTAAGTGTCTCATTTCCTAATCTAATTCCCTCAGCATCACCCGACTTAATTTGACTACATTCCATTATCCTCGTTTTGATTTTGTTGATGTTCATCTTATATCCTCCTTTCAAGACACTGCCCATTCCGTTCAACTGCTCTTCCAAGTCCTTTGCTGTCTCTGACAGAATTACAATGTCATCGGCGAACCTCCAAGTTTTTACTTCTTCTCCATGAATTTTAATACCTACTCCGAATTTTTCTTTTGTTTCCTTTACCGCTTGCTCAATATACAGATTGAATAACATCGGGGAAAGGCTACAACCCTGTCTCACTCCTTTCCCAACCACTGCTTCCCTTTCATGCCCCTCGACTCTTATAACTGCCATCTGGTTTCTGTATAAATTGTAAATAGCCTTTCGCTCCCTGTATTTTACCCCTGCCACCTTCAGAATTTGAAAGAGAGTATTCCAGTTAACATTGTCAAAAGCTATCTCTAAGTCTACAAATGCTAGAAACGTAGGTTTGCCTTTTCTTAATCTTTCTTCTAAGATAAGTCGTAAGGTCAGTATTGCCTCACGTGTTCCAACATTTCTACAGAATCCAAACTGATCTTCCCGTGGCGGCTTCTATCAGTTTTTCCATTCGTCTGTAAAGAATTCGCATTAGTATTTTGCAGCTTAAACTGATAGTTCGATAATTTTCACATCTGTCAACACCTGCTTTCTTTGGGATTGGAATTATTATATTCTTCTTGAAGTCTGAGGGTATTTTGCCTGTCTCATACATCGTGCTCACCAGATGGTAGAGTTTTGTCATGACTGGCTCTCCCGAGGCCATCAGTAGTGCTAATGGAATGTTGTCTACTCCCGGGGCCTTGTTTCGACTCAGGTCTTTCAGTGCTCTGTCAAACTCTTCACGCAGTATCTTATCTCCCATTTCATCTTCATCTACATCCTCTTCCATTTCCATAATATTGTCCTCAAGCACATCGCCCTTGTATAAACCCTCTATATACTCCTTCCACCTTTCTGCCTTCCCTTCTTTGCTTAGAACTGGGTTGCCATCTGAGCTCTTGATATTCATACAAGTGGTTCTCTTCTCTCAAAAGGTCTGTTTAATTTTCCTGTAGGCAGTATCTATCTTACCCCTAGTGAGACAAGCCTCTACATTCTTACATTTGTCCTCTAGCCATCCATGATTAGCCATTTTGCACTTCCTGTCGATACCATTTTTGAGACGTTTGTATTCCTTTTTGCCTGCTTCATTTACTGCATTTTTATATTTTCTCCTTTCATCAATTAAATTCAATATTTCTTCCGTTACCCAAGGATTTCTATTAGCTCTCATCTTTTTACCTACTTGATCGTCTGCTGCCTTCACTACTTTACCCCTCAGAGCTACCCATTCTTCTTCTACTGTATTTCTTTCCCCCACTCCTGTCAATTGTTCCCTTATGCTCTCCCTGAAACTCTCTACAACCTCTGGTTCTTTCATTTTATCCAGGTCCCATCTCCTTATCTCCTTAAATTCCCACCTTTTTGCAGTTTCTTCAGTTTCAATCTGCAGTTCATAACCAATAGATTGTGGTCAGAATCCACATCTGCCCCTGGAATTGTCTTACAATTTAAAACCTGGTTCCTAAATCTCTGTCTTACCATTATATAATCTATCTGATACCTTTTAGTATCTCCAGGATTCTTCCAGGTATACAACCTTCTTTTATGATTCTTGAACCAAGTGTTAGCTATGATTAAGTTATGCTCTGTGCAAAATTCTACAAGGCAGCTTCCTCTCTCATTCCTTCCCCCCAATCCATATTCACCTACTATGTTTCCTTCTCTCCCTTTTCCTACTGACGAATTCCAGTCACCCATGACTATTAAATTTTCGTCTCCCTTCATTACCTGAATAATTTCTTTTATCTCGTCATACATTTCATCTATTTCTTCATCATCTGCAGAGCTAGTTGGCATATAAACTTGTACTACTGTAGTAGGCATGGGCTTTGTGTCTATCTTGGCCACAATAATGCGTTCACTATGCTGTTTGTAGTAGCTAACCCCACTCCTATTTTTTTATTCATTATTAAACCTACTCCTGCATTACCCCTATTTGATTTTGTATTTATAACCCTGTAATCACCTGACCAAAAGTCTTGTTCCTCCTGCCACCGAACTTCACTAATTCCCACTATATTTAACTTTAACCTATCCATTTCCCTTTTTAAATTTTCTAACCTACCTACCCAATTAAGGGATCTGACATTCCACACTCCGATCTGTAGAACGCCAGTTTTCTTTCTCCTGATAACGACGTCCTCCTGAGTGGTCCCCGCCCGAATATCCGAATGGGAGACTATTTTACCTCCGGAATATTTTACCCAAGAGAACGCCATCATCATTTAATCATACAGTAAAGCTGCATGTCCTCGGGAAAAATTACGGCTGTAGTTTCCCCTTGCTTTCAGTCGTTCGCAGTACCAGCACAGCAAGGCCGTTTTGGTTAATGTTACAAGGCCAGATCAGTCAATCATCCAGACTGTTGCCCCTGCAACTACTGAAAAGGCTGCTGCCCCTCTTCAGGAACTACATGTTTGTCTGGCCTCTCAACAGATACCCCTCATTGTGGTTGCACCTACAGTACGGCCATCTGTATCGCTGAGGCACGCAAGCCTCCCCACCAATGGCAAGGTCCATGGTTCATGGGGATGTTAACAATATATGGAAAGTAAATATTAAAAACTAATATAACTAACACAAGAAACACACATTAACAACATCTGCAGAAAAACCAGTAGTTGTTACCTTTGCCTCAACACAAGGGCTGCTTGTATTCCAGTTTACCGACAGGCTATACATGCCACTGCTGAATCACAGTGTACTGCAGCCCCTCTCCTGCCCTTTCCCACATGATCTCAACTGCTACATCAGCAGATCTGTGGTACATTGCACCAGCCAAAATGCAGCCCAGCTGTGAAGGCTATTGGGGATGAGTTGGCTGACAGCTCCCGAGAGTCACGTACCTGTGGCACCTCAATTACTATCCTCTCCTGTGGATCATATCTCCTCTGCAGGAAGTATGGGGTCAGTCATTACTCGTCACCTTGTCTGCAAATGGCATATCAATGTAACTCTAGGTGTCCTGTACTGGGTGGATGGGAACCAGCGAGGACTCAGTATGTTATACCTATCACCCTAACCAACAAGTTTGAGGTACTGTCTTTAACTGAAACTGAAAGTAACTGAGCCAGTGGGACTCACTTCATATGTGCTGGTGAAACTGTTTTATCCGGCATCAAGAGGAGGCAAATGCAAAAGGGTAGAGGTCTGTTAATCGCCAGCAGTTCAAAAGTATGGCAAATGGTGGAACCCCTTCGGGAAATGGTAACAAGGGACAGGAACAGACACCAGGTGTGTATGCCTGGGGTCCTCATTCAACATGTTGAAGAGGCTATATGGCAGTCATTTACGGAACACGGTATAACCAACTGCAGATTGTGGCACATATCAGAAAAAATGATGCCTGTCGTTTGGGCTCTGAGGTCATGCTGGGATCATTCCAGCAACCAGCAGAAAAAGTTGAGGAGACCAACCTTGCATGCAGAGTTTCAACGAAGCTCATAATTTGCAGTGAAGTCCTCAGAACTGATCACGGCATCTTGGTTATGAGTCAAGTGGAATGGCTGAACCAGAGACTTTGAAAGTTCTGAGACAAGCTATGCTGGGACATCCTGGCCTTGTGCCATGAGATTAAGAACTGTAAGGTTCCCCGAAATGTGTCGGGCCTGCACTACACATCAGAGGCTGCTACCCAAGTAGCAGACGTTGTGCGGGGTGTGCCCAAGGGTTGTTCAGATTAAGTAACTTCTCATCCAATCCAGATAACAACAGCTGTAGAAAACCCTGAAGTATCAGATTGAAAGAAATGCCTCCCACAAGTGAGAGTATTAAAATCCCAGTGGTTAACTGCTGAAGCTTTCACAACAAAGTGCCAGAGTTTGAAGTTTTCCTGAAAAGCTATGAAACTCATATACTAGCTAAAGAAATGTGCCTGAAACCTAAAATTGATAGCAGTGAGATTTTTGAGGAAAATTTAAGTGTATATTGAAAGGATAGGCTAACGGGAAATGCCGGTGGATGTGTTTGTCACAGCAGACAAGAAATTCAGATCTGCAAAGATAGAAACTGAAGCTCCATGTAGACTGTTTGAGCAAGATTCAGTACTGTCAAGTGGGGATACTTTGACTGCAGGTCTTACTGTGTCCAAAAATTATGAAAAACTTTGAGTGTCTCTTTCACAGATATAACTGAACTTAGCTGAGCGCACTCTTTTCGTCATAGTTCTCCACATCGTCGCTATATGGCAGCACAAATCCCATCATCAAAGAACATACGTGTGCAGTCATAAATGACAGACATATTGAACGTTACATTTCACAAATTTTTTTCGTCTGTCTAAATTTACCTATATCAAGAATATCAGTGGTGATTTGCAGTCTTCGTGTATTGTAGTAAGTACTAACATATCTATTGACAATGTTTATATAATATCTTGCACAAGAATTGACTCGTGAAACTTAAAAATAAACATTTTGTTGAGGACTGCATGTTTGTTCAGTTATGCTATTTTAATGGCTTTTCTTCCGTTTTACAGAATTTTTTGGTCTTATGTTGTAGGTAGACCTCAACAAAGAGAAAATGACAAGAATTCATAAAAGACTCCCTTCTGCAAAGAAGATATAACAGTGTTGTTCTGGAAAATATCGAGTCAGCTTTAAATGAGGTTAAAAAAGGTACATTGTTAATCACTGCAGCTGCTAAGAAATACAATATAGCCAAAGGAACATTAAGTAATAGGTTTCACAACAGGCATGAAAAACAGTTTGGCAAGCCCACTGTATTTTCTTATGAAGAGGAGATAGCTTTGGTGAGTCATGCTGTTGTTAGTGAATGGGGTTTCCCTTTTGACAGCCTTGATTTACGACATCTTGCTAAGTCTTATTTAGATATGCAGGGAAGACCAGTTAAATTATTTGGTAGGAATAATTTGCCAGGAATTGATTGGGTACGTTCATTTCTTAAGACATAAAAATGGTCTTACATTTAGGAACTGCCAGAATATCAGGTGCGAAAAAGCAGGAATTACAGCAGATGTGATAAAGAACTATTTCATTAATCTGGAACAGTCACTTCAGGATGAAAATGAAGTTACTGGTGTACCTCCAGAAAGAATTTTTAATTTTGATGAAACAAACCTGTGTGATGATCCGAGTGTGAAGAAGTGCATTTTCAAGCGAGGGGTGAAATACGCAGAACAGGTGAAGGACAGTAGCAAAACCACCACTTCTTAGATATTTTGTGGCTCTGCAGCTGGAGAGGTTCTACCTCCATATGTAGCTTTATAAGTCTGAACATTTGTGGCAAACCTGGATGGAAGGGGATCCCAGCAAAACCAGGTACAATCGAAGTCATTCTGGTTGGTTTGATGCCAATATTTTTACTGACTGCTTTATGAAATTATTTCTTCCGCATGCCAAAAAGCTTGGGGGCAACGTTGTGCTTATTGGAGGCAAGCTATCTTCCCACTTCACTCCTGAAGACATACAGGCAGCTGTAAGCAATAATATTGCCTTTATGTGCATTCCAAAACATTCCACACAGATGTGCCAACTGCTGGATGTGGCATTTTATGGCCCCTTAAAAAAATATTGGAGACAGATTTTGGACAACTGGAAAAGTGGCTGGAAAAAAAAAAAAAAGAGGTCACATATTTTGTCAAAAGATAGTTTCCCAGCATTATCATCAACCCTGTATGATAAGATCAAAGGTTCACCTGAAAATGAAGTTGTAAGTCAGAATCTTATTTCAGGATTCAGAAAATGTGGTATCTGGCCTTTTAATCCAGAGCAGGTACTGAGCCGCATACCTGGTCAGAATAACTCTGGCTTGAATGAAATTATGACTACAGTGTCCAATGCATTGATCGATCTTTTGAAATCGATGAGACATGGAGAGAATGCCGAACCTCGCAGACGGCGTTCCAGAGTAAATTCATAGCAGGAAAGAGTTTGTGTATGGAAAACCTTGTAGATGACCCAGATTCCTCTTCCAGTGAGGACAATGATCCAGATATTCATTTATTAAATACAGGTAAAATCATGTATGATTGTATAATCACTTATTAACTTATTTCTGCTTTATATTGGTTCTTGTTATTGCTCTTTTGAATCACCTAGGTTATTTTATTTCATTTCTTTTTCACAGCTGAAGATAATGTAGAAAGAATGACTGGAGAGACTGCTGAAGGTCTGGGGAATTCAAGGATGACTCAACAAAGTTTAAAAGCTAATGACTTTGTGATAGTTCGTGTGCTGACAACACACAATACACACAAATACTTTGTGGGTGAAATCAAAGAGACAAATGGCTTAGAATTTCTTGTTAGGTTTCTGGAAAAATAAGTGTGTGTGGCCAGAAGTGTTGGACGAAAGCTTAATATCACTTGAGCAAATAGCTTTTGCGCTCAGCAAACCAGATATTTTGAAGCGTGGTGTTCATTTCTCAGAAAAAAAAAAACTTGGAAGGCTTTTCTATAAATTGAATGGTTTAAGGAGGTTACTGCTATCTCACATTGCACTAAATTCAAATGTAATTCAATAAACTTGTATAATATTTTAAGCTTAAATGGTGTATGACTGATGATAAATGTACTGCAGCTTCATTACAGTTGCTTAAAATATTTTTTGAAATATAAATATACATTTACATATCATGAAGTTGGTCAATTTACACTCCAGCAGGGGATATTTTGCCCAGGTACGTATTTTTCAATAAGTTTGTGGAAGTGGTCAAAGTAACCCCAACCACGGGGGAACTTGGACAAGTGACAAAAATAAATTATTTTGCTTGGTGTACATCGTTTTAAATAAAGTTAGGTAAAAAATAAGTAGGTAGGTGGCTAGCCCCCAAAATACAATATTCAGTTTCAGGAAACTGTTTGTGCGTGTTCTGATATCACAGTTAAATTGAAAATTTTGGTCAAAGTATCCCCATATGACGGTATCAGAGATGGGCATAAAATAGAGACTGGCTCCTCCAATTGCTCACCAGACTCATCTCCTGGTGTAACAGAAAACTTTAGAGAAAGCATAAATACGCTTGTACATAAATTCCCCAATCACAATGTAAGCACTGGCAGAGACTTTAAAAGCACAGGACTAAAGATAGAGAGATGCTGAATAAAACACATTTGGCTGTCACTGCAGCCTTCAATGACTACCATAGCAGAATATTGTTAATTGATCTTTCACAGAATCCAAAGAAACTCTAGTCATATGTAAAAGCTGTTAGTGGCACAAAATCAGTGTCCAGTCCCCAGTGAATCAGACAGGAACTGAAATTGAGGGTAGCAAAGCAAAAGCTGAAAGGCTTAACTCTGCTTTCAAATTTTCCTTTACAAATTAAAAACCACAAGAATGCCCCAATTTAATCCCCCTCCGATTTAAAAGATGTGTGAAATAGGTGTTAGTGTAAGTGGTGTCGAGAAAGAACAGAAATAGTTAAAACTGAACAAAGCTCCATGGTCCGATGGAATCCCTATCAGCTTCTATACCCCTTATAATTATAAACTATCGTACATTCCTCAAACAAAAAACAGTGCCCAGTTGTTGTAAGGAAGTGCAAGTCACACGTGTCTACAAGATTGGTAGTAGAAGTGATCCCATTGCTACCATCCAACATCCTTGACACTGATTTGTTGTAGAATCTTAGACCATATTCCACACTCAAACATAATGAGATATCTTGAATAGAATGACCTCGTCCATGCCAAGCAGCATGGATTCCAAAAAATTCAGTTGTATGAAACCCAACTAGTACTTTTTTAACACAACGTACTGCAGGCGTTGGATCGAGGCAGTCAGGTAGATGCTGTATTTTTTGATTTGACTTAGTACCACACCTATGCTTTTTGTACAATGATATGGATATCAAGTGAAATTTGTGACTGGAATGAGGACTTTTTGGTAGGGAAGACGCAGCATGTTGCCTTGTATGGAGAGTCATTGTCAGTTGCACAATTCTCTTTGGGTGTGCCCTAGGTAAGCTTGATGGGACCCTTGCTGTTCATGTTATATATTAACGACCTTGTGGACAGTATTGACTATTATTATCTCAGATGTTTTGCCGATGATGCACTTATCTGTAATGAAGCACTGTCTGAAAGAACCTGCATAAATATTCAGTCCGACCTTGATAAGATTCCAAAGCAGTGGAAAGACTGGTATCTTGCTTTAAATTTTCAGGTGTTTAAAATTTTGCACTTCACAAAAAAAAAAACATAATATTCTATAACATCAACGAATCATAGATGGAATCGCCCAATTCATACAAATACCTGTAACGCTTTGCATGGATGTGAAAAGGAATTATCACATAGGTTCAGTCATTTGTGGAAGTGGTCAAAGTAACCCCAACCATGGGGGAACTTTGATGAGTGACAAAAAAAGATTATTTTGCTTGATGTACATCGTTTTAAATAAAGTTAGGTAAATTAATCAGTAGGTAGGTGGCTAGCCCCCAAAATACAATATTCAGTTTCAGGAAACTGTTTGTGCGTGTTCTGATATCACAGTTAAATTGAAAATTTTGGTCAAAGTATCCCCATATGACGGTATCAGAGATGGGCATAAAATGGAGACTGGTTCCTCCAATTGCTCACCAGACTCATCTCCTGGTGTAACAGAAAACTTTAGAGAAAACATAAATACACTTGTACATAAATTCCCCAATCACAATGTAATCACTGGCAGAGACTTTAAAAGCACAGGACTAAAGATAGAGAGATGCTGAATAAAACACATTTGGCTGTCACTGCAGCCTTCAATGACTACCATAGCAGAATATTGTTAATTGATCTTTCACAGAATCCAAAGAAACTCTAGTCATATGTAAAGGCTGCTAGTGGCACAAAATCAGTCCCCAGTCCCCAGTCCCCAGAGAATCAGACAGGAACTGAAATTGAGGGTAGCAAAGCAAAAGCTGAAAGGCTTAACTCTGCTTTCAAATTTTGATAAGATAAAATTGATAAGATTTCAAAGCAGTGGAAAGACTGGCATCTTGCTTTAAATTTTCAGGTGTTTAAAATTTTGCACTTCACAAAATGAAATAATAATAATAATAATAATATTCTATGACTCCCGTGTGGAGTTGATAGTCTCCCATCGGGCGCCTCCCCAGGTGGCGGATAGGGGAATGCTCTCCAGATATGGAGGGTACCGGGGAAATAAAATACCCGGGGTGGACCAAAACTATCAACCGAAATCCACTAACGTCTGCCTGGTATCCAGCGGTTAGGGGTCAGCGTCTGTTCGCCTAGATGGTGCGGCTGCAGCAACCTTCTTGATCTCAACAATCAAGTCGTATTCCTCGTGATCTTTCCTCGGAAGGACCACCACCAAGTTAGTTTTCAACTTGAAAACCAAACATGATGATAACACAAGGAATGAATCCACTACCCCGGGCACCAGTCGCAAGGCTGGCTTTACCTGGTCATCGGATTCCGGGGGACCAGGAGCATCATGTTACGCCTAAGGTTGAGAACCAGACGACGTCCAAATTATTACACACAAAACAAAGACACTTCATCGGTACACTTAATACTAATACTCTTTTCAAACTGGGCAAGATCAAACAACTTGCAGACGTGCTGCAAAAATTCCAGATCAAAATCCTTGCAATCCAGGAAACACGATTTACGGATGAAAACCATTTTGATACGGACAACTACAGGATCTACAAAGGAAAACCAGCAGTTAAAACTAATGAGAAAGGACTCAAACAGTTTGGCACAGCATTTGCAGTCCACAAATCTATCAGAGACTCTGTCATTGACTTCCAGTCTGCCTCAGAACGTATATCAACGCTCTCCGTCAAATCGGCCAACAAAGCATATACCTTGATCAACGCACACGCACCCACAAATAACTATAACAAGAAGAACCGCCAGAAAGTGGATGACTTCTGGAATGACCTTGAAGAGACGACAAACAAAATTGCCAAACACCATGTAATAATCTTGTTAGGCGACTTTAACGCACAATTAGGTAAAGAGAAAAAATACAGGAAAATCACCGGAATCCATACAGCTCACAAGAGAACTAACAAGAATGGGGAAAGATTGATAAACTTTTGCGAAAATTTCGACCTCATAATTATGTCAACACAATTCAAAAAACCCAACAAGAAACTGTATACTTGGAAGTCGCCCAACACAATGTTGGGTGAATTCCAGATAGATCATGTGGCCATCTCCAAGAGTAACACAGCAGAAATTCTGAATGTGAAAACGAGAAGAGGATTTTTTGACTCAGACCACCATCTCCTACAGATAAAGACCAGATTACAACCCAATAGAAAAAAGCCAAAACTAAACAAAGTGCTGAGACCAGACCCCGAATACATAAAACTCAACAAGGAAAACATCTTACAGGAAATTAGTCAGACAAACACCACAAACTGGACAGAACTTGTGGACGTCCTCAAATCCACGATGAAATTGGGTCAACCCCCGAGAAGGAGAAAACACAGGTGGTGGAATATAATATGTGACCAAGCAATAGAAGAAAGGACCAATGCCTGGAAAAACTTCAATAGTCACAAAACATCAGAAAAATGGCAACAATTTCTAGTAATCCGAAAACAAACATCGAAAACTATTCGGAGGGAAAAAAGAAATTATGACAAACGGCGACTAGATGAGATAGAACAAGATTTTAAGAAGAACAACACCAGGAATTTTTATAAGACGTTTAAAGAACATATTGCAGGATACCAGCCACCCAATCTTTGTTTCAAGAAACCGGATGGTTCACTAGAAACTAACACAAAGAATAACTGCCAAATCCTCGCAGACTATTTCAACAAACTTCTCAACTGCGAAAGACCTACAGAGGATATTCACTACGAGACGTCTACACCAAATCCTGACGCTAAACCGCCAACCATCAACGAAATAGTAGAAATTATCAAGACTCTGAAAAACAATAGAGCCCCAGGAGAAGATGGAATTATTGCAGAACTATGGAAACTAAATGACGAAAGATTAACAGGAAAAATTCACAAAATCATATTAAACATTTGGGAAACAGAACAGATCCCTTCTGAATGGAAATGCGCACTCATCCATCCACTCCACAAAAAAGGGGACAAAACTGAACCAAATAATTACAGGGGTATCTCACTCGTACCGGTCACATATAAAATCCTATCAAAAGTTCTCATGAATAGATTAGAAGAACAAGCTGACCCACAAATAGGAGAATACCAGGCTGGTTTTCGCAAGGGACGATCATGCATAGAGCAGATCTGGAATCTGAAAATGATTCTCCAGATGAGAAACACCCGAAACACAGTGGTTACTTTTGTAGATTTTAAAAAGGCCTACGACTCAATAGACAGAGTAGCGCTCTGCAAGACGCTGGAAGAATTCAGCATTGACAGAAAGACAAGAGCAATCATTCGGGAAACATTAACTGACACAATCTCCAAGGTTAAATTTATGGGGGATATCTCGGAACCATTTGAAATCCAAACTGGAGTGCGACAGGGTGACGGACTTTCACCATTACTCTTTAATATCATTCTTGAAAAAATTATCAGGACATGGGAAAAAGAAGTCAAAGGAATCCAAATTGGCATTAGAAAAGATAATAGATTCAATGTGAAGTGTTTAGCTTTTGCAGATGACCTTGCAATCCTCACAAATAATAGAAAAGAAGCTACTAACGCCATAGAGAAATTACACGAAATTGCACAAAGAACCGGCCTGCAAATCTCATATGAGAAAACCCAGTACATAGAAAGAGTGCCACAAGACAAATTGCCTATTGTGACAACCCATGGGAAAATTGTACAAGTACCACATTTTAAGTACCTGGGAGAAATCATCCAGCCATCAGGGATCAACCTAAAGGCCAATGAGGAAAGAATAAAAAAACTACAGAAAGCATATAAACTCACGTGGGACTATTATAACAAAAAGTCCATATCCATTAACGCAAAATTGAGGCACTACAACACCGTCGTACTTCCGGAGGCACTGTATGCATCTGAAACAACACAAATAGGTGGGCAAACTAAAATCAAAGAAATAGAGAAACAAGAAAGGAAAATTCTCAGGAAAATTTTTGGCCCGATACAAGAGCAAGGAATCTGGAAGAAGAGACCAACATCAGAATTATATAAATACACAGACAAGATTACAGATACAATAAGGAAAAGAAGAATGCAGTTCTACGGACATATCCACAGGATGAATGAAAACAGAATTTCAAAGCGAATTCTTAAAGTCATCAACTCAGGCAGGGGAAAAACAAAATGGATAAAAGAAGTTGAAGAGGACCTCAGACAAGCACACATAACAGTAAATTATGCAGAAAATAGAACTGAATTCAGGAACATCATCAAAAAACATAAATTTGACACCACAACACAGAAGAGAACAGGATGCAAATGGACAGCGGAGCGAAAGAAACAACACAGTGAACACATGAAGAAAATTTGGGCTCAGAAAAAACATAAACAATCATCATAAAGGAATTCAAGTTCAAACGCTCTCTTAAATGGGAATAATCGAAAATAATAATAATATTCTATGACTATAACATCAACGAATCATAGATGGAATCGCCCAATTCATACAAATACCTGTAACGCTTTGCATGGATGTGTAAAGGAATGATCACACAGGTTCAGTCGTGAGTAAATCAGGTGGTAGATTTCTGTTTGTTGGTAGAATACTGGGGAACTGCAATCAGTGTACAAAAGAGATTGCTTGCAGATCATTCATGTGAACCAGTCTACAATACTGATCAAGTGTGTGGAACCTGCACCAAATAGGACTAACAGGGGATATTGAACACATACAGAGGACAGCATGAATCATCACAGGCCTGTGGGACAGTGTCACATAGATAATGAACTGGCAGACTCTTGAAGAGAAATATAAACTATCCCAAGAAAGTCTACTAACAAAGTTTCAAGAGCCATCTCTAAATGATGACTCTAGGAATATATTACAACCCCCTACATATTGCTCATATAAGTACAGCAAAAATGGTCCATGGATCACAATTTAGAAACAGAACAATCTCTACAAAAATATTATGTCAGATTTTGTTGCTAATTGTGATGCACACTGAGTACAAACATTGCACTTTGGCATCCCTCCCAATTTAGCACCTCAAGTGGGCACTACTAATTGTGGTATGTTCTGTATACAAGTATTACAGTTGTCGCACCTTTGCCCCCCCTCCTCAGCTTGGTGTTCCAAGTGGAAGCTTGTGTTGCTTGGCCCTTAAACTGGCCCTGGTAAGGAGTCCAAGTGAACACATGATGAAGCTCATATTTCACTGTAACTCTTCTCTGTGAGTTCAGTACTATTATCCAAAAAATATAATTGCATAGAGCATAACATAACTGCTAATGTCTTCTATCGAGCTTTCTCAAACTGGACGGGTTATCCAAAACAAACAGTGAATATTGTGAATATGGTTATGTGGTTTAGCAGTCTACATATTATGCATAACATACAGTAACTGTTCCAGTCATTCAAACAGAAGTCTTTGGTGTATC
Organism: Schistocerca nitens; assembly: GCF_023898315.1. Taxonomy (NCBI): domain Eukaryota; kingdom Metazoa; phylum Arthropoda; class Insecta; order Orthoptera; family Acrididae; genus Schistocerca; species Schistocerca nitens. Next base: position 552,604,188 of record NC_064615.1, on the reverse strand, counting down.
AAACGCATAATCCAGGTCTCACTTCAACAGACTTTCATTTGTTTCCAGTGTGAAGGAATTCTTTGTGTGGCAGGACCTCCATAGGAAGAAATGAGAGTCAAGAAGCAGTGTCAAAGCAGACCAATCAGAATTCATCTATAAAGTTGAACAGAATGGACATACCACTCACAAGGAAACGGTAGTACTGATCATTTGTATTAAAAACAAAAAGAAAAAAAGGTTTATTCTAAACATTCATTAAATAAATACAAAAATATAACACTTTATATTTTCTGTGCTTTTTATCTATCTTTCTACAATATTTTTGATAATTTGAAAATCATTAGTACTATGGTGGTTGTTGTATTTCATGGAACTTGGCTTTGGCTTATAAAGCAATGGCTAAGATATCCCTGTCTTCCTAAAACACCACAGGCAAATGCCAACATGGTTCCTAAGAAAGGTCACAGTCTCTTCCTTCCCACATCCTTCTTCAAATATGAAAGTGCCCTTTTTCCAATGACCACTATATCAACAGAATATTACATTCCAATCTTCCTTGAATTTAATTTGCATGTTTTTGGATTCCACATCCAAGTTTGCGCATTTTTGGAAAAGAAAATTTCTGGTATGCAATTATTTGTTTTATCTCATTTTCAAGAGACGATTAGAACTGGTATTAATTACCTTCTACAAATACTCATTAATAACCATGTTCTTTAATTTTTGAAATTTATTGGTATATAATCATTCAAGACTAGATAAAACACTCCATACAATACAAAATTCAACATGTGATACAAAATGTGATGCAGTAACTAATAAACAAAGAACCACTATAAAAATAGGTACTCTCCACATTTATGGAAATGTGGATCACTCATTTTAATCAAAGGGCTATTATTTAACATTATGACTTGTTGAAGACACAATAGTATTCTTACAAAACAGTCATTTTGTAAAATGCAATATAAAATGAATATGCTTCCAAATGGCAATAAGAATACAAACTATTACATATTTTATATGTAACCCCTGTATGCAACAAATATTTGGAGATAATGTTTCTTGGGTACACACATAGGAAATTTTCCACCAATGTATCAGTCTAGTGGCATAATATGTGAACTGTCTCCACAATTCAACTAAACCTTGACAATTTCAAGTAATTTCCTTTTTGTTTCAACCAGCAAAAATGGTCCATAGATCATCATTTTGAAACATAAAAATGTCTACAAAAATATTATGACTCAAATATTATTTTACATGTGTATACACATATCACAAAAATATGCTTTCTATCAGATACTGCAGTGCCTTGTAGTTTCGGTTATGGATAAATTACAGAAACAAAAATTTCAAAAAAAGGAATAGACACCTTGTTGTTAAAGATAAATGAAATCACAAACAATGAACAAAACAAGACTTATAGAAAACGATATCCCGCTTAGGTTCAATTAAGATTTCTTGTTAAAAAAGAACCCGAGAAAATTTTCATTTTTCACATAATTCAGCAGCATTCAAAGTTCAATTTCATATCTACAGAACATGGAACACAATAGCAGGTAAAATATTTTGATTGTTATACATTAATAATCAAATTAGTCAGAAATTAAAACAAAAACATTAAAACTTCCACAAAAATTTAAATACAAGCAATAAAACAGAGGAAAAGTAAATATCATTTCTGGTTTTAGCAGGTGAAAAAACAGACAGCAGCATTCAACTCAGTAGAGAATTGTCTTCAGTAGTTAAAGTCTTTGGTATTCAGTAACACAGTACAAGGTTAAAGCCTGTGGAATAAAACACAATGCATAAATAAAATTATAATGTATAATTGAAGAAAAATGATTACGTAAAAAATTGAAAATGTTAATGCTCTAAGAGGCAAGTACCTCTGCAAGGACACACTTTCAATTTGTTTGTTTATTTATTTATTTTAGACACAATTAGTCAGAAATGAAGAGTGTGAGAACCATTGTATTAGTTTCAATTGCAGATTTAAAGCAATGGTAAGAAACTTCCTCTTGCTAATAAAAATTATTGTACAACTTAATAACATCAACTACATAAATATAATGAAATAACAAAATTTAAGAAAAGCCGTGTTAAGATTTTTCTTGCCCTCAAAATATTTCTTATTTTCAACATGCAATAGTTTTCTGGAAAAGTAAACAGAAGAAGAAACAGTCAACTAGCAAGTCTTATCAAACTATTGTGCAAGCTGTTTCATATTATAATTTTCTAGTATCGTCTTAACAATTCACAAGCCAAGTAATAAGACAGTAACTCCCAATTTTCTGATTATGTGCTTATATGATTTGGATGAAAAAATGAACAGGTATAACAAGGATTTATCAAACATTCTTTCCTGTATGTTGAGTTTTCATTGCTCACTGAATAAGTATCAGTTTTACAAAACACATACATGTATAGTCAATATTATAATTAATGAAAGAAATTACATATGGTTAGGATCAAAATGAAGATTGAAATGGAATCACTGAAATATACAGCAAGTCTGTTTGCTGCATATAATGAAAATGCTGCCATGCCCAGCAAACCTCTGACATCATCCACAACATGCTCTAAGGCACAGTGACCATACATCTGTCAAAAGGTGGGGGGGGGGGGGACTATCCTACAGACTGCTGTGCTCAAACAGTCATAAGAGAGAATAACTGTTAAATCCATGTGGGCAAGAGAAGTATCTCGCAACCAATATGTGACAAAGATCATACTCTGCTGACAGCTACAAACCAGAAAAAAACACTTTAATTTTGTGTGACTAAGATGAAAGCCTCCTTTTCAATGACACACACAAATAAAAATATTGTCACGAGAACCAAATTAATCAGCAAAACACTGTGAAGTGCATTGCAGATGGTACTTAATATAGTGCCACGTGTTATAGTTTCTTCCTGTTCCAATTTTGTATAGAACACAAGAAGAAGAAAGACCCCTTATATGCCTTTGTGCATGCTTTAATATGTATCATTTTGTCTTCATGGTCCTTTCTGGTAACAATACACAACAAGATGAAAACTATCTCCAGATTCACTTAATACTGGCTCTCAAAACTATGGAAGTGAGTATTCATGGGATAAATGTGTCTTTCTTCAAGCATCTGCCAGTTCAGGAATATCAGCAGTTCTGTGACTATCTCCTGTCACACACACCTGTGACTATTCATACTGCCCTTTTTTGTACATGTTCAGAATCATCTGTTAGGCCTATTTGATATGGTTCCTATAAACTTCTGCCATTTTCTAAGATGGGCTGCACAAGGTTTTTCCAAGCAGTCTTCTTTGTAGATTGAGAGCTTTTTCCCATTATTTTGCCAATAAATCAAAATCTACCAGTGCCTTAACTGCAAATGAGCATATGTGTCCATTTAATTTCATATCGCTACAAATTGTTACACCCTGGTATTCGTACAAGTTCACTAATTCCAACTGTGACTTGCTGATGTTGTAGTCATAGGATATTAGTTTTCTGCATTTAATGACAGGGACAATCTTACATTTCTGAACATTTAAGACATACTGCCAGTCAATGCACCACTTTGAAATCTAATGAAGATGTAAGTGAATATTTGTCCACCTTTCTTCAGATAGTACTTAATTTATAAATGACTTCATCTGCAAAAAGCCTGAGGTTACTATTGTCTGACAGGTCAGCAATATACAAAAGGAGCAACAAGAGTCTCAACACACTTCCACTGAGCACACCTCAAGTTACTTCCACTTATGCCAGCGAGTATGCATCCAGTATTACCTAGTGTCCTCCCTGCCATGAAATCCTCAATCCAGTTACAAATTTTGTTTGATACTGTAAATAATTGTACTTTGGTTAATAACCATTGGTGTGGTACCAAGTCAAATGCTTTTCACGTGTCAAGAAATACTGCAGCAACCTCATCCTTTCAGGCTTTCATATGAGGAACATGCAAATAGGCTTTCACATGAACTATGTTTTCCAAATCCACACTTGCTGGCATGCAGGAGGCTGTTCTATTTGAGATAGCTTATTATGTTTGAGCTCAGAACATGTTCTAAGATTCTGAGACATGGATGTCAAGGATACTGGGTGGTAGTTTTGTGAATTATTTCTGCTTTGCATGGGTGAGCTGCGCTTTCTTCCAAAAACTGGGCACAGTATTTTTTCTTTTCTTCTTTTTTTTCCGGGTGATCTACAGTACATTATGGTTAAAAGAGGGGCTGACTAAGACAAAAATACAGTATAGAATCTGACAGGGATCCCACTGGACACTGGAGCTTTATTTCCATTTTAATGATTTCAGTCGTTTCCCAACACTGCTGTTACTAATATCTATTTCATTCGTCTTTTCAATGCTACTAGAATTAAATTGGGGCAACACTCCTGGATTTTCCTTTGTTAAGGCATGCCTGTAAGATTGATTGATTAAAATTTTACCCTTTATGTGGGCTTATTTTCTGAACAGAAAAAGTCGGCTCTACAGATCATAAATAGTATGAGAAAATGATGGCTACTGAGTGTGTCTAATGTTACTGGAAATTTTGCGACAGAGGTCACACAGAGCTTGGCCAGAGACGGTACACTTGCAGCTTATCATCATCTTCCAGGCTTTGAGTCATAACACTGGCATTAACAACAACAGCATCATATCAATAAATCGCACAGGCAATTGGCTATAGTAGAATGATAACAGAATGACTGATGACAAGGTGGGCTCAGGATAAGTGTGTGGAAAGAAGAGTCCTTCCAGAAGGAGTACACCGTGGGAAGATTGTTCGACTGGCTCAGATGAATAGATGGATGACAACAACTGAAGCCTGAGAGGGAGTTACAGGCACAGTGTAATCACAAACTGTTAGTCACAGGTCACTGGAGCTGAGATCTCACACTGCAATGCTCTGACACCACACCACAGACAATAAAGACTCACAAGACATAAAGCCAGAGTCAATTAAGACATTGAGTGCATTTCGTGGTGTTCAGCGAAGAGTTTCACTTCAGTTTATGGAGAATATAATGAAACCAATGTGTCTGTAGATGCGCCAGTGAAAGGTCATAGGAAGCAGCAATTCTCGAGGCACATACCTCTTGCACCTACTGATTTGGTAAATGTTGAAGGGAAGCTGAATACGCACCACCATGTGGTAAGGGTGGTAAACACTGTTCATGATCAGGGTACCAAATGTCACATACAAGCAGGATGTCACATTCCTGCAGTTTAGGCCACAAATGCTAGTTAGTTAGTTAGTTAGTTAGTTACATGTTCAATGGTTCATTTGAGTGATACTTTTACTAATATGATGGGAAACAAGTCAGTTTATAGGATCTGTGTACACAATTAGTTTTAACATAAATTAACATTTTTATTTTTTGTGCTACTCATGCAACTACAATGTAATTAAAAGCTATTTTTAAGGTACCTATCTTTAATTAAAAAAAATATATTCATGGAATAGGAGTTGTCCAAAAGAAAAGATTCTTGGTTACATTTCATAAATGCTTTGCTATCTGTCAGACTTTTGTGTTATTATGCAAATTAGCAAACATTTTTGTTGCTGCATATTGAACCCCTTTCTGATGAACTTACAGCTTTAATAATGGGTAATAAAGCTCACATTTTCCTATAGTGTTGTGGACATCACTATTCCTCTCAAATTATGGTACATTATTTATGTAAAATTTCTGTAGCAAATATAAATTGTGATCATGCAGGTAAAGTGCCCAGGTCCTTCAAGAGGCACCTACAATATGACTGCAGGCAAACACCATATATTACTCTTACTGCTTGCTTTTGTGAAGTCAATACTTTCTTTCTAAGTGATGAGTTATACCAGGAAATTATTCCACATGACATTATCGGCAAGAAACCTGCAAAGTATGTTACACAGTTGATTCGGTTCTCTCCAGAACTAGTAATTATACGAAGAGCAAAATTAGCTACATCAATTCTTAGTATGATTCTATTTTTTGTACAGGACTGAGTAGACTATGTTTCCTCAAAAGTTGGGAAGAGTCCATTTTCTAAGACCCACTTCATAATTCTTTTAAAAACATAATTAAGAATATCTTCTGTTTCTTTCTCTCCAACAGGACTTATAACACTAGTATGGATGCTAGAAGTATGTATTCTGCTTGATGAATGTTAAATGAAATTAATTCTCATTAAACAGGAACTGGACACTGTGGTACTCCCTTCACGATTTCTCCTCTGCAACTTAAATTTTCTGTTCATTCAACACTGTTTGAATTACTCAGAACAAATTCAAACCATTTGTTTGCAATGCCAGCTGACACTATTTTATTATTAATGACTTATGCTGTTATAAGTGAATGCATAAACAGCATTCTCACTCAAGCAATCCTTCTGGAAACCATACTGTAACATCTTATATAAATTTTTCTTTGGAGATGTGAGACTTCTCTTGAGTAAATTACTTTTTTGAATACTTTGGAAGACGACATCAATGAGGAAAGTGGACTAAAACACAGTCTTTCCTGTCAGCCTTTCTTACAAAAAGTTTAACAATGGCATATTTTAATCTGTCTGGAAAAATTCTCTGTCGCAGCAATGTATTACATACATCATTAAGGACATTAGCCTACTTATTAAGCTCGAACAACTCTTCAGAATTCTGTTTGAAATTCCTTCAACACCATATAGTTTTTGTTTATTATAACTTTTATAAATCTAGCAATTTCAGTCAAGGATGTTGGTGCTACTTCTAGTTGCTTAAAGTTTCATGTAATGCCATTTTTGAAATATTCTCTTGCTTCTTTAACTGAACTATTGAGTCCTATTTTTGCTGCTACATTTAAAAGTGATTATTAAAAATACTTGTAACTTGTGAATTATCAGTTGCTAGTTGAAACATAGTCTTTTAAGTTAAACATTATGGTATCTTGAACACAGAGTGGTTGTCCTGTCTATTGCTTCACAATATCTCATACACTTTTATCTTGTATCATCATTAGTAATTTCTGTCAGGATGTGCATATTTCTGAACATTTTATGAATTTTCTTAAAATATTACAGTATCTTTTGTAGAATGCAAATAACGTCAGACCCTGGCTACTTCTGAGCTTTGTATAAATCACCCTCTTCCTCTTAAATCACATTTTAATCCCATTAGTTATCCATGACTGACTTGTTTCTTTTAGTGGACTTTGTGGATAACGTTTTATGAAAGATATTTTCAAATACTGGCACAAATTTGCTATAGAATATATTGATTTTCACATTAGCACATCTTTCTGTGTATACCTCATCCCACATCACTTCTTTTCTCTTATTCTTAAAACACTGAACCCTGTTCTCATTAACAATTCACACTGCTTCCAATCAACGTGCTTTCGAGCTCTAAGGAACTACATTGTTTATTTTCATTAATTGTTTATCATGAGCAGATTGGCTATTAACAATTTTCTGTACATTAATCGTTTCAGTATGAGGCTGCACATGTTGGAAAATTCACTATTTAAATCTGATTGAAACAGCCAAATAATGATTCCACTTCATTTATCCTGTCAGAATCTTTTAAGAAATCTACACTGAAATATCCAGAAACTACTGGTTCTTTTGACTGACAGGTAGCTGAATAAGGTATCTAGATTTCTCATAAATTGCTAAATGTTCCCTAGAGGGGACCTGTACGCTGTTACAATTACAAAACAGATATTCTGCAGTAACTACTCACAAGTACATGCTTCTGTTCTTATCTACACAGAAACTGCCTGTTTCAATATTTTTGTCTTAAGTGTTCAACTTTTACATATGTTGCAACTCTCCCATTTTCCTTAGTAATATATAAGCACCTTTATCAAACTTCTTGAGGAATGTACAAATCCCTGACTTGTTAGCCCAATCCCTGATTTGCCATCCATAGAGCACCTGTGGGATGTGGCAGGAAGATATATACTTTCATACCAGTAACTTCATGAATCGGCATTGCATATGTTTCAGTCATGGCACGAAATTCCTCAAGATGAAATTCAGAGGCTGTATGCTTCCACGTCACAATGAATACAAGACTGTTGTGGCACTTACAAAATTTTGAATACAAGAGCGTACTTATGTTTGAGAGGAACACACTTCATACTGATTTTGATGACTGGACATCAGTTCTGAATGGGATGAAAGTTCAATCAGTTAATTCCCACTATATGGACGAACACCTCCACAAAGTTGGAACAATATCAGACTGGGGTTTCACAGTTTAGCACATCTCATTTACTTCAGTGTATAAACAAAGATGTAATTCAAGGTGTGCAGGTAGTGTTTTCTGAAGATCATTTGCTACCTGAAAGAATGTCACCAGTAATGATAATCTACGTCAGTCTATGTAGATACTCCGAAAGCCGTTGCATACTGTGTGGCGGAGGGTACCTTGTACCACAACTAGTCATTCCCTTTCCTGTTCCACTCATAAATGGAGCGAGGAAAAAATGACTGTCTATATGCTTCTGTACGAGTCCTGATTACTCTCATTTTGTCTTCACAGTCATTACACAAGAAGTATGTCAGTGGCAGTACGATTCTTCTGCAGTCTAAGATTCAATTAAGTTCATAGAGCAAGTCCGTAACACTCACATGGCGATCGAACTGGTAACAATTCTAGTACTATGCCTCTGAACTGCCTTCCTTTAATCCGACTTGGTGGAAATCCACCTGCTGCCCTGCAACTGAGCTTAATTGCTCATTCCATTGCATATCACTTTGCAATGTAGTGTTTAGATATTTGTCGTGACTATCAAGTAGCACAGCACCAATACTATATCTGAAAATTGCAGGATTGTTTTTCCTATTCATATGCATTAACTAAAATTTTTCTACTTATAGAGTAAGCTGCCATTCATCACACCAAACAAGAAATTCTGTCTAAAGTCATCCTATATCCTCCTACAGTCATTAAAAGGCAACACATCCCCATACACTACAGCAGCATCTGCAAACAGCTACAGGCTGCTCCTCACCATATCTGTCAGGTCATTTTTGTATATACATAGCAAGAATGATTCTATCACACTTCCATGAGAAACACCTGACTATACCTTTATTTTTGATGAACACTCGCCATCCAGGACAGCGTACTGGGTTCAATTACTAAATAATATCTTCGAACCACTCAAATATCTGAGAACCTATTTCGTATGCTCAGACTTTCATTAACGGCCTGCAGCACAGCAGTATGTTAAAATACATTCCAAAAATGTAGGAACTTGGAATCGGCCTATTGTCCTTCATCCATGATTTGTGATAAAAGGCCAAGTTGACTTTTGCACAAGCAATGCTTTCTAAATACATGTTAAGAGACAAACAAACTCAATACATCAAGATAAGTCAGGTTGAAAAGAAATAGCAGATATGCATATTAACATTTGACAGTAAGAAATTTCCTCAGCATGTCATTATTTACAGTGCCAGATGTAAAATGTCAATCTATATTCTGACAGTGGAAATATATTGCAATTTCTTACATTATGGCCATATTATTAAACAGTGTAGACTACAACAACACTGTGCTAAATTTGGGAGACATCATGATTCCTGAAAAATTAAGGGAACATCATTTGTAAGTATTCACTGTGGCAAAAGGGGGGAGGGGGGGGGGGGCAGCCTAGATTTTTGTGTTGGCTGAATTTGGTTGGCAAGGGAACTTTTATAGTATGTAAAGTCTTTGTGATTATATTTGTAATAGCATGTTTCCTCTATTTCGAAATTGGTGTTAAAGCAATTTTTTTATGATTTTGTGGGTTGTGTTGTTATTGTAGACAATTAAGTTGGATTGTGATTGTTAAGTATCATGTGTTTGCTTTACATACACTGGTGAGGATATGTCTTTGATACTTGGTATTTGAGTAAGTTTTGTGTTATGGTACTGTACACTTATTTTAGTGATATACTTAATATGAAGCATTCAGTACCGAATTAGTCAAACTGTGCGTGATGTTATGGTATCATTGATTTCATTTGAGCTACATAGGTCCAGTGAAATTCATGACACTGGTTTCTGAAACTATATGTAGGTTCACAGTATTGTGACTTCATTTGAGGTATATGGTCAAGTGGAATTTCCAGTATCTTTTTTTTGGATTTGTGGTATTGCAGACTTTTCTTCTCTATTGGGATTGTTGTATATTTAATCTGGCCCTACCCAAAAATCCCTAACTCCTGTTTCGTCTTGTTAGTTTCATGTTACTTCTGCCATTAAAAACATTTTGTATTATTTGTGCATGTTTGTGTGCGTCATGTGTGATGCCATGATTGCCATAATGTATAAGTTTGAAATGTCCGACACCTTGATGATATCATGTGTCAAAGTCAACAGGTGGTATCACAATCTTCAGTAACCCAACAAATATTCTTTTGCTCTGCATGATTTACTGCAAATGGAAATTCATTCAAAGTTGAAAAAGGGTTATAAGGAATTTGCTCCTTTATTTTCAACACTTAAGTGCAATGATCAAAGATATATGATACAGTTGACAACATAGGCATATCAAAAGAGAGTGGTGGCACATGTTATAAGGAGAATTTACTATTATTAAACTTTATGGAAGGTGGCAGGTGTAAAACACAGGGAGCGAAAGGCTATTTACAATTTGTACAGAAACCAGAAGGCAGTTATTAGAGTCGAGGGACATGAAAGGGAAAGAGTGGTTGGAAAGGAAGTGAGACAGGGTTGTAGCCTATCCCCGGTGTTATTCAATCTGTATATTGAGCAAGCAGTAAAGGAAACAAAAGAAAAATTCGGAGTAGGTATTAAAATCCATGGAGAAGAAATAAAAACTTTGAGGTTCGCCGATGACATTGTAATTCTGTCAGAGACAGCAAAGGACCTGAAGGAGAAGCTGCACGGAATGGACAGTGTCTTGAAAGGAAGGTATAAGATGAACACCAACAAAAGTAAAACGAGGATAATGGAATGTAGTCGAATTAAGTCGGGTGATACTGAGGGAATTAGATTAGGAAATGACACACTTAAAATAGTAAAGGAGTTTTGCTATTTGGGGAGCAAAATAACTGATGATGGTCAAAGCAGAGAGGATATAAAATGTAGACTGGCAATGGCAAAGGAAAGCGTTTCTGAAGAAGAGAAATTAGTTAACATCGAGTATAGATTTAAGTGTCAGGAAGTCATTTCTGAAAGTATTTGTATGGAATGTAGCCATGTATGGAAGTGAAACATGGACGATAAATAGTTTGGAGAAGACGAGAATACAAGCTTTTGAAATGTGGTGCTACATAAGAACGCTGAAGATTAGATGGGTAGATCACGTAACTAATGAGGAGGTATTGAATGGAATTGGGGAGAAGAGAAATTTGTGGCACAACTTGACTAGAAGAAGGGATCAGTTGGTAGGACATGTTCTGAGGCATCAAGGGATCATCAATTTAGTATTGGAGGGCAGTGTCGAGGGTAAAAATCGTAGAGGGAGACCAACAGATGAATACACTAAGCAGATTCAGAAGGATGTAGGTTGTAGTAGGTACTGGGAGATGAAGAAGGTTGCACTGGATAGAGTAGCTTGGAGAGCTGCATCAAACCAGTCTCTGAACTGAAGACCACAACAACAACAACAACAACAACAACAACAACATGCTAAATATGTCACATATGCAAATACCAATTTTTGTTATGAAGAACACAACTGGTTAAGATTTCTTACTATGGTTGGGACATTTTTATTCCAATGAAGAGGTTGTAGCATCCATAAATAGGTGTCTTGCTGAACTTCATAATTCAGTAATTCAGAAATGGGACACACCCACTAAAAAGATGTTCAAGAAATGGCACTGATTTAAAAGAGAAAGTGATTTTCTTTATCAGAACAAAGTCTTTCACTGCCAAAGCCATAAGTTAATTCACTTTTCACTCATGAGTCAATTTCTCACACAAGATGAGGCTGCTGATTCACAACACTGTGTTCCAGTAAAAATAATTTAACTATGTTGAAACATAGTCTGTGACAGTGCACCTTCAGAAACAGAGAAGGGCTAATGTGTCATGACATTAAAATCATGTAGGTTTTTTCCCCACTGCTTTCTAATATGGAAACAGAGTAGGTTACATATTAAAAATGAAAGGTCTTGCCAATGAAAGGCACTAAATGTATGGCATCACATGCACCATGGAGTGCTCAAATCAGAGAAGACTACATAACAAGTTTTTAAAAATGGACACTCCCAGGATGATGAAGCTAAGTACTCATGTAAGCACATTCAGAAAAGAACGTTCTATGTATTAGTACTATTCCCCAAACTGGTAAGGAAACAACTACAAAATACGGTGATTCATTTGTGAACAAAAACCGAAGATTCATACCAAAATTAACACTCACGAAGAAAATGAAATTTGTTTCTATGCCCTGAAGGTTTAACATGCTAATACAGTAAATACATCTAGTGGTAAAATATGGTAGTGTAGTAGTCACCTATTACGTTTTTACCTCGCAGACTATAGCTACAATAGCAGAATCCTCTTAAACATTACCTTTGTAGAACTTTAGAGACATGTAGGGTCTATGATCAAACTAGGAACAAGGTGTGCTCATTTCACTCAGTTGGTGGAACACTGACAACAAAAAAGTGAAGGTCCTGGTCACATCCTAATTACAACTGTTATCTTTCAGGAAGGTTCATCATATCTTTTTAAATTTTTGTACACATATATGGTTGCACAAAGCTCTTAACAGAACTCAATATACAAAAAGAAAATTACTTTACTAAAATTCAGATTATGGGGTTCTCGGCTTAATGTTATGCTTGTGCTGCCACTGGATCCCAGATCTTATTTATCAGACTACTGACATTACAGCATTGAAGCCATTAGATTATTTGGTAGATGATACCTGGAACAAGATTTGTTTAATTCCTTTCCTTCACCTTTCAGAGACGGGTACACCAAATGACTGTATGTATGCGCCTGTGGATGCTTTAATCTTTCTTGTTATGAAGATAACTTGTCTTTAGTATAGATCTTGCTACCAGAGTTTATGAACGTAAAACACTCTCATTGAAAGATAACATAGATCCTCTTCAAACTTTTTGTTTGTTTCACAAACCATTCCACATTGTTCAGCCTCCCACACTGACGGACAGTATTCAACAATGGGTAATAAAACTGTCTTTTAACTTATTTTACACATAAAGAAGCTCTAGTTACCCAGAATTCCTCCAATAAGTGTAGTAGTTTGATACATGCTTTTCCCATTTCAAGATTCTAAATTACGTTCCATCTCTTGTCACTTTCAGTAATCATATGACACTTAAAAACAATGATCTTAGTCAGTGGTAATATTAATGATTTGTCACTTGGTTCGGTTTTATGGTTCCTTTAATGACCACCTTTACTATGGCTCTAACAGCACCTGACTTCTTTTATGACTATCTGCTCTGCTCTGGTGTTTATGCATTTCCTCTTCCCAACAGCATAAATCTGATGTAACAATTTTGTTTTAAGGAAGTGTGTACTATATTTTTATTTTCCAATTGTTTATATGTTCTCTGCAGATCCATCACAACTTTACGTGTGAAATGCATGACAGTCAATCACGGCTACAAATTTCAATAAGCCTCTCACTTTATGGATCATCTGGAGTTACTTTCTAAATGTCACTGACCGTCCAAGACTCGAACATGCGGGCTGAGAGTTGGGCAGATAGAGAAAAATAATCCCTGTATCTTCCTTGCCTGTGACGTGATATAATATTGCACTGCAACTTAACAGACAAAGTAAAGTTTAAACAAGTGTGGTTTTGTATGTAATAAGAAAAAATAAGGTAAGCTAATGTGCATGGTATACAAAAGATCTCATAAAACCATTATTATCCAATTATTTAATGATTCTTGGTTTAGGCCCACTACTCAATAATTCTCAGTCACTGTTGCCAGGTCTTTCATAATAGTTCTCAACAAACCAGAGTTACTAGGAAAAAGAGTATTACAACAGTTAACACTGAATTACTTGTCACCCTTCATTAATAAAATTTATAAACAGCATGTAGTCAGACACACAATACCATACATAATAAAATGTTTCAAAATTTTAAGTACCATTAAAATCTGTGATGATTATTTTGTTTTTGTTGTTGCCTGGTTCCTCAGCACTTTGTTTCTTTGAAGTCCATATAAAATGCATATATGACACAAATGCAGCAGCACACTACTTACAGCTGTTGATGGGAAAGTGTTCCAACATAATTCAATAACACCTAAAATGCATAATCTCCAAACATCAGAAAAAGGTGTAGACCACAACAGGTAAGGCAATGAGTGGAAATACCACACATAAAACTGATAGTGCAATGAACGACTACACATTATACCAATAAAATTTGAAGTGAACATTGGAAGCAGAAACAACTGAGAAACAGTCTTCATATCTATCTTTTCTTTATGTTTCTTCAGCTGAGGTTGGATGTCATTTTCAAGTGCTTTCAGGCTAGCATAGCTACGAAGGTACACTAGTGATATATCATAAAAATATGCTAGAAGTGCAATATGCAACATCAAGAGTGATATATGAAAGTATGGACTAATGAAAATATTTTCTGGCAAAAACCTCCAGTTAACTGTCCACTCAAAAAGAAAAACACGGCCAAGATTGAAAGCACCCTTTATGTAAGCAAATGGATTAGTCAATATAAATGGAAGACCAAGAATTATTTGTACAGAAGCACATATAAAAAGCTGAACTATAGTGCCTCGGACGCCAAGAGATGTCAAATATCCTACAAGTAATGCTGGTGCAAAGAGTAGAATATTCATCTTGACAGACACTGCCAGGCTATAAAAAATACTACCTACAGTCCATCTGTTGTCCAAGAAGTAGTTCAGCGAACCATACAATAATATCATAGCAACTGGGTCATTAAATAAACGAAGGACAAAAATTGAGTGGATTCTGTAAGATGTACAGCATACTAAAATTAGCACATATGGTGGCACTTTTTGACTCTTGTAATAAATTCTAAACACTAAACACAACAGTATAATGTAGAATAACGCGAATATATATTGAGCTAGCCTAATGTTTTGACCGTGCTCTGTAATATAATAGAGTAACATAAATATGTATACAAATCCAGCTGGGTAAACAAGAGGTCCTGTATCTCCCTTCAGGTACGTATAATCCAGTGTACCATTTGCGACTCCCTCAACTTCCTGCATGTACGCTACCCAATCTATTTCTGTATATCTAACTGTGTGTATAACCACAATATTCACAAAAATTTCAGCGACAATTAGCAATAAACCCACAACCGGCAATCTCTTCGGATCAAATACTAGAGACAACACAAAATCTTTGGTGCAGTATTTATTTTTAACAGCGTGAAATAATTTGATAGCTTGGTTACGATGCTTCTGACTTTGTCCCATCCCTTTGCTTGGCATAATTGTGAATCACTTTCGCACCAATGCCACACAAAACAATACCACGTTCACGTTGCACGCCACAGAACACCAATTTGCACGCTGTAAATTTTCGTAGTCATTCATTTGTTTAAAGCGTTGACGGTGCAGGTAACACTTAAAATTTAAATATAATTTTGTACTGCAGTAAATCATATTCATTCAACCACAACTTGTATTCCGAATCTAATAACGTTAATATGCTCACAATTTACAAATGACGAAATAATTATAGTTAATGAAAGCTGTGTAGTAAAATCATCTAACATCATATTAATGATTATTAATTGAAATCATAAATTTTCTGTCCAATTGATAGGAAAAATTCTTTTATTGGTAATTCTATCCACATAGTGGATTAAAGTAGGGCATTTCCGAAAATATTTGCCCATAGTGTGCATACTCTCGAACATACTTTGACAGATGTGTAGTAACTATATAAACACAGCGCCCTTCGAAATGACAGATCGGAGGTGTGATGAAGTTTATTACTAGGAGAAAAACAATGATTCAAAAATGCGGACGTAATTCTGATCTCCTGTTTTACGCAGTTAGATGGAAGTCGATAATATATTATGCAAGTCATAGGCTGTTGGGATGTGGTAGGAGGTATCGCAAAAAAGAGAAAGCAGAATACACTCCTTCAGAGTTTAGCGGGTCGCGTTATATCTACTTGGAAGGACGTGGAAGGTAAGCGTGAAGCAAAAATTCACAAGACAACATGCAAGATGAATTTGTTAACATCGGTGCTACGCCAACACACATTGCTACATGGGGTATCGGAAAAAAGGAAGAAATACAAAATTGTGAAGAACTGGTACTTCTTATTCCAGGAAACCCTGGTCTGATTGGTTATTATAAAGAATTTTTAGATACCGTTTATAAGAATCTGAAAATGCCGCTGTGTGTGATATCACATGCAGGACACGAATTACCAACGGGCAGTGTTACTGCAGTTGACGGACAGCAGTCTTATGATCTTGATTTTCAGACTCAACATAAAATTGAATTTATAAACAAATATGTACCGAGCAACATCAGGTTGTATCTTGTTGGCCATTCTATCGGGTGTAAAATTATACTGAATATGTTGAAAAATGAAGACATAGACAAGCGGGTGGTTAAGTGCTATCTATTATTCCCTACAGTTGAGCGAATGGCGGAGTCACCCAATGGAAAATTCTTAACAAAATTTGTACTCCCCATAGTACCCATAATATTGTTCTTATCATGGATATTCACGTTGTTTCCCAGTAAGATACAGTACTGTCTACTGTACTTGTATTTTTTAATTCGTGGTTCAGGAAGTGATGCTTCTGATGTTACCAGACAATTAATTAATCCACAGATATTGAGAAATGTTTTTTCCCTAGCTGATGATGAAATGAATACAGTGCAAGAACTTGATCATCATGTAGTAGACTTGCACAAAGATAAGCTGTTTTTCTACTATGGTGCAACAGATAACTGGACACCTGTTAGTTATTTTGAACAGTTGTTAAAACTTCACCCAAATGTAAAAGCACAGTTATGTAGTAATAATTTTGAACACGCTTTTGTGTTATCATCAGCAAATGAGGTGGGAATGTTTGTATCTGAATTGATAAAATCTGACAAACTAAAATGTAGTGGCATATAGTAAAATACTTTTTTGGAGATTATAGATGGCATATTTGCTTAACAGAATTAGCACTGCAAGGATTTACTCAAGTCACTGTAAAATATATATACAATGGTACCATTATGTTCATTGCACTTGTACCAAGAAACACTACTGGAAGTAGGATAAAGAAAGCAATAAATTATAGGTGCTGCACCAGTTTAGGGCTGATTTATGTTTACCTGTAGCTCATATTTTGTTTTTATTCATTCTCCCAATTTTGTGTTTTGCCTTGCCAAGTCTCTGTATTCACAGAAGCTCCACAATATTGTAATTTTTTCCCCAAGTGTGAATTTTTTTCAACTATCCATTTTATCACAGAAAAATTAACTTCTGACATTGTAGTCATTGAAAGAATGTTGGCTATGTATTTTTTTTTGTTAAGTTACATCAATATCTTGTACATTAATGCAGATATCCTCAGATCTTTGTCCTAGAGATGTGAAATTATAGCGAGTTTTGTATTTTGGTAACTTAATCATGTAGATAGATTCTATCACGGTTGTGAGTATTTGTAAGACTAGAGTATTTTGTACTTCTTATGTTTAGCTAATATATTTTTATGGTTTTGTGAGGATAAGTCTACATTATTATAAAGACTACTAATTGGTATCATATTGGATTGAACATAAGTAATTTTTATCCAGTTTTAACCACACAGTGCCATAGTTGTACTGTTGAGTATCAATATTCGGAGGATATTTTGTATGGTTCATAATGAAAAACATTATTTTAGAAAATAATTTGCTATAGATGTAACTTAAGATGGAAAAAAACCTTGGGTTACTTGCTTGTCACAAGAGTTGTGAGGTTGGAGAAAATAAGCAGGCAAGTAAGATTTCCAAACAGAATCAAATACCTAGATGCTAGTACTCCATAAAGAGGAATGAGCACTAAAAATGAGAAAAGATGGAGGGGAACAAAGAGACATTATTGTAATTTGTTTACAGCATCCTGGATGAGGACTCCATAGTTCTGGATTGGCCAAAACTAATAGAAATCAGTTGGCTTTGGTTCTGATTGTTTAGTGTGTGGCTGCTGCCAACATTGGCGATATAACAATGCAGTACCTGTATGTACCATAACAGTTACAAAGTGATCATTGTGGCATTCCATGTGAAACCAGTAAATTCACGTGTAGTGCCAGACCTGTGTGAGGAAAACACAACATGCTTCCCCTGCACCCCCCCACCCTCACCCCCATTCCCCCACCTGCCCCTGCCCCCTGAAACTTGGCCATGGCATACAGAAAAAGATACAAGTAACAATCTGTTTAAAACTCTGATATAGAGAAGGCTTAAAGCACTTTTCTTTTTGTGTTTTTATCATATTTCACATAAAAATTGCACATCAATGAAGGAGGATATGTCAGAAATACTTGCAAGTAAAAAATATACATTTATTTATTGAAGACAAACTGACATTAGTAGAAGATAGTTTCAACTTGTTAAATAAACAAAATGAGTAACACAGGGTAAGGCAGGAACTGTGCAGCTACACTCAGAGCTACAATGTTGCTCATACAGTCATGTTTTATTTCTATAATTAAATTTGTCATAATTATACCACATGATTCTTGTTTTCATTGCAGAAGATGTTATTTATGCCGCATCATCACAATTGTTATTAGTGATCAATATGTGTTAAATAGTTCAATTTTTTGATCAACTAATTTTATTGTTTTCAAAATAAGATGCATGCATGGTGTCTGAAAAATCTTACAAATGGGGTGAAATCAAAGAGTCCATGTGTTGCAAATGTTAAAAAATATCGCATTTTCAATGAAATTTGGGACACTTCCATATCAATATTTATGTAAGAAGATGAGCCATATCAGCAGTCTTCATGCCTACATCAGGGCTTTAACATACCTCCTGAGAGCATGATTCCTCATACTCAGAACCAATTTACTGGAAATGTGCTCTCTGATCTATCTTATACAACCCAGATAAGGTGTGGAGGAACAGCATTGTGCATGTCTGTGTTAGATATGTTCCAGTTTTGTGTAACTAATTCATTGGTCAATCACTTGTCCATCATCATACAGCTTTTGTCATGCACCACCTCTTCCAAAAGTATATTACCAAAACATGATATATTACAGCCGCTGGAATAATCGGAACTCTCAGCTTCTGAGGTTCATACCAAGTAGGGGTTATTCTTGGATTGCTGGCACAGTGTTTTAGTGTTAACTTATATATTCTGTACATTAATGAGAAAATTAGTGTTATTGGGAATAACATGTGGAATAAAGATGTATAAGCCTCATTTGTCTTGATTAAAAACAAGGCACTCAGTTTCCTTTTGTATTCAAGTCATATTTCGAAAGTCAGTGCAGGATTTGCAGTTTAAATAGATGAAATTGACAATTGAACCTCCTCCAGAATGATTTTTAATGGTTGGGTGGAGAACTTACAACTGCTGATTTACTCCAACAAGCATTGCTGCCTTAATCTCGTTCTCACTGTGAGACTCCTGACCATAACAAATCTGCAGCAGATAGCAGACTTTTGAATTTCTCCATAGTTGGACCATGGCATTGTGGCATAAAGGCTGCTGTTTGGGATGGTATTAATTGTATTCACTCATGGTCACCTCACTTTGAATAATCTTCTCATTAGCAAAGGAAAATTATTTCCACACACCAGTCTTGTAACTGCACTTATTGCAGAGAAGCTTATGGTGTATGAGTTATCATGACTAAGAAACTTAGTCATTAACTGCTGCACAACAATTTCATATTCATTTATGTAACTATTCAATCTCTATATACAACAGCCTAATAATAGATTAATGTGTGATATTTGGCAGTATGTATATACAGCATACTGTCAAAGGTGATAAAAATCACTGAACATTCCTGTTGGTGCACAAATTTTTTTGTGTACCATTCTTAAAATTCTGTGATATATGCTTTTATATTTCATATTTTTCATGTCTGAAACATTCTAGACAGAAAAAAATTGTTAATTGTTGTATTTTTTTAAATAAATTATTTTATATTTTTATGATTTCTTATTTTTTGCTGTCCAGACAGTAGTATGCTAGGTTCGTGAAAACTTACATCCCCCGTGGATATCATAAAAGAAAAAAATAAATAAATATCTGCTATTTGCTTCTTATGGGTTTGTTTTCTGAACTGTTTGTACAGTAAGCATGTTTGGACGTCTGAAAGAGTATCCTGTTCTTCAGGTGAAGTAGGTACATTTTGACAGGTTTACCTGTTGTTTCATAGCTTTTCATTACTGTGACTCTAAATGATGCTCCAACTGAAACCTTCCAGGACGTGTACAGTACACGGCAGAGTCATCAACAAAACTTTTAAATTATTAGCTTAGTATTTATTAGACCACAATGAAGATCAATAGTTATTGCAATGTGATTGCTTCAGTGGCACCAAAATAAACTTATTTCAGGCTGGCCTTGGTTCTTGGGAGCACTTTTAATGTGGAAATACTTTAACTGAAGAACAAAACTAAACTCTGCCTGAACAGGTAATTAAGGCCCAACGGTATGGACCGGCCACTGTTCATCCTCAGCCTACAGTGTCACTGGATGTGGATATGAAGGGGCATGTGGTCAGCACACCACTCTCCCGGCTGTATGTCAGTTTATGAGGCCAGAGCTGCTAGTTCTCAATCAAGTAGCTCCTCAGTTTGCCTAACAAGGGTTGAGTACACCCCGCTTGCCAACAGCGCATGGCACACCGGATGGTCACCCCCCAAGTGCTAGCCCAGCCCAACAGCTCTTAATTTTGGTGATCTGACGGAACCGCTGTTACCATTGCGGCAAGGCTGTTGGCTTTACTGGAGAATGGCATAGTGATGGATGTTTCAGTGCCAGGTCAGGACACAGCATCAGGCACTGCTGTGAGTGCCAGTTGCTTCATGGCGGTCATAGTGTTAACACTCTTGCTGTAACATGTTGAATGCTGTGTGGCTGCTGGTGGTCACAGCAGAACTGCACACCTGATAGCATGTGGCCACCCGCAGCTACAGCACAGTCTCGTGCCAGAGTATGAGCGTGGTGTGGTGTGGCCCGGCCCGGCCTGGAGGTGAAATATCTGTCACTATCCATGTAGCAGCCAGTGTGTTAACAGATGATACACCAAATTGGTAGATAAACTCCCCTGGTGTAGTAAGAACTCCCAGTTTTTAAAATATTTCTTTACTGCCACTTTACTTACAACCCTTTCTGCAGCTTAGAAATTGTGTCCACCTTTTGTGCATTTGAACACAGAGCAGAATCCCACAGTTAATAACTTAGTGTGCACAGAAACATGCGGGACATGCTGGAAACATAACATAGGAGTTCCCTTTTTGGCACATTGTAGTGGTGGTGGTGCTTCTCCAGAAGATTGTAGGTTGATCTCTTCACAACCAGGAACTGTACATTTCATGTGGATCTAAATCAATGTGTCTCTTTAGATGATGTGTTTACAATTTATTTGTAGGAACATTCACTAAACTCCGTCCTAACAGGCCTCAGAAGGTCCAGTTGTACTGACCAACTGCCATGTCATCCTCAGCTGATAGGCCTCACTGGATGCAGGTATGGAGGGGCATGTGGTCAGCACAGTGCTCTCCCTGAAGTTATCAGTTTTCATGACTGGAGCTGCTAGTTCTCAATCAAGTAGCTCTTCCCTTGGTCTCACAAGGACTGAGTGCACCCTGCTTGCCAACAGCACTTGGCAGACCAATTTGAACTTGCACCTGCCAAAGGGGGAGGAGAGGGGAACTCTTAAACAGGATTTGGTATCAGGGATAGTAAATAAAAGAAATAATTAAAATACATTTGCAAGGCCATGGGCATGAACATAAACTGGGATATAAAAATTGCAACGCTTTTTATTAAGCTGTGAGCATTCAGACTCACAACAAAACTCAAAAAATGGTTCAAATGGCTCTGAGCACTATGGGACATAACTTCTGAGGTCATCAGTCCCCTAGAACTTAGAACTACTTAAACCTAACAAACCTAAGGACATAACACACACCCAGGCCCGAGGCAAGATTTGAACCTGCGACCGTAGCCTTACAGGTGGCACATATTGTCTGTGATATATTATTCCATGCTATCTATACTTCTTAACAGAAACCTTTAGGGTAGCATATTGGCCACTGGAGCAAGTCAAGTGGTGCCACATCATCTCTCTCGCATTTCTTCTGTGTACTCTCAGTTCTTAGATATGGGATTCTGTTCTGGGGATTAAATAAACAAAACTTGGATACAATTTTCAAAATGCAAAGAAGGACTGTAAGCATAATAACTAAAATTTGTAGCCAGGCTCATTGTAAGGAAACATTTTAAAAAATGGGCACCCTTACTTCACAAATGAGTTTATCTATCAATCTGTTATGCACAGCAACAAAAATATGAGTATGTATATCCCATAGTCTGTTGTACACATGATCATGAGACAGGAGCCAATTTGAACTTGCACCTGCCAAAGGGGGAGGAGAGGGGAACTCTTAAACAGGATTTGGTATCAGGGATAGTAAATAAAAGAAATAATTAAAATACATTTGCTTAAAAAGATTGTCAGAGCTTACCTCTTAAATAATGCGTTCTACACAAAAATGATTACTTAATTCAGGATAGGAGTTAGTAACAGTTTTAAGAAAGGTGATTGCTAGGGCATAATACTGACGTCTTATGATCTGTTTCAACATAAGAGGATGCTAATTCAATTTTTCATGCAGGCAGAAGGGAATAGATGGACATGTAATAGAGGAATGGTGGCACAGACAGGGTCCTAAATTCAGCTGCAAGTGTATGGAGTTGTGTGCAGTGAAAAGACTAAATGAACAAAGTATAACTTTTTTGTTATTAATGTAAATGAAAAATGAATAATTATTTTTTATGTTATTAAGCTAACTTGTTCAAAGTATGTAAAAATTTAACAGAACTGTATGATAGGTATAACTGATAGTTTTGCATTTGTTAAGACACAGGATAGAATCTTATTCTTTGTCCTGCTATCCTGATTTAGGTTTCCTGCTGATTTCCTAAATCACTTCAGACAAATGGAGGGTGATTGCTTCAACAGAACCATTGCCAACCACCCATCTATATCTACACTTTGCAAACCACTGTGAGGTGTATGGCAGAGGGTACATCTCATTGTACCATTTATTAGGGTTTCTTCCTGTTCTTTTCACATATGAAGCATGGTCTGTGTGTGCAGTAACCTAATCTCATCCTCACGATCCCTGTGTGAGCGATACATAGGGGATTGTAGCATATCCATAGAATAATCATTCAAAGCCAGTTCTCGAAACTTTGTTAATAGACTTTCTTGTGATAGTTTATGCCTGTCTTAATGAGTCTGCCAGTTCAGTTCCTTCAGTATCTCTGTGACACTCTCTCATGGATTAAACAAATCTGTGACAATTCGTGCTGCCCCTCTCTGTACATATTCAATATCCCCTGTTAGTCCTATCTCGTATGGATCCCACTCACTTGAGTAACATTCTAGAACTGGTCACACGAGTGATTTGTAAGAAATCTTTTGGGTAGACTGATTGCACTTGCCCAGTATTCTGCCAATAAACTGAAGCCTACCGTCTGCTTTACCCACAACTGAACCTATGTGATATTCCATTTCATATCCCTACAAAAAAACACGTTCTATGGATCGGAGCATGGAATGTCAGATCCCTTAATCGAGCAGGTAGGTTAGAAAATTTAAAAAGGGAAATAGATAGGTTAACGTTAGATATAGTGGAAATTAGTAAAGTTTGGTGGCAGGAGGAACAACACTTCTGGTCAGGTGAATACAGGGTTATAAATACAAAATCAAATAGGGGTAATGCAGGAGTAGGTTTAATAATGAATAAAAAAATAGGAGTGTGGGTAAGCTACTACAAACAGCATAGTGTACGCATTATTGTGGCCAAGATAGACACAAAGCCCACACCTACTACAGTAGTACAAGTTTATATGCCAACTAGCTCTGCAGATGATGAAGAAATTGAAGAAATGTATGAGGAGATAAAAGAAATTATTCAGATACTGAAGGGAGACGAAAATTTAATAGTCATGGGTGACTGGAATTCGATTGTAGGAAAAGGAAGAGAAGGCAACGTAGTAGCTGAATATGGATTGGGGGGGAAGAAATGAAAGAGGAAGCTGCCTGGTAGAATTTGGCACAGAGCATAACTTAATCATAGCTAACACTTGGTTCAAGAATCATAAAACAAGGTTGTATACATGGAAGAAGCCTGGAGATATTGACAGGTTTCAGATAGATTATATAATGGTAAGACAGAGATTTGGGAACTAGGTTTTAAATTGTAAGACAATTCCAGGGGCAGATGTGGACTCTGACCACAATCTATTGGTTATGAACTGCAGATTGAAACTGAAGAAACTGCAAAAAGGTGGGAATTTACGGAGATAGGACCTGGATAAACTGAAAGAACCAGAGGTTGTAGAGAGTTTCAGGGAGAGCATAAGGGAACAATTGACAGGAATGGGGGAAAGAAATACAGTAGAAGAGGAATGGGTAGCTCTGAGGGATGAAGTAGTGAAGGCAGCAGAGGATCAAGTAGGTAAAAAGACGAGGGCTGGTAGAAATCCTTGGGTAACAGAAGAAATATTGAATTTAATTGATGAAAGGAGAAAATATAAAAATGCAATAAATGAAGCAGGCAAAAAGAAATACAAACGTCTCAAAAATGAGATCGGCAGGAAGTGCAAAATGACTAAGCAGGGATGGCTAGAGGACAAATGTAAGGATGTAGAGGCTTATCTCACTAGGGGTAAGATAGATACTGCCTACAGGAAAATTAAAGAGACCTTTGGAGAAAAAAGAACCACTTGTATGAATATCAAGAGCTCAGATGGAAACCCAGTTCTAAGCAAAGAGGGGAAAACAGAAAGGTGGAAGGAGTATATAGAGGGTCTATACAAGGGCGATGTACTTCAGGACAGTATTATGGAAATGGAAGAGGATGTAGATGAAGATGAAATGGGCGATATGATACTGCGTGAAGAGTTTGACAGAGCACTGAAAGACCTGAGTCGAAACAAGGCCCCGGGAGTAGACAACATTCCATTAGAACTACTGACGGCCTTGGGAGAGCCAGTCCTGACAAAACTCTACCATCTGGTGAGCAAGATGTATGAGACAGGCGATATACCCTCAGACTTCAAGAAGAATATAATTCCATTCCCAAAGAAGGCAGGTTTTGACAGATGTGAAAATTACTGAACTATTAGTTTAAAGTCACAGCTGCAAAATTCTTTACAGACGAATGGAAAAACTGGTAGAAGCTGACCTCGGGCAAGATCAGTTTGGATTCCGTAGAAATGTTCGAACACGTGAGGCAATACTGACCTTACGGCTCACCTTAGAAAAAAGATTAAGGAGAGGCAAACCTACGTTCCTAGCATTGGTAGACTTAGAGAAAGCTTTTGACAATGTTGATTGGAATACTCTCTTTCAAATTCTAAAGATGGCTGTGGTAAAATACAGGGAGCGAAAGGCTATTTACAATTTGTACAGAAACCAGATGGCAGTTGTAAGAGTCAAGGGGAACGAAAGGGAAGCAGTGGTTGGGAAGGGAGTGAGACAGGGTTGTAGCCTATCCCCAATGTTATTCAATCTGTATATTGAGTAAGCAGTAAAGGGACAAAAGAAAAATTTGGAGTAGGTATTAAAATCCATGGAGAAGAAATAAAAACTTTGAGGTTCGCCGATGACATTGTAATTCTGTCAGAGACAGCAAAGGACTTGGAAGAGCAGTTGAACGGAATGGACAGTGTCTTGAAAGGAGGATATAAGATGAACATCAACAAAAGCAAAACGAGGATAATGGAATGTAGTCGAATTAAGTCTGGTGATGCTGAGGGAATTAGATTAGGAAATGAGACATTTAAAGTAGTAAAGGAGTTTTGCTATTTGGGGAGCAAAATAACTGATGATGGTCAAAGTAGAGAGGATATAAAATGTAGACTGGCAATGGCAAGGAAAGTGTTTCTGAAGAAGAGGAATTTGTTAACATCGATTATAGATTTCAGTGTCAGGAAGTCGTTTCTGAAAGTATTTGTGTGGAGCGTAGCCATGTATGGAAGTGAAATGTGGGCGATAAATAGTTTGGACAAGAAGAAAATAGAAGCTTTCAAAATGTGGTGCTACAGAAGAATGCTGAAGATTAGATGGGTAGATCACATAACTAATGAGGAGGTATTGAATAGAATTGGGGAGAAGAGGAGTTTGTGGCACAACTTGACTAGAAGAGGGGATCGGTTGGTAGGACATGTTCTGAGGCATCAAAGGATCACCAGTTTAGTATTGGAGGGCAGCGTGGAGGGTAAAAATCGTAGAGGGAGACCAAGAGATGAAGACACTAAGCAGATTCAGAAGGATGTAGGTTGCAGTAGGTACTGGGGGATGAAGAAGCTTGCACAGGATAGATTAGCATGGAGAGCTGCATCAAACCAGTCTCAGGACTGAAGACCAGAACAACAACATCCCTACAAAGTATTACACCCAGGTATTTGTATGAGTTTTCATATTCCAACAGTGACTTATTGATATTACAGTCACAGGATACTATGTTTCTCATTTTGTGAAGTGCAAAATTTTACATTTCTGAACATTTAAAACAGGTTGTCAATTTCTGCAGCACGTTGAAATCTTATCAAGGTTTGACTGAATATTTATGCAGCTTCTCTCAGACAGTAGTTCATTATAGATAACCGCATCATCTGGAAAAGAAAGCCTGATTTTACTGTCAACATTGTCTGCAAGTTCATTAATATATAACATGAATAGCAAGGGTCACATAACACTTCCCTGGGGCATACCCGAAGTTACTTCTACATCTGCCAATGACTCTCCCTACCAAAGAAGTGCTCAATCTAGTCACAGATTTCATGTGATACCCTGTATGGTTGTACTTTTGACAATAAGCATAGGTGTGGTACTGAGTCAAAAGATTTTTTGGAAGTCAAGAAACACTAAATCTACCTGGTTGTCCTGATCCAAAGCTTTCAGTATTTCATGGGAGAAAAGTGCGAGTTGGGATCCACGTGATTAACGTTTCCGAAATCTGTGCTGGTTGGCATTGAGGAGGTAATTCTATTCAAGATACCTCATTATGTTCGAGCTCAGAATATGTTGTAAGATTCTACGACAAATGGATGTCAAGGATATTGGATGGTAGTTTGTGGATCACTTCTATAGTCCTTCTTTTAGATGGATGTGACCTGTGCCTTTTTCCAAGAACTGGGCATGGCTTTCTGTTCGAGGGATCTATGATAGGTTATAGTTAGAAGAGGGGCTAACTCAGTCACAAATACAGTATAGAATCTGACAGGGATTCCATCAGGGCCTAGAGATTTGTTCAGTTTTAATGATTTCAGCTGTTTCTCAACACCACTAACACTAATACTTATTTCATTCATATTTTCAGTGGTATGAGGTTTAAATTGGGACAATTCTCCTGGGTTTTTCTTTGTAAAGGAACATTTGAAAACACAGTCAAACATTTCAACCTTTGTCTTGCTACCTTCAATTTCAGTTCCTGTTTCATTCACTAGGAACTAGACACTAACTTTGAGGCCACTAACAGCCTTTACAAATGGCCAGAATTTCTTTTCATTTTGTAAAAGAGCATTTGACAATATTCTGCTACAGAGTTACTGAAGGCTTCACACATTGCTCTCTTGATAGCCAAACGCGTTTCATTCAGCATCTCTCTATCTGTAGTCCTATGCTTCGTTTTACACCTACTATGCAGTAGCTCTGTTTCATTTGAAGTTTTTTTTACAGTGACTGTCCCTCCCATTATGAACTGTTCTACTGGGTATATATCTAACCAGTGCATTGACAACTATTCTCTTAAACTTGAGCTAGAATTCCTCTATGTGCTCCTGACCTGTGCTGAAATTTTTAAGTCCCTCATTGAGATATGACATTACTGATTTTTTATCTAGTTTACTGAACATATATATATCTTTCTGCTTGTTTTAGTTGTCCTTTGTACTTTGGTAATCATTGTTGCCACAATCGCATCATGGTCACTGATGACAGTTTCAATGTGGACATCCTCAAAGAGGTCAGGTCTATTTGTTGCAATTAGATCCCGTACATTTCCACCATGAGTGGGGTTCCTAACTGTATGTTGTAGGTAGTTTTCAGAGAAGGCATTTAGTAGTGTTTCACAGAATGTCTTATCACACCCACCACTAACAAAACTAATATTTCCAATTAATTGTAGGATGATTGAAGTCTCCATTGATGATTACAGTATGACTGGGGAACTTACTTATAAGTGAACTGTGGTTTTCTCTAAAGTTTTTGGTTACATCAGGAGATGAGTCTGGTGGGCGATAGAAGGATCCCGTGATTGGTGCATTAAACAAATTTGTATATTCTTAATTTGATCTGTTAACTATAAGTTGGCTAATCAGCTCCCTAGTCCAAATCAGTATAAGTTGGAAGGCTCAGACAGTACTCATTTGTCAGATTAAAACTGTGTGCCAGACCGAGACTCGGAACTGTGATGAACATTACCTAGCTGACACTGCTATATTAGGAAGCCATTTTTGTTTTCAGGGTTAATGTTTGTATTTGACTCTGTTTCACACTTTTTCTTTTCCTTGTGGTAAGTGTGCATAATTGTTGCAGTTAGCTTATTCATTAAGCATGTCAGTATGTAAGATGATTTTGATTATGAACAATATTTAACCAATTTTTACTGCTACATGTGACTTATGCTTTCACTGAAACATGAAGCAAGGTTTTAAGGTGCCATGTTGCTGCTTCACGGCTCTTCACCCTGTGGCAGTCCATGCATGGGGCAGGTTTGCTTCCTCTCTTCTGTGCAATAGTCTTGGGCAAACAGCCAGCTTACAGTTAACACAATAGAATGTAACACTGATGAGCCAAAACATTATGAGCACTTGTTTAATAGTGAGGGGGTCCACCTATGGAATGCAACAAAGCAGCAGTTCTTTGCGGCATGGATATAACTAACAAGACATTGGTTGGTTTCTGGAGATATGTGGCACCAAATGTCTACATCCAGGTCACACAATTTCCACAAATTATGGGCCAGTAGTTTGTAGGCTGAGGGTTGGCACCCAATTGCACCCCGATACATTTCACTGGATTAAGATCAGGCAAATTTGGTATCCAAGATATCAATGTGACTCCACAGTCTTACTCCTGAAACCACTGTAGAGCAGTTCTGGCTCTGTGACATGGACAGTTATTGTGATGGAAGATGCTATTGCCTTTAGGTGGAGACATCAAGTATGAAGGCATGCACGTGGTTTGCAAAAAATATTCATATAGCCCACAGCTGTAATGGTGCCTTTATTACTACTACAGGTCCCATGAAAGCCCAGATGAATATTCCCTAAATAATGCCCGCACCAGCATGCTTCTGTGGCGTGGTATATGTTACAAGCAGTCGTTTGCTTGGATGACAGCGTATCCAGACATGAACATCAATCTGACGTAACAAGAAATGTGATTCATCCAAACAGGCAACATGTTTCCATTCATCCACTTTCCAGTCTGGTTGATCTTGTGTCCACTGCAATTTAATTGACGACATCACTGGCGCAGCATGGGAACATGTAGGGACAGTTTGCTGCAGAACTCCATGTTCAGCAACGTGTACTGAACTTCTGGCATAAGGAGTCACCCTCATTCTGGCAACTACCTCATCAAAGAGGGTGAAGAAATGGACAGAGATTCAGGACATTTGTTTGCCCTTGGGGTAGGAAATTGCCCCTAAAGGTGGAAAAATCACCAATGATCAACGGCCTGAGAATGCAGAAGGCAATGGAAACCACTACATTAAAGACACAAAAAGTCCCCCATTGGACATGTGGTCTGTTATGAAAAAGTGTCATGATGACCTCTCCATTGGCAAAAGATTCTGGACTAGCTTCCATTCAGATCTCTGGGAGGGGAATGCCAAAGGGGAGGCGACAAGAGAAAAAGATTAAATAACCAACAGAAGGATAATGTTCTATGAGTTAGGGCGTGGAAGGTCAGAAGTTTGAACATGGTAGGGAAGAAAGAAAATCTTAAAAGGGAAATGCTAAGGCTCAGTATGG
Source organism: Schistocerca nitens (assembly GCF_023898315.1). Taxonomy (NCBI): domain Eukaryota; kingdom Metazoa; phylum Arthropoda; class Insecta; order Orthoptera; family Acrididae; genus Schistocerca; species Schistocerca nitens. Next base: position 552,574,057 of record NC_064615.1, on the reverse strand, counting down.
ATCAGTGAAGTGAAATGGAAAGAAGACAAGGGTTTCTGGTCAGTTGAGTATAGGGTAATATCAACAGCAGCAGAAAGTGGTGTAACAGGAGTAGGATCCATTACTAATGGGAAGGGAGGGCAGAGAGTGAGTTACTGTGAATGGTTCAGTAATTAGGGTTGTTCTCATCAGAATCGACAGAAAACCAACACCAACAATGATAGTTTTGGTATAAATGCCAACACAAAAGCCAAAGATCGGGAGAGAGAGAGAGAGAGAAATTATATAAGGATACTGAATGGGTAATTCAGTAAGTAAAGGTAGATGAAGATCTAATAGTCATGGGTGATTTGAACACCGTTTTAGAGAAAAGAGTAAAAGAAAGAGTTCTGGGAGAATATGGGCTTAGTGCTAGGAACAAGAGAGGAGAAAGACTAATTAAGTTCAGCAGTATATTTCAACTATTAGTAGTAAATACTCTGTTCAAGAAACACAAGAGGTTGAGGTATCATTGGGAAAGGCCAGGAGATACAGGAAGATTTCAGCTGGATTACATCATGGTCAGGCAGAGATTCTGAAGTCAGATACTGGTTTTTAAGGCGTACCCTGGAGCAGATATTGACTCAGATCACAATTAAATAGTGAAGAAGAGTAGGCTAAAGTTTAAGAGACTATTCAGGAAGAATCATAGTGCAAAGAAGTGGGATGCATAAGTACTAAGGAACAAAGAGATATGCTTGAAGTTCTCCGAAGCCATAGATAACTGCCATAAGGAATAACTCAGTGGGCGGTTTGATTGAAGAGGAATAGATATCTCTAAAAAAAAAGGGCAATCACAGAAGTTGGAGAGAAAAACATGGGTGCAGAGAAGGTAACTGCAAAGAAACAATGGATAACAAAAGAAATACTTCAGTTAATCCACACATGCAAAAAAGTTATGGGAAATTCAGGAATACAAGTCACTTAGGAATGGAATGAGTTGGAAGATCAGGGAAAATAAGGCAAAATGGCTGCAAAAAAGTGAAGATCTCGAAAAAGAGATGATGGTCAGAAGAACTGACTCAGCATATAGGAAAGTCAAAGTAACCTTCAATGAAATTAAAAGCATAGATGGTAACATTAAAAGGGCAATGGGAATTCCACTGTTAAATGCAGAGGAGAGAGTGGTTAGGTGGAAAGATTACCCGGAAGGCATCTTTAAGGCCAAAGACTTGTCTGATTACATGATAGAAGAAGAAAAGGGACTTGATATAGAAGAGATAGGAGATCTAGTATTAGAATCAGAATTTAAAAGTGCTTTGAAAGACTTAAGATCGAATAAGGTAGTAGGTATAGATAACATCCCATCAGAATTTCTAAAATCTAAAATTGCTGGGGAAAGGGACAAAAAATACTGTTTACGTTGGTGTGTGGAATGTATGAGTTGGGTGACATACTGTCTCACTTTTGGAAAAACATCATCTGCAAAATTCCAAAGATTGCAAGAGCCAACAAATGTAAGAATTATTGCACAATCAGCTTAAGACCTCATGCATACCAAATGCTGACAAGAATAACATACAGAAGAATGGAAAAGAAAATTGAGGATGTGTTGGATGATGATCAGTTTGGCTTTAGGAAAGGGAAAGGCACCAGAAAGAGAATTCTGATGGTGCAGTTGATAATTGAAGCAAGACCAAAGAAAAATCAACTCCCTTTCATAGGATATAGCGACCTGGAAAAAGCATTCGACAATGTCATATGGAAAATGTTCGAAGTTCTAAGAAAAATGGGGCTAAGCTATGGGAAAAGACAGGTAATGTACAACAACCTAGAGGGAACTATAAGAGTGGAAGACCAAGACGAACTGCTCGGATTAAACAGGGTGCAAGACAGGGATGTAGTCTTCTGTCCTTGCTGTTCAATCTATACACCGAAGAAGGAATCAGGAAAAGAAAGGTTCAAGAGAGGTATTAAAATTCAGGGTGAAGGGTATCAATGATCAGATTCGCTGATGACATTGCTATACTCAGTGAAAGTGAAGAAGAACTGCAGGATCTGCTGAATGGAATAAACAGTCTGATGAGTACAGAATATGGATTGAGAGTAAAAAGAAGAAAGACAAAAGAAATGGGAAGTAGCAGAAATGAGAACAGCGAGAAACTTAACATCATGATTGACGGTCACAAAGTAGATGAAATTAAGGAATTCTGCTACCAAGGCAGCAAAATAATCAGTGACAGAAGGAGCAGGGAGGACATCAAAAGCAGACTAGTACTGGTGGAGAGGGCACTCCTGACCAAGAGAAACATGCTAGCATCAAGCATAGGCCTTAATTTGAGGAATAAATTGGTGAAATCTACTTTGGAGCACAGCATTGCGTGGTAGTGAAACATGGACTGTGGGAAAACTGAAACGGAAGAGAATTGAAGCATTTGCGATGGGGTGCTATAGAAGAATGCTGAAAATTAGGTGGGCTGATAAGGTGAGGAGTGATGTGGTTTTCCGGAAAATCAGCAAGAAAAGGAAGATATGGAAAACACTGACAAGAAGAAGGGACAGAAAGGTAGGACATCTGTTAAGAGAACATGGAATAACTTCCATGGCACTATAGGGAGGTGTAGACAGCAAAAAACGGTAGAGGAAAACAGAGGTGGAATACATCCAGCAAATAACTGAGGATGTAGGTTGCGAGTGTTCCTCTGAGATGAAGATTTTGTCACATGAGAGGAATTTGTGGTGGACCACATCAAACCAGTCAAAGGCCGATGACTCAAAAAAACTGAAAATTGCTCCAAAACAGTTGTGCCTGCACCAGCATCACTGCCTATCCTGTGTTACAGAGTGGGAAAGCCTCCAACCTCTGCTTCCTGTGATGAGGTGTGCATGTCCTACACCTTGTTGCCTAACCATTGTTTTACCATCCTTCATTCACATTTCATAGGTGTTCACAATGTTTGCACACAGATAGCCAACCAGCTTCGTCATTTCTGGGATGTTCATAGCCAAGTGCCAGGTCATAACAGTATTCCCTTTCTCAAAATTACATATGTAAGTGAATTTCCCCATATGCTGCCTGCATCTTCAACAGAATGATTTCCCTTGCATCTGTTCTCTTCGTAAATATGAGGCATGTTTTTTAAGTAAGTACCATTTTGCCTCACCATGGCCGCAGCACTGTGGTCAGCGTTCTGCGCATGCGCACTGGGTACCTACATCTTGTTGTCTACACACTGAGACCATTACAATCAGATTCTTCCTTGTTTACGGTGTGTACTGAGTGTTTAAGATGCCTCAGATAATCGTGAGTCCCACCAACTGTGAAATACGGGCTGTTATAAGATTTCTTAGTGCTAAAGGCCTAAAAACGATCAATATCCATCGTGAGATCTGTGCAGTTTATGGAGAAAACATGATGAGCGATGGAATGGTAAGAAAGTGGGTGAGAGCGTTGAAAGATGGCCACACAAACGTGCTTGATGAACCGCAGAGTGGGCGTCCTTTGGTCGTTAATGAAAGTTTGGTGCAGGAAGTTGACAATAAAGTGAGAGGAAACAGATGCTTTACGATTTCCTCCTTGCGGGATGACTTTCCTAATGTTTCTCGTTGTGTTTTGTATGGCAATTTGACCGAGCACTTGATTTACCGAAAATCGTGTGCATGTTGGGTACCAAAAATGTTGACGGATGTGCACAAAACCAAACGTTTAGACAGTGCATTGACTTACCTTGAGTTGTACCACAATGACGGTGATGATTTCTTAAGCCAAATTGTTACGGGTGATGAAACGTGGGTGGCCTACGTCACACCAGAATCAAAGCAACAGTCCATGGAATGGCGGCATTCAGATTCACCCAGAAAAGTGAAGTTTAAGCAAACAATTTCTGCCCGGAAAATCATGTGCACAGTTTTTTGGGACAGAAAAGAGATATTGCTTGTGGAATTTCTGCCTCGTAATGAGACAATCAATGCAGCAGCTTACTGTAAGACATTGCACAATCTGGCTGTTCAATTCAGAACTAAAGACATGGCAAGTTGAGCAAGCAAGGGCATCGTTTTGCTGCAAGACATTGCCCATCTCCATGTGGTGAATCAGACCAAAGATCTCATCACATCTTTTCGATGGGAAACTCTAGATCATCCTCCATAAAGCCCCGATCTTGCGCCCAGTAACTACCATATGTTCCTGCACTTGAAGAAACTCCTGAGCGGTCAGCATCTTCAAGACGATGACGAAGTCGAAACAGTCGTGATGCAGTGGTTAACAAGTCAGGCGGCAGACTTCTATGAGGAGTGTATTCAAAAACTGGTACAATGTTATGACAAGTGCCTCAATATTGACGGAAATTATGTAGGAAAGTAGGTTAAGATACAGGCTTTCATGTAAAAATAAAATTATTGAGATATCTTAACACATCTTTTTTTAATTTCAAAACGGTACTTATTTAATAAACACGCCTTGTACTTTCCTTAGCATGTGATGCCCCTGCAGTGCTGCCAGGCAGTATTCAGTATCTTGGTGGGCAGTGGTCATAATGTTTGGGTAAGCCATGTACATTTTCAATGTATTAAGCTGACAGATTCTATATCACTGTAAAAAGATCCTTGGACAAATAACTTACTGATACTGATTTTTGATAAGTTTATGCCAAAAAAGGAAATCTCTTTATACAGTATCAACTTTGAATTAGATATTAAAACAGTCTGTGTTAAAGAGACACTGCTCCTCTGATAATGAGAGGCTCTTAACAATGCAGCATTTATGGTTAGTAGAAATTTATTACTTCTATTTGTGCCATCACTAGAGTAAAGAATTTATGAATTACTTGCATGCATTAGGCTTCTGCTGTAAATTAAGTTCTTATCCAGAATACTTGATATAGAACATTAAATGATGGTTCACTAGTGATAATGGTGAAAAACCAATTGTGCAATAAGTTCTCATGTTAATCAAGGTAACTGTAACACCAGTATTGATGTGAAAGGACATCGGGTGCTTACGTACAGTGGGCTTTACCTACATTTTATATGATTTGTTTGAAAGTGGGTAATACTATGTTTCTGTTGCATTAATATTGATTTGTAGAAACATCTCTAGAGTGTGATTTGGCAGCTTGCTTCTGCAAATAATTCCAAAGCACCCACTTTTGCTGCAACACCAGCAGACTAGGTGGTGGAAATGGCAGTTACTTGAGCCATTTGAAATGAAACATTGCTAGCAGGAAGGAAGAGCGTACCCATAAGTGGAAAGAGTGTTGTTGACTGTGTTTGATGTGTCCTGCTTGACAGTAGTATTTGTGTTTCACAATGAGGTAGCTGTGCTATGTACTCACTGGATAATCCTGTGAAGATGGTAGTAGAGCTGTTGTGGTGGTATTTGACATATTGAATGATGATGATCATTGTGATATATGCAGCTATGTTATTTCTGGTAAATGCAGCTATGCTATTTCTGGTAACTGATCTGTTTGTGAATAAGCTTGTTGAGTGATTTCAAATGCTTGTACAATTTGCAGAAGTTGTTACAGCAACACATCAGGTAATGTTAACACTTCATCATGAATTCTCTTGTCAGTTTTATGCTGTACTATCATGTGGCAGATTAATGAAGTTGCTTGACACTGATGATGTATGTATGAGCACTTATGGCCTATACTCTGATGAGGCCTTACAGGACTTTTATACATCTGGAGGAAACCTATTATAGCGGCAACAGAATGTATGTATTTGTCATAATAGGCAGTTACACACCACACATTTCAAACATAGTTCAAACAAATTCACCACCAATTTAATTTTGGCACCAAGTCACACTACTGAAGTCACACGCAATACAAAAACACTCTTATCACAAGTGGCAGGCTGTAGATCAGCGGCCAAATAATTGTTTGTACCATTTACTCCAGCACTTGGAAAACAGTCCAGGGGCTATGTCTATGTAGTGTAAAAATTCTTGAAGATGAATCCATCTGATAAGTTTTGTAGGTGATCAGGTTGACAGAAGGCATCAACTACAAGACCTCAGCATAGCAAACATTTATTCTGAAAGAAGCACTTCAAGGAGAATATGATTAGGTTTGAAAGTCTTAAAATGATAGATACAGTGAATGATGTGCCTGTAATCTGTGGCAGTGCTAAGATCAAGTGCGAATAGGGCCAAAAATCTTTCACATGGTTGAAGATCACTGTACCTGTGCATGATAAGCTCCATGAAATCTCGAGGTTTCCTGCAGTGTCATATGCCTTTTAAAAGGTCTTTAACTTCCCCTTGCAAAGAAGACTTGAGGTAATGGATTCATTCATTTATTTGAGTGACGTATGTAGTGTTCATCACATGAATGGAAAATACAACACCTGTATGAATAAAGTCCTCACTTCATTTTCCTTGAAAAGTAGCTGAGGTAGGACAAAAGTCTACAAGAAAGCTGTAGATTACTCAAGGAAAAAAGGTATGTTGTGTGACACAAAGGTAACGGTATTGGTTTGGCATAAATAGCCAGAACTTTTGATGCAGTAGCTCATGACAACTGTGTTACAAAATTCCAAACAAAGTAATCCAGGCACTAAAGCAAATACATTATGAGAAAATTAAAGCCAGATCAGGCAGCAAAATGAAAACAGTATAGGTTATAGACAAGGACATTGGTAGAACTAGAGATGAAGAAGAGTAGATAGGTTTAAGAGTAAAGAGTAACAAATGTGTGCAGTGTTGTAAAACTTTTTAACAAGTCTTTTATACCTTTTAGTGAAAGGTGGGGTTCTCAGGCTTAGAAACTGCTGCCATGGAAACCTAAGGCTAGATATTATAAATAACTTTAGTAACATGAAGATGATTCTCACCAGGCCAGACGAAATAATGTCTACCATAAAATTTCTAGCACTTATGATAAAATATCAACAAAGGAGACCACTAATACGACCTATTCTTGAGTACTGCTCGATTGTTTGGGATCCCTATCAGGTCGGATTGAGGGAGGACATAGAAGCAATTCAGAGGCGGGCTGCTAGATTTGTTACTGGTAGGTTTGATCATCACGCGAGTGTCACGGAAATGCTTCAGGAACTCGGGTGGGAGTCTCTAGAGGAAAGGAGGCATTCTTTTCGTGAATCGCTACTGAGGAAATTTAGAGAACCAGCATTTGAGGCTGACTACAGTACAATTTTACTGCTGCCAACTTACATGTCGCAGAAAGACCACAAAGATAAGATAAGATAAGAGAGATACGGCTCGTACAGAGGCATCTAGGCAGTCATTTTTCCCTCGTTCTGTTTGGGAGTGGAACAGGGAGAGAAGATGCTAGTTGTGGTATGAGGTACCCTCCGCCACGCACCATATGGTGGATTGCGGAGTATGTATGTAGATGTAGAAAGTTAATTGAGGAGTAGTCTTCCGAGTTTGTTAACAAACAATAATAAAACACTCTTGGTTTTCTTCTCTTGTCAAATGTGAGTAAAAACTCAATCTTTTGATGATCACCATTGTCATCTTCATCAGGTGCAACTGGCTGCTCAGAAGACTGGTTGTCAAAAGTTCATCTTTTTTCTCCGACCTGGTGCACCAGGAAAATCAAGAATGTTGTACCCCAGGATGTCATCCTGAGAAACTTCATCTTCATATAACATATAAAGTTATCTGTATAATCAGTCATTTGCCACTGGACCATTTCCCATTTGACTGAAATATGCTGAAATGAAGCCTTGGTATAAGAAAAAAAGGTAAAGAAATTCTATGAAGCTTTAATCCAATTTCCCTTATGTCAAGAGAATTAATATACAGGTGGCTTCTTAACCACTTTACTACAAATAATATCCAGAATGAAATTTTCACTCTGCAGTGGAGTGTGCGCTGATATGAAACTTCCTGGCAGATTAAAACTGTGTTCGAGTCTCGGTCCGGCACACAGTTCTAATCTGCCAGGAAGTTACAAATAATATGTTTTCAAAATCACAGTTTGTATTTCTAATGTTGTTGTTGTGGTCTTCAGTGCAGATACTGGTTTGATGTAGCTCTCCATGCTACTCTGTCCTGTGTAAGCCTCTTCATCTCCGAATATCTACTGCAACCTACATCCTTCTGAATCTGCTTAGTGTATTAATCTGTTGGTCTCCCTCGGCGATTTTTACCCACCACACTGCCCTCCAATACTAAGTTTGTGATCCATTTATGCCTCAGAACATGTCCTACCAACCGATCCCTTCCTCTAGTCAAGATGTGCCACAAATTTCTCTTCTCCCCAATTCTATTCAGTACCTCCTCATTAGTTATGTGATCTACCCACCTAATCTTCAGCATTCTTCTGTAGCACCACATTTCAAAAGCTTCTATTCTCTTCTTGTCTAAACTGTTTATTGTCCATGTTTCACTCTCATACATGGCTACACTTCATACAAATACTTTCGGAAAAGTCTTCCTGATGCTTAAATCTATACTCGATGTTAACAAATTTCTCTTCTTTGGGGAATTACAATCCTGAAATGATTATTGAATGAAATTTGATTGTGTCTTTCAGGTGAAAGACTAGACACATAGGCTGTCATATCAAAGAGTGTATTTGTTGCTCACAGTTTGACTCTCTTAAATGAAATGGTTGGTGCCTTTTGGCACCACATTGCGTAACAATAGTCTGCAGCAGTGTTTATGGCCTCTGAGCCATGGATGCACATTATACAGCTGTGCAACTAGCCAGTCAGTGCTCAGCCAGTTTCCGCATTCCACACTGTGTAAACATCTATCACATTTGAGCGTCGTATGATGTTTTACATGTGTGAAACTATGATTGACTGATTTCTGTGAGTTTCTGATAATGATTGAAACACCTAAAAGGTGCCACATGTTTCAAAAACAAGCAAGGGACTTTATCCATAAAGTGTACTTGTTCTACTAATGTGAGACAGATTCAGGTGAACTGGTCTGCAAGGTTGTCAAAGTACAGATATGCACTGCAGCAGCCTGTGGCGATATTGATGCACTTTCATTCGAGTTGAAAACACAGTTCTCCTGATGAGCTGTGCAGCTAGAGCGCATCAACACTGTTGACGATTATAGTTATGATTAATAACAATGTGTGAAGTTTGAGAATGGGTAAGTCAGCCCAAAACTGGTAATCACTGCAGCCCATTCGTGCAACTGAGATGGACAAAATAAAATTTATCAAATCTTCCTCAATATTACATGGTTGCAGGCCTTACCAGTCCAAAGCAGCATTCCTTGAATCAGCATCCACATAATTCATTAGACAATAAATTGTAGGCATTCAGCGCTGTAAATCATAATATCCTTTTTAAGTAAATTTGCACATTTGGTGCACCAGGAAATGTTGCAAAATCATTCAGTCATATTCTCTGGCAGGAAACAAAAGCTGGCAGTAAGAAAGCAGCCTCTATTAAGGTAGCAGTCATCGTCCACCTGGGAAATAATTAAATGTGGTGTTCCATCTTAGAACTCTTACTTTTTCTTGTGTGTGTTAAAGATCTTTTTTCACTAAAATTAACAGATGGTAAGTTTGCAAATGACATAAATGTGGTGAACAGCAAATCAGGTATAGTTTTAGGACAAGCTGTTTTGGAATTTTTAATGAGCTTTAATAAATGGTTTCTTTGTCAACAAACTTTGAAGAGATACACAGTATTCAGTCCAGAACTTGTAAGAGGATTCCACCTGGCATACGTATAAAATATAATGAAAAGCAGACACTCCCGAAGAGATTGAAAGTGCTGAATTTTTGAAATTACAATTTTATTATAGATTCAGTTGGGTGGAGCTTATCTGAGAACTTCTGAAACAACAACAACAAAATTATTAGTTGCAGTGCAGATATACTCAGATGTAGGTGGAATAAAAATGAAAACTATGGCATACATCACTTACCTACATTCCACAATGCCACACAGGATTATTTTTTGGGTAAGTCATCAAATTGTGCTGAAGGTAGGTAACAAGAATTACTTGTGGCATGAATCTAAGAATGAAATTATAATTATATATTAATAACTTCAGCTGCTGACAGGTGTTGATATATATCAACAGGCACAGGTGAAAATGTGTGCCCCGACTAGGACTCGAACCCAGGATCTCCTGCTTACATGGCAGACACACTATCCATCTGAGCCACCAAGGGCACAGAGGATAGTGCGACTGCACAGACTATCTCATGCACGCCTCCCACGAGACCCACATTCACACCTTATATGTCCACACACTACATTCGTTGTGTCCCTACCCAACACATTCATTTCTTGTGGAAGACATTCTTACCAAGTCCCGTAAGAGCTCGTGTAATAGTGTGCATCTGCATAGAAGAGGAAGGTCATGGCCGGTATTGCCAGAACTGTATACTTATATATATTGCAAATATTTGATTAGATACATGATTTGCTTCAAAGGTAGTTTCCTTGCCACATCTTTCTTTCTCAGCCTATCTTCCCTGTGTCTTTCTGTCCAAATTGAAATCTTTTGCAGTTTTTCTGATACTTTAACCTTTTTTAATATCCTGCACAACTACTCGTTTCATTCATTCACAGGAAACCTGCTGGGCATTTTTTGTAGGTTTCCAAGTAAAGAGCGTCCTAAAGATAAGGAACAGAATATCATTAAACCTACAATAAAGTGAAACTAATTGTTGGGTCAAACCTCCCTGATGTAACCTCTTAACAAAACTGCACTACAAGCAATAAAATATTTTGAAATATTTATGGACTTATTGTATAAAACTAAATAGAAACAACCTACATATAAACTGCAGTTAATCCCATCCTGATTAATATAATTTGCCTTATCTACTCCCTTCCAAGTGGTACGAGAAATATTGTAACTTGTTCTCAGTAAATTAATAAATGTTAGCTGTTCCTGTACTATTTCACAAAATGGCTTCTCTTCACTTATGCTTCTTTTCAAAGGTAGTCTCATTATTTACCACTAGATAGCACTACATTTCTCTCTTCCAAAGATGATAAAACCAGATGCCTCCCATATGGTCAAAGCTCCTTGCCTTCTCCTATTCCAGTTGAAGATGCACATTCAAGAATCTGTGTTACTTTGATGTCAAAATTTACTCCACAGCAGCAGTACGAGACACACATGTCCCTCTATGAAGTCCCCACACCCTGCACTGAGAAACCTGCACCCACCATTCCATTTGACCTGCGGGGTGACCTAGCCATCTTTCTGTGGCGCTCCTATAATTACTCCAGTGTGTTTTTGATTTGAAAAGGGAGTCATATCCAGCTAACAGTTGCCAATGGTAAGTTTTTATTCTTTACTGGCTTTGGATACACATATATTATCTTTCTTCAGAAGCTATGAAACATTAATACCTGTTATAAATGGAAATGTATATTTGAAACCAGTAATGATTAAATACTTACCATTTGCAGCTGTTGGCCATATGGAACTGCTACAATGAATACATTTATTATTTCACAGTTGCTGACAATGGTCAACATTGTTTATGATATAAAAATTCTCCAGTATACGGAATAGGAATGTTAAACTGCTGTATGCATGGTTAGCAACAGTAAGATTTTTAGTGATGCATTTACGGGAGTTGAATGTGGGGACTGACTGAAATAAATGTCATGGTAGCATGAGCCAGTCACAGATTTTGCCACCCACAGAATAATATAGAATGACTGGCACCATGTTTATGAGTATAGAACATAACATAAAGTGGTGCTGATTAATTTTCAACCAACAGAGAAAATAAAGTTCACCTGTTATGTGTAATCTTACACATTCATGTCACTTAACAAATGCATTTGAGGGTGCAAGAAAGGATGGGACTTGTTATTAGTTTGATCATTATGAGTCACTATCAAAAACAAGTTGTGATAATGTATTTTGTCCCTGATGTAGGCGGCCACTTTAATTTGATCTTCTGCAGCAATTTAAATTAAGCACATATTAAAATAATACTCTCTATTTTAGTTGCTGATGAAATACGGTTGAGAACTGGGGGCTGCACAATACCTGATTAGGTCCCACAGGCCGCAGTTTTGATGACCACTACTCTATATACTAAGATCTCCTTGTGGGTTTATGGAACTAACAGTATATCTATCCACTTGTCTTATTCTCATTGCCATCATGAAGGAAGAGCCTTCAAAGATGTGGAACGAATCATACTTCCATTGCTTCTGGGTGTTCTGCCAAGTTGTTTTTTCCATTTTATGCACAATATGTGGACAAGCAACCCAGCTGTCTTCTTCAGCTGCTCTGAGTTTCGCTGTTGTGTGTACTTGCTGCCTGGACTCCAAACAGATTGTGCATAAATTGGAAACAACAACTTGGCACAACATCAGGAAGTGCAGAATTAATTAATTTTGCAGAGGGAACCAGATCAAGGCATATGTTACCTTACTAGCCAGAAGCAGGAACTGGAAGTCTCTTCTACAAGGTATACCTACAAGAGATTATGACCAGTGCTAATCTACTCACACTTATAAATATGAGAATAATGTCTAGATTATTTCATAAGTGAATATCAAGACAAAATCAGCCACTGCTCCTCACTTTACTCAGTTGCCGTTTTTATCAAATACTTCAAACTAAGCATTTTTGTAGTTTTACATTGAATACAGTCAGTTGTCTATATAGTGGAAAATCTAAACCTGTTTAATAAACATATTAGAGTTAAGTGTAATTTACATCCATGTGTCCTTCAAAGTCTAGTAAATTATGTAAGTAGTAGTTAAGAAGATAACTCACCTACTTTGTTTTTCCCACTTCTTCCCTGATGTCTGCTAGCAAGTTGTTAAAGACTTTTGCACCAGAATACAAAAGTTCATTTTGAACCCTAGGCACAGATGCATAGTTTATATGAAAAAAATTTTCACTTCCTGTGGTTGTGTATAGTACAGTTTGTTGTAAATTAAACAAATTCCATTACTGTATTATCTCTTAACTATAAGAATCCCTAGATCCTTGACAAGACTTCTGCGAGATGTTTGGTTATCAACTTCACACATTATTCTCACTGTACACATCTATAGAATAAATACATATCTGACCACAGCTACATTACCTCAGAAGATTATACCATTGGACAGTGTTATGCAAAGCAGGCAAAACTAATTATTCTGGTTAACTTACCCACTTGATAATGCCACCTCAGTTTATTATTCACCTAGGCATGTAAAAACTACACAGAGGGACTCATCCAGTATGTTCACATTGATCTCTACTTCTGTTGGTTGTGTCTGATATGGATATGTTTGTAAACTTTATCAGTATACTTGTGTCATCAGCAGACAACACAGTCTGTGAATAGTCCTCCAGTGTCCCCAGGAAATCGTCTCTGTAGATAAAAGCAAGACAAGGCCAACAACCAGACACTGCAGGACGTCATAATTAATGTTTTCCCACTTGAGATTTAGTCTTATTCCTGTCATATAATTTGCTAATGTAATCCTTTTGTTTTATGTTGTTAAGGTATGAATCTGCCCATGAAAGGTAAGATGATCTAGTGCTGCACCATTTTAGTTTCTCTAGTGGTGTTGCATGCTTCACACAAAGACTTGACAAGACCACAGAAAAGGCCAATAGGGTTATTTTCCGTGTTTATTGCTACTAGTCCTAGAATTTATTTTCTGAGATCACAAACTGCTTCCTCATTGGAGAAGCCTATACAGAGGCTAAACCAAGCTGCTATTCAAAGGATACTGGCATACAGGTATTTCAGCATTCTATTGTTAGCTACCTTCTGAAAAAAATTGAGACGAGGGGGAGGAGGAGGGTTAATGTGCCTATAATGAAAGGTCATTTGCGTTTCTCCATTTTTATAAATGGGTGTTACTGCTATGTATTTTGATCTTAAAGGAAATATTTCCAACTCAATGACTGAATGCAGAGGTAACCACCAAATCAGCTTTTGATTCTAATCTACTGGACCTGACTTCAAAATTCATTTTCTTTGTGCCATTGGTGTTTTCAGCTACTGTTAAGAAGAATTCATTTAATTTACATCTACATGATTACTCTACAATCCACACTCAAGTACCTGGAAGAGGATTTCTTGAACCACCTTCAAACTATTTCTCTACTGTTCCACTCTCTGACAGCAATTGGGAAATTTAAATCTTTCTGTATGAACTCTGATTTCTTTTATGTATTATGATGATCATTCCTCCCTATGTATGTTGCCGATGTTAAAATATTTTCACATTCAGTGGAGAAAGTTTGTGATTGAAATTTTGTGAGAAGGTCTCACTGCAATGAGAAACACCTTTGCTTTAATGATTGCCACCCCAATTAGCTTATCATGTCTGTGACACTGTCTCCCCTGTTTTGTGATAATACGAAATTAACTGCCCTTCTTTGGACTTTTGTCAGTGTCCTCCGTCAGTTCTATCTGGTAAGGATCCCACACCGTGCAGCAATACTTTAGCAGAGGATTGTCAAGCATAGGGTAACCTGTCTCTTTAGTAGACCTGTTACAACTTCTAAGTGTTTTGCCAATAAAACACAGTCTTTGATTTGCTTTCCCACAACATTATCTGTGTGACTGTTTCAATTCAAGTTGGTTGTAATTGTAATTCCTAGGTATTTAGTTGAACTGACAGCCTTTAAATTTTTGTGATTTATCCTGTAACTGAAATTTATGGATTTCCTTTCATGCTCATGTGAATGACTCACTTTTCTTTATTTTGAGGCAATTGCCATTTTTTTGCACCATACAAATATTTTGTCTAAATCCTTTTGCAATTGGTTTTGATCTTCTGAGGACTTTAGTATACGGTAAGTGACAGCATCATCTGCAAACAATCTAAGAGGGCTCCTCAGCCTGTCTCCTAATTTGTTTATATTGATAGGAACAGCAGAGGGGCTATTATATCTCCTTGGGAATGCCAGTTATCATTTCTGTTTTACTCAATGATTTTCCATTGATTGCTACGTACTGTGAACTTTCTGACAGGAGGTCACAAATCCAGTCGTGCAATTGAAGTGATACTCCACAGGGACGCAATTTGATTAGAAGTCTCTTGTGAGAAACATTGTCAAAAGCCTTCTGGAAATATGTAATCAATTTGAGATCCGCTGTCAATGGCTCTTGTAACCTTTTGCGAATAATGAGCTAGTTTTGTTTCACAAGAATGACATTTTCCAAATCCATGACGACTGTGTGCCAATAAGTCTATTCCCCACCCCCAAGGTAATTTATAACATAGTATATGTTCCGTAATCCTACTGCAGATCATCCATAGTGACATGGGTCTGCAGTTGGTGTGACCTGCACAACTTTCTTGTCTTTTGATACAGATATTTCATCAAGCAAGAGGTTGTATATGTTTGTTATTTATAGGGCTATTGTATCAGCATACTGTGAAAGGAACCTAACTAGTATTCTATCTGTACCAGAAGACTTGCCTTTATTAAATGATTTATGCTGCTTCACTGCACCAAGAATATCTACTTCTAAGTTACTCATGTGGGCAGTTCTTGACTCAAATTCTGGAATATCTAGTTCGTCTTCTTTAGTGAATGAAATTTCAGAAAACTAAGTTTAACAACTCCACTCTAGTAAGACTATCGTTGCTAATATTTCCCTCAGTGTTGCACAGTGAATGTAAGATTGTGTCTTGCCAGTAGTGTACATACGACCAGAATCTGTTTGGATTTTCTGTCAGATTTTGAGACAGTTTTGTTGTGGAAGCTATTAAAAACATCTCGTACTGAAGTCCATGTGAAGTGTCAAGCTCCATTAAAATTTCAACAATCTTGGAGATTATTTATTTATTTATTTTTAGCATGCTTTTTTTTTTTTTTTTTTTTTTTTTTGCAACATTGTTCTGACCTGTTCTTGTACCATGGAGGATCAGTACAACCTTTTACTAATTTATTTGTTACAAATCTGCCAATAGCTGCAGATATATTTCTTTGAATTTAAGCCATTGCTGGTCTATAAATTTAGTGAGCAATGATCTGCATTCAACTTCGTCTGCCTCACTAGCACTGCCATTGAGAAGATGATATCATTTGTTCCATGTCTAATAATGCTTCAAATGGCATTTGATTTGTTTGAAATTTTTGTGCATATGGTTTAGTTTTTGGCTTATTGCTAACTCAGAATGAAGAAGAAGAATGTCACAATACTAATGGAGTACTTTTGGGTGTTCAGCTGAGTTGTTGATTCCAGTATATGTGCAATATTTCAATGCCTGATCCAGTTGCCTTCTCCAGGTGGCAGGAACTGTGTTGTTATGTTTATGTGCTGCCTCGACCCCAACCAGACAACTATTATTGGTGTTTCACTGCTATTTATAGTCGAGTTTGACTCCTGGTGTCCACTACACCCAATGTTGCCCCCTTTTTCTTTAGCCTACACTGTGATTCTGTGAAAAGCACTTTCTCTCATTGTTTTTCCCAGCTCTGGTGCAAATCGTAAGAAATTTATTGTGGACACCATGCCTTGTTTAAATTGAAGCCTTTGTCCCAATTTATTTCAACAGACTCCTTAACCACATGAGCCCAGGAATACAAGATTTGCATCACAATACTTTATGCAGGTCATTCATATAGCCTCTTCCAAGCTTCTCTTTTCTCCCACAGTCTATCACTTAGCATCTCCTGCCATTGCAGTCCTCTTCAGTTCACTTCATCCTCCATCTGGTCGCCCCATCTTGTTACTAGTCTTCTGATTGGTCTTCATCCAGATTCCACCCATTTGAGAACTCTTTTTCAGAAGTCTTTTTTTGTCCCTTTCTTTTAATGTGGCCAAACCATTTAAGCCGATTTTTCTCCATAACTTCTTTTAGGGGCTTGCTCTGCAAGGTGTTTTGTATTGTTTAATTCCTTATCCTGTCCCTTCTCGTCTTCCCCAGAATTCCTCATAGAAAGTGTGTCTCTGTTGCTCATCTCATGCGAAGGACATTAGTGACACACCTGACTAAAATAACCAAGCAAATCAGTTTTTTTTTTTTTTACAAAAATATGTACAGGTATGATGTAGTAATTCCTACTGACCACTTTTTACTCATTGCAGTGGTAGAAATTATTCTACAGAATAGGAGTATGAGGAGCTGCTCTTGAGCTGTTTGTCCGCATGCTTTCTGCTATATTTAAGAAGTGATTATTCAATGCATTTGCTACCTGTGACTCATGATTTATAGCCCATTCATTCAGTTCAGTATTGATGTTGTCTTGTTCTGTGGCTGGTTGTCATCTTCCTTGTTTCACTACATTCCATATGGACTTAAGTCTGTTGTTGAAAGTACTGATTTCTGACATTATGAGAATGTTACTTCATTTTTTATAGCCTTTCGTAGTAATTTTGAGTAGCTTTTGTAGTGTGCAACTATTGGAGGGTACTTACTCATTCCAGCCACAAGATACTTTAATCCCTCTAGTGATCCTTAGTTTTTTACATGGGTGTTTAGTCCTTTCTGATTAGCTTATGCAGAAAGCTGTTTCCAAATAATGATATGAATTTATCGTGACATCCCATGGCATCTCCTGTAAACTATTCTTGAAAACATTTATTTTTGAATGATTAATTATTGATTTCCACTCAGGAGCATCCATACTGAAAGGCACTATATTATTTATCCTATCTAATTGTGCATCATACTCAGAGACAGCATTTATTACTGGGTAAAAAGTTATTTTCTTGGTTTGAGCTTAAAGAAAACATTATCAGTTAGGGTCCTATTGTGTTTATCCAATTGTGTTGGAAAGTTAATTACTGACACCAAATTGTAGGACCAAAATAAGGTTTCTAGATCATTTTCCTTGTCAGAACCCTTTAGAAAATCTACATTGAAGTCACCACAAGCTATTAACTGCTTGCTGCTGTCTGACAGATAGCACAGTAATCGGATAGATAAAAATCCACTCACCAAGCAGTGGCAGAACAACACACATACGAAAAGTATAATGTGTGCAAACTTTCAGAGACAGTGGCTCTCTTCTTGTGGCAGAAGGGTTGAAGGAGGAAAAGGAGTTGACATTTAGGAAAAGTGGTAGAGTTTGGAAGTCTGCCAGAACCCTGGGTCGGGGAATCTTACCAGATGGGATGAGAAGGAAAGACTGATTGTTGGTCTTAAATGTGTTAATCAGCTACTTCAACAAGGCCATGACTTCCTAAAATCATGCTCTGAAATGGGGTCCATTCTGTCCAACATTTTGCCCACCACACCTAGAATATTTTTTTTGTTGCCCTCCCAGTCTCTGCAGTATCTTTGTCAAATACTGTGCTCCTTCTGCACCCACCTCCCTGCCCTATGGCTCCTACCCACGTGACAATCCTCACTGCAAAACTTGCCCTATACACCCTCCTACCATGGTGGTAACTGGCAAAACATATACTATCGAAGGGAGAACCACCTGTGAAATGGCATGTCATATAACAGCTGTTATGTAAACACTGTTTGGCCTTCTACATTAGCAAGACTAAACACCAACTTGTCAGTTGGGATGAATGGGCACAGGCAGAGGCACGTTCGCATGCTCGTGTGCAAGTAAAATCTTTATAGTAAGAAGGTAACAAATACACTGTTAAAAGTGTGTTACATGTGATGCTGCCACCATTTCCATTGTGTGTTGCATTTCCAATGAAACTAGCTGCACACAACCAAAAGGACCTGAGGTTGTCAAGACATGCAAACATTTTTGTTTTGTTGACTTTGTACAAAGTATCCTATGAGTTAATCAACAACATACTGTAAAACAGAACATGGTGTGGTAACAGAGGAATCAGTGACACAGTGCATTAAGAGGGAAGCTGGAAGGCAAGATGAGTTCCACTTGTTTGACACCCTCAATCTGAGATAAGAATGAAAACAACAGGCAGCACTGTAGCACCATCTTTTGTTTGTTATTAGTGCTATATTCCTTAGTTGCTTGTGCACATTGGTAGTTCTAGATAGTACTTCTGTTTACTTCTTATTGCATTACATTCCTCGATTTCTCTCGCCCATTACCATTCCAAGACATATTGACTGAGGTACCGGTAGATCCAGAAAAATCAGTGGCATTTGAATTTTTGATCACATTTTGTGTTTATGTATTAAGACATTTCTGGAAACCAAATATCTTTTCTGAGAGAATCAAAATGGATCCCACAAGCAACAATCTTGTGAAAGACAGGTTGATCTGTCTGACTAGAAGACCCAGATGACAGTAGATACTGGTGACCACATTGATACCATGTTTCTTGGCTTCCAAAAGGTGTTCCATGTCATTACACACTGTTACCAGAAGAACAAGACAAGTATACTGAATGTAAGACCAGATATGTGAATGGGTTGAAGAGTTCCTAAGTCATTGCTAATGGGAGGAAATCTTCATATGTAAAAGTAGCCTTGAGTATACCCCAAAAGTGTACTAAGCAACCAACAGTATATGTAAATTATCTACTGAATTATTTATTTATTCACTTTTTAATAGTTTTAGGTAGTGACAGTATTTGGAATAAGTGCAGTTGTTAGCATAAGGGTAGTGGTGGAAATAAGAGAAAACATCTTTAAAATTAACTTAACAACATGAAATTACAATCATAACTTTATGATACATCCTTGTATATACATATCCATGTGTCCAAATACGTGTTTTGCATTCATAATGCTTCCTCCCCCCACCCCACTTGTATGACAGCCAGAGATCAAGGACTGTCAGTTGGGACAAACAACCCACAACTTCAACAAACATTTTCAGTTATAGTAAGCACATTAGTGGCAATAGGTAAGGTATTTGTAATAAGATAATGCTGTTGTGGTCTTCAGTCCAGAGATTGGTTTGATGCAGCTCTCCTTGCTACTCTATCTTGTGCAAGCTTCTTCATCTCCCAGTACCTACTGCAACCTACATCCTTCTGGATCTGTTTAGTGTATTCATCTCTTGGTCTCCCTCTACGATTTTTACCCTCCACACTGCCCTCCAATACTAAACTGGTGATCCCTTGATGCCTCAGAACATGTCCTACCAATCGATCACTACCCATCTAATCTTCAGCTTTCTTCTGTAGCATCACATTTTGAAAGCTTCTATTCTCTTCTTGTCTAAACTATTTATCATCCACATTTCACTTCCATACATGGCTACACTCCATACAAATTCCTTCAGAAACGACTTCCTGACACTGAAATCTATACTCAATGTTAACAAATTTCTCTTCTTCAGAAATGCTTTCCTTGCCATTGCCAGTCTACATTTTATATCCTCTCTACTTTGACCATCATCAGTTATTTTGCTCCCCAAATAGCAAAACCCATTTACTACTTTGAGCATCTCATTTCCTAATCTAATACCCTCAGCATCACCCGACTTCATTCGATTACATTCCATTATCCTCATTTTGCTTTTGTTGATATTCATCTCATATCCTCCTTTCAAGACACTGTCCATTCCGTTCAACTGCTCTTCCAAGTCCTTTGCTGTCTCTGACAGAATTACAATGCCATCGGCAAACCTCAAAGTTTTTATTTCTTCTCCATGGATTTTAATTCCTACTCTGAGTTTCTCTTTCGTTTCCTTTACTGCTTAATATACAGATTGAATAACATTGGAGATAGGTTACAACCCTGTCTCACTCCCTTCCCGACCATTGCTTCCCTTTCATATCCCTCGACTCTTATAACTGCCATATGGCTTCTGTACAAATTGTAAAATGCATTTCACTCCCTGTATTTTACCCCTGCTACCTTCAGAATTTGAAAGACATTATTCCAGTCAACATTGTCAAAAGCTTTCTCTAAGTCTACAAGTGTTAGAAATGTAGGTTTGCCTTTCCTTAGCCTATTTGGTAAGATAAGTCATAGGGTCAGTATTGCCTCATGTGTTCCAAAATTTCTACAGAATCCAAACTGATCTTCCCCGAGGTCAGCTTCTACCAGTTTTTCCATTCGTCTGTAAAGAATTCGTGTTAGTATTTTGCAGCCATGGCTTATTAAACTGATAGTTTGGTAATTTCCACATCTGTCAACACCTGCTTTCTTTGAGATTTGAATTATTATATTCTTCTTGATATAAGATATACAGCTTTACTGTTTGATTAAATGATGATGGCATCCTCTTGGGTAAAATATTCCGGAGGTAAAAATAGTCCCCCGTTCAGATCTCCGGGCGGAGACTACTCAAGAGGACATCGTTACCAGGAGATAGAAGCACCAAGAGAAGGGATAGCGAGCATGGCTGCAGCAACAAATTTTCCAGAGGACGTACAAGAGACAAATGGTGCTGCCATGATACGGAGCCGAGGAGAGAAGTGCCTTAGAAATGAAAATAAATGGCTTTGTAATGCTAGGAGAGAATGGAGAGCACTATTTGAAGAGTATGCCAATGTAAGGGTAGCCTTGTACCTCGAAAGGAATTGCAGACAATCAGCAGGTGTTTGTGCTCGTGTGAGTGCCACAAAAACATCAATGACAAATGGCAGGAACACATGTTCAATGAGTTTTATAATTTAGGCAGGCATGATCTGCAGTCAGCTTTCCTGTTTACTTTGATTAAAGTTGTTGATAAAGCATGGTCTTATGTAGGTTAGCAACATTCATGCAGGGAGAAGACAAAACTCTATTACTTGCTGAATTCAAATGGGTCTGAAACTAGGGTGTGCAGAAGATTCTTTCAGAATACTTTAGCCATATCTGCTGGAAGAACTGATACATTACTCAAGAATAAAGGGGATAAAGCAACCCTCCTCATCATGGTAGAGGTAAAGGTGACCCCGGTAATAAAACACCTGCCCACAAAGTTGATGTAGTAAAATGTTTCATAGAAAAATTTCCAGTTTATGAAATACATTATGCATATCATAAAAATAACGGTAGAAAGTATTTAGGACGAGATTTAAATTTATCAGTCATGTATTCACTGTACTGTGCAGAGGAGCAAATGCCAATTTCTCATTTTATTTTCCACAAAATTTTTTACAAAAACTGCAATTTCTCATTTCATCCACCAGTGTCCAACTCTTGTCGAACATACAATGCTTTGCAGGTAAAAATAAAAGCTACCAATAATAAGGAGAGAATGGAGTTAATTACAGAATGTGAATTCCATCAGCAAAAAGCTGAGTACACATGAACATGTTTACAGAGTGATACTTTGCTTAGCAAATGAGATGGTAACGTTACAGTGATAACATTTGATTTGATGAAAACTTTGCCTACACCGGTCATCTTAACTGGAGTTTGCTATGACAAATGTCAGTTGTGGACATATGGCTTTGGCATCCACAATATTCACAATGATCTACATCTACATATATACTCCGCTAGCCACCAAGGAGTGTGTGGTGGAGGGCACAATTTGCACCAAAGTCATATTTCTCCCCCTCTGTTCTACTCGCGGATCGCATGAGGGAAAAATGACTTTCTGAACACCTCAGTACCAGCTCCGATTTTCCTTATCTTTGAATGGTGATCATTGTGCAATTTGGAAGTTGGTGGTAATAATATATGCTCTACATCTTCGGTGAAGATCAGATTTCGGAATTTAGTGAGCAGACCCTTCCGTTTAGCACGCCATCTATCTGCAAGTGTGTCCCACTTCAAACTTTCTATGAGATTTGTAACGCTCTTGCGATGGCTAAATGTACCAGTCACGAATCTTGCTGCTCTTCTTTGGACCTTCTCAATCTCTTAAATCAGACCCAACTGGTAAGGGTCCCATACAGATGAACAATACTCTAAGACTGGACCAACTAATGTATTGTAAGCTATTTCCGTTGTTGAAGGACTACATCACTTCAGGATTCTACCAATAAACCACAATCTAGAGTTTGCCTTACCTGTAACTTGTGTAATCTGATCATTCCATTTGAGATCATTTCGAATAATCACACCCAGATACTTGATGTTGCCACTTCCAAAGACTGGGCATTTATTTTGTACTCATACATTAATGGGGATTTTCACCTTGTTATATGCAGTAAGTTGCACTTACTAATATTGAGAGATAACTGCCTGTCATTACATCATGCATTTATTTTCTGCAAATCCTCATTGATTTGTTCACAACTTTCATGTGATACTACTTTCCTGTAGACTTACAGCATCAGCAGCAAACAGTCTAATGCTGCTGTCAATACCATCAGCCAGATTGTTTATGTAAATCGTAAAAAGCAGCGGACCTATTATGCTGCTCTGGGGCACACCTGAAGCTGTGCTTGTTTTTGTTGAAGTCAACCCGTTCAGGATGACATACTGCTCCCTGTCTGTTAGAAAACTTTCTATCCAACCTCATATGTCATCGGATAGACTGTAAGCGTGCACTTTTTGGAGCAAGTGACAGTGCAGAACTGAGTCGAACACCTTTCAAAAGTCGAGTGATCATACATGTTTCTGTAGAATGAATCCATTGCTTTGAGAGGGCGACAAGAAATTGGTTCTTGTTTGCTATATTTCATACACAATTTTGTCAGGACTGAAAAACTAATTATGACTCTGATCAGTGTGGAGGCCAGAATAGAAACATAAAAGTTGCTGTACTGAGCCAATACATTGTAAGCAGCTAGCAGTTCTCTGTGAAGGAAATAGACCATAAATTTTTAGTTAGCAGGCACTCGTACCTGCCCTGTGATGAGAATTTTGGCTTGATTCAGAAATGAAAAAAGTATTTTCCTAATATTTACCTCCCTGAACACTGGAATGATGTGGTAGTGAGTGCCACAAAAAGGAATTCGTTCAAGGTAATCAATACAAATGCAATGATAATTAAATAGACACCCTAGCTGCAAGCAGGCGTTGATACACTTCATTGGGGACATGTTGAAAATGTGTGCCCCGACCGGGACTCGAACCGGGGATCTCCTGCTTACATGGCAGACGCTCTATCCATCTGAGCCACCGCGGGCACAGAGGATAGTGCATCTGCAGGGACTTATCTCTTGCACGCTCCCCGTGAGATCCACATTCCCAACATGTCCACAACACTACATTCGTAGTGCGCCTAATAGATGTTTGCCCATCATACTCATTACTCGTGGCAGATTAATCTACCAAGTCCCGTACGAGTTCGGGCATAGCGTGTGCATTCGCACAAGAAGGTCAAAGGCCGGGAACCCATGTTTTTAACTATATATTACAGTAGTATCTGTTCCCGAAAGAACAGTTACCGTCGATGACCATGCAGCAAAGCTGCATGGTCATCGACGGTAACTGTTCTTTCGGGAACAGATACTACCGTAATATATAGTCAATACAAATGCGTAATGTTTCTTTTCAACAAAACAACTCGAAAGAAATATCATGAATTGAAAAATGTCTTCTGGCAACTGTAAATTACAATGGTTGAACATATAGTGGCTGCAGTTTGAAGCAACCAACAGATTCAAAATATGGTATAAATACTCGAACCAAAGCCAAGAGCCATTTCAGGAAATTGATGTGGCCAAACGAACATGCACATGCATTAGCAACCTTGAACTGCTTTATCCTAAGGGACATGTAATTAAAGAGGCAAAAAAGAAGTATCTGCTCAGTTCGCTTCTGTGTGTACCCCACTTAATCATGATTTCTACAAAAATTTAGAAGTAAATGCTGTAGAAACATTGCCTATGGATGATTTTGAAATGCAACACAGTGCTTAAATCTGTACAATGTATTATAATAATAATAATAATAATAATAATAATAATATAATAATAATAATAATGTATACTCTTGTCACATGCAATCTATGATGGACAGCATGAATAATCAGCATACTAACAGACCTGTCATTGAGAATGTTCAACTACTCAGAGCGAAAATGGACTAAGCCACAGCAAAACTGCTAATAATGTAATGTATCTATGTCAGAATATTGTTCAATAAAACCAAAGTTACATCGTATGCACATTAAAAGACTGCAATACATCATGGAAAAACATTCTTTGTGAGCCCTTATAATTAGTCCTGTTTCCTCTATATTGACTTCCCCTGCATCTGTCCGCTTGTGCTCTCAGTGCCTCAGATAGCATAGGTGGTGCAGGTATTTTTGTAAGAGAAGGAGTGAAATTTTCTAAAATTGATGTAACAACTTATAGCTCAGAACTAAACGCAGAGTTCAGTTGTGTTAAGCTGCTGGATGAAAACATGATAGTAGTTAGTCTATATAGATCCCCAGATGGTGCTGTTAACCAATTTTTGGAGAAATTTGAATTATTAATTTAAAAAATGTTGAAATTTAAGACAAGAATTTCTGTCTGTGTGGATTTCATCATTAAACTTATACTGTATAAAAACGTGTCTTACTCGTATGGATGCATGCTTGGACAGCATTATAGTTAATTTCATTGAGGAAGATTTTAGAGTCACACTTGCAGGAGGACACTTTGCAGATCATGATCCTTTGCTCCTGACACTTTATAAGAGGCAACCAATTAAAACTACCAAACCTAACTCTGTACTGGTGAGAAGACAAAAAGAGTAGTACATTAAACTGTTTATTGATACGTTATGGAAGGAAAAGTGGGACTGGGTATACAAATGTCAACCAGGGAAATTGGGAACAGAAATGGCCTTTGAAAACTTTTTTGAGAAATTTATAGAACTATGGTATTCTTGTTCTCCATTAACGAAAGCTAGAACCACAAAGAAACCTAAAAATAAAATGCTTAAGTGGTTTACCGAAGAACTTTCTGAAATTAGGGAAAACTTGCACACATTACACTGGATTTACAAGCATGCCTATATTCACAGGACTCAGCAGAGAGAGAGAGAGAGAGAGAGAGAGAGAGAGAAATTATAAATCAAGGTCTCACTCCCAAACACACTCAAGTGCCTTTGATGGATCCTGAGGTACTAAATAACTTTTTTATTAATTCAGTTAAGGGAGTGACAAACAGTATTAAAGAAACAAGTTATTCCGCAATGGACCTGCTGGCTATCCCTCTGCCCAATGAACGTGTATTTCACTGGAATCCTATCACACCCACTAACATTTTAAAACTATTGCCAAATTTTCAAATTCAAAAAGTGTGGATTGCTACTGGTTCTCCAATTACATTATTAAAAAAAACAACACACTTAATATGCTCACCATTAACCAGTACTTCAATAAATCCTTAGAATTTGGAGTTTTTCCTAATACACTCGAAATATTTAAATTCATCCCAGTTTATAAAAAGGGGAATAAGAAACTGCCTGAAAGCTATCGGCCAATTTCAATTATGCCTATACTGTCAAAAATATATGAGGCACCAATGCACAACCAGCCAAATACCTACTTTGAAGATCACGGCTTACTTTGTAACTTTCAGTTTGGATTTCACAAGGGGAAAAACACAACTACTATTGAAAACAAAAACAAAGTATCACTTATATTATGTGACTCAAGCAAGGCATTTGATTACATTCCTGTTGACATCCTACTAAATAAATTGGAATACTATGGGTTGCGAGAAAACACTTTAGCCATCATCACTTCTTACTTGAACAACAGGAAACAATTTGTTTCAGTCAGGAATATGCATTCTTCCTTGCTTGAGATAGACACAGGTGTTCCCCAAGGATCTATCCTCGGACCCTTCTTTTTCATTGTTGCAATCAATGACTTGTTTAACAACTTACCACATCCCATCATATGTTACGCAGATGATACTATACTGTTTGCTTCTCATCAGAACATCTCTGATTTCAATCACATAACAAAAGAATCTCTTGACATAGCTTTGAACTGGTTTACTGCTAATGAAGTCTTATGTACTCCCGATAAAACACAACAGCTTATACTAGGCATGACAAAGGATATAGAAACTAAATCAGTAAAACTTCTAGGTATTCACATTGACTCCAAACTTAATTGGCAAAAACATATTAATCATGCCTGCAAACAGGTATCTCGGGTATCATACCTCTTTTTGAAACTAAGGGGCATGGTAAGCATGGATTACCTTCAGATGACATACTTTAGACTTTTCCAATCACATATATCATATGGCCTATATGGGGACACTCTCCCCATGCCAATAAAATTTTAAAAATATAAAAGAAAGTTTTGCGTTTAATTTGTAAGACAGGTCATTTGGAACATTGCCGTCCACACTTCACCAGGCTCAAAATACTTTCTCTCTCTCTCTCTCTCTCTCTCTCTCTCTCTCTCTCTCTCTGTGTGTGTGTGTGTGTGTGTGTGTGTGTGTGTGTGTGTGTGTGTGTTAGCAATGCCTGGAAATTCTTACAAAGTAAACCCACTCAGAATTTTCAATAAGTTCAATAAGTTACCAGTCTTGTGGGAGTGGTACAACTGGTTAACAGATCACCCTTTCTATAATATAAAAGAATACTTTGATCTACCAAATTATTATATTAGCTTTTAAAAACTGTTCCTTTTAATGGTATTATTATGTACTGCATAAACTTTGTAGAACTAATATTTAATGCTATACATTGTACTACTGTGCATTGTATATACTTTATCTTGTATCAAATTGAGGAAATCCATATCATTGTGAAATGATTTATGGTGAATAAAGATTCTTGATTCTCACCATATAGCGAAGATGTTGAGTCACAAAGGAACAAAAAGACTGTCAAACAAAGCTTTTGGCCAAAGAGGCCTTCATATAATAGACAACTCCAGAAGCTTTGTTTGACAGTCTTTTTGTTGTGCCTATCAGTGATGAGTATTCCAGTATTCCACAATTAAGAAAAATATTATTCAGTTTATGTACATTTTATTAACAGTGGACAAACCTGCAAACAGTTTCCTTGAAAGATACTAACTATAGGCAGTGCTTTTTTTCGAAAAGAAAGTTTCACACACACACACACACACACACACACACACACACACACACACACACACACACACACACACACACACACACACACACAATAATAATATCAGACTCGTCAGTTGTGAGTGTAACAGCTCAAATGAAGCAGGTGATACCGAGAAATGCCCAAACATACAAGAGAATGTGGTATCTAACACTTTAGTTTACATCACCTCAAATGAAGCATGTGATTCCCATCAACCCCTGAACAATAAAGGTTTACAGTTTCACTTTTGTCATCCACTGATGTTGAAATTCCTGGCTTTTCCCTCGCACGAATTGTTGGCAGTTTTTGGTTTTTTAGTAAAATAATTTGTTAGCTTTCTGCTCATCTCTCACCTCCAACTTAACTTACAAGTTGTAACAAAAGCCAGGACACACTGTAAAACTTTGTACAACTGACAAGAATGGAACAGCAAACGCAAACGAATAAAGAACAACAAAACAAAGATGGCAAAGAATCATGAAGGATCATGGTAGAGACACCTATCGGTAGCTCGGCGTTTGAGCGTATGCATACCCGTTTAGCACTACCATCGCCCACTATTAGCAGGCGAGGGCACTACATGCTTGTCGAACTGGCTGCCAGCGATTCAGTTGTCGAGAACAGTTGCCGCAGCTTCGAAATGCTTGAAACAGTCAATGATATTGCTTTTACCACCAAAAACTGCACTGGTATCATTCGTATTGCAATTACCAACACGAAAAAATGAAATAAAAAATTTACTTCCATGGCATAAATCTTTGGCACTCTTCCAAGTTCTCAACTTTGTAAAAAAATTACTTTGTTGATGAAAAAGTTTAGGGGTACGCATCCCCCAGCGTTCCCCCAGAAAATCAGCATTGACTATGGGAAAGGTCTGATTTGCATCACAACATGAGCTTCAGAGTTATTGGATTTGAAGAAGTATCAGTAATGTAGGAAAAGACAGTTTGCTACTTACCATAAAGAAGACATGTCAAGCTGCAGACAGGCATGATTAAAAGCTTGGCCACAGTTTAGCTTTGGCCGTTCATCCTGTGAACTGTTGGTTGGTAGTCATACCAATACAAAAAGCTGTGCAATGATTGCAGCAGAGCTGGTAAATGACATGGCTGCTTTCACAGGTAGCCTGGACCCTGATGGGGTAGTATAAACCTGTGGTGGGACTGGAATAGGAAGAGCTGGGTGGATGGATTGGGGAGGTTTTGCACCTGGGTCTTCCACAGGGGTATGAACCTTGTGGCAAGGGGTTGGGATTGGGGGTGGCATACGGATGGACTAGGATTTGTGGTGCTTGGGTGGGTGACAGAACACCACTTTAGGAAGGGTGGGAAGTATCTCGGGTAGGATTCCCTCATTTCAGGGCACGATGATGGGTAATCAAAGACCTGATAAAGGATGTTGTTCCAGTCTGGGGTTGTACTGGATAATGAAGGGAACACTCCTTTGTGGCTGGTTTTTGGGGATGGTGGGAGGATTGTGGTTGTGAGGGAAAATTGCATGGGCGATCTGTTTGGGGACTAAATCTGGGGGAAAGTGCCTGTCTGTGAAGGCCTTGGTGAAACCCTCAGCATACTGAGCAAGGGAGTTTTTGTCACTGCAGATACGCTGTCTGTGGGTTTCCAGGCCATGTGGGAGGCAGTTTTTGGTGTGAAAGGGATGACAGTTGTCAAAATGCAGGTTCTGTTGGTGGTTTTAAAGTGGACAGAGGTGCGACTGGGGTCTTCAGAGAGGAGGAGGTCAACATCTAGGAAGGTGGCACACTGTGTTAAGGAGGAGCATGTGAAGCAGATGGGAGAGAAGGTGTTGAAAGATACTATCAATGAACCTGAGCCAGACTATGGGTTTGTTGTTTGGGAGGCTAGAAAGGTCTCCTCTAGATGGCCCATACAAAGGTTGGCATAGGAGGGTGCCATGCACGTGCCCATGGCTGTGTCACAGGTTTGTTTATATGCCTTGTCTTCAAATGAGAAGTGCTTGTGTGTTAGCATAAAGTTAGTAAGGTGTATGGGGAATGAGGTAGTGGGTTTGGAGTTTGAAGGATGTGGGGAAAGATAGTGTTCAACATCAGTAAGACCATGGGCTTGAGGGATGTTGGTTTATAGGGAAATGGCATCAACAGTGACGAGTAGGGATCCAGAAGTCAAAGGTCTGGGGATGGTGGAGAGTTTGTGAAGGAAGTGGTTGGTGTCTTTGATATGGGAGGTTAGATTACAGGTAATTGGTTGGAGCTGTTGGTCAGTGAGTGCTGAAATTCTTTCAGTGAGGTCACAATAACCAGCCACAATGGGGAGTCCAGGATTGTTGGGTTTGTGGATTTTGAGGAGCATGTAGAAGGTGGGTGTGCAGGGTGTCATACGGGCGAGGAGGGAAATGGATTCAGGGCAGATGTTCCGGGAATGGTCTAGGGCCTTAAGTGTGGAATGGAGTCTATGTTGGACTTCTGGGATGGGATTACTCTGTCAGACTTTATAGGTGGAGGAGTCAGATAATTGGTGGAGGCCTTCTGCCAGGTAGTGACTTCGATTCGTCACAACAGTGGTGGAACCTTGTCTTCTGATGATTAGGTCAGGATTTGTTTTAAGGTTGTATATGGCTGTCCTTTCTTCTGGCGAAGGATGGAGAAGCTAAGTTGGAGATAAGAAATTCCTGGAACGTGAGCAAGAGGTGGTTGGGTGGGAATGTGGGAGGATCACAATCATATGGTACTACGTAACTGGAAGAGGCAGGGTTCAATGTTGGAATGAGGGTGGTTTCAGTTGGAGGGATTGGTGACGAAGAAGTCCTTTCATTGCATAGATCGGGAGAAGAAGAGCAGATTTTTGACAAATTAAATTTGGGTGTAGGGCTACAGGTGAGGCCATTGGATAGGACTGAAACTTCTGTGGAGCTGTGGGTTTTGGTGGGAAGGTTAACATTAAACAGTGGTACAGAAATGTTTTGGCTCTGGATATGGTGGAGGGGAAGTAGATAGTTTTTGGGTATGTGGCAAATTGAGAGGTCACCTGGGCAGGGTTTAGCTGCTATGAGGGTTGGACAAGGAGGGACACTTTGGGTACGGTACGATAGGGGTTGGGTAGTGGTGCCCCAAGGCGGTAGTACGATGACAGCAGGTTGGATAATTTATGGAGGTAGTGTCTGGAGTGTTCCTCCAGGTGCTGGAGAACAAGCGATTCACTTTCAGAGGTGTGATGTATGGAGTACGAATTGCAGAGTAGTAGTATCTTGCTGAGGGAGCAGATGTGTTTCTGCAGTATCATGTTTGTGAGGGTCAGGGACTGGCAGAATCTGAAAAGGTGTAGATCATTGTGAAAGGAGGGGTTGGATATAGAGAAAGGAACCTTCATAGTTAGTCTGTTAGGAAGCATCCGAGAAACAGGATGTGGGACTGGGTTTTAGCCAGGGAAAGGGATACTTTTCTGAACTGGTTTAGAAAGATGAGGAAGAGTCCACTGTGGCAGGAATTGTGTAATGGAAACGGAAATGATGCAGTAATGGGCAAACTAGGTGTTTATGGTTGTGAGAGGAGCTGGATAAGTGAAAAGACACAAATATGCGTAAAAAAATACACAAAAACTTGCAGAAACACGCACAGACACGCAAAAATATACAAAGATACAGACAAATATGCAAAGATACATAAACGTTTACAAAGATATATAGAAAGACGCAATAATACGTCAAACCATGAAAAACTATGCACAAATACATTAAAAATTTACAGACATGTGGGTGAAAAGTAACGATGAGGTATGGGAGTCTGAGCGTGCTGTGATAAGTGGAGGGTGAGGGAGTGGGGATGTGCTAGTTCGAGGATCAAAAGTTCATGGGGCATGGGCAGGTGTGGAAAATTAAAGTCTGAATTACATCAGATGAGGTATGAAGTGGGATCAATAGGAATAAATGTAATAAACTATCAGAGGAAAGAATCTGGGACATTACACACTGCATTAACAATCCGAGTGGTCACAAAGTATAATGTTGTGCTAGAAGGTTGTTCATTCAGCGTGGCTCGGAAGTAGATGCTGTGTGGGAGGCGTTGAATAAACAAAGGAAACAACAGAAATAACAGGCACCGAGAAGAATAATGCTACAGAGAAGAGTAACAAAGGAAAACATCACAGAGTTGTAGGTGTGAAATAACTTTTTATTTTTTTCTGGCAACATAAATGTTTCCTTTAACTCATTACCAATAAGAAATTGGTACATCGCCGCTGAAGGCGGCAAAGATGGGTTTTTAAAATAATCTTTGTAACAAAAGAACAATGTCAGGAGTATATTCAACTTTTTTGTTTCAATCTCGCTTGAGAGTACTTACGTTTTAGATACCACACAAGAAGAACGTGTAACTTTTACTGGTGTGTCAACATGTAGTAATAAATGATATGTGAGATAAAAAAGTTATGACTTTTATGTGCACGCGTAAGAAGAGGCAGTAATTTCTCCCATCTGGCAATAAGTCTTAAAATATATACAAACGCTAATCATCAATATTTAATGGATGGACTGTATGATTGGCAACCGCAGAAAATGAGAGGTAATCAAAGAATGTTAGCGTGACTTATATATTTTGTGTGTGTGTGTGTTTTTTTGAATAATCAGAACAATTGATTTTTTTATTAAGCACCAAGTTGCTGCAAAATTCGGTTTGTGTGACTAGTATTGGTACGTTGCATTGTATTTTTCTCACGTTGCGAGGAAGACTGTTCATGGCACCAAATTTAGTTCCAACAAGAATTCCTGCTTTAATTGCAGGGCTGCAAGTATTATCCGACATTACGTAAAATTCATGCCGATTGGCTGTTGGGCTGCCTCCCAGCACGGTTATTCCAAAATCAACAATCAGAACTAACACATAGGATCGAAGAAAGTAGTTTGGCAAAAATCATTTAAGATTTGAAGAAGTCATTCACAAAATATTAAGAATAGCGCTGGTAACTAGACTCTCTGGAGCGTGAACCAAAATTTTTCCCGTGAGAAATCTTTCTGATGATGGTTAGAAAAAGGAAAATCATAAAGAGTGATTGTAATTATTTATCCAGAGTGACCTTAACAGATTTGTCAGATCACAGCTGCAAGAAACATTTTTACAGAAACCATTCAGAGACATGTTGTCAAATACCATCTGTCAATTATCAGTCTTATCCGCTGTTCATCATAAGAATAAACCTGATGTAAACATTTATACCATGGATTTTTCAGCGTTTGCTTGAGTCTCATTGGATTACGGGTAATTTGCAAGAATGATTGCCTATCGAAGTCGGGGAACCCAAACAACACATATCGAACGTGCGATGGAAAATCGATCATGCGACTCTGGTGGCGGGCGTTTTGATCAGTTATTTGCGATCGTCATTTTTATGTTTTCCGTCGTTCCTTCAGTTGCTCGAAATTACATACCTCCTCGAATTATTTGCGAGTTGCTAGGGAATCCCAGACGATTTATGTCGTTAATGAGTGGGATGGCTGGTGTTCATTAAGTTTCTTCAGCGGATTCTCTCACATGGAAAAATCTAATTCCGTGTTTATCCAGCTTAGAAAATTGTCCGCCTTTTTGTCGCAAATATGGAGTACTACCGGACGAGGAAAGAAGAGACTGTGTAGAGTGTGGTGGTGCGAAGTGTGTAAAATACCGTTTACAATTTCAGTGCGGACAGTGCGGAAAACGAACGAGTATCAGGAAGAATATATGGTTCGACTCTTCCAAATTATCCATCCAGACCACCGTAATGGACTTTCACATGATGACAACACCGACGAGTAAGGTAAGTCGTCTCCTTTGCAATTATAAGCATTTTTGTAACGCTCTTTTGTCGTTGCTGTAGCGACAACCGTAAACATACATATACGCCCGTCACCAGAGTCGCATGATCGATTTAAGATCACATGTTCGATATGTATCGTTTGGACACCGTGCCTTCAATAGGCAATCATTCTTGGAAATTACCGGATTTCGTATCACGTGGAGCGGAAGCCAAGCTGTGATCAGTACAGTAGAGTACGATCATAAGGATACGTTATATGCTGTGTTATACGCACACAGACTGAGCGATAACGCGGGACAACAGTTCTGTCTGCGCATTAAACTTCGGGGACTAGTGCAGCAGGGGATACAACCCGTCGGCTTTGAACAATGACGTCACAAGTCGCCAGAGAGCATGTATTACAGAGATGAAACAGCTGAGGAGAATGTTGAGAAACAACGGAATGCGAGAGAGATAAACATTGATCTTGTCAAAAGCATAAGCGTTTTTTGACTTTAAAAAAAAATCTCACGAGATAGAATAAACTGATCCTACTTTATTAAGCAATATCTTGTCAAAAGCCGAGAAGCGATTCTTCTTAGTGTTCTAGCTCCCTTCAGAACGTAATAAGAGTTTTTTTGGCTTTAAAAAAAAAATCTCACGAGATAGAATAAACTGAGATCAAAGAAAGAAAAATATTGAGAAAAATTTTAGGCCCCAAATTTCATAACGACAAACTAATTCATACCAAAAATGAAACACTCTACAAAACCACAGAAAAACTTTCGGATACAATGAGGAAAAGAAGAATTGAGTTTTATGGGCACATTCTCAGAATGAACCCAAATAGACTTACAAAAAGAATGTTTGACTACTTCAGGAATAAAAAATCCAAACCAAATTGGTTTATCCAAACAGAGAAAGACTTAAGAGAACTACACATCACAGAAAAAATGCTCACAGACAGGACCGCAAAAATGATAAGCAAAGACAGAAAAGAGGGATTCCAGCTCCAAAATAGGAAGAAAAGAACGATTGTCATCTCTGATGAGGAAAGAAAAGCAAGATCAGAAAGAATGAAGCAGTACTGGGCGAAAAGAAAGGCACAGAACACACAGAAGTGATTGATTCAACGTACCCCAAAGTTGGGTGAAACGAAGAAGAAGAAGAAGAAGAATAAACTGATCCTACTTTATTAAGCAATAGTGTTTTTTGGCTTTAAAAAAAAAATCTCACGAGATAGAATAAACTGATCCTACTTCATTAAGCAATATCTTGTCAGAAGCCGAGAAGCGATTCTTCGTAGTGTTGTAGCTGCCTTCAGTAGCTGATAAGTGTTTTTTGGCTTTAAAAAAAAATCTCACGAGATAGAATAAACTGATCCTACTTTATTAAGCAATCAGTAAAAAAACGAAATGGAAAGATAACAGCGAAAGCTGTTATGTTTTAGTTTAGTTTTTTTTATTGATTGATAATAAAGTAGGATCAGTTTACTCTATCTCGTGAGATTTTTTTTAAAAAAAAGCCAAAAAACACAATCCATATTACCTCAATATCATTACGAAAAATATTAAGTACCGGACGAATAAAAAACAAACAATTAAGTTAATTAAATCACACATTTAATGATGAAATCACACATTTAATGATGCACCGAATATCAAGCGATCGCTTTTAGATTAACATTCAATTATTTTAATGATAGTGCTTATTAGAACACAGAACTGCTTTATTATCTATGCCTCGAAGTGAAGACATTACGATCTATGACTACGGAATGACGTCATTGTTCAAAGCCGACGGGTTGTATCCCCTGCTGCACTAGACCCAAACTTCGACAGCACTGGCCAGCTAGCGGTCCAACTAACCTGCAATGGTGTGAGCAGTTGCAGTGCAGACGTAGAAACAGACGAGCAAAGGAACAATATAGCTTCCATTATCATTTAATTTTAAAAAAGAATGAAATAATATTCAGTAAAACTTCAGCACTGCCGCACTTTTAGGTGACAAGACGGAAAGCATGCAATTCTCTCGTTCTTACCTCACATAGTATTCTAATTGCAAACAAGATTGTTGAAAATTCCTAATTTAAACACTGGGTAATTTTTCTGTGCGAACCGCACAGTGCACTGTGATGCAAAAGCTTGCTGATGGGATTTCACCGTACTGTTGAATACGAAGCCAATGAGGCTATTAATTGCCGGTACAACCGTGCGGTTTTGTATCCCTTATAAGGAAACTTAATAATTTTTTCTTACTGATAAATGTGTAGATAATTATTCGACTCTCATACCAAAGATTCATTTGAAAAGTTTTAACACTGACTGACAAAAGAAGCTTTACGCTCTTCGTTTATTAGTTTTAGTAATAGTTATCTTTCGCTTTTCTCATGCCCTGGTGATGAGATGAATAAACGAAGTGCTCGTCAAATCCAAGTGAAATTGTGGTAAGTAACGAAAGCAACTTCTGAAACAATACCATTTTCTCATTTAACATACCATAGATCCCAGCTCCTGTGACTCTGAAAGATTATTATTTTAGTTTTGTATGGAGAATTTAGGCAGAGGCGGCGATCGTCACGACGGCGCCGCTCAACAATAAGGGGTACGTGACCGTCAATTTCAATATTTAGGTCACATTTGTTCCGAATTTCAGAACCTGCAATCTTTCTTTTCATTTTAATTACGACGTCAGATTTTTTTTTTTTAGATGAATAAATGCTTAACCACAATTCTTGTTACCCAGAGCACGGGGAATGAAGTACTTACAACGTACGTGCCTCCATCCCGATCGTATGTTCGCATAGAACTCAAGTCCGTACCGACGTATCTATACTTATGACCCATTTCCTTTACAGTATTCTTTTTTTGAATCACTCACTCGCGAATGTACGTCCCCTAATTTTGTATAAGCAGTCGTGTGTATTCCTTAATAACGTTACTTTTAAAATTCAGTGGTTTAGTTTCCACAATTGACCTTTGCCTCTGTCGCAACGGCGCTTCACTCGAAATATTTATTACGCGGCATTGATACGAACTCTCATTTCAAAATTAAGACACTGGCTGACCAAGTTTCTAGCAGTTTAACAGGGCGGTTACACCCTCCAGCGTTCGGCAGTGACATGTGAAAAAGCTGCGTGAGTTAGTTCCAGTACGTCAAGCAGTATAACGGTCTTGCTATTTCTCAGGACAAATCCCGTGACTTGGCTCAAGATCACTTCTGTTGGGTTCATATTGAAATGGTATAGCGGCAAATGTAAAAATGCAGCATTTGTATGGTGCCGTCGGTGGTGAGAAAATGATTGTTTTCCATGTTTCTAAGACACTTACCAACATCCTTGTTATAAAACAGTGGTCATAGTCCAAATAAAGATTATTTGGTTTTTCATTTTTGCCTTACAAATTAAACTTATGTTTTCTTAATTTAAGCGACCTTTAATAACAGTCTTTCATAAAATATAGATAGCTAAGAATTTATATTTGAAATGAAAACAGGAATTTAGCCTGCGACATTTAATTAGAAAGAAGACGTGCATTATTCATTAAAAATGATAATGAATTTTACAATTACTAGATGTAGGTATTCCAAACTGAACGAGAAAAAAATTACTTTGACGAGACTTGAGCCCGTGAACCATGATTTGCAATGAATAATCCATCTCCTACGCTACCAGTTAAGCTTTACGTGATATGTGAATTGTAAACTCGACTGTATCTAATACGGTCCCTTGGAAAACTTGAAAGCCGATTATCTCTGTAAATTTATGAAAAACATTAAGAACAGCCTATTTCTCGATGCTTTTTAATTGTGTTCCACAACCGTGTTTCACTACGGAATGATAAGCAGCCTCATCCATTTTCATACTGCGTTTAACAGCGCGACAACCAGAGCACAACAGTGCAAAGGCTGTGACTACACACGATTTTTGAAATAAAAACTACATAGCTAAACCGTGATTAAGAAATACGTTGATAGCTGTTAATACCTTTGAATATCTTAAAGCTTCATTAAACATAACGTAGTAATTATATATAGCATACATAATAGGGCCTACTTCCAAGAGCGTAACAATACCAGTGTACGTGTGCTATTCTTATGATGAACGGAATATGGTGACGATGTCTTTTTGTTTAACACAAATGAGTATTTTTTTTAAGTTAAGCTTAACAATGTGATTTTACCAATTTCCAATCTCTTCTCTTTCACTAAAAGGATCTACTCATACTTAGAAGATTGAAATAACAAATTTACACCTTTAGAGAGAATCAACTTAACTAGAAGAAAATTAGTAGGTGGTAAGACAACAATCACTTCAGGAAAATATTTCGTCACATTGTATACAGCTTAAAATCTCATGATAATAAGGGTGCATACCGATTCTAGGCTATTAAAGCCGAGAAAAATTTTACCAACCGGTGCGTTACTGAATAGTAGAGTCAAGTACTCAGTATTTCAAGAGCTACTTATCCCCAGCTTAACTGAAGCTCATGTTGATGTTCTTCATGCTTGCAAAGAAAGCTCAATATCTGGGATTGCAGCAAGTAAAATGAGATGGTCTGTTCCAGTTGTGTGACAGAGAACAGCAAGTCTTAGTAGACAAGATTCATGTAGTGTTGCCTTCCTTTATCTATCTTTGAACTGTCTCCATTTGAATCACAAGGCCAATGGATCTGACAAAATGCACACAACTGTTTTTTGATACTAACAACCAATTCACCTTCAACAACATGAAACTAGTTAACAGATGGATAACGCAAGTCACCACACACCTAACAGAAGAACACCATACACGTAACGGAATAAGTTATAGGATTTGAATCATCATATACCGTGTCTAAAGTTACAGATGTGTCGCCTCTGGGCTCACAAGAATTTAGATAAACTTTATTCAGACTTTGTCCACTCTTGAAAGTGATACTCTCACATAACAACCATTCCTTGCCAGGCATTCAGGAACTTCAACTTGCTAGTGAGCATCAGTAACCTACAGAGATTCTGATAGGTGGAGACCAATATACATCCATTTTTGTTCACCTATAAATAAAAATGCTTACTTCTAGAGGGGAAACTAGAAATGGTGGCTGTAATCAAGTTTGACACTACAGTAATATCATAATGAATTTGTAAAGGATTTTTCTTTATCATATGTATACAGTACCTAAACTTTTAAAACAGTTTGATTTTATGTTAAAGGGTCATTCCATGTCAGTTCAACCAGGGGCTCCAGGTCATAGTCTCAGATTTGACAAAAATTCAGTACACTAATTCTACCATGTGTGGAACACTCGTGTACAAAGTATTAGTTTCCCCTGCCAATTAGTTTCAGAATTATGACTTGTGAAAGAAGGTGGCGTGACCCGGAAATTGCAACCCGCATCTGGCAATCTATCTTCAGATCCAACTTCAGGTCTTAACTACTTTGGAATTATTCCACACAGTCCAGTGAAATTTTTACAACCCAGTAACATCCATTTAGACAACACACTCCATGAATCAAAACACCAACAACATATTTCTGAGGGAAAATAAAAAATTCCAAAATGTGATTAAAAAAATGTAATACATTAAAAGGTGCATATTGTAGGTGCCCTCTATGCCAAATATAATTCACTCAAAAACGGTATAAATTTTTTGTGGTAAGCTTAATGTAGCCTAAACACACACAGAACTCATCATGCCCCTGTCAGTTACACAAACAGAGTTACATGCACACGAAAATACAAAAATTTGGATAATTACCTGAAAAACATGGATTTTTGAAGTGTGGTAGCACAAAAGGGACAAGTGGTATCAAAGCCAAATTTCACACACTGCATAAGTAGACCATAATGATACATATCTCAAAATTTCAGCATGTTATTGCAAGACATTTGTATACAATGGAAGTTGACAGATGTATTTGGTGATGTGGCCATTGTTCCACAACACAATTTTGTAAAAACATATCGTAAACTGTTCTGCCTCTTCTTATCGTCTCCCCCAACTGTTGAATCACTAAGCAGCAACATATAGATACATTAACACAACCTATCCTTAATGTTTACTACACCTTAACTGCTAAAAACCAGTCGATTGTACTTCAAACAGAAGTTCTCCCACACTTAAGCTACTGTACTCTGTACATTGAGTGGCAAATTTTACTGTCTTCCTGACACTGTGGTAGGCACTGGAACTGTCATAAGAATATGTTCAAAAGGAATCCAACACCTGTCTGCCAAATTTGGCCAATGAAATGATCTTGCTGGTCCTGCTGATGCCTTGAAGTTCACAAGTACATCACCTTCTGCTTCACAGCACTCTGCAACACATCCTAAGTACCATTTGTCATCATAAACAGCAATAACATAGCAACCTGGTTGTATGTTGCTGCTTTTGCTTCTGAATCCTGAGTCAGACATACTGTGAAGACACATGTTGTGCACGAACCTATAGTTATAACCATACAGTCTGCTCATTTGTACATTTTCAGAGTCCACTGGAGAGAAGTGATGATGGCTCCTTGTGCCTGCAACAGTTTTAATGTGTTCTAGTCTGATTTTTAGCAACTCTTCGACTGATTTAACCTCATCTTTCGAAACATAGAATGACTGTATGCCAGAGATATTTTTCTGTGCCCAGGTAAATAATTGAAGAGGTGTTAGAATGTGACCTTCTGTAGGGTGCTGCAGACTAGCTCGTGATGCCATGTGCTTAATGGTAGCACCAATATCATCACATACATTTTTACCATGACTTGTTGCGAAAAAATTCCATTCTGCGTGAATCTGAAAATCATGGTAATGTATGCATAAATTTTTGAGATTTTTACAGTTTTTGTACTGACTAGCTGCCTCATCACTAAAGTATTTCGCAAAATGTATGGGAGGCAGCTTGTTTTTCACATATGCAATGACAGTGTGAATGTGGGCATGAACTGCAATGGCATCATGAATTAAACAGTCACTAAAAATGCACAGGTTCATGACAGACACATCACCTGATTCACCTCTAGAGTAAATCGTAAATGGCTGGAGAGTTGCTTGGCTGTTGTCCAAATGATATCCTTGGATGGCATCTTGAACTATAAATACATAATTTTCCGAAAAGTCTAGTATTACTATAATTTCATCTTGTTTCAAATTATCCTTACAAAACTGGAGATAAGCCGATTGTGCTGTTGCTGTGAAGCTATGTGTGGTCAGTTTGTCCATTTTTTTGACAACACATTTCAACAAAATCTTCCACTGTACTTTGCTTTGTTTCAAGACTTGTGTGATCCATGTGTGTCCATTGTTTGTAAGAAACAAGTTCATCGTCATCCATAAAGAGTTCACCATACAGTTTGTTATTCATGTGTTCTGCAAGATTTGCCTTACCAGGACACTTTTCACACCTGCGTATCATGCACTGGTAGGAACTGATGTCACACACTAGCAGCTTCATTGAACCTTTGTAATCCAGACCAGAATCCTTTATAGCAGCTAACATCAGCTTAGCATTTTGATGGGTCTAACA
Source organism: Schistocerca nitens (assembly GCF_023898315.1). NCBI lineage: Eukaryota > Metazoa > Arthropoda > Insecta > Orthoptera > Acrididae > Schistocerca > Schistocerca nitens. The sequence goes on along the minus strand of NC_064615.1, from coordinate 552,533,189 downwards.
TACACAAACATTGTGTGTGCCCCTTGCACTTAAAGGCACAACCCATTTTGGCCGAAGATTGAAAAAAGATGATAAACATACTTTGGTATTGGGATACTTTTCCTTGAATTCTACATATAGTTCTGATATGTTGCACAGCAACAGTCTCTTTTGTATCTGTACATGTACATTTCCCATTTTCACTGTTCCATAGTCTTTTTTTTCCAGGCATTATTTGGCTGTGGTCATTATTTTCATAAAACTCCGACACTAGCACCTTCATTTTTGAACTCAACTGCTTACCCTGAGCCTGCTGAAGTTGTGGAAGCACTCCTTGGGTTGCCTTTATTTTCGTAGCTTGCTTTACCATATATGTAGAAACATTGAATTCCTTTGCAGTGTAGTCAATAGACCAGCTGGAAGGTGCAAGTGTAAGAATAGCTACTTTTTTCTGGCATGTGGATATGGCACATTTTTCTTTCAAATCATGCACAATTTTGTCCAAATCAGAGCATTTCTGGCATGATTTCTGTTCCTTTTGATCAGATAGTTCTTCTTCTTAAACCATTAGTGTGTCAGCTATTTTGTGTTTTAATTCCATTTGAGCTTCTTGTAGTTTTCTTCTATCATAGCTGGGCCTGTCTCTTTTCCCAACTTTGTGTGTCTTCATGGGAGACAAACCAAGAGCAGTCACTGAAGTATTTAATTGCTCATCCGCTGTGGTTGTAGGTGGTTGATACTCTTCGTCAGTGTCATGTAAATTATCAGAATATTCTTCATTTTTTAGCAGTGTAACACACCTGGAGCATAACTTTTGTCCTGGTTTCATATTAAGTCCCATGCACTGATTCACTTTCAGTACTGGTTTTATATCAATTTCTCTGAGGCTACACTTCACTGTCTTCTTATGAATCCGAAATGGATCATAACAACTTCTTTGTAGGAAAGAATACTTATCCAGAAACACTTTCATATGATGATAACAAACACTAAAGTTACCTGGAACTGTACTTGTTGTGCCCACAGGGTGTATCCCAGATCTCCATAGCAACAAATCTTGGTCCGATTCATCCAGATCATACAGTACAAAGCGAATGCCACATTTTGTTCCATATGTTGTTTTATGAGATTCAGATGTTTGTGCTCTACCAATACTGTAACTTATTTGAACAAAAGCTCCACTAGTACATTCTTCTGCCTCCATACTTACTTTCCACAACAGTACTGATTAGTCTGAACTAGAACCTTAAAAACATGAGTAACCTATAATTGTTGCTTGTTTTCTTTGTTGTTCCTGCCTAACAATGACTCATTCTGTACCTGAAAACTACCATTGTTTAACTTTCTGTTGCCTAACGGTTCACAACAATTGCTGCAGCTTTATCTGAAACAAGCTGTCTGCATCATCACTATTACTTGATAAATCATGTTAAAAGAAACGTAACCAAATACATCTCTCTCAACTTTTATTGTACACAAATGCCTTGCAATAACAAGTTGAAATTTTGCCACATATTATATTGTGGTCTACTTATGTAGTGTTTGAAATTTGGCTTGGATATCACTTGTCCCTTTTGTGCTACCACACTTCGAAAATCCACGTTTTTCAGGTAAGTTTTCAAATTTTTGTATTTTCGGGTGCGTGTAACTCTGTTTGTGTGACTGATATGGGCAACATGAGTTCTGTGTGTGTTTAGGCCACATTAAGCTTACCACAAATAAAAAAAATACCCATTTTGAGTGAATTATATTTGGAATAGGGGGCACCTACAATATGCACCTTTAACGTATTACATTTTTTTAATCACATTTTGGAATTTTTTATTTTCCCTCAGAAATATGTTGTTGGTGTTTCGATTCATAGAGTGTGTTCTCTAAGTGGATGTGACTGGGTAGTAAAAATTTCACTGGACTGTGCAGAATAGTTCCAAAGTTATTAAGACCTGAAGTTGGGTCTGAAGACAGATTGCCAGATGCAGGTTGCAATTTCCGGGTCACGCCACCTTTCACAAGCTATAATTCTGGAACTAATTGGCAGGGGAACTTAAAATTTTGTACATGTGTGTTCCACACTTGGTAGCATTGGTGTGCCAAATTTCAGCCAAATCTGAGACTTCAGCTGGAACATTTTCTCAAATTGGTTGAATTGACATGGAATGACCCTAAAGATATATTTTATTACATCACTGGTCGAATATCTTCCTTGCCTACAGTTCACCGAGGAGTTACATACTTTTGTGCCAAGGTTTTCAACAAAATTCCATCCAACAAGAAGCAAGAAATTGGAAATTCCTACCAACTCAAATCAAAAACACAGCTCATTTGTCACTTGTAGAAATTATCCTATTATCTACAGTCAGGGACTGAAATTTGTCTTTGTTACATGGCGAGGGCAGCATTCGTTTTAAAGGTACATGTCAAGTAGTAATATATTGTAAACAGACCTTTGTTGTTGCAGTTGTATATAATTTTCTTTGAAAATATGAGTGCCATCAAGTAAATGTTAATATAACTGAGGAAGTACCAGCCCTTATTTTTCTTCAAATATCAGCTTTCTTACTGCTTAACTGATCGATTTTAGCTGGCGTAAGTATGAAACCCATTAAGAAGTATAGTTTATTCTTAATGTAGCATACAGATTTTCTAGGTTTTTCTTGTCTTTTGTTAATGTATACTTTGATTTGTTCCACATCTTTGACACTACTACTAGTGGGATGTGTGGAAGATCATACGACTACCTGCTTCAATTGAACACTATACATTTTTACTATTTTATTTCTGGCAAGAAGTGATTTTACAAAAATTGACTGGTTTTACAACAACAAAAAATTGCAGTCTAGCATTCAAGCATTCATACAATTATGCATTCCTATCAGTAAAATAAATTTCAAATCAGGTGCAGCGAACACCTTAAAGGAGACTTAGTGCAAACTAAGTGTAAAGAAAATGAGTTTTTAGAAATTGTACTACATTCGGCAGAGTTTACATCACAGTTAAACATATAACTGAAATATACTGAGGCAAACAGAGCATGTGTCAAGGCATACACTTAAAGTTTTAAACCTAATAATTTTATATAAATATATATTATAAGACAAATATTGTGATGCAAATAATCAATAATAATGTTTAATTCACACACAAAGCTAATTTCAATAGATAAGAAGTAAATCTTGAAGGATTCCTACAATAATAATTGTAATATTTTTAAAATATGGTTTCAGAATTACAATATCATTGCAGTAGATATAAATCTATGTTAACGCTGTAAAATCAGAACTCTGTCACATTCATAAAATGTCATTTCAATAAAATTAATGACAATAGCTTACTCCAGATGACATTTCTTTAAAGAAAAAGCCGCAAATGTATGTGGCAAGTAACTTGTGACAGATTTCTTCTTCTTCTTCTTTTTTTTTTTTTTATTTAGTTTTGTCAAACAGACTGTGTGTTAAGATGTGGAACTGGCAAGTACAAGATTTATTCACAAATATGCACAATCTTCTGACAAATTAAAGGGTAGTTATCCATTTCATCAATGAAATAATGTGGCAAAATGAACACAGTAGAGTCAGATACTCATATTTCTTCAACTATTGGAAAGAAAGTAGTGCAGTGATAATCACTTACTCTGAGGATGTACTACTCCTTTTCCCCATTCTTAAAAAAACCAGACATATAAATTTAAGAATAAATGTGAAAAAGTTGGTATTCTGTTCACATACATTTCTTCTACAATTCACACACTCAACACATTCACTCACAATGAATATTCAGTTTATCCTGCCACTTTGTAAATAGGGCAGAAAACTAAATTGCAACATTTTATTTGTGGCAGCTGTAAGCCTCTATGACTGTTCAGAGAGATGATTATGAGAGAGTAGGAGGGGAGAGGGAAAAGAAACTAAACATAATGATCACTTACAAATTATTAAAAATCTATGCATTTTTTGGTCATGACCAGTTTAAGGCCACATCAAAGCCACTTAATAAATTATGTACAAGAAATGTATGCCACCATCTGAAGACAAGCTCTGATTTTAAACAAATAATGGCAACATAAATTAGAAACACTCTAAAAGCTGTGTGCAAAAACACTAAATTGGAGAAGGATGAGGTAGAATATCAGCCAACATTTTTTTGGCATTTGACTGACATGATTTACAGAAAGGGCACAAAAACTGTATCAGGATGACCAGAGATGATTTTGAACCCCCACTCCTCCCAAATGAGAAAACATTGTCTAGACTGTGCATCATATCTTAGGGCAATCAACCAGTTCTTTCGAATTGAACTGTTTTCCTCTTCAACATATCACACAATATGCAAAGGTACATTCACCAGCTGTACTTAACTTGTTGGTTATCCTGTAATGGTGATGAACAGTGAGGAACAACGTAAAACATCACAACGCCAATCCTCTATGCTCCTAATTCAGGATAATCTAATTTCTATTAACATACATAGAGAGAGCACAGTTATCGCATATGCAACTGTCCTAGGCATTTTACAAGAAGATTATAGTAAGGGGAAAATTGCATATCAGTAATTAGAAGATTTTACAATGAAGAGCATCTAATATGGTTTGGTGTCTGAGCAGGTGAACCTCTGACTAAAAATTCACAGATCCATGTTTCCATTCCATCCACACTGTCTTTTTTGTAAAGATGAGCATCAATTCTGGCAATACTTCCTACAAGTGATATGTGTAAGCTAACTGCACTGGAAGTCAGCTTATGTATTAAACACTTATTGATCCTTTAGTGTAGGCTGCTCCAGCATACACGCCTACCTGAGCCGCTGCTGGGCCCATGTGGGCAAACAATAGATGCAGAGGTAGTCTTGCAGCCAGGTCATAACACATGTGTGCACACGGGCAAGGGGTGACCAAACAGTTTGCGCATGCACACAACAATGGCAATAGGTGAATACCTAAGAGCCACTCCCAATCATTCATGTCATGTTGTAAACAAATAGCATGCTAAAAGTGTTAGTCCTTATTTCCTTTGCCACATGCAGGAAGATTGTTGAGTGGCAACCTGCTGCCACTCAACCACCTTTCTGCGTGTGGTGTGGTTCTGCTACCACTTCATTTTAAATAAGGACTAATTCTTTTCGTGTGCTATTTGTTTACATCATGACATGAATGATGGGGAGTGGCTCTAAGAAGTTACCTTTCGGTGATGATCTATTAAAAAGAATCTTTATTGCCTGAGGATTGGAACTGCCTGCATTAGTGGATGGGTAAGCTAGTTGTCATGACAGGAAAAGGTAATTACACCACATCAAAGAGACCCTCGAGTGGTAAAGCTACGTGATGTTCCAAATTAATCTTTTGGAGGCTGGCAGCTTTACTTTGAGGGAAAAATTGCCTTCCATGATAAGAACATTTCTTTTCTCTTCAGAACCCCTTAGAAGATGGGACCATAATTTCCAACTATCTAATAGCCCTTTGCACTACTTTGGTTGTAATTTTCTATTTCATATTACTCTTCTACACACCCTCCTGCCTCGAACATGAAGAATTAACCATTTTAAAGCTTCAAAAACACCTCATAAATGCTGTTACATTTTCTTTGTGTGTAAGATGGGGGCAGAAGATTGGGAAAGGAACTGCCTCACATAAATATGTAGTACTGAGCGGGTTAGTGTACCCTCTCATTCCATCCCCTTTCATCACTATCACTAATCTGGAACACAAGTTAATTAATTTCAACAACCACCAGGTGGTTATTATTAAAGTGCCATTACTGGATGTCCAGTGCGGGCTGTAATTACTGTATGGCAGAGAAACTTGATAGATATGCTAATGTGTTAGTGGAGAACCAATTTATGCTGGAAAAAAATTAGTTCCAATTTTGGCCACTAAGTGCAAATCTGCTGCTGTACAGCATCTCATCGACGTCTCCAGGCATCTCATCGACGTCTCCACAGCTCACATTGAACAAATTGTGTAAGTGGCAGTTAATAATAAAATCAACATTATGCCTTTCTCACTTGTTTGACCTTTTCTGACCACATCCCATTTCTAGTCCACCTGTATATATCTTTCTTGCATTCACAGCACCAGGCTAGCAACTGGTTGCCATTTGGAACTAAGTTTTCTCCAGTGCGAATCGCTTCCACATTAATGCATTAGAATGTCTACCAAGTTTCATTGCCAAAAGATAATTACAGCCCACACTGGACCTCTATGAGTTGCTGCACTAGTTCCAAACAAGAAATTGCTTTTGTGTTTGCTGGAAATTATAAATACAACCAAAGCAAAAAGAGTTCTTTAGGCAGTTACCCATTTTCAGAAAGTACAACTGCATTATAAGTTCAGTTCCAAAAACACTCATGTCAAACAGTATCATTGGCACGTATTATGGTTTTCAGCTAAGTTAAACTTGGGAGGCTGCTTTTAAAATACAGGTGGAATTCTGTATTGGAGACATGTTACATGAATTCCTTTTACCCATCAGGTAAAAAGTGAATTCTAGTCAAACTTGAATGTATTAGTTAATTAACTATTCTTCGTGTATTGCAAAAGCTGTGACCTTTTAAGAAAAACAGCACAGTATTTGCCAGTATTTTAACTCTGGCCAGTGCAACTGCCAAAAACGTTCCTTTAAAATAGCTAAACAAATGATTAATAATACAAAAGCAGCAAGTGATTTACATTCAGCAGTATACACATTATCTAATGTCATACACACACACACACACACACACACACACACACACACACACACACACAGTCTCTCTGTAAAACTTTGCATATCATAAACTTACTGTCTTTTACCATTTCAATAACATTACATTGACTAGTCTTATCAGTAAACATAGCAAGACCACAACTTCACATCATCAGATACTGACAAATCTCAGTATACTTTGTGCTTCAAAGTTTGCTGCGGAAAGTTAAATTACCATTTGCAAATATATTCTTAGGGTCAAGTTCTTTTTTGGTTGCTTGGTACAGTTCAACACCAGTCTCTGACACCTGATGAGGAAACCATTTAGCACGTAGTTTGCCAACACCATGGTGATGTGATATACTGCCCCCAGAAGCCAGGATTTCATCTCTTGCATGCTCTTCGAGTAACTCATATGTTGCAAGAGGATCTGCAAGTCCTTTGCTGCTGAAACCGAAGTAAAAATACACACAGCAGCCTGCATCATATGTCTGGGTAACACGGCACGATATCAGGAACTTTTTAATTCCATGATCTGGAACATAAGTAAAAAAAAAATTTGTTAATACAACAATGGAAAATCCTGGATGGAATACAAAATAATCGAAAAAGGAGCACTTTGCCACTGTTCATACAAAGGAAACATTGACACAGTGGCTTCCATCAAGATGCGTCGTAAGACAGATTGAAGACACCTCAAATAAGGACTCTAGCTTTATGTTAGAAGCAATGAAAAGAACAAATTTCAGTAAGCCTCCCTTTTGCTAATACACTCACCTATCATTTTGTATTCTTTAAAAAAACGTATTATTTTATTCCAAAGAACCAATTGCTGGTCCCATTAGAACAATGATATGGTCTCTCTCTCTCTCTCTCTCTCTCTCTCTCTCCCCCACCCCGTGTGTGTGTGTGTGTGTGTGTGTGTGTGTGTGTGTGTGTGTGTGTGGGTGTGGGCATGCGCGCACCTGTGCACACACGCACCTTTCCTCTGTGACTGAATCTTCCATTTTATTCTTTTTCTGACCTGCATTTTTTTCTTTGACTAAGCCATCTTCATCTTTATCTTTCACTTTCTCAGATTACATCAACTCTAAGCTGAAGCTGGCTCAATGTTTACTAATGTACTTTAACTACCTCTCATCTTGGATGCTCCTCTTCCTAATAAAACTTCAAGTCCTCTTTAACCTAGTGCCTGATCAATCAGCTATTCCCTCACTTCCAGTCTTCCTTGCTCTTTCCAAACTCCAAATAATTATTCTTTCTTCTGTATGCCAACAACCTATTTTGTGAAACATACTCAATTTTCACACACACTCACTGGGAATCATATTTTATTTTCTGCAACTTGTTTAACATGCATGTCAATACTGCCAAAAAGCACATATTTAAAGTATTACTAAGACTGTGCAAATAATGAAAATGAACCTTATTTATTCAAATTTTTCATCACATCAGAATACCACCACCGAAATGAATGGTATTGCATTGTTCCATAGTTGTTTAATTTTTGTGGCCAGAGGGCCTAAATAATTGCTTACATTTCTTTGAGGAAATTATTTGCTTGACTAAATTAACCTACAAATAGTTCTTTATCTTGCCTGTGTGTCCCCTTTTCTCTACATTTAATCACAATAATTTAATTTTTGTATAGAGTATGTATTCTATTAGACTTCATTTTTCATTTAGATCCGCTTCTCATCACAGGAGAAGACAGAAAAAAGTGGACTGCTGAAACAGAATGCTTGTATCCATGCTAGATACTCATAAAAACTTGCTACCCTGACCACAGGTTCATTGATTTCATTATGGAGAAAAACTCAAGTTCATTAGCCACTGGTTTTGTGTGGGCAGAAAAAGAGTAGTTTTACACAGCAGTGAACAATCACTGAATAATCATGAAAGAGGTGCAGGCTATCAAAATATTGAAAACTTAACCCTCCTGTTACAGAAGAAGCAACTTACTTCACAATTGAGTCAGGCAGAGAGATATAAAAAGCACTACATTCTTTAGGGACTGAAATGAAGTGATGATTCTTAGTAAGGTTATTCAATGTTTGTCTCAACAGTTGTTCAATGGCCAGAGTGACTTGTGTGTGTGCGCAACTGTGAATGCTGGTCATGGTTTAGTCAAAAGACAAATTGAGGCATCTTAGATGTCATTAACAAAACTTTCCATTTTTATGCTGTTGCTCATAAGTAATAGAAATAATATATGCTGCCTCTGTGTTAAGATACCATAAAACTCCAACAATCAGTCTTTTCTCCTTATCCCATCTGGTAAGTCTCCCCTAACCCAGGGTTCTGGCTGTATTTTTTTAACTGTACCCCTTTCCCTAAACCCCTCCAGGCCTTTTCCGTCCCCCCTCTTCCTTCCCCTTCAATTCTTTGCCAGGAGGAGGAGCCACTGGCACCAAAAGCTTGCGAAAGTTAAACCCTATTGTGTGTGTGTTCCCTGTCGCGGTTGGTTAGTAGATTTTTTTATCTATCCATTTACATTATAAACTAACCCATGTGTGACAAATAGAAACTAAAGCCTAGATAAAATTAAATTCACAAAACATTTAGTTAATGAATGCAGTGTTTGTCTGCCCAAGCACTGACTCTTAAATTTAAATCACTTATGCAGATTTTTGGTCTTGTAAAATGCCTCGGAAGTAACTGTTGATTCAGGTAACAATCCATTCATCCAGGGAAGGATAAACTCCTCAAATTTGCCTAATATAGCAAGGACTATGCCTGTTGTTAATTTTCCTTGCAACATGCACTGGCCATTGAGACTAATAAATCAAGGCCTTACACAAAAAGTTTGCAATTGAAAACCAGTATCAACTATCAAAAAATCTGTTGCACAACATAATCCAGATCTATGTTTAGATCATCATCTTTGAACTTTGGGTCTTCCTCTTATGATATAAAAATCATAATCCTAATTACCTTTATTATACACACACACACACACACACACACACACACACACACACACACACAAACACAAACACACACATATTGCATTCTGTCTGCTTCAAAATATCTGTCACATATCACCTCTCTCCTCTTTTTACTAAATGACACAATTTCAAGAGTGTTCATCACTTCAACAATTACAGCTTGATCTATGGAAGGATTTGGTTCTTTTATATGACTTCTCACAGAATGAGCTTTGTAGTAAGTGGTTTCACTGTGGGCACTGTAGCATGGAGGCCAGTGAAGCCCTCTCCTGGATTTGCAGGACGTAATGAAAGAGCAAACTGATAGAAGAACAGGAAGGGAGAATCTGTGCCATTCAGGTACATGTACAGAAAGCCAGATTGAAGCCAGGCAAGCTACAGAGGGAAACAGTGGAGAAGTGTCAACTGGGAGTTAACAGAAAGACCATTAGGCAAAGATAGAATGCCAGTCATTTTATTTTGAATGTTGACTAAGTTTGGCCAACTGTCACAATACAGTAGGGAGGAAACCCTTGCAGTTCTAGAAGCAGGGAAGAGGAAGCAGACTTCCAACATTGTTAGAAAGCCTGAGTTAAACAAAAACATTAAGAGCAGCAGCATTCTGCAAAACATGTAAGCCCACAGTGGCAGGAGGCAGTAGGTATGGGGTACCACATCACCAGCATTTTTAACCCAAATGTAGGGATTAGTAAGATGATGTCATCTTATTTTGGGGTACTGTGTAAGGATTTGGTAGGGATTGCAGACTTGTCATACAGGCAGTCAAGATTTATACATTCTTCAAGAATATTTCTTTAATAATCGATATTAAAAGGGGTATTCAATAAGTAATGCAACACTTTTCTTTTTAGCTAATTTCAATTGAAAAAATGCTGAATTTTTTTGTGGGATGCCATGGAAAATCCCACTTTTGCCCCTAGAATTTCATGAAGTTCTTCTAAGTTGTAGCAGTATCATAGCATTCAAAATGTCTGTAATGGAGGTGTGTTCCAAGTGGAGAGCTGTGACTGAGTTTCTTCTGGCAGAAAACCAGAGCATGACAGGTATTCATAGGTGTGTGCAGAAAGTGTACAGATACCTGGCAGTGAACAAAAGCATGGCAAGTCATTGGGTGAGGCGTCTGTCATCATCGCAATAAAGTCGCACAAATCTTTCTCCCACGTGCTGACCAACCACGCACAGCTGTGGCTCACGCAATATTGGGACCTGTGGACACTCTCATTCAAGGTGACTGGCAGATCACAAACACCTCGCTGCTCCATTGGATGTTTCTGATAGTGGTGCTAACACACTCATCAGCCAGTTGGGATATTATGTGTGGGCCTGCTGGTTTCCTTGTCACCTAAAAGAGCAACGAAGGACTCTCTGTGTGGAATTGCTTGCGCATTATGAGGCTGATTGTAATAATTTTTTATTGATCATCATCACAGGTGTTAAAATATGGGTTAATCACTTTGAACCGGAAACAAAACAGAAACCCATGGAGTGACATCACAGCATCTCTCTTCCAAAGAAAAAGTTCAAAGCCACATGCTCAGCCTGTAAAGTCATGGTAACAGTCTTCTGGTACCCTGAAGGGGTTATTCTGATGATGTTCTGCCTCACAGTACGATAATCAATTTTGTAGTGTACTGTGCTAGCCTTGGAGAACTGAAGAAACGACTTCACTGTGTTCGTTGCCACAAAAATGCAAATGAATTTCTCATTCTCCATGACAATGAAATGCCTCACACAAGTTGTGCACCAGGGAGGAGCTCACATAGCTTCCTCGACGGTCCTTCCTCATCCACCTATAGCCCAATCTCACACCTTCTATCTTCCACCTGTTTGGCCCAATGAAGGATGTACTCTGCAGGAATACTGGCATACAATGAGTGGAGATTATGTTGAAATACACAAGAGTGGGGAACAATATGGTGTATAGAATCCTGAGTAAAGCCAACATTCTTTCAGAATAAAAAGTGCTACATTACTTACTGAATGCCTCTTGTAGTTGAGTGAATGGGGAATTCAGACCACAAGGATTAGTGAGCTTGTCTCATAAAAATAGGAGAGCAATTAAGAGATGAAGTAGATAAACTGCAAATAGATTTTTACTTTAACATCATTTACATCTCAAAACATCATTTACATAAAAATACTTGTTACAGATAGCACAGTATTCAGAACATCCAACAAAACTGACCACCTAAATATCGAGAAACATTCTGAGCATTGTGCTGTAGAAATCAAGCAGCCTAACATAACAACAGGCTTTAGTAACCATTCTCCAAGTCCAAAGGCAAGGGGATTATATTGTTGTTGTGGTCGTCAGTCCAGAGACTGGTTTGATGCAGCTCTCCTTGCTACTCTATCCCATGCAAGCTACTTCAGCTCCCAGTACCTACTGCAACCTACATACTTCTGAATCTGCATAGTGTATTCATCTGTTGGTCTCCCTCGGCGATTTTTACCCTCCACGCTGCCCTCCAATACTAAACTGGTGATCCCTTGATGCCTCAGAATATGCCCTACCAACCGATCCCTTCTTCTAGTCAAGTTGTGCCACAAGTTTCTCTTCTCTCCAATTCTATTCAATACCTCCTCATTAGTTATGTGATCTACCCATCTAATCTTCAGCATTCTTCTGTAGCACCACATTTCGAAAGCTTCTATTCTCTTCTTGTCTGAACTATTTATCATCCATGTTTCACTTCCATGCATGGCTACACTCCATACAAATACTTTGAGAAACGACTTCCTGACACTTAAATCTATACTCTATTAACAAATTTCTCTTCTTTAGCAACACTTTCCTTGACATTGCCAGCCTACATTTTATATCCTCTCTACTTTGACCATCATCAGTTATTTTGCTCCCCAAATAGCAAAACTCCTTTACTACTTTAAGTGTCTCATTTCCTAATCTAATCCCCTCAGCATCACTCGATTTAATTCGACAACATTCCATTATCCTTGTTTTGCTTTTGTTGATGTTAATCTTATATTCTCCTTTCAAGACACTGTCCATTCCGTTCAACTGCTCTTCCAGGTCCTTTGCTGCCTCTGACAGAATTACAATGTCATCAGAAAACCTCAAAGTTTTTATTTCTTCTCCATGGACTTTAATTCCTAATCTGAATTTTTCTTTTGTTTCCTTTACTGCTTGCTCAATATACAAATTGATTAACATTGGGAATAAGCTACAACTGTGTGTCACTCCCTTCCCAACCACTGCTTCCCTTTCATAGCCCTCTACTCTTATAACTGTCATCTGGTTACTGTACAAATTGTAAATAGCCTTTGGCTCCCTGCATTTGATCCTTAAGGAGATCATATGTGGTGATCTTAACAAATTTTGGTAATACTTTATGTACAGTGAGTGGTGTCATTAACCTTCTAACAACTTTTAATATCCAGAACATAGTAAAGGATTCGACTAGAATAACATGCAATTCAAGCAACTGCACAGATGCAATATTCCGGGACCCAGTAAATCTCCCGTTTATTAAAGCCCTGAACTATCCAATGTACTGTCTGACCATCAGTGTAGCTTGTTACAGCTTAGTTTAGGGCAAACAGAAGATAAGTCATCATCTACTTTCATCCACAAAAACAATAACAATATTGATATGTTTAAAAAAATCTACTTAAATTGAAACCCTGAGATATTATTTACAAGGAAGGTAATGTAGATAAAAAAAACGCTATTCCTTAACGTATTGGGTCTTCATTACAATACAGCCTTCCCAGTAAAACAAATCAAAGTACAGCATCTAGCCAGGAAAACCGATAATAGCTGGATCACAAGTGTATAAGAATGTCATGTAGGACCAAGAGGTCACTGTATGAGCAAAGTATAAAAACAGATAATTTAAATTTCCACAGTTATTTCAAACTGTACAAGAAGGTCCTCCATAAATTACTATCTAAAGCAAATCAACAAGAATATAAAGTCTACATAAATGATTCTGATAACAATTTACAAACTGACGTAAAACAGGAAACATCTGAATCTCTTCAATATAATGGCCAACAAACAACAGACACCAAATATATTTGTGACACACTCAATAAATATTTCTCTGGAATTGCTAGCTGTGTCCATACAGATAAACTATTGTGTAAACTGAATAGCCTCTGCTATGCCTGTGAACTGTGTACTTGGCACTAGTTCACTCAGTCATCTCTTATGACATTCCTTTCTGGGAGATAACACATAAGCAAATATTTGTTACGCAAAACTGAATTGCCAAGATCATGGTTCTAGTACCACCACATACACCTACCAAGCCAATCTTTAAAAAACTGGGAGTATTACCTGATCCACACATTTACATTGAAGAGACTCAGTTATAAATAAGAATCTCCACCTCTTTTAAACAAATAATGGCGTGAAACTTCCGGGCAGATTACAACTGTGTGCTGGACCGAGATTCGAACTCGGCACTTTTGCCTTTCGCGGGCAAGTGCTCTACCGTCTGAGCTACCCAAGCACGACTCATGCCCCGTCCTCACAGCTTTACTTCCGCCAGTAGCTGTGAGGATGGGGCGTGAGTAGTGCTTGGGTAGCTCAGATGATAGAGCATTTGCCCGCGAAAGGCAAAGGTCCCGAGTTCGAGTCTCGGTCCGGCACACAGTTTTAATCTGCCAGGAAGTTTCATATCAGCACACACTCCGCTGCAGAGTGAAAACCTCATTCTGGAAATAATGGCGTACATGATCATCAAACCTGTGGTGATGATAAGATTCATCTGGCAATACAAAGACTCAGTAAATGCCACGGCAGTGTGACACACAAGGGCAGCATGTTCCACAACAAATTACCTTGCTCAGTTCAAAATACTAATAAATCTTTCAGAAAGAATGTTACCAACACAATGCTTTAGCACTGTTTTTATTCTGTCGCAGAATTCGTGGAGACTAACTTATATCACCTGTATCTTCAATTTTGTCAAAAATGAATTAAACATGTATGTGGTTAAATAATAATAATAATAATAATAATAATAATAATAATAATAATAATAATAATAATAATAATTCTCTTGTTGGCACTGTGCTTTAAAACAGAGATTGCTGCTGAGAAACTATTGTAATGTAAATGTATATTCTGTCCTTTAAAGCACACGTAGTATTTAGGAATGTATGTAACAGAAAGGTTTATGCTCCTTCAGCTACGTATTGCTATAACTTGTACCCCTGATCATGAACACGATTTTGTGGATAAATACATGAATAAAGTAAGGCACAAATGTTCTTCTAGGTCAGAATCAGGAACCTTGTCATAAGATGTGCCAAGTTTTCTTCACTTTTTGACTCACACATGAAAAGAAAACAGTAGCACAGTTATAGATAACTTCTTCAGAGATTGTTTTGTAATTGAAAGAGCGCATTGTGAGAAATACTAGTAATGGCATGTAAGCTCATAGTGTTTGTAGGCACCTCAGACAGTAAGTTACTGATGTTGTCCCATATCAAGGCCATTGCCACAAGAAAAGAGCTGCATTTTCTGAAGAAAATACATGTTTTGGGTTTCCTACAGACACGGTTCTGCTACAGTATGGACAACAGGTGCAACACGGTATGTGGCTGAAATGGTGTAGTGACTGTGGAAAAATACTCCAAAGTTGAAGTATGTGGGACAGTATGAGTCTTGTGGGCAAAACATCTAAGTTGCACACAAATTCACTGTGAAAGTCTGGTAGTACAGGATATGGACCAAATGCAATGTTGTGTAGAGCCACAGTGAAATGGTGCCACCAATCTGACCAGGTCACACAGGCATGAGTGATGCTGATCAGAAAGGAAGGGCATCAACATCAATCACAGACAACAATATCCATTCAATGGTGGAGCTGAATCGTGGCAGTTGTGTACCCTGCAGTGATGAGGATGCCCTCACAGCACTTGCCATATGGTCCTGTGGGCAAGTAGTAGACTTCTATCTTCGAGGAATCGAGCAACTGGTTCTGACCATTGTTATTCTGAAAAATAGCATCAAGTATCCGTGTCACTTTAAAGTTTACTGCAGCATTCAACAAAAGCTACTTGGCATGCCGTAATAATGTGTAACTTACTTTTTGAAATCCCCTTGTAAAAACAGTAACACTGAAAGGAATTGTTGCAGTCATATCATAAGGTGATAGGCAAGAGATTTTGGGGTATGGGAAAATTTGCAATGCATATATTTAAAGTAATCTAGAAGGGCGTGTTTGGTATGAAGTTTAAGTACAAAGCAGCTTGCATAACAAGTATAACACATTTCTACAAACCTCCATCATTTTCTTTGACAGTTCATTTCATTAAATGAAGCAGACACAAACACAGTTATTAACGGAGGAGAAAATGGCAGCTGTATCATTACGTGAAGGACAGTCACTGCCAAGTTCAGAATTTCACATCAATAGGCCCATGGCAAAGCATTAAAGAATGCAAAAAGACATGCTAAAATAATGCATTAAGTCAAGACAAAAGGGAGCTCTCAGAACACAATTCCATAAGATCAGTTGTTACATAAATATCAGGGCAGAATGTGGACACTCAACATTTCACATATTCTGTGGGTGTGGAAATGATACTATCAGTGATCAAATAACATTCTATAATCATTTCCTGTTGATAGATTTCAAGTTAAATCAAAATTTTATAGATACACAAAGTACACAGAACATTTAAAATCTGTTATTCTGAGACAGTGTCACATGCAGTTACAGGGAACCAGCAAATAACAAATTTAAAGAATTATTTTATTGCCAAAGAGTAAAATGCTTGTGAGTATGATTAAATATCATTTATTAAGAGCAGTGCAACATATGGAAGTCCTGCACTCAGTTACCTCTACTATGCCTCTTTCAGATGCTCCCAATTTCCCAATAATTAAAGTACTTATTAGTAAACACACTTTATACAAGGGAGAAAAAGATAATGTAAACAATTGCAGGTCAATATTCTTGTTACCAACGTTCTCAAAAGTTTTGGGATGGTAGAAATAAGAGAGTAGTAACACATCTCAGTATACACAATGAGCCATCAGATTTTCTGTTTGGCTTCAGGAAAAGAACATACACCAAGTATGCAATTTATTCTTCTGTATGTCAGGAACTAATAGGGTTAACTGATTTGCTAGTACCATTAGGCACCTTCTCTGACATAACAAAATTATTTGATTGTGAGCTACTTGGAAAATAACAGAATAATTGAAAAACAGAACAATGGTTCAGGGAGGGTGAGAGGTATAGGGTTCTATTCTGTCCACAATTTTTCTTAACTGGTATCAATAACTATCCACTAAACATGGCATGTGATTCAATAACATTTCTACCTTCAGATAACAAGACTCATTGTGCAAGACATGAAATGTAATTTAAATAATTTAGCAGGAAAGGTACTAGATAACAGTAGCTCATGACTTAGCTCATGACTTTCAGGAAAGAGATTGACACTTAACTGAACAACACAATGCATACAGTTTCTGACATGAAACTCTTGAAATGAAATTTCAGTGTCACAAGATGGTCAAGTTAGTGAAGTTGAGCATTGTTAATTAAAATTTCTGGGCTAAGAGGCTGTGGTTGAACAGCAGAAATTCTTCCTCCTGACATTTTCTTGCCAACTGCAGCCAACATCTTCTGAGGTGAGTCAATGACTAGCTGCTGGGCTGTGAAGGTCCCCTTTATATGCAGTGCACAGAGGGTGCCACCACATCTTGAGAAGTTTAACAATTTAAATTTGGAAGTATCAATTTCGAGGGTTTGGGAGAGACTAAAAGCTGCTAACTCTACTACTTCTGATACTGAAACATCAAATATTGTTTACTTTCACTCCATTATATTTTATGGTATCAAGCTGTTATCTTGTAATCACAATCAAATCCACATCTCAAAACTGAGTCATCGATAAAGTACAGCACTTAACACTGAAAGTGCATTTATTATGACACCAATGTACAGACAGAAGAGAATGCACCACCCTGGATGGGGTGTCTGCTATGTATACAAACCTAAAATATTCCAGAATATACAAACATTACACAAATAACAAACTTTGAGAACCTCCTAGATGGGTTTGAAATAGTGAGCCACAATACATCATCCAATGATGCTAAGTGCTTTGCTACAATGCATGCAGCACAGTATATGGCATTGCTTGCTCTCCTGCAGAAAGAGTGACCTCTCTCTCATTGGACCTAAAACAGCTACCTGGATCTAGATCTCTTTAATGGTCCTCTGCAAAGCAGCATTGGTTGGTCCTCACATTGTAATCATGTTATCACATAATTTTCACTATAATGATCATCAAAGGTAGCTCCTTCGCCTCGCAGCTGAAGTTTCACTGTCATCGAGTGGGTCTTCAGTTTCCTTGATGAAAAGAACACATCTATCTGTGCTCCAGGACTGTAATAGGTCTTCAAACATGGATTGTGTGTCTGCACTTTTGTCTTCTTCCCAACAAGCAACGAAGGATACAATATGGCCCAAAGTAGCACTTTGGTAACCTTTCTGATAGTTCCATTTCCTGCACAGCCACAAAAAGACATGTAAAGTCCCAGGACAGTATCTCATTGGCTGGGGCTTGGCATCATGTATAGTGCTCTCATCCCTCTCTGAGTGTCCACGGTCCATCTGCAATCCAGATTTCTTGGTTATTTGCCCTGGTGATGAAATGTTTCACGTAGTCATTCTGAGTACTGTGCAGTTGAAATGGGAACAATTTACACGACATAGTTTAAGCCTCATGATCATGGAGCGGAAAGAACAATGTGAAGCTTGTAGTGTTTCACTTCTCTGTGTTATATGCGACTGTCACAACAGGCATTATGTTACCCCAATCTCTCTTTTTGACATCAACGTACACGCAGAGTGCATCTGCCAACATATTATTAAGGTGTTTTGTAAGGCCATTCATTTGTGGCTGGTAGACCATTGTCATCTTATAAATAACTTTGCATTGTGAAATTACCTCTGATACTAGACTCACCTTTATAACTTCCACATGAACAGAGATCACCTCTCTGGGTACTCCGTGCTTCAAAATGATATTTTCTACAAGGAACTTCGCTACTTCCAAAGCTTCAGCAGTAGGCACAGCTTTGTTGACAGTGTAGTGAGTGATGCAGATAATGCAGACTATTGTCTATCGATCCCTGTCTGTCAACTTCAGGAACCTGCACAAGGGCTCAATTCTAATTCATTGGAATAGCTTACAGCAGGGGAATTGGTGCCAGATGCCCCAGAGGTGATTGTACCATGTGCTTCCTTCACTGGCATTCCTTACAGTGGCTCACATAGTGTAACAAACCAGTAGAGACCTGGCCAGTTATTCCTGCATCCGATACTGTCTAGAGTCACCACGAATCCCAGATGATGAAGACTCTGAAGCGTCATTGAAAACCTTCAGGATAGCTGGCCATGGATGTGCTGGGACAATGAGCAATCATTTCCACAAACTGGATCATAGTTCTTCTTATATGATGTTTTGTTCATTAACTGGAATCCTCCTTTGGTCAGCTCCACCTTCTTCAGGACTCCTACGATTTTCAGCAATGCTGGATCTTCCCCATGTCCAGCAGCAATGCCATTTCCAGCGAGTACTGATATTTTGCTGTGCTCCATCAAAGGATTCCTTGAAAGGCAATCAGAGTCCTTGTGTCTGTGTGTTTTCATGTACCACTGTGGCATTGTACATCTGAAGCCTCAGTGTCCATCTCATCAATTGACCTGATGGATCCTTCAGGGTATACAGTAAAGTGATTTGTGGTCAAGGAAGTGTGACTGGTGGAAAACATGATCTGTCATCCTCTTGGCCTTGATGATAGCATGCACTAATACAATATTTTGTAGTTGGCAGTTTTGATGTTTTGCTGATACGAACTTGCAAGGCAGGACCAAATAATTGTGATTCATCCCCCCTTGTGTTGTTTGGGTGCTGAAAGAGTGTGTGGATTTTCTTCCAAACTGCTGAAATAATTTGAAAGAATTTCATGATTTAATCCTGAATGAAATCGTCTTAACACAATTACTCAGTACTTCCATTCACAATACTGAACTGACAATTCATTAGATTTTGCTTATCACACTGTTTGCATGGCGGTTGTTACAACCCTTTTCTCTGTAGCTGCAAAACACCTCCCAGCTGTGAAGTCAAGAAACAAGCACCCCCACAGCAAGTGGAGATGCTAACTCGTCGTTCCACCTTGTAGATGTAATGTGCCCAAGTCTTTCACCACACCTGCATATACCACAAACCATTCTTCCCACAGCATGACATCCAAAACTTAACAATTGATAAAATAAACTTCCTTCAATTCTCATGGGCATCTTTCATCATTATGGAGGCTTGAGTGATGTTTCAGCTATGATTCTTGGGTAAGCTCTTTATGAGGGTCCTTGATTTCGAGAAGACTCACTAGAACCGACAGTACTGTCTATAGTACTAACTGCGTTAGGTTCAAATATTTGTGACTGTACATTTTTTCTGCATATTTCCCACCTAATTACCTAAATTGTGGTTCTTTTTATTCATCTGACAGAAATTGCTTTCCTTTTTCTTCAGAAACTTATCTGGATAACGACCACCCTCATTGTTGTCATTCATGTGACTTCCCCCCCCCCCCCTCCCCCATGTGTAGTAGCCACATTCTTTACTTAGTGTATCCAATCCTTCAATAAAAGTTAATAGATCATCAACATTTGTCCATCACCAATACCAGGCTTCCTTTCTTACATAATAAGGATGTCTTATTACTAATAATTTTACTAAATGTGTCACTTCTAATGAGCTATCCAAGTATTTCAACACAGTCAAATGCCATTCAAAGTATTTCTTATAACAACCACATGTATTATTATAATATTTATAATCTAATAACTCAAACATCAATTTCTCTTGTGTACTTGATGACCAGTACTTTCTTTTAAATTTCTTTTGAAAATCGTTCCATCATTTGAAATCCTCTGACTGTGCTGTTTCCCATTCTGATGCGTCACCTACTAGTTAACTGAGTACAACATTATCTTTTTTGAGTCTTCCCACCTCTTGGGTAAAGATCTGAAGAACACCATAAAAAAAGTCTGGATGTACTTCCCCATCTGGTTTAAATTTTGGAAATTGTTTAGTCAAGTCCAGTCCAGTTCCTAATTGTAGTTCCTCTAACAAATCTCCCGAAATACCAATATTATCAGTCGTCTGCCTTCTGCTAAGTTCTATTTCAGTTTTTTCTAATTCATCCCAGAGCTTTTGAAACTCCCTTTGATTTTCTATATTATCCACCATAGAGTTACATATAATATGAGGAGAGTCCATTCTTTCTTGTACTTTTTATCCCAATAATTGTTGTAACAGCTCTTTCAAACTAATAAATGCATTCGGTGCACTTAGTACTCACTAGTTCCACTACTCTGCTCTAATGTCTCTATTTATCCTTTTGCATCTCATTTTCTCATTAATGCTTGTAAATTCACGTTTAGTGAAATCTTTTATTTGTTCATCAGTTAGCTCTTGAAACTCATTCCTGACTAAGTCACACTCTTTAAATTATCTCTGTTTGTAACTTCTTGGGTGAGATGACATAGTTGTTTGTAAACTTTCTAACCCTTCCCGTGTGTTTGTAAACTTTCTAACCCTTCCCCTTGGGTTTTGGTATTACTTCTAATTTTTCTAATATTTCCGGTAAACCACGTTCTATATTGTGCGTAGTTACTGGCATACAATATAGATAACAATTATTTGCACTTAATAGAACTTAAGTCACTATGTTTAGACACGCTATACAAAAACAGTGAACTTGGTTTATCTAACCATACAATGACAAAAGGAAACTGGGTTTCAAGCTGACAGCTCACTGGATAATTCAAGTAGCTTGCAGCACTGATAACTCTTCATTAAAATTTAAAATTCTCTCTTCTCAATTTAATTGACATTAATGTTTGTTGTGAATGTAAATCAGTTCGTAGAATTGCATGACATGCATACTATAGTGTTTCCTCTGTTGTTGACATCAGCTGCCCAGAGCAATGTCATATTTTTGTTTTCTCAACATCATCTAGTTCCAATTAACTCCCTCTTCCTTCAGTACCTCTACCTCAAGTGTTGCTCTATGGCACCAAATCAAGTAAACTCTGTTGAAGGAAGTGTGATTGGTAGGAATTATAATCTGTCACTCTCTTGACCTCAATGAGGACATGTACTAATAAAATTTCTTGCGGTAGCCTATTTTGCTGCCTTGCTAATTCAGACCCACCAGGCAGGTGTTCCAAGCAGTAGTTTGTGGACTTTGTCACCTCTTTTCTTGTTTGGGCACTGAAAAAGAGTGGAGATTTTCTTCCAATTACTTAAACAACTCTGAAGAATCCCACATTGAACTCTTTTATTAATTCTTCTTAATACAATAATTCATTACTCCCATTCATAATAACTTTCACACTCTTCACACCATTTACATTGTTGTCATAACAATGGCTGCAAAACACCAAGCCATGACATCAAGGAACAAGCTGTCCCACAGCAGGTGGAGATGCTAACCTGCCGTCCCCCACCTTGTAGATGTGATATGCCCACATCTTTCATCACACCTGCAGATATCGCAAACCATTCCTCCCACAATGTGACATCACAACATAACTACAAATAAAATAAACTTTCTTCAAATCCCTCAAGCTTTTGTCGCCATTATGAAGGCTTGGGAGATGTGGTACATTCTTTTATCAGAATTGACATATCACACCCCAGCAGCCAGCTAGCATAGAGAATGGCGGTCTGTCACAATGGAGAATTGTTTGCACAATAAATAACTCCAGAACTAAAAGGCACTCTTCCTCAGTTGCAGAGTAGTTCCTCTTGGACACCGAGAGAACTATGGAAGCATAAGCTATCACCTTTTCAGCACCTTCCTGAATCTGCACTACAACTGTGCCAATCCCATAATCACTAGCATTAGTGTGAATTCTTGTCATAAAATGTTTGGACTTGATAAGATAATAGCACCTCCTTAACGAAAAGGAAAGTTCTTTCTTGTACCTTATTCTAGGAAAATTTGGTGTCTCATTGTAGCAGTTCTACCAAGGGTATATGAGTCCTTGGTATATAAGTCCTTTATGAATCATCATCAGTACAAGCACTTTCCAGAAAAGTTCTGATGACATCAATATGCAGAGGAGTCAGAAAATCTGTGACTGCCTGTATTTTCTACGGTTCAGCACAGACACCATCGCCATTAACTGGGTGCCGTACGGTTTTTATTTCTTGAGCTACAGACAGAAATTTTTTCGGGTTGAGGTGGAGGCATGCTGTCTTATACAGTCATCAGGTGACTTACATAGTCATCAAATGTCTTCAAAAAACCGACAACAAAGACACATCACCCATTTAAGAAGTAAAAGCAGGTTGTCCATTGTAAATTCAAAGGTGGCATGAACCTTACATAGTCCAAATGGCATAACTAGAGGCCGTGTACTGCCTGCATATAGTGAAGGAATACCTTAACTGTTTCAGGTAGTCTAGGGTGTCATCAATGCACAGTAACAACTAGCCATCATTCTTCATGATTTTTTGGTCATTGATGATTGATGCAGATATGTCACGTGCTATCATTCTTCTTTGTGAGGACCGTAGGATAGGACCAAGGACACTCTGAAGGTTCAATAATGTCATATTGAAGCATCTTCTCCACTTCCTCCCAGAATATCCATTGTTCAGTTGGTGACACCCAATAAGAGCAATGGTTAATTAGTGGATGATCCCCAGTGTTGATACAGTGTTTTACCACTGAATGCTTTGCCTATCTTTTCTCCGCCCTGGATAAGAAAGCATCTAAAAATTGTTGCAGCATGGCTAAAACTTGCCAATGTTGTTCCTCAGTCAAGCCAGACTGTTGGTAGTTTGATAGTGGCTTCCTTCACTGCACTGTCTGTAGTGGTAGTGGAGCACAATTCTTTGTCTACGACAATGAGGTTCTCCTCACTCGGCTTCGAATAGGCCACAGCCCTATGACGCATGGCTTCCTTCTCCGGCGAGAGGACCCTCCAATGTGTGGTGCTTGCGGCGTCCAGGTCACTGTGCGCCACATTTTATTGGATTGCGTTTTATATTCTGACCAGCGGGTCGCGGCTGACTTGCCAGCAGACCTGCCATCTCTTTTAGGCAACACTCAGACGAATGTGGTTAAAGTTTTAAAGTTCTGTGCCCTGTCAAATGTTTTTACAAAGATTTTAGGGAGAGGATTTTAATTTGCTCACTGTGTGACAAGCTCGCCCATATTTTATGTAAGTGGCCAGCCAATAACAATTTCCTGTGACATTCTTGTTGCTATGTTTCCCCTTTCCTTAGGTTTTACTTTCTTAGGTAGCATTTTCTTTCTTTTCCTGCTTTGTTTGAGTGTGTGCTTTAGTTTTCTTAGGTCTGTCCACATTCGTTCCTTTTAATGTGTGTCAGGGTGCTGATGACCTCGATGTTGAGTGCCCATAAGCCCCAACACACCACCACCACCACGACACTGAGCTGCCATCTTGGACTGGTTCAGCTGTTCCTACACACATACCTACAGGGTCGAGTTGTGGCTGCTCTTGACAATTAGTGATACAAAGTTTTAGTTGTCCATCTGTAATGTTTATGATCTTTGCTGGTAGGCAGATTTCATTTGGGAGCATGAGTAGCTTACTGTAATCAACAAAAGCTTCACAGTTTAACACACCATCTAGACTGACAACTGCAACTCATCCCAATGATGGCAGGATAATGTCTTCACTGGCAACCAACTGCCTAGAGCAATATTTGTTGTGTGTGCTTGTTGGAATAGCTTCATCAATCTGATGCTCTGACCTACAGTCTATGAGTGCTTGTGGCACTTGCAAGAAGTTCTGTCCAAGAATAACACTCCACAGTGATTGACTTGCAAAAACAAGAGTTTTGAGTACTGTTACCTTCCAGGGGGTGTTCTTGAAATGTAGACTTCTTAAAATGCAATTGTAACACCTTTATAAGCCTTTTTAAGTGCAAATACAACATTTCTTTACATCGCTTCAACCACCGCAAAAGTTCTGTCATACCATATCTCAAAATCTGTGGATCTAAGTTTTTTTATTTGGAGCTAATGGTAAGGTGTACTGTCACAAATCAAGCACTGGCATAGTGACTACATTTTATTAAAATGACAAATTCAAAAAGCTGTGTTCGGTCACTGACAGTTATTCTTGTAATGTGCGCTCCTGTTGGCTGGATGTATTCAGAACTTCAGCACAATTGCTTTTGTATCACAGAACATAATCTTCTCGAGCAATCAATTATTAGAATTAGATGATAGAAAAAGAAGCTCATGAGCCAACTAGTGGCTGGGCACATTGGCCCATGACAGCAGTGATGAGATTTCCTGACCACTTGGTAACTGTCATCCATGGAGGATTTCCATCTTTGGCAGTCTCACCTCCATAAGTGGTCACCTTATTTAGTTTTGCTAAACTTGGCAGCTAAGTATGGAGATGGGTATTGGCTATGGTATGTTCAGGAGTGACCTCATCGGGTAATGGCTTTTTCTACACATTGGCTATAATTGTCTGCAGCTGACTGGGATGAATATCTGACTTCTTGTGTTGTTTTAGTCATTTAAAACTCATCTTCTTTCTCTGCATAAGTGTACAAAGTGTCCCAGACATCCACAGTGGAAACATACTGGAGTGTTGTCCTCTGTCCTCCAAATGTCTGTTGTTCTGCAGCCATTATACTTGATGGAAGAGATGGTTGTGCCTGTGTTGGTCGGGTGCTGGGTTGTCATTTAACAGCCATGGCCTAAGTCCGAGTTGGTTGATTGCATTCTTCCTGGCATGTTCAACTGGTGGCAAAGATTGGTGCAACAGATGGGTACCCCTTATCTTCAACATTCTCTATTACCTTCTGACATAAAGGGTTGACATTCACGACTGCTATCTTCTGCTTGCTTGGTCTGACAATTGTCACAGTTGAGTCGATCATATTTCTTTTGTCCAACTCTTTTCTATTGCATTTCCTTGATGTGCTGGCACCACCTGATGAAACTCCTCGGTTTTTGTGATGTCCTTTACACATCTTCTGTGACTCCTTTCACCAAGTAC
The DNA here is from genome assembly GCF_023898315.1 of Schistocerca nitens. NCBI lineage: Eukaryota > Metazoa > Arthropoda > Insecta > Orthoptera > Acrididae > Schistocerca > Schistocerca nitens. The sequence goes on along the minus strand of NC_064615.1, from coordinate 552,507,524 downwards.
GTTACTCAGTCGGCTTCTGTCATATTCGGATTCACAATGTGGTGTAGGGCCAAAACATTCGGTATATAAGACGTATCATTTCCACGTGGAGCTGGACCCTGTTTTCCGACTGTTTTTCTGCTATATGGGCTTGATGCTGATTGTCACCAATTGTTTTCTTTAGTTTGGCCTGGAATTTGTCCCAGCTATTGAGCTTTCCTTCATTGCTCTCGAACCACTGTTGGGCTATGCCATTAAAGTCACCATACACATTTGCCAAACACATCATGTCATCCCACTTTTTCCGTCTGGTGACTAAGTGAAATCCTTCCAGTCATTTTGTTGGGTCCTGACTAGCATCTCCGGAAAAGGCTGTTGGATGCCTGATGTGCAGCTGACTTCTTGTAGTTTTGGAATCCATTGGTTTCCTGACTATACGGACCTGGGGAATGATTTACTCCTTGTATTCTGGTACTAGTCCATGTAGGCGATGGCCTTTACATTGCTTAATTGGAGCGACTTTGATATACATGTTTTGGAGTACTCAGCATACACACACAGAATATTCCAGAACACATGAACATTACTGATATAAGAAATTTCAAGAACCATACATAAAAGATAAATACTAAATAAAAAATAATTGCTAGTGGCTGGGTTTGGCATGGTAATCAGTACACACCGGCCAGTGATGCTAACCTCTACATTATATTACATGCAGCACAACTCACAGCAGTATTTCTGGGCAACTCTGAATTCACAAAGAATATTCTAAATTTGAGAGAGAAATGCCATGTTTTCAAATATAAGTGGAAAAGCTTCTTTGTGGCACATTTCTTTTATTGTGTATAAAAGTTCCTAGTAGCAGTTCAGGGCCTTGTTCCAAACAATATTATTTATATTACTGTTAACCTTTTTAGTCTTCTTTATCCGATTTTAAATTTCACCTTTTTTTTTCTCCTTCTTAATTAAGTAGTGATTCACTCTATGACCACATAGCTTTTGGTTCACATGGCCCTACGAAACCTGCAGAGTTAAATTACAGAATTTGCAGATAGAGCATTCAAACAAATCAAGAAGAATTTGCCAGTTCTTATTGAAGATTATCAAGTTAATAGTTACCGTGACACACACAAAAGACTACATTCATAGTCTTACTCTTAACAACTCTCATAATTACATTTATTAAACAAGTACAATTGTTAACAGAATCTTCTGTCGGTTCTTGGTAGAACAACATTATAATAAATGAAAAGCATCAGTTTGTTTTTGTAGAACAAAAGCAAATTGGTGTTTTTCATTTATTAAGTACAACTGTTTCAATTATTTTGAATGAGACCACAATTTTTAGTAAAAAGGATAATCTGCTTTGTACAAAAATGAGAAATACATTGTGTAACAAGCATAGCACAAACAAATTTTCTGTGGAACTAAATCTACACACACACAATTGTGTATGACTCCATAAAGGAGTGTGTCTAAGTGGATGCCAAATTAGTTAATTTTAATAGTATTACGAAATTTGTAATGGTAGTACAAAAATTTTAATTTACCCACGGTTATATGAATTTCATGTTTAGTTCTTAAATTTATATGTGATAACAGGCAATATGGACATAAGAACGTTGGTGGAAACAACCCCATTTCAAGCACTTTGGGTGCTAAGTTATCTTCATTTGTAGCTAAGATTTTTCATACATGCGTATTGCCAAATCATGCCAATGAACAAGCAGTATGTGCATATAATCTAAAGAAGTGATATTTTTAAAGCAGCTCTACTTTGCTTGAACTTCACTTGGTAACACGAACGGTAAAATTTTTATCTTAAGAAGAATGTTTAAAATTTTCAATTCTGTTAAAACTTTACTACAGCATGAAACACTGGTATTATTTTATAATTACTGATGTTTATTATATAGTAAGCACTTATCCACCTTGACATTCTTGAGACAGACGATGTTTCACATTATTGCATAATGATAATGTTCGATCCCAAGGAACAGATGTTTCAAACGATTCTGCAACTACATTGTATTCTAGCCCAAGATCCTGTAAAAGAATTTTAGGATTAGTGGAGGAGCTTGTTTTATTGCCAATATTGGTGAAGAGCTATGAATAAGGCAACGTTTTTTGATCCCATTTACAAACTTTACTTACTCGGATATAGGCTATCACAAATGTCAACATGTATCCTCTTTCACCATTCTTTTCTCCTGCAGGTACTCCTCCAAAATGATCTGCTATTTCATATATTCTTTTCTCTTGGGATTCAACAGTTTTTCTGTCACCTGTAAATAATTTTAAATAAAATGTGCAACATGTAAAAATTCAGCACATTTATGCTGCATGAGGTTACATCACACTATACCTGAATCTTTACTGTTGAAGACGATGGTTTTTAAGGAATACATTACATAAATGCAATAATAGATTACAATATTTGTGAAATAATCTGGAGATAGTGTATAAGAATGATTTTAAGTCCACAGAATCCAAAGAACCAATATCTTTATCTCAGAGGTATTCAGTATAAATATTTAATCACTGACTATTTTCTGACATACTAAGAAAATGACCATAAACAGTGAAACAGCTGCACTACCTTAGTCAAAGCATTTTGTTACAATTAATAATTCTCATTTCTTCAAACAGAACATAACAATGTTTACAACAGAAGAGCCTAGAACGTAACAATGTTTACAACAGAAGAGCCTATTCTTGTTTTGTACATCTTACCGGTAGAGTTACAAGTTTTCATAGGTAACTGTAATTTGGACAGTAGGAGTCTTTTGCAAGGTTAGATACAACAGTAAGATTATTTCTACTACTGATCAGCTTTCAAAGAGAAGCATATCACTGAAGATGTAGGAAATTAGTTAAATCAAAGCTTAAAATTATTTACTGAAATGAGTATAATAGTGAACCAAACAACCGAAATCTCAGTCTACAACTATTTATCATGAAAAGCAAGAGATTATTGTAAAACTAAATAAAAACACTGTGGATGATTAAAAAATCAAAGACAATTTCGTTACATTGGAAAAAAATTTTTTGCCTTACATATAAAGGGTTAATGAACAACATCTAGAACAAAGATGGAACAGGGGAAGGAAAGTTGAACTGGAATATTTTAGTGGAACAACAAAATAAAGGAACATTGTGCAGTAATACCTAAAATTAATTACTTGGATAAGTTATTTTAGTACTATAAAAACATCACAGACCAGCCATGTACTAAATGCATTAACAAGGAAATTGTATGTGTTCAATAGCAGATTTAAATCATTTATATTCATTTTACATACCTGATGAGGATGATGAGAAACAATAACCAGCTATATGGGTTCAAATGGCTCTGAGCACTATGGGACTCAACTGCTGAGGTCATTAGTCCCCTAGAACTTAGAACTAGTTAAACCTAACTAACCTAAGGACATCACAAACATCCATGCCCGAGGCAGGATTCGAACCTGCGACCGTAGCGGTCTTGCGGTTCCAGACTGCAGCGCCTTTAACCGCACGGCCACTTCGGCCGGCAGCTATATGGGTTAGGAATTACAGTTAATCAGAAATATGAATTAGACATAGTAATTACCACCATCACCACTACTAACACAAGAGTATCATAATTAATGTTGTAGACTTCAGTGAAGTGCAGTTTTTCACAGGCCATCTGCAACTTCTGCACAGTTATATGTGACACTCCTCTATTGTACATTAATCAGGATACTACTGTTATATTATTGTAGCAACTTCACAGTTTTATTTGTGACAGGCTTCTATATACCAAACAGTATCTTGGGCATACAAGATATCTGCCTCTGCTCTCAACAAATGTTGCTATACTAACCAATGAAGCAGAAATACACACAAGAAAGGCATGCATTAAATCTCCATGGTTATTACATAAACAACTAAAACACAATGCCAGGATTCTGCTTACCCTCAAACAACAGTGTAGCAACACACAGGGTATCTAAATCAAATCCTTTTATTTTAGTGATGTAAAGTTTCTTCAGACCCTCAAGCAACAGTCCCATATACCCTGTAGGCTGCCTTAATGACTGACCAAATTTAAATTGTTCATTATCCATTAGGCGGACAGAAGCAGGCTGGCACCGCTAGAAAAAAGTAAAATTGCTCATTAGTGTCAGGTTACGTGCATAGACAGCAACAAATTGACATTAAAAATACATTAATATAATTCCAATACTACAAGTCTAAGGGAAGAAAATTAAATCTCAAAACCTTAGCTAGTTTGCTCTCTTAATTCAAGAGTCGCTCTCACTGTTACTACTATTGTTTCTAAATAATAATATGCAGGCTATGCATGTACCTTAAATATGTAGCTAAGCAGATCAAAAAAGTTTTTTACTACATCCATATATGTGAATGTAAGAACTTAAGATCCAAGTGGCAAAGGGAATGAAAAATAGCATTCTAATTTAAAAAGATAACATAAGAGTTGTTCAATACACAATGCAATACATTTTTTCCTTGGTCAACTTCAGTTTAAAAAATTCTGAATTTGCTGTTGGACATCTTAGAATATTCTTACTTCAGTCTCTGTAGTACCATGAAGTTACGATAGGTGGCAGTGCTAAACATAGCCTTCAAAAAGGCCTCTGCAACATAGATGTGTTGCCAGCAGAGTGCTGCCATTGTTTCTTTTGGCAGAAAACCACACCATCACAGATATTCACAGGCACTTGCAGAATGTCTATGGAGACTTGGCAGTGAAGCAACAAGGTTGTGTAAACCTGTCTGATCTCCCCCATGCCAGCAAGCCGCACACAGCTGTACTAACCTCACAATATTGACAAAAATGCAAATGAACTTCTCCGTAACAATGAAAAGCTTCACACAATTCTGCACACCTGAGAGGAGATCACAAAACTTCACTGGACTGTTCTTCTTCATTCACTCTACAGCCTGGATCTCATACCTTCTGACTTCCATGGGTTTGACCCAATGAAGGATGCACTTTCCAGGCAGCAGTACATGGATGATGTAGAGGTTATTGATACAGCAAGACATTGGCTCTGATGTCAACCAGAAGAGTGGTAGGTTGCAGACTTTTAGGCCCTCCCAGTAAGATGGCATAAGGCCATTGGATTGAATGGAGATTTGTTGAACAATAGGGTTTGGTAGCCAAAAGAATGAAGAATAATATGGTATATTTGAATCCTGAATAAAACCAACCTGCTTTAAGGGGGAAAAAGAAATAAATAAAAAAATTAAAAAAAAGGTGTTGCATTACTCACTGAATGCCCTTTGTACAAACAGAACAATAACCGTAATAAAAGTAATCCGTTTGAAAGTGAACATATGAAGAGTGAAAATCTGCTACTGTAACATTTAACACCATGTGACTCCACCATGTGCATTCTGGCCTGAGCTGTTGGAGCTGGTAGTCGTGTGTGTGAGGTGTGCTTACTTGTGTAAATGCATGGTGTGTGTTTCTCTTTTTCTGATGAAGGCTGTGGCCTAAAGCTTATGTGTAAGTGTCTTTTAATTGTGCCCGTCTGAAACTTAACATTTCATCTTTACAGTAAGTAGCAATCTAATTTTTCCTGCACTGTTAATATTCCTACCTGGAGTTTCCATTGCTTAATAACAATAAAAGTTAGTTGGTTGCGTGTTCCATTGATCAATCGCATGGTATGGTAGCCGTTATGATGTGGAACGTGTCAAGTGCACAAGAACTGCACATATGAAACAAGATTTTTTAATATATATAATAAAATACAGAGTTAAGGATTAATATTTCTATTATTTACCCCATTCCCTTAAATGGCGCAAAATGCATATACTGTACTTATAGATTTATTTATTTCTATTCAAGAATTCATCTATGGTATAGAAGGAGTTGTCAAGGAGATAAGATAGCAATTTATTTTTGAAGCTATTACTGCTGTCTGTCAGACATTTTATTTCATCTGGTAATTTGTCGAAAATTTTTATAGCACCATATTTTATCTCTTCCTGTGCCAAAGATAGGTTAAGTAAAGGATAGTGTAAGTCTTTCTTTTTTCTGGTATTATAATCATGAATGTCACTGTTGTTTTTAAACTGGTCCATGTTGTTGAGAACAAATTTCATTAGTGAGTAAATGTACTGTGAGGCTGTTGTAAGAATTCCAAATCTTTTAAAAATATGCCTACAATATGTGCGACTACGAACTCCACACATTATGCTAACCACTTTCTTTAGAGCAGTGAATACTTTTTGTCTAAATGTTGAGTTACCCCAAAATATTATTCCGTATGACATCAGAGAGTGAAAGTATGCAAAGTATGTTAGCTTACTAATTTTTTATATCCTAAAAATTGGCAATTATTCTGATTGCAAAAGTTACTGAACCTAGTCACTTTAGAAGATCCAAAATATGAATTTTTCAATTAAGATTCTCACCTTTGTGTACACCCAAAAACTTAGTATGTTTTACCCTGTCTACTGACTTCTGTTGATGTGTTATATTTATCAAAGGAACTGTACTTTTTGCAGCAGAAAATTGGATGTACTGTGTTTTTCCAAAGTTTAGAACAAGCCCATTTGCAGAAAACCAATCAATGACTTTTCCAAAGACCTTATTTGTATCATTTTCAATTGGAGTTTCTTTTACCAGATTAATAAGGGTGCTTCTATCATCAGCAAACAGTGTCAGTTCAGCTTCCGGTTTCAGATGGGAAGGGAGGTCGTTCACATATATCAAGAACAGAAGGGGTCCCATGATTGAACCCTGTGGAACACCTAATGTAATTTCACCCCAGTTAGATGAAGTGGCAAATTTATTTAAGTCACTTGACCCATGTAAGGAAACTTTTTGCTTCCTGTTATGTAGGTATGACTTAAACCACTCATATGCTATTCCATTTATACCATAGAACTGTAATTTCTGTAACAATGTCATGGTTCACACAATCAAATGCTTTGGACAAGTCACAGAAAATTCCTGTTGGTGACATTTTACTATTTAAAGACTATTACATGGGCAGTGAAACTGTATATTGCTGTCTCAGTGGGACAGCATTTTTGAAATCCGAACTGCTGAGATGGCTAACCACTCTTGAGTACATTACTTTCTCGAAGCTTTTTGTAAATGCTGTAAGCAAGGATACTGGCTGATAATTATTGACATCTGTGGTGTCCTCCTTTTTGTAGAGCGGCCTGACAATGGCTGTCTGGGAAAATACTTTGAGTTAGAGATGCATTACGTATGTGACTCAGAACATCCGCTGTAATTGCTCCACATTGTTTTACTATCTTATTAGAGATGTCATCTACTCCAACAGAAAACAACAACAACAACAACAACAACAATAATACTACAATTTGAGCCTAATTTAAAACTTTTCTGAATAGTTTATTTTATTCCTCTTCATACAAAATGTTTTAATAAACATGTATTTGCTAGCCCCATTGAGCTTTCATTACCCTTTACTTTTATATGCTGTTTATGTGGTGTTCTTGTACTGCTACTAAATACTGTGTGTGTCACATTCCTTAGACAGTTGTCAGTGTCACCTTCAGCATTTCATGACAAACAACAAATTCAAGTATTAAATTATTTTAGTATTATCTGTATCTATTTTTGATTAATCAATTACAGATTTGATATGGAGCATTATATCTGAAACAAGGAAATATTCAAACAAGCTAATTTTTAATTAAGAGCTGTTTCTTAGTTCAGTTTGTGATTAATATTGGCAACTTCCCTCACCTGCAATGCAATTTCCCTCATGCACGCTACACCAGATTCAAAATCTGGGAACACAATAGAGCCATATCTTTTGCACTCTGGGAGAGGTCTTGTCTTAATTACAACTTCAGTGATGACACCAAGAGTTCCTGAAATACAATAAAATGTGTGTCAAGTCCATAATCAAAGACACGAACAGAAAAATGCATTCATAATCTCTTTCCAAAAGAAATTAGATGACTCTTTAAATTACAGATATTTCTCTTTAGATGCCATTTATTTACCTGGATAATATTAGAAGACATTGCTTAATAACTCTGTTGTTTTCTGTACTGTGCAAAAATGAGTAACTGAACCATATTTTGTAATTATATTTCAGCTTGGTCCCAAACTAAGTTTCGGAAAACATTGAAGGAACATAGATATTTTACATTACTACTAAGACTATTCTCTTTAAAAGTACTTAACTGTTACAAATATTGTACATAGAAGTTAATATTTGAAGTGGGATAAAGCTCTTCTCAAATTAAAAAAAAAAAAGGTAATGTCAGCTGAACACTGCTGTCTTACATATTATTTTTAATCATCAGAGTGACATTTTCTGAGAGTTGTGATGCAGCTGACCTTGCTTCATCGGTTATCTTGGTTCAATATCTCATGCTAGCAGCTCTGGTGATTACTAGAGGAACTCTGAGGCAGCTAGTTTTAAAAGACTGAGCTCGGTGGCACCATGGAAAGAGTAAGACTGGAAAGTGAGTACTTCCTTGCAGAAAGATGAAGTGGAGTCACAATGCAACTAGCCCTACACAATAGGCTGTGTGTTGTGTCCTCTGTGGACTGGCGGTCATATGTACGTGGGTTGGGTACTACCGGGTTTGAAAAAGTACATAGTGTCTCAGCAAGTGTCATCCTGGGTCAGTTCCAAGTGAGAAGTTTGCCATCCTTGATACAAAGATTTCGTTTGTGTTCACGTAGTCAAGTGATGGAAAGACCTTTCCTCATGTTTAAAGAGTGTGGTGTACGAAGTGGTACAGGTGCTGCACATTTATTTTTAATTTTGGTAGCTGATTTTGTTTGTTAACCCATCCAGCTACATCTCTTGTTAAGCACTAAACTTTCTTGGTAGCTTAAATTTGTTGCCTGAAACCTGCTAAATACGTTAAGTCCTGGTGGTTTCAAGGTTGAAAATATTTTACTCACCTTGCCTGATTGTTGTTGAGTGCTTAACAAATACGATGTTGCTGGAGCAACTACCATGTGCTGAAGCTGAATTACTAAAATTGATATAAGGCCACACTTACAGCCACATGTGGTTTGTATAGGTGATGCAAGTCGAGTGCCCGATCTGGAGTAAATGCTGCCATGCAAATCGGGTTCCATTTGGAAACAAGTCAATTGTTTCCACATACTGCTAAAGGACTTGTCTACTTGCCATTTCATTTTTTAAATGCTTTAAATTTACTGTTAAGTTTTGGATACCTCTTTTGAATTTGATGTAAACTTTCAAATAACGGATTGTTTGTTTAATTCAAGAAACCTTTGAAAACTGAAAGTTTTAGATATCTGATGTTTATTTATTTAATGTAAAGTTTACTTTAAAATTTTGGATGTTTGTTTCATTGCAAAGTTTCTGTAAATTCAAATTTAAACTCTCATGGTTTGGTAATGAAAGCCATTAATGTATTACTTTAAGTAATAGAGATTTTAGCACGATGTAATTCTGAAATTAGCAGTCTGTTGTATGTAGTACCATAAATAAGTTCTTTCAAAATAATGGTTAAATATTTTTTGTGCCAACACCTCTCCTACTCTGCAAGCTTCGAACTGCCTGTTTGGTCCTGGAACTGCCTGTTTGACCCAAAATAATTAATATTTGTCTCTTTTTAAACATTGTTCGAACTTAGGTTTTTAAATTTACAGGGTGTATACGTGGACAAGGAAAAAAATTCCCGGATTTTTCCCAGATTTCCCGGTTAAAAATACACTTTATCCCGGATGAAAATACACTTTTTCCGTGTTATACTCTTCCTCAGCACTGTAAAACTCATCAGTCCTATGGTTTTATATGCGGGAGTAGAATTTCCCGGCACTTTAGAAAACGAAACTCAGAGGGGGGAAGACACGTTTTGAAAGACCTTTGATGTGCAACACGTATACTGCATATTTTCGTATTACGAAGGTATGAATTTGAATTCCACCAAACACCTCATGTTACTTTCCGAAACATTGAAATCGAGATTGCGATGCGCTTTTGTAAGACAGTCATAGCTCCTGTCAACGTGATCTCGCCAGCTGATGGCAGCATAGGACACGTGATGTAGTGAGCCAATAGCAAGATCACTCTTAAGTAGCGCGAAAACACAAATTAGAAAAGTTAATGGTTTAAATTAATATACACAGCATTCACATATAATATTGGTCTCTAAGATTAATAAACTGGAAAAGAAGCTAAGCTTCCACATATAATGTTGATCTTTTTTGCGTGTGTTACACTTTAAGTTACACCACACAAATGTGCCAGTAAAATTACATAAATGTCTGATCTTTTGGGCTCGAAATTTCTTCTAAATGGTCGTCCTCCAAGAGTTGATTTTTTAATGAGAGTAAAACGCTTTCTGATTTAAGAAATTCATCGTACATTCTCGCACATAGTTCATCTTGCATAAAAGGAAATCTGCTTTGAATGTAACGCTTTTCAAACCACCATTCGCAATATTTTCCCGCGACCTGTTAGAAATAGGTTCGTTTCAGCAGTTGCAAGAGAACGCCAGTAACAGGCGTCACCGCGCTTGCGCAGCTAAGATGACGTAGGAAGCCCATATGTTCGTACGTGTAAAACATTAAAAGATCTTACGTATGGCATAAAAGAAACAAGACATCAGATTATACGTCAAGAGCGTCGAAATTTCGTGAACCATACTAAAACGCATAATTCGGCTTAAAATGCACATTTGTATGTAAATTTTCTTGGAGTACCAGTACTGTATTATCTCATTTTTGGTTCTTGATTATGGCATAATGCCATACGTGCACTTGAAATACAGCGAACAGTTGAAACTAGCCAATAGTGTGAAATTAAACACTTAGTTTCAAATAAATTGACTGCCTCAGCAGAAAAGATTAACTTTAAGCCAAATCTCTTTACCAAACCGGCAAAAGTAACTTCGTTGTTCTGTCGGAAAGGTAGAAATAAAATCTGAAACTAATAACATATTTTAGCCTTCCATAATTATGCGAACGTATTTTAATTCATTTGATAGCTCCCGGCCACAAAAATCCGTTTTGTTATCATTTAACGTGAGCGCAATAAACGAAGAGAAACTGAATGTAAACACAGGTCATGTGGACGCTCCCCACCTCCCCACCACAACTCAGACTGCTCTGTGCATCAGCCCCAGATTTACTATTATTTCCCAACTGGGGCAATATTAAATAGTGGCGCCCAGCCACATTTCAGTAACCAGAAGCGGGAGAAGTACTACTCAAACGCGACTCAACTGCGCATGCGCAAGAGCCCACCCGCAACAGCTCAAACGAATCTAATTTAAACAGTTATCACGTCACGCTCATCGGAGGCAGTTTGTTGTTATAAAACATTGCATAGTCTTCCTAAAGCCTTTGACACACTTTGCTGTTGGCAGACGCTTGTATGAGCACTGTTTTGTTGTTGTATATGGTGCAATTCCTTTGCAACTTACGTTTTATTTTCGTTTTCTTTTTTCTCTCGTTCATGTTTTGTTGCTGCAGTATTATTCTGCAGTAGCGGGATACAGTAATATCCTTTGTTAGAGTATTGGTTCTTGCCAGTCAAAATCACAAAAATTTAACTGAAAGCTAAAACAATGAAAAATTCCCGGAATTCTAAACAATTCCCGGGTTTTTCCCGGTTTTCTCCCGGATGAAAAAATTACCTGGTTTTTCCCGGATCTCCCGGTTGTCCTGGGTCGTATACACCCTGAATTATGGGACATTCTGTTACATCTTTTCTTTAAAGAACATAAGAAGACATTCACCAATGAATTCGTTCAAGTCATTAAATGATGCCCATTTCATGGTGAAGAAAGAATCAACAAAAATGTGTATAGTCACTGACACGAAGAAACATTAAAATGATCAACAACATCTGGAATACTGAAATATTACTTGTTAATATGGTGTGCAAACTTATGTCATAATGTAAATAGTTTAAGAGTAAAGGAACAGTAATAACTTAACAAATAGTAGAGGCAGTGAGTCACTGTCTGACACAAAAATGAGAGTGAAAACATTGCTATCTTTCAGACGAACCTTTTTTGTGTGTACACGGACACTAAATAAAAAAAAAATGTTCCTCTGAAAACTAGCAAAGTTTTCAGGTTGTTCACATGCTAGTTGACAACTTAACAGACCCACTACTTTGTGAGTTGCTATTTACACAAAATATTAATTTTTGTTTGCAGGGAGTATGTATGTGAAAGGGACAAAATATGTGACCACAGAAGTGACTAGTTGAAAGAATTTGAAAGTGGAACACACTGCCACTCATGAATATATAAAAACCTTAGTCCACCTGGCTCAGGATGGTTGCATTGTTAGCTGCACAGGTAGAAGATGTGCTTTGTGTTGGTGCTGCACATTTTCTAGATTTTGAGTGAGTTAAACTCAGTGTTTTTCTTTGGCATATCAGTGTAGAAGTTGGTACAGAGTAAAAAATACATGCAGTTCACACTTTTCCTTACATATAAAAGCTGACTTCAGAATTTTCCTTTGTGTGAAACTGCATGTGCAAGACTCATGTGCCAATTTAAAATTGTAGATGTCATGTCACTTCTGCATAATATTTCGCTGATTGTACCAATACCCATTTGTACTGCAGTAAGTGTGGAATTTCAGACATCTGCGAGTGCCATGATAAACTCCTACTGTTACACTCAATTGTTGGCTTAAGCTTACTTGTGGTGTTTTAAAATTTTTGAGAAGTGTAGGCCTCTCTTCATTCAAAACAATCATTCTCTAATTTCATTGTGTAATTATGTGAGAAACGGATAATTTTTGAGAATTTTTGGACACTTAAAAAACTATGTTTTCATAAATTACTGATATGAGTGTGTCTGGATAACTTGTTTGACAGCAAACCAGCTTTTTGTGATTCACAGTTACTGGCAAATAATAGAGCCCCCAAATTTCATTGTATAACAACACAAAAAAGTATATTTTTGAGAATTTTTGGAATTTACCATTGTCCTGCGCATAATCTAATTTGTAGTATATCAGTGTTTGTGATTTATTTACTGTAACAAATATTCTAACAAAACATATTGTGTTACATCTAGTTTTCCCTTACAGAGGAGTTTATGTTATCTACATTTATCATAAATTAACTCTATTTTAGAGTTTGCTAATAATTATAAACAACCTCAAAAACTTTTGGGAAATTAGTATTTTTTACCATATGTTTTTGTGTTGCCATAACAGAACTCTTGTTTTGTATATTTACTTCAATTCTTGTACAGAATTAGTAATTTTTTTAGCTCCATTGATATAAGAGATAATCAGCAGACGTGGTTTAAAGTTATTTGTTCACAGTCATGTTGAGCATTGCACCAGCCAAAATGCAGCCGCATTGTGAATGCTGTTCTCGAACATGGAACTAGTTGGTTCACATTTGTAAGCAGCTGGAAACCGCAATAACTCCTGTAAAATGACTGGCAGCTGCTGTGAATTAGTGTGTTGGAAGAGCTCCTGAGAGCCTTGTACCTCTAGTACCAGTACCAAAGGTACCTCAAGTACTATCCTTTCCTACATCTCCTCTGCAGAAAGTACGGAATCTGTCATTATTCATCCACTTGACTGTGAGTGGTGTTTCAGTGGTAGATCTACACATCGTGTACCGTATGAATGGCGACCACGGAGGATGCAGGATGTTGTACCCAACCCCCCTACCTAACGGGTTCGAGGCAGTATCTTTCACTGAAACTGAAACTGAGTCAATGGGACTCACCACCTGTTTTGGAGAAACCTTTTTTTTTTTTTTTTTTCTGTGTCAAAAGGAGGCGAACACAAAAGGGTAGGGGTGTACTAAACATTGGCGGTTCAAAATTATGGCAAATGATGGTCCCCCTGGGCAAACAGGAGCAAGAGACAAGAAGGAACACCAGGTGCATTCAATGTCTATGGTTGGGGGCCTCAGTCACCATGTTGAAGAGGCTATTCTGGCAGCCACTGAGGGAATATTGCAGACTGTGGTGCACACTGTAACAAATGATGCCCATCATCTTGTCTCTGAGGTCATACATGGATCATTCCAGCGACTGGCACAGAATGTTGAAAAGGCCAGAATTACGCATGGAGTTCCAACATAGCTCACAATCTGCAGCACTGTACCCAGAACTGATTGTGGCCCCTTAGTTCTCAGTCAAGTGGAAGGACTGAACTAGAGACTTTTGAAGCTAGGCTGTGACTTTCTGGACTTGTGCCATAGGACTGACAACTGTAGAATCATCAGAACTGCTATTCACATAGCTGACCGTGTGTGAGGTGCACAAGGTTTTTTTTTTTTAGATTTGTCAACTCTCCATCCAGGCTAGATAATGATAGGTGTAGGAAACACACAGTATCAGTGTAAGAGTGAAACAAGTGCCTCCCATAAGTGAGAGCATTAAATTCCTATTGGTTAATTGCTGAAGCATTCACAACAAAGTGACAAGAGTTTAAAGTGCTCCTGAAAAAAGCTGTGAAGCTCGCATAATACTAGGTACAGAAAGCTGGTGGAAACCTGAAATAAATAAGAGATTTTTGGAGAAAATTTAAGTGTGTATTGAAAGAATACACTAATGGAAAATGGAGATGCTGTATTTGTCATAGCAGACAAAAAACTCAAATCAGCTGAGAAGGAAATTGAAGCTGGACGTGAGAGTGTTTGGGCAGGACTCAGTATCAGGGGTGGGCATGAAATGATAATTGGATCCTTCTATTGCCCACCACTCAGTTTATAATGTAACCGAAAACTTTAGAGAAAATTCATTTGTACACAAATTAAATTCCCCAAACATACAGTAATCATTGTGTAGACTTTCAACAATGAACTGGGAAAATTACAGTTTTGTGGGTGGTGGGCATGACAAGACACCCTGTGAAACATTACTAAATGCTTTCTCTAAAAACTGGAACATTCATGATGGAAATATATTGGATTGTGGTTTCCCCTTGCTTTCAGTTTTCCATGGGTTCAACAAAATGAAGACTATGTAGTTTAATGTACCTAGGCCAGTCCAACGGCTGCTGCTGCTCCTCCTCGGGAACCGTAACTCAATTTAGTTTCTCCAGAGAGACCTCTCTAAAGTGGTTGCACCTGTAGTATGGCTACCTATTATTTTTAAGGCAAACAAGCCAACCCACTATGGCAAGGTCCATAGTCTTCCTTTACACTACTTATAAGAGAGCTAGGAGGGTGAGGGAATGGGGAGTGTGAGGGGTTGCGGCAGACTTGGACATCTACCAGATACTAAGAACGAAATATTCTCAAATTAATGTCGTTTCTTTTTAAACAGTTATGTTAAAGGACACATTAATTATCCACTCATCAACTTAGGAGAACTCAGATGCACAATAATTGCTCACTATCACTGATTACGTCAGATGTTCTAATTTTTGTTGGGTAGAAGCAAGTACTTACAGAGAGATTAAACATAACAGGGAATATATGTTAAACTCTTTAAGGCCATCTTCATTCTGGTAGGGCCCTACTCCTACTCTCTCACACTTGACATATACTGAAGTGTAAAAACGGTTTGTTGGATACTGGCTTAGCTACAGTCAAGGGAATGATTCCGACTGTCCCTTTCACTCTACCTTTATTTTCCATGTCTGCTGACACTGCAACTGCTGTCACCAAGATGTTAAGAACAAGCAAAATATACAGAGGAAGGAAAAATAAATTTTCTCATACATTCACAGTCAGATACAAGAAGGTGTCATACAAAGTTAAAGAAATCTTATACAGGGTGGTCCATTGATTGTGACCCGGCCAAGTATCTCACGAAAGAAGCATCAAACAAAAAAACTACAAAGAACGAAACTTCTCTAGCTTGAAGGGGGAAACCAGATGGCACTATGGTTGGCCTGCTAGATGGCGCTGCCATAAGTCAAACAGATATCAACTGCAGTTTTTAAAATAAGAAACCCCATTTTTTATAACATATTTGTGTAGTATGTAAAGAAATATGAATGTTTTAGTTGCATCACTTTTTTCGCTGTGTGATGGATGGTGCTGTAATAGTCACAAACATATGGCTCACAATTTTAGATGAACAGTTGGTAACAGGTAGGTTTTTTAAATTAAAATACAGAACGTAGGTACGTTTGAACATTTTATTTTGGTTGTGCCAATGTGATACATGTACCTTTGTGAACTTATCATTTCTGAGAACGCATGCTGTTATAGTGTGATTAGCTGTAAATACCACATTAATGCAATAAATGCTAAAAATTATGTCCGTCAACCTCAATGCATTTGGCAATATGTGTAACGACATTCTTCTCAACAGCGAGTAGTTCGCCTTCTGTAATGTTCACACATGCATTGACAATGCGCTGACGCTTGTTGTCAGGCGTTGGATCATGATAGCAAATATCCTTCAACTTTCCCAACAGAAAGAAATCCGGGGACGTCAGATCCGGTGAATGTATGGGCCATGGTATGGTGCTTTGACGACCAATCCACCTGTCATGAAATATGCTATTCAGTACCACTTCAGCTGCACGCGAACTACGTGCCGGACATCCATCATAGTACATCAGCATTCTGTCATGCAGTGAAACATCTTGTAGTAACATCAGTAGAACATTACGTAGGAAATCAGCATACATTGCACCATTTAGATTGCCATCGATAAAATGGGGGCCAATTATCCTCCCTCCCATAATGCCGCACCATACATTAACCTGCCAAGGTTGCTGAAGTTCTACTTGTGGATTTTCCGTTGCCCAATAGTGCATATTATGCCGGTTTACGTTACACTGTTAGTGAATGACGCTTCATCGCTAAATAGAACACATGCAAAAAATCTGTCATCATCCCGTAATGTCTCTTGTGCCCAGTGGCACAACTGTACACGACCTTCAAAGTCGTCGCCATGCAATTCCTGGTGCATAGAAATATGGTACAGGTGCCAATCGATGTTGATGTAGTATTCTCAACACCCACGTTTTTGAGATTCCTGATTCTCGTGCAGTTTGTCTGCTACTGACGTGCGGATTAGTTGCGACAGCAGCTAAAACACCTACTTGGGCATCATCATTTGTTGCAGGTCGTGGTTGACATTTCACATGTGGCTGAACACTTCCTGTTTCCTTAAATAACGTAACTATCAGGCAAACGGTCCGGACACTTGGATGATGTCGTAGCACAAAAAATGGGGGTTCCTATTTAAAAAAACACAGTTGATGACCTATGGCAGCGCCATCTAGTGGGCCAACCATAGCGCCATCTTGTTTCCCCCTTCAAGATAGAAGAGTTTTGTTCTTTGTAGTTTTTTCCATTTTATGCTTATTTCGTGAGATATTTGGCCCGGTCGCTATCAATGGAGCACCCTGTATGTAGTGTCATGAACCCTTACATCCCTATGTCGTTCAGTATAGATCTGGGCTTGACTCTGGCAAAGCAAACAGTTTTTATTACTCATAGAGACTCAGTTCAGATTACACACATCTGTAGGTTGAAAGGGTCAGTCTAGAATCATTCCCTTGACTGTAGCTAAGCCAGTATCCAACAAATATTTTTTTAACATCAGTTTTTGTCAAGAAAGGTTTGCAGGAGACCCTCTGTGGAGTCCAGGAATTTAGGAAAAGGGATCTATCGGAATAAAGCTCTGAGTCAGTCTATGACTGGGTAATACTCACTGGGTAACAGGTGCTAACATGCTGTTTCAAAGACAAAGCTGAGAGTCCTGTTATGAAAAAGTTTAAGAATAAGAATGCTTCAATTAGGTATAAACTCTTGCCTCAGATTAATTTTCATTCTGATGTGTTGTCTCATCAAAAAACTGACAGCAATTTACTCACTATGTGCAATTGACATAATGGTAGTAAATTACAAGGCTCATAATGGTGCAGTATGCTGAAAAAAAAAAATCATCAAGTAACTTACCTTCAGATCCTAACACAACATGATTGAAATCTGGTCCACAAGACATTCTGGGAACCTGGCCACTCTTTTCAAGAACTCCTCTTGAGGTAACCAGTTTTACATGTACAAGCAGGTCTTCAATATTTCCATATACATTCTTTTTCATTCCTGACGCCCGTGTAGCAACCCATCCACCTAAACTACATACAAACTGGACATCAGTTTTAAACATCTCTTATTTGTTTATATCTGCAGCTGTGAGGAGGGAAAAACCACAGATGAATGATACCTTACTAGCAAGATTGATTTTACAAACATATTTTTCATTTTGAAATTTTAATCAGAAAAAGAACATCATCTTCCCAAATGTACAATAGGCAATATATTTGATGTCATTTTTGTCTGCAGTAAGGTCCTTTACATGTTGGATGTCATTGTACTAATTTATTACATAAAAGAATACTACACATCTTTCAGATCAGGCAAATCTAACAATCAAAGAAGAAGAAAAACAGAGAATCTTTCAAAGAAATTTGAAGCAAAGCAAAATCAGTTAAATAAAGGCTGACAGAAAGCAACTATGTAGTAGAGAGAGTATAGGAGGGGATATTTGATGTTAGCAATGTAGAGGATTAATATAAAGATGCTTTGCATAGTAATTATCAGCAAATATTCCATTAGCATAAGGAGTCCCATGAATACTGAAAAATACTGGTCTTTGTCTAAAACTATGGACAACAACTCCCTATGGCCAACTGCATACATGCAAAGTAGCACCCATGATGTGTACAAGGGCGGCCGGCACATGTGCATGCTTTCAGAGGGAGTTCTCTTTTAACTCTGAGGAATAACATTGTACAAAGGTTTAGGAATGGTTTCAGTTTTGCACATAGATGTATGGGTCTTGATGTATAGTGGTTATGTGAAGATTAATATATGTTTTTGCATCACTCAGTAGATGAATTTGCCAATACACAATTACTCATTCTACATAATTACAAGATAAAAACAGTATCTTTGCTTAATTAATATAATAAGTGACATATTTTTGTGCAGTTAGTGGATGCAACATTTATTTAAAATGCTTCAACCACATAATGTGTCTGTGTGTCTATATATGTATGTATGTATTGTCAATGCCGAGTTGGATGCTTGTGAGATAAATAAATAAAATAATAACTAAATAAATATATAGATAAATAAATTTGCATAATACAGAAATGACACATTATTTCTCATTTCAGTATTTGAAAAGTACTTTAATCATAATGAAAATAAAAATAAAGAACAAATCGCAAAAGACCACACACACACACACACACACACACACACACACACACACACACACACACACACACACAGAGAGAGAGAGAGAGAGAGAGAGAGAGAGAGAGAGAGAGAGAGTTCATTTATGTAGCATTAGCGAGTTTCTAATAGAATAATAGAATGTCTCATATTTATGTACACAAGAGTACCTTGAGAATTCATAGGAGTCAGGTTCATGCCCTGCAGTGAATCCTTGTGACTGTAGCTCCCTCTCTAGGTCTTGACCAATAATACCAGCTTCACAACACACAAGTAAATTATTTCGGTCCAGCCACAGTATCCGATTCTAAAATGGGAAAAGAAATTATACATACTGATAAATTTTTGTAAAAATATGGTGCCTAAAAGTAGCTTTAAAATTTTTCTATGTTGATAACTATATCACTTGTAATGGAAAGGAAGGAAGAACAGAATGCAATGTTCTTTGTGTTTCATGGGTTAGACAGCATTAATGAGAAAGAAAATGGGACTGAGTTTTAGCTAGGATTAGGGATAATTTTTGTCAACTGACATCAATAGGTAGAGCAGAACACAGATCAATTTGGGACTGGACGTCACTATAAAGAGAGGAGGAGGAGGAGGAGGAATGTAAATTATGCCAAGGAGGGATTAGGACGAGTAAACGCAAGAAGACAATATGAGAGGGAAAACTGGCTGGTGTATGCTACACGGAAAAGGGGAAACATGAAGTAAACAGATGAAATAGATACATGAAATGAACATGTCAGATGACTGTAGGACTTGGCAAATGAAAATGCAAGACGACACTGTACAGTGAGTTGTAGAATGGTTGTGTGGTATATGCATTTGCAATCACTCCACTCGCAGTGTGGGAGCCTTGTAAATATCATGGGAGGGTGTGTGGAAGAGGGGAGACTAGCTATGGAGATAAAATTAGGTAATCTGCTACTTATCCTTGAACTGTAATCCAGAAATCAAGTAGAAATGCAGATACTGTGGTGCACAGTGAAAGCAGTGAAAGGGGATAGTGACTGGGGTACAGGGTGCTGCAAAAGTCTACCATAATTATGCTGGTAGAGACTTTTAATGTGTGTGTGTATATGAAAGATAAGAAATAAAACACAGGGGAAGATGCCTACAGACAATAAGTGAGAGATGAAACAATGTAAAATATGAGACAACAATAAAGGACAGATGGCATGAGTTATAGGACAGAAGGAAACCAATACCATATTCAGGATTTAATGCCCAAATTCACAAAATAAAAACTTACAGAGGCCAGTTTTTAAATGGATTAATAGGGGAAAGAAAATCAACTGTATGACAGGGCAGTCCCTTTAACAAATCACAGATGAAATAATTTTGGAAACCATTAGATAACCTTAGTCAAGATACCCGGCTGGAATTTGAATTCTGTATTTCCCAGGAATGAGTTGTGTGTGCTATTACAGAGTCAAAAGTTTAAAACGACTATCAAAAGCAGTATCATATTGTCTGCAAAACTTTAAGGTGAAGCAAAAAATGCCAGCTATGACTTACATGACAATGGACTGAGAAGTTATCTCACCTCTAGTGGTACCAAGTCCTCACTGTTTTATGGTGTGCGTAATGTATTTCACAGTAGCTTACAGATAAAAATGAAGAGATATGTGCTGGTTGTTCAACACATGCTTCTCAGGCTAAGCACCTCCCAATTATGTTGGTCACTAAGCAGATTTTCTCAAGCCAGAGGTTTTGCACCATTACACTTGGAGTCTCCAAATAGCTCTGGTTGAACAGCAAGCATGGGAAGTTCAAACAGGTAGATCAAGCTGCTGCCTTCTGTTTCCAATTAGAAGCTTTTGATACATTTGGATAAAAATGAGTTTTAAAGGGACTGCAAATGCAGATAAGAAGAATATGGTCTAAAATCCACTGCTATCTTTCGAATGCATCGGCATAAAATGTCCAAATTCATAAAAGACAATTACGTATACAATTAGGTATCTGCTTAGTAGAATAAAAGGAGAATTTGGGTTACAAGAGTATGAAACTTTTAGAATGGTATGCAAAGGTTTGAAGGTCACAATTAAATTACATTAGCAGGATATTGTTAGTTTTGGTGCAGAAGGAAGGAAAAATAAATTAAGAATAACAAAATATATGTTTTCTTTATAACAAGAAACAAATTACAGGCTCTAGCCAATTATATTAAAAGAAAATATTTTTAATGAGCTTTAGGTGCCATATAAACAGTATTCATTCCTACACAAGGCAAGAGGAATAGGGTAGGAGTATTCTCCATTTTCTAAAACAACTGCTACACATCTTATCACAACTGTCCTTATCTTGAAAGTTTGTTTTAACACTGCAGTGGTTCACCTGGCATGGCCCTGTTGTATGTGGGATTCCTTGCCTTCTTCCAACCTTAAAACTGTCTTATCCAGGCACTTACAAGGAGGACCTATACTTTGATGTGTACTCCGCACAACTGTGCACCTTCATATTTCTCTCATTATCAAATCATTGGCAGAGTGAATGGGTATTGAACCCCAGACCTTTTGATTTGATGTCGGGCAACTGCCCATTGAGCTACCAACCCACAGAGTTTGCATATATCTAAACATTCACAGCAAAAAATGCCACTGTATTCTCAGGTGTGAATGTCATTGTTTTTCTCTTTTGTCACACAGGTATGGCTATTTTTATTTATTAACGTACATTTGCCTCACAGTAATTGGTAAGTACACATGCAACTAGTTTCTCATCAAATGACTGCATCTACTATTTGTTTCAGCTAGCCTTAAACTCCAATGGTGGTACTAGCCATAACTGGAGGGAGTGCACTTGTTGGAAACTCTGACTCTTTCATCAATTTACCTGCCGACTAGCCACCTACCTCCCAACAAATGTTTGAGCTCCTTTTGTGGGTGGATTGCTCATTTTCGTGTATCCCTCCACACCACAACTAGTCTGGCCTATCAGTTTCAGCTCTACCTCTAAAGCCCTTTTTCACTGCATGGTATGAACTAAATTCAAATCTGTGCCTACCACCCCACCACTGACAATCTTGAAGAATGGCTCCATTGAGAAATGAAGGCCTTACTCATGCCTTGGCAAGTTTGAATTTTTTTAAATTGTACTCAAAGATTTATATTCGTCTTGTAGTCTTGTAAGTGTACTGGACTGACAGCCTTCCTATTGTTTTGTAAGGCCTCTGAACAGCTTTCAAAGAAGAGCTATACACTACAATGGCTGAATTTGTATATGAACAAATATTACAATTGCCCAGAGAATCCTCTATTGATGTGCTTAACAATTTCATTGATGCATCAGAGTTAGCTTATCACCTATGATCACAGATCTGCAATTTCCACCCAACTGTTTCCATATAACATTCTGTCCAGTGACCATTCATTTTGTAAGAATATAAAATCTGGGCCTCACTTGTGTAAATATCTTTTGCATTGCTGTGGACACTCTTTTTCTTTATTCTGTGCACTGTACTGTACAAGAGTTTGAGTAACAGTATTTAACTCGTATAATAATCTTATAGTTCCAATCAGATACTACCAGCAAATTACTCTGCTAACAGGTTATACACAAAGACTGTATAGTTTCGTGCAATATTATAAAAAATATGAGATCACTGGCTTGCAGAAATTGGCAGCATGTGGCAATATGGTACCATGTAATAGCTAAAACAATGGTTGCCAGAAAACCAATTAACCACCCGTTATTGGGAAAACTGATGGGATGAGAAAACTATAGTTTTTGGTAGTTCATTATGGGAATGTATCTACAATACAAACATTGTGGGATTGCATCAATGATATAAAACAAAGATGATGTGACTTACCAAACGAAAGTGCTGGCACGCCGATAGACACACAAACAAACACAAACATACACACAAAATTCAAGCTTTCGCAACAAACTGTTGCCTCATCAGGAAAGAGGGAAGGAGAGGGAAAGACGAAAGGATGTGGGTTTTAAGGGAGAGGGTAAGGAGTCTTTAAATATGTCTGCTTGTGTCTGTATATGTGTGGATGGATATGTGTGTGTGTGTGTGCGCGCGAGTGTATACCCGTCCTTTTTTTCCCCCTAAGGTAAGTCTTTCCGCTCCCGGGATTGGAATGACTCCTTACCCTCTCCCTTAAAACCCACATCCTTTCGTCTTTCCCTCTCCTTCCCTCTTTCCTGATGAGGCAACAGTTTGTTGCGAAAGCTTGAATTTTGTGTGTATGTTTGTGTGTCTATCGACGTGCCAGCACTTTCGTTTGGTAAGTCACATCATCTTTGTTTTTAGATATATTTTTCCCACGTGGAATGTTTCCCTATAATGATCATTTGCAAGATACGTCTACAGCTAAAGAAGCTTGGGACAAGCTAAAGCAACTCTACGAAGATTCTGGCCTCTTGTTATGAAGAGACAGCTGACAACCAAAGTATAAAATTGTTCACCAGTCAAAGAATACGTATCAAAGGTAATTTCCATGTCGCAAAATTAAATGGCTTGAACTTTGAAGTTAAAGAAGAAATGATTGGGTGTATTCTACTTACAGGACTACAAGACAAATATAAATCTTTGAGTACAATTTAAAAAAATTCAAACTTGCCAATCAGAAGAGCCCCCATAAAAAATGTTAAAACAGTGACAGGCTCACAAATTTTAATAGTAAATAATGACAACTTACCAGCACAAACTCTACTATCCATTAGTAAAATCGTATAAAAAGGTCATTCCATTTTATTTAACAGACATGTCTGTCATATTTATGACACATTCAAAAATGTGGTTGCCAGTGTGTTATTAGCAAGTGGTACATACAGGCTAGACCAACCAACTGATTGAATTTTTGGATCAAAGTCTGTATCACAGTTAAATAGTGCAGACTTGTTACATGAAAGACTAGGTCATCTGTATTCTGAAGCTAGGCCAGACTTATAGAATTTCATTTGATGGAGCAGTTAATATTTCATGTGCAGTTTGCTCAGAAGGAAAACATACAAAACTCTCTTTTTGGAGATGTGGCTCACGAGCCATGGAAGTTCTTGAGTTAGTTCACTCAGATGATAATAATAATAATAATAATAATAATAATAATAATGTCATGTGGCGAGGGCCTCCCGTCGGGTAGACCGCTCGCCTGGTGCAAGTCTTTCGATTTGACGCCACTTCGGCGACTTGCGCGTCGATGGGGATGAAATGATGATAATGAGGACAACACAACACCCAGTCCCTGAGCAGAGAAAATCTCCGACCCTTCCGGGAATTGAACCCGGGCCCTTAGGATTGACAGTCTGTCGCGCTGACCACTCAGCTACCGGGGGCGGACAGTTCACTCAGATGTGTGTGGGTCAATGCAAACTCTGTCAGTTGGAGGAGCCCAACACTTCCTTACTTTAATTGGTGACAATTCCAGGAAAGTATTTGTGTATACTCTCAGATTTAAAAAAAAAGATACAACAGCTAATTTGAGACTTTAAAAATCTACTTGAAAGGCAAATTGGAAAAAGGAGCCATTTCTACATACAGGTAATGGTACAGAATATGTGAACAATAATTGATAAACATTTTCAGGCAGTAAGGGCTCTAATTTGAGACTACTGGGCCAGACACACCACAACAAAATGAAGTAGCTGAGCATTATAACAGTACAATAGTACAAAAAGCAAGTTGCCTGCACTTCGAAGAAAATTTGCCAAATAAATTCTGAGCAGAAGCAGTCTCTGCTGCAGTGTACTTAATTACAAGATTTCTGATTAAGGCACTAAGAAGCTTTGACAAACAAGAAGCTGGATCTTCAGCATATCAAAATATTTGGAAGCAAGACCTATCTATGTTCACATTGAGAGAGCCCACTAATGAAAATGGGACAAAAAGTATTGATTGTACCTTAGTAGGATAATGTGAAGAATCAAAAGTATACAAGCATTTTGAAACTAATTGACAGAGAATCATAAAAACGACATAATTTTTGATGAAGGTACTACTAAACAATATAAAGAAGAAACCAAGTCACAGGAACCAAGTCGACTGTTTTGCCCACTGACAGAAGCAAAATGAAATAACTCCTGAAATAGAGGAAACTGAACATGGACCTGAGACTATTGCATCAAGTAGTAATTTGAGGAATGTTAGCTGCAATGAGGAATCAAGTCTAAACATGCAAATAATGATAATGAGAAACAGCAGCAACCTGAGTCAGTATGAAAGTCATTCAGAATTCTAAAGCCAAAAAGCTGCATGACTTCGTAATTTACCAGTGTAAACAGTCAACTGACAGCAATCCTTTGTCACTGGAAGAAGCAATGATGTAAGACAATGCTAAAAGCTGGCTGAAAGCAATACACGGAGAGTTACAATCTCCCAAAGAGAACCACACATGGGAGTGCTGTTTTACCTTCATAAAAGAAAACATGTATGTGAAATGGGTGTTTAAGATGAAAGATTTGAAAGGCCACACAGTATGCTATAAAGCATGGTTAGCAATAGAAGATGGTGCTCAGAAGCAAGGTCTGGATTGTGATGAAACATATGCACTAGTTATAAGATATAACTCAGTAAGATACTTATTTGCTATGGCTGTTAAATATAATCTTGAAACAAATATTAACAAAGAGATAGAGGGGCTGGCCAGTACTTACATCAGCTCAGTACAGCCGATAGATACACAAAACAGAACAGAAAATTTACATTCCTAGCTTTCGGAACTTTGTTCCTTCAGCAGGGAGGAGAGAGGGGAAAGAAATGGACGAAGGGAAAGTGGATTCAGTTACTCACAACCCAGGTTATTAAGTAACAGGGAAAGGAAAACAGGGAGGGTAGAAAGGATGGAGGCATGGCTGTCAGAGGGAAGCCAAAGATATACCATATACCATGGTTGTCAGAGGGAAGCCAAAGATATTCTTTGGCTTCCCTCTGACAACTGTGCCTCCATCCTTGCTACCCTCCTTGTTTTCCTTTCCCTGTTACTTCATAACCTGGGTTGTGAGTAACTGAATCCACTTTCCCTTCTTCCCTTTCTTTCCCCTCTCTCCTCCCTGATGAAGGAACAAAGTTCCGAAAGCTAGGAACATAAATTTTCTGTTCTGTTTTGCGTATCTATTGGCTGTACTGAGCTGAGGTAAGTACTGGCCAGCCCCTCTATCTCTTTGTTAATATTTATTTCACATCTTTATATGAGATTTTCCATTAATCATTTAAATATGATCTTGACATTGATCATCTGAATGTTGTTACAGCTTTGTTACAAGGTGACTTACATGAAGAGATTTATGTCAGAGTTCCATAAGTAGACACTGTTTCAAAGACAATGAGAGGGCTGCCACATAACAGATTACTGTGACGCAGAATGGGCCAGAGAGACCAAAGACAGGAAGTCAATAACTGAATATCTGCTTGAATCTCAAGGAGGAGTAATATTGTGGCAGAGTGAGAAACAGCCAACTGATTGTAGCCTCTCCCACAAATGAAACAGAATATATGGCCTCAAGAAGGGTTTTATCAAACTGTTATGTGACAACAAAGCTATATGTAAGCGTAGGCTTCCGCGGCCGTTGTCTTCTTCAATAAAATTCTTCAGGGTATCGGACCGCATCGTCATAATTTAAAATGACGACGCGGTCCGATACCCTGAAGAATTTTATTGAAGAAGAACAAAGCTATAATTGACTTGTCTAAAACTAGTGGATACAAGAGTTGAACCAATCATACAGTCAAAAGACACCACTTTATAAGAGAAAAAACAGTCAGTTGAAGTCACCCTGGAGCACAAATCTTCAGATTCTCTCTCTCTCTCTCTCTCTCTCTCTCTCTCTCTCTCTCTCTCTCTCTCACACACACACACACACACACACACACACACACAATATTCTTGTGGGGGTGTTTGAATATTTCAATCTATGATGATGATGATTGGTTTGTGGGGCACTCAACTGCACAGTCATCAGCACCCGTACGAAGTCCCAATTTTTTTCACACTCCAATTTTTTACATAGTCCAATCTAACCATTGTCACGTATGATGATGATGATGATGATCAAGAAGAAGAAGACAACACAAACACCCAGCCCCCGGGTATAGAAAATCCCCAACCCAGCCAGGAATCAAACCTGGGACCCCGGGATCCAGTGGCAGCAATGCTATCCATTAGACCATGAGCTGCGGATCACAATCTATGCCTCGCTTGTGTGAATATCTTTTGCATTGCTATGGACACTCTTTACTTTATTCTGTGGACTGTATTGTACAACAGTGTGTGACAATGGTTACCTTGTATAATAAATCTTATCATTCCAATCAGATATAGCCAGAAAATTACTTGGCAAACACTTTTCTATGACATATATTTTTGTAAACATAGGAAAATTTCTCAGACGAGTGAAGAATGCCCCATACATAGTACTGCTATGCCATGAGTTAACACTCATTGTCAACATCATTGATGGCTCCTCCTCCAAGATACCCTTTTCTCAAGCTGAGACACACACCAGTGCAGACACAGCAACCAACATCAAGAGGCTAGCTATTTGTGATTCCGTGAGGACACTTGATGCACCAGACTTCCATCAGCATAGCCTGTGCCTCCTAGAAAACTCCACTCATCACTTGCTTTAGTGTAAGCTTCAGCCCTAAATATCTTTGATACTTGATGGGAGAGTGATGTGGACAGTATATTGTGTTACGTTTTATATGCAGTGTAGATTCTTTGATATTTTGTATTGTCTCAAATGTTGTGAAGAATAAATAGTATTTATTTTCACACAAGTCCAGAGGCAAATTCAGGGGGGGGGGGGGGGGGGGGGAGGGGCAGGGTTATGTGGCTTGCAGCCTTCACCAATCTACACATTTCTTCTTAATCTAAATTAAATGAAATTCTTTAGAACATACATTACGGACCTAAGTCTCAAAAATTTTCTCACTATTGTAGCTGGTAGTAATTAACAAAGCAGCATCATTTACTCCATAGAATTTGGAATCGGCAACGTGATAAAAAAATTCTATGATCTCCTCCTGCCCCCAATTTCCTTCAGACAAAATACTGGATTCAATTCTGCACACAAAACATTTATATGTCCTTGTAGCTTGAAATGCTGAGATACACCCTGTATCAGCCTAATGTTTTGTTTCTTATTACCATTCTTAATGTTCAGAGAATTCAAACTTGATTCTGGAAGATGCTGAATAATCAAAAATGAATCTTAACCATTTAAGTTGGTATCATACTATTAAATTCATTCAAAAACAGAAAACATGAACAGCCTGATTTTAAAATATTTTAAAAATGTGTTCTATGTATTATTAGATCAGAGAGAGAGAGAGAGAGAGAGAGAGAGAGAGAAATGGGTAACAAATTTTACAGGAATATTTTACTTCTAATTTATTTCACTTCTTTGTGTTCTGAACAGTGAAATGAATTTTTGAGCCTTTAATTCATTGTATCACCAAAATTAAAACCAAGTAGTCAATGACCCATATATAACAAAAAGTACTGGAATTAATGGTTAATGATTATGAATGCAAATTAATAGATACACGTAGATAACAGAACTAATCTTATTTTCACTTAATCCACATGTATTTCAAAAATGTACATATGTGTGTATTTATGCATGTACCACATCTCCTACTAAACTACTGGACTTATTTCAACCAAAATTTGTACACATATCACTTACAGTCTGGAAATCATTGCTGTGGGAGGAAGAAGCACCTACTTACCACAGGGGTTTAGGTGGGGGTGAAAAAGCAGTGTAGCCCATTGTACAAGAAACCCCTACTTTTAGTCATCCAGTAGGCAATGAATTTCACACACAATTTCAGATGTTTGTGAAATTTTTTCTTGCTGATGACCGGATCAAAGGGCATCAGTTTGTTCCTATCTGCAGCATTGGGCAGCAATATTGTGACCATGAATCAATTCCAGAGGTGCAAAATGAGTTGGGGTAGCAACACATGACCTATTATTTGGGCTGTGTAAATTCTTAATGCATTTCAGTCTGTTAGCTACAATGATAAAAATGCACAAAAATCAGATGGGTGTCTGAGATATCAGAGGAACATTTACACCAGGGTTTTACTATGGATAGTGAGTTTATCTGCATACTGAATCATAGTTTTCTGTGGTGACAGTAGCCTCAATGGTGTACAGAGCCAGCATTGGAAACAGAGGCTCACCCTTCTTGAGGATGGCTGCACAAGATGTCTTATGTCTAACATTGTCCATCTACGAGTGCCCTTTTATAACCATGGAAATTGTTAGGTTTTCTTTGGTGGCTGGCTTCAGAGAACCTACTGCACTGGATCTTCCCAAGTTCCCAACCCAATTAATGCTGTAGGCATGTTTCTCCCACAGGAATGAAAGAAGAATTTGTCTTTGTTAAGTTTATGTCTGAGACTGAAAATATCTCTGTTCTTTGTTAAGTTTGAGCTTCACAGTCTCACTCTCACCCAGCCAAGGGCAGAAGTTCCTGACACATAACCAAAGGCCTCAGCCTACCAAATGTGCACATTGCTGTTCTCCTGTTGTATCCTTCACTCACATTACTAATTTTTTAAAAAAATCTATAAATACTTAAAACAGTCTCAGTATCACACATCCTGCTTTGTGGTGACAAATCAACATACTCTTATCACTACAAAGTGTTATCAGTCATTATGAAATATTCTGAAGTTGTCTTTTCAAGATCGATGGTATGGCACACATATTTCAAGATGTAACTGTACATTGTTACAAGATTCTTGCTAGCAGTAGTAACGAACATTAATCACAACTTTATTTGCTTGCATGCTAAATATGTTATGTTTGAAAGGAAAGAAGTTCACATGTATGCACAGACAGTAAAAAGGCTGGCTAAACTGAACTGTCTGATGGTTCAGTAAACAAGGGGTACCAAATATGGACCTCATTTTAAATTGGCTATCATAAAAGAGGGGCAAGAAAATTAATTTTCATGTCATAATCCATGTCAAATTCCATTTTGTGGCAGCACCTACTACTCTGTTTCTGATATCATCTGCTTACTTAAAATAATTGACAGATGTGTCTAATGAAAAGCTTCCATTTGACTGCACACATCCAGTAAAGAGTAAAAACCAAGAGGAATAAATAGACAAGAGAATTCTGCATGGCACTGAGTAACCTCATATATGAAAATACATAAGTTTATTGCCCAGACATTGCTTCTAATGATTTTTACCTCCTTGGCTCTCTCCAAAACTACCTGTTCTAATAAAAATGCTTAAGGCCAAAGTGATCTGAAAACTATTGTTGTATACTGGTGCTTGAAAAGGAAGAGAGGGACAGGGTCACAAACCGAAGCCTACTAAGAAAGAGGTGTTATTTCATGATGTTGCCAGGACTAGCTTAGTGTTGCAAGTCAAAGCTGATGGATGTGATACAGCTCAAATTAACAACTACCTAGATAATCATGATAACAAAAGACACACAAGATGCCGTAAGTAAACCATGGACATCACCAGACACCTCACATAACATCAGCATATATTTTACTTTACTGGTACACAAAACAAAGACAACTGAGACACAGACAGTACAACTCTCATGTTTTCTACTAAAATTCCACAAACATAAAAGCTTTCAATTTTTAGACAAGTTGAAATCTTCTTCTGTCACACAATATTGTGAGTAAGACTCCAATTTGTTCAAAAATTCTGAAGCTTTTTTACCACAATATTATGAAAAGAACAGATTGCCATTCCCCATGTAGAGGATATGTTACATTTGAGAAAAGTGTGTGTTCTTATCTACAGCAAACTATTAAGCACTAGCTTGCCTTCAGCAATTCTTTGTTTCACTGCTGGTTGTCATGTTTCTTTTCACCATATTTCATACAGATGTAACACTATTATCTGTTATTATACGCACATTTAAGAATATTTAGTAAGTTTAATTATTTAATGTAATAAAAATTATTTAACACCATGTACTGTATTTATAATTACTGTGTTTGATAAAATTTCTTAATAAGACAAAGTGACTTTTAGTATCTTTCTACACTAATATTTCTAGATGTAACTTTTATGTCAGTTGCCTGTCTGATATATTGTTTGATCCCTCTAATGATCTACAATTTTCCACACAACTTATTATAGTCATTTCTAACGAGTTTATTATGAAAGCTAGTTTTAAATGGTGACAGGAGTTATCATGAAATATTAGGAACTCAACAATGATGTCTTATCAATTGTGCCAGTTCACATTTTGTAAATTATTTTCAAAATATTTGGTAAGGATATCGCTCATTTATTTCCATTAAAGTTACTCTCTGCTGAATGATGCTGTGTTATTTAATATAGCTGACAATCATGATGATGCAGAATTTTAATACAAGAACAATTTTTATTCCTTTTGTTTGATTACTCTAGTTTAAAGGCATTGCCAGCCAATATGACATTTGTTGTCTTCTGCCTTCCTATCTATCTCTCTGCACTGTTTTCCCTTGCAAAACTTTCATGACCATTATTAGAGGTTACTAGGCCTTTTCTTTTTTAGAGATGTAGTACTTAATAAAAATATAACATACCATTTGTGAAGTGTCCAATGACATAATAGTCCGCCGTTCTTGACTAGGACAGGAAACTGCTCCTGACACACTTGTTCCACCGCCAAATGGAATTATAACAACATTGTACTTGTTTGCTAGTTCCACTAACTGCACGACAGCCTCATGGCTTTCTGTAAATCAAACATTGTTTAAGTAGTATTGCTTACATGTAAGATCATTAAACAGAGCAATAAAAAGTAGTATCGCATAATTACATTATATCAGAAACAGAGCCACTGCTGCAAATAGGGCTCAACATAATTCAGACCACTACAGAAGTAATTCCATTAACTTTATGTACTAATTGGTCAATATAAAGTAGACACATACTAAAATTTGTCAAAAAACACAGACCACATTAATAGGATTGATCAAATAGCCACAAAATAGAAGTGGGTTTCAATATGAAAAATAGCAAAGCAGTTTTCAAACTGGCTTGTTAGATCCAACAAAAAATTTTATATTCATGTTACCTCATACACGGGATGGTTGGAGTTATTCACTTTTGCATCTTATTTACGTCAACTGGAAGAATAGTAATCATTATATGGCAATTTGCTAAAGATTATTAGAAACTTTTGCACAAATAATTTTCACAGTTTAGTGAGAGAGTACTGGCATCATCAAAAACATCGCCCGGTCATTTATTTAATTTCCCTTTATACATGTACATTTGATTAAATTTCTGTTAAATATACATGTCTAGACTATGGTGTACACACTGTAAAGACAAATGAATTCCACATGTCAATTCTGTCAATGATGATCCCAAGACTGGGCGACCCATCTCACAAGAGATGGGGAAGGCGAGGGTGAAGAGGAATTTCACTTCTCTATGGCAGAGAGAGAGGAAGAGCTCCTGAAACATATCTGGTAGTGATTGTACTCCAAGTTAAGGGTGGCTACCAAAGCCATCTGTTCCCGCATGTCAGGGTCGACCTGATATCACCTTCTGACCCAAGCATGCGTTCAAGTTCTGGGGGACCTGCTGAAAAGTTGGAGCTTTGATGAACCTAGAAAAAGATTAAAATTAAAAAGATTTTCAGAATGGGGACCATAAATGTACCGACAATGACCAAGACTGGTACACTTAAGTCATAGATAAGATGAAAGAAGGAAGTATCATCATATTGGCCATGCAAGAAACCTTGATATAGTGATGAAGATAAAGTGGAATGCTGAAAGTTAAATTGGAAACCAGAATGGGAAAGGAAAGACATACACCTACATGCATTGGTACGGTGTTCATAGTAAACAAAAGGTATGAGGACAGTATAACTGAAGTGAAGAGTAGGTCAGCAAAGCTATGAACACTGACAATCCAAGCAGAGAACATAAATTACACAACAGTAAATGGACAAGCACCTAGCTATATGATGCACTGCAAAGCATATTGCACAGTCAAGTAAATATACTCGTAGGAAATTATAATGCACAGATTGGAAGGAAGAACCAACATACAGGAATAACAGGCGAGTATTCAGTATGCCAGAGGACAAACAAAAATTGAAGTGTGTCAAGAACACAAAACGAGACCGATGACAATACTCTTCAGTGCCAAACTGAGTAAGAGAAAGACATACGCAAAACTATCCACTCACCTTGGGGAATTCCATACTGACCATGTTGCCATAAGTTGCACAAACATTAAAGAGATCAAGAACACCAAGGTCAGGAATAACACAAGAATAAAATCAGATCACTATTTTACAGAATTCAAGTGCCATTGGAATCCAAACAGGGGCAGACAGCCATAGATGAATAGAACAAGTGGAAACATGGAGATATACACTAGGCCCTAAACAAGGCGGTAAGAGGTGGTCCAAAGACCTAGGGTAGAACTGTACCGGAGCATGAGGACAATATCAGCAGAAATTAGCCTGAAAAGTGCAAGATTTATCAGACAGGTAATCAAGATGAATATGGATGGAATGACCAAAAGAATACGGGAAACAGCAGGGAAGACAAGAGGAAAGATAGGAACCAAGTGGTTTGTTGAATTCCAGAAGAATTGGGCAGAATTAGGGATCCAGGCAAGAGGAAAGGAAAATTGGAGAAGCAGGTACAAATTCAACCAGTATGCCAGAGATCGATGATAGAGAAGGATACAGGAAAAGAATAGACCTTCATCAGTACAGCAGACAAGAGAAGAGGGTACACTGAAGATCTCTAAGAAAAGCAGGAGGGAAGAGAAGGAAAATGCAGCCCTACCCTCGGTCCTATCGAGGTTGTAATTGATGAAGAAGAAGAAGAAAAAGAAGAAGAATTGTAGATGACATGAAACACAGCCAAGAAGACTATGCAGATGTTACTGGGTAATCCTTTTGTCTATGAAATGGCAGGTGTCTACAAATTACCTGTGAGAGATCTGCTCAAAATCAGATAAGGAGACTATCTTAACACCCAATCTCAACTGTTTCAAGCCAACTTTCTCAGCTGAATCAAAGAGGTACCACCATTGCTAAATCTGGGGGGGGGGGGGGGGGGGCAGGAAGAGAGGGTGCACTATTCCATTTTGTCCATCAAAATTTGCACATATGAATTGTTCATACAATAAATATGTAAACAATGCACCTGCACACTTACTCTTAATTTGCTCTCTTATTTTGCTGTATCAGTCATTAAACTCTCATGACTACAAGATAAATGTAAATTCTGGACTACTTTTGTTCATCTGCTATTTTTATTCTTCTGATGTTTTAAATAATCTTGTTAGAGTCGTCTTTTGTGTGTTATCTTACAAGGGAAGCTTGCCATGGCAGCCCCCTCAGATTTAGTGTTAAGATGGCCCAGTGGATAGCTTATCAAAAACTGGACACATCAAGCATGTGCACAGGAGGAAGGTGTACTGAACTGTGAAAAAAGAAGCAAAATCAAAATAGTGAACTATTCAAGCTCAAGATGTGCAACATCGAGCGCAGTTCAATAGCCACAGTGTCGTGGTTATGTGGTCAAGGTGTTGGGACTGCAAAGAAGGATATCCACATTCAAATCCCCCTTGTGACTCCCCCTTTATTTTCTTCAAAATTATGAACAGCCCAGACGATCACTGACGTGTAATGAAGGGAAGTCCACATGTACATACCTCCTATTTGTTCTACACGACTACCACATGTTACGACACTTTCATTCCATTTTGGAAGTTTTGACACTAATTCCTTTGTTACAACATAGTTCACACCCATTTATTTGTTATTTTCATTTCCGTGAGAGCTCTATGTGGCATCTTGCCTGCTCTCAATTGCGCATCACACTTACCTAGGACGATAATATATTCTTACCACAATTCACATTCTTAATCACCAACACTACAGAAGGAGAACAGATACGTCAATGCCTGGTTGGAAAGTTCATAATTTTGTGTGTATATATATATATATATATATATATATATATATATATATATATATATATATATATATATATATATATATATACGAGGGAGATTTGAACACAGATCTCCCGCTTTGCAGTCCAACACAGTGACCACACAACTACGAATGTAGTATTCTGCTACTCGTCAAATATGGGGTGCTTAGGAAACCTACTTTCTCAGACCACTAGACAACAATTCAAGAAAATCGTATTAAAACTTAAATTACAATACTTAACTTTGAGAAATACAGATGTGTCACGAGCAAAGGGCAACTGACAAATAACAATCTTCAATGTATACAATTCGTAGTACAGGTGAAGTAATACAGTGGATGCTTCTACACGTCACTGGTCTTGATGCTTCTGTAGAACTTGACGAACTGGGCACAATCAGGCAGCGCAGCACTTATGTCCTCTTAGTGTATAGGATGCTGCTATCCCATCGTCATCCTGGAGAGGGGTCGATCAGTGAGCAATTGACTTTATGCCAGAACAACGAGGGTCATCTCTTGCAAGTGCTTTGATGTTGCACATCTTGAGCTTGGATCCTTCAAAGTTTCTATTGTGCTTCTTTTTTCAGAGTTCCGTACATCTTCTAACTGTTTTCATGCTTGATCTGTGTACAGTTTTTTACAGGCTGTCCACAAGGCTATTGTATCACTAAATCTGAGAGTGGTGTGGTGGGGAGTTTCCCTTCCTAGTATGATACCACAGACTTTTTGCTGTGATCTTGTAGAAATTCCTATGAAAACTTATACACATTTTCTTAATATAGTACAATGTCAAAATTGTTCTGCTTCTCAATTGTATTTTAAATCTGTTCATTTCTCTATGTTTTTTAATTCATATGACTTGTTCTCAGAGAGGCATAGCAGGAACAGAGCAGAGGAGTTGAAGGCACATTGTTAGTGGACATTAATGACCAAACACTTTTCATTACATATTACACAGTACACCCAGGAGATATCTGACTGGTCCTTTCCCGTATGTTGTGAAATTTTCTTGTAAGCCAAACATTGGACGATTTGGCCATTCACCCTCTAACAATGATGTTGTCATACGGCCCACACCAGCTGGACACAGGCCACCGCAATTAAGAGCATCTGATGGTGGTTTTAATAACTTACGCATTCCACTTCTCACTGAACTCGGCAAGAAGTTATGACTGATTTTCCCAGAGGTCACAAGCCCCTGCCCAAGGGCTACCAACAGGAGTCATGTGATAAGCCCTTGATGACAGCCTAATACCCATGTGGTGTATTGTATCCAGCATTTTGAGGTTGAAAGGCCTTGTTGTTCTATAGCCTGGCAACCATGTTCAAGCATGGGTTGCACAAAGGCCTTATAAAGTTGGAGCAGATGTGCTCTTTCAGCTCCCCAAGGCCTATGACTTGTGCATTTTAGGATGTTTGAAGCCTTGAGACATCTCTGTTTTAGTTCTTTAAGATGTGACAGCCACATTAACTTCTCATAAAAATTGAAGCCAAAGTATTTCACTTTTAAGGAAAAAGTGAGAACAGTATCCTCCAGTTTTAACATAGATATATTAAAGAGAGACCAGCAGCAATTAAAAGTAACTTAAACAATTTTCTCCAAAAAGAATTTAAAGCCTGTAGTGTTAGACCAATCCTCCTACCACCTGATCATCAAACGCAACTGCCAAGTAGCCTTTGTAAGAGCGGACGATGCACAGAAGATGGAGTAGTAATTCACAAGCAAGGAACACAGTATAGGATGCTGTATTGCAGACAAAGTGCTGTTGGTCACAATGACAAATGCTGTAACACCTAGAACACTCCCTTGAGGGACATCACTCTCCTGCTTAAAACAGTCACATAGGATATTTCCAACCTTGTACCTAAAATACCTATCTGAGAGGCAGGACAGTATGAAAGTGTGTAGACATACATGGAACTCCCACTGATAGAGCTACTGTAAAATAGTATGCTTCCAGAATAGTATGTTTCAAGAACCCACTCTAGGTGCCAGTTGACAATATTCTCCAATGTCTTTCCTACACAGCTTGTCAGGCTACTGCTATGTTAATTACTGGGATTAGTCTGAGCCTTGCCTGGTTTTAAAACTGAAATTAAAACAGATTCATTCCATGGGTTGGGAAAGTCACCTGTCATCCAAATTTTGTTAAAGAGCTGAAGGAGAACCTCCTGGGTCCAACTGTTATAACATGTATGTTATCAGGTAGTGACTGGGCATAGTATCACTAGCTACTGACAATGCAGAAACCAACTCACACAGAGAGAAAGGCTGGTTGTATTCCTCAATGTTGGTAGAACAGAAATCAAAACCAACCCACTACCAATAACAGAGGAAAGCTGGATCGGCCATAATGGTCTTAAACGACTGAGCCATTGTTCAAGTAATAACTCTCGGCAATGTTACGAGACACACAGTTGCTACTGGTGGTCCTGAGTTCTGCCTTGAGATCCCCCTGATGCCTTCCCATACTTTACCTGCAGATGTCAAACTATTGATGATGTTCAGGAACTCTTGCCAAACTGAATGAGGTGGCACAGTGGGTAGAACACTGGACTTGCATTTGGGAGGACAACGGTTCAAACCTATGTCCTGACATCCTAATTTAGATTTTACATGATTTCCCTAAATTGCTTCAGGCAAATGCTGGGATGGTTCCTCTGAAATAGTACAGCCAATTTCCTTAACCATTTTTCCCCAATCCGATGGCACCAATGACCTCACTGTTTGGTCCCCTCCTCCAAACCAACCAACCAACTCTTGCCAAGACCTCTGTTTACTCTCCCAAACTATTCTCCTCACGGCTGTAATGTGATCCACCCAGGCCTGGACACTACCACACTCTTTAAAAACAGTTAACTGCCAGCAAAGCATCCAGTTAGTTTTTCCAAACAGCCATCTCAGCTTCTTCCTTTCGGGGTCTGCTCTATCAGGCAGATGGATCCAGATAGGGTAGTGGTCACTGCCATGAATGTCATCATCTACTCCCCACTAAGCAGTGTCTGCAAGGGTAGGCGAGCAGAAGGAGAGGACTACGGCCATAAACTAAATCATAGCAGTCCTAAAATGCATAGCTTGACCCATGTTCATCAATATGATGTCTGTAGTTCATGTCAGATCCTCAAGTATCTAACCCATGGAAAACAAGTGCTGTTAGAACCCCATGTACATTGTGTGCTTGTAAGTTCCTTATAAGCAGAAAGGGATGGAGTAGTAGAAGGTGTACAAGTGTCTCATTGACAATGGGCAGTAAGTACACAAAGCACACCGTCACAGTAACATGGGCGACTAACCAAACAATGATCACTTGTAGTGTTGTTGTTAAGGGCATATGAGAGGAGTGCAATGTGTCCTTGATGAACATTAATACCCCACCTTTTGCCCTGTCATCTGTAAGGTCATCTTTTCTGTGTAATAAGTGCAGGCACATCAGTCTGTTTAAAATGACTCTTGGGGACAGAGGCAAAAAGGTCTGTCCAATATGAGGGGTCTCAGTTCCTCCAGGTGAGTCCTGTACCCAGTTATATTCAACAGGAGTAGGAAGCCATTTCAGTGGTGTGGTTTTGATTTACCCCTATCCTTGCTTTGAGGTTGTGGGGTACTTGTAGAAAAGGGGAAGTAGAGGGGCTTCTTGGCCCTGTGACAAAAATCCATGATGTCCTCCTCATCAGTCAGATGTGACAGAACGATCCTGTGATGTCCGGGACAGCTTTTGACCCAAACTTCATGACACTTTCCCTTTGAGAATGATGGGGAAAAGGGGCACAGAGGCAGTCTGCTCTTGGGGTGCCTTCTCGATGCTCAGTGGGAAAATGTTGCTCGTGTCTTCTGTCATAGCTTCCTGGATTGCTACGTCTTTACTCACTTTGCTGTGTCATGTATAGGTGTGAGTACAGGTGATGGTAGTGGATAATAGTGCAAAGGACGTCATCTGCATCAAAGTGTCTACCTTAGGAACAGGTTTCTGCACCGTGGAAGCATACGAAGTGGCAGGGAAGCATACGAAGTGGCAGCACAGGAGGGTTTGGTGCCTTATATTCTTTTTTGGCTTCTACAAAGGGGATGTGCTTTGTCAGTTTTATTTCCTGAATTCTGCGTTTCTCAGCAGAAACAGGGTAGCCTTGGCTCCAGGCTAGGTGGCTCCCAGAGCAGTTAATGCACATTCCTGGAGATGGGCAGTCAGTCCTGTGATATTACGTATTGGTGTCACCCCCCACGCATCGCAACAGAATTGTAAGTTTCTGTCTGACCTCAATAGCACTCGTATGGATTCTGGTGGACCCATCATACACACATACCGAGCCACGCCTCCAGCAACTCTGTACTTTAGCACCTTCTCCTGCTGCAATATAGGACAGCCAGCAGAAGCCATTCTGCCCCACTCACACTTGGAGTTGCTTTGCTACAGGAAGCTAAGCAGATGCTCCATAGTCTTGGCTCCATCACCATTGTTGTTGCTGTTGTAATAGCTGGACTTTTTTTTTTGTTGCTCTCTTTGTATCAAGTCTTCATACATTTGGAGAAATACTAGTTAAGTAAATCTTCTGTTTGTTGTGTTACCTTGTTCGCTAATAATTGTTACTCCTGTCCAGCTTTCCTACGATGACAGTTGCTGCACCACTCTGTAGCCCATCAACACTTACCACTGAGTACATAGTCATACACAACAAGTCCAAGGTTCATGGGCAGTCTTTCCACACTTCCCATAGGTCGCTTCACCTCTGCAACTCAGCATTCTATGGCCAAATCACTGGCATTTGTAGCACCGCATAATGTTAGATACGTAAGGCCTAACCCTACGTCAGACAAACCCTGCCACAGTGTGTTCAGGTGCAACTCAAATCGCTTGATACGGGCAAGTCTTCAGGTTCAAATGGTTCTGAGCACTATGGGACTCAACTGCTGTGGTCATCAGTCCCCTAGAACTTAGAACTACTTAAACCTAACTAACCTAAGGACATCACATACACCCATGCCCGAGGCAGGATTCGAACCTGCGACCGCAGCAGCAGCGCGGCGCCGGACTGGAGCGCCTATAACCGCACGGCCAAGTCTTCAGGTCCAGATTGTATACCAATTACGTTCCTTTCAGATTACGCTGATACAATAGCTCCCTACTTACCAATCATATACAACCGCTCGCTCACCAATAGATCTGTACCTACAAATTGGAAAATTGTGCAGGTCGCACCAGTGTTTAAGAAGGGTAGTAGGAGTAATCCATCAAACTACAGACCTATATCATTGACGTTGGTTTGCAGTAGGGTTTTGGAGCATATACCGTATTCAAACATTATGAATCACCTCGAAGGGAATGATCTATTGATACGTAATCAGCATGGTTTCAGAAAACATCGTTCTTGTGCAATGCAGCTAGCTCTTTATTCGCACGAAGTAATGGCCGCTATCGACAGGGGATCTCAGGTTGATTCCGTATTTCTGGATTTACGGAAAGCTTTTGACACTTTTCCTCACAAGTGACTTCTAATCAAGCTGCGGGCCTATGGGGTATCGTCTCAGTTGTGCAACTGGATTCGTGATTTCCTGTCAGGAAGGTTGCAGTTCGTAGTAATAGACGGCAAATCATCGAGTAAAACTGAAGTGATATCAGGTGTTCCCCAGGGAATCGTCCTGGGACCTCTGCTGTTCCTGATCTATATAAATGACCTGGGTGACAATCTGAGCAGTTCTCTTAGGTTGTTCGCAGATGATGCTGTAATTTACCGTCTAGTAAGGTCATCCGAAGACCAGTATCAGTTGAAAGCGATTTAGAAAAGATTGCTGTGTGGTGTGGCAGGTGGTAGTTGACGCTAAATAACGAAAATTGTGAGGTGATCCACATGAGTTCCAAAAGAAATCCGTTGGAATTCGATTACTCGATAAATAGTACAATTCTCAAGGCTGTCAATTCAACTAAGCACCTGGGTGTTAAAATTACGAACTACTTCAGTTGGAAAGACCACATAGACAGTATTGTGGGGAAGGCGAGCCAAAGGTTGCGTTTCATTGGCACGACACTTAGAAGATGCAACAAGTCCACTAAAGAGACATCTTACACTACACTCGTTCGTCCTCTGTTAGAATATTGCTGTGCGGTGTGGGATCCTTACAAGATGGGATTGACGGAGGACATCGAAAGGGTGCAAAAAAAGGGCAGCTCGTTTTGTATTATCACATAATAGGGGAGAGTGTGGCAGATATGATACGCGAGTTGGGAAGGAAGTCATTAAAGCAAAGACGTTTTTCGTCGCGGCGAGATCTATTTACGAAATTTCAGTCACCAACTTTCTCTTCCGAATGCGAAAATATTTTGTTGAGCCCAACCTACATAGGTAGGAATGATCATCAAAATAAAATAAGAGAAATGAGAGCTCAAACAAAAAGGTTTAGGTGTTCGTTTTTCCCGCGCGCTGTTCGGGTGTGGAATGGTAGAGAGATAGTATGATTGTGGTTTGATGAACCCTCTGCCAAGCACTTAAATGTGAATAGCAGAGTAGTCATGTAGATGTAGAAGTGCTGGAGAACTGAACGGCACAATGAAAGTGGCAGTCTTCTCAATTTCTCTGTTATTCCTTTTTGTCCTTTCTTCCACATCCACTATCCCCTCCTGTTGCCCATTCTTAATTATGTTCTGTGATTTCTATGTTATAATATCATGGCATGTGACCACAATCTTACTTGAAATGAGCAAGTTATGCAACTCAACAATTATGTTGTAGTCACCAAATTTGTCCAACTTTCTAAGAAGTTCCACCTGCTTTGCTCTGTTAGTCTCAACAATAAGGAACGATTTTATAACCTCTTAAGAGACTAAGGTATCAGCAAGCCTTTCTGAGCCTTTATGAATATAGACGGGGGGGGGGGGGGGGGGCACTTTTTCAAATGCCCCGCCTTCCTCTTGATCACTACAGACACATTCTGATTTACAGCTCCTTGAGTCGTGTTACTAAATAAAATTTGAGGTCACCCACTAATAAATTGTTCTACCTCAACAGTCATGCATGTCAGTCCCCAGCTCAGCAACTCTGGGATTGCCAAGCCTGTACCAAGCAAACAAGTGCTGAGCCCCTGAAGGAGGGAGGGGTGGTAGGGGAGAGATTGGGGGGGGGAGAGGGGGGGGGGAAGTGGTATGCTACCCTAAATGGAAATGTCCTGAAGGATATGGAGTAAGTAACAAATTTTAATCATATTTTCATTTACAAATTTTAAACATGCAAACAAATGAATATGAAAGTGCATTAGACAATACTTAAGCTGTTGCAGCCAAGCATGGTCAAAATAAAATATTTACAATGCTTACTTAAATGGTTACATTAATGTATTGAAAGTGTGCAGTGTCGAATTCAGTTGTTACATGGCACTTATGTAATGTGATATCATTAGAAAAACATGTACATCAATTGGTTCTGCCTAGAAATTCAATAATGAAGCAGTAGCAGTTTGCCATCAATAAACAGTTTAGGACCACTACAAATTGCAATTTGTTCACAGCCAATTGTTTACAGGTGTTTGTAAATTATTGGAAATGTCTGTTTCTGAATAATGGACACCTTTCTGAATGACAGTAAGTAACTAAAGACTGTACTTAGAGCTAGTATTGAATTGGTGAGCTGAGCAACCTGATGATTTCGAGAAAATAAACACCGTTAAGAAATAAACATACTGAGAAACTGTGGTTAATAAATCCAATTTCTTGAACACAGATCTGCAAGACATTCTTGAATTCATGTCACGAATAACTTTTACTCACTTTTGGACTCCAAAAACTTTAACTTGACAAAATATGATACTAAATGACCTGGTCTGATGCAGCTATCCACACTACTCTATCCTATGGAAGAATCCTCATGCCCAAATAACTCCACTTGAAGCTGCTTACTGTATTCATCCCTTGTCTTGCTCTATAATTTGTACCCTCTTCACCCACACTTCACCAAATTGTCAATTCCTTCACTCCTCAGGGTAAGTTCTCCTTTTTAATCAAACTGTATGTGTTTTGTTTGTTTTGTTTCAGTACATTGACATTAGTTACTCAATCTATCCACCTAACCTTTAGCGTTCTCTTGTAGCACCACATCTGAAAAGCTTCTATTCTCTTCATATCTGAACTGCTCATCATCCATGTCTCACTTCTGTACAAGGCCACATTCCAGACCTTCATAAAAGATTTACTAAGATTTAAATTTGCTTTAGATGTTCTTTTTCATAATTACCTTTCTTGCTAATGCCAGTTTACATTTTATATCCTCTCTATCTCAGCCATCATGAGTTATTTTGCTGCCCAAATAGCAAAACTCATCTACTACTTTTAGAGTCTCGTTTCCAAATATAATTTCCTCAGCATCACTACATTTAATCTGTCTAGATTCCGTTATCCTTGTTTTACTCTTGATTATGTTCATCTTATAGTTACTTTTCAAGACACTATCAACTGTGTTTAACTGCACTTCCAAGTCCTTTATCATCTCTGACATGGTTACCATGTCATCGGAAACCTAAAAGTAATTATTTATACTCCCTGAACTTTTATTCTGTTTGCAAATTCTCCTCAATTCCTTTCACAGCTTGCTCAATTTACATATCATGCGGACAGGCTGTAACCTCCTCTCGCTCCCTTCTCAACTACAGTTGTCCTTTCATCTCATTTGACTCGTGTAACTGTAGTCTGGTTTTTGTAGAAGTTGCAGGTAATGTTTTCTTCACAGTATTTTATTCTTTCTATCTTCAGAATCTCAAAGAGTATATCCTCGTCAAAACTGTCAAAAACTTTCTCTAAAACTACAAACACTATAAAAGTAGGTCTGCTATAAAAGTAGGTCTGCCTTTCTTCTAATAAATGTTGTAAGGTCGGTATTGCCTAGCATGTTCCCACATTTCTCCGGACCCCGAACAGATCTTCCTTGTTGTCAGCTATCAGTTTTCTGTACATAATTCATGCCAGTATTTTGCAAATATGACCTATTTAACTGATAGTTTGCTAATATTAAGTCCTGCCAACACCAGCCTTGTTTGGAATTGGAATTATTGCAGTTTTCTTTATATCTGATGGTATTTTGT
The DNA here is from genome assembly GCF_023898315.1 of Schistocerca nitens. Classification (NCBI taxonomy): domain Eukaryota; kingdom Metazoa; phylum Arthropoda; class Insecta; order Orthoptera; family Acrididae; genus Schistocerca; species Schistocerca nitens. The sequence goes on along the minus strand of NC_064615.1, from coordinate 552,463,473 downwards.
CTGTATCATACCCTGAGGTGACAAAAGTCACGTGATACCTCCTAATATCATTTTGGACCTTCTTTGGTCCAGTTCAGAGCAGCAACTAGACGTGGCATGGACTCAACAACTCAAGAGTCCCCTGCAGAAATTCTGAGCAACGCTGCCTCTATAACCGTATATAATTTCAAACATTTTTATGTTCCATAAATGTTCCACAGAATTCATCTTGTACTATCTGAGTGGCCAAATCATTCACTAGAATTGTCCAAAATGTTCTTCAAACCAACTGTGAACAATTGTGGCCTGGTGACATGGCGCATTGTCCATAAAAATTCCATTATTATTTGGCTATATGAAGGACATGAATGTCTGCGAATGGTTTTAAAGTATCCAAACATAGCAGAGGATCTAGTCCATTCCAAGTGAACACAGCCCACACCATTGTGGAGGCCTCACCAGCTTCCACAGTGCCTTGTTGACAACTTGGGCCCATGGCTTTGTGAGGACTGAATCACACACTAATTTTACTTTAGCTCTTACTAACTGAAATCAGGACTCTTCTGACCATACTACAGTTTTCCAATCAATATGGTCACAAGCCCAGGACAGGTGCTGCAGGCAATGATCTCCTGTTAACGAAGGAACTCTCGTCAGTCGACTGCTGCCAAAGCCCATTAATGCCAAATTTCGTCACTCTATCCTAACGGCTACATTTGTTGTATGTCCCACATTGATTTCTGTGGTTATTTCACACAGAGCTGCTTGTCTGTTAGCACTGACATCTCTACGCAAACGCCACTGCTCTCCGTCATTTAAGTGAACACTGTTGGTCACAGCGTTGTCCGTGGTGAAGGATAATGCCTGAAATTTGGTATTCTTGCCACACTCTTGACACTGTCGATCTCAGAACATTGAATTCCCTAATGATTTCCAAAATGGAATGTCCCATGCATCCAGCTCTGACTGCTATCCCACATTAAGTCTGTCAATTCCTGTCGTGCAAAGCCACAATCATATCAGAAACCTTTTTATGTGATACTACCACTATCTGCATATGTGAATGTAGCTATCCCATTACTTTGCATACCAAACGGTACCACCATCTGCATATGTGAATGTAGCTATCTCATCACTTTTGCATACCATTTGGTATGCAAAAGTAATGGGGTAACTACATTCAAATGTGCAGATGGTTGTAGTACGGTGGTAGTATCATGTACACAAGGTATAAAAGGGAAGTGCAATGGTGGAGCTGTGATTTTTACTCAGGTGATTCATGTGAAAAGGTTTCTGATGTGATTGTGGTTGCATGACGGGAATTGACAGACTTAAAATGTGGGTTAGCAGTTGGAGTTGGATGCATGGGACATTCCATTTTGGAAATCATTAGGGAATTCAATGTTCTGCGATCCAGTTTTGTCAAGGCTTGCTCTCCCAAATATCTCAAAAAATCTGAGGGAATTTTGCCTACACCTGGACCTGGTTTACACTTGCGTCTATCAATGCTCTATCAAATTCTTCTTACAGTATCATATTTCCCAACTTATCTTCATCTATTTCCTGTTCTCTTTCTATAATTTTTCTTTCAAGTTCATTTCAATTACACAGTACTCCTGTTTCTTTCATCTTTTTATTTTCCCTTCTTTGCTTAGTACTGACTTGTCATCTGAGCTCTTGATATTCACACAGGTGGTTCTCTTTTCCCCAAATAAAAATAGGAAATTAAAGAATTTTCCAATCTTGGCTCAACTTGTGCAAGCTTCTGTGTCTTTAAATTCTCATCCACCCTTTCTTGCTTTGTGATTTTGAATTTTCTGACAATCCCATTTTTTATACTTCTTCACTCCTTTTGTTTGATTCATCTATTGCATATATATAGTTTCTCCTTTTGTCAACTAGTTGCAGTAACACAGTCAAATGCCTTTGACAGATCACAGAATATGCTGATAGTCTCCTATTTATAGTTAAATAAATTTAGCACATTCTCATTTAGTACATGGCCTTCTCAACATCTCAGTCCTTTAAAAATCCAAACTGAGTCCCTGAAAATCAGTTATTTGTAAGAACATTGTTAAGAACACTGACTCATTGACATTCCTAAATGCATAAAAAATACAGACATTTAGTTGCCAAATGCAACTGAACCCACATCCCAACATTAGGAAAAACAGAACAAAAATATGTTTATCATTGAAGAAAATCAGAGATTTAAGACACTGAACTAAACCATATATGACATGTTTGAAAGCTGAACAGAATGAACAGTTTTATCAAGGTGACTAAGAACAAGCCACACTGGAGAACAGTCCCATCAATACTGTTTGTACCACACGTAGCAACATGACTGTACAGTTCATCAGTTTTATTATTGTGCCACACAGTGTGTCGATCAGATGATTCAATATATCTATAAGAACTATATTACAACCATGTACAACTAAATTATTTTGATGATGTGATTATGATTATACGAACAACATCCTAGTGTGGTCAACAGAACAGGCATTGATACCTGAGTGCCATTCAAATTCGTGATTTTCAGCAGAAGTTTTCAATGGGTGAAGATTCATCTTATAGTTATACATGACCATGTGACCCCCGACAAGAGATACATTGTGTTCACAGCAATACATGACCATGTGACCCCAACAAGACATACATTATGTACACAACAAGGACTCATCCACTGGAGATAGCAACTCACCATAGTTGCAGTAATAAAGATAAAGTATAGGGAAGCCTGCTGCAAGGGCACTACAGAGGCACTGTATAAAATAAGCAATAACTTCACTGCAAGAATACTGCACTACGAAATTTAACAGAAGTGTTCTATTTTCAGTGCTGAATACACACAATCCAAGTACAAGCTGAAAGAAAGCTGGAAATTAGTAGTGCTTATTGAATATACAAAAAGCAACGCAAACAGTTTTTCTTAAAAGTGCTCAACATGAGTACCATTTGTCACACATCGAGTCAATAGGAAAGTTGTTACCCAACCTTGAACTGTGTGCCTGAAGCAATTGTTGCAATGATGCTGTTTTTAAAATCCACTGCATCAGCTAGTAATGAAGGCAAATCCACATGATCCTTTATGAAGTGCCAAAGGTAAAAATCTTATGGCGTCAGATCATCTGTGAACTTGGAGGTCATACAAAACAAGTTCTGTCATTCAGCCCCTTGTGACCAATCCAGTGGTCGGGTACGTCATCGGCTAACCGATCACACACTGAATTATGCCAGTGAGAAGGCACACTGTCTTGCTGCTAAATGAAGTTCTGAAGTCCAGCTTCTTCCAATTGAAGAAAGAGCCACAGTTCTAGCACCTCACAATAAGAAACACCAGTTACATTTGAGTCACCAAAAAACAAAAGGTCATTAAACTTTCCACCACGATAGGTCACAAAAAGCATTTAATTTAGGGGAGTCTTACTGCAACTGCACCATCTTGTGGGGATTGGCTGACCCTAGATGCACACATTGTGTGTGTTCACATTTCCACTACAGCAAAATGTCAATTCATCACTGAAGAAGATACGATCCAGAAAATCTTCATTGTTATGCAGAAAAGTTTTTTTGCAAAGTTGTCACATAAACCACAGACTGTAGGGTTTAGAGCTTGTACCAACTGCAGATGGTAAGTACGTAGCTGTAAGCATGTTCTTGAAGGTCTCCACACAGATCTCACTGGAACTGCTAATCCATGATAAGCGTTCTGAACTGATTTCTTGGGGCTATGCATGAAAGACTCTCACTCGTTCAACAAATTCTTCAGCTACTCTAGGTTGTTCCATACTCTTCATACCAACAAAACAGTTTTGGTTGCTCTTTTATTTGCTGTATTATTAATAGTTGTAAGTTGAATGTTATAATGCTACAAAGTCTTAAAACATGTAATTTCATTTTGAAGCACCATGCGTAACAACATAAACTTACACTTAAAGCACTGAAAAAATATGCAATAAATTGATTTGACAAACTCGGCGGCATGTTCCAGGAGACCGAATACACAAACAAAAAGAAAAAACAAAATGTGATGACCATCTGCTTAATAGCACATTGTTTCATCTTTGGATGATGATGGTGGTGATTGGTTTGTGGGGCACTCAGCTGTGCAGTCATCAGCGTCCTTACCAACTCTCAAGTTTTTCACAGACCAAATTTTTACACAGTCCAATCTAGCCACTGTCATGAGTGATGATGATGATGATGATGATGATGATGAAATGATGACAACACAAACACTCAGTCTTTCACCTTTGGAATGCAATACATCAGAAATCCTGCATGGCATAGATTTGACAAGTCCTTAGTAGGTTTTGTGAAGTATGTGGCACCAAATGTCTACACACAGGTCATTTAATTCCCATGCACTCTAGGCAGATAGTTTGCGAGTGCAGAGTTCACACCCAACAGCATCCGATGTGTGTTCCACTGGGTTCAGATTAGCTGAATTTTGTGCCCAAGACAGCAATGTGAGTCTGCTATCATGCTCCGCAAACCAATGCAGCACAGTTCCGGCCTTTTGACAAGGACAATTGTCCTGTCGGAAGACGCAATCAGCATATGGGAAGACATCAAGTCTGGAAGTATGCAGGTGATCTGCAATAACGTGCACATGTCCCACAGCAGTCATGGTGCCTTTGATTACCACCACAGGCCCTCGGAAGCCCAAGTGAATGTCCTCCATGTCCCCACCAGCTTGTGTCCATGGTACAATGTAGGATTTTAAGCAGCCATTCGCTTGGATGACAATGTATACAGACCCAATCACTGACCTGGTGAAACACAAAACATAATACATCCAACCAACCCACACATTTCTACAACCCAGTCTCCAATACTGTGTGTCCACTGCAATCATAATTAACGCTGTCATTAAGTCAAAATGGGAATACACAGGAGTCGCCTGTCACAGAGCCTGTGTTCAGCAATGTGTGCTGAACAGTGTGCACTGAAACACATGTGCCAACATCGGCACTGTACTCATCTGAAGTTCTGCCACACTTTGCTGCCAATCATGCTTTACACGGTGGACAAGTTCTTGACCTCCACATTCTGTGATGAGGTGTGGACGTCCAACACTTCCCTGTCGTCCAACCACTTTCCATAGACACTCAGAGTACCACATGGAGAGCCAACCTGTTCCACGACTTTTTAAATGTTCATTCCCAGGTGCTGTATCTCAATAATCACCACTATCTCAAAGTTGCATATGTCAGTGGATTTCACCAAATTTGTGGTCTATATCCGTGCTATAGCCCACCTGCAAACTCATGAGCGAGTCCCTCACTCTGACCATGCAGCTATATCATAAGGCACTTCCATCAACAGTTTCACGATGTTTGTACTGGTCCAGACTCAGGGAAGCCTTTAGATCTGTGGTGATGCAGTGTTAAGATACACCTGGGCAGCATTTATTTTTAGATAAATGTGTTAACACCATATAGAATACGGAAGACAGTTGCCTTCTTCTGAAACACAACATTATGGAGTAAATTATATTAAAGTAGGAACAAAGTCATGATTCACATATCTGCTGCAAATACATCCACATTCATCTGCTATCTCCTCCTAAATTGATGTATATATTCTGATAGAATTTTGAACACCATACAGTGCAATTATTCTGAATAATTTAAGGTTTATTCTTACTTTGTGTTTCTACTAGGACACAGAAGTTTGCTTTGAAGGGCTGCATTGACATGCAACAATTTTTACTACATGAGGAGTGTTTAGAAAGTAATGAGGAATTTGTAATTTTGTGTGTTTTATTAGGCCGGCTCGCACCACTTTTTTGTAATTATGTTGGTAAACATGTCTGAAAAGTACCTGTACAATGGAAGGCATGTTGTTGTTGTTGTTGTTGTTGTTGTGGTCTTCAGTCCTGAGACTGGTTTGATGCAGCTCTCCATGCTACTCTATCCTGTGCAAGCTTCTTCATCTCCCAGTACCTACTGCAACCTACATCCTTCTGAATCTGCTTAGTGTATTCATCTCTTGGTCTCCCCCTATGATTTTTACCCTCCACGCTGCCCTCCAATGCTAAATTGGTGATCCCTTGATGCCTCAGGACATGTCCTACCAACTGATCCCTTCTTCTAATCAAATTGTGCCACAAACTTCTCTTCTCCCCAATCCTATTCAATACCTCCTCATTAGTTACGTGATCTACCCACCTTATCTTCAACATTCTTCTGTAGCACCACATTTCGAAAGCTTCTATTCTCTTCTTGTCCGAAGTATTTATCGTCCATGTTTCACTTCCATACATGGCTACACTCCATACAAATACTTTCAGAAACAACTTCCTGACACTTAAATCTATACTCGATGTTAACAAATTTCTCTTCTTCAGAAACGATTTCCTTGCCATTGCCAGTCTACATTTTATATCCTCTCTACTTCGACCATCATCAGTTACTTTACTCCCTAAATAGCAAAACTCCTTTACTACTTTAAGTGTCTCATTTCCTAATCTAATTCCCTCAGCATCACCCGATTTAATTTGACTACATTCCATTATCCTCGTTTTGCTTTTGTTGATGTTCATCTTATATCCTCCTTTCAAGACACTGTCCATTCCGTTCAACTGCTCTTCCAAGTCCTTTGCTATCTCTGACAGAATTACAATGTCATCGGCGAACCTCAAAGTTTTTACTTCTTCTCCAAGAATTTTAATACCCACTCCGAATTTTTCTTTTGTTTCCTTTACTACTAGCTCAATATACAGATTGAATAACATCGGGGAGAGGCTACAACCCTGTCTCACTCGTTTCCCAACCACTGCTTCCCTTTCATGCCCCTCGACTCTTATAACTGCCATCTGGTTTCTGTACAAACTGTAAATAGCCTTTCGCTCCCTGTATTTTACCCCTGCCACCTTCAGAATTTGAAAGAGAGTATTCCAGTTAACATTGTCAAAAGCTTTCTCTAAGTCTACAAATGCTAGAAACGTAGGTTTGCCTTTCCTTAATCTTTCTTCTAAGATAAGTCATAAGGTTAGTATTGCCCCACGTGTTCCACCATTTCTACGGAATCCAAACTGATCTTCCCCGAGGTCCGCTTCTACCAGTTTTTCCATTCGTCTGTAAAGAATTCACATTAGTATTTTGCAGCTGTGACTTATTAAACTGATAGTTCGGTAATTTTCACATCTGTCAACACTTGCTTTCTTTGGGATTGGAATCATTATATTATTCTTGAAGTCTGGGGGTATTTCGCCTGTCTCATACATCTTGTTCACCAGATGGTAGAGTTTTGTCATGACTGGTTCTCCCAAGGCCATCAGTAGTTCTAATGGAATGTTGTCTACTCCCGTTGCCTTGTTTCGACTCAGGTCTTTCAGTGCTCTGTCAAACTCTTCACGCTGTATCTTATCTCCCATTTAGTCTTCATCTACATCCTCTTCCATTTCCATAATATTGTCCTCAAGTACATTGCCCTTGTACAGACCCCTCTATATACTCCCTCCACCTTTCTGCTTTCCCTTCTTTGCAGAGAACTGGGTTTCCACCTGAGCTCTTGATATTCATACAGGTGGTTCTCTTTTCTCCAAAGATCTCTTTAATTTTCCTGTAGGCAGTATCTGTCTTACCCCTAGTGAGATAAGTCTCTACATCCTTACATTTGTCCTCTAGCCATCCCTGATTAGCCATTTTCTACTTCCTGTCGATCTCATTTTTGAGACGTTTGTATTCCTTTTTGCCTGCTTCATTTACTGCACATTTGTATTTTCTCCTTTCATCAATTAAATTCAATATTTCTTCTGTCACCCAAGGACTTCTACTAGCCCTCATCTTTTTACCTACTAGATCCTCTGCTGCCTTCACTACTTCATCTCTCAAAGCTACAGATTCTTCTTCTACTGTATTTCTTTCCCCCCATTCCTGTCAATTGTTCCCTTATGCTCTCCCTGAAACTCTCTACAACCTCTGGTTTAGTCAGTTTATGCAGGTCCCATCTCCTTAAATTCCCACCTTTTTGCAGTTTCTTCAGTTTTAATCTACAGTTCATAACCAATAGATTGTGGTCAGAGTCCACAGTGCCCCTGGAAATGTCTTACAATTTAAAACCTGGTTCCTAAATCTCTGTCTTACCATTATATAATCCATCTGATATCTTTTAGTATCTCCAGGATTCTTCCATGTATACAACCTTCTTTTATGATTCTTGAACCAAGTGTTAGCTATGATTAAGTTATGCTCTGTGCAAAATTCTACCAGGCAGCTTCCTCTTTCATTTCTTCCCCCCAATCCATATTCACCTACTGTGTTTCCTTCTCTCCCTTTTCCTATGCTTGAATTCCAGTCACCCATGACTATTAAATTTTCGTCTCCCTTCACTACCTGAATAATTTCTTCTATCTCGTCATACATTTCATCAATTTCTTCATCATCTGCAGAGCTAGTTGGCATATAAAGTTGTACTACTGTAGTAGGCATGGGCTTTGTGTCTATCTTGGCCACAATAATGCATTAACTATGCTGTTTGTAGTAGCTAACCCGCACTCCTATTTTTTTATTCATTATTAAACCTACTCCTGCATTACCCCTATTTGATTTTGTATTTATAACCCTGTAATCACCTGACCAAAAGTCTTGTTCCTCCTGCCACCGAACTTCACTAATTCCCACTATATCTAACTTTAACCTATCCATTTCCCTTTTAAAATTTTCTAACCTACCTGCCCGATTAAGGGATCTAACATTCCACACTCCGATCCGTAGAACGCCATTTTTCTTTCTCCTGATAACGACGTCCTTCTGAGTAGTCCCCGCCCGGAGATCCGAATGGGGGACTATTTTACCTCCGGAATATTTTACCCAAGAGGACGCCATCATTTAATCATACAGTAAAGCTGCATGTCCTCAGGAAAAATTACGGCTGTAGTTTCCCCTTGCTTTCAGCCGTTCGCAGTACCAGCACAGCAAGGCTGTTTTGGTTAATGTTACAAGGCCAGATCAGTCAATCATCCAGACTGTTGCCCCTGCAACTATTGAAAAGGCTGCTGCCCCTCTTCAGGAACCACATGTTTGTCTGGCCTCTCAACAGGTACCCCTCCGTTGTGGTTGCACCTACGGTACGGCCATCTGTATCGCTGGGGCATGCAAGCCTCCCCACCAACGGCAAGGTCCGTGGTTCATGGGGGGATGGAAGGCATACTTGATATTTAAATCTATTGTCAGCTGTCAAGAAGGTATTGGTAGTATTAGCAATACCTTATTTTGCATGAAAATGGATAAGACAATTTGTATTAAATTTTGTTAAAGGAGTGGAATAAAGTGCATCAGAGTTTCAGAAACATTAAATATTACTTTTGGTGTGTCTTCTGCGAATAAAACAAGGGTTTAAAAGTGATTTACATTGTTTTGAAGAAGGCCTTGAGGGCACTGAAAGTGACGAGGGCCCTGGATGCCCAACACATCAACCGATGGAATCACTGAAAACAAGAAAGAAACTATTATGAAAGATCGCCAAATCACAGTCACCAGTGATAATGTTGGTATGTCAACTGGTTCATGCCATGAAACTGTTTTGGATAAATTTGTTCCAAAATTGTTAGATCTGAACAAAAATGGCAGTGAATGGAAGTTGTCCTGGAGTCACCAGATGAAGTCAACAGTAATAAGTAATATATAGAGCTATTGAAACGAGTCACAATAGGTAACAAAATGTGAGATGATGGGTATGACACTGAAAGCAAGGAACTATCATCCCAGTGAAAACCCTTGATTGCCAAGACTGGAAAAAGCTCGGCAAGTATGGTCAAGTGTGAAGATTATGCTCACAGTGTGCTTCAATTTTAACGTTGTAGTATAGAATGAGTTCTTGCCACAATGTGAAATGGACAATAAAGAGTACTACTTACAGGTTCAATGTAGTTTGCCTGAAGCGATCCAGAAAAATTCTGGATTTTTACGGAGGAATTAAGGCTTTCACACCACGATAATGCACCTGCTCACATTTCATTAAATGTTGGTTGGTTGGTTGGTTGGTTGGTTAGTTGGATAATTAAAGGCACCAAAGTACTAGGTTATCAGTCCCTTTTTCCTCAAAGACAGAGGTCTACACAACTGTAGATCAGAGAGAGCTTACTGTGCAAACCCCAGGGGAAGAAAACCTCAAGGTCTACAAAACGTCAGTGAAGAAAGGGAGACAGAGCAAGAAAGGCAGGCAAGGTGCTCCATCTAGGGAGCAGCTGGAAGCCCCTGACAGCAGAGTTCGATGAGGGGACATATGTTTAAGATGATGGCTATAAGGGCTGACATTGGGCAAAAGCTGTTTGAATGGGAGACTCCACATAAACCGCATTATCAGCAGAGGAATAGTCTTGGCAAAAACCACCCTGGGACATAGCCAGTAGACCTTAAGACTCAAGGAGCCAACACGGCTGCTGGGTCGTCATGCATTGCCTCAGCTTACAGAGAACAATGGTGAGACTTATTGGGTGATAACTGTCTATTCTAGAGGATGCTTACCCGGTTTCAGTACTGGAACAATTATGCTTTCTTGCCATGGTAACTCACCTCACTCCAGATGCGATTAAAGATGGCATGGATATGACACTGACAGTACAATTATAGGTGATTGATCATTTGGTTGTGGATACGGTCCAGCCCTGGGGCTGTATCAGGGCAGTGGGTTAGGACACTGATGAATGCCCATTCTCTCAATGGAGCATTATATGGGTCCAGGTGGTGTATAGTGATAGGTAACTTCTTTCGCTCCACCCACTGTTTTAGGACACGAAAAGGCTGATTGATAATTCTCAGACGCTGAGACTTGAGCATAATGCAAAGAAAAATGTTTGGCGACAGCATCTGGGTCAGTGTAGCCATTCAAGGTAATACCAGGTACACCTGCAGGTGTCTGGCATCAGTAGAGATGATCTTTGCTCAAACATGTGAAGGGAAGGTACGTGGTCTCATGGTTGAAACGTACTCTTCACAGTGTTCTTGCTTCTGTCATTTTATTAGGTGGTGGACCCAGGCAAGTGCTCTACCGACAGCTACCTAAGCACGACACATGACCTGTCCTCACAGCTTTACTTCCGCCAGTACTTCATCTCCTACATTCCAAACTTCACAGATGCGAACCTTGCAGAACTAGCACTCCTAGAAGGAAAGATATTGTGGGGACATGGTTTATCCACAGCCTGGGAGATGTTTACACAATGACATTTTCGCTCTGCAGTGGAGTGTGCACCAATATGAAACTACCTGGCAGATTATTAAAGCTGTGAGGATGGTCGTGAGTCATGCTTGGGTAGCTCTGTCAGTAGTGCACTTGCCCACAAAAGGCAAAGATCCTGAGTTCGAGTCTAGGTATGGTACACAGTTTTAATCGGCCAGGAAGTTTCACTGTTTTACATGCTAGTTTCAATTGATTGTACAATTTCTTGGCTTCTTGGTTAAGTTACTTTGTCCAGAGTCTTGTAGTTTCCTCTCTCTCTGGAAAACAGTGCATTCTGGTGAACACAGAGAAAGGCGATTTCCACAGTTGATACAGATGAGGGGCGGGAGGCGGGGGGGGGGGGGGGGATGCACAAGAAGCATTCACATGCAGTACCCATTTACAATCTCTTATCTCTTCAGATGGGGCTAGTGCTGCAACATAGGGTCATGCGCCCACTGAATTTCAAACATTTGAAGCACCGCATGGGTGGGGGAAGACTCCTATAGTTTCACAATGCATCAGCATACCTTCACCTTTACCTTTTCTGGCAATGAATCACCCTCAAAGGCCTAGACAAAGGCACCAGTAGCGACCCTACTGTTTTTAACCCCCTATGTACAAGATGGATCAAGTGCACACCCTGCCACTCCAAGTTGGCATGTCACTAATTATCAGATTGCAGTAATAGGTCTCTGTTGTAAATGATGCCCTGAACCATATTTAGAATATTATGGAGAGTGACAGTCACGTGTATGTCAACCAGCTTGTTACATGCGAGTAGCATTTGTGACTGGCAGGGGATGCCGTTTTGAACCACTTTTCATTTTTGAGATGGCTATCACTTTCCCAAACTTGTCTTCTGAGATCACCACAAAGAGTAAGGGCTTTGTGGCCAAGAAGGAATCCCATCAGTTTTTGGGCAAACTAAGTATTGGAGGGAGTATTTTTCTGGTTGCCACTTAGCCCTATGTTCCTCCCATGGCATAGCCGTGGAAGGGAAAATTTTTAGGGTCATATCTCTCTGCATTAAAAGAGGACTTTCCTTCTCCAGTGACTGATGGAGTCATATGTGATACTGACAGCAACAGGAACTGAAGTACTTTACTAGAAGCACAAATATTTGCCCTCTGATTTCAGTATTAAAACAGCAGCCAAAGTACTGGATGGGGAGCTGTAGCACCACCACCACCACCACCACCACCACCACCACCACCACCACCACCACCACCAACAACAACAACAACAACAACCGCAACCGCCGCCGCCGCCCCCCCCCCCCCCCCAAACCACCAAAAAATCTAGTAGTAGTAGTAGTAGTAGTAGTAGTAGTAGCAGCAGCAGCAGCAGCAGCAGCAGCGGCGGCAGTAGTAAGTAGGTAGGTAGGTAATAATCATAGTGTTAGATAATAACGACACTAACCTGGCCAAACAACAATGTCAGGTATACGGTCAAATTTTCCAGCTCTCAGAATATAAATATCATGAAGAGTGTGCCCATGAGCTCTTATCAAACGATCCACGTCTTCTATTGAGTGACTGATACCTAATTCTTGAATTTCTGAAAGAAATGCTGAAACAATGCAAGGATTTAATTGCATTAAAAAGTCTACTGTTCATATCAAAATACATTACTGTAAGAAAATTAAAAACTTAGAAAATAATAAGTGAATTTAAAATTGGCTAAAGAAGAGCATGTTAATAAAAATGAATAAAAACTGTTTCCTAAATGGAAGAATCAGCTAGACCAATAGCATTTATATCTTTATTCTATGAAATGGGCATCATAATTTCAACATATACATTACTGTTCTTTTGGTGCTTTTGGCCTAGTTAAATGTGCTGAATTCTGTAATCACTGAAGGGGACCGCGGGGACAGCGAGGGGGGGAGGGGTACCGCGGGGACAGGGAGGGGGGGCGGGGTACCGCGGCGGCAGAGAGGGGAGGAAGGGGACCGCGGCGACACAGAGGGGAGGAAGGGGACCGCGGCGACACAGAGGGGAGGAAGGGGACCGCGGCGACACAGAGGGGAGGAAGGGGACCGCGGCGACAGAGAGGGGAGGAAGGGGACCGCGGCGACACAGAGGGGAGGAAGGGGACCGCGGCGACACAGAGGGTAGGAAGGGGACCGCGGCGACACAGAGGGTAGGAAGGGGACCGCGGCGACACAGAGGGTAGGAAGGGGACCGCGGCGACACAGAGGGGAGGAAGGGGACCGCGGCGACACAGAGGGGAGGAAGGGGACCGCGGCGACACAGAGGGGAGGAAGGGGACCGCGGCGACACAGAGGGGAGGAAGGGGACCGCGGCGACACAGAGGGGAGGAAGGGGACCGCGGCGACACAGAGGGGAGGAAGGGGACCGCGGCGACACAGAGGGGAGGAAGGGGACCGCGGCGACACAGAGGGGAGGAAGGGGACCGCGGCGACACAGAGGGGAGGAAGGGGACCGCGGCGACACAGAGGGGAGGAAGGGGACCGCGGCGACACAGAGGGGAGGAAGGGGACCGCGGCGACACAGAGGGGAGGAAGGGGACCGCGGCGACAGAGAGGGGAGGAAGGGGACCGCGGCGACAGAGAGGGGAGGAAGGGGACCGCGGCGACAGAGAGGGGAGGAAGGGGACCGCGGCGACAGAGAGGGGAGGAAGGGGACCGCGGCGACAGAGAGGGGAGGAAGGGGACCGCGGCGACAGAGAGGGGAGGAAGGGGACCGCGGCGACAGAGAGGGGAGGAAGGGGACCGCGGCGACAGAGAGGGGAGGAAGGGGACCGCGGCGACAGAGAGGGGAGGAAGGGGACCGCGGCGACAGAGAGGGGAGGAAGGGGACCGCGGCGACACAGAGGGGAGGAAGGGGACCGCGGCGACACAGAGGGGAGGAAGGGGACCGCGGCGACACAGAGGGGAGGAAGGGGACCGCGGCGACACAGAGGGGAGGAAGGGGACCGCGGCGACACAGAGGGGAGGAAGGGGACCGCGGCGACACAGAGGGGAGGAAGGGGACCGCGGCGACACAGAGGGGAGGAAGGGGACCGCGGCGACACAGAGGGGAGGAAGGGGACCGCGGCGACACAGAGGGGAGGAAGGGGACCGCGGCGACACAGAGGGGAGGAAGGGGACCGCGGCGACACAGAGGGGAGGAAGGGGACCGCGGCGACACAGAGGGGAGGAAGGGGACCGCGGCGACAGAGAGGGGAGGAAGGGGACCGCGGCGACAGAGAGGGGAGGAAGGGGACCGCGGCGACAGAGAGGGGAGGAAGGGGACCGCGGCGACAGAGAGGGGAGGAAGGGGACCGCGGCGACAGAGAGGGGAGGAAGGGGACCGCGGCGACAGAGAGGGGAGGAAGGGGACCGCGGCGACACAGAGGGGAGGAAGGGGACCGCGGCGACACAGAGGGGAGGAAGGGGACCGCGGCGACACAGAGGGGAGGAAGGGGACCGCGGCGACACAGAGGGGAGGAAGGGGACCGCGGCGACACAGAGGGGAGGAAGGGGACCGCGGCGACACAGAGGGGAGGAAGGGGACCGCGGCGACACAGAGGGGAAGAAGGGGACCGCGGCGACACAGAGGGGAAGAAGGGGACCGCGGCGACACAGAGGGGAGGAAGGGGACCGCGGCGACACAGAGGGGAGGAAGGGGACCGCGGCGACACAGAGGGGAGGAAGGGGACCGCGGCGACACAGAGGGGAGGAAGGGGACCGCGGCGACACAGAGGGGAGGAAGGGGACCGCGGCGACACAGAGGGGAGGAAGGGGACCGCGGCGACACAGAGGGGAGGAAGGGGACCGCGGCGACACAGAGGGGAGGAAGGGGACCGCGGCGACACAGAGGGGAGGAAGGGGACCGCGGCGACACAGAGGGGAGGAAGGGGACCGCGGCGACACAGAGGGGAGGAAGGGGACCGCGGCGACACAGAGGGGAGGAAGGGGACCGCGGCGACACAGAGGGGAGGAAGGGGACCGCGGCGACACAGAGGGGAGGAAGGGGACCGCGGCGACACAGAGGGGAGGAAGGGGACCGCGGCGACACAGAGGGGAGGAAGGGGACCGCGGCGACACAGAGGGGAGGAAGGGGACCGCGGCGACACAGAGGGGAGGAAGGGGACCGCGGCGACACAGAGGGGAGGAAGGGGACCGCGGCGACACAGAGGGGAGGAAGGGGACCGCGGCGACACAGAGGGGAGGAAGGGGACCGCGGCGACACAGAGGGGAGGAAGGGGACCGCGGCGACACAGAGGGGAGGAAGGGGACCGCGGCGACACAGAGGGGAGGAAGGGGACCGCGGCGACAGAGAGGGGAGGAAGGGGACCGCGGCGACAGAGAGGGGAGGAAGGGGACCGCGGCGACAGAGAGGGGAGGAAGGGGACCGCGGCGACACAGAGGGGAGGAAGGGGACCGCGGCGACACAGAGGGGAGGAAGGGGACCGCGGCGACACAGAGGGGAGGAAGGGGACCGCGGCGACACAGAGGGGAGGAAGGGGACCGCGGCGACACAGAGGGGAGGAAGGGGACCGCGGCGACACAGAGGGGAGGAAGGGGACCGCGGCGACACAGAGGGGAGGAAGGGGACCGCGGCGACACAGAGGGGAGGAAGGGGACCGCGGCGACACAGAGGGGAGGAAGGGGACCGCGGCGACACAGAGGGGAGGAAGGGGACCGCGGCGACACAGAGGGGAGGAAGGGGACCGCGGCGACACAGAGGGGAGGAAGGGGACCGCGGCGACACAGAGGGGAGGAAGGGGACCGCGGCGACACAGAGGGGAGGAAGGGGACCGCGGCGACACAGAGGGGAGGAAGGGGACCGCGGCGACACAGAGGGGAGGAAGGGGACCGCGGCGACACAGAGGGGAGGAAGGGGACCGCGGCGACACAGAGGGGAGGAAGGGGACCGCGGCGACACAGAGGGGAGGAAGGGGACCGCGGCGACACAGAGGGGAGGAAGGGGACCGCGGCGACACAGAGGGGAGGAAGGGGACCGCGGCGACACAGAGGGGAGGAAGGGGACCGCGGCGACACAGAGGGGAGGAAGGGGACCGCGGCGACACAGAGGGGAGGAAGGGGACCGCGGCGACACAGAGGGGAGGAAGGGGACCGCGGCGACACAGAGGGGAGGAAGGGGACCGCGGCGACACAGAGGGGAGGAAGGGGACCGCGGCGACACAGAGGGGAGGAAGGGGACCGCGGCGACAGAGAGGGGAGGAAGGGGACCGCGGCGACAGAGAGGGGAGGAAGGGGACCGCGGCGACAGAGAGGGGAGGAAGGGGACCGCGGCGACAGAGAGGGGAGGAAGGGGACCGCGGCGACAGAGAGGGGAGGAAGGGGACCGCGGCGACAGAGAGGGGAGGAAGGGGACCGCGGCGACAGAGAGGGGAGGAAGGGGACCGCGGCGACAGAGAGGGGAGGAAGGGGACCGCGGCGACAGAGAGGGGAGGAAGGGGACCGCGGCGACAGAGAGGGGAGGAAGGGGACCGCGGCGACAGAGAGGGGAGGAAGGGGACCGCGGCGACAGAGAGGGGAGGAAGGGGACCGCGGCGACAGAGAGGGGAGGAAGGGGACCGCGGCGACAGAGAGGGGAGGAAGGGGACCGCGGCGACAGAGAGGGGAGGAAGGGGACCGCGGCGACAGAGAGGGGAGGAAGGGGACCGCGGCGACAGAGAGGGGAGGAAGGGGACCGCGGCGACAGAGAGGGGAGGAAGGGGACCGCGGCGACAGAGAGGGGAGGAAGGGGACCGCGGCGACAGAGAGGGGAGGAAGGGGACCGCGGCGACAGAGAGGGGAGGAAGGGGACCGCGGCGACAGAGAGGGGAGGAAGGGGACCGCGGCGACAGAGAGGGGAGGAAGGGGACCGCGGCGACAGAGAGGGGAGGAAGGGGACCGCGGCGACAGAGAGGGGAGGAAGGGGACCGCGGCGACAGAGAGGGGAGGAAGGGGACCGCGGCGACAGAGAGGGGAGGAAGGGGACCGCGGCGACAGAGAGGGGAGGAAGGGGACCGCGGCGACAGAGAGGGGAGGAAGGGGACCGCGGCGACAGAGAGGGGAGGAAGGGGACCGCGGCGACAGAGAGGGGAGGAAGGGGACCGCGGCGACAGAGAGGGGAGGAAGGGGACCGCGGCGACAGAGAGGGGAGGAAGGGGACCGCGGCGACAGAGAGGGGAGGAAGGGGACCGCGGCGACAGAGAGGGGAGGAAGGGGACCGCGGCGACAGAGAGGGGAGGAAGGGGACCGCGGCGACAGAGAGGGGAGGAAGGGGACCGCGGCGACAGAGAGGGGAGGAAGGGGACCGCGGCGACAGAGAGGGGAGGAAGGGGACCGCGGCGACAGAGAGGGGAGGAAGGGGACCGCGGCGACAGAGAGGGGAGGAAGGGGACCGCGGCGACAGAGAGGGGAGGAAGGGGACCGCGGCGACAGAGAGGGGAGGAAGGGGACCGCGGCGACAGAGAGGGGAGGAAGGGGACCGCGGCGACAGAGAGGGGAGGAAGGGGACCGCGGCGACAGAGAGGGGAGGACCGCGGCGACAGAGAGGGGAGGACCGCGGCGACAGAGAGGGGAGGACCGCGGCGACAGAGAGGGGAGGACCGCGGCGACAGAGAGGGGAGGACCGCGGCGACAGAGAGGGGAGGACCGCGGCGACAGAGAGGGGAGGACCGCGGCGACAGAGAGGGGAGGACCGCGGCGACAGAGAGGGGAGGACCGCGGCGACAGAGAGGGGAGGACCGCGGCGACAGAGAGGGGAGGACCGCGGCGACAGAGAGGGGAGGACCGCGGCGACAGAGAGGGGAGGACCGCGGCGACAGAGAGGGGAGGACCGCGGCGACAGAGAGGGGAGGACCGCGGCGACAGAGAGGGGAGGACCGCGGCGACAGAGAGGGGAGGACCGCGGCGACAGAGAGGGGAGGACCGCGGCGACAGAGAGGGGAGGACCGCGGCGACAGAGAGGGGAGGACCGCGGCGGCAGAGGGAGGACCGCGGCGGCAGAGGGAGGACCGCGGCGGCAGAGGGAGGACCGCGGCGGCAGAGGGAGGACCGCGGCGGCAGAGGGAGGACCGCGGCGGCAGAGGGAGGACCGCGGCGACTGAGGGAGGACCGCGGCGACTGAGGGAGGACCGCGGCGACAGAGGGAGGACCGCGGCGACAGAGGGAGGACCGCGGCGACAGAGGGAGGACCGCGGCGACAGAGGGAGGACCGCGGCGACAGAGGGAGGACCGCGGCGACAGAGGGAGGACCGCGGCGACAGAGGGAGGACCGCGGCGACAGAGGGAGGACCGCGGCGACAGAGGGAGGACCGCGGCGACAGAGGGAGGACCGCGGCGACAGAGGGAGGACCGCGGCGACAGAGGGAGGACCGCGGCGACAGAGGGAGGACCGCGGCGACAGAGGGAGGACCGCGGCGACAGAGGGAGGACCGCGGCGACAGAGGGAGGACCGCGGGGACAGAGGGAGGACCGCGGGGACAGAGGGAGGACCGCGGGGACAGAGGGAGGACCGCGGGGACAGAGGGAGGACCGCGGGGACAGAGGGAGGACCGCGGGGACAGAGGGAGGACCGCGGGGACAGAGGGAGGACCGCGGGGACAGAGGGAGGACCGCGGGGACAGAGGGAGGACCGCGGGGACAGAGGGAGCACCGCGGGGACAGAGGGAGGACCGCGGGGACAGAGGGAGGACCGCGGGGACAGAGGGAGGACCGCGGGGACAGAGGGAGGACCGCGGGGACAGAGGGAGGACCGCGGGGACAGAGGGAGGATCACGGGGACAGAGGGGAGGGAGGTGATGGACAGGGGGGGGGAGGATGCCATCATCACTGGAGGGGCGTTGTGGGTGCCTCCCCCCAATATTCTTTTTAAAGCAGTATAATTTTTTTGACTCTTACTTGACAAAAAAAAAACACTGTTGAATGCATATATCCAGTCTTAACTAATTATACATATAATAGTTCGTGTGCAGTTATAAATAGTGGTTTGCAGAATTTACTAAAGATCCAGTAAATCAAAAACACTTGTATTATTCACTTGTATTATTCCAAGTTTTAATGATCTGTGTCAGTATGACGAGTGGTGATGAGCAGGTTAGGTAAGCACAAAACTGCTTGATTTTGTAAGCATGCTGCAAAATTCCAAATACCTTCAAAAATTCCACTCATCAATTAAGAATACTGTTTTCAAACACAAAAGCAAAAGACAAGTTTACATGTACTATTGAAGAAGTGCTGACGGACCTATAAGTGATATTGCCAAGATCAACCTTTATGTCCCAGTAGACAGCTCTACTGATGGTTTTGAACAAAAAAATCCTCTGACTCACAAGACAGTGGGAACTAAACAGAAATGGGGTACGAAGGAGGCATTGGCCCGAGTATTCTTTGAGGCTGACAAAACATATCTTGGTTTCATAATGAGGAAAGAAGTAATTGAGCTTCTGGAAGTCTTGAACAAGAGTTTCCAAGGAGATAAAAATAACAGTCTCGGGACTTTATTCATTGCTTCAATATGTAATTGTGGGTCTTAACAAACTCAGGACAAATGAAAAGTTTTCTTCCTTACACGAAGATATGATGATATATCTGAGCGTGGCTTACAATAGCTCCAACTTCCAAGGGTGAAAGTTCCTAATTGGCTGTCTGGGGGCATGGGTCCACACGAATTTCTTTTGCTAGAAAAGCTTTACAGGCAGGAATATTTTGAAATCATTGATATGACATCCAACACTCGACCTGGTATGAAGAAACAGGTTTCCTTCGGAAAAGTGCTGCTGAAGAAGAGAGGACATGTTGTGGTCGCTTCATACCCGGAAATTTATGTTCAACCTTCGATGTTGTTGTTGTGGTCTTCAGTCCTGAGACTGGTTTGATGCAGCTCTCCATGCTACTCTATCCTGTGCAAGCTTCTTCATCTCCCAGTACCTACTGCAACCTACATCCTTCTGAATCTGCTTAGTGTATTCATCTCTTGGTCTCCCTCTACGATTTTTACCCTCCACGCTGCCCTCCAATACTAAATTTGTGATCCCTTGATGCCTCAGGACATGTCCTACCAACCAATCCCTTCTTCTAGTCAAGTTGTGCCACAAACTTCTCTTCTCCTCAATCCTATTCAATACCTCCTCATTAGTTACGTGATCTAGCCACCTTATCTTCAGCATTCTTCTGTAGCACCACATTTCGAAAGCTTCTATTCTCTTCTTGTCCGAAGTATTTATCGTCCATGTTTCACTTCCATACATGGCTACACTCCATACAAATACTTTCAGAAACAACTTCCTGACACTTAAATCTATACTCGATGTTAACAAATTTCTCTTCTTCAGAAACGATTTCCTTGCCATTGCCAGTCTACATTTTATATCCTCTCTACTTCGACCATCATCAGTTACTTTACTCCCTAAATAGCAAAACTCCTTTACTACTTTAAGTGTCTCATTTCCTAATCTAATTCCCTCAGCATCACCCGATTTAATTTGACTACATTCCATTATCCTCGTTTTGCTTTTGTTGATGTTCATCTTATATCCTCCTTTCAAGACACTGTCCATTCCGTTCAACTGCTCTTCCAAGTCCTTTGCTATCTCTGACAGAATTACAATGTCATCGGCGAACCTCAAAGTTTTTACTTCTTCTCCAAGAATTTTAATACCCACTCCGAATTTTTCTTTTGTTTCCTTTACTGCTTGCTCAATATACAGATTGAATAACATTGGGGATAGGCTACAACCCTGTCTCACTCCCTTCCCAACCACAGCTTCCCTTTCGTTCCCCTTGACTCTTGTAACTGCCATCTGGTTTCTGTACAAATTGTAAATAGCCTTTCGCTCCCTGTATTTTACCCCTGCCACCTTCAGAATTTGAAAGAGAGTACTCCAGTTAACGCTGTCAAAAGCTTTCTCTAAGTCTACAAATGCTAGAAACGTAGGTTTGCCTTTTCTTAATCTTTCTTCTAAGATAAGTCATAAGGTTAGTATTGCCTCACGTGTTCCAACATTTCTACAGAATCCAAACTGATCTTCCCCGACGTCCGCTTCTACCAGTTTTTCCATTCGTCTGTAAAGAATTTGCGTTAGTATTTTGCAGCTGTGACTTATTCAACTGATAGTTCGGTAATTTTCACATCTGTCAACACCTGCTTTCTTTGGGATTGGAATTATTATATTCTTCTTGAAGTCTGTGGGTATTTTGCCTGTCTCATACATCTTGCTCACCAGATGGTAGAGTTTTGTCATGACTGGTTCTCCCAAGGCCATGAGTAGTTCTAATGGAATGTTGTCTACTCCCGGGGCCTTGTTTCGACTCAGATCTTTCAGTGCTCTGTCAAACTCTTCACGCAGTATCTTATCTCCCATTTCATCTTCATCTACATCCTCTTCAATTTCCATAATATTGTCCTCAAGTACATCACCCTTGTATAAACCCTCTATATACTCCTTCCACCTTTCTGCCTTCCCTTCTTTGCTTAGAACTGGGTTTCCATCTGAGCTCTTGATATTCATACAAGTGGTTCGCTTCTCTCCAAAGGTCTGTTTAATTTTCCTGTAGGCAGTATCTATCTTACCCCTAGTGAGACAAGCCTCTACATCCTTACATTTGTCATCTAGCCATCCCTGCTTAGCCATTTTGCACTTCCTGTCGATCTCATTTTTGAGACGTTTGTATTCCTTTTTGCCTGCTTCATTTACTGCATTTTTATATTTTCTCCTTTCATCAATTAAATTCAATATTTCTTCTGTTACCCAAAGATTTCTATTAGCCCTTGTCTTTTTACCTACTAGATCCTCTGCTGCGTTCACTACTTCATCCCTCAGAGCTACCCATTCTTCTTCTACTGTATTTCTTTCCCCCATTCCTGTCAATTGTTCCCTTATGCTCTTCCTGAAACTCTCTACAACCTCTGGTTTTTTCAGTTTATCCAGGTCCCATCTCCTTAAATTCCCACCTTTTTGCAGTTTCTTCAGTTTCAATCTGCAGTTCATAACCAATAGATTGTGGTCAGAATCCACATCTGCCCCTGGAAATGTCTTACAATTTAAAACCTGGTCCCTAAATCTCTGTCTTACCATTATATAATCTATCTGATACCTTTTAGTATCTCCAGGATTCTTCCAGGTATACAAGCTTCTTTTATGATTCTTGAACCAAGTGTTAGCTATGTTTAAGTCATGCTCTGTGCAAAATTCTACAAGGCGGCTTCCTCTTTCATTTCTTCCCCCCAATCCATATTCACCTACTATGTTTCCTTCTCTCCCTTTTCCTACTGACGAATTCCAGTCACCCATGACTATTAAATTTTCGTCTCCCTTCACTACCTGAATAATTTCTTTTATCTCGTCATACATTTCATCAATTTCTTCATCATCTGCAGAGCTAGTTGGCATATAAACTTGTACTACTGTAGTAAGCGTGGGCTTCGTGTCTATCTTGGCCACAATAATGCGTTCACTATGCTGTTTGTAGTAGCTAACCCGCACTCCTATTTTTTTATTCATTATTAAACCTACTCCTGCATTACCCCTATTTGATTTTGTATTTATAACACTGTAATCACCTGACCAAAAGTCTTGTTCCTCCTGCCACTGAACTTCACTAATTCCCACTATATCTAACTTTAACCTATCCATTTCCCTTTTTAAGTTTTCTAACCTACCTGCCCGATTAAGGGATCTGACATTCCACACTCTGATCCGTAGAACGCCAGTTTTCTTTCTCCTGATAATGACGTCCTCTTGAGTAATCCCCGCCCGGAGATCCGAATGGGGGACTATTTTACCTCCGGAATATTTTACCCAAGAGGACGCCATCATCATTTAATCATACAGTAAAGCTGCATGTCCTCGGGAAAATTTACGGCTGTAGTTTCCCCTTGCTTTCAGCCGTTCGCAGTACCAGCACAGCAAGGCCGTTTTGGTTAATGTTACAAGGCCAGATCAGTCAATCATCCAGACTGTTGCCCCTGCAACTACTGAAAAGGCTGCTGCCCCTCTTCAGGAACCACACGTTTGTCTGGCCTCTCAACAGATACCCCTCCGTTGTGGTTGCACCTACGGTACGGCTATCTGTATCGCTGAGGCACGCAAGCCTCCCCACCAACGGCAAGGTCCATGGTTCATGGGGGGCAACCTTCGATAACAGAACTTTAACTCTCTCATCTATGAAACAACATTTAATGCCTGAAAGACACAAAAGACATTTTTGTTTCTATGAAAAAGGAAGTATAAGAATTATTATCTAATGTTGGAGCACTGGTAGGACATATGCTTGTGTACCCAGCTCCAAGCTGCAATCAGAAAGCTGTTTTATTGCTCTATGATGACTGATGATCTGTCTGCATTCCACAATGATACAGCAGAGGCCGAATCATGTAGTAGTTTGCAGTGGGTACAAGTTGCTGTTGGATCAAACAGACTTCAGAAATGTTGCTAGAATATTTATATCCAATTTTGGAAACAGAAGAAATGTATGTAGATTGCTATAGGATTAACTTTAAAAGCCTATCTTACTTTATGCTCTTGACAACTTATTTAATGATCATTTCTGTCTTTTTGACTACTTACATATTTATTCCCAATTTTCAAAGGTTTCCACTTGCATTTTTAAATGTTTTTTTAATGTTTGAAAAATAAACTAAATAACACCATGTATGTAATAGGCAACTTTTTTAATCAAGCAGATTTTAGTTTGGAAAACCATTCAATGTGAAAGTTTCACAGTTGTGAAACAAATACTAACAAAGAGATAGAGGGGCTGGCCAGTACTTACCTCAGCCTAGTACAGCCGATAGATACACAAAAAACAGAACCAAAAATTTACGTTCCTAGCTTTCGGAACAAATGTTCCTTCATCAGGGAGGAGAGAGGGGAAAGAAAGGGAAGAAGGGAAAGTAGATTCAGTTACTCACAACCCAGGTTATGAAGCAACAGGGAAAGGAAAACAGGCAGGGTAGCAAGGATGGAGGCATGGTTGTCAGAGGGAAGCCAAAGATATTCTACTGTAAGTACTGTGCCAGCTTCAAACCAAAGAGGATGCATACAGAAGTAAATAGGTATATAGTATAAAGATAAACACAACTATGTAGGATGAAAAGATGTGTGAATGGCTAAAGAGGAAAGGGAAAGAGGAGAAGACTGAGGGAGTGAGGTTGTTTAATGTAGGTTCAGTCCAGGGGGATGGCGGGATGAAAGGATGTGTTGGAGTGCAAGTTCCCATCTCCGCAGTTCAGAGGGACTGGTGTTGGGTGGGAGAAGCCAAATGGCACATACAGTGTAGCAGGTTCCTAGGTCCATAGAATTATGCTGGAGGGCATGCTCCGCTACTGGGTATTGGACATCTCCTAGGCGGACAGTTCGTCTGTGTCCGTTCATGCGCTCAGCCAGTTTAGTTGTTGTCATACCGATGTAAAAGGCTGTGCAGTGCAGGCATGTCAGTTGATAAATGACATGTGTAGTTTCACACATGGCCCTGCCTTGAATTGTGTATGTTTTACCAGTAGCAGGGCTGGAGTAGGTGGTTGTGGGGGGATGCATGGGGTAGGTTTTGCAGCGGGGTCGGTTACAGGGGTAGGAACCGCTGGGTAGAGAAGGTAGTCTGGGAATATTGTAGGGTTTAACAAGGACGTTACGGAGGTTAGGGGGGCGACGAAAGGCAACTCTGGGTGGTGTGGGGAGAATTTTGTCAAGGGATGATCTCATTTCAGGGGTTGACTTGAGAAAGTCATATCCCTGGCGGAGTAATTTGTTGACTTTCTGAAGTCAACCCCTGAAATGAGATCATCCCTTGACAAAATTCTCCCCACACCACCCAGAGTTGCCTTTCGTCGCCCCCCTAACCTCCGTAACATCCTTGTTAAACCCTACAATATTTTCAGACTACCTTCTCTACCAGCGGTTCCTACCCCTGTAACCAACCCCGCTGCAAAACCTGCCCCATGCATCCCCCCACAACCACCTACTCCAGCCCTGCTACTGGTAAAACATACACAATTCAAGGCAGGGCTATGTGTGAAACTACACATGTCATTTATCAACTGACATGCCTGCACTGCACAGCCTTTTACATCGGTATGACAACAACTAAACTGGCTGAGCGCATGAACGGACACAGACGAACTGTCCGCCTAGGAGATGTCCAATACCCAGTAGCGGAGCATGCCCTCCAGCATAATTCTATGGACCTAGGAACCTGCTACACTGTATGTGCCATTTGGCTTCTCCCACCCAACACCAGTCCCTCTGAACTGCGGAGATGGGAACTTGCACTCCAACACATCCTTTCATCCCGCCATCCCCCTGGACTGAACCTACATTAAACAACCTCACTCCCTCAGTCTTCTCCTCTTTCCCTTTCCTCTTTAGCCATTCACACATCATTTCATCCTACATAGTTGTGTTTATCTTTATACTATATACCTATTTACTTCTGTATGCATCCTCTTTGGTTTGAAGCTGGCACAGTACTTACAGTAGAATATCTTTGGCTTCCCTCTGACAACCATGCCTCCATCCTTGCTACCCTGCCTGTTTTCCTTTCCCTGTTGCTTCATAACCTGGGTTGTGAGTAACTGAATCTACTTTCCCTTCTTCCCTTTCTTTCCCCTCTCTCCTTCCTGATGAAGCTAGGAACATAAATTTTTGGTTCTGTTTTTTGTGTATCTATCGGCTGTACTGAGCTGAGGTAAGTACTGGCCAGCCCCTCTATCTCTTTGTTAGTATTTGTTTCACATCTTTATATGAGATTTTCCATTAATCATTTAGTTTCACAGTTGTTTATGATATAATACATAATAATCATACACATACTATTGATAAATTTAAATATTACTATAACTTTTCCATATTTGGTAATCTCAAAATATGTTGTAAAACAAGTAAATTGGCATGCTTTAGGAGTTTTAAATGTCTCTAAAATAAATGGTCTGAAGCATTCAGAAGGCTCCAAATTTTTTCCAACTTTGTTCATGGTATATCTTGTTTGGACCCCTTTGTCATGTATACTTTACCTATTGAGTCCCTGCCCCCTCCCCTCTCCCTCTCCCAATAATTTAGTGCTGATGACACCTGTGGTGGAGACAGGAACAGACACAGAGTGAGAGTGAGAGTGAGAGTGAGAGAGAGAGAGAGAGTGAGAGTGATAGTGAGAGAGGAGATGGGTATAATATATGTGTCACATGTGTATTTTTCTGTCTGTCTGTAGCATGTATGTTTGTGGGAGTAAGACCCACCATCTGTCGGAGTGAGGTAGGGGGTGAAGATGGAGCGGCTTAGAGGGTGGACAGAGAGAGTGCGGCAGACGAGAGGGACAAAGACAGGGTAGAGGAGGAGATGGGCAGAAAAAAGGTAGAGAAAGACATGGACAGACAGAGGGGAGGGGAAGAGATGGACAGAGAAGAGGGAGGGGAGGAGATGGAAATATGGAATGGGGGAGGGGGTGTGTGGGGAGGGGGGGGTTGTTGAGGTGAAGGACAGATAGAGATGTTTGCAGTTTATGTGACACACACTTACACAGGTGTAAGCATGGGTTAAAAGTCAGTACCTATAGAAACAGTGGCATGGAAATCACTACACACTTATGTAATTAATGTTAAATTTTAATAATCTGATCACAATAAAGGCCTATCAACAAATTATAGTTCTTTTTGTGTTCACATTGTCTCCTCCTTTATTATTAAGAAACCATTGAAGTCTACCTGGAACACACTGACATACATGCATAAATAGCTCACTGTTGTTATATATATTGGCAAAGACATCCCTGATCTAAACAGTCAGCTTCTCATTAGTTAATTGATTTTACATCCCAATGATAGTTGTATTATTGCTGTCCAGCAAAGCTCTGCAGACCAATGCAATAGTGGTCCCATAGCTACTGATGCCAGCTTCAAGCATGAATACTCATTGGTCTGTCAACAATATCAAAAAACATAGCCACTGCTTAGAAAAATCATGCCAGTTAGCCATCATACATATGGCATCTACTGTGATCAGCCAATTCTAGTTGTGTTAGCTGAATACATTGCTGACATGTTAAGAGCCTTAAACATGCAAAGAAATATTGTGGGGATAAGTATCACCTGGGTCACATAGATATAAGTGTGGAGTTCAAAAACAGCTGGTAAAACCTGACACCTAGGCTGCTCTGCATGACTGCCATGTAGTGGGTAGTTTTGAGTCATCAGCATTCTGACTGGTTTGATGTGGCCCACCACAAATTCCTCTCCTGTGCCAACCTTTTCATCTCAGAAAAGCAATTGCACCCTTTGTTCTCAATTACTTGCTGAATATATTCCAATCTCTGCCTTCCTCTACAGTTTTCACCCTCTGCAGCTCCTTCTAGCACTGTTGAAGTTATTCCCTGATGCCTAACAGATGTCCTATCATCCTGTCCCTTCTTCTGGTCAGTGTTTTCCATATATTCCTCTCATTGCCGATTCTGCAGAGAACCTCCTTATTCCCTACCTTATACGTCCACCTAATTTTCAACATTTTTCTGTAGCTTAACACCTCAAAGACTTAGATTCTTTGCTGTTCTGGTTTTCCCACAGTGCCTGTCCCACTACCATACAATGCTGTGCTCAAAACAAACATCCTCAGAAATTTATTCCTTGTGTTAAGACCTACGTTTTCTACTAGCATGCTTCTCTTGGCCAGGAATGCCTTTTCCGCCAGTGCTGGTCTGTGTTTTATGACGTCCTTGCTCCGTTCGTCACTGGTTATTCAATTGCCTAGGTAGCAGACTTCCTGAATTTTGTCTACTTCATGAACCCCAACTCTGATTTTAAATTTCTCACTGTTCTCATTTCTGCTACTTCTCATTACTTTCATCTTTCTTCGATCTACTCTCAATCCATATTCTGTACTCATTAGACTATTCATTTCATTCACCACATCCTGCAATTCTTCTTCATTTTCACAGAGGATTTTATCATTGATATCCATTCACCTTGAATTTTAAATCTACTCTCGAATAATTCTTTTTTTTTTTTTAATTCCTTCTTCGATGTATAGATTGAACAGCATGGACAAAAGACTACATCCCTGTGTTACACCCTTTTTAATCCAAACACTTCACTCTTGGTCTTCCAGTCTCATTGTTCCCTCTTGTCTCTTGTACATACTGTATATTGCCATCTTTTTCCTATTTTTCTCAGAATTTGAACATCTTGCACCATTTGATATTGTTGAATGCTTTTTCTTGGTCACCAAACCCTGTGAATGGGTCTTGATTTTTCTTCAGTCTTGCTTCCTTGTCAACTGAAATGTCAGAGCTGACTCTCTGGTGCCTTTACCTTTTCTAAAGCCAAACTGATCATCACCTAACACATCACCAATTTTCTTTTCAATTCTTCTGTATATTATTCTTCTCAGTAACTTGGATGAATTAGCTGTTACAGTGTCTGTGCGATAATTCTCACACTTATTGGCCCTTGTTATATTTAGTATTATGTGGATAAGGTTTTTTCGAAAGTGAGATGGTGTACTGCCACTCATACATTCTACACCCCAATGTAAATAGTTGTTCTTTTGCCTCTTCTGCCAATGATTTTAGAAAATCTGATGGAAATGTTATCTATCTTTTCTCCCTTATTTGATCCAAAGTCTTCTAAAGCTCTCTTAAGTTCTGATTATAGTATCCTCTAGCTCCTCCCTGTTGGTTCCTGTTTCTTCTCCTGCCACAACATCAGACAAGTCTTCCCCCTCGTGAAGGCCTTCAATGTACTCTTTCTACCTATCTGCTCTCCCCTCTGCATTTAGCAGTGAAATTCCCATTGAACTCCTTTTGTGCTTCACAAAAACAAAAGAAAAGGTAGTATCATATGAGTATAATATCAGTGAGTCACTGCTGGAATCAGCTAACTCGTACAAATACCTGGGTAGTGGTATGATCATATAGGTTCAACTGTGGGTAAAACGGTTGGTAGACTTCAGTTTATTGGTGGAATACTGGGGAAGTGCAATCAGTTTAAAAGTGAGATTGCTTACAAATCACTCACATGTCAGGTTCTAGAATATAGCTCAAGTGTGAGAGACCCGTGCCAGATAGGACTAACAGGGCAGCATGAATAGTCACAGATTTGTTTAATCTGAGGGAGAGTGTCACAGATGTACTGAAGGGACTGAAATGAACTCAAGGAACTGAACTAGCAGACTCTTGATGACAGACAATCTATTCTGAGAAAGTCTATTAACAAAGTTTCAAGAGCCAACTTTAAATAATTATTCTAGGGATATACTACAACCCCCTACATATCACTCACACAGGGATCATGAGGATAAGATTAGAACAATTACTGCACACACACAGAGGCATTCAAACAATGATTTTTCCCGTGCTCCAAACATGAATGAATGGAACAGGGAGAAACTCTAATAACTGGTACTCAGGGAAATACCCTCTGCCATGCACTTCAGGGTGGTTTGCAGAGTGTAGATGTAGAACTCTCTAATGTTACTGCCCCTACTTCTGATTTCAATGAAGGTTGTTTTGACTTTTCTTCCAACAATCATTTCATTTTTGATTTCTTCAGATCTTTCATGCAGCCAGAGAGGGGGACGAGAGGTGAGGCAGAGAGGAGGGAAAAGGGGAGAAGACAGACAGACAGACAGACAGACAGACAGACACAGAGAGAGAGAGAGAGAGAGAGAGAGAGAGAGAGAGAGAGAGAGAGAGAGAGAGAGAGAGAGAGAGAGGAGGAAGGAGGGAGGGAGGGAGGAGCAGACAGGTAGACAGGTAAGGGGTGCATGGGTAGGGGGAGGACGGGTATATACATACATACACACACACACACACACACACACACACATATACACACACACAGGGTGAATCCATTATGATGTTACCAACATTCAGGGATCCTGGGGAGAACAGTAACTGTATCAGTTGGAGGTAAGGTGCCCTCGTCCAGAAATGTCAGAGTCTCAAGTTACTAGTGAGAACTATTCTGACACATATAACAGTGGACCTCTTCTACCAAAAACTCTTTGCTTTCCACACTTTGGGACGAGGTAAAATGGACCAAACCAAGAAAAAATTGCCTAGTAAACTGGGGCCCTCAAATGCATACCTTAAAAGCTATGAACACTTGTTCTGTACAATAGATGTTTTTCACAGCAGCAAAGATGAACAAGTGCTCATAGCTCCAAAGGTCTGTGCTTTAGATCCCATGTTTATTGGGCTGTTTTTTATTTTTATCCACACTGCCTCCTACCAAAATATGGAAAGCAAAGAGCTTGCAGTAGAAGAGGTCCACTGCCCAAAGTATCAGAATGGTTATCACTTATAACTTTCAACTGTGTCATTTCCAGACTAAGGTCTCTCTATCATCCCTGAAAGTTTGTATCATCATCACAAAATCATCATGTATAAAATGTGATTTTCAAATTCTCAATATGTAGCACTTTTACTGTTGGGATAACGAGTAACTTACTTTTTCTATTTTTTGTCACTAACAAATTATGTACCTCTTACATTGCAGTTAATGAAAACAGCACAAAATATCAAGTGGGATTATACAAGAATTGACTACTTACGAAACAGCTGATATAATAATTGCTTAAGTAATGAAAAATGCAACAATATACTAATTAACTTTATTTTATTGGTGAGCTTCGACTCAACAATGTCTAGATGTATGCAAAGGCCACTGAAATGACCTCGCTGATTATATCTATTCAACTTCTACGTCAGTTTTCAACAGTGGTGTGTATATAGTGTAGTGCTTCAATTTTTGACTATCGTATGTCTATCAGTGAGACTCTCTTCATTTACATGTTCTGTCTTACATCTGCAATAGAACTGTGACACTAATAACCTCCCTTAATATCTTCAACATACTAATCACACGCCACCAAAAATGTGTACAGTAATGTTTACCTTCATCTGATTTCCGAAAAAACAGAAAGAGATGCAAATAAATACATAAATTTCTCCTGCGCATTAAGGACTCACAGAAAGACAGAATTGTGTCACCCCGAATGATTTCCTATAAGATTCACTGTCTCAGTAACAGATTTCAATGAATTTGGTCATCTTACTGACATAAAACATGCAGACATAAAACTGCTGTCATTGTCATGAGTTGGTGCATGTTGTCGATCTATTTTATCTAGACTGCGCTGTGTTTAAAAGGAATATTAAAAATTATTTTTGCAGTCTTTTCCATTTGATTCTGAGGAAATTATTTGGTAAAAAAATAATGCATTTTTTTCCATCTTATAATCTGATATGACAGCCTGATAGTGAACTATTTTTCTTTTTGCTATTGCCCACAATTATTGTAATACTTCAAAATTATGTAAAGCACAGCAAACATTTTTGGACATTTGAAGGGAAAATGTAGTCACCGGCCAGCTTATGTTTGGTATATTTTAGATCATATAATGCTGTGTACCAAATGTGCCAACATATCGAAATGTTTTTAATGCTGGAAGGAGAGCCATACCTCTTTCCAGTCTCGAATAAATACATGACATATTTGTATATCGCGAAATAGGGGAGCCAGTGCCACAGACATGATACCGGAATTGGAGTGGCAATCACTGCGAGGGGATCTTCTCATGAAATTTCAATCACCAGTTTCCTCCTCTGATTGCGAAAACATTCTGTTGGCACCCACCTAATTACGGAGAAATTATCATCACGATAAAATATGTGAAACCAGGGCTCGAACAGGAAAATATAAGTGCTGGTTTTTCCTACGCGCTGTTCGAGACATAAACGGTAGAGAGATAGCTTGAAGGTGGTTCATTGAACCCTCTGCCAGGCACTTTACTATGAATAGCAGAGTAAACACATAGATATAGATGTAGATGTAAATTGTACAAGGCGAGGCTGGCAGCAACGTGCCACACATGAGATATTGCTGCCTGCAGTGTGTTGTGTCACTCTTGTGGGAATGTGAGTTTCATACGCATAACTGTTGCATTACTGCTGCACTGCACGATCTTTATTGCAACATGTCATATCATAAATCATATCACATCAATGAGAACTGCATCTTACTGTTTATATATTTTGGCTTTGGAGTGAAGCTTCCTAGTCACATTGTGGGTAATTTGTTTTGAGAACAGTCAATGATATGTAAAAGAACAAATCTGTCTTTTGACAAAACCATAAAAGTAGAACAGTAAGCTACAGCAATTCAATGAAACATCAAGAGTCTTCATATGCCTAATGGGCCTAAAGTTTGAAATAATCATCATCATCATGTAGTTAAAGACGAGGGGCGCATTATGCACACAAAAGCTGTGCACCACAGCTTTCAGTGAAATACCACTTGAAAGAAGCACACTTCCTTAATTGCAGCTTTCATGCTGCACAGCTCAACATTTTCTAATTAGGGACATACCAAATAAAAAAGCATTCATTCTTACAGTCAATGATTTGATTTCATGTACATTATTATTATTTCTTTCCTTTCTCAGACGTTATGTCTGATTAAAAATGGAAAGTGATGCAGATCTTCATCAAGCGTGACTTCCTTTTAACTGTACGGTATATGTTACATTACATTTAGGAACTTTCGGGTAATTGAACATGTATCAATAATTACAGATTTCTGTAGCTGTATATATATGTTTGGATGTAGCTGTACTGCATTGATGTACTTGTGGATATTGTGTGGTATGACTCCTGTAATTGATAGTAGAATGTCAACTTTATCTTGATGCCACATGTCCTTTACGTCCTCAGCCAGTTGGATGTATTTTTCAATTTTTTTCTCCTGTTATCTTCTGTATATTTGTTGTATTGGGAATGGATATTTTGATTAGTTGTGTTAATTTCTTCTTTTTATTGGTGAGTATGATGTCAGGTTTGTTATGTGATGTTCTTATATCTGTTATAATGGTTCTGTTCCTGTATAATTTGTATTCATCATTCACCAGTATATTTTGTGGTGCATACTTGTATGTGGGAACGTGTTGTTGTATTAGTTTATGTTGTATGGCAAGTTGTGGATGTATTATTTTTGCTACATTGTCACATCTTCTGGTGAATTCTGTATTTGCTAATATTGTACATCCGCTTGTGATGTGATCTACTGTTTCTATTTGTTGTTTGCAAAGTCTGCATTTATCTGTGGTGGTATCGGGATCGTTAATAATATGCTTGCTGTAATATCTGGTGTTTATTGTTTGATTCTGTATTGCAATCATGAATCCTTCTGTCTCACTGTATATATTGCCTTTTCTTAGCCATGTGTTGGATGCGTCTTGATCGATGTGCGGCTGTGTTAGATGATACGGGTGCTTGCCATGTAGTGTTTTCTTTTTCCAATTTACTTTCTTCATATCTGTTGATGTTATACGACCTAAAGAGTTGTAGAAGTGGTTATGAAATTGCAGTGGTGTAGTCGATGTATTTATATCAGTGATTGCTTTGTGTATTTTGCTAGTTTCTGCTCGTTCTATAAAGAATTTTCTTAAATTGTCTACCTGTCTATAATGTAGGTTTTTTATGTCGATAAATCCCCTTCCTCTTTCCTTTCTGCTTAATGTGAATCTTTCTGTTTGTGAATGTATGTGATGTATTCTATATTTGTGGCATTGTGATCGTGTAAGTGTATTGAGTGCTTATAGGTCTGTGTTACTCCATTTCACTATTCCAAATTAGTAGGTCAATATTGGTATGGCATAAGTATTTATAGCTTTTGTCTTGTTTCTTGCTGTCAATTCTGTTTTCAGTATTTTTGTTAGTCTTTGTCTATATTTTTCTTTTAGTTCTTCTTTAATATTTGTATTATCTATTCCTATTTTTTGTCTGTATCCTAGGTATTTATAGGCATCTGTTTTTTCCATCGCTTCTATGCAGTCACTGTGGTTATCCAATATGTAATCTTCGTGTTTAGTGTGTTTTCCCTTGACTATGCTATTTTTCTTACATTTGTCTGTTCCAAAAGCCATATTTATATCATTGCTGAATACTTCTGTTATCTTTAGTAATTGGTTGAGTTGCTGATTTGTTGCTGCCAGTAGTTTTAGATCATCCATGTATAGCAAATGTCTGATTTTGTGTTGGTATGTTCCAGTAATATTACATCCATAATATGTATTATTTAGAATGCTGGATAGTGGGTTCAGAGCAAAGCAGAACCAGAAAGGACTCAATGAGTCTCCTTGGTATATTCCACGCTTAATCTGTATTGGCTGTGATGTGATATTATTTGAATTTGTTTGGATATTAAGTGTGGTTTTCCAATTTTTCATTACTATGTTTAGGAACTGTATCAGTTTAGGATCCACTTTGTATATTTCCAATATTTGTAGTAAGCATGAGTGGGGTACACTATCAAAAGCTTTTTGGTAATTAATGTATGCATAGTGTAGCGACCTTTGTTTAGTTTTAGCTTGATATGTCACCTCTGCATGTATTATCAGTTGTGTGGTGTCACCGCCAGACACCACACTTGCTAGGTGGTAGCCTTTAAATCGGCCGCGGTCCGGTAGTATACGTCAGACCCGCGTGTCGCCACTGTCAGTTATTGCAGACCGAGCGCCACCACACGGCAGGTCTAGAGAGACGTCCTAGCACTCGCCCCAGTTGTACAGCCGACTTTGCTAGGAAAGGTTCACTGACAAATATGCTCTCAATTGCCGAGACGATAGTTAGCATAGCCTTCAGCTACGTCATTTGCTACGACCTAGCAAGGCGCCATTACCAACTTATATTGAGATTATAAATTATGTATCATCAAGAGCGATGTTCTCCAATTATGGATTGAAGTTAAGTATTCCAAGATCTTCGTACTTTATTTGCAATTCTCAAGACATTGTCCTGTTCCAGACCTCACGCCAGTCCGCGTGAGCTGAAACACGTGCCTTTCGGCTACCTCCGAGTGGCTTGGCTGTCTTGCCAAGTCACTACAGTTTGGCGACGAGTGTAAAAACGGTCTTCTTCTTTATTCTTGCTTAAATTCATTGCATCATGGCTTCGCCACAATCTCCAGATGTACTGTCCGAATTTTATTGCTTGCAAAATCAGCAGATGCAGGCCTTGCTGGATGCCCTTTGACAGCTCGTCCAGGGTCAACGTGCAATGCAAAACGATGCGGCAGCCGTCGCTCCACCGCTCCCGCAGCCACAACACGCAGTTGCACCACCTTTTCGTCCTTTTGATTCGGCACTGGAAAGCTGGACGGAGTGGTCACGCCAATTTGGATTCCATCTCGCCGCCTACAGAATTCAAGGTATTGAGCGGCAGCCTTTTTTGCTTTCGTGTGTAGGCGTCCAGACGTACCGAGTGATAGTGAAATTGTTTTCCCGACGCGACGTAGCAACTCTGCCCTACGACGAAATTTTGTCTGCATTAGATGCATATTTCAAGGAATCAGTCAATGTAGTGCCAAACGGTATACGTTCTTTCGTACAAAACGTACGGCCGGTCAAACTAATCGGGAGTGGGTTGCAACTTTGCACGGCCTTACTAGGGATTGTGCTTTTGAGTGTGAATGTGGACTCCCTTATTCAGATACTATGGTGCGTGATGCAATTGCACAGAACGTTTCTGATGTTCGTATAAGGGAACAGATTTTGAAACTAGTCAATCCCTCCCTTCAACAAGTGATAGACATATTGGATAGGCAAGACACATGACTTTGCTCAGGAATCATTTGAACCTTCCCCAGCTGTGTGTCACATTAACCGGCCCGCCGGGCGCGCTGCGCGGAACAGTAAACAGCCCTCGCGCCCGTCCGCGCAGCTGCCGCCAAGCTCTCCGCTACGTGTGCCGCGCAAGCAAGCAAATGCAGTGCTACAATCATGTCCGCGGTGTGCAACTAGACATTCGCGTGACAATTGCCCGTTACGCCAAGCTATTTGCTTTTTCTGTAATAAAAAAGGACATGTTCAGAGTGTTTGCCAGAAAAAGCTCAGATCAGACACTCCCAACCATTCCAGGCCCTTTGCTTCGCGCCGGAATCGAACCAATAATACTCAGGCTCGTGAACCTTCTCCCATGGACATTCATGCAGTTCATTCCACTCCGCCCAGTGCCACTCTCTCTAACAGTGCCTGTGTTCGTCCCACAACATGTGTGCGTCGACGTCGCAGGAAATCCCGTCAAGTCTCAAGTGATTCTGTACCAGTGTCTGTTCACATTGCATGAGACAGTTGCTCTTGTCGTCAGCAGGACAATAAACTTTTTGTAGATATGGACTTTGCAGGCACAGTGATACCATTCCAGCTCGATACCGGAGCTGCAGTTTCACTAATCAATAAAGACACGTACAAACAACTGGGCACACCTCCGTTGCGTGCTGCAAATGTTAAGTTAAAT
This sequence comes from Schistocerca nitens, assembly GCF_023898315.1. Classification (NCBI taxonomy): domain Eukaryota; kingdom Metazoa; phylum Arthropoda; class Insecta; order Orthoptera; family Acrididae; genus Schistocerca; species Schistocerca nitens. Next base: position 552,427,076 of record NC_064615.1, on the reverse strand, counting down.
AGTTATTCCGGTCAAAATATCCCTGTGTTAGGACAGTGCAGCCTTCTTGCAACATACAAGGGACAAACAAAACTTGTGTCTTTTACGTACTTCGTTCTTCTTCTGCAGTGAACTTGTTTGGTTTCGATTTATTTCAGTTGTTTAACTTGTCTATAGTCAATCAGGTCCTATCAGTGAACCAGACTGTGCCTTCAGCCAGTGTTTCTCGTCTATGTGAAGAATTTGCAGACATTTTTGCACCGGGCCTTGGTTGCGCTAAGAACTATGAAGCCCATCTGGAACTGAAAGTAAATGCGCCACCAAAATTTTTCCGAGCGCGCAATGTTCCCCACGCATTGCGTGATGAGGTCGCAAGAACCTTACACGATTTGGAATCACAAGGTGTGATTGAACGTGTGCAGGCTTCTCTCTGGGCCTCACCCTTAGTAATATTGCCAAAACCTTCCGGAAAATTGAGACTTTGTGTGGACTTCAAGGCTATGGTGAATCCACAACTAGTGATTGCAACTTTTCCTTTACCCCGCCCGGAAGATCTTTTTGACAAACTGTGCCCGGGTAAATATTTTTCGAAGTTGGACCTCGCAGATGCGTACTTGCAAATACCAGTGGATGACGAATCCCAGCGCGTTTTGGTGGTTAACACGCATCTTGGTTTGTACCGATTCAAACGACTGCCATTCGGGTGTGCATCCGGCCCTGCATTGTTTCAGCAATATCTACAAACTGTTTGTGCGTCGGTCCCTACTGCAGCAAACTATCTGGACGATATTGTGATCTCCAGACAGACGGAAGAAGAACATTTAGCCAATCTCCGAACATTATTTCAGGTCTTGCGACAAAATGGTCTTCGCTTGCGGAAGGACAAATGTGTGTTTTTTGCTCGTGACTTACCCTACCTGGGCCATGTTCTCAATGCCCAAGGCATACATCCCAGTCCAGAGCACCTCGGTGCCATACAGGACTTGCCTTTGCCGCAGAATTTGAAGCAGCTACAGAGTGTTCTGGGAAAAATCAATTACTATAACAGATATGTGCGCCACGCCTCTTCCATTTCAGCTCCGCTTCATCCCTTACGCCGTAAAGGTGTTCCGTTCGTCTGGACGACGGAATGCGAACGCACCTTTTGCCAGTTGAAATCGGCGTTGCTTTCCACTACTTGCCTCACGCCATTCGATCCCCAGAAACCACTTTTGTTGATGGTAGATGCATCAGATTTCGGGATCAGTGCTGTGCTTGCGCACAAAGATGGAGCGCATGATCGCCCTATTGCCTTTGCGTCAAAATTGCTCTCGTCTGCGCAAAGAAATTATTCACAGATCGAGAAAGAAGCTTTGGCTCTCGTGTTTGGTGTTACTAAGTTTCATGATTTCTTGTATGGTCGTCACTTTACCATCATCACAGGCCACAAACCTTCGACATCACTTTTTCATCCGAACAAGCCTGTACCTCCACGTACAGCACAGAAATTCATTCGCTGGTCTATTTTCCTCTCGCAGTACCACTACGATATCTTGTATCGGTCCACTGCTAAGCACGGAAATGCCGATGCGTTGTCCCGTTTGGCTGTTGCTGAGGATAGAGCATTCGATTCTTCCGAACTTGCTTGCATGTTCATTGATGCGGACACCGATGACGTGGTCGAATCGTTTCCGATTGATTTTCGTCGTGTAGCTACGGTCACAGCTGCTGACCCTGTCCTTGCTACAGTTTTGCGTTTTGTTGCTAGTCAATGGCCCTTGTCACGGTCATGGATCAAGGATCCGTTGGTTCGCCGATTTTTTGCTCACAAGGAGAGACTTTTTGTTCGACGTGGTGTTTTGCTGTTGCGTTCTGCTAATGATCAGTCCAGGGTCGTGGTCCCACGTTCGTTACAGTCCTCTGTCTTACGGCTTCTCCACCAAGAACATTGGGGTATAGTGAGAACGAAACGACTTGCTCGTCAGCACTGTACTTGGTTCGGAATCAATGCTGTGATTACGAATATGTGCTCTTCTTGCATGGCGTGTGCCGAACAACAATCCGCACCACCGCGCAAATTCTTTGCATGGCCGAAAGCCACTACCCCTTGGCAACGCTTACACATCGATTTTGCTGGTCCATTCTGGAATGCTCGATGGTTGGTTGTGGTCGATTCTTTCAGTAATTTTCCTTTTGTTGTCCGGATGTCTTCCACGACGTCATCTGCCACCATCCAAGCGTTATCCGCTATCTTTTGCATTGAAGGTCTTCCACAGACTACTGTTTCCGACAATGGCCCACAATTTATGTCTGCAGAATTTGTCATTCTGCAAGGCCAATGGTATTCAACATCTGACATCCGCGCCGTTTTCGCCTCAGTCAAACGGTGCCGCTGAACGTTTGGTCCGGACTTTCAAGTCACAGATGTTGAAGTTCAAAGAGTCGCATTCTCGGGAGGACGCGTTATTGCTCTTCTTGTCCTCGTATCGCTCTCAGACCCGAGATGGTCGCTCGCCGGCTGAGTTGCTCCACGGTCGCCCTCATCGAACCTTGATGTCTTTGAAGCATCCGCCGCATCAGGATCCTGTGCAGCGGCAGACACCTGCTTTTGCCCCAGGCGACGTTGTATACTATCGCAACTATCAAGGTTCACAGCGTTGGCTCGCAGGGCGCATTCTTCGCTGCCTCGGCCGCGCTATGTATTTGGTTTTGGGGGCCTCTGGTGAGGTGCGTCGGCATCTCAATCAGCTGTGCCTCTGTCGTCGCACGGGTTCTGCCGCTCCCCGTCTGCTTTCAGCGATGGTGCCGTCCGGTTAGCGCCCTGGGCACCCATCTACTGGCTCATCTCATCCCCAGGTGTTACCGACGCTGCCTTCCATTTTGCCCCATAGCGACGCGCCGCCGCCGCCGCCTGTTCTCCCGCTGGCGACGCCCGCAGTGGATGCTTTGCTGCAGCCGCCAAGCGCCTCCTGGGTCACGCGCCGCCGATCGCTTCCCGTGACCAGCTGTCCTCCGACATAGAAGTCTTGCCCGCTCCGGACCAGATGTCTTCGCCCGTCGGGTGCCCCGTTCTGATGGAGGTCGACCCTTCGGCCCCTCCGGTCTCTCTGCGGGGGCATACACCGCATGTTGGCGTGCACCCTGGACTAGGTTTTCAGGCGTTTCCTAGCTCCCCTCGGACCGAATGGCAGGGTGCGGGTGGCACAGCCTCGCCTGTTGTTAGGCTCCCCACCTCGTCGCATACGTCAACATGGGGTCCTCCCCACGGCGGGCGCAAGCCTTATAACACAACCGTACGCCGATTTGCGGGGGAGGAATGTGGTGTCACTGCCATACACCACACTTGCTAGGTGGTAGCCTTTAAATCGGCCACAGTCCGGTAGTATACGTCGGACCCGCGTGTCGCTACTGTCAGTGATTGCAGACCGAGCAACACCACACGGCATGTCTAGAGAGACGTCCTAGCACTCGCCCCAGTTCTACAGCCGACTTTGCTAGGAAAGGTTCACTGACAAATACGCTCTCATTTGCCGAGACGATAGTTAGCATAGCCTTCAGCTACGTCATTTGCTACGACCTAGCAAGGCGCCATTACCAACTTATATTGAGATTATAAATTATGTATCATCAAGAGCGATGTTCTCCAATTATGGATTGAAGTTAAGTATTCCAAGATCTTCGTACTTTATTTGCAATTCTCAAGACATTGTCCTGTTCCAGACCTCACGCCAGTCCGCTTGAGCTGAAACACGTGCCTTTCGGCTACCTCCGAGTGGCTTGGCTGTCTTGCCAAGTCACTACAAGTTGCTCTTTACATCCTCGTGCTCCTTTGCAACAGCTTTTTTGTTCTTCATTTATAATTTTGAACTTTGTTGTATGTGTCATTAATTTCTGTGTAATGACTGAAGTTAATATTTTGTAGATTGTTGGTAGGCATGTTATGGGGCGATATTTTGCTGGGTTTGCTATGTCTGCTTGAGCCTTAGGTTTCAGATAAGTTATTCCATGTGTAAGTATATCAGGGAATGTGTATGGATCTGCAATGTAACTGTTAAATAATTTAGTTAGATGTGAATGTGTTGAGGTGAACTTCTTTAGCCAGAAATTTGCTATTTTATCTTTTCCAGGGGCTTTCCAATTTTGCATAGAATTAATTGCTTGGGTGACTTCACGTTGCCAAATTATCACTTCAGGCATTTGTGGTATCATCTTGTATGTGTCTGTTTCTGCTTGTATCCACCGTGCATGCCTGTTATGTTGTACTGGGTTTGACCATATGTTGCTCCAGAACTGTTCCCTGTCCGTTATGTTTGGTGGATTGTCTATTTTAATGTGTGTGTTAACTTTGGTCTGGTAAAATTTCTTTTGGTTTGTGTTGAATGTTTGGTTTTGTTTCCTTCTATTTTCACTTTTTTTGTATCTTCTAAGTCGTTTGGCCAATGCTTGTAATTTCTGCTTCTTTTCATACGAGGTGTGGCTAGAAAAAAACCGGACTAGTACTGGTGAAACAATAAAACGAATGCAATAAGGCTGAAAGTCGCGTGGCCTGTCACGTGACTCTCGCTCCGCCTACTGCTCGAGTTTCATCTGCCTCCTGCACTCAGTCTGCCCGTGGCGTCTGTTTTAAGTAGTTGACGTTTTGTCTGTGCGTCGGAAAATGTTGAGTGTACAGAAAGAACAGCGTGTTAACATCAAATTTTGTTTCAAACTAGGAAAATCTGCAAGTGAAACGTTTGTAATGTTACAACAAATGTACGGCGATGATTGTTATCGCGAACACAAGTGTTTGAGTGGTTTAAACGATTTAAAGATGGCCGCGAAGACACCAGTGATGACACTCGCACTGGCAGACCATTGTCAGCAAAAACTGATGCAAACATTGAAAAAATCGGTAAACTTGTTCGACACTTTCCTTGTCAACTCCTGTTAACTCAGACACTGCTCTGATTGTTAAACGGCGATCTTTCGAACAAGTTTACCGATTTTTTCAATGTTTGCATCAGTTTTTGCTGACAATGGTCTGCCAGTGCGAGTGTCATCACTGGTGTCTTCGCGGCCATCTTTAAATCGTTTAAACCACTCAAACACTTGTGTTCGCGATAAACAATCATCGCCGTACACTTGTTGTAACATTACAAACGTTTCACTTGCAGATTTTCCTAGTTTGAAACAAAATTTGATGTTAACACGCTGTTCTTTCTGTACACTCAACATTTTCCGACGCACAGACAAAACGTCAACTACTTAAAACAGACGCCACCGGCAGACTGAGTGCAGGAGGCAGATGAAACTCGAGCAGTAGGCGGAGCGAGAGTCACGTGACAGGCCACGCGACTTTCAGCCTTATTGCATTCGTTTTATTGTTTCACCAGTACTAGTCCGGTTTTTTTCTAGCCACACCTCGTATAACTGCTCTATCGCTTCTTGTTGTGAGATTTTACCTAACCTTTTTCGTTTTTTTTCTGATATTTCATTTCTTATAAATTGTGTTAGCTGTCCGGCGTCTCTTCTCAGTTTTTCTATTCTGATCTGTAGCCTGTGTTGCCATGCTGGTTCTCTGGGTTTCTTCTGTGTGTTGGTTGGTTCTGATCTCTGCCTAGTGTGTATATTTAGTGTAGTGAGTGCTCCTATATAAACCAGTAGTTGTAGCTCTTCCATAGTTGTATTTTCATTTATTTTGTTGTGTATGATTGTGTTGACAGTTGTTATTGTTCTTTCGACTTGTGGGTTATTTGGTGGTCTATGCAAGAATGGTCTAATGTCTGTATTTGTGTCTTTGTATTCTACATATGTTAGCTGAAAGTTTTCTTCTATATCTAACATGTGTGTCACTTCATGTTCTATTTGTGCTTGTTCTGGTGGCTGTCTTAAGATTTCATTTTCCTCTGATTGTTTAATTGATGCGTGTTGTTCTTTGTTTGTTTGCTCTGGGATGTTTGAGTCCATTACTGTATTTTCTTCTTCTTCTGATTGCACATTATTTTGTTGCAGTATTTGTTGTACTTGCTGTTTGATATTTTCTAATTCTGACTGGGGTATCCTGTTATTTTTTATTATTACACGGATCTGATCAGCTAGTCATTGTCCTGTTAAAAATTTTAATTCTGGGTATCTGGTAATAAATGTTGTGTATACTTGTGATCTGTATCCAGTTGTGTTTGTTCCTAAGTTTGTTGCTTGGTAATAACAGAACATGAGGTGTTGGTTAACTTCATCTGACCATATCATCCTCTGTCTGTTTCCCTTCTAGAGTGGTTGCAGGAAGCATATCCTGCAAAACACCTCTATTTGGATTTAAATCATTTTGTGTGTGGCTAGCAGTGTCGTTACCTTTGTCGACGGGCATAGGGTTCAAGTGTCGTCCCCTACCATGACAGCGCTTGTCCGAGGCTTCATTAATTCTGTCCTGAACCAACTAATCACACTAAAAGGGGGGTTAGTCCTATTAGTGGTTTGTTCTTTTCGTCGCCTTTTACGACTGGCAGAACATAACGGAGGCCTATTCTTTTCCCGGGCCTCCACGGGTATATAATTATTATTTCTTCCCTTTCTCAAACGTTATGTCTGGTTAGAAATGGAAAGTCACGCAGATCTTGATCAAACGTCACTTCCTATTAACTGTACGGTATATGTTACATTGCATATAGGAACTTTTGGGTAATTGAACAAGTGGCAATAATTACAGATTTCTGTAGTTGTATATATATGTTTGGATGTAGCTGTATTGCGTTGATGTACTGGTGGATATTGTGTGGTATGACTCCTGTAGTTGATAGTATAATTGGTATAATATCAACTTTATCCTTATACCACATGTCCTTGACTTCCTCAGCCAGTTGGACGTATTTTTCAATTTTTTCTCCTGTTTTCTTCTGTATATTTGTTGTATAGGGTATGAATATTTCGATCAGTTGTGTTAATTTCTTCTTTTTATTGGTGAGTATGATGTCAGGTTTGTTATGTGGTGTTGTTTTATCTGTTATAATGGTTCTGTTCCAGTATAATTTGTATTCATCATTCACCAGTATATTTTGTGGTGCATACTTGTATGTGGGAACGTGTTGTTTTATTAGTTTATGTTGTATGGCAAGTTGTTGATGTATTATTTTTGCTGCATTGTCATGTCTTCTGGTGTATTCTGTATTTGCTAGTATTGTACATCCGCTTGTGATGTGATCTACTGTTTCTATTTGTTGTTTGCAAAGTCTGCATTTATCTGTTGTAGTATTGGGATCTTTAATAATATGCTTGCTGTAGTATCTGTTGTCTATTGTTTGATCCTGTATTGCAATCATGAATCCTTCTGTCTCACTGTATATATTGCCTTTTCTTAGCCATGTGTTGGATGCGTCTTGATCGATGTGTGGCTGTGTTAGATGATACGGGTGCTTGCCATGTAGTGTTTTCTTTTTCCAATTTGCTTTTTTCGTATTTGTTGATGTTATGTGATCTAAAGGGTTGTAGAAGTGGTTATGAAATTGCAGTGGTGTAGCCGATGTATTTATATGAGTGACTGCTTTGTGTGTTTTGCTAGTTTCTGCTCGTTCCAGAAAGAATTTTCTTAAATTGTCTACCTGTCCATAATGTAGGTTTTTTACGTCGATAAATCCCCTTCCTCCTTCCTTTCTGCTTAATGTGAATCTTTCTGTTGCTGAATGTATGTGATGTATTCTATATTTGTGGCATTATGATCGTGTAAGTGTATTGATTGCTTCTAGGTCTGTGTTACTCCATTTCACTACACCAAATGAGTAGGTCAATATTGGTGGTTTTAAGGCGCACAACTTCAACGGTCATTAGCGCCCAGACTACGTTAGGAATGCACCGCGAATCACAAGTTTAAAACAGCAACGAAACGGAAAACACGATAAAAGACAGACTGACAGGCATAGGATTAAAAAAGAAAACCGCATAATCAAATGTCCTTTGAGAGGGTTGTCAAATTGATAAAATGAAGAACGCGAGCAGCTGCTCGTGGGTCATCCGCTAAAATGGCTTCTACAGTACAGGGCAGGCCAAGATCAAGATGCAGGGTGTTAAAATCCGGAAAGAACGTTAAAATGTGGCGGACCGTCAGCAATTGCCCACATTGGCAGAACGGCGCCGGCGCAGCCGTCAGCAGATGGCGATGGCTGAACCGGCAGTGACCAATTCGTAACCGGGCCAAAACTACCTACTCCCGCCGAGAAGGGCGTGAGGAGGACGTCCAAGCCACGGGAAGAGGTTTTAAGGCCCGAAGCTTGTTGTCTGTAAGTGCAGCCCAATCGGCATGCCACAATGATAAAATGCGCCGACAAATTACCCTGCTACAATCTGACGAAGGGACACAACAAGAAGCTGTCCGAGGCTGGAGGACCGCAGCCTTGGCCGCGGCATCAGCAGCTTCGTTCCCGGGGATACCGACATGGCCAGGAACCCACATAAAGCTAACCGGAGAACCGACGTCCACCAGCTGCTGAAGAGAGCGTTGGATCCGGTGCACGAAAGGGTGAACCGGGTACGGATCACTGAGGCTCTGGATAGCGCTCAGGGAATCGGAGCAGATGATATATCCAGAATGTCGGTGGCGGCAGATGTAAAGAACAGCCTGGTAGAGGGCAAAGAGCTCAGCTGTGAAGACCGAACAATGGCCATGGAGCCGGTATTTGAAACTTTGTGCCCCGACAATAAAAGAACACCCGACCCCGTCATTGGTCTTAGAGCCATCTGTATAAATGAAGGTCATATTAATGAACTTCGAACGAAGTTCGACAAAACGGGAGTGGTAGACCGAACCGGGAGTAACCTCCTTCGGGAGCGAGCAGAGGTCAAGGTGGACGCGAACCTGAGCCTGGAGCCAAGGTGGCGTGTGGCTCTCGCCCACTCGAAAGGTTGCAGGGAGTGAAAAATTAAGGTGTTGAAGGAGGCGACGAAAGCGAACTCCAGGGGGTAGCAGGGCAGAGACATACAAACCGTATTGACTGCCGAGAGAGTCATCAAAAAAGGAAAGGTAAGACGGGTGGTCAGGCATTGACAGTAGCCGACAGGCATACCGACAAAGCAGTATATCGCGCCGGTAGGTGAGTGGCAACTCACCAGCGTCAGCATGAAGACTCTCGACGGGACTAGTATAAAACGCTCCGATCGCAAGTCGTAAACCCCGATGTTGTATGGAGTTGAGGCGGCGTAAGATGGATGGCCGTGCAGAGGAGTATACGAAGCTCCCATAATCCAGCTAGGAGCAGACGATCGACCGATATAGGCGAAGTAGGACGGTTCGATCCGCTCCCCACGACATACCACTGAGAACACGGAGGACATTTAGAGAACGGGTACAACGGGCAGCCAAATATGACACATGTGGAGACCAACTAAGTTTCCTGTCAAATGTAAGACCTAAAAATTTTGTTGTCTCCACGAATGGGAGAGCAACGGGACCGAGTCTTAAGGACGGTGTACGAGAGTTCCTTACATAAATACAAACGAAAAGCTAGTTCACTTCTTGTGAACAATATCATGAAATTAAAAAAAATGAGAATAGTTTGTGATTTATGTTTAAATATCGATTAACGACAGACGAACCAAAGCAGAGATGTATCAGGTATGTTCTGCAGTGCGTCTGCTATTTCATCATCTTGCAAAGAGACCACTATCTTGAGAAGAAAAAAACACAAAAAAGCGCCAGAAGTTAATACAGACCGTCTTCTCGGCAGAAAAACGGAAGCCATTGGCGACACTCCAGGAGTAAAGACGGTCAAGAGAACGCTGAAGACAGCGCTCCAGGAAACATGTACGCTGCGCGCTGCAATAGATGGTAAAATCGTCCACGAAAAGGGAGCCTGATACATCAGCTGGGAGGCAATCCATTATTGGATTGATCGCTATGGCGAAGAGAGCGACGCTCAAAACTGAGCCCTGTGGCACCCCATTCTCCTGGCGAAAGGTGTCTGACAGGACAGAACCCACACGTACCCTGAACTGTCGACCCATTAAAAAGGAACGAATAAAAAGAGGGAGGCGACCGCGAAGGCCCCATGTATGCATGGTGCGGAGAATGCCCGCCCTCCAACAGGTGTCTTAAGCCTTTTCCAAATCAAAGAACACAGCCGCGGTCGGGCGCTTCCGCAAGAAGTTATTCATAATGAAGGTCGACAAGGTAACCAGATGGTCAACAGCAGAGCGGCGCCTGCGAAATCCAAATTGTACATTGGTAAGTAGGCGTCGAGACTCGAGCAGCCAAACCAATCGAGAGTTAACCATTCGCTCCATCACTTTACAGACACAGCTGGTAAGCGAGATGGGTCGATAACTGGAAGGCAAGTGCTTGTCCTTCCCCGGCTTAGGAATCGGGACAACAATAGACTCGCGCCAGCATGCGGGAACATGTCCCTCAATCCAGATGCGATTATAAGTACGAAGAAGGAAACCTTTACCCGCAGGAGAAAGGCTCTTCAGCATCTGAATATGTATAGAATCAGGCCCTGGAGCGGAGGACCGTGATCGGCCAAGTGCGTTTTCGAGTTCCCGCATGGTGAATGGGGCATTATAACTTTCACGATTTGAGGAGCGGAAGTTAGGTGACCTAGCCTCCTCTGCCTGCTTTCGGGGGAGGAAGGCAGGGTGGTAATGAGCGGAGCTCGAAACCTCTGCGAAAAAGCGGCCAAAGGCATTGGAGACATCCTCAGGGGCCACAAGGACGTCATTCGCGACCGTCAAGCCAGAAACTGGTGAGTGGACCTTAGTGCCAGATAGCCGGCGCAGGCTACCCCAGACAACAGAAGAAGGAGTAAAACTGTTGAAGGTGCTTGTGAAAGCAGCCCAGCTGGCTTTCTTGCTTTCTTTAATAATACGACGACACTGTGCACGTAATCGCTTATAATTGATACAATTCGCCACTGTAGGCTGGCGTTTAAAGGTGCGTAAAGCACGTCGACGAGCACGGAAAGCATCTCTACATGCCGAGGTCCACCAGGGGACCGGTACGCCACGTGGAGAAGAAGTAGGGTGAGGGATGGAATATTCAGCAGCAGTGAGAATGACTTCCGTGAGGTGTGCGACCTGACTATCGCAGCTTGTGAATGTTTGATCCTGAAAGGTCGCCCTGGAAGAGAAGAGCCCCCAGTCTGCTTTGGAGATGTTCCAACTAGATGAGCACGGAGAGGGGGTATGCTGCAGGAGATGGATAACACACGGGAAGTGGTCGCTCGAATATGTATCAGAAAGTGCATACCACTCGAACCGGCGTGCAAGTTGGGGAGTACATATAGAGAGGTCTAAATGGGAATAGGTGTGAGATGTGTCCGAAAGAAAAGTAGGGGCGCCAGTATTGAGGCAGACAAGATTGAGCTGGTTGAAAAGGTCTGCTAACAGGGAGCCCCTCGGGCAGGATGCTGGAGAGCCCCAAAGGGGATGATGGGCATTGAAGTCTCCAGTTAACAAAAATGGTGCAGGTAGCTGTGCAATAAGTTGCATCATGTCTGCCCTGGTAACTGCAGACGACAATGGAGTGTAAACGGTACAAATGGAAAATGTAAAAGTGGGGAGAGTAATGCGGATGGCAACTGCCTGCAGGCCGGTGTGCAACGTGATGGGATCGTAGTAAGTATCATCCCGGACCAGCAACATAACCCCTCCATGAGCTGGGATACCTACCACAGGGGGTAGGTCAAAACGCACAGAGGTGTAGTGTGCCAAGGCAATTTGATCGCAAGGGCGTAGCTTCGTTTCCTGGAGGGCGACGACGAGCGGACGGTGCAAGCGGAGCAGCAACTTCAAGTCCTCTCGGTTGGAGCGAATGCTGCGAATATTCCAGTGAATAAGTGCCATCGTAAGAAAAGAAAAAGGAAGATGTAAGAAGAGGTCACCTCGAAGGCCGCTGACGGCCTGGCTTCGAGCGAGCACTGCCGCCGCTATCGGTAGGTGGACAGTCGTTGTCCATTGGGTCGATAGGTTCATCGGCCATCTTGGAAAGATGGCCGGGAGGGGGAGCTTCCTCCGCCGGTGAACGGCCAGATGTTCGGCTACCAGCGGTGCGGCCAGGCGAAACGGATGACGGCCTGGGGCGGCAACCGCTGGGTGGCGCAGGAGAAGAAATGCGCCGTGGCGGAGAAGGAGAACTGTGCTTCCTATTTGCCTTCTTGGAAGGTCGTTTGGTGGAAGTACCGGTCGAAGGCTGGGAGGTCGAGGTACGTAGGAAGTCTGCACGGGACGGTTCCTTCTTGAAGGCCCGTGCCTCTGACTTCTGGGTCTTCGTCTTAGCAGAAGCTGATGAAGGGGCTGGTGTCTGTGGGGTGATGGGAGGAAGAGGAGACGTCGACCGCGCGATCTTAGCACTGGCCGAACGGACGACCGTGGTGCTGAAGGTCAGATCGCATGTCTGGGTTGCCACCTCCCTGGTAGTCCGAGGAGAGGCGAGGACAGTACTGTATTTCCCCGCTGGGAGCAGCGTGGGCTTCCTACTAGCCAATAGCTTGCGAGCAGCCGAGGTAGACACTTTCTCTTTGACCCGAATTTCTTGGATACAGCGTTCTTCCTTATAGACAGGACAGTCGCGGGAGGATGCGGCATGGTCACCCTGACAGTTCACACAACGAGGAGACGGAGGTGGACAGTCACCCTCATGGGCATCCCTGCCACAAGTGACACATTTAGCCGCATTGGAACAAGACTGTCGAGTGTGATTGAAACGCTGACACTGGTAGCAGCACTTAGGTGTCGGGACATAGGGGCGAACAGAAATAACCTCGTAGCCCGCCTTGATGCACGATGGCAGCTTAACACTATCAAAGGTCAAGAAAAGTGTCCGGGTCGGTACAAGGTCATTGTTGACCTTTTTCATGACCCTATGGACAGCCGTCACGCCCTGCTCAGCGAGGAAAGATTGAATCTCCTCGTCAGTCAAGCCGTCGAGGGATCTAGTATAGACCACACAACGAGACGAATTCAAAGTTCGGTGAGCCTCCACCCGGACAGGGAACGTGTACAGGAGTGTGGCCCGAAGCAGTTTTTGTGCCTGAAAGGCGCTCTCAGTTTCGAGTAATAAGGTACCGTTACGCAACCTGGTACAAGATTTAACAGATCCGGCTATGGCATCTACGCCCTTCTGGGTAACGAAAGGGTTGACAGAGGAAAAATCCTTTCCGTCCTCAGATCGAGAAACGACGAGGAACTGTGGGGCAGGCGGTAGTACTTTTGTCACTGGTAGCTAGTCACGTTTCCGTTTTCGGGCAGAAGTCGAGAGAGATGGATTGGAATCCATTGCGGAGGAATCCCCCATGATTGCCAGCGTCTCCAATGGCGCGCTCCTTCCTTGTGGGGACCCTCTCAGAGGGCACTCCCGCCTTAGGTGAATGTTTACACCTCAGGTCACACCTCCCGAGAAACAGACGGAGGGACCAATCGGCATGGTCAGAAGGTATCAGCTCAGGCAATCACCCCTCCCCGAGCCTGGCCTTTACCAGGGGGTACGCGCGTGCCTTACATGTCTACCCAGGGCGGGGAATTACGCGTTACCCCGTCACCGGCTACACGTGCAAACGCGTGGGTCGGCCTTCAGGCGCGCACAGGGAGGAAGGAAGAAGAGGAAAAAGGAGAGAGAGAGGGAGAGGGAGAGGGAGGGGGGGGGGAGGGAGAGAGAGAGAGAGAGAGAGAGAGAGAGAGAGAGAGAGAGAGAGAGAGAGAGTGTCTCAAACGCCGAGGCGGAGACCAGAGAAGGCAAGGAGAAGAAGGCAATGAGAAGGCAAGGAGAAGAAGGCAATGAGAGGGCAAGGAGTATTTGCAGGGGAAAGTGTAAGGAAGACAGTGAGGTGGAGAAGAGCAAAGAAAGGAACCAACCAAAGGAAGGAAGAAACGAGAAGTGAAAAAGCAAAATGACCGCAAATAGAGGTCGTGGAACCGTCCGTCTCCGGACGCAGGCGCTAACTACCCCCTTGAGGGGGAGGGAATCCTTTTAGTCGCCTCGTACGACAGGCAGGAATACCTCGGGTCTATTCTAATCCCCGGACCCGCAGGGGGGAGGTCAATATTGGTATGGCATAAGTATTTATAGCTTTTGTCTTGTTTCTTGCTGTCAATTCTGTTTTCAGTATTTTTGTTAGTCTTTGTCTATATTTTTCTTTTAGTTCTTCTTTAATATTTGTATTATCTATTCCTATTTTTTGTCTGTATCCTAGATATTTATAGGCATCCATTTTTTCCATCGCTTCTATGCAGTCGCTGTGGTTATCCAATATGTAATCTTCTTGTTTAGTGTGTTTTCCCTTGACTATGCTATTTTTCTTACATTTGTCTGTTCCAAAAGCCATACTTATATCACTGCTGAATACTTCTGTTTTCTTTACTAATTGGTTGAGTTGTTGATTTGTTGCTGCCAGTAGTTTTAGATCATCCATGTATAGCAAATGTCTGATTTTGTGTTGGTATGTTCCAGTAATATTACATCCATAATTTGTATTATTTAGCATGTTGGATAGTGGGTTCAGAGCAAGGCAGAACCAGAAAGGACTTAATGAGTCTCCTTGGTATATTCCCCGCTTAATCTGTATTGGCTGTGATGTGATATTATTTGAATTTGTTTGGATATTAAGTGTGGTTTTCCAATTTTTCATTACTATGTTTAGGAACTGTATCAATTTAGGATCTACTTTGTATATTTCCAATATTTGTAGTAACCATGAGTGGGGTACACTATCAAAAGCTTTTTGGTAATCAATGTATGCGTAGTGTAGCGACCTTTGTTTAGTTTTAGCTTGATATGTCACCTCTGCATCTATTATCAGTTGCTCTTTACATCCTCGTGCTCCTTTGCAACAGCCTTTTTGTTCTTCATTTATAATTTTGTTCTGTGTTGTATGTGTCATTCATTTCTGTTTAATGACTGAAGTTAATATTTTGTATATTGTTGGTAGGCATGTTATGGGGCGATATTTAGCTGGGTTCGCTGTGTCTGCTTGATCTTTAGGTTTCAGATAAGTTATTCCATGTGTAAGTGTATCAGGGAATGTGTATGGGTCTGCAATGTAACTGTTAAATAATTTAGTTAGATGTGAATGTGTTGAGGTGAACTACTTTAACCAGAAATTTGCTATTTTATCATTTCCAGGGGCTTTCCAATTGTGAGTAGAAGTAATTGCTTGGGTGACTTCATGTTGCCAAATTATCACTTCAGGCATTTGTGGTATCATCTTGTATGTGTCTGTTTCTGCTTGTATCCACCGTGCATGCCTGTTATGTTGTACCGGGTTTGACCATATGTTGCTCCAGAAGTGTTCCATGTCTGTTATGTTTGGTGGATTGTTTATTTTAATGTGTGTGTTATCTATTGTCTGGTAAAATTTCTTTTGGTTTGTGTTGAATGTTTGGTTTTGTTTCCTTCTATTTTCACTTTTTATGTATCTTCTGAGTCGTTTGGCTAATGCTTGTAATTTCTGCTTATTTTCGTCTAATTGCTCTGTCGCTTCTTGTTGTGAGATTTTACCTAATCTTTTTCGTTTTTTTTCCGAGATTTCATTTCTTATAAATTGTGTTAGCTGTCCGATGTCTTTTCTTAGTTTTTCTATTTTGATCTGTAGCCTGTGTTGCCATGCTGGTTTTGTGGGTTTCTTCTGTGTGTTGGTTGGTTCTGATCTTTGCCTAGTGTATATATTTAGTGTAGTGAGTGCTCCTATATAAACCAGTAGTTTTAACTCTTCCATAGTTGCGTTTTCATTTATTTTGTTGTGTATGATTGTGTTGACAGTTGTTATTGTTCTTTCGACTTGTGGGTTATTTGGTGGTCTATGCAAGAATGGTCTGATGTCTGTATTTGTGTCTTTGTATTCTCTATATGTTAGCTGAAATTTTTCTTCTATATCTAACATCTGTGTCACTTCGTGTTCTATTTGTGCTTGTTCTGGTGGCTGTCTTAAGATTTCGTTTTCCTCTGATTGTTTAATTGGTGCGTGTTGTTCTTTGTTTGTTTGCTCTGGGATGTTTGAGTCCATTACTGTATTTTCTTCTTCTTCTGATTGCACATTATTTTGTTGCAGTATTTGTTGTACTTGCTGTTTGATATTTTCTAATTCTGACTGGGGTATCCTGTTATTTTTGATTATTACACGGATCTGATCAGCTAGTCGTTGTTCTGTTAAAAATTTTAATTCTGGGTATCTGGTAATAAATGTTGCGTATACTTGTGATCTGTATCCAGTTGTGTTGGTTCCTAGGTTTGTTGCTTGGTAATAACAGATCATTAGGTGTCGATTTACTTCATCTGACCATCTCATTCTCTGTCTTTGTTTTCCTTCTAGGGTGGTTGCAGGAAGCATATCCTGCAAAACACCTCTATTTGGATTTAAATCATTTTCCAGTTGGCTAGCAGTGTCGTTACCATTGTGGGCGGGCATAGGGTGCAAGTGTCGTCCCCGATCATGACGGCACTTGTCCGAGGCTTCTTTAGTTCTGTCCTGAACCAACTAATCACACTAAAAGGGGGGTTAGCCCTATTAGTGGTTTGTTCTTATCGTTGCCTTTTACGACTGGCAGAACATACCGGAGGCCTTATTATTATTATTATTATTATTTCTTTACTTTCTCAGACGTTAAGTCTGGTTGAAAGTAAGTTATTATTATTATTATTATTATTATTATTATTATTTAAACTAACCTTTATCCAAATGTGGCTCTGGATAGTCCTTGGCTCTTATTAAAGACTGTGATTCTCGTTTGATATCAAGGTTTACATCCAGTACATCCTTTACCCATTCTGTGAAATATGGAAGGGGTACATCACCTATTGGATACCTGAAAAGAATGAAGAATGCTTATAGAGCACACAAAATGTCAACAATATTCATTTTAATTGGCTGTTATTACAGGAAATGATACATTAATTGACCAAGACAATACTGATAATTAATTACTATAAAGGAAACAAAATTAACCCAAAAAAACACTGAGACTGACAAGATGTGAAAGATAAGATTTAGTTCTTATGTAGTCCACTATTTGTTTCAGTTATGTTCAACACACAGACGGACTCAGTGGAGGCATACACACTCTGAAACTGGACTTGCCATTATACAGGGTGATTCAAAAAGAATACCACAACTTTAAAAATGTGTATTTAATGAAAGAAACATAATATAACCTTCTGTTATACATCATTACAAAGAGTATTTAAAAAGGTTTTTTTTCACTCAAAAACAAGTTCAGAGATGTTCAATATGGCCCCCTCCAGACACACAAGCAATATCAACCCGATACTCCAACTCGTTCCACACTCTCTGTAGCATATCAGGCGTAACAGTTAGGATAGTTGCTGTTATTTCTCGTTTCAAATCATCAATGGTGGCTGGGAGAGGTGGTCGAAACACCATATCCTTAACATACCCCCATAAGAAAAAATCGCAGGGGGTAAGATCAGGGCTTCTTGGAGGCCAGTGATGAAGTGCTCTGTCACGGGCTGCCTGGCGGCCGATCCATCGCCTCGGGTAGTTGACGTTCAGGTAGTTACGGACAGATAAGTGCCAATGTGGTGGCGCTCCATCCTGCTGAACTATGAATTGTTGTGCTTCTTGTTCGAGCTGAGGGAACAGCCAATTCTCTAACATCTCCAGATACTGTAGTCCAGTTACAGTAGCACCTTCGAAGAAAAAGGGACCAAAAACTTTATTGGCTGAAATGGCACAGAAAACGTTCACCTTAGGGGAGTCACGTTCATACTGAGTTGTTTCCCGCGGATTCTGTGTCCCATATACAGACATTGTGACAGTTGACTTTCCCATTAGTGTGGAAAGTTGCTTCATCACTAAACACAATCTTTGAAACAAAAGATTCATCTGTTTCCATTTGAGCAAGGATAAAATCACAGAAATCGATTCTTTTAATCTTATCAGCTACAGACAGTGCTTGAACCAATTTCAGACGATAAGGTTTCATAACTAACCTTTTTCGTAGGACTCTCCATACAGTTGATTGTGGAATTTGCAGCTCTCTGCTAGCTCTGCGAGTCGATTTTCCTGGGTTGCGAACAAATGCTTGCTGGATGCGTGCTACATTTTCATCACTCATTCTCGGCCGTCCAGAACTTTTCCCTTTGCACAAACACCCATTCTCTGTAAACTGTTTATACCAACGTTTAATACATCACCTATCAGGAGGTTTAACACCATACTTCGTTCGAAATGCACGCTGAACAACTGTTGTCGATTCACTTCTGCCGTACTCAATAACACAAAAAGCTTTCTGTTGAGCGGTCGCCATCTTAGCATCAACTGACTCTGACGCCTAGTCAACAGCGCCTCAAGCGAACAAATGTACAACTAAATGAAACTTTATAGCTCCCTTAATTCGCCGACAGATAGTGCTTAGCTCTGCCTTTTGTCGTTGCAGAGTTTTAAATTCCTAAAGTTGTGGTATTATTTTTGAATCACCCCGTACATTCAGTCGAAGACTTCTCTTAATTTTCTTTCATAATTGCTGCTTAGTACTTACCATCATCAAGAGGTGAACTATTGATACAAACAATAGGCAAATATTAAAGTACACAACACAATCCCACCTTCTGGAACAAATAGTTCCCCACAGAGGTGATGAGGACAAGGTGGAGAAATTTAAAAAGGAAGGCTATGTCACTCAGATTAAAGGATGAGATGGACATCTGGAGTCTGAGGACCCTGTCCTTTTTTAATTTTGCTCAACTTATCCTCCCGTCCTCTTCAATGAAACTAGTAATAGTTCTGAAAGTTAGGACTGTCTCGTGTATTTATACATGTGCCTACTGTCCATACTGACACAATAAAAGTAAGTACTGGCCCGTAGTTATGTCTCACAATTTTATAATTCTCTCTCATGAATTTTCCTTATGATGCAATTATTTCTCTTTCAGTTAACCATCACACTGATTCCAGATTACCACTTTAGGAGACTAGATGTAACACCACAGCACCATTGTTGACCAAATGGATATAACAGCAGGGAAGACAATTCAAATCGCCTATTTTATATACAACAGTTCGCAGCATTTGCAGGGCTGGATGGACAGATACCTGAACATAATTAACCACCTTCACATATTTGCCACTTATTGGGCTCTGAGCTCACAGTAAACAATTTTGAGCTCAAGACTTGCTTTAGTAGTTGCAGCTTAGCTGCATTATGTGTGCCAACTGGATTCAGGTGTACAGAGCACACTCGACAAAGCACACTCCGAACATTTAGTATGTCAATAATCATCTGAATTCCACTGCGAATAGCATGGTCAGCCATGAAAAGAAAAGAATCAATCACACAAATACATGGCACAACAAAATGTTTGGCATATTGTCTCTATAGCTCTTGGGTCAATGAAAGAATCAAAGTAGCAAGCCTTGTTGTCCAACAAGGCTTGCTACTTTGGTAGTTTGAAAGGCTTAAAGCAAGGGGAAACTAAAGACACTATTTTAGCTAAGGGAATGTTGCTCTACTTGAGAGCTGTATCAAACCAGTCTCCGGACTGAAGGCCACCAAACGCCGCCACCGCCTCCGCCACCACCACCACCACCACCACCACCACCACCACCACAACAACAACAACAACAACAAAATGTTGTTTTCTTAAGGGACAAACACTACTGGTGTACAGAGCTGTTTGACATTTCATGCCAAGTTGCCATTGTTAAGACTCGCTGGAGGAAACTTGCATTACATCAATTATTCCCAAAAGCAGTGAATGACAACTCACAAGATCCTTTTCTAATCAAAATTGAATCCATAATTTTTAAACTACATGCTTCTATAGTCCTTTACAATCTTATGGAGAAATGAGCATGCATTTGTAACAGATGATTGCCAAGTAAGTCATAGGCTTGTATTGCATTTTATTATTATTATTTCTTTACTTTCTCAGACGTTAAGTTTGGTTAAGAATGGAAAGTGACGCGGACCTTGATCAAGCGTCACTTCCTATTAACTGTACGGTATGTGTTATATTGCATTTAGGAACTTTCGGGTAATTGAACATGTATCAATAATTACGGATTTCTGTAGTTGTATATATATGTTTGGATGTAGCTGTATTGCATTGATGTACTGGTGGATATTGTGTGGTATGACTCCTGTAGTTGATAGTATAATTGGTATGATGTCAACTTTATCCTGATGCCACATGTCTATGACTTCCTCAGCCAGTTGGATGTATTTTTCATTTTTTTCTCCTGTTTTCTTTTGTATATTTGTTGTATTGGGTATGGATATTTCGATTAGTTCTGTTAATTTCTTCTTTTTATTGGTGAGTATGATGTCAGGTTTGTTATGTGATGTTCTTATATCTGTTATAATGGTTCTGTTACAGTATAATTTGTATTCATCATTCTCCAGTACATTTTTGGTGCATACTTGTATGTGGGAACATGTTGTTTTATTAGTTTATGTTGTATGGCAAGTTGTGGATGTATTATTTTTGCTACATTGTCACATCTTCTGGTAAATTCTGTATTTGCTAATATTGTACATCCGCTTGTGATGTGATCTACTGTTTCTATTTGTTGTTTACAAAGTCTGCATTTATCTGTTGTGGTATTGGGATCTTTAATAATATGCTTGCTGTAATATCTGATGTTTATTGTTTGATCCTGTATTGCACTCATGAATCCTTCCGTCTCACTGTATATATTGCCTTTTCTTAGCCATGTGTTGGATGCGTCTTGATAGGTGTGTGGCTGTGTTAGATTATACGGGTGCTTGCCATGTAGTGTTTTCTTTTTCCAATTTACTTTCTTTGTATCTGTTGATGTTATGAGATCTAAAGAGTTGTAGAAGTGGTTATGAAATTGCAGTGGTGTAGCCAATGTATTTATATCAGTGATTGTTTTGTGTATTTTGCTAGTTTCTGCTCGTTCTATAAAGAATTTTCTTAAATTGTCTACCTGTCCATAATGTATGTTTTTTATGTCTATAAATCCCCTTCCTCTTTCCTTTCTGCTTAATGAGAATCTTTCTGTTTGTGAATGTATGTGATGTATTCTATATTTGTGGCATTGTGATCGTGTAAGTGTATTGAGTGCTTATAGGTCTGTGTTACTCCATTTCACTATTCCAAATTAGTAGGTCAATATTGGTATGGCATAAGTATTTATAGCTTTTGTCTTGTTTCTTGCTGTCAATTCTGTTTTCAGTATTTTTGTTAGTCTTTGTCTATATTTTTCTTTTAGTTCTTCTTTAATATTTGTATTATCTATTCCTATTTTTTGTCTGTATCCTAGGTATTTATAGGCATCTGTTTTTTCCATCGCTTCTATGCAGTCGCTGTGGTTATCCAATATGTAAGCTTCTCGTTTAGTGTGTTTTGCTTTGACTATGCTATTTTTCTTACATTTGTCTGTTCCAAAAGCCATATTTATATCATTGCTGAATACTTCTGTTATCTTTAGTAATTGGTTGAGTTGCTGATTTGTTGCTGCCAGTCGTTTTACATCATCCATGTATAGCAAATGTGTGATTTTGTGTTGGTATGTTCCAGTAATATTACATCCATAATTTGTATTATTTAGCATGCTGGATAGTGGGTTCAGAGCAAAGCAGAACCAGAAAGGACTCAATGAGTCTCCTTGGTATATTCCACACTTAATCTGTATTGGCTGTGATGTGATATTATTTGAATTTGTTTGGATATTAAGTGTGGTTTTCCAACTTTTCATTACTATGTTTAGGAACTGTATCAGTTTAGGATCCACTTTGTATATTTCCAATATTTGTAGTAAGCATGAGTGGGGTACACTATCAAAAGCTTTTTGGTAATTAATGTATGCAAAGTGTAGTGACCTTTCTTTAGTTTTAGCTTGATATGTCACCTCTGTATCTATTATCAGTTGCTCTTTACATCCTCGTGCTCCTTTGCAACAGCCTTTTTGTTCTTCGTTTATAATTTTGTTCTGTGTTGTATGTGTCATTAATTTCTGTGTAATGACTGAAGTTAATATTTTGTATATTGCTGGTAGGCATATTATAGGGCTAGGTTTGCTGTGTCTGCTTGATCTTTAGGGTTCAGATAAGTTATTCCATGTGTAAGTGTATCAGGGAATGTGTAAGTGTATCAGGGAATGTGTATGGGTCTGCAATGTAACTGTTAAATAATTTAGATGATGTGACTTACCAAACGAAAGTGCTGGCAGGTTGATAGACACACAAACACAAACATACACACAAAATTCAAGCTTTCGCAACCAATGATTGCTTCATCAGGAAAGAGGGAAGGAGAGGGAAAGACGAAAGGATGTTGGTTTTAAGGGAGAGGGTAAAGAGTCATTCCAATCCCAGGAGCGGAAAGACTTACCTTAGGGGGGACAAAAGGAGAGGCGTTCACACGCGCGCGCGCACACAGCACACACACACACACACACACACACACACACACACACACACACACACACACACACACACACACACACACACACACACACACACACACACACACACACACACCTTTACAAATGTCTGCTTGTGTCTGTCGGGTGTGTGTGTGTGTGGGGGGGGGGGGGGGGGGGCGCGCGGAATGACTCTTTACCCTCTCCCTTAAAACCCACATGCTTTCGCCTTTCACTCTTTCCTGATGAAGCAACCGTAGGTTGCGAAAGCTTGAATTTTGTGTGTATGTTTGTGTGTCTATCAACCTGCCAGTGCTTTCGTTTGGTAAGTCACATCATCTTTGTTTTTAGATATATTTTTCCCATTTTAGATATATTTTTCCCACATGGAATGTTTCCCTCTATTATATTCATGTTAAATAATTAAGTTAGATGTGAATGTGTTGAGGTGAACTTCTTTAGCCAGAAATTTGCTATTTTATCTTTTCCAGGAGCTTTCCAATTGTGAGTAGAAGTAATTGCTTGGGTGACTTCATGTTGCCAAATTATCACTTCAGGCATTTGTGGTATCATCTTGTATGTGTCTGTCTCTGCTTGTATCCACCGTGCATGCCAGTTATGTTGTACCGGGTTTGACCATATGTTGCTCCAGAAGTGTTCCACGTCTGTTATGTTTGGTGGATTGTCTATTTTAATGTGTGTGTTATCATTTGTCTGGTAAAATTTCTTTTGGTTTGTGTTGAATGTTTGGTTTTGTTTCCTTCTATTTTCACTTTTTTTGTATCTTCTAAGTCGTTTGGCCAATGCTTGTAATTTCTGCTTCTTTTCATATAACTGCTCTATCGCTTCTTGTTGTGAGATTTTACCTAACCTTTTTCGTTTTTTTTATGATATTTCATTTCTTATAAATTGTGTTAGCTGTCCGGTGTCTCTTCTCAGTTTTTCTATTCTGATCTGTAGCCTGTGTTGCCATGCTGGTTCTCTGGGTTTCTTCTGTGTGTTGGTTGGTTCTGATCTCTGCCTAGTGTGTATATTTAGTGTAGTGAGTGCTCCTATATAAACCAGTAGTTGTAGCTCTTCCATAGTTGTATTTTCATTTATTTTGTTGTGTATGATTGTGTTGACAGTTGTTATTGTTCTTTCGACTTGTGGGTTATTTGGTGGTCTATGCAAGAATGGTCTAATGTCTGTATTTGTGTCTTTGTATTCTACATATGTTAGCTGAAAGTTTTCTTCTATATCTAACATGTGTGTCACTTCATGTTCTATTTGTGCTTGTTCTGGTGGCTGTCTTAAGATTTCATTTTCCTCTGATTGTTTAATTGATGCGTGTTGTTCTTTGTTTGTTTGCTCTGGGATGTTTGAGTCCATTACTGTATTTTCTTCTTCTTCTGATTGCACATTATTTTGTTGCAGTATTTGTTGTACTTGTTGTTTGATATTTTCTAATTCTGACTGGGGTATCCTGTTATTTTTTATTATTACACGGATCTGATCAGCTAGTCATTGTTCTGTTATAAATTTTAATTCTGGGTATCTGGTAATAAATGTTGTGTATACTTGTGATCTGTATCCAGTTGTGTTTGTTCCTAAGTTTGTTGCTTGGTAATAACAGAGCATGAGGTGTCGGTTAACTTCATCTGACCATATCATCCTCTGTCTGTTTCCCTTCTAGAGTGGTTGCAGGAAGCATATCCTGCAAAACACCTCTATTTGGATTTAAATCATTTTGTGTGTGGCTAGCAGTGTCGTTACCTTTGTCGACGGGCATAGGGTTCAAGTGTCGTCCCCTACCATGACAGCGCTTGTCCGAGGCTTCATTAATTCTGTCCCGAACCAACTAATCACACTAAAAGGGGGGTTAGCCCGATTAGTTGTTTGTTCTTTTCGTCGCCTTTTACGACTGGCAGAACACACCGGAGGCGTATTCTTTTCCGGGGCCTCCACGGGTTTTATTATTATTATTATTATTATTTCTTTACTTTCTCAGACTTTTTAGAAGTCTGGTTAAGAATGGAGTGACGCGGACCTTTATCAAGCGTCACTTCCTTTTTGCTGTACGGTACATGTTATATTGCATTTAGGAACTTTCGGGTAATTGAACATGTATCAATAATTACGGATTTCTGTAATTGTATATATATGTTTGGATGCAGCTGTATTGCATTGATGTATTGGTGGATACTGTGTGGTATGACTCCTGTAGTTGATAGTATAATTGGTATAATATCAACTTTATCCTTATACCACATGTCTTTGACTTCCTCAGCCAGTTGGATGTATTTTTCAATTTTTTCTCCTGTTTTCTTTTGTATATTTGTTGTATTGGGTATGGATATTTCGATTAATTGTGTTAATTTCTTCTTTTTATTGGTGAGTATGATGTCAGGTTTGTTATGTGGCGTTGTTTTATCTGTTATAATGGTTCTGTTCCAGTATAATTTGTATTCATCATTCTCCAGTACATTTTGTGGTGCATACTTGTATGTAGGAACGTGTTGTTTTATAAGTTTATGTTGTAAGGCAAGCTGTTGATGTATTATTTTTGCGACATTGTCATGTCTTCTGGGGTATTCTGTATTTGCTAGTATTGTACATCCGCTTGTGATGTGATCTACTGTTTCTATTTGTTGTTTACAAAGTCTGCATTTATCTGTTGTGGTATTGGGATCTTTAATAATATGCTTGCTGTAATACCTGGTGTTTATTGTTTGATCCTGTATTGCAATCATGAATCCTTCTGTCTCACTGTATATATTGCCTTTTCTTAGCCATGTGTTGGATGCGTCTTGATCGATGTGTGGCTGTGTTAGATGATACGGGTGCTTGCCATGTAGTGTTTTCTTTTTCCAATTTGCTTTTTTCGTATTTGTTGATGTTATGTGATCTAAAGGGTTGTAGAAGTGGTTATGAAGTTGCAGTGGTGTAGCCGATGTATTTATATGAGTGATTGCCTTGTGTATTTTGCTAGTTTCTGCTCGTTCTAGAAAGAATTTTCTTAAATCGTCTACCTGTCCATAGTGTAGGTTTTTTATGTCGATAAATCCCCTTCCTCCTTCCTTTCTGCTTCATGTGAATCTTTCTGTTGCTGAATGTATGTGATGTATTCTATATTTGTGGCATTGTGATCGTGTAAGTGTATTGAGTGCTTCCAGGTCTGTGTTACTCCATTTCACTACTCCAAATGAGTAGGTCAATATTGGTATGGCATAAGTATTTATAGCTTTTGTCTTGTTTCTTGCTGTCAATTCTGTTTTCAGTATTTTTGTTAGTCTTTGTCTATATTTTTCTTTTAGTTCTTCTTTAATATTTGTATTATCTATTCCTATTTTTTGTCTGTATCCTAGATATTTATAGACATCTGTTTTTTCCATCGCTTCTATGCAGTCGCTGTGGTTAACCAATATGTAATCTTCTTGTTTAGTGTGTTTTCCCTTGACTATGCTATTTTTCTTACATTTGTCTGTTCCAAACGCCATACTTATATCATTGCTGAATACTTCTGTTATCTTTAGTAATTGGTTGAGTTGTTGATTTGTTGCTGCCAGTAGTTTTAGATCATCCATGTATAGCAAATGTGTGATTTTGTGTGGGTATGTTCCAGTAATATTGTATCCATAATTTGTATTATTTAGCATGTTGGATAGTGGGTTCAGAGCAAGGCAGAACCAGAAAGGACTTAATGAGTCTCCTTGGTATATTCCACGCTTAATCTGTATTGGCTGTGATGTGATATTATCTGAATTTGTTTGGATATTAAGTGTGGTTTTCCAGTTTTTCATTACTATGTTTAGGAACTGTATCAATTTAGGATCTATTTTGTATATTTCCAATATTTGTAGTAACCATGAGTGGGGTACACTATCAAAAGCTTTTTGGTAATCAATGTATGCGTAGTGTAGCGACCTTTGTTTAGTTTTAGCTTGATATGTCACCTCTGCATCTATTATCAGTTGCTCTTTACATCCTCGTGCTCCTTTGCAGCAGCCTTTTTGTTCTTCATTTATAATTTTGTTCTGTGTTGTATGTGTCATTAATTTCTGTGTAATGACTGAAGTTAATATTTTGTAGATTGTTGGTAGGCATGTTATGGGGCGATATTTAGCTGGGTTTGCTGTGTCTGCTTGATCTTTAGGTTTCAGATAAGTTATTCCATGTGTAAGTGTATCAGGGAATATGTATGGGTCTGCAATGTAACTGTTAAATAATTTAGTTAGATGTGAATGTGTTGAGGTGAACTTCTTTAGCCAGAAATTTGCTATTTTATCATTTCCAGGGGCTTTCCAATTGTGCGTAGAATTAATTGCTCGGGTGACTTCATGTTGCAAAATTATCACTTCAGGCATTTGTGGTATCATCTTGTATGTATCTGTTTCTGCTTGTATCCACCGTGCATACCTATTATGTTGTACCGGGTTTGACCATATGCTGCTCCAGAAGTGTTCCATGTCTCTTATGTTTGGTGGATTGTCTATTTTTATGTGTGTGTTATCTATTGTTTGGTAAAATTTCTTTTGGTTTGTGTTGAATATTTGGTTTTGTTTCCTTCTATTTTCACTTTTTTTGTATCTTCTAAGTCGTTTCGCCAAAGCTTGTAATTTTTGCTTCTTTTCATCTAATTGCTCTATTGCTTCTTGTTGTGAGATTTTACCTAACCTTTTTCGTTTTTTGTCTGATATTTCATTTCTTATAAATTGTGTTAACTGTCCGATGTCTTTTCTCAGTTTTTCTATTCTGATCTGTAGCCTGTGTTGCCATGCTGGTTTTGTGGGTTTCTTCTGTGTGTTGGTTGGTTCTGATATCTGCCTAGTGTGTATATTTAGTGTAGTGAGTGCTCCTACATAAACCAGTAGTTGTAACTCTTCCATAGTTGTGTATTCATTTATTTTGTTGTGTATGATTGTGTTGATAGTTTTTATTGTTGTTTCGACTTGTGGGCTATTTGGTGGTCTATGCAAGAATGGTCTAATGTCTGTATTTGTGTCTTTGTATTCTATATATGTCAACTGAAATTTTTCTTCTATATCTAACATGTGTGTCACTTCGTGTTCTATTATTATTATTATTATTATTATCTTTACTTTCTCAGACGTAAGTCTGGTGAGGAATGGAGTGACGCGGACCTTTATCAAGCGTCACTTCCTTTTTGCTGTACGGTATATGTTATATTGCATTTAGGAACTTTCGGGTAATTGAACATGTATCAATAATTACGGATTTCTGTAATTGTATATATATGTTTGGATGTAGCTGTATTGCATTGATGTATTGGTGGATATTGTGTGGTATGACTCCTGTAGTTGATAGTATAATTGGTATGATGTCAACTTTATCCTGATGCCACATGTCTTTGACTTCCTCAGCCAGTTGGATGTATTTTTCAATTTTTTCTCCTGTTTTCTTTTGTATATTTGTTGTATTGGGTATGGATATTTCGATTAGTTGTGTTAATTTCTTCTTTTTATTTGTGAGTATGATGTCAGGTTTGTTATGTGGCGTTGTTTTATCTGTTATAATGGTTCTGTTCCAGTATAATTTGTATTCATCATTCTCCAGTACATTTTGTGGTGCATACTTGTATGTAGGAACGTGTTGTTTTATAAGTTTATGTTGTAAGGCAAGCTGTTGATGTATTATTTTTGCGACATTGTCATGTCTTCTGGGGTATTCTGTATTTGCTAGTATTGTACATCCGCTTGTGATGTGATCTACTGTTTCTATTTGTTGTTTACAAAGTCTGCATTTATCTGTTGTGGTATTGGGATCTTTAATAATATGCTTGCTGAAATACCTGGTGTTTATTGTTTGATCCTGTATTGCAATCATGAATCCTTCTGTCTCACTGTATATATTGCCTTTTCTTAGCCATGTGTTGGATGCGTCTTGATCGATGTGTGGCTGTGTTAGATGATATGGGTGCTTGCCATGAAGTGTTTTCTTTTTCCAATTTGCTTTCTTCGTATCTGTTGATGTTATGTGATCTAAAGGGTTGTAGAAGTGGTTATGAAATTGCAGTGGTGTAGCCGATGTATTTATATGAGTGATTGCCTTGTGTATTTTACTAGTTTCTGCTCGTTCTAGAAAGAATTTTCTTAAATTGTCTACCTGTCCATAATGTAGGTTTTTTATGTCGATAAATCCCCTTCCTCCTTCCTTTCTGCTTAATGTGAATCTTTCTGTTGCTGAATGTATGTGATGTATTCTATATTTGTGGCATTGTGATCGTGTAAGTGTATTGAGTGCTTCTAGGTCTGTGTTACTCCATTTCACTACTCCAAATGAGTAGGTCAATATTGGTATGGCATAAGTATTTATAGCTTTTGTCTTGTTTCTTGCTGTCAGTTCTGTTTTCAGTATTTTTGTTAGTCTTTGTCTATATTTTTCTTTTAGTTCTTCTTTAATATTTGTATTATCTATTCCTATTTTTTGCCTGTATCCTAGATATTTATAGGCATCCGTTTTTTCCATCGCTTCTATGCAGTCGCTGTTATCCAATATGTAATCTTCTTGTTTAGTGTGTTTTCCCTTGACTATGCTATTTTTCTTACATTTGTCTGTTCCAAAAGCCATATTTATATCATTGCTGAATCCTTCTGTTATCTTTAGTAATTGGTTGAGTTGTTGATTGGTTGCTGCCAGTAGTTTTAGATCATCCATGTATAGCAAATGTGTGATTTTGTGTGGGTATGTTCCAGTAATATTGTATCCATAATTTGTATTGTTTAGCATGTTGGATAGTGGGTTCAGAGCAAGGCAGAACCAGAAAGGACTTAATGAGTCTCCTTGGTATATTCCACGCTTAATCTGTATTGGCTGTGATGTGATATTATTAGAGTTTGTTTGGATATTAAGTGTGGTTTTCCAGTTTTTCATAACTATGTTTAGGAACTGCATCAATTTAGGATCTACTTTGTATATTTCCAATATCTGTAGTAACCATGAGTGGGGTACACTATCAAAAGCTTTTTGGTAATCAATGTATGCGTAGTGTAGTGACCTTTGTTTAGTTTTAGCTTGATATGTCACCTCTGCATCTATTATCAGTTGCTCTTTACATCCTCGTGCTCCTTTGCAACAGCCTTTTTGTTCTTCATTTATAATTTTGTTCTGTGTTGTATGTGTCATTAATTTCTGTGTAATGACTGAAGTTAATATTTTGTAGATTGTTGGTAGGCATGTTATGGGGCGATATTTAGCTGGGTTTGCTGTGTCTGCTTGATCTTTAGGTTTCAGATAGGTTATTCCATGTGTAAGTGTATCAGGGAATGTGTATGGGTCTGCAATGTAACTGTTAAATAATTTAGTTAGATGTGAATGTGTTGAGGTGAACTTCTTTAGCCAGAAATTTGCTATTTTATCATTTCCAGGGGCTTTCCAATTGTGCGTAGAATTAATTGCTCGGGTGACTTCATGTTGCAAAATTATCACTTCAGGCATTTGTGGTATCATCTTGTATGAGTCTGTTTCTGCTTGTATCCACCGTGCATGCCTGTTATGTTGTACCGGGTTTGACCATATGTTGCTCCAGAAGTGTTCCATGTCTGTTATGTTTGGTGGATTGTCTATTTTAATGTGTGTGTTATCTATTGTCTGGTAAAATTTCTTTTGGTTTGTGTTGAATGTTTGGTTTTGTTTCCTTCTATTTTCACTTTTTTTGTATCTTCTAAGTCGTTTGGCCAATGCTTGTAACTTCTGCTTCTTTTCATCTAATTGCTCCATTGCTTCTTGTTGTGAGATTTTACCTAAACTTTTTCGTTTTTTGTCTGATATTTCATTTCTTATAAATTGTGTTAGCTGTCCGATGTCTTTTCTCAGTTTTTCTATTCTGATCTGTAGCCTGTGTTGCCATGCTGGTTTTGTGGGTTTCTTCTGTGTGTTGGTTGGTTCTGATCTCTGCCTAGTGTGTATATTTAGTGTAGTGAGTGCTCCTACATAAACCAGTAGTTGTAACTCTTCCATTGTTGTATTTTCATTTATTTTGTTGTGTATGATTGTGTTGATAGTTGTTATTGTTGTTTCGACTTGTGGGTTATTTGGTGGTCTATGCAAGAATGGTCTAATGTCTGTATTTGTGTCTTTGTATTCTATATATGTCAGCTGAAATTTCTCTTCTATATCTAACATGTGTGTCACTTCGTGTTCTATTTGCGCTTGTTCTGGTGGCTGTCTTAAGATGTCGTTTTCCTCTGATTGTTTAATTGATGTGTGTTGTTCTTTGTTTGTTTGCTCTGGGATGTTTGAGTCCATTACTGTATTTTCTTCTTCTTCTTCTGATTGCACATTATTTTGTTCTAGTATTTGTTGTACTTGTTGTTTGATGTTTTCTAATTCTGACTGGGGTATCCTGTTATTTTTGATTATTACATGGATCTGATCAGCTAGTCGTTGTTCTGTTAAAAATTTTAATTCTGGGTATCTGGTAATAAATGTTGTGTGTACTTGTGATCTGTATCCAGTTGTGTTGGTTCCTAGGTTTGTTGCTTGGTAATAACAGAACATGAGGTGTCGATTAACTTCATCTGACCATCTCATCCTCTGTCTTTGTTTTCCTTCTAGGGTGGTTGCAGGAAGCATATCCTGCAAAACACCTCTATTTGGATTTAAATCATTTTCCAGTTGGCTAGCAGTGTCGTTACCATTGTGGGCGGGCATAGGGTTCAAGCGTCGTCCCCGACCATGACTGCGCTTGTCCGAGGCTTCTTTAGTTCTGTCCTGAACCAAGTAATCACACTAAAAGGGGGGTTAGCCCTATTAGTGGTTTGTTCTTTTCGTCGCCTTTTACGACTGGCAGAACATACCGGAGGCCTATTCTTTTCCCGGGCCTCCACGGGGTTTATTATTATTATTATTATTATTATTATTATTATTATTATTATTATTATTATTATTATTATTATTATTATTGATCCACTTCATCATTTTTGTTCATAGATACAAACTGATATTGGACAAGTCAGTTGCTATGAGTTGAGACAATATGATTTAATGTAATGATTGTAAACTATATTTAATGACACTTTTTCAATTCAAAATGTGGTTAAATTGCACAGAAATGTACATACATGGATAACTATCTTATTCTCTTCTCAAGGACTTTTAATAAATATTCTAGTAAAAAGCAAAGGGATATTTCCTATTCTTACATCATTAAGTTGATGAACAGTTGCATCGTGACCTTTTTTGTACAAACAGCACAAATTTACACTTCATTTTGACACTCTTTTTATGAATTTTTGACAATCTAGTTTTAAACAAAGCAAAAGGATGTTCACAGTTTTTGTAGACTCTTCATTAGCATAGTTTACAACTTTACCTTTTGTATAAAATACATAAATTTGAAAATTAAAGTGTATTTACAATTTATACAACAACCTTTAATACTGATTATGTTACAGACTGAAAGATTCTGGGGCAGGGTATGTACGTGGAAAAAGAAAAAAATTCCCGGATTTCCCGTTTAAAAATACATTTTCTCCCAGGTGAAAACGTACTTTTTCCCTGTTAACTGACAGGACATTCTCTCTTGGAACTGTATAACTTACCCATCCTTTGAATGGTTCTTGTTTTATACATGGGTGTAGAATTTCCCAGCACTTTAGAAAACGAAACACAAGGGGAAAAAAAGATCTTTGATGTGCAGTAACATGTACGCTGCATATTTTCGTATTACGTAAGTATAAATTTGAATCCCACCAAACAACGTGTGTTACTTTCTGAAGCATTGAGATTGAGATTGTGGTGCGCTTTTGTAAGCCAGTCATAGCTCTTTTTGTTGTTGTTTTTTTTTTTTTTTTTTTAGGGCGCACAACTACAATGGTCATTAGCGCCCAGACTACGTTAGGAATGCACCGCGAGGTACAAGGTTAAAACAGCAACTAAAAGGGAAAACACGATAGAAGACAGATTGACAGGCATAGGGTTAAAAAACACGATAATCAATGTCCTTAGACAGGTTTGTCAAGTTGATAAAACGAAGAACGCGAGCAGCTGCTCCTGGGTCATCCGCTAAAGTGGCATCTAGAGTACATGGCAGGCCAAGATCAAGACGCAGTGTATTCATATCCGGACAGGACGTTAAAATGTGGCGGACCGTCAGCAATTGCCCACATGGGCAGAACGGCGCCGGCGCAGCCGTCAGCAGATGGCGATGGCTGAACCGGAAGTGTCCAATTCGTAACCGGGCCAAAACGACCTCCTCCTGCCGAGAAGGGCATGAGGAGGACGTCCAAGCCACGGGAAGAGGTTTCAAGGACCGAAGCTTGTTGGCCGTAAGTGCAGCCCAATCGGCATGCCACAGCGATAAAATGCGCCGACAAATGACCCTGCTACAATCTGATGAAGGGACATAATAAGAAGCTGTCCGAGGCTGGAGGACCACAGCCTTGGCCGCGGCATCTGCAGCTTCGTTCCCAGGGATACAGACATGGCCAGGAACCCACATAAAGCTAACCGGAGAACCGTCATCCACCAGCTGCTGAAGAGAGCGTTGGATCCGCTGCACGAAAGGGTGAACCGGATACGGATCACTGAGTCTCTGGATGGCGCTCAGGGAATCGGAGCAGATGACATAAGCAGAATGTCGGTGGCGGCAGATGTAAAGAACAGCCTGGTAGAGGGCAAAGAGATCAGCTGTGAAGACCGAACAATGGCCATGGAGCCGGTATTTGAAACTTTGTGCCCCGACAATAAAAACACCCGACCCCGTCATTGGTCTTAGAGCCATCTGTATAAATGAAGGTCATATTAATGAACTTCAAACGAAGTTCAACAAAACGGGAGTGGTATACCGAACCGGGGGTAACCTCCTTTGGGAGCAAGCTGAGGTCAAGGTGAACGCGAACCTGAGCCTGGAGCCAAGGTGGCGTGTGGCTCTCGCCCACTCGAAAGGTTGCAGGGAGTGAAAAATCAAGGTGTTGAAGGAGGCGACGAAAGCGAACTGCAGGGGGTAGCAGGGCAGAGACATACAACCCATATTGACGGTCGAGAGAGTCATCAAAAAAGGAAAGGTAAGACGGGTGGTCAGGCATTGACAGTAGCCGACAGGCATACCGAAAAAGCAGTATATCGCGCCGGTAGGTGAGTGGCAACTCACCAGCGTCAGCATGAAGACTCTCGATGGGACTAGTATAAAACGCTCCGATCGTAAGACGTAGACCTCGATGTTATATGGAGTTGAGGCGGCGTAAGATGGACGGCCGTGCAGAGGAGTATACGAAGCTCCCAT
This sequence comes from Schistocerca nitens, assembly GCF_023898315.1. Taxonomy (NCBI): domain Eukaryota; kingdom Metazoa; phylum Arthropoda; class Insecta; order Orthoptera; family Acrididae; genus Schistocerca; species Schistocerca nitens. The sequence continues at coordinate 552,393,596 of NC_064615.1, read as the reverse complement.
AATCCAGCTTGGAGCAGACGATCGACCGATATAGGCGAAGTAGGACGGTTCGATCTGCTCCCCACGACATACCACTGAGAACACGGAGGACATTTAGAGAACGAGTACAACGGGCAGCCAAATATGACACATGTGGAGACCAACTAAGTTTCCTGTCAAATGTAAGACCTAAAAATTTTGTTGTCTCCACGAATGGGAGAGCTACGGGACCGAGTCGTAAGGACGGTGGGAGAAACTCTTTGTACCGCCAGAAGTTAATACAGACCGTCTTCTCGGCAGAAAAACTGAAGCCATTGGCGACACTCCAGGTGTAAAGACGGTCAAGAGAACGCTGAAGACAGCGCTCCAGGAAACATGTACGCTGCGCGCTGCAATAGATGGTAAAAGCGTCCACGAAAAAGGCAGCCTGATACATCAGCTGGGAGGCAATCCATTATTGGATTGATCGCTATGGCGAAGAGAGCGACGCTCAAAACTGAGCCCTGTGGCACCCCATTCTCCTGGCGAAAGGTGTCTGACAGGACAGAACCCACACTTATCCTGAACTGTCGATCCATTAAAAAGGAACGAATAAAAAGAGGGAGGCGACCGCGAAGGCCCCATGCATGCATGGTGCGGAGAATGCCCGCCCTCCAACAGGTGTCTTAAGCCTTCTCCAAATCAAAGAACACAGCCACGGTCGGGCGCTTCCGCAAGAAGTTATTCATAATGAAGGTCGACAAGGTAACCAGATGGTCAACAGCAGAGCGGCGCTTACGAAATCCACATTGTACATTGGTAAGTAGGCGTCGACATTCGAGTAGCCAAACCAAACGAGAGTTAACCATTCGCTCCATCACCTTACAGACACAGCTGGTAAGCGAGATGGGTCGATAACTGGAAGGCAAGTGCTTGTCCTTCCCCGGCTTAGGAATCGGGACAACAATAGATTCGCGCCAGCATGCGGGAACATGTCCCTCAATCCAGATGCGATTGTAAGTACGAAGAAGGAAATCTTTACCCGCAGGAGAAAGGCTCTTCAGCATCTGAATATGTATAGAATCAGGCCCTGGAGCGGAGGACCGTGATCGGCCAAGTGCGTTTTCGAGTTCCCGCATGGTGAATGGGGCATTATAACTTTCACGATTTGAGGAGCGGAAGTTAGGTGACCTAGCCTCCTCTGCCTGTTTTCGGGGGAGGAAGGCAGGGTGGTAATGAGCGGAACTCGAAACCTCTGCGAAAAAGCGGCCGAAGGCATTGGAGACAACCTCAGGGGCCACAAGGACGTCATTCGCGACCGTCAAGCCAGAAACTGGTGAGTGGACCTTAGAGCCAGATAGCCGGCGCAGGCTACCCCAGACAACAGAAGGAGGAGTAAAACTGTTGAAGGTGCTTGTGAAAGCAGCCCAGCTGGCTTTCTTGCTTTCTTTAATAATACGACGACACTGCGCACGTAATCGTTTATAATTGACACAATTCGCCACTGTAGGGTGGCGTTTAAAGGTGCGTAAAGCACGTCGACGAGTACGTAAAGCGTCTCTACATGCTGCGGTCCACCAGGGGACCGGTACGCGACGTGGAGAAGAAGTAGTGTGAGGGATGGAATATTCAGCAGCAGTGAGAATGACTTCCGTGAGGTGTGCGACCTGACTATCGCAGCTTGTGAAGGTTTGATCCTGAAAGGTCGCCCTGGAAGAGAAGAGCCCCCAGTCTGCTTTGGAGATGTTCCAACTAGTTGAGCACGGAGAGGGGGTATGCTGCAGGAGATGGATAACACATGGGAAGTGGTCGCTCGAATATGTATCAGAAAGTGCATACCACTCGAACCGGCGTGCAAGTTGGGGAGTACATATAGAGAGATCTAAATGGGAATAGTTGTGAGATGTGTCCGAAAGAAAAGTAGGGGCGCCAGTGTTGAGGCAGACAAGATTGAGCTGGTTGAAAAGGTCTGCTAACAGGGAGCCCCTCGGGCAGGATGCTGGAGAGCCCCAAAGGGGATAGTGGGCATTGAAGTCTCCAGTTAACAAAAATGGTGCAGGTAGCTGAGCAATAATTTGCATCATGTCTGCCCTGGTAACGGCAGACGACGATGGAGTGTAAACGGTACAAATGGAAAATGGAAAAGTGGGGAGAGTAATTCGGACGGCAACTGCCTGCAGGCCGGTGTGCAATGTGATGGGATCATAGTAAATATCATCCCGGACCAGCAACATAACACCTCCATGAGCCGGAATACCTGCCACAGGGGGTAGGTCAAAACGCACAGAGGTGTAGTGTGCCAAGGCAATTTGATCGCATGGGCGTAGCTTCGTTTCCTGGAGGGCGACGACGAGCGGACGGTGCAAGCGGAGCAGCAACTTCAAGTCCTCCCGGTTGGAGCGAATGCTGCGAATATTCCAGTGAATAAGTGCCATCGTAAGAAAAGAAAAAGGAAGATGTAAGTAGGGGTCACCTCGAAGGCCGCTGAGGGCCTGGCTTCGAGCGAGCACTGCCGCCGCTATCAGTAGGCGGACAGTCATTGTCCATTGGTTCTCCAAGATGGCCGGGAGGGGGAGCTTCCTCCGCCGGTGAACGGCCAGATGTTCGGCTACCAGCGGTGCGGCCAGGCGAAACGGATGACGGCCTGGGGCGGCAACCGCTGGGTGGCGCAGGAGAAGAAATGCGCCGTGGCGGAGAACTGTGCTTCCTATGAGCCTTCTTGGAAGGTCGTTTAGTGCAAGTACTCGTCGATGGCTGGGAGTTCGAGGTACGTAGGAAGTCTGCACGGGACGGTTCCTTCTTGAAGGTCCGTGCATCTGACTTCTGGGTCTTCATCTTGGCAGAAGCTGATGAAGGTGCTTGTGTCTGAGGGGTGACGGGAGGAAGAGGAGACGTCGACCGGGCGATCTTAGCACTGGCCGAACGGACGACCGTAGTGCTGAAGGTCAGATCGAATGTCTGCGTCGCCACCTCCCTGGTAGTCCGAGGAGAGGCGAGGACAGTACTGTATTTCCCCGCTGGGAGCAGTGGGCTTCCTACTAGCAAATAGCTTGCCAGCAGCAGAGGTGGACACTTTCTCTTTGACCCGAATTTCCTGTATACAGCGTTCTTCCTTGTAGATGGGACAGTCGCGGGAGGACGCTGCATGGTCACCCTGACAGTTCACACAACGAGGAGACGGAAGTGGACAGTCACCCTCATGGGCATCCCTGCCACAAGTGACACATTTAGCCGCATTGGAACAAGACTGGCGAGTGTGATTAAAACGCTGACACTGGTAGCAGCGCGTGGGTGTCGGGACATAGTGGCGAACAGAAATAACATCGTAGCCCGCTATGATGCGCGACTGCAACTGAACACTATCAAAGGTCAAGAAAAGTATCCGGGTCGGTACAAGGTCATTGTTGATCTTTTTCATGACCCTATGCGGAAGGCTTCGGGCCACACTCCTGTACACGTTCCCTGTCCGGGTGGAGGCTCACCGCACTTTGAATTCGTCTCGTGGTGTGGTATATACTAGATCACTCGACGGATTGACTGACGAGGAAATTCAGTCTTTCCTCGCTGAGCAGGGCGTGACGGCTGTCCATAGGGTCATGAAAAAGGTCAACAATGACCTTGTACCGACCCGGACACTTTTCTTGACCTTTGATAGTGTTAAGCTGCCATCGTGCATCAAGGCGGGCTACGAGGTTATTTCTGTTCGCCCCTATGTCCCGACACCTAAGCGCTGCTACCAGTGTCAGCGTTTCAATCACACTCGACAGTCTTGTTCCAATGCGGCTAAATGTGTCACTTGTGGCAGGGATGCCCATGAGGGTGACTGTCCACCTCCGTCTCCTCGTTGTGTGAACTGTCAGGGTGACCATGCCGCATCCTCCCGCGACTGTCCTGTCTATAAGGAAGAACGCTGTATCCAAGAAATTCGGGTCAAAGAGAAAGTGTCTACCTCGGCTGCTCGCAAGCTATTGGCTAGTAGGAAGCCCACGCTGCTCCCAGCGGGGAAATACAGTACTGTCCTCGCCTCTCCTCGGACTACCAGGGAGGTGGCAACCCAGACATGCGATCTGACCTTCAGCACCACGGTCGTCCGTTCGGCCAGTGCTAAGATCGCGCGGTCGACGTCTCCTCTTCCTCCCATCACCCCACAGGCACCAGCCCCTTCATCAGCTTCTGCTAAGACGAAGACCCAGAAGTCAGATGCACGGGCCTTCAAGAAGGAACCGTCCCGTGCAGACTTCCTACGTACCTCGACCTCCCAGCCTTCGACCGGTACTTCCACCAAACGACCTTCCAAGAAGGCAAATGGGAAGCACAGTTCTCCTTCTCCGCCACGGCGTATTTCTTCTCCTGCGCCACCCAGCGGTTGCCGCCCCAGGCCGTCATCCGTTTCGCCTGGCCGCACCGCTGGTAGCCGAACATCTGGCCGTTCACCGGCGGAGGAAGCTCCCCCTCCCGGCCATCTTTCCAAGATGGCCGATGAACCTATCGACCCAATGGACGATGACTGTCCACCTACTGATAGCGGCGGCAGTGCTCGCTCGAAGCCAGGCCGTCAGCGGCCTTCGAGGTGACCTCTTCTTACATCTTCCTTTTTCTTTTCTTACGATGGCACTTATTCACTGGAATATTCGCAGCATTCGCTCCAACCGAGAGGACTTGAAGTTGCTGCTCCGCTTGCACCGTCCGCTCGTCGTCGCCCTCCAGGAAACGAAGCTACGCCCTTGCGATCAAATTGCCTTGGCACACTACACCTCTGTGCGTTTTGACCGACCCCCTGTGGTAGGTATCCCAGCTCATGGAGGGGTTATGTTGCTGGTCCGGGATGATACTTACTACGATCCCATCACGTTGCTCACCGGCCTGCAGGCAGCTGCCATCCGCATTACTCTCCCCACTTTTACATTTTCCATTTGTACCGTTTACACTCCATCGTCGTCTGCCGTTACCAGGGCAGACATGATGTAAATTATTGCTCAGCTACCTGCACCATTTTTGTTAACTGGAGACATCAATGCCCACTATCCCCTTTGGGGCTCTCCAGCATCCTGCCCGAGGGGCTCCCTGTTAGCAGACCTTTTCAACCAGCTCAATCTTGTCTGCCTCAACACTGGCGCCCCTACTTTTCTTTCGGACACATCTCACACCTATTCCCATTTAGACCTCTCTATATGTACTACCCAACTTGCACGCCGGTTCGAGTGGTATGCACTTTCTGATACATATTCGAGCGACCACTTCCCGTGTGTTATCCATCTCCTGCGTCATACCCCCTCTCCGTGCTCAACTAGTTGGAAAATCTCCAAAGCAGACTGGGGGCTCTTCTCTTCCAGGGCGACCTTTCAGGATCAAACCTTGACAAGCTGCGATAGTCAGGTCGCACACCTCACGGAAGTCATTCTCACTGCTGCTGAATATTCCATCCCTCACACTACTACTTCTCCACGTCGCGTACCGGTCCCCTGGTGGACCGCAGCATGTAGAGACGCTTTACGTACTCGTCGACGTGCTTTACGCACCTTTAAACGCCACCCTACAGTGGCGAATTGTGTCAATTATAAACGATTACGTGCGCAGTGTCGTCGTATTATTAAAGAAAGCAAGAAAGCCAGCTGGGCTGCTTTCACAAGCACCTTCAACAGTTTTACTCCTTCTTCTGTTGTCTGGGGTAGCCTGCGCCGGCTATCTGGCTCTAAGGTCCACTCACCAGTTTCTGGCTTGACGGTCGCGAATGACGTCCTTGTGGCCCCTGAGGTTGTCTCCAATGCCTTCGGCCGCTTTTTCGCAGAGGTTTCGAGTTCCGCTCATTACCACCCTGCCTTCCTCCCCCGAAAACAGGCAGAGGAGGCTAGGTCACCTAACTTCCGCTCCTCAAATCGTGAAAGTTATAATGCCCCATTCACCATGCGGGAACTCGAAAACGCACTTGGCCGATCACGGTCCTCCGCTCCAGGGCCTGATTCTATACATATTCAGATGCTGAAGAGCCTTTCTCCTGCGGGTAAAGATTTCCTTCTTCGTACTTACAATCGCATCTGGATTGAGGGACATGTTCCCGCATGCTGGCGCGAATCTATTGTTGTCCCGATTCCTAAGCCGGGGAAGGACAAGCACTTGCCTTCCAGTTATCGACCCATCTCGCTTACCAGCTGTGTCTGTAAGGTGATGGAGCGAATGGTTAACTCTCGTTTGGTTTGGCTACTCGAATGTCGACGCCTACTTACCAATGTACAATGTGGATTTCGTAAGCGCCGCTCTGCTGTTGACCATCTGGTTACCTTGTCGACCTTCATTATGAATAACTTCTTGCGGAAGCGCCCGACCGTGGCTGTGTTCTTTGATTTGGAGAAGGCTTAAGACACCTGTTGGAGGGCGGGCATTCTCCGCACCATGCATGCATGGGGCCTTCGCGGTCGCCTCCCTCTTTTTATTCGTTCCTTTTTAATGGATCGACAGTTCAGGATAAGTGTGGGTTCTGTCCTGTCAGACACCTTTCGCCAGGAGAATGGGGTGCCACAGGGCTCAGTTTTGAGCGTCGCTCTCTTCGCCATAGCGATCAATCCAATAATGGATTGCCTCCCAGCTGATGTATCAGGCTGCCTTTTTCGTGGACGCTTTTACCATCTATTGCAGCGCGCAGCGTACATGTTTCCTGGAGCGCTGTCTTCAGCGTTCTCTTGACCGTCTTTACACCTGGAGTGTCGCCAATGGCTTCCGTTTTTCTGCCGAGAAGACGGTCTGTATTAACTTCTGGCGCTTTTTTGTGTTTTTTTCTTCTCAAGATAGTGGTCTCTTTGCAAGATGATGAAATAGCAGACGCGCTGCAGAACATACCTGATACATCTCTGCTTTGGTTCGTCTGTCGTTAATCGATATTTAAACATAAATCACAAACAATTCTCATTTTTTTTTAATTTCATGATATTGTTCACAAGAAGTGAACTAGCTTTTCGTTTGTATTTATGTAAGGAACTCTTTTACATGTTAGGAACAGTTTCCAGCTAATAATTTTCTTGACATAAGCTTCTCTGTAGAAAACATTGTCAACGAAAACATTATATGAATTTCAGACTAAAACTAAAAGCCAAGTAAAATTTAATGGCGCAGCATGGTAGGAGCGAGTTATTAATTCTGCAATGTCGATCTGTAAACGACGCGTTCTTGATTGCAATCCTTAAATTTTCTTTCTGTAATACTGGCTGATGTAACGTGTAATTCTTGGAATGATATATAAGCTATAGCGAAGCAACCATGTTTTAGCCAGTTTAGAGCTAGTTATGAGACAGTTTTGGGAGTCTGTTCTGTTACAGTTTTGTACCAATTTTGCGCAATAAATACGTAGTTGTGAAAGTGAAAATTCGTGTCACTCTCTTAATTTAAAATTTCTTTTGACAAATCAGATCATTAGCTACACCGTGAACAGCTCTGGAAGTTGCAACAAATTTGGTGGAGCAGATACTCCGAATTCTTTTACAGCTACTGCAGCGTCCGAAATTAACGAATCTACTCACCGTTACTCCTAGAAGTAGCCCCGTTATATTTCAAATGTCACTAGCAACGTTCAAATATATATCTCTGAAGGGTTATACTATTTGATAACCGAGATACAAGACTACGATGACGTGATCGAGATAAGTTTACATCTATAAAGGATTTGTGGGAGGAAAGGGTAAACATAATACCTAAGTTATACAATCGCAATATGGCTCTGAGCACTATGGGACTTATCTTCTGAAGTCATTAGTCCCATCGAACTTAGAACTATTTAAACCTAACTAACCTAAGGACATCACACACATCCATGCCCGAGGCAGGATTCGAACCTGCGACCGTAGCGGTCGCGCGGCTCCAGACTGTATCGCCTAGAACCGCTCGGCCGGCTATCGCAATATGTTTGTTACATAGACGAAGTAGTTGCATTCAGGGGAAACTGCCCTTTCCTCCATCAAAGTACCGCATCACATTCTGGGTACTTTGTAACAACGAAACAAGCTATGCATGAGATATTCTGCCACACACTGGGAAACGACCAGGTAGAACCCCTGAAAAGAACCAAGGTCTAGGATTATAATTGGCTTATTTTACGGTTCGAAAGGGCATAACAATTATCTGTGACAACTTTTTCACCTCTACCAGCTAGGTCTAATTCTGATGAAGAGAAATATAATGCTGTTTGGAACTGTGCGAACAAACAAGCTTTCCATTCCACGAAAACTACTGCGGACCAGGGGGATTCCTAACTAAACATCAACATTTGCTTTCACAAGGCCTATCATACATCCAAAAGAATGCAAATGTGTTATCCTGCAAAGTACTCTGTACCATGATGAGAAGGTTACTGCGGCATCAACAGAAAACTTTAAAATATTTTTACAAACTATGAAAGGAACTGTGGACATACTAACCAAGGAGGTGATGAATTATGCAACAAAAGACAAACAGATGGCCTATGTCACTGACAACTGCACAACTGTAAAAGCCATAACATTATGACCACCGACCTACTATCGATATAAAACCATCCACGCGATAGTAGCATCACCTGGCGAGTAATGACTGCTAGTCAGGCACATGCACGGTGCTTGCAGTATCAGGTAGCCTGCTGTCTGTGTGTGGAATGAGGAAGGCACGCGATTTATCTGAGTTTGACCGAGGGTAGATTGTGATGGCCCGGAGATTCGGCACGAGCATTTCGGAAACTGCACGGATTGTCAGGTGTTCAAGGAGTGCTGTGCTGAATGTCTTCAACACGCGGCGAAACCAAGGTGAAGCAACGCCCAGACGTCGTAGGGCAGGCGGCGAACTATGGCGGAATTAACATCAGACTTTAATGTTGGGCAGACTATAAGCGTGTCTGAACACACACTTCACCGAACACTCCTAATGATGGGCCTATGCAACCGACGACCCATGCCTGTGTCAATGTAGCTCTTAAATTTATATCACCTAAACATTTATAATACATGGTATTTTGTCTTCGTTTCCGTGTTGTATTGCTGTGCACCCGTTTTTTTATGGGCTATAATATTAATAAATCTGCAATTGCATGCACAGTGGATATCTGTAGTGCCGGTGGTAATGTGGTGTTTCTTAGATCACTTGCTGCTGTTTTAGTGCTAAACATACGTACAAGTAAAGGGACAATATACCCAGAAATTTCGTGCAGAATGGCTGCGCGATAGTAAATCTGCAGACTGGCTAGAAAGAATTCAAGGCGATAACACAAGAGCATATTGTAAATTTTGCCGTAATATTTTGTTAGCGTGTTCTACCGCAATATTAAGTCACAGTGACGCAAAAAAGAGAAACAGCGGCAGCACCATTGTCAACAAACAAAAATACCTTTCAAAACCGTGAAAGGGGATTCAAAAGTGAATCAAGCTTAGGGTTCCCTTGCATTGTTTGTTTCCACCCGTTGTCCGATCAAGCCATGTCGTCGCTTAACTGATTTGTGCAAGATTAAATTCACAGCCAATAATATTGCCAGAAAACTTAAAATACGTAGAACAAAATGTAGTGTAGCTATAAATCATGTAATAAGGCGGTATTTTGTGGAAAATTTGCGGCAATATGTCGGCGACAGCATGTAATCATTATAATTAATGAATCAATAGACATTAGCGTGACCAGATTTTTAAGAATAATATATGACAGTGCTGCAAGTAATGTGATCATTCCAATGTTTTTAAAATTAGCCGATTCGAACATTATAATGCTCAGTCTAGTGTAACAGCAATTAAACATACTCCTCAAGAATTGAAATTAGATCGAAACAAGCTGCAGGGTACAAGCACAGACAATACGAATGTAATTGTAGGTGTTCATAACGGTGTAAATCAAATTTTCAAAACGTAATTCTGGAGTTGTCAGAAAATGCATTCGGTTCAACTTTCTACTTGTGCTGCAAGAAGACGCTCCAGGAAATCTGGACTTCTTAGTTAGGGAAAGACGTAACTGGTTTTTGCATTCAACTCGCCAACAGTTCAATAGTGACATTTATCAGACTGCCAAAGGAGCAGACCCCCTTAAAATTCCACGCGCATGTGGCCCACGATGGTTGTCCATAGAGCCTGCAGTAACAAGAGCTACAGACCAGCGGTTAGAGCTTATAACGCACACTGAAATAACGCGAATCAAAGACAAGTGTTACACTGGAGAAATGCTTTATTCGGTGTTTTCTAATGAATCCAGTTAGGCGTATTTAAATATTTTCCAAGACTATTCTTTCAAGTTTGCATCTGGTTAATAACATTTTGAACCCAACACAGGATCCGTGTAAGCTGTTAAATAACCACATTGTGCTAACACAATCATTAATAAAAAAAAAAAGTTTTTGTCCCTTCATATCCTATGCAAAGAAAATTAAATTTAGACTCTGAAAACCACTTAGATCCCAAAACATATATAGGATATTAGTTCGAAAATAAGATTAATGAAATGTGAAAATCTTAATTATACCCAGAACAAGAACGTGTCCTACGTCTAAGATGCATCCAGTTTGTGTACCAATTAATATTCAGTTGTTGCAATTACTTCCAGACCACAATGAAATTTTGAGAAAAATTTCACTTATTTCAGTGTCCAAAGCTCTTCGTGTTGTTAAAGAGTCACTGATTCCTCTCCTTGAATCGTGTAATATTGATCCTGGCACAATAACAAAAACTTATTTTCAATGACAAAATTCAGCTCTTGTCAAATGGTCCGAAACACACGCTATTAATTTATGGTGTGAAATGCTTCAACACAGAGAAGCAAATGACGTGAACCCGTTTCACGAATTGACAACTTTTGCGTCGTCACGAATAATTTTACCATGGTCGAATGCGGAAGTGGAGAGACTTTTTAGCCAGATGAACATCATTAAAACTAAAGCGAGAAATAAAATGAAATCCGAACTGATGAATTCGCGTTTGTCGACTCAAGCAGGAATCGGAAGGAAGAAACAATGTTGCCACAGTAATGAACTGCCAACAGAAGTGCTGACGCAGGTAGGAAGTTACAACTCTAACATGGGCGGCCACAGCCGTTGAAATTCACGGTGACTTGAAACTGAATGAAACCGCTCTTAACTGATGGTTTATTGACCCGACTGGTTTCGCTGCGTTAAAGCAACGTATTCAGATGTAAGTGGTGTCACATACATTAGCACATTGAGATGCTCCCAACGTTCGTAGTCTGAGAATACACTAGTACTTTACCCTTACGACTACTGACTACAGTTGCCGCATCCCCTGCACTATTTGCCCCAATGTTTCGCCGGTTTTTATTCGTCGAGCACTTCCCCTCTTCATGGGGTTGGATTCTCTGACTACGAACGTTGAGGTGTCTCCATATGCTAATTTATGGGACACCACTTACACATGAAGATGTAGCTTTAACACAGCGAACCGATCGTGTTAATAGACCATCAAATTAACAGCTGTTTGCGGTTTCATTAAATTTCACGTGACCTGATAGGAACTGTTCACGACGTGTAAAGCATCTGAACATACTTTATCCGCTCATACCTTTTGTTACTCAATATACTCGGTGCTTAAAAAATAATCTAATGGTTTTGTTAAAGGCACGATAAAAAATGTAGTTGCTTATAGTGGTATTGAATAAGTTCTTTTAGCGGGAAATCTCATTTCACTGTCTTGCAACAAAAATGCTGTGATCACTCGATCCTTTCTGCCTGCCCTACAAGGGACAGCGTGAAATAATATTTAGTGTAAATGATGAAATGTACTATCAATCATCGGGTTTGTTCGGTTTTGAATTCTTTTTAAACTAGCTTTCTTCGCGCGCATTGCCGTGAATTTCATACTTTTATACCGCGTTATTTACCTAAAATCGGTAAATAATCTTTTAATGGGTTAAAGTACTCATCAATAAGAACAATTTTTACTGTGGGACCAACTTCAAAACGAAAAATCAGCTGTTTCGTACATTTTGGTCAAGTAGATTAGTTTGTAACTTTTATAGGGACTAGCTGATTTCAAGTTTGTCCCATAATGAAAAATAAGCTTCATATTAATGAGTTTTATTTTAAACCCTTAAATGATTATTGGTCTTTTTAAATAACCCTGTAATATAGTTCAGGAGAGTTATTTTAGTTGTTGGTAAGTTGTTAATTTTGTCTGCTGTTGTTACGAACCGGAACCAGTGTCAGTGGGAGTGGCTAGCACATCGACTACTTGTGCTGAAAATCCTTTTGGAATTTATGTGGTAGGAAAAGTACTCAGTGACGAGGAAAAATATGAACATCTGACGGAATCCGTGAACAACCTCGTAATTATGAATATCCGGAGTAGACAGAGGGTGGACAAAAAAGAAAGTTTAGTTCTGATTGGCTAAAGGAATACTCTTGGCTAGGCTATAGCCAACAACAGAACGGTGCATATTGTTTGCCCTGCGTACTATTTTTTGGTCTAGATAGTGGGGGCAAGCATTCTGTGTCTCTAAGATCTTTAGTCACTCGTCCACTGTGCAAATACAAAAAAAGCACTAGAAATCTTCAGAAACAATTCTGCTACAGATTATCACAAAATGGCAGTTTTAAAAAGCACACATTCAAAAGTTCATATGAAAACCCTGAAAAAGCTGTAAATAATTTAATCGAAATTGAGAAACTGAAAATGATTAAATCAAAGAGAGTGCGGCTGATTCCTATAGTAAAGACTGTCATATTATATGGTTGAGAAAACATACCGCTAAGAGGCTACCGAGATGATGGTACACTGAGTGATGAAAACAGTCTAGGAAAATTTCGAGCACTTTTAAAATTTAGGGGTTGACTCAAGTGATTCTCGGCAAAAACATTTAGAGACCGTGCTTAAAAAATGCTACATATCTGAGCGAAACTGCGAATCAGCTGACTGATTGTTGCCATTCTGTCATTATGAAAAAGGTACTCCACAAAGTCAAAGAAGCAAAATATTATGCTTTCCTTGGCGACGAAACAACGGATGCCAGTGGTACAGAACAACTCAGTGAATGTATCAGGTATCTGAATTTACAAAAAAAGCACAATCCACGAAGACTTCATATTGCTTTCTTTCTGCAACTGACATGACTGGTGCTGCATTAAGCGGTCAAATCGTTCAAGAATTAAATGAAGTTGGCCTACAAGTTAAGTATATGAGAGGTTATGATGGAGGTGCCAACATATCACGTAAGTTCAGCGAGGCTGCAGCTTGCCTAGCAATCGCAATATGATGGGAGTTTTAAGTCGTGTTAGCAATTTTGTACGCGAGTCAGCAAAAAGGCTGGAACTTATCAAGCGAACTATCCTTGAAAAGCACCCAGAGGCGAAGAGAGTTACGGTACAAAGTCTTAGTGACACACGCTGGCTTGAAAGGCACGATGTACTCCTTCAATTCAAAGTGCACTTTGACTATCATACAGTTCCTTGAAGAAATGGACAGAACTTCTCCGTCATCGAAAAGTACACGTCTTCTGGCTTATATTCGACGATATTACTTTGTCTTAACTTTGACGGTAACCGCCGCTGTATTTGAAATTACTGTTTCGCTTTCAGGCTCTTGCATTACATCTCAACCGTTGCTATGAGATGGTAGATAGTGTAATAAGAACACTGGAACGATACAGAGAAACGAAATATGAAAAAATTTTCCAAGAGGCGTGTCATATTGTAGAACTTTTGGACATCCCAGTGCAGGCACCCAGAATCGCCAAACGTTCTGCTCATCGCTCAAATATAGAAGCACCTGATGCTAAGGAACACTACAGGTAAAATAAACCTTTAATACATACACATGCTTTTTCCTTGATGCAGCATTTCTTTCTTTTCTGTTCTTTCGTGTTCGACAATAATGTCATGTCGCGTTTTGTGTCAGATTGAATGTATTCATTCCTTTTATCGATTTTGTATTGTGACAGTTGAGGAGTCGCTTTTCGAGAGCAGAGCACTCTTCAATTCTCGACCTGTTCAATATCATACCAAGCGCCATCGTAAAAACAGAAAATCTGAACTCCTTAGTGGCAGCTCCACATGTTTACAGCAGCTACTTGCCTTATCCTCTCTCGTTAGCGGGACAAATAACTCTTTGGAAGGAGCTCTGGAGAGACATGGAACATCCCTCCCCCCCTCCCCAAACAGAAGCAGAGGCACATCAAGAGACAAATGAATTTTTCCCTAATATAAAAATTCTTTTACAAATTCTCGCTGCGTTACTAGTACCTACTTGTAGTGTGGAGCGTAGCTTCTCTTCGCTTAAACTGATAAAGTCATACCTTCATATGACAATGATGGATGATAGGTTGAATGGTTTGGCTGCCATGTACACTCCTGGAAATTGAAATAAGAACACCGTGAATTCATTGTCCCAGGAAGGGGAAACTTTATTGACACATTCCTGGGGTCAGATACATCAGATGATCACACTGACAGAACCACAGGCACATAGACACAGGCAACAGAGCATGCACAATGTCGGCACTAGTACAGTGTATATCCACCTTTCGCAGCAATGCAGGCTGCTATTCTCCCATGGAGATGATCGTAGAGATGCTGGATGTAGTCCTGTGGAACGGCTTGCCATGCCATTTCCACCTGGCGCCTCAGTTGGACCAGCGTTCGTGCTGGACGTGCAGACCGCGTGAGACGACGCTTCATCCAGTCCCAAACATGCTCAATGGGGGACAGATCCGGAGATCTTGCTGGCCAGGGTAGTTGACTTACACCTTCTAGAGCACGTTGGGTGGCACGGGATACATGCGGACGTGCATTGTCCTGTTGGAACGGCAAGTTCCCTTGCCGGTCTAGGAATGGTAGAACGATGGGTTCGATGACGGTTTGGATGTACCGTGCACTATTCAGTGTGCCCTCGACGATCACCAGTGGTGTACGGCCAGTGTAGGAGATCGCTCCCCACACCATGATGCCGGGTGTTGGCCCTGTGTGCCTCGGTCGTATGCAGTCCTGATTGTGGCGCTCACCTGCACGGCGCCAAACACGCATACGACCATCATTGGCACCAAGGCAGAAGCGACTCTCATCGCTGAAGACGACACGTCTCCATTCGTCCCTCCATTCACGCCTGTCGCGACACCACTGGAGGCGGGCTGCACGATGTTGGGGCGTGAGCGGAAGACGGCCTAACGGTGTGCGGGACCGTAGCCCAGCTTCATGGAGACGGTTGCGAATGGTCCTCGCCGATACCCCAGGAGCAACAGTGTCCCTAATTTGCTGGGAAGTGGCGGTGCGGTCCCCTACGGCACTGCGTAGGATCCTACGGTCTTGGCGTGCATCCGTGCGTCGCTGCGGTCCGGTCCCAGATCGACGGGCACGTGCACCTTCCGCCGACCACTGGCGACAACATCGATGTACTGTGGAGACCTCACGCCCCACGTGTTGAGCAATTCGGCGGTACGTCCACCCGGCCTCCCGCATGCCCACTATACGCCCTCGCTCAAAGTCCGTCAACTGCACATACGGTTCACGTCCACGCTGTCGCGGCATGCTACCAGTGTTAAAGCCTGCGATGGAGCTCCGTATGCCACGGCAAACTGGCTGACACTGACGGCGGCGGTGCACAAATGCTGCGCAGCTAGCGCCATTCGACGGCCAACACCGCGGTTCCTGGTGTGTCCGCTGTGCCGTGCGTGTGATCATTGCTTGTACAGCCCTCTCGCAGTGTCCGGAGCAAGTATGGTGGGTCTGACACACCGGTGTCAATGTGTTCTTTTTTCCATTTCCAGGAGTGTATATTCACCGAGATATTTCTAGCAGCCTACAACCTGTCGAAGCCATTGAAGAATTTGCAAAGCGTTATCTGAGGCGACTCGCTATGCATTAAATGAGCAAAATAAAAATTGCGTGTGCTTTTTCGTACATTAATGTTTACCTTGGGAAAGCCTACGCTCAGTTGGGTCAAGCCCCTCCTAAAACAAAATCCTGGATCCGCCACTGGTCTGATGAATACCGATACCCTCATACCAATGAGAGGGCGCGAATCCGTCGTCTTCCAGGAGAATATCTCCTTGACACCTGTACTGCAGGATGGAAACAAGCTGCTGGCAGCTCCATTATGCTCTGGAGAACATTCACGTGGGTGCCCATGGGTTCGTTGGAGCTCATGCAAGGCACCATAATGGGCAAGGAGTATCGTGCACTGGTTACAAGCCATGTACACCTTTTCAGCACGATCACGTTTCCCAACGCCAGTGGCATTTTTCAACGAGGTAAAGCACCACGTCACAAGGCCAGGAGTGTGATGGAGTGATTCAAGGAACACAGTGGGAGTATGTGGTGCCAACTATCTCCAGCGGCATACCAAGACATCATAGCTTCCATGCCACGACGCATTGCCGCAGTTGTCCATGACAAAGACGAACATACTGGCTATTAGGTAGATGGTCGTAATTTTCTAGCTGATGAGTGTCGCTCTTATGCGCAATTCAAGGCAACTCCGTCCAGATGGAAAGCAAACAACATACAGCGAAGGAGACTGTTCCTAGAAACTCTTGGTGAGCAATTGACTGATGGGGAAATGGATAAAACGAGCACACCTTTCGAGATGAAACTCTGCAAGAGATGTTGCTGTCGGGCGAACATTGTTTGTATCTGCACTCTCAACAGCGAAAGAAACTGATTCTAGGGGTAAAAAGAGGGGCTGAAAGTGAGAACAAAAGTTCAGTGAAGTGTGCTAAGTGTAAAAAATTCACTGTTAGTATAGTTAGGCATGGGGTAGTAAAAATCAACACTCACATCATTTTAATATTCAGTTATTGTATTGTTGCGCTATTCTATTATGCAGTTCGAATGATTAATGTTGAAATTATCTAAACTACGAGGGTTGCACAGAAAGTAATGCACCGCATTTTTTTTTCTCAGCTGAAAACAATGCCACGAATGCGAAACGTTACATATGTATTGTTTTAAGTCTTCTGAGTGGGCGCGCCAAGTTTTAGTCACGTCCGACAGATAGCGTAGCTGCAGGACAGTTTTAAAACGGCATCTGTAAGTGATGTACGTTACAAGCAACGTGGCGTCATTGAATTTCTCACTGCAGAGAAAGAAACTGTGGGGAATATTCACAAGAGCTTGTGCAAAGTCTATGAAGTATCTGTTGTCGACAGAAGTACAGTTAGTCCCTGGGCACGGAGGGTGAGGTCATCAGAAGGCGGTTTGACGGAGCTCCACGATTTGCAGCAGTCGGGGAGACCATCCACGGCCGTCACACTTGACATGTTGCAGCGAGCTGATGTTGTCATTCGCGAGGACAGGCGCATTCGTGGAAGACGTTTTGATGACGATGAGGTGGTGGTTCACACAGAGGTGGTGGTTCACACAGTGAAGAACTGGCTCCGCTAGCAGGGCAAGGATTGATACCGACAGAGCTTACACGCCCTTGTTTCGCGATGGAAGAAGGCCACAGAACGGGATGGAGATTACAAAGAAAAATAGGGTGTGCTGATAAAACACCCTTCTTTCATGTGTGTCATTCATATTAATAAAAGAATAAAGAATCGCTGAAGAAAAAAATGAGGTGCATTACTTTCTGGGCAACCCTAGTATAATTCTATTTATGATTTCAATACATAAATGTGTAAAATTATACCTACCAGGAACAGAAAAATAGCTTATCTTTTTTGACCAAAATATCTTGAGTGCATGTGCAAAATAAGCAGCTTAATTGGGGCAAGGATACGTTGCCGTAACTAGATGGGATCTCGTCGGGACACACCTGAGATGGGGGTGTACAGTTTAAGTAAAGAATTTAATACAATTACCTTTTATTTAGAAGGCAATTACATGGCACTTGTTGCGGTAGTAGTAGTTGGTACACCATATTTTTCAGAAGATTTCACCTTTTTCAGCAAGTCTTTTTTCCCTTTTACGTATTTATAAAACTCCTTACAAGCCAGCTTGTAGTTAAACTGCACTGTAAGATTGATTCCACATCCCTGGCAGCAGTCTATTTCTTTCATGAATCCACTGGGACGACATCAGCGAAAATACTCTTTCCACAGTGGCGTTGTGTGCAGGAACAGAAAACAAATACATGCATAATTTTAGTAATCTGCATTTCTGTTCTCGGTTTCCTTAAGAAAGTAAATCCACCTTTCTTCCACGGTGTGTTTAGAATTCCATTCTTCCAAGTCACGCTTGGTTTCTAAAAAGTTATTCAGATAAATATGTTCTGGAAACAATTGTCGCCTGAAATATTCACACCATTTTTAGTTAATTATATGACAGTGTTTACAATCATCACCCAATCGAGGGTTTCAGATAGCGTCATCCAATCAAATGTTTGATGTTAAAAGAAATTGTCTACTTCTCTATTAATCAAATGCTACGGTTCACAAATTCATTGTCTTTTCCTCAGATTTCGAAATCAAATTATGTATTCCTTGGTTAGGATTCTCATTCTTTAATTTGTTCAAATTCATCTTGGTCTGCATTCCAAAAAAAAAAAAACTGGCACTCTCCCTTTCATTCAGGCATCTTTGAATGTCTATTAATATTTCTTATTTCCGTTATCGAGACTTTATTCTTCTCCATGCTTTTTATATTTTTTTTTCAAACGGAACCAAATTTCATTAATCGGACTACTGAAAAAAATCTGAAATTCTTTTAGGTGGCCTGTGTTCGGCGTCAAGAAATGGTTTTAATGGAACCCAAAGCTTAAGAATTGTCCCAACAGCAGGCATTAAAGACAGCCATCTTGTTTTTGAGTGAGACAGAAGAGTCCGATGATTGACATCAACGTATATGCAGAACTCTTTCAGCTTCTCCGTCCTTACCGTGTGTATTGAAAATAATTAAATATTTTCATGACGATTATTTCAATGTCGACTGTTAAGACTCCAGCAGCGCTTGATATAGTATTTTGGAGAATATGGGCAGGGCATCCAACTCCTCTATCTTTTCCTTGTTCTTCTTTAATCTTGTGAAACACAGTCCGGTGGCCGCGTCAATGAAACCCTCCGAATTTTGTATTGGTATCGTCTCCACAAAAAGCAATTAACTTATTTGAAGGAGTTGGCAGTTGGGTTAAAGTGTCTAGACAAAACTTTGCAATTGTCGCCAATGTTTCGTTATTCAGCGAATCAAACTTTAACAGCTTTAGTTGGATTCTGTCAGTTCCAGTAAAGTATTGAACAACAAAAGAAGACATCTTTTCAGCCTTGTGGTTCGACGCATCAGTGACAATTTTGTAAAACGAAACTTTTTGGAATTGTTTTATGCATTCGGGCACGAAGTGTGGTGCGAGAATACTTTTAACACTCACTGTAGCTTTGGTCCTGGCTGCAGACTGCTTTGCGGCGACTACGGAGTCAGAATAATTACGGTACAGTCAAGAGAATGGAAGGATTTATGATGCTTGAAGACTTTATAAGCTGTTGTTAGTACTGTAGCAGCAACGGGCAATTCCTCCATGGTATCTTCTTTGATCACGAATGTAGAAATACGCTTTGATTTTGATGCTATTGCGAATCTGTCCTTCATTGAAATTTGATGTCTCACATTTGCCTTACCTTCGTGAGTTACTGCGATGAAACAGCTACAATTTTCACGTAAGACTTCCTGATCCGCACGTCCTTTCTTGACAAAATACCACTCTTTTGTGCAATTATCAGGAAAGTGACACTTTCGATCCTTAGGAATTTTCGTATGCTATGATAAGTTTATTAGACGGTAAATAGTCGACAATAACACTTTAGTCATCAAAGGACACGTCAAAATGGTTCAAATAGCTCTGAGCACTATGGGACTTAACATCTGAGGTCATCAGTCCCCTAGAACTTAGAACTACTTAAACCTACCTAACCTAAGGACATCACACACATCCATGCCCGAGGCAGTATTCGAACCTGCGACCGTAGCGGTCGCGCGGCTCGAGACTGAAGCGCCTAGAACTGCTCGGCCACTCCGTCCGGCGAAGGACACGTCACTGTACATTTCACGCCCTTTATACCACCAGCAGACACAAACATTGCCAACTTTCACTCTTATTAAGTTTAGAAAGAATCGTATTATCAGATCGTTATTCAAATGGGAACTGCCCGATTCCTCCGCGTGGCGCTCTTTAAATATTACCATACCCGTACTATTGCAGAAGTCTTATTTTCTACGGGCTAGATCTACACTATATAGTTGGTTAGTTGGATTAAGAGAGGGGGAAAGGGACCAAACTACGAGGTCATCAGTCCCTTGTTCGGAATAAAACAATGTCATAAGTGTGAGAATAAAACAAACGAGACTGACAATTCAAAACTGAACGAAAGGAAAAATCACCAGAACGATGATGGGCAACAAACATGTAAATAGACAAAAGGGGACAAGGAAACCACAGAAACACAAGAAACGGGATGAAGAGATTAAAACAACAAAGCAGATTACCATGGCTGGCTGACCATGAGAATAAAAAATGGAGGAGCCAGTCACTCTGCAACACATTAATACCTCCACCCTAGGAGGAGGACATGCGCTAAAACTTAAATCAAATGATAAAACCCGCCCTCACGAATAAAACGTAAAACTATATCAGCCGATGAGGCGGTGTCAGATAAAATTAGCAGAAACGAGTCCGGTTACCCAAGATTTCGTTGCTGGGTAGGGGGCCAGTGCACCAGAATATGGCTGACGCACCGACACTCAGGCGGGTCTTCACAGCGCAGGAGGTAACCGTGGGTCGCCCAAGCGTGGTCAATGCAGAACTGGCAGAGGACAACTGATTCCCTGCGAGATACCCGCATGGAAGACTTCTTCACATTCGTAGTCTCCTTAATGATACGCAGTTTGTTGTGTGTACTGTTATGCCATTCCGTCTCCCAAAGCCGAAAAACCCTATGGTGTAAGTCAGAACGCAGGTCAGGTTCAGAGATGCCCAACTCCAGAAACGGTTTCCGCATAACCTGTTTGGCCAGCCTGTCGGCAAGTTCGTTGCTTGGGATGCCGACGTGTCCTGGAGTCTCCACAACCACCACTGAACGACAGGACCAGTCCAGAGCATATATGGACTCCAGGATGGACGCCATCAAAAGATGGCGAGGATAGCACTGGTCGGTAGCTTGTAGGCTATTCAAAGAGTCAGTGAAGTGCACGAGAGATGGTCACCAGCTCTGCAGTGAATACACTGCAGCCATCGGGCAAGGAATGCTGTTCAAAATGGCCTCTGTGGACGTAGGCGAAGCCAACAGGACAATCAGCCATCGAGCCGTCGGTGTAAACCACTTCAGAGCCCCGGAACACGTCAAGAATCAAGAGGAAGTGACAGCGGAGAGCGGCAGGAGTAACTGCATCTTAGTTTCATGTGAAAGGTCTAGACGAACTGCGGCCTAGGTGTACACCATGGAGGTGTATGCAGACGGACCTGGTTGGGAGGTTGTAAAGGGAAGGACTCCAGTTCATCCAAAAGAGATCGCACAGGAACCTAAATCAATAGCTCTGACCTGGGTCTGCGATGCAGATGAAGAACTGCCGTGGGTGGAAACAAGGGCTTTGTAGAGCTGCACCAGCGTAGAATGATCTGCACCCCAGTTGGTGTTGCTCAGGCAGCGGAGGGCATTGAGGGGCTGCCAGCACTTCCGCTTAAGCTGACGAAAGTGAGGTAACCAAGTTAATTGGGCGTCGAAAACCAGTCCTAAGAATCGATATGTCTCCACTACAGTGAGTGGATCGTCATGAAGGTAAAGTTCTGGTTCCGCATGAATGGTACGACGCAGACAGAAGTGCATGACACACGACTTAGTGGCCGAAAACTGGAAGCAGTGGGCGAAAGCCCATGACTGCACCCTGTGGATGGCTCCCTGTAGGCACCGCTCATCAACACCAGTACTGGTGGAACAGTACGGAATGCAGAAGTCGTCTGCATACAGAGGGGGTGAGATGGACAACCCAACATCTGCTGTTGGACCATTAATGGCCACTAAAAATAGTGATACATTCAATACAGAGCCCTGTGTGACCCTTTTCTCCTGGTTATGGGGGGGGGGGGGGGGGGAACTATCGGAGGCACCAACTTGGGACATGGAAAGTACGGAGCGACAGGAAATTCTGGATAAAAATCGGAAGCGGGTCTCATAGACAACACCTATATAATGTGGCAAGGATATGATGTCGCCAGATGGTGTCATACAATTTGCGCAGATCAAAAAAGATGGCAACAAGGTTTTGGCGTCTGGAAAAGACTGTTCAGATGGCAGGCTCGAGGGACACAAGATTATCAGTGCTAGAGCGCCCCTGGCAGAAGCCGCCCTGACATGCAGCCAGTAGGCCATGTGACTCCAGGAATCTACCCATCCGCCGACACACCATACGTTCCAGCAGCTTACAAAGAACGTTGGTGAGGCTGATGGGCCGATAGCTATCCACATCAAGCGGGTTTTTAGTGGGTTTGAGCACCAGAACGATGGTGCTCTCCCGCCATTGCGATGGAAAGACGCCATCGCACCAGATCCGGTTGAAGTTGACGAGGAGATGGTGCTTGTAGTCAGATGTGAGATGTTTAATCATCTGACTGTGCATACAATCCAGCCCAGGAGCTGTGTCGGGGTGGTGTGCAAGTGCGCTGAAGAGCTCCCACTCCGTAAATGGGGCGTTATAGGGTTCATTGTGGCATGTAGTGAACGAGAGGACTTTCCTTTCCATCCCCCATTTGAGGGTACGAAAGGCTGGGAGGTAGTTCTCCAATGCAGAGGCTCGAGCACAGTGCTCGGCAAAGTGCTCGGCAAAGTGCTCGGCAAAGTGCTCGGCAAAGTGCTCGGCAAAGTGCTCGGCAAAGTGCTCGGCAAAGTGCTCGGCAAAGTGCTCGGCAAAGTGCTCGGCAAAGTGCTCGGCAAAGTGCTCGGCAAAGTGCTCGGCAAAGTGCTCGGCAAAGTGCTCGGCAAAGTGCTCGGCAAAGTGCTCGGCAAAGTGCTCGGCAATCGCATTTGCGTCGGTACATAGCACGCCGTTGATAGTAATGCCAGGGATACCTGTTGAGTTTGCTGGGTAAGCTGGCGTACACGGGCACGAAGCCACTTAAAGGCTATCAGATGCTCTAGGGAAGGCTGCCGCTTATGCCGCTGTAGAGCTCGCCGACGCTCCTTAATTGCTTCAGCGACTTAAAGCGACCACCAAGGGACTGTCTTTCGCTGGGGGCACCCTAAAAAGCGAGGTATCGCGTTTTCTGCCGCAGAAACGATTGTGGTAGTCACCTGCTCAACCATCACATCAATGTTACCATGTGGGGGAGAGTCAGCGATGACATGAGAGGTGAAAGTTTCCCAGTCCACCTCGTTTGAAGCCCATCTGGACAGGCGTCCGTGGGCGTCGCGCCAGGGCAGTGACAGGAAGATGGGGAAGTGGTCACTACGACACAGGTCGTCATGTGCTCTCCAGTGGATAGATGGGAGAAGTCCTGGGCTGCAAATTGATAAATCAATGGCCGATTATCAATGGCCGATTATCAATGGCCGAGTAACAACCTCGAGCCAAAATGAAATGTGTGGCAGCACCAGTATTTAAGAGGCAGAGGTCTAACTGAGATAGTAAAGTTTCGACATCTCTGCCTCGGCCAGTAAGCATGGTTTCAGCCCACAAGAGGTTATGGGTATTAAAATCTCCCAAAAGTAGGAAAGGTTTAGGGAGTTGATCAATCAGTGCAGCTAATACATTCAGGGATACTGCATCATCTGGAGGAAGATATACATTGCAGACAGTTATTTCCTGTGTCGTCCGTATTCTGACAGCCACAGCTTCGAGGGGCAGAGATTCACTATAGGCTAAGTTTAGGACATAAACGCACACTCCACCTGACACTCGATTATAGTCGCTGTGGTTCCTGTAATATCCCTTATAGCTGCAGAGGGCAGGGGTCCGCATTGCCGGGAACCAGGTTTCCTGGAGGGCAACGCAGAAAGCACGTGTAAAGCTTAACAGTTGTCGTAGCTCAGCCAGACGGTGGAAAAACCCGCCGCAATTCCACTGGAGGATGACATCATTGTGAGGCTGGGACGGCATGGAACATTCAATGAGGCCTCAGGGTCACTTGCTGCCATCGACTTTTCGCCTGAGCAGTCTATATCCATTGTGTCTGACGGTTCAATGAGATGCAGGTCCTCAGTGGGCGCCAGAATCCCCACCCCATCCTCAAACGCAGAGCATGTAGGTAGCGGTGGTGTGGGTGCCACCGCAAGTTCCTCGTTCTTGGAGGGGTCTCCTTTTTCGATTTCTCACGCTGCTCCTTGGGTTTCTCTGGCTGGGAGGACTTCACTGAATCTCCTGCCTCGGGCATGGATGTGTGTGATGTCCTTAGGTTGGTTAGGTTTAAGTAGTTCTAAGTTCTAGGGGACTGATAACAGATGTTAAGTCCCATAGTGCTCAGAGCCACTGAACTTCACTGAATCAGTATTCAGGACTGAGGATGAGTGTGGAGCCGTACGACCAGCTGCTTTTGGGCTCTTCAGCCACTGGTGGGTGTCATCTTTCCCACTAGCAGAAACCTATGAAGGGAGTGACCCAAGGGACCCCTTCCCAGCGAAAGGAGCCGAAGAAGTCTTATGCTTCACTGGCTCAGAAGTGGGGACTGAAATCCCTGATGATTGGGTGGGGGCAGTGTTGCTCCTGAAGTAGGGGATGCGGGAGCAACAGGGAGGGAAATGCCCCCACCATAAAGAGGGCAGGTGTACTTTCCTGGTTCTGAGAGGCGACAGGAATTCGAGGAACTGATGGGGCGACAACTGTTCTTGTAGTGGATGCATATGAGGTGGTCATAGCCACAGGATGTAGGTGCTCAAATTTCCTCTTAGCCTCAGTGTAGGTCAGTCAGTCCAGAGTCTTATATTCCATGATTTTGCTCTCTTTCTGTAAATACTGCAGTCTGGCGAGGAAGGTGAATAATGCACTCCGCAATTGATACGACAGGAGGCGGAGCACGTGGAGTATTGAGATGTGATGGATATCTACACTCTCGCCAGGTGGGGATGGAAATACAGCGGGAAGACATATGGCGGAACTTCCAGCGCTTAAAGCACTGCATCGGGGCAATGTGTCACCCTTGAAGGCCAAGATGAAGGCACCAGTGGCAACCTGGTTATCCCTCGGACCCCTATGGACACGCCGGATGAAATGAAGACCTCGCCGCTCTGAATTGGTGCACAGCTCGTCGTTGGGCTGCAAAAGGAAGTCCCTGTAGAATACAATACCCTGGACCATATTTAAGCCTTACGGAGCGTGATGGTAACAGAAACATCCCCCAACTTGCCACAAGCAAGTAAGGCCCGTGACTGGGCAGAGGATGCTGTTTTTATCAAATCTGACCCACAGCGCAATTTGGACAAGCCTTCTACCTCCCCAAAATTGTCCTCCAAATGCTCCACAAGAAACTGAGGCTTCATGGACGTGAAAGATTCCCGAGCTACTCTCATACATATGAGGTACTGGGGTGAATAAGCTTCAATGCCATCCTTGGCCTGGCATTCCTCCCATGGTGTGGCCAGGTAGGGGAACAACTTGGGGTCATATTTCGAAGCACTGAAGGTAGACTTTGCCCGCTTAGAGACTGCTGGTGGTGGACCACCAGCAAGAGATGACTTATTACACTTCATGGTGTGTCATCCGCCCTGATGCCACCCACTCCGACCAGGGGCCCTCCCCATCGGCGCCACCAAGTCGCAGCAAAGGCCACCTGGGAGGATGGCCATTGCTGGGAGTCCCGATGCCCCAGGGTGACTGGCATCAACTCCTTGGCATACGTGGGTAGTTAACGGTGGAGCCATCAGCAGAGTGATCCCTGTGTTGTCAGCGGGCTACAACCAGGGTAAATGATGGCCCCACCACAATGGACTGGCTACCGTGCTGGATATGAGGTGCAAAGAAGTCCATGGTCACCGTCGGCACAGAAAGTGGCACTGTATGGTGCATGGTGGAAAACGCACCCAGTAAGGTGTTCTTGCCCAAGAGATGGAAAATGAGCGGTACTGCAATGCGACGAAGAGAAAGTGATCTAAAGACCTCAATGCACGATGGACATGATGCACTATGTAAGGTGCCCTTCCCCAATTGGCTCGCTCTTCGGGAAAATTTTGAAAACTGGAGATCAAACCCTACAGGGGACCATCACATAAAGGCTGAAACGTGAGATACTCCTTTTAGTCGCCTCTTACGACAGGCAGGAATACCTCAGGCCTATTCTAACCCCCAGACCCGCAGGGGGTACACTATATGACTTACAACTTCGTGGCGCCCTCCATCGGTAATGCTGGAATTCACACTTAGCCTTGATGACAGCTTCCACTCTCGCAGTCATACGGTCAATCAGATGCTGGAATGTTCCTTGGGGAATGGCACCCCATTCTTCACGGAGTGCTGCACTGAGGAGAGGTATTGATGTCGATCGGTGAGGTATTGATGTCGATCGGTAAGTCCTGACACCAAGTCGGCGTTCAAAACATCCCAAAGGTGTTCTACAGGATTCTGGTCAGGACTCTGTGCAAGCCAGTCCATTACAGGGATGTTATTGTCGTGTAACCACTCCGCCACAGGCCGTGCATTATGAACAGGTGCTCGATCGTGTTGGAAGATGCAATCGCCATCCCCGAATTGCTCTTCAACAGTGGGAAGCAAGAAGGTGCTTAAAACATCAATGTAGGGCTGTGCTATGATAGTGCTGCGCGAAACAGCAAGGGATGCAAGCCCCCTCCATGAAAAACACAACGACACCGTAATACCACTGCCGAATTTTGCTGTTGGGCACTACACAAACTGGCAGACGACGTTCATCGGGCATTCGCTGTACCCACAGCCTACCATCGGATCGCCACATTGTGTGCCGTGATTCGTCATTCCACACAAAGTTTTTCCACAGTTCAATCGTCCAATGTTTACGCTCCTCACACCAAGCGAGGCGTCGTTTGGCATTTACTGGCGTGTGTGTTGCTTATGAGCAGCCGCTCGACCATGAAATCCAAGTTTTCTCACCTCCTGCCTAACTTTAATAGTACTTGCAGTGGATCCTGTGCGATGGCCTGGATAGTTGTCTGCCTATTGCACCGTACGACCCTCTTTAACTGTCGGCGGTCTCTGTCAATCAACAGACGAGGTCGGCCTGTACACTTTTGTGCTGTACGTGTACCTTTACGTTTCCGCTTCACTATCATATCGGAAACAGTGGACTAGGGATGTTTAGTAGTGTGGAAGTCTCGCGTACAGACGTATGACAAGTGACACTCAATCACCTGCCCACGTTCGAAGTCCGTGAGTTCCGTGGAGCGTCCCACTCTGCTCTCTCACTATGTCTAATAACTACTAAGGTCACTGATATGTAGTACCTGGCAGTAAGTGGCAGCACAAAGCACATAACATGACAGTCGTATGTGTCCGGATACTTTTGATCACATAGTGCGAAGATGCACGCATCGCCGATACAGGATAAACATGCAACGCCGTCTGGGAGACTATCAACAGAAACTTGTTGACACAAATAAAAAGTAACTGAAGCTGCATTTACATGTTGCACTAACAGGTAACGTTACTTCAGTACTTGAGCGAAGCTCATAACAGTATTTTGTAAAATCGGGATAAGAAGGTCCATAACATGTATGTATCGAGAAGGATGGCAATCCTAGGCAAGGATAACTGCCTTCCTAGGGAACGGAAAAGTCCTCTCCTAGTTCCCACGTCACTGAGTGTGGACATCATAAATCACAAATGTATATTAGTGTAACAATACAGTTGCACAAGAAACCACACCTGGCAAAAGATTAGGTTGTCGGCAGGAATAGAAAGTCGTCTTCATTGGAACTACTGCCAATCTATGCGCTAACAGATGGCAATCGCTGAGTAACTGATATACGACAGCCTTAATTTCATTAATTTTATAATCACTCTAAAAATAAGCATGACTTTTGAGCATGAAGGTCTCTATCTATGATACTCTGTCATGAAACTCTGCTGATCGGTATGGCGTGAAAGTGTTGTCGACAGTGAATGAAATTATTTCTCCATTTTTCCATGGCCAACAATGATTTGTAAGCGAACAGTGGTGCATGAATGTAATTTACTTAGAATTTTGTGTACGTATGTTGGAACTTAAATAGTGGCTAGATTGCTGTGGAGACACTATGCAATGGAATCTACTATTGTCGCTGATAGCACACATTGTTGACATACCCACCT
This sequence comes from Schistocerca nitens, assembly GCF_023898315.1. Classification (NCBI taxonomy): domain Eukaryota; kingdom Metazoa; phylum Arthropoda; class Insecta; order Orthoptera; family Acrididae; genus Schistocerca; species Schistocerca nitens. The sequence continues at coordinate 552,365,530 of NC_064615.1, read as the reverse complement.
TACCTCCGAGCAAATGAACTCGCCCGACCCACGTCGCACAATCGAGGGAAGTACAGTCGCTTGTGAGCGAGCGGTCTACCGTAACGGTGTCACTAGGTTTTCGGAATAGGAACAACGGAGTTGGATCAAGATTGAATGTGGCAGAGGTCGTACAGCACGACAGTGTCATCAAGGTCTTCAAGGGCGTGCGGGGAATCGGCATTGCCATACGTATCAGTGACACATTGGGTAAAAGCCTTCAACGAAGGTCGGCAAACTGTGGCAGACGTGCATCGGGTAGGTCGTCCTAGTGTGTCTGAAGAAGTAGTGCATGCTGCTTCCGCGTTAGTGGACAGTAATCAACACCATACGATTCGTGAGCTCGCCCACGAAACCGGATTAGCGCATACGACGATGCTTCGCATCCTGAAGGAAAGCCTGGGTATGCGAAAAATTGCATTACGATGGGTTCCGCATGAATTGACGGAAATACGGAAATGGATGCGTTACGTCGCTGCCGAGACGCACTTGGAGCGCTATGAGCGCGAAGGAGAGGCTTTCCTACGCATTATCGTAACACTGGATGAGACATGGGCCACATCGTATGAGCCAAAAGTGAAACGCCGATCCAACGAATGGCGTCATTATAGGTCGCCGCGAAAGCCGAAAGTGCGCAGATGGTGAAAGTTACGGTGATTCTCGTGTGCGACTGTGATGGTGTTATCCTAATGCATAACGTGCCTCCACGGCAGAACGTCAATGCATAGTATTACTGATCGTTTTTGCAGCATCACCTGCGACCAGCTTTGCAAAAGAAGCGGCGACACTTTCTGTGCAACCCACCTATCATTTTGCACGACAATGAACGGGTGCATGTAGCGCAAGCTGTGGCTGCTCTGTTCGGTCGGTGGGAATGGAAAGTACTGTACCATCCACCGCACTAAAAAATGGTTCAAATGGCTCTGAGCACTATGGGACTCAACTGCTGTGGTCATCAGTCCCCTAGAACTTAGAACTACTTAAACCTAACTAACCTAAGGACATCACACACATCCATGCCCGAGGCAGGATTCGAACCTGCGACCGTAGTAATCGAACGGTTCCGGACTGCGCGCCTAGAACCGCGAGACCACCGCGGCCGGCAATCCACCGTACTCCCCGCACTTAAGTCCTTGTGACCGATTTGATTCCGAAGATGAAGGAACCGTGCGTGGCATTCGCTTCAGAACTGTTCCAGAGATTCGAAAGGCAGTAGACCGCTCCATTCGCATCATCAACAGAACAGGCTCTGCCAACGGTATACTACGCATTCCACATCGCTGGCAACGGGTACTACACAATGCTAGTGACTACTTTGAAGGACATTAACAGGTGCAAACATCTAACTCTTTTGTATCGGTTGTGAATAAATATTTGCCACTATTATAAGTTCCAGCCCTCGTATGATGAGATATAAAATTATAGCGAAAAGAGTGAAAAATGACAGCTGTACAAAATTTTTTTGTACCTCGTACACGAATGAAACCGGAAATTAAAATGAGGGAATTGTGGAAAAATTCGATTCGTATGTTTCCTTACTTATGTTACTATGAATGTGTTTGAAACAATCAATTAAACCATTCTCTTTTAAACACAGATGCATGTTCTGATGTTCAACATAATTGCCTCTCTTCGGGGACCAATGTGATTCAGGGCGTCTTATGAATGCCATCTTTTGCGTTAACGAAGTACTTCAATTAAGCATTTCATTAAATTCCTACTCTTTCGAAGGTGATTACCTCGTTAAAAATTATGAACCATCTTATGCTCAGCCAACAAGCGAACGCAGTGGTTAGACACTGGACTCACATTCGGGAGGACGACGGTTCAATCCCGCGTCCGGCCATCCTGATTTAGGTTTTCCGTGATTTCCCTAAATCGCTCCAGGCAAATGCCGGGATGGTTCCTTTCAAAGGGCACGGCCGACTTCCTTCCCCGTCCTTCCCTAATCCGATGAGACCGATGACCTCGCTGTCTGGTCTCCTTCCCCAAAACCAACCAACCAACAAGCGAACAGTTCGGGCCTTCAAGAACGTATTTTCACTGATTATGGAGAACAAATCGTTCCCACACAGGCTGTGCTTTTAATCACCTTTTGAACGTTAGCCATAACACCATAATCAACACTAATTCCAGAAGGATTTATCATTTACGAACGGCTGACATGACCAACAACGCCGCTTTTGCGTTTTACGAGATCTTGTTAACCTCTCATTTTTGTTGTGCAGTGCGTATCGAAATGCCATATGCAAGATTTCCCATTAGTTGTGAAGCATAATCCAGATGAATATCTGGAATGTTTGTATTATGTTCCCTTCTCTTGGGAACTGCAGGTGGCAAAGTTGTGCGCAAATCCCACAAAGACCGCACATTCTCATTGCCGCTGCGCTGCCTGTGTTTCCGTACTCTCTCGTCTACATCTACATCATACAGCCACCTAATGGCGTGTGGCGGAGGGTACTTTTGTACCAGTGGCTGAGCCGTCCAGCCCTGTTCCACTCGAGAATAGCGCGTGGGAAGAGATAGTCGGTAAGCCTCTGTATTGGCTCTAATTTCCAGAATTTTCTCCTCTTGGTCAATGCACCAGACTTATGTGGGGGGAAGTAATATGTTGTCTGACTCTTCCAGGTGTGTACTCTCGAAATTTCAATAGTAAGTCTCGCCGTAATGCACAACGCCTTTCTTGTACCGTCTGCCAATGGAGTTTGTTGATCATCTCCGTAACGCTTTCGTGCCGTCTAAACAATCCCGTGGTGAAACGTGTCGCTCTTCGCTGGATATTCTCTGTCTCTTCTATTAGTCCTATCTGGTAGGAATCCCAGATAAATGAACAATACTCAAGACTCGGTCGAACAAGCGCCTTGTAAGCCACTTAATGGATAAGTTACGTTTCCTTAAGATTCTTCCTATGACTGAGTCTGACATCTGCTGTTCGCACTATTTGTTTTATTTGGTCATTTTACTTAAGGTCGCTGTGTAAAGTTACTCCTAAATATGAAACTTCCTGGCAGATTAAAACTGTGTGCCCGACCGAGACTCGAACTCGGGACCTTTGCCTTTCGCGGGCAAGTGCTCTACCAAATGAGCTACCGAAGCACGACTCACGCCCGGTACTCACAGCTTTACTTCCGCCAGTACCTCGTCTCCTACCTTCCAAACTTTACAGAAGCTCTCCTGCGAACCTTGCAGAACTAGCACTCCTGAAAGAAAGGATATTGTGGAGACATGGCTTAGCCACAGCCTGGGGGATGTTTGTACTCCTAAATAGTTTACCGCATACACTGTTTCCAGCGGCTTTTCGTCAATATGAAAGCGCAGTCGCTAAGTACCCCTCGTTGCTCAAGCGATCTACAACAGATTACTACTAGAAAGGGAGCAAGTTCTTTCGCACAATCTTTATAGAATCTTACAGGTATCTCATATGGTACTGACGTATTTCCACTCGTGAGCGATTGTAGTAGTTGTTCTATTCCACGTTTGGTTATCTCACTATCTGCCACTTCAACGTTCGTACGACGATTGGAAGGAGGGACTGTGTTACAATCTTCCGCGGTGAAACAGTTTCGGAAGACAGAATGCAGTATTTCGGATTTCTCTCTGTCATCTTCAGTTTCGGTGCCAGAATGGTTACCGAGTGAGTGAATAGGTGATTTTGACCGACTTACTGATTTTACATACGGCCAAAACATCTTAGGATTTTTGCTCAGCACTACAGTACGCACTGACCTCCGTTGCTTACCTTCCCGCCAACTGCAGTATACCGATACTGTTGAGAAAACATACAACTATGTTGACATGTAATCTGTCATTTAACTTAAGCTCGAACACGTTTTCCGTAGCAGCAAAAAGGTATATAAAACTTTTAGTCTTTATAATCTCACAGCAAGGACCGCAGCCATCCGATTGCAGGTGCTTATGGCAGGGGGTTGGCGAGTAGCCATGAATCCCAGAACTCCAGCGGCCACTTTTACAGATGGTTAAGCTGCACAGTCTGCCTCAACACGTTTGCCTTTGTTGTGTACGATCTTGTTAGCGACCGTGTTCGGCACTCTACTACCTGCTAGCACTTGCCACGCCGCACTCCGTTCTTTCCCTTCTGTTTTGGCATGGTGAAGACAGCCACGCGACTGGCTGCAGGCAGGCTTCGCCAAGCAGTCGCAGTGTGCCCTCACTGTCAGATGGGTCGGCGACCCGCTCAGTGGGGACGGAGGGTGGAATTGGCCAACACATCGGCCTGTGAATGGGTGGGTTTAGGACTGAATCGTTAATCATAGCGAGCGCGAAGTTACAAAGGTTGCTGAGAATCATCAGAAATCGGCAACCCTGGTGCAAAAATATTGCATTTGTAAATCCAAGTAAGAAATGCTTTTAAACTTTAATGTTTCCATTGTTTTTGCCCTTATTTTCAGTTTGTGGTGAGCAAGCAGTGCTTACCACGCGTCCCCTGAACAGATGCCACTGACAAAGTGAGGTAGGAATATCACAGTACTTGGGGATTAGTACGCCTCTCGCGCTCCTACCAAATTCGGGGCCGGCACGAACACAACTCAGAACAGGTCCACCATTCTCCTATCCTGAATTCCGCAACATTTTTAGTCGATTCTGACTCTCCGTGATTCCATCAACTAAAACATGCCCATTTCTTCTGTCATGCACTTTCTCCTACAGACTTTCCACCAGTGGAATCCATTACCTCTGTGATGCCATCGAACCATCTTATCCTTTTCTGCCATCTTCTCCTTGTGCCTCCAATCTTCCCCACCATTAAAGTCTTTTCCAGCGAATTATGTCTTCTCATTAAGTTCCCAAAGTAAGTCAGTTTTGTTTCAATATCAGATGTATTCATTCTCTTTGTGGTCCATGGAACTCTAAGGAGTTCCCTCCACCACTCCACCACCACAATTCAGAGGCGCCTATTCTACGCTCTTTGGCCTTTCTTAAGGTCCAGGTTTCACATCCGTACATCACAACTGGAATGATCATGGTATATGAATCTTTCTCATTAAAGTTATACCTCTACTTCTTAAAATACTGTCAAGGTTGGTCATCGCCTATCTGCAAAGTAACAAGCATCTCTTGCTTTTGTGGTTGCAGTCACCATCAGGAGAAATCTGGGACCCAAGATAACTTAATGTAGAAATTACTTCCATTGTTTCTCCTCCTATATGTTATGAAGTGGTAGGAGTAGTTGCCATGATTCTCGTTTTCTTGACATTCAGCATTAGAACAGCCTCTGAGCTTTCTCCTTCATCTTGAGTAAGAGGTTCTTTAGATCTTCTTCACTCTACTCTCTGTCATCAGTATCATGGGAACATCTGCATGTCTAAGGTTATTTTAATTCTGGTTTCTTCTTCATCTAAACCTACATTCCTCAATGTGCTGTGCATATAGACTGACTACAAAAGGTGACAACTTGCAGTCTTGCCATATTCCTTTTTGAATTTTGTGCCGTTTAATTGCTCCATGTATGGTTCTCACTGTGACCTCTTGGGCTGCATATGAAGTCTGTTTGAGGTAAATGTTGTGATCTGGCACACCCAGGTTTTTGAGTGCTGTGCTCGTCACAGTCAAAGACTTTGGCATAATCAATAAAGCGGAGATACACATCTTTCTGGAATTCCCTTGTCTTCTCCATAACGCATCGGATATTGGCAATCTGATCTCTGGTCCCTCTTCCTTTACAAAGCCCTGCTTATTCTTAGGGTAGCTCTCGGTCTATATACTGACAAAGTCTACTTTGTAAAATTTAATCGTGACTTTGTTAGCATGTGAGATAAAAGAGAATGTTCAGTGATTTCAGCAGTGTTTAGAACTTCCCTTCTTTGGAAAAATAGTTCAAATGGGTCTGAGCACATGGGACTTAACATCTGAGGTCATCAGTCCCCTACAACTTAGAACTACTTAAACTAAACTGAGGACATCACACACATCCATGCCCCAGGCAGGATTCGAAGCTGCGACCGTAGCAGTCGCGCGGTTCTGGAATGAAGTGCCTAGAACCGCTCGGCCACAAAGGCCCACTTCCACTGAATTTTTTCCAGTTACTTTGAACAATTCTGGAATTCTATTCATGTTCACCAGCCTTGTATTTCGCAATATTTTCTACAGCCCATTTGACTCCATTCACCAAAATATCTGGCTCTAGTTATAAAATCACATTATCTTCATCATCATCATCATCATCATCATCATCATCATCATCATCGGTATGCAGTTTTTTATTATACAGATCTTCTACAAATTCTGCCCTACTTTCCTTAATGCCCTCTTCTTCTGTTAGATCTTTATCATTTCTATCTTTTACCATTTCAATTTTCGCCTGGAATTTTCCTTTGATGTCACCAATTTTCTTATAAAGACCCCTCGTCTTCCCCATTCAATTATTCTCTTCTACCACTTTAGACTGTTCATTAATAAGATCTTCTTCTCTCTTCTACCTAATTTCCAAAGTTCGACATTTAATTTAAACCCTGCTCATCTCTTCCCTTTAATTTTTCCCTTCCTTTGTTCTTCCGTAATTTGCATTGCCTCGTCTGATAACTACATGGCCATCTTGTTACTCATTTTCTTGGGAGCGTGTTTCTCTGCTGCTTCATTGACAGCCTAGGCTACTTCTGTTCACTGCTCTTGTGGGTTTATTTCGCCATCTGCACTTACACTGTTTATCCTCCAACAATTACACTATTCAGCCACCAAAAATTATAAAAACGAACTGATTTTGTTTGCGAACATATAACCATACAAATTACGTAAAAAAACAATATTTCTTCCCCATTATTAAAAAAAATAAAGAACAGGAAAAGCTGCTTGAATTCTGAATATAGAAGTAATAGGTAAATTTTTCTTATCAAAAATGTTTGCAAACAAGTTCGCACAATCACAACTCTGAGATACAGAAAATTATGTTAAAATTTTAGTTGCAAACTGATACAATTCAAAGAAAATTTAGTTTATTCGTCACTAAAATGCTAATTGCGTCTTCCCTAAGTACGTGGCCACATTTTAAAATTGCTACCTAAAACAAGTCTAATCAGACATCTAAGAACTGTCGTATTAATCTGCAGTAAAATACCAGAAATACTTGTAGGGAATGGTATTCCGAGCTTTCTCAGTTTTGCGAGGAATTGTTCTCTATGTTGCTGGAACTTCGAAACGTGTGTCTGTATTCCTTAGCTCTTAGCTGTAGACTAAGCAAATACGAAGGGAAGCTGCCGTGACCGAGTGATTGTAGAGAGAACTCTACGGTTTACGGATGTGTTATGAAACCAAGGGAAACGAAGTATGTTGGGATGAACCGAGGCACATTATTTTCCTTTAGTTACAGTTTATGTTCCCCATTCCTCTTCATACTGACGATTTGACTTCCATTTTTAGTTGATGTAAGAAGTCCGTTAAAAAGTAACTGGACATCAAGTTAAGTTCCCGATGTGGCGGCTCCCTTGGCCAGCTGGCCTACTGTTTCGTTATACGGAATGTGTGCGCGAGCTTTTATCTAAAGCGCATAAATATATTTCTTCGAGAGCATTCCATTATTTCGTGGGCTATATTCCGCAACTTGCCCTTCAGATATTATGCGAACAGTATATCGGGGCAGTGGGCCGCGGCTGTGAACAAACGAGAACTCTATCCGAGGGCAAAGAGCAGTGCGGGGGGATAAGCCCCGCTTCCCTCTTGAAGGGCTGCCATCCCACGTCCTTGTTAGGTGCTTCCACGAAAGCAGAACTGACATAACGGCCATAGGAATCGCTGATCCCTTTCCTTGTGGAGAGAGTCGCATTCGGTTGGCAGTGCTAGTTTAGGCCCGATCTTTACCAGTATCTTACGCAACCACAGTTCAAAACACTCCCCACCTAAAACTGGCATAATACAGTGTCCGCGTAACAGAACAGTGCGTACATAAATATTTGGCCGCACAAATCCTCTGTCCTACTCCTCGGAGGCCAATAAATGTGTGCGGCAGTGTTCATTCTCGTTTCGGTTCTGCCTGAACCGGCTCACTCTAAAATTTACATTTTTGTGCGTTAACTTGAGGAAGGCACAAAGAGACTCTTACACTCGGCTAATAGTATCGGCTCTGTTTCCGTAGCAAGAACTGACAAGAAAACCAAATAAAGACAAGTGTTCGTCCAGAAAAAAATTGAGCAATGATAAAATGGTGAAGCGGAAAAAACTATCTTCTACATAAAAGTACTTCTAACTGAAGCTCATTATTTTACACTTTCTTTTCTTTAAATACTATATCGCAATCTTCTGTCAGAGTATTTAAGATAATAAATTACCCTTTGTTAAGTAAACAGTAACAATGTAACAGTACCCTGTAGCTTAACATTGCCACACTCTCACAATACGGCTTACAAGCGGGCTTCGCAGATTGGTCCCGGTGAACATCACAGATCTGCCACTTGAGACTGAGTTCGAGTACTGGTGGTGCGGGCAGTTACGGGCAAGTTGCGAAGTTCGAATGTTGAGCAGGTAAAAGTTGTGGAGTTCGTGTGAGCCACGAATTCGAGTCCATTGCCGTAATTATTGTGCCTTCACTTCGCTGATAACGAAATATTCAAGCTATCCAATACACCCAAAGTGTTAAGAAAATTTCGATTATTGAGTGTGAAACATAATAATAACCGATTCTGTGGCTTCCTTTGTAGATTATAAGATTCGATACTATTATTCAGTTAGCTCTCTTGCCTGTTACGTTTCCGTGAATGAACATTTCAGGTGGCTGGGAAATATGTGCTCTTTCATCACATGATGGTAGCTTGTATTTGCTACAAATCAGTCCATCTAGCGCCGGTTTACCCTTATGCGACTTTACCTGCCACCAGTACTTCCATCTGAGGTCTACTTTATTTATCTCATGCAGTATGATTTTAGAAAGAACTGAGAGGATCAGTAAAACATGTGCCGCATTCACTGATCTAGAGAATTTTTTTGACAGTATACACTGGTAGATACTGTTTGGAGAAATGAACAAAATCGGAATAAACTGGAGAGAGAAGAGTGATTATATACATATATCAGAATACAGAAAGATATCAATGACATTAAGAAAGAAGCGAGAATACAGTGTCCGACAAGGCTGTCCACTGTCCATATTTATTTATTTATTTATTTATTTATATACACAAAGTGCAATACTAAGACTGAATAGCGGTATCAAAGGTACAAAAATTCATGAATTTCAATACATTGAATTGCTGATGATGTAATACACTTAGTATATTCTGAAAAGGACATGAACAGTGTGTTAATTTTGTCCAGTTTCTTGGAAAACGAAAAACAGAAATATTCAAACAAAATTAAAATAATAGTGATACATAAACCTGAAGTAGGGACATACATTACGATAGGAAATACAACACAAACGCAAGTAAACGGATGTTGTTATTTGGCTCACGCGACAATACAAACAGTGGATACTAAAAGGAGAAATCCAAATACCAAACAACGCTTCATAAATAAGAGTAGTTTATTAACAATCACCCAATCACCTCAGTTCAGCAGCAAGAAAGAAATTCATCAAGACATTTATCTGGAGTATTTTGAGCCTTCGTTGTGAGGGGTGACCGGTAGGGAAAACCGAAAAGAAAAAAAATAGAAGCAAGAGAGATGTGAATATGGAGAAGAGCCACAAAAATAACCCTCTTGAAATGAAATACATGAACAAATACCAAAAGAAATTAAACAGGGAAGGGCATTAACTAACATGATACCCAGTAGAAACAGTAAATTAGCTGGACACCTAATTTGACCTAAGTTTCATAAAGAACGTTTTAGAAGGAAAAATTCTGGATGGGATAGGGGAAATCAAGAGGCAGGCCCAAAACATTCGAACTACAACCAAATGCTAATGATAGCAGGACATAGAGGGATGCTAAATTACTAAGACGTTGCCTTTACTGTCTGATGGTGAAGGTATCTTGGCAAAAATTTTTACTACCTCTACAGATCATACGTGCAGCTCTCTTAATAGAAACATCCGTTATCAGAAGTACGACCGTCCTCCACATCGTACACGGAAATGTGGCCTTTTTGTTAAAAAGCCGACGCTCAAAATGACGTCTGTTGGGCAGGTACGCGGCCTCTAGAATGATGGCTGTATGGGGAAAGGAAAACGGCTGCTTTCTCTGTGCACCTCTCGTTATCTGTAGTTAGCACGCCATCCTCGGATAGACACAGAGGTTTCTAAAGGTTGATAATGTCTACTGTTACATGATTCCCGACACATCTTCGTCACTGAGCTCACCCCAGAAAAGTCAGCCACAGGACGATCCAGGTGCGGCGTACTCGAAAGTACATCGATGTTGTTGGTGTTACCTTCAGTCCAAAGATTGGTTTGATCCAGCTCTACGCTGTGCAAGCCTCTTTCTCTCCGAAATCTACTACAACCTACATCCTTCTATATCCGTTTACTGTAATCATCTCCTGGTCTTTCCTTACGATTTTTATCCCCCCCCCCGACACACACACACACACTCTCTCTCTCTCTCTCTCTCTCTCTCTCTCTCTCTCTCTCTCTCTTCCATCCTTTGCCAAACTGACTGTTCCTTGATGCCTCAGTGTGTCTGACCGACCGACCGATGTCTTCTTTTAGTCAAGTTGTGTCATAAATTTCCTTTTTTACCAATTCCATTCGATATCGATACGTCCTCATTAGTTCTTCGGTCTACCCATCTAATCTTCAGCATTCTCCTGTACTACAGCATTTCAAAAACTTTTATTCTTTTCTTGTCTCAATTCCATGTTTCACTCCCATACAACGCTACACTCCAAACAAATATCTTCAGAAAAGACTTTCAAACTCTTTAAATTTATATTAGATGTTAATTTCCTGTTTTTCAGAAATGCGTCCCTTCTTACAGCCAGTCTGCATTTTATATCCTCTCTACTTTGACCTTCAACAATTATTTTGCTGCCCTCACAGCAAAATTCATCTACTACTGTTCGTGTCTCATTCTCTCAGCATTATTCCACTATCATTGTATTCTTCTGTCGATGTTCATCTTACATCATCCTCTCAAGACAGTGTCCATTGCGTTCAAGTCTTCTTCCAAGGCCTTTGTTGTCTTAGACAGAATTATGATATCATCGGCAAACCTCGAAGTAGGGGATAGGCTACAACTCCGTCTCACTTCCTTCTAAACCACTGTTTCCCTTTCATCCATTTCGACTGGTTTCTGTGCAAGTTTTGAATAATGTTTTGTTTCCTGTACTTTATCCCTGCTTTTTTTGGAATTTCGAAGAGTGTATTTCAGTCAACATTGTCAAAAGCTTTCGATAAGCCTACATACGCTGTACACGTAGTTTTGCCTTTCTTTTAACCTATATTTTACAATAAGCTGTAGGGATAGTTTGTCTAAAATTTTCCTACATTTCTCCAAAACCCAAACTAATCTCCTCCGGAAACGGCTTCTACCAGCTTTTCTTGTTTTCTGTAAATAATTCGTGTCAGTATTTTACAGCCATGACTTAAGCGATTAGTTCGCTAATATAAATACCTGTAAGGACGTGCTTTCTTTGGAATTGCACAGAAGCGAATAATCGATAAGGCATGAAGAAACAATGCTTCCAATCAAGACAAACGTAGTAGATGTAACTCTGTTACGTACTACCGTTTCCTAGCTTGTTTGAAGTCTCAACTATGTGGCGTTCCTGTAATTTTTATAGGACCTAAATGAACAAAAATCCGTCAACTACAGCACAGAACAGCGCGTTATCGAAGTCCGTGTAGTTAGAAGGGGCTGCCCCTGAAAGTTACATTCCTGTTTACGCGAAGTGATCAATAAATCAACAGTGACTGATATATTCATACTCACTCACTCTCTTCCTCCTCCCTCCAACCTCCTCCCCCCTTTTTCACACGCAAACTAACAATCAACCGTGCGCGCGCCTATTATCCAATGTAAAACAGGAACTAATGATATCATGTATATGAACTCATTTCTTTACAGTTCTAGAGGAAGATGATCTTCATTCCTTGCATTTAACAAAACTTAACAGCTATAAGACAAAGTTACATATGCACATACGAGGTGTGACAAAGTAATGAGACTTATTTTCTTTGCAAGGCCTTTTCAAATAGAATCTGAAAGATTAACGCGTAGATGTACGAACTGACGCAAAACACAGAATCCAATAGAGTCCTACTGCGGAAAATCGAAAATAGAACTTAATATGTTTTTCTGCATGGTATCCCCACCGAACTGTCGGGTAACTCGGCAGTGACTCTTCAAGTTATCTAAGCATTTGGAGGAAACTGACATTGTCACGAAAGTATGTGCCGACCAGCATGTTTTCGCTTCGAGGTACAGTGCTATAAATGTGGGCATAAATGTCATGTATGGAAGCAATGTCAACAACCTGAATGCCAGAGATGTGGACAAGTTGGACAATGAGCACAGGAATGTGGGAATCGAAAACAGGAAAACAGCGGTAGCAGAAGCAGCCATTAAACACAGTACGGAACGCTTCAACCGTTGGAATACATTCCCAATAGGACATAATATTGCACTAATAAAAGCGAATGTGGAATGCTGCTTGGCAGTCTTGGTCGAGGACAAGAAACGTAAATTTCTGGTAGACATGGGCGCGCACGTGTAAGTTGTCAGTCTGGACCTCATAGACAGGTATAGTCTTCGATCTCCACGTTATAAATTACGTGGTGTTGGTGACAATAATAAGTCATTAGGTACGACAATGCTCAGTTTTAGTAGTGGAATTAAAAATTTTCTTGAGCGTACGGAAGTGTTATTGTACATAGGTGAAGGGTAGTCAGCGATTCTTGGGATGGATTTTCTCGACAAACACCATGCTAGAATCAATCTTTTGCGGTGTTGAACACAACTCGTTGGAGCTTTGTTTCCACTGAGAAATATTGCTGCAAACGAGGTAATGTCACAAGGCGCACCCCTTATGAAGGTGTTTCCATCCGAACTGCTAACATGGTTGGTTGGTTGGTTTGTTTTATTTTTAAAGGGACCACACTGCGTGATCATCGGTCCCTGCGAACATGTACGCTAAAGTTTGACATACAGTGATGCGCCAAAACATTATGACCACTGCTCACCAAGAGGTTGAATGCCTCCTGATGGTGTTATGGAAAAATTGCACAACCTAAGACTGTGCCATCACTTTACAATGATGGATCTAAGAATAGTCTATCAGATGCTACAGGTAGCCCCAAAGGATAGACAAAAGACAACTCTCACAGTACGACAGGATCATGCCGTTTGGGCTCAAAAGCAAATCAGCTACATTCCAGATGGTATTAGACAGAGCGCTACATGGACTGAAGCCTAAAACACGCATGGTATATTTGGATGATATCATTGTACTCTCGAACGGTATGGTGGAACATGTAAAACACTTGGAAGAGGTGTTCAGCCGACTACACTCAGCATGACTGATGTTTACCATAGATAAATGACATTTTGCACGGACAGAGGTGAACTACCTTAGACATGCGATTAGTGGGAAAGGGGTTGAAATTAAACCTCACCTTACAGAGGCAATCCAGAACATTAGAGTGCCACAGACTACAAAGTGACTATTGTCATTTCTGGGTTTATGTAATTACTACTGAAAATTTGGCAAAAATGCTCGCGGATCACAAAATAATTGACTTGGTTATGGAGGAACGGTGTGAAATTCCAGTGGTCAGTAGATTACCACAGTGACCAGCGGAATGTTAAACAGTGTTTGAAACATCGAAGACAATATTAGTATCAGAGCCACTACTGATCTTTATCCTGATTTTGAGAAGGAATTTATCCTCTCATGTGATACCAGCAGTGGGGCTGTTGGTTGTATTCTGGGCCAGTGTGTCGATGTGAAGGAACACCCGGTAGTATACACCTACAGACAGCTGGACTAAGTGGCGTGTAACTATACCATGGAAAGATCAATGTTAGCAGTTATATATGAGCTTGCATATTTTCGTTGTTATTTACATGGCCAGAAATTTAAGGTCATAAAAGATCATGCATCACTAAAATTTCTGTTACGGCGATTACAAAGTATTCATAAAACAGGTGGAAAGCACACAAATAGAGATACATTGAGTAGAAAGGTGCAGTATTGAATGCACTACGGAAAAGTGTAATGGAGTGTTAGAGAGTGCAGGCTTCTGACAAACACTGTCAGGCATTCAGGTTACAGCCACTGTTTGTGCCATGTGAGACGTTACTCTGCAGAACGACTAATTGCAGACCATGCATAGTGGTTTGGCAGCGGTCAAGGATGACGTACTGGAAGAAATGCATGACTGTTTGTTGTTGGGTCATGGGGGTCACTGGGCGGGTGGAGAGATGAATTGTAGAAAGATTCTGGCAGAAGGCAAGAAAGTGTGTTGTTGAGCATTACATACAGCACTGTGTACCATTGCACAGAGAGCAAATCTTAGTCTTCTAAAAATACCTTTGCAAAGATTACCAGAGGCATACAAACCTTACAGATGATTGGGCTCGAGCAAGATTCACAGCAATGGAAGCGATTCCCATCAGCAGGCTAGTACAGTAGCGCATGCCATAGTTAAAAGCAGTTATGTCATGAACTCTGTATACAGAAGTTAAGAACAATCCCAAGCCATACAAGGACTAATGCCAGAACACAGCGAGTGCATTGCACAATTTATAAAATGTTAAGTTGTTATGTTACTAGTCAGCACAACGACTGGGATAAATATCTTCAAACATGGTTCCTACATACAATTGTAAGGTACAATATAGCACTGGTCTATCGCCGTTCATGGTGGTGTATGTTGGGAAAATGCTGTCCCCTTTGATGTCACAATGACTAAATTAGGATCTAACTGTGAATCAATAAGAACCAACATCAAAGTCTTTGAACAACAATAACGATTGGGACAGAGTGTAGCAAAGCTACATCAATATTGAGTGGGTCAGTGTATGTTAGACACTAATCCCTACACGTCTAAGGAAGTTAAGTAGTAGTTCCTGCCCAAGTATCAGTGTCCTTACCAAGTCACTGAGATGACTTCACCAGTGAACCACCAAATCACTGGGCATAAAAACGAATAAGAAAGTCAAGAAGCATTTACGAGTATGGTTCAAATGGCTCTAAGCACTATGGGACTTAACATCTGAGGTCATCAGTCCCCCAGACTTACAACTACTTGAACCTAACTAACCTAAGGACATCACACACATCCATGCCCGAGGCAGGATTCGAACCTGTGACAGCAGCAGCCGGGTGGTTCCGGACTGAAGCGCCTAGAGCCGCTCGCTACAACGGCCGGCATTTACCAGTAGATAAACATGATAAAAATTGCGTACCACATGCATTGAAATCAAGTGATGATTAGTAATATTTGGGTTTTGTCATTTTATTTCTGGAGCTATTCAACTCAACTTTCATTTTTTATTCTTGATGAAGTATTATTATGATTTGTATTTCTATTAGTTGCCATGAGTCGTTCCAGTTTGTGTTTTGAATACGGGTTACTTCAAAGTTAGTTTGGTATGTATAAGCATTTTCTGAGGAGGAAGGGAATCAGTAAAGTTACTTTACTCAGGCGGTGATCAGCAGTAACAACCAGACGAGTTGTTGTTGTCCTGATATTGCTGCACGTCCCCACTGGAGGAATGGTGCATACAGTTCACAGTCAGCCATTGGCGTCAGCTGTATTGTTTGCCAGACAACCACATGTGCTGCTAACCAATATCAGTGAACACTGAGGTTGACTTCTGATGCGTGGGAAATAAGAAACGAATAGAGTTACACAGCGAAGTACAAAAGAACGAATTTGTCACCAAGATATAGGACGAATACCAAGAACTGAGGCTATCATATGGCAAACTGAGAGCTCAACTGGTGCAAATAACTGACATTGTAACAAGGGCGCTAGTTCATATGAAAAGGGTGAGGAGGTAAAGATGTAAATAATTTTTGAGCATGGAGAGACTCACACGCTTATGTCACAAGGGGACCTACAGGAATGTCGAAGAACCGTTTCTAGGGAAAATGGAAGCAACAGAATGCCAAAGGAAATGCTGGCCCGACAATCTCATTTTCAGAAAGTAGGAGCACATTGGATCTACTCAGTAGAACTGTGTTCCAACTAGCACACGCTAGATGTAGTGATGAAAGAAAGGGTCGGATGTGCCACCAGAACAAAACCTAACCTACCCTAACAACACTAAATACTGGCCTAATGCACTCTTCAGACAAATTAATTGCATCCCAAAAAGGAAAAATTTTCGTGGGACTAATGTTCCAACACACTGATCAGTATCAAGAGAAACGATGTCGAAACATCATAAACCTAAGCATTAAAACCATCAGTCTTGCTGTATTTGTGATAGCAATTTTCGTACTTTACATTTGCCTCAGACATAAAAGTATCAATTCTCACTATCCACCACCACATCAGAGGTCTGTTGAGAGGTTAACAGATAAGAATCGGAATGTATACATGGCTACTTGTGATAGCTTATAAGGACTCAAATGGAAACGGCATAGAGACGGCTCAGTGTAAAACATAAAACCGGTTCATGATCCGAAACTTAGAAATAATATTACAGAATTAAGAAACAAAAAGAGGACCCATGTGGTTCACTCACATGAGCAAAAAGTTTGTGACATGTACACAACGTGGAATTATGTATGTAAATGCACGAGAGAGTTACAGTGGACAATCTGAGGAAAATTTGGGACAAATCTTTGAAGAAGGAAGGACGGTTCCACCCCACAATGAGTTCAGTGTGCATGCTTAAATTTTTTGAAGTTTTTCTTGGTGAGCTAAGAGCCAAGCAGGGCAGCTCAGAACTGGTGTGTCAATTGGTATGTCGACATGGCATACCACCAGTGCAGCAGAAGGCAACGCACTAGCTAAGCATTTGCACACAACCTCCAAACGAGAAAAGCAAATGGGCAAATTCAGAAACACGTCATAACAGGGCAATATGAAATATTACTCTGTAACTCCAAGCACCAGAGATCCTCTGTAAAAGTCAAATGTTGCAGAAAGATCCAAGCACAACAACCAAGAACAGAGACAAGAAACTGCAGACGAGTCCAATTAACTTGGGCAAATTTGCTCATCCATCTAGAGCGAATGCATCTCGGGTGCACGCTCCGCTGGTTAAATAACTGGGCTTTCGGAGCTCCTGCGCACATTTGTTGATGCCACCATCCTGTCAGCGTCATCAGTACACAAGCTGATGGATGATGGTCTTCCTGCTACTTGCTTCCTGATTTCAAGGCTAAGATGAAGCGATTGCAATACAAGCCACAGCCATGGTCTGCCACTGCAGCCTACTTGGACATTGCTGATGACATTAAAACTGGTATGCTGCCAGCCCTCCACCTACTAAGGGTTGTTTGTGGATGGTCCACAAACTGTGAACCCCACACCGTCCACATGTGGCACATCCACACAGCCCCTGGCCATTCCATGATCATCTGCTCTTCAGTGGAAGACTGGGTCCTGTCTTTCACAACATGCATTGTACTGGAACATGCAGTTGGCTACACACACCTAAGAGCAAGATGGACCATCCACGAGAGTGCCGAGCTGCACGGCCATCTCTGCTGCAAAAGTCCGATAATGGGCAATGCCTACTCATCTCTCCCACTGTAGCCCACATGCCACTGAGGCGGCCACCACTCACTGACCTGCAGCACCAGTATCACGACTTGCTGATGAAGCGTGTCAATGGTTCTCCCCAGATGGTTGCCAGCTGCACAGTGCTACATTACTCTGTGTATCTATCTGACCTCATTCAATATATCACTACATTACTGACATTCTACCACTCCCGCACTCTACCACTCCCACACCATCACTCAGGTCCTTGACCTGTAGTGGCCTTGCCCAACCCAGGTTGCTACAGAACAAACACCTAACTTTCATCCATGTGCGCCACACAAACATCTGCACGGTAATAGAGATAGAGGAGAGAGCCAACCTCACTTCTTCAGAAAGTCCCTCCTCCACACACTCAGTTGGCCATTATCCCGTATCTTCTGAGTGTTGGGATGTTAATTATTAGACTTGGCAAGTTTAGTGATACGGGGCAGCTGGATGCCCTTCCTCTCGCCATCCCTTTCCCCGTTAGGATGTAATGCGTATACTCCCACTGCCTGCATCCAGTGTTACTCCATGTGAAAATAAATATAAGGACATTTCTGAATCCTATAACTGAGGTGGGGAAATCGCCTGAATACCACATCCAGGCTGGCCAGATCACCTGCTCCTTACTGAACTTGATCTGGGGCCAGCAGACCCCTTTGAATCCCAGAAGTAGCTTGCTGGCGTGTGCAGCTATCCATCCATGTGACCCGTTATCTTGGTCAGTGCCAATAAATGAGGTTTTGCAGTGGTTGGCGCATAAGACTTGCAGTCAGGAGGACCAGAGATCAAATATCTGTGCAACAATCCACATTTAATATTTTGGCAGTTTATCCAAATCAGTTATTGCAACTGCCAGCCAGCTGACTTCTTCATTTCCCAGTTGCACTAGCCACCCGGACACAGTGTTTATCGCAACTGCAAGGACTATCTCGGCACGCTTTTCGGCGACCCACATCTTCACTTAGCGCCACCTACCCTTTGTCACCATCCATACCCTCCATGCTCGCTATTTTGAGATTCCCGCAGGAGGTCGAAAGTGCTTGCGCATCCGCGCTGAAGGTGGTCGAGTCATTGCCCATCGAGGCGATTAAATCACATGAATGTGTGGTGTCTGCTCGCATTCATATAACTCAAAATTCTTTATAACACTTATAAAATATCTTCGCACAGTAAATATTTCTTTTAATGGCTGTAATGTATATTGCGTTGTTATCTCTGATGTAAAAAGTTCTTTTTAATGAAATTTGTGATTTGATGCCAAATATTGTAAGTAATAATAATGGCATCATTTTAAAGGAAATTTTCACCATTTGACAGTAAATTACAATTCATTTATTTCGTAAAATCACGATTTCGGTTTTTTTGCCGTTCTCAAGAGCAAGGTGAACTGTCACAAAATGTCCGACCTACCTACATGTCACTGTATGACACGCGTCTGGTCTTATACACCAGTCATCGCATTACAGGATTTGAGCACATGTGGAAGACCGATAATATGGCTGCCACTGCGGCCAGCGAATAAACATTAACAAGCTGTATGGTGTATTTGACAGCCAATACATTGCTGTGACCTGCATTCATCACGTCCATACTTAAACTGCCTGGCGGAAATTTCCTTCTACTTGTCTGAGGTCCTCCCGAAGGAAAGGTCAATAATGCTATCATAAGACATTTATCCTCTGCTGCTGATTTCTTTTGTGCACTTCAGGCTTCAATTCTGAATTTATCACTATCTTCACGGAATTAAAGCTAAACCGTAGGCTTAAACAACTCACAACTCAAGAACAACAATTTTTTGGCCTACGCGTTTCGAATGTTCATGCCTCGATCATCAGAAATATCTTAACACAATAATATGCATTGCATGGAAGTTATTGACAAACGTTCATCTAAGCAAAAATTCTCGCAGTAGTGTCACCACAGCATAAAATTAAAAAGGTGAAATACATCCAACAAAAATTTGGTGGTCAATTTTCTTGTAGCCATGTCTTCTTAAAACATAGCCAATCGGCAACTAATTAGTTCACCTGGGTAGTAATCCCGACGTCCAAGGGGCTCTTGCGTGGCAAAAGCGACTCAGTCTTATCGATGGTGCACTCGCCTGACCGGGGTCTAACCGTTTGGCGAGTAGGGAACGGTGCAAAAACCTTGGCAGAGCCATACTCTTAGCAGTCTCAGTTTGAGTTTTCCTTAATCTGATGCGTCCAGTAGGAACCTCATATCAATATTGTCAGTTATAAGTCACAGTCGTCGTGTGTCCTGTATAGCATTTAAGTTTGTTGGATAGCAGAATAGATTCATCACATTGCAGTGCGGCTTCGTAAATAGAAGATCGTTATTTTTCCCTATAAAGTAACAAATTTACAGGCACTAATAGCGGCACAGCTTGGATGTCTGGATTGCACACAGCGATCTAAGATGGGCGGTTCCTTTAAGCCTCACTAAGCTGAAACTATACGATTTACTCTAAGGTCTTTGTAGTCATCTTTCATAGACCCCCATTAAAAAGAAAATGCTGACTGCTATATTTCGGTGTAGCTCAGCACCAACTTTACAACACTAAAGTAAACTGCTTTCCTGAGAGAGCAAAGTTATTAAAATATTACAACAAAATTACCGAAGAGTTGTGTATATTAAAACATATAGCAACAAAAATTCAAATTGTGTGAAATCTTGTGGGACTTGACTGCTAAGGTCATTAGTTCCTAAGCTTACACACTACTTAACCTAAATTATCGTAAGGACACACACACACACACACACACACACACACACACACACACACACACACACACACACACACACACACGCCCACACACACACGCCCGAGGGATGACTCTAACCTCCGCCGGGACCAGCCGCACAGTCCATGACTGCAGCGCCCTAGACCGCTCGGCTAATCCCGCGCGGCCATATAGCAACAAATAATGGCTATAAGGCTGATAAGTTACAGTAGATAAATGTATACTACCATATTACATAACAAAAGCAACGATGTAGATAAAGAAAAATATTAACAAGAGAAGCAGAACCAAAAAACATCATTGCTCTACCTTATTAGGGTACCATATCAGATTGAGTGGCCGGTAATTCGCGTACAACTACTATACAAATCGGGTTCCGCACGAACAACAAAGTAGGAAATATTATCATACACACAACCCGCAAAACAAAACCTTTTGTACAGTAATCAGGGATTTGTAAAGTCAAATGTGGTGAATGCAAAATTTATGACTGGGGCAAACAGGAAGAGAGCACACAAACATAAGCGAGGACTGTAAATCTTCATTTGGTGCATATTTACGAAACTGCAATCATAACACCAAAAGCATCGAGGGATCTTTAAAGGTTCTACGTAGGCCGAGAAGGCAGATTAATGGACGCTCTAGAAGAAACAAATGTATAGCGCCTTCAAAGAACAACCACAATACATACTAAATGAACAAACAGAACTCAGAAATAAATTTTCTCGATTTTTTTAGACTTTACTCTAATGGATTGTAAGTGCACACTTTTAGTTCAAATGTTCAAATATGTGTGAAATCTTATGGGACTTAACTGCTAAGGTCATCAGTCCCTAAGCTTACACACTACTTAACCTAAGTTATCCTAAGGACACACACACACACCCATCACACTTTTAGATGAGAGATATATACAATCCACCCAGAATTACAGTACATAAAATGGAATATTGACTAGTATCGCTGACTAGTGGCTACAGTCGTTCTTTGTTGTGTATATTGCGTTGTTATCTCTGTCTAACGTAAATATGTCAAAATCTTGTAAGTACGGTATATGAATGTCAACAAACTATACAGCTGGTTGTCTCTACTGTTAATCTCACAATAAACTGTCCTCATTACGTTGAATTATTTTTGTAGATGCTTGAAAATGTCTTAATACCGTATTGCAGTCGTAAGATTAAAGTTCTAAAAGGTGAAAACAAGATGACATTTAAAACAGTAATGTTGCATGTCGGTAAATCTTCTCTCAACTGTCCAGTTTTGTACTGTAATTAATATTAAAGTGAAGAGGGTCTATTTCATTGTAAAATTTTATTCTCTTCACATACAACAAACGTATAAAACAACAGTAATTTTACGCTAATATTCCAACTTTATTCTACTGTCCACATCAAGTTGCCTAGTAAAGCATTCGTAAGGCCTAGAAAGCTTTATAGCACAAACGGATATCTGCGGCCGGATTCTACACAGTAATCTTTCCAATAGCAAGAGTTTTTCCAAGTAATTCTCAATGATTTTATATCTTGCAATCGTAAACCATGGACTGTACGGCAGCGGAAGTAACATGAGATGCAGAGAGTACACTAAGGAATTTGAATCTTACACTAGTATCTGTTGTAGACATAGCAGAAGTGTTCAAGTGGATCTCATATTAACAGCAGGTTAGAACAGCTGTAGTGGTAAACGTAGCCTACTCGTGGCATTCTATCGTGCAAGTAAGTTTTGTCGGGTAATACATTCAATATTGCTAGCAATAATTGAATGCAAAATGGCGACGATTTTTTTTCTCTCACACTCTGCTAACGACTGGGAAAACCAGTTGTTGTTATAGGCGTGAAAAGTAGATAGTAAGTTGTACAAAATATCACATTCAGAAGGAAAATAGCTTTTTACTATACAGCAACTGCGTGGACGTAAACTGGAAGAAAGCTGAAAACATGGCACTTAATCAAGTTCGTTGGAGGCCCCCTTGTCCTATATGCTAGTTAGTATTGGAGGAACTAAGTAAGTATGCAAGCGAAACTGCAGAAAGAGTTATGTAATCAAAATGTTTACAACATCATCACTGGCGCTTCGCTAAAAAGGGGGAAACGCTTCTGCTGGAAAACTAATTTGCGGTACGCTTAAGACGAGAAAAGGAAAATAATACTTCTTATATAACAACGACCGCTGCGGAAGGTGGTCACCCAAACAAACGAATTAATCTTTTCTTAAACTTATTCGTAGTGTGAGAAACGCAATCATCAAAGGAGGCCTTTATCATACGGTTCAAAGATGTAGACGTGTGCTGCTGATACCCAAGTCAATTCATATTCTGACAACAGACGAGCGCCGTATATATGTGTTACATAACAAATTCTTACACAGGGTGGTCAGAAAGAGTCTGAAGAGCTTGTAAGGGTATTTGCAGGGTAGGTTGTGCTGAGAAATAATTGTTAAAAAATTAAGTTTGTTGTGCCCTTTCCGAGTTAACTACCGTTGAAGTCAGCCAATCAGGCCGTTGCGCGTGCAATTTCAAGCGGCCCGCCAGATACGGTTTCAGCGTCACTTATTCTCAAAGCGTAGGTGATACACGAGACTGTTCAAGCATCTGGCTCGGGTTCGATTCTTACTACCGTCCGATGTCCAATTTTATCATGTATCTTTCGGTTTTAGGAGACCAAACGAAGAACACGTTTGGCGACACCTATGGCTTGAATTTCTGTGAGCGGCGGCTTGATTGGCTAATTAACCCTGAAACGATCCAGCATATCTAATTTTTTCACAATTATTTCTCAGCACAACCTACCCTGCAACAGCCTTACAAGCTTTACAGACTGTTTCTGACCACCCTGTGTAGTCATTTCAAATTACAACTTCATTACCCTACATCGCTGCAAACACCAGCTGTCGTTGGATACTTGCGTGCAGAACACAGCCGAATAGTTCTACGTACGTTACTTGAACAAGCAGCGAGCACACACACAAGTATAACTTTCAAATATGACTTGAACTCTCCACTGACGAAGCACATGAGCTACAGTTTGCCTTCCATTGCACGTTTTCTGTAGGCTATCATGTAAAGACAGCAATTACAGTCGCTTATTTTGAACGTTATCCCTTTTTCGTGTTTTTACTCTGTTAAATTCTTGAGTACATGGTGATCGTCTGGCAACAGAAGTGCAGAAAGGAAAATGTTTAAATCGCAACACGTTTTCAAACAACATCATGTGAACGTTGTGTTAGTTATGAAGAAAGGTGAGCGTTTTTAATGTATCCGCGACTTCGCAGTATTTAGAGACTAGTCTGACTGGAGAAAGATGGGCGGAGGTACCAACAAAGAAGTCTGTCGTCATTTTATGTGGCTGTTTTCCTTGTTTCAAACTGCTATGACATTGAATTTCCTTTTGTTTCTCTTTCTACACCGTTTCAAGGAAATTACAGTTGTAAGATTTCAAATGTCATCCTCGCTGTCCACTTCCGCTTTTGCATTTGTTTTTTTCCTATTTCTGAAGCACGGGTCCCAGTAAGTACTACAACCTTTTGAAAAAGTTACTCTAAATTGTCTTCAAAAGACAACGATAACAAATTGAAAAATCTTGTTCCGCAGTCGTCTTGTACTTTCACCACAACCACCGACAGATAGTAGTACAGTATGAAAGTGCAAATCTTTCTTCTTATTACACTAATTCTTGTTACGTAACATATACGCCGTTACCCATTTTATACCACCGGGGATTCATTTTTCTACTGGTTTCATCGATATTCCCGTTATACTCAGCTACGACTATTACTCTGACGTTTAAAAAACCGAGTTTCAGCAGTTTTCGCTGTTCTACAAGCAACTTTGTCACCACGTACTTCCCAGTGCAGATAGGGTTTTCCTCAGTAACCGGGTGAAGGTTTCAACGGCCCGCCTTCTTGCTCCTCAGCTGGATAGGACCGGAGATAACTCAACCACACTGACTTGTACAATGGTAAATGACTCCTGCCGTCGCACCACATGGCTCCGCCATATGAATCGCTAGCAACGCCTGCAGCTACACAGCTCAACGCATTTTCAATCTAACTAGAAATGTCAGTTATTTCAGCCGCTAGGCTTAGTATGATCTTCCTTCCAGGCCGCTATCGACTATGCTTGCAAGGAAAGACCGTTTCATCCTAACTGTAGTGCGACCCATAAATACCTTATCTATACCATGGCCTGATTTTCACTCGCAGACGAGCAACGTGCAATGCGCTGAAGTTGTCTGGGCTGCTCTCTCAGAAATCGGCACGAGCTACGTCTCTACAGTTTAACCGCTGAAAACGGTATCGGAATCGACATGATAGAATTCTTAAAGCAGACTTTGTAAACACCGATGTGTGATTACCTTATAATGAATCGTCCTGGATTATTCAATGGAAGTAGGTAACGGGAAATGGTCATGGTTCGTTTCCAGTACTCGCCACAGGAAACAACGCAGGGGAATACACTTTAACTGCGTTGGTTAATAAGTGGTCTTAAAAGAAATAGATTCGCAGTCAGATAGAACATATACTTAACACACACTGATAATTATCGATTAAGCTCTATACTCGTTTCGTAGTCTTACTTTGTATGTAAAGTGATACATTGGATATTTGAAGAGAAGGAAGGCGGTGACTGGATTATGCAGCTGTAAACGAGATCATGAAGAACTGTCGAATATCAGAACCTGCCATGGGCCGCATGGGGCAAGAATATTCGATAATCTTTCGTCGAATTGATGAGCATCTTATATGTCAGAGGTTAATTTTGAGCATCTCTTTCGACAATAGTACTGTTCAATTTTAAGCTGTACCGCGTCAAAACCTAGCCAACAAGGTTCGGCCTGAAATAAAACCGACATGTATTATTTGTAAATTGCATGTCGCCTTACATGCGTTAATTTCCTGTTAATGGATTCTTTTGTCGCTGCTTGATAGATTTTATATTTATCGACAAACAACACAAACTGTAGATGTACAGCTGCACACAGCGTGTGTTTTATTGGCACATGAGATATTTTCATTTGTATTACAATAGTTATTTTAAGATAGCTGACATTTTATAACGTTCTAGACTCAATCGATAGGATAGGTCTCAGACTTCAATTTTCTCGTATAGGACCGAACACTACACAATAAAAGCTGAAAGGATAAATTACAATGTAAAACATGAGTAAGACAGACTTTGTGACCCACCGATATCAACGAATTTCGGCATGCTAGTAGTGGGTCAAT
This sequence comes from Schistocerca nitens, assembly GCF_023898315.1. Taxonomy (NCBI): domain Eukaryota; kingdom Metazoa; phylum Arthropoda; class Insecta; order Orthoptera; family Acrididae; genus Schistocerca; species Schistocerca nitens. The sequence continues at coordinate 552,339,949 of NC_064615.1, read as the reverse complement.
CATGTGAAAGCGTAATAGGACACTATTCTTCCTTCTACGAATAAATCAAGGTCAAATGATACAGAAGCCGTTTTCGGGCCAGCAGCAATCGTTGAAACAGCCGTAAAATTTTTTATTTATGCATGCCAGGCCCGCAAGCTATTCAATTTCGGGACGTTCAAAAATTAGTGATTTCTATTCGTCGCTGATACATTCTACATGTCGAGGAAAGTTGTGCTTAATCGGGGCGCTGGCCATATCGAATAACGTCTGCACAGACACCTTCCGTGCTTGTGGATTCGAATCTCGCATTTTACAATAAGCGTTACTCTTTGACAAGAGAAGGAATTTATATAAAATTAACTATTTATATAAAATTAACTATTTATGTACAAAAACCCAATAGGGATCAGCGTGCGTGTTTACGAACTCTGACGATATGAGTTTATTTCTCAGTTTAGAAGTTGTTTTTGGCGTTTTTTCTCTATTTTTACTCATAAAATGTGATCAAAAGTGTGGAACAATTTTTGATAGAATCTTTCTCTGTTTGTCTTGAAGACGTACTTATATTCTTCCTGTCGCGGTAAACCTTCGTCGTGCATCTTGTGGAAGTCATAATACGAGCAGAGAAAGCAGAAAACTTATTTGTAGTAAGCAAGCCTTGGGATCCAAGCCATTTTTCTGTAAGCACATATTTCCCGCCCAATATACAATGGAAGGCAAACTTATTTTATGTTTATGATGAGGCGTTCCTTGGCGGTGAATTTCTATGCATACTACGCGTATCCTAACATCGTGTGAAAAAAAGAGACTGACAACTAATTACACCCGAGATTATGGATGTTCATGGAGCACTTCAATAATTGTTCTCAATGTGTTTCGAAAGGTGTGTGAGAGTTTTGCAGCTTCATAAATAAGTTTTTAACTTGGCGAAACAAATAAATATCACATGGCTGGCAGGTATCTTTTCTTCGTTGTCATAGTAAACTTATTTCACTTACAATAAGAAAATAGAAATCCATTACCTTGCCAAAGAGTACGAAGTTACTGCATTAAGTGCGATTCGAATCCACAAGCACGAAAGTTGCTCGATTTGAATACTCAGGTCAATGGAAACACTCATCGACACTCGGTACTTTAACACGACAGGACAATACGTCTATTTTCACACAGTAACGATGGCCCTGTTCTCTTCCAGGTCGACTGCGCTATTGTGAAGTGAATGCTCTTGAGGCGTGTCTCATATAGGAAGTAGCGGTCTGCGGCAATTAATCTAGCGTGTTAAACACACGATATACCAATTTATGTCAGTGTCCTGACCTTTCTTGCGAAGTTACGGTTAAAGCCAAATACAATGAGGCATGAAGTGACAACTGCTACTACAGCACTATCTTCAAGGACATATGCTGCACAATGTTTAGGACGGAAGAATAGCTATTATACTTGCAAACTAAACTATACACTAATACATACTGGACCGCTGCAGTGAATCAGAGGAATGGCGAACGAAAGACCAACAGAGCTGTAGTCATATCTATTTTTAAAAAAATAAAAAAAGAGGTAATGCGTTTACAGCAGAAAAAAATACTGATACAATAAAAATCGCAGAATAGGAAAAATGGTTTTAAACACGGACAAAAAAATACTTCTCCGTTATAATGCAAGTGTACTCTCCAACATCGTGTCCTGATGAATTTGCTCTTCACGAGTAGTTGTAAACCCTAACAATCTAATCGTAGGAAAAAATCTGTAATTCGAAAGCAATAACTAAATTTAGAATTTGAGACCGGAATTAATTAGTGAAGACGTTAGTTAATATCTCCTTTTGTGTCTTTCGTTTTTGTAAATTAAGAATACAGAATTATTCATACAATGTCTGTATAAAAAGCTGACATTCGATATTTAGAAACGCAGAACCGTAACTATTTTTATTTCATAGGAACGGAACAGACGGCACTTACAGAACTGCAGTCATGTCATCGTAATACAAAATTTATATTAAACTTCTCAGTGAACATTCAGAAAAACATTAGACTAATCAAGGCAGAAAGGAAAAAGAAGGAAATTAGGTTGCGTTGTCATGAGGTCTCTGAGAGGGAGCACAAACTAAGTCGGTTATATCCTTTACAAAGCAACCGTTCCGGCATTCACCTTAACCTATTTAGGAAATCATGAACAAGCAAGATCTGAACGGATGGACGGCGATTTGGGACATAACGCTAAGTTTCCAAGTTGTAACTGAAGTTTGAGAGAGAAAAATGGTTGTAGGAATTTAATGCCTTCGAAAAAGTTTTGAAGTCCATAAAGACCAAATAAGTGTTGGAACTACGAAAAGAAAAAAAAATTAGATTATGTCACGAAAATTAAACGGACGTTAGGGAAGATCGCTCTGTTTCAGAAAAGTTGTTTCCTTTAGTATAGGAAGATGTTTATACAAAAAACGACTAGAATGAAGGCGGAATGTGTGTTATGCATCAATGGATCTTATCATAATCACCTCTGATTTGTGGGTGGCACTGTTTTGTTGCTTCTGCTACACAAGAACTTCAACGAAGACGGGAGAACTTAATCACGTCAGCTATGAAACACGATTAGAAATTACAAGTTCAAAATGGTTCAAATGGCTCTGAGCACTATGGGACTTAACATCTTAGGTCATCAGTCCCCTAGAACTTAGAACTACTTATACCTAACTAACCTAAGGACATGACACACATCCAGGCCCGAGGCAGGATTCGAACCTGCGACCGTAGCGGTCGCGCGGTTCCACACTGAAGCGCCTAGAACCGCTCGGTCACTCCGGCCGGCGAAATTACAAGTAAGCGAGGTCGCTTGAGAAATTAACTCAATATGATTTTAATACAGATATTTATTCTATTGATTAATATACTATTTGTATAAATCTGGACTAAATTCTATACGTTTTAATCAAGTTTCACAAAATTCTCCATCTGATGGCATACTGCAGATGTTAATGTAGTATCCTACAAGGATAGTGACTTCTTGTTTGGTTTTAAATCTGATTCACAAAAAAACTGCACTCATTTTATCGAACAAAACAACTGGGTGTCATACCACATATTTCACCTCTCCCTCTTCGTTATATTTTCGAGAGTCTACGGCCTGGAATCTCACTGACTGGCGCAGAATTGTCTTCAATGATGAATCCTGCTTCGAAAGCTCGCCTGCACACGGCGAGAATTTCTACTGCTTGCCCTTCGTGCTTACCAAACCCTACCGTCGCTAGCAAGGTCGCCGGATCTCTCCCCAACTGAGAACGTCTGGCGCATTACGGGCAGCGCCATCCAACTAGCTCTGGAATTTGCCTATCCAAGGCGCCGATTGCAAAGAATTTGGTACGATATCCCTCAGGAGGACGTCCAACAACTCTATCAGTGCCAACTCGCATAACTGCTTGCGTAAGAGGCACAGGTGGCCGAAAGTGTTGTTGATTTGCTCATTTGGTGAAGCTCTCTCTCTTCAGCCAGTTTTTCTGAAATAGTTACAATTTATTTGTACATGTGAATCACATCTACCAATTTCCATGCCATTCAGATAATTCCTTCGTGATGTGTCTTTTTTTCCCTTTGAGTGTGTATCAACTGATGACTGAGCTCAGGGTCTAAAACCCGTTGAATTAAAATAAGTGATAGGTTATAGTCCATTAAATTTCGGGAATGCAGCCGCGCAGATAAAATTTCCTCCACTGATATTTGGGCCACGTATCATCTGGCCACCCTCAGAGTGAGTCAGAAGACTGACAAGATGCCAAGTGCGGCTTTATATGCTCCACCGTGGCGGTACTGCGCATGCGGGTCACAAGATGCTGGTCGGCGGCAAAGAAATACGCTCTCACGTGCGCCGCCTGTGGCGAAGGCGTACAGACATTTGATTCGATTATCGCTGATCGGCGGCGGTGACACCACGACGACTTCTCTGCGGTTTAACTACCCCAAGAGCCGGATTCTATGCTTTGTCAAAATTAAAACCATTATCTCTATTTATTAAATCATTAGCTAATCTAATCACAGCTTCCTTGAAGACAGATTCCCAAAAGGAAGAGGTGGATGTTAAAATCTTCATACCACTATAATTCATTGAATGCCCTTTATCAATACAATGTTCGCCCACAGCTGACTTGTCTGGCAGTAATATGCGTGTGTATCTTCGGTGACTTACTCTGAGGGTGGCCGGACGATACGCGGCCGAAATATCAGTGGAGGAAATTTTATTTGCGCAGATACATGCCCGAAATTTAATGGACTATTCATTACGCCTCGTGAAGTTGAAAATGCATATCAAGTGATAGGTTATAGTTTCTCTTTGTAAATAAAACTCATGAAGTGTAACGTCCTACAAGTAACATGAATATTGTATATTCACTAAAAATACTGTCGGCAGTTTTAAACAATGTGCGAAACCGTGAACCTGCGTGGGTTGTCAATTTAGTCGCCGTCAACCATTAAGTTCCTATTTGAACATTTCCTCCGTTTTTTTCCCTTCGATGTTGCACGATGAGTATTAGTGGAGGTTAGAGACCAAGATGATTTAACTTAGTAACTGGAAAAGGCGGCACATGGGGCATAGCAAATAATCATTGGAGCTGGCGCACTCTGCACGTGCCAGCACTATGACATAACGATGGCAGTGGGAAAACCGGAGCAGAAGAGAATCTCAGCGTTTGAGATGTGGTGCTACAGAAGAAGGTTGAAGAGGAGATGGACTGATAAGAAATGAGGTGGTCCTCAATGAATACACGGGAAAGGAACATCTGGGAATCACTGACGAGAAGAGGGGACAAGATGACAGGACATAAAGGAATAACTTCCGTGGTACTACAGGAAGCTATAGAGGGTAAAAACTGTACGCGAAGATTGGGTGCAAGTGGTATTCAGTGCTGAAAAGGTTAGCACAGGAGAGGAAATCGTGGTGGGCAGCATCAAACCAGTCATAAGACTGCTGACTAAAAATAAAAAAGATGTCCCCTGTCACTTACACTAAACGATCGCTATTCCGATCAACTACTGCTAAACTTTAGACACCTCTCGTAACAATAGCGCACTGATAAATTCACGCACAGTGGTGTCTTAATTTCTTCAGAAGCATCCTAACACTAATAATTTACGCGGAAGTATGACAGCCGTAACCAGTTATAGTTTTTGAGCCAAGTTTAATGCTTAGGTCCTCCGAAATTACTGCACACTCTGAATCTGTATTTATCTCATTATATTTTGAATTTTTTAAAGGAATAAATACGTCTATGACCCCTCTGTGATATCAGGCTTGCTTACACGATAAGTATTCAAAAGCACCATCAGTAATAAGATGTACCACAGTTGCAATTTTTTTTATTTTCTAAAAGGAAAGCGCAACCCAGTTTCGGGCCCTATGCCCCATCTTCAGTTGTGTATAAAATGTGGGTCCATAGAAGTTGAGCAACAGAAGTTAAATTAGGTTAAAATAGCGCATCTTAATTTAACCTTTGTTATTCGACTTTTGTTGTTGTTGTGGTCTTCAGTCCTGAGACTGGTTTGATGCAGCTCTCCATGCTACTCTATCCTGTGCAAGCTTCATCTCCCAGTACCTTCTGCAACCTACATCCTTCTGAATCTGTTTAGTGTTTTCATCTCTTGGTCTCCCTCTACAATTTTTACCCTCCACGCTGCCCTCCAATACTAAATTGGTGATCCCTTGATGCCTCAGAACATGTCCTACCAACCGATCCCTTCTTCTAGTCAAGTTGTGCCACAAATTTCTCTTCTCCCCAATCCTATTCAATACCTCCTCATTAGTTATGTGATTTACCCATCTAATCTCAAGCATTCTTCTGTAGCACCACATTTCAAAAGCTTCTATTCTCTTCTTGTCCAAACTATTTATCGTCCATGTTTCACTTCCACACATGGCTACGCTCCATACAAATACTTTCAGAAACGACTTCCTGACAAATCTCTATTCGATGTTAACAAATTTCTCTTCTTCAGAAACGCTTTCCTTGCCATTGCCAGTCTACATTTTATACCCTCTCTACTTCGACCATCATCAGTTATCTTGCTCCCCAAATAGCAAAACTCCTTTACTACTTTAAGTGTCTCATTTCCTAATCTAATTCCCTCAGCATCACCCAACTTAATTCGACTACATTCCATTATGCTCGTTTTGCTTTTGTTGATGTTCATCTTATATCCTCCCTTCAAGACACCATCCATTCCGTTCAACTGCTCTTCCAAGTCCTTTGCTGTCTCTGACAGAATTACCATGTCATCGGCGAACCTCAAAGTTTTTATTTCTTCTCCATGGATTTTAATACCTACTCCGAATTTTTCTTTTGTTTCCTTCACTGCTTGCTCAATATACAGACTGAATAACATCGGGGATAGGCTACAACCCTGCCTCACTCCTTTCCCAACCACTGCTTCCCTTTCATGCCCCTCGACTCTTATAACTGCCATCTGCTTTCTGTACAAACTGTAAATAGCCTTTCGCTCCCTGTATTTTACCCCTGCCACCTTCAGAATTTGAAAGAGAGTATTCCAGTTAACATTGTCAAAAGCTTTCTCTAAGTCTACAAATGCTAGAAATGTAGGTTTGCCTTTCCTTAATCTTTCTTCTAAGATAAGTCATAAGGTTAGTATTGCCCCACGTGTTCCACCATTTCTACGGAATCCAAACTGATCTTCCCCGAGGTCCGCTTCTACCAGTTTTTCCATTCGTGTGTAAAGAATTCACATTAGTATTTTGCAGCTGTGACTTATTAAACTGATAGTTCGGTGATTTTCACATCTGTCAACACTTGCTTTCTTTGGGATTGGAATTATTATATTATTCTTGAAGTCTGGGGGTATTTCGCCTGTCTCATACATCTTGCTCACCAGATGGTAGAGTTTTGTCATGACTGGTTCTCCCAAGGCCATCAGTAGTTCTAATGGAATGTTGTCTACTCCCGTTGCCTTGTTTCGACTCAGGTCTTTCAGTGCTCTGTCAAACTCTTCACGCTGTATCTTATCTCCCATTTAGTCTTCATCTACATCCTCTTCCATTTCCATAATATTGTCCTCAAGTACATTGCCCTTGTACAGACCCCTCTATATACTCCCTCCACCTTTCTGCTTTCCCTTCTTTGCAGAGAACTGGGTTTCCATCTGAGCTCTTGATATTCATACAGGTGGTTCTCTTTTCTCCAAAGATCTCTTTAATTTTCCTGTAGGCAGTATCTGTCTTACCCCTAGTGAGATAAGCCTCTACATCCTTACATTTGTCCTCTAGCCATCCCTGATTAGCCATTTTGCACTTCCTGTCGATCTCATTTTTGAGACGTTTGTATTCCTTTTTGCCTGCTTCATTTACTGCATATTTATATTTTCTCCTTTCATCAATTAAATTTAATATTTCTTCTGTCACCCAAGGACTTCTACTAGCCCTCATCTTTTTACCTACTAGGTCCTCTGCTGCCTTCACTACATCTCTCAAAGCTACCCATTCTTCTTCTACTGTATTTCTTTCCCCCATTCCTGTCAATTGTTCCCTTATGCTCTCCCTGAAACTCTCTACAACCTCTGGTTTAGTCAGTTTATGCAGGTCCCATCTCCTTAAATTCCCACCTTTTTGCAGTTTCTTCAGTTTTAATCTACAGTTCATAACCAATAGATTGTGGTCAGAGTCCACAGTGCCCCTGGAAATATGTTACAATTTAAAACCTGGTTCCTAAATCTCTGCTTGTTGTTGTTGTCTTCAGTCCTGAGACTGGTTTGATGCAGCACTCCATGCTACTCTATCCTGTGCAAGCTTCTTCGTCTCCCAGTACTTACTGCAACCTACATCCTTCTGAATCTGCTTAGTGTATTCATTTCTTGGTCCCCCTCTATGATTTTTACCCTCCACGCTGCCCTCCAATGCTAAATTTGTGATCCCTTGATGCCTCAGAACATGTCCTACCAACCGGTCCCTTCTTCTTGTCAAGTTGTGCCACGAACTCCTCTTCTCCCCAATTCTATTCAATACCTCCTCATTAGTTATATGATCTACCCATCTAATCTTCAGCATTCTTCTGTAGCACCACATTTCCAAAGCTTCTATTCTCTTCTTGTCCACACTATTTATCGTCCATGTTTCGCTACCATACATGGCTACACTCCATACAAATACTTTCAGAAACGACTTCCTGACACTTAAATCTATACTCGATGTTAACAAATTTCTCTTCTTCAGAAACGCTTTCCTTGCCATTGCCAGTCTACATTTTATATCCTCTCTACTTCGGCCATCATCAGGCTCTGTCTTACCATTATATAATCTATCTGATACCTTTTAGTATCTCCAGGCTTCTTCCATGTATACAACCTTCTTTTATGATTCTTGAACCAAGTGTTAGCTATGATTAAGTTGTGCTCTGTGCAAAATTCTATCAGGCGGCTTCCTCTTTCATTTCTTAGCCCCAATCCATATTCACCTACTACGTTTCCTTCTCTCCCTTTTCCTACTACCGAATTCCAGTCACCCATGACTATTAAATTTTCGTCTCCCTTCACTATCTGAATAATTTCTTTTATTTCATCATACATTTCTTCAATTTCTTCGTCATCTGCAGAGCTAGTTTGCATATAAACTTGTACTACTGTAGTAGGCGTGGGCTTCGTGTCTATCTTGGCCACAATAATGCGTTCACTATGCTGTTTGTAGTAGCTTACCCGCACTCCTATTTTTTTGTTCATTATTAAACCGACTCCTGCATTACCTCCATTTGATTTTGTATTTATAACCCTGTATTCGCCTGACCAAAAGTCTTGTTCCTCCTGCCACCGAACTTCACTAATTCCTACTATATCTAACTTTAACCTATCCATTTCTCTTTTTAAATTTTCTAACCTACCTGCCCGATTAAGGGGTCTGACATTCCACGCTCCGATCCGTAGAACGCCAGTTTTCTTTCTCCTGATAACGACGTCCTTCTGAGTAGTCCCCGCCCGGAGATCCGAATGGAGGACTATTTTATCTCCGGAGTATTTTACCCAAGAGGACGCCATCATCATTTAACCATACAGTAAAGCTGTATGCCCTCGGGAAAAATTACGGCCGTAGTTTCCCCTTGCTTTCAGCCGTTCGCAGTACCAATACAGCAAGGCCGTTTTGGTTAATGTTACAAGGCCAGGTCAGTCAATCATCCAGACTGTTGCCCCTGCAACTACTGAAAAGGCTGCTGCCCCTCTTCAGGAACCACACGTTTGTCTGGCCTCTCAACAGATACCCCTCCGTTGTGGTTGCACTTACGGTACGGCTATCTGTATCGCTGAGGCACGCAAGCCTCCCCACCAACGGCAAGGTACATGGTTCTTTTATGAACTCGTTTTTTATATGCACCTGGCGATGGGACACAGGTCCCGAAACCGGTTTGTACTTCCCTTCTGAGCAGAACGCTTGCCGAATCTAAGCGGGATAGCCTATTTCTAAACATCCGACATTGCACCTGAAAGAACCTCTAACTCGGTGTACGGGAACCTTACTTTTGGTTTCTTTTTTAAGAAGAATTTTGGAAAATTAGATTTCAATTGGAAAATTAGATTTCAATATGCGCATATTTTAATTCACTGTATGCAAATCTTTTCTGCATGCACTAAAAATTATAATCAAAAAATGTTTCATTCTTTAGAGCACGTGAAGTAAACGAATAGATAACTAACACCTGTAGTTTTCTATTTAAACACAAGGGCAACTGGGCATCGCTGAGAATAACGATCCGAATACGATCTACCCTGAGTTTCCCAAGCTTTTGGAAACACTTGGCTGAAGTGGAGTATACACAAGCGCCAATCACAAACGTAATATTCAGCGCCACTTTAATTTTGCTACGCCTGAGACTTTTGAATTAGTAATGTCTTATAACTATTTTGATGTAACATGAAATTTTATCTTTGACGAGTATATATATGGACTACAGACCCTATCTCTGGCCAGAGGTTGAATAGGTAAAGGCTGCAATTGCAATTTTGTTGTATTTTTGTATAGGGAGTAAGTCAATAAGGACTTTGGAATAATATAGAAATTTATTGAGATAACGTACAGAATCGATGCATGTGTCACTTTGTAGCAAACAGTCACAAGTCTGATTCTCGTAGTGCATCAGTACCCTATTCCGACCCAGGAGAGCCAGCGTAGTGCATATTAAAATGGCTACTTTCACTAGTGTGGAGCGTACTCGCTTTGTGTTTGGGTTTCATGGAACGAACTTCGCAACAACTGTTCGGCGTAAATTTCGCCTAGAATACGCTAAAGAACCTTCATACAGGCCTAAAATTTACACTCGACATTGATGATCATGTCGAACGGGTTAGGAAGAGCTCTGCCCGCAGTCCACAAAAATCAACGCGACCTGCTTGTCGCTAGACTGGCATTCCACAAAAGACTGGCGAGTACTGCGTAGACGTTTACACTTGAAACCATACAGTTTACACTTGAAACCATACAGATTCACAATGGCACAGCCCATTATTGATGCAGAAAAGGTTGCTCGTGGGGAATTCTGTTTGGAAATGTTGCATCGGATAGAGGAAGACGAGATATTCTCTACACAATAATCTTCAGCGATGAATCAACATTTTGTATCAGTGGCATGGTGAACACCCCCAGCTGCAGAGTATGGGGCCAGCGAAAATCCACTGCAACCCTGGAACACGTTCGTGACAGCCCCAAAGTTAATTTGTTTTGTGATCTTAGCAAATTGAAAGGGTACGGCCCTTTCTTCTCCACGGAGAAAATTGTCACTGGTATTGTGTATCCGGATATGCTTGAAAAATTTTGATTCCACCGACCAATGAAAATGACAGAGATATGAAGGTTTACTACCAGCAAGACGGTGCTTCACCTCGCTTCTTCACGGCAGTAAAAGTTCTCTCGATAATCGCTTCCAAAGCCGGTGGATTGGCCGTGAAGGGTCGGTCACTCGTACGGCCACTTCGCTCCCCAGACTTTACTCCACTGGATATCTTTCTCTAGGGTTTCATTAACGATCGTGTGTATGTTCGTCCCCAACCAAACAATTTAATCGACCCGAACAATCGAGTCTATGCTGCCGTTGCCCAAGTTACGTCCGATTTGCTGCAGCGAGTATGGGAAGAAACTGATTACCGGTGGGATGTTTGTTACATCGCAAATCGTAGTCACATCGAACCAAAATGACATTTGGCACTTTTACGTGAAAGATGAGGTTGTTTGCTGCAAAATGACACATATACCGATTATGTAAATTACCTCAAATTTCTATATTACTCCATAGTTGAGAAAGCCTTTTTGACTCATCGTGTATAATAAAATTAGGGTTTATGGAAGTGACTTTTATTGTAACTATACGAACTTAGAAATGAATTAATTTCCTGTAAAGCTGTTATTCAGTGGCAAGTGCGTCAAAATATTGTTATTAAGTGTGAAAGGACAGTTTTGATTAAACTTTAATTACATTTTCATTCCACTATTTCACGCGATTTGTCTTTTTCTGGCCATCTACTTGCAAATGTCTGTTATCACTTTTTAACGAACTATTTTTTTCCGGGATTGTATATAGAATTCTGTTTGATGTGGCTGGAAGTTGAGAATTAGATGGTGCTTTCGTGCAGAATGGATCTGAATAGTAGTGGTACAATGATGCAAAACAATTCTTTTTTTTTCAAATTACAAGATTTGTAAGCATTATCTTTTTAACTGTGCCTCAGGTGGTATAAAATACTTTCACGGTTACAGAAAGAGGGTGTTCGATGAGTGTATCAAGTGAAAACAGAACATCCGCAAGCTTTCGTGACATATTAATGCTGCTAGAGGCTGTTGCCTCGCGGGTTGTAGACGGCGAAAGTGCAGCTCATTTAAACTATTGTGACATTTGTGGGGCAATAACTGTTGCTCTATTAAGTCACCAAAGTAATACCTTTGCAAAAGTATCTCTTAAGAAATTAGCACCCGATTTTGTTTCTCCATTTGGTTATTTCACTTTGCTTCAATATCTGCTTTATGCATTATTGTTACTATTTTCCTTCAGTTTTAATTTCAGTATCAGAAATACTTCATAGGTTTCGGTTACGAGTCTACTGACCAATATTGTTTATTTTAATTATTTTAGTTACTTCTCAGTAGGAATAGTTCTGGCGGACGTTGCATGCCCTTCTGACATGTAAACTGACTTAGCAACTCCGTTAGAGAGCTATCACAACCTAATTCATACTTTCGATAATGAATGTACGGGTTGTGGCAAATTATTTGCTTATCAGTTCGTATCTTTCACCACGCACATTGGTGTCATTGTGTTACAATCGGCAGTGACATCCCCGGTGTAACTGTAGCTAGCGCTCTCTCTCTCTCTCTCTCTCTTTCTCCCCCTCCCTGCCCTTCGGAAAGGACATACTTACAATGAGTTTTGCTATTTGGGCGCAAAACAGATAATGGTGACCAAAGCAGATACGACATAAAATACAGACTGCCCTTATTAAGAAAGTCGTTTCAGAAGAACAGAGGTTCATTAACAATGAATATTTTCTGAAGGTATTTGTCTCCAGTGCGGCCTCTTACGGCAGTAAACTGATCAGATAAGTAATGGCGAGGTACTGAACAGAGCTGGGGAGGATAGAGTAAGCAGGTTCAAATGGATGTACGTTGTAGCAGTTATGCGGAGATGAAGAGGCTTACACAACAGACTAGCGTGAGGAGATGCATCAAACCAGTTTTCAGACTGAAGACCAAAACAACACAACAGTCTCAGTATTTGTGATCTCACCTGAGAAATATTCCTGGCTCTTCTTAACAAAGATTCGCCGATGTTTCAAAGTTGTGAAACTGAATTTTTTTATAAAACTTATGTAAACAGAAAGTTGGCTACTTTATAAGTAGCTCACGCCTTCTACTTAGTTTCTGTTTCAATACACGAAAACTTAACTTTCCACAATCACATAGATACCTGAGTATGGCTGCATGTAATTGCTTTCCAATACCAGCTCTTCTCTGAAGTACTTAGACGATGTCAAGTTTCGTATCAGGGCATCATTGGCTGGGCGGTGGTAGTAGTAAGATATACTGGAACTAGTACACCGAGAACTGCGAAGTGTAACAATATGTTTTGTAGACCCACTGTACATACACTCCTGGAAATTGAAATAAGAACACCGTGAATTCATTGTCCCAGGAAGGGGAAACTTTATTGACACATTCCTGGGGTCAGATACATCACATGATCACACTGACAGAACCACAGGCACATAGACACAGGCAACAGACCATGCGCAATGTCGGCACTAGTACAGTGTATATCCACCTTTCGCAGCAATGCAGGCTGCTATTCTCCCATGGAGACGATCGTAGAGATGCTGGATGTAGTCCTGTGGAACGGCTTGCCATGCCATTTCCACCTGGCGCCTCAGTTGGACCAGCGTTCGTGCTGGACGTGCAGACCGCGTGAGACGACGCTTCATCCAGTCCCAAACATGCTCAATGGGGGACAGATCCGGAGATCTTGCTGGCCAGGGTAGTTGACTTACACCTTCTAGAGCACGTTGGGTGGCACGGGATACATGCGGACGTGCATTGTCCTGTTGGAACAGCAAGTTCCCTTGCCGGTCTAGGAATGGTAGAACGATGGGTTCGATGACGGTTTGGATGTACCGTGCACTGTTCAGTGTCCCCTCGACGATCACCAGTGGTGTACGGCCAGTGTAGGAGATCGCTCCCCACACCATGATGCCGGGTGTTGGCCCTGTGTGCCTCGGTCGTATGCAGTCCTGATTGTGGCGCTCACCTGCACGGCGCCAAACACGCATACGACCATCACTGGCACCAAGGCAGAAGCGACTCTCATCGCTGAAGACGACACGTCTCCATTCGTCCCTCCATTCACGCCTGTCGCGACACCACTGGAGGCGGGCTGCACGATGTTGGGGCGTGAACGGAAGACGGCCTAACGGTGTGCGGGACCGTAGCCCAGCTTCATGGAGACGGTTGCGAATGGTCCCCGCCGATACCCCAGGAGCAACAGTGTCCCTAATTTGCTGGGAAGTGGCGGTGCGGTCCCCTACGGCACTGCGTAGGATCCTACGGTCTTGGCGTGCATCCGTGCGTCGCTGCGGTCCGGTCCCAGGTCGACGGGCACGTGCACCTTCCGCCGACCACTGGCGACAACATCGATGTACTGTGGAGACCTCACGCCCCACGTGTTCAGCAGTTCGGCGGTACGTCCACCCAGCCTCCCGCATGCCCACTATACGCCCTCGCTCAAAGTCCGTCAACTGCACATACGGTTCACGTCCACGCTGTCGCGGCATGCTACCAGTGTTAAAGACTGCGATGGAGCTCCGTATGACACGGCAAACTGGCTGACACTGACGGCGGCGGTGCACAAATGCTGCGCAGCTAGCGCCATTCGACGGCCAACACCGCGGTTCCTGGTGTGTCCGCTGTGCCGTGCGTGTGATCATTGCTTGTACAGCCCTCTCGCAGTGTCCGGAGCAAGTATGGTGGGTCTGACACACCGGTGTCAATGTGTTCTTTTTTCCACTTCCAGGAGTGTATAATGTGCCAGCGGAAACCATATCAACAGCAATTATAAACATTCCCTATAACGACGATGGTGATAATAGCTCTCGTGACATTCGGTCGTGCAAATAAGACGTTCTAGCGTGTGATTAACTCCATATTATTAGAAGCTACAAAAATTTACAGTAACTTTCACGTTGTCTTCGATTAACGTATTTTATCTCTATGAATATTTTTATTATACTTACGTAGGCTAGTTGTGCAGTGGTTCGAACTGCATGTAGAACTATGGTTTCCCATAACTGGCTGGATGAAATTGGGATTAATGACTTCTCTGTTTTCTGCATGCGCAAAAAAAAAAAAAAAAAAAAAAAAAATTCGACTAGCGCTGTAAAATGAATTACTCGAAATTAAAGAAGTAGGTAGAAGCTTTTAAGATTAGGATATACTATCAGAAGGATAAACAAGTTGGGTGACAGACACGAACAAGTACAAAAAAACTAAACCGTACAACGTTTCATTGCAGTTTTGAATTCAGATAATCTAAAGCACATGTACAGAAGAATCGCGAAAAGTGACTGTTTCATGTTGTTTAGTGCTATCGAAGTTCTGTGAAATTTTACTGACAAAGAGTGATATGGATAACTGTGTACATGACCCATCTGCCGTAACGGGGGCCTTTGTAGCAATGATGCGCTCAAGCCACTATCGACAGGGCGGATTTTATTGATTGTCCAGTGACACGATTTCAGGGAAGGAAAGTATCGACCCCCAACTCATTTCCGGTGAGTAAGAACGAGTACGTAACACTCGATTACGTTATTAAGCGAATTTCAGAAATGTTATCTATAAATTTGGGATGCATGGTTATTGAAATATCACAACGAAAGCACAAGTCTATGTTTTCGCTTCTATGTGGCGATTTTGTTGACGACAGAAATAACTTAGCGGGAGAAGCGGTGTTCAATTCCACATGATCCTCCAGATTAAGGATTCTTTGAAACCTGCCGTAACATTTGCTGCTGATAAGTATAGAGCTGTTCGCAAATACATCTGGTACGATTGCACAACCAACATAATAAACAAGATATATGGTAGTCTACATAAAACATCAACAAATACGAAACGCATATTCATATTGTCAATATGGTTTTTCTGAAGCAACAAACGCCAATATAACATTTAACGGTTGCCAGATCTAACGGTGCTACCGGCTCCACTTCCGTTTCTTCTTTGCAGATGTTCAAAATATGGTATAACTGGTAGGAACGAACGTGTTTCACGTAACTTCCTCCCTCCTTGTCTCCTCCTACTCCTTCCTCAAAAAAGCATATTCTGTTAAAGTTATAAATCTTATAGGCTGAACTAAGGTCATTTTGCTGATGATTCCACTGAACAGAAGAGTCATAACTACCTGCCCCGTGTCCGCAGCTCGTGGTCGTGCGGTAGCGTTCTCGCTTCCCGCGCCCGGGTTCCCAGGTTCGATTCCCGGCGGGGTCAGGGATTTTCTCTGCCTCGTGATGACTGGGTGTTGTGTGATGTCCTTAGGTTAGTTAGGTTTAAGTAGTTCTAACTTCTAGGGGACTAATGACCATAGATGTTAAGTCCCATAGTGCTCAGGGCCATTTGAACCATTTTTTTTACCTGCCCCGTAAGGGGCCTCCCGGCCAATGACGCCAAACGCTCATTTCATTTCACTACAAATAATTACAAATGTGTGCAACCAACGGTGTACTAAGTTAGCCATTAAGCAGCTCAGTAACCTCTTGGCGACAGCGAGTTCGAGTTCCATAGAGAAGCTCATTAACAAAGTGTCTAAATATTAATAAAAAGGGTCAGTATTTAATCGTTGGCCGGTCAAAGAAATTTGTTCCTGTCACTTACCGCTTCTTTCACCTTTGATAACTTATTAATATCAAAACTGCGAAGCTACTCCATAGTCTGAAGTCCAAGTTGAGCTGTAGGTCAACATACAATTGGCCGAACAGTGTTAGCTCGAAGGTCGGAGTAAAGCATGTGTGTACCACTACCGTCATCAAAAGCACAAGTAAAGCATCACTATGTTCAAAATAATCCTTCACACTCAGGACGCTTTACTTTTAGAGCACCACACATTGTAAGAAGAGCATCAATATCGTGCTAAACGTATGGGATAACATGTATTGGGAATGATTCTCGTATATGCCCCCCCCCCCCCCCCCCGAAAAAAATCTTTTCCTGGCGGTCAGGCCGACATGGTATTTTCGACGTGTACGGGCAGGTCTCAACTAAATATGTTGAACCATCTATGAATTGTTTTATCTGATGCAACACTGCTGGTAAAACTCCACAGATGACTGAAAATGAGCAAATGCATCCAAGAGCGTTTGCACGCGTAGCTCCTGTCTCCCAAAAACTTTCGTCCGACACGCTCATAGTGGTGCGCCCTTCAACAATGCCACGATTGGAATTACATATTAAACTTTGGGAGGCTACCTCCCAACTGGTGTATTTCTCTTTGTAGTTGTTCACAGTCGTATCCTGAAGAGGTGCGCATTACACTGGTTCTACACTACAAAAATTAACTTCTACGACAGCTGTAATACTGCATTGTTAAGTCAACGGGAAATGTATACAATATCGACAGTTTTGACAAACTTGATGCCGTTTCTCAACTCGCATGGAATTCAAAGAGAACGAGTTCCGTCCATTATGTCTCTTTCTTAACGCCATTCGAGTCACCACGAAGTTAAGTCTTATCTTCAGCTTTTCTGTTATCTTTGCCACTAGTTGAAAAAGAGCGTTCCTCTTTAGCAAGAACGTGATCAGAACGTTGTTTATGAGCGTTTCCACGATGTAGTGGTGCAGTACTTACAGCGTCTTCTAAATCAATTCGTCAACTTCGCCTGTATTCTAAGTCTCCAGCTTCCCATGAATAACTGATGTGAACACGTGACAGCTTTCGCATCAAGATCTGATACCACGTTAGGTATTATGACAGTCCGGTCGTTTCACATAGTTCTTGGTAACGATAGACGAGAAGCTCACGAAGGATATGGTCGACAATTGCGCTTCTCGAAGAAAGGTATTTCTGCTGCAAAAGAGAGACAATGGGTTGAGCAATACTGCAATTAAGGACAATTCAGAATTAAAATCTTTCTTCTCACTGGTACACAACAAAGTCGTTCCGAACCCATACTGACTTTATTGTTACAGTATGTACATTTTTAGAATCCATTAGGCAGCGAAGTCGGTTTTTACTCTTTGTAAAACCCGTGTGACCCGCGAGCGTTCACCTATGGTACATACGTATTTGTTATAATTTGTTGTATATGTATTGGCACATCCTGCTTTGTTCTCGAACCTGCGATGTTAATATGATCATCCTGCTTCGTAAAAGACTTGAGAACACTATTGCAGGTATAGGCTGTACCAGACTTACTTGCCCAGTTAAAGTTATGCTGAAAGCAGTAACAAAAATGTGTCCCCATGGTTCTACTTTGGCTCCCACGTTTTGGGATTTAGACATAGAAGAAAAGCAAAAGAAACAGAATGTAAGGGTTATACGAGAGATAGACTTCCAAACGTGACTGGAACATCCATAGCAAAGATATGAGACAGCAAAGATTATATTATAAATACTATGCAAGTGAAGTCTGAAGGAAAGTGCATAAAACGGACCACTTGCTACTTCAATGATGACTATCAATGACTAGAAGTGCTACAGTCACGTTAGGACGAAAGATCAAGCGGATAAGCAGGCTTTATGTTACAAGAAAAGCTAAACTTCTTCACCACTGTCAAAAATATCAACTCCACAGATGCAGATATAACGCAGAAAATCATCAAAACAACCTAAAATAGATTTAAACGGCAACTGCACCGCATCCGAACATACATAACGAATACAGCTTCGTTTTCATTACGGAAACGGAGGTAGTTTATGGACTGAAAATGACATACTCGCTTATGTGTTACAACAGGTAGTACGGAGATGAGTTATGGGTAATGTGCAAGACAGAACTCTTGAGGTCATTTCAGCGAGAAGCAAGAAGACAGGAAACGAAAAAAAAAGGGTAGAAGTTTAGCTGGACGTCAAGGAAATGAAGACTTTCACGAGATGACCGAAGAACTCCAAGTCGGGGTCATTTGTCACCACTGACAGATTCTTTGGGTCTGCAGGAACAGAACAGGGAGACCCTTGAAAGTAGTTTTTACCAGATAACTAGACATTTTAAAACTGACCAATAATATTAAAATCCCCCCCTCCCCCCCATGAACCATGGACATTGCCGTTGGTGGGGAGGCTTGCGTGCATCAGTAATACAGATAGTCGTACCGTAGGTGCCACCACAACGGAGAGGGGTCTGTTGAGAGGACAGACAAACGTGTGGTTCCTGAAGAGGGGCAGCAGCCTTTTCAGTAGTCACAGGGGCAACAGTCAGGATGATTGACTGACCTGGCCTTGTAACATTAACCAAAACGGCCTTGCTGTGCTGGTACTGCGAACGGCTGAAAGCAAGGGGAAACTACGGCCGTAATTTTTCCCGAGGGCATGCAGCTTTACTGTATGAAAGCATAGAGAGCTGCATCAAACCAGTCTGTGGACTGAAGACTACAACAACAGTATTAAAATATTTACTTCTCAACCATTTTTATGTTCAAAGATGCAAAGAATTTCGTGTAAATATGCGTAACTACTCAACAATTCTCAGTTTACTGTTTAGCATGGGATTCATAGAACCACTTTCAACTATTTCTCGAGCATTCAATTCTCCGATAGCACGTGAGGAAAAATGAACACTCAAGTCTTCCCGTGTGAGCTATTATTTGTCTTATTTTATTATAATGGTCATTACTCCCTATGTAGGTGAGATCAATAAAATATTTTTGCATTTGGAGTAAAAAGTTGTTCACTGAAATTTAGTATAAAGACTTTCGCTTTAATGACTGCCACTCCGACTCTTGTGTCATATCCACGAGACCCTCTTCTTATTTCGCGATGATACAAACAAGCTACCCTTCTCTCGACTTTCGATGTACTCAGCCAGTCTTATCTGGTACGGAACCCATACTGCGCAACACTGCTCCAGAAGAGGACGGACAAGCGTAGCGCTGGCATCTTCTTTACCTCCATCTTCTAAGTATTCTACCATCAAAACGCTATCTTTAGGGTCAACTGCCACTTTTCGCAAAACGTATACAACTTGTCTAAACCATTCTGTAATTATTTTGATCTGCTGATGACTTTAATGGACGGTAAACGACAGAATCATCTGCCAACAATCTTCGTAAGAGAGCTGCTCAGATTGTCTCCTAAATAGTTTACACAGATTAAGAACATCAGAGGGCCTATCAAGCTCTCCTGTGGAACGCAAGACGTAACTTCGTCTTTCACTGGAAACCTCCGGCCAGTTCCTTCGAACGGTGACTTTTCTCACAGAAAATCACGAATCTAGTCGCACAGTTGAGACGAGACTCTAAAGACAAGCAATTTGAATAGACGCCGCTACTAATGAGGAACGACGCCAAAAGCCTTCTGGAAATCTAGAAATATAGAATCATCTTTAGATCCCCTATCAACAGCACTCAGAACATCATGTGCATAAGGAGCCAGATGGGTTTCACAAGACTGATATTTTCTGAATCCGTACTAATTGTGTTTAAACAGATCGTTTTCTTCGCGGTATTTTATAATGTTCAAAAACAGAATATGTTCAAAAAATCCAACTGCAAACTGATGTCAGTGACACAGGTCTGTGCTCCAGCGGATTATTTCATTACCTTTTTTGTGTATTGGCGTGACCTGCGCAATTTTCCACTTCTTAGGTACGGCTCTTTCGTCGAGCGAGCGATTGTGTATCACTGTTAAAAATAGAACTATTTCACGGGCGTACTATGAAACGAACCTAATTTGTGTACTAGGGTACCTACTCTTTAATTTCTCATGGTGGCAGTTGTTCTTGATTAGAATTCTGGAATATCTATTTATTATTTTGCTTTCAATACCATTCTATTACTGGTGAACACAACAGATGTTGCTGTAGTGAATGAAACATGCAAAATACCATTACCCATATCTTTAAGAAATAATACTGCCTCCTTGCATAACATTGTCTAAACAACATGGCAAGAACTGAACAAATTAGGAAAAATATTCTTCGCGTTTTCAATTAAGATCATCTGCAGAGTTGCAGTTGTTGAAACTAAGGCACTCACTGAAATGCGGGTTCGCCGTGTAATAGCGAGAGAGATGTTATCAGTACCGCTAACGGACGGCCGCCTCCCGGCATTGGGGCATACCCTACAGAGCACATATGAAGGTGTAAGCTGTGTGTACACACACTGTCTCGCTCTCAGTATGACGACAGGAACCATAACTTGAGGGGAAAGCAGACGATGCTCTTGAGACTGTGCAATCCAGCTACGATAACTCGATACATAGGCACTTTGCACAATAAGGGCCTCACCACTCTTCCTCTTCACACGGGAAGTCCTTTAATGTTCCTTGAATTTTTTATCACTAACAATGGAACTAAAATTCAGCACTCTGTAGAAGTACAATCTCAAGACAGAGAAAAGTCCAAATTTTTATCAACAACAAATGCTCATACTAATATAGAAGAAACATCTGAAATATTTATACCAAAATAGGTCTCCAAAATGGAATTCAGCTTCTAACAAAGAAAAATCACGAATATTTAGTCTGCAAATCACTAAAGAGCGTGTTAGATAGTACTCTGTTTACTGCAATATACTTCATCTTAATTCGGTCCCGTCATGGGTGAAGCTTCGAAGCCAACTTCCTATTGGCCTCGTGAGCTGTTATTGTTTATGTTTTATCTTACAAGAGGCGTAAATTTTGCCAGCTGAGCAATGTTGGTCGACCTTTAATAACTTGTTTTCCACACATATTTCCGCGAAATATAATTTTTGTTTGTTTTAAATTTCTGGCAGTAGAATTCAATTCATTTTCGTAGTACTGCAGTACTAGGTCGTACAAGCGTTTAGTAATCAGACTGTAACTTTCAATTACACTTCTAATGAACGGAAGCCAGTCTCTTCGCTCTACAACCGACTGAAAATACGTAATCTTTTCTTTTACCAGTGCTTTATATTATTAGTCCCATTACTCATACATTGAGTTGTGACTCGTTTATCCCAGGGCCAGAAGCCTTAACATTATTTCGCTTCGGGAAATGTACAGTTTAAGGTTATTCTGGGCCTTTGAAAGCCTGTATCAACTTTTGCAACAGGTCGATGTAAGGAACTCTACTAACATTTTCTTCAAACGTAACCGCGTTATCTGCGACTTATCAGACTGCAACCAACATCGTCCGGAAGTCGTCATCAAACACCACAGGCAGTCTTCGTAACACAATCCTCTGAGCGCACCGGCAATACTTATCCGCCTCAAGGATTTTTCGCCCAATGTAACAAGCTGTATTTTGCCTTCTCAAAAATTCCCGGTAACAGTCAAAAGTCAATATCCAAAATAAATGACACGAAAATTCTCTCAGTGGCGAACATCAATGCATTTTTGGAAAATAAAAAATAGAGAGATGCTACTATTTATCTCTGTCCATTTCTTTAACCGAGAGGGGGGCGGAGGGGGCGCAGTTGTTAAGACAGTAGACTTGCGTTCGGGAGGAGCTGGGATCAGATCCTCGACATGCCACCCTAATTTAGGGATTCCCTCATTCCCTGAAACCATTTGAAGCCAAAGTCGACATTGTTCCTTCAACAAGACTACGTCAGAGTTCCTTCCGCATCCTTGTCCAAACAGATGTCAACAGACCGTTTTCCCTTTGACTGTCTGACTCCTCCGTATGTTACTTTTATCGAGTCCAGACTTCACAGAGTACGCGAATTCATTATAGGTAAGGCATTATATGTTTGAAGCGAGCGTATGTTCCAGAATTTGACTGCAAGTAAGAGGTCAGCGAGGTAGATCGTTAGTTCTGTATATCGTTCTGCTGGCAGTCTGTAAATGATTGACACATGCTCTTTCTCGAAATAGTCTCTTCTCAAATAATCGGTAAGAAACTTTGGTTAAGTTGCAAATTTTGTATTGAAGTTGACAATAACACCATCGGTTGAAAGAATAGGGCCGAGTTTTTATTAGTTATTTTGTTTCTTAACATTAATAATGACATAAATCGAGCATCGATCTCAAAATGTGGCTCACGTTATCCTGTTAGTTACTTCTGTTCCTGTATCATCAAGTAACCAAACATAAAACAGCTTGCCATGACAATATTTCTAATGATTTTTGTACATGCAAGCGATATGGTTTTACTATAGTAACTATTGAGGCTTCCCATGGAGCACAAAAAATGGCTCTGAGCACGACGGGACTTAACATCTGAGGTCATCAGTCCCCTAGAACTTAGAACTACTTAAAGCTAACTAACCTAAGGACAACACACACATCCATGCCCGAGGCAGGATTCCAAACTGCGACCGTAGCGGTAGCGCGGTTCCAGACTGAAGCGCCCAGAACCGCTCGGCCACACCGTCCGGCTCCCATGGAGTTCATTTGGTAGCTAAGTACCATGTGACTACGTACAATTCTATGTTTTGCTCTGAAAATATCTTGGCAGCAAACGCTTTATTTCTACGATGCCAGTAATGTTGTTCGTATATCGTAGAGGTCTCTTAAGTGTATTCAACAGTTCTAAGTACCCCTGTTCAGACATACCTGGAGTATATGTTTCTTGTTGAAATCAGATGATTCTGACGACTTTTAGCGACTTTTTAGCGAAGAAGTAGATTTTGTGATTCGTTATTGTACCAGTTTGCACATTAGCACATTGGCACAATGATCGCCTTACACAGTAAAAATGCCTAAATGATAGCGAAAGAGCTTTCAGATATCAACAATCTCGACTGATAGGTAAGGACTGATAGGCAAGGACAAGACTCCGAGTGGAAGGGCAGCCAAACCATTCAGCAACAGACTATGTTCCATACGGGGTGAAAACTAAGCAGATCTGTCGCACCTCCAATACCCCCGTAAGTATGGTTCCTTCACGTGTTGATCGAGAAAATCTGTTACGGGTGGACGGTGCAGCGTGGCTGTATAAAAGGCAAAGAGTTGGAATGTTCCACGCCCTGAATTAGGGTAAAACCTGATGCAAACGTTTTTTTGCTCTAAAACTTGTCTTTACGGGAACTGAGTGTTTTGTTTTGCATTTGAGTGACCAGTTAAGTTTATTGGATATTAGTAAGTGGTTTTTGCTTTTCTGTGATATTTTTCGTAAATATAAGGATTATTAATTTAAGATTAACACACAATAATGGTGTCCTGTATTATTTGCGTAATATAAATTCGCAAATGTTACATAAGTGTGTCTTATCAAAAAAAACTAATATTGATTGCAAATTTAGCTCCATGTCAAAAAACAGAGGAGGGTGGTTCGATCTGCACCCCAGGAAGTACCATTGACGACACGTAGGATACTGAGGGACCGCGTACAGTGGGCTACCAGGTAAGACGCGTGGGAGGACAAAGTGAGTTTCCTATCGACCATGAGCCCCAGGATTTTCGTAGTTTCAACGAACGGAAGAGCAACAAGCTCAAGATGTAAAGATGATGGGAGAAACCAACTGCGCCGCCAGAAATTCATACAACCGTTTTTGTTAGTGGAAAAACAAAAGCCATTGTCGATGTCCATGAGTAAAGACGATCGAGACATCGTAGAAGACGCCGCTCAATGAGACAGATCGGTGGAGAACTGCAATAGATGGCAAAATCATCAACAAAAAGGGAGCCAGAGATGTCTGGCTGGAGACAGGCCATTATAGGGTTAATGGCGACAGCAAACAGGACGACGCTCAGGACGGAACCCTGAGGCACACCGTTTTCCTGGATAAAGGTGTCCGACAAGGCAAAACCCACACAGACCTTGAAAACTCAGACTTTTAAAAATCCTCAAGGAAACGGGCCAGGGAGCTGCGGAAGCCTCACGTGTAGAGAGTACAGAGGATACCAGTCCTCCAGCAGGAGTCACAGGCTTTCTCCAAATCGAAAAACACGGCCACAGTCTGGAATTTCTGCAGAAAACCATTCACAACATGGGTGGACAAAGTGACGAGATGGTCAACTGCAGAATGGCGTGCTCGAACCACCAAACCAGCCAGGCATGAATCAGACATTCGATCACCTTGCAAACAGTGCTGGTGAGAGATATGAGGTGTTAGCTAGAAGGAAGGCGTTTGCTATTCCCATGCTTAGGTATGGGTATGACAGTGGCTTCACGCCAGCTTCTAGGAAACGTGCCCTCTGTCTAGATGGGGTTGTATGCATTAAGCAGGAAGTGCTTGCCCTCAAGAGAAAGGTGCTGCAACATCTGAATGTTAATAGCGCCTGGTCCTGGGGTGGAGGAGCGGGCTGAAGTCTGAGCATGATCTAGCTCCCTTATAGTACAGGCGGCATTGTAGCACTCAAGATTCTGAGAAGAGAAAGGTATCGCCCGAGCCGCCTCCGCTCTTTTCCGATGGAGGAAGGCAGAGTGATAGTGGGAAGATTTCGAAATTTCCGTCAAATGGCGGTCCTATGTGTTGCAGATAGGAATATGGTGTCCACAATGACAGTCTGCTACCGTCATGTCAGAAATTGGGGAATGGATATTTGTCCCATAGAACTGTCGGAGGTTGGCCCACACGACAGAGGAGAGGGTGGAACTGTTAACAGAACTAGTGAAAGAAATCCAGCTAGATTTTTGGTATCCCGAAGAACGCGACGACATTGTGCACGCACAGGTCAAGTGAGGAAGGACAAGGCGAACTGCAACACCTTGAAGACAGGTGTGCAAAGAGCCAGAAAGGAACGTGGATGCTCCTGTGTTAAGGCAGATGAGGTTAAGCTAGTTAAAAGGTCAGCCGACTGGGCACCTCTCTGATAGGTTCTGGGAGAACCCCAAACGGGATGGTGCACATTAAAGTCACCGAGCAGTGGAAATGGGTGAGGTAGCTGCCCAGTAAGCTGGAGGAAGTCTGCCCTGGTGACATCGAACGACGGAAGGATATAAATGGTACAAAGAAAAAAGGTCAAGTGAGGAAGGACAAGGCGAACTGCAACAGCTTGAAGACAGGTAGTCAGAGAGATGGGTTGACTACGAACGTCATCCCATATGAGCAGCACGATTCCCCTAGAGAAGGAATGCCGACCTCAGAGAGAAGGTCAAAACGGACCGCAAAAGCTCAGCGTGGTCGTGAGGACACAGTTTTGTTTCCTGAAGGCAGAGTACAAGTGGATGCTGTGATTCGAAAAGCAACCGTAAATTCTCTTTGTTGGATCAAAGGCCACTAAGTTCCATTGGAGGAGAGTCAGGATGAGGAAAAAAGGAAGGGGTGTCATCTTGGCGGCCGCCAACAGCCAGCCTGTCAAGACTCACTGCTACAGGGCACAGTTGCAGGAGGATCCTGCTCCATGAGGTCCACAGAAGCGTCGACTTTCTTGTGCTGTGACCTGTTGAGTCAAACGCAGAAAAACAGTTGGTGGCTCAAACCGGCAACATGGAGGGCAGCCGGGCAAAGGTATCACGTGGCGACACAGTCGAGAGGATCTTCGAGTTGGCGAAGGAGAAGATAGTCTGCCTTTGTTGCACTTCTTCGAGCCTTTCCAGTTAGCAGAGGAAGACTCAGGTTTTGGTTGGCTGCAGGGACATAGGAAGCCTTCACGGAAATATTCCTTCTGTCCTTTCCGCCGTGCCAGTTGTGCAGCTGGTGACTTCGCCTCGGTGATGCGAGAGTTTGATTGCTTGTTGCACTGTTGGACGAGGGGACGGCGATGCTACCATGGCACAGGGCGATTTCACAACCTCAGAGCTGAATTTGAGGTCGCATGTCTGCGTGGCCATGTCCTTAATGGAGCGAGGTGTAGAAAAAGTACTAAAAGTGCCAAACGGTAGAATGCAGGGTTTGCGACTAGCCAATAACTTGCGAGCTATCGGGTAAGGAACTTTTTCCTTTACCCATATCTCTTGGACAGCTCATTCATCGAGATATACGGGACACACTCGAAAGGAGGTGGCATGCTCTCCATTTCAGCTGATACAGCGGCGAGAAGGAGGCAGACAATCGCCCTCGTGTTCATATGTGCATCTCTATCACAGGATACACATTTGCCATTTTTTGTGTCGACAAGACATTTGAGTGTTGTTGAAACAATGGTAGCAGTGCATCGAGTTTGGAATGTACGGTCGGACTGTGATAACTTCACAGCTTACTTTGATTTTGGACGGAAGCACTATTCTATCAAAGGAGAAAAAGAGTACGTGTGGGCACTAAGGAGGCATCTACCTTTTTGATCATCTGATACGCGGCAATGACACTCTGATCAGAGATATATGTTTGTATTTTGGCCTCGGTCAGACCGTTGACCTGCCTTGTGTTAATGACACCACGGGAAGAGTTGAGAGTTCTATAGCAAGCAGTTGTTATGCTTGAGAATCAGAAGTAGTCTCCAAAAGCCAAATGCCATTCCGTGAACGAGAGCAGGATTTCACAGGGTCGACAATTGCATCAATACCTTTCTGAATAGTAAATAGATTTACTGTCGCGAACGACTGACCATCTTCAGTACGTGAAACCACGAGCAGCTGGAAGGGTCTTTGTTTTGTTAACCTCATTCCATTTATGTTTCGTAGACGTTAACTGTGAAGAAGCGAGAAAATTTCCTCGATTGCCAGTGCATCTGACGGCGCACTCCTTTCAATTGGGGGGCCCTTAGCAAGGGGGCACACCTACCTTAGATGACTGTTCACACCTCAGGTCACACCTCCCGAACACATGACAGAGGGACCAACTGGCAATTTGGGAAGGTAGCAGCTCAGGCAATCACCCATCCCTGGGCCTGCCCTGTAGCACGGGGGTACGCGCGAACCCTACCTTTCGATCCGGAGCTGGGAATTATGCGTAACCCAGTCACATGTAACGCATCAGACATGTGGGAGGAAGAAGAAAAAGAGGAGCCTCAAACACCAAAGCAGAGGAAGGATGGGAGAAGATGAACGAAGAATGGAAAAGGAACGAAAAACAGTGCGCCTGAGTGCAATCATGGCTCTGTAGGCAACTGCAAACCATCAGCAGACATTAAGGCACTGACCTCCTTTCTCACAGTGGGACAAGTATATTAACAGGTATGGCGATTACTGTTGAAATAACAAACAGTTAAATTTTTTCCTGTCTGTCTCTTTTTCATTTGATTGCCCTTTATAAATTACATAAGTTTACGACGCTTTCTGCAAACTGTTAACGTTTAATGGATGTTGGGACTGATTTCAGTTTTCTAGCGGAAATACTTCGAGTTTGTTACGGTAAGCAATCTTTTGGACTCCTTTATCAAATGTGTCGAATTCACAAAGGTGCAGGAGTATCGTCACTGGCACGTGTAAACACATTATCACGCACCACTTACCACGTCTTCATTTCATGGGGTTGTTGAGAGAGGCGGGGGAAGGGGGCGGGTGATGCCAACATGTTAACCCTTCACACCGGGTGCCCACCTAATTAATTACGCCACTGTTTCGAGACTTTTATATGAATCCTGGAATTGTCACTAATTACAATGTGGTTCAAAAACTTCTCGCCTTCCTAGTCGTATCACATGGGAAAAGGCAAGTCGGCTTCCAATCCTTGTTTTTTGTGTTCGTCCGTCAAAAGTCTGACCTGGTACACACTTCACTATAACCTAAATCACCATTAACAATTTGATACAGAACTGATCGTCAAACTGCAGGAATCCACAAGCCCAGTACATCAATTGAAACGTCTATCGTGTTGAATTTCTTCCTCAATCCTTTACTTCAATTCGTCAGTCACAACTAATGGTCAGCCTGATAGTTCTTAATCATGAATGACGTCCGTCACTAAACGTGGCACCGTTTTCGAACTCAATCTTCATTTAACACATTTATATAGACTGATCAGCCAGAACATTATAACCACTTACCTAATAGCCAGTATTTCCACCTCTGGCACAGATAAAAGCATGGAAGCAATGAGGCTTTGGTACATCGCTTAGGGAGTTGGCATCACATCCGCGCACACAAGTCACCTAATTCCTGTAAATTCCGGAGAAGGTGGCGACGAACTCTGAAGCCACGTTTAAGCCCATTCCAGATGTGTTCGATCGGGTACAGATCTGGCGAGGTGGAGAGCCAGCAAATCAACTGTAATTCGCCACTGTGTTCCTCTAATTACTCCATAACATACCTGGTCTTGTGACATGGTACATTATCTTGCTGAAAAAGCCACTTTCGTCGGGATGCATGATCTTCATGAAGGGCTGTATGTGGTCTGCAACAAGTGAGCGATACCCCTTGGCTGTAATGATTCATTGCAAGAGCTCCACTGGACGGATACCCACGTCAATGTTCCCGAAGAGCATAACGGAGCCGCCGTCAATTGTCTCCGTCCCACAGCACAGGTGTCAAGGAGCTGTTGCCCTAGAAGACGACGTATTCGCGCCCTCCCATCGGCATGATGAAGAAGGTATCGGGATTCTCAGACCATGCAACGCTCTGCCATTGTGCCAAAGTCCAGTAATGACGGTCACGTGCCAAGTCGTAGTGTTAACATTGGCACACACAGGGTCGTCAGCTGCGAAGGCCCATCGTTAGGAGTGTTCGGTGCACTGTGTATTCAGACACCCTTGTACTTTGCCCAGCATTAATGTCTGATGTTAGTTCTGCCACAGTTCGCCGCCTGTCCTATTTCACCAGCTGCCCAGCCTACGACGTCCGACATCTGTAATGGGAGGTGGCGGCTCAACCCCACGGCGTCCGGACGTTGTTTCACCTTGGTTTCGCCACGTGTTGAACATTCAACACACGGATAGCAAGCTCGCTGATACTATACGCACCGTGCGTGTGTCTATCAGTCATTTCTCGCCATGTGACGCTACCATCCCCCCCATGAACCATGGACCTTGCCGTTGGTGGGGAGGCTTGCGTGCCTCAGCGATACAGATGGCCGTACCGTAGGTGCAACCACAACGGAGGGGTATCTGTTGAGAGGCCAGACAAACATGTGGTTCCTGAAGAGGGGCAGCAGCCTTTTCAGTAGTTGCAGGGGCAACAGTCTGGATGATTGACTGATCTGGCCTTGTAACATTAACCAAAACGGCCTTGCTGTGCTGGTACTGCGAACGGCTGAAAGCAAGGGGAAACTACAGCCGTAATTTTTCCCGAGGACATGCAGCTCTACTGTATGATTAAATGATGATGGCGTCCTCTTGGGTAAAATATTCCGGAGGTAAAATAGTCCCCCATTCGGATCTCCGGGCGAGGACTACTCAACAGGACGTCGTTACCAGGAGAAAGAAAACTGGCGTTCTACGGATCGGAGCGTGGAATGTCAGATCACTTAATCGGGCAGGTAGGTTAGAAAATTTAAAAAGGGAAATGTATAGGTTAAAGTTAGATATAGTGGGAATTAGTGAAGTTCGGTGGCAGGAGGAACAAGACTTTTGGTCAGGTGATTACAGGGTTATAAATACAAAATCAAATAGGGGTAATGCAGGAGTAGGTTTAATAATGAATAAAAAAATAGGAGTGCGGGTTAGCTACTACAAACAGCATAGTGAACGCATTATTGTGGCCAAGATAGACACAAATCCCATGCCTACTACAGTAGTACAAGTTTATATGCCAACTAGCTCTGCAGATGATGAAGAAATAGATGAAATGTATGACGAGATAAAAGAAATTATTCAGGTAGTGAAGGGAGACGAAAATTTAATAGTCATGGGTGACTGGAATTCGTCAGTAGGAAAAGGGAGAGAAGGAAACATAGTAGGTGAATATGGATTGGGGGGAAGGAATGAAAGAGGAAGCCGCCTTGTAGAATTTTGCACAGAGCACAACTTAATCATAGCTAACACTTGGTTCAAGAATCATGAAAGGAGGCTGTATACATGGAAGAAGCCAGGAGATACTGACAGGTTTCAGATAGATTATATAATGGTAAGACAGAGATTTAGGAACCAGGTTTTAAATTGTAAGACATTTCCTGGGGCAGATGTGGATTCTGACCACAATCTATTGGTTATGAACTGCAGATTGAAACTGAAGAAACTGCAAAAAGGTGGGAATTTAAGGAGATGGGACCTGGATAAACTGAAAGAACTAGAGGTTGTAGAGAGTTTCAGGGAGAGCATAAGGGAACAATTGACAGGAATGGGGGAAAGAAATACAGTAGAAGAAGAATGGGTAGCTCTGAGGGATGAAGTGGTGAAGGCAGCAGACGATCAAGTAGGTAAAAAGACGAGGGCTAATAGAAATCCTTGGGTAACAGAAGAAATATTGAATTTAATTGATGAAAGGAGAAAATATAAAAATGCAGTAAATGAAGCAGGCAAAAAGGAATACAAACGTCTCAAAAATGAGATCGACAGGAAGTGCAAAATGGCTAAGCAGGGATGGCTAGAGGACAAATGTAAGGATGTAGAGGCTTGTCTCACTAGGGGTAAGATAGATACTGCCTACAGGAAAATTAAAGAGACCTTTGGAGAGAAGAGAACCACTTGTATGAATATCAAGAGCTCAGATGGCAACCCAGTTCTAAGCAAAGAAGGGAAGGCAGAAAGGTGGAAGGAGTATATAGAGGGTTTATACAAGGGAGATGTACTTGAGGACAATATTATGGAAATGGAAGAGGATGTAGATGAAGATGAAATGGGAGATAAGATACTGCGTGAAGAGTTTGACAGAGCACTGAAAGACCTGAGTCGAAACAAGGCCCCGGGAGTAGACAACATTCCACTAGAACTACTGATGGCCTCGGGAGAGCCAGTCATGACAAAACTCTACCATCTGGTGAGCAAGATGTATGAGACAGGCGAAATACCCTCAGACTTCAAGAAGAATATAATAATTCCAATCCCAAAGAAAGCAGGTGTTGACAGATGTGAAAATTACCGAACTATCAGTTTAATAAGTCACAGCTGCAAAATACTAACGCGAATTCTTTACAGACGAATGGAAAAACTGGTAGAAGCTGACCTCGGGGAAGATCAGTTTGGATTCCGTAGGAATGTTGGAACACGTGAGGCAATACTGACCTTACGACTTATCTTGGAAGAAAGATTAAGAAAAGGCAAACCTACGTTTCTAGCATTTGTAGACTTAGAGAAAGCTTTTGACAATGTTGACTGGAATACTCTCTTTCAAATTCTGAAGGTGGCAGGGGTAAAATACAGGGAGCGAAAGGCTATTTACAATTTGTACAGAAACCAGATGGCAGTTATAAGAGTCGAGGGGCATGAAAGGGAAGCAGTGGTTGGGAAAGGAGTGAGACAGGGTTGTAGCCTCTCCCCGATGTTATTCAATCTGTATATTGAGCAAGCAGTAAAGGAAACAAAAGAAAAATTCGGAGTAGGTATTAAAATTCATGGAGAAGAAGTAAAAACTTTGAGGTTCGCCGATGACATTGTAATTCTGTCAGAGACAGCAAAGGACTTGGAAGAGCAGTTGAACGGAATGGACAGTGTCTTGAAAGGAGGATATAAGATGAACATCAACAAAAGCAAAACGAGGATAATGGAATGTAGTCAAATTAAGTCGGGTGATGCTGAGGGGATTAGATTAGGAAATGAGACACTTAAAGTAGTAAAGGAGTTTTGCTATTTAGGGAGTAAAATAACTGATGATGGTCGAAGTAGAGAGGATATAAAATGTAGACTGGCAATGGCAAGGAAAGCGTTTCTCAAGAAGAGAAATTTGTTAACATCGAGTATAGATTTAGGTGTCAGGAAGTCGTTTCTGAAAGTATTTGTATGGAGTGTAGCCATGTATGGAAGTGAGACATGGACGATAACTAGTTTGGACAAGAAGAGAATAGAAGCTTTCGAAATGTGGTGCTACAGAAGAATGCTGAAGATAAGGTGGGTAGATCACGTAACTAATGAGGAGGTATTGAATAGGATTGGAGAGAAGAGAAGTTTGTGGCACAACTTGACTAGAAGAAGGGATCGGTTGGTAGGACATGTTTTGAGGCATCAAGGGATCACAAATTTAGCATTGGAGGGCAGCGTGGAGGGTAAAAATCGTAGAGGGAGACCAAGAGATCAATACACTAAGCAGATTCAGAAGGATGTAGGTTGCAGTAGGTACTGGGAGATGAAGAAGCTTGCACAGGATAGAGTAGCATGGAGAGCTGCATCAAACCAGTCTCAGGACTGAAGACCACAACAACAACAACGACGCTACCATCGGTTGGATGGTTTTACATCGATAGTAGGTCGTTGGTCAAAATGTTCTGGCTTATCAGAATACATTTAGGTTGTGTCTGTGAACTTCGATACGATGGACTTTATTCGCATAGAGAAACCATATTACACTACGAACTGCACATTTGACAGGATCGTTAATTTTATAACACACTTTAAAGTATATCGTACAAATATGCAGTATTAGGCTGTATAAACAACACAAATTAAATTTACACCTAAGCACTAGTCTGATCTACTTTCGTGCCTGTTTTATGTTGGGCAACCAATCTGCAGCACATTCTGTGCGTTACACATTTGCAAGCTCTCCCCTCCCTCGAGTGATGTGACGAAGTGGTTAAGACACTGGACATTCATTCTGGAGGAGGACGACGGTTCAAATCCACGTCCGGCTCTCCAGATTGAGGATTTCTGTAGTTTTCATAACTCATTTAAAGTACATTCCGTGGCGGTTCCTTTGCAAAGGATGGGGCCAATTTCTGTCTCCGATCAGATTGTGGTCCGTCTCTAAGGACGTCTTCTACAGGACATTAAACCGCAATCTAGCAGTATAAGTTTTTTTCTACCTCGATTATTCCAATCTAATTGTTCTTCCTATGAGCCCAGCGCTTGGACAGCGAAGATAATCTCATATTTCTGGAAACTTAATTCATTTCTTCGAGGAACGATTCTAGAAAACCAATACTACAAAAAAACTTAGACGGAAAATGTGCCTACATCAGTGTTCCTAGTACTTTTCTGAAAAAGAGATTAATGTTATGAGACTGATGGATCTGATGTCTCTGAGAACGTGCAGGCAAAGCGAGTAATTTGAATGACTGATCACATTATAAACAGAAAAAGAATTTATGAATGTACTATTAGTCCCCAAGCAACCTAATTTCATATGGATATCACAACGGTGATAGATCTTGAAGCAAAAATCAATTACGATATCTCACGGAGACAACGCCGTTATACCCTATTAGGCAAGATAAGGTTGAGCTGGACTGTGCGTATATACGAACACTACCGTCGGGAGAAGAGCGTCCGTGATAACATTCATCCTTGCTACAAGTCGTATACATATCGCGCTGTCCTTCGGGCTCTTCGAATGTGCTAGAAAACTTGAAGGTGATAATGGCAATCCCTCAGCAAGGAGTGAAATAGTCGGCAAAGAAGTGAAGGGTAAATTTCACGACTTCAGGTCAACTGGAGGACGAGTGCGATGTAGATTTTGCGCTTTAAAAGATAAATATTTACTTCTAGTCGTCAAACAGAAGGCGGTAACTCTTGCAAGATTCTCACACGGCACACTTGACGTAATACCGTCAACTCGTCAAGCCAATGTGGGAACGAGCATTTTGTTGACCAAACTAATATTCGACTGCCGTCATTTATTACGCAGTTCAGTGCTACATTCTCAACAGACGAGCTTCTTCGCAACACATAAGCGACTGCCATCTTTGCATAAATGTTAAGTACTTGTCGAAACGTGACGAACAGATGCCAGAATTCCAGTTGTCAAATAGCACCTACTCACCCGGTGCCTTACGAATAATCACAACTGCTACTTAGAGTTTCCAAATACCGTTTCGTCGGATTCTTATGCGGTACTAGCTTAGGAAACCCGCACGGCATAAAAACAACACATAATATGCGTTTTTTAACATTTTGTTTTAGTACGAATAACACTGATGCACAACACAAACATCTGGCGAGTATCTTAATGTTCAACGCTCTTTACAAGGCAATTTAAAGATGCTGACAACATTTTCTCCAGGGACCGGTCTATTTATTATGATTTTCACAGCTGCAGTTTAGAATTTTGAGTCATTGAGACTAATTAAGTGTTTTCTGAATCACTGATCTAGTAGCGACCAAGTCACAGCTTGTCAAACTAGTGCCACGTTTGGCTTACGACTAGGGTAGAAAGACTCTGTAAACTGAAGCAGCAAATGAGTATCGAAATCTGAAGATGGTCATCGCTGACCGAAACCTGTAGTCTAATAATCCAATAATTTTGTAATAAAAGATTTTTTTTCTACACTTTCTCGATCACTGTTCTATTCACGACGATGTCGCAGCTTGTGCAATAATAAATACCGAAGTTACACATTCAACAGGCAAGCCTGGAAAGATGGAAAGGGTAAACTCGTACGCAGCTTCTCACGGGGGGGGGGGGGGGGGGGGGGCGGGGCGGCAGCCGATGGTGATCCGTATATGGAATGAGCAAATAAGGCAGAAATGTCGTTAACACACTATAAAAGTACTCGTTCAGTCACCCACATGCTAAGAGCTTAGAACACAACAAGGAAAAAAGAAGAGGGAGACAGGTTTATTACTTCAATATGTTCCACGAAAACCAAAGAAAAGAGGTTAAAGTACATGTGTTCAAACTAATGATTGGGCAAAAACAGGAAGTAACAGCAAAGGGAACAGAAATGGAGGAGCACAAAGAGTAGAACACTGCTGTTGTGATCTTCAGTTTGGTTTGATGCAGCTCCCTGTGCTAATCAGCACATCCAGTTTAACCTGCTTACTGTAGTCAAGCCTCTCTCCTCCTACAATTTTTACCCCCAATAATTCCTCCCATTACTGAACTAACGATTCTTTGATGCCTAGTAATGTTTCCTATCAAATGATCCCTTCTCTTACTCAAGATGTCGCTTACATTTCTTTTCTCCATATTTCCATTCTGTATCACTTCTACGTTAGTTATTCGATCTACCCAGCTACTTTTCAGCAATCCTCTGTAGTATCACCCTTCAGAAGCTTGTAATCTCTTGCTGTCTGAATTGTTTATTATTCACGTTTCACTTCCATACAAGGCCACACTCCACTTTTCACTAAATGTATGTCCACCAATTTCTCTTTAGAAAGCATTTTCTTGCCATTGCCACTCTGCATTTCATATCCTCTCTACCTAGGCCGTGCTCAGTTAATTTTCTGTCCAAATAGTGTCTCACTGCCTCATCTAATTCTCCCAGTCTTGCTCGATTTTATTCGACAGCATTCCATTACCGTAATTTTCGTTTTGCTGATATTCGCGTCATGAGCTCTTTTCTAGGTACTATCCAGTCCGTTTAACTGTTCTCCCCAATCCTTTGATACCATCGGTAAAACTCAAAGTCTTTATTCCTTCCCCCTGAAGTTTAATTCCCTGCCCAAATTTCTCCGTGGTTTCCATCACAGCTTCCTCAGAGTTCAGATTGAGTAACATCGACGGTGGGCTACAACCCTATCTCACTTCCTTCTCAACTGCTGCCTCCCTTGCATGCCCTTACCACTGCAATCTGGTTCCCGTACAAGTTGTGAATGACTTTTCGCCTCATGTGCTTTATCCTTGGTAGAAGAGAACAATTTATGCAAATTATTAAGGACTTTGAGTGGAGAGGCTGTGGAGAAAGATAACAAGAGAAGGCGAGCGGTATGAAGACTAATAAATATAAAGAATTTTAAGCACTGACCTCGATATTGGACGATCTAGGCTTGTAGGTACAGGAAGAAACGTGGAGTGTACTTGATAATCCAGTGTCCATATGCGCAGATGCTATTGGGAACCTTACACTACGAGAACTTCAGCTGGGTATAAAACGTTTTGGCGACATCACTGTGCGGTCGTTTACGTTTGCTAATCGATGCGGTGAGTAGTCATTATCTGGTTGACGATCGAAGTCTTTTTCAGTCAAGAGATTTCCCTGCCAAACTTCAAACTATGCCCCATCGGATATACAAGTACAGTATATAACTAATCGGCTCGGGGAACACTGTGGCAAGCGCCGCCACTACCATGTATTTTGACTTACAGGACAATCGGCACTATCTAAGAGCAGCAGGATATAATAGACCAGCAGAAAGTTCTAATTTCACTCAATAAACGTCGGGGCGATGCTTCAGGGTAAACGCGTGTGGCTGCCTGCCGCGGGAACATAATGACAAGCGACAGGTAAAATGGGAAGCCGTGTATGTTTTCAAGGATTATAGTCACATTTGACGAGTTACAAAAAATATAGAAAACCAAAGAAATACTTAGTGATCCTGATGTCTCTGACTAGGATCCAGGATTCTTAGTACATTCCCATTAACTCAGAGTTATGTAAATTTGAATATCTGTCGTGCTTAGTTTCTTTCACGAACATAATGCATGTACATACCATTATGTTCCTGGAATACA
This sequence comes from Schistocerca nitens, assembly GCF_023898315.1. Taxonomy (NCBI): domain Eukaryota; kingdom Metazoa; phylum Arthropoda; class Insecta; order Orthoptera; family Acrididae; genus Schistocerca; species Schistocerca nitens. Next base: position 552,303,098 of record NC_064615.1, on the reverse strand, counting down.
CACTGAATAGTACTATTGAAGGCTTGATGGTGTGTACTTGCATATTTCTTCTTTTTTATTCGTACAAGTAATAATAATTGATATTGATAATAATAGTAATAATCTTTGTTGCTATTCAGGTAACCTGCGAATGATTTCGATTTGGCCTTAATATCGAGCAGTCTGTCACTGTCTTAGGTACCTGTCACAAAGAGGTGGAAGAACAGATGAAGACGTCTTCTCGTAAAAAGACTAAATTTTAAGCACAAGAGGTATAATGCCGTGCCGCAGTGGTAACACCGGTCCCCGTCAGATCAGATACGCGCGCTGTCGGGCTTGGACAGCACTTGGCTGGATGACCGAGTCTGCCGAGGGCTGCTGGCAAACAGAGTGCACTCAGCTCTTGTGCGGCAAACTGAGAAGCCACTTGATTGAGAAGTAGCAGCTCCGGTCTCGTAAACTGACAAATGCCGGGAGAGCGGTGTACTGATCACATACCCACATCCTGACACGCATATGGGCTGAGAATCACACGACGGTCGGTCGGTACAATTGGGCCTTCGAGGCCTGTTCGGACGGAGTCAGGCGTAATACAGGCGAAGACTATGTACCACGTTCTGGAAAAAAATTGCAGATAAAGTGGATGTAGAATCTAAGTGCCACTCTACTCTCACTGTAGGTGCAAGCAATAAGAGGCAAACGTTCAAAACATTCTGAGAAATTGTTGACCTTGATGTTCAGAATGCAACTGGCTGTTACCCCACGGAACGTACGCTGGTGGGAGGTGACTTCTGAATACCCATCATGATTACCACCAGCGAGACATTGTATCATGCAATCTAGCACAAAGTAACCTTCAGGAAATGTGGGAAGCAACCAGAGCTTATTCTTCGATTAAAATACGACGTACCCAGATTCATTCAAAAGAAGAAAGTTGCTGACTTTCTGTTCCTCTTAGGTCACAACCCTCATGTTTATCACGAATTTTTCTTGTCATTAAAACCAACAAGTTTAGACAATGAACACATCTGTGATGAAAATGACGACTGATTAAGTATTTTGAAGCAACAAGCTCAACAGTTATCTTTTGTACTATGTGTAAATGTTCTCATATGATAATGTCATTGGATTTTGTTGTCAGCGTATTTAATGTATTTACTTCTGTATATTTCATGTGTTCTTGTCTGTTTCTTATTCTTTTTGTGTTTGTATGAAAGAATATAGTTGTAAAAGTCACTCAGCACAAGCTGGATGTTAGAATAAAATTATTCAGATTTGTGGATCAATTGCAATCTTTAATACTTGTGTCTGGAAACCACCATTTTGGCGCTTACCATTTTTCCCCATAGCAGCAAAATTGTATAGTTAATTACGTGCATGTCAGGGGTCTGGAGGGGTGTTTCTACATTAGCACCTCTATATAAACTCCGCAAGCAGCGTTATGTGGAGTGGCTGAGCGTACTTTTGGTACCACTTATTTCAACAAACTGTTGTTTCGAAGGTCACTAATTGACTGAATATCAGCTAATCAGTGGCAATCATTTTTCTCCTTATCCACTGGACTTTCAACCATAAACAAAGTTACGCTTCGCGTAACTTCCAAAATGCATCTTTTTTTTCTTCCAAAAGCTCAATTGTTTTCGTTCTAACACAATTGAAGACCGTGATCATCTCCCTACTCCTGGCAGCGATAAAATATTTTAGTGAACGCAATATTAGCGTTGAAAACGTTTCCGGTGTAAAAGTATTACCATCTCGCCCATGTTAACTGACTAGTCACAAAATCTATTGCGTAAAAATCAGTAACATTCCGTAGAGCTGATAAGCGAACTCCGTGCAGTGACTTAAATTCTCAAACTTAAGGGCTATAAAAAAATTATTCTGTTATTCGTAACACAAATTTCAGTTAGGAACTGCGATATATCGTATCTACAATTCAAGATATAAAAATACCTTGCAGAATACGGGAGCCCATCAAGTGCTTTTGACAAACACTGGATGTCTATATTTAATGATACTTATTAACATATTAATATCGCTGTAAAAGCATTTCTATTGTATTAACTACACCCCCTAAGAAATAAAGCTAGCTCTCTCTCTCTCTCTCTCTCTCTCTCTCTCTCTCTCTCTCTCTAGAAATACGTCTACAGAACAGGTAGTATATACTTTCTGTCCTATTCCATTCGCGTATGGAGCGAAAAAAGAAAGTCTGCCAATGTGCTTTGATATGTGACCTAATCTTTCTTATCGTACGAGGTGAGCCATACGCGAGGTACACGGCAAAGGCAACATTAATGTTGTGTGGCCTTAGTCGAATACCGGTTCTGTAATTTCATCCGACAGGATTTCGCAAGAACATAATTGCCTTTTTACATATATAGCTTCACTCTGCAAGCCTGCTTACGGTATGTAGCGGACAGTACTTCTGGTAACACTATCTGTGGTTCCCCCCCCCCCCCCCCCCCCCACACACACACACACACACACACAACCCTTGCGTTGTCCATCTGGGAATAGCGCGTTGGAACAACGTCTGTCGGTAAACCCCTATATTAGTGCCAATGTATAGAATTTTCTCATTGTCGTCATTTCGCGAAACCTATACAGGATGAGTCACCTAACATTACCGCTGGATATATTTCGTAAACCACATCAAATACTGACGAATCGATTCCACAGACCGAACGTGAGGAGAGGGGCTGTGTAATTGGTTAATACAAACCATAAAAAAATGCACGGAAGTACGTTTTTTAACACAAACCTACGTTTTTTTAAATGGAACACCGTTAGTTTTGTTAGCACATCTGAACATATAAACAAATACGTAATCAGTGCCGTTTGTTGCATTGTTAAATGTTAATTACATCCGGAGATATTGTAACCTAAAGTTGACGCTTGAGTACCACTCCTCCGCTGTTCGATCGTGTGTATCGGAGAGCACCGAATTACATAGGGATCCAAAGGGAACGGTGATGGACCTTAGGTACAGAAGAGACTGGAACAGCACATTACGTCCACATGCTAACACCTTTTTATTGGTCTTTTTCACTGACGCACATGTACATTACCATGAGGTGTGAGGTACACGTACACACGTGGTTTCCGTTTTCAATTACGGAGTGGAATAGTGTGTCCCGACATGTCAGGCCAATAGATGTTCAATGTGGTGGCCATCATTTGCTGCACACAATTGCAATCTCTGGCGTAATGAATGTCGTACACGCCGCAGTACATCTGGTGTAATGTCGCCGCAGGCTGCCACAATACGTTGTTTCATATCCTCTGGGGTTGTAGGCACATCACGGTACACATTCTCCTTTAACATGCCCCACAGAAAGAAGTCCAGAGGTGTAAGATAAGGAGAACGGGCTGGCCAATTTATGCGTCCTCCACGTCCTATGAAACGCCCGTCGAACATCCTGTCAAGGGTCAGCCTAGTGTTAATTGCGGAATGTGCACGTGCACCATCATGCTGATACCACATACGTCGACGCGTTTCCAGTGGGACATTTTCGAGCAACGTTGGCAGATCATTCTGTAAAAATGCGATGTATGTTGCAGCTGTTTGGGCCCCTGCAATGAAGTGAGGACCAATGAGGTGGTCGCCAATGATTCCGCACCATACATTTACAGTCCACGGTCGCTGTCGCTCTACCTGTTTGAGCCAGCGAGGATTGTCCACGAACCAGTAATGCATGTTCCGTAGATTCACTGCCCCGTGGTTTGTGAAACCCGCTTCATCGGTAAACAGGTAGAACTGCAACGCATTCTCTGTTAATGCCCATTGACAGAATTGCACTCGATGATTAAAGTCATCACCATGTAATTGCTGATGTAGCGACACATGAAACGGGTGAAAGCGGTGGCGATGCAGTATGCGCATGACACTACTTTGACTCAGTCCACCGGCTCTCGCAATGTCCCGTGTACTCATGTGTGGGTTCATGGCAATAGCAGCTAACACACCAACTGCACCCGCTTCTCCTGTGGCGGGCCTGTTACGGACCCGTTTGCTTGCTACGACCATACCTGTTGCATACAGTTGGCGGTAGATGTTTTGCAATGTGCGGCACGTTGGATGCTCTCTGTCCGGGTACCGTTCTGCATACACCCTGCAGGCTTCAGCTGCATTTCGTCGCCACTCGCCATAGATGAGTATCATCTCCGCCTTTTCAGAGTTCGAATACACCATGGTCACAGTTCCTACAACACTACACTATCACAGACGTCTGGTAACACGGTGTACTACAGTTGGTCTGCGTGCGGAGACGAATGAAGAATAACAATAGCAGCAAGCGCTACATGCGGACACTGCGACAGCTAGACCAAACCACAACAGTGCACTACAGCCACACTCGTAAACACGGTCGCCATCTTAAACATGTCCATGCAGATGCTGCTCGCCGACCGTGGCCCGTGTTTGTTACAACACGCAACTGAACGTCGGAGGTTTCAAGCGTCAAATTTAGGTTACAATATCTCCGGATGTAATTAATATTTTACAATGCAACAAACGGCACTGATTACGTATTTGTTTATATGTTCAGATGTGCTAACAAAACTAACGTGGTTCCATTTTAAAAAAGTAGGTTTGTGTTAAAAAACATACTTCCGTGCATTTTTGTATGGTTTGTATTAAACAATTACACTAGCCCCTCTCCTCACGTTCGGTCTGTGGAATCGGTTCGTCAGTATTTGATGTGTTATGAAATATATCCAGCGGTAACGTTAGGTGACTCACCCTGTATAGGAGGAAGGGGGGGGGGGGGGGGGGGGGAGGGGAGTGTGTGATGTCCGATTCTGCTAGGTACGTACTCTCTCGTAATTTCAAAAGTAAACCCGTGTGAGATTCAGAGCGCCTCTGTTGTAGCGTCTAACACCAGCGTTCGTTGATCACCTTTGTAACGCCCTCCCGCCGACCAAACGGCGCACGACGAAACGCGATGATCTCCGTCGGGTCTTGTCTATCTCTGGATCTTGTCTATATCTTCTATTAACACAGGCTAGTAAGGGTTCCGGGCTAATGAACATCTGCTCAAGAATCTGTCGAACAAGTGTCTTCTAAGTCAGTTCTTTCGTGAATGAATTACATTTCCTTCAGACTCTTCCTATAAATCTCAGCCTGGCATCTGCTTTTCCTACAGTTTATGTCGTCATTCCACTTTAGATCGCTCCGGATGGTTACTCATAGCTGCCTCACGGAAGTTATTTTTATCAGTGATCTGTCACCAATACGGTAATCGTACAGTAGTGTACTTCTTCGCCCATTTATGTCTAATATGTTCTATTTATTTACGGTCAGAGTCAATTGCCAGTCCCTACATCAGTCAAAAATCCTCTGAGGGCTTGCTGCAGTTCGCTATAGGCTCCTGGTGTTGTTACCTTCTTAAAGACGAGCGCATCATCTGCGAACATCTTCATGCAGCTTCCGACGTTATCCAGTGAGTGATTATACATATCGTAAACACGAACGGTCCTATCACGCTTTCTAGGGATAGTCATGAAATTACATCTGTCGAATTTCTTCCATTAAGTGCGATTTAGAGAGTTCTATCTTCAGGTCAGTCAGTCAAAAATATAGTCTTATGCACTATAAACAACTTTTTCACGGAACGTCACTGCGGAACTGTATCAAATGCGTCCCTGATGTCAAGGAACATGGCATCAATCTGGGCACCGGTGTCTACAGCTCTCTGAATCTCACGGACAGAGCGAGCCGAGTTTCGTTACGTCTATGTTTGCGGAATCCAAGTTGATCTTTTATAGAAGATTTTCGTTCCCCAAAAACAACACGATGAATGAGCAAGAAACTTGCTCCATAATTTTACAACAGATTGACATCAGCGATGTAGCCTAATTATCTAAGTCAATGTTACAACCTTTCTCGAAAACGGAAATGAATACTTTTTCCAGTCGCTAGGTACCATTTGTTGTTCCAGTGAGCTATGATAAATTACTGCTGTAAGAAAAGCAAGTTTTTTCACATAACCCCTTGAGAATATCACAGGTATCTCATTCCGTCAAGTTGCTTTTCCCTTATTAAGCGACTGTACTCGCTTTTCTATTCCGCGAACACTTATCTGTATTACGATCTTGCGCGCTTAAACAGTTTCAAAGATCGAATTCTATATATCGGCCGCCTTCCTGTCACCTTCCGTTTCGGTTCTGCTATGGACACTGAGCGACCTAATGGGCGATTTCAATCCGCTTACAGACTTTACACAAGACCAAAGCTTCCTGGCGCTTTTGTCAGATCGGTTGGCAAAATTTTATTTTGAAAGTCATTGAACGTTTCTCTCATTGCTTTCTTTACGCTCATTTTTGCTTCGTTCAGCTTCTATCAGCTAGCCTTTAACTTCTGTTAAGTCTGTGATGACGCTTTCTTTGGCTTTCGCATCAACTTTTTAACACGGTTATTAAATAACGGTGAGACTTTCCCATCCCCTAAAGCCTTGCTGAGCACATATTTCTTTAAGGCATCTGCACAATCCCTTTGAATTTTATCTACATGTGGTCCACATCTTCGACCGCAAAAATGAATATTTGTTGTCGACTACTCATATTCTCTGCGTTTAATCCTGCGACACCTGCTAAGCCAAAATATTTTCCTACATTTCTTAATATTCCTTGTAACATCCATAGTCAAGGTTTTATGACCACTGGTGCCCTCCTCTGCGTTGAAGATTCTCACTCTGCGTTGAAGATTCTTATTTACGTTTTCTGGGCCCTTTCGTATTGGCTGCAATGACCTTTCACGATCCCAAGAGAGCGTCCCTGAATTCTTCCGGTGTATCTTGTTACGCTCACCTGATACGGAGTCCAAACGATAGCAATACAAACATGTTTACTGATATCTGGACCACTGAAATGACATTTTGTCGAATTCCGAGTGCTCATTTCTTTTCCACAGTTCTTTTCCAGTCACATATAAAAGATACCTAAATAGACATTATTCTGTCCCATACAATATACGACGAAGTGTACTACTATATTGAACTATATTATACTACTATATTGTAGAACACATCACTGTGATTTAATGGAATATAAATGCAGATAGCTGCGAGCAGTCACTTATGAAATATGTAATTCTTTCCACAAAACTAATTTTTCGAGCATCATATGGTCCATATTTAAATGGAGTGTTCAGATTTTCCCTTTTTTTAGTTTTATCGTGACGCTGGGGATTGGTTCTGCAGCTCTCTGAAAAGGCTCGAAAAACAAGTTTACGGGGAAAAGTATTTCCTATGTGACTGGTCGCAGGTATCTGTATTTATTTTCAAACAAATATACAACTACCAACATCCAGGAATAGGAAAATGAGTAAAATTTGATTTCAAAGACGAGAATCGTAAATCCGGCAATGCTGTACCCGTTACAGCAATGGTTTGGAAATTACTAGTATCACTGTGGGCTGTGGAGCTTTCTAGTCATTTAGTGCGGAGCGGGTTCTCTTCCCACAAAATCACGTTCACAATTGTCGTCTTTAGCGAACGACCCATTTTCCCCACCGCTTCGTTCTGCTTATAGCTACTGCAAATGGTATTTAGAATACGTACACAGCTGCTGCGTCTTCCATCCTATGGACAACCTTCCGAAGTTATGACAGTAGATAGTCGCAATTTCACGCGATCCTAGTACTTCTCTTGTAACACATTCTGCAACTTACATCATACGTTTGTCATCTGTTATATATGAAGATAACCAATGCTTTTACGTATGTTGAACACAAAATGTGCAGATGCAGCAACGTTTTTTCGCAACAGTGAACTATTTGAAAGCTAAGAGTTCTGCCCTGTACATCAAGATTCCACATCCTCAGTGCACTCTTTCATTTAAACCATCCACAACAGCTACTAGAAATGTATACCAAATCTTATGAGTAAGGATTTATGTCACCTTAACAATATCATGGAACGGATGTTCTTGAAAGAATTGTGATCATCGAATCCCTCCTCATTTCAGAGGAAGATGGCTTTCAAAAAGAGAAAAGTTCCACTTCACAGGTCCTTAATTTGACGCAGTACAATGAATTTGGGTATGAGAACCATAGAACTGCAGGGTTTTATCGACTTATCTACTGCATATGACACGGTTAATCATCTTATACAGTTACAGAAACTATATAACATGACAAAGAATTATGAGATGACTTAAGTTGTTGGCAATCTTCAGAATCGCGGGTACTTTGTCGATTTTCAGGATTAGAGTAGCCACTGAAGGAAACACGAAAAAGACTCAGCACAAGGTAGTGTTTTTGCTCCAATTCTCCTCAATATTTACATGAATGACCACCAGCCCCTTCAAGATGTTACCAGAAGCTTCGTAAATGAGAACGTTCCAGCTATTGCTATTCCGGTGACCCACTTCGAGATTGTAGAAGAAAAACTATCTATAAGAAGCCCTGTGTGGACTAGCCGACAACTACAGAGAAAACCAATAGAAGTCTACCCATCAAAAACTCAGGCATGTGCCTTCCATCGAAAGAACAAGCAGTAAATTGCAAAGTAAATTGGAAGTAGCGTGGGAGGAAGTTCAGTTAGACCATTGCCGAACAGCTAAGCGGTCAGGTGAAAAAATGGATAGCATCCTCACTTCCAAAAAGCGCTGCATAAACAGCAAACGAAGTGTCAGCTAGAAATAATACCTTTCGCAAGTCGACTGGAACCAAATGGGGCACACAACCAGAGATGTTGACGACTTTGGGTCTTGGCTCTATGGTTCCCTGCTGCAGAGTATGCCTGCCCTGCTTCTTACAGAATTAGTCATGCTGAACAGGTCGACACTTCTCTGAATGAAACACGTCGACTCATCGCTGGTTGCCTGAGGCGAGCACCATGTGATTAACTTCACAGTTTGCGAGAAATCTCTCCTCAAATATGAGATGGATATCAGCATGCCCAACAATAGCCAAAGTCAAGGAACAACAGAAAATCTAAAAAACCTCCTCAGACTGCAAGGTTAATATTATGGAGGACGAAAAATATTCATCTTGCTAACTGGATGCTACCAATCGAGTATCTCCGACAAAGACATGCAGAAAACTGGTATTGACAGATCCAGAATGAGAAAGTTAATGTTCTAGGCTACGCGAATGTGGCGAAGAACAAACCACAGATGAAGTGCAGCAAATACCGTATGAGGTGCACTATGCAGCACTTGATGGTAGCGACACCTAAAGTCCATGATTTGGCAAAATTTTGGGCAGACAATGTTTCATTGGTTGTGTGTGTTTCGTGATAAAGTACCACTATTAACGCAATTTGTTGTTCGTCATTGTCTGCATCTGATATGAATCAAACGAGAAATCAGTAAGGTTAGAGATTGTTTCTAAATAGAAACTGAACGGAGCTACACCCCCGGCGAGGCAGATGACATCACTCATACCATTTCCTGTGTTCGCTCTGCGGCCGCGCAAACAGCCTGGGAAGTTAACGGCGTTGCTCGCGCGCACACTTTTACCTTCCGATATAGCATACGCGCTAGACTTTTACTTACCGTGCTAAGCCACAAGACCGAGCAAGGAATCACTGTAGTCAACACGCCTCACTCCCACTCTAGGGGGTAAAGGTAACGACAGGCAAAGCTTTAAAAGCAAATTGAAATCACTTCTGCTTGACAACTTCTTCCACTGCATTAATGAATTTCTGAGTAAATGGCATGTATGTGGTTGCTGACATAAATCAATTTTTGTTGTAGATTAAAATTTAACAAAAATCGAGTTATGAAAACGGCCAGCGTACTGCCATGTTCCCATTTTTAAAAAATGTGTTATTTGTAAACCTACCAACCTACACCACAACATAGGAAGTCGCTGTGAACATAAGCCACCAAACATGCATGTCGTCGTCGTCGTCGTCGTTGAGGTCTTCAATCCAAAGACTGGTTTGATGCAGCTCTCCACGATACTCTATACTGTGCAACATTCATCTCCGAGTAACTACTGCAACCTACACTACTGGCCATTAAAATTGCTACACCACGAAGATGACGTGCTACAGACACGAAATTTAACCGACAGGAAGAAGATGCTGTGATATGCAAATGATTAGCTTTTCATAGCATTCACACTAGGTTGGCGCCGGTGGCGACGCCTACAACGTGCTGACATGAGGAAACTTTCCAACCGATTTCTCATACACAAACAGCAATTGACCGGCGTTGCCTGGTGAAACGTTGTTGTGATGTCTCGTGTAAGGAGGAGAAATGCGTACCATCACGTTTCCGACTTTGATAAAGGTCGGATTGTAGCCTATCGCGATTGCGGTTCATCGTATCGCGACATTGCTGCTGACGTTGGTCGAGATCTAATGACTGTTAGCAGAATATGGAATCGGTGGGTTGAGGAGGGTAATACGGAACGCCGTGCTGGGTCCCAACGGCCTTGTATCACTAGCAGTCGAGATGACAGGCATCTTATCCGCACGGCTGTAACGGATCGTGCAGCCACGTCTCGATCCCTAGGTCAACAGATGGGGAAGTTTGCAAGACAACAACTATCTGCACGAACAGTTCGACGACGTTTGCAGCAGCATGGACTATCAGCTCGGAGACCGTGGCTGCAGTTACCCTTGACGCTGCATCACAGACAGCAGCGCCTGCGATGGTGTACACGACGACGAACCTGGGTGCACGAATGGCAAAACGTCATTTTTTCGGATGAATCCAGGTTCTGTTTACAGCATCATGATGGTCGCATCCGTGTTTGGCGACATCGCGGTGAACGCACATTGGAAGCGTGTATTTGTCATCGCCATACTGTCGTATCAGCCGGCGTGATGGTATGGGGTGCCATTGGTTACACGTCTCGGTCACCTCTTGTTCGCATTGACGGCACTTTGAACAGTGGACGTTACATTTCAGATGTGTTACGACCCGTGGCTCTACCCTTCATTCGATCCCTGTGATACCCCACATTTGAGCAGGGTAATGCACGACCGCATGTTGCAGGTCCTGTACGGGCCTTTCTGGATACAGAAACTGTTCGACTGCTGCCCTGGCCAGCACATTCTCCAGATCTCTCACCAACTGAAAACGTCTGGTCAATGGTGGCCGAGCAACTGGCTCGTCACAATACGCCAGTCGCTACACTTGATAAACTGTGGTATCGTGTTGAAGCTACATGGGCAGCTGTACCTGTACATGCCATCCAAGCTCTGCTTCACTCAATGCCCAGGCGTATCAAGGCCGTTATTACGGCCAGAGGTGGTTGTTCTGGGTACTGATTTCTCAGGATCAATGCACCCAAATTGCGTGAAAATGTAATCACATGTCAGTTCTAGTATAATATATTTGTTCAATGAATACCCGTTTATCATCTGCATTTCTTCTTGGAGTAGCAATTTTGATGGCCAGTAGTGTACATCCTTCTGAATCTGGTCACTGTATTCATCTCCTGGCCTCCCTCTACGACTTTTATCCCCCAGGCTGCCCTCCAATACTAAATTGGTGATTCCTTAATGCCTCAAAATGTGTCCTATCAACCGATCCCTCCTTCTAGGCAGGTTGCACCACAAATTTATCCCCAATTCTATTCAGTACTTCCTCATTAGTTACGTGATCCATCCATCTAACACTGAGCATCCTTCGGTAGCACCACATTTCGAAAGCTTCTATTCTCTTCTTGTCTAAACTGTTTATAATACGTGTTTTATTTCCGTACATGGCTACACTAAATACGAATACTTTCAGAAAGGACTTTCCTCATTTAAATCTATACTCGATGTTAACAAATTTCTCTCCTTTAGAAACGCTTTCCTAGTCAGTGCCAGTCTACATTTTATATCCACTCTACTTCGACCATCATCAGTTATTTTGCTCCCCAAAGAGCAAAACTCGTCTACTACTTTAAAGTGTCTCATTTCCTAATCTAATTACTTCATCATCATTCGATTTAATTCGACTACATTCCATTACTCTCGTTTTGCTTTTGTTAATGTTCATCTTATATCCTCCTTTCAAGACTGTCCATTCCGTTCAACTGCTCTTCCAGGTCCTTTGCTGTTTCTGACAGAATTAGTATGTCATCGGCGAACCTCAAAGTCTTTATTTCTTCTCCATGGACTTTAATTCCTACTCCGAATTTTTCTTTTGTTTCCTTTATTGCTTGCTCATCCATTTCATGTCCATCGACTCTTATAACTGCCATCTGGTTTCTGTACAATTTGTAAATAGCCTTTTGCTCCCTATATTTTACCCCCGCCACCCTCAGAATTTGAAAGAGTATGCCAGTCAACACTGTTAAAAGCTTTCTCTAAGTCTACAAATGTTAAAACAGAAGTTTGTCTTTCCTTAATCTATCTTCTACGAGAAGACGTCACGTCAGTATTGCCTCGTGTGATTCTACATTTCTCCTTAATCCAAACTGATCTTCCCCAAGGTCACCTACCATTTTTTCCATTCTTCTGTGAAGGATTCGTGTTAGTATTTTGCAACATTGACGTACTAAACTGATAGATCGGTAATTTTCACATCTGTCAGCACCTGCTTACTTTGGAATTGGAATTACTATAGTCTTCTTGAAATCTGAGGTTATATCACCTGTCTCATAAAGCTTGTTCAGCCCCTGGAAGAGTTTTGTCATGCTGATTCTCCCTAACGGAATGCTGTCTACTACTGGGGCCTTGTTTCAACTGAGATCTTTCAGTGCACTGTCAAATTCTTCGCGCAGTATCATATCTCCCTTCTCATCTTCATCTACGTCCTCTTGCATTTCCAGAATATTGCCCTCAAGTACACCTCCCTTGTACAGACCCTCTGTATACTCCTGCCATCTTTCTGCTTTCCCATCTATGCTTAATACAGGTTTTCCAGCTGAGCCCTTGATACTCATACAGATGGTTCTCTTTTCTCCAAAGGTCTCTTTGATTTTCCTGTAAGCAGTATCTATCTTACCTCTAATGATATATGCTTCTACATCCTTACAACTGCCCTCTAGCCATTCCTGCTTAGCCATTTTGCACTTCCTATCGATATCACGTTTGTATTCCCTTTTACCTGCTTCATTTATAGCGTTTTTATATTTTCTCCTTTCAGCGATTAAATTCAATATCTATTGCGTTACCCAAGGATTTCTACTAGTCCTCGTCTTTTTAGTTACTTAATCCTCTGCTGCCTTCACTATTTCATCTCTCAAAGCTGCCCGTTCTTCTTCTACATAACTCTCCCTCTGGTTCTTTCAGTTTATCCAGGTCTCATCTCCTTAAAATCCTGCCTTCTTGCAGTTTCTTGAGTTTTCATCTGCAGTTCATAACCAATAAATTGTAGCCTGCAAATGGAAATGTCTTACAATTTTAAAACCCCGTTCGTAAATCTCTGTCTTACCATTATATAATCAACCTGAAACGTTCCGGTGTCTCCAGGTCTCTTCCATGTATATAACCATCTTCCATGATTCTTAAACCAAGTGTTAGCTATGATTAAATTATGCTATGTGCAAATTGTACCAGGTGGCTTCCTCTTTCATTTCTTTTCCCCAGCCCATATTCACCCACTACCTTTCCTTCTCTTCCTACTATCGAATTCCAGTCCCCCATCACAATTATAATTTTCGCCTTCCTTAACTATCTAAGTGATTTTCTCAATGTCATTATACTTTTCCTCAAACTCCTCGTCACCTGCGGGCTAGTTGGCTTATACACTTTTACTACTGTGATGGGTGTGGGCTTCGTGTCTGTCCTGGCTACAATAATGCTTTCACTATGCTGTCCGTAGTATCTTATCCGCGTTCGTAATTTTTTTATTCATTATTAAACCGACTCCCGCATTACTCCTGTTTCATTTTGCATTTATAACCCTGCAATCACCTGAGCACAAGTCCTGTTCCTATCGCCACCAAACTTCAGTAATTCCCACTATATCTAACTTTAACCTATCCATTTCCCTTTTTAAGTTTTCTAGCCTACCTGCCCGATTAAGGAATCTGACATTCCACACTCCGATCCGTAGAACGCCAGTTTTCTTTCTCCTGATAACGACGTCCTTCTGAGTAGTCCCCGCCTGGGGATCCGAATGGAGGACTATTTTATCTCCGGAGTATTTTACCCAAGAGGACGACATCATCATTTAACCATACAGTAAAGCTGCATGCCCTCGGGAAAAATTACGGCTGTAGTTTCCCGTTGCTTTCAGCCGTTCGCAGTACCAGCACAGAAAGGCCGTTTTGGTTAGTGTTACAAGGTCAGATCACTCAATCATCCAGACTCTTGCACCTGCAACTATTGAAAAGGCTGCTGCCCTCTTCAGGAACCACGCGTTTGTCTGTCTCTCAACGGATACCCCCCCGTTGTGGTTGCACCAACGGTACGGCTAACTGTATCGCTGAGGCACGCAAGCCTCCCCACCAAAGGCAAGGTCATGTATTTTTAAAAAAAACTGATCTCTGCTGCTCTTCAGATGACATTGATGTCGACGAGACAAAACTTCTTGCATCTTCCTCACTTTGTTCAGCTATCGGAACTTGCGCAGCCAGAGTATTCTGCTCCGTCCCTCGTGTCTCAATGGTGGTGTGAGGAGATTATGAAAAAAGAATGTGGAAATAAATCGACCACGTCACTGCAAACGTACTATTCACGCATTTGCCTGAAGCGATTTAGGGAAATCAGGGAAAATCTAAAACAGGATGGCCGGAAGCGGGTTTGAACCGACGTCCACCCCAATGCGATCGTGTGTCGGAAACAAATGCACACAACGGAAATTTCTGTTCACTCGCTTTTATTTTCTTGAATGTCTAAGCAACGTAGCACCGCATCGACGTCTGTGCATCCAACAAGTCTCTAGGTTAGTTCAAGTAGTTAATCGTAATCCAGCAGTCACGCAATTCGTGGATTATCCGGCCAGTTATGGATGGGAGCTGTGGGCAACTAACAGTTTATAGGTTGGTTGGTTTGTGGGATTAAAGGGACCAGACTGCTACGGTCATCGGTCCCTTATTCCAAGCACTAAAAACACCCACAGAGAATAAAAACGAGCAACAGAATAGAGCTCAGACGACACAGAACAAGAGAAACTGAGACAAAGACCAGACAAAACGAACTAAAATCACACAGAGTGTGACGGTGGTTGGCCGGCCATAGAAATAAAAAAGGAAAAGCCAACCACTTAAAACACATTAAAAAATCAGTTTAAAAACGGAGGCCAAAGGCCAGAATCTACACAAAACAATAAGATAAAACAGAAACACTTAGATTAAATGATAAAAACCACCTGCCCGAATAAAACGTAAAACTAAGTCAGCCGTAGCAGAGTCACCTGTTAGAAGGGCAGGGAGCGTGTCAGGCAGTGCGAACGACTGCCTGAGCACAGCTAAAAGCGGACACTCCAATAAAATATGGACCACAGATAAAACGGAGCCGCAGCGACATAGAAGTGCGTCCTCACGGCGCAACAAGTGGCCGTGCGTAAGCCGAGTATGCCCAATGCGCAGCCGGCAGAGGACAACAGACTCCTGGCGGGAGACCCGCATGGACGACCGCCACACAGTCGTCGTCGCCTTGAGTGGACGGAGTTTGTTAGGCGTGGGCAGATTGCGCCATTCAGCGTCCCAAACCGAAAGAACTTCGCGGCGTAAGACTGCCCGCAAATCAGTCTCTGGGAGTCCAATCCCCAGAGACGATTTACTAGTGGCCTCTTTCGCCAGGCGGTCAACATTCTCATTGCCAGGTATCCCAACATGGCCTGGGGTCCACACGAAGACCACAGAGCGGCCGCAACACGCAAGAGTATGCAGGGACTCATGGATAGCCATCACCAGACGAGAACGAGGAAAACACTGGTCGAGAGCTCGTAAACCGCTCAGGGAATCGCCACAGATAACGAAGGACTCACCTGAGCAGGAGCGGATATACTCTAGGGCACGAAAAATGGCGACCAGCTCAGCAGTGTAAACGCTGCAGCCATCCGGCAAGGAACGTTGTTCGGAATGGTCCCCTAGAGTTAGCGCATACCCGACACGACCAGCAACCATCGAACCGTCAGTGTAAACAATTCCAGAGCCCTGATACGTGGCCAGGATGGAATAAAAGCGGCGGCGGAAGGCCTCTGGAGGGACTGAGTCCTTCGAGCCCCGTGCCAAGTCGAACCGAAGGCAAGGGCGAGGAACACACCACGGGGGTGTACGCAGAGGTGCCTGGAAAGGAGGTGGGGAACGGGGAAAAACCCAAGCCCGGAGAAAAGCTCCTTGACACGTACGGCGATCGGACAACCCGACCTGGGCCGACGGTCTGGCAGATGGACGACGGACTGCGGGAACAGGACACGGTAATATGGATGCCTGGGCAAGCTAAAAACATGGGCAGCATATGCAGCCAGTAATTGTTGGCGTCGTAACCGCAGTGGAGGGACACCTGCCTCCACTAGTATGCTGTCCACAGGGCTGGTGCGGAAAGCACCAGTGGCAAGGCGTATCCCACTTTGGAGGATTGGGTCCAGCACCCGCAACGCAGATGGGGAAGCTGAGCCATAAGCCGGGCTCCCATAATCCAGACGAGACTGGATTAACGCCTGGTAGAGCAGGAACAGGGTAGATCGGTCGGCGCCCCAGCAGGTGTAGCTCAAACATCGCAGAGCATTGAGATGCCGCCAACACGCCTGTTTGAGCTGCCGGATATGAGGCAGCCAAGTCAACCGGGCATCGAAAACCACCCCCAAAAACCCGTGTGATTCCACCACTGAAAGAAGTTCGCCGTTAAGAGAAAGCTGCGGCTCCGGGTGGACAGTACGTCGCCGGCAGAAATGCATAACGCAGGTCTTGGCTGCCGAAACCTGGAACCCATGAGCTACAGCCCAAGACTGCGCATTGCGGATAGCGCCCTGTAGCTGACGTTCAACAGCTGCAATGCCAGTAGAACTGTAGTAAAGGCAGAAGTCGTCAGCATACAGGGAAGCGGAGACAGAATTTCCCACGGCCGCAGCGAGCCCGTTAATGGCTATTAAAAACAGGCAGACACTTAAAACAGAACCCTGTGGCACGCCGTTCTCCTGGACGTGGGAGGAACTATATCAGGCCGCGACTTGCACGCGGAAGGTACGATACGACAGAAAATTGCAGATAAAAATCGGCAGAGGACCCCGAAGACCCCATCCATGAAGCGTAGAAAGGATGTGATGACGCCATGTCGTATCGTACGCCTTCTGCATGTCGAAAAAGACAGCGACCAGGTGCTGACGGCGGGCAAAGGCAATACGGATGGCAGACTCCAGGCTCACCAGATTGTCGGTGGCGGAGCGGCCTTTACGGAACGCACCCTGAGATGGAGCCAGAAGGCCCCGAGACTCCAATACCCAATTTAAGCGCCGGCTCACCATCCGTTCAAGCAACTTGCAAAGAACGTTGGTGAGGCTAATGGGACGGTAGCTGTCCACCTCCAGAGGGTTCTTTCCAGGTTTCAAAACGGGGATGACAATGCTGTCCCGCCATTGCGACGGAAACTCCCCCTCGACCCAAAGACGGTTGTAAAGATCGAGGAGGCGTCGCTGGCAGTCCACTGAAAGGTGTTTCAGCATCTGACAGTGGATGCCATCTGACCCAGGAGCGGTATCAGGGCAAGCGGCTAGGGCACTGCGAAATTCCCACTCACTGAATGGAGCATTGTAAGAATCTGGGTGGAGGGTGCGAAACGAAAGGCTCCGACGTTCCATCCGCTCTTTAATGGAGCGGAAGGCCTGGGGGTAATTCGCAGAAGCGGAACTCATAGCAAAATGCTCTGCCAAGCGGTTTGCAATGACGTCGGAGTCAGTACAAACTGCGCCATTCAGTGAGAGCGCAGGGACGCTGACAGGGGTCCGATAGCCGTAGACGCGTCGAATCTTGGCCCAGACCTGCGATTGAGTGACATGGAGGCCAATGGTGGACACATACCGCTCCCAGCACTCCTTCTTGCCTTGGCGGATAAGGAGGCGGGCCCGCGCACGCAGCCGTTTGAAGGCGATAAGGTGGTCTATGGAGGGATGTCGCTTGTGACGCTGGAGCGCCCGCCGGCGATCTTTAATCGCGTCAGCGATCTCAGGCGACCACCAAGGCACAGCCCTCCGCCGAGGGGACCCAGAAGAACGGGGAATGGCAGATTCGGCGGCAGTAACGATGCCGGTGGTGACCGATTTAACCACCGCATCAATGTCATCAGTAGAGAGAGGCTCAATAGCGGCAGTGGAGGAGAACAAGTCCCAGTCAGCCTTATTCATAGCCCATCTGCTAGGGCGCCCAGAAGAGTGACGTTGTGGTAGTGACAGAAAGATCGGAAAGTGGTCACTACCACACAGGTCGTCATGCACACTCCATTGGACAGACGGTAAGAGGCTAGGGCTACAGATTGAAAGGTCAATGGCGGAGTATGTGCCATGCGCCACACTGAAGTGTGTGAAGGCACAATCATTTAACAGCGAGAGATCGAGCTGCGACAATAAATGCTCAACGATGGCGCCTCGACCTGTTGCCACTGACCCACCCCACAGAGGGTTATGGGCGTTGAAGTCGCCCAATAGCAAGAAAGGTGGCGGCAATTGGGCTACCAGTGCAGGAAGGACATGCTGCGAGACATCACCATCCGGTGGAAGGTAAAGACTGCAGACGGTAACAGCCTGTGGCGTCCACACCCGTACAGCGACAGCCTCTAAAGGTGTCTGGAGAGGGACAGACTCGCTGTGCAGAGTGTGAAGGACATATATGCAGACGCCACCAGACACCCTTTCATAAGCTGCTCGGTTCTTATAATAACCCCGATAGCCACGGAGGGCGGGGGTTCGCATTGCTGGAAACCAAGTTTCCTGGAGAGCAATGCAGAAGACAGGGTGAAGGCTGATAAGTTGGCGGAGCTCAGCTAGATGGTGGAAGAAACCGCTGCAGTTCCACTGGAGGATGGTGTTGTTCATGGCTGGGAAAGGCGTGACGGGACTGGGAAGGCAGATTACGCCGCTGGGTCACCTGCTGCCTCCGATGGAGCACCCATGCAAATGCTATCCATTGCGTCCGAGGGACCGGCGAGATCAAGGTCCTCAGCGGACGCCAGAATCTCCACCTCGTCCTCAGATGCAGAGCTTGTAGGAAGCGGTGGGATGGGTGCCACCGCAATGTCGTTAGCCTTGGGGACTTTCTTCTTCTTCTATTTCTCTCGCTGTGCCTTCGGTGGTTCAGGCTGGGAGGGCTTCACTGGGTCAGTCTCAGGGACAGACGACGACCGTGAGGCCCTACGACCAGGGACCGGTGGTTGTTTGAGCCACTTGCGGCTGTCTGCTTTTGTACCGGTCGGAACTTGCGAAGGGAGGTCCCCAAGGGAACCCTTCCTGGCGAGAGGAGCCGAAGAAGACTTACGCTTCTCCGGCTAGGAAGGGGGAACTGATGTCCCCGATGGTTTGGGGGGGTGTTGCTCCTGAAGTAGATGGAGCAGGAGCAACAGGGAGTTTAGTGCCCCCCACCATCAAGGGGGCAGGTGTGGGCCTTCGACTCTGAGAGCTGACTGGAGCTGATGGGACTGTAGCAGGAGTGACAGTTGCGGCATAAGAAGATGTCATACGCACTGGATGAAGCCGATCATATTTCCGCTTCGCCTCAGTGTACGTCAGTCGGTCGAGGGTCTTGATTTCCATGATTTTCCGCTCCTTCTGCAGAATTGGACAGTCCGGCGAGCAAGGCGGATGGTGCTCACCACAGTTCACACAGATTGGAGGCGGGGCACAGGGATGATCAGGATGGGATGGTCGACCGCAATCGCGACATACGAGGTCGGAAGCACAGCGTGAAGACATATGGCCGAACCTCCAACACTTGAAGCACCGCATCGGGGGAGGGATATACGGCTTGACATCACAACGGTACACCATCACCTTGACCTTCTCAGGTAACGTGTCACCCTCGAAGGCCAAGACGAAGGCACCGGTGGCAACTTTATGATCCCTCGGACCCCGGTGGACGCGCCGGACGAAATGGACACCTCGTCGCTCCAAGTTGGCGCGCAGCTCGTCATCGGACTGTAAAAGGAGATCCCTGTGGAAGATAATTCCCTGGACCATATTCAGACTTTTATGGGGCGTGATAGTTACGGAGACATCCCCCAGCTTATTACAAGCGAGCAAGGCCCGCGACTGGGCGGAGGATGCCGTTTTTATCAACACTGATCCGGACCGCATCTTGGACAAGCCCTCCACCTCCCCAAACTTGTCCTCTAAATGCTCTACAAAGAACTGAGGCTGCATGGATATAAAGGATTCCCCATCAGCTCTGGTGCAGACAAGATACCTGGGCGAATAAGTCTCACTTTCATTCAATGCCTTTCGTTCCTCCCATGGTGTGGCGAGGGAGGGGAACGATTTGGGGTCATAAACGTTACCTTTAAAATGGGCCCTCGAACGCTTAGAGACTGCTGGTGGCTGGCCACCAGCAAGAGAAGATGTGCCACGCTTCATTGCGTGTCATCCACCCTGATGCCACCTACTCCGACCAAGGGCCCTCCCCACGGGCGCCACCCAGCCACAGCAAAGGCCACCTGGCAGGATGGCCATTGCCGGGAGTCCCGATGCCCCAGGGAGATGGGCATCTACTCCTTGGCATACGTGGGGAGTTAACGGCGCAGGCATCAGTAGAGCGATCCCTGTGTTGTCAGGGGACTACAACCAACAGGGTACATGGCGGCCCCACCACAACGGACTGGCTACCGTGCTGGATGTTAGGTGGCATGTGGTTCATGGTCGCCGTCAGTGCAGAAAATGACCCTGCACAGTGTTTGGCAGAAAGTGTACGCAGGAGCGTATCCATGCCCAAGCGATGGAGAGCGGGCAGGACTGCAATGCAACGACGAATAAGATGGCGAAAGTTCTCAACACAACATGGACACAATGCACTAAGTAAGGCACCCTTCCCCAATCGGCTCGCTCTTCGGAAAAATTTTGAGATATGGAGGTCAAACCCGACAGGGGACCATCACATAAGGCCGAAACGTTTGAGACTCCTTTTAGTCGCCACTTACGACAGGCAGGAATACCGCGGGCCTATTCTAACCCCCGAACCCTCAGGGGGGAACAGTTTATAAACCGAGCCACGTTAATGCCTGGTACTTTGCACTTAATCAAACGCTGAACGGCGTCTCAGTTAATATTATATCGATGAACGATTTTTAAAAATCTAGCCAAAATATTGTAAGCCAAAAACGGTTATGTTACATAGGATTCATTGACATGGCATAGGCTTGCCCTTATGTAACAGTTTATATGTGGATTACAACTTTCCGTGTTAACATACCCCCTTGGTCACCCTTGTTCTGTGTGAAGACCTTTGTCATCGGAACGCAAAACGACATAGGTTTACGTCGGTTGCGACGTCAATGGAATCTTACAAGATGATGTGTGCGCGCATGTGAGTTACTGTGCGCGTGGGAAGTCGCCAGATTCAGCAGTGATTTCTTCAACAATTCTTGCGACAGAAGTTGGACTGCTCCTCGTTATCGACCTGAGAGAGCCATGCTCTCCGTGTTAGTGTCTGTCTCAGTTCGAAATGGCCGCGCTTCTGCCTGAAGATGAGTGTTAGTGTCGTTTGGTGTAGATATCATGGTTCATCAAATTGAACAGCACCGTGAATGCTGATCATAATCTTCGTATCACCGAGAGTGTAATGTTACCGAGTCTGTGAATACCATATCTAAGTTACAGCGTGATGGCTCACCAATCACGACAACTCGTCGATTAGCGTTGTTACCAGAAGTTTTGAAAAAATTCTTGATCGATTTACTTCAAATTTTTACACGACTCTAATAAACGTCTGGAAGGACATAGGCTACATATTTCTTAAATATGTAAGGTATACAATATAAATATAATACTTAAATGATTAACGTTATTCGGTGAATAACGCGATAAAGGGAGATTTGAGTAGGTGTAGTCCTACGTTATAATGCAGCAAGGGGAAACTACAGGCGTAATTTTTCCCGACGGTATGCAGCTTTACTGTACGGTTAAATGATGATGGCGTCCTCTTGGGGAAAATTTTCCGGAGGTAAAATAGTTCCCCATTCGAATCTCCGGGCGGGGACAACTCAAGAGGACGTCGTTATCAGGAGAAAGAAAACTGGCGTTCTAAGGAAAGGCAAACCTACGTTTCTAGCATTTGTAGACCCAGAGAAAGCTTTTGACAATGTTGACTGGAATACTCTGTTGTAGCCTCTCCCCGACGTTATTCAATCTGCATATTGAGCAAGCAGTAAAGGAAACAAAAGAAAAATTCGGAGTAGGCATTATAATCCATGGAGAAGAAATAAAAACTTTGAGGTTCACCGATGACATAGTAATTCTGTCAGACACAGCAAAGGACTTGGAAGAGCAGTTGAATGGAATAGACAGTGTCTTGAAAGGAGGATATAAGATGAATATCAACGAAAGCAAAACGAGGATAATGGAATGTAGTCGAATTAAGTCGGGTGATGCTGAGGGAATTAGATTAGGAAATGAGATACCTGAAGTAGTAAAGGAGTTTTGCTATTTGGGGAGCAAAATAACTGATGATGGTCGAAGTAGAGAGGATATAAAATGTAGACTGGCAATGGCAAGAAAAGCGTTTCTGAAGAAGAGAAATTTGTTAACATCGAGTATAGATTTAAGTGTCAGGAAGTCGTTTCTGAAAGTATTTGTATGGAGTGTAGCCATGTATGGAAGTGAAACATGGACGATAAACAGTTTGGACAAGAGGAGAATAGAAGCTTTCGGAATGTGGTGCTACAGAAGAATGCTGAAGATTAGATGGGTAGATCACATAACTAATGAGGAGGTACTGAATAGAATTGGGGAGAAGAGGAGTTAGTGGCACAACTTGACAAGAAGAAGGGACCGGTTGGTAGGACATGTTCTGAGGCATCAAGGGATCACAAATTTAGCATTGGAGGGCAGTGTGGAGGGTAAAAATCATAGAGGGGGACCAAGAGATGAATACACTAAGCAGATTGAGAAGGACGTAGGTTGCAGTAAGTACTGGGAGATGAAGAAGCTTGCACAGGATAGAATAGCATGGATAGCTGCATCAAACCAGTCTCAGGACTGAAGACCACAACAACAACAACGTCTATGTGCAACTCCAATAACTATAAATGGTTTCCTATAAATAGAAGCTGCTGACTGAGGTTGGCGACTGTATTTCACACAGATTATCTGCTTCGCTTCCTGTATATTTCCTCAAAGCAAAGCAATGCTAACAAAGTCACCAAGGAGCATAAAACGGTTCAAATGGCTCTGAGCACTTTGGGACTTAACTGCTGAGGTCATCAGTCCCCTATAACGTAGAACTACTTAAACCTAACTAACCTAAGGACATCACACACTTCCATGCCCGAGGCAGGATTCGAACCTGCGACCGTAGCAGTAGCGCGGTTCCGGACTGAAGCGCCTAGAACCGCTCGGCTACCACGGCCGGCTCAAGGAGCATAATAAGAGTCTCACTGATCATACGTATGACGCTACCGATCTCGGTATGTAAAGAAAAATCGCTCTTACTTCTTTGCCATTTCAAGCAGACGCTATCCAAAACACACTTCCAATGAAAAAGTTAACTCACTACGAATCTGTGACTATCCACAAGATGGTTTTACGACCCATTCCGTATACGTCAGGCAACTATAAAAACACTGCTAACCGTTAAAGTTCCAACAAACGTCAAATTAGCAAGAAGTGTACTACATGTTGGGCTCTGCAAATGATTAGGGTATCAGTGTAAGTAAGGATGCAAACGACACACCGATGTCTTAACAGAGAAATATCGATGTTATGTTTATTTTATTTGGCCTTCAGCAGTATAACAGTACGCAGCCACGGACAGGTGCAATAACTATGATACAAGTCTATCTTCTACATAGCATTTTAGCATACACGGACGCTTTAGAAAATACACTTCACTTGTAATCGATTCTATCGGAAAAATGTTCACTACACTGTTTTATATATCGTTAGTCAAATTTTCATCTCACTCTTTAAAATGAATCTTGCGAGACATCGCGGTACCACATGATCTTTGCTTATTAGTAGACTAATAATATTTAAAGGGAATGGAATCCCAAGATGTCCCAGCTCAGAGTGGATTTTTTCTCTGTGTTGATCACACTTTTGGCAAGTAAAGACCAGATGATTAACGTCCCCATATCTGAATTGTTGCAATCACAGGTGTCCAGGAAGTCTTCTTGATCTTAGTATACTTATGGAGAGGTTTCTCAAGGAGAGAACTTCTAAAAACATCTGGTGGACGATATACGGCCGTTTTTCAAATACTGTGTAGCCTATCACATTTATTGATTGGTGGGTGAGATGTGAGCGCCAACCTTTCCATTACATACATGTTAGGAAAGGCATTTCCAGTGCTTTTACTAAGGGGGCGTTGGTAGGCGTTAATCTCATTGCTCCTAAACAAATCTGAATGCAGCTATATTGAAACGTCTCTAACTTAAGGAGATACTTGACACTGGCATTCCCACATACTGTGCAACCACTCAGTCCTATTCCTAATTAAAGCTCGATATACCCACCATACTCTAGTTAAATATCTGATAATGTTCATGACTGGAAGTCAA
Organism: Schistocerca nitens; assembly: GCF_023898315.1. Classification (NCBI taxonomy): domain Eukaryota; kingdom Metazoa; phylum Arthropoda; class Insecta; order Orthoptera; family Acrididae; genus Schistocerca; species Schistocerca nitens. Next base: position 552,278,586 of record NC_064615.1, on the reverse strand, counting down.
GTATTAATAACGGATTTGATTTGCGGAATACAACTGAGTCAGAAAAAAAACAATCCTAATAATTTGGCTGAAGATTTAACATGAAATGTATGCCACCTTGCGCGAAGTTCGTTATAGTGCATTAATGGCGTCTTCAAAATATAACAACTGAGGACTTTGAAAAAGAGACTTCAAGGTCACTGGTGTGTAACAAATTATCCACTTCTAAAACTGCCTGTGTTAGATTGCTGATTGTGCATCCAGGTGAGTATAGGCGTTTATCATCTGCAGCGTTAGGAGAAATAATGTTTTCTAGGTCCCCATAGGAAAGAATGTATAACATGGGGCTAAGGATAGCTCGCTGGGTTAAACTTCTGAAAAGACTCACAGATTCCAAAAAGTGGTTCTGATATTTTCCATGGATTGATCTCTTCTCGAGCAAAGTGTTAATGCCGTACATCCGGGGACAAATTCGCTCAGTTTTTCCAACAGAATAGAGATCTGAACATTGTCATAAGCTGATGCCACATCTGAGAATAATGATATTAAAAACTTCTTTTCGTAAAAAGCAGACAGAATGTCACTGTGGGATCGAGGTAATAATCCACTAGTTTCCAGCCAAGCCCCACGACAGTTTTCAAAAAGTCTTTCAAAAGTTTTCCTCCCGCAAGAAGACAAGGAATTGGTCTGTAAGAGGTGTGACTTTTTGGCCCTTTCCAAGGTTTCAATATAGTCATATTCATCTGCATAGTATATTCCTCCATAAGCTCCACTCTCCCCATATTTCATTGAATACCCAAAGAAGAAGATCTAAAACCTCCATTGGAAGATTTTTTATCATCGAATAATGAACATAATCAATTACTGGGCAGTATTCACAGAATTTTTCAAAGCCACCTCCAACTCATGTCTGGAGAATGGCGCTAACAGAGGATGACAGATCCGTTTTCTATGGAACAAACATGAGGCCCTCAGGACAAGATGAAGAAGCTAATTTTGACACAAATCCTAACTATATAGGATTGAATACTGAAGATCCAACTGCATGAAGATGTTTTACAGAGTGAATTGTATCTACACTTGTGACATATTAAGAGTCCTTATTGAGTCCCTTTCAGTAGTTGATCCAAGCCACCTTCCTCTTCTTCTTGAAGAATCTCATGGTGTTTGGATCTATTCTTTTGGACTCCAAGAATCTATGCAGTGTATGTACCCTACGATATTTAGTTAGTGCTAACCTTCTTTTAGTCACAGCTTTTGGAACATTTAGTATCCCCACCAAAAAACACGCAGTTTACCAGAGAAAAATTCTGTTTTCCACTAGGGAATTGCATTGCAACCAGCTAGATCAATGGCTGTCATAAGAGTTGTGTAGGCTTCACGTGGTGTCCATGCTGGATGCAGTTTCCCAATCACTCCTGTATAGTTTGTTGATATGTTTTCCACCAGGCATCCATTATTTTCCATGGGCTGTTTGAGCAACATTTCCTTCTCAAACTTATATCGAGCCCTAGTGCTATTTTAATGGGGTAATGTTCTAATCCCATAGAATACCTTTAGGTCTACCACTTAGAAATTTTGTGAATTTCCGGCGACACAAGACTCGAGTCCACTGCAGATGCTCGTCTACAAGGAGGAAGTAAAACTGTTGGGGATCCGTCTTTCCAAATGACCAAATCTAGAACCTCAATTGTACTAAAGAGGTGACAACCTCCTCGATCGTTGACAGCATTGCTCCAAGCACTGTGATGAGAGTTCAAATCCCAACAGATAAGGAAGGGTGGATGAAGCTGAGTACACAGTTGTTGCCAGATATGGCTACTCGTTATAGTCCTGGGAGTTCTATGTATGGACACAATACAGAAGTTATCATGCAATGTTTCTATTTCTGCAGCTGCTACTTGAAATGTTGTGTCTCTGACTGGCACTGATTATTTAAATGGTCATAGCTTAGACAATGGAAGCATTGTCTCTAACTGAACATCGCATACCATAGACTGTAATATATTCTGGTAAGAACTGTGATGGGAACGTGATAACACGTGTCTGTCGAGGGACGTTGCTTACTGTTCCCCAGTAATTTATTCTTCTGAACATTCTGATCACATGAGTCACGGGGATTTAATTTACTTAAATGTATCAAGTTCTAATTAATAGTGTTCTTAATCAAAATCGCCGCTCATCCTATGCCGTGAGGTCTGTTTGAACTTACTAAATTATATCCTTTGAAATTAACTGGCGTTTTGTTTGTCTATTTCTTTTTCCAGTAATTCTCTGTTAGAAATGCTGACCTAGCATTCCATTGCAATATTGTGAGGGCTCTCCTGAAGTGAGAAGATGCTTCTTTCTGGTTCTGAACCGTACTTTATTTCTTGGATAAAACTGAGGAAAAACGTACTGTAAATTTCTGCTTGCTCTACATTGTCTGTATAGGAAGAGGTTAACTGAGTTATTAAATTTAATATTCCAGATATTTGCTTATCAATCTACGCAGAGTTCTTGTCCTTCCCTCCTAGAAGTTGTCCACATGTGTTTGGTAGCTGAGGAGCACCTGCGCGATGACGTGAAGTGTAAGGATTCCCTATAATGGGGGATGCAGATAATTTATGTTAGCTAAGAGAGGGATAGGAGTTGACGTGGGCTTGGTAGGCTTATGTTTTTGAGGGTGGATGATTACCGTTAATCTGCGCTGTGTATTTTGTGGGGTAGGAAATCCAGTTTACTTTTAAACTGGTTTCCTGCGACTGAGGCGTATGGTATGCGGTTATAATATTCTTCAGATTCTTTGAAATAAATGTTTAGGACAGCTGAAGCTTTTTTAATGTTGTGCTGTTTTAGATTCATTAGACAAGTTTTGTCTCTTGACTTGTGATTGCCCTTGCAATGTACACAGCATGTAGATGGCTCGAGCATAATGACTCCTCATGGTTACCTCCACGTGTCTCTGACTGGCACTGATTATTTAAATGGTCATAGCTTAGACAATGGAAGCATTGTCTCTAACTGAACATCGCATACCATAGACTGTAATATATTCTGGTAAGAACTGTGATGGGAACGTGATAACACGTGTCTGTCGAGGGACGTTGCTTACTGTTCCCCAGTAATTTATTCTTCTGAACATTCTGATCACATGAGTCACGGGGATTGAAGAATGAATAGCTTCCTTCAGCTATAGCTCTCACAGATTAGCATCTGCATTTTTTGCAATGCCCTGGTGGTGAGTTCTGTGATTCGGTATGCAAGCAACAATTTTTTTCCCTTAAATGTTGTTTTCTACAAATAAACTGGCAGTTTCCCCTGTAGTGAAATTAATGCAGACTCTAAGTCTTCCCAACAGCCTTGCGATTTGCGACTGTATTTTTAAATACGGCGTCTGAGGTGAACAATAAATAAAAGCAATGGGATGGTATTTCCCAACATTACCATCGATTCCCTCGACAAAGAAATAGAAAGGACCAGCAGTGCCAGCCTAATATCTGTTGGTTTTATTTTGATTATAGATAGTACAAACATTTTAAGGAATCTGAATTTGTCTCTGAGTGATATGCACTTTCTCAATACTAGTACTCTGACTGAATTAATCTCCGACGGCGAAGCTATCATCTCTGACTGGGGAAACACTGTTTGTTTAAGGAATAAGTATCAGTCATACTTAGGTTTAGTGATGTCTGGTTCGATACCTCGTTTGTTTGTTGATAAAGATGGGTTGGTATCGCTATTCTCTACTGACACATATCTTCATTTCGTCTAGTTTACTCTTTAACTCCAGTCTTGACGTCTGGTTTACCTCCACACCCAAACTCACGAGAGCTTCAACATCTGCGGAGGGACCTTCTCCGTCCCTAATGGTCCACTGTCCATGTGTCTTGCACCACCAGCTATCGACACTTATGCAAAACTTGTGATCTTGATGAGAAAAATAGCTAACATATTGAAAAGAAAGAATCTGATTTGAGTTTTCTATGTATTTATCACAAAATAACTTCGGAAAATTAGCGATGACGCTCTCATTTATTAGGCTGCTGACGAAAGCTCTCGATGTTATGTTGAACTATGTTTTACGCCTATGTTTTGTTTGATATTTGAAATAATGCCCTCGTTTGCCAACTGCTATTCACTTCTAAAGTTAGTTTGATTCCTGGCAGTTTTTATACTTTTTGTGAATTTGGTGATCTAAAAAAAGGGGTACGACTGCTAAAAACTGATTTGTTAACAGTAACTTGAACTATTAACTTCGTGAACACTGCTAATTGCTGGTTTCTTCTTAAATGTGGAATGGTAAGTACACACTTTCTTTGGTGCTTATTACAGGTTAGCTGTTGTTGGTGTTTGGAATACAAGAATACAATTAAGTCTGTTCTCTGACGTCAGTAAAATTCCTCTATTATATGCTGTATCCTACTGTATTCCTCCCTTAATTCACGAAACATTTTGGAGCTGGTTTCATACAAGCGAAATAGTGATATGGGTAGGGGCTTGCACCCCTTGTTGTTTCGCGTGGCACTATCACAGCACAGGCCTATTGCTTCCCACTGTTGAAGAGCAATTCGGGGATGGCGATTGCATCTTTCAACACGATCGAGCACCTGTTCGTAATTCACGGTCTGTGACGGAGTGTTTACACGACAATAACAGCCCTGTAATGGACTGATCTGCACAGAGTCCTGACCTGAATCCTATACACCTTTGGGATGTTTTGGAACGCCGACTTTGTGCCAAGTTTCACCGACCGACATCGATACCTCTCCTCAGTGCAGCACTCCGTGAAGAATGGGCTGCCGTTCCCCAAGAAACCTTCCAGCATGTCATTGAACGTACGCCTGCGAGAGGGAAAGTTGTCATCAAGACTAAGGGCGGGCCAACACCATATTGCATTCCAGCATTACCAATGGAGGGCGCTACGAACTTTTAAGTTATTTTCAGCCAGGTGTCCGGATACTTCTGATCACATAGTGTACGTTATGGAAGAGTACGATCAGTTGGAGACGCGTTAATAATTAATATGGTTCAATTCTGTCGTTGGGAATAATGAAATGGTTTACCAATACCGTTCGTAATAGCTATGAGGAGAGCTGCAGCGACAGTATCAAAGAGTGCAGGGACAGTTTGTAAAAACATACAAACTTTTAGTTTTTGTCCGCATTAATGATATGAAAAAACATCGATGTTTTCTAGGCAATGTCTTTTTTTTTTACGTCGATGTTTATCATAAATGTTTGCACCGCGCAAGGGGCGCAACAAAGTAGTATGAGTAATGCCAGCTACATGCCGTAAATATGGAAAAATTACGCAGTGGCTTTCCCATTCAGAAGTCACATTTGAATGTTGTCTGTTTGAGTGAAAATCATGTTCTGCTTCTTTCAAGGAGAAACGACTACCGGCCCATGTCGGAACTGGACAGCGGCAAGGTCGGGGCCTATCGAGATTGGTCTATCCTACCATCATACGCGCGTTCGTCGGGACCCCACGACTGTTATGCGAGTATGGAAGCGATGGGTTGAAGAAGGCCAGCAGTCACCGTCACGCCGTATCTCAACGGCCATACGCGAATACAACCGAGAGGACAGACATCCATTCGCCAGCGCATGATAGTATAGCCACGTCATGGAAATAACCGCGTTCGCACCGATGAAAGTATATACGCACACAGTGCGACGTAGACATGGGCACCACGGGCTGTCAGCAAGGTGACCATTGTTGCCTCTTCCCTTTACGGGCAATAAAAGAGACGCGACGACGGCATCACGATGGACTTCTACATTTACATCTACACTCTGAAAACACAGGGAAGTGCACGGGCGAGGGTACCTCCCATTGTGACAGTTATTAGTGATTCTACACGTTCCATTACGTGTGGAGAGCGGGAAGAGTAATTGATTGAATGCCTCTGTGCGTGCAGTAATTACGAGTATTCTGGTCTCCTCCTCACGATTCTTTTGTGAGAAATACGTTGCTGTATATTCCTAGAGCTGTCATTTAAGGCCGGTTCTTGAAGCTTGGTTGGTAGTCTTTCTCGGGTTAGTTGACGCTAATCTTCAAGATTCTGCCAGTTCACTTTCTTCAGCGTGTCTCCCACGGGACAAGCAAACCTGTTACCACTCATTCTGTCGTCCTCTGTATACGTACAATATCTCCTGTTAAACCTACTTGGTACGGGTCCCACACACTTGACCAATAGTCTAGAATAGATCGTACGAGTGATTTGTAAGCAATCTCCTTTGTAAACTGATTGCAGTTCCCCAGCATTCTGCCAATAAAATAAAGTCTACCACCTGCTTTACCCACGATGGAGCCTATGTGACCATTCCACTTCATATCCCTACGAAGTGTTACACCCAGGTACTTGTATGAACTTGCCGATTCCAAATGATCATTTTCTGAAATGCACAACTTTACATTTCTGACGATTTAAAGCAAGTTGTCTATCTTTGCACTACTTTAAAATCTTATCAAGATCTGACTGAACATTTATGCAGTTTCTTTCAGATAGTCCTTCATTACAGATAACTGCATCATCTGCAATCTATTAATATTGTCCGCAGGTAATTAATATACAACATGAACGGCAAGGGTCCCAACACACTTCCCCGAGACACATCCAAAGACGATGACTCTCAATCCATGATAACATGTATGTTATGTGAGAAAAGTGCGAGTTGGGTTTCACATGATCTATGTTTTCGGAATCTATGCTGGTTGGCATGGACGTGATCATCCTGTTCAAGATACATATTATATTTGAGCTCAGAACATGTTCTAAGATTCTACAAGAAACTGATGTCAATGATATTAGACGGTAAGTTTGTGGATCACTTCAACTACGTTATTTTGTAAACGGGTGTGAGCTGTGCCTTCTTCCAACAACTGGGCACTGATTTTTGTTCCAGGAATCTACGATAGATTATAGTTAGCGCAGGAGCTAACTCAGTCGCAAATTCAATATAAAATCTGACAGGGATTCCATCAGACACTGGAGTTTTGTTTAATTTTAACAATTTCAGGTGTTTCTCAACGCCACTGACACTAGTATTTATTTCATTCGTCTATTCAGTGGTAAGAGGATTAAATTTGGGCAGTTCTCCTGGGTTTTCCTTTATAAAGGACCATTTGAATATTGAGTCAAACATTTCAGCTTCTGCTTTGCTACCCTCAATTTCAATTCCTGTCTCATTCGTTAGGGACCAGACACTAACTTTGGTGCCACTGACAGAAGACCAGAATTTCTCTGGGTTTAGTGAAAGATCATTTGACAATATTCTGCTACGTTAGTTATTGAAGGTTTGAGGCACTGCTCTATTATCATCTATACGTAGCCCTATGCTTTTACACCTATTATGCAGTAGTCTCTGTTTCTTTACTTACACCTGTATGGATACGGCAAGGAAAAAGACCGTTGCCAGATTGCACTTATCTCCATATGGGCCCAGCTCCTCTATGATAATGATACGGGTAGAAAAAATTATCGTATCTAGCTCGCATATCCGGTAATTTGGACAGCAAGCCACCAGGTTAAGGCCTGTGACTGCGCCTTATCTTCCAGGTCTCTGTGACGTCATTTTTTAACAGAATGACGAAAGACCACTTGTCGTCCGTACTGTCCTGCCTACCTTCACACAGAGGATGTTTGACTGTGGCCAAGCCAGCACATTCTCCTGATTGTCGCACACTGCAAACATGTGGGCATGAGCAGCCGAGACTGGACGACGACACTAGCTAGCCATTACGATTCGCAAAGCCCTGCACAGAGATTAAGGAGCATGGAATTGGGTACCTTATCTGTCATCAAAACTCATTTCGACTCTGATGCCCATCTGGGTCAGAGCCGCTGTTGATGCCACAGGTGGCTGATCTGTGTACGAAATTTCGCACCCTGTATACCCCCAAATTACCTACAAATTTAATCATGTATTGTCCATACTCTACTGTACACGTACAGAACGTAAAATGTCGTTATTCTCTACCCGTCCTGGTATTGCAAATTAATTTACCATCACTGTGCCCAGATACTGATCTGGATTGAACAGGGTCTGGTTTGCATGTAAGATCTAAATTTATTTCCACCTTAAATACTGCGCATCTAAAACATGGAAGTACACAGATCAAAGTTTGTTAGTAATACTCGCAAAGTCAGCACACACACAGTTCTTGCAAACATCAGTAATTAGAATTCCAGCCCACAAGAGATGATGTGATAGGTCCCCGGATAGGTTACGGCGACTGCTGCCAGCGATGAGATGAGGGTGAAGTGGGTAAGGAATCACAGGTGCAACACGTATTCCACGATTCCAAAATGTAGAGTGTGACATGAAGTTCGAAAAAGCTTTTTCCTTATACAAACGCGATTCTCAGCATTTATAAATTAATTCTTTGTCAAATGTCCATAGACTTTTGAGTTTAGAAATACTGCAGCATTTGTTCTCGATTTAACCACAATATGTAATTACGTGTAACATTATCAACAGGACTCGCATTCGGGAGGACGACAGTTCAAACCCGCGTCCGGCCATCCTGCTTTAGGTTTTCTGTGGTCTCCCTAAATCGCTTGAGGCAAACGTCGGAATGTTTCTTTTGAAAGGGCAGCGGGCTCTCGTGTCACAAGTAACTGGACATCATATTGAAGAATTTCAGTTGCGGCAGACGTGGTGTATTGACGACATTCCAAGAGATACGTTGCTGACGAGGCACCTACACCCTCAGCATAAAGAAGACAAAGCAATGTTTAACTTGAATGAAAATGAATAGGTTTCACTTTAAAGGAGGCGTTCATAATACTTTACATGGCTTCAAACTCCATTTAAAAAAATGGGCGATTAAAGTTATTCAAGGCGACCGAATGTTATGTTGGAAACTGAAAGTGAACTTTAAACGAAAACTACAATGGGAGATTGAACCAAGAAGATAAAAATAGTAATGTTACCTCTCGAATCGTATGCCACTGTCTGTGAATCATTAGCTGACACCTTCCGCGCTAGAACTACTAAGACATTTAGGGAAACTTCCTTGAAGATTAGAACCACCTACCGGGCTCCGACCCAGAACCTATCATTTTACTGTTATTGCTATGATCGACTGAAGTTTGTAAAGTCGGAGAATTACTAGCAGAACTGAAGCTTTGAAGAGGAGTCGCCAGCCATGCCTGCACAGCTTAGACAGTAAGAGCAGTGTCCATGAAAGGTAAAGACCTGACTTCGATTCGTAGTTCAGTATACGGATGTAAGTGCCAGAAAGTTTCAAAACTGCACACACTCCGCTTAGAGTGAAAGCTTCATTCTAGAACTTCAATACCATTTAAGATGCAGTAACACACTTCAACTTGTATGGCATCATTGCTGAACTGACTTGCTCTTGCACTCTCAGAAGGCAGTCGCACAGATCATTCATTGTCAATTCGTCATCTTGGACTTCCCTGTGACGGTCGAACTAGGTACGATGTACAGGTCTGACTCGTAACAGGAAGAAAATCATTTGAGAAAAAAAGGGCTTTGTTAACATCGAAAAAAGTTAAGCGCTAAGAAGTCTCTTTTGAATAAACGTACGTCATTTGTCTGAGGTATACACAGCCTTCTACGGCGGTGAAACGTGGATGATACACAGTCCAGACAAGAAGTGAATATTTGGGTAGATCGAATAACTAATGAGTTGGTACTGAATCGAATGGGGAAAAAGAGAAATGTATAGAACAATTAGACTAAATGCAGCTATCCGTTTATAGGATACATGCTGTGGCATCAACGAAGGTGCGCAAAAAAAAAATCTGAAGCTTTGTAACTTGAGTCTTGAATCAACTGTTACTCAATTTTTTTTTCCATGCAGATTTCAAGATGTGCCAAAACCGGCGATTTGAAAATAAAGAAAAGCTATCTACAGACTGAACTTGGACATTTTTATAAAAATAAAGATGACCAACATGCTTCCATGTTATCAAGTATTTTCCCGTATCTCTTACGAGGTGCGCCACTCCTGAGAAACATATTTATCTTACTGACTCAGTTCAGCACCAGAATATTTCCAGTGCATGGAACATTCCCTCCCGTCACTTGGTATCGGCGATAACAGTAGTATTACCGTAGCTGTTGAAACTTATTTCTTAAAACTGTAATTACTCTCCTGCTTGTGGTTATCTACAAAAATAATAAGCATTCTCCAGACCAAAGTTTACCCAAATGAATATCATCCTTCTATGAGTGTTTTTAACAAGAGGCGTCGGAAAGCGAACGCACAAACAAGTTGAAAAAAAAAAAAGTTAGAAATTCTTCGAAACGCTAAATCCTCTCAACGTTCAAAATGATTTAACGATCTGACGTATATGGTTAGGAGCAATGTGCGACTGTTTGCTAATGACGTCGTGTGCGGGAAGCGTCATCGTTGCGTGGCTTCAGCAGAATTTCTATTTGCTGTGAACAGTGGCTGCTTGCTCTAAATATGAAAAAAGTATGGTAATGCAGATGACAAGGAAAAACAATCGTGTAACGTTCTAGTATAGTATTAGTGGTGAACTGCTTGATACAGTCACGTCGATTAAATGTCTAGGCGTAACGGAGCAAAGAAACATTGAAACAGAACGAGCAGGTAACGTCACTTGTAAGATTAGGCAAGCTGTGAATTTAGGTCTATTCGGAAAATGCTAGAAAAGAATATCTCATCTGTGAAGGAGTTGGGGTACAGAACACCTGTGCGGCATATTCTTGAGTATTGCTCAGGTGTTTTGTATCCCCATCAGGACGGATGAAACGAAGACATCGACAAAATTCAGAAGAGTACTGCTAGGTTTGTTACAGTTATGTTCGTGCATCACTCGAGTTAAATGCTCCGCGAACTGAACTGCGAATCCCTGTAGAAAAAATTATTAAGAACGAATAAAATCGCGGCATTAGCGACAGACTGCAGAACGATCCTATTGCAACCAACATACTTCTCGCGTAAGGACTGGGATCACAAGACTAATCAGAGCTCCGTTTGCGAGAAGAACATGAAAGGGAGCGACTAGCAGTAATACTAGGTACACTCCCGTCATGCAACGTACGGTGGCTTGCGAAGTACGTTTGTAGACAGAAGGATTAACAGAGGTATACACGTACCGCAAGTTCCAAGCATTACGTGAAGCACCGACGTCATCGTTCTGGAAACCCACAACCGTTCTTTAATGTCATAAATTGCATTAATAGTCTGAGTATACCACACCAGTGGGCAATTATTGATAGTGTTCCTTCTGTTGTGAACTCTCCACTCCCTGCCTATGATGGCTTCGGCTGGAGAATAAATAAGGGGCTCGTTAAGAGAAAAATGCTGGCAGAGAAACATACCACCAGAAAACACACATAGGATTTACTACATATGACAAGTAGCGACTATTACCTTTTACTATCAGCGCTAACACATTATCGGTTCAGCATCTTCATGCGTGACGGTACTGCAAGCTGTAATACGTATACTTAATACACTGAATTGAAGCCGCGTTATATTTGGTCCTGCTATGCCAAAATACAAGCAAGTTAACTGATATGACTGCTGGGATATACACTCCTGGAAATTGAAATAAGAACACCGTGAATTCATTGTCCCAGGAAGGGGAAACTTTATTGACACATTCCTGGGGTCAGATACATCACATGATCACACTGACAGAACCACAGGCACATAGACACAGGCAACAGAGCATGCACAATGTCGGCACTAGTACAGTGTATATCCACCTTTCGCAGCAATGCAGGCTGCTATTCTCCCATGGAGACGATCGTAGAGATGCTGGATGTAGTCCTGTGGAACGGCTTGCCATGCCATTTCCACCTGGCGCCTCAGTTGGACCAGCGTTCGTGCTGGACGTGCAGACCGCGTGAGACGACGCTTCATCCAGTCCCAAACATGCTCAATGGGGGACAGATCCGGAGATCTTGCTGGCCAGGGTAGTTGACTTACACCTTCTAGAGCACGTTGGGTGGCACGGGATACATGCGGACGTGCATTGTCCAGTTGGAACAGCAAGTTCCCTTGCCGGTCTAGGAATGGTAGAACGATGGGTTCGATGACGGTTTGGATGTACCGTGCACTATTCAGTGTCCCCTCGACGATCACCAGTGGTGTACGGCCAGTGTAGGAGATCGCTCCCCACACCATGATGCCGGGTATTGGCCCTGTGTGCCTCGGTCGTATGCAGTCCTGATTGTGGCGCTCACCTGCACGGCGCCAAACACGCATACGACCATCATTGGCACCAAGGCAGAAGCGACTCTCATCGCTGAAGACGACACGTCTCCATTCGTCCCTCCATTCACGCCTGTCGCGACACCACTGGAGGCGGGCTGCACGATGTTGGGGCGTGAGCGGAAGACGGCCTAACGGTGTGCGGGACCGTAGCCCAGCTTCATGGAGACGGTTGCGAATGATCCTCGCCGATACCCCAGGAGCAACAGTGTCCCTAATTTGCTGGGAAGTGGCGGTGCGGTCCCCTACGGCACTGCGTAGGATCCTACGGTCTTGGCGTGCATCCGTGCGTCGCTGCGGTCCGGTCCCAGGTCGACGGGCACGTGCACCTTCCGCCGACCACTGGCGACAACATCGATGTACTGTGGAGACCTCACGCCCCACGTGTTGAGCAATTCGGCGGTACGTCCACCCGGCCTCCCGCATGCCCACTATACGCCCTCGCTCAAAGTCCGTCAACTGCACATACGGTTCACGTCCACGCTGTCGCGGCATGCTACCAGTGTTAAAGACTGCGATGGAGCTCCGTATGCCACGGCAAACTGGCTGACACCGACGGCGGCGGTGCACAAATGCTGCGCAGCTAGCGCCATTCGACGGCCAACACCGCGGTTCCTGGTGTGTCCGCTGTGCCGTGCGTGTGATCATTGCTTGTACAGCCCTCTCGCAGTGTCCGGAGCAAGTATGGTGGGTCTGACACACCGGTGTCAATGTGTTCTTTTTTCCATTTCCAGGAGTGTACTACCGAGTCATTAGTCCTGTGATTGTATGCCACATCCTCTAGCGATAAATCTGATAAACAACAGGATAGAAACATTGGTAGACATTATGGACCATACCTTTTTGCTGAAATCGTCTTGCTTTGAGTTAGTGTTGGTTAGATCGTCAGCGAGAGCAGCACCGCTAGTTCCTGCTACTAATAAGGCGAGTACACCGTTCGCTTGTTACATATTTTCACGAGCTTCAAATAGGAGCGAATGCAGTAATGGATAGGAACTGTGATTGTTGTGTACAGGTTCAAGCTGAGTTGGTGACCCTTCGCTCACAGCTCCAGGCTGCTTTGGCTTCTGTCACACAGCTTGAGGCTGCTGCCAAGGGGCGTCACTGTAGGGGATCGAACTCAGGGATGCGAAGGATGTCGAGCACGTCCCACATATCCTCCGATTGGTCCACTGCTGTGGCAACCCCGGGTACTGTCTGCACTGGGGTTGACCCCTCAGCCATGGTCGAGTGGGAGATCATTCCAAAGTCTGACAGGCAGTGAAAAACTTTCCGACGGGCAGGTCGTAGGGCCTCCCCGATCCATTTGACGAACAGGTTTCGGGCATTAACTGTGGCTGACGATGTCTCTGAGCCAGATGCAGTCGTCCACCCTGTTCCAGAGGAAGCTTCTCGGCCCACAAGGTCTGGGGATTCACAGAGGGTGGGTTTACTGGTAGTTGGGAGCTCCAATGTTAGGTATGTAATGGGGCCCCTTAGAAACATAGCTGCGAAGGAGGGGAAGGAAGCCAGTGTGCACTCTGTGTGCATTACAGGGGGAGTCATTCCGGATGTGGTAAGGGTGCTTCCAGACGCCATGAAGAGTACAGGGTGCAGCAAACTGCAGGTGGTGGCTCATCTTGGTACCAATGACGTGTGTCGCTTTGGATCAGAGCAGATTCTGTCTGGTTTCGGGCAGCTAGCAGAAATGGTAAAGACTGCCAGTCTTGATTCCGAGATTAAGACAGAACTCACCATCTGCAGCATCGTCGATAGAACCGACTGTGGTCCTTTGGTGCAGAGCCGAGTGGAGGGTCTGAACCAGAGGCTCAGGCGGTTCTGTGACTGTGTAGGCTGCACATTCCTTGACTTGCGCCATCCGGTGGTGGGTTTCCGGTTTCCGCTTAGTAGGTCAGGAGTCCACTACACACAGGAGGTGGCTACACGGGTAGCGGGGGCTGTGTGGAAGGGACTGGGCGGTATTTTAGGTTAGAAGGTTTCAGGGAACCACAGAACCAACATCCGTCTAAAAGTGGGCAAGTAAAACACAGTAAGGTAGTTCTCGAAACGATTGGTATTGTAGTTGTAAATTGTCGTAGCTGTGTTGGGAAAGAACCAGAGCTCCAAGCCCTAATAGAAAGCACTGAAGCTCAAATAGTTGTAGGTACACAGAACTGGCTAAAGCTGGAGATAAGTTCAGCCGACATTTTTTCAAACGATCTAATAGTGTTCAGAAAGGATAGATTAAATACAGTTGGTGGTGGAGTATTTATTGCTGTCAGAGGTAGTTTGCTTTGTAACGAAACTGAAGTAGACAGTTCGTGTGAAATAGTATGGGTAGAGGTTATACCTGACAATCGGACTAAACTATAAATTGGATCGTTTTACCGACCCCCCGACTAAGAAGATATAGTTTCTGAACAGTTCAAAGAGAACTTGAGTCTAGTTTCAAGTAAGTACCCCGCTTATATAATTATAGTCGGTGGAGACTATAATCTACCCTTGATACGCTGGAAAAATTATACGTTTAAAGCCAGCGGCAGGCATAAAACGTCATCCAAAATTGCACTGAATGCTTTCTCAGAAAATTATTTCGAACAATTAGTTCATGAGCCCACCGAAGAGTAAATGGTTGCGAAAGCATACTTTATGTTTTAGCAACAAATAATCCTGGACAAATAGTGAGTATTGTGACAAATACAGGGATTAGCGACCACAAGGCAGTTGCTGCTAGGCTGAATACCGTAACACCTAGAACCATCAAAAAGAATATATAGAGTACATCTATTTAAAAAAGCCGATAAAAACGCTCTTAACGCCTTTTTAAGAGAGAGTCTTCACTCCTTCCAATCTGATCATGTAAGTATAGAAAAGTTGTGGAATGTTTTCAGAGAGATAGTATCGACAGCAGCTGAGAGATATATACCACATAAATTAATAAGTGGTGGTACTGATCCCCCAAGGTACACGAAACGGGTCAGATCTCTGTTGCAGAAGCAACGAAAAAACGCGTGCCAAATTTAAAAGAATGCAAAATCCCCGAAATTGGCAAAGTTTAACGAAAGTTCGAAATATGGCGCGTACTTCAATGCGAGATGCTTTTAATAATTTCCACAACGAACTACTGTCTGGAAATCTGGCAGAAAACCCAAAGAGATTCTGGTCATACATAAAGCACTCCAGTGGCAAGACGCAATCAATACTTTCACTGCGAGATAACAACAGTGAAATCACTAATGACAGTGCCACTAAAGCAGTGCTATTAAACACAGTTTTCCGAAACTCCTTCACCAACGATTACGAAGTAAATATTTCTGAATTCCAATCAAGAACAACTGCCAAGATGAGAAACATAGAAACAAATATCATCGGAGTAACGAAGCAGCTTACATCACTTAATAAAAGCAAGGCTTCCGGTCCAGCTTGTATACCAGTCAGGTTCCTCTCAGAGTATGCTCATAAAATAGCTCCATGTTTAGCAGTTATATATAACCACTCGCTCACAGAAAGATCCGTACTTAAACACTGGAAAATTGCTCAAGTCACACCAATACCCAAAAAGGGAAGTAGGAGTAATCCGCTGAATTACAGGCCTGTATCAATAACGTCGATTTGCAGTAGGGTTTTGGAACATATACTGTATTCGAACATTATGAAGTACCTCGAAGAAAACGATTTATTGACACACAGTCAACACGGTTTCGGAAAATATCGTTCCTGTGAAACTGGTGCTTTTCATTTATTATTATAATGATGTTCTACCAAGAACCGACGGAAGATTCTGGTAATATGATACAACTAGCTCTTTATACTCATGAAATAATCGTGATTTCCTGTCAGAAAGGTCACAGTTCGTAGTAATAGACGGAAAGTCATCTAGTAAAACAGAAGTAATATCCGTCGTTCCCCAAGGAGGTGTTATAGGCTCTGTTGTTCCGGATCTATATTAACGACATAGGAGACAATCTCAGTAGCTGTCTTAGATTGTTTGCAGATGATGCTGTCATTTACCGTCTTGTAAAGTCATCAGATGACCAAAACGAATTGCAAATTGATTTAGATGAGATATCTGTATGGTGCGAAAAGTGGCAGTTGATCCTGAATAAAGAAAAGTGTGATGTTATTCACATGAGTACTAAAAGAAATCCGTTAAATTTCGATTACGCGGTAAGTCACTCAAATCTGAAGGCTGTAAATTCAACTAAATACTTAAGGATTACAATTAAAAACACCCTAAATTGGAACGATCACATAGATAATGTTGTGGGTAGAGCCCACCAAAGACTGAGATTCATTGGCAGAACACTTAGAAGGTGCAACAGGTCTACTGAAGAGACTGCTCACATCATGCTTGTCCCTATTCCAAGTATTGCTGTGCGGTTTGGGGTCCGCATCAGATGGTACTGACAGATGACATCGAATAGAGTACAAAGAAGGGCATCTCGTTCTGTATTATCGCGAAATAGGGGAGATAGTGCCACAGACATGATACATGAATTGGAATGGCAATCATTAAACCAAAGGCGTTTTTCGTTGCGACGGGATCTTCTCATAAAATTTCAATCACCAGTTTTCTCCTCCAATTGCGAAATCATTCTGTTGGCACCCACCTACATAGGAAGAAATGATCATCACTACAAAATAAGAGAAATCAGGGATCGCACAGATAAAATGAAGTGCTCGTTTCTCCCGCGTGCCGTTCGAGAGTGGAACGGTAGAGAGACAGCTTGAAGGTGGTTCTGAAACACCTGCCAGGCACTTTATTGTGAATAGCAGAGTAATCACGTAGATGTAGACGCAGGATTGAACAAAGATTTCTCTTCCATCTTCTTGAAGACTCTAAATACGTAGTTACTGAAAAAATTGCCCCAATCCATATCATTAACATTTTCCCATCACCGTGAACACTGTAAGCTTGTCATTTGTCCAGCATGTTTAACCAGAATGCATGTTGTGATATTATTCAGTACAAAACTAAAGGGAAATTTTGCAAGTCGCCATCTGATTCCATTTGTGTGTAGACCCTCAACCATAAGCACTGCGGCTGGGAGATCGTGCTCCTTACATTACTTTTGATGTACCTCCTGATCACGTGGTATCAAGATAAAAAACACAGGGTGTCTAGCAGTGGATCAGTGCTTGGGGGAAACGTCTCAAAAGCTTGGAGAAGATTGGCCACATCACTATACCATTCTAAAATGATTCAAAGAGTTTCAGAGATGTAACATCAACCTCTAGGATGTTCCCCATTCAGGCCAACCTCCTTCACTGGTCAATTAGGAGCATGTTGCTCGATAAGGTAACTAGTGGTGGAGAAAGACTGGAATATGTTACACCAAGGGAGCCTGTTCCCATCTGGTACTCATACAATTCTGTAACAAAACAATCAAGTGAGGAAGATCTCACTTAGAGATGAGGAAATGACTGAGTATGTGAATAGCTTGGCTACAAGCATTTGGTGCTCTGGTGTTCCAACCAACTTGCTAAATGACAGAGTGGGTGTTTGAAAATTGTACCTACCACATTTCAGAAATACCAGTCATGCAACAACAGAATTGAGGTGGGTGTCTTCAGAGTTTAGAACATACTGAAACATATAATGCCCGTCTCCCAAAAAGATAATCACAGAAATATTAAATGGTATGATGTCTACCTCAAGTTTCAAAGTGCTTTAAAACTATCAGTCCAAGATCAAATCCCTTTCTATATGACTACACCCAACCATGTTTGCCGAAAATAATTTAGCTGCAGTAGGCTTCAAAATCTTGATTGTTCTCACATACCCTGGTCCATCTTGCTAACACAAGTGGAAACTCAGCTGAAAGTAAGGAGATTCTCAGTCAATGAACTGCTTCAGGACTGAAATGATTAATTTAAAAACATCCCAGAGGAAAGACACTCTGCTTAGTCGAGTGCATCCTTCCTTATCTAACTTGGTAGCCCCAGATTTCTAGGAATTGTGATACTGATCGAAACCACAGTGCGCACACCACACCAACAAAGGACACAGTGAACCTGTGTCCTGCCCTCTCACCATTCTCCACACCCAGTCTCCACGTCACTGGATGACGGGGGGGAACATTTTTACTCCTTAATGTATGCAGTTACAAAGGATCATCAGATGACTTGTCATGACTAATGAACATTTATTCCAAACTGGGACATGAACAAAAATTTCCAGTTTTTTGCAAGCAGCTGCCTTAACTGAGAACGAAGTCTTTTGCAACGGCACTGTTGGATAAAACATACTCTGACTTCTTGCCACATCAGTCTAGCACAAAACCTCGAGCTTTTGGTGATTTTCATCATCATCTTCATTATGAGCATCTGAACTGATGTGGCAAGAAGTCCAAGAATGTTTTATACAGCTGCATGAATTATTATAAAATCTGAGCATGCCTCAAAGTCCAACTTAAGCATTCACTGTCATCCAGACAGTATCTTGGTTAAGGTGATACCTTGTTAGCTCATGAAAAGCAGAAAAGAGATATTTTCAAGTCCAGGTTTGGCACAATTTTTATTAGTCAGAAAACATTTATTAAACTGGAGTTCAGTTTTTCTTTGTCTTGCTTCACTGATAAAATTTCACATCATTGCTTTTTCATTGATTACATGCCCGACAACTGGATTTATTTGATGGCTTTGAAATTAATTCAACTGCAATGAACACGTTTTTTTTACAATAGATAACATTTTATTCATGGCTGTAATTTTCAGCAACTGTAGTATTATTTTTTCGGGATGAATTTCAGTGACCAGTTGCAAATAAAACACATTATCTGCTGAACCAAGCAAGTTTCTGCAATATATTTTCATAACATCCCTAATGTTGTAAGCTTCTGAAGATGACAAATTAATTTGTCAAAACTGGTGCAGATAATAAAATTTATTTGGAACTGATGACTGAAACGTATCCTGAAAAATGTAGGTAATGTTCTGACTCGCAAAACAAGTGAGGCCATATTGCACAACTTACCGGGTAAATTCTGTGCAGTATAATTGGCATGCATTGATTGGGTCAACTGAAGAATGGGATACAACCTGTCGACTTTGACCAAAGATGTCATAATGTACTCATAGATATTAATGTCTTTATTTTTGAGCCATAGATAATAAATTGGTTATTTTCTGTGGCAAGGCACCACCATTGTAAGTTAAAATAAATGAATGAGTTTTTAAAATACAGGGCTAGACATTGTGTCCGATTTTTGTCACTTGTATTAATTTAGATCATTTGTTCATTTCAATTTCAATACTTATTTTCATTCTTGGTAAGTTTGAGATATTTTGGAAGAATTGTTTTTCATTCTGGACAATTTTTACTTTTTGATCTTTGTTTGTAGGTGTGGATTTATCTACTCCTATCAATATGGAAGACATGAAATAGGGGTCACCAACTGCAGTACGGAATATAAATTTTACAGCTGTTGCTTTTTTTCGCCTTTGCTAGCACTAGTATTACTATGATATTTTTCAGTCTATACTAGTACTATCAGAAACGAAAAAGCGGACGTACAAAAAAAATTGTATCCTGTACTTGGACATATATATGTCAACTGAAGAACAGGATACTAGTCCTAGAAAAAGACAAAAAACATGATATACATAACACTGCCATCCTTTGACTCAGATGAACTACGACCTACATAGGTCAACTGAAGTACAGGATGGATTTTTTTTTCCCTTCACTAGCACTAGTATTGTATTCTTCAGTTCACCTATATAGGTCAACTTAGGTATGGGTACAAGTGTCAAATTTTACGCCTATGCTAGCACTAGTATTCTATTCTTCAGCTGACAATTGAAGTACAGGATACAAATTTTGCTATCATAGTTTTTTTTTCTTTTTTCGCGCTCAGTAGTACTACTATGACAATCTTCAATTGATACTATTAGTATCAATGACAAAAAAAAATTGCATGCATTTCAGTGTTATGTATGTCATCTTTTACATCTTCGCTAACTTTAGTATCCTATTCTTCAGTTGACTTTTCGCCTTCACTAGTACCAGCACGAGTTGAAGAATAAGATGCTAGTTGTAGTGGAGACAAAAAAAGCAACACCTGTAAAATTTGTATCCCGCACGTCAGTTGACATACATAGGTCAACCAAAGAATAGGATGTAGTGTTAGCGAAGGTAAAAAAGTCAATATATGTTACGTTTGTATCCTGTACTGCAGTTAACCCATACAGATCAGATGAAGTTTGGGATACAACTCTTATGTCAGGCAAGCGTTACTTCTTTCCCTTTTTTTTCCTTTCCTTTCTGCCAGTTCTTCAGTTGAGCTATATAAGTCGACTGGAGAATGGGATACTAGGACTCAAAG
Organism: Schistocerca nitens; assembly: GCF_023898315.1. NCBI lineage: Eukaryota > Metazoa > Arthropoda > Insecta > Orthoptera > Acrididae > Schistocerca > Schistocerca nitens. The sequence goes on along the minus strand of NC_064615.1, from coordinate 552,258,097 downwards.
AAGTGATACACTTAACATTATATTTGTAGTGTGGATGTATGTGAGACATGTCTACCATCCATTTTCTCTGGCCTGCATCCCTTGTTTCTCAGCATTCTTCTGCTGTTAAACCTGTGCAAGACATCATTGTGGTAACTTATGACATCACTGGCTAAAGCCTACAGATTGTATCCCATTCTTCATTCATCCTCACTGATCACTGTGTAATGAAAGAAAGTGATGCCCCATAATGCTACTTTTTGCAAACTGGACAACTTATACCAATGATTTAAAAAAAAACCACCACCACCTGAGAGAGCAGTAAGGTAAGTGACAGCTTCACAATTTAAAACAGAAAAAAAGCATCTGTTGAACACCAAATAATAAAAGTGATACTCACAGAACTCTGTCAAATTGCTAGCACTGTGTTTCTTAGACATGGCAATTTAAAATTTCGTTTCAGATGGAGACTAAAAACCAAATAACTGTCCTTCATTACTATCTGCATTACTCAAACACACTTCACCTTGCCACAGGGTTCTCACTATTCTTCCAAACATTGCTGATGTTTGTTCATGGTGCATGGCTGGTGCAAATAACTGTAGTGAACTAGCTCTGATTAAAGGAACTCTGTTTTAACTGGTATTCATTCCATATTGCAATTTTGTCTCCTCTTCAGTCTAGCTGTTTGCACCAAATAGAATTTACTGTTCTAGATTCTCTCATTAACTACCTTATGAGTCTTATGAATGCATTACTTTTCTACCATACACTGGAAAATCTATGAAATTCAAGCACAACGCACAACAAGTTTATATAGCTCACTTCAACAGCCTCAGCTCCACTCAAGCTCAGTAGTACTAAGCAGTCCTAACACTCTGCATTCTGGATTAAGTAATTTTTACAACTTTCTTATTCTGCTCATTATGTGAGATCAATGCTGCAAAATTCTTGTCACATCATTAATTTTCTTCCGAGTACCCATACAATCATAAAACATTTGTCTGACACTTTAGTATTCTTTGCACAATATCCCATCTGTTGATCAATAAAGACGTAAGTAGGCTAATTCAATCATCTGGTTTCACTCACTATCCTATCAATGTAAATTATGTTATCAGAAGGGAGGTAGCAACCATTTATATGGTGTCCCAGCAGCAGTTTAATTCCAGTATTTAACATTTGTGTGTCCACAAAAAACCACCAGTAACAACATATGGATACAAAGTGGCTGAACTGTCAGTCCACTGTATTCACACAAAATAAAATAATAATAATAATAACAATAATTAGCAGCACAACCACAGGAATCTGAATTACTCTTACAGCATCTACAATTTGTGCTGCCAGTTCTGTAACACATATCAGTGATAGGAACTTACTTATGTTTTAGTGTATGGTTTCTTTATTTCACATCTCACTTGGTTCCCACTACTTGATATTAGTGGCCTGAAGCTTGAATCTCTTATGTTACATGTAACTTCTGTGTATCTTTTGTATGTGTATAAATTTGGGACAGACAGATTTTCCTCTCCACCTATTACTTCCAGCATTTATTTAAACTACTCCATTTTTCTTCCAGAGCATCAGCTTCTTCCTCAACTAAAACAAAATCTAAATTAGTGAACGGCTTTCATCACATAACATTTTTCAGTTTTATTCTAATTGTCCATACAACAGCCACTCACTTCATTGCCCCTCACCAGTCCGATACAGCCACACTTTTGCTTCATCTTACATCCTCAGTATTCATCTCCTAATTAAGTAAGGCACCCTCCTCTTCAGTATAAACACTGCCCCAGTGATCATTCTAATGTGAAGTTTCCTTGCAGATTATACCTCTCTCCTACCCATATACCCTTCAGGAGTAGCACTACTGGAAAAAGATCATATTCCAGAGAAATGGCCTAGTTACAGCCAGAGGATTGTTTCCAGAATGGAATCAGTGCACACCACACTGCAGAGTAAATATTCATAAATTATGTAACTTTTTCCCAATGTTTGTGTGCTTACGAATTATGTAGTGACCTCAGTTTTTCTTTTGCTGTTTGATGCCATACTTACATAAGACACTTTAATTTTGGCATGTATTGAAACTAAATGTACTCTGCTTACTGTTAAAAAAAAGACATCAAAATATTAAGATCCACAGTGATCAAGACCACCCTGTAGTGAGAAAGTCTAAATATTTTATACATATTCTATTACCACATACAAAATTTTAAATTCAAATGATAGATGAGGGCGAATAGGAGGAACATAACAGTACTTCGAAACATAACTGGCATTAGAGACATTCAAACTACCAAAAATTAACAATAAACGCCAAATGAGAGACTGAAGAACCAACAGACATAGATTTTTAATTAATATTAACAGAAAAATTTCAAAATTTTCGTGCTACACTAGTTTTATATCATCTGAATCGGGCACGGATTAATTACACTGGGTTTCCCAATACTGACTGATAGCTAATTTAATGATTTTAGCGGATGTTGACAGCAAAATGCTATGTAAAAAATTATGATCTCACAATCCAGAATACAAGGAAATTTTAGCTCTTCTCTGATGACACGCAATATCACTAACAAATGAGTACCCCGAATATAAAACCGTCAGTTTGGTATGAAACATCAGTAGCAAAAGTTTAACATTCGCGAAGGCTTCTAAAATAACAATAAGTCTATTTTTTAATGAGTCACTTGGTTTTGAAAACGCATTCAAGTATAAAAAAATGAAATGTAAACTCACCGGCTTCCTGTGAAATGGATTATCCCATCTTTAACTACAAACTGAGAGTCCTTGTAACCCCAACCATTCCACTTTAACAACTCTTGTCTGTAAACAACAGATATTTTCCCATATAAACACAAGAAATTTTAATAAAAGTATCACATACATAACAGCTGTATAATATTAAGCACAGTAAATAAAACTTATTCAGGTAAATGTACACTCATGGCGTATGCACACAATCGAAAAGCCCACTCCTTTCTCCTATACCTCCTTGTTTTACCGTGAAGCAATCACATTAAGCTTACAAAATTATTTATTAGTTTAATGTGTAGTTATCTGTGTAAACTGCCATAAGGCAATTTCCTTTTGCCCGTAACGAGATTTTTCTGGTTACATGAAGTTGGCTAAAGCCGATTAGACAACTCAATGTGTATCGTTGCTTGTTACTAGAAAACTACCTCAGTAGAAATGAGGGATAGTCTACAACTGAATGTGAATAACCATAAATGATGTAATAAAATATCTTCAGGATTGGGATTCGCGCTGGCTGCCGGAAAAATATTCACAGTGTACTACGCCTTGCCTTGTGCAGCAATGCGCTCCTCACTTAAGGGTATAAACAGACAAGGAAAATATGATTGCAATTACCTGTGCTTTGGAATAGCACTCCTAACTTTTTTTGGTTTTGGTTTAGTGTTTCTCAAAGTTACGCCCACTTCACGCCGATCACTCATTAAACATTTGTCGCTTCCCGCCTCTTTCTCTTTTGGAGGTTGTGTCGCAAGCGGCGTTGCGTTCACGCGTTGGCTGTCATCCTTACTTCCGTTTGAGAACATTTTGCCGATCACAGCTCTTGTGTAAAGCAATAAGACAACTGAATTCCCTGGTCCGTTCCTACCGTTCCACGCGGAGTGATGCACAGCATGCAACTGAGTTTACGTTATTGAAAAAGATCGATCTTAAATGTAATTGTGGCCCCGATCGAATACGCCAAGCTATCGATAATACTCCGGAGTAACCGAAATCGATATATCAGTCGAAATTCATCGAGTAAAGTCTACAAAAATTAAAAATGTTAAGCAGAGAATTTTGACTTGGTCCACGGTCTTAAAACGAATATCAGCAATTACGAATACAAAGTAGGCCTATACTTCATATCACTCTAAAGAAAATCACACACTACATATAAAATGGTGTTGTTACTGAAATTATATTAATTAATTTTTAATGTTACAAAGTTTAATAGTACACTAATGTTCCGAGTTCACTCAGCCACATCTGTAGCAGAAAATATTGTTCAGTCTTATTTTCATTGGAACAACAACTTTCCATCTTTTAAAAAATCCTTCAGAGCAACAAAACTGTCCACCACCTAGCAATATTCCTATAAACATGTAACTTATTTGTGCTTACCCAAGCTAGGTTTAACACAGTAAAATTAACAAGAACGTCAAACTTTTTTTAAAAAAAAAGAGCTATAGCAGATAGCTGTTGTATTTCTCAGTTATTAGTGTCATCCACATAACCACATCTATATCTATCATAAAGTAATTGCTTTGTTTGTTTTATAAGAACATAGGTACGTGTCATTCAGCTAACAAGAATCTTCAGTTATTGAATCTACATAATCATTGAATGGAAGGTGTGACTGGCAAGTTATGTTTTTAAATTTTTCTTCAATTGCCTCATGTCATCCTTTTCTTTCTTTCAAAAATGACTCTCTTGACCAGGTGCAACAGACACTCAAATATTTTTTCCTTTGTTGATTTCTTTCTGTCCATTGAGACTGCATTGGTGTTGGCAGGGGACAGCCAGTAGGATTTTTAAAAGGATGTGTACGGCACTGGACAAAAGGACAAGAAAGAGTTTTTTTAAATTATTTCAGTTTTCTGATACAGTTAAATGAAAATAAATAAACAAATGTATAAGGATTTTTTAAACAAATTCAGTTCTCCCTCCCTACTCAGGCTCTTGTCAAGCTACTTTTGAAGCAGCACCACCTGGAACACTGCTAATGCTTTCATGTTTGAGAACAGGAGGTATCATTATTCCTTCCAGATTCCATATAGCTGCTAATCATGATTCTACAAGCCAAAATTATGTATGAAATACTGTTCCTCAAACATTTCTTCCAGTTTGACATTTGCTATAGGTACATTTTTTTACTCAAGGATTATAAAAAAGACAATGGTTGCTCGTTGAAAAAGTTGGCATCTTAATCTTCATCTATACCCTCAATATAATTAATAATCATCACATCACAGAAACTGGATTTATACAGTGAAGAGACAAATATCATGCCTAATATCGTGACGGTACCCTGCAAGCAAGCAGAAGTGCCGCAAACAACATGGGATGGACTTGAATGATATCTGAAGTAATGATGGAGGGAACTGACACCATGAATGCTGCAGGGCTGTCCATAAATCCGTAAGAGTACGAGGGGCTGGAGATCTCTTCTGATCAGCACATTGCAAGGCATCCCAGAAATGTTCAATAATGTTCATGTCTGGGGAGTTTGGTGGCCAGCGGAAGTGTTTAAACTCAGGAGAGTATTCCTGGAGCCTCTCTTTAGCAGTTCTAGACGTGTGGGGTGTCGCACTGTACTGCTGGGATTGGCCAAGTACGTCGCAATCCACAATGGACATCAATGGCGCAGATGATCAGACAGGATGCTTACATACGTGTCATCTGTCAGAGCCATAGCTAGACATATGACGAGTCCAATATCGCTCCAACTGTACATGCCCCACACCATTACAGAGCTTCCGCCAGCTTCAATGTTCGAATGTGTGTGAATTCCTCAGGGACAAAACTACTGAGGTCATCAGTCCCTAAATTTACACGCTACTTAAACTAAGTTATGCTTTGAACAATACACACACCCATGCCAAAGGGAGACTCGAACCTCTGTCGGGAGGGGCCACGCAGTCTGTGAAACGGCACCTCAAACCGTGCAGCCACTCCGCGCGGCCCCACCAGCTTCAACAGTCCCCCACTGACATGCAGAGTCCATGGATTCATGAAGTTGTCTCCATAGCCATACACATCCATCCACTTGATACAATTCGAAACGAGAGTCGTCCAATCAGGTAACATGTTTCCAGTCATTGACAGTCCAATGTCGGTGTTGAGGGACCCAGGTGAGGCGTAAAGCTTTATGTCATACAGTCATCAAGGATACACCAGTGGGCATACGGCTCTGAAAGCCCATATTGATTACGTTTTGTCGAACGGTTCGCTCACTGGCACTTGTTGATGGCCCAGCACTGAAATTTGCAGCAATTTACGAAAGGGTTGCACTTCTGGCACATTAAACGATTCTCTTCAGTCGTCCTTGGTCCCGTTCTTGCAGGATCTTTTTCCGGCCGCAGTGAAGCTTTACTGTTTTACTGGATCCCTGATACTCAAGGTGCACTTGTGAAATGCTCATACGGGAAAATGCCCACTTCATCTCCACTTTGGAGATGACGACTCGCTTGTGGGCTGACTATAACATCACATTCAAACTCACTTAAATCTTGATAACCTGTCATTGTAGCAGCAGTAACCGATCTAACAACTGCACCAGACACTTGTTGCCTTATATAGGTGATGCCGAGCACAACGCCGTATTCTGCCTGTTTACGTATCTGTATTTGAATACACATGCCTACACCACTTTATTTGGCGCTTCAGTGTATATGCCCATGAACTGCAAAAGTTGTTGAACAAGTAGTGTTCAATAATTCTGCAAGGGTATTTTCTGTAGAATACCATTGCTGTTGTAATGAATTAATCATTCTAAGAGAAAAATACAAAAGCAAGCTATCTGTAATATCTTTCAGAATTTACAGTCAAATCAATCTCCATAATATTTGTGTCATCACAATCTGTCAGAAAGACTAAAAAGACCAGCTGCTTCACAAAGCAGACCTCATTTCACAGATGTTTCTGAATTTAACGCCTACTTACAATTCACCATCTTCCATACAGATACATTTCTTGGAATACTATCGTGTTTGTATCTAAATCAAACTGACTGTGGAATGCTGCTGTTGACAACTTTATCAAATCGTGTACTTCGATGTACACAATTTGGAACACGTATTTTACATACAGGGCGCCACCAATCTGCAGCATCTGCTACCTTTTCTGAGCATTATACCTATGTGTTAAAAAAGTCATACATCTGTTATAGCTGCTCTGTCGATCTGTGTGAAGATATTTGTGAATGGAAACTGTTGCATATTTTTCCCATACTTTATTCACAAATCTAGAAAGATGTCTTACTGGTCAAATAAAAATACCTGATCATTTAACTAATTTCAAGATAGATTGTTATACATACAAGTATCATAGAAATTCAGTTAAATATTTTGCACTAATAATTATCATTGATTGAACAGCAAATTTCGTGTTTTCTACTACACTTTTGAACTCATTTACAGTATCTACCAGACTTAAAGTATCCTCAAATGAAAAGTATTGCAGTCTGGAACGCTTATCCCTCACGTTTGACACGCTATTTCTGCAGAAGGCAACTAAGTAAATATGAAATGACGTACGAGAAAGTACCCAGAGTGCTGTTCAGTTATTGCTAACTGGAAAAAACTAAACTCCGCCCGAACAGTCCATGAAGGCCCAATGGTAGTGACCACCCGCCATGTTATCTTCAGCCCACAGGCGTCATTGGATGCTGATATGGAGGGGCAAGTGGTCAGCACACCACTCTATGAGCCGTATGTCAGTTGACAAGGCCGAACTTAACTGGACATGAACGCTGTTCTGGGAATACCTAAACGAGGAAATAAATGGCGACATACAATGGGCACTCCAAATTAACCTGTGGTTAGCCCAATCTTCCATTAGCTAGCCCTGGATTTATCCTGAGATGGTACATCCAGTCTTATGTGAAGGATAAATATGTATAAATCTCTTAGACGTTTGAGACCTGAAAGAGTCTGAGGAACCATACAGTTTCATTTGATTAAAAGCACATTTGTCTGTGTTACAGGCAGGATCTCCCCATTTCATTCGATACTGAAGTGCTATTCCAATACAGTTGGAGAGCCTTTATAATGCTGTTCGAGATTCGGGGGAATAACAACTGGACTGAGGCATGAACGAGAGTTTGGACTGAGGAGGGAGCCATGTTAGGGTAGTCAGGGTAGTCAATGCAGCAGTGCAAAGCCACTGTGCCAGGATGGCATAGTGGTTAGAGTACCTGCCTAGTGAGCAGGAGACCCTGGTACGCATCCCAACCTTGGTGCAAACTGTCATTCGTCACTTCAGTCTGTATATATACAACTAAACATAAAGCATGAATGTGATTCAGATCTGGCAGTTTTCTTGAATACCTAAAGTGAGCAAAAACAATACCAACACTTATAAATGGTGAAGAGAAAAATATAGAAAACTACAGACCAATCTCTTTACTGTCCATCTTTCTAGAATTACTGAAAAACTAAAGAAAAATAGATTCGTGAAGTACTTAAATAAATTTAATGTTCTTTGTAATGAATAACAAGGTTTCAGGCGTAGAAGGAGTACAGAATCTGCTATTGCACGGTTTTTAAAAGTCATTCTTGAGGCACTGGGAAAAGATGATCACGTGAATGAAATTTTCTTGTACTTATCAAAGGCAGTCTACACTAGTGAGCACAGAATTTTATTACATAAATTAGAGTTACTAGTTATAAGAGATGAGGCTAAGAAATAGTTGGTCAGATCTAGAAAAGTGGGTCAGTGAGTTGAGATCTCACATACTTCAAAATGATTTCTAGTAAGACAGCTATCAGACACAAAATATATTAATGTAGGCGTCCCACAGGAAAATGTATTAGACCCATTCCATTTTCTTATTTCTATTAATGATTTTCCAAAGTGCATTGAAAAAACACCGTTTGTGATGACAAAAACGTAGTGATCACAGCTCAAACTCCAATACAGTTCACAGAAAATGCCTTGGTACAAACTGCAGTCTGCATGGTTATGTCACAGATGACTGAGACTCGAAACAGCCTCTGGAAATATATAGTTTAATTTAATTATGTTTTGTTATTAATTTTAATAGAGTAATATCCCAAAACATAAAGCCTAATGAGACAGGCTGCCCAATACATACACCAATGTGTATTCAATGGATGAATGGTAAGCATTGCTTCCCCAGCATAAACTGGAAACAACAGTGAAGCCAATGGGAACATTGCAGTTTAAAGCTGTTTCTTATTTGGCTTGGCAAATAAAATAGTATGCAATATTTTTTCATTAGAGCTGCCAATTTCTCGTCATTTTCAGCAACTTTTGTAACTTTGTGCTCACTATGCTTTACAGTCCAAGTGTGGACCAATGTTTTTCGAGTTAGCTGCACAAGTGGACGTTGGAGCTCCAGGATGCGTGATTTCCTGCTGCCCCCTGACACCCTGACCTGTACTTGGGTGTCTAAAGGCCTTGCTGTGATATTATAAAGAATTAACGTTATATTTTCCTTTTGGCTTCTACAGAAAACGTGCTTGTGCTTAAGTTAAATGACTAATTACATGTGTGGTATTTAGTTTTACGTTAGGTGCATGGCATAAACAGCCTTAACAGTTTAAAATAAACATGGTTTGTGCATACTGCAGTTGGCACGAAGGGAAGCAGCTGGAGTCAGTGCATATCGCAGAGCTGAGTGCAGAGAAAATGGAAACCCAAGCAGCACAGTGGTGGTATTACTGTGCAGTCTTTGAGATTCTGCTGCACAAAATTGTCACTCATAGTTTCCTAGACAAGAGGAATGAAATACAAGATGGACTTTCTTCTGAATTATGCATCACAGCTCACAGGAACTCTCGCATTTTAATATGCTACTTTACAACAGCAATGTGTGGCTGATAACAGGACCTAATATGCAATATGTATTGTTGGTCATCTCATTTGTTTATAAATGATAAATCCTTTGGGAATAGTGTCGGTTACTTAGAAATGGCTAAGGTTCATTAGTCATTAAAACGGACAGCCAACCTCAGAATTATTTGCTCTTCACAATCAATGAAAATACATACAAGAAGAGCCTAATTGATTGCAGGTTGGTTGAGTAGAAGAGAATAGAGATACGATGAAATGCTTAACTGATGTAGTTCATTTTTTGTCAAAGTAAGAGATGGAATTCAGAGGATGTCCTGAATCAAATTGTTGCTTGAAGAAAAGCAATTCACATATGCAACTACATCTACATCTATACTCTGGAAACCACTGTGAAGTGCATGACAGAAGGTACATCCCACTGTACTAATTACTAGGGTTTCTTCCCATTTCATTCGGGTTTGGACTGCAGGAGGAATGATTGTTTAAATGTCTGCAGTTATCATATAATTAATATAATACTGGCTTCATGATCCGTATGGGCGTGATACTTAGGGGGTTGTGGTAGATTCCTAGAGTCATTACCTAAAGCTGGCTCTTGAGGCCAGACAAATGTGTGGTTCCTGTAGAGGGGCAGCAGCCTTTTCAGTAGTTGCAAGGGCAACAGTCTGGATGATTGACTGATCTGGCCTTGTAACAATAACCAAAACGGCCTTGCTGTGCTGGTACTGCGAACAGCTGAAAGCAAGGGGAAACTACGGCCGTAATTTTTTCCGAGGGCATGCAGCTTTCCTGTATGATTAAATGATGATGGCGTCCTCTTGGGTAAAATATTCCGGAGGTAAAATAGTCCCCCATTTGGATCTCCGGGGGGGGGGGGGGACTACTCAAGAGGATGTCGTTATCAGGTGAAAGAAAACTGGCGTTCTACGGATCGGAGCATGGAATGTCAGCTCCCTTAATCGGGCAGGTAGGTTAGAAAATTTGAAAAGGGAAATGGATAGGTTAAAGTTAGATATAGTGGGAATTAGTGAAGTTCGGTGGCAGGAGGAACAAGACTTCTGGTCAGGTGACTACAGGGTTATTAACACAAAGTCAAATAGGGGTAATGCAGGAGTATGTTTAGTAATGAATAGGAAAATAGGAATGCGGGTAAGCTACTACAAACAGCATAGTGAACGCATTATTGTGGCCAAGATAGATACGAAGCCCACACCTACTACAGTAGTACAAGTTTATATGCCAACTAGCTCTGCAGATGACGAAGAAATTGAAGAAATGTATGATGAAATAAAAGAAATTATTCAGATAGTGAAGGGAGACGAAAATTTAATAGTCATGGGTGACTGGAATTCGAGTGTAGGAAAAGGGAGAGAAGGAAACGTAGTAGGTGAATATGGATTGGGGCTAAGAAATGAAAGAGGAAGCCTCCTGGTAGAATTTTGCACAGAGCACAACTTAATCATAGCTAACACTTGGTTTAAGAATCATCATAGAAAGTTGTATACATGGAAGAAGCCTGGAGATACTAAAAGGTATCAGATAGATTATACGTATAATGGTAAGACAGACATTTAGGAACCAGGTTTTAAATGTAAGACATTTCCAGGGGCAGATGTGGACTCTGACCATAATCTATTGGTTATGACCTGTAGATTAAAACTGAAGAAACTGCAAAAAGGTGGGAATTTAAGGAGATGGGACCTGGATAAACTGAAAGAACGAGAGGTTGTACAGAGTTTCAGGGAGAGCATAAGGGAACAATTGACAGGAATGGGGGAAAGAAATACAGTAGAAGAGGAATGGGTAGCTTTGAGGGATGAAGTAGTGAAGGCAGCAGATGATCAAATAGGTAAAAAGACGAGGGCTAGTAGAAATCCTTGGGTAACAGAAGAAATATTGAATTTAATTGATGAAAGGAGAAAATATAAAAATGCAGTAAATGAAGCAGGCAAAAAGGAATACAAACGTCTCAAAAATGAGATCGACAGAAAGTGCAAAATGGCTAAGCAGGGATGGCTAGAGGACAAATGTAAGGATGTAGAGGCTTATCTCACTAGGGGTAAGATAGATACTGCCTACAGGAAAATTAAAGAGACCTTTGGAGATAAGAGAACCACTTGTATGAACATCAAGAGCTCAGATGGAAACCCAGTTCTAAGCAAAGAAGGGAAAGCAGAAAGGTGGAAGGAGTATATAGAGGGTCTATACAAGGGCGATGTACTTGAGGACAATATTATGGAAATGGAAGAGGATGTAGATGAAGATGAAATGGGAGATACGATACTGCGTGAAGAGTTTGACAGAGCACTGAAAGACCTGAGTCGAAACAAGGCCCCCGGAGTAGACAACATTCCATTGGAACTACTGACGGCCTTGGGAGAGCCAGTCATGACAAAACTCTACCATCTGGTGAGCAAGATGTATGAAACAGGTGAAATACCCTCAGACTTCAAGAAGAATATAATAATTCCAATCCCAAAGAAAGCAGGTGTTGACGGATGTGAAAAATCCCGGACAATCAGTTTAATAAGCCACAGCTGCAAAATACTAACACGAATTCTTTACAGACGAATGGAAAAACCAGTAGAAGCTGGCCTCGGGGAAGATCAGTTAGGATTCCGTAGAAATACTGGAACACGTGAGGCAATACTAACCTTACGACTTATCTTAGAAGAAAGATTAAGGAAAGGCAAACCTACGTTTCTAGCATTTGTAGACTTAGAGAAAGCTTTTGACAATGTTGACTGGAATACTCTCTTTCAAATTCTAAAGGTGGCAGGGGTAAAATACAGTGAGTGAAAGGCTATTTACAATTTGTACAGAAACCAGATGGCAGTTATAAGAGTCGAGAGACATGAAAGGGAAGCAGTGGTTGGGAAGGGAGTAAGATAGGGTTGTAGCCTCTCCCCAATGTTATTCAATCTGTATATTGAGCAAGCATTAAAGGAAACAAAAGAAAAATTCGGAGCAGGTATTAAAATTCATGGAGAAGAAGTAAAAACTTTGAGGTTCGCCGATGACATTGTAATTCTGTCAGAGACAGCAAAGGACTTGGAAGAGCAGTTGAACGGAATGGATGGTGTCTTGAAGGGAGGATATAAGATGAACATCAACAAAAGCAAAACGAGGATAATGGAATGTAGTCGAATTAAGTAGGGTGATGTTGAGGGTATTAGATTAGGAAATGAGACACTTAAAGTAGTAAAGGAGTTTTGCTATTTGGGGAGCAAAATAACTGATGATGGTCGAAGTAGAGAGGATATAAAATGTAGTCTGGCAATGGCAAGGAAAGCGTTTCTGAAGAAGAGAAATTTGTTAACATCTAGTATAGATTTAAGTGTCAGGAAGTCGTTTCTGAAAGTATTTGTATGGAGTGTAGCCATGTATGGAAGTGAAACATGGACGATAACCAGTTTGGACAAGAAGAGAATAGAAGCTTTCGAAATGTGGTGCTACAGAAGAATGCTGAAGATTAGAAGGGTAGATCACATAACTAATGAGGAAGTATTGAATAGGATTGGGGAGAAGAGAAGTTTGTGGCACAACTTGACTAGATGAATGGATCTGTTGGTAGGACATGTTCTGAGGCAGCAAGGGATCACCAATTTAGTATTGGAGGGCAGTGTGGAGGGTAAAAATTGTAGAGGGAGACCAAGAGATGAATACACTAAGCAGATTCAAAAGGATGTAGGTTGCAGTAGGTACTGGGAGATGAAGAAGCTTGCACAGGATAGAGTAGCATCGAGAGCTGCATCACACCAGTCTCAGGACTGAAGACCACAACAACAACACATAATTTGAGAAGACCAATAGATTTCTGATCATTTACCTGTGTAATTTCTCACAGCAGTTCAGTGTTGTGTATGTTGATTCCAATGCACTTACAATAACACACACTTTTTAGCTTTAAGAGTTCATACATACTGGTTTCAGTATACCTAAAATACAAACAAAATTGACATAATATCTGAACGAATATGTTTCAGAATTTCTGCATGGAAAAATCTTAATTGGTTAGCTTTATGGCAAGTTAGTTAACTTCAGTGCATGACTATATTGACTAAGCATTTGGAAGCTGCACCAGTGTAACTGTATAGCAACTGGATAACTACATATCAGCAACTAATGGTCCCTGCCAGGGCCCTGCTGGCTGTCATATACGATACATATAGTAGCGATCAAGCTGAAGATTACAGCCTTCATAGAGACAACAATATAGATGTCAGTTTGGGCAACATGAACAGGTTGTTATCTCTATTAAATGCTTTCCCGCATCTAAGTTGCTGCACATCGAGAACTGTTATTCTGATAAGTGTGAGAGACTTCTATGACATTGCAGTTCAGAATGTATTGATAGTAAGTTCATAGCCACTAGAGGGGACTCTCTTGCGCCCACATCTCTGCATTGATACAGTGAAATAAATTAGGAATACAGCCCAAGAAAAAATTAGGTGTTTGTCCTGCAACCCAACCCAACCCCCCTGCTGAATTTTCTACTTCAGGATATTGGAAGCTCAACCAAACACAGACAATTCATCGACTTATAGTTCATCCTTGGGCTCAAAAAACTCTTATGCTAATGATGTGATGGGTTTGTATGTGTGTTTAAAGCTTCACAGCAGCAGCTATACTCTGCTAGTCAGATAAAATTAGGATGTGATTGTATTTGATTAGTTTTGTCTGTTAGTTAATTAGTTGGTTTCTTGTTCCATGGATGATTTTGCATGATAAATCGTAATAATATGTAAAGAGTCATTTTCCGTTCACATCGCAAATTAATTTGTAAATATTGCTATCTGCAGTACACTCTGCTACATGAATCTGTCGTGGACTACTCCTCCAGCGTCATCAGACAGAGTAGATGAAAAGAGACCTTCTTGCTGTTTTTGTTGTGGTCTTCAGTCCAAAGACTGGTCTGATGAAGCTCTCCATGCTACTCTATCCTCTGCAAGCTTCTTCATCTCCCAGTCCCTACTGCAACCTACATCCTTCTGAATCTGCTTAGTGTATTCATCTCTTGGTCTCCCTCTTCGATTTTTACCCTCCACACTGCCCTCCAAAACTAAATTGGCGATCCCTTGATGCCTCAGAATATGCCCTACCAACCGATCCCTTCTTCTAGTCAAGTTGTGCCACAAATTTCTCTCGTCTCCAATTCTATTCAATACCTCCTCATTAGTTATGTGGGCTACCCATCTAATATTCAGCATTCTTGTGTTGCACAACATTTCGAAAGCTTCTATTCTCTTCTCGTCTAAACTATTTATCGTCCATGCTTCACTCCACACAAATACTTTCAGAAACGACTTCCTGACATTTAACATGTTAAGAAATTTCTCTTCTTCAGAAATGCTTTCCTTGCCATTGTCAGTCTACATTTTATATCCTCTCCACTTCGAACATCATCAGTTATTTTGCTTCCCAAATAGAAACCCTCATTTACTACTTTAAGTGTCTCATTTCCTAATCTAATTCCCTCAGCATCACCTTATTTAATTTGACTACATTCCATTATCCTCATTTTGCTTTTGTTGATGTTCATCTTATATCCTCCTTTCAAGACACTGTACATTCCGTTCAACTACTCTTCCAGGTCCTTTGCTGTCTATGACAGAATTACAATCTCATCAGAGAACATCAAAGTTTTTATTTCTTCTCGATGGATTTTAATTCTTACTCCAAATCTTTCTTTTGTTTCCTTTATTGCTTGCTCAATATAAAGATTGAATAATATCGGGGATAGACTACAACCCTGTCTAACTTCCTTCCTGACCACCGCTTCCCTTTCATGTCCCTGAACTCTTATAACTGCCATCTCGTTTCTGTACAAACTGTAAATAGCCTTTCGCTCTCTGTATTTTACCTCTGCCACCTTCAGAATTTGAAAGAGAGTATTCCAGTCAACATTGTCAAAAGCTTTCTCTAAGTCTACAAATGCTATAAACATAGGTTTGCCTTTCCTTAATCTATTTTCTAAGCTAAGTCGTAGGGTCAGCATTACCTCATGTGTTCCAACATTTCTATGGAATCCAAACTGATCTTCCCCGAGGTTGGCTTCTACCAGTTTTTTCATTGTCTGTAAAGAATTCGCGTTAGTATTTTGCAGCTGTGACTTATTAAACTGATAGTTCGGTAATTTTCACATCTGTCAACACCTGCTTTCTTTGGGATTGGGATTATCATATTCTTCTTAAAGTCTGAGGGTATTTCACCTGTCTCATACATCTTGCTCACCAGATGGTAGAATTTTGTTAGGTCTGGCTCTCCCAAGGCTGTCAGTAGTTCTAACGGAATGTTGTCTACTCCCAGGGCCTTGTTTCGAGTTAGATCTTTCAGTGCTCTGTCAAACTCTTCACACAGTATCATATCTCCTATTTCATCTTCATCTACATTCTCTTCCATTTCTATAATATTGTCCTCAAGAACATTGCCCTTGTATAGACCCTCTATATCGTCGCTAGGCAATGAAAACCTCGTAACTCCATCTGACAATGAAATCCACGTAACTCCATTACCAAATGTAGACAATTGTGCCACATAGCCTGTTGAAATCTTCCTTCTTCGAGTTGTACAGTGTCGCCATCTAACGGCAATAATGAAATACTCACATCGCCAGCGATATGTAGTTTGTGCTGTAAACCTCGCATCTCCGGTAATCGCCATTGTTAGTGCGCAGGGCGAACACATGCTCCGAGATTAAAACGTTTTTTGATGTGATAGTAAGCTTTTGGACTGACAGATCCGACACTGCTTTATTGCTACAGGTACGTGTTAGTATTTCTAGGTATTTATGTATTCTATTTTAATATACAGAATTAATAATGGCCTCATTAAGTACAATGTTGATTTGCGAGTTTTTCATCGTGCGTAAGGCAGACTGCACTCGGTACATACGAGGTTTTAATTTTAAAACTTAACAGAATCCTATACAATCTACAGTAACTACTTTGTTTTCAGCTATGGGTGAAAACAGTAAAATCACTCTTCACCTTGTGAAACAAGCCGACAACGGGTCATATCGTATAAAATCACCGGAAAAAGATTCTAGTTAGGTTCCTCCTTGTCCTGCACTAAAACAAAGATTACACCCACAAAATGAAGGTAAACCGTGGTTTATATTGTTGTAACTTCGAGTAAGATCCTTGTTTGAAAGTTGAGGTGATTAAATTATTTAAATATTATTGACGACATTATTGTTTACACTACGGATAATGCGGAAAAAGAAGCCAATACAGAGGCGAATTCTACTTCTGAGTTTGAAAGTCTTTTCGAACAAAGCAGCGAGGATAATATCTCCAGTGGCAGTAGTGATGTGTATGATCCAGATAAAAACAAAATTGACCATAGCAGTAACAACAGCACAGAAGATGACGATGACGAAGTTGATGTGGGAGTAAAAACTACTAAGCGGCGCCGTAAAAGGAAAAGCAATCAATCACTTCAAAGTTTGCAGAAAGAAAATCGTATGAGGGGACAGGATTATTTAGGAATGCAAAAAGATGAGTTTGGCAAAAAGAGGCCAACAATGAGCAGAAGTAGGAGGGAAATAAAACCACGATGTACTTGTAAACATTCTTCCTTAAATCGGAACTGGAATTGGAAGGATATTACAGAAGAGCAGAGACAGCTAATATTTAATCATTTCTGGCAGGATATGTCTTGGGGTGAAAGAAAATTTTTTGTTAGAAGCCATGTCTACTACGTTCTAGTTAAAGGACGCAGAAATAATTCAGAATCTAATAAATCTCACCGTTCTAACACACTATATTACAATTTTGTAACAGGTCAGAGAAAAACTGTCTGCAAGACTATGTTTCTGAATGCTTTGTGCTTAGGCGGATGGAGTGTCAGAACATGGGCATCTAGTGCATCAGGAAGAACACTTGCAGAAGGGCCTTATATGCAGGAGAGACCAACGAAAATTTCAGGTGGACGACAATCAGCATCAGATTTTTTTGCAGACTTGCCGAAACTGGAATCGCATTACTGCCGTCGTTCTTCCACAAAACCCTACTTGGAGCCTAACTGGCAGAGTAAATCAGAACCACGTAGGAAACATATAGAATTTTGCAAGAAAAGAGGACAAATCCTATCTGCTTACAAACAGTTCTGCGAGGTATTCGATGAAAAAAATCTTAACTTATTTGCGCCTAAAAAGGACCAGTGCGATCTTTGTTGTTCTCACCAGACAGTCAATATCTCAGACAATGAATACTCATTGCATATGGCCCGAAAAACTGAGGCAAAGGAAGAGAAAAATAGTGATAAATTAGGACCAGCTAGAGTGTTTACTATGGACCTTCAAGCACTTCTGCTTTCACCCAGACTAAAAACATCTGTACTATACTATAAGAGCAAACTAAAGATCCACAACTTTACCATCTATGATTTAAAAAGTAACGATGGTTATTGTTACCTTTGGCACGAGAGTGAAGGTGGACTAACAGCTTCGGAATTTGCCAGTATACTCGTGCATTTTATAGAAACATACGTCCAAAATGATTCAGAAACTATTTTCTAAAGCGATGGATGCACGTACCGGTATCGAAACTCAGTCATGAGTAATGCACTGGCTCATCTCGCCAATCAGAAAGGCATTACAATAGTGCAAAAATTTCTGGAGAAAGGTCACACTCAAATGGAGTGTGATTCAATGCAAGCAACTATAGAAAGGAAGTTAAAAACAGACACATTTATACTCCTGCTGGATGTGTAGAAGTTTGTACTACCGCTAGACAAAGTCCTAGACCTTATGTTGTCAATTATTTGGACCACACGTTATTTACAGGCACCTTTGACTGCGATTGTGATAGTAGCAGTAATGGTAATAATAATAAATGTTAATAAACTGTACAAACGTTTACAGTAATAAAATTTTAATTAAAGCTAACAACATTGTTTCCATGTTTTTTAAACACTGTAATTTATTAACATCCAGATTCCAATATTTTGATCAATGTGAAATTATTCATTCCACTTTATATTTGTAACAATGTATCATTACAGATGTTTCATAATACACAAATAATGCAAAGTTTAAGTAAGTATTTTTTAAACAAATTAAACATTAATTCATTTCAATTCTTAACCGTACACTCGTTACATGCCTCTTATCTCCATCACTACCAAAAAAATCACTGTGAAAACTTCATAACGCCGAAAACCGGCAGACAATTTGAAGTGCATAATAAAGTCTTATGTACCCACGACCCGATCCATATTGTGTAGCAGAAACCACAACATTTGACTAATCAGGTCCCCATGTGATTTCTATAATTAGTTTTTTGTTTCTCCTGTAAAATTTGACCAATTTGAGTTACGAGGTTTTCATTGCCTAGCGACGATATACTCCTTCCACCTTTCTGCTTTCCCTTCTTTGCTTAGAACTGGGTTTCCATCTGAGGTCTTGATATTCATAAAGATGGTTCTCTTTTCTCCAAAGGTCTCTTTAGTTTTCCTGTAGGCAGTATCTATCTTACCCCTAGTGATACATGCTTCTACATCCATACATTTGTCCTCTAGCCATCCGCGCTTAGCCATGTTGCAAATGCTGTCGATCTCATTTTTGAATTGTTTGTATTCTGGGATGGGTGGCACAAGTGTGTTGTAAGTGATTTCCTTTGTAGACTCATTGCATTTTCCCAGTAAGCTACCAATAAACCAAAGTCTACTATTTGTTTTACTTACAATTGAGCCTGTGTGTTCACTTCATTTTAAAAACCTACCAATAAATGTACCTAGGAATTAGTATGAGTTGACTGAATTTTGTACAGCTGTTTTCAGACAGTACTTTATTTGAAAATAACTTGGTACTTTGAGGTTACTATCAATATTCTCTGGCAGGTCATTAATTTCAAGATCACTTGTGTTACTTATATTGCAAACGAATGTGTTGAGCGCTTCTTCCAACAATAGGGCAAAGCTTTCTGTTGCAGGAATCTACATTATATTATGTCTAAAAGAGAGGCCTAACTGAGATGCACATTGTATACAGAATCTGAGAAAGATACCATAGGCTCTGGAGTTATGTTTAATTAGTTATGAAAATGTTCTGTTACCACACAGTTAGAACGAATTCAGAATATATCGTTATTGTGGAACAAAAATAGTTTTTTATTCTCAAGAAGTTATGAGTGCCATCGATACAGGAACTCAAACTTATTCCAAATTTCTAGATTTGCAAAAGACTTTTGATATCATTCCATACAAATGGCTTTTAATCAAATTGCAGGCCCATTGAGTATATTCTCACTTGTGTGACTGGATTCATGATTCCCTGCAAGAAAGGTCACAGTTCATAGTAACTGACAGAAAGTCATTGAGTAAAACATAATTGTTATCTGGCGTTCTGCAAGGAAGACTTATAGGTCCTTTGCTATTACTAATTGACATAAATAATATGGGAGACAATCTGATCAGATCTCTCAGATTGTTTGCAGATGATATTGTCACTTACCATCTAGTAAAGTCATCAGAAGACCAAATCAATTACAAGATTTTTTAGGCAAAATATCTATATGTTGGCAACAATGACAACTTACCTCAAAAAATGAAAAGTGTGAGGCCACAGCGGCAGCAGGGCAACAGAGCAAAGCGCTTTAGTTTGCATAGAGCATATCCCACGTGCTTGACAACGCTGTTACATTCCTAAAAGTTAAACTTCAATCTTCTTTCGAAACTGACCATAAGTGAGAAATGTGAGAGCTGTTGTTGGGTAGTGAGGAGGGGATTCGTTTCCAACCTTGTACGAGATATTTTCACCAGGGGTGGGGGATATGAAATAGAGAGAACATCGGGAAAACAGAAGGGTCTCTTTCCTGACACTCCACAGTGTGCAGTAGGAAAATTTTAACTGAGGAACACGAAAAGAAAATATGTGCCCTGCAGGTACAGTTGGAGGAAGCAAGGGAGGAACTGATCAGGATCAAGGGAGGGAGGGGGGGGGGAGGAGAAAGGGAACGTGATCTGGTAGTTTTATTATCAACATTAAAAACGGGTATCTGCCACTGCCAGAGTTAGGTGGACAAGAACCTCGGGCAGACCTGTGAGCAGGAAATGTCTGGCACACTTTAGCTGATGTCAGGTATCCTAGGAATGTGGAAAGTGTTAGGAAGAAGAAAGTGCTGTGTTAGGTTGTAGCCATAGGCGAGGTGTAGTCCATCATTTAGAGTAAAGTTTGGGGGCAGTATACCAGGCCACTAGCATTTTCAAATCAAATGCAGAGCTAAGTCAAATGATAGGCGACTTAGGGTTTTTATATAAGGATTTTTCAAAAGAGGAGCATGTAGTAATAGTGAATGGGAAAGGAACGAGGCTGGAGAGGGATAGGACATTTGACATAAATGGTGACCTGGGCAGGATAGTTTCCCTGACTCACAACACCAATGTACATTTTGTTGGGCCACGCCCCCTGGAGCTGTAAGGTGGATTAATGTGACGTTAGAGAGGGTAGTGATAGCAGTCAACTCTGGTGTCTGTTGGCACTACCAATAGATGGGATTTCACTAGGCCTAGGGTACATGTAAACAAGACTGGGAAGACAACATTGGTACAGCTACTTCATCAAGGTATAGTAGGTAGATCCAGGGCCATGCTTGGCCAGATACCTATTGCCACAAATAGGAGAAGTATATCTTTTTTTAGGATAAATCGAAACAACAGGTTTCCCTGCCTAAAGAGTATCTTCAGCAATTTAAAATAACTCACAATATAGATTTTAACACATCAGATGATATGCATGTTACATGTCATAAAGAAAAAGAAACACTGGAAAAAGCAGCGTGGGACATTTCATAGACTTAATAATTCTTCATCAAACCATGCTTTCAATAAAAAAAAGTACAACAATTTTAAGTTGGGCTCCAACCTTTGAGTGGCACAGTAGTTTGTGTTGCTGAACCCTGGTTTAGAGATACAGAAATCCAATTTGTGGTATTTATGAAAGGACAGACTCTTATTGTAGGGCTACTTCAAAGAGCAGAGTACCATACATTTATATTAGAAAAGCAACACACTTCAAATCAAGATATGAGATTACTCCAGTAAGTAAAGACGAACATATTGAAATGTCTGCTACTGAATAAATATGCATGAAAATGCCAAGAAATTAATTATATTATGTGCTAATTAATACCCCAGTGGCAGTGTGGACACTTTTTTTGACAAATTAACAAAAGTTATAGACAAAATCTCAAGTACAAAAATCAACATAATTTTTTGTCGAGACACAAACTTAAACACAAATATCATAAATGAGATTAGTAGCACAATCCTTCAATATTTTGCAGAGTTTTGGCCTATCCTTGTTGGTCAATAGTGTAAAAAGAGTTACTACAGTGACAGCGTCAGTAACTGATCATCTGCCCACAAATATGGACAGGGAAAATTGTATTGTAGCTGTAATAGATCGTGATCTGTCAGACCATTTCTGCCAAGTAATAACAGTAAAATTGGGTGTTCAAAATTTCCCTAATTTGCAGGCTTACAGAAGACATTTATCAGAAATCAACATAAAAGATTTTTTCAAAAGAACCAAAAAATGCTGAGATGAAGTGTATAGACAAATCAATGTAAAACTGATATTCCATAAATTCTCAACATTGTGTAAATTAAACTTTGAAAAGACATTTCCAAAAGTAGATGCATCAGTTCAAACATCTCACAAAACAACAGCTGGTTTTATGAAGTCCTCCCAAACCCTTAAGCACATCATTTCCATGAAAAATTTCTTAAATTTGCATCATAGGTACAAAGACATAGGGGGGGGGGGGGGGGGGGAAGGTGCTGACTGTTGTAAAAAAGTTACTTAATGATAAAATAACATACAATGCAGATAATAAAAGGAAATCAGAGATGTCATAAAAGAGGAATCAGGGAGAGACAAACAACGTCATAATAACATACAGGTAAGAGAGGGGCATAAAGTAATACATGATCTAAACCACCTAGCAAATTACGTGAAATAGCATTTTTCAAGTGTTGTAAGTACAACGACGTTGCTACTAACTACAGTGCATGAAGTCAGTAAAACCGTAAAAGAAAAACTAAAAAATAAAAACTCATTAAGCTTAGATGAAGCACCAATGTAGGTACTGAAACAATGAGTAGATAGTATACAAGCTCCCTTAACAAATGTGATAAACGAATCCTTGAAGCTTCCTGGCAGATTAAAACTGTGTGCCCTACCGAGACTCGAACTCGGGACCTTTGCCTTTCACGGGCAAGTGCTCTACCAACTGAGCTACCGAAGCACAACTTACGCCCAGTCTCACAGCTTTACTTCCGCCAGTATCTCGTCTCCTACCTTCCAAACTTTACAGAAGCTCTCCTGCGAAACCTGCAGAACTAGCACTCCTGAAAGAAAGGAGTGAAAATCTCATTCTGGAAACATCCCCCAGGCTGTGGCTAAGCCATGTCTCCGCAACGGGCGTGAGTAGTGCTTCGGTAGCTCAGTTGGTAGAGCACTTGCCCGCGAAAGGCAAAGGTCCCGAGTTCGAGTCTCGGTCGGGCACACAGTTTTAATCTGCCAGGAAGTTTCATATCAGCACACACTCCGCTGCAGAGTGAAAATCTCATTCTCAATCCTTGAAGGTGCGATTCCGAACACGACCGCAGACCGCAGACTACACCGACCGGCTGCAGGCGGCACTACTGGTTGCCATTGTTTGCAATGTGAGGCGTGCCCAACGCGTCGGCAGCGTCGTCTGCTTTGGCGGCAGACCGCACATCCGGTCAGGAACCAGTAGTGCCGCTGCCGCCGAACCGCATAGCAACCGGAGACTGCTTTTACTGGCCGAACATACCCAATTCAGTGAAAATGAGTTTTTCGGATTCCGATGAAGAAAAGTTAATTAACATTGTGGCGAAATATTCTGTAATTTATGATGCAGAGCATGAAGAATACAGAAATGTTTTAGTGAAAGATGTCTGGAAAGCTATAGCACAAGAGTTAAATAAAACAAGTACATATATTCAACAACTTGTTTACTAACAAATAGATCCGTATGTGCACTAACAATTATTGTATGAAGATGTTAAAAAGGCAACAGTATATATGTTTCGTCTTACATAAATCATTATTTACAATCCATTGTTAGTCACAACCCATTGTTAACTGCTGCCCCTTTGTCTCTAATTTCAAATCCACTGCTGTTTAGAAATCCTCAAAAACGAGAAAAGGTATGCATGTTTATTGGCTGGTTGCTTCGTTAAAACTATAGCTATAAAATGGAATACCATTTTCTTCAAGATAACCGTCTCGTAGCAAATTGTGTAAACAACATGCCGACAAAACGAGGTCGTCAGCCACTTCAGGCGCCATGGCAATAGGACTATAAATACCCTAAATACTTGGCTTAATAGCCCAAAGGCGTTTTCTGACACTCGACGAGCACGGAATAATCTATAATTATAGATCTGTTTGTCTCGATGTGATGCAGCAACTCTTCTGGAATAAGGTTTCATCATACACTGAGAGCAAACGCTTCGTCTCCTATCAGGAAATGTGGTAATATTACATTTGTGCCTGGCAAACATTTTGGTGAAGGTGTATTAAACTCCTTTGCGGCTATTTTCTTGCCCATAGCCGATTTCTGAAATATACCGTTATCGGACATTTCTGTAAGCGCTGAAATCAACGCTAATGAATTTACAATTTGCGTCCACAATAGCCAGAAGAACATTTGAAAAACAATCTTTGTAATTAAAAAACAGAGATCCACTTTTATCTGGTGCCCTTATGCGAACATGTTTTCCATCTATAGCACCTACACAATTAGGTATATTGCATTTAAGCCAAAATTCTTCTTCAATACGTCTGAAATCTGATTCAGTAGAAGGTGGCAACAACATGGCACCAGCCTTATTCTTAATATCTTCAAAACATTTTAACAACTCTTGATATGTAAGAGGGTGATATATGATAGACAAATGATAAAGACCGGTAATTTTCGCCAGTGGCCAAGAATCCGAAAGAAACGAAAACACACAGCTAATATTTTTCCCATTTACAGGTGATGACTGTAAGAAGAAGTGGAAATTTGTAAGGGACGGTTACCAGAGGTTCAAGAAGAAAAGCAAATTAGGAACGGGCTCTGCTGCTTCAAAAAATTCAAAAACAAAAAGCCACAAACAGCCATCGTTCCTTGACTGTGTTGCACAACACAGATCTGGAGGAACAAATATTACATTGACATCATCACAGACAACAATACAAGAAAGCCAAGAAGACAGTGGAGATCGAACTCGTCAACTGGACCTTTCGGCATCACAGGAAGAAGATACAATAGGAAATAGTGGTGAAACATCTGTGGTAACAAATGATGAACGTCATGTGCCAGCACGGAAAAGAAAACGCAGTAAAGTTCGTAGCAATGATGATACAATATTAAAAATGTGGAAAGAAAGGGACGAAATTAGGCAGAATTTACTAAAAAAGTTTATGGAACACAAAGATGATGATATTGACTTATTTTTCCGTCACATCAGCAGAGTTGTAAGGAGTTTACCTCCAGTTTATAAGGCAGAAGCCAAAAGAAAAATTAGTATGCTCGTTTCTGATTATGAAATAAGGGCTGCACAGTGCAAAACACATCAGCCAAGTGATAACAACAGCCCTTCAACCTCCACAACTCTCTCACAAAGTCTTGGAACTGCAGCACAATCTAATAATGTATAACATTTTGTGGACTTACCTCAGCGTCAAATATAATTTTTCTTCTGCACTTATTGCTTTTCTTAGGCACTGTAGCATCGTGTCATCTTTAATAAAACTGAGCACGAAATTAAACTGTCTTTTATTTAAACGACAGTAGCTCCTGAAGATATTTTCATCACCTAACAAATGTCTTTTTATCAGTGCTGTGTAACTATCTTCTGCAGTTCTACTTTTATATAAAGGCATTACCAGCTTTCATCTTTTCCTGGAATGCAACAATGAAATGTCATCGTCTTCCTCGTCCAACAACAGCGCAATAACAGCGGTGGTGTTAACAGACATCTCGCCTCGCGCAGTTGTTCCCGGCAACTGCATAGCATGTCTGTCACTGCGTTCCGCAATGCACCGACTGCAAGCGGCAACGTTGCCATCTGTCTTCTGCAGCCGCGGTCGGTCGCTGTCGCCGTGTTCGGAATCGCACCTTCAAATGGGGGAACTTTCGAGAACATTTAAGGGGCAAGAGCTGTAGCTCTGCTACGGAAAGGTAATGCAGGAGTCAATGAAAATTAATGGAACATTTCCGTGCTGCCATCATTCTAAAAAATAACTGAATTAATTATGAAAGACAGATTAATGAGTTACTTCAATAAATACGACCTTTTAAGATATTCACAGTTTGGTTTTTGAAGTGGTAGAACTATGGAATCAGCCACAAAAGTGGTACTTGATGCTCTTGACATAGCGTGTGTCACATGTATAATTTTAGATCTTCCTAAGGCGTCTGATGCTGTTGGCCATAAGATTCTACTAAATAAGCTAGAAGCATTAGGAATAAGAGGTGTAGCTAATGATTGGTTCTGATCATACCCAGCAGACGGGGTAAGAAAATTCTCTTTGCTGATGGCAGTAGTATTTTAGTCAATGAGAAAACGAGACAACTCCTTGCTGAGAAAGCAAATGAAGCCCTCAAGAAAGTTAACAATTGGTCAATAAGCAATAAAATGACATTGAACACAAAGAAAACAAATTTGTTGAAGAGGGAAAATGACACTATACAATTAAATATAGATGGCACCTCTATAGCGTGCATAACAAATGCAGAATTTCTACAAATAATACTGATTCACAATTTACATGTTATGAAGATGCAAAGATACTTGCAAACACAATATCATCATAAGCTATGCCGTTAGCGTCCTGTCATCAGTGTGTAACAGCCAGTATCTTTTAGTCATATGTACACTCAATTATTAGCTGCGGAATTCTTTTCTGGAGAACGGATGCACGAAATATGAACACAATGTTCAAACTGCAGAAAGGGGCTGTAAGAAAAGTAACCTAGAGTCTAGAGAAATATTGGATATGAGGCTTTGACGTCGTGGCTGTTGTGATGTCAATTTTGGAGCTCATTTTGAATACAATTTCTGTGTAGAAACATGCTTATTTTGAATAGTGTATCTGTGTAGCCGTACAGTCTACCGATTGTAACATCCTGGATTTACAAAGAAACTAAATTGTTAATCTGGGCTACTTTTTTTAAATCTGGGCTAAATTTTACTTAAGGCCGTTCACATGCTACTCTTGTTCACAAGCTGTTAGTTGTAAAATATGGATTACGCATGTTATTTCTACATATACTCGATTGGCCGGATACTAGCGTATATTGTGTAAATAAATGTTCCTCCTCGGTATTTCTGTAGTTTATGGGTATACTTCAATGATTTTTATCGAAATAGATATTGATGAATACATCCAAACTATTTTTATTGGCTACAGGCTGATACTACTTAACTCTTACAAAATACTAATTTTATTTGTAGTAACAGACGCACATGAATTACTCATTTTGTGCCCTTTCTTCAGTTTTTGCGATTTCAGCATATCGGCGTTTCTCTTATTGATATAGCTAGCAATTTGTTTAGTTAAATAGTATTAATGTTTTATTCTGAAATGTAACATGAGGTTTTGGTGGCAGGCTAATTTGAATTACTCTCAATTAAAGGATGTGCCATCATTAATTTTCTAGTTTTGCTGCATTTGGCCTTTGTATTTTTGATATAAAGACGATAACAGTATTGGATTTTTTATGTTCAAGCAGTTGTTTTGGGATCTGTTTGAACTACGGTACTTTTTGTTTTGTACAACAGCGAATTTGTTTTCCGATGATGGACGAATTGCATGCATCGTGTAGAAGTCCCTTTCTTCAGTATCTGCATTACAGCCTATTGAGGTTCCTCTTAGTGATACATATGTCACTTCATACGGTAAAATATTTTTAATGATTTATTCTGAACTGTGGAAGCTTGTGTTGGTGGCAAACTGTTATGAATTATTCGGGTTTTATGGGTGTCCCTTAATTTTCTAGTTTTACAGCGTCTTTCAAATGTGTGTGAAATCTTATGGGAGTTAACTGCTAAGGTCATCAGTCCCTAAGCTTACACACTACTTAACCTAGATTATCCTAAGGACAAACACACACTCCCATGTCTGAGGGAGGACTCGACCCTCCGCCTGGACCAGCCGCACAGTCCATGACTGCAGTGCTCGAGACCGCTCGGCCAGTCCCGCGCAGCTACTGCGTCCTTGCCTTTCTGTCATCGATATACAAGTTTCTGGCACATTGATGCTTTTTATGTTGCAGCAGTTATGGGAACAGGTAAAATTACTGAAAATTTGGTGTTGTGGCAGTCTGATAAGAAGTAATTTGTATAAAATGCAGAATTTTGATAGTGATGACACCCTCATAGATAACTCCCAATGACTGGATGGACTTCTATTTATTATCTGCTATTGCAGAATCATGACGTTTCTATTATATCCTGTATCCTAGCCTGATATCCAGATTAGTTTGGGAGGCAACAATTTCGTTGGGAGTTGGCGAAGCCAACCAATGTGAAAGCAAAACGCTCTCTAAGTGAACAGATTGCAGCATAGCGTAGCCATAGGTCTCGGTTACAGTGGCATTGAACGGCGTGGTTGGGACTAGGCAAAGCCAAGGAATGTGAAAGGGAAAAGCCTGTTGGTAGTGACAGACAGATCTGTAGAGTAGTCTGAGTTCTAGGTTAGGTTGGGATGCAACAGTTTGACTGTGAGGTAGCGAAATCAATGAATATGATAGTGGAAAAGCTGTCTGTGATGACAGACTGATCTGTTGCATAGCCCGAGGTCTAGATGAGATTGGGATACAATAGTTTGGTAGTGTGTTGGATGAAAAAACTAATGTGACAGGGAAAAAGCTGTCTGTGGTGAGTGACAGATGTGTACTGTAGCCTGTCGTCTAGGTTAAGTTGGAATGCAACAGTTTGATTGTGACTTGGTGAATCCAGCGAATGTGAGAGTGTAAAAGGTGGCTGTGTTAGGTGGAGTGTGAAAATTTCGTAACCGGTTGTTGTAGGAGACGAAAGCCAATACAAGTGTACAATTGTTTGGTTGAATTGTATCATATGTCAAGGTATAAGATCTTTTTAGCAATAACATATTTGTATTTGTGATTTTGTCGAATATTTAGAAAATGTGGTTAAATTATGTGTTAATAGTACAAAGTGCCAGCTGATGTTATTTACAAATGAGTAAGCTATTGTCTTTGCTTAAGGTAGACATACTGATGACTGAAGGTATTCAGTTTGTTGTTGTAATTTATATTTAGCTATTAGTTCGGAATATGTCTTGATCTATGATGTTTACTTTGTTGGAAATATTTCACCATTACCAAATATAATGTAAGCTACATTTATTAGTAAATTCGAGAGATTCTGATTGTCTCTATATATATGACTGATTTGTTGTATTGTCTTCCCCTCATTCATCGTGGGAGCTGTTATTAACAAAAGAACCACGAGACTGTAAGAACACTTCTAGTTTCCTCCTTTCATGTGATGGGTTTGACATCTTTCTTTTCGTAGCACGTTTTTTTCAGTTACATGAAACGTATTTTGAGAAAATTATTGTGCTTGTCTTACTCTGATAGTTTCTCCAGTATTCATAGCTGTCAGTTATAACTCAATTTTGTGCTGAACAATTCATCTACAGTATTTGTAAAATTCGTACTGAAATCTTATTTTGATAACTGAAATGTATTTTTGAATGGTTTCCACTTTTACCAGAGACATCTCTTTTCATTTCATGCTGTATATTCTGACGTCCATTACAGCGGGAGAGTGTGTTTTCACGATACTCGATTCTTTTCTCCTTCTAATAATTATTTCTCTCGCTACAATGATTGTAACTCGAAGTATCTGTTTCACGATGTGGCAGATTTTCTTACTATAAACTGCTTCGCTTTGTTACACATGACTGATTGACAATTCATACAGTAAACAGGTTTTTAATATAGGTGTTAAAATTATTAAACATAGAAGTGAATGAAAAGTCCCATAGACTGCTGTAGCTGTATTTATTCAGGTTAGTCATAGACCCACACAACCGATTTAGAAACTTTTAAGTTGCACCTTCCAGTTTATATAAATGCTATGTCGTATTGTGTGGGAGTTGTTACAGAATGCCACAGAGTAATTGTTGACGTGGCCAGGCAAAGTTCTCAGTCCCCCTCAACTGATAAAAAACCGTCATTAGCTGATAAAAACCCATCATCTGTGATGAATATTATACCTGTGTTAAAATAATGAACTGTCATCACTTTACTGATTAAAATATGTTCTTGTTGGCCCATGTAAAGCAACACACAATGCGCCTCACAGATGTTATCCAGGGAAGTACTGAGTCCAAAAGGCAACACACTCACGTGTATTTGTCACCAACAGCAGCTCACAATGTAATGTTTTCGAAGTATTTGCCTGGCTGACAGCTGGGTACTCGGATGGCAGCCATAGCACATATTTCGACAACACACGGGATGCTCATGGCTTAGTTTTTTGTGCTTTTAATACAGACGTTCATCATAGAAAATGTTTTTAATCAATTGATAATGGTTTTTATCAATTAAATTTTCTCATTTTGAGAGTATTGAAGGCGCAATCTGTTCTACTTCCTTAAACACATTCAACAGCATAGATCACAGATACATATAGACATGGCCTTTCGCTGCTTTGTGTTTCTAAATACCTTAGTTACGACAAACCTTTCATAATGAGCTGAATTTTATCCACTTGACAACTTGGCATGAGGTTTCAACGTTTAATTCACAAATTATACAACAAAAAGATTTTTAAGATCTGAAGATGAGCGCATAGTGTGTCAAAACCAGTTGTCTTAAATAAAGAAGTATTTTATGTGATCTAAGTTGTTGAAAGTTTTTTTTAGTTTTTTTTCAATTGAGGAGAGCTGAGCACTACGCCTAGTCATGCCAACAGTCACTCTATGGCATTTTGTAACTACTCCTCCACACCTTGTAACATAGCATTTACATGCACCAGAAGATGCAACTTAAAGGTTGCGAAACCGTTTGTGTGGGCCTGTTATTGACTTGAATAAATATACCTACAAAGGGCTTTTCATTCGGTTTTATATTTAATAATTTTAACACCTGTGTTAAAAAAATCTACTTATTGTATGAATAGTCAATCAATCATATACAACTGTTTTTGCTGTGGCTGATACAGTTTTAAAATTATCTCTTTATTACAATCACAAAATGGACACTTATGTGATGTACATTTGGCACATTATTTTATGGCGTTTTTCGCTTATTTCCTGCATCACTTGCCAAAATTGACCACTCATATCGAACATTCCTCTTTATCCTAAATCTAAGTGTCATGCCTGATGTGAAAAAGTGCAGCGAAAATATGGTAAGAGATAAAAGGTTTCAAATTTATGTAAAGTTTGTTGCACGTCACTAATTACTTTTGTTCTCAAACACTGGATGAATGAAAATTCGGTATTTGCACGTCATTGCCTACACTTCCTCTTCACCTTCACCTTAATCCCTTT
This sequence comes from Schistocerca nitens, assembly GCF_023898315.1. Lineage (NCBI taxonomy): Eukaryota > Metazoa > Arthropoda > Insecta > Orthoptera > Acrididae > Schistocerca > Schistocerca nitens. The sequence continues at coordinate 552,227,010 of NC_064615.1, read as the reverse complement.
GCTAGGTGGGTGGTTCTTGTCCCTTCCCCCCCCCCCCCCCCCCCGCCCCTCATCACCTAGCGATTCCTTCCAGCCAGTAAACGATATGTGTAAAAAGTCTGGTTTTGGAGAAAATGTGGACTGTACATGTGTACTCTTTTATAATACGTATGGATATATTCTTCTGACCTGATTTTGATGAAATGAAGCGTATACAGTGCTCAAACCCATACTCAGGTTACCTGCAAAAACCCCATGAAACTGCATCTAGTAGGTTTGGAGATTAAAGTGTTTAGAGACAAACAAACAGACACAATGGTTTTACAGTGTTATTGTTAGTGTAGATATGGTAGTCACATATGTTTGTGGAAAGTTAAGACCAAGGATTACAGCGATCTAGGTGACTAGGCAACTGCTAATAATTCTTTAATAGAAAAAAAGAGCAGTTGAATCTATGGCAAACAGAGAAACTGTAATTTTAAGAAGCCACATCATTGCAAACTTAACCAAAATTGTTAATTTTGTCTTTTTTGCACTTAGAAGTCTCTCTCATCATCTTGACCTTACTTTTACTCAATACTGACCTACACCATAATATTTTGACGTACTGTAGATAAAATTTTTAAGAAAGTGTTTATTCTAGAGAAGAGTGCAGTAAGAACAATGTGTGAAGCTGATAAAGAACACTTTGCAGCAATGTCTTCAGGGCACAGGGATTCATATAGTCCCTAATGGAATATGTGGTTCATAAAAACCGCGAGTTACAGGTAAATGTAGAATTGCTTATCGCAATATTAAAAGTGAAACATTCCACATTTTGTGAATCCCTATCTAGAGTTCAGAATTGAATGTTACATTCTAGTGCACAGATTTATAACAGGTTGTTGGTGGTCTTCAAGCAAGGAACTGAAAATCCCCAAATACTCAGAAAGAAAATGTAAAGCCCGTCATTGGCAATTTCTATAAATTATTGGAATACGGTATATGGAGATCAAAACCCGTCTAAAAACGAAATCGTATTATCTGTAATTTGTCCCAGTTAATACGTTACATAACCCAGATGCTTTACTTTTCTTCATGATATCCTTCTTCACGACAGTGTGCATGAATTCGCATGTGTTGGGTATTACATAGCTGAATGATTGTCTGGACATTGTTGTTGAAAATTCTTAATCCTTATAATTTCTTCCTTCATTGCTGAAAGTATTTGTATGGAGTGTAGCCATGTATGGAAGTGAAACATGGACGGTAAATAGTTTGGACAAGAAGAGAATAGAAGCTTTCGAAATGTGGTGCTACAGAAGAATGCTGAAAATTAGATGGGTAGATCACATAACTAATGAGGAGGTACTGAATAGGATTGGGGAGAAGAGGAGTTTGTGGCACAACTTGACAAGAAGAAGGGATCGGTTGGTAGGACATGTTCTGAGGCATCAAGGGATCACCAATTTAGTATTGGAGGGCAGCGTGGAGGGTAAAAATCGTAGGGGGAGACCAAGAGATGAATACACTAAGCAGATTCAGAAGGATGTAGGTTGCAGTAGGTACTAGGAGATGAAGAAGCTTGCACAGGATAGAGTAGCATGGAGAGCTGCATCAAACCAGTCTCAGGACTGAAGACCACAACAACAACAACAACATAATTTCTTCCTGTTGGCAGGAATCACAGTGTTGCTAACAAACGTTTGTTTAGTTAAATTACTTGTGATGTTAAATGAGAAGTTATGAACATCAATTTATGTCTCATTGTCTATTTACAAATAATTTCACCAAGTCATGTGGTTTTTCATGCAACTCACAGAGAACATGAATATGCAAAAACTGCAATTGCTTAAGCAGGCAGTGTCTTGATCATTTGCTTCTATGATACATCATGTTCATAAGGCTAGTAACGAACACAGATCACAACAGAATTTCATGTATTAAACGACAGTATTCTGAAGTGAAACATTTGTGATAAGATAGCTTCATGTGCTTGTCACTGAAAGTTCGTGCCTAGAGCGACAGATGACAGGTCTGCAGTAAATAAAAATTGTGTCGTATGGACACACTATATTTGTTGCGATTTCTTGCATGCACGAATATTTGCACAGATGGATCATTGTGTGTGGTCTAGTCTTTGAGTGACTACTATGTGAGTTAGTTAGTTTCATGTTCCATGGATCATTTATATGATACATCATAATGATGTGGAATGAATCATTTACATTCACATCGGAAATTAATTTGTAAATATGATTACGTTCTGAACATTATAAGTTTACTTATTATACATATATGAGTTATATCTCACATCTTTTACACATTATAATAATAGAAATTCCTCCACAGAATAGGAATCGTCAAGAAGAATTCAGCTTGTTTTCAAATTTTACTTTGCTGTCTGTTAGACATTCAATATCAGTTGACAATATATCAAAAATTTTAGCTGCATCATTGACCATCCATTTTTGTGCTAAGGACAAACTTAACATGGAGTAATCAATGTCATTTTTCATTCAGGTATTATTGTTGTGTACATCGTTATTCATTTTGAACTGCAGTGGATTATTTACAACAAACTACATGAGGGAATAAATGTTCTTTGAAGTGGTAGTCAGAATGCCCAGCTCCTTAAACAGATGCCTACAAGATGATCATGGATAAGCACCACATATTATTCTTACAACATGTTTTTGGGCAATAGAGACTTTCTTTCTTAAAGATGAGCTATCCCAGACTATTCTTCCATACGACATTACCAAATGAAAATATGCAAAACAGGTCAACATACTGATTTGTTACTCCCCAAAATTTGCAGTGATTCCAAGTGCAAATGTGAATGAAATAAGTTGTTTTAGGTTTTCCAAAATGTACCTTTTCCAGTTTAGATTATCATCAATATGGACACCTAAGATTATTTTGAAGTTTCCACCCTATTTATTATTTCCTCGTAATGTCTTGCACCTGTCATTTTTGCAGTACTCCTAGAAGTGCAGAACTGAATATGTTGTGTCTTTTTAAAGTTGAGGGTGCGTCTATTTGCAGAAAACCAGTCAATGATACTGTTTCCGTATGTATGTTTCGATTGATTACAATACTAGTGTCTTCTACAATGAGAGCTAATCCTGCTTGTTGTATATTAGAAGGAAGATCGTTTGCATACACTAATAGAGAATAATTACAACACCGAAACGTAATTACTGTAGAGTACTGACATTTTGGAAATACACTTGTCTAGGGAACATATTTAAGTGATTAACATTGCAAGAATACAGATTAATGTAAGTACAAGATAAGACATTGCAAATATGAAATGCTGATATATCAATAACTGGTGTAACTGCCAGAATATTGATTTCAAGCATGCAAACGTGCATGGATTGTGTTTTACAGCTTCTGATTGTCAGTTTGTGGGATGGAGTTGCGTGCCTGTTGGACATGGTCGGTCAAGACAGGAACAATTAATGCTGTTTGTTGATGATGCTGGAGTTCTCTTCCGATGACGTCCAATATGTATTTTATTGGAGACAGATTTGCTGATCAAGCAGGTGCAGACAACATATCGACTTTTTGTAGATTATGTTGGATCACATCAGCGGTATGAGGAAGAGCGTTATCCTGTTGGAAAACACCCCCTGGAATGCTGTTCATAAATGGCAGCACAACTGGTTGAATCACCAAACTGACATATAAACTTGCAGTCAGGGTGCTCGGGATACCGTCAAGAGTGCTCCTGCTGTTATACGAAATCACACCCCAGACCATAACTCCAGGTATAGGTCCAGTGTGTCTCGCAGAGTTAGTTGCAGGCCCTCAACTGGCCTGATTCCAACCTACATGCTGCCATCACTGGGACCTAGACAGAACAATCTTTTATCAGAAAACAACAGACCTCCACCCTCCCCTCTGATTTGACACTACTGAAGTCGCAAATGGCAGTGGTTTGGGAAAAGTAGAATGACCACTACAGGGCATCAGGCTCGGAGCCGTCCTTGAAGCAACCAATATGTAACAGTTTGTTGTGTCAGTATAGTGACTGCTGCTTCTCAAATTGCTGCTGCAGATGCAGTACAATGCACCAGAGCCATTCGTCAAACATGATGCTCTTCCCTCTGAGTAGAGCCATGTGACCATCCGGAACCTTGTCTTCTTGCGACTGTACATTCTTGTGACCACCACTGCCAGTAGTTGTGTACAGTAGTTAAAATCCTGTCAAGTCTTTTTGCAGTATCGCAGAAGGAACTTCCAACTTCTTGTAACACTTTTACACGACCTCTTTTAAACTCAGTGAGATGTTGATAATAACACTTTTGTCGACTTAAAGGTATACTTGACTAACATCAACTCAAAACGCCCAATCTCAAAGGTAACTAACGCTCGCGACCGTTACAGCGTGTTTTTGAAGCAAAAATGAATTTCTTCCTCATAGTGGCGCCACGATCGACGGTCTTACGCGACTTGAGCGAAATCTGAATATAAATTATTTTTGAGATGTAGAAACACGCCAACCAAGTTTCGTTTATGCAGCAGAACTCCTTTTTAGTGTTGCAATTTTTTTGCCGATGGTGTAGATGACGAACAACAGTGGACCTACCACTGAGCCTTGGGTGATCCCATATATCATTTCTCCTCCCACGTATGTTGAAACGACGTCACTCACCCTCACTTACGTCAGTATCGAAACGTTCTTCCCGGGAATTCTTGGCGTTTCTTTCCGTGGCACTTCGTTTAGGGACTATGTGAATGCCGTCATTTCAAATGTACAGTATTTTGTAATGTTTTGACATTTCGTTCAATTTCGTGACGCCCAGTGCGAAACGACCTTAACATGGTCAATCGTCGATAAGGAATATGTGTAGCCACCAACGAGTTAAAATTTTAAAATTTTTAACTCGTTGGTAGCCACGGCTGCCTCTCTGGCCGTGGTGTAGCGTTAACTTTCAAAGTACTTTGGTGTTTGGTGTTTGGTGTGAAGTGTGTGGCGTCTGCTAGTCTGTTGCGTGTGTGAGAGGAAGTGCGATGACAGTGAAACAAAACTGAGAAAATTTTGCGAAAAGATGCCTCGCATTCCAAGTTCAGTTTTTCGGAGCATAAAATATGAAATTCAAAAACATCCAAGGAATTTTGTTTGCAATTTTTCCTCACAGCCTGCATTTCCGACAAGAGAGAGATGCTTTGTCTTAGGGATCGAGACGAGTTGCGACGATACGGGGTGTGCAATTGTTGATAATAAAGGAAAAATTCTCGGTGAAGCCTTGCATTCCCAGCAACAAGTGCACCTCGAGTATGTTATTTATCATTCTATAAGAAAGTGCGTTCTGTTATTTAAAAGTGTGCCACTCGCTGTCTAAGCCTGTTTCTCTGCAATTTTCGGTAAACACAAATTATAATTACATCGTTCAAACTTCTACTACTATCTAATCTTAAGTGGTCATATGGTTGTAATAGGCCATCTAACTTACATGAAATTCATGTGCAGTTGAGAATGTGATATTATCGGACGAAATGCCGCAGTTTGTTGACGCTAATATATCCCGTGTCAAAACTTGAAGGCGATTTGATATATCCTCAGCTATCCCTCACATTTTTTGTGAGTTGTCCTGCGGTACTTAACGCGCAAGCGTCTTTGTATCTACCAAGCTACTGCAACCTATAACCTCTGGAACTTGCGTACTTTAGTAAAGTCCGCTTACCAGCAAAAATCCCATGAAACTTCATCTAGATGGCCTGTCTCTAAAATTTTTGCCTCGTGCACTACCTGTGAAAACAAAATTGACTATTCCTTGATGCTCCAGGATGTTCACTATCAACCATTTCCTTCGTTCTGTCGATCTTTGCCAAAATATTCTTCGCTTTCCAAATCAATCCAGTGCCTGTATATTATTTATTTGATCTACCCATATAATTTTCAGCATTGTTCTGTAGTAACACATTTCAGAAGTTTCTATTCTCTTCTTGAATATCGACAGTGCATATAATGTATGTGTCTCTTCCAGTCAAATGCCTTCAGATAACATTTCCAAACATCTAAATCTGTTGTAGATATTAAAATGTTTTTATTTTTCAGAAACACTTTCCTTGTCATTGTCATCTGCAGTTTATATACTCTTTGCTACAGACATAATTATTTTGCTGCCAAATAGCAAAACTCATCTATTAACTTTTAGTGTCTCATTTCCTAATCTAATTTTCTCCTCTTTGCTTGATGTGATTGGACTGCATTTCATTGTTTGTGTTTTACTTTCATTGATACTTGCATTATAACCTATTGTCAGGACACTACCATATCTATTCTATTTAATTGCACTTCCAAGTCCTTTGATGTGTCTGACAGAATTAGAGTGTCATTAGCAAAGGTTATAGACTTTATTTCTTCTCTCTGAACTTTAATTCTTTCTCCATATTTTGCATTGGTTTCTTTTTCTGCTTGAATAACCTGGGAGATGGGCTACACTACAGTCTCACTCCTACTTCAATGACTGCTTTCTGTTCATGACCTTTGACTCTATAACTAGGGTGTGTTTTCTGCAAAAGTCATAGATAAACTCTCACTCCCCGTATTTTATTGCTGCTACCTTCAGAACTTTAGAGAGTGTAGGCCTTTATTTTTCTTTTGCAGGAGCCACCAACTGACAACTTTTGCCGATGTCACAGTAATTTTTTACGTTTTATACAGACTCAGAATAGATACATCTCTAAAGGATTAAATATAGGCTGCTTGATACAAATGTCAGTGTGCTTAATAAGGCCTCAAAATTGGGTGTTACATCATAATTAATATAATTTTTTAGATTTGACACACGTATGTAGACAAAGATTTCAGTTTAGTTTAACATTAATATCTTTTCATAGAATAAAAATACTTATTAGTCAAAAGAAAATTTCAGTTTCACTTTGATTGAGTTCTCTTTGTGACACCTTACTGATGTTGACAATTTGTTGTACCATTTCTGTCCTTTAATGTGCAGTCTAGGGTCTGTTGATTTTAATTTACTTCTTTGTCCACATTAGTAACCTTTCTTTCTTGTATTGTGAATTTCAGAGCATTTGGTTCTTTTGTTTCGATGCGTCACAAAAAAATGTCATTAATTTGTGAAGATATAATACTCCTTACGGAGTCTCTGTACTCTAGTTCATCGATAATCCTGGTTCTCCGTTACTGCAGGGTTAACATTCTGTTAATATGTTGTTAGCAACACAGCCCCGTATCTCTTTACTGTAATTAATTAGGGGATTACAGAAGTGTCCAATTCCATCCATCTGCGTTGACCCATGATGTCATCAATATGGCAGAAATGGCTATTCTAAGCATCTCCAATATGGCGCCAATGATGTCACTACGTACACACGGCAACAAACACGAAAATACATGTAAATAAGACAATAACACCTCCCTCCTAAAATACAATCAAACTAACGGGACAAGCGCAGGAGACTGAGGTTTTTCGGGAGAGGACAAGCTAAATATAACAGTAAAATTGTTGTACAGTGAATTGTTTTAAATCTGGGACTACTTTTGATTACTGCCTAATCAAGCGTAATTTACTACTGGTTGTATAATGTAATTGGATGCATAAAACAGAGTTCTCACCAAATGGCTGCAAGAGAAGACCTGTAACGATACTGAAATTTGCAAGCTTTTGGAGCCAGTCGCTCACTCTCCTAGCAGAAGGGTTGAAATGTAAGGGAAAGGGGTGAAAGAAAAGGACTGGTGAGGTGTAGAAAATGGGAAGAGTTTGGAAAAGTTTCCCATAACCCAGGGTCAGGGGAGGCTTACCAGAGTTGATGAGAAATTAGGGACTGCACTGGATATGTTTTGAAAACCTGAGAGTTTAAAAGTGGAAGGTATTATTGAAGACAGAGATTACTGTCAAAACATTGTGGATGAGTTAATAAGAGCAGAATGCTAAGTGCATTGCATGTGTTTGTTTGTGTGTGTGTGTGGGGGGGGGGGGGTGGTAAATAGACATGTCAGAAAACAAAACATATTGTGAACTGAAAGGTAGTGAAGAAAGGAATAGCTACTAAGATGAAATTTTGAGACTGAAGAAATTAATGTAAGATAAGGCTTGGTCTGTGGCGAGAACCAGGGACATGTAATATCAGTTCACAGCTGTGGAGTTCTGAGAAACTGGTGTGATTTGCATAAATATTTTCCTGAATAAGTGTGTAGTATAAAGTCCAATAATTGCGATAACACTATTAGTGTAAAAGCAGGACAGAGTGGCACTGCAGGGAGTGCGAAAAATGCAGCGTACAGCAGGCACAGCCAGGCAGTACTGGTGCTCATCCACAGTGCACGACACAACAATCACGGCACCATTGTGAAAGGGTTAATATAGCAGGGAAGTCATTGTGCCATAGGTTGTAGGTGTTGATCAACTAATGTAGGTACACATTCGGTGGGTGCTCTGAAGCTACCACCTATGGGGTGACATGGTGATTGGGTTTGTGGATCTTAGGAGGGAGGTAAAAGGTGGGGGAGTGTGGTTTGGATGGGGTAATGAACTCTGTGGATTGAGATGTTAGTCCTTGTGAATGCCCTGAGGTTGTAAGGAGGGACAGGAGGCTAGTTTGTATCACAGGGATGCAAACTTGAAGGCAGATACTGTACATAGAGGTCTCAGACAGCTGGCATATACCCTCTTTTTATGTACTCTTGTCATTGAAGTACAACAGTGGTAGATCAGTCGTCTTCTGAGAGAACCCCCCATGGGGCTGATGGTTTTCATGAGTTTGTGTGTGGTGCACACAGGACCGAAGCTATTGCTGCCCATTCTTTCTTCCTGGGCTGCATTTCCTTCCCCGTACCCTCCCTGTCCTCGCCATTTTCCTGCTGTCCCCTCCTTCCCTTCTCTCGGTTTTCCTACTTATGTCGATGTGGCTGTCCTCCTGGTTTTTTATATTCCTTCTGGTTCTTGTTCCCCTTGCCTTTTCCTTTTTATCCTTCCATTTCGGCATTTTTGATCCCACTTTTAAGACTGACCTCCACTTCTAAATTTCCTCTCTGTAGTGTGAGCCATTTGGGGATGAACTTCCTCCCTAGCATCTACAGTGTGGATTCCTCACCCTCCCTTCTTCCTTCCCTGCCATAACCTCCCCCACCCTGCTGGGTCACCAGAAGGTGTAGCCAGTGTGGGTGGTGGAGCTGTAATGTACCCATCTGGCTGAGCCCCCTGACGAAATAGGGATCATCTTTCTGATACCTAAGCTCTTGCCTCACTGTGTATGCCTAGCGCTGGTTGCTTGTTATTGTGGAGCATTGGAACTCCCAGAAATGGCCGCTATGCCAGATAGCCTTGCTGTAGGTGGGTGGTGCTGACAGATGGGAGTGGACAGTTTTAGGGAGGATGCTTTGCGTATGAAATATGTTAAGCTCCAATAAAACTGGGCGTTATTGTACAGCCCTCTCTTCAGTTGGTAATGGATCATTTAATGCTGCTTCTTATGACTATGTAGCCTCCCCTTCCCTGGCTACATGCTGGGAGGTCGGCCGGGCTTGCTGGCTTCAGGTGAAACACTTTCCCCACTACCTGGAATGCACTGGCACTGATGGGGCACATTCATTACCACCAAGCCTTTTTTTTGGAAAATATTGGGGGCAAGCTATCATTCCTCAACAGTCTTTGAAAATGGTTCAAGGAGCCATTTTTCATATGGATCTCATCCTTCAAACTGATGAGGAACTCCAGGCCAATCTGGAACGACAGGGTGTTCATTTTGTTCGACATTTTCAGAAAGCTCGTAAGGACAATCGCATCATTACTGATGCCTTTATTCTGGCATTTGAGGGAGACACCCTCCTGGAGAAGATCAAGGTTGTGTGTTATCAGTGTGGTGTGAAGCTGTACCATGTGATGTTTTCGGTGCTTCTGTTTCAGGCACATGACTTCGCACTGTATGGTGGACTCTCAGTGTGGTGAATGTGAATGGGCACTCCATTAGGAGAGCCTCTATGTTCCACTACCCGTGTGTATTAATTGTCATGACTCTCCATGCTTGCCAGTTTGCCTGGTTTGTAAGAAGGAAAAGAAGATACAGCAGTGTAAGTCCCTTGACTGTTTATCCTACACTGAGGCTCGTCAGATATATGACTGACGTTACCCTGTGTCAGCGACATCTAATTTTGCCTCTATTATGTTCTTTCCCCCTCCTCCTTACAGCAGTCTTGCCCCCTCTCCTCTCCCCCTCTCCTACAGTTCCAGTGCCCTCCTTGTAGGGGGTCGCTGCCCTCCCCGACTAGAGAAGTGTCCCCCTCCTTTGGTGCTCGCCGATGATGGGGCTCCCACCCCTAGCACCTCCATCTGGCGTCTCCCAGGCTGGAGGCTTGCTGCCACAACTCGGCCAGCGGAAGGGAATGAGAGAATCGACAGGAAGTGGTTACTGTTGCAGAGGTTGTTGTGTGGCAGCCAGTGTAAGGAAGGAAGAAGGTGAAGGGAAGTGAGTGAAAGGTCAATGGCAGAGAAAAGTCGCCCGCTCTCTCTCAGTTGTGGATCTTGCAGAATCTGCTCTCCCTCTGTTCCCTTCCCTCCTCAACCTATGGAATAGAAGAAGAAGGAACTAAGTCCCAGCACAAGCCTCTCCCCCTGGAGCTGTACAGTGGTGCCATATTCTGCCTCATAACTGCAGTCCGATCTATTATTTGTGGATGCTGCCCCATCCCTATTGGTGATGGACGATGACCCACTGGCGTGATTGGCTTCAGACCATTCACATCCCATTTGGATCCCATTCTGCACTTATTCAATGGAACTTTAATGGATATACCTCACAGATTTGCAATCCTTTATTTCCTTTTACTTGACACCCTGTGTTATTCTACAGGAATCTCATTTTACTCATGCTCACTCACCAACCATTTGTGGGTTCCGAGCTGTCTATTGGAACCGGGCAAGCCCTTTGAGATCTTTCAGAATATTTGCGCATTGATCCATATGGACGTTGTTGGTACAAGGATTCTCCTTCATACCACATTGGAAGCGGTTTCGTCCATATCCACTTGGACTCTGTGGTCACAGTTTGCAATTTCTACTCTTCTACACCGAGCGAGGTGGCGCAGTGGTTAGACATTGGACTCGCATTTGGGAGGACGACGGTTCAATCCCGCGTCCGGCCATCCTGGTTTAGGTTTTCCGTGATTTCCCTAAATCACTCCAGGCAAATGCCAGGATGGTTCCTCTGAAAGGGCACGGCCGACTTCCTTCCCCATCCTTCCCTAATCCGATGAGACCGATGACCACGCTGTCTGGTCTCCTTCCCCAAAACCAACCAACCAACCGTCTACTCTTCTGACAGTCCCCTACACCTGCTGCTCTAACTGTCCTCCTTCAGAAACTATCCCCTCCCTCCTCCTCCTTGGAGAGTTTAATGCCCATCACCCTTTGTGGGAAAGTGCTTCTTCATCCAGTTGGCAGTTCCTCAATGACCAGTTTCTTGTGGTCCACGCCCTGTACCTTCTTAATCATGGTTCCCTAGTCATTTTAGTGCTGCATATGACACGTTCTCTGCCACTGATCTTTCATTCACTTCCCTTCCTCTTCTTCCTTCCTTCCTTACACTGGTTGCCACACGATGACCCCTGCGGTAGTGATCACTTCCCATTGATTTTATCACTCCCTGCCACCTCCTGATGGTCAGGTTATCCTGGTAGGCTGATTGGTGTCTATACACCTCCCAAGTCGTGTTTACACTCTCATTGTGAGGTTGAATTGATGAAGTCATTTGTGATTTGTCGGATAAGGTAATCTGCACAGCCAGTATTGCTATTCCCCTCTTGATGAGCCCTGTACGCCACCGGCCAGTTCCATGGTGGACCACAGTCATTGCCACTGCCATCCTTGATCATCGTCACACCTTGCAAAATCTTAAGCAACATCTGTCCTCCACCAGCCTTATTATCTTGAAATGTCTTCAAGACAACAAAGAACAAAGGACAAAGCCTGTTACTTATTCAAACAGAGCAAGCAGGTGTGTTGGGATCGCTTTGTCTCCTCCCTAAAGTTCTCCTGTTCGTTTGGGCTGCATTCCGCAGCCTCCAAGGTTGTCAGTGGCAGTCTTCTATTTCGGTCCTTGCCCTACCAGGTAGACTTTGTATGAATCCATCAGTTTTCACAGAACATCTTGTGACCCATTTTGCAATGGCATCTGCATCAGCCTCCTACCCTGCCGCCTTCCTCATATGGAAACAGTGGGCTGAAGCTTCCCACTTATGTTGTACCCCTTGTCAGGTGGAATCATACATTGAACCTTTTATTGAATGATACCTTCTTCTGATTCTTCTGACCCTCTCTTCTTCCCACAATTCAGCCCCCCGCCATGATTCCATATATAACCAGTTACTTCAAAACTTTAATCCTCCACAATGGCAGTATCACTTCTGGGTGTTTACTCGTATTTAACTCCAAGGCATTTTCCCCTCTTAAAGGGTTGACCGTACTGTCCTTCCTGTTCTTAAGGCTGGTAAGAATTTGCTGTCGCTTGATAGTTACCACCCAATCAGTCTGACCAATGTTCCCTGCAAGTTAATAGAATGGATGGTGGCCTGTCGGCTCAGTTGGGTCCTTGAAACTTGGGCCTTCTATGTACTTGCCATGTGGCTTTCAATAGGGTTGGTCTCCTATTGATCATATGCTTTGACTGGAAACCGCAGCCCTTTTCTCAGTGCCACCATCTTGTCACAGTTTTCTTCACTCTTCATAAGGTCTGTGACACAGATTTCCGTGATCACATTCTACTTACAATCCATCAGTGGGGTCTTTGGGGCCCCCCTCCAATTTTTATTCACCAGTTCTGTGCCCAAGTCTTTCAGAGTTCATGTTGACACCTTTCTCAGCTCTCCAGAGACTCAGGAGAATGGTGTTCCACAGGGCTGCATACTAAGTGTCCATTTTCTTATTCCTGTTAATGAATTTGTGGCCTCTGCAGGACCCCTGCTCTGTACCCTGCTCTCTATGTGGTTGATTTCAGTATCTGGGCTAGCTTCCACTCGGTGATCTCTGCAGGCTAGCTTCCACTCGGTGATCTCTGCAGAGCAACAGCTCCATGGTGCCTTCTGGCACTCTTCCGCATGGACACTCTCGCACGGTTTTTAGTTCTCTCCCATTAAGTCGAGGTTGGTGCATTTCTGTTGCCGCATTATGGTCCATCCTGATCTGGAGCTCTACCTTGATGCCCAACACCTGACCATGGTCCCCCAGTTATGTTTCTCAGGTCTTCTATCGGACAACAAGCTTATTTGGTTGACTCATATCTGCCTTCTGAAGGTTAGTTGTTTTTAGAAACTCAATGTCCTTTGGTTCCTTGCTATACCTTTTGAGGTGTGGATCATTCGACCCTTCTCTGTCTTTATCAGGCATTAGTTCTGTTTCATCTGGACTATGGTTGTCAAGTTTATGGATCAACTGCCTCTTCCACGCTTCTCCTTTTGGACACAGAACGCCATCTTGGTATCTGTTTAGCCACCGGCGCGTTTTGTGCTAATCCTGTCAATAGCCTTTTGGTTGATGCTGGGATCCTTCCCCTTTCAGTTCAGTGCTCCCAGCTCCTGGTTTCCTATGCCGTCACTGTCCACTCTTCTCCTGCTCACCCTTCCTATTCTGTTCTTTCCATGGCTGTGGGACATCACTCACCTGCCGTCCTCCACCTGGCGTCCTCCATCTACATCTACGTGATTACTCTGCTATTCACAATAAAGTGCCCGGTAGAGAGTTCAGTGAACCACCTTCAAGCTGTCTCTTTACCGTTCCACTCTCGAACGGCATGTGGGAAAATTGAGCACTTAAATTTTTCTGTGTGAACCGCGATCTCTCTCATTTTATCGTGATGATCATTTCTCCCTATGTAGATGGGTGCCAACAGAATGTTTTCGTGATTGGAGGAGAAAACTGTTGATTGAAATTTCATGAGAAGATCCCGTCGCAACGAAAAATGCCTTTGTTTTAATTATTGCCACTCCTATTCACGTATCATGTATGTGGCATTATCTCACCTACTTCGTGATAATACAAATGAGCTGCCCTTCTTTGTACTTTTTCGATGTCATCCGTCAGTCCCATCTGATGCGGATCCCACACTGGCGGACAAGCGTGGTGTAAGCAGTCTCTTTAATAGACCTGTTGCACCTTCTAAGTGTTCTGCCAATGAATTGCAGTCTTTGTTGGCTCTACACACAATATTATCTATGTGATCATTCCAATTTAGGGTGTTTGTAATTGTAATCCCTAAGTATTTAGTTGAATTTACAGCCTTCAGATTTGTGTCACTTATCACGTAATCGAAATTTAGTGGATTTCTTTTAGTACTCATGTGAATAACATCACACTTTTCTTTATTCAGGGCCAACTGCCACTTTCCACACCATACAGATATCTCATCTAAATCATTTTGCAATTCATTTTGGTCATCTGATAACTTTACAAGACGGTAAATGACAGCATCATCTGCAAACAATCTAAGACAGCTACTGAGATTGTCTTCTATGTCGTTAATATAGATCAGGAACAACAGAGGGCCTATAACACTTCCTTGGTGAACGCTGGATATTATTTCTGTTTTACTCCATGACTTTCTGCTATTACTACGAACTGTGACCTTTCTGACAGGAAATCATGAATCCAGTCGTACAACTGAGGAAATATTCCATAGGCACGCAGTTTGTGTAGAAGATGCTTGTGGGGCATGGTGTCGAAAGCCTTCTGGAAATCTAAAAATATGGAGTCAATTTGACATCCCCTGTCAATAGCACTCATTACTTCGTGAGTATAAAGAGCTAGTTGTGTTTCGTAAGAACAATATTTTCTGAATCCGTGCTGACTACGTGTCAATAAATCGTTTTCTTCGATGTACTTCATAATGTTCGAATACAGTATATGTTCCAAAAGCATACTGCGAATCGACGTTAGTGATATGGGCCTGTAATTCAACAGAGTACTCCTACTTCCCTTTTTGGGTATTGGTGTGACCTGATCAATTTTCCAGTCTTTAGGTAAGGATCTTTCTGTGAGTGAGCGGTTGTATATAATTGCTAAATACGGAGCTATTGTATCAGCATACTCTGAGAGGAACCTGACTGGTATACAATCTGGACCGGAAGCCTTGCTTTTAGTAAGTGATTTAATCTGCTTTGCGACACCAAGGATATCTATTTCTATGTTTCTCATCGTGGCAGTTGTTTTTGATTGGAATTCAGGAATATTTACTTCGTCATTGTTGGTGAAGGAGTTCTGGAAAACCATATTTAATAACTCCGCTTTAGTGGCACTGTCATCAGTGACTTCACTGTTGTTATCGTGCAGTGAAGGTATTGATTGCGTCTTGCCACTGGTGTGCTTTATGTATGACCAGAATCTCTTTGGGTTTTCTGCCAGATTTAGAGACAGAGTTTCGTTGTGGAAATTATTGAAAGCATCTCGCATTGAAATATGCACTACATTTTGAACTTCTGCAAAACTTTGCCAGTCTTGGAGATTTTGCGTTCTTTTAAATTTGGCATGGTTTTTTTGCTGGTTCTGCAACAGCGATCTGACCCGTTTTGTGTACCGTGGGGGATCAGTACCATCACTTATTAATTTATGTGGTATATATCTCTCAATTGCTGTAGATACTATCTCTTTGAAATCGCTCCACAACTTTTCTACGCTTAAATGTTCCAATTGGAAGGAGTGCAGACTGTCTCTTAAAAAGGCATTAAGAGCATTTTTATCAGCTTTTTTAAATACACATACTTTGCGTTTCTTTTTGATGGCGTTGGGCTCTGCCTCGCTTCTCTCTGCCATGATCTCCATCTCCTCTCCTTGTCCTCTATCGCCTGTTCTCTCCCAACCACCCGCCCTTGGTTAGTTCCTTGGCTCCGGTTTCGGATGGATCTCTTAAAGGGTCTGAGAGCATCCATCGCTCCAGTGGTGTTTCATTGTTTGTTCCACCTCCTGTTATGTGAGTTTCCCAATGCCATTGTTTTTTTACACCTTTGGCTCTAAATCTTCCAGTCATGTGGGATATGCCTTCACATCTCTTGTTGTCCTGGAACACCATGGCTTGCCTGCCATGTATATGGTGTTTACTGTTGAATTTATGGCCATCTATTTGGCCCTCTGCTTTATTAAATGATCCTCACCCCCAGGAGACTATCGCTTGGTGTTTTCTCGGCCACCCCTTGGTCTCTGCCATCCAAAGTCTTCTTGCCAATCTTGGTGATGCTGCTTGTTCAGTTGACTTCCTTTGGGTTTCCGGGCATTTAATGAACTTGCTGATTGTCTGCTTGGGGGGGGGGGGGGGAGGGGGGGGATAGCTACCTACCCACCCTCCTCTGTGATCCCTCCAGGGACAGATTTGTGGCTTTACATCAAATATCTTTTTGTTCAGTCATGGGACAACTCTTTGGGGCCCTACCCTTCTGATCAGTAAACTTCGTGCAATCAAGGAGACTCTCTTCGTGTGGTGTCTTTCCCTCTGCCTCTCCTGGTGGGACTCTACCATCCTTTGCCATCTTCATATTGGCCATAGGAGGTTGACCAATGCGTTTTTACTCTGCAGTGGGACTCTCCCCCCCCCCCCCCCCCCCCCCCCCCTGCCACCATCTTTATAGTTGTGGGGCCCCACTGATGGTCATCCGTATTTTGCTGGACTGCCTCCACCATTTGGCCCATCACACTAAATATGCCCTCCCACCTTCTTGTCCTGAGTGTTGATGGACGACATTCGCATGGTTATGTGTGTCCCTGGTTTGCTTCGCAAAAGTGTTGGGTTCTCCTAGGTTTAAGTACCCGAATTTCCCTCGGAAAATGGAGTCTCTTGGTTAGTGTTGGTATTGGTTATGGAGGACTTGGCATTGCCTCCAAACGGGCCTGATTCTCTCTCCTCTTTCCTTACGTTTTGTCTGGTCTTTTGTGCCCCTTTGTTTCCCCTTTTCTTGTCTCCTTCCCCTGGTGTTGTCCCATTGTGTCGTGATCATGGCATGGTGTGTTATTTCTCTTCCTTCTGTCCCAGTGCTCTTTTTACCTCTTTGTTTGACCATTTTCCCTTCTATTTGACTGGACTGTGCTGTAGTGGTTTTCCTCCCTTGGTTTCTACCACCGATGGCCTCACTGTTTGGTCTCCTCTCTGAACAAACCAACTGCTGAGAGGATAATCATGGGGTCATCACTTTTTAGAAAATGAAGAACCTGGAGTTCTGCAGAGGGCAGGTTTGGGCCATGTTATAAGAAACTGAGGAAGGATTTTATTGTGTATAAAACTGATATAGTTGACTCCTCATAGGTGTATACCTAGAAATCTTCATTTGTCTGTGTCTATTGCTTCAATTCTGCCTATATTATTGACAGAGGTTTGGTGTGAATTTGCAAGTTTAAATGCCAATAACTGTGATGTACTGATATTAACCTTCAAACCTTAGTCCTGGAAATTGTAGTTATTTGACCTAGACCCTCAAATGCAGCCAATGTTAACTCACCATTTTGATTTCCAACAAGTAGTAGTGAGTTATCATCTTCATAACTTATCAATTTGGAATTGAGAGATGGCTCTGCATCATTTATGTACATTAGGGAAAGAAAAGGGCCCAGAACTGAGACTGGGGTACACCTTGCACGACTGTTTCATGTCTGGATTGAAAATTGATAATATGATCATTAAGTTGTCAGCTTTGTACATGTGTGCAATCAGTTGGGTATGCAGGCAGCATTTATGCCGTATTTCTCAAGTTTACTTAAGAATAACCCATAGTTTACCAAATAGAAGCCATTAGTGAGGTCTAGGAATATACCTGCTGTTTGTCTTCCTTGATCATCACCATACACTTTATGAAGAGACTCTGTAATTGCTTGGACAGTGCTAAAATCTTTATAGAAGCAGTGCTGTGTTTCTGTTAGTAACTATTTTTTGAGAAATAGTCACTATATTGTGTTAGCATTACAACTTCAAATTCCTTACAGAAGACGGGTGTCAATGGTGTGGTCACAAAGGTTGAGATATCTTTCTTGGATCCATTTTTATGCACTAGTTGAACTGTGCTTCACTTCAGTGCATTTTTCCTGTTAAGTATAATGCCATTATAACATTTTGTCACATCTTAAAAATAAGTTAGTATGTAGGTAAATAGCAGATGAACAGCAACTATATAGCATAACTGAGAAGGCTGCAGCTTCTTTCAAAGTAGCACCAATCAAGGTTGAACAGTGGTTAGCACATTGGACTTACATTTGAGAGGGTGACAGTTCAAATCCCCATCAGGCCATCCAGATTTAGGTTTTCTTTGACCTCTATAAATTGCTCCAGATTAATGCCGGGATAATTCGTTTGAAAATGGGACAGCTGATTTCCTTCCCCAACCTTTCGTAATCTGAACTTGTGGTCCATCACTGATGAGTGCACTGTTGACAGGACATTAAACTCAAATCTTCCAACCTTCTCTCAAAGTAGCGGGTATTTATCTAATTTACTCCATTAAATTTAGCTCTCATAAGAATGAATAGCATTATTCATTATAGTAATAGTTTGCTGAAATGAAATGAATGAAATGATCATATGGCATTGTTGGCCGGGAGGCCCCAATGAATGAATGAATCAGATCTTTAAAAAGCACATTATGTATAGTCATAAACAGTGGTTTATGACTAATCTGCTCATGTTCCTTAATCTGCTTTCTGTTCCACTTAAGTGTATTTTTGTATCAGCTATATTTTCTTAGTACTTCATTATGTTACCATTGTCTTATGATTTTCAGTTTCTGACTGAAATTTTTGACATGCTGTTGTATGGGCACTAATGACTGTTACTAATGAGTGCCCTAAAATGAAAGACTGAAGAACTAAGAAACATGCCTTGAGTCTCTGATTGGCTGCAATGATAGCTCAAGTTGAAGGCTTTGAAATGAACACAAAATAAAATCTGTATACAGAGTGTGCAGGGAAGCTAAGCCTAAATGGTTGCAGAAAAATGTAAATGAAAAGAAAGAAGGAAATTATCTCACGACACATTCAGCATATAGAAAAACCAATTTACAGCATATAAAAAAGCCAATTTACAGTGTTCAGTTACATTAAAAGTGAAGGTCTGAATATTAAGAGTGCAAGAGAAATTCCACTGTTAAAAACAGAGTGCAACCATTCCCATTTTATTAAATATTTCTCTTGGCTATCAGACTAATGAGAGAATATGGGTGGTGATTACATCCTGATCCGTAGACAGTTATTGAATTTTACTATGTGCCTGAACTGACCTGTGCACTGCTTCCTGTGCTTAAAGGATTTATATTTAACAATATTTCTGAAATGATAAGTCACTTGTTGAAAATACAGCTCATAGTTGGTCCATAGTTTGTCTCACACACAGTCTCATAGTACTTGTTCCATCTAGCCACAATGGAAAGTTTAACCTGAGAATTACATTTTCAAGAATTAAACAGACTCACTGGCTCACATAATAATTTCTTCCAGTATCTGATAATGTTGATAGGCACCTTAACATAATTCAAACTTCTCCATGTCATTAATGACGGGCCCCCATGTAATATTCCACAATGTCTCATCCACTTACAACTTTCAATACTTTGCAAACTTCTTCCACAAAACTTCTTCCACAAAACTTCTTCCACATTTATACAAATGTTTCCTTTATACACTGTGCTACTCAAAACCTTAGTTATGCAAATACTTATACATAAACTTAAACTTTCTCCAACACTGAGGCCACAGGCCATCCTTCACTGCCTGCCTATCCAACTCTAAACTGCCTCTCTTGCATTGGCCAAGCACATGTGATCTAATATGGAACTCCCTGTCTGTTAGTGTGAATCTGTTCCTTATGGAAGGCCAACAATATGGCATACAGTGGAAATGGTGGCTGTGACCAATTGCTAGTAAGGGCGTTGACAATGGTACCATTACAACAGGAGAGAACAGGTAGGTGGAAAAAGCACGTTGTAGGCCTCTAGGGGCGGGGCAGTGTGCTATTGTGATAGAAGAAAAAATAAATGCAAGTTGATTTGGGAGACATAGGGGACCTAATGTTAAAGTCAAAGTTTGGTAGAACTTAAGAAGACTTGTGACCTGATAGGATAGGAGTGAAGATTACTTTCCTTCAAAATTCCTGTAATCATTTTGGGAAGTAGCAACCAAATGACTGTTCAGTTTGGTGTATGGCATTGATGAGACTTTCTGAAAAATATGACGACGACACAGTCGTGAAGATATAAAGGGAAGATAAATGCGAGAACTGTTGTAAGTTAGACATCCTAGTTTTTAATATGAATAACATCTAGAAGAATGAATATGGAAATTGAGGGTACGTTAGGCAATGATCAGTTTTTCATTAGATAATAGTACCAAATGGCAGTTCTGAGGCTGCACTTGACAATGGAAGCAAAACTTTAGAAAAATCAAGACCCCTTCATGGGAGTTGTCAACAAAGAAAAAAGGTTTAAGGATATCTGAAATTTCCAGGAAAGTAGGTGTAAGCTATAGGGAAAGATGGGTGATTATGGAATGACTACGATGATGTTAGAGGGAGCTGCAGAGGATAAAAAAGAAGGGGAAGTCAGGGACTGGAATGTATCTAATAAAGAATTGATTATCAAACAAAGGAAACTCCAGGTAGGAATATCAACAATGTAGGAAAAGACGCTTACTGTAAAGAAGACACGTCAGGTTGCAGACAGGCACAACTGACGAAGACTGTAGCAAGAAGCATATGTGAGTGACTTTTAATTGTGCCTGTCTGCAACTTGTCATGTCTTCTTTATGGCAAATAACTGAATATGTTTGGTGTTAATGCTACCCTGTTTACTCAGTAGAGGAAGTCGTGGGATGTTGCATCAAATCAGAGGAGTGACAAGGGAAAAAAAGTCTTCTACAATGGGACCATGAATGGTCAAGTTGGTTGGCAGCGCGCCCTACTAAGATATCCAAATAAGAAGCAAGCTGCACAACAGCCATGAGGAATACTGCTCATCCTTCCATTCTCTACCTTACTGGAGGAACTGGAAAGTTGAAATGAGAGTCCATTCTCCACTAGTACGTTATTTTTTTATGAGGTTGCATAATTAAAACTGGTAGAAACATTGGACTTCTTTGAAAAACCATTGTGACTGGAAACCTGGAAAATTTATATTGTATTCTTCCTATCGGAGCCTGTATGATGGATAACGTTTTGAATGAGATAGAGCTCCTTCTCTCTGTTGCCTAGTTGTTTAAATTTGTCCTTTCCTGACTTATGAGAATTAGGATTAAAGTTACTGTTGGTATATACCCAGATGGACATAGAATTTACTGTTGTCAGAAGGTGTCCAAAGAGCCATCATAATCAAAATATGGACTACATGTCAAACCAAATGGGAAAATAAATGATAGATGAGATGGTGTAATCATGTTAGGTGACAGCTGCATTCAACTTCATAATTGTAAATGACATAACAACATTCATTCTCCAGTTATTTATGAAAAAAAGTGTAGATTGTATATTGTTTGAATGGTGACTGACAGCAGAGCAAACACTGTTCTAACATAATCAAACAATTGAGAATCCAGGATGGACAAATTACAGTATTATGGAAAGAATAGAGTGCTACTCACCATATAGCAGAGATGCTGAGCTGCAGTCAGGCCCAACAAAAAGACTGTCAAACAAGCAAGCTTGCAGCCGAAAGACCTCCTTCCGAATTGGAAAGAAAACACACACACACACACACACACAAATGCAACTCATACATGCCTGTGTGTGAGAGTTGCATTTGCCTGTGTGCGTGTGTGTGTGTGTGTGTGTGTGTGTGTGCTTTCTAATTTGGAAGAAGGACTTTTGGGCACAAGCTTACTTGCTTGACAGTCTTTTTGTTGTGCTTATCTGTGACTCAACATCTACACTATATAGTGAGTAGCAATCTATCCTTTTCATAATGGAAAATGTGTAAAAATGTAAGTTAATGCCGATGAGTAGGAAGATCAAACCTGTAATGTATGGATACAGTATTACTAGTGTTCTGCTTGACACAGTCAAGTTGTTTAAATATCTTGTGTGTAACATTGCAAAGCATATGAGATGGAACGAGCATGTGAGAACTGTGGTAGGGATGGTGAATGGTCGACTTCTGTTTATTGGAAGAATTTTATGAAAGAGTGGTTCATCTGTAAAGGAGACCTGGTGTGACCTATTTTTGCGTACTGCTTGAGTGTTTGGGATCCATACCAGATCAGATTGAAGGAAGACATCAAAACAATTTAGAAGCGAGCTGCTAGATTTGTTATCGGTAGGTTCGAACAATGTGTTACAGAGATATTTCAGGAACACAAATGGGAATCTCTGGGGGGGAAGGCGATGTTCTTTTCAAGAAACACAATTGGGAAAATTTAGAGAACTGGCATTTGAAGCCAGACTGCCAAATTATTCTACTGCTGCCAGCATACATTGCACTTAAGGACCATGAAGATAAGTTACGAGAAGTTAGGGCTGATATGGAGGCATATAGATAGTCATTTTTCCTTTGCTCTGTTTGCTAGTGGAACAGGAGTAGTAGTGGTACGGGGTACCCTCCGCCACGCACTGTGTGTTAGCTTGCGGAGTGTCTGTGTAGATTTAGATGTACATGTAGTCACTGTTCTTGCATATTAAAACATATACTGAATTCACCACTTGTCACGTTGATGAGTGATATCTTTCTAAGCTTCTTGGCTATGAGAATGTGAATTGATGAATGCATTTTCATACTATTTAATGGTATGGAGAGTACTGTGCAAAAATGGAAATAAGTGGAATTACAGGATCCCTTTCAGTTATTGTTGTGCTTCCTTGTTCACAAAACATAAGTATTAACCACAAATAAAAAAATTAACTCTTGTCAAGCTACTATATACTGTTTTGACTCAAGTTACACCTAACATGCTGAAATTAACAGGGAATTTACTACTTTCTAGTTTTAGTATTTATACGGTTAGAACGATATTTGTCATAGAATGGCATCTTCTTTTTCCATGTTAAGTGAATATCATTGCTGTATTTTTTTGATCACTTGCATTTCCAGTTACATATGATTGTGATCTCTGTTTGGTGGAAGTGAGTGACTCTTTAAGTGTGTAAGGACCTCAGTTTTAGTAAGCATTTTTTTAAAAAACGGAACTGAATTTCTCATGGCACACTAGGTGCCTAATAAAATACTTCTAAGTATTTTTCCTACATTTTTTCTCAAAGTATTCTAATTTAATCATTTTTCTTGCATTTTCTTTCTCTACGTATTGTACTTCTGAACCAGCGAAATTCACCCACCTCTTAAAGAGTCGCTTGTCAAAGTTTAATGCGTAGCTGTCCAGTATGTACACCTGCTGTTTTTTAGGTGTATGTTCTAGCCATTAGAAAGCACATGATCCATTTCATTCGGCCCAACTCAGTTCCCTTCCCCCATGAACCATGGACCTTGCCGTTGGTGGGGAGGCTTGCGTGCCTCAGCGATACAGATGGCCATACCGTAGGTGCAACCACAATGGAGGGGTATCTGTTGAGAGGCCAGACAAACATGTGGTTCCTGAAGAGGGGCAGCAGCCTTTTCAGTAGTTGCAGGGGCCACAGTCTGGATGATTGACTGATCTGGCCTTGTAACATTAACCAAAACGGCCTTGCTGTGCTGGTACTGCGAACGGCTGAAAGCAAGGGGAAACTACAGCCGTAATTTTTCCCGAGGACATGCAGCTTTACTGTTTGATTAAATGATGATGGCGTCCTCTTGGGTAAAATATTCCAGAGGTAAAATAGTCCCCCATTCGGATCTCCGGGCAGGGACAACTCAAGAGGATGTCATTATCAGGAGAAAGAAAACTGGCATTCTACGGATCGGAGTGTGGAATGTCAGATCCCTTAATCGGGCAGGTAGGTTAGAAAATTTAAAAACGGAAATGGATAGGTTAAAGTTAGATATAGTGGGAATTAGTGAAGTTCGGTGGCAGGAGGAACAAGACTTTTGGTCAGGTGATTACAGGGTTATAAATACAAAATCAAATAGGGGTAATGCAGGAGTAGGTTTATTAATGAATAAAAAAATAGGTGTGCGGGTTAGCTACTACAAACAGCATAGTGAACGCATTATTGTGGCCAAGATAGATACGAAGCCCACACCTACTACAGTAGTACAAGTTTATATGCCAACTAGCACTGCAGATGATGAAGAAATTGATGAAATGTATGACGAGATAAATGAAATTATTCAGGTAGTGAAGGGAGACGAAAATTTAATAGTCATGGGTGACTGGAATTCGTCAGTAGGAAAAGGGAGAGAAGGAAACATAGTAGGTGAATATGGATTGGGGGGAAGAAATGAAAGAGGAAGCCGCCTTGTAGAATTTTGCACAGAGCATAACTTAATCATAGCTAACACTTGGTTCAAGAATCATAAAAGAAGGTTGTATACCTGGAAGAATCCTGGAGATACTAAAAGGTATCAGATATATTATATAATGGTAACACAGAGACTTAGGAACCAGGTTTTAAATTGTAAGACATTTCCAGGGGCAGATGTGGATTCTGACCACAATCTATTGGTTATGAACTGCAGATTGAAACTGAAGAAACTGCAAAAAGGTGGGAATTGAAGGAGATGGGACCTGGATAAACTGAAAGAACCAGAGGTTGTAGAGAGTTTCAGGGAGAGAATAAGGGAACAATTGACAGGAATGGGGGAAAGAAATACAGTAGAAGAAGAATGGGTAGCTCTGAGGGATGAAGTAGTGAAGGCAGCAGAGGATCAAGTAGGTAAAAAGATGAGGGATAATAGAAATCCCTGGGTAACAGAAGAAATGTTGAATTTAATTGATGAAAGGAGAAAATATAAAAATGCAGTAAATGAAGCAGGCAAAAAGGAATACAAACGTCTCAAAAATGAGATCGACAGGAAGTGCAAAATGGCTAAGCAGAGGACAAATGTAAGGATGTAGAGGCTTGTCTCACTAGGGGTAAGATAGATACTGCCTACAGGAAAATTAAAGAGACCTTTGGAGATAAGAGAACCACTTGTATGAATATCAAGAGCTCAGATGGCAACCCAGTTCTAAGCAAAGAAGGGAAGGCAGAAAGGTGGAAGGAGTATATAGAGGGTTTATACAAGGGCGATGTACTTGAGGACAATATTATGGAAATGGAAGAGGATGTAGATGAAGATGAATTGGGAGATACGATACTGCGTGAAGAGTTTGACAGAGCACTGAAAGACCTGAGTCGAAACAAGGCCCCGGGAGTAGACAACATTCCATTAGAACTACTAATGGCCTTGGGAGAGCCAGTCATGACAAAACTCTACCATCTGGTGAGCAAGATGTATGAGACAGGCGAAATACCCTCAGACTTCAAGAAGAATATAATAATTCCAATCCCAAAGAAAGCAGGTGTTGACAGATGTGAAAATTACCGAACTATCAGTTTAATAAGTCACAGCTGCAAAATACTAACGCGAATTCTTTACAGACGAATGGAAAAACTGGTAGAAGCGGATCTCGGGGAAGATCAGTTTGGATTCCGTAGAAATGTTGGAACACGTGAGGCAATACTAACCTTACGACTTATCTTAGAAGAAAGATTAAGAAAAGGCAAACCTACGTTTCTAGCATTTGTAGACTTAGAGAAAGCTTTTGACAACGTTAACTGGAGTACTCTCTTTCAAATTCTGAAGGTGGCAGGGGTAAAATACAAGGAGTGAAAGGCTATTTACAATTTGTACAGAAACCAGATGGCAGTTATAAGAGTCGAGGGGCATGAAAGGGAAGTAGTGGTTGGGAAAGGAGTGAGACAGGGTTGTAGCCTCTCCCCGATGTTATTCAATCTGTATATTGAGCAAGCAGTAAAGGAAACAAAAGAAAAATTTGGAGTAGGTATTAAAATTCATGGAGAAGAAGTAAAAACTTTGAGGTTCGCCGATGACATGGTAATTCTGTCAGAGACAGCAAAGGACTTGGAAGAGCAGTTGAACAGAATGGACAGTGTCTTGAAAGGAGGTTATAAGATGAACATCAACAAAAGCAAAACGAGGATAATGGAATGTAGTCAAATTAAATCGGGTGATGCTGAGGGGATTAGATTAGGAAATGAGACACTTGAAGTAGTAAAGGAGTTTTGCTATTTGGGGAGTAAAATAACTGATGATGGTCGAAGTAGAGAGGATATAAAATGTAGACTGGCAATTGCAAGGAAATCGTTTCTGAAGAAGAGAAATTTGTTAACATCTAGTATAGATTTAAGTGTCAGGAAGTCGTTTCTGAATGTATTTGTATGGAGTGTAGCCATGTATGGAAGTGAAACATGGACGATAACCAGTTTGGACAAGAAGAGAATAGAAGCTTTCGAAATGTGGTGCTACAGAAGAATGCTGAAGATTAGATGGGTAGATCACATAACTAATGAGGAGGTATTGAATAGGATTGGGGAGAAGAGGAGTTTGTGGCACAACGTGATTAGAAGAAGGGATCGGTTGGTAGGACATGTTTTGAGGCATCAAGGGATCACAAATTTAGCATTGGAGGGCAGTGTGGAGGGTAAAAATCGTAGAGGGAGACCAAGAGATCAATACACTAAGCAGATTCAGAAGGATGTAGGTTGCAGTAGGTACTGGGAGATGAAGAAGCTTGCACAGGAAAGAGTAGCATGGAGAGCTGCATCAAACCAGTCTCAGGACTGAAGACCACAACAACAACAACAACTCAGTTCCTATTCATGTTCGCTGACTGCAGGTATGTTGTCAGTAAATCATATCATGCAGATTTTCTGTCAATGACAGACCAGACAACTCTCACACCAAGGTAGTCTTTTACATCTCTCATTGCCTGTTCTGCATGCAAATTAAACGTCTGTGGTAATAATGAGCAACATGTGCGATTCCTCCATGCTCCCCCCCCCACTCCAAACTCTGCTTCTATTATTAACTGCAGTGCAAAAATTGTTTCCCTGTTGCCTCCTTTTCTCCTAAAATCAAACTGATCCCCATCCTAACCTACTTTCAGTTTTCCCTTTCATTATTTGATAACGTACTCTTGTGAGTATTTTTAATCCATGTGGTACTAGACTGTTGTGCAGTTATTTTCTCAAAGTCTATTCTTGCTTTCTTTGAAAGAGCATAAATTATATTATTTTCAAAATCTATCAATTGAAGACATATAGTCTGAAAATGAGTCCGGGATCATATTTTGGCACTTTATTTTACAGGTCCGTCTTGATCACACAAGCTCTTACACTTCACTATCACCAGTTTCGGCTACTGTCATCTTCAGATGAGCACTTACTATGTATCTACATGTTTAGTTTGACGTTGATACAACATCTGAATATTTTATGATCTGAAGATGGCAGTAGCCGAAACCGGCAATAGTGAAGTGTAAAAGTTTGTGTGCTCAAGATGGACCTCCAAAATAAAGTTTTCAAAATGGAACTTCACCACTTAGGTAAAATGCTTCTTATTCCACTTTTTGGTCTGATGCCCACAAAATTTCCATTGGTCTTTCATCAATATCTGAGTGTTTGTTCCTTCTGAGTTTGTGAAAAGGTTTTCAAAATTCAGGAAACATTATTGTATCTTCCTTCTGATCTTCTTGTTCCATGTCCATATTTTCAGTTGGCTTAATTTCTCCTCAACAACTGTAAACTTTCTCAAGGTAGTTTTTCCATAGTCTCCTGTTATTTTCTGCTTCCATTATCCAGGTATCTTTGTAAAGTGCTTATTAGGCTGCCTGCAGCATCAGCACTACTGTGTTTCATTTTGTATTTATCTTGTATCTTCCCTCCATCAATTCTTCTTTAGGTTTTTACGTTTATGGATATATCATTTTGACTGACCTATATTGCTGATATTCACTTTCAACATTTTTACATTTCCATTGTTTATATATTAATTCCAGTATCTTGTCTGTTATACATGGCTGTCACTTTTCTGCCGTTTTCAGCCCTAGCACTTTTTCTGCTGTATTTACAACACCTCCTTTAAGCAAATTCTATTTGCTTTTCACACCAGTAACTCCTTGAAGTGGCATTTTTCTTTTGTCACTTGTTCTTTTGAGGTAACATGAATTTGTCATTCCTTCAATTTGCTGAGGTTCCAATGTTTCAGCTGCTTTCTCTGTAATTTGTTGAATTTTGACTGGCTTTTCATTAGTATTAGGTTATGGTTACCATCATTAGATTATTCTTAAATCTTTAACTTGATTTCTGAATTCTTTCCATTAAAACATAATGGATCTGATATCTTCTTTTTTCTCTTCTCAAGGGTTTCTCAAAAAGTGTCTGCACAATAATTAACATGTGCTTAACATAGAGTTCTATTACCCTCTCTCCCCTCTCATTTTGCTTATCAAGACCAAACTCTCCCTTTATTTTGTGTTTCTTGTATTTACCTGTGACTGCATTCCACTTGTCCATTACGACTAAATTTGCATTCTCCTTACTGATTGTTATGGTGCAGTGGTAAGACACTGGACTCTTTATTTTGGAGAATGTTGGTTCAAATGTATGTCTGTCCATCCTTATTTACTTGCTGAATTGCATAAGGCAAATTCAGAGATAGTTCATTTGAAAGGACACAGCCAGTTTCCTTCCCTACTCAAAGTTTGTGCTCCACTTTTAGTAACCATGTTGCTGAGCGAATGTTAATCCCTAATCTTCCTTTTCTAACAACGTCTTTAACATAGTTCATGAGTTCATTAATATTATCATACACTGCCACAATTTCACTGTCATCTGCATCTTCTTCTTCTTTTTTTTTCCTACCAATAATTTTTTACTGTATTGTCAGTTTCCTTATTCAGTACTATTGCTACTCCTCACCATTGCCTGCCCCAGCAGGTATAATCCTGTAACCCTTCACTCCAAAAATCCATCTCTGTTGGCAGTCACTTTTCCTATCTGCATCCTTTCGATGTTTGTCTTTAACCTAGAGTTTTTTTTAGTTACCACACTACCTTAGGTTTGTAACATTCCATGTGCCTACCCTAATTAGCAATCTCTTTTTATCTTCAGCTCCCCCTTAGGTGTGCTGGTCCAGAGATCTAAATGGGGAACTATTTTGCCTGCAGAATATTTTCCCTGTGAGGAAGCTCTTATGACATTCTCAGCATAAAACTGCAAAAGATAATGTTGTGGTTTTCTATTGCCTTTTGGATCACAGTATTGCAGGTGTCAATAAGTTTATGCAGACTTAACTGGAAAATCATTTTTTGTACAACTTAAATGTTGAATTAATATGAGAAAGTACTAATAGTGGACACATAGAAGTGTTAATGTGCAGTTTTACAGTATTTTCTACGTTAAAGTTCCCAATGCAGGGAAGAGATTTATAAAGCAGGCTGTGTTAATGGAAAATATAACTATTCCTTAAACAAGTTCCTACAACAATTTGAGGCTTGTTTTTCCATAAAAATTAAGAGTAAAATATCAAGCTTAAGGGGGGTAGGATGTCTAACGGGCCGACTTGGAGCAGGTGAGGCACCACAGGACATTTTAATTTCTACTGTCTATACTTTTACAAATAAATTCATAAAACATTGTCAGCATGACCAGGAAGGATTGAGGACTCACACTCATAGCAGTGGAAGTTCAAAAACTTAGCAAAATACCTTTTTTTTTCCCATATGAAATTTCATCATTTTTTCACTTACTACTGGCTGCATTTGTTTCTGTAGGTACACTTTTCTTCGTAAGTAAGAGAGATTCTTCGATAGATTTTGCACACCATACAAGCAATACTTACAGGTGCACGAAACTCTAGAATTTTCCAAATCTATTAAAAACTGTGGTAAAAATTGAGATAATTAACTATAAAATTTGAGTTTTTTCTAAACATGAAGTTTAAAATGTAACAGTTCATTAATTTTTTCATAAATTAAATAAACTCTAGAGTTTCATACACATGTAACTATAGTTTGTATGCTGTGCAAAATTCATCGAAGAATCTCTCTTACTTAGGAAGAAAAGTGTACCTATAGCAACAAATGCAGCCAGTAGTAAGTGAAAAAATGATGAAATTTCACATGTAAAAAAATATATTTTGCTACGTTTATGAGTTTCCACTGCTATGAGTATGAATTCTGAATCCTTCCTGATCATGCTTTCAAAGTTTTATGAATTTATTTGTAAAAGTGTAGACAGTGGAAATTAAAATGTCCTGTGGTGCCTCTCCTGCTCCAAGTTGGCACGTTTGACGTCCTACCCCCCTTAAGTAGTGATGAAAATTAAATTAAGTTTCCCAATAATAGTTTGTGACTGGAGTGGTGAAACATTTAAATCATTGGCCGCTATATTCGGTGATTAATTATACCACAGTTTGCTGATTTTTCTGTGATGACCTAAAAGTAAAGACTTATCAACTTCTGCATTAAAACTTTTCCAAATATTGTACTGTCATTGTGATGATGTTGTCACATACTTGGAAGAGTTTAAATGGAAATGATAATGGCTGCAAAAACCTACACTTACAATTACTGATGTGTTATCTTAGTCTGCCAGGCACTACTGTAATGTTTCTGTAACTTACACGTAAAGATTGAGATTATTTTTTGGCAGCTAGTCCCAGCATGGAAACTCTAACACCTGAAGGAAACTATTTAAAGGATATAAAATAATGTATGTAATGTTTGGCTGTAAAATTGATAGTATATAATGTTGTTTTATTCACGAAATGGTTTACACATATCAGTCAGACAAACCAATGTATATGTCTAAGCTTTCCAACAGCACCAATAGTGGTATCCTTCTGTCTGCATTTGTCATGTTCTTCCTCCTCCACAATGATAACTGAAATTGCAGTGAACAGCAAAGGCACTGCCAGAGTCATCCTTCTTTCCTAATTATCGTATAATCCATGAAATTAAGCAGACTTCTGTACTGCCAGTGACTGATATTGCATCATCTTCCCAAACACTGTTACCATATCTTTTGGTAGACACATTTTATTTTTCATGGCTGATTAAAGTTTTATGGTAAATTTAAACTGTAACTTGGCAGCAGGTTGAATCTGGAAGTACAGGTCTGCCAAATATGTGCCAACGACTGAATTATGTGAAAATGATTCATCATAATACAATTTGAGTTTCATTTCTTGTCTATGTTTTAAAATTATTGCAAAAAATTTGTAAAAAATAAAGCGTTTACATTTGAGTGTTGCAGACACATCAGATTATTTCAGCAATTTTTGTTTGCAATGGAAATATAAAATTGCAGTGACTGGGCTCATAAATACCACTAAAATTTATTTTATAATCCACCAATGTTAATGGTATAATTGATAAATTTTCTTTTGTTACTCCAACTTCAATCATACCCCTCTCCCCATCCTAATCCACTGCTCCGTGTCAATGTGTGATGCAGACAACTCTTCCCGTCTGTGGTCAGTATGAGCTCACTGGTACTACGTTTTTGTCCTGTGTGCCTACCTGCCTCTCCATGCCAGCCACCAGCTATGCTTTCCCAATCTTTCCTCTCTCTCCCTGTCTCCTTTCTCCGTCCACCTGCTCCGCTGCTCAATAACCCTTCATCCTAGTTGAGCTGTAATACTGGAACAGTTTTATCAGTAGCCGTACAGCTCTACATGTATGTCTGAAGAAGGCTGTTCTGGAAGCTAGCAACATTCTCAGTCTTGTTGATGTGCTTTGCAGCAACTCAGTGTCTCGACTGTTTGGTGAGTTGTTATTTTTATTCTTTCAGTTGTCATTATTTCTTTTTCTGATTTGACTTTTGTGTTTCAGTTTTGGTGGAATAATTCCACCAGTTGCAAAAAAGTTACATCAGGAGCACATTGAAAAAGTTGTTCAGGATGCTTTGAAAGCATCACATTTGAATATGGATGATATTGATGCCGTAGCAGCTACTGTTAAACCTGGTAATATGGCCTTGTCATATGGAACACTGCTGTTATTGTTCTGTCATCCTGCTGTGAAACATTGGTATCTTACAACAAACTAATTCATGCATACATTAGTTTAAATAAATTGCCTGGTTCAGTGACAAATTCTTGCCTTTGTAGCTGTCAGATGAGTTCGTATTTCAAATACCTGTTAAGTATGAGTGGCTAAGAGTAGAAATGGCATGGAGCAACAGCAATGCCAAGAAATTTTTATTAAAGAACAATCAGGGCAGTGAATGGATTTGAATTTTATTTGTTGCAAAATAAATAAATAATTACTCAACAAATCATAATAGATATACAGCTTCGTGATAGAGTGCAAGCAAAATGTATTACCTGTCATTAAAGAAATAACTATCCAAAAGAAATGGGAAATCACTGGGTCAAGGTGTTAATACGAGGGCTATTCAGAAAGTAGGGAACGTTTTGGCATTAAAAAAAAAAAAAAAGGAAACTAAGTGCAAGAAATACATTTTATTATATACATCTGAAAGAGCGACTGACATACTACTTTTACACATTGTCACCAAACACATTGAGGCACTTGTCATAGCGGTGGACAAGCTTTGAAAGAACTTCGTCATAAAATTCTGCCGCCTGAGACTTGTGGTAGCCTAGCTTTTGAGCAACAATTTCAAACAACAAAGTCCGTGAAACTTCTGGAAAAGAAAGCGAAAGCTCTGTTACTGTAAAGCAACGGTTTTCATGAATCGTTTCATCAACTTGAGCGACAAGATCGTCAGTCACAATGCTCGGGTGTCCACTCTTCTCTTCATTATGAACATTGGTTCGACCATTTTTAAAGCGAATGCACAATTTCCGGATGGAACGTTCACTCATTACGTTGTTTCCATACACTTTGCACAGTTCACGATAAATTTTTACAGGTTTTAGGTTTTTTGCCAACAAAACCTGTATCACAGACTGCACCTCACAACTGGCGGGGTTTTCGATTGCAGCGCACATTTAAAATTCGAATGTCGAAAAAACCAGATGCGCAGAGACGTTCCCACTGTCACAGATGGGTGCCAACTGAGCTGCCGAGCACGCATATACCAAAATATACACCATTGGCATTCGCCTAGAGGTGTCAGACAGAAATGTTCCCTACTTTCTGAATAGCGCTCATAGCTTGGGTCCAGAACAATAATAAATTACATTTCATTGATGCTAACAGTAACTGAGAGTATGGATGTGACCATAGTGTGCATGAAAACACATGAACTCAGAATTCCATCTCATTTATAGGCTTAGTGGTTCTTGAGAAGATCTCTGTTCTTAGTGATTTTGTAATGTTACAGTTTCATGCTGGAAGAAGAATATCAGTGTACCCTTCTGGAGAAGCTTATAATTTCATGACAGTCAACAGAACTGATTTTGCATAACAGCATATAGAACCAGTGCTTTACCCCAGCTGAACATTAAAAAAGATCACAATGTACATCTACCAGGACAGTATTAGATTACCAAATATTGTGTGTGTACTGTGGTCTTCAGTATGAAGACTGGTTTGCTGCAGCTCTCTGTGCTACTTTATCCTGTGCAAGCCTCTTCATCTCCAAGTAACTACTGCATCCTACGTCCTTTGGAACCCGCTTACTGTATTCATCTCTTGGTCTCCATCTTCAATTTTTACCCCTCCTCCCCTCTCCATACACTTCCCTCCAGTACTAAACTGGTTGTTGTGGATTGGCAAGACAGCCAACCCACTATAAGGAAGCCGAAAGGCACGCGTTTAAACTCACGCAGGCTGGCGTGAGGTCTGGAACAGGACAAGGAATTGAGACTAGCAAAAAACGTACGTATCTTCTGGAATACTTAACTTTAATCCATAATTGGTGAACATCGCTCTTGACGGTACATGTTTTACAGCATCAATAATAACTGGTAATGGTGCCTTGCTAGGTCGTAGCAAATGACATAGCTGAAGGCTATGCTAACTATCGTCTCGGCAAATGAGAGCGTAATTTGTCAGTGAACCATCGCTACCAAAGTCGGCTGTACAACTGGGACGAGTGCTAGGAAGTCTCTCTAGACCTGCCGTGTGGCGGCGCTTGGTCTGCAATCACTGATAGTGGCGACACGCGGGTCCGACGTATACTAACGGACCGCGGCCGATTTAAAGGCTATCACCTAGCAAGTGTGGTGTCTAGCGGTGACACCACATGCCTCCCCCGCAAATCGGTGTACGGTTGTGTTATAAGGCTTCCGCCTGCCGTGGGGAGGACCCCATGTTGACGAATGTGACGAGGTGGGGAGCCTAACAACAGGCGAGGCTGTGCCACCCGCACCCTGCCATTCGGTCCGAGGGGAGTTAGGAAACGCCTGAAAACCTGCTCCAGGATGCACGCCAACATGCGGTGTATGCGCCCGCAGAGAGACAGGAGGGGCCGAAGGGTCGACCTCCATCGGGCCGGGGCACCCGACGGGCGAAGACGCCATATGGTCCGGAGCGGGCAAGAGGTCCATGTCGGAGGACAACTGGTCATGGGAAGCGATCGGCGGCGCGTGACCCAGGGAGGCGCTCGGCGGTTGCAGCGACGCGTCCACTGCGGGCATCGCCGCCGGGAGAACAGGTGGCGGCAGCTGCGGCGCGTCGCCATGGGGCAAAATGGAAGGCAGCGTCAGTAACACCTGGGGCTGAGGCAAGCCAGTAGATGGGTCCTCAGGGCGCTGACTGGACGGCACCGTCGCTGAAAGCAGACGGCGAGCGGCAGATCCCATGCGACGACAGAGGCGCAGCTGGTTGAGATGCCAGCGCACCTCACCAGAGGCCCCCAAAACTAGATACATAGCGCGGCCGAGGCAGCGAAGAATGCGCCCTTCGAGCCAATGCCGTGAACCTCGATAGTGACGATAGTAGACAATGTCGCCTGGAGCAAAAGCAGGCGTCTGCCGCTGCACAGGAACCTGATGCGGCGGATGTAGCAAAGACATCAAGGTTCGATGAGGATGACCGTGGAGCAACTCAGCCGGAGAGCGACCATCTCGGGGCAGAGAGCGATACGAAGACTAAAAGAGCAATAACGTGTCCTCCCGAGAATGCGACTCTTTTAACTTCAACATCTGTGACTTGAAAGTCTGGACCAATCGTTCAGCGGCATCGTTTGAGTGTGGCGAAAACGGCGCGGTTGTCAGATGTTGAATACCATTGGCCTTGCAGAATGACTGAAATTCTGCGGACCTGAATTGTGGGCCATTGTCGGAAACAATAGTCTACGGAAGACCTTCAATGCAAAGAATGGCCATTCAAAGAATTTCCGCGACGGTGCAGATTGTTGTTCGGCACACACCATGCAAGAAGAGCACATAGTCGTAATCGCAGCATCGATCCCGAACCAAGTACAGTGCTGACGAGCAAGTTGTTTCGTTCTCACTATACCCCAATGTCCTTGGTGGAGAAGCTGTAAGACAGAGGACAGTAACGAATGTGGGACCATGACCCTGGACTGATCATTATCAGAACGCAACAGCGAAACACCACATCGTACAAAAAGTCTCTCCTTGTGAGCAAAAAATCGGCGAACCAACGGATCCTCGATCCGTGACTTTGACAAGGGCCATTGCGTAGCAACAAAACGCAGAACGGTATCAAGGACAGGGTCAGCAGCTGTGGCTGTAGCTACACGACGAAAATCAGTCGGAAACGATTCGACCACGTCATCAGTTTCCACATCAATGAACATGCAAGCAAGTTCGTAGGAATCGAATGCTCTATCCTCAGCAACAGGCAAACGGGACATCACATCGGCGTTTCTGTGCTTAGCAGTGGACCGATACAAGATATCATAGCGGTACTGCGAGAGGAAAATAGACCAGCGAATGAATTTCTGCGCTGTACGTGGAGGTACGGGCATGTTCGCATTCCGTCGTCCAGATGAACGGAACACCTTTACGGCGCAAGCGATGAAGTGGAGCTGAAATGGAAGAGGCGTGCGGCACATATTTGTTATAATAATTAATTTTTCCCAGCACACTCTGTAGCTGCTTCAAATTCTGCGGCGAAGGCAAGTCCTGTATGGCACGGAAGTGCTCGGGACTGGGATGTATGCCTGGGCATTGAGTACATGTCCCAGGTAGGGTAAGTCACGAGCAAAAAACACACATTTGTCCTTCCGCAAGCGAAGACCATTTTGTCGCAAGACCTGAAATAATGTTCTGAGAGTGGCTAAATGTTCTTCTTCCATCTGTCCGGAGATCACAATATCGTTCAGATAGTTTGCTGCAGTAGGGACCGATGCACAAACAGTTTGTAGATATTGCTGAAACAATGCAGGGCCGGATGCACACCCGAATGGCAGTCGTTTGAATCGGTACAAACCAAGATGCGTGTTAACCACCAAAACGCACTGGGATTCTTCGTCCACCAGTATTTGCAAGTACGCATCTGCTAGGTCCAACTTCGAAAAATATTTACCCGGGCACAGTTTGTCAAAAAGATCTTCCGGGCGGGGTAAAGGAAAAGTTGCAATCACTAGTTGTGGATTCACTGTTGCCTTGAAGTCCACACAAAGTCTCAATTTTCCCAAAGGTTTTGGCAAAATTACTAACGGTGATGCCCAGAGAGAAGCCCGCACACGTTCAATCACACCTTGTGATTCCAAATCGTTTAATGTTCTTACGACCTCATCATGCAATGCATGGAGATTTGCGCGCTCTGAAAAATTTCGGTTGCGCGTTTACTTTCAGTTCCAAATGTGCTTTATAGTTCTTAGCGCAACCAAGGCCCGGTGCAAAAAGTATGCAAATTCTTCACATAGACGAGAAACACTGTCTGAAGGCACAGTCTGGTTCACTGATAGGACCTGATTGACTATAGACAAGTTAAACAACTGAAATAAATCGAAACCAAACGAGTTCACTGCAGAAGAAGAACGAAGGACGTACAATGACACAAGTTTTGCTTGTCCCTTGTATGTTGCAAGAAGGCTGCACTGTCCTAACACAGGGATCGCTTGTCCTGAATAACTACTTAACTTAACATTTGCGGCACGCAATGGAGGTGTGCCCAGCTGCTTGTACGTGTCGTGATTGATCAGTGAAACTGCAGCTCCGGTATCCAGCTGGAATGGTATCACTTTGCCGTTAATGTCCAAGTCGACAAAAAGTTTATTGCCCTGCTGACGACAAGAGCGACTGTCTCGTGCAACGTGAACTGACACTGGTACAGCATCACTTGTGACTTGACGGGATTTTCGGCGATGTCGACGCGCACTTTTTGTGGGACGAACACAGTCACTGTTAGCGAGAGTGGCACTGGGCGGAGTGGTCACACCAATTTGGATCCCATCCTCGTTGCCACTTGTTGTGGATTGGCAAGACAGCCAACCCACTATAAGGAAGCCGAAAGGCACACGTTTAAACTCACGCAGGCTGGCATGAGATCTGGAACAGGACAAGGAATTGAGACTAGCAAAAAACGTACGTATCTTCTGGAATACTTAACTTTAATCCATAATTGGTGAACATCGCTCTTGATGGTACATGTTTTACAGCATCAATAGTAACTGGTAATGGCGCCTTGCTAGGTCGTAGCAAATGACGTAGCTTAAGGCTATGCTAACTATCGTCTCGGCAAATGAGAGCGTAATTTGTCAGTGAACCATCGCTAGCAAAGTCAGCTGTAAAACTGGGACGAGTGCTAGGAAGTCTCTCTAGACCTGCTGTGTGGCGGCGCTCGGTCTGCAATCACTGATAGTGGTGACACGCGGGTCCGACGTATACTAACGGACTGCGGCCGATTTAAAGGCTACCACCTAGCAAGTGTGATGTTTGGCGGTGACACCACACTGGTGATCCCTTGATGTCTCAGAACATGTCCTATCAACTGATCCCTTCTTTTAGTCAAGTTGTGGTATAAATTTCTTTTCTCCGCAATTTTGTTTGGTACCTCATCGTTAGTTACATGATCTACCCACCTAATCATCAGTATTCTTCTGTAGCACCACATTTCAGAGACTTCTATTCTCTTCTTGCCTGAACTGTGTATCATCCATGTTTCACATGCATACTAAGCAACAATCCAGAGAAAGACCTTTAGAAAGACTTCCTAACACTTCAATCTAGTTTTGGTGTTAACAAATTTCTCTTCTTCAGAAATGCTTTTCATTCCACTACCAGTCTACATTTTATATCCCCTCTACTTCAGCCATCATCAGCTGTTTTACTGCCCGAATAGCAAAACTCATGTACTTCTTTTAGTGTCTCATTTCCTAATCTAATTCCATGAGCATCACCTCGTTTAATTCAGCTTCGAGGGGGGACCCAAAAATAACGGTCATTTCTTTCTAGAAAGCATATACTTTATTGTTTTCAAATACACCCTTAATCTCCTTCGAAGTATTCTCCATTAGCATTAATACCCCCCAGGGGATCCACAACTCTCTTGTGGATACGTGCGTAGCGAGCACGGGACTCTGAGCTAATGTGGCCCTCCTTCCTTTCCGGGCTGCATACCTTCCTTTTCCGCATCCTTCCCTATCCCCCATCTTCGCCCCCCCCCCTCCCCTCACCTCCAGCTCTTTCCTTCCCTTTCTCCCCCTCTGGGAGTGTTTTGTGCCTACGTCTGGAGACGAACGCTCGAAAATGTAACACTTTCTTCACTTTATCTGCTTGCACGTCTTCATCCTTCCTTTGTCCTTCTTTTCTCCTTACCTCTTCTCTTTACCCTTTTCTCTGCTGCAGCGTTTGAGACCCCTCTTCTTTCCTTTCCCTGTGCGTGTCTGTGCATTTTCATGCGTAGCCGGTGACGGGGTAACGCGTAATTCCCCGCCCCGGGTAGACAGGTAGGACACGTACGTACCCCCTGGTAAAGGCCAGGCCCAGGGAGGGGTGATTACCCGAGCTGATACCTTCCGAAAGTGCCAATTGGTCCCTCCGTCCATTTCTCGGGAGGTGTGACCTGAGGTGTGAACAATCACCTAAGGCGGGAGTGCCCTCAGAGAGGGCCCCCACAAGGGAGGAGCACGCCATTGGAGACGCCGGTAATCATGGGGGATTCTTCCGCAATGGTTTCCTCATCTTCCACTATGTCTGCTCACAAGCGTAACTTCAGTGAGTCTCAGCCACAGACAGTTCTTCCATCGTTGCCACAGTTCCTTGTTGTTTCTCGGTCTGACGGAGGTCACAACTTCTCCACAGTCAACCCTTTCATTATTCAGAAAGGTGTCGATGCAATTGCAGGTCCTGTAAAGTCTTGTTCCAGATTACGAAACGGCACCTTGTTGTTAGAAACAGTCAGTGCCTTCCAGGCACAAAAATTAATGCGTACTTCACTGCTCCACACCTTCCCTGTCTGGGTGGAAGTGCACCGCACTTTAAATTCCTCATGTGGAGTCGTTTATACACGCTCCCTCGACGGAAATTCAACACTACCTGTCTGACCAGGGCGTAACGGCTGTTCATAGAGTCATGAAAAGGGTTGACACGAACATTGTTCCAACCCGTACTGTCTTCTTGACATTTGACAAAGTTCATCTCCCATCGAACATAAAAGCGGGCTATGAGATAATTTCCGTTCGCCCCTACGTCCCAAACCCTACGCGTTGCTATCGGTGTCAGCGGTTCAATCATACCAGCCAGTCCTGTTCCAACCTGGCCAAATGTGTTACGTGTGGCAGGGATGCCCATGAGGGTGCTTGTCCACCTCCATCCCCTCGTTGCATCAACTGTACGGGTGACCACGCTGCTTCCTCTCAAGATTGCCCCATTTTTAAAGACGAAAAGCTCATTCAGGAAATCAGAGTGAAGGAAAAGGTGTCAACCTTTGCTGCTCGAAAATTATTCACCAGTCAAAAGCCCACTGTGCCTCAGGCAGGAAAATACAGCACTGTCCTTGCCTCTCCTCGGCCAACAAAGGAGGCGGCCATGCAGACTTGTGATCTCACCTTTAGTGACACGGTCGTCAGATCGGCCAGCGCAAAGATCGCCCGTTCAACCTCCCCACTTTCGCCTGCTCACTCTATGGCTCACCCTTCATCGGGTTCTACTAAATCTCGATCCCATAAGTCAGACACTCGGACTTCCAAAAAAGAGCATACTCGTGAAGATTTTTTACGTACCCCAACTTCACAACTATTGGTTCCTCCTTCATCTAAACATCATGTTTCCAAGAAGGCTAATAAGAAACTCAGTTCCTCTCCTTCTCCGCCACGGCGTGTCTCATCTACAGCACCACCTGGCGGTAACCGCACTCGGCCGTCTTCTGTGTCGCCGAGGCGCACTGCTGGCGGCCGATCAACTGGCCGATCGCTGGTGGCAGGAGCTGCTCGTGAACAACCTATGGATCAGGATCTTCTGTCTTCGGCTGAGTGCCGTTCCACGCTGTCGGTCGCAAGCTCAGAGCAGTCGTTGAGTTGATGGCAACCTTGGCCACATTCTTCTGTTTTCTGTCCACCCTATGTCCATTATCCACTGGAATATCCACAGCATTCAAGCCAATCTGGATGAATTGACGATCCTCTTATGATCCTACTCGCCGGTCATCTTCTGTCTTCAGGAAACAAAGCTGCGTCCCCACAACCGCTTTTCGTTTCCCCCATTTTCAGTCAGTCCGATTTGATCTCCCCTCTGTTGAAGGCACTCCAGCACATGGCGGACTCATGATTCTTCTCCGTAATACTCTCCATTATCACCCAATTCCCTTAAACACTTCCTTCCAAGCAGTCGCTGTCCGTCTTTCCCTTTCTGGATACACCTTCTCTCTTTGTATTGTATACATTCCATCATCCACATCAATGGCACGAGCTGATCTTCATCTTCTTGGTCAGCTTCCACCCCTCTATTTGCTGGTTGTCCACATGGCTCACTATTGCTAGACGTCTTCCACCAAGCGGATCTTGTTTGCCTCAACACTGGGGACCCTACATTTTTGTCTGCCTCCACGACAAATTTCTCTCATTTGGACCTTTCGGTCAGTACTGTTCTGCTAGCTCGGCACTTCAGATGGGTCACCCTTGCTGATACACACTCGAGTGACAACTTTCCATGTGTCCTTCGATTGCAGCCACAACTGCCATATATGCGCCCGAGACACTGGAAGTTCGCCGAAGCCGATTGGACACTTTTTTCGTCTCTAGCGACATTCGATGACCGTCACTTTCCTAGCGTCGACGATGAGGTCACTCATATTACAGATGTTATTCTTACAGCTGCGGAACATTCAATACCTCGCACCTCCGAATTGCCCCGGCGCCCCCCAGTTCCTTGGTGGAATGAGGCATGCCATGACACAATACGTGAGCGGCGACGTGCTCTTCTCGTTTTCAGACACCATCCTACATTGGCCAACTGTATCCGCTATAAGCAGTTCCGTGCGCGGTGCCGTCGCGTCATCCGCGATAGCAAGAAGGCAAGCTGGGACTTCTTTACTAGCTCATTTAACACCTTCACTCCCTCCTCGGAAGTTTGGAGTCGGATTCGACGGTTATCAGGCGTGCCTAGTTTCTCCCCGGTCTCTGGGCTCACTGTCGCGCATGATACATTAGTGGACCCCGTCACAATTTCTAACTCATTGGGTCAACACTTTGCTGCGATTTCAAGCTCTTCAAATTACCAGCCAGCGTTTCTCCTGAAGAAACGTTCAGTGGAAGTGCAAACTCTTGCTTTCTCCTCTCAAAATCGCGAAAGCTACGATACTATTTTCTCCATGCTGGAACTCCAACATGCATTCTCTTCTTCTCGCTCCTCCACCCCAGGACCGGATGGTATCCACATCCAAATGTTGCTGCATTTATCATACCATAGTCCTTCACCTTTATAATCAAATTTGGACCGACAGTACTTTTTCCAGACGATGGCGGGAAGCTATCGTCGTTACCATTCCGAAACCTGGAAAGGACAAACATCTCCCCTCTAGCTATCGTCCCATTTCTCTCACGAGTAGTGTATGTAAGGTTTTGGAGCATATGGTGAATTGCCATTTAGCTTGGTGGCTGGAGTCCCGCAGTCTTTTAACACCTGTCCAATGCGGTTTCCGAAAGCATCGTTCTGCAGTTGACCATCTTGTTGCTTTCTCCACTTACATCATGAACAATTTTCTCCAGAAACGCCAAACAGTAGCAATATTTTTTGATCTGGAGAGAGCATACGATACCTGTTGGAGGACAGGCATCCTCCACACACTGTTCTCTTGGGGCTTTCACGGTCGGTTGCCCCTTTTTCTTCACGAATTTATGGCAGAGTGCACATTTAGAGTGCGGGTGAACACTACTCTCTCCCGTACTTTCTCCCAAGAAAACGGGGTACCCCAGGGCTCCGTGCTAAGTGTTGTACTGTTTGCCATTGCCATAAATCCAATTATGGATTGTCTCCTTCCTGATGTCTCGGCCTCCCTCTTTGTGGACGATTTTGCGATTTACTACAGCTCTCAACGGACCAGCCTTCTTGAACGATGTCTTCTAGGCTGTCTTGATCGCCTCCACTCTTGGAGCATCGAAACAGGCTTCCGCTTTTCTCCCAGTAAGACCGTTTGTGTTAATTTTTGGCGTCGTACGGAGTTTCTTCCACCTTCCTTACATCTAGGACCCGTCAACCTTCCGTTTTCAGACGTCGCTAAATTCTTGGGTCTTATGTTTGACAGGAAACTGTGCTGGTCCTCCCACGTTTCCTATCTTTCGGCTCGCTGTCTACAGTCCCTCAACACCCTCCGTGTCCTGAATGGTACCTCCTGGGGAGCGGACCGAGTGGTCCTTCTCCGCCTCTATCGCGCCTTAGTGTGCTCGAAATTGGACTATGGAAGCATAGTGTACTCCTCTGCTCGGCTGTCTATTCTTCGGCGTCTCAACTCTATCCACCACCGTGGATTACGTTTAGTGTCTGGAGCTTTTTACACCAGCCCTGTGGAAAGCCTTTATGCTGAGACTGCTGAACCTCCGCTGTCCAATCGGCGAGCAGTCCTTCTGAGTCGTTATGCTAGCCATCTGTCTTCCATACCTGCTAATCCAGCCCATGACATTTTTTTTGACGCCTCCTTGGATTTAGGGTATGCGGGCCGCCCTTCCTCCCTACTACCACCGGGAGTCCGCTTCCGTCAACTGCTCCATTCTCTTTCCTTCCGCTTTCCTAAAACTTTCTTGACAACTTGGGGTACAGCACCGCCTTGGCTCCATCTCCGGACCTGCCTGCTCCGTGACCTTTGTCAGTTTCCCAAGGATGGTACTCCTTCAGTTGTTTATTGTCGGGCATTTGCTGCTCTATGTGCACAAATGAAGGAAGCCACATTTATTTACACTGATGGCTCAAAAACTTCGTTTGGTGTAGGGAGTGCCTATATTGTTGGCGACACCCCAAATCGATTTCAGCTTCCCGACCAGTGTTCGGTTTATACTGCGGAGCTTTACACTGTTCTCCAGGCTGTCCAATACATCCGTCGCCATCAGCGGATACAGTATGTTATCTGTTCAGATTCTCTCAGCTCTCTTCTCACTCTCCAAGCTCTCTACCCTGTCCACCCTGTAGTCCACCGGATTCAGGACTGCCTACGCTTGCTCCACTTGGGGGGTGTCTCGGTGGCGTTCCTCTGGATCCCAGGACGCGTTGGTATCTGTGGAAAAGAGGTGGCCGATATAGTGGCCAAGACTGCAGTCTCTCGTTTTCGGCCAGCTATTCGCACGATTCCCTTCGCTGATCTACGGGGTGTTTTATGTCGTCGTGTTGTTCTTTTATGGCATGCACATTGGTCGACACTTCCCCATAATAAATTGCGGGACGTGAAAGCTCTTCCCTGTGCTTGGACCTCTTCCTCCCGAACGCGTCGTCGGGAGGAGGTTATTTTAACTAGACTCCGGATAGGGCACTGTCTGTTTAGCCATCGACATCTTTTAAGCGGCGATCCTCCCCCACTGTGTACCCACTGCTCTGAGCTGTGGACGGTAAGACACCTTTTACTTGAGTGCCCCTATTTTACTCCGTTACACGCTTGTCTACAGCTGTCGCCTGAAATATCATCCATTTTAGCACATGACACGCGCTCAGCCGATTGCGTTTTTGAGTTTATTAGTGCCAGTGAGATGACATCAGTCATTTGAAGCTCTTTTTGGGGACAACCAACCCCTTTCTGTAGTGGTTTTTTAAGCTTTCCTTCTGCTTTTAGTTTCTCCAATTTTTTGAGTTTCGTTCCCAATGCTGCTGGTTTCCATTTTCGTTTTTTACTTTTTCCTAAGTCACAGACCAGGCACT
Source organism: Schistocerca nitens (assembly GCF_023898315.1). NCBI lineage: Eukaryota > Metazoa > Arthropoda > Insecta > Orthoptera > Acrididae > Schistocerca > Schistocerca nitens. The sequence continues at coordinate 552,183,026 of NC_064615.1, read as the reverse complement.
AGTGACCAAACATTCCTTCCAGTGTCGAAGCACCTTTTAAATTCGTCCTCTTTGATACCTGTTAGCACTTTCATGACATTGCGTTTTACGTCTTCCACATCTGCAAAATGCTTCCCTCTCAAGTCTCTTTTCATCCTTGGGAATAGGAAGAAGTCCGAGGGTGCTAAATCCGGCGAATAGGGTGCATGGGTCAAGGTGTTAGTCTTCATTGAGGCCAAAAACTGGCGAACGCCGAGAGCCGTGTGTGCAGGAGCATTGTCGTGATGCAGGAACCACACGTTGAATCCCACAAAGCCGGACATTTTCGTGACAAACTTCTGCGAAGCCGTTTCATAACCTCCAGATAGAATTGTTGGTTTACTGTCTGGTTTTCAGGGACAAATTCAGAGTGTACGATCCCTTTGATGTCAAAAAAAAAAAGATCAACATTGTTTTCACATTTGATTTCACTTGTCAAGCTTTTGTTGGTTGAGGTGAGCCAGGAGACTTCCATTGTGATGACTGTTGTTTGTTATCTGGTTTGTACCTATAGCATCATGACTCATCACCTGTAATGATTTTGTTGAAAAAAATGTGGATCATCTTTGAACGTGTCCTTCATTTTGAGACAGGCTTGAACACGACGATCCCTTTGATCTCCAGTAAGAAGCTTCGGCACAAATTTTGCTGCCACTCTTCACATCCCCAAATCAATGCTCAAGATGCACTGAATTGAGCTCCAGGACAACACGGACGTTCTTGAGTTGGTCGATTGTCCTGCGTTGATCTTCACTGATGAGATCACGGATTTTGTCGATGTTGTCTTCGCTTCGAGCAGTTGAAGGTCGACCGGAACGGGGCTGATCTTCAACCACCATTTCTTCCTTTTTAAACCAAGAAAACCATTCGTACACTTGCATTTTACTAAGAGCATGGTCTTTGTAAGCTGTCTGAATCATCACAACAGTTTCTGCTGCGTTCCTGCCAAGCAAGAAACAGAACTTCACTGCCGCACATTGTTCGTAAGAACTAGCCATTTCCTCATGTCATGTCTGCACTGTATGCACCCTCAAAGAACTGCCAAAGAAACCACACTTCTCACTGTTGGGTGACGCCGCGTGGCAGAATGACTCAGCAGAGCTCCTACTACAACCATCTGGCGGTGCAACCTGCTACTAATATTACATGATGTGCAGCATTACGATTCCGGTTACTTTTGGGTTCCCCCCTCATACATCCCATTATCCTTGTTTTCCTTTTGTTGATGGCCATCTTATATATTTCTTTTTAAGACTCTGTACATCCTGTTCAGCTGCTCTTCCAAGTCCTTTGCTGTCTCTAACAGAATTACAGTGTCGTCAGCAAACCTCAAAGTTTTTTTTTTTTCGCTCTGGACTTTAATCCCTACTCCAAAATTTTCTTTGATTTTCTTTACTGCTTGCTCACTGTACAGATCAAATAACATTGGCGATAGGCTACAACCTAGTCTCAGTCCATTCTAAACCAATGCTTCCCTTTCATGCCGTAGGCTACAATCTAGTCTCAGTCCATTCTCAACCACTGCTTCCCTTTCATGCTGTAGGCTACAACCTAGTCTCAGACCATCCTCAACCACTGCTTCCCTTTCATGCCCCTTGACTCTTATAACTTTTTGTACAAGTTTTTTTATAACCTTTCACTTTCTGTATTTCACCCCTGCTACCTGCAGAATTTCAAAGAGTATATTCAAGTCAACATTATCAAAAGCTTTCTCCTAATCTACAAAAGTGGTAAACATAAGTTTGGCTTCCCTTAATTATCTTCTCCAATAAGTTGTAAGGCCAGTATTCTCTTTTGTGTTTCTACATTTCTCTGGAAGCCAAAGTGTTCTGTCCTGAGGTTGGCCTCTACCAGTTTTTTCATTCCTCTGGAAATAATTACTTTAAGTATTTTGCACACATGACTTATTAAACTGATAGTTCAATCAGCACCTGTTTTCTTTGGAATTAGAATTATTCCTTTGTTCTTGAAGTCAGAGGGAATTTCACCCATATCATACATATTGAATACCAGGTAGAATAGTTTTATTATTGCTGTCTGTCCCAAGGATGTCAATAGCTCTGAGGCAATGTCATCCATTCTGGGGTGGGCTTGTTCTGATTTAAGTGTTTCAGCACTCTGTCAAATTCTTCTACACAGTATCATACCTCCTGTCACATAGTTATCTATGATCTCTTCTCTTTCTATAACACTGTCTGCAGGTACATTTTCCTTGTATAACTCTTTTGTATACTCCTTCCACCTTTTAGCTTATTTGCTTAGTACTGGTTTTACAACTGAGCTCTTGATATTCACACAGCTGTTTTTCTTGTCTCCAAATATCTTTTCAGATTTCCCGTAGGCATTATCCATTTTTCCCTTGTTCTATATGCATCTACATCCTTACATTTCTTGTTTAGCCATTCCTGCTTGGTAATGTTGCTTTTCCTGTTGCAATGTTGCAACTGGTTAGCACTGCAGCAGAGAGTGAGTACAAAACCTGTTAAATGGCTTGTGTGCACAGGGGTTTCATTGCACACCATTGCTTTATGCCCGTACATAAACGATTATTAAGGTGGCCTATGAGGTCGCTCAGTGAAATACAGATATATAATAGTAAACTGATCAACAAAATCAAGAATTACGGATATTAATGTAAGCTTAGCACAGTTAGATTTATATCATAGCGTAATTCATAGAAACTTGCTTAGCTATGAATGATGATCATACACGTAATGGTCCAATCGAATCTGTAAATAGTTTTAGCATAGCATTGGCAGACAATAAACAGTTCACTACATTACAGACTCTGTAATTACACTGTGTTCACAGCTCACAAACTTATAAACCAAAGACTAGCTTCTGAAAAATCCTATAGGCCTGATCCTGCCTCGGAGTCAAAACACATGAGTGATCCCAGGCTGTTCTAGCCCATCTTACCTGCACATCTCCCAGCACATGAAAGACAACGATCTCTGCTGTGTGTGTCTGTCCTGCTTTTTGTCATGTGACACACTGCCACAGTCAAATTAACATCCATATACCAGACTATCATCTGTTTACAAAAACTTTTCACAATTTACAAATACTTAAACCAAATACATTACACAGTTCTGTACACACTTATTCTATCATATACTATTATATTTTCTCAGTACAATTATTTTTATTTTAATATAGTGCACAAACTATAACAACAATTGCTTGTCAAAACAATTACTTTCTTTCCCATTTTGCATTAAGTTATTCAAATCCTTCTACAAGTATTAATACATAAAATAATTAATAAATGAACATAGAAAATGAAATATCAGTATGAGTTACCCGTGCAAAGGCTAATAGCTTTACGTATTTGTGGATGACTCCATTTTAGATGCACAGTTTCACCCGTTATGTTACATACCCCCACTTCATGAAGACATTACCTCAGTAATGGCTACATGAAGTAGCACCAAGACTTCCACAGCCATACAACTACTGTATATATAAGTACTGAACAAATGTGAGTTAAAATAAACTGTGCCAAAATCTGAGTAGGAACTTCACATGGCAAAATTTTTATCATCGAAATAAGAGATGTGTAAGCAACTATACATCTAAACTGTAAGTGATCTTACTTTCTAAACACATATATAAATTTCAATGATTGGTCTGTATGTGCATCAATCAAATCAGTTTAAATGGAACTGCCCATCTTCAGTCCTCTGTGTCATTACATATCACTTCACTGGTTATACCCTCACTGCCGGCCAGAGTGGCCGAGCGTTTCTAGGCGCTGCAGTCTGGAACCGCGCGACCGCTACGGTCGCAGGTTCGAATCCTGCCTCGGGCATGGATGTGTGTGATGTCTTTTGGTTAGTTAGGTTTAAGTAGTTCTAAGTTCTAGGGGACTGATGACCACAACAGGTAAGTCCCGTAGTGCTCAGAGCCATTATTGTTATGCCCTCACTGCTGTATTCCACTTGCTACCGTAGCAAGGACCTCCTCCTTGAGTCCTAGGTCCATCTGTGCATCAGCAGACCATATCTCTTGCATTGAAGTGCAGCCACTAGTGCATTCTACTCCTTGTCAGCCAAGCCAAATCCTGACAAATGTCAAACAAATGACCAAAATCAAAAGTTGCTGTAAATGTGTTCCCATGGCTTCCCAGCAATCAGGCTATTGAAAGCCTCTCTGGTTTACCATGTGTTTATTGCATCAGTTTACAAGTGAAAGACCTTGAAGCACGGAACAAAGAGCACAAATAAACTTTTAACAAATGCAAACTCCTTATGACTCAATCTTAGAACCTAATCACAGCCACAGACTTCATAATTCGTGAACATTTTACTCAAACAGGTAAATTATGTGCTATTTCACCCAGCAAACAGTAAGTACCAGTTTATTGCAAATAATTTCTAATTATAATTATATCACTATTTTTTCAAATTACAGATATTTTCCCTTGCTAAGTCATTATTTATTTAATTTTGGCTGGTTGATGACTGGCACCACCCCAACCATCTGCCACAAGGTCTGGATACAACTTTCCTTGCCATATTAAGAAACAACCTATTATGTACCTCCCCTGCACCCATGCTTTCTTCCTACACCCCAATATCATTTCTGGCAGTTACTAAACAAACCCCCAAAATAATTATATTTACCCAACACAGACCATAATTCCTTCAAAATTTCTTACAAATATACAAACAACAATAATTCAATATACATAATGATTTCCCAATATGCTTAACTGATTACGTGTGTGCAACTAATATACTGGAACACAAATTTCTCGATTTATCACTACCATATCACTTGTCAACATATAGTCTCAACTCAGTCATATTCCAGAGAATAAGTGGTTTCTTTCTATTAGGGTAGACTAGCCTGTATGCATTGGAGTGTGGACACTCAACAATCTCAAATGGCCTGTGATAAAGTTCAAACAATTTTTTTATTTCACCATCAATGTTGCTTGATTTTTCTCTAGTCCTGACTAGAACTTCGTCCCCGAATTTTGAATGTGGTCATCTTGTGTTTCCCATTGTGCCACCTCTTTCTTTCCATGCCTTTCTTAGCCATCTGCTCCAAAATCAATGCATGTCTCTCTTTCATTATGTTGCCCTGAAGAAATTCCACATTTTCAGCTGTGAGATTTGCTGGCCTGTTACCCATCATGACTTCGTAGGTATAGAAACCAGTGAGGTCCTCAAATACAGGGACATATCCAGTGCAACCACTGTGCCTTTTGCTTCAGTATGTTCTTCATAGTCTACCTAGTTCTCACATGTACCCTATGGCAGGATCACTTGTCAGGTTGTAAAGTGAGATCCTCATATGTGTTGCACCCACTCTCTCTATGAATTTATCAAACATCCCTAAAACTAATTGTGATCCATTATCTGAAAGAATTTTCTCTGGTGATTTTATTTGTAGTATATAGTCCTTCTATAACTTATTGATGATATTTTTACTTGTGTCCCTTTTTTGTGGATAAAGATTTACATATTTTGAGAATACATCCACAGATACCAACATGTATTGTACACCACCTCGACCTGTGAGCAGTGGGCCGAAAAAGTTGATAGCAAGCAGCTCTCCTGTTTTACTGGGCAAGGGGTCTTGCATTTCACCCTGTACTGCCACAGCATTATGTTTCACATGCTGACATCTGCCTTCTAACTCTTTTTGCCATATTATTGAAATATATAAACTCCTGTATAATTTCTGTACAGTTCTGGGCTCTGTAGTGTCCATGACTGTGATGGATATAGTCTATCAACATATCAACCTGCTCATCAGGGAAAAACAACTTTCAATTTTCCTTATCTTGCTTTTTACACCTAAATAAAACTCCCCTATAAATCTTGTAATATATTCCCATCGTCTCATACCCTTTACATCCTAAATTCACTTAATGAATTTCAGGCTTTGGCTTCTGTTTTACAATTGCCCTCCAAATAGATCCTAAATTTCTGAAACCTGAACACCAAAGCCAAGAGTTCCTTTTCCAAGATCCCATACATGTGTTCATGTTTTAAAAACATCCAGCTAGCGAATGTTATTGTCCTCTGTGCCACTGCCCCATCTATCATCTTCTTGTGAAATAGCACAGATTCCACACCAAAATCTGAGCTGTCATAGGCAATGCGGAAGGGAGCGACATGTCTGGGTAATATTATATTTTGCTATTACAATGGCTTTTCTTTATTGCAGCAAACTTCTCATCACAGTCAAGTGTCCAGTTCTAGGAAACATTTTTCTTTGATACTTTACACAGATTTGGAGTGTTCGTATTATAGTCCCCAATGAAATTACACAGCCCCATGAAAAATTTTAACTGTTTTTTGTTCTTGGGCCTCATACACTCCACAGTGGCCTTAATCCTGTCCCTGTTAGGCAGTAATCCTTGAGCTGTTAACTGATGGCCCAGAAAAGTTAATTCTGCCTGCATAAATTCACATTTACTAAGTTTGAGTGTCATTCCCTCATTCTGTAATGCTCTCATCACCACTTCCAACAACAGACAGTGTTCGTGACATGTACTGCTAGTGGTCAGTATATCATCCACATACACTGATGCCTTATAATCAATTCACTTTCAAATATATGATTTAATGCTCTAGTAAAATCAGCAGCTGATATGGACAGACCAAATGGAAGGACCCGAAACAGGAAACAGAAAAGCTGTATATTTTCTGCTTTCTTTGGCAAGTGGCACATGCCAGAACTCATAGCTCAGATCCACACTTGACATTACCATTATGTTATTGAATTTTAGCAACAACTCATTCATATTTTGTGGTTTGTCTTTTTCTCTAACATTTTATTTAATCTCCTTGCATCTAACATTATCTGTACACTTCCATCCTTCTTCCTAACCACTACAACTGGATTACTGTATTCATTCCTTCCCTGTCATAATACTTTCCATTCCAACATTTTTTGAATCAACTCTCTTACTGCTGCTTTGTCCCTAACTGCAGTCAGGAAAGGCCTTACCTTAATGATACTATGAGATGTCATCTTCAATGAATACTCAAAATTCACTACCTCTCCTGGATTATCTGGAAACATTCTCTGATATTTATGCAAAAGCTCGTCCAGTTGAAGCCTTCTCTCTTCTGGTGAGTTATGCACCACATTTACGTTATTAACTATTTGTTCACCTGCATATGACTTCTAATACCTTTCATTTTCCTTCTGCAAATGTGTCATCACTTTTCCTCCCTATATTTCTTCTTTAAACTTTATTATTTTTCTGTACCAATCAGCATTAAAATCCAAAATGCTGTCCTTCACCTCAAATTATACTTATATTTATACAGAAAATCCATGCCGAGAATGTTGATTGACAATCCTGAAATAAAACAGCACACACTAAAACAATAATTATTTGTCATAAATTCTAAAATGGTTTCCTTTCTGATGGGCTTACAGCATGCCCCAGTTGCAGTCTTGATCTTTATCCACTTACAGTTAGCTCTACTAGAGCCCTACTTCTTATTCATTGCCAAAAGGATTCAGACACAGTTGATATATTTGAGCCAGTATCCCACAGTGCTTCAGTTTCAATATTCCCCACAATTACCTTAACAACAATTTCCTTCCTGTTCTCTTTATCCATTATATATGCATCCCAACACCTGTTCCCATATTCAATCTCCATATCGCCTTTAAATAAGTCATTAAATATTTCACTTGCATTCTCATCATCCAATTCCTGTATGTTTCTAGCTACTTTTCATTTCAACTCCTTCTATTCCCCTGGCACCAACATCTGATGAACCTTTGCATATGGCACCAATCACTTACCGAGCGAGGTGGTGCAGTGGTTAGACACTGGACTTGCATTCGGGAGGACGATGGTTCAATCCTGCATCCGGCCATCCTGATTTAGGTTTTCCGTGATTTCCCTAAATCGCTCCAGGCAAATGCCGGGATGGTTCCTTTGAAAGGGCATGGCCGACTTACTTCCTCATCCTTCCCTAATCCGATGAGACCGATGACCTCACTGCCTGGTCTCCTTCCCCAAAACAACCCAACCAATCACTTATATTATACTCATGCTCCTACTTCCCTTTCCATTCATTGTTAAGATCCCTACTTAGAACCACATGACTTCCATCTTCCCTGTATACAAATGTTTTCACGTCATTTACTAAGCAGATCTTATCACACCTAATATCTGTCTCACCATATCTCTCCTCCTCCCGTTCATTATTAATGCAACTGATATCACCTTGTACTACCCTTGCTGCCACCACATTTACATCTTTCACACTTACTAGACCATTGCCATATATATCATCTGCCCCTTTTGTGATAAACTCATTAACAGTATACAAAATGTGGTGTCACCGCCAGACACCACACTTGCTAGGTGGTAGCTTAAATCGGCCGCGGTCCATTAGTACATATCGGACCCGCGTGTCGCCACTGTCAGGATCGCAGACCGAGCGCCACCACAAGGCAGGTCTCGAGAGACTTACTAGCACTCGCCCCAGTTGTACGACGACGTTGCTAGCGACTACAATGATGAAGCCTTTCTCTCATTTGCCGAGAGACAGTTAGAATATCCTTCAGCTAAGTCCATGGCTACGACCTAGTAAGGCGCCATTAGTTACTTCATGAATCTAAAGAGTCACTTGTATCATCAAGAATGCTGTATACCAAAGGACGATATAAAAGTTAAGTGTTCTAGTAGCTACGTTCTTTTCTTTATCACATTCATCACGTATCCTGTTCCAGACTTCGCGCCAGTTGGCGTGTGTGTACGCGTGCCCTTTCGGCTACTTCACTGTGGACTGTCTGCCTTAACAGTCCACTACACAAAGAACTATTGGAATCTACTCCACCGACACTGTCAGTAATACTTTTACTTATTAGATTTCTAACAGGCTCATCTCCAATTTCCAGTTCCACGTATCTTCCAGTGTGGACAAACCAATGCTATTCTCATACCCTCTATGCTCCACCATCTCGTCTCTATCAAATAACTGCCTTATGTAATACAGTTCACTGTCACACACATCACTGGTACCTCTCCCCTTTTTAAATTTATTTCTCCTATTAAATTTCATAAAATATCCTCACATATCCATATTACCCTGCACTGCATCCATACGGCATATGGCCAACTCCTTACTTTTCCTCTCATTATGTTTATTATATGCTTCTCTGGTCCTATTTACAGTATAAGCTCTAGCCCCCCTGCAGACCTTAAGTGAGGCTCTGTCTGGTTCTCCGTGCACCTCCTTTGAAATTCTGTTCCTTGTGGTCCCCTTTGCCTGTGTTTATTTCCATTTCTTCCAGGTGTATAGTTAAAGGTTTCTTTCTTCTCTCTCCCACCTGTTTCTCCAGTCCCAGTCATTGTCACTCTTCTCATTCCTAGTACTTGACCACCGGTTCACATTGTCATTGAAGTTATTTCCATAATTGTTGCTCTTATTCTGATTTGTGCTACCTTCCTTGTGTTCTACCAATTTTGGTTTATAACACAGTGCTCTGTCTGTGTCCTCAACAAAATTCAAAAACTCTTCCACTGAATCAGTAGGGCTGTATATTAGATCACATTGCAAAAGTTCTCTGGCAGCCTTCTTTTTAATGTTGATATTTCTGTTAGTGTTTGCTGAGCGCTTTTGGCAAGCAGAGTGCACTCGTGCATTGTGAGGCAAACTGAGCAGCTAGCTACTTGATATAGAAGTAGCGGCTCTGGTCTCATAAACTGACATATGGCCAGGAGAGCAGTGTGCTGACCACATGCCCCTCCATATCTGTATACAGTGACGCCTGTGGGCTGAGGATGACATGGTGTCCGGTCAGTACCATTGGGCCTTCCAGGGCCTGTTCAGATGGAGTTTAGTTTTATTTCTGTTAGTTCCCCTAATGGCCTATCTAAATGTATTATTTTTGCAGAGTTTCCTCACACAGACGTCTCTCATAGTTTCTCTACCATTTCTGTAATTTGGCCCATTTAAAAAATCATTTTGCAACTTTTATTGCTTGACCTGCCCCCAGCATTTATGCAAGACCATTGCTTCAAATTTCTTGTAGTCTACAAATTCCTCAGCAAGTTGTTTAACCCAAGTCTGAGCTGGTCCCTCCAGCCATCTCTTTACAAACTTTACTTTTGGCTCCTCACTCATGCCTATTATAAAGCTATCTTTGCATGTAACCAAGAAATCTACTGCATAGTAACTATTTTCACCAGTGGATGGCTTGATATTACTACCAATTTCCATGGGACACTCTATCAACATACCTGCCCACCCAGCTGCTACATTACTTATGGTTTTCTTCAAATTGTCTATCTTTCCTTGAATAATTTCCACTTCCCCTTTTAACTTTTCATTGCTGATTTTTATTACTGATTCTAGTTCAGCATTTGTCTGGAGTTCAGATTGCTTGCACTTCTCCTCCTGTGCCTCAGTTCACCCCTCAAGTTCAGATACTACAGTCTCTAGTTCCCAGCTCCTTTTCTATTTTGTCTATTTGTTTGATGACCCCTTCCATAGTTTTTTCATGAGTTTCTAGTTTATTTTGAAGTTTTACAAACCTGCTCTCCAACAGCTCAAACTTTTGATTTATTGCATTTATTTTACCTCCAAGTTCAGTTTTTAAACCACCAATTTCAAATTGTATTCTTCCAAATTAGTTCAGATTTTACATTTTCCAATTTTGATCTAAACTTTCAACTAATTTCTCATTCAATGCGTTCAATAATTGAGTGAGTTCACATCCTGGCACCCAACCACACTCCTTTAGGATACTAGGGCTCCTACAATCACTCCTAATATCCTTTGATCTGCATTCACTTGAAAGTTTGTGCATCTCATCGGCATACCTGATGACTAGCAATGCAAGTTATATAATGGAACTGATGCTTGTACTTAACTTGTGGCTGCTGCGCTATTGACTGTTACTGCGATGTGTTGAACGGGCGCTGTCATGGTGCAGAGACTCAGGCCATGGCATAGCTTGGCCGCCGTGTGGGTTTGTGTGTGGGCTGGGGAAAGGCATGGAGATGGCGTGGAGACGAAGAATGGAGTCACTCACCAGCCCCGGTATGGTCAACAGTGTCCCTGCATCTGCCACACGGGCAGGTGGCAGCACGGACACGGCAGACCTATGAAATTCACGCGAACCAATGGTGTCTCAAATTTTTGAAAGCATGTCACACGAGATATTGTGGCACGAACTGGGTACATGGTGCAGAGTCTCTTAAGCTGCCGCCCATTGTTCCAATAATATTCATATATACACAATGATTGCAGTGCCATACCATTACTGTTATGCACTGTGTATAACTCTGAGCACCCACACTAACTGTTCACTGGCCTATACATTTACTGAGACACTCAATCCAGAAATATTTGTGACATGGAAAGGAAACAGTCCAACCCCAGACGAACCCTCAATTGCAACATTATCATCAGTTAGCAGTAACTACTGCTGCTTGCAGTCCAGTAGAGGGTGAGTGCACAACATGTTAAATGGCTTGTCTGCACAGGGGTTTTGTTGCCCATCTGAGCTCTTGATATACAAACAGCTGCTTTTCTTATCTCCAAATATCTCTTCAATTTTCCTATAGGCATTATCCATCTTTCCCCTAGTTATATATGCATCTACATGCTTGCATTTGTTGTCTAGCCATTCCTGGTTAGCAATTTTGATTTTCCTGTCACTCTAATTTTTTAGACATTTTCATTCCCTTTTTCCTGTTTCATTTGCTGCATTTTTATATTTTCTCCTTTCATCAGTTAAATTTAGTATCTTCTATGATAACCAAGGATTTTTACAAGGCCTTACTATTTGAACCTCTGCTGCATTCACTATTTCACATCTTAAAGGTGTCCATTTATCTTCTACTTTATTTCTTCCCCCTGTTCTAGTCAGTTATTGCCTAATGCTCCCTGTGAAACTCTCAACAGCTTCTGGTTCTTTCAACTTTTCAGGTCCCATCTCCTGATTTTCCTACCTCTTTGCAGTTTCTTCAGTTTTCATCTACAGTTCATAAACAATGAACTGTGATCAGAGTCCACATCTGGCCCTGGAAATGTCTCGTGGTTCAAAATCTGGTTCCAGAACCTCTGTCACCAATTATGTAATCAATCTTAAATCTCCCGATGTCTCTTCCACATATAAAACCTTCTTATATGATTCTTAAACCAAGATTTTTGTGTCATCAGTTGTCTGACTGGTTTGATGCCGTCTGTCATGAATTCATTTCTTGTGCCAACCTTTTCACCTCAGATTAGCAGTTGCAACCTACACCCTCAACTATTTGCTGAATGTATTCAAATCTCTGTCTCCTTGTATAGTTTTTACCCTCTACAGCTCCATCTAATACCATGGGAGTTGTTCACTGATGTCTTCACAGATGCCATATTTTCCTATCCCTTCTTCTTGTCAGTGTTTTCCATATATTCTTTTCCTCACCGATTCTGCGGAGAGTCTCATCATTCCTTACCTTATCAGTCCACCTTATTTTCAACATTCTTCCATAGCACCACACCTCAAATGCTTTGATTCTTTCCAGTTTCAGTTTTACCACAGTCCATGATTCTCTACCATACAATGCTGTGCTCCAGACGTACGTTCTCAGAAATGTATTCCTCAAATTAAGTCCTATGTTTGATACTAGTAGAAATGCCCTTTTTGCCAGTGCTAGTCTGCTTTTTATGTCCTCATTGCTTCATCTGTCGTGGGTTATTTTGCCACCTAGGTAGCAGAATTCCTTAACTTTGTCTACCTCGTGATCCCTGATTCTGATGTTAAGTATCTTACTGTACTTATTTCCGTTACTTATCATTACTTTTGTCTTTCTTCACTTTACTGTCAGTCCATATTTCCTACTTATTAGACTGTTTGTTCCATTCAACAGGTCTTGCAATATTCTTCACTTTCATTGATGATGGCAATGTCATCAATGAATTTTATCATTGGTACCCTTCACTTTGAATTTTCATCGCAATCCTGAGCCATTCTTTTAGTTTTATCATTCTACTTCGATCTATTGATTGAACAGCAGTATCAAAAGAAAACATCCCTGCCTGACACCCTTTTTAATCTGAACATTTCATTCCTGGTCTTCTGGTCTTATTGTTCCTCTTGGTTGTGGTACATGTTTTATGCATCTTTCCCTATACCTTACCTCTATTTTTCGAACATCTTGCATCATTTGATGTTGTTGAATGCTTTTTCCAAGTTGACAAATCCTATGAACATAAACATGAATATGTCATGATTTTTCTTAAGTCTGCTTCCATTACCAACTGCAATTTCAAAACTGCATCTCTGGTGCCTTTGCTTTCCTAAAGTCATGCTGATCATCATCTAAATGATCTTCAGTTATCTTTTCCAGTCTTAAGTGTATTATTGTTGTCAACAACTTGGAAGCATGATCTGTTAAGCTGATTGGGCAATAATTCTTGCACTTTTCAGCTCGTGCTACCTTTATAATTATGTGGATGACATTTCTCTGAAAGTCTGATGCTATTCACAATATACATAAATGACCTTGTGGATAACATCGGAAGTTCACTGAGGCTTTTTGCGGATGATTCTGTGGTATATCGAGAGGTTGTAACAATGGAAAATTGTACTGAAATGCAGGAGGATCTGCAACGAATTGATGCATGGTGCAGGGAATGGCAACTGAATCTCAATGTAGACAAGTGTAATGTGCTGCGAATACATAGAAAGAAAGATCCTTAATCATTTAGCTACAATATAGCAGGTCAGCAACTGGAAGCAATTAATTCCATAAATTATCTGTGAGTAGGCATTAGGAGTGATTTAAAATGAAATGGTCATATAAAGTCGATCATCGGTAAAGCAGATGCCAGACTGAGATTCATTGGAACAATCCTAAGGAAATGCAATCCAAAAACAAAGGAAGTAAGTTACAGTACACTTGTTCACCCACTGCTTGAATATTGCTCACCAGTGTGGGATCCGTACCAGATGGGGTTGATAGAAGAGATATAGAAGATCCAGTGGAGAGCAGCGCACTTCGTTACAGGATCATTTAGTAATCGTGAGAGCGTTACGGAGATGATAGATAAACTCCAGTGGAAGACTTTACAGGGGAGGTGCTCAGTAGCTCGGTACGGGCTTTTGTTGAAGTTTCAAGAACATACCTTCACCGAGGAGTCAAGCAGTATATTGCTCCCTTCTACGTATATCTCGCGAAGAGACCATGAGGATAAAATCATAGAGATTAGAGCCCCCACAGAGACATACCGACATTCTTTCTTTCCACGAACAATACGAGACTGGAATAGAAGGGAGAACCGCTAGAGGTACTCAAGGTACCCTCCGCCACACACTGTCAGGTGGCTTGCGGAGTATGGATGTAGATGCAGAAGTAGATATATTGCAAGTCTCGTACATTCTACACACCAACTTAAATATTCATTTTGTTGCCACTTCCCCATTGATTTTAGAAATTCCAGTGGGATGTTATCCATCTCTTCTGGCTTACTTGCTCTTAAGTTGTCCAAAACTCATTTAAATTTTGATTCTGATAATGGATCACTTATCTATTTTCCATCAACTCTTGGTTCATCTTCTACCATGTCATCAGTCAAATCTTCCCCCACATAGAGTCCTTCAGTATATTCTTTCCACCTGTCTGCTCTCTACTCAGCATTTAACAGTGGAATTCCCATTGCACTCTTAATGTTACTGGCCTTGCTTTTAATTTCACAAAAAATTGTTCTCACTGTTCTGCACACTGAGTCAGTTCCCCTTTTTTTGTAAGTAACTTGTATTTTGTATTCCTGAATTTCCCTGGACATTTTTGTACTTCCTTCTTTCATCAATTAACGGAAGTGTTTCTTTTGTTCCCCATAGTTCTTTCTCAGTTACCTTCCTTGTACTTAAGTTTTTCTTTCCAACTTCTGTGATTGCCATTTTAGAGCTTTTCATTCCTCTTCAACTGAACTGCCTACTGACCTATTTGTTACTGCAGTGACTAGAATCTCAGAGAACTTCAACTCTTTGTTACTTAGTACCTCCGTATCCAATTTTTTTGTGCATTAATTTCCCTGACTAGTCTTTTAAACTTCACACTACTCTTCATCATTACTAAATTGTGATCTGACTCTATATCTGCTCCTGGTTACTCCTTATAATCTGATATCTGATTGCAGAATCTCTGTCTGACCATGACGTAAACTGGAATCTTCTCATATCACCCACCCTTTTCCAAATATATCCCCTTCTCTTGTGATTCTTGACCAGTGTATTGTCTATTACTAGCTGATATTTATTGCAGAACTAAATTAGTCTTTCTTCTCTCTGTCCTACTATGAAGCCCATATTCTCCTGTAACCCTTTCTTCTCTTATTTTACAAAATAACAATCACATACAATAATTAATTATCACATGTAAATCATTTTCAAATACAGTAACACCATATGTAATTACGCATTTT
This sequence comes from Schistocerca nitens, assembly GCF_023898315.1. NCBI lineage: Eukaryota > Metazoa > Arthropoda > Insecta > Orthoptera > Acrididae > Schistocerca > Schistocerca nitens. The sequence continues at coordinate 552,167,601 of NC_064615.1, read as the reverse complement.
GGTTCTACTGTACACTCTATTTGTATAAAGTTCAGTGCCAACATGCCATACTTAAGTACACATTTTGAGTCTTCTGTCATTCTGCTGATGCACATTTTAATTCTATTACACATTCAATTATTTCCAGTTTTTTGCAATTAGCACGAATTCACAGACAAAACGAATTATTTAGGAATATAGGAGACAACCCACTGAAAGGTAGAAGCGCTGCATCATTGACAGGTACACAACAGAAGGTATAGAGCTTTGCTAGCTTTTGGCATGAGATTACTTTTTCTATCTTGTAGGAATGGAAATGAGCATACGGCGTTGTGGGCCGCGAGTCCCCCCATTTGGGGAAGTTTTGCTGCTAAGGGCAAGTACTTATTGCATTTGATGCCAGATTGGGCGACTTGCATGTTGAAGATGGGGATGAAATGATGATGAGGACAACACATCACCCAGTCCCTGAGCAGAGAAAATCTCATGCCCCAGCTGGGAATCGAACCCGGGCCCCTTGGCTTGGCATTCTGCCGCGCTGGCCACTCCTAATGGGGGCGGACTATCTTGTAGGAAAACACACACACACACACACACTCGCTCACTCACTCTCAGTCAGAAAGTATTGGGTGGGTGGGGGGGGGGGGGGACAATGAGTTACTTTAAGTTTAGGCCAAGGAGGTTATGGGAGTGAAGGATGGGTGCTGTAAGGATAGCTCCTATCTGCACAGCTCAGAAAAGCTGGTGGTGGTGGGGAGGATCCAGATGGCATGGATTGGTTTTCCTACAAGCTTGTGTGTTTGTGTGCTTATTTTTTCCACAAGCTTGGAAACGGAAACTCATTCCAAAAATTAGCAAAACTCTGTACCTGTTTGTGTACTTCTTGACGATGCAGTGCTTCTGCCTTTTGGTGAGTCATCTCCTTTATTCCTAAATAATTTGTAATTCTCAACCAGAACTTTCCATATGTCAATACAAAGGAATTTCTACAAAGATTAGTATTTTTGTTTACATTTTTCTTTCAGACTGATGTTGGAAGTATGAAGCAGGTGGAGCAATTTTATTCCATATAAGCAGTGTTTCTTTGACATTTAGCTGTGTTATGTTGAGGAACACTTAACTTTGTATGGTTTCTGGTAGCATGACTATGTGTGTCTTCATTTTTAATGGGTTTGTTCTTATTTTCCCATGTGAAAAGTAGTATTTTGTATACACATATATTGCAGAAGGTCAGAATACAAGTTTTTTGAACAGCAGGCTATAACTGTCTGCTCTTCTTGCACTAGCCATCAAGCTGCCATTTTTTTCAGTTTGAAGATATTAATTGCATCCTTCAACTGACCTCATGTTTCTGTGCCATAGGCCATAAGACCCCCCATGCACCATGGACCAAGCTGTTGGCGGGGAGGCATGCATGCCTCAGCGATACAGATAGCCGTACTGTAGGTGCAACCATGTAATTTTTCCCGAGGGCATGCAACTTTACTGTATGGTTAAATGATGATGGCGTCCTCTTGGGTAAAATATTCTGGAAGTAAAATAGTCCCCCATTCTGATCTCCGGGTGGGGACTACTCAGGAGGATGTCATTATCAGGAGAAACAAAATCGGCACTCCATGAATCAGAGCACTGAATGTCAGATCCCTTAATTGGGCAGGCAAGGAAGAAAATGTAAAAAGGGAAATGAATAGGTTAAAATTAGATATAGTAGGAATTAGTGAAGTTCAGTGGCAGGAGGAACAAGACTTCTGGTCAGGTGAATACAGGGTTTTAAATACAAAACCAAATAGGGGTAATGCAGGAGTAGGTTTAATAATGAACAAAAAAATATAAACATGGATAAGCTAATACAAAAAGCATAGTGAACATTTTATTGCAGCCAAGATAGACACAAAGCCCATGCCTACCACAGTGGTACAAGTTTATATGCCAATTAGCTCCGCAGATGATGAAGAAATCGAAGAAATATATGATGTAATAAAAGAAATTATTCAGATAGTTAAGGGAAACAATAATTTAATAGTCATGCGGGGACTGGAATGCGATAGTAGGAAAAGGCAAAGAAGGAAAAGTCGTAGGTGAATATGGACTGGGTGTAAGGAATGAAAGAGGAAACCATGTGGTAGAATTTTGCACGGAGCATAATTTAATCATAGCTAACACTTGGTTTAAGAATAATGAAAGAAGGCTGTACATGTGGAAGTGGCATGGAGACACTGGAAGGTTTCAGATAGATTATATAATGGTAAGACAGAGATTTAGGAACCAGATTTTATATTGTAAGACATCTCCATGGCCAGATATGGACTCAGACCACAATTTGTTGGTTGTGAACTGTAGATTAAAACTGAAGAAACTGCAAAAAGTTTGGAATTTAAGGAGATGGGTTGTGGATAAATTGAAAGAACCAGTAGTTTTAGAGAGTTTCAGAGAGAGCATTAAGGAACGATTGACAAGAACAGAGGAAAGAAGTACAGTAGAAGAAGAATGGGTAGCTTTGGAGACATGAAATAGTGAAGGCAGCAGAGGGTCAAGTAGGTAAAAAGATGAGGGCTATTAGAAATCCTTAGGTAACAGAAGATATATTGAATTTAATTAATCAAAGGAGAAAATATAAAAATGCAGTAAATGAAGCAGGCAAAAAGGAGTACACAGGTTCCAAAAATGAGATCGACAGGAAGTGCAAAATGGCTAAGCAGGATGACTAGAGGACAAATGTAAGGATGTAGAAGCAGATATTACTAGGGGTAAGATAGATACCGCCTACAGGAAAACTAAAGAGACCTTTGGAGAAAAGAGAACCACCTTTATGAATATCAAGAGCTCAGTTGGAAAATCAGTCTTAAACAGAGAAGGGAAGGCAGAAAGGTGGAAGGAGTATGTAAAGGGCCTGACAAGGGCAAAGTACTTGAGGGCAATATTATGGAAATGGAAGAGGATGTAGATGAAGATGAAATGGGAGACATGATACTGCACTTGCTTGTTTTTGAGTAGTTAAACATAGTTATTTTCTTGGGAAAAGCCATTTCACAAAAATGTTTGAATGTAGCCATAAACTTATCATATTTCTCCTTGGTATCATTACAATTATATACATCTTTCCAAATTTCACCCTTTAGGAGAGAACAAATGTATTCCACATTTTTACTGAAATTCTTTACAGTGTGTCACATTCTATTGGGAATTGAGTCTCCTGAAATATTCATTGCAAGAATTTGAGCATTTTGGCCACTAAAACCTGTGTTTACAACTTGTATGTTATAAGCATATTTGCACGTATTTATCAAGATCTGATCAATAATAGGTGCAGAGGTTAGTTAATTCATGACCGAAGGAAGGTAGTTTTGCACATTGAATGAAAATAGCTAGAATCATGCTACTGTACAAAAAAGGAGATCCAATGTGCTCTGAAAATTACAGACCAGTTAGTGTTCTAGCTACTTTCTCAAAAGTTATTGAAAAAATAATTTACATTAGATTTAAGTCATAGTTTGAAAGAAATGGCTTCACAAACACCAGACAGTTTGGATTCCAGAAAGAAACATCAACAGTTTCAGCTGCATTTGAATCTATAAATATATTCTCAGTGGGATCAGACCAAGGCCAAAATGTTTTTGGTATATTTTGTGACTTACGTAAAGCATTCATTCTGGTTGACTATAACATTTTAATAAGAAAACTTGACCACTATGGGATTAGAGAAACAGCTCTCACTATCATTAAATCATACCAGTAAAACAGAAAACAAGCAGTAGAAATACAGTCCAAACAAAAAAATATTTATTATGATTTCAACAAATAAGTCACAGTGTACCTCAGGTTAGCACATTAGGACCTCTGTTGTTCCTGTTATATATGAACATTTTCCTCTAAACACTGAAAGTGAAATGATTCTTTTTGCAAATGATATCACTAGAATAACCACTGACACAATTTTGCACAACACCATAACAAAAAACAAAGTGACACTTCAGACTACCACTCAGGAGGCTGAAACCAATAGGCAAATTTTCAGTAATGAGCAAACTAAAGTAATATTGTTCAGGAATAACAACAGAAGAAAAATAGAGGAATTTTTACAGTTACTAGTACTGGATATAAATATAGTTCAAAACAAAAAAATTATTAGGTATAACCATAGATAGTGTTTACTGTGGAAAGATTGCATTGTTACTATAACCAGCAAACTAAGTTCCACTGTATTGTTTTCCAAAACATTAAACCACTATTTCTCATATTTTGATGATCTTATGACTAGTAATTGTGGTCTTCAGTCCAGAGACTGGTTTGATGGAGCTCTCCATGCTACTCTACCCTGTGCAAGCCTCTTCATCTCCGAGTGCCTGCTGCAACCTACAGCCTTCTGAATCTGCTTAGTGTATTCATCTCTTGGTCTCCTTCTATGATTTTTACCCTCAACACTTCCCTCCAATACTAAATTCGTGATCCCTTGATGCCTCAGAACATGTCCTACCAACCGTTCCCTTCTTCTAGTCAAGCTGTCCCACAAATTCCTCATCTCCCCAATGCTATTCAGTACCTCCTCATTAGTTATGTGATCTACCCATCTAATCTTCAGCATTCTTGAGTAACACCACATTTTGTATGCTTCTATTCTCATCTTGTTTAAACCATTTATCATCCATGTTTTGCTTCCACACAAGGCTACTACAGTCCATACAAATACCTTCAAAGGACTTCCTGACACTTAAATGTATACTTGATGTTAACAAATTCCTATTTTTCAGAAATGTTTTCTTTGCCATAGCCAGTCTACATTTTATATCTTCTCTACTTTGACCATCATCAGTTATTTTGCTTCCCAAATAGCAAAACTCATCTACTACTTTAAGTGTCCCATTTTCTAGTCTAATTCCCTCAGCGTCATCTGATTTAAATTAGCCTACATTCCATTGTCCTCATTTTGTTTTTGTTGATGTTCATTTATATCCTGCTTTCAAGACACTCCATTCTTTTCAACTGCTCTTCCAGGTCCGTTTACTGTCTCTGACAGAATTACAATGTTATCGGCGAACATCAAAGTTTTTATTTCTTCTCCATGGATTTTAATTCCCACTCCAAAATTTTCTTTTGTTTCCTTTACGGCTTGCTCAATATACAGATTGAATAACCCTTCGTGCCCCTTGACTCTTATAATTGCCATCTGGTTTCCGCACAAACTGTAAATAGCCTTTTGTTTCCTGTATTTTACTCCTGCGACCTTCAGAATTTGAAAGACAGGTGTTCCAGTCAACAATGTCAAAAGCTTTCTCTAAGTGTACAATGCTAGAAATGTAGGTTTGCCTTTCCTTAACCTATGTTCTAAGATAAGATGTAGGGTCTGTATTGTCTTGTATGTTCCAACATTTCTACGGAATCCAAACTGATCTTCCTCGGGGTCGACTTCTACTAGTTTTTCCATTCGTCTGTAAAGAATTCATGTTAGTAGTTTGCAACCGTGACTTATTAAACTGATAGTTTGGTAATTTTCACACTTGTCAACACTTGCTTCCTTTGGGATTTGAATTATTATATTCTTCTTGAAGTCTGGGGGTGTTTCACCTGATGAAAGAGTTCTGTCATGGCTGGCTCCCCCGAGACTATCAGTAGTTCTAATGGAATGTTGTTTACTTCTGGGGACTTGTTTTGACTTAGGTCTTGAAGTGGAATAAAGAGAATCTTGCAAGAAGGGATCTCCATGTTGCCTACAGAGTTAGATTTTCCCTTGTAGTATGTCACAATTGATTTAATTTGTGTAATTTATTTATCGGATCAATTAATTTAACTGATCAATTAATTTTTAAAATCAGTCCTACCTCAACTGCAATGAAAACATTATCATTTTGTGTGTACTATAGACTGGATAACTACACTGTGTGTGTTACTGCAGGCACATATTTACAGCTCTGCTAAATGGTGCTAACTTTGCACATGCACAAAGCAAGGCGAGAAACATTACCAAAATAGCTCTTTTTAGTCTCTCTCTCTCTCTCTCTCTCTCTCTCTACTCTCTACTCTCTACTCTCTACTGTTCTCATAGCCAGCCACAATTCAGTTTACTTGGCCATGCTGTTGTTGCATTTATTTGTGCGTATGCTTACTTGTTGTTGTTGTTGTTGTTGTTGTGGTCTTCAGTCCTGAGACTGGTTTGATGCAGCTCTCCATGCTACTCTATCCTGTGCAAGCTTCTTCATCTCCCAGTACCTACTGCAACCTACATCCTTCTGAATCTGCTTAGTGTATTCATCTCTTGGTCTCCCTCTACGATTTTTACCCTCCACACTGCCCTCCAATGCTAAATTGGTGATCCCTTGATGCCTCAGGACATGTCCTACCAACCGATCCCTTCTTCTAGTCAAGTTGTGCCACAAACTTCTCTTCTCCCCAATTCTATTCAGTACCTCCTCATTAGTTACGTGATCTACCCACCTTATCTTCAGCATTCTTCTGTAGCACCACATTTCGAAAGCTTCTATTCTCTTCTTGTCCACACTAGTTATCGTCCATGTTTCACTTCCATACATGGCTACACTCCATACAAATACTTTCAGAAACAACTTCCTGACACTTAAATCTGTACTCGATGTTAACAAATTTCTCTTCTTCAGAAACGCTTTCCTTGCCATTGCCAGTCTACATTTTATATCCTCTCTACTTCGACCATCATCAGTTATTTTACTCCCTAAATAGCAAAACTCCTTTACTACTTCAAGTGTCTCATTTCCTAATCTAATCCCCTCAGCATCACCCGATTTAATTTGACTACATTCCATTATCCTCGTTTTGCTTTTGTTGATGTTCATCTTATATCCTCCTTTCAAGACACTGTCCATTCTGTTCAACTGCTCTTCCAAGTCCTTTGCTGTCTCTGACAGAATTACAATGTCATCGGCGAACCTCAAAGTTTTTATTTCTTCTCCATGAATTTTAATACCTACTCCGAATTTTTCTTTTGTTTCCTTTACTGCTGTAACCTCTCCCAGATGAATAACATCGGGGAGAGGTTACACCCCTGTCTCACTCCCTTCCCAACCACTGCTTCCCTTTCATGCCCCTCGACTCTTATAACTGCCATCTGGTTTCTGTACAAATTGTAAATAGCCTTTCGCTCCCTGTATTTTACCCCTGCCACCTTTAGAATTTGAAAGAGAGTATTCCAGTTAACGTTGTCAAAAGCTTTCTCTAAGTCTACAAATGCTAGAAATGTAGGTTTGCCTTTTCTTAATCTTTCTTCTAAGATAAAGTGTAAGGTTAGTATTGCCTCACGTGTTCCAACATTTCTACAGAATCCAAACTGATCTTCCCCGAGGTCGGCTTCTACCAGTTTTACCATTCGTCTGTAAAGAATTCGTGTTAGTATTTCGCAGCTGTGACTTATTAAACTGATAGTTCAGTAATTTTCACATCTGTCAACACCTGCTTTCTTTGGGATTGGAATTATTATATTCTTCTTGAAGTCTGTGGGTATATCACCTGTCTCATACATCTTGCTCACCAGATGGTAGAGTTTTGTCAGGACTGGTTCTCCCAAGGCCATCAGTAGTTCTAATGGAATGTTGTCTACTCCCAGGGCCTTGTTTCGACTCAGGTCTTTCAGTGCTCTGTCAAACTCTTCACGCAGTATCTTATCTCCCATTTCATCTTCATCTACATCCTATTCCATTTCCATAATATTGTCCTCAAGTACATCGCCCTTGTATAAACCCTCTATATACTCCTTCCACCTTTCTGCCTTCCCTTCTTTGCTTAGAACTGGGTTGCCATCTGAGCTCTTGATATTCATACAAGTGGTTCTCTTATCTCCAAAGGTCTCTTTTAATTTTCCTGTAGGCAGTATCTATCTTACCCCTAGTGAGACAAGCCTCTACATCCTTACATTTGTCCTCTAGCCATCCCTGCTTAGCCATTTTGCACTTCCTGTCGATCTCATTTTTGAGACGTTTGTATTCTTACTTATGTATGCTTACTTAAGATCTCTCATATAGAAAAATTGTGGCAAAGTAGGCTCTATAAAAGATATAGAAATTCTTCTCTGGAAAGGTTAATAAACTAGGTTTAAGAGATGCCACTGAGTGGTAACATTCCCAGAAACTACTATTGTTTAAGCAACTTAAAGAGAGAACTTTAACCCTCTGTACTTTTAACTTGGATTGTTTAATAGGTTCTTTCTTGATATAATTTTTTTTGGAGGGGGGGGGGGAGGGGGGGATAGGGAAATCAGATTTATGTGCCATGTGTGATTGTTCCATTTTTGCCTATCTTGGTACAACTAATGGTTTTTAGAAATGAGCTATTAATTTTGATTTTGTAATTACCTTTTTCATATAGTTCTTCAAACTTATGTGTAGTTGACTGAACAATTCTGTTATTATATCCAGATATTCAAATTCTTTATAACCCTTTCCAGGACTTCCGCTTTCACTGGTAGTTGGAATGAATTATGGAAAGGAGTTATGCAGAAAATTTGCTAAGCCATTCATACCAGTGCATCACATGGAAGCTCACACACTCACAATACGCATGATTCAGAAGGTAATTTTCATTGTTTAGCCATCACAGAACTTTTTGTCTGTTTCTAGTATTTTCTGTGTGTTCATGATATTATTTGTAAAGTAACTATGTATAAATGAATAAGACTGCTTAGTAACTAGATTAATAATCTTTTCATGGTGTTACGAAATATTTTCACATGGGCTGTTTGATTAGTAAGAATGATGATCATTTTTTGTTCTGAGTATACGAAACATAGTCACTCTAAAAAGTTGACAAGACCACAAAATACAGTAGCTGTAATTAATTTCCCGCTGATGTATATGCCATATAATGATTCTGTTGGGAAGTTTCAGTCTATAAGTGATGTTAGAGAGAGACATTTATGCTGAAGGAACTCTCCAGTGCTCAATATTTATTTTGCATACTAAGTATAGCACAATAATATTGAGATCAATATTGACAGATTGCACAATATGTTGAAGAAAACTGCTGAGTTTTAAAAATATTGGGTATCGAATAAGTTATGCAACACTTTTTTTTCAGAAAGCAAGTTGGTATTATTTAGGATACCAATACACCAAATTATTCCACACTATTTTGGCTACAAAATCCTGTTTTCCAGCATAATCTCCGTTCAATGAAATGTGACCTTATGCCATCTTACTGGGAGGGCCTCTATGCCCCCATAGTACTATTCTACTACTCGACATCAGAGCCAATGTCATGTTGCACCAATAAACTCATAATCCATATACTGCTTCCCGCAGAGTGCACTCTTCATTGAGCCAAACAGATGAAAGTTGGAAGGTGCAAGATTGGGGCTGTAGGATGAACGAGGAAGAACAGTCCAATGAAGTGAGCTCATCTCAGCTGCACAGACTTGTGTAAGGCCTTGGATTGTCATGCAGAAGGAGAGGTTCATTTGCATTTTTAAGGTTGCAGACATGCTGAAGTTGTATCTTCAGTTTTCTTATGGTAGCACAATACATTTCAGAGTTGATCATTGCACAATGAGGAAGGATATCAAACAAAACAACCCCTTGAGTGTCCCAGAAGACAGTTGCCGTGACTTTACCAGATGAGAGTGCAGCTTTGAATTTTCTTTTTGGGGAGAGGCAGTGTGGCGCCTCTCTATCAATTACTGTTTTGTTTCCAGTTTGAAGTGATGAACCCATGTTTCATCACACGGCATGGTATTTTGGGGGGAGGGGGGGGGGAGAGTTGCCACAGTCAGCCTCATAAAGCATAAGCAATTCTGCACAGCTAGTCCTTCATTGCCCATCATCTGTTACTTGGTGAGGAACCCAGCAGGCACCCACCTTTGAGTACCCCCAATTGTTGGACGAGTGTGTCAGCACTACCATCAGAAACATCAGATTGAGTAGTGAGGTGTTTGTTTGTGATTCACCAATCACACCGAAAGAGTGTGTCTGCATGTTTCAACATTGCAGGAGTCACAGCTGTGTGTGGCTGACCAGCAAGCAGGAGATCAGATAGGTGTGCGGTACCTTGTTGCAATGGTGACATGTTGCCTTGCCCGACGATCACTGTGCCTTTGTTCACTGTCAGGTCTCCATAGACATTCTGCAAGCACCTATCAGTAATGTCCCTGCATGGAATGCACCTCCATTACAGACACCATTTTGAAGGCTACGTATAGCATGGAATGTGCCTCCATTACAGAAGGCTATGTATAGTGCTGCTGCCTATCTGAACTTCATGAAACTATAGGGGCTGAAGTAGGAACAGCCCAGTACATCCTATGAGAAATTCTACATTTTTTCAACCAAAATTGGCCGAGAAAAGAAATGTGTTGCATCACTTGTTGAAGCTCCTCATATGGAGGATGGTATTGTGCAATATACTGCTGTTCTGCCAAAACACCAAATAACTCATTGTCCGCAATAATTGAGGATACTGAAGATCATGCTGTCATGGCAGTAAGCAGAAATGTTTAAGTTATTTGTAGCAGTTCTAAGAATTGACAAATATGATCAGATCAGTTGTCCCGTGAGCACACATGTTTATTTTTCTTGCAACAGTTGTCACAGCTGAAACATAAGTTCATGTAATCTTACAATAAGTAATCAGGGATTAACTGTTTTATTTTATTTGAAACAATTGTTACAGTAGAAAAGTACTTAGAAGACAGTATATGTACACATAAATTATACAATTTACTTGTTTAATTTGTAATTAGTTGTTGTGATTTATGAATTTGTGCTGCTGTGTATGAGCCCCTTTTTCACTGAAATATCCACTGGAAGCTTTTCAAACTTGTTTCCGTGTTATGGTAAATTTCTACTATTGTTTAGCAAGGCAAACAGCTCGGTCACAGTACAGGCGAGTCCCACTTTGTTGACTGCTGATGTGCTCACCCCGAAGGTTAATTTCTAACTGTTGCTTATTGGGCAATATTATTGTCCTGCTCTTGGCCCCATGCATTGATACAATATTACCATGCCAATCATAGTTAGTTCTGAAAAATGGAAAATTTTTGAGACCGGAATAGCAAAGACATGTCAGGGATGCTCTGATGTGAAAGCTGTGGGGGCATTTGGTTGAATTGAAAGGGTTTTGACTACCTCTAGACATGCTTTGAAATGAGGAGTATCCCACCCACTATCCTCTCACAGTTGTATTCCGCCACAAACTGAACCTATGCAGTATCATTGTCCATCCCTAATCCACCCCAGCTCCTAGCTGATAACCTTTGCATATGTTTTCATCTGCTGTCACTTGGTGAGTCAGTTTTTTTATCTGTCCAATTATATTTTCAAAAATTGATCATTTTCATTGATATATTCACTCACAATACTGCTAATTAAAATTTTAAGGCATCTTATATTTGGCCAAAACTGTTGTAGAAATTGCATGACATGTTGCATTCCCCCACTGAAAGGCTACTCAAACTTTGAATCTGTTTGTATCTTTAGATCAAATTTTGCACAGCTTACTTTTATTCTGCAAGAAACATCAGTGCTGAAGTTCATTCAGATTGGAGACAAATCAGTTGGGGACCCGTGGTCCACTTGTTTGTATCTGGTGACTACTGGTGGAAAATTCAAGGCTAAATCTATTGGCTCTGCTTTTCATGGTCCATTGTTTTTTACATCTGCTAAGAATACTGTACAGGGCAATGTCGCATGGTCTTAATATGCCAGATTATTGATTTTGAGAACCTCAGTTTGAATACAAGTGTACCTACTGTAATTTTGGTATATCCGTCATCTCGAAACGGGTTTTGAGAAATGCTGAACTGAGATTTTAGCAATGTAGAAAGGTGTTTGTTTTGTGACATAATCAAACAGATATTAAATATTGGCGAAAGAAGGGAAAATAAAATGCATTTGTCTATCTCCCCTATTAAATCATTATTAAATTTTGGAAATTCCTTTTGGAAAACATTAACTGTGAGTTGCTATAATAATAATTATAAAAGGTGGCAAATTTATTTACACATTGTCTTTTAAATAGATATGATGGTATTTGATACTCAAGTACTAATGCAAAGAAATGTAATGATGCTAAAATGCTTTAAATTCTTGCTATGATTTAATCTTTAAAATTTAATAATTCTCTTCCTGTTAATATTTAATTAATTAACTTACATCATTCAGATTTCATAACTCTGGCGGTGTTAAAATTTAAAGTTGTTCAGTCCCTGTTTTGTTTTCTTTCAATTGTTGTGAGCCAGCGATGGTGCAATGCTGTTCGCTTTCAAGTCTACACATTTATAAAAATTAGGTCCAGGAAACACTTTTGTGATCACGGTTGTGATTTAGACGGTATTCGCGTAATTGTACTGATTAAGAGTTATCGTTTCCAAAAGATGCAGGTTCGATTAAAACTGTGTGCACTTTTGCGCTTATAATGAAAATATTCCTAACACATCCCATAACAAAAAGTAATATGTGAATCACAACCGTGGGCAAACGAAGAAAATATATGATGACATAAATGTTCTTCGCTGTTATTCAGGACAGGTTTAGATTAAACACCGCAATTTTCAGTCTTTAGAAATCACAAGACGATACACCGTAGAGATATTTGTTTTGAATAACTTGTATTTACCTTTTCTTATACAATATGGTGATTGTCCGCAAGGATTATCTCTCTCTCTCCTTTCTATAGCCTTTATACATTCACATTACATACATCAATTAAGAAACTTTTCTTTCTCTACTGACCAATACGAGAACAAAATCCACCCAGACAAAATGTCTTACATAGAATCAGTTCTCACTTAACAATGATATATAGTTTCGTAGTGCAAACAATGCTAGTTTATTCCGTGCACTAGAAAGTCTTTGATTCACTGAGCACAAAAATTAAAATAATAAAATTATAATTAATGATATGAATATAATAGAGGGAAACATTCCACGCAGGAAAAATATATCTAAAAACAAAGATGATGTGACTTACCATACGAAAGCGCTGGCAGGTCGATAGACACACAAACAAACACAATCATACACACAAAATTCAAGCTTTCGCAACAAACGGTTGCTTCATCAGGAAAGAGGGAAGGAGAGGGAAAGACGAAAGGATGTGGGTTTTAAGGGAGAGGGTAAGGAGTCATTCCAATCCCGGGAGCGGAAAGACTTACCTTAGGGGGAAAAAAGGACAGGTATATACTCGCACGCACACACACATCCATCCGCACATACACAGAGACGAGCAGACATTTGTAAAGGCAAAGAGTTTGGGCAGAGATGTCAGTCGAGGCGGAAGTACAGAGGTAAAGATGTTGTTGAAAGACAGGTGAGGTATGAGTGGCGGCAAATTGAAATTAGCAGAGATTGAGGCCTGGCGGATAACGAGAAGAGAGGATATACTGAAGGGCAAGTTCCCATCTCCGGAGTTCTGACAGGTTGGTGTTAGTGGGAAGTATCCAGATAACCCGGACGGTGTAACATTGTGCCAAGATGTGTGGCCACGCACCAAGGCATGTTTAGCCACAGGGTGATCCTCATTACCAACAAACACTGTCTGCCTGTGTACATTCATGCGAATGGACAGTTTGTTGCTGGTCATTCCCACATAGAAAGCTTCACAGTGTAGGCAGGTCAGTTGGTAGATCACATGGGTGCTTTCACACCTGGCTCTGCCTTTGATCATGTACACCTTCCGGGTTACAGGACTGGAGTAGGTGGTGGTGGGAGGGTGCATGGGACAGGTTTTACACCGGGGGCGGTTACAAGGGTAGGAGCCAGAGGGTAGGGAAGGTGGTTTGGGGATTTCATAGGGATGAACTAAGAGGTTACAAAGGTTAGGTGGACGGCGGAAAGACACTCTTGGTGGAGTGGGGAGGATTTCATGAAGGATGGATCTCATTTCAGGGCAGGATTTGAGGAAGTCGTATCCCTGCTGGAGAGCCACATTCAGAGTCTGATCCAGTCCCGGAAAGTATCCTGTCACAAGTGGGGCACTTTTTGGGTTCTTCTGTGGGAGGTTCTGGGTTTGAATGGATGAGGAAGTGGCTCTGGTTATTTGCTTCTGTACCAGGTCGGGAGGGTAGTTGCGGGATGCGAAAGCTGTTTTCATGTTGTTGGTGTAATGGTTCAGGGATTCCGGACTGGAGCAGATTCGTTTGCCACGAAGACCTAGGCTGTAGGGAAGGGACCGTTTGATGTGGAATGGGTGGCAGCTGTCATAATGGAGGTACTGTTGCTTGTTGGTGGGTTTGATCAGATTCACCTGGTCCTACTCCAAATCCCATGCCACTTTCCTTGACGTTGACCTCCACCTGTCCAATGGCCAGCTTCACACGTCCGTCCACATCAAACCCACCAACAAGCAACAGTACCTCCATTATTTAATATGTCATTTTCATGCTATATATTTTGATTGTAAATATTGTTCTCTCTTTAGATTAAGCTACAGCATACTATTAATGACAGTCATATTAAACACAATATTCTTTATTATACTGTCATAAATAGAGGAAGAACATCACTATTACTACTGCTACTACTACTACTACTACTACTACTACTGCTACTACAGGATGTATACGACCTGGGACAACCGGGAGATCCGGGAAAAACCCGGAATTTTTTTATCCGGGAGAAAACCAGGAAAAATCCGGGAATTTTTTAGAATTCCGGGAATTTTTCATTGTTTTAGTTTTCAGTTAAATTTTTGGGATTTTGACTGGTAAGAACCAATACTGTAACAAAGAATATTACTGTATTCTGTTTCTGCAGAATAATACTGCGGTAACAAAACATGAATGAAGAAAAAAAAAAAAAAACATAAGTCACAAAGGAAATGCGCTGTATACAACAAAACACAATGCTCATACAAGCATCTGCCAACAGCAAGGTGTGTCAATGGCTTTAGGAAGACTATGCAATGCATCTTAAGAACAAATTGCCTCCGATTAGTGTGATGTGACAGCTGTTTACATTAGATTCGTTTTAATGCAAGCTCTTTTAATGTTTTACATGTACGAACATAAGGGCTTCCTGTGTCATCGTAGCTGTGCAAGTGCAGTGACACCTGTTATCTGGCGCTCTCTGGCAACTGTTGAAACGAACCTATTTGTAACAGGTTACGGGAAAATATTGCGAATGGTGTTTTTGAAAAGCTTCATTTTCAAAGTTAATTTCCTTTTATACAAGATGAACTATGTGTGAGAATGTATGAAGAATTTCTTAAATCACAGAGCGTTTGACTCTCATTTAAAAATCAACTCTTTGGAGACGACCATCTAGAAGAATTTCGAGCACAGCAGATCAGACATTTACGTCGTTATTAAAAATTTTACTGGCACATTTGTGTGATGTATCTTAAAGTGTAACACGCGCAAAAGAGATCAACATTATATGTGGCAATTTAGCTTCTCTTGCTACTTATTAATCTTCGAGACCAATAGTATATGTGCAAGCTTTGCTTTTCTTGTAACAACAATATGTATATTAAATTAAACCATTAACTTTTCTTATTTGTGTGCTCGCACTACTTAAGAGTGATCTTGCTATTGGCTGGCTACATCATGTGTCCTGTGCTGTCATCAGCTGGCGAGATCACGTGACATGAGCTGTGACTGGCTTATGAAAGAGCGTCGCAATCTCGATTTCGATGCTTCGGAAAGTAACATGCGGTGTTTGGTGGAATTCGAATTTATGCTTTCGCAACACGAAAAAATGCAGCGTACATGTTGCTGCACATCAAAGATCTTTCTGAAACGTGTTTTTTTCCCCTGAGTTTCATTTTCTAAAGTGCCGGTAATTCTTTGTCGGTGATTAAACCATAAACCATCAAAGGATTGATAAGTTTTGCAGTGCCAAGGAAAAGTGTACTGTCACTTAACACAAAAAAGTGTATTTTCATCCGGGAGAAAGTGTATTTTCAACCGGGAAATCTGGGAAAAATCCAGGAATTTTTTTACCTTGTCCTTGTATACACCCTGTACTACTACTACTACTACTATTTAATGTTGTTTAGATGCATCTGTTTTTGAGAATGTTGTGAGTTAACATATAGTAACATCTTGGTATTTTCTCCGCAGGTTGATTTTCCCTTTTTAGTCCTTTTGATATCAGGTGGACATTGCTTGCTTGCAATTGCTCAGGCTGTTGACAAATATTTATTGCTGGGACACAGTATAGACGATGCACCAGGTGAAGCATTGGACAAAGTAAGTCATGGGATTTTCTTACCAGGTTGGTTGCTTGGCTGCGAATATTACATCAGTAATTGCCAGTGTTAGAATGTGATGGCATGTTAGCAGGAAAATGTTTAAGAACCATGTTGTTGTTGTTGTGGTCTTCAGTCCTGAGACTGGTTTGATGCAGCTCTCCATGCTACTCTATCCTGTGCAAGCTTCTTCATCTCCCAGTACCTACTGCAACCTTCATCCTTC
This sequence comes from Schistocerca nitens, assembly GCF_023898315.1. NCBI lineage: Eukaryota > Metazoa > Arthropoda > Insecta > Orthoptera > Acrididae > Schistocerca > Schistocerca nitens. The sequence continues at coordinate 552,151,256 of NC_064615.1, read as the reverse complement.
TGAATCTGCTTAGTGTATTCATCTCTTGGTCTCCCACTACGATTTTTACCCTCCACGCTGCCCTCCAATATTAAATTGGTGATCCCTTGATGCCTCAGAACATGTCCTACCAACCGATCCCTTCTTCTGGTCAAGTTGTGCCACAAACTCCTCTTCTCCCCAATCCTATTCAGTACCTCCTCATTAGTTATGTGATCTACCCATCTAATCTTCAGCGTTCTTCTGTAGCACCACATTTCGAAAGCTTCTATTCTCTTCTTGTCCAAACTATTTACCGTCCATGTTTCACTTCCATACATGGCTACACTCCATACAAATACTTTCAGAAATGACTTCCTGACACTTAAATCTATACTCGATGTTAACAAATTTCTCTTCTTCAGAAACGCTTTCCTTCCCATTGCCAGTCTACATTTTATATCCTCTCTACTTCGACCATCATCAGTTATTTTGCTCCCCAAATAGCAAAACTCCTTTACTACTTCAAGTGTCTCATTTCCTAATCTAATACCCTCAACATCACCCGACTTAATTCGACTACATTCCATTATCCTCATTTTGCTTTTGTTTATGTTCATCTTATATCTTCCCTTCAAGACACCATCCATTCCGTTCAACTGCTCTTCCAAGTCCTTTGCTGTCTCTGACAGAATTACAATGTCATCGGCGAACCTCAAAGTTTTTATTTCTTCTCCATGGATTTTAATACCTACTCTGAATTTTTCTTTTGTTTCCTTTACTGCTTGCTCAATATACAGATTGAATAACATCGGGGAGAGGCTACAACCCTGTCTTACTCCCTTCCCAACCACTGCGTCCCTTTCATGTCCCTCGACTCTTATAACTGCCATCTGGTTTCTGTACAAATTGTAAATAGCCTTTCGCTCCCTGTATTTTACCCCTGCCACCTTTAGAATTTGAAAGATAGTATTCCAGTCAACATTGTCAAAAGCTTTCTCTAAGTCCACAAATGCTAGAAACGTAGGTTTGCCTTTCCTTAATCTTTCTTCTAAGATAAGTCATAAGGTCAGTATTGCCTCACGTGTTCCAGTATTTCTACGGAATCCAAACTGATCTTCCCCGAGGTCGGCTTCTACTAGTTTTTCCATTCGTCTGTAAAGAATTCGTGTTAGTATTTTGCAGCTGCGACTTATTAAACTGATTGTTCGGTAATTCTCACATCTGTCAACACCTGCTTTCTTTGGGATTGGAATTATTATATTCTTCTTGAAGTCTGAGGGTATTTCGCCTGTTTCATACATCTTGCTCACCAGATGGTAGAGTTTTGTCAGAACTGGCTCTCCCAAGGCCGTCAGTAGTTCCAATGGAATGTTGTCTACTCCGGGGGCCTTGTTTCGACTCAGGTCTTTCAGTGCTCTGTCAAACTCTTCACGCAATATCGTATCTCCCAATTCATCTTCATCTACATCCTCTTCCATTTCCATAATATTGTCCTCAAGTACATCGCCCTTGTATAGACCCTCTATATACTCCTTCCATCTTTCTGCTTTCGCTTCTTTGCTTAGAACTGGGTTTCCATCTGAGCTCTTGATGTTCATACAAGTGGTTCTCTTATCTCCAAAGGTCTCTTTAATTTTCCTGTAGGCAGTATCTATCTTACCCCTAGTGAGATAAGCCTCTACATCCTTACATTTGTCCTCTAGCCATCCCTGCTTAGCCATTATGCACTTCCTGTCGATCTCATTTTGGAGACATTTGTATTCCTTTTTGCCTGCTTCATTTACTGCATTTTTATATTTTCTCCTTTCATCAATTAAATTCAATATTTCTTCTGTTACCCAAGGATTTCTACTAGCCCACCAAAACGGCCTTGCTGTGCTGGTACTGCAAACGGCTGAAAGCAAGGGGAAACTACAGCCATAATTTTTCCCGAGGGCATGCAGCTTTCCTGTATGGTTAAATGATGATGGCGTCCTCTTGGGTAAAATATTCCAGAGGTAAAATAGTCCCCCATTTGGATCTCTGGGTGGGGACTACTCAGGAGGACATCGTTATCAGGAGAAAGAAAACTGGAATGCTACGGATTCGAGCGTGGAATGTCAGATCCCTTAATCGGGCAGGTAGGCTAAAAAATTTAAAAAGGGAAATGGATAGGTTAAAGTTAGATATAGTGGGAATTAGTGAAGTTCAGTGGCAGGAGGAACAAGACTTTTGGTCAGGTGAATACAGGGTTATAAATACAAAATCAAATAGGGGTAATGCAGGAGTAGGTTTAATAATGAATAAAAAAATAGGAGTGCGGGTGAGCTACTACAAACAGCATACTGAACACATTATTGTGGCCAAGATAGACACAAAGTCCATGCCTACCACAGTGGTACAAGTTTATATGCCAATTAGCTCCGCAGATGATGAAGAAATTGATGAAATGTATGATGAGATAAAGGAAATTATTCAGGTAGTGAAGGGAGACAAAAATTTAATAGTCATGGGTGACTGGAATTCGAGGTTAGGAAAAGGGAGAGAAGGAATCATAGTGGGTGAATATGGATTGGGGGTAAGAAATGAAAGAGGAAGCTGTCTGGTAGAATTTTGCACAGAGCAGAACTTAATCATAGCTAACACTTGGTTCAAGAATCATAAAAGAAGGTTGTATACATGGAAGAATCCTGGAGATACTAGAAGGTATCAGATAGATTATATAATGGTAAAACAGAGATTTAGGAACCAGGTTTTAAATTGTAAGACATTTCCAGGGGCAGATGTGGACTCTGACCACAATCTATTGGTTATGAACTGTAGATTAAAACTGAAGAAACTGCAAAAAGGTGGGAATTTAAGAAGATGGGACTTGGATAAACTGACTAAACCAGAGGTTGTACAGAGTTTCAGGGAGAGCACAAGGGAACAGTTGACAGGAATTGGGGAAAAAAGTACAGTAGAAGAAGAATGGGTAGCTCCGAGGGATGAAGTAGTGAAGGCAGCTGAGGATCAAGTAGGTAAAAAGACGAGGGCTAGTAAAAATCCTTGGGTAACAGAAGAAATATTGAATTTAATTGATGAAAGGAGAAAATATAAAAATGCAGTAAATGAAGCAGGCATAAAGGAATACAAACGTCTCAAAAATGAGATCGACAGGAAGTGCAAAATGGCTAAGCATATATGGCTAGAGGACAAATGTAAGGATGTAGAGGCTTATCTCACTTGGAGTAAGACAGATACTGCCTACAGGAAAATTAAACAGACCTTTGGAGAGAAGAGAACCACTTGCATGAATATCAAGAGCTCAGAGGGCAACCCAGTTCTAAGCAAAGAAGGGAAAGCAGAAAGGTGGAAGGAGTATATAGAGGGTCTATACAGGGGCGATGTACTTGTACAAAACTGCGTGATGAGTTTGACAGAGCACTGAAAGACCTGAGTCGAAACAAGGCCCCGGGAGTAGACAACATTCCATTAGAACTACTGATGGCCTTGGGAGAGCCAGCCCTGACATAACTCTACCATCTGGTAAGCAAGATGTATGAGACAGGCGAAATACCCTCAGACTTCAAGAAGAACATAATAATTCCAATCCCAAAAAAAGCAAGTGCTGACAGATGTGAAAATTACCAAACTATCAGTTTAATAAGTCACAGCTGCAAAATACTAACACCAATTCTTTACAGACGAATGGTAAAACTGGTAGAAGCCGACCTCGGGGGAGATCAGTTTGGATTCCATAGAAATATCGGAACACGTGAGGCAATACTGACCTTACAACTTATCTTAGAAGAAAGATTAAGGAAAGGCAAACCTATGTTTCTAGCATTTGTAGACTTAGAGAAAGCTTTTGACAGTGTTGACTGGAATACTCTCTTTCAAATTCTAAAGGTGGCAGGGGTAAAATACAGGGAGCGAAAGGCTATTTACAATTTGTACAGAAACCAGATGGCAGTTATAACAGTCAAGGGGAACGAAAGGGAAGCTGTGGTTGGGAAGGGAGTGAGACAGGGTTGTAGCCTATCCCCGATGTTATTCAATCTGTATATTGAGCAAGCAGTAAAGGAAATAAAAGAAAAATTCAGAGTAGGTATTAAAATCCATGGAGAAGAAATCAAAACTTTGTGATTCGCCGATGACATTGTAATTCTGTCAGAGACAGCAAAGGACTTGGAAGAGCAATTGAACGGAATGGATGGTGTCTTGAAGGGAGGACATAAGATGAACTTCAACAAAAGCAAAACGAGGATAATGGAATGTAGTCGAATTATGTCGGGTGATGTTGAGGGTATTAGATTAAAAAATGAGACACTTAAAGTAGTGAAGGAGTTTTGCTATTTGGGGAGCAAAATAACTGATGATGGTCGAAGTAGAGAGGATATAAAATGTAGACTGGCAATGGGAAGGAAAGCGTTTCTGAAGAAGAGAAGTTTGTTAACATCGGGTATAGATATAAGTGTCAGGAAGTCGTTTCTGAAAGTATTTGTATGGAGTGTAGCCATGTATGGAAGTGAAACATGGATGATAAATAGTTTAGACAAGAAGAGAGTAGAAGCTTTCGAAATGTGGTGCTACAGAAGAATGCTGGAGATTAGATGGGTAGATCATGTAACTAATGAGGTGGTATTGAATAGAATTTGGGGAGAAGAGGAGTTTGTAGCACAACTTGACAAGAAGAAGGGACCGGTTGGTTGGACATGGTCTGAGGCATCAAGGGATCACAAATTTAGCATTGGAGGGGAGCGTGGAGGCTAAAAATCATAGAGGGAGACCAAGAGATGAATACACTAAGTAGATTCAGAAGGATGTAGGATGCAGTAAGTACTGGGAGATGAAGAAGCTTGCACAGGATAGGGTAGCATGGAGAGCTGCATCAAACCAGTCTCAGGACTGAAGACCACAACACCGCAACGTGATGTAAGGCAATATTTTTTGAAGAGGGAGGGGTGGCAGATGTTCCATAACATCACAATTCTTCCAGTAGAATCTTTGACAGAAATATTGTTGTTAATTATTTGATTATGTACGTACATGTCAGTGATCAAGGACCCAGAAGATCATGTGCCAACCTCACAGTGTTTATCCACAGATGGCCATCGTGCACTTTGGATTCAGTTCTCATGGACACTCGGCTGCTGAAGATCTTTCTGCAGTTCATCTTCCCATCACTTCCTTGGTCTTACAACCAAACCATCAGGTTTTCCCATAACCACAGCTTTGGTATGGCAAGTGTCTGGTGTACTGGCAATGCGCCTAGCCAGGATTATTCTCCACACTTTCATTTCCTGGACGATGTTCATTTGTTTCATCAGGTCGTGCAGTTCTCGGTTCTTTCTATGTCTCCAGATGTTCTCTTTGCAGGTTGCTCCAAAGATGTTTCTCAGGACTTTCCATTCAAAGATCAGTGGGTTCTCTTTATACTTTTTGTGGTGCTTAAGGTTTCAACAACTCTAATACTATCACTGTATTATAGGCTCTTAAGTCTGGTATTAACTGGCAGATTTTTTGATCAAATTATCTGTTTTAGACCCATTGACAACACATTGATTAATTTCTTGTTATTATGCTTTTTGAATTAGGTGCCAAGGCATTTAGAATTTTCCACTGTGGCTGTGTTCCATTTTCCATACTGTGGCGAGGCATTATTGAGGGCTTTTATGAGGACTTCTATCACTTCAGTCTTCTCTGCATTAATTCTCTGTCCAATCTTACTTGTTTTCTTTGCTAAGTCCCCTGAAATTTCTACATCTCATCCTCTGAATCCATTATGGCTGCAATGTCATCTCCATATTGTAATAATTGTGGTTTTCCATTAAGTTTCAATCATTTGCATTCTCGTTTCATTTCCTGGATTACTTTCTCCAGGATAAACCTGGAAATCAATGGTAACTGACATCACCTCATCTCACATGAGTTCTGATGCTGAATTTTTTGAATAGCTCCTTCTGGCATTTCACCATGGACTTTGCCTCTGCAGTACACACCTTCACCAAGTTAATTAACTTTCTTGGTATGCAAAGCTCCCTCTGCATGTTGCACATACTTAATCTGTTTACAGAAGTCTTTGAGAAATCTACAGATGTTATTAGGAACCTATGGTTGAATTCCCAGCGCTTCTCCCAGATTTATATCACACTGAAAATTTGATCCACAGTTGCTATAATAATAATAATAATAATAATAATAATAATAATAATAAAGATTTTATTGTCTTTAGGCCATTACAGCAATTGACAGCGTCAAATGAAGTTACAATTTATAATACAGTGTGATAAGGTATTGACTACTGAAATATTTTAGCTTGTATTACAATAATGTACAGTGGGTCATCTGTTGGATTACTGCATTTTACATTTGAAGAATTCATTGATATCATAGAACGGGTGGGCAATAAACCATTCATGCAGTCCTTCTTTGAATGTATGTTCAGGAAGAACCTGTATAGCATGTGGCAGCTTATTAAATAGTTTGTGACCTGTGACTTCATAGCTATTTATTGATTTTGATAGTCTGTGGTAAGGCGTGTATATGTGTTTGATGCTTCTTGTGTTGTAACAATGTACATTTTCTCTACGTTCCACATCTTGTAGGTTCTTCTTCGTAAAGATTAAGACATTGCATGTATAGAGGTTTATTACTGTCATAATTTTTTGTTTAGTAAATAAGGGTTTGCAGTGAGCCTTATGTGAAGAATTTGTAATTATCCTAATGGCTTTCTTCTGCAATAATAGGATGTCATGTATATGACTACAGTTACCACACAAGATAATGCCATAGGATATTATACTTTGGAAAAATGCAAAATAAGATGATCTGATGTATGTTTCAGGTACACAATTTCTGAGTTGTCTTAATAAATAAATTACTCTAGATAGCTTACTACTAATATAGTTTACATGTTGGCCCCAGGATAACTTTTCATGTATATAAACTCCCAGGAATTTAACAGAACTAGGGTCATCAGATAGTGGCTTGTCTCTTAGAGTGAAGATTATCTGCTGAGTTTTATTTTCATTTAGCAGGAAACCATTTGCTCTGAACCAATATGCTGCATGAGTGAGTGTATTTTCAGCACAGGTTTTAAGATCATTAAGATTGTTACTGCTATGAAGAAAAGTCGTGTCATCTGCATACAATACAGTGGTGGATCTAATAAATGAGGGGAGGTCATTGATCATTATCAGAAACGGGAAGGGCCCCAGTACAGATCCCTGAGGAACACCTACTTTAATATTTTCTATGTTTGACATTTCCTTACCAACACAAACTACCTGTTTACGGTTGTTGAGATAAGCTTTTAATAGTCTGAGGCTGTTTCCTTTGATGCCGCAGAATTCTAGTTTCTCTAGTAGTGGCGTGTGCTCAACACAGTCGAAGGCCTTGCTTAGGTCACAGAATGAGACCTGAACAAAGCCTTTGTTCTCAAAAACTTTGAGGATATAACTGACTACCGTGTTGATTGCATCAATGGTCGACAGATTCTTCCTAAACCTGTATTGTGTAGCATTAATTGTTCCTAGATTCTCAAAGTGAGATGATAATTGTTGGTACATGATGCATTCTATTACCTTGGAGAATGCGGGTACTATTGAAATAGGCATGTAACTAGATGGAGAGTCTTTATCTCCCTTTTTGTATACTGGGATGATCCTAGACAGTTTTAACTCATCAGGAAAATATCCCTCAAGTAAGCACTTGTTTATGCAATGGGTTAAAGGGTACAGAATGCAATCACACACTTTTTTAGCGGGTTGCATGATATGCCATATATATCTAAGCTATCAGATTATTTCAGTTGTTTTATGACCCCTTGTACATATCTAGGCGATACTTCGGAGAAGGTTAGCATGCTTGTAGTTAGTGACTGTCTACCCCAAGTTTGGGAGAGTAACTCTGATGGACTAATGTCTGGTTTGATAATTGTGTCTCCTATTTCTTTCACTGAATTAATAAAAAACTCATTGAGTGTTTGTGGTGGGATATTAATTTTGTCTTTTTTAGTACCTGTGGCAGCACTGTTAATTACTTTCGATGCGGTTTTGCATTTATTGGTGGAATTATGTATGCTGTTGGCATTGTAGGTTTTTATGGCTTGCAGGATGGCTTTTTTGTATTCATTCCTGCATTCCACATAGGCTGATTTGGCACAGTCAGACTTCATATGTTGTACAGTAACAAAACTTGTTTCTTTAGATCTGTCAGTTGTTTAGTGTACCATATATTTTGTCTGTTTTGAGATCTGGATTTGTGGCTGCTGTCAAGAATGCATTAAAAAAATCTATCAAATATTATTTTGGCTGGCAGGTCATTACTTGATGTGTAATGTCCATCGACACTACAATAGCCAAACCAGTCTCTGTCAGCAAGGGAATTACGAAATGTGTTAATTTTATCCTCAGTTATGGGTCTGGTAATCACAACTGTTGGAACAGGTCTGTTTGCATTGCTCCTATTGAAGGGAATTTTACTTGCATAATTTAGAGATACGGAGTCATGGTCAGAGAATGGGAACACTACAACTTCGCATGTGTTTTCAGTGGTCTTGAAGTTTACAAAGATATTATGTAAACATGCTTTGTTTCTTGTGGGCCTGTTATTAACATGATGTAAATTGTATTGTCTTAGTAAGTTTTCCAGATCTGCAACAGTACCCTTACATTTAGTAACATCAAAATCAGCATTCAGATCACCTCCTATTGCAATATCATAGTGTAGCCATTTAATATTACTTAATTCACTCAATAGAATGTCCATTTTTTCTAAAAATATGTTAATGCTTCCCTTTGGTGATCTGTACATGGATACTACTATTAGCTTATGACTATTAATGATTATACTCGTAACTTCAAAGTGCTGTTCATCACACAAGGAATTTAGGTCTAGTTTGGTTATTGTACAATTGAGTGACTGGTTGGAATAAATTGCCACACCACCTCTAATGTGCTCTTTCCTACAGTAGCTATTTACTATACTAAAATTGTCAAATTTGGCAACTGCAAGTTCATTCTCATTAGCCCAGTGTTCACTCAGACAAAAAATATCAAACTGGTTATCAAGATCAAACTCATTTATGATAAGTTCTTTATCTTTCAGTCCTTGAATGTTAAGGTAACATATTTTAAGATACATGCTCTTATTGCTTACGCACTGAACACTATGGTGATTGGTTTTCAAACCTTTTTCAGGGCTTATTTTTTGGATTTCTGCCTCTTGTTGCCTTTTACTAAAAAATTGTTCAGTTGGAGTGGTAGCACTTCTACTGTTGTATGCCTACTCTTCCCTCCTTGTGCTGATATTGTAGATGAGGCTGCTACTACAGGAATTGATGGAACTGCTGTTATGGTGTGTGGAGGCACTGTTGTGGCATCTGGTGACTGAGGAGATAAGGTGGTTGCTTCTTCTTCTGCTGCTGTTGAATCTTGCTGATGAAGTGTGATAGGTACTGCTGCTGCTGCTGCTGCTGCTGCTGCTGTAGGCATTGTTGTGGCAACTGGTGACAGTGGAGATTTGGATGTTGCTTCATCTTCTGCTGCTGTTGAATCCTGTAGATGAAGTGTGGTAGGTACTGCTGCTGCAGCGTTTGTTGTGTGTGTAGGTACAATTGCTGCTTCCACCTCTACTGCTGCAATAGAAGTAACCATTTCTTCAGGCTCTGCTTGCGTCAAGCAAGGAACTGGAAGAGCAGCAATTACTTCTTGGTTGTCAGATGCTTTCAGTATCATGCTGATGTTTTGGCACAGAATCTTCTTGCTTCTGTTATTAAGGTGCATGCCATGTCTCGTGTAACAGTCTCTTTGCAAGGAGTCCATACTTATAAAATATGCATTTTGGTAGGCCCTGCAAATCTTTGAGTGTTGCCTGTTTGCTTTTATGATTTCCACCTTCACACATGACCGTTCCGAAAGGTCATGCCTATGTGGAATTCCGACTACAAAAACTGATTTCTCTTCTGTTGAATTTAGTATTGCCTTAAGGTTTCGTGTTGCACTGTGGAGGTCGTTTTTATATACATTATTGGCTCCAGCTATGATGACAATATGACGATCATTTTCAGTTTCTATGTTTCTAATGAGTTCTTGGATGGGTGCACCTGGTTTGACAATACTAGTTGCTTGTATACAATAACTGTAACGTAGTATTTTTGCGATCTCACGTCCATGGCTATCAGAGAATATTTTCACTTTGAGTTTGTCTTCACGTTTATTGCAGAAGTTTCTGCTTATGTGCTTGTCACTATATAGATTCGGAGTGTTGTTGTCGTCACAGTTTTCCGTGGATTCCACATTTATATCTGAATCTAGTGCTCTTATGATTACACATTTAAAATTGGATAAAGGTGAATAAAATCTCAGAGAATTTTAGATTCCTATTGCTTACACCATATCCAGGTAGTGAAACAGATAGAATTGAAGTCTTGGAAGTGAACAGAATAATTAATTATCATTCAGCTGTGTTGGGTTTGGTGGTAAATTGCATGCCTCTAAACTGTTAGGTTGTGGAATTGAAACTTGGTCAGATCATGGAATTTTTCACTCTGCCTTTAATCTAGCCTTCAGCTCTGAGTGGTGGAAAGATTCAGCAGGAATTGGCACCAGGTTCAGATTTCATGTCAAACATGAGGTCCCCTTCTCCTGATAGTATTACTGCGGTGTGTTAGGGCATGCAAGCTGCTTAAGTGGTATCCAGTCGAATGACTTGCACTGTGCTATTGAGCTACAAAGAACTGAACTGGTAGTTACAGTGCCCTTCTTTAACAATGAAAACATCGTCAAAGCACATTTTACATGAAGTTTCCTAATCATATATATGAAAAATAATGAACAAATATACAATTTTTTCTTTTCTTTCTTCATCAGTATTCTGACTGGTTTCATGTGGCTCACCATGAATTCTTGTCCTTTGCTAACCACTTCATCTCAGAGTAGCACAGAATATTTCTTGGATATATTTCACTCTCTGTTCTCACCTAAAGCCTTTACCTGCTACAGCTCCGTCTCATACCATGGAAATTGTTCTTTGATATCTTAATATATATCCTACCATCCTGCCCCTTCTTCTTGTTAATATTTTCCACAATTTCCTCTACTCACTGATTCTGTGGTAAACTTCTCCATTTAATATCTTATCAGTCCACCTAAATTTTCTTCACCCTTCTATACCAATTCACTAACCTGCAGTGATGTGCTCCAGACGTTCATTCTGAAAAATTTCTTCCTCCTCTGAAGATCCTCGATCTTGGTGTTAAGTTCTCAATATTCTCATTTCTGCTACTCCTCACTACTTTTGTCTTTCTTCAGTTTACTCTCAGTCCTTAGTGTGTAATCATTAGATTGTTCATTCCATTTAACAGATCTTGCAGTTATTCCTCCACTTTCACTAAAGACAGCAATTACATCAATGGAGCTTATTTTTGCCATCATTTTGCCCTAAACTTTCATCCCACTGCTGAACCTTTCTTTTATTTCTGTCGTAGCTTTTTTGATGTATAGATGAAACAGTATGGGCTAAAAAGGACATCCCTGTCTTACATCCTTTCTAATCTGAGCACTTCTTTCATGTCTTCATTCATAATTTTCACTATCAGTTCATTTACAGTGCTAAGACTCCCCGTTGTGAACTACAACTCATCCTAGAGAGGGGAACACAAATGTACTATTGGATTTTATCTGAAGCTTGTCAGCTTTGTCTAAGGGCAATTGTACACCACTGTAAAATAGTACTTTTTTATGCTCTCAAGTTTATAATCTCCTAATAGACCTGCTAGCTGTGTTCTAATTAAATTTATGTAGCTGGGGTGGGATTTTACAAATGAAACTAGGTGACACAATGTGCATGTTTAAATTGTTCCTGTTTATTTAACAGCAACTGCTTATTAATGGCATTAATTGTCTCAACCACTTCAACAGGGGCTAGTTTACCAATTACAATTTGCAAGGAAGTGTTCCAAATGTCCTTGAGTTTGACCATTCTTCCCAACACAATTTTACTGCTCAGATATAATGCTACTGGCATAAGTATTTCAAGCTGAGATAACCCGCTGAATGCTCTGAGTTCTTGCAATTCAACCACGTGGAAATCTTTTAAATCAAAGTGTACTATCAAGAAAAAGCTAAGTTTGGAAATTATTCAGTTCAGCTTGTTCTAAGACTGATAGATATTGACCCTTTCCAGTCCACGATGCAAGACCCCTAATACATGAGTCACCACTCCTGCCAGAACCAAAATGTCTTGACCCTTTTCAGTCACTGACAGAAGTTTTCAATACACTAATTCAGGAAGCACAGCTCCTTCTGAAATGGATGTGTCTGGACTCTCTCTCTCTCTCTCTCTCTCTCTCTCTCTCTCTCTCTCTCTAGTCCCCAACCAAAATCCTCAATTCACAGGAATGGAAGCGTCATGACTCTTTCGAATCCCTGACCAACTTCTCCTTTACAACCCACATCAATTCCTAGCTAAACTCTTTATATCCCCTCTACCTTCTTCAGCACCTCTTGCTATTGACTGACTGCCTCTGTCCCTCTCCCACCACATTCTTTCATTGTAGTGCCATGAAACAAGATACAATTTTATATAAATGTGAACCAAGTCACCAACCTTAACAACTAATCAAACAAAAGTTATATCATAAATCACACTTAACTGCCAGTTTTGGTGATGCCAAACACTATATATTTACTAGGTCTAACCATCGATATCTATATATGACTCTTCAAGCTTTCCCGGCGGATATGTTCTAAATAGTTTTCACGGGCTTGCTGCTGGATCAAGTTATTCAAATTCCACAATATTTCCTTGGAGCAACTGTCCGACATCTTCAGGTAGTTCAACCTTTCTGGTGGCTAGGTATGGCTGACAGTATCCGCACATCAATGCCCTGTTTCTAGAACATGTGCTCGAAGAATGCGCAGGCAGGGAAATTGCACATGTGCAAATGATTTGCAGATAGATGGTGCCATATTCAAACGCCGTCTGCCGAAAATCGCAGAGTGGCTCTCCTGCACGTATTCTGTACTCTGCGTTTACTAACAGTGTGGCCAGACGTTGCTCGCCAAAGATCGTACTATCTCATCTGAGATTTGAATAGTGGAATAGAGCAGGCTGTTTTGAAACCTCCTAAGGATGCTGCGGAAGAGATTAGGTGTGACACATGCCACATCTTGACTGAAGCTTCACCTAAGAGGTCCAACTTTAACATCACCTCAGCTGAAAGAAATGCTCAATGAGAATTGAGAGAAGACCAAGACACTGTCATCTTACCTGCTGACAAAGGAAATGCTACTGTGATTCTCTCATGCACAGAATATAACAGCAAGATATACAAACTGCTCGGCGATCCTGCATACAGTAAATTAAGAAGTGTTCCAATGGGTAGTATGTAGAGAAAGACTTTGGAATTCATCAGGAAGAGCTCGATTCCAGTGCAAGTTGCTAAGGGTTTGCGTCAACAGGCTGCAGTTCCTCCTAGACTCTACAGTCTACCCAAGATTCAAAAGAATGGGGTACCTCTCTGTCCTACTGTAAGTACAAGGTGTACAACTTTGATTCCACTGTTTTTTCTCCAACATTTGAGGCTTTAATGAAACAAATTGGTTACACGTGTATCATTCAAGGTATTTTCTATTGCTGGCCACTACTTTCTCCCATCTTTTGGGCAGTGTACGAATCTCGCATCGAAAATATTGTTCACCTTTGGAAGCGATCCACGAATCAATCCAATTTGTGACTTCTTCATGAGATTGGAAGTGTTGATCAGTCAGGCCATGTGCCATTGATCTAAACAGGTGATAGAGGGAGCAATGTCTGGAGAATATGGCGGGTGGGGTGGGACTTCCCATTTTAGCGTTTCCAAGTACATTTTGACCTCTTCTTGCAATGTGGGGTCGAGTGTTGTCATGCTGCAAAATCACTTTATCGTGCCACTTGCTGTATTGCGGCCATTTGTCTTTTAATGCTCTGCTCAAATGCATTAATTGCATTTGATAATGAGCATCTGTGATTGTTTCACTTAGTTTTAACACCTCATAGTACACGATGCTGAATTGATCCCACCAAATGCAGAGCATAGTCTTGGAGCTGTGAATATTTGGTTTGGCGGTTGACGTGGAAGCATGACTGGGATATCCCCATGATTTTTTGCATTTAGGGTTATCGTAATGAAACCATTTTTCATCCCCAATCACAATGCGATGCAGAAATCCCTTCCGTTTTTGCCTCTGAAGCAACTGTTCACAAACACACAAATGCCGTTCAATGTCTCTTGGTTTTCGCTCTCACAGGACCTGAGTCCCTTCTTTCTGAATCATGCCCATAGCCTTGAGACATTTTGAAATGGCTTGCTGTGTCACTCCCACTAATTGTGCCAATTCTCCTTGAGTTTGACATGAGTCTTCACACAGCAATGTCTCCGGTTCTGCATCTTCAAGAACATTCTCTCCTCCACCACTATGCTGGTCTATGACATTAAAATCACCATTCTTGAAGCCACTCATCACACGTTCTTTCTCTAATGGCATCCTTACCATATGTACTTGAGAGCATTCGGTGAGACTCAGCCTCTGTTTTCTTCATATTGAAGTAAAACAGTAACAACTCCTGCAAATGATGAGAATTAGACTCGTAAACTGACATTTTCAATCAATAACAACTTTATGATGCAGACACAAATCGACTGATGTTTGAATGAGGTTATGTTGACCGAGGTCCAAGCTAACTGCCTGATGTCTGTGATCTGTTTCTTTCGACCGCTACTTACCATTGTCGCCACCTATCGGCAAACAGCGGAAGCAAAGTTTTATGCCTTGTAACATAGGAACACCTACTTATTTTGTTGCCAAATATCTGACATCACTATTGGGACTTCTCGCAGGCAAATGTGACCATCATATTCTACACTCTGAAGATTTCATAGGTCGCCTGAAAACTCTTAGATTTCAATTGTTAGATCTTTTAGTAAGTTTTTATGTTGTGTCTTTATTTACAAAGGCACCCTTCCAGGACTCTTTGAAGCTCATTAGCAACAAGTCTGAGGAGGACATAGTAGCATTATTTAAACATTTGCTATTTAAACACTTGCTTACTTCAACATACTTCTCATTTCATGACAGATATTTTGAACAAGTGGACGGTGTCGTCATGAGAAGCCCTCTGTCTCTTGGGTGGCCAATTATTTTATGGGGACTTTGAAGAAAAAGCGCTACAGTCAGCCACTATCAAACCCTCTCGTTTTCTGTGGTATGTGGATGATACAGTTGTGGTAATGCCACATGGACTTGATACTTTACCTATGTTTCTACAGCATTTGAATTCACTCCATCCAAATATAATCTTCACAATGTAAATGGAAACTGATGGTACTTTACCTTTTTTTGATGTTTTGGTTTGAAGGAAAGCAGATGGATGCTTGGGACACAGCATCTACTGCAGGCCAATGCATACAGATCTATATCTGCAGGCCACAAGCTGTCATCATCTTGCACAATGCAGTAGGGCATTACGTATGTTATTTCACGGAGCATATTTGGTATCTGATCCTGACAGCCTGTCAAGTGAAATACAACATTTGAAGACAGTGTTCCGACAAAACGGTTATTCTGAGAGACAGTTACGTAATGCATTCAGGCCCAGGCGAGTTCAGTCTACAGAGCAGAATGAAGACACAGACACACCCACCACTTTGGCCTTTTTGCTGTATTTTGGTGCTATGTCATCAAGAATCAGAAGAGTCCTAAGAAGATATGACATTAAGTTTGTTTCTCAACCATCTGCAAAACTGAGAAACCTGTTGGGTTCGGTTAAGGATGATCTTGGCCTGAGGAAATGTGGTGTGTACAAGATTCCTTGTCAGTGTGGGGCAGCACATATAGGCCAGACATGTCGTACAGTACAAAAATGCTGCGATAAACATCAGCATCATACACGTCTTCATCAACCAGGAAAGTCGGCAATTGCGGAACACAGCCTGAATATAGGACATCGCGTGATTTATGAAAAGACAGAAGTTTTATCCCCGGCGTCATTGCATCATTAAGGAAGCAATACATATCCGTACAACCAATAATCTCATCAACAGGGATGTTGAATTTCAACTGAACACAGACTGGAGCCCTGCATAGGCTGCTATTAAATCACGACGCAAAAATCAAGTTTTTTTGGTAACAGTCCCATCACAACATTGGTCTAGTACGGTCTTTGGTGAGTTACATGTGGCCGCAGCATACAGCGCACTCGCAGGAGAGCCGCTCTGTGATTTTTGGCAGAGGGTATTTGAATATGGCACCATGTATCTGCAAATCATTTGCGCATACACGATTTCTGCACCTGCGCATTCTTCATGCACATGTTCTGGAAACGGGGTGTCGACGTGTGGATTCCATCAGTTGTACCTAGCCACCAGCAAGGTTGAACCACCTGAAGATGTCGGACAGTTGCTCCGAGGGAATACTGTGGAATTTGCACAACTTGATCTGGTGGCAAACCTGTGAAGACTATTTACAATATCAATATACATTATAACAATAAGTGTACTATGTGCATGCCACCCAAACTTAGAAATGAGTCCTGATACTTTCAAGGGAGGTAAATAGTGTGGTAGTCCTTTATCCCTGATCCATGAAGAAGGTTCCCATTTTTACCTGAAGGGCATGCTTTTGAAGATATAAGGGCTGGGAAATTTCACACTCTTGAAATTTCTCTCTCTCATAAAACTTAAATTATCTTGACTTATCATGTGATCAGGAATTATTTCTTTTATTGAATTAAGTACACAAGTATTCTCCATATTTCGCTGATAGACATTGCTAATCATGTTCTGATTTGGAAAGACAGTTGATTAAAAAAAGGAGGCAGGGACAGCCAGTCTAATGATTTGTGTTCCTATATTAATTATGGGGTTGGTCAATCTCAGGCAGAGCTGTAGTTCTTTTGAAAGCATCGCAAGACATTCTACCTCTGGTGCTCATACCTTATGCAGTGTTTAACAAACACATGCAACATTTCAGGAGACTTAATACACGCTGCTAGTTCCCCACCCTTAGGTGGCAAAATTATGTGTCTATACTGAGAGTTTGAGGACACTGTGTCCCACTGAAAACCTTTTTAAAAGCACATGCTTTGGAGGTGCCTGGCCAACCTGTTGTGTCTAATAGTTGCTGTCAGCCTTAGGCACAACTGGACCACACTGGTAACTGATAGGGTCTGCTGCTTTCCAAACTCTTTGTGTTTGAAAGCATGTGACAAGAATGTGCCTATATAAAGAGACAATGTCCTTTCGTATTATGTTTTAAGAATTTGGCTTGCAGGCACCTGACACACACAGGAATTGCCCAAACAGGTGGATGATTGACCTGCTACTTTACGTGCCACCACACTTCCAGCACATTCAACTTTGTAAGCACTCTGCCCCAAATGGTGTGTGAAAAAGATGAATCTCACCACTACAGTTCTCTCTGGTATTTCCTAGCAGAGCTTCAGCAATGCTTGACAGTACACCACATTGAGTCGCTCGGCCCTGCAGTCCCTGTTCTTTCCCAATTGCAGCACAAGGCTCCCCTGTCACTCCTTTTGTTATCTCTTGACATATTGTACAATACACATCTTTCCCCATAGCTTACACTTATTTACCAGAGGATTTCAAGCATGTTATACTATTTTAAATTGGTGAACGCTTTTCAAGAGCTACAAATCATATGAATGTGTTGTCATTATCTAGCACATCATATTGCCTTAGCATTTCTGTTGCATTTACCCTTCCTGATGCCAAACTGATCATCATCTAGCAGATCTTCCATATATATATATATATATATATATATATATATATATATATATATATATATATATTTTTCATTCTTCTGTATATTATTCTTGTCAGCAACAAGGATGCATGAGCTGTTAAAACTGGTTGCTCAGTAGTTATCTCACTTTTTGGTTTCTTTGACCAGAGCCACCACTATTCTGTCGAGTAGCTCCTCAACTCGCATCACGAGGCTGAGTGCACCCCGAAAACTGGCAAATGCTCATGACAGAAAAGTCAAAACAACCTTTGGTAATATTATAAGGAAAGACCTCAACATTAAGAATGCAAGAGGAGTTCCACTGTTAAACCCAAAGGAGAGAGCTCATAAATGGAAAGAGAACACTGAGGGTCATTATGTGTAGGAGAAATGTCTGATAAGATGATAGGCACTCCGTCTTCAGGCCACAAGTGGTCCATTGGGACCATCCTACCGCCGTTTTTTAATCCAAAGTGAAAGTCCAACTTAATGCGCCTGACATCATTCATGCCAAGTACATTTAAAATAAAATATTGAACAAATCCCTTCCATTTCCATTTTCTTCATCCTTAGCTGAAAATAAATAATGTATGTGCCATTGTTGGTTACAGGCTTGCAATAAGGTGAAAGCTTGAACAATTTCCATGTCTGTGATCACTTTAAAAAAGTATTAATGTGTCATAAAGCACAATACAGTTACCAAGTAAGTGTTAGGAGCAAATTTAGAAGATAAATGAGAGTGCTTGATGAAACCCAAGATGCTGCTTCTACCCAGAGTATTATGACAGAGTTTGGTATTGCCAAGTCAACTTTTTAAGACACTAAAAAGAATCACTATAAACAATCAGACTTTGTGCTAAAAAAAGACAAACTTGCTGGAAAACAAAAATGGACAACTGGTTAACAAACAGTTCCTGTGAAAAGAGCTGAACTATAGGCTGTAGCCAAAAGATTTGCGGATACATTAGGCCAAACAAGTGGCTGTTCATATTCTGTAATCACAACAAAATTTCTTACAGAAGAGTATGTGGGGAAGACAGTACAGATGTGGCAAATACTGTACCATTTCATCATTAATGATATCAGTGAATATATAGGTAACAGATTAATGTTTAAACTGTCAGATGTAAGGACAAATTTGGACAAAGTGACAAACTTTATTGACATTTACCCTGGTTGCCAAAAGTATTACGTTACACTAAAAGTCATATGACAACAAATGATAGAAGAATGGTGCACAAAAATGCATTCCTTCTTTAAGTTATTATGAATGTACAAGGGGCATTCAATAAGTAATGCAACACAATTTTTTTCTTGGCCAATGCAGAAATTGTTGTGGAACATCATGGAGTATTCCTGCTACAGTCTCTATAGTTTCATGAAGTTCTGAAAGCTGATGGTGCTATACATAGCATTTAAAATGCCATATGTAATGGATGCATGTTCCAAGCAGAGATATGTCAATTGATTTTCTTTTAGCAGAAAGGGCTTGTGTCTGTATACGTGCGGATGGATATGTGTGTGTGTGTGTGCGAGTGTATACCTGTCCCTTTTTCCCCCCAAGATAAGTCTTTCCACTCCCGGGACTGGAATGACTCCTTACCCTCTCCCTTAAAACCCACATCCTTTCGTCTTTCCCTCTCCTTCCCTCTTTCCTGATGAAGCAACCGTGGGTTGCGAAAGCTTGAAATATGTGTGTGTGTTTGTGTGTTTTTCGTCTCTATCAATGTACCAACGCTTTCATTTGGTAAGTTACAGAATCTTTGTTTTTAGATATATTCATTAGGATTTTGGAACATATACTGAGTTCGAGCATTATGAATTACCTTGAAGAAAATGATTTATTGAAAAATAGCCACCATGGATTCGAAAATATCATTCTTGTGAAACACAACTAGCTCTTCATTCTCACAAAGTAAAAAGTCTTTTTGATAGGGGGTGTCAAACTGATTTCATGTTTTTAGATTTCCTAAAAGCTCTTGGCACCATTCGTCACAAATGACTTCTAATCAAATTGTGTGTGTACACAGTACTGTCTCAGTTGTGTGCCTGGAGTCATGATTCCTATAAGAAGGGCCACATTTTGCAGTAACTGATGGAAAGTCACCAAGTAAAACAGAAGCAAAATCTGGTGTTCCCAAAGGAAGTGTTATAGGTCCTCTGCTGCTTGTGATCTATGTAAATGATTTAGGAGACAATATGAGCAGCTCTCTTAGATTGTTTGCAGATGATGCTGTCATTTACTGTCTTGTAAAGTCATCAGATGATGAAAATGAATAGTCAAATGATTGGGAAGGTATCTGTATGGTGCGAAAAGTGCCAACTAACTCTAAATGATGAAAAGTGTGAAGTGATCCGCAAGCTTACTAAACGGAAGTAACTAAATTTCATTCATACAGTAAATCACACAAATCTAAAGGCTGCAAACTCAACTAAATACCTTTTCAGGTCTCAAACATCTATGATTTACATAAGCAGACTGAAGTGGCAAATGAAAATGTGTACAATACCAGAATTCAAACCCAGGTCTCCTGCTAACTAAGCAGCTGTGCTAACCACTATGCTACCTGGCACAGTGGCTTTGCACAAGTGCATGGACTACCCAAGCACACCTTCTGGGCTTGGTGCAAATTTTCATTCATTGCTTCCACCTGCATGTATCATAGATGTTTGAGACCTGAAGATGTCTCTGGAAATATACAATTTCATTTTATTAAAGCACATATACCTGACTTTCAGGCAGGCTCCCCTGTTTTGTTCAATGCTGAGGTGCTGTTCCAATTGGATGGAAAGCTTTTGCATTGCTTTTTGAGTTCAGGGGGAATATTAAATGGGCTGAGGCATGAATGGGAATTTGGATTGAGGAGGGAGGTGTGCAAGGGTAGTTAGTCCATGCAGTTGTTCAAAGCTACGGGGCCAGAGTGGCATAGTTGTTAGCCGATCTGCTTAGCGAGCAGGAGACCCAGGTTCAAATCCTGTCCAAGGTATAAATTTTTATCCATCACTTCAGCCTGCATATAGACAAATAGATAATGTTGGGGGGAAAGCAAGACTGTGATTAATTGGCAGTATACTTAGAAAACTTAACAGGACTACTGAAGAGACTGCTTACACTATGCTTGTCCGCCCTCTAATGTTGTGTGGTGTGGGATCCGCATCCAATAGTGTTGGTGGAGGAAATTGAAAAAGTTCAACAAAGGGCAGCTCATTTTGTATTATTGCAAAATAGGAGAGAGAGTGCCATGGATGTGAGACACGAATTGCTGTGGCAGTCATTAAAACAAAAGTGTTTTTTTCTGTGGCAGGACCTTCTCATGAAATTTCAATCACCAACTTTCTCCTCAGAGTGTGAAAATATTTTGTTGGCATCCCCCTCTGTATGGAGAAATGATAATCAAAATAAAATAAGGGAAATCAGAGCTTGCATGGAAAGATTTAAGTGTGGAATGGTTGAGAATTAGCTCGAAGATGTTTCAATGAACCCTCTGCCAGGCACTTAATTGTGATTTGCAAAGTAATCATGTAGATGTAGATGTAGATGCAGAAAGATGAGAAATGTTGCCAGATTGCATCATGTAGAGACATGGGAAGGCACAGGATGTGATGTTGGTTGTCACCTGCTGAAGCCTTTGAGGAACATTTGTTTCCATGCAGTATTGACAGAAATGTATTTCTACCATCACACGTTAAAATGGCAGTGATTTGTCTCACACTGTGTGGTCAGTTACCACATATGGCTTTGTGCCAGTGACATGACGTATGTTAGTAAAACATCTGCCATTTTTCTCATTTTGAAACATTGTCTCTGCAAAATTGAAAATCCTCCCTAGCCCCCGTTGACTTAGGAAATTTGAGTCCTTGTGTAATCTCAAATGGTCTTGCATTGATTGTCATTCCTCATACAAAGTAAATTAACTTGTAATGTGCTACTATTTTCACTACACATCCGTCTGTAACTGACTCCTCAGATAGTCTGTCTAGAGTCACACTATACGGTACATCTAGCCGCAACATTTGGTCATCATAATTGACATATCTTTGAATTGTACAGTTGTTTCTGTGACTTTGACCACTCAGTTTATATGTTATAGCGAAGTGAGACAGAAAGAGAATGGAATGTGCTGCTTATTTGAATTGTCAGTGATGTAGGGGACAGGGTTCTCGAAGGAAAGATTTATTAGATTTTTGAATGTCTAGTGGTGGTAAGATACTGTGGTTATTGTTGGTCCAATATATTCATGACAAGTACTGTGTTCCTAGTGTATATTGTATCTTGTAATAAATTCTGGAACAACTCATGCTTATTTCAGTTTATTCATACTGTTTCAGACAGCAAGACGTTTAAAGTTACAAAATATTCCTGAATTTTCAAAGCTCTCAGGAGGTCAGGCTATAGAGAAAGCATCTGAAAGAGGCAATCTGCTTGCATTTGCCTTTCCCAGTCCAATGAGTGACTATAGGAATTGTGATTTTAGTTTTGCTGGTCTCAAAAATGTTGTTACCAGGCACATTCTGCATGAGGAAGCTGAGAATGGTATGTACAAATATTATTATTTTGAAATTAAATATTAAGGCTCCTGAAATGTGTTGCTGGATTATTGCAGTTACAATTAGAAGCATAAATTTTATTATAGTTTTATTGTAACATTACATACTAATTTCCTCTATTCAATAGAACAAATAGTGAGGGACACTAAATGTGATATTGGTGACACGATACCTACGAATACAGAGAAAACTCGGCAACTACAGTTGGGACTGGCTAATGAGGTAGAATCAAAATCCGTAAAACCACTTGGAATACACATTTATTCCAAACTTAACTGGCAACCCCATATCAACCAGGTCTGCAAAAAGTTATCAAGGGTGTCCAATCTCATCTGGAAACTGTCTGATCTAGTGAGTAACAAATATTTCAGAACAGCTTACTTTGCACTTTTTCAGTCTCCTATATCTTATGGGCTGTTTCTATGGGGCCACTCATGTCATGTCAGTGATGTATCAATGATGCAGAAAAAGGTGCTATGAATAATGTGCAAGGTTGGTCCAGGGGAACACT
Source organism: Schistocerca nitens (assembly GCF_023898315.1). Taxonomy (NCBI): domain Eukaryota; kingdom Metazoa; phylum Arthropoda; class Insecta; order Orthoptera; family Acrididae; genus Schistocerca; species Schistocerca nitens. The sequence goes on along the minus strand of NC_064615.1, from coordinate 552,128,486 downwards.
GCCATCCCTTATTCATCAAAATGAAAATAATGACAGCAATAAATCCTTATATTTATGCATCACTGATATATGCTAAAAAGAACAGAACAAAATTTAACACCATAGAGAACACACACTCTCATGACACCAAAAACAGAGTATTGACATTCCTAGACATAGGCTGACAAAAACAGGAAACTCTCACAAAGTGAACTGTTTGAAATTATTTGACAAATTACCACATACTGCATTCAATACACCTTTCAATAATTTTAAAAGTAAACTGCACAAATGGTTAATGGACAATCCATATTACAGTCTTACAGAATTCTTGGATGCTTGTAATATAGAAATTGAGTTTTAATTCTGTGATTGCAATACTGTACAATTGATTAATGCAGCATAAATAATTTGTACTTGTAATGTAAACACTAACTAATATAGTATCTTCTTATGTATCTTGACATCATTATAAAGCCTATTTCACTGCATGTGGTCAATGGCAAATAAAGAATCTGAATTTTCAGTTTCTCTTGTTACGGCATTAGGTATGAGGAGACATCTATTGCTGTCAGGTGCCAGATATTTGAAGTTAAGACAAACATTTGCCTTAATGATAGATAGAAGATTTAAGTGCTGCCTAGCTTTTGAAACTATTAGTTTCTTTTTGAGGGAGGAAAGGAGGATACATTAGGGAACGTTGGAAAGAAGAGAGGGATCCACGTAATGTGTGAATGAGGTGATACAGATACATTTGTTTTCCTTGTCAGAGATACTTTAGTGGATAGAGCTTTAGCATAAAGGGATTTGGATCCTACATAGGTACCATATGCTTTTTTTTTTTTTTTTTATCACATATTACTTTGTATATGCAAGGTTACATACTAGTCTTAAAAGACTGGTTTGTTCATTTGGCCCTAGAATGAGACATTTGTATCATATTATAGGTTATGAAGCAAGTCTGGACTACACCAAGAATATTATGATCTGTGGTGAAGAAATTTGTGACACGAAATTGATTGATTCCTTTATTAATCCATGTAACAATTTACATTGTGTTTCTTCGCTTAGTGAAGCACCTACTCAGAATGATATTTTAAGGATAGTCTGGCATATTGCAACAAATCCCATGTAATTGATTGGCAAACATAGGTGATGAACGGTTAAAGGTGATTATGTTTAGCTATTTCCCTTTCTATCCACTTACCAGAATGTGTAGTATAAAGATTATTATTCCTGGCAACCACAGACAAGTGCAGTAGAGCTCCATCATTTTAAAGGAATGTGTGTGTGTGTGTGTGTGTGTGTGTGTGTGTGTGTGTAGGGTGGGGTGTGGGGAGGGGGAGGGGGAAGGGGAGGGGGAGTGAGGGGCAGCACAGTTTTTTTTGCATGAAATGGATGTATGAATTCTGTTAATTCAGCTATGTGATTTCTTTTGAATTAACTCATACCAGTCCTCTTTTTATCTATCTTGTGCCTCATGTATATGATGCTATTATAATTTTTTTGAACTCATCCCCTTCAGCATTATAAAATTATGCCATAATAGATGCATTCTTTTGTGTAGGTACTGAGGGGGATCAATTAATCCCGTCTGTATTTGATTTGTGTGCCAGCTTTCAATTTGCAATTGCCCTTCATCTCTGCAGAAGGGTGCAAAGATCTATGGAATTTGTGGAGCAAAATGACTTGTTACCACTCAATAATCGAACTCTGGTAAGATAAATTCTAAGCTCTTCTTATATATACTTTGCATTTATTTATTGATCTGTTTATAGAAAGATAGAAAGTGTAAAAATTACCAGTTTATAACCATGCTATCTCTGCCATTTTTGTAGTACAGATTATTTGTTACTTAGTCTCTCTCTCTCTCTCTCTCTCTCTCTCTCTCTCTCTCTCTCTCTCTCTGTCTATCATCCGTTTCTGGAGCTCTCATAAGTCTTCATGTTTTTCTGTCTCTGTTAACAGATATTGTTAAACTGGATATTGCACTAGAATAATTTTGGACTGCTCTGTCAAATGAGCACTTAAAATTCCACTTCTAAAAACCATTTTGTTTGTAATGAGAAACAAACCAGTGTCTTTCATTCACTCTGGACATCACATAAAACATCTGATGATCAGTATTTATTTGAGCTGAATACATCTGCACCACAAAAAACTAAATTGCAGCTGTCTGTCAAACAAATGGAGAAAATGCCCATGATGACTCTTAGGAGAGACACCCAGTGTATGGAATTCCATCCTTTTCATTATTTACTCTACATGAAGAATGTATGCTAATATATAACCACTTACAGTTAAATTCTCTATTTCTATGATTACATAGTGTTCAGACAGCTGCACCACAAATCTTTGCAAGTGTTCAAAACAAACAATAAGCTCATCTACCTTACTTATGAATCTCCTGATGTTCTGTTGAATTCAGTTAAGGTTACCTCGTAGTAATTTCATATCCAATTTGTAGCAGTTGTCTGTCTCTGTAACTTCTTTTAAAACACTCTGCCTCAAAACTGATAATAATCAAAATCCAATGTCTCTCTGATGTCAGTAGATGCAGGGGTCCTGCTTTGTGCCCGGGGTACACAAAAATATTGTGAGAGAAAGTGGATGGAAATTTCTCAAAAGGTTTAAAATTAAGTTATTCAATGTAAGAATAAATTTGTCAGGGATAATGAGAAGTGGATGATTAGAGCTAAAAGTAGAATCTAGTGTGATGTGAAGTGATGGTCTGTCTAAGCAGGAAAGTAGTAGTATACAGTTTGTTAAGGAGGGAAAAGCAATTAAAAATGGTAGGTAGTGTATAACATCAGTATCGCTGTAATCCAAACATGATTATTTGTCTTTTTCGCCCTCTCTTAAATGGTTCAAATGGCTCTGAGCACTATGGGACTTAATGTCTGAGGTCATCAGGCCCCTAGAACTTAGAACTACTTAAACCTAACTAACCTAAGGACATCACACACATCCATGCCCTAGGCAGGATTCGAATCTGCGACCATAGCGGTCGCGCGGTTCCAGACTGAAGCGTCTAGAACCGCTCGGCCACACCGGCCGGCCCCCTCTCTTAAATATTTTTGATTTTATGTTCAGCCTTTCCCCTTGCTGTAGTTTGTAATGTCATAAGCACTCGTATTTATTTTGCTGATTGATGGGTAATAGGGGTGCTTTTCATTCTTCACTGTTTGCAACTAAGCAGTTAATTAACAGAATAAAAGTTCATTCCTGTGTGCTCTATTTGTTGATTGTCGATGTCATCTGAGTTCCCATATAAGATGAATATTTTCTATTGAAAAGCTTTTGGGTTTACAGATAAGGGCCAACATTGAAATTCCATCACCTTCTGTTGAATGATGCTACAGAATTTTAATGTAGCCATATGGTTAGAGACTAAGGAGCTTATCATCAGTAATATAAATGCCAGAAAAATCAGTAATCATGTAGATGAATATTAATTTCTTTTTTCTTCTGGTGAACTTTCATCATGTTGTATGGTCTATTGTTATAGGTTGTGTCTGGAGGTGTTGCTTGTAACAGATTCATAGGTAAAATGTTAAAAGTGGTTTGCAATGAGAAGTCTTATCAACTAGCCATCCCCCCACCAAAGCTGTGTACAGACAATGGCATTATGATTGCATGGAATGGCATGGAACGGTGGCTCACTAATGCTGGCATTGTCAATGATCTGGACTCTGTCAATATTGAAGCAAAGTAAGCTGGACATAATTAAATTATTTTTTTGGAAACAGCTGCATCATCTGTGATGTGCTCTGTTATTACATCAAATATTTGTGCTGATGTATTTAGTTGTTTTTGTTTATAAGAAAGTCTTACAGCTCTGTTTATAAATAAAACTAGCTGTACCCAGACATGCAATGCTGGGGCTCAGTCTGGTTAAATGAAAAAAGGACATTTTTCTAATATGTATGGGATTTTATATATACACCCTAATCTCCTTCTTCCCCATCTCTGCCCATTGCCTCCCCTTCCTCTCTCTGTCCATTGTCTCCCATCTCCCCACCCATCTCTCTCTATCTCCTTCCCCCTCTGTCTAGGCACCTCCTCCTTTCCACTCTTTCCATTTCCTCCTATCCTTCTGTCCATTTCTCTGCCACCTGGCTCCCATTGCCTTGTTTATTGTTGTTGCAAATTCACATTCTGTAGTAGTATTTGAATCATAAGCTGGCAAGCAAGAAATACAACTTTTCTGTTTTCTGTGAAAACCATCTGTGAGGAAGAAATCGAAGCAACACATTGTTGTGTGTACAATTTATGTTTAAAAAATATACATAATCAGAAAGAATATACATGGGAGAAGCAATTTGTCTAATAGTTTAAATGCCCCACTATCGTATTTAAAACTGCCTGTGATGGAGGAAACAAAATTGCACATTTTTACAGCAGAGAATTTTATTTCTTGCAGTTGGATTTAATAGAAAACCTGTATATTGTTGTGATTCTCCTGTTTCTCCCAATGTAATTGTTGCCCAAACAGTCCATGGGTATACTGCCGGGTCATAGTGTCCAACAGGCAGAATATTTCAGCGATCAGACATGTCGCTATCGTCAGGTGCACTGACGAAATGAGCTCCTGAGGGTGGGCGGCCGATTTAAATCCCCTCCCCCCACGGGCCGTGCCCGCATGCCGGCGGTCACGAAGATGTGGGCGTCGGAAACTGTTGTGGCATCGATGTGCTTGCTACGGCCGCCCTGGTCGCCAGTTCGTACTTCTTGCTGAGAGTCTTCTTAATTACATTCAATGCCGGGTCCCAAGCCTTGCTGAGATTGTAGCCGCAACCTCGGTTGATAAGATCTTCCCTGATTGCGGTTACAATCTCAGCAAGGCTTGGGACCCGACATTGAATGTAATTAAGAAGACTCTCAGCAAGAAGTACGAACTGGTCACCAGGGCAGACGTAGCAAGCACATCGATGCTACGACTGTTTCCGACACCCACGACACCCATGTCTTCGCAACTGCCGGTGCACGGACGCAGGCGCGGATGGTGGAGAGAGCAGCCTGCGGGGGGAGGGGATTTAAATCGGCCGCCCGCCCTCAGGAGCTCAGTTCGCCAGTGCACCTGACGATGAACCGGCAGTATACCCATGGACTGTTCGAGCTGTATATTGTTGTTCAAAGATACATAGCCTATGTCCATCTGAATATTCAGTAGAGTATCTTTTAAAATTTGTATTAAATCTGCCAAGAACTTCTCAAAATATATATATTTGTCCAAACATTTTTAGAGTAATGTGATAAAACTTGAAGTAAATCAGTCAAGTTCTTCATGAGGTACTCGGTTAAAATGTTTCTCCTTTATATAACATTTGTATTTAGATATTATATAGATTAAAAAAAAAGTATATAGCCTGTCTGAATGTTCATTAGACTTCTTGTTGTTGTTGTGGTCTTCAGTCCTGAGACTGGTTTGATGCAGCTCTCCATGCTACTCTATCCTGTGCAAGCTTCTTCATCTCCCAGTACCTACTGAAACCTACATCCTTCTGAATCTGCCTAGTGTATTCATCTCTTGGTCTCCCTCTACGATTTTTACCCTCCACACTGCCCTCTAATACTAAATTTGAGATCCCTTGATGCCTCAGAACATGTCCTACCAACTGATCCCTTCTTCTGGTCAAGCTGTGCCACAAACTTCTCTTCTCCCCAATCCTATTCAATACTTCCTCATTAGTTATGTGATCTACCCATCTAATCTTCTGCATTCTTCTGTAGCGCCACATTTCGAAAGCTTCTATTCTCTTCTTGTCCAAACTATTTATCATCCATGTTTCACTTCCATACATGGCTACACTCCATACAAATACTTTCAGAAATGACTTCCTGACACTCAAATCTATACTCGATGTTAACAAATTTCTCTTCTTCAGAAACGCTTTCCTTGCCATTGCCAGTCTACATTTTATATCCTCTCTACTTCGACCATCATCAGTTATTTTGCTCCCCAAATAGCAAAACTCCTTTACTACTTTAAGTGTCTCATTTCCTAATCTAATTCCCTCAGCATCATCCGACTTAATTTGACTACATTCCATTATCCTCGTTTTGCTTTTGTTGATGTTCATCTTATATCCTCCTTTCAAGACACCATCCATTCCGTTCAACTGCTCTTCCAAGTCCTTTGCTGTCTCTGACAGAATTACAATGTCATCGGCGAGCCTCAGTTTTTATTTCTTCTCCATGGATTTTAATACCTACTCCGAATTTTTCCTTTGTTTCCTTTACTGCTTGCTCAATATACAGATTGAATAACATCGGGGAGAGGATACAACCCTGTCTTACTCCCTTCCCAACAACTGCTTCCCTTTCATGTCCCTCGACTCTTATAACTGCCATCTGGTTTCTGTACAAATTGTAAATAGCCTTTCGCTCCCTGTATTTTACCCCTGCCACCTTTAGAATTTGAAAGAGAGTATTCCAGTTAATGTTGTCAAAAGCTTTCTCTAAGTCTACAAATGCTAGAAACGTAGGTTTGCCTTTCCTTAATCTTTCTTCTAAGATAAGTCGTGAGGTCAGTATTGCCTCATGTGTTCCAGTATTTCTACAGAATCCAAACTGATCTTCCCTGAGGTCGGCTTCTACCAGTTTTCCCATTCGTCTGTAAAGAATTCGTGTTAGTATATTGCAGCTGTGGCTTATTAAACTAATTGTTCGGTAATTTTCACATCTTTCAACACCTGCTTTCTTTGGGATTGGAATTATTATATTCTTCTTGAAGTCTGAGGGTATTTCGCCTGTTTCATACATCTTGCTCACCAGATGGTAGAGTTTTGTCAGGACTGGCTCTCCCAAGGCCGTCAGTAGTTCCAATGGAATGTTGTCTACTCCGGGGGCTTTGTTTCGACTCAGGTCTTTCAGTGCTCTGTCAAACTCTTCACGCAGTATCGTATCTCCCATTTCATCTTCATCTACATCCTCTTCCATTTCCATAATATTGTCCTCAAGTACATCGCCCTTGTATAGACCCTCTATATACTCCTTCCACCTTTCTGCTTTCCCTTCTTTGCTTAGAACTGGATTTCCATCTGAGCTCTTGATGTTCATACAAGTGGTTCTCTTATCTCCAAAGGTCTCTTTAATTTTCCTGTAGGCAGTATCTATCTTACCCCTAGTGAGATAAGCCTCTACATCCTTACATTTGTCCTCTAGCCAGCCCTGCTTAGCCATTTTGCACTTCCCGTCGATCTCATTTTTGAGACGTTTGTATTCCTTTTTGCCTGCTTCATTTACTGCATTTTTATATTTTCTCCTTTCATCAATTAAATTCAATATTTCTTCTGTTACCCAAGGATTTCTACTAGCCCTCATCTTTTTACCTACTTGATCCTCTGCTGCCTTCACTACTTCATCCCTCAAAGCTACCCATTCTTCTTCTACTGTATTTCTTTCCCCCAGTCCTGTCAATTGTTCCCTTATGCTCTCCCTGAAACTCTGTACAACCTCTGGTTTAGTCAGTTTATCCAGGTCCCATATCCTTAAGTTCCCACCTTTTTGCAGTTTCTTCAGTTTTAATCTACAGGTCATAACCAATAGATTGTGGTCAGAGTCCACATCTGCCCCTGGAAATGTCTTACAATTTAAAACCTGGTTCCTAAATCTCTGTTTTACCATTATATAATCTATCTGATACCTTTTAGTATCTCCAGGGTTCTTCCATGTATACAACCTTCTTTCATGATTCTTAAACCAAGTGTTAGCTATGATTAAGTTGTGCTCTGTGCAAAATTCTACCAGGCGGCTTCCTCTTTCATTTCTTAGCCCCAATCCATATTCACCTACTATGTTTCCTTCTCTCCCTTTTCCTACTACCGATTTCCAGTCACCGATGACTATTAAATTTTCATCACCCTTCACTATCTGAATAATTTCTTTTATTTCATCATACATTTCTTCAATTTCTTCATCATCTGCAGAGCTAGTTGGCATATAAACTTGTACTACTGTAGTAGGTGTGGGCTTCGTATCTATCTTGGCCACAATAATGCGTTCACTATGCTGTTTGTAGTAGCTTACCCGCATTCCTATTTTCCTATTCATTATTAAACCTACTCCTGCATTACCCCTAATTGACTTTGTGTTTATAACCCTGTAGTCACCTGACCAGAAGTCTTGTTCCTCCTGCCACCGAACTTCACTAATTCCCACTATATCTAACTTTAACCTATCCATTTCCCTTTTCAAATTTTCTAACCTACCTGCTCGATTAAGGGACCTGACATTCTAAGCTCCGATCCGTAGAACGCCAGTTTTCTTTCTCCTGATAACGACTTCCTCTTGAGTAGTCCCCGCCCGGAGATCCGAATGGGGGACTATTTTACCTCCGGAATATTTTACCCAAGAGGACGCCATCATCATTTAATCATACAGTAAAGCTGCATGCCCTCGGGAAAAATTACGGCCGTAGTTTCCCCTTGCTTTCAGCCGTTCGCAGTACCAGCACAGCAGGGCCGTTTTGGTTATTGTTACAAGGCCAGATCAGTCAATCATCCAGACTGTTGCCCTTGCAACTACTGAAAAGGCTGCTGCCCCTCTTCGGGAACCACATGTTTGTCTGGCCTCTCAACAGATACCCCTCCATTGTGGTTGTACCTACGGTACGGCTATCTGTATCGCTGAGGCACGCAAGCCTCCCCACCAACGGCAAGGTCCATGGTTCATTGGGGGGGGGGGGGGGCAGTATTTAACTTTAATAGCAGGAATTATCTCTTAAAATGTATTTGGAAAATCTTTTGCTATGCAGTGTAGTGATCATCAAGAAATTCAATATGTTGCGAGAGATGTTCAAGTTGTTGAATATTTTCAGTGGCTGTATTGACACTGACAACTCAAATAGTGTGTGCTGCCTGCAGACACTGTGGAAGTATTCCAAAGTGAATTCTCAGAGCTGGTTTCCTCATTAGGAGTCAATTAATGCTTCATATTATAGAAAATGAAGTTAAGTAACTGTTTATGGTCTGTGCTCTTTGGTTAAATGGTGTCTTACTACCTCTTACTTCAGTCCCAACTCGGAGGTTTTGTTTCAAAATTGTGCATTAAGAGCCTGCTGGTGAAGTAGGTGTGCATTGAGATTAAATTGTTAGTTGAATATAACATATACATTATTAAGATTCAGGTGTTGCTTGTAACAGACTCATAGCTAGGATGATAATGAAAAGTCTCATCAGCTAGCCATCCTTCCACCAAAGCTATGTACTGATGTGGCATTACGATTGCATGGAGTGGCAGGTAACAGTGACTCACTAATGTGGGCATTGTCATTGAAATAGACACCATTGATATTGAAGCAAAGTAATTTGTGGATATCTAGCTGACTCAAAAATTTATTGGCCTGTCTTTCAACAGTATTATGAAAAAGATAGATTGCTACTCACCACATAGAGAAGGCATTGAATTACAGACAGGCACAATGAAAAGTCTGCTAATGTTTTAAGGTTTCAGAGAAAAACTGTCTTTTTCAGAAACAGAAAACTCATCACATCTATAAAAGCAAAATTGCTCACATGGCCACTGTCTCTGGCTGCTGTGGCCTGATTCACGGCAGCTGAATACAGTACTTGGATACAGTGGCCATATGTGTGCGAGTTGTGCTTGTATGAATGTGGTGAGTTTTTTGTTTCTGGAAAATGACATTTTTCCTCCAAAACCTTAAATGTTTAGCAGTCATTTCATTGTGCCTGTCTGCAACTCAACATCTCCTTTGTGGTGGGTAGCAATCTATCTTTTTTGTAGTATCGTTATTGTCCCATCCAGGATATTCAGTTGTTTGATTTTTCTTATTGGCATGTCTTTCATGTTTCATATTGTCATATATTTGTCTGGAAGAAACTTAAGTTGTTTTTGTTACAAAATAGTAAACAAAACTTAGGTTGCAGGAGGCAGGAAATGGTTATTAACACTGGTGTACATGCTGTATCATATTTAAAGATCTCTGCAGCCAGAAAGATCGAGGCGTATGTAAACAAACAAAAACATCTGGTTTCGGAAAATTAACAGGTTCTAAATGCTCAAAGAAAATCTTAACCTTCTGTCAGGACATGATGTTGAATCTTGAAAGGTGGATTGCTGAATCACAAACTAAACAGTTGATCCTAAGCTATGGTAATAATCTTAGCATCACCTTATCAGAAAGCTTCCACTGTCATTTCTTTCTTGAAGTGATTTTTGGTGCTATTAACATTCTGGGAACCACTAGATACACTAAACTATCCCAGAGTCTGGGTTAATTTTGGTCTTTACACTGGGATAACGACCATACCCCCAGTTTCTTTTTGTTGTGAAAGGGACAAAACTTTTCAAATTCAGAAGTAATCTTGAGCAGTTACTCAGAGAGTCGGTATGATGTGAAATACCGTGTGGGGATAAACTGTCGCAGACCAATCAACCAAACTGAGTAGATGATCTAGACAGGACTTCAAGACACTTATATTCTGTGGATTGTGGTTCTGAAATATCCCCTCTTCTTGTGGGAAATCCTGTGGTTCTCTGTTTATCAGTTGAATGAGATAGTGAAGATAGGATGATGCATCCAGCCTGTGATCTTCTGTACTATTGACAAGCACTAGTTACAAAAAAACTCATATGTTTATGCATAGCCAAAGTTTCCCATAGAAACACATTTGTTTGAGTGCTGTAAATGATACGTAACTATTCTACATACAGTCTGATTGGTAGACATAATCAGTATGCTGCAACACTGATTGCATTTTGTGTCCTGTCACAATGAATTTATGTAAAACATTGGCTGACTCAGAGGTTTGGCTCTGACATAACAATTCAACTACCACTTGTTGCATTCCCATGGTGCAACAGTTAATTTCAAGCAATAATGGTACATCGTTTCAACTTTTAGATAATATTAACAATATACTTACATGTCAAATTACAACTAGCAACATATAAATCTCTGGTACTATCTACAATGTAAAGTGCAGAGATGACTGCTCAGCACACAGTTGAGTCATTGAGCAGGCAAGAGGCACATAAACTAGACAAAAAGACGTTGCTTGTTGCTGAGCTTTTGGGCAGTGCCCTATTTGGAGCTAAATCTCTCTCTCTCTCTCTCTCTCTCTCTCTCTCTCTCTCTCTCACACACACACACACACACACACACACACACACACACACAAACACACACAGTGTGGTGTGTGTGTGTGTGTGTGTGTGTGTGTGTGAGAGTGAGTGAGAGAGAGAGAGAGAGAGAGAGAGAGAGAGAGAATTGGAGTTTAAAAAACAATCACCCTTTGTGTGTGTTTTCCACCCTGGACTTCCCTGTGTCATATTCATGTCAGTGTCTGGTGGGTGGATGCTGTGTAAAATTCACAAGCTATACATGAAATAATATCATACATAGCCACCTTCTTGACATTACTTGATACCTATATGAATGGGTTACTTGTGCAGTGGGCTGTTGACCATTTTCATAGAAAGCTGTAGCTCTTCATATTTAATAATTTTTTAGTATATCTTTTGGTCGTAGGTGTGAGCAGTAGTCTAAAATCTGGAAATGTTGCACAGAATATTCTATCATTTAACACATTTCAAAGTGTACTTCTTTGTAGATCATATTGCAATAGGACTCATCATATCATGTCTCTTTTTACAATTTTCGGTAGTCCTCTGTATTAAAACTCTAAATTGAAAATTATATTGATCTTCTAGTATCACAAGTTAAATATATGTAACATCAGGTTTTTATGGGTTTTACTTGTATGTAGACCATGGTAATTCACTAATGCCCACTGCTACAAATTTGTACAAGCCACACAGTGCATTCTGTGTAGAATAATTGGAACTACAGCAGAAATATTGTCTTTGGCTGTGTTTGTAAATCCTTAGGAGCACCAGTGCAGAAATTGATTGTCATCATGTTGTACAAGGTATGTGAGGTCCTCTGTTTATGTGGGTAATGCATCTTTAATAAGTATATCTTAAATATTTTCTTTATAAGCATAAATCAGTTGAGAAATTATTTCAGTTCTTTTAGTTCTGTATACTGAAATGTATATGAAATGTAGAAATGTATTTATGTTGGACAGTGGACTTCCCCCATGGACCATGGACCTTGCCGTTGGTGGGGAGGCTTGCGTGCCTCAGCGATACAGATGGCCGTACCGTAGGTGCAACCACAACGGAGGGGTATCTGTTGAGAGGCCAGACAAACATGTGGTTCCTGAAGAGGGGCAGCAGCCTTTTCAGTAGTTGCAGGGGCAACAGTCTGGATGATTGACTGATCTGGCCTTGTAACATTAACCAAAACAGCCTTGCTGTGCTGGTACTGCGAACGGCTGAAAGCAAGGGGAAACTACAGCCGTAATTTTTCCCGAGGACATGCAGCTTTACTGTATGATTAAATGATGATGGCGTCCTCTTGGGTAAAATATTCCGGAGGTAAAATAGTCCCCCATTCGGATCTCCGGGCGGGGACTACTCAAGAGGACGTCGTTATCAGGAGAAAGAAAACTGGCATTCTACGGATCGGAGCGTGGAATGTCAGATCCCTTAATCGGGCAGGTAGGTTAGAAAATTTAAAAAGGGAAATGGATGGGTTAAAGTTAGATATAGTGGGAATTAGTGAAGTTCGGTGGCAGGAGGAACAAGACTTTTGGTCAGGTGATTACAGGGTTATAAATACAAAATCAAATAGGGGTAATGCAGGAGTAGGTTTAATAATGAATAAAAAAATAGGAGTGCAGGTTAGCTACTACAAACAGCATAGTGAACGCATTATTGTGGCCAAGATAGACACAAAGCCCATGCCTACTACAGCAGTACAAGTTTATATGCCAACTAGCTCTGCAGATGATGAAGAAATTGATGAAATGTATGACGAGATAAAAGAAATTATTCAGGTAGTGAAGGTAGACGAAAATTTAATAGTCATGGGTGACTGGAATTCGTCAGTAGGAAAAGGGAGAGAAGGAAACATAGTAGGTGGATATGGATTGGGGGGAAGAAATGAAAGAGGAAGCCGCCTTGTAGGATTTTGCACAGAGCATAACTTAATCATAGCTAACACTTGGTTCAAGAATCATAAAAGAAGGTTGTATACCTGGAAGAATCCTGGAGATACTAATAGGTATCAGATAGATTATATAATGGTAAGACAGAGATTTAGGAACCAGGTTTTAAATTGTAAGACATTTCCAGGGGCAGATGTGGATTCTGACCACAATCTATTGGTTATGAACTGCAGATTGAAACTGAAGAAACTGCAAAAAGGTGGGAATTTAAGGATATGGGACCTGGATAAACTGAAAGAACCAGAGGTTGTAGAGAGTTTCAGGGAGAGCATAAGGGAAGAATTGACAGGAATGGGGGAAAGAAATACAGTAGAAGAAGAATGGGTAGCTCTGAGGGATGAAGTAGTGAAGGCAGCAGAGGATCAAGTAGGTAAAAAGACGAGGGCTAATAGAAATCCTTGGGTAACAGAAGAAATATTGAATTTAATTGATGAAAGGAGAAAATACAAAAATTCAGTAAATGAAGCAGGCAAAAGGGAATACAAACGTCTCAAAAATGAGATCGACAGAAAGTGCAAAACGGCTAAGCAGGGATGGCTAGAGGACAAATGTAAGGATGTAGAGGCTTGTCTCATTAGGGGTAAGATAGATACTGCCTACAGGAAAATTAAAGAGACCTTTGGAGAGAAGAGAACCACTTGTATGAATATCAAGAGCTCAGATGGCAACCCAGTTCTAAGCAAAGAAGGGAAGGCAGAAAGGTGGAAGGAGTATATAGAGGGTTTATACAAGGGTGATGTACTCGAGGACAATATTATGGAAATGGAAGAGGATGTAGATGAAGATGAAATGGGAGATAAGATACTGTGTGAAGAGTTTGACAGAGCACTGAAAGACCTGAGTCGAAACAAGGCCCCGGGAGTAGACAACATTCCATTGGAACTACTGACGGCCTTGGGAGAGCCAGTCATGACAAAACTCTACCATCTGGTGAGCAAGATGTATGAGACAGGCGAAATACCCACAGACTTCAAGAAGAATATAATAATTCCAATCCCAAAGAAGGCAGGTGTTGACAGATGTGAAAATTACCGAACTATCAGTTTAATAAGTCACAGCTGCAAAATACTAACGCGAATTCTTTACAGACGAATGGAAAAACTGGTAGAAGCGGACCTCGGGGAAGATCAGTTTGGATTCCGTAGAAATGTTGGAACACGAGAGGCAATACTAACCTTACGACTTATCTTAGAAGAAAGATTAAGGAAAGGCAAACCTACATTTCTAGCATTTGTAGACTTAGAGAAAGCTTTTGACAACGTGAACTGGAATACTCTCTTTCAAATTCTGAAGGTGGCAGGGGTAAAATACAGGGAGCGAAAGGCTATTTACAATTTGTACAGAAACCAGATGGCAGTTATAAGAGTCGAGGGGCATGAAAGGGAAGCAGTGGTTGGGAAAGGAGTGAGACAGGGTTGTAGCCTCTCCCCGATGTTATTCAATCTGTATATTGAGCAAGCAGTAAAGGAAACAAAAGAAAAATTCGGAGTAGGTATTAAAATTCATGGAGAAGAAGAAAAACTTTGAGGTTCGCCGATGACATTGTAATTCTGTCAGAGACAGCAAAGGACTTGGAAGAGCAGTTGAACGGAATGGACAGTGTCTTGAAAGGAGGATATAAGATGAATATCAACAAAAGCAAAACGAGGATAATGGAATGTAGTCAAATTAAATCTGGTGATGCTGAGGGGATTAGATTAGGAAATGAGACACTTAAAGTAGTAAAGGAGTTTTGCTATTTAGGGAGTAAAATAACTGATGATGGTCGAAGTAGAGAGGATATAAAATGTAGACTGGCAATGGCAAGGAAATCGTTTCTGAAGAAGAGAAATTTGTTAACATCGAGTATAGATTTAAGTGTCAGGAAGTCGTTTCTAAAAATATTTCTATGGAATGTAGCCATGTATGGAAGTGAAACATGGACGATAACCAGTTTGGACAAGAAGAGAATAGAAGCTTTCGAAATGTGGTGCTACAGAAGAATGCTGAAGATAAGGTGGGTAGATCACGTAACTAATGAGGAGGTATTGAATAGGATTGGGGAGAAGAGAAGTTTGTGGCACAACTTGACTAGAAGAAGGGATCGGTTGGTAGGACATGTCCTGAGGCATCAAGGGATCACAAATTTAGCATTGGAGGGCAGCGTGGAGGGTAAAAATCGTAGAGGGAGACCAAGAGATCAATACACTAAGCAGATTCAGAAGGATGTAGGTTGCAGTAGGTACTGGGAGATGAAGAAGCTTGCACAGGATAGAGTAACATGGAGAGCTGCATCAAACCAGTCTCAGGACTGAAGACCACAACAACAACAACATGTGTAACAGTGGGCATTTAAGATTACAGTTATGAATGTTTGTCTCTATGATGTATAGGTATTTTATTTTACTTTCAGTTAATGACTAATGTCATTATTGAGGTTAGTGAATATGATTTCTCTGAACTTGGTGGTGGTGGTGGTGGTGGTGGTGGTGGTGGTGGTGGTGGTGGTGGTGATGGAGAAATTCCGACAATGTTAACAATTTTCATAAAGGTGTACTTCTACTCGAGGCGTTTGAAGAGTAAGCTGTTTTTGATTTAGTAAATCCTGAGGATGGTCTAGAGCAGGCCTTCAGGATGTGACTAGGTGAGCATGAGCACTTGCACTTGCTCACTGCCTGGGTAGTGAGCCCTTGCAGTAAAATGGGATGGTTAGATGTCATTGTGCAGCACAGGGCAAGTGCTAACTGTGTGTTGTCTTCAGTTGAATGATGATATGTTAAGGTCATCATAGGCTTAGACATAGACATATGTACTTTATGATGAGTTGCTTAAAGTGGAAAGAATGCCTTTTTAAATCAGTCAAAAGCAGCATTATGACAAGGTTAGAAACTGCAATTTACTGGACATCATTGCGGGATGGCTAGCTGCAGTCAGATCTTAGAGAACTACAGTGTGACAGGCAGCTGAGTGATAAATTTCATAATAAAATAAGTCTTGAAGGCTTGTGTAATTGATGTTTGGACGTACATATTTGTGCGAGAAACTTTTTCCACAGTGTAGAGAACAAAATCTCCCCATGGAAGCTTAATGACAGATTTCAACTTAAAAGATTATTTTGGAATTAGCAGTGCATAGAAAGTGGCACCAGACATTGATGATTTAGTGAAAAGCAAAGTAAGTTGTATTCATTGACATCTAATGATTTTACATTTGGTGTGTGAATAAAATAATCGCAAAATACAAGTTGATGTCAATTTCAACTTTGTCCAAAAATGACATTCATCATAAGGCTGCTTCAACTGTAAGGAATATTATGTTTTGTACATAGTTGCCCCATGTTCACTGCCTCATCAATAAAAAGAAATGCAAGCTCTCTTTTGATTGGCATTTCTCATAAATAGAACAGTCTTAGGAAATAAATTGGCCATGAAGGGTATTTATTAGTTGCTGTGAAGTGATACATCTCCTTAGAACTATGCAACATTAATCTAGAACAAAAATCAAACACTGGAAAATCCAGGATGAAATCGAGCTGCCTGGTTGCTCAGCACTGAGGTATGAGCATGAGCCATCTCTCACAAGCAGATCAGTAAGCAGGCCTGGTCTAGAAGATACAGTCTTACCTAGGACTGATGATGACTTCACTTCAGAAATCCATTCATTCCCTTCCAGCAGACAAACTTAAAGATGTGCTTACCTCTTTCAAGTACCGGTACTTCAAATTTCTTATGACACTTGAAATTCTGGAACTCTTTGTTCAACAAACTAAAATTTATGGTGCTGGAAAGTTGGGTATCACTGTTAACATCATCATATCTGAGCTAGAGCAGCTTTTAGGTATATATCTGTGAATTACCTTGGCTCAAATGCATAATAGGCAATGTTAGTGAGAAACAATTATGGTGTATAAACAGGTTTCTGATATAAGGACCTGAAACTGCTTTCAGAAAGTAGTATCTCTGTTGCATTTCTAGGACAACCTCATTTTTGTTGAACTGACAAAGAAAGAAGACAAGCTAGGCTTACTGCTGTGTGTCTCACAAACTTCCCTGAGAAAATTGCCTGAGCAGGATCACTGTGTTGACGAAATAATGATTTCTTTTGAACTGTGCACTAGTCTTCAACAGTGTATTCAAAACAAGTCAATAAGATGAGGCTTCAAAATGTGGAAAAAGCCACTTCCTCACAATGTTTGTATGATTTTGATATCAAGGTGCAGTTTCTAAGGCAACAAAGAAAATGCTGGGAAGAAATCTTGTTTACAATGTTGCAATGAAACTAAAAAGCATGGGAATACAATTGATTCTTTATGGTGTACACAGACATTTTTTTCACATCGTACCATGTCACTCAGAGCCTATTGAAGAGGGACATTTATTATACAGGCACAATAATAGCTGAAAGATTCAAGCAATGTGCTCTTGCTGACAAAAATCAGATGAAAATGTAAGGATGTGGTACTATAGCTGCACAAGTTGATACAACAGGAAAAACAGTCATTGGGAAACGGTGTGCTAACAAATGCATTACATTGTTATCTTCACTGACAGGTTTAGAACCAAGTGTCATGACAAAAATATGGGATAGGTATAAGAAAAAGCATATTGATGTTCCAAACTACCCATTGTTCTAAAGTACAAGTGTAATTTTGAAGGAGCAGAAATTTATGATCTGTTGAAATAACTATACAAATATCCTATAAAGTTGAGAAGACGGTATTTTTATGTTTTCTAGCGCACCGACATTGGCATACTTCAGTGACAATTCAATATTATCATCATTGTCCACAGGCTTGGCAACAGGGAAGGTTGTAACTTTCCCTCTGCCGCCACATGTAAGAAAACCTTACCCCTTCCACACTTCCTTATTGCTTGTGCTCTCTGCAGAGCCTCCTCCTGACATGATGCTCACCGTAGATGGAGAACAATAAAGATTTTAGCAGCCTTGTAGCAGTTATTCATAACAATATCATTTATGAAAGCTGTGGAGCACAAATTAAAGAAGATCCATGCAACAGTTGAGGAATGTTCCTCACTTGAACGTCAGCAGCAACATCAGTGCTTTGGAAGCCACTATATGGTGCATAGCAGATGTTACATAAATTGCCGAAATCAAATGCTGGCATGATTCCCTCGAAAGGTCATGGCCAATTTCCTTCCCCAGTCTTAGCTTGTCCTCCATTCTAATTTTAAGTCTTGTCATTACATGAGATGTGTGTCAGGGAAAGAAGTATGTTTCTTCACTGAGTCAGGATTATCGGATCTAAGAAATTTGTAGTTAAGGCTCATCACAATGCACAAGGCTGTTCTTGTAGCATCTCCCACTGCAGTTTGTTGAGTGCTTCGGTGACATTCTCATGCTGACTAAACAGACCTATGATGAGCTGTGGAGCTCCTCTTTGAATCTTTGTATCCTCCTGTTAATCCAACTTTCTAAGGGCCCCAGACCAATGAACAATACCCAAGCAGTAGATGAATGAAGATATTGTAAGTGACTTCTTTTGTGCATGTATTAAACATCCATATGGTTCTTCCAATAATTCTGAGACTGGCATCTGTTTTCTGAACTGCTTGATTTATGTATTCATTCCCATTTAAATCATTCTGAACAGACACCTCAAGAAATGTGAAGGATTTGACTGAAAATGTAAAATTTATGGAGTCCTCTCTGACCAGCACCAATCCATGGCAAGGCAGGCTTGCCACAAGGCCTGCATTGTAATGTCAGACAGGCAGGGGAACTGATACTGCAAATAGTGTGATGCAAAATCAAGGTGATTGTTATACATTGTTGGAGCAAGGTGTCTGAATTGCCAATGCCCACTGACACTGCAGAAAGTAATGAACTGAAAGCCTGAAATGAAAGGCTGGGACACCACAATACACTGAAGAATGTTGATAGGCCCAGTAAACCAAGCTACATTCAGTCATCCCATGAGAGAGCTTCAAATATTTTGGCTTCTGAGTTCTTCCTCTATCTCTGTTTAGTTGAAGTGAGCCAATTATGAAGCAGGACTTTGATGCACTGACCATCATTCACCGGATAATTTTGACTGTTGTGAGCTGCCATCTGTTTCTCCACTCATGAAGACTTGGAGCCTTCTACCACCTGCTCACTGGGAGCACTGGCAGACTGTCACTGTTTGAGGCAGCACACTAGCAATTGCTACCTGCATCCCACAATGTGCATTTGCATCTGTGAGTGGACACCAGTGTCCACGGCTTTATTGTTGTGGAGAGGTCACCCTATGGGAACCCTGAAACGTAACGGCTAATGGGGCTCTGGTGAAGCTGCGATAGGCCTAGCAAGCCAGTAGTGGATAAATCAACTGCTTTTAAAAAGGGAACATGCCTCGGATCACGGAACGGATTTAAAGGAAACCGACCAAGCAATGGAAAAGGATTACGAGATGGTTTACGACCGGGCACCTTAAACGTAAGGACTCTAACTGGGAAGTTAGAAGAAATTGTAGAAATGATGGAAAGGAGGAAATTGGACATCTTGGGACTTGCTGAGACTAGGTGGAGAGGAGTTGGTGAAAAACCACTAAGTAAAGGATGTAAACTGTACTGGATAGGGAATGAGAGGGGAAGAAATGGAGTGGCAATAGTGGTCAGAGAGGGTCTGCAGGAGGAGGTGGAAGGTATCAATGATCGAATGATAAAAGCCAGAGTACGAGTGAAAGGAAAAAGCATTGAAATCATCCAAGCATATGCCCCACAGGTGGGGTGTACAAAAAAGGAGAAGGAGGAATTTGAAGATGACATGCAAAAGCAGCTAAATGGAGGTAATCAGATTATAATAGGGGACCTCAATGCACATGTTGGCACAGACAGGAAAGGGTTCGAGGAGATAATGGGACCAGAGGGCTGGGGGAACCGAAATAGAGAAGGAAAATTGTTGCTGGAATTCTGCAAGAGGAATGGGCTGGCGATCGCAAATTCCTGGTACAAGAAGAGAAGTAGCCACAAAATAACTTGGTACAGTGGAGACTGGTCCCAAAATTCAGTAGTAGACTATGTACTAGTGGATAGGCAGATGATGAGCAGCCTCACAGATGTTAAGGTCATTCCATCTGAGGCCTTAGACAGTGACCATCGGCTGTTGGTAGCCACCCTGAGAGAGAAAAAAGATAGGAGGGCAACAGATATACAGGAGAAAAGGTTGAAGACATGGATGCTGAAAGAGGATGAATGGAGGACCCAGTACCAGACACTGATCAGGAAGAAGCTGCCAAAGGAAGATCAGAGAACAGTGGAAGAAGAATGGGGAGATTTTAAGAGGGCTCTAGTTGAGGCAGCTGAGACTGTGTGCGGAAGAACTAGCACAAAGAGGAGAAGTAAGGAAACCCCATGGTGGAACAACATATGTAAAGAGGCAGTACTTCGAAAGAATAAAGCCTTCAGAGAATGGTTCCAGACCCGAACAGAGGAAGCTAGGGTAAAATATAAGGAAAGCAAGAAAGCGGCACAGACCATAGTAAGGGTGGAGAAGAAGAAGTGGATGGAAAAATGGACAAGAATGTTAGAAGAGGACAGTGAAGGGAACAAAAAAGTACTTTACACCATGGTAAGAAATAAGAGGAACGACAGAAGCGAGTGCCTGAGGATCATGGATAATAATGGAAGAGTTGTGGAGGAAAGGCATGAGCTCAAAAAGATTTGGAAGGAGTACTTTGAAGATCTGTTGAATGCCACCAAGCGGGTAACTAACAGCGATGGAGAGCCTAAGGCAGCAGACGATTATAATAGTGGGGAAATTGATGATCTAACTTGGAATGAAGTGGAAGAAGCCATAAAGAGGATGAAAGGGGGCAAGGCACCAGGTTGGGACGAAGTAACAGTGGATATGATACGAGCAGCAGGAGTAGTAGGAACCCAGTGGCTATACAGAGTGCTGAGGGTGGTGTGGAAGGAGAACAGAATTCCTGAGGATTGGAAGAAAGGAATTATAGTCCCAATCTTCAAGAAAGGGGATAAAAGGAGATGTGAGAACTACAGAGGAATCACCCTGCTATGCCACTGTGGAAAAATCTATGAAAAGATCCTGGAGAAGAGAATAAGAAGCAGTATTGAAAGTAGACTGCAAGAGGAGCAGTACGGTTTCAGACTAGGAAGATCAACAACGGACCTCATATTTGCGGTAAGGCAACTGCAGGAAAGGCACTATGAGTACGGGAAGGACTTAATCATGGCCTTTTTAGATATTGAGAAGGCGTATGACAGTATCTGTAGGGACAAGCTCTGGGATGTGCTGAACGCAAAAGGGATAGATGAAGAGATAACACGAAAAGTCAGAAAAATGTATGAGGGAAGTGAGAGTTGTGTGAAAGTGGGGAGGGAACGTACTGCATGGTTCAAGCTGGAAAATGGGCTGCGACAGGGAAGTGCACTTTCGCCTTTATTGTTTATTATTGTTATGGATGAAATCCTACAGCAAGTATCAGATGCAATTGGAGATCATAAAATGAAAGCAGTGCTTTTTGCCGATGACCTGATGTTATGGGGAAATTGCGAGAAGGAGGTGCAAGAGCAGTTAGATGTATGGGAGGCAACGGCAGCACAATATGGAATGCATTTCTCTGCAAAGAAAAGTGAAATAATTGTCACAACAAGGAAGAAGAATAGGCCAAATGTGGATATAACTTGTGGAGGGGAAAAACTACAAGTGGTAGAGAACTTCAAGTACCTGGGAAGCATGATTGAAAGTAAGGGGGGAAACGCAATGGAAATAAATGAAAGGTGCAGAAAGCAGGGCAGTTCTACAAATGCATTAGGGGGCTTATTTGGAGCAAGGAGGTGCCACAGAAATCCAAGGGAATTATATACCGAACCTACTTTGTCCCCATATTGACATACGGAAGTGAGACATGGGTAATGCACAAAAGCGACAAAAGTAGAATACAGGCTAGTGAAATGAAGTTCCAGAGGAGCAGGTTGAGTGTAACAAGACGAGACAGATTGTGAAATGTGTATGTGAGGGAAAGACTAAAGGAGGAACCAGTACAGGACAGGATAGAAAAATCAAGACTGCAGTGGTATGGACACATGAAGAGAATGGATGAGGGAAGAATTCCAAAGAGGATGTTTGATCTGCAACTGGAGGGGAAGAGGCCCAGAGGAAGACCAAGAGATAGATGGGTGAAGGGAGTGAAGGAATGTGTGACGAGAAGAGGAGAGAACTGGACGAAGGTGGAAGAGGGGGAATGGTGGAAAGACAGAACACGATGGAGAGGCTTGTGTTCCCGACAGACCCAGCCAGTGGCTGGAAACTGTCCAAGATGATGATGATGATGAGAGGTCACTACTGCTGCTGGCAGCTTACTGGGTTGCCATCTTTGATGTCCATGAATGTGCCCTAGTAAACTGTACCATCATGCTGTTGGGCACCATCACTGAATGGGCAATGCCCAGCACCAGCAGGGCTGGCTACATTGCATGGCATTGCTTCTGCTGTGCTGATGATCTTGACTTCGCTGACGCCCTCGAGGTTGCTTAGGGTGTACTCATCAGCATATTCCAGTCCTGTGTGCTGCATTTGCTGCTGCTGCCACAGAGAAGATTCAGTTGTAAAACCAAGAGCAATAAATGTGTAAATTGCTGATGTGTCTCATTAGTGCCCATCGGCACCCAAAGGTGCTCACTACCACACTCCATGCTTTGTCATCTTGCATCCATAGGGGTCATAGATCACAGACCCCTGCAGTTTGTGTGCTTTATATTAAAATTATCTATGTTTAGAGTCACCAGCTGACATTTGCACTGGGTGCTGATGATCTGCAAGGATCTCTGTGTTTTGTTACAAGTTTCTAACAATATCATTTCACTTCACACAATTGTGTCTTCTGTGAACCACCCAGCCTCATGGGGATACAAGTGTTACCCAACAGGTCATTTATATGTCCTCATACACAGCAGTGGTGATATCACAGTTCCTTTAGGTCTGCTAGACTGTACCTTCACTTTTGACAGTTTTCCCTGTAAGAATGACATACTGATTTCTGTTTGATAAACAATCTTGAATCTAAAAACTGAATATCTGTTTACGTTCTCCATGTGCATGTATACACATAAAAAAAGTTTTGTATCACCCCATTTCTCAGAACTCCTGAAGATAGACATTGACTGTGGATATTGTATCACAGGCACAGTCCCTTTGACTGTTCAGAGGTGTCACTAAACCCGCCCAAAGATGTAAACAACCATGCATGAGCAGCCTCTATTAGATGGAGGGGATCCAACAACCGATCAGTTCCAGTCACTCCACCAGGAAGGAGGTACGCGGTTTGTGTTGTTGGTAGTCCAACCATGCCTAGAGTGTCAATACCGTGGTTCGATCACGTTCGCATTGTTACTTTGTGCCACGAAGGCCTCTCAACAATGGAGGAAATACAGAGAGACAGGAACTGTTGATGACATGCCTTGCTCAGGTCACCCAAGGGCTACTACTGCAGTGGGTGACAGCTACCTACAGATTATCGCTCGGAGGAACTCTGAGAGCAATGCCATTATGTTAAATGATGCTCTTGGTGCAGCCATAGGACATCGTGTTAAGACTCAAACTGTGTGCAATAGGCTGCATGATGCGCAACTTCTCTCCCAATGTCCATGGCGGGGTCCATCTTTGCAACCACGACACCTTGCGGCACAGTACAGATGTGCCCAACAACAAGCTGAATGGACTGCTCAGGATAGACATCACGTTCTCTTCACTGATGAGTGAGTTGCATATGCCTTCAACCAGACAATTGTTGGAGACATATTTGGAGGCAACACGGTCAGGCTGAACGCCTTAGATACACTGTCCAGCGAGTGCAGCAAGGTAGAGGTTCCCTGATGTTTTGGGGTGGCATTATGTGGGGCTGACATACACCGCTGGTGGTCATGGAAGGTGCCATAATGGCTGTATGATATGTGAATGCCATCCTCTGACTGATAGTCGAACCATATCGGCAGGATATTGGTGAGGCATTCGTCTTCATGGACTACAATTCATGCCCCCATCATGTCCATCTTGTGAATGTCTTCCTTCAGGATAAGGACATTGCTTGACTATAGTGGTCAGCATGTACGCTAGACATGAACCCTATTGAACATGCCTGGGACAGATTGATAAGGGCTGTTTATTGACCACATGACCCACCAACCACTCTGAGGGATCTACACTGAATCGCCATTGAGGAGTGGGACAATCTGGACCAACAGTGCCTTGATGAACTTGTGGACAATATGCCATGACAAATGCAGGCATGCATCAATGTAAGAGGATGTGCAACTGGGTATTAGATGTACTAGTGTGTACAGCAATCTGGACCACCTCCTCCAAATGTCTCACTGTATATTGGTACAACATGCAATGTATAGTTTTCATGAGCAATAAAAAGGGTGGAAATGATGTTTATGTTGATCTCTATTCCAATTTTCTGTACAGGTTCCGGAAATCTTGGAACCAAGGTGATGCAAAACTGTTTTTGATGTGTGTATTTTGTTTACTAGGTGATGGTGCACTACTGTGTAAACAGCTTTTTTGGAAGTTGAGAAACCCAATATCAACCAGAGTTCTGGATCTCATGGACAAACAATTCAAGCCATATTTCACATGATACTTGAGACCACGTGTCATAATTCTGAAAGTGTTGTTCTGCTGTACAAATAAAACAATTTATGCATGTCATTTGTTTATTTTGCCACTACATGTTTCGATGGTTAACACCATCACATTCAGGTGGAGGATTGTTTATTTTTGTGGGTGGTGTTGGTGAAGAGTGCACACATCTTTTCTCAGTCGCAGTCCAAGGGCAAGTAAATAGACATCCATACTCTTCACCAGCACCAGCCATGTAAATAAACAGTTCTCCACCTGAAGATGATGACATGAAGCATCAAAATGTGTAGTTGCAAAATAAACAAGTGACTGATGCAGAAACTGTTTTATTTGTTCTGATCAACAGTTGCAGCCCTCATAATACCATCACTTATGGATGACATATTCATTGTTTTGCTGACTATCTCTCTTCTAAGGAAGGAATAAAGAGTTTAATGTCCCATCAGCATTGAGGTTGTTATAAATTTAGCATAGGCTCAGATTAGGGAAGGATGGGAAGGAAGCTGACCAATCGGCTGTGCCTTTTCAAAGGAACCATCCTGGCACTTGCCGTAACCAGTTTAGGGAGATCACAGAAAACCTAAATCTGGATGGTTGGACAGGGGATTTGAACCATTGTCCTCCAGAATTCAAGTCCAGTGCATTTCCGTTGTTCTACCCCACTGGATTCTCTCTTCCAAGGCTGTCATAAATCAGAGGAAAATATAGTGACAAGCTTTGCTACATTACCTACGTACATACATGTTTGGGGGGGGGGGAGGGGGGGAAGCAGCTACAGGATTCATTTTTCTTGCAAAGCATCTTATTAAGTACTGTAAATGCTTTCATTGTAACTTCTGTATATTTAATGCCTGTATAATGCATACTCATATTCAAACTTCCTCTGTTCTTCAGAAACACTTAAAGATATTCCTTCCTGGACAGTTTATTCCAGAGTTGATTAGATTTGTGTTTATATGAGTTAGATAAAAGATGTTACCCTGGTTGAAGATGTATTGCTAGAAGGAGCTTTTAAAGTAATATCCATGATCAGAAGCCACTGCTTCACGTGGATACTATTACATTACATTTAAGGGTGTGGTCATAAGATGGAACACTCTGTAACCTGTTGAATGATTCTTTGTGCCTTGCGCCATATCAGTTTACTGCCAAACTGAACAACCCTTGAAGATTTGTGTGCTAATACAAAAATTAAGGCATTAATTGGCACAAAAACCATCTTACTTCAAACCCAGATCACGTGATCTGGGCTTTTTTTTTCCTTTCTTTTTTGCAATATGGAAGTTAGTAATGGGCAGCCGCTTTTATACAATTGGGTGCACATATCTATTTCAAACAAATTAACACCACACTCAATTTTCTGGATTAAGCTAATCATTATCATATGATAATATCCAGGAACAGCTTCTATCCTATGAAAATAGTCATGAAATATTTGTGAGAATATCATGCAACACAAATGAAGCACATTATGCACTTCGGCTGACACCCAATATTTTTATCATTATTTCAACGGTAATTACTGTAGTACAGAATGGAAGAGAGATAACTTCAGTAACAGATGCAGTTTTCTCATGATTGGTCTCATTTGGTGTAATTTGGAAGTAGTTGGCATGTAAGTCAATTGATGAGAAGACCTCAACCCTCATAAATAATTTGAGGTATCTCCACTGGTGATGTACTTATAATAAACACAATAGACTCTCTGGTATATGAATAATACATTTAATGTTTCTGTATAACTTTTTGAATTAAAAGATATTGTATTAGCAAAGATCTTTGTGTGATATGAGTGTACCTTCAATAATGCAAATAGTCATAGCCTTTACATTTGTTAATTCATCTTTATTAAGGAAGATTGATGTTTAAAAAACAGTAATAAAATTCAAGTTAATTGTATCGTGCCTTCCTGCATTTACAAGCAGTGGTTCGAACAGTAGACAGAATATAATATGTAACTGCTATTTAGCTAGACCTGTATAAACTCAGAGTGTCAAAGCAAGAAACAGTAAGAAAAATCTCAGAATTTCAGTTGCCACAGAGGCTCTTACCACAGCAGAGACTATACCGACTCATCTTTATAGTGAATGCAAAAGTGAATTTATATCATTACTGTCCTTAGACCAAGATAAATATTCTTTTTAATGGAAAAAGTAAAGGAAATTTAAAGAGTGTGGTATTCACAACATGGAGCAGTGAAATACATAAAGGTGGCCAACCTTGCTAGGCTTCACCATCCCCCTTCCCCTAGTGCCATTTGTAGAGTTTTAACACTAACAGAAGTTAGTGTTTCTGTATTCATGGTATTTCAATGAAGAAAGAAAATAACTTTTTGTAGTGTATCATATGGCTGGATCATGTAATGTATAGAATTTTAGGTAATTGTGGCATCTGTGCCCTGCTTCTTCATTGTTGACTTTGAGTTCACTTGGACGCATGTGTTCCCTGGCATGTTTCTCAGTCTCACTTTCCCCCTTCAAAATTACAGCATGTGCATTAAGTAATAGTATCAAGATTTGTGTCAGTTATTAAGACCTACATTCTCTAATTACAAGAACCATTTCCCGTGCTGCCTCATCTAGCCCACCCCCGAACATCTACATAAACAATTTTTAGGAAATAATGGAAGGCCTGAAAGTAACAACTCGCAACACTGTTGAGGTGGTGAATTATTGACAGCCACATAAACAAGACTAGAATGTTGCTAGCATTCAGAAAGTCCTTCTTCAGAGATAACTGAATGAACAGACACATATACCCACGCATGCACACACGGACGCACACGTCCACACACACACACACACACACACACACACACACACACACACACACACACACACACCTGTCCACCTAAATTGCATGAAAATTAGCAAAGTTTTCATTCTCTTTTGTGTATGTCTCCTGACAAGTCAACGCCTATGCTGTTTGGTGTGCAGACTCCTTTACTCATTAATTTTTACATCTGTCTTATTACAGTCAACATTGTAATGAATAGGCTGCTCTCAGGCAGAGTGGTAGAGGACATATTTGTACACTGTACATCTCTCTTTGCATTCATTTGAAGGAAAGTCCAACATTTAGTGTACAGGATAGTATTGTGTGCACAGTTATTTTAGATTTGAGCAGACAAACTGCAACTTAAAGAATTGAACTTTATTGTTGTAAAACCACCTGGCATTTATGATCTATTTACAGCATTAATTTTAAGCAGTTCGTCATTGTTGAACACATGTGTAAGTGTAAGAAAATGTAATGTCATTCCAATTTTTCTATTTTATCTTTATTGAACACTTATTGCTGGAGCCATTGTCTAATTCCACTAAACCACAATAAAGTAAAACAAATCTGCGTTACATTTCTTCTGCAATTATACAAAATGACACGCAAATTTGCTCATAAATAATTGTTGTTATAAGACTAATGTGCCCTTTCTCACTAAGCTCACTGTACAAAATTTAGATCCAGCATCTCTCTTAGACCAGTGGTTAATTCACTATTAGCTTTGCTTCTCCTAATTCATGGAATTTTATTATAATTGTTATTCTTTCATCTTACAAAATACAATCAAAATAATAAAAAATTACCTGATATTTTGTATACGAGACAAATATAACTTTCAAGACACCAGCAGAAACAGTGTCTTGTTAATCTTACATTACCAATAAGTACATAGACTAAATTAACATCTTACATTTTAGTGGCGCTTGAAATAGAATAAAAGGACAAGTATTAGTTTTTAATTCAGATAAGTCTTGCTAAATAGTTCAGTTTGTGTTTCATTTGGAAAATCTTGTTTAAGGCTCAGTAAGGCCTAGTTCATGTAGCTACCCAAAGATGATTCTAAAACAGTACTACAGCTGTTAGAATCATATGTTAATCATATCACAAATGCAGTTAAATGGAAATCAAGTTGAAATTAACGAAAGCAACATAAGAAATGAAAAGTAACCTAACAAAAGCTAGACTGGGCCCCAAGGAACAACTAGATGTGGAAAGCAGATGGAGACATCTGAAGAACAGAATCCAAAAAGCAACTTCCAAATTTTAGGAAAAAGAAAAGCCATAACAAAATTTGGTTTAATGTAAAGTGCTGTAAAGGAGGAACTCATGAATTTGAGAAAGTAACAGTATTATGCTGATGGAAATACGCAATAAAATTGGCCAGGGAACACAGTGAACTGGGATAGACAGCAAACTCTAAGATAAGAGGAAAGGCAACACTATAGCAATTTGATAAGAGAATCAGAGAATGATTTCAGGCATCACAGAACAGGCAGATGTATCAAAATATTTTTAAAAAATCTATTGGAAAACTCACTAGAAGGGGAACAGTTTACAGAGGATCAACATGGGAAAATGCAGACCAACAAGAATGATGGGCAAAACCATGGAAGATATACTTTCCACAAGTACTCATCTGTAATGATCATGTCTTCATTTAAATTTGAAGAATCTGATACAGTTGATATACAAATCACTACCCCATCAATAAACAAAATACAGCAAATAATGAAAAAATAAAAGAATAACAAAGCTTGTGGTGAAGACCACATATATGCTGAACTATTAAAAATTGAGGACAAATAACTGGAACTGGGACTACAGTCCTTAATGGAAACAATACTGATGACAGAAATCATACCTGAGGACTGGGATTTAGTAGTTATGTGCCCCATTTTGAAGGATGCAAGGTACTTATAAATGGTGGAAAAATCGAAATTTTTAATGACTTTATTAAATTCTATAGTCTTTCCTGATTACATTGATATATACATTATAGGGTTTCAAATGAAAAATGACCTGTATATACAAAATTTTAAAGTTACGGTCATGTATTCCGCCACACCTTTTTTTCTGTTACAGAAACCAGTATTATTTCAAAAAGAACTGTGAACTTTCTGTTTACAGCGATTGTATGTATGATACATTATATATGTTGGTAACAGTGCAGGTTTCTAGTATCTGTAAATTATTATCTTTGCTAGTATTTGCTTTTGTTTCACTGAAGCAGTGTTTTCATGTGTTACTGAATGTTTGTTGCCCAAGTGCTACATATGTTTGTGGAAGCACATATCCTTAGTGTGCAATAAATACGAACTATGCCACGCATCAAGAAATTCAATAAAAGGAAATTCCGTGGTAACCAGTTCACAAACAAAGCAAGCCACACTGTTGAAAGTAACCTATGTATCAGTTCTTCAGGGATAAGCCCTACATGGCACGCCTCCTGGTGATTCAAAATTTTGTGTTAACAGTGACACTGTTTGTAGTGGGTTTGTTGTTGCTGATGTGGGCATCTTATCTTCTTTGATAAAGGAAGTGGCGAAATGTGAACAATGTGATGGTGTAGGCTTTCTGGAAATAACAGAACAACAAAGTAGCAGGAAGGGTTTAGTGTCAAAATTAGTTGTTCTGTGCAGATTGTGCAATAAATCTAGCTCAAAAATGACTTCAAACCTTGTGCATAATTCATATGATGTGAATCTGAAGTTAGTGTATGCAGTGTGTGCAATAGGAAAACGAAAAAAGGCTGCTCAAATGTTTTGTGGTTCGATTGACCTTCCCTCCTCCTCCCAGTAGGGTCAGCAAGTATGTAAAAATACTTTTAGGTGCATTGACGGTTGTGTCTAAAGCATCTATGAAACATTCAGTAGAAGAAACTGTAAATATTAGTGGAACCAGGGACATTGCTGTTGCCCTTGATGAGACATGGCAACGTCGAGGACATCGTTCCTTGAATGATGTTGT
The DNA here is from genome assembly GCF_023898315.1 of Schistocerca nitens. Lineage (NCBI taxonomy): Eukaryota > Metazoa > Arthropoda > Insecta > Orthoptera > Acrididae > Schistocerca > Schistocerca nitens. The sequence continues at coordinate 552,098,139 of NC_064615.1, read as the reverse complement.
AAGTGCTGCTTCTCTGGAAAATGGAAAACTCGTTGATGTTTAGTGTTTATCTAAGTACTGCCACACCTGCCATGGTAACACTGAAGGACATATTGAACATCAGTGTTCTAAACATTATGATAGTTACAGTGGGGGTATGGAGTGTGATAGAGCTCTACAAACATCTCAGAGGTTGGTGCCCATTTATAACGTTAGATATACAAAGTACCTAGGCGATGGGGACTCTAAAGCTTTCAATAAAATTAATGAGATCAATGTTTATGGTGATACCTTGTTAACAAAACTGGAGTGTTGTGGACATGTGCAAAAGAGGATGGGTGCTAGATTGAGGAAGCTACGAAGAGGAATGAAAGGAAAGTTGCTATCTGATGGAAAATCTCTGTCTGGCCAAGGCAGATTGACAGAAACTGAAATAGACCTTCTTCAGAGTTATTATGGACTGGCCATTAGATGAACTGCACCTCTGAATGATGTTACAGCAGTGAGAGAAGCTGTATAAGTTGTCCACAGATGACAATCCTGTTCACAGGCTTTGCCCTAAGGGAGCAGATTCTTTGTGTGGTTACCAAAAAGCAAAAGAAAGTGGTCAAATATACTATCATAAGCATTCTCTTCCTGAGCCTGTTATGAATGAAATAAAACCAATTTTTAGAGACCTGAGTGACCCTGTTTGCTTGGTAAATTGTCTTCATGGGGGCACTCAGAATACAAATGAAAGTTTCTGTCATTGTATATGGAAAAGATTACCCAAGAATGTTTTTGTGCAACTAAGCACATTAAAAGTTGGTGTATTAGATGCAGTGATATGTTTCAATGATGGAGTGATAGGAAGGTTGGATGTCCTGAGAAATTTGGACATAAAATGTGGCTCTGATATGGAAGATCAATTGCTTGCGTGTGGCAGACAATGGGAGCATGAAGCTGAAAGATGCACTCTTCAAGTTACCAAAGAAGCAAGAAGTGCTAAAAGGAATGCCAAGAGGAAGCTTGAAGATGATGAAATGCTGCAGGATGGAGACTATGCTTCAGGAATGTTCTGAGGCACAGTTTAATTGGACTCATATCTTCATTTGCAGTTTCCTGCAAGTTGTATTTTTCAGAAGTCAGGTACAAATATTTTCTAAAGATTATAAAGCATTGCCCTGATTTTTTTCTGTAACTTGCAATAGTCCATACTTATGTAGTAGACCTAAGCGTTATTGCAGAATCAAAACATTATAGAAAAAATAACATTTTTATTAGGAAAAAAAAATTATAAAAATTAAAATGTAAGAAGTGATATTTTTTGTCCTTGTAATATACATAACAGATGGAATTAAATAGGTCTAGTACCTCAGTGATCATGTCATGCATATCTGGTAAAAATTTGGTCTCCTTCAAATGTATAACATTGGATTAAATGGTACCTCAATTTGAAGAAGCATTTTGGGGAAAAAATTGCACCAATTTCTTTGAAATTTTTTTAATAACCCTAAGAAAGTTCAGAAATATTCAGAATACTTCTAATTTGTTTAGAAAGTGCGCTGCATTACCTGATACCAACAAAAATCTGTAAAACATATATATGTATATATAATGTGGACATGTGCAAAAGAGGGAATAATAGAGGGAAACATTCCAAGTGGGAAAATATATCTAAAAACAAAGATGATGTGACTTACCAAACGAAAGCACTGGCAGGTCGATAGACATACAAACAAACACAAACATACACACAAGATTCTAGCTTTCGCAACCAATGGTTGCTTCGTCAGGAAAGAGGGAAGGAGAGGGAAAGATGAAGGGATGTGGGTTTTAAGGGAGAGGGTAAGGAGTCATTCCAATCCCAGGAGCGGAAAGACTTACCTTAGGGGGAAAAAAAAGGACAGATATACACTCGCACACACACACACACACACACACACATATCCATCCACACGTATACAGACACAAGCAGACATATTTAAAGACAAAGAGTTTGGACAGAGATGTCAGTCGAGGCAGAGGCAAAGAGTTGGTGAATGACATGTGAGGTATGAGTGGCGGCAACTTGAAATTAGCGGAGATTGAGGCCTGATGGGTAATGGGAAGAGAGGATATATTGAAGAGCAAGTTCCCATCTCCGGAGTTCGGATAGGTTGGTGTTGGTGGGAAGTATTCAGATAACCTGGACGGTGTAACACTGTGCCAAGATGTGCTGGCCACGCACCGAGGCATGTTTAGCCACAGTGTGATCCTCATTACCAACAAACACTGTCTGCCTGTGTACATTCATGCGAATGGACAGTTTGTTGCTGGTCATTCCCACATAGAATGCATCACAGTGTAGGCAGGTCAGTTGGTAAATCACGTGGGTGCTTTCACACGTGGCTCTGCCTTTGAGGCTTCCGCCTCGACTGACATCTCTGCCCAAACTCTTTGTCTTTAAATATGTCTGCTTGTGTCTCTATACGTGTGGATGGATATGTGTGTGTGTGCGAGTGTATACCCGTCCTTTTTTTCCCCCTAAGGTAAGTCTTTCCGCTCCCGGGATTGGAATGACTCCTTACCCTCTCCCTTAAAACCCACATCCTTTCGTCTTTCCCTCTCTTGCCCTCTTTCCTGATGAGGCAACAGTTTGTTGAGAAAGCTTGAATTTTGTGTGTATGTTTGTGTTTGTTTTTGTGTCTATCGACCTGCCAGCACTTTCGTTTGGTAAGTCACATCATCTTTGTTTTTAGATATATTTTTCCCACGGGGAATGTTTCCCTCTATATATATATATATATATATATATATATATATATATATATATATGTGCAATATGTCTGCTTGTGTCTGTATATGTGTTGATGGATATGTGCGTGTGTGCGAGTGTATACCTGTCCTTTTTTCCCCCTAAGGTAAGTCTTTCTGCTCCCGGGATTGGAATGACTCCTTACCCTCTCCCTTAAAACCCACATCCTTTCGTCTTTCCCTCTCCTTCCCCTCTTTCCTGATGAGGCAACAGTTTGTTGCGAAAGCTTGAATTTTGTGTGTGTGTTTGTGTTTGTTTGTGTGTCTATCGACCTGCCAGCACTTTCGTTCAGTAAGTTACATCATCTTTGTTTTTACATATATTTTTCCCACGTGGAATGTTTCCCTCTATATATATATATATATATATATATATATATATAAAAAGAAAGATGATGAGACTTACCAAACAAAAGCGCTGGCAGGTCGATAGACACACAGGTCTATCGACCTGCCAGCGCTTTTGTTTGGTAAGTCTCATCATCTTTCTTTTTAGATATATTTTTTCCACGTGGAATGTTTCCCTCTGTTATATATATATATATATATATATATATATATATATATATATATATATAAAAAAAGAAAGATGATGAGACTTACCAAACAAAAGCGCTGGCAGGTCGATAGACACACAAACAAACACAAATATACACACAAAATTCAAGCTTTCGCAACAAACTGTTGCCTCATCAGGAAAGAGGGAAGGAGAGGGAAAGACGAAAGGATGTGGGTTTTAAGGGAGAGGGTAAGGAGTCATTCCAATCCCGGGAGCGGAAAGACTTACCTTAGGGGGAAAAAAGGACAGGTATACACTCGCACACACACACATATCCATCCACACATACAGACACAAGCAGACATAAACCCACATCCTTTCGTCTTTCCCTCTCCTTCCCTCTTTCCTGATGAGGCAACAGTTTGTTGCGAAAGCTTGAATTTTGTGTGTATGTTTGTGTTTGTTTGTGTGTCTATCGACCTGCCAGCACTTTCGTTCGGTAAGTCACATCATCTGTGTTTTTTTATATATATATATATATATATATATATATATATATATATAAACAGTGCCTGAAATAAATAGGTGTTGATTTTTACATAATATTGAGCCAGAAAAGTACCCTGTATCCTTAAGAGAAGTGATTTCCATGTGTGCAATAACTACAGAAGAATTTCTGTACTTGTTATGATTTATAAAATTATATCGATCTCTTGTGATATCTCTTCCCTTGATAGCAGGACAATGGTTTCCAGTACTGCTATTTCCACATGTCATATCCTTGAAGTTCTCTTTAAAGGCTCTTTCCAGTGCCACACAGAAAAGTGTATAGTTCCAGAAAAAAGTCCAAGTCATGGTGTTAAAAATCACTTCCCTACATCAGAAAAATCACCACATTATCTATATTACAGGATGGCTGTACCGCTTCATGGTTCATGGTTCACAGTTCTTGTTGCAGGTTGCCTATCTAATGACTTCCAGGGGCAACAAAAATTTGGTTTCCAATGTTTCATGTTATTATTGAGTGAATTAAAAATTTAAAATGCTGTCAGTATCTTCTTATTAAGAGCTGTAGTTTTATGTTAAAAGTTTAATGCAGTAAGACAGATTTTACAGTAAGAAACCATGTGTATCTATCTTGAAGCAATGTAACTCACCACTTGAAAATATCCAGATTATATTTATTCAGTATTTGAGAGCAAGAGCACTTGGTGACATGCAACAAACTGTACACATAATTTCAAACCTTTATGAAACTACTACTCACTGACAGTCCTACAAAACGACGAAAGGAAAAAAGTTTATTGACTACTACATTTTCACTGTTTGCGGAGTAAAAGTGCTGCATCAGGCTTGACATTTTAATTTATTACTTTTTTATCGCTAATGATATTTGCAACATATTTTGCAAACAAGCATTCATATACACCACTGAATGACCCGCAAAATTATAACATGGTGTGACAATGTAACCCACTACTTTAAAATATCCAGATTATATTTATTCAGTATTTGAGAACAAGAGCACTTAGTGACTTGCAAACAGATCAGGAGATATGATGTCATAAACATTGAGATGCATGAAAAACTAGATCTTGCTTAAAATGGAATACAGATTACCCAAACCATACTCATCCAGCATTTGATAATTACAGCAATTAGCGTCTTCCAATAAACTTTAAACATAATTTCAAACATTTTCTAAACGTTTACCAGTTACATCCTTAGTGTCAAATATTTGACAAATTTACTCATTTGTTAAGTAATCAGAAGTTTGAAGCTGTTTTATACATGGGAGGTTGATTTCTTAAAGAATTGCTATAACTTAGCATAAAACATACCTTGATACGTTTTATCATTCTAGGCATACACCTGTACGTAGCTTGTGTCCTGTGCTCTGGTGGAGGATAGTCTAATCTTTAATGTCATTTAAAATGATGCCACAAAAATTATAATAATGATGAGGGGATGAAAAAAAAATGATGTCTCACAGTACAAAAAGGAATTTATGTACATAAAAACTTCAGAGTGGCACATACTGTATGTCTGTGTCAACAATTTTAATTCAGCAGTGTAAAAATTTTGTATATCTGCGAAGAAATTATGTAGCAAAAATGTATTTAGAAATAGGTTTTCTTGTTTTTCTGAGGTAGATTGAATTCATACTATCAAGAATTTTATGATTACTTCAATAATAAAATGGTTTGTGGAAATGGAAGATCGTCAGTCAATTGTGTAGTGCCAGTCTGAAGATTTAAATGAAGTACAATGGTATAAAAGTCTGCATAGATGATACATATTGGGATGTAAGCCAAAGTTAATTTAAGCTATGCTGCTCATAAAATATTTAGCGTCATAGTGTTATTTTGTACATTTTCGTACATCTACAATGGTTTTTAGTAATGAGGAATTAGCTGACAATGTACCAATGCACAGAGACTGCTTAAAGAGCAGTAGGGCTCATATTGGACTACTATCCTGGAACCAAAGAATGTCATATTCATTTGAAAAAAAGGGTTATAATGCTAGAATATTATGAAAAGGATACAGTTATACTCACTATAAAGAAGATATGTTGAGTCACAGACAGGCACAACAAAAAGACTGTTACATATAAGCTTTCAGCCAAAGCCTTCTTCGGGAAAGAAAAATGCACACACATTCACACAAGCAAGCACACTTCATGCACACATGGCCTCTATATCCAGTCTCTCTGGCCAGAACACAGCTACACCTTTAAACAGGAGTATCATTCTGGAGTGGGATGGGGAAGGGTTGGGGGCGTAGCAGGTATGGATGGGGGAAGAAAAATCAGCACTGCCTGGTGGAATGCCCAGAGACTAGAGGTGGCAGGACAGGTCACCAGGTGCAATGTCATGAGGCTGTTGGGGGAGGAAGGGGAGGGAAAACATAGGGAGTGGAAAGGAGAGGAACAGAGATGGGGAAAAGACCAGTAGGTGTGCTGGCAGAGAGCAATACAAAGTGAGAGCGAGGGGACGTGAATTGTGAGGTGACAGGACAGAGGAGGTGGAAACAGTTGGGTGGAGAGTGTGAGGACAGATTTTTAGATTGAGGCTGGAATGATTTCAGGAGTGGAGAATGTGTTGCAAGGATATCTCTCATCTCTGCAACACAGATAGAGGGAGGATACAGATAACCTTGATTGTGAAGCAGCCATTGAAATCAAACATGTTCTGTTAAGCTGCATGTTGTGACACTTGCCATTCATCCAGCTGGACAGCTAGCTGGTAGTCATACCAATATAAAAAGCTGAGCAGTGATTGCAGCTAAGCTGGCAGCCACATTGTGTGCTTCTCTCTGCCAGAGCACCTACTGGTCTTTTCCCCTTCTCTGCTACTCTCCTTTCTGCTCACCACATTTTCCTCCTTTCCCTCCCACAAAATCTCCTGATACTGTGCCTGGCAGTCCTGTCCTTCCACCTCTAGTCTCTGCATGCTCCACCAGGCAGAACTGATTCCTCTTCCCCCATCTGTGCCCATCTACCCCTCCCCATTCTCCACCCCATTCCAGATTGTTGGTCCCTTTCAATGCACTTAGTTGCATTCTGGTTGGAGTGGCTGGAGATACCAGTAAAGTGTGTGAGAGGTATGCTTACTTGTGTGAACTTGAGTGGAGTTTTCTTTTTTGAAGAACGCTTTGGCCAAAACTTTTATGTGACAGTCTTTTTGTAGCGCCTTTCTACAACTCAGCATATCATCTTTGTGGTGAGCAGCAATCTATCTTTTTTATAATATTGTTGTTATGCCAACTTGAACTTTCCACAGTTAAATATTTGTATCTTCAAAGTGAGCATACATTGTCAGTATTTAAATTAAAGTAAATTGCTCACAGTATATGTGGGATTTGAGAAAGCAATGAGACCACAAAGGACCATGTTTGATATTTCCTTTTTCACTATTCAACCAGGGTAGTTATGAGGTTCTGATGGAAATAGTGCAGAACTTCTGCCTGTGCAAAAACAGCTCCGTGACCAGTACTACTATGTGCCCTTCTTCAGTTGTACATTGAGCAATGTCTTCACATTTAAGCTTAATATAAGGTTCTGAATGCAAAGAAATGGCAGAATCCCATATGAGTGACTCTGTGAGATGTGATGTTGCCATTTCTGAGTTGAGTTTTTACCAGCTCGTAGTTTGACAAGTAGACTCATTGACTGAAGGCCGTAGAACTGAAGTTCCTTTGTGTACCTTTTTCTGAAACAAAGGTCAATATCACAACATGATGACAGTCATATATCCAAAAAATTATACTGAAAATAATGCCTACAGAAGCCTATGTGCACATACTTTGTATATGCTTCCTGAGAAGTGTTATGTCTATGCATGAGTCTCACATGCTTTAATGGTCAACACACACTGTAATTTTGATAGTAAATGGAGTTGAGTATATATTTTGTTCCAGTCTGTATTTATAGAACATTAACACAAAAAAAACTTGTTCCAGGTGTCCATTAGGTGAGGATATCAGAGATGCAGTTGCAGAAGCCAGTATAAAATGCAAGTGGATTAAACGCAAAGTTTTCATTGCAGCAATTCAATGATGTTTATTTTTCTGAGATGCCATTGTAAATAAAAGTGTCAGTGATAATAAATTTTTTATTATTTTATGTATGTTATTTATTTGTAAATTATAAAGTAATTTAATCCGACTGGTACTTAAGATCTTTTTTCTTACTGTTATTAATAACTTTATTTGCTGCTAGAGTGGTATACTAATGAGTCTTGATTTTTTGTTTTTCAATTAATGTTTTACAGTGCAACAAGGAAGGCAAGTAAGGTTACATATCTGTACAGCACAGTAATAGGTGTAATACAGGAATGTGGCAGTATATATGTATTCTGCATTGACTGTAACCTATGTTTCATTCACCATTTTTGAGAAGTCAAGGAATTTTTTGAACGTTGTAAATTAATGCTTGTGACCTGAGTGGGCTGTTGTATTGTGAACTGAAATAGTTATCAAATTATCTTTTTAACGAGCTTGACCAATACTACTTGTACACAGGTTAGATGGGCTTGACCTTGGCATACTCCCATCCCATCACTCATACAAAATGAAATCAATTTGGCCTTTCTTCATATGGGATGCTGTCATTTAACCAAGGCTTCCTCTTGTTTCATAAAGAGCCAACATTGTTAAATATATTGGGTGTCCTTATAACAGAGCAGTGTATTTTAACCAAATGCTGTTTGTGTGCTAATAAGAGGGAATTAAATGGTGCAGCTGGAGATAAGCCCATATTTTAAGCAACGACTGAACAATTGAACAAATGTAGAATGAGTTTTAAAATTTTGTGAGGAATCAGACTCTTCTATAAGTTGAAAGAGAGCAGATTTTAATAGTCTTATGCTACATTGGGAATTTTTTGTTGAATGTTGGCATGAGGCTAAAATAATGCAAAGAGTGTATGGATTTTTGTGCTAAGGCTACACATTTAAAGTTCTGCATTTCGAGATAGAAATCACAAACCCATTTAGAGCAAATGGAAAAATCCTTGGTTGCTGTGCTGTGAGATTACTACAAAAGCACTGAGTTGGTTGACCTGTGATATCTTTCTGGGACTATGTTATCAAAAAGGCTCTCCATATTCGCACAAGTGACACTGTAGTAAACGTAGACACAGGGTGCAGTGTTGTCAAGTCATGGGATCCAGTGTGGTCTGTGGTGAAAATGTAGACTGAAGAGGATGACTCAACAGGAAAACTAGATCATCATTACTTTATACTTCAGATTCCAGAGACTATTGAATGGGCTTTTTCTACAGTGTTTCTACAGAGTGTGTTGCTATCAGGATGCAGAAGCTGCAGACCACTACTTGCTTCTTGAAACTCAGTTTTTTGCTGTGACAGTAAATACCCTGCTGTGGTTTTCCAATCAGCACTATTGTTTGAGGATGACATCAGGAATTTGGTTGAAATATTATACTTTTAGGTACAGCATTCTGCATGTTGCCTGGGAGCCTTAGTAACATTTTTAATTGAATGTGATATTATGTCTTTTATTTACTACTCTTAGCATTTTTTATGTAAGAGTTTTTAAATCTTGCAAAATTGCCACATTTGTTTTATTAATTAGAAAAAGTCTGTTACTGATCAGTATTGCAGACTGTATGATGTGGTAAATTTGTTTATTCCTGTTATACATACTCACTATTCCTTTCATTTCTTATTTATTGCAATTGTTACACCTGCTGACACACTTTCCTCTTGTTCTACACAATTGTATAGCATTATGTAATTTGCTCAATTAGTTGACTCTATTCCTTTTCTTTTTGTCTCAGAATAGGGATGTATACACTATCCTTTCTTGTAACAGTGGTAGGAACTGCAAAGTTTCAGAACAGGAATGGCTAGAAGAGAAATATTGAAACAACCTGTGGAGAAATCAGAAGAGATTCTATTTACACCAAGATCTCAGCAAGCCATTACAAAGCAAAGAAGGGAAGGCTTTAAGGTGGAAGGGCTACACAGAAAAGCTATATAATGTAAAAAAAAAAAAAAGAAAGAAAGCCTCAGAGAAAATATTATGAAAGGGAAAGAGGAACTAAATGAAAATGAGATGGGAGATACAATACAGCAAAAGAAATTTTACAGAGCACTGTAACAAGGCACATGGAGTAGGATCATTCATTTTGAACAGTTAAGACTCTTGAAAGAACCAACCATGACAAAACTGTTCCACCTAGTATGCAGGATATACGAGTCAAGAGAAATACCTTCACAAAAAGGAACATAATAAGCCTGTGGTGACTGGTGTGAGCATCAATGTGCTATCAATTGACCTCATCACTTATAAGACGGATTGAAAAAAGACAAATTTACATTTATAGATTTAGAAACACTTTTGATAATGTTAACTGAAATACATTCTTTGACACATTAGTTCTTTAAGTTGAAGGACATGAAAGGGAGGCAATACTGGAAGAGAGAGGTAGACAAAATTGTAGCCTATCCCTCAAGTTATGCAGTCTGCAAAAGGAGAAAGCATTAAAAGAAAACAAGTAAAAACTTGGAAACAAAATTAAAGTTCAGGCATAAAAAATAAAAACTTTTAAGCTTTGCTGATGAGATTAAAATTCTGTTAGAAACAACAAAGGACTTGAAATATCAATTGAACAGAAAGAGCAATGTTTTGAAAAGAAGTTACGAGATGAACAAAAGGAAAACAAGAGTAATGGAGCATAACTGAATTAAGTCAGGTGATGTTGAGGAATTTATGTAGGTGTTGAATTGTGCTATTTTGGCAGCAAAATAACACAATGACAGACCTAAAGAGGATTTAGAAACGTATTGGCAATGGCAAGAAAACAATACCTGAAAAAGTGAAATGTGTTAACATTGAATATAAGTTTAGGTATCAGAAAGTTTACTTCAATTGAAAGTTCATAGGTGAGAAGCCTCGGTGATGTATAAACTGTTCCCTGATATTTCACCTCAATGAGCAACAGCTGTGGAGAAAAAATGGCAACTACACCAAAGGCTCAAGGGCCCCTTGAATTTCAAGAGATCTTTAATTTGGCCACCCCTTGAACCTATGAAACAGTTGCCATTTTTTCTTCAATGATGTCTCCTGCAGTCGGAGGCAAAATACAAAAGAATAGTTCTATGTATCAGCCATAGCCTTTTAGCTCAGATGTTTTAACTGAAGCAAACATCAGCCATGAAAGCTTACATTGTATGGTTACAAAGCTTTTTCTGAAAGTATGGGGATCATTTAATAATTAAACAGACAAATAGATATACAGAAAATATGGTTTATTAAATAATTTCCACATTATCCACACACTGAGTCTTGTCCTCTTACAAGTCTTGTTATCCTTCAGAGAAGAAATCTTGACCTTGCTGTTGAAGCCAGTTTTGTACTTTTATCTTTATCTGTTTGTTGCCATTCAATTTGATGGCTTGCAAAGCTTCTTTCATTGGACCAAAAAGGTACAAATCCAAAGAGGTGATGCCAGAGCTGTAAGGAGGATGAGATAGGAGCTTCCACCCCACTGTGCCAATAGTTTGCGGTGTTACTTGTGTTGTACGAGGTTGTGATTGATATGAAGAAGAAGAAGCAATCTTTCCTCTGTCATCCTGTACATTTTCTCTTCAGCACAGGCTTGACTTAGTTCTCAGTCATGGGTAATTCACAGGGAACTGTGCCATGAGCACCCCAAAAGATGGTTAACATGACTTTAACAAGCAATGGTTGCATTTTTAATTTCTTATGTACAGGTGATTCAAGATGTTTTCATTGCATGCTTTAACACGTTCCACACCACTATAGATGCGCCTCTACTGTGCAGGTGCACTCGCGGTTTTCAAGCAACCTTAACGAATAAGTGTACAATAACTAAGCGCCTCAAAGGCACATTTCTAGCATCATTTAAAACTCCATATGTTATAGATTAGGAAAATGTTACCTTAATTACACACACATCAAAAAAAAAATTTTGCATCACCCCAGTTCCCAGAACTTATGAAGATAGACATTGACTGTGGATATTGTATCACAGACACAGTTGCTTTGACTGTTCAGAGATGTCACTAAACCCACCCAAAGATGTAAACAACCATGCCTGAGCAGCGCCTATTAGACGGAGGGTGTCTGACAGCCAATAAGTTCCAGTCATTCCACCAAGAAGGAGGTACACGGCTCACCTTGTCTGTAGTTCAACTGTGCCTAGACGGTCAATACTGCAGTTCAATCACGTCCGCATTGTTACTTTGTGCCAGGAAGGGCTCTCAACAAGAGCAGTGTCCAGGTGTCTTGGAGTGAACCAAAGTGGTGTTTTTCAGACATGGGGGAGATACAGAGAGACAGGTACTGTTGATGACATGCCTCGCTCAGGCCGCCCAAGGGCTACTACTGCAGTGGATGACCACTACCTATGGATTATAGCTCGAAGGGACCCTGACAGCAATGCCGCCATGTTGAATAATGCTTTTCGTGCAGCCGAAGAACATCGTGTTACAACTCAAACAGTGGGCAATAGGCTGCATGATGCACAACCTCCCTCCCGACGTCCATGGTGAGGTCCATCTTTGTAACCACGACGCCATGCTGCATGATACAGATGGGCCCAGCAACATGCCAAATGGACCGCTCAGGATTGGCATCACGTTCTCTTCACCGATGAGCGTTGCATATGCCTTCAACCAGACAATCATTAGAGACGTGTTTGGAGGCAACCATGTCAGGCTGAACGCCTTAGACACACTGTTCATTGAGTGCAACAAGGTGGAGGTTCCCTGATGTTTTGGGGTGGCATTATGTCGGGCCGACACATGCTGTTGGTGGTCACGGAAGGCACCCTAATGGCTGTATGAAAAGTGAATGCCATCCTCCGACCAATAGTGCAACCATATTGGCAGCAGCATATTGGCAAGGCATTCACCTTCATGTATGACAATTTGCGCCCCCATCGTGCACATCTTATGAATGACTTCCTTCCTTCCTTCAGGATAATGACATTGCTCGACTAGAGTGGCCAGCATGTTCTCCAGACATGAACCCTATTGAACATGGCTGGGATAGATTGAAAAGGGCTGTTTATGGACCACGCGACCCACCAACCACTCTGAGGGATCTACACCGAATTGCCGTTGAAGAATGGGACAATCTGGACCAACAGTGCCTTGATGAACTTGTGGATAGTATGTCATGGCGAATACAGGCATGCATCAGTGCAAGAGGATGTGCTACTGCATATTAGAAGTACCGGTGTGTACAGCAATCTGTACCAGCACCTCTGAAGGTCTTGTTGTATGGTGGTACAGTGTGCAATGTGCGGTTTTCATGAGCAATAAAAAGGGCAGACATGATGTTTATGTTGATCTCTGTTCCAGTTTTCTGTGCAGGTTCCGGAACTCTCGGAACTGAGGTGATGAAAACTTTTTTTGATGTGTATGTATGCTTGCATCAGTAGAGGTGTACAAGTATTCCCAAAACATGAGAAATCTTCGCCCGGAAAAATTTTTTACATTTCCTAACATGATTTCTGGTGTTTATAATAAAAAGATTTTGGTTCGCGGGAGGTTTCTTATTTAATATTTTATGATATGAAATGATTATATATATTTTATACATAATTCACTTTCAAGTGGTAATCCTGAAAACAATGAGGTAGACAGAGTCTTTGCGCTACCATCTGCTTTCTTTTCTTATCCGCTTGCCGGTCTCTTTCTTCCCTTTGCCAGAGCAAACTTTGCAATAACGCATAGTATTTACTTTGTTTGAGTTAGAGTTCTTTTTCTGGAAAGTGACAATCAAAATTTCTGTCGAGGCTATTGCTTGGTGTTGGTTCTAAAGATTGAAAGTCTCCTCCTGTTGCTACCAATTTCAAGCTAACTTTTTTTATGAAGTCCACAAGAAAGATTTTCTATTTACTAATGTATTTGTACAAAATAAAACTGTTCACTACAGACATTACAACATCACGAAAGAAAAGTTTTTCCACAACTTCATTGTCTTTTGTGTGAATGGGTAGTAACTGTACAGCTGATCTACACGATCGTTTTCCAGAGGTCTTTCACAGAGGAAGACTGCACTGTAGTTCCTTCTCTAGATTGTTGCAAAATGGTAGATATCGAAATAGATGACAGAGGGCTAGAATAACAATTAAAATTGCTCAAAAGAGAAAAGGCCGCTCGACCTGATGGGTTACCAGTTCGATTTTACACAGAGTACGTGAAGGAACTTGCTCCCCTTCTTGCAATGGTGTACCGTAGGTCTCTAGAATAGCATAGTGTTCCAAAAGATTGGAAAAGGGCACAGGTCATGCCCGTTTTCAAGAAGAGACGTCGAACAGATGTGCAGAACTAGAGACCTATATCTCTAACGTCAATCAGTTGTAGAATTTTGGAACACATATTATGTTTGAGTGTAATGACTTTTCTGGAGATTAATCTACTCTGTAGAAATCAGCATGGGTTTAGAAAAAGACGATCGTGTGAAACCCAGCTCGCGCTATTTGTTCCCAGGTAGATGCCGTGTTTCTTGACTTCCGCAAGGCGTTTGATACAGTTCCCCACATTCGTTTAATGAACAAAGTAAGAGCATAAGGACTATCAGACCAATTGTGTGATTGGATTGAAGAGTTTCTAGATAGCAGAATGCAGCATGTCATTCTCAATGGAGAGAAGTCTTTCGAAGTAAGAGTGATTTCAGGTGTGCTGCAGGGGAGTGTCATAGGACCGTTGCTATTCACAATATATATAAATGACCTTGTGGATAACATTGGAAGTTCACTGAGGCTTTTTGCGGATGATGCTGTAGTATATCAAGAGGTTGTAATAATGGAAAATTGTACTGAAATGCAGGAGGATCTGCAACGAATTGATGCATGGTGCAGGGAATGGCAATTGAATCTCAATGCAGACAAGTGTAATATGCTGCAAATACACAGAAAGAAAGATCCTTTATTATTTAGCTACAGTATAGCAGGTCAGCAACTGGAAGCAGTTAATTACATAAATTATCTGGGAGTAGGCATTAGAAGTGATTTAAAATGGAATGACCATATAAAATTAATCGTTGGTAAAGCAGATGCAAGACTGAGATTCATTGGAAGAATCCTAAGGAAATGCAGTCCGAAAACAAAGGAAGTAGGTTACAGTACACTTGTTCGCCCACTGCTTGAATACTGCTCACTGGTGTGGGATCCATACCAGAGAGGGTTGATAGAAGAGATAGAGAAGATCCAGTGTGCTTCATTAATAATAGTGAAAGTGTTATGGAGATGATAGATAAACTCCAGTGGACAACTCTGCAAGAGAGATGCTCAGAAGCTCGGTACGGGCTTTTGTTGAAGTTTTGAGAACATACGTTCACCTAGGAGTCAAGCAGTGTATTACTCCCTCCTACGTATATCTCGTGAAGAGACCATGAGGATAAAATCTGAGAGATTAGAGCCCACACAGAGGCATACCGACAATCTTTCTTTCCTTAAACAATACGAGACTGGAATAGAAGGGAGAACCGATAGAGGTACTCAAGGTACCCTCCGCCACACACCGTCAGGTGGCTTGCAGAGTATGGATGTAGATGTAGATGTTGATGTAGATCTACACCAGTCTTGGTCATATTGTAGTCAATTACAATGTCTGGTTTCATTACTGTTGTAATGCCACCTTTTGAACATACTGGAACATCTTTGGTGGTAACCCAATGTTTTGTGGATGGACAGTACATATCACACTTATTTTTTAACTTTCTAATGCTTTGGATGACAATTTAAGTGTGAAGTAGATATACTAACTTCCACTCCTTTTACGAGATGAGTACAGGAATATTTAATATTCTCCCTCTACTTGTGAAATAAGTAGATACTCAAAGGTTACTTTTTATCAACTAACAATATATTAAAACTTCATACAGAACGAACTTCTCCCTTCTCACACAAACGTCTGACTTCTTGTAAGTCACTTGTATCGTCTCACCACGTCAGAAACAAATCTAATAACATCCACAAAAGAGTTGGCTTAACAACCATAACTCTACATCACATGATTCATGAAATACGTCTTGCCTCTAGCAAGGCTGGAATAAGAGTTTTTTTTTTAGAGTTCTTTTTTCATTAACAACAGCCACTGACACTATTATCACAGAGTTACATAAATACTCCATGATTAGATTAGATTAATTATTCATTCCATAGACCCATAAAAGTGGGAGTCCTCCTGGGTGTGGGACATGTCAGATAAACACATTACAAAAATGTAATTAGAAAAACTTGTGTTTCATTAATTTTAATGATCCTCAGTTAATAAACAGTAAAATTATGTACATGAATTAAATTGAAACTTCTAATTTAACAGGTCTAATACTTACATCTGCTTTTGTTAAATCCATCATTCAGACATTTGCTAGTTTCTTGGCTATTACAACCAAGTATTGTCAAAAATTAAAGTAAATTATTCATTTCAGTGATCCTCAGTTAAGAACGGTCAGATTATGTACAAGATTTAAAATTAAACTTCCACTATTTACAGACTTAAGACTTACATCTGCTTTCCATACATCCATCATTCACACAGTAGGTGGTTACTTGGCTGTTACAACCAAGTATTGTCAAAAATTAAAGTATAATAAATTTTCATTAAAATGCTCTTGTACACACTCACTAAACATCCAGGTACTTGTTGTTGCCGTTCGACCGCTGCGACTACATTCTTCCTCTGACTGAATTTAAACCTGCACACACAGACATGACGCGCAATAGGTAGGATTCCACTCTCTCACACTCATATCTAAAATATCGTGTGTTCGAGATTGAACATGCGATATATTATAGATAATCATTATGTAAATAATATCACACATAATAACAATTTCATATTTTAACAGTATACATTTCTTTTCTTTTGATAACCGTGAATAATCTTTTGCTTACTGCTTCGCTATTCTCTCTCATCCTACTTTAATATTAAGCCATGAACATTCACTCGAGGTTTTAGTCAGCTCTTCACTAGTATTTAGGAATTGTGAGGACTCCTCCTTTATTTCCAATTGTAAATTCCAGGTGTTCATGACACTTGAGTAATCTATTTTCTGTTCTCATCTTTTGTACTACCTTTCCTCAGTATGTACTATACTTTCTCTCTCTCTCTCTCTCTCTCTCTCTCTCTCTCTCTCTCTCTCTCTCTCTCTTTTAGCTTGGAGGAACTCTGTGCAAAATGAAAGTGTTGTTTTGACCCTCGCAAACTTTAATGAAACATAAAAACATAATAATGTTAGTTGTGCATAGAATTCAAACCTTCCAGAATAACCCCTATAAAATTTGTGGCTTCTGTCACGATACTGTCCCCTTCTCGTAGGATCAGTACCTGTACCTTGCTTGTGGGTTGACCTTATGAGAGCACTTTCTCTTTCCATTCTGGTAGGTATGCCCCTAATAAAATATCCCTATTTTTTAGGCCACAGGTCGTCCTATCCCCATGTAGGTACACTTGCACTATATACTTAGCAAATGCCAGGTACGCCTCCCTTATCCTTTCTGAGTAGGCCTCACGGTTCATTACCCTAGTTACGTTTCTATGTATACTATAATTAGGTACTCTGTTAAAGACAGAAATCTATTTTACACTTTGCATTCACTTTTTAATACATCGTTCAATCCCTAGAGTCCTCCTCTACTTCTCAGCTTCTATACTCTCAGTAGATAATATGTCTACATATACTATTCAAGTCCCACTATCCTACAATTCGTCAGTTCATCAGAGTACTTATTGCATTGACTTTTCTTAAATGACTATCATGATTAATTCCACTCTGGCTTACGTTCTCTTCCTTATGTATACTCGCTGTAGAATCATCATAGTTCTTATATGCATATGTGGTGTGGAATTGTCATAGTTTTTATATGTATATGTGTGCATATTTACCTGTGTACACACATTTTTTACCCTACAATACCTGGGAATTCTCACATTGTGACAGACTTTTTAGTATGTAATTTCAATGTTTGCGTCTAAATGTATTTTTGTGTGTATGCTGATGTGTGTTTGTGTAGTCTGATTCTTCAGCCTTCTTATCTGAAGATAAGATGTAAGTTATTAGAAAACACGGAAACAAGGAAGGACTTCAGTGACAGAAGTTTTTGAATATGGGGGAAAAAAAAAAAAATTAGATGGGTCCTCAAATGAGAAGTAAGAAAGAAAAAAAAAATAGATATGGTTGCTAAGATCAAAGAAGAGAAAGAAGATAGCCCCAAAGACAGGAAACCCTTCCTATCCCCCTTTCCAGGATCCCTACCCCTCAGGTACTTGAGTGAGATGCTGGAGGAGGTTTGGTGTCAAATTGTCTCCTACAGAGCAGACATTCCCACCTTCACTCTTGAGGTCCTCAAAGGAAATCTTAACAACCCTATGGAAACAGTGAATGGTGAAAAATCAGGTACATTTGTTTGTGAGGGTTGTCTGAAAGGTGTGATGTGTGTTTTGTATTAGCCATGATTTATTTGTTCTTGTAAACCATGCTTTTATCTACAATACCCACCTCTTTCAAAACCTATACAGGTGCTCCCATTTACATCACATCTCATAAAAGGTATAAAATACTCTATACAAAATAGAAAATTTATACACTCTGGTATTACAGATGTTTCATTAGTCACCTCACATTATATTACCCATAAATATAATACTCTTTTCAATTTATATTTTCCAGATATCATTTCTTTTTGGTGATTTTTCTTAAATCAGTCGCTATTTTATGGTCATATCTGGTTTTCTAAGTAATAAGGTTCCAGGATAGTTGTAGATGTTAGGAATAGATGACAGATTAGTTTACGATTTTAAGGGAATTCGGTGCAGGGAAAGTATTTTGGAAGAAACACTGAAAATAACTCGGGATCCAACGGTCTTCACTCTGCCCGTTAACTCAGAACGTTAATGTCCCTGGGGGGCAAATGACAGAATAGTTTAAGATTTTAAAGGAATGCAGTGCAGGAAACCTATTTTGGAAGACACACTGAAAACAACTCAGGATCTGGCAGTCATCACTCCGCCCGTTAACTCAGAACGTTAATTTCCCTGGGGGATATATGACTCTGCCTGGGTCCCACGGATCTGATATTAATTTTTCTTGTACACTGGCAGACCAGTATTTCTCTTCAAATTTCTTTTGGAAATCTGCCAAAGAAGAAAAGTTCTCAATATTTACAGTCCCTCATTCTGCGGCTTCCCCTAAAAGGTAATCCACAGCAAATTCAATCTTTTTAGAATCTTTGCAATTTTTAGGCAAAGTTTGGTTAAACCTTTTCAAGAAATGTGTTGGATGTACATCTCCAACGGGCTTGAATTTAGGGAATCGTCTGGGTAACCCCTAATTAGCTCCCCATTGCAAATCAAGTACTGCTTCACTAGTTAACACAACATTGGGCCACGTTACCCATTTTTCTACTTTGTCCTGGATAAGTTTGACTTCTCTCCACAGGTCATCTATGCCCTTCCTGGTATCAGTAAGTTCGGAAGAAGCAATAGGCGATACATTCCCGGATCTTATTCTCTCAGTGACTTTCCAATCTATAATTTCTTCAACTTGTTCCTCCAGGCTACTTACATATACGATATCAGAGCTTACTATTTTCTCTTTGAAGCTTCTTTCTATTTTGTCTACTCATGTACTTACACCTGTAATTTGCGATTGAATGACAGGCATTAATTCATTCAGCTTATCTGCATTCTCTTATAAAGTATTCAATCCTTGCTTTACGGCATTAAACTTAACATTACATACATTTTCAAAGGATCCTAACTTTTCATTGATTTTGGATTTTACAGTATTACATACGTCTTCAATGTTAAATTCCAACTTTTTGATAGATCTAGGAAATTATCGTTCTGTTTCTGACTAAGGTCAGTAAACATTTGATTTACCTGAAGGGTCAAGGAACTAGTAAATTCATTCTTTAAATCATTTTTAAATTATCTACTTTATTATTAAATGCATCAAATTCAGTCTTAACAGTGCTCATGCCTTCGCATAGATTACTAAATTCTTTACTTTGTGAATCGACTTTGGCATTTAACAAACCTAAAGTTTGACTCTGAGCCTTCAGTTGAGCATTTGATTGAGTACTTAAAGCTTCACTCTGGGCATTCAATTGAGCATTTAAAGCTTCACTCTGAGTATCTAATCGAGAATTTACTGATTCTAGTTTTTCACTTAGAGTCTTGCATTTTGAGTTTTGATTAAATTTACTAACTCAGACCAGTCAGGCACTTCCTTACTAACTTTCAAAGCCATAGCTGGTTCTTGAGTTTCCTCGACTTGTCATATGTTATCCATATTCTTCCAAGCTTTAGATCTTGTAAGCATTTAACCAACTTTAAGTATGGTAACTGCACTAATAAAGTTCACTGAACAGTTTGTACCACTTTGTACTAAAACAATAAAGTTCTGTTTTATGCTAACCCAGCGGAGAATTTGCGCTACATCGGTAAGTGGATGTGGAGGCAGATCAGCACCGGTGAACAGCAACTGGTGCTGGCAGCGTCGGATGTTGGTTTCCACACCTGCGTCCCCACAATGTGTGTGAGAGTTCTTCACTCCCAGCACCAGATCTTCATAATTGAAGTGTTCTAGGCATATTTCTTCTTAGAGAAACACACTGGAATCTTCTTCTCTATTTCTCAATTCAAAATTTTTTTTCGTTTGAAGACTTGAGCATGTTCCATTATCTCAGAGTAAATTTCTTGTTGTATTTGGTTTAGTTGCTATGACAACATACAACTTCTTTCCTCATTTTTTGATCTTAGAATTCCTGTTTTTTCTGTCCTTTCTCGCCGGTTTCCATGTTCTAACACTTTAGACGACGAATTGAGTGTGAAGTAGATATACTAACTTGCACTCCTTTTATGAGATGACTTGCTTGTTGTCCGCAGCCGATCTTCTTGGCTGGCTTCTGGAATCTCTTTAAACTTCTTCTCTGAAGAGTGAAGCTAGGTACAGGAATATTTAATATTCTCCCTCTACTTGTGAAATAAGTAGATACTCGAAGGTTACTTTTCATCAACTAACAATATATTAAAACTTCTTACAGAGCAAACTTCTCCCTTCTCACATAAACATCTGACTTCTTGGCATGCAGCATGAACATAATACTGGAAAACCTATCATGGCTCAGCCAATCAACTCGCAAAGTCTGTTTGTAAACATGGATCAGTTGAACAATAGTCACTAAGCTTTGGTAACTTCATGACACACACACATGCAGAAATGTTGCAAAAATCCAATATATTTCATGTAGTTTTACTGGTTCCCATTTGTGTCACATAGAGTTCTTTTTTATTTGATTTTGCCATTTCATTGCGGCAATTTTTGTACTGGCAAATCTGTTTGTCTTGGTTTATATGTTTTGGATAACACTGTCACTGACGCCGACTGAAATACTGGAAGCTGAGGGTGTGTGCTGTGCTCCAGCCAGTTGTCAGCATTGTGTTGAGTAAGACCTACCATCGCATTTGTAGCTGTAACATTTGTTTATTGTTGCAGCTCCTCGTCTAATGGAAGACCATAATTCAAACTGTATGAAAAGAAGAAAAAGATTGTTTGTTTTCTTTACAAATTCTCTGTATACATTAGCAACAAAATTGAAAAAAATAAAATAAAAAATAAAAGCTATTACCTGATCTGTCACTTGAAACACTTTCTTGCTCGTAATTACTGTCATCCTCACTTATATCAATATCAGAGTCATTCTCTCCGAATAAAATGTCCAGAACTTTACTTTCCCAGAGGCCTCTAGCTGTCATTTTCACTAAAAATGCTCATTCACTATCGCAAATTTACGGTTGCACGCCATGTGAAAATGTTATCAAAGAACCGATGGCAGATTGCTATACTGACAGGTATTCTACTCGTACAACTGGTACACAGAACTCATCAACTGCTCCTGCATCTAGTGGACAAAATATGAACTACTGCAGTTATCTTACAGCCACCAGCCAAGTAGCACGTTGAAAAACAGCTTTCAGCAACCAGAAAAGTGGTGACCCTAAGGGATGTGGACATCGTCCAGAACTGAAACCCATGCACCCTTATGGTGTAAGGCATAGTGTTGGATGTGTTAACACTTTGACTCAAAACCATGCACACAAATTTCATATAGGGTGAAATCCTCTTAAAAAATGCATCACCTCTGATAGTAAAATAATTTTTGAGATTGAAGAAATCTCTGTTCTTTGTGATGAATGGTAAGATTTCTGGGAACCCACCTTGCACAAGTCTTACGGTAGTTCAATTTGTCTGGAATGAGTGGTGCCTACACTTACTCATCATTTTTCATCAGTTTGTTGAACTGAAATTTGCTAGTCTTCTTGCACAAGTGAATCAATATGAGGTTGCAACGCCAAGATCAATTCTGCCACCAGACTCCTGGAATGATGCTCATTGGTTGTGCTAATTGGCCACTTTTAAACTTTCCACCCACATGTAAAAACTCATGGTAATCATAGAACTATTGCAGCATTCTTTATTTATCTTAAAGAATATTTATGACAGTTGAATGTTTTCCATAAGTAAACAAACTAAATATAGTAATTCTAAAGTAACTCTTCATGTGGACACAACTTCATAATTAAGGCCTTAGATTTGCTTTGACAACCCCATGTAGATTTACAGAACCATAATTTCATCTTATTTAATGAGTTACCCATACATTGTGCTTGTGAAGCCTCACAGACAGTAGCTCACATCTCAGAGGAATGCCCCATCTTTATCGCTCTCCGTTGCCCCTAATATTGGCGGATGATGCATGGATAGTTGAATTGGTTCTACATTTCCTCTGAGAAAGTGATTTCTATTCTCAGGTGTAATGTTTGAAACTACTTTCTGGGCAGGTTGGTTGGGGTTGGGCTGTCTCCTGTTACATGCTGGGTCCGGGGGATCCTCCGGCCTACCTCCATTGACAAGTGCCTTTGTCATCCCTTTTTTACTCTGTTTTAATTGCTTTTGGAAGTGGATAGCACTTTTTTCTGCTGCACTCTATTTTACTTCTTAGGATTAGCACTCCAATTACTTATAGCTGATATTATTTACTGACAAGAGAACAGATGATCAGGGTTATATGCTTTCTCTGAGAGCGTGGATTCTATTCTCATCTTTAACTTTTTGACTGTAATGGATTGGGGATGGAACAGTGGTGTGAGGGACACTCGTATCACTTGCTGAACCCCAACAGACACCGCCTGCTTCCAACACACCTGTTGAGTTGCTTATTTCTTTCACTTTATTTTACTGTTGTCAGTTCATCTGAATTCCACTATGCTTTTTGCCTTCTCACTTTTACTATCACAATTCAGTCAAATTTGGGGCTGATGTCACCAACACCAAATGGACTGTCTCTTCAACATGGGACTAATGACCTCACTATTTAGTCCCTAATCCCTGCCCCACCCTGCCCCAGACTATCCAGTTGAGACCCTAGAGATTATGTTTATGTAAATATTAATCAAACAAATGAAACACTCTTCAAAAGGTTGCCAACTAAAACCTAACAAAAATTTCAATTCCTTGCATTAGGCATTGTCTTCACTGTAGATGTTTGTATGTTTGATTTTTGAATGACCCTCATATTGTTTGGAGTATAGACAAAAGAGAACAGTAGCTTTTGAAAAGCAGTGCTGCAGATTAATGCTGAAGAGCAAAATGAGTAGCTGAGGAGGAGGTACTGAATCAGTTTGAGGTGAATCTTTTTATGGGACAACTTGCCTAAAAGAAGGGATTGGTTGATGGATCACAGATCTTTCTACAGCCTTAGTTTGTTGCTATTTATGGTTTTCAAATGTCCATACACAAGCTCATGTTCACATCATGATTCACAGATATCATAAGATAACTCATTGGCATTGTCTTCAGAAAACAGTAATTATATAGCTCCCAAACAGGGAAGCTGACAGACTGAATAAAGCTATCTTGGTCCACAATAGTTGTAGTGGTTGCTGACTTGTGGCTCCTTTAACACAATTTTCTGCTGATCATGAGTGGTCAGCTTACCATTAAGCTATCCAAGCACGACTCTCAGCCAGACCCAAACTTCCATATGTCATCAACCATGTGTCTACAATCTGCACTCATGTATCCATTATGTATATTCCTGTACAAGGGAGACATTTTAATTGAAAGTTGTTTATTGATTGTTAGTGGATAAATACGATATTGTAGGGCCTGTGTTGTTCAGATGTACACATTTTTATTTATTTTTATTTCACATGTCTAGTTCCATAAGACCAAATAGAGGAGCAACTCTCCAAGGTCAGGGAATGTGTCAGTACATGAAATTATGACATAAAAGTAATAACAGATGAAATAAAATGTTTATGAACCCGGAAAAAGACAAAACATAAGTTTATGTTAAAGCACTCACCAATGTAACAGGGGAATCAACTTAATTTTTCAAGGAACTCTCTGACAGAATTAAAGGAGTGACTCATGAGAAAACTCTTCAGTTTCGATTTGAAAGGATTACTGCCAACATTTTTGAATTATTGTGGTAGCTTATTGAAAATGGATCCAGCAGTACATCGCACACATTTATGTACAAGTGTCAAGGAAGTGTGAACGAAATGCAGGTTGGATTTCTGCCTAGTATTAACTGAGTGGAAGCTGCTAATTCTTGGGAATAAACTGATACTGTTAACAAGGAATGGCAGTAAGGAATATATACATTGAGAGACCAGTGTCAGAATACCTAGACTAATGAACAGGGGTTGACAAGAGGTTCACAAACTTACACCACTTATTGCCTGAAATGCCTGTTTCTGAGCCAAAAAATCCTTTGAGAATGGGAAGAGTTACTCCAAAATATAATATCGTACATGAAAAGCAAATTAGATTACTTTTCGTGTATAACTATCACTTACTTCAGATACCATTCGAATAGTAAAAATGGCAGCATTGTCTTTGAACAAGACCCTGAATGTGGGCTTTCCACGACAGTTTACTATCTATCTGAACACCTAGAAATGTGAACTGTTCAGTTTCACTAATCGGATGCCCATTCTGTGAAATTAAAACATCTGGTTTTGTTGAATTGTGTGTCAGAGACTGGAAAAACTGAGTCTTACTGTGGTTTAGTGTTAGTTTATTTTCTGCAAACCATGAACTTATATCATGTAGTGTACTATCTGAAACAGTGCCAATGTTGCACATATCCTTTACTGCCAAGTAAACAGCAAACAGAAATATTTTAGTCAAGTGTAATACTAGAGGACATATTTATATAAATAAGGAACAGGAGTGGCCCCAGCAGTGATCCGTGGGGAATCCCCCATTTAACCATTCCCCACTCAGACCCCACTTCATAGCCATTCTCAACACTGTGGATAATGACTTTTTGGTGTCTATTGTTAAAGTAAGAGGTGAACCAATTGTGAGCTACTCCATGTATTCCACTTCTGGAGCAATATTTTGTGATCAACACAATCAAACGCCTTTGTTAAATCGGAAAAGAGCCTAGCGTTCAAAACCTTTCGTTTAATCCATCCAGTACCTCACAGAGAAAAGAGGATACAGCCTTTTCTCTTGTTAAACCACTTCTAAAATCAAACTGTACATTTAATAGCAAATTATGTGAAATAAAATGCTCAATTATCCTTACTTACACAGTCTTTTCAATAACTTTAGCAAACACTAATGGCATAGAAATTGGTCTAAAATTGCATTTTCAACTTCTCATGGTGTAGTGAATAATCCATTAAATTTTGGGCATGCAGCCGTGCAAATAAAATTTCCTCCACTGATATTTCGGCCGCGTATTGTCCGGCCATCCTCAGAGTGAGTCACAAGACTGCCGACAAGATGCCAAGTGCGGCCTTACCGGTATATGCTCCACCACGGTGGTACTGCACATGCGGGTCACAGGTGCTGGTCGGTGGCAGAGAAATATGTTTACACATGCGCCGCCTGTGGGGAAGGCATACAGACATTCGATTCGCTTATCGATGTATGATCGGTGGCGGTGACACCATGACGACTTCTCTGCAGTTTAATTACCCCAAGAGCCAGATTCCATGCTTTGTCCAAATTAAATAATTTAATAATTTAATAAATAGAGATGCAGCTACAAGAGGCTCCTCTCCACTAATCTCTGACAGTGGTCAAATCTATTGGTTATACACAAAGTACAACTGTCTGAATATCTCCTTCTCCTAGCTGCCTTCTTACCAACTGCCAGTTCCCATACTGCAGTGGCCTTCACATGGACGCATGCATGTATACCTGAAGGAACACTGTATTGTACTTTGGAACATCACAGGCACTGCACTATTGCAGTACTGAATGGGCTCTAATTTCATGAGTAGTACCTTGAGTCATTACATTAACCAAAACAAGGTTCACTTTTCATACTTTAAATAGTGTTATGAGCTTTTTGTTTCAAAGGTAAATCTTTGAAAATGCTCCAAAGCTTTCAAAAGATTGAAGATAATCTTCTCTAACTGATATTGAACTTGTGCTTTCTGAGAGACTGGTCTGCAAACTAATTCCAGTCCATGATGACCATGTCATCTAAATGGAAACAAAGGAGTCTTGATGAACAGCAGTGGCCCACTTCACATATCAAAGGCACACCTTAAACACATTTGTCATGGGCATTCCTCTTTAGGTCACCATAGCTGTTAAGATTTTAATTGTAACTCCAGTGGAACACATCAGGTTTGACTGAGAGAAACTAAAGCCCAGGTTGACACTGAGAAGCAAGTCCATAGAAGAAAATGTAAAAGCTCCTCTTGTTCTTCTTTGTACCTTAAGTATTCACACACTAGAAATAGTTCTCAATCAAGTCACTGTCTTCAAGTAGGTGAGATCTGGTAAGTTTGGTGGACTGTCAGCCGCTGGAGATGGAGTTGCAATTGCTAAAGTTACAATTAATGTCTCACACAGTGTGCACATTGTGTCTGATTGCATGAACAATATGAAGCCATAATATGAAAGTCCTGAAGGTCCACTGTGACACAGGCCTAGTCTCAGTGCAGCTAGATGAAGACTACTGGCAGCTTGACATAATGTTGGTGGTGAAAACCTAAAGTTGGTAGCTTGTCTGGTCAGAGAGCAGGCTGCAGAAATATCTAGCAGAGACTCTGATAGATGGACCACAGCAGCAGTCAGTGCAAACTCCAGAGACTCATCCGTGAAGAGCTCAATGTTAAGTGCTGTTCCGTGGTAATTAGGTGCCATAAATGTGCTTGCAACACATAGATACGGTGTGACATACTTGCAGGCATGTGACACGGGGATGAAAAAGCACCTGCAATAGCTGCACCAGAGCTGTGGCCACTCATGAGATTCAGGTGTCCAACTGGTTGCTGTCTTGAAGGTGTGTAGATGTGGATAAAGCTGTGGCAACAATAATGTCATGTTGTGGTGGCTAGTACTGCATCAGTGGAAATTGTAGTTGTGATGGGTTTATGGTGTGCATAACAGCAGAGCTCTTATTTGTTGACATTTTATGGATCCTCTGGATGCCAGAATTGCAGTCAGAAGTTATAGTCACTGTCTGTAGACAACATATGGAAGTAAATCATCAGGCTTATCTGTAGAAAATGTCTTGTTATTTGAACATTGTTGCTTCCTAGTGTGGCATGTTGAAAAAGGGGTGCCATTTATATATGTGCATTACCCCATAAACATTAACATCGCAGATGCAATAATTTTGACAAGAGTACTAGGAGCACTGTGTCACATGATCGTAAGTAAGTATGTGAATTAGGCATGCGGGTCACCTAATGTTGTTCATGCATGGCTTATACAGATGTAATGACACAAATTTTTCTATAAGATGAAATTCTAAAGAAAGGTCGTACCAGATTACTAACATGTGTGAGCTCTGGTACTGGGCTTATGATGCATAGTGTCCATAATAGTGCCAGGAGACATTAAAATGCACTGAAAAACTTCTGTACAAAATCCGAGGTAAAACAGATCCACATGAATGGTAAATGAAATTATATCAGGCAACTGGAAATAAATGATCAGATAACACTAGTTGTGTTATGCAAGAGGTCTGAGAGAGAGGGAAAAATGGGGGGGGGGGGGGGGGTAATTAAACCAATAGTTGTCATCAGTCCAAAGAATAGTTTGGCACAGATCTCCACACTATATCTTGTGCAAGCCTTCATATCTACATAACTACAGCTCCCTATGCTTATTTCAACCTGCTTACTGTGTTGCAGCATTGGTCTGCCTCCATAGATTCCTCCCCCTCTATGTTTCCCTTTGCTACCCAATGGAGTGCAATGACATCAATGAATTATAATGTGAATTTGATGATGTTTCAAGTGAACATATCAAAAACACACTTAGCAATGAACTGTTGTTATGAAAAGATATCACTATGGGAACAGCATTACAGTATTTACATGGGGATGGGTGTTTTGTGTTGATCTACAGAGAGATATGTTGTGCACCTATGTGCATGTTTGTCAAAGCAACAGGGAAGGAAACGAAAAGGTCTCAATTGTAATAGAACCATAAGGGAACAGAAGTCATAGTAAAGTTTTTAGTAATTTGACTTACTTGGCTGAGAATAGGAATCTAGTGTGAGAGCTGTTTCAATGAATCAACAAATTGCATCATGCATAAGTTGGAGTAAAGATTTACAGAAAGCATGCACAAGAAAGGTTAATGTACATGAGAACAACAACCTGTTTGCCACATTGCTACCTACCCAGCAACTACCTCAACAGCTTCCAAAAGATATTATGTTTCTTAACACCACCATAGATTAGCAAATCCTGTAGAGGTATGTAATGTACTAAATGTGTAGTGTCAGGCCAGTTTGGTAGTTGGGAGTTCTCAGCTGAAAGTCTGTTTAACAATATAGGACCTATGCCAATATACAGCTTCCTAGTGAACTGCAGCAAGTTGTCACTTTACCATTACATTGATGTTCATTGTTTCAGTTATTATGTGTGTTTTGTTTAAGTAATATTTAACTACATAATACTTTTCTTTACTCTACTTTAACAGTTTCTTTTAAAGTTGCCCATCTCAGATATTATTTCTTTAATGCCATTAGGTAATTTATTACGTTGCTTTAATCTCTGATGTGTGATACTGTTTTGAGTTTCCACTTTGTGTTTTTTCATTGTAGGTGTTGGCACCCATTCGTTACGATGTTTTTGTGTATAGTGCCATTTGTGGAATTGTGATATATATTTTCCTGTTGTACATTGATGTTTGGAAAGTATATTCACAAGGGACAGTTAAATTCCCTAACTCTTTATATAATTCAACACAGTTGACCCAATTATTCTTTGTTTGTTTGAGGCCAAGGAAAATACACCGTACCTAATGACTAAGCGAACATGTATGTAATAAAGGTACCTTGGACAAGTATTGTTACACACTGATGCTAGTATCCTTAGGGTGTAGCTAGCAGATAAAATTCATTTTGCCATCCTCATGATGTGTTTTCTCTGCTTCACTTGGTGGTCTATATACATTACAAATTTTTTTGTGTTAGCGACACAAAGTACTGAGTCACCATTTAAATGTAATTTAATCTTGTTACTATTTTGTTTGTATTCTTTAACTCTATGGAGGCAGACCAATGCTGCAACACAGTAAGCAGGTTGAAATAAGCATAGGGAGCTGTAGTTATGTAGATATGAAGGCTTGCACAAGATATAGTGTGGAGATCTGTGCCAAACTATTCTTTGGACTGATGACAACTATTGGTTTAATTAACCCCCCCTCCATTATTCTCATCTGACCATTAGTGTACATCTTGTAGCATTTCATCAGCTTTGCACTGGTGGTGTCTTACCCATGACAGTTGTGGTGCTCTCATCAGTAAACAGAATTTTATCTCCCTGCATAACACTTTCTGGGAAGTCATCATTATACACTCCTGGAAATTGAAATAAGAACACCGTGAATTCATTGTCCCAGGAAGGGGAAACTATATTGACACATTCCTGGGGTCAGATACATCACATGATCACACTGACAGAACCACAGGCACATAGACACAGGCAACAGAGCATGCACAATGTCGGCACTAGTACAGTGTATATCCACCTTTCGCAGCAATGCAGGCTGCTATTCTCCCATGGAGACGATCGTAGAGATGCTGGATGTAGTCCTGTGGAACGGCTTGCCATGCCATTTCCACCTGGCACCTCAGTTGGACCAGCGTTCGTGCTGGAAGTGCAGACCGCGTGAGACGACGCTTCATCCAGTCCCAAACATGCTCAATGGGGGACAGATCCGGAGATCTTGCTGGCCAGGGTAGTTGACTTACACCTTCTAGAGCATGTTGGGTGGCACGGGATACATGCGGACGTGCATTGTCCTGTTGGAACAGCAAGTTCCCTTGCCGGTCTAGGAATGGTAGAACGAGGGGTTCGATGACGGTTTGGATGTACCGTGCACTATTCAGTGTCCCCTCGACGATCACCAGTGGTGTACGGCCAGTGTAGGAGATCGCTCCCCACACCATGATGCCGGGTGTTGGCCCTGTGTGCCTCGGTCGTATGCAGTCCTGATTGTGGCGCTCACCTGCACGGCGCCAAACACGTATACGACCATCATTGGCACCAAGGCAGAAGCAACTCTCATCGCTGAAGACGACACGTCTCCATTCGTCCCTCCATTCACGCCTGTCGCGACACCACTGGAGGCGGGCTGCACGATGTTGGGGCGTGAGCGGAAGACGGCCTAACGGTGTGCGGGACCGTAGCCCAGCTTCATGGAGACGGTTGCGAATGGTCCTCGCTGATACCCCAGGAGCAACAGTGTCCCTAATTTGCTGGGAAGTGGTGGTGCGGTCCCCTACGGCACTGCGTAGGATCCTACGGTCTTGGCGTGCATCCGTGCGTCGCTGCGGTCCGGTCCCAGGTCGACGGGCACGTGCACCTTCCGCCGACCACTGGCGACAACATCGATGTACTGTGGAGACCTCACGCCCCATGTGTTGAGCAATTCGGTGGTACGTCCACCCGGCCTCCCGCATGCACACTATACGCCCTCGCTCAAAGTCCGTCAACTGCACATACGGTTCACGTCCACGCTGTCGCGGCATGCTACCAGTGTTAAAGACTGCGATGGAGCTCCGTATGCCACGGCAAACTGGCTGACACTGACGGCGGCGGTGCACAAATGCTGCGCAGCTAGTGCCATTCGACGGCCAACACCGCGGTTCCTGGTGTGTCCTCTGTGCCGTGCGTGTGATCATTGCTTGTACAGCCCTCTCGCAGTGTCCGGAGGAAGTATGTTGGGTCTGACACACTGGTGTCAATGTGTTCTTTTTTCCATTTCCAGGAGTGTAGATCAAGAATAGCACTTGGTCCAATATATTCCTGTGTGAGACTCTGGACATTAATGTGTTTCCTATGCATCTGAAGGTGCTATTGGTCTGTTAAAGTTCTTCTCTGTATAATCTGTTTATGATAAATGAGTAGAACAACCTGTTTGTTATACCTTTATTCCTAGTGGCTCTAGTTTATGGAGAAGTGTTTTGTGATCAACTGTGCTGAACACCTTGGACAAATAAAAAATATCCTTTCAAACAGTCACCTATCTACAGAGGCTCCATTATGATTTTAGTAAATTGTGCTGTTACTGATTCTGTACTTTTGCCTTGTCTGAATCCAAATTGTGTTTTCATTAGCAAGTTTTATTTACTAACAAGATGATAATTCTGTCTTTCATTAAAGTTTCTATTATCATGGAGAATGAAGATACCAGTAAGACTAGTCTATAGTTTTTTTATGTTTTTGGCATTATCCTATTTTTTACTGGCAAAACCATTGTTTCCATAAATATGTTTTTGGCATTATCTTTTTGTGTACTGGGCAAACTGTGGTTTCCTATAAATCCATAGGAAAGATAATGTGAATTGGGGCCTTTTATGGTAAGCATTTCTTGTGTATACACACTGGAACTTAATCTACACCTGAGAATTGTTTATTTTTGAACTGGCTTACATTTCTGACTTCCTACTCTGCAGCAGGTAGTAGTAGGGGAAGACCAGTCTTGTGACAATCCTTTGATCTCTTAAGTAAACAAACCACCCACTTGTGCTAGCGTGATTTAATGATCTTTCACTTGGGCACTTGTTTTGTTTATTATTCCATAATTTATGGGAATAACTGTCATGTTAATTACCATAATTTATGAGCATGATGGCTGGTTCACATTTACTCAGGTGTTCAACGCTTTCAGCTTTGAGTGGTAACTGTCATGTCAGTTATGATAAGTTAAGGTCCAAAGAAATGATGCCTCCATTGTGCTGCTATTGGTCATCTGATTAGCATCTACGAGATTGACATTTTTTTATGAGGATCTCAATGAAGCAGCAGCAGCATCATTAAATTTATGTGATGTTGCAAATTATCTGCATAGTATAGCACCCAGTGGCACTGGCCCAGTTTTCATGAATCTTCAGCACCCACACTATTTTCTATTACATATGATGCTATTTATGGGTTTATGGCTAATTTCTACCAATTTTTAAGGAGATGCACATTCCATTGTTATTTTACTGATTTCCCAAACTTTTTAAGAAGATACTAGTAAATATAAATTTCCCTGCTAATTCCCACCACTTTCTAGCAGTTATCTAACTGTAAATACTGGGTTTGTGTATATTTTTTACCGATTTCTTATAAAGACACACATAAATACATGTTTGTAAATATCACCACCACAGATCTCCAGTAGTCACCTTAATGTATGATGTTATTTATAGTTTTGGAGTAATTTTGCTTTCAATAAAATCAAACAATGGAAACTCCAGATAGGAATCTCAACAACATAGGAAAAGACAGATTGCCATTTACTGTGAAGGAGACACATCAAGTTGCAGACATGCACAATTAAAACACACCTACACATAGCTTTTGGCCACAGCCTTCATCAGCAAAAGAGAAACATGCGCCATTCATACACACAAGCAAGCACACCTCATTTACACTTGACCACCAATTCCAGCATCTTGGTCCGGAATGCAGCTGTCATGTGGGATGCAAGTAGCAATCTGGAGGGGGCAGTGAAGGGGAAGGATAGTAATGTTTGGATGGGGAGAGAGACAATTGCTGTCCAGTGGAGAGTGCAGGGAATAGAATGATAACAAATGCTGCATCAGGAGGTTGTGGGGCAGGGAGGTGGGGGGAAAAGAAAGGAGAGGAGTGGGAAAATATGGATGGGTGCATTGGCAGTGGGCGGGAAACAAGCAGGATGGGAGACAAGAATTGTGAAGAGATCATAGTAGAGAAGGGGTCGAAACTGTTGGGTGGAGGGATTGGGGGCAGTATGTTGAGGTCAGGATATTTACGGGAGTGGAGAATGTGTTTTAAGGATAACTCCCATCTATGCAGTTCAGAAAAGCTGGTGGTGGACGGAAGGATCCAGATGGCTTGGGTAGTGAAGCAGCTGTTGAAATAAAACATGCATGTTCACATGTATGTTTTGCCCCAGGACGGCTCTTGGCCACACTTGTCCTAAAAGCTCCTGTCGCTAATCAACCCCACTGTGGTGCACAGGGACGAGTAAATGCAATGCTGAAGGCGCTGCCGAACCATTAACCACACTCCCATAGTCAATTCTGGATTGGACAAGGGCTCTTTAGAGCTGCAGCAGTGTACAGCGATCTGCACCCCAATTGGTGTTGCCCGGGCAGTGGAGGGCATTGAGGTGCTGTGAGCACTTCTGCTTAAGCTGACGAAGATGAGGGAGCCAAGTCAATTGAGTGTCGAAAACCAGTCCTAGGAATTGATATGTATCCATTAAGTGAGTGGATTGTCATTAAGGTAAAGTGCGGCTTCTGGATGAACGGTACGATGCCGACAGAAGTGCATGACACACGACTTTGTGACTGAAAACTGGAAGCCGTGGGCTAGAGCCCATGACTGTGCCCTGTGGATGGCTCCCTGGAGGCGCCGCTCAGCAACAACATTACTGGAGCAGCAGCACGAAATGCAGAAGACGTCTGCATACAGAGAAGGTGAGACGTAGGGCCCATCAGCTGCTGCTAGACCGCTAATGGCCGCTAAAAATAGAGAGACACTTAATACAGATCCCTGCGGGACTCCATTCTCCTGGATATGGATGGAACTATGGGAGTCACCAACTTGGACACGGAAAGTATGAAGTAACAGGAACTTTTGGATAAAAATCAGGTGTGGTCCCCGAAGACCCCACTCATACAATGTGGCAAGGATATGATGTCGCCAAGTCGTGTCGTATGCTTTACGTAAGTCAAAGAAGACGGCAATCAGGTGTTGCCGTCTGGAAAAGGCTGATTGGATGGCAGACTCGATGGACACAAGATTATCAGTGGTAGAGCGACCCTGGCGGAAACCGGTCTGACATGGAGCCAGCGAGCCACGTGACTCCAGGACCCAACCCAACCACCGACATACCATACATTCCAGCAGCTTACAAAGAACGTTGGTGAGGCTGATCGGCCGATAGCTATCCACATCAAGTGGGTTTGTACCTGGTTTGGGCACCGGAATGATGGTGCTTTCCTGCCATTGCGTTGGAAAGACGCCATTGCACCAGACGCGGTTGAAGATGACAAGAAGAAGTCGCTTGTAGTCAGATGAGAGATGTTTAATCATCTGGCTGTGGATGCAATCAGGCCCAGGAGCTGTGTTGGGGCAATGTGAAAGGGCACTGAGGAACTACCACTCTGTAAATGGGGCGTAATAGGATTCACTGCAGCATGTAGTGAATGAGAGGGCGTTCCCTTCCAGCCACTGTTTGAGTGTGCGAAAGGCTGGGGGGTAATTCTCCGATGCAGAGGAATGAGCAAAGTGTTCAGCAAAGTCCTCGGCAATCGTGTTTGCGTCGGTACATAACTCGCCATTTATGGTAACGCTGGGGACAGCTGTTGGGGCCTGGTACCCGAAAAGACGTTTGATCTTTGCCCAGGCTTGGGAAGGTGACGTGTGGCACCCAATGGTGGAGACATATCTCTCCGAGTACTCCTTCTTCCATTGTTTGATAAGGTAGCGAACATGGGCACGGAGCCGTTTAAAGGCTATGAGGTGCTCCAGGGGAGGGTGCCGCTTATGCCGCTGTAGAGCTCGCCGATGCTCCTTAATGGCTTCAGCAACTTCCGGCGACCACCAAGGGACTGCCTTACGCCTCGGGCACCCTAAAGAGCTAGGGATCGCGTTTTTCTGCCGCAGAAACAATTGTGTTAGTCACCTGCTCAACCAATACATCGATGTTACTGTGTGGGGAAGATTCAGCAGTGACAGCAGAGGTGAAAATTCCCCAGTCCGCCTTGTTCAAAGCCCATCTGGGCAGGTGTCGGTGTCTGTGTGCCTGACGCTGGGGCAGTGACAGGAAGATGGGGAAGTGGTCACTACTACACAGGTCGTCATGTGCTCTCCAGTGGATAGGTGGGAGAAGTCCTGGGCTGCAAATTGATAAATCAATGACCGAGTAACTACCATGAACCACGCTGAAATGTGTGGCGGCCCCAGTATTTGAGAGGTAGAGGTCGACAGTAAAGTTTTGACATCTCTGCCTCGGCCAGTAAGCACGGTACCACCCCACAAGGGGTTATGGGCATTAAAATCTCCCAGAAGTAGGAAAGGTTTAGGGAGTTGATCAATCAGTGCAGCTAATACATTCAGGGGTACTGCACCATCTGAAAGAAGATACACATTGCAGACAGTTATTTCCTGTGTCATCCTTATTCTGATAGCCACAGATTCAAAGGGGGTTTGAAAGGGCACATGTTCACTACAGACTGTGTTTAGGACGCAAACTCCACCTGACACTCGATTATGGTCGCTATGGTTCCTGTAATATCCCTTACAGCCGCGGAGGGCAGGAGTCCGCATTGCTGGGAACCAGGTTTCCTAGAGGGCAATGCAGATAGCAGGTGTAAAGCTTAACAGTTGCCGTAGCTCAGCCAGGCGGTAGAAAAAACAGCCACAATTCCACTGGAGGATGAAATCGTGAACTGGGAAGGCATGGGACATTCAATGAGGGAGTTTACTCCTCAGAGTCACCTGCTGCCACTGATTTATTGCCTGAGCGATCTATATCCATTGCCTCTGAGGGTCTGGCGAGATCTAGGTCCTCAGCAGACACCAAAATCTCCACCTCATCTTCAGCAACAGAGCTTGTAGGTAGCAGTGGTGTGGGTGCCACCGCAATTTCCTTGGTCTTAGGGGTTTTCCTTTTGGATTTCTCTCGCTGCTCCTTGGGTTTCCCTGGCTGGGAGGACTTCACTGGCTGCTTTTGGGGGTCTTCAGCCACTGGCAGGTGTCGTATTTCCCATTAGAAGAAAACTGGGAAGGGAGTGACCCAAGGGTCCCCTTCCTAGCGAGAGAAGCTGACGAAGACTTACGCTTCTCTGGCTTAGAAGTGGGGATGGACGTCCCCGATGGTTGGCGGGGAGTTGCTCCCAAAGTAGGTGGTGCAGGAGCAACAGGTAGGGAAATGCCCCCCCCCCCCCCACCATCAAGGGGGCAGGTGTAATATTCTGGCTCTGAGAGGTGACCTGGGTTGGCGGAGGTGATGGTGCCAGAACTGTTGTAGCGGCGGCGTAAGACGATGTCATACACACAGGATGCAGGCATTCAAATTTTCTCTTAGCCTCGGTGTAGGTCAGTCTGTGCAGGTTATTGTTCTCAATGATTTTCCTTTCTTTCTGGAGAATCCTGCAGTCAGGCGAGCTAGGTGAATGGTGCTCTCTGCAGTTGACACAGATGGGAGGTGGGGCACATGGAGTATTGGGATGTTATGGGTGTCCGCAATCTAGGCATGTGACGTTGGAAGTACAGTGGGAAGACATATGGCCTAACTTCCAGCACTTAAAGCACCGCATCGGGGGAGGGATATAGGGCTTTACATCACACTGGTAGACCATCACCTTGACCTTCTCGGGTAATGTATCACCCTTAAAGGCCAAGATGAAGGCACCGGTGGCAACCTAATTATCCTTCGGACCTCGATGGACACGCCGGACGAAATGTACACCTCGCCGCTCTAAATTGGCATGCAGCTCATCATCACACTGCAAAAGAAGGTCTCTGTGAAATATGATACCCTGGACCATATTTAAGCTCTTATGGGGCGTGATGGTTCCAGAAACATCCCCCAGCTTGTTGCAAGCGAGTAACTCCCATGACTGGGCAGAGGATGCTGTTTAGATAGAGCCTGATCCAGATCTCAGTTTGGATAAGCCCTCCACCTCCCCGAACGTGTCCTCTAAATGCTCAACAAAAAACTTAGGCTTCATCATCATGAATGATTCCCCATCAGCTCTTGAACATACAGGGTACCGGGGCAAATAAGATCTGCTGCCATCCTTAGCCTAATGTTCCTCCCATGGTGTGGCCAGGGAGGGGAACAATTTGGGGTCATACTTCCATGTGTTGAATTGAGCTTGTGATCGCTTAGAGACAGCTAGTGTTTCACCACCAGCAAGTGATGATGGACTATGTTTCATCGCGTGTCCTGCGCCCTGATGCCACCCACTCCGACCAGGGGCCCTCCCCACGGGTGCCACCCAGCCGCAGTAAAGGCCACTTGGCAGGATGGCCATTGCCGGGAGTCCTGATGCTCCAGGGGGATGGGCATCTACCTCTTGGCATACGTGAGGAGTTAAAGGTGCACGCATCAGCAGAGCGACCACTGTGTGATCAGGGGGCTACAACCAACAGGTTACATGGCGGTCCCACCACAATGGACTGGCTACCGTGCTGGATGTCAGATGCAAAGAAATCCATGGTCATCGTCGACGCTGAAATTGATACTGCATAGTGCATGGTGGAAAACGCACCCATGAAGGTGTTCTCGCCCAAGGTATGGAGAATGGGCAGGACTGCAATGCGACGACAAGAAAGTGGACTAAAGATCTCAATGCACAATGGACACAATGCACGTTGTAAGGTGCCCTTCCGCAATTGGCTCGCTCTTCGGAAAAAATTTTGAAGAATGGAGGTCATACCCTACAGGGGACCATCAAATAAAGGCCAGAACGTGTGAAACTCCTTTTAGTCACCTCATATGACAGGCAGGAATACCTCGGGCCTATTCTAACCCCCGGACCCGCAGGGGGCACGCTGTGGAGGTTGGATGGGTGGCTGAACATTACTTTATGAGGGGTGGGAAGTATCTCAGATAGGACATCCATCAGTTCAGGACATGATGATAGGTAATCAAAGCCCTGGTAAAGGATGTGGTTCAGTTGTTTGAGTCCGGGGTGCTACTAGGTGACAAAAAGGATACTCCTTTGTGGTTGTTTCTTGGGGTGGTGCGAGGATTGGGTATGTGAGGGGAAAGAGCACAGGAGATCTGTTTGTGGACTAGGTCTGGAGTGTCATGCCTGTCTGAAGGCCTTGGT
Organism: Schistocerca nitens; assembly: GCF_023898315.1. Classification (NCBI taxonomy): domain Eukaryota; kingdom Metazoa; phylum Arthropoda; class Insecta; order Orthoptera; family Acrididae; genus Schistocerca; species Schistocerca nitens. The sequence continues at coordinate 552,060,064 of NC_064615.1, read as the reverse complement.
GAGACCCTCTGCATATTGAACAATGGAGTTCCTGTCACTGCAGATATACTGTGTCCAGGTGGCCAGGCTACTATGCGGGGAATTTTTTGCTGTGAAAGGAATGAAAGCTGTAGGACTGCAGGTACCAATGATGGTTGGTGGGTTTAATGTGGACCGAGGTGCGGGTGGAGCCATCAGAGAGGAGAAGGTCAACATCACGGAAGGTGGCACACTGGGTTAAGGGGGATCACATGAAGAGGAAAAAAGAAAAAAAAGAATATTACAGAAATCCAACAGAAGCCTCAGAAATTGAATGCAAAACATGTATCACAACCCTGGCAAAGACAATGGAGAAAAGATCTGACAGTAGCATCATGGAATGTGAAGACAATGCTTCAGCTTGTAAAAATGAAAGAAATAGCCAATGAAATTTTAAAATTTGAATATGATGTCGTAGGGCTAAAGGAAATAAGATGGCAAGGGAATGGGCAGATAGATAAACCTGAGTACTCATTGGTATATAGTGGATCAGAAGAAAGAACAGGCCAACTTGGAACAGGGTTTATAATAACTAGGAGGTTAGGAAGATCCTACTAGAATTTCGACCCACAAAAGGAAGGATGTGCAGACTCAGACTAAGAGGGAAATTTAGGAATATATCAATAGTGAATGCTATGCACTAACAGAGGAAAAAGAGGATATAATTAAAAAACAGTTCTACGAAGACTTGGAAAAAGTATGATGCTAGTAATAGGAAATTTTAATGCAAAAATGGCAGGAATGAACATCCATATGGAGTTTCTGAAAATATTCACTACATGAAGAAAACAGCGACAATGGAGACTTACTATACCAATTCGGAGCAAAGAATAATATGATTATTAAAAGTACCTGCCTCCCACACAAAAGGATCCATCTGGGTACTTGGAAGTCTGCAGTCAATGGAGCAGTCAATCAGACTGATCATATTTTAATGACTGCACGCCACTCCACATCAGTTATGGAGCTGCAGAGGACCAAACTGTGACTCAGACCATTCTGTGATACAATCAGCCTTGAGAGAGAAAGTGTCACTAACAAATGGCAACAGAATAGTAAAGATGATGAAATGGAATACAGATAAACTGAAAATCCCTGATGAAAAAACTAATACTAATCAGAAAGTTGAGCATTGAAGAGAACACAGTAGGAGTAGACGAAAGGTGGAACAGGATTGAGAAAGCCATTTAAGATGCTGCAGAGGTAGTAATAGGCATAAGAAGGAACAAAAGAACCCAGGGATGATTTGATGAAGATTGCAGGTCAGCAATAGAGGAAAAGAACGGGGCAAGAACAAAAGTGCGTCAGAGAGAAACCAGAAATAATGTGGAACAATATAGAGAGTTAAGGAGAAGAGCTAACAGACTGTGCAAGAGAAAGAAAAGAGAGTGGACTAAGAAGAAATTTCAGGAACTACAAGAGTTAAAGGAACAGAGTGAAATAAGAAAGATCTATCATGCTGCAGGCAAAATGAAGAATAGATTCCAGCCAAAAATGATGGCCCGTTCCATTAAAGATGAGAAAATGATAAGGGAGGAAGAACAGATAGTGGGAATATGGACAGAGTATTTCAAAGATGCACTAAGCACCAACCTAGAAGATGAGGAGACAGCTGCACAGGAGGAAAGAGTGGAGCTGGAAGGAGACAATGATACCAATGAGGCAAGAAAGCCTACACTACAAGAGGTCTCCCAGGCTGTGCACAAGTCAAAAAACAAGTGAGCCCCAGGGGAAGACAGCATACGTGCTGAATTAATAAAAACTGGTGGTGAGGCTGTAATAATGGAACTGCACACATTAACACCCCTTATATGGGAATCAGAAACTATCCAGATAATTGGAAAACTGGAATAATAATCCCCATTTATAAGAAATGGGACATAACATCATGTGAAAACTATAGAGGTATAACTATCCCAAGCACAGCTTTTAAGATCTTCACATGTACATTATACAAACAGATACAGAAGTGTGCAGAAGGCATACGAGGGGAATATCAGTGTGGCTTTCCACCAGACAGAGGAACAACTGATCAAATAATTGTGATAAGACAAATGACAACTGATGGAAAAGTTCTTTGAATATGATATAGATCTGCATTTCATATTCATCGACTTCAAACAAGCCTCTGACAGTAAAAACCAGCAAAAACTATACAGAGTACTGGAAGAAGTTGGTATGCGTGCTAAACCAATAAGACTAATCAGAATGACAATGACAGAGACAAGAGCAAAAGTAAAGGTCCTTAGAAGAACAAGTGAAAACTTTGACTTTAATAAAGATGTGAAGCAAGGTGATAGTCTCTTCACCTTCCTATTCAATATAGCCCTGCATAGTGTAGTACGTAAATAAAATCAACAAAAGAGACACCATATTTATGAAAACTAGCCAAATATGTGCATATGCTGATTACATTGCTGTATTAGAAAGAAATACCAATACACTGCAAGAAACATACCGGGCAATGGAAACAGAAGCCATAAAAATTGGCCTCACAGTAAATGAAAACAAATCAAAATATATGGTAATGTCACAATCTGAGTCAAGAAGGACCCCTAAAAACCTAATCATCAATGGGAAACGCTTTTAACTACTTGGGAGCCCTAATAACAAATGATAACAGTCTTTGTGATGAAGTTCCCGGCTTTATTTCTTCGTTTGTTGTCCTCGGTGTTGACGTATTGCGTTGCTACACTGGCTGAAAAATGTGATGTGGAAGTACAACACCGACTACTTTAAATGATGTAGCCGAGAGGTGCACATCTGTGATTCACAGTTGTTTACTTTCACTTTTCACAACCCCCATATACACATTTAATATGACCAGTGCACTCTTGTTTAACTTTCGATAAGCCTCATTAATAGTTTGCAGGCGAACATCCACATACTGCTGCAATAGTTTACTGCTGAACATGTACGAGCAGTAAAAGCCTAACCACACGGTTCACAGTTATTGTATAATAATAACATACGTATGGAACAGACACCGTAATTGTTTTAGCACACAGCCTAATTGAGTAACACTTATTTCACGGTTAAGTTGAAGCATTGTTGTTGTTCTAAGCAATACAGGTTTCTTGTTTGAAACTTGGCTGTGGACTGGCTGTCTAAGGACCAAAAATCAGGCCCTAGGTACTGAAACTACACATTGTTCGAAGTTAAATTTACAGTAATTACAATTAAAACTTAACTCATTAAATTAACTAAATATATCGAAAAATTCTGTCTTTTTAATAGTTTCTTCTACTACAAGAGTTAGGCCGAATTATTTGTTTGAATCATGAAATTAACGGATATCGTTACACAAACAATACTTTTGACAAAACTGTTAATTACTTTGGATTAATTAAGAGCTGGCTTTGCTAACATGTTTTCGAATAGAGTCAAATAGATCCTTTAAGAATACAATTACCTGTTCCTCCGAATGTTTATAATTAGTAGAGAATTTATATTTGTTTATACGTCAACAATAGAATTTAAGTTACGAAACAATTACGGATTTTCCCCTATAATGACAGGTACCAGCTAGGAATAGTCAAAATAAGTTATAAAATTAATTACATACATAAATCTAAGCACAAAATTAGATCTGGTGTTATATTCTTTAAATCTGAGGGTCAATCTTTCTCTTTTATGAAAATGCAGATTATACTCACGTATGTTAATGGTAATTAGTTAAAAGTGAAAAAACGAATTTAAGGAGGCAGATGGCAAAACAAGAGGGGGAGTAAAAATATCCCAGCTTGCTTCGTCACATATTGGAAAGGCTGTAAGCGAAAGAATACAAGCAGGAAACAGAGCTAACTTTGCAAATATGCAACTTTTCAGAAATAGCCTTGTTGCAAGAAAAACAAAACTGCTAATGTAAAATTCGCTAGTCCTCCCAGTTACACATATGGGTCAGAGGTATGGACATTCACAGAACATGATAAAAATGCAGTAAGAACTTTTGAGCAGAAAATACTCTGCAAATTCTATGGGTCAATAATAGAAGGAGGTTGGAGAATACGCTACAATGTCGAATTACAAGAGTTAATACAAGGGTAAAATTTGTGAAATCACAGCAAATACGATGGCTAGGACACTTGGAGAGAATGGCAGAGGATAGAATTCCAAAGGAAATGATGAAAGGTGTGATCCATTCAGCTAGGCGAGAAGGGACACCTAACAGAAGATGGACTGATTATGTAATAGTCGATCTCAACAGTATGGGAGTCCAGGGTTGGAAAAGAGCAGCAATTAACCGAGAAATGTGGTGGAAGGTTGTTGAAGCCAAGGCTCACCAAGGACTCAAGCGCTGCTGAAGAAGAAGAAGATAGTAGAGAGGGTGTGGAAACTGTTGGGTGGAGGGTTTGGAGACAGTATGTTGAGGCCAGGATAATTACACTAGTGGAGAATGTGTTGTAAGGATAACTCCCATCTATGTAGTTCAGAAAAGCTGGTGGTGGAGGGAAGGATACAGATGGTTTGGGTAGTGAAGCAGCCACTGAAATCAAAGAAGTATGTTCACCCATATGTTTTGCCACAGGGTGATGGCCATTCAGTCTGATGGACAGATGGTTGGTTGTCATACCAATATAAAAAGCTGAGCAATTATGGCGACAGAGCTGGTAAATAACATGGTTGCTTTCACAGTTGGTCCACCCCTAATGGGGTAAGCTAAGCCTGTGACAGAACTGGAATAGGAAGTGCTGGATGGGTGGATTGGGCAGATCTTGCACCTGGGTCTTCCACAGGGATATGAACCTTCTGGCAAGTGGTTGGGATTGAGAGTGGCGCAGGGATGGACTATGATGTTGTGGAGGTTGGGTGGGTGGCTGAACATTAATTTAGGAGAGGTGGGAAGTATCTCAGGTAGGATATCCATCATTTCAGGACATGATCATAGATAATCAAAGCACTGGTAAAGGATGTGGCTCAGTTGTCACTTCCCGAAGAGCGAGCCAATTGGAGAAGGACACCTTACAACGTGCAGTGTGTCCATTGTGCATTGAGATCTTTAGTCCACTTTCTTGTCGTCGCATTGCAGTCCTGCCCATTCTCCATACCTTGGGCGAGAACACCTTCCTGGGTGCGTTTTCCACCATGCACTATGCGGTATCAATTTCAGCGTCGACGATGACCATGGACTTCTTTGCACCTGACATCCAGCACGGTAGCCAGTCACTTCACGAGAGTTATACAGGAGAGAGTAATATATTTGCTCACAACACTTACTAGACGTGGTATAGTGCTCTCAGCTCCCCATTTTTTTCTGGAGTATCGTTTGTCAGTCCCCCCCCCCCTCCTCCTCCCTCATATTCTCACGTATCTTCCAGTCTTCTATGTATGACGTCTACATCTACCTAATTTCGACGATTGAGCCTAGCTCTAGATATCCTCTACCAAGTCACAGACCCCCGCTAATTCTCTTAACATCCCACCAGATTCTGGCAGCACTGTTCCATTAGTCAGAAGGCTGTCTAGCCCTGTTCCCATCACTGGCTGTGTAGAGAGCTACACTATGTGATCAAAAGTATCCGCAGCCCCCCCCCCCCCCCCAAAACTAAAATTCGGAGGCGGTGGCGTTATGTTGTGGTCGTGTTTTTTCATGGAGGGGGCCTGCACCCATTGTTGTTTTGTTGGCAATATCTCAGCACAGGCCTACATTGATTTTTTAAGCACCTTATTGCTTCCCACTGTTGAAGAGCAATTCAGGGATGGCGACTGCATCTTTCAACACTATCGAGCACCTGTTCATAACGCACGGCCTGTGGCGGAGTGGTTACGAGATAATAACATTCCTGTAATGGGCTGGCCTGCACAGACTCCTGACCTGAATCCTACAGAACACCTTTGGGATGTTTTGGAACGCCGACTTTGTGCCACGCCTCACCGACCGACATCGATACATCTCAGTGCAGCACTTCGTGAAGAATGGGCTGCCATTCCCCAGGAAACCTTCCAGCACCTGCGTGCGTGCAAGCTGTCATCAAGGCAAAGGGTGGGCCAACACCATACTGCAATCCAGCATTACCGATGGTGGTCGCCATGAACTTTTAAGTCATTTTCAGCCAGATGTCCAAATACTTTTGATCACATGAGCAGAATTGCACACTTATGTACAGGAAGAAATTCAGCACCGTGCAGGTGCTTAAGTTCAGGTATTTTGCAATTGGTACTGTTTCCAGTGATTCGTAGTCAGTAGCATAATAGAACAGTAGCAGGTCTCTTTGATATTTTGTATTCAATAACTAAATTTATTTACATTTGTCACCAGCTTTCACCAATCCTCATTCTTCTGCAAATCTCTACGTCCTACCTGTGTCACGACTCTGCTACAGACAGGAACCCACATCTAAATAAATATTCCGCAAGCTACAGTACAGTAAACGGTGTGGACTATGTCATAGCAGTATTATGGATTGTTTTCATTCCTATTCCACTCACTTTTTTTTTCTTTGCATAATGATCGAGTAAAAAGTAAGTGTCTTTACGCCTCTGTATATACCATAACTTCCTCGGGGGATACCTCCTTATATCGTGTCGGACCTCCTCCTGCCCGGTATAGTGCACCAACTCGACCTGTCCATTGCGAAAGTGTTGCTGGTGCAGGATTTTGTGCATGAACTGATCTCTTTATTATGTCCCATAAATGTTCAATGGGATTAACGTCAGGCAATCTGGAGGGACAAATCATTCAGACAAATCATTCACTCGAATACTCCAGAACATTCTTCAAACAAATCGCAAACAAGTGTAGCCCAATGACATGACATCTTTATTTGGGAACATGATGTCTATTAATGACTTCAGATTGTCTCCGAGTAACCGAACATAACTATTTCCATTTAACGATCAGTCCAGTTGGAACAGATGACCTAATCCATATCATGTAAACACAACCCATACCATTATGGAGCCACCACCAGCTTGCACAGTGCCTTGTGACAACTTGGGTCCATGGCTTCGTGGGATCTGCGGCACACATGAACCTCATCAGCTCTTACAACTGAAATCAGGACTCAACTGACCAGACCACGGTTTTCCAGTTGACCAAGACGGGCGCTGGAGGCCATGCCGAACTTTTAGCAAAGGCACTCTATTCGGTCGTCTGCTGCTATAGCCCATTAACCCCAGATTTCACCGCACTGTTCTAACGGATACGTTTGTCGTACGTCTGACCTTGATTTTTGAGGTTATTTCACGCAGCGTTGCTCATCTGTCAGCACTGACAACTCTACGCAAACGCCGATGCTGTTAGTCGTTAAGTGAAGGCCGTCAGCCATGCGTTGTCTTTGGTGAGAAGTAATGCCTGAAATTTGGTATTCACGGCACACTCATGACACTGTGGATCTCTGAATACTGAATTCCCCAATGATTCATGAAATTAAATGTCCCATGCATCTACGTAGCTCCAACTACCTTTTAGCGTACGAAGCCTTAATTCCCGTCGTGCGGCCGTAATTACAACGGAAATCTTTTCATATGAACCACCTGAGTACAAATGAAAGGTCTGTCAATGAACTGTCCTTTTACATCTTGGGTACGCAATGCAACCACCATCTATATATATACATGTCGCTATCCTATGACTTTTGTCACCTCAGTGTAGGTTTTTGGCCAGGGATCCTTGCTGCTGCACCTTTAGTATATAAGAACCATACAAAGAAATTCAGAGGTATAAATCCAGCTTTTCAGCGATATTGAATGATTGTCTATAAATATGTTCCTGTATGTGCCCTAATCTCTTTTATCATATGCTAGGGCGTCCATTCCATTTTCATTGAAAAAGGGGACATTTAAAATAAGTTAGAGAAACACCTGGGACAATGAAGGATAAAAACAGGACATAAATATTGTATTGACTAAATTTAATACACATACAAATTTACCTTTACAACGTGCACTCAGATGATCCCAAATCACTTTTTACAATTATTCTGCCACACTATCACCGTACTTTTCACTTTTATGTACTTTATCAAGAAGTGCATTTTCGTTTGAAATTGTATCATAAAAGTCAATACACGATACACCATTAAAGTGTGTTTTGACAATGAGCAAGGCCCTCACTGTTTCAACTTTTCATCTGACCACAAAGAGTTCACTAACGGAAACACACGTTCCACAGCAGCATTTACCCGGAATTGCCAGACAAAACTCCACCAAATGAATCATGTTTTTCATGTTAATGTTTTTACTTTTGAAATAAGCAAATATTTTACACCACGTTGCACTAAAACTTTCTTTGTCTCCTTCTTCACTTTTTATGAAGTTCTGTGCACACGAAAATTCATCGAACAGTTCGTCTTGATCGACAGGAACATTTGGTACAATACTTTTAACAAAAACACAACAGTCCTGAATATTATTCCACTGTAGCTGCTCCTTTTCAGTATTAATCCAGTCAAATGCTTTAAAAGGTGTGAGAAATGGTAAACACCATTCTTTAATATTTAAAATTACTTGCAATTTTTGACAGTTCGGTACATGTTTGTGGTATGCTGAAAATCATCACAAGCTTCCTAGCGTAAATAATTGCGCAGTTAATAGCAAGTCAAACAACGAGTAAAGTAAAATACTCTAGCCAGCGGAATCATAAAAAAACGGGATGTCTGAGCGTCCCCAAAAAAACTTTCGGGACAGCGGGACATTTTGGTAAAAAACGGGACTGTCCCGGGAAAAACGGGACGAATGGACACCCTATCATATGCCCATGATCGCTAAGCTAGATATACGATGCCATAATGACATCAGAGTCTTCACAGAATGCACTCTGATGTTTGCAAAAAATCCATAGTATTTTTTTCAAATGGGATATACCAACATATTGCGTCTCTAACAATGTCACAGAGCTTCCAGCATGCACACTATCCATTGAATCCATGGTGTAGTTGCTTCACCACACAACCACACACATTTCAGAGCTACTGTTAGAGTAGGAGTAAAGATTTAAGGTTTAATCTCAGGGTTTCTCATTCTCTCTCTCCCCCCCCCCCCCCCCACTCCCCTCTCCCCCATGCACTATTTCACATTGTGCTCACCTTGATATCATATTTCAGCTAGAGCCGTGGGCAGTGCACATATGTGTAATGGTACTTAACTTGTTTCTTTCTTGGAAACAAACCCACTGGTAGGCTACTTACATATTGGTCTGAAATGGCTCTGAGCACTATGGGACTCAACTGCTGAGGTCATTAGTCCCCTAGAACTTAGAACTAGTTAAACCTAACCAACCTAAGGATATCACAAACATCCATGCCCGAGGCAGGATTCGAACCTGCGACCGTAGCGGTCTTGCGGTTCCAGACTGCAGCGCCTTTAACCGCACGGCCACTTCGGCCGGCACATATTGGTCTGAGATGTAATGTTTGTTAGGTGACATGCAGATGGGATTTGCAGCTGACACCTGCCACAGAGTCGTCCTGTCGGTTCTTCGTGTTCGCGTTTCTTGCCTTAAGATTCCAGCAAATGAATCTGAGCCCTGACATATGCGTTATTCTTCAGCTCGCTCCACATACTTACTACGCAGTTCATGCTTCCAATGACAGTGTATGGATCTATAGTCCTATTATTGTGCAATATATGTAGTTACGTTCATGTCAACTACAGCTGCACCACAGGTCTTCCTGCCTGCTTGTAGACAACTCCATTATCTGCGAACATCCTACACCTAAAAAAGAATGTACGCCAAAAGCTGCTCTACAATGTATGGTGGTCACATTGCACCAGGATTATCGATTCCTCTTCCACCCCAATCTCACATGCTGATCGAGTAAAAAATGTTTCTTATATACTTATACGTACTCCTAATCCACCATTATGTTTCTGAGAGAAAAATGACGATTTTCTCAGAGATTTTGTGCTTTTTACTTCACAGATATGCTATGCAACCGAGCATACGTAGACTCCCACGACTGGTAGACAGCGACCATGTAGTACTGAGCTGTCGAATCAATGTTACTGTTCATCGCTACATACCATTTAACTACAAACGGATCTATGTGTGTGTTAACATTGAAATAGTAGCTGACCATTACCTCAAAGTTGTAGCGGAAATTTGGAATGTGTGGTGAGGCATGAAGATGGGGCTCATGCAAATAGGGTGAGAAAAGCTCTGTGGAAAATTGACATATATCAAGGGACAGCTAACGGTTAAGTAGGCACATTCTGTCTCGGCGTTCCTGTCTTCGGCAGCAGCAGTGTTAGTCCATCAATACTCATTGTGTTTGGTGCTGCTGCATTAAAATTAAGAGCTCGAGAGTCATCACAGACCGTAGTTATAAAGCACCCAAGTGTCAATAACATAAGTGGTTTGCAGTAAGTTGTATGTGCTGCAATGAGTGGAGTGAGAGTAGGTTAAAAATGGTTCAAATGGCTCTGAGCACTATGCGACTTAATTTCTGAGGTCATCAGTCGCCTAGAACTTAGAACTAATTAAACCTAACTAACCTAAGGACATCACACACATCCTTGCCCGAGGCAGGATTCGAACCTGCGACCGTAAAGGTTGCTCGGTTCCAGACTGTAGCGCCTAGAACCGAACGGCCACTCCGGCCGGCAGAGTGAGAGTAGATCTGTGTTATTGTCTTGTTTAGGATAATGGGGACATTGAGATCGAGATGAGCTGTTTGTTATTTCGATTAGTTAGTCAGATCAACAAAAGTTCAATGGAAGGTGGTTTACCTACTGTATCAGGCTTTAGATGCAATAAATATGATATTCAAAGCATAAAAAACGATATTTTGCGAAATACTGTCACATAGTTTCGAATGTCTCCAGTGCTATTTAATTACAATGACGCTGTGTGTGATACTCCCTCCCACCATTAACAAATGTTCCATTAAAGCTAGTCTTCCACGCCATATACAAGCATAGAGACGTCCCACCTGGTTTCGAAATGTAATTTGTGTATGAAGAAACATTCAATCACCTAGCAGAGCAGTTGAACGAGATGTGTGTAACATAGTTCCCAAAACATTTGTTAGGACTATTTAAGTAAAGTGATGCTGTGCAGGGTACTCCCTGCCATCATTAAGAAATGTTCCATTAAAACTACAGTCTTTCTCATCACATACATCCCGTACCGAGTTTTGAAATGTACTTCTGTATCACTAGCGTTTAGTGAGAATCAAACTTGAAAAAGCCAATTTCCGTGGTTATAAATTAGAGCTTAAAAGCCATGTTATTTTTAGCGGAGGAAGACGTAAACGTTTCCGCCAGATGTTTGGTTTTCGCATTTTATCCAAATCCATAAGGTGGTAGTCATTTATAGAAGGCCATTACAATAGTACAGGCAGATGATCCATTTCAGCGTGAACCAGTTCCGCTTTAGTTGGATTTCTTATATTCCTGCTGCACTCACACCACTTTGTCCTAATGTACTACACGCTCCTGACTGGTAGTAATGGTAAAATGTCTCTAGAGTACTTAGATTTCCCGCTATTAAAGTAATGATTCATGATGTCACCCTTCTACCGCCAGTTCCTGTTAAATGCGGTGTGTAAATCTTTTTACTGAAGTAATATGACACGTGGCCATAGGCAGCACTCACATTTACTTCTTCTACCTGCAGTACATCCCAATATAGAAAATAGTCGCTATTAGTTTAGTGGGACGTACATATTGCAAAGCACTTGTTACCGATCACATAGAACCGCGTAGCACAGGTCTTAACAGTAGTACACTGCTGGGAGACGAGATGATCTTTTCTTAACCCCATGGAAGACTGGATACGTTGACAGAAAAATGGTACTGTCTGTCAATACTGTGCTTCGACACTAAAAAATCACGACTCTTCAATGCAGGTCAGGAAGTATTAAGATAACAGTGTAACAAGACCTGTCATATTAAGAGCAGACCTAAATGTGACTGAGGATGGGAAAAACAAGAAAATAATTCATTTTTACCGAGCGAGGTGGCGCAGTGGTTGGACACTGGACTCGCATTCGGGAGGACGACGGTTCAATCCCGCGTCCGGCCATCCTGATTTAGGTTTTCCGTGATTTCCCTAACACGCTCCAGGCAAATGCCGGGACGGTTCCTTTCAAAAGGGCACGGCCAACTTCCTTCCCCGTCCTTCCCTAATCCGATGAGACCGATGACCTCGCTGTCTGGTCTCCTTCCCCAAACCAACCAACCAACCAATTCATTTTAACGAATATGCTCTTACTGTAGTTAAAACAGGTCTCTGATACACAGCACACGGGGAAAGACTAGGTCCACATTTAATGCAAGTAGCAGTATGTCTGCGGGGAAAGAATAGTACTCCTATTTCTTCCTGGATGCAGATTTTACACAGGCATGGATTCTCAGTGCTCTCACGATCGCTTGGTTTTCCGATGCCGCTTTCAGAAGATTTGCTGGAGGTTTAATATTAGCTGCATTGTATGCAGTAATTTTTGAATCTGTTTTTTGACAGACATTATTCACAAAATCCTTACTCTTTGCAAGAAGCACAAACAAGCACTTGGAAGACCACACTTGTTCAGCCCACGGGTTGTTCGTTTCATTCCAAAATTTCAAACCTCCACCACAATGGAAACACATGATTTCATCTCTGTCACTGGTAAAAAAGAATCCATCTTCACTTTACCAGGACGTTGCTTAGTAGCTAAAGGCCAACCACTGAAAGACATCAGTCTCACACCATACGAGGTGCGGCTAGAAAAAAACCGGACTGATGCTGGAAAAAACATTTATTTACAATTATTTACAATTTCATGTTATCTCCTTCAATGTACTCTCCTCCTCGGTCTCTACACCGCTCCATACGAATTTTCCACTGTTCATAGCAATGCTGCAGATCATTTTCGGTAAGTCCATACATTACTTCCGTCGCTTTTTCTTTTACTGCTTCAACAGTCTCAAATCTAGTTCCTTTCAAAGCTGACTTGACTTTAGGGAAAAGAAAAAAGTCACAGGGGGCCAAATCAGGTGAGTAGGGTGGATGATCTAAGATGGGAATGTTGTGTTTTGCCAAAAACGTCTTCACTGACAACGCACTATGAGCTGGGGCATTGTCTTGGTGAAGGATCCATGACTTTTTTCTCCACAAATCGTTCCGTTTTCTCCGTACTCGCTCACGTAGGGTAGCCAGGACGCTAATGTAGTAATGATGATTCACCGTTTGTCCCTCTGGTACCCAATCAATGTGCACAATCCCTTTGATGTCAAAAAAAAAAAAATCATCATTGCCTTGAATTTCGATTTTGACAATCGTGCTTTTTTTTTGTCGTGGAGAACCAGGAGTTTTCCAATGCATCGATTGGCGTTTAGTTTCGGGATCGTAAGTAAAAAACCACGATTCATCGCAAGTAATAACATTTTGTAAGAAGGTGGGATCACTTTCAATGTTTTCCAGGATGTCAGAACAAATCATTCTTCGGCGTTCCTTCTGTTCAATTGTGAGACACTTTGGAACCATTTTTGAACACACTTTGTTCATGTTGAAACTTTCATGAAGAATCTGCCTAACACTTTCCTTGTCAACTCCTGTTAACTCAGACACTGCTCTGATTGTTAAACGGCGATCTTGTCGAACAAGTTTACCGATTTTTTCAATGTTTGCATCAGTTTTTGCTGACAATGGTCTGCCAGTGCGAGTGTCATCACTGGTGTCTTCGCGGCCATCTTTAAATCGTTTAAACCACTCAAACACTTGTGTTCGCGATAAACAATCATCGCCGTACACTTGTTGTAACATTGCAAACGTTTCACTTGCAGATTTTCCTAGTTTGAAACAAAATTTGATGTTAAAACGCTGTTCTTTCTGTACACTCAATATTTTCCGACGCACAGACAAAACGTCAACTACTTAAAACAGACGCCACGGGCAGACTGAGTGCAGGAGGCAGATGAAACTCGAGCAGTAGGCGGAGCGAAAGTCACGTGACAGGCCACGCGACTTTCAGCCTTATTGCATTCGTTTTATTGTTTCACCAGTACTAGTCCGGTTTTTTTCTAGCCACACCTCGTATGTTCTGTATTTAGGGTGAGCTAACTTAATTTCCTGCACATCACACACTGAACTGCACAACGATGCAACTCAGGAGATGGACGTGTGAGTACCTCCATTCTGCACAGTTAAAAGTATCATACAAAAGACACAGACCCACCACAGATACACTTTTATGGATACACCTCTCTAACACCTTCAGACATGTATTATGTTAACAAACAACCTGCTTTCAAAACTCTCTTCATATATATCCTACTCTAAAGATCTCAGGTGCAGACACTGCTCGTGATCATGATGCCATTTCTGGTCACGTAGTCTAAATTTACTTGTAACTGTAGTACAGTTGTAAACAACTATCGCAATTTCGCTATTTTTCTGTATGTCTGTGTATTAGTTTCTTTTGGGGAGCCCCCAGACCCTACCCCAGACCTGCCACTGGTGAATCCAACTTCAGACATTGACCTGGATGTAATGCGGGTGGATTCTCACCTTCGAAACCTACCCCAGACCTGTCGCTGTTGAATCCACTTTCAGCCACTGCCCTGGACATATCATGGGTAGATTCTCCTTTGAAACCTATCCCAGCTATAGAGCATAATGGATCCATCTTCGAACCCTATCATGGTCATAACGTGTGGTGGATCCACTTTTGAATTCAAAAAAATGGTTCAAATGGCTCTGAGCACTATGGGACTTAACTGCTGAGGTCATCAGTCCCCTAGATCTTAGAACTACTTAAACCTAACTAACCTAAGGACGTCACACACATCCATGCCCGAGGCAGGATTCGAACCTGCGACCGTAGCGGTCGCGCGGTTCCAGACTGTAGCGCTTAGAACCGCTCGGCCACTCCGGCCGGCCATTTGAATTCTATCCTGCTCATAACGTGAGGGGAATCTCCTTTGAATTCTATCCTGGACCTACCCCCATGTACTGTGATAATTCACGAACTGTTAATTTTAATGCAGCAGCAAACACAGTGATTATTGATGAACTAACAATGCTGTTGTCGAAGACACGTATGCCGAGACGGAGTGCGCTGTACCTAACCATCAGCTGCCCCTTGATATATGTCAGTTTCCTGCGCAGCTTTTCTCACTGTTTGAACGAGCCCCCACTTTTGTACCTCACCACACATTCTCAGTTTCCACTATAAATCTGAGGTCATTGTCAGCAGCTATCCCGACATTAACACGTATAGACCCATTTGTGGTTAAATGATACGTAGTTATGAACAGTAATATCAATTCCACAGTTCGATACTACATAGTCCCTGTCTCCCAATCATATGAGTCCATGTCTGTTCACGTTACATAGCTGATCTGCAAAGTAAAAGCATCACGTTGATGCTTTTAGGATCGTATACATTGGCATACTCCACTGAAATGTGTAACGGAAGGAAGAAATGTTTGGGAAAGAACGATGTATTTTTCCTGGAAACATAAAGGTGTATTAGGGGTATGTACGGAGTTGTCTACGAGCAGGTGGGAAGACCTGTGGCGGCGCTGGTAATTGACCTGAACGTAACTATATCTGTTGCACAATAATAGGACTCTAAATCCCGCACACTGTCATTGGAACCATGAACTGCAGTAAGAACCTGGAGCGAGCTGAAGAAGAATGCATATATCGGGCTCGATTCATTTGCTGGCGTCTTAACGGAAGTAACCTGAACACTTAGAATTGACAGCCTTGACTTATGTGTGGCAGGCGAGCAGCTCAAAATCCCGTCCGCATGCCACCTATCAACTATTACAACTCAGACCATCGTCTAAGTACTGGTGGGTTTGTATCTAAAAAATAAATGAAGTACCTTTACACATAAGTGCTCTGTCCACTACTCTTGCTGGAGTACGATATCATGATCAGCCCACTTCGGAATAGCACATTTGGGAGGGGGGGGGGGGGAATGAACTACTCTGAGATTAAACCCTAAATCTTTCCCCCCACTTTTACAGTAGCTCCGAATTGTGTGTGGTTGTGCGAAGCTGCTGCACCAAAGTGGATAGTGTGCCTGTTGGAAGCTCTGGGACAGTGTTAGAATCGCATTATGTCGGTATATCCTATTTGAAAAAAAAAAAAAAAAAAAAAAAAAAAGACTCGCAAAATGCTATGCTTCCAACGCAGACTCTTATACCATGATGCCTCGTATATCTAGTGTAGCGGTCATAGAAATACTATAAAGAAGATTAGGACACGTACAGGGACATAATTATAGACAATCATTCGATATGGATGAACTGCGAGTGTTATGCCCTTAATTTCTTTGTGCAGTCCTCGTATAATAAAGGTGCAGCAGCAAGACTTCCTTGTCCAACGAGAAATCTATATGTGACGTAGCGATCGTAGAGGAGGTTAGGGTGTGTTACAGAGACGTACAAATATTAATTTTTACTCGATCATTATTTATGCGAGTGGAACAGGGACGAAAAAATCAATAATACTGCTACGACATAGTCCACACTGTGCACTGCACAGTGATTTGCGGACTGTGTGTTCAGATGTAGATTCCTGTCTATAGTAGGGTTCGACACTGTCGGACTATAGCAATTTGCGGAAGCTTGACTACAAACAGCACCAGCTGGAAATAGTACCAATTTAAAATAGTGAACGTAAGCATCCGCATAGTGGTGAATTTCCTCCTGTTCGTTAGCGTGCTACATTTCTAGTTGTGCTAGCTCTCTACATAGCCAGTGAGAGTCATAGCCAGTCTTCTAACTAATGGAACAGTGCTGTCGCAACGTGATAGGATTTTAAGAGAATTAACAGGGGTCTAGAGCCAACCTCACTCATCAAAATCAAGTAGATGCAGATAACATATATCGAAGACTGGAAGATTCGTGAGAAAGTTGGGGGAGAGGGGTAGGGGGTAAGTGATATTCTCACAGAAGGGGAGCTCACAGGAGAGCTCTATACCGCTTCTTGTAAGTGTTTTGAGCATACCTATTGCTCCTACATAGCTCCCGCGAAGTGAGTGCAGTGAGAAAAATTAGGGGCTAATATGAAGGTTACTACCAATAGATATTTAGCAACATAAGTTTCGTCCTTTGTTTTCTCGATAAAGAAGGGATAACATTCTTCTGTGAGTTTTGTGTGCCTGTAAACGGACGAACTGACATCTTATTAGGTGCACAATATTTACATTTTTGGCTCAGATAAAGACCTGTGAATAAAGTTACAGCACTGCTCTGCAGCTGAAAAATTTTGATCGACAGACAAATTTTGCGCACGCTAGAAACAAGCGAATGAATGTACCAGCTATGAAAGTGAGTTCTAACATATTTGTATTATATTTGTAATGTCTGTTAAGTGATGATCATGTAATAAATGAAGCTGCAAGTGTAACATGAAGCAGTGTGTACCATCAAGGTAAACAGACAAGTCTTCAATGTTTTTTTCGATTACTTGCAGAAGAAAACGTTAAATATAACTGCTCAGTTATGGAGTATATTGACGTTACTTCTACAATTATTAATAATTCTCTGCTAAGTCAAAGTAGAGATTTCGTGACTGAGAAGTCTGGGTGGGTAGTACACATTCTTTCGAGAGTTTGTCTGTCTATAAACGGATGGACTGACGCCTTAGGCACACTGAATTTACATTGTTCACTCGTAGATAAAATCCAGTGAATAAGGTTATGGAATTACTCTCCAGCACAAAAATTGTGACTGGCAGGCAGACATTCTTTCTGCGTGCAATTCACGAATGGTTCTTGTTGCAGAAGAAAAAAAGGAATTCTTGGTGTCACCTAGGAGTGACAGAGAATATATCTGATCGCTACGATAGTGAAACTTAAAAAACGAAGGGAGTATAAATGAAATCTATTCTGTTGAAATGACAGAAAAAATTCTACAAATACCTGGGCTCCTTTGAGCCAGGTTGGCAGAAGTTCATGGGAGAGCTAGGCTCCAGGTTATGACATTATTCATTATTTGGCGAGTGGTTCACGTTTATTCAAAATGGTTCAAATGGCTCTGAGCACTATGGTACTTACCATCTGAGGTCATCAGTCCCCTAGAACTTAGAACTACTTAAACCTAACTAGCCTAAGGACATCACACACATCCATGCCCGAAGCAGGATTCGAACCCGCGACTGTAGCGGTCGCGCGGTTCCATGCTGAAGCACCTAGAAACCCTCGGCCACGGCGGCCGGCTTCACGTTTATTAAACAATTGAAAAAACACAACGATAACAATATGATACGTGGCTAACACAATGGTTTTGAATTACAGACCTAAAATTATCGTGGTCTCTTAAGAGACTTGACAAATTTAAGTCAAAAATTTTTGAAGGTCAAATGTAGCAACGACTCGTACAAATTTAGTTCAAATAAAATGTTTAAACTAATTTAAGTGTCCCAAGCTAACAGAATGGTTTTAGATTACAGACTAAAATTTAACATGGTGCTTTAAGAGAGCTGACAAGCGTAAAGGAAGATTTTTAAAAGTCAAATGTAACAACTACTAGCACCAATTTAGTAACGGATAAAATGTTTAAACAAATTTAAATGTTAAAGCTAACAGAATGGTTTTAATATAAATCGAAATTTAAAACGGTAGTTTAAGAGAGCGCACCATCTTCAGCGATACAAGAGCCAGCATATGTCCCGGCCGACTAAGGAGATCTTGACACAGAAAGGGCACGGCATCAAGAGAGATACAAGCTAAAGACAAAAATACGCGAAGTATTAAAAGCTTTAGGCCCACGCAAATTAGCGAAGAAAAGACTTAACCCCAGGTTCTCATTCAAAATGGTCGAAACTTAGATTTTCCTTTTATTGCATTTTTAAGGTATATGTCTCTAGAGTGTTTGGACGAAAAGGTTTTTTAATCCGTGCGTTACAAAATGTTCTACAGCTAACTGTTCGAAGCAGCGTCACGGCCGCCGTGGGACGCTCTCAGCCGAAGGCGCCCGGCTCAGCCAGAACACTTGTCTTGCCGTGACGCACTTCCACAAAATGATTTATGTTGCAGTACTCGTGCAAACACTCGTTGACAACTTGAGCAGGCTGCCGAACCCAGCATATCAAGCTCAGCCAGATCGCCAAGAAGAACGAGGGAATTGCTCTCCAGGAACAATTCGAGTTAGAAGAAAGATTGATATGCGGCATTGGAATTGCAGACTATACATAAGTAACGACAACATCTGTTTTGGTCAAATTCTGGTCAAAATTGGTCGAAGCATGATTTTTTGTCCTCCATATTAGATTATCTGTTTTGAATTTTGAAAACCTGTCTTCAGATTTGTGTTCACCTACATCAAAAATGTATAACGTGTAGTTTCTATGCACATTAAACCAATAATGCATATAAAAGTTTTCACTAAACTTTAAACAGGTTTTTCTAGAGAAGCTATTTTCAAAACTACGTGTGTCATAAAATAAAAACTGTTCAACCTGTTAACTTCTATCTTTGACTCCCAAAAAGTGAACATTTTTCTTGGGAGCTTATGCCGATAATATACGAAATTCGTTAATATTAACTATTTTTTGTAAAGCCGTAAGTAGTGAAACAAACCCCAAAAAATCGAATTCAAAGTTCGAGTTGACACCATAACGTGAAATTTAAGGTGAATTCATTGTGGTTTGGTATAAGCTCCCAAAAATTTAATGTAATATCAACTAATGTTATCCATTTTTCATTTCAGATAACTCCTGACGTGCTACACTGTAGGCAGTGTGCTTATTTCAAAGGCGCAGGCCCTTGATTAAGCCACAATTATGGGTACTATTTTGTATTTTTTTGTATTGGAAATCTACACTATGTGATCAAAAGTATCCGGCCATCTGGCTGAAAGTAACTTACAAATTCGTGGCGTCCTCCATCGATGATGCTGGAATTCAGTATGGTGTTGGCCCACCCTTAGTCTTGATGACAGCTTCCTCTCTCGCAGGCATACGTTCAGTCAGGTGCTGGAAGGTTTCTTGTGGAATGGCAGCCCATTCTTCAATGAGTGCTGCACTGAGGAGAGGTATCGATGTCGATCGGTGAGGCCTGGAAAAAAGTCGGCGTCCCAAAACATCCCAAAGGTGTTCTGTTGGATTCAGGTCAAGACTCTGTGCAGGCCAGTCCATTACAGGGATGTTATTGTCGTGTAACTACTCCGCCAAGGCCGTGGATTATGAACAGGTGCTCGATAGTGTTGAAAGACGCAATCGCCATTCCCAAATTGCTCTTCAACAGTGGGGTGCTAGAAGGTGCTTCAAACATCAATGTGCTGTGATAGTGCCACTCAAAGCAACAATAGGTGCAAGCCCTTTCCATAAAAAACACGATCACAACGTAACGCCACTGCCTCCTAATTTTACTGTTGGCATTACACACGCTGGCAGATGACGTTCACCTGGCGTTCGCCTGACATCGTATCGCCACGTAGTGTACCGTGATTCGTCACTCCACAAAACGTTTCTCCACTATTCAATCGTCCAATGTTTACGCTCCTTAGCGAGGCGTCGTTTGGCATTTACCGGCGTGATGAGTGGCTTATGAGCAGCCGCTTGACCATGGTCCAGGTTTTCTCACCCCCCGCCTAACTGTCATAGTACTTGCAGTGGTTCCTGATTCAGTTTGGAATTCCTGTGTGATGGTCTGGATAGATGTCTACCTATTACACATTACGACCCTCTTCAACTGTCTGCGGTCTCTGTCAGTCAACAGACTAGGTCGGACTGTACGCTTTTGTGCTGCACGTATCCCTTCACGTTTCCACTTTTACTATCACATCGGAAACAGTGGACCTAGGGATGTTTAGGAGTGTGGAAACCTCGCTTACAGACGTATGACAGAAGTGACACCCAATCGCCTCACCACGTTTGAAGTCCGTGAGTTCCGCGGAGCGCCCTATTCCGCTCTCTCACGATGTCTAATGACTACTGAGGTCGCTGATATGGAGTACGTGGCAGTAGGTGGCAGCACAATGCACCTAATATGAAAAACGTGTTTTTCGGGGTGTCGGGATACTTTTGATCACTTAGTGTAAATTAAAGTTCATAGTATGATCAACTATATGTCTTTTATTTGTCTAAAAAAATCCAAACTTTGCCAATATTTTGCTCAATGGAAAGAGAACTTGGCCTTAACTGAAACAACAATCACGGTGCCGTGTGTCGTGCAGCTGCTTTAGACAAGGTAACGGCAAGGGTGCATCGCAAATGCTGTCCAATAATATCGTGCCGCCGGGCCAATTGCACGCAGAGACTGCAGAAACAGTAGCCGACCTACTGCTTCTGGAACAGCCTTGATCGAGGCAGCATCTCATTACATGCAAACGCTCTGGCACGTGCGGTACAGTGAAGACGTAGCACGTTCCGCGGTACGTTGTTAAATAAAAATTGTTTAATGCTGAATAACCGTGTAATTTATTAGACTGTGGTGACTGTTTGATCGGTATTTTTGTGTGTGTCTTCGCGAAAAAAGTAGCTATTTGTGGAATACTAGGAAAAAATCTTGAAAACCGTACCTAGATCGGTGTGCTGACAGAAGATATACTGCAGAAATTTTTCTACATTCACAGTAAAGTATTTAGGTACAACTTCTCGAAAAATCGGCAAAATTATTCCAAAGCTATAAATAGCGTCATACATTGAGGTGACTGCTGGAGCCGCGCGGGATTAGCCGAGCGGTCTTGGGCGCTGCAGTCATGGACTGTACGGCTGGTCCCGGCGGAGGTTCGAGTTCTCCCTCGGGCATGGGTGTGTGTGTTTGTCCTTAGGATAATTTAGGTTAAGTAGTGTGTAGGCTTAGGGACTGATGAGCTTAGCAGTTAAGTCCCATAAGATTTCACACACATCTGAACATTTTTTTGACTGCTGGAAATGTATGGTGGTGGTGTTTACAAACCTATATTTATGAGTGTCTTAATAAGAAGTCAGTATATAAAACCGATCCACAAAACCAGTATTTATGTACGTCTTCTTAAAAAATTGACGAAATTAGTCACAAAACCAGTATTTACATTTATCTTCCTAGAAAGTTGGGGAAAATAGCAGCGAAATCTATATTTACGTGTATTTTAAAGGGGGAGGGGAATCAGTAAAACAGCAACTAAATGTGCACCATCTTAAAAATTAGTAGAAACTACCGACAAACGCATAAATAGCGTCAAATGTTGCAGAAAATAGTATGGGTGCTGAACATTCGTGGAAACTAGGCCAATACCGCTGGGTGCCTTACTATGGTGGAAATTTGCAACATCACCTGAATTTACCGATGTTGCTGTTGCTCCAGTGAGATCCACGTTACAAAGCCAGTCTCGGGGATGCTAAACATCAAAGGGACAGTGAGGGGCATATTTTTTTTATTCATAAGTTACCATAAATGAAATGACAGTCACCACTTTAAGTTAAAAGCACTGAACAACTGGGTAAACATGAACCAGCCATCTTGCCCATAAATTATGGCGATTAACGTGACAGTTATTATCCATTAATTATGACCTAACCAAACAAAACATGCACCCAAGTGAAATTTCGTTTACTGGGCAGCTGTTTACTTAAGAGATCAGAGGATTGTTCCAACCCTGGCCTTCCCCTACGACTGCAGGTAACACCGCTACTGGATTTGTCGAGTAGTTTCTGGCATGCAGTGTGTGTGATTCAAGAAAGTTTTGCTGTAGTTTTATTGCAGTGTTGGTGAAGTAATTGTTAATGAAACTGGCCATTTTTCTTGGGTAAGATACTAACTTCATACATATTGTTTCGTATTTTGGATAGAAGTTTGGAACTTTCTGCCGCTATGTTTGCATTTTAGAGAGATGAGGTATTTGAGGGATTGAGAAAATTTCCTAATTCCTACCCTGACCATATTATCTTTTCTGTGCCTCCAACAGAACATAATTCTTTTGGGAATGTTTCCTCAACTCCTTTTAACTCGCCACCTTCAGTTTATTAGAATCAAGCTATCAAACGTGAGGAGCCTCCTGATCTGATTTGATTTTCTTTGATCTGCTTTCGTTATTTTCATTTACTGTGGATAATTATTACAATCCCTTGCAATGGTGTGGAACTAGTCAGTTCTACCTTTTTTTTTTTTTTTGTTACGAGAAGACTACTGAAATTATACTCTGATTTCGTGCGATATTTGTCCCATAACTACGACACTGCAGTGCCTTTGTTGTCCCAAATTGCGATCCAGTGCTCCTTCAGACATGCATGTATGTCCGAAGGAACATTGCATCGTACTTCTGAACAACACAGGCACTGCAATATTGCATTTATCCGCCAACACTGGATTTTCAATTAAAATGTTGTCCCTGTACAAGAATGTACACTCGACAGCAAAAAAAGTGGGTCACCCCTGAATTCCAACGTGTAGGCTGCACCTGAATGTATGCAACCAACAAAGCATATCTGTGTTGCACATAGTCGCAACCCTTCACAGTACAGTCGTTGTAAGATACACAATGGGTACCACTAGAGACTACTTGAGAACACCAGTCTTTATGACAGTCCGTCCAGATGTAAAGTAAAACCACAATAGTACAGAAGGGATCAGACAGTCCTTAACGTTTGTAAACTAAACTTAATTACAATAAGTGACATTTCAAATGTTATGGGACAACTAGTTTTGTCACATAAATCGTTCAGTAATCCTTAGGCACAATTAAATATTTGAGACAGTATATGGATTTATAAAGTTGTATGGCAATTGGAAACAAGTTCTTTGCTGTCTGAAAGGATTACCCAACACATGCTGAACGTCGTTCAACGTTCAACGGGGAGTGGTTTCGCATCAACTTTATGTAATACTAAGCAGTTAAAAAAAACGTGATTAATGGCGGCAACCACTCTACGGAAATCCCAACATTAACAGCGAATCACAAGTAATATCATTGTTCACATTACTCATCAACAGTTACTTGTACACGAAGTTGTACTTTAAATGACATGACCAACGTCTTCGTTCTGGATCCGGATGCAAACCCAAAACGTAAAGCCATTGTTAACCAAGCAAAGCTTTGTGTCTTATCGAGACACGATCACTAGGCAGAAAGAGACGTCAAATATTGACGTTTGCACCAGCATCAGTTATCAATTCTCAACTTGAACGTAAATGACGATAATGTTTGTACGAAAGCAGGAACCCTAACATGACAATCACCTTCTTGATAATTAACCTCGAAAGACGTTGTATAGTGTTGCATTGTCAAGGAATAAAGGATGCACATGTTTAAAATTGAAATGCCATCATGTAATGCTGGGGACAAGGATGCGAACCCAGCACCTAATCGGATTGTTGAATAAGTACGTAAAATCAGAACGTAGATATCACAGTTTGTCACCAGTAGTGGGGTTGGACCCTTAAATGACGACTGAAGTTGTATTGCCTGACCGGGATTCGCACCCGGCGCCTACCGCCGTCGTTGTCTAACCAGGAACAGACGAGAAATGTCCAATGTTGGTTCACCATCAGCGAGATGTGCACACGTTTAACTAGAAATAAGGTGACGAAAACGTCTATGCTGACTGAGAGTCGAACGCCGCACACATGGTTATGAAGACACGTTAATAATCAACTTCATATTCAGTAGTAGCTAGGAGTAGCATGTTTAGTTGCAAACCTTAAGGCCTTACTCATCCCTAGTGACGTGTTGCCTAATATCTGCGATATCATGATGTTAATTTACAAGTGGATTGACTGCCGTAAAGAGCAATGTTCTCTAGTAGTCGTGTATCATTGAGATGTAAATGAAGTGCCTCAGCAGAAAGTAATTTCCGTCGTGCAGCACGTATTGTTTCAGAGATACTGAGAACATGTTATAAGTGCACAAAACGTGTATTATATACTAAGTATATACTATTATTTGGAGAAGCTGCCGCCAAACCTGTTTACTTTTACATTCCGCTCAGTTGTCGTGGTTGAATACAGGTTTTCTTAAGGCTACATCTAATGTACAGCGCTTACAAGAAAGTATAGTTTTCTGTGCCATGATATTGCTAGCTAGGTGAAATATTTTGTGGTAGCTATGTTTAAAATGAATGTATTTTTGAAAGTATTGTTCGTCAAATATTTGAATAAATCGTCAACTGTAGGTGTGCCTGCACATGTTATAGCATAATAGCTGTAGCTGCGTTAGTTTGTACTACAGACTTGGGTAGATTAGGTGTAACTTTTGATCCTTCAAGGGGTGATCGTGGCCCTGTGGCCGGGTCTGTAGTAGCCGCGGCTCGCGAGCTACGGGCCAGCCAGGCCCTGCCGAGGCGAGACGGAAGTGAGCGATCTGGCGGTGGCGTTGGGGGGCCAACAGCCCGGGACGAGGCAGCACGGCTGCGCCGCATGCCTCTGCCTCTGCCTCTGCCGCTCCGTTTGACGTAAATATGTTTACCTCCTCTCCTGGAATCAGTATAAGAGCGGCAAGCAGAAATACACATCAGGCTGTCTGCCGTAATGGCTCACTGGGAGAGGTCTATTCGAGGTAGAGTCAAAAAATGGTTCAAATGGCTCTGAGCACTATGGGACTTATCATCTGAGGTCATCAGTCCCCTAGAACTTAGAACTACTTAAACCTTACTAACCTAAGGACATCACACACATCCATGCCTGAGGCAGGATTTGAACCTGTGACCGTAGCGGTCGCGCGGTTCCAGACTGAAGCGCTTAGAACCGCTCGGCCATTCCGGCCGGCCGAGGTAGAGTCGTTGCTCTCATTGAGGAAGGAGGATGTTCCATCAGAGAAGCTGGCAGGCGGTATGGCGTACCACATACCACTGCAACGAGATGGTGGATGTCTGCCTTGAAAGAGGCACCACCAACAGGGCTCCTGGCTCAGGCAGGAAGAGAGTGATCTGACAGCAGGAAGACAAGGACCTAGTGTCTAGGAGCAGAGAAAACCCCTTTCTGAACGCGAAGCAGTTGCGGCGGGAGATCAACTTCCCCGGCTCCAGTGACACGATTCGCCGAAGGCTGAGGGACGCTGGACTGCATGCACGACGATCCGCCGTGAATCAAGAGCTCAGCGAAGACAACGTTTTATACCGGCTAGCATTTTCGGAGCTCCATCTGAGGGCGTCGTGGGACAACGTCATTTTCACTGATGAGAAGGTGTTTTCCACCAATAACGACGGTCCACGAATCGTTTACAGGCCAAGGGACTCGCCATCGACGCGAATATGTAACCACGACGAGAAGAAGTGGCCGGCAATCTGTTACCTGCTGGGGTTGGAATTCTCCGAGAGGGGCAGGAATTCTTCACAGGATAGAAGGAACTCTGGACAGCGCGCAGTACGCCCACATATTGGAAAATGTGATGCTTCCGTCAGTGCGAATGCTGTACGCAGAAGGGGACGTCACATTGGAAGAGGACCATTCTCCCATTCACAAGTCTGCATTTGTTCAGCGCGTATTGTCTTTACTCTCTCCCAAATCCACGATTGGCGTCAACGTCATGGACTGGCCGCCACGGGCAGCTGATATGAACTCCATGGAAAACATGTGGGCTGAGGTCGCCAGAACATTAACAGAGAACTGGCCATGAAACCAACCAACTACTGCGGACGCTCTTTGGGACTGCGTCCTGGAAGCCTGGGAGGAAGTTGCTTCTTCAGGCTGTTACGTCCGACGGCTTATACATTCTATGCCAAGACGCGTGATAGAAGTACAAAATAATGAAGGATTCTGGATAAAATATTAGAGTTCTTAAAATGTTTTGTTATGTCTTCTTTTTCGTCATTTTTCCTCAAAACTCAAATGGCTCTGAGCACTATGGGACTTAACTGCTGAGGTCATCAGTCCCCTAGAACGTAGAACTACTTAAACCTAACTATCCTAAGGACATCACACACATCCATGCCCGAGGCAGGATTCGAACCTGCGACCGTAGCTGTCGCGCGGTTCCAGACTGTAGCGCCTAGAACCGCTCGGCCACTTCGACCGGTCATTTTTCCTCATTGGAAGCTAGTGGAAGATCGCGTGGCAACAGAAAAGATACAATATGGGTTAGCTTTCCTTTGAGTTGCCCTTTTAATTCAAGTGGGTTTCTTTTGAATATACAGTTTGTTAAGTATTCTATTTTGATTTCATTTATACCATGTCTACATACTTTCAAACTAATCAGCGTAGATGGACTCTGTCACAGTAGTTTTTGTTATTTCAAATACGTCTCTCTCTTCCCCTCCATCCATGAATACACCCTCCGTCCTCCACACAATACGCCAACGATTTCATATTATGTTTACTCGCCGCGCGGGATTAGCCGAGCGGTCTTAGGCGCTGCAGTCATTGACTGTGAGGCTGGTTCCGGCGGAGGTTCGAGATCTCCCTCGGGCATGGGTGTGTATGTTTGTCCTTAGGATAATTTAGGTTAAGTAGTGTGTAAGATTAGGGATTGATGACCTTAGCAGTTAAGTCCCTTAAGGTTTCACACACATATGAACATTTATGTTTACTCGTTGTTAATATCTCTTCTATTCTCTCTCACACTCTCTCTCTCTGTCACTATCGCCGCAAGTGCCCTTCTATTACACTCCCCCAAAACTTTGTAAACAAATCTAGCGGTTTCCAATGACGCTACATTTTCTCTTTTAATTGCTGCTGTCTTTACTCTCTATCATTCCTCTCACCACCTATGAAACCGTATTCGTTGATCTCCCCTTCCCTGTAACCCATTCTTCGTTGTGAGAACAGTCCTTCCTTATCTCTCGGTCCTAAGATAAAACGAACTGTGGCACACGTCTAAATAAGCAATACTTTGCAAGCATTTCACACTTATATTTTGCACTTCTGCACTTCAATCCATTCCCAGATCCCACCCTCCTTCCTGTTACGCGTCCCTTGACATCTGCATCTACATCCAAATGAATACTCTGCAATTCATAATTATGTGCTTGGCAGGGGGTTCTGTGGTCTGGTGGATTAATCTTGTATTGAGGTGTAAAACGTGTAGGTTCACATCTCACGTCGGGCGTAAATTTTTAACACACACAAGTAGCTCTCCTTCACCCCTAGTAACGCCAAGTGCAGAACGCCTGTAAGCTCCGTAGTTCAATATCCGCAGTAAAGATAACATCCCTTCGCTGCCGACTGGGCATTCGTTTGAGCTGTGACAGATGGAGAAACCCCGTGAGGCGGAGACTCTGTCACCAGCAAGCCGTCGTAAACTAGAAAACGTATTTCATTTTAATGAACCAATGGCCATGTAAGTTCACAACGGTCTTACTTGATTTGAAACTGAGACGTTGAAAATTGTGGAGCTGGACTGGGATTGGAATTCGATTTCACCATGTTCCCGAAGATTGCAAACTCTTCTAGGCGTCCTCGAAAGGCACCTATCTGGTTTCGAATCCTGATCAGCACAAAATACTCATTATTTCATTTCAAGCCCTAGCATGTGCACTCCGAACTACTGGTGAAAAATAGTTGCATTTTCAACGTCTCTTCGTGCGTTGTTAGCTGTAGCGTGTTCGTTTCAACTCACAGCCACATGATGAGCGTTTTATCACAACATTACAAGATCAAACGTTTCCTCACATCTTTTCAAGTTCAAACATTCCTCTCCATCCTACTGGTGAAAACGGATTTGGGTTTGACGTTGTGTTCGTTGTGATCACCAACGACGACATGTTGTGGATTCAACTTCTAGCCAGCAGAGTATTTTCCATCACATCATTGACAGTACAAACATGCCATTCCTAGCTATTATTGGAAAAGAATTTGATAGTTAACGTTTCTTCATGACCACGTGTGCGGGGTTTGAATTCCATTCAGCACAGAACTTTTCGTCGCCTGATGTCTAGCTAAACATGCGCCCATCTCGCTACTGGTGAACCAACAACAGCTATTTATCGTCTGTTCCTGGCTAGAAAACAACGGTGCTAGATGCTGGACTCGAATCCCATGGTGAAAACATTTGATATTTAACTTCTGATTTTATGAACAGTCGTGCTCAAAAGTATCCGAACGACCTGAATTGCATTTCACCTGATTCCCATGCGACCTACATAACGCAGCTGTCTAGCAGGTCCTCTAGTCGCTACTTGGTACAGTCGTTTGACTATTCAAAATGGTTCCAACAAGTCACCACTAGAAAACACTGCTCTGTATCGCAATAACTCAGGATGTCAAGTAATACCACGATACTAAAAATATCAGGGAACACCTCATCACGGGTAAGACTGTCCTTAAGGCTTGTAAGCTCGCATTTATTGCAATAACTGACATACCTGAAATGTTAGCACTCTCATTATTACGTCAGATAGGTAATGCACGTAGTAAGTTCGTCGTATTCATGATTACCTCTTCAAAGTAACATACCATACTTGTTATTTAACACAAAATGTCATTAAAAATTTACGTTATTCACGAGCTGCTAGTTGAGAATATGAATGAACTTCAAATGCCACGACGAACCGCCTCGTTCTGCATATGAATTCAAACCCATGTCATGTGGGCTAGGCCGCGGTGGCCGTGCGGTTCTAGGCACTTCAGTCCAGAACCACGTGACTGCTACGGTCGCAGGTTAGAATCCTGCCTCGGGCATGGATGTGTGTGATGTCCTTAGGTTAGTTAGGTTTAAGTAGTTCTAGGTTCTAGGGTTCTGATGACCTTAGATGTTGAGTCTCATAGTGCTCAGAGCCATTTGAACCAATCACGCAGCCTAAGATTTCGTGGCTGACGGAAATTAACAGTCATTCCCGACTAGGCATAAAGAGAGTGATACACCTCATTTTTGGACAGTATCAGTTAGCAAATATCAACTTTAAATTACATAATGTAACATTTTTAACGGACGCGAATTCCTATCCAGCATCTATTGTCCCTGTTAACGAACTACGAGAGATGTTAAAAATATTGCTACTTCACAAGTAACTTACTTGAAGGGCAGTGAAGTAAAGCTTTGTGTTGGACAAGGATTCGAACCCAGAATCTAATCGAATTGTTATCGAAGCACAATCAACTTAGACATATCGAATTTTCTCGGCAGTAGCTAGATGTATTAAATGAAATGACGAGACGAAACATTAATTTTTCCTTTCCAGGACTCCAACCCGGCACATATCGCTGTTATATTCTAGAGAAAAGGAACGTTAAGTATGGGTTTGATACACCAGCAGCGACATTTTTCTACATTCTCGTGCAATTCATGAAATTCTACTTGTATGATCACAAGACTGCACATAGATGCAATCGATTTCGAGGTTCAAAGTGTTTGTTATCTTACTTTTCGTGACAGGTTGGCAAAGTTGAATTTCAAAGACATTTTGTTGTACTGAAATAATCTTTTGTAACAAAGTAACAAGGTAAGTGTTTTATTCGTATATATTTTGTGGGAAACTGTAATCGTGATGGAAGATTACACACCTAAATGTTTGACACAGCTGGTAGGAGAAAACGCTGCATATTAACCAAACCCCGCGCCTCCTCTCCGTATCCTCCTATGACACGAGCACAGGATTTTCCTCCTATAACGGACAGAGCTGTTCCTAGCACAGCTGAGAATTGGCAGCAACGTCACAAAAATTTGGCAACACTGTGACAGTGCAATTACTTCCGCGTATGGTAC
The DNA here is from genome assembly GCF_023898315.1 of Schistocerca nitens. NCBI lineage: Eukaryota > Metazoa > Arthropoda > Insecta > Orthoptera > Acrididae > Schistocerca > Schistocerca nitens. Next base: position 552,029,608 of record NC_064615.1, on the reverse strand, counting down.
TGAACTGACTCGCTAAATTCACTTGATATTCCCTTTCCATTTGAATGACTCGTGGTATATAATCCTCACGTAAACTAAGACATTGAGACAGAAATTTCAATTTTTTGGCTTAAGAAATGCTATTCTTCACATAAGTGACAACTTTTAACATCTTTCACGATGCGTTATGAGGCTGAGTGACCAATACCATGACGAGAGTGGCGTGCTGGCAGCAGCGTGTCCCTAGCCCCGTGGCACCGCCCGTGTCTCGTGTTCCACCGGTTAAGAATATCGTCAGTTCTAACTGTGGTAGGGGCAGAACGTGCGAGCTTCTTTTTGTGTAATTATTTCATGGAGCTGCGAATTCCCAGAAAAAATTCTGTAACAAATTCAGAAGAAAACATTTACACATCAAATCCTCTTGGCAGCTCGACTCAGTAACTTGTGTTAATGGTCGTAGATCTCGGCTTTCTGACTGCCAAGCTGCTATACAATACAAGCGTATCTGAATAAATTCGAATCGACCGTCAACGATACGAAATTCAATAATGTTCTTCACTTAAGACTCCCATGCCAGGGTGATAAGTATGAAGGAAATAAATTGATTAGCAAATCGTAAGAAAATACGAGGCCTGTTCAGAAAGTAAGCTCCGATTGATTGCCAAATTGAAACCATAGTGAACATCAGAAATGTTTTACTTGTAACAATTAGCTACACCTTTCAGCTACTTCTCTACGTAGTCGCCGTTCTGACTTAGACTTTTGTCATAGCGTTGTACCAACTTTTCAATAGCCTCATCATAGAAGGCAGCCGCCAGTGCTTTCCGCCAATTCTCCACGCTGGCCTACACCTCGTTGTCTGTGTCAAAGTGTTGTCTTCAAAGACAGCGGTTCATGTGACCAGAGATGAAACTCAGGGGGAGACAATTGCGGACTGTATTGTGGGTAATCTCACATTTCCATTTGAAAACGATGCAGGAGCATCTTCATTGCCCCTGCAGAATGCGGCTGAGAATTGTCTTGAAGAAGAAACAGCACGACAGTTATGTAATGTTAGCTGCATAGCTTCAGGCGAAATGTCTCACCAGGCCCTCGTACTTGGCGGCAGACACTATTTTCTAGACATCTTTACGCACTCACTGCGAGCTCAGAAATGAGAAGAGCGACGTGATGCTAACTGGGGTTATACTAGAGACACTACCCAACACATCTGTGCAAAGCTTTATCGGATTTTCATAGTCGTTTCCATTTCGCGACCGATCGGAGCTTACTTTCTGAACGCCCCTCGTACTTTCAGCTCATAGTGCAATGGTGAAAAACTTATAATGCTGCACAACAGGTAACGCCTCTTTCCGCTGCTGCCAAGCAAATTTTGGGTTTCTAGGAATACGTAACTTAATTTATGAAATGCCACGTTTGCATACCTGTTGAGTATGACACAGCATACCGTTTAAACACAGACCCAATCGAAATCTAAGTGAATAGTGTTTTACTAATTCGTGCAGATAGAGGCACGCTTTTGTACAGATACTCAGTTTTGTTAAAACAGACTTTCATCGTAAGGTTATCGTGGGTAGTTTTATTTCCTTTCTTACAATACGGTGCATAGTTTTCGTAAGGTTTCTTTTAGTGTTGTTAAAACAATGCTAAACATGAGAGAGAAATTAATCATCAACGATATATGCGAATTCTCTAATGTTATCTATAACAGTGTGACAATGCACATGCAGTTTATTGATTACATGCATGTAGAAAACTTGTTCTGAGTTAAAGCTGTCAAACAAGGTTTGAAGAAGAATAAAATGCCACTACCAGACGACAGCTAATGTAGAAAATACATTTCTGACTATTTTGGCACGATGCGCTCTCCCCATACATAATACAAAAGCTTCGAGCGCATCTGCTGCCTGGCCGTCTATTAAACCTGAAAAGAACAAAATGACACAGAAGTTAGCCTTTTTTCCACATGCGACTATTTTGGGTTGAGAAGTGAAGAGAATTATGTTCAAAGTTCCATTAAATTGAATACTTTAGCAGACAGCAGAATTGCGTTAAAAAAATGTATTAGCAAATGTAATAGAACACGCGACGTCTTATCATCAGTGCACGACGCCTACCGTTACGCTACTAGCTGTGACATAGGTACAGCACCTCTGGAAGTAAACAACAGTTCCTCCAGAACTTCGGCATTCCACATGGCTGTGAGATAATGCATATGGCCGGATATAGACTTCTGAGAGACAGACAGTTACAGCATTTATTTTGCACTGCACGATGGTTTCAACAAACAGATAGCGCAATAGAGTAGCTCAAATCGAAAGGAACACTTCCTATTTAAATTTCTGCATCCTACACTGTTAGCAGTTCTGTGTAGGTGGCAGTCACGTTATTTTATTTCGGTGATTACAAAATAGAGTCGAATGTATGCACTGGGTAGCCAAGGCAGCTAGTTCATGGCAATTCGGTCAACCAAGTAAATGAATGTACTGAACATCCTGCAAACCACTACAGGGAGCCTGTGTGTCGGAATTCTCATCTTGTGTGCCGCAACGGTGTTATGATGGAGAAATGAGCCGTAGAGAAGTGGGTGTGGTGGTCTGTTGGACTGATGATAGTTTCATATGCTGTTGGTCTCGGTTCGATTCCAACTTCTGCCGATGTTTTTTGATAAGGAGAGGTAGATTCTATTCTCTTCTGGCTACGCCAAGTGAAGAAGGTATAATGGCATTGTGGTCTGAAAATCACATTAAACATGATATTCCTTCTCTACCAAGTAGACGTTAGGTGGAACCACAATAAAGTAAGGAGTGGCGACATGTAGAAACACCAGTATCTTTTCTTATACTAGTTATTTATTTCTAGTGACGAAACAAACACTGTGTATGGTCACAGGACACTTATTCCGTCTTTTATTTGAGCTTCTGTATGTCGATAAAATTGATTCTGAACTGGGAATGCAACTCAGACCGCCCTTAACACGGAATTTGATCCCTTCGTGACAATACAGCTCGACTACAACTTGTTGTTTGTTCAAAACTGCAGATTCCTTAACATCTCCAAATATTGCGCATGAATGGGTTGGAAACCTGGCCCAGCACTAAACTTTTCACTATGTATTCTCAAGCTCTAGCATGAGAACACCTATCTGCTGGTGGATAATAATTTTTATTTTTAATGCATTTTCATTCGTTGTCAACACTAACGATATCTGACGTTTTTGACTCCCAGTGAGACACAGAACTAAATGAGAGATCACTGTAAGTTCAGGGATGTTATTCCGAGCTGCTGGTGGTGAAAAATTCAGTAAGTGTCGCCTCTTTGTGTGTAGTCAACAACGATATGTTTGGGGTTCGATTCTCAGTCAGCACTGAACACTTCGTCATATTATTTCTAGTTCAAACATGCTCACATGTCACTGCTGGTGTAACAAACCGCTACTTAACGTTCCTTTTCTCTAGAATATAACAGCGATATGTGCCGGGTTGGAGTCCTGGAAAGGAAAAATTAATGTTTCGTCTCGTCATTTCATTTAATACATCTAGCTACTGTCGAGAAAATCCGATATATGAAAGTTGATTGTGCTTCGATAACAATCCGATTAGGTTCTGGGTTCGAATCCCTGTCCAACACAAAGCTTTACCTCACTTCATTTCAAGTAAGTTACTTGTGAAGAAGCAGTAATTAACATCTCTCGTACTTCGTTAACAGGGACAATAGATGCTGGATAGGAATTCGCGTCCGTTAAAACGGTTGCATTATATAATTTAAAGTTGATATTTGTTAACTGATACTGTCTAAAATCGAGGTATATCACTCTCTCTATGCCTAGTCAGGAATGACTGTTAGTTTCCGTCAGTCACGAAATCTTAGTTTGCATGACCTGGGTTTGAATCCATATGCAGAACGAGGCGGTTCGTCGTGGCATTTGAAGTTCATTCATATTCTCAACTAGCAGCTCGTGAATAACGTAAATTTTTAATGACATTTTGTGTTAAATAACAAGTATGGTATGTTACTTTGAAGAGGTAATCATGAATACGACGAACTTACTACGTGCATTACCTATCTGACGTAATAATGAGAGTGCTAACATTTCAGGTATGTCAGTTATTGCAATAAATGCGAGCTTACAAGCCTTAAGGACAGTCTTACCCGTGATGAGGTGTTCCCTGATATTTTTAGTATCGTGGTATTACTTGACATCCTGAGTTATTGCGATACAGAGCAGTGTTTTCTAGTGGTGACTTGTTGGAACCATTTTGAATAGTCAAACGACTGTACCAAGTAGCGATTAGAGGACCTGCTAGACAGCTGCGTTATGTAGGTCGCATGGGAATCAGGTGAAATGCAATTCAGGTCGTTCGGATACTTTTGAGCATGACTGTACTTCGTTAACAATCCGATTAGGTGCTGTGTTCGCATCCCTGTCACAAGCTTTATATGGTGGCATTTCAATTTTAAACATGAGCATACGTTGTTCCCTGTCAATGACACCATATTAAACGTCGTTGGGGGTAGTTCTCAGGACGGTAACTGTTATGACAGGATTTCCAGTTCAGTACAAACATTTTCGTCATTTATTTTCAGGATCTGAATTGATAACTGATGCTGGTGCAAACGTCTATACTTCACGTCTCTTTGTGCCTAGTTATCCGGTCTCAATAAGGCACAAACAAAGCTTAGCCTAGGTGGCAATGGCTATAGGTGCTCGGTTTGAATCGTCCATAACGACGACGTTGGTCATGTCATTTAAAGTTCAAATTTGTGTACACGTAGCTGTTGATGTGTTACGAGAAATTACTGGTGATTCACTGTTAATGTTAAGATTTCCTTAGAGTGCTTGTTGCCTTTAATCGCGTTTTTCTACTGGTTCGTCCAATATCCAGTTTCCAGAGCCACTCGCCGTTGAGCGAACTTCAGCACGTGGATGGAAAACCTTTTAGAGAGCGTAAAACTTTTTTCCAATTGCCGTACAGCTTTGTAACTCCATATTTTGTCTCAAGTATTTAATTTTCACTAAGGATAACTGTACGATATATGTAAAATAATCCGTTTTCTCAGAACTTTTGGAATGTCACTTGTTGTAATTAAAGTTAGCTGTGAGTGTTATGGGGTTTCTCATCGCTAAGAACGTGTTTTCTAATATGTTTTGTATGACGATATTAGTTGATGCTTAGACTGACTGCCATAAAGACCTTTAGTCTCTTAGTAGTCTCTTGCGGTACCCATTGTGTGTAGTCAAACGACTGTACCCCACAGGGTTTTGGTGTTTAGAGGACCTGCAACACAGCTACGTTATGTTGGTTGCATTCGGCAGTGACCCACTCTTTTTTTTCTGTCAAGTGTACGTAATGGATGCACTAGTAAAGGTTGTGGACTCATGATTGACGACATATACAGGATGGTCCATTGATAGTGACCAGGCCATCTATCTCACGACATAAGCATCAAACGTAAAAACTACAAAGAACGAAACTCGTCTGGCTTGAAGCGGAAAACCAGATGACGCTATGGTTGGCCCGCTAGATAGCGCTGTCATAGGTCAAACGGGTATCAACTGTGTTTTTTTAAAATAGGAATCCCCATTTTTAATAACATATTCCTGTAGTACGTAAAGTAATATGAATGTTTTAGTTGGACCACTTTTTTCGCTTTGTCATAGATGGCGCTGTAATAGTCACAAACGTATAAGTATGTGGTATCACATAACAGTCCGCCAGTGCGGACGGTATTTGCTTTGTGATACATTAAAATGGACTGTATACCAATTGCGGAAAAGGTCAATATCGTATTGATGTATAGCTATTGTGATCAAAATGCCCAACGGGCATGTGCTATGTATGCTGCTCGGTATCCTGGACGACATCATGCAAGTGTCCGGACCGTTCGCCGGATAATTACGTTATTTAAGGAAACAGGAAGTGTTCAGCCACATGTGAAACGTCAGCCACGACCGGAAACAAATGATGATACCCAAGCAGGTGCTTTAGCTGCTGTCGCGGCTAATCCGCACATCAGTAGCAGACAAATGGGGCGAGAATAGGGAATCTCAAAAACGTCGGTGTTGAGAGTGCTACATCAACATCGATTGCACCCGTACCTTATTTCTATGATCCAGGAATTGCATGGCGACGACTTTGAACGTTGTGTACAGTTCTGCCACTGGGCCCAAGAGAAATTACGGGACGATGACAGATTTTTTGCACGCGTTCTATTTAGCGACGAAGCGTCATTCACCAACAGCGGTAACGTAAACAGGCAAAATATGCACTACTGGGCAACGGAAAATCCACGATGGCTGCGACAAGTGGACAAGTGGAACATCAGCGACCTTGGCGGGTTAATGTATGGTGCGGCATTATCGATGGCAATCTAAATGGTGCAATGTATGCTGATTTCCTTCGTAATGTTCTACCGATGTTACTACAAGATGTTTCGCTGCATGACGGAATGGCGATGTGTTTCCAACATGATGGATGTCCGGCACATAGATCGCTTGCGGTTGAAGCGGTATTGAATAGCATATTTCATGACAGGTGAATTGGTCGTCGAAGCACCATACCAAGACCCGCACGTTCACCGGATCTGACGCCCCGGATTTCTTTCTGTGGGGAAAGTTGAAGGATATGTGCGAACTTTACGGAAGGCGAACTACTCGCTGTTGAGAGGAATGTCGTTACACGTATTGCCAAATGCATTGAGGTTGACGGACATAATTTTGAGCATTTATTGCATTAATGTGGTATTTACAGGTAATCACGCTGTAACAGCATGCGTTCTCAGAAATGATAAGTTCACAAAGGTAGAACCGAAATAAAATGTTCAAACGTACCTACGTTCTGTATTTTAATTTAAAAAATCTTCCCGTTACCAACTGTTCGTCTAAAAGTGTGAGCCACATGTTTGTGACTATTACAGCGCCATCTATCACAAAGCGAAAAAAGTGGTCCAACTGAAACATTCATATTTCTTTACGTACTACACGAATACGTAATAAAAAATGGAGGTTCCTATTTTAAAAAAAACGCAGTTGATATCCGTTCGACCTATGGCAGCGCCATCTAGCGGGCCAATCATAGCGCCATCTGGTTTCCCCTTCAAGCTAGACAAGTTCTGTTCTTTGTAGTTTTTTCATTTGACACTTATTTCGTGAGATACTTGGCCCAGTCACGATCAATGGACCACCCTGTAGAAGTTTGGGCCCGATCGTCAGTGGTGCTCGAATAGCCTAATTGTAAGGCGATCGCTCGCGATAAGTGGGAAATCCGGGTTCGAGTTCCGGTCTGGCACAAAGTTTCACTGTCATTATTCTGTTATACAGCTGATGGATATCTATATTCGGAACTACGATTACGTCTCACGAATTATGTCATAGCTCTTGGTGAAGGTAGGAATGGGTTTGTATTCCTGAAGACACAGTCTCTCCTGCTGATTCCCTTATGGTATAGGCGGCAGGGGGGGGGGGGGTGATGGGAAGATGGGCAGGGGGTTGTTATCGTCCCCCAGGGCGGAATCTGCCGCGGTAATATCGCAGATCCTAGTAATGGCCACTTGTCTTGTCACTCGCCGCTAATAGCCGTCAGCTAACAAGACATCGTACTTTATGGCCCCCATTCACTGTCAGGAGAAGTCTACAGACGCAGCCTGACACTAACCAGCGGTCTACTTTCCCTGGGGCGCACCTTTCCATCATACGAGCTATTGGCTACTTCTGTTGCCCGTTGCCCGCTTTCTTTAATCTGGTTTCAAGGCATTTTCCACACAGCAGTACTAAAGCCTGTGTGTCTCTCTGTGCAGATATTTTAATAATTTCTGTTACCTGTCGTATTTACAACTCAAAAAAGCTTCAAGCGCCATTCGTTTCCACCTCTAACTTCAAAACTACACAGTGTGGCGGGAATATGTGGGTAAATTTTTATGTGTTTGGTTTGGACACAAATAGCCAAGTGTGGGCTATTTTAAGATGAGAAAAGTAGTAGTGATGGAAGTTTCGCTTTTGTGAAAACGATGGACTCTTTTTCAGGAGTAGTGGACTGAAACTGCCGTCCAGTCACCCTACTACAGTTTTCTAAAATCATTTACATCGAATGGAGTTGGTTCCTTCAGCAAGGAATGAGATGTAGCAGATTCTTTTCCTCGTTGTGATCGAGCCCGAGCTGGTCATTTGCTGTGGCCAATGAGCTCGATGTTGGTGCTAAGTCAATTCATTTCTTTGAAATTCTGAAAAGAAAATATAAAAAAATTACAGAGAGAGATGAATAATCTGCAGCCGGCCGATGTGGCCGAGCGGTTCTCGACGCTTCAGTCTGGAAATGCGCGACCGCTACGGTCGCAGGTTCGAATCCTGCCTCGGGCATGGATGTGTGTGATGTCCTTAGGTTAGTTAGGTTTAAGTAGTTCTAAGTTCTAGGGGACTGATGCCCTCAGATGTTAAGTCCCATAGTGCTCAGAGCCATTTGAACCATTTGAGTAATGTGCAACGTCTGCAAAATCCAAAAATCAGGAAATTTAAAGTCGTGTTAACCAGGGTATAAGCACAGTTTGAGACTCTTGTATGACTTGCGCATCGTTGTGGCCGAGCGGTTCTAGGCACTTCAGTCCGGAACCGCGCTGCTGCCGGTCGCAGGTTCGAATCCTGCCTCGGGCATGGATGTGTGTGATGTCCTTAGGTTAGATAGGTTTAAGTAGTTATAGGTCTAGGGGACTGATGACCTCAGATGTTAAGACCCATTGTGCTTAGAGCCATTTTTGAACTTGCGCATCGAAGAAGCAATCAGCTAAGTGAAAGAACAATACACAAAAAAAAAAGAAAAATAGTTTCATGTGCCATCGCTGGGGGCTATCAGGTCGAAAGTGATGAAGATTGACAAGAACTGTTGAATAGGAAAGATAAGCTGCTCGTTTGCGTACCACTCAAACCTCAACACAGTAAGACTAAGATAAGAAATTTGACAATATGCCCTATAAAGAAACTCGTTAGAAGGGCTTATTGTCACAATGTTAGTAGTACTAGTACATGCACTCACTCTTTCACTGGCGCACGACTCTCCGTCTCAGTAGTATGAGCGGCATTCAAAAAGCAATGCAACGCATTTTTTTCTGAAAGGTGGTTGATTTTGTTTAGGATTCCCATACACCTCATTATTACCCACTCTTTTGGCTGCAAAACCCTGTTTTGCAACAATCTCCATTTAATGCGACGGCCTTACGCCATGTTACTGGGATGTCCTGTACGCCCGCATGGTATCACTACTCCCGTCGTCCACGTACTGCTTCCCGCGGAGAGCATCCTTAACTGGACCAAACATAGAAATCGAAAAGTGCGAAATCCGAGCTGTAGGGTGGATGAGGAAGAACAGTCCAGTGAAGTTTTTTGAGCTCTTCTCGGGTGCGCAGACTTGTGTGAGCCCTTGTGGTGTCATGGACAAGGAGAAATTAGTGTGCATCCACACAAATGGTCCTTGGTTACTCTTTATGTTCTTCTGTCAGGGAGCGAGGAATCGAGTGGACACGTACCTTTGAGTACCCCAATTGGTGGACGAGTGTGTCAGCACTACCAACGGAGCCATGCAACTGTGCGGCGAGGTGCTTGATTGTGATCCGGCAATGACCTTGAATGAGAGTATCCGCACGTTCCAACAATGCAGGAGTCACAGCTGTGTGCAGCTGGCCGGCACGTAGAAGGTCAGACAAGTCTGCGCGACCTAGTTGTGATGATAACAGACGCCTCGCCCAACGACTCACTGCGCTTTTGTCCACTGCTAGGTCTCTGCATGCGATGCTCTGGTTTTCTGCCAAAAAAATGACAGCTCTCTGCTTGGAACGCATCTCCATTACAGACGCTACCTATAGAGCCGCCATGTATCGGAGTTTCGTGAAATATATAGGGGCTACAGCGGGAATAATAGTCCCACAACCAATTCTGGATATTTTCAACCGAAATTGGCCGACAGAAAAATGTGTCGCATTACTCACTGAACTCCATCGTATAGTATGTTGAACACCGCTCGTAAAATATGGTATGCTGAGGGACAGCACATTGCATCACAGGAGCAACTGGGAATTGGAGTTGGCAGCAAAGGCAACCTTACTGCTTAGAAATATCAGTTTACACGACTATCAAATATGTAATCTTTTGTACAAGGTGTTGTGACTGACAATTGGCAATTTTTCACAAACACAACTTTTATTGATGTAAGTTCACAAGATTGATGACTGAACAACAAATGAAACGTAACAATAATGATGCCAGTAAAGTCTCCTAATTGAGGGAAACAAAAAAAAAAATGGTTCAAATGGCTCTGAGCACTATGGGACTCAACTGCTGAGGTCATTAGTCCCCTAGAACTTAGAACTAGTTAAACCTAACTAACCTAAGGACATCACAAACATCCATGCCCGAGGCAGGATTCGAACCTGCGACCGTAGCGGTCTTGCGGTTCCAGGCTGCAGCGCCTTTAACCGCACGGCCACTTCGGCCGGCGAGGGAAACAAAAGTTCACTTCTAATTTTCGACAAAGGTTTGTGGTAACACACACACACACACACACACACACACACACACACACTAGTAAAAGTCCAATTCAGAGACGAAGACCTAATCTTCAACGGTCGCAATACACGATGTCGGTATCTGGCGTGAACTGAACTTAGGGGCTGGTTCTGACCCTAAGCAGCTGTCTCCAGCCAATAAGGTTTTGGTGTAGTGATACTTCCTGCAGGCCGTGGCTCGAGCTCCCCCTGCAGGAAGTAGTGCTCGGAATTTCTGTTTCCATTATCTTGTATGTAAATAGCCGGTTTTTACCTTGCTGCTTTTGGTACGCCTTGGGCATAGAAAACCTCATCTTCTGTGGTGTAATATGGGTTGCCGGCCCTCAGGGGCTACCTTGGCTCCGTGGGCTCCGGTATAACACAAGGCATTCTTTATTCCAGAAAATTCGAAGTGTGGCGTCTTAAGTAACCAAGGTAAAAATGTATTCTAGCCCTGAAGTGGAAATTTCATTTCTGCTTCACCACATACATTAAATGCTCCTTTACTCAATTCCCAAACTGCGCCATAGCACTTGTAAAAGAATCACATGTAAATGTTCTGTGGTTAGGTGATTAAGTGAGTGACTATATGCTGGCTGAAAGTGATACTGTTGTGGAGGGTGCCTGCTGTTTCAAAGTCATGCCGAAGAACACCATGATGCGAAGTGTGCCCGGAGTGACAAACCGAGGATATGATCCCGTCTCTATAAATTTCGACAGACGATCAATGAAGACACTGATGGCCATTAAAATCGCAAAAACATGGAGGATAACAAAAAAGAAAATTTTCTTATTATGCAACTACAGAAGATTACACGATTAAATGTGCCGGCGATCTGGGAATATACAGCGTGTGAAATTCAGTACACAGAACTGCCACCTATGGCGGCAACGTCGGTTATTACACCGCTGGCATCGAGTCGACCTGAGCGTTGATGGTAAATGACTTTCCATGTTGCTGCAACTCTATGCGAGAGTTCACCAATCGCAGTTTATGGCCAGTGGTAGCGTGCCGAATTTTCGGCAACCAAATGTTTTCAGTGGGCGAGAGATCTGGCGAACACGTTGGCCAGGGCAGCAGCCCGACACCGTCTTCATCGAGGTAAGCCAGGACAGTGCAGCTAACACGCACTGTTGCGTTTCCTTGTTGAAAGATGACGTCACAGAGACATCGAAGCTGGGACCCAGCCTTACACTTTACACACAGCCCTACATCAGAATGTACGAGAGTCATTTCAAAGGTCCTGCACACTGCGCTAGCGCAAACGTTACGGTGGCGTGACCCTGTTGAAATTCACGTAAGTTGTGAGCGAGACTTAAGGCGGGACGGTCGTATATGAGTTTTCTGGTTCGCGTGACTGTGTCGTGAGTAACCTAGTTTTAAAATGGAAGCCGAAACCGAGTCAGGTTGGATTACACGTAGTGACCAGCGTACCTACATCAAAATCGAATCTCTGTGGGGAAACAACCCAACAGAAATTTACAACGCTTTGAGAGAGGTGTATGGGAATAGTATAATGGTTAATAGCACAGTATCACGGTCGTCTGCTCGTTTCCGTGAAGATCGGGTAAGCAACCCACCACACGGAAAGCCATGAACTGCAACAAACTACACCCCTCAGGTTACTGTTAATAACATTTTGAGAGAGGATCGACGAAAAAATAGTCAGAAAAATGCATATGTGACCGGAATGTTTGTCACTTCAGTCTACAGAAAAGTGAAACTGATGACGATCTTTGTGTATGACGTGAGTGGAGTCATAGGCCAAGGGACATCTGTAACAGGCGCGTCCTACAAGCAAAATGTTTTGCTCCCCAAAATTCGGCAAAGAAAGCCTGACATACTCTCAGCTGGTGTCCTCATTTTGCACGACAATACAAGACAGCGTATTGCCTTACCAATGAGAGAAACGCTGAACAAATGTGGATTGGAAATACTACCCACCATACTGTGATTTGTTTCCGAAATTGAAGGAACATCTCCGAGGAAAAGTTTTGATACAGCAGATTGAGTTGACCCGAGTAATCAGACAGGTCAACAACGAAGGTACCCTATACAGAATACAGAAGTTGCCAAAACTTTGGGAAGCTATCATAAGTAAGAATGGAGGTTATATTAAAGGACTCTAGGGATATTTTGAAAAATAAATTATGTTATTAGATTCTATCTTGCAGTTTGTAGAACTTTTGAAATTATCCTCGTATTTCATGCTGTGCAGATTACTAGCTGTGCGAACCAGAGATGATCGTGTTGTGTACTCGATGGCCTCCATACTATCACACGAGGTGTTCGGCTCTCATGACGATGACGAATGCACTCTGACAATGTTCGTTCTCCTCAGAGCCTCCACATATTGTGTCCAGCGTTGTCGTTGGCGCAACACTGTCGGCGCGCCTCTCTCTGTTGCTGTGCCAAGGAAAACCGTAACAATGGTCGCCTTGCTGACAGTCCGTCATCTCTGTCCGTGTGTGTATTTGTCTTGTTGCATATGAGCGCATTTCTTGACTCGAGCTTCATGACCTTGCTGTACGATGTTTTACGGCCAAGCGAACAATAAGTTAGTCCTTTCGAATACTAGTCGCATGGGACCGTTGACTTCATGCGTGGCGTTGAGTATAACCCTCTTGAGCCGGTCATCTCCCTATTCGAATAACAGTCATAGGATCCAAACCTAAGGGAGCAACAATACAGCAGTAAGATAAACCACTGCCTCTCTAAGTCACAATCACGCTACTGTAGATTTTTTTGACGTGTACTTTTAGATGTTTCTTCTTTTAGACGAGGCATGGCACCATTTTCTCACATATAACCAATATTCAGATGCGATTCCTGAATGATAAACCTGTTGCATAATCCTTTCTTATGCAGGATGTCCCAGAAATATTGCGACAAACTTCGAGGCGTTGCAGAGGGTGTCTTGAGGAACAAATCGAGGACAGCAACCCGTGTCTGCGTAGAAATGCCTTCTCTCCTATAAATGTGATGATCTGTTGCCCCGGTGGACGACGATTTCAGACACGGGTTTACATCATCAGTGCATTTTTCTCCTGGAACCCTCTAAAAACTCTAGTATTATTCGGATTCCAAAAGTAAATTAAACGCATATGGAAACCCGTGTCAGAAACCATCATCCATTGAGGCAACAAACCATCACATTCATAGGAGACGAGCATTTTTTATGCAGCAGCTAGCTCCATTTCTCCATTGCCGATTGTGGCAATCAGTCGCGATCACTGAGTAACAAACAATATTGTAAGATGTTCTGCCTGTGGTCCGTCATCGTACAAAGTCACGTTTGCTGCCGAAGGGTTCGCCTAGTGGCAGGCGCCGGCGCCTGCAAGTTCAACGCTCTGTAACACAGTCGTTCGTCAAGTTACCCTCCACAGCTCCTAGAAGCCTGCCGCATTTCTGGGACACTCCATATAAGAAATTTAGTTGATGTTATTCCTATTTATTTTATGCAGATAAGCTAAAGTGCTAGTCATTTACACATCCAAGCATGTGGTATACTTCATGCCAATTTGACATTTGCCGCTTACCACCTTCATCGTGTTGCAGTTTTAATGGGCCACATTTTGCTATAGGGACTCTAAATGACCAGCGTCTACCAGGTGACCACCTAAATGATGTGATCAAAAGTATCCGGACACCTGGCTGAAAATGACTTACAAGTTCATGGCGTCCTCCATCAGTAATGCTGGAATTCAATATGGTGTTGGTCCACCCTTAGCCTGGATAACAGCTTCCACTCTAGCAGGTATACGTTCAATCAGGTGCTGGAAGGTTTCTTGTGGAATGGCAGCCCATTCTTCACGGAGTGCTGAACTGAGGAGAGGTATCGATATCGGTCGGTGAGGCCTGGCACAAAGTTGGCGTTCCAAAACATCCTAAAGGTTTTCTATAGGATTCAGGTCAGGACTCTGTGCAAGCCAGTCCGTTACAGGGATATTATTGTCGTGTAACCACTCCGCCACAGGCCATGCATTATGAACAGAAGCTTGATCGTCTTGAAAGATGCAATCGCCATTCCCGAATTGCTCTTGAACAGTGGGAAGCAAGAAGGTGCTTGAAACGTCAATGTAGGCTTGCGCTGTGACAGTGCCACGCAAAACAACAAGGGGTGCAAGCCCGCTCCATGAAAAACACGACCACAACATAACGTCACAGCCCCCGAATTTTAGTGTTTGCACTACACACGCTGGCAGATGATGTTCACCGTCTATTGGCCTTACCCACACCCTACCATCGGATCGCCACATTGTGTATCATGATTCGTCACTCCACAAAACGTTTTTCCACTGTTCAATCGCCCAATGTTTACGCTTCTTATACCAAACGAGGTGGAGTTTGGCATTTACCGGCGCGATGTGTGGCTTATGAGCAGCCGCTAGACCACGAAGTTTTCTCACCTCCCGCCTAACTGTCATAGTATTTGCAGTGGATCCTGATCCAATTTGGAATTCCTGTGTGACGGTCTGGGTAGATGTCCGCCTATTGCACATTACGACCCTCTTTAACTGTCGGCGGTCTCTGTCAGTCAACAGACGAGGTCGGCCAGTACGCTTTTGTGCTGTACGTGTTCCTCCACGTTTCCACTTCACTATCACATCGTAAACAGTGGACCTATGGATGTTTAGGAGTATGGAAACCTCGCGTACAGACGCATGACACATGTGACACCCAAACGCCTCACACGTTTGAAGTCCGTGAGTTCCGCGGAACGCCACATTCTGCTCTCTCAAGATGTCTAATGACTAGTGAGGTCGCTGGTATGGACGCATAATGCGCCTAATACGAAAAAAGTATGTTTTAGGGGTGTCCGGATACTTTTGATCACATAGTGTATCTTGATGATAGCACGGATGCCCAGTAGCGAAGACGGTGAAATATGTTTTTCGTGTTATATGCATTAATCCTCTTCTTTTCTGTTCCTGTAGGGTCGCTAGATAAGATTTCAGCTGCTGAGGTTCATTCTATCCTCGAAACCTAAGCAGATGGAGATCATAGATGCACGAGGTGGTGGCAATGACGCAAATCACTGCAAGGACGGTATGTGTGGAGATTCTTGTGTCTATGCTCAATGCACACATCCTCACTTGATCGCCTCACAGTTCAGTGCAACCGTACAACTACGTGCACTGGCTCCAAATGTTAGTGACAGGGTCCTAGTCAGCCACGTAGATGGTGAAACTGAGAGAGAGAGACATAGAAACAACTGCATTTCCTTTGCACCCTTCGTAAGCAGGAGTCTCATAAACATTATTATTTGATAATATAATAGTAGAATGGTAAATGTTACAGAATCATTGCAATGTCATAAACATATATAACAGAGCATAGACCATTTAATTATATTAACATGGATTTAGATTACTTAAGAAATAAATAATGAAAAATACTACCATCAGTTTGTTACTCCGTTCAGATTCATTTTCAGACACTCCGTGATTACAGTTTCAAAGCGTTTTTTAAGCATATGTACCCCTAAGAACCGTCGCCATCCAGAGAGCCTTTGTTAACTGTAGAGTGTATAAAAGCAGTATACGACAGCGATTAGTGTGCTGTGCATGACGGTACATTAGTTATTTTTCAAGATGTCACGTCTGTCTGGAAAAACAAAGTGAGGATGCAGTATGTAGGTCGCAGAAGCTTCTTCGGATTTTGGTTGTATCTTACTTATGCAACCTGTCAGCCATCAGTACGAAGTGGACGCACAGAGTTACAAGGGGATGCAGCCAACCGATTCGGCTCATATTTGGCATGTCGCTTGTGTATCACTCTTAACATAATTAGGCTTACTACCGTCTTGGTTTTGAGAAAATCACTCGTTAAGTTCAGGACCCACAATCTATTCAAAACTGATAGGATCGATAAACTATTGAAAATCGAGCATTTTTCTTCATCATATTTATTTACCCACTTGTTATTATTTGTTATTGTGTATTTACCTTATTAATTTATTAGTTCTTGTTGTTTTATTTACCTTATTGATCTATCCCCCCTCCAGTTTCTTTACGGGAAAATACATTCATAAAGTTATAATGCATAGACTAGTATGAATGGAGCACAGCTCCTCCGCTTCCCAGCAAGTTTCCTTTTTCGCTCGGCCAGCTTCGATTTCCTTTAAGGACTTTTTTTTCCTTATGGGTACATAAGCGACAGTGATAAAAGTTTCTCTTCTCTATTTCTCGGATCGGAAGATATGCGTTTGTGGACCACAAATATGATGAAAAACGTTCAGATTCCAATAATCTGTCGATCCTGTCAGTTTTGAGTAGTTTGTACATCATTAACTTTAGAAGTAGTTTTGTCAAAAACGGAGAGGTAGTCCTTCATTATAGAGGATAGACAAGCGACTTGCCAAACACGAATCGAATCGGTAGGTCGTATCTGGGGTCTTCCCTTTGTGAGCATAATAAGTAGTATTGCAGTGCATGTGCTGCATCTTCCCATAGTCCTTTGTTCTCGACGTAATTGGGTAGCTGTGTTGTGTATGAGAACAATAACGTTGTTGGCAGGAACCAAGTAACGAAAAGACCGATATGTTGCTTGCAGGTGGCATAGTTGATGACAGCGAAGAGCTACTGTACAACAGCATGCAGGAACGTTTCTCAACAGAAATAACTTGCATCATTCGATTTTTTCATACTGACACGCCCTTGCTCAGTCTGATGTCTAATGAGATGGTGGTCCATTTCATAGGACTTCACCATCGAAGCGCAAGTAATAGAAATAACAGACTTTTTCTTCCTGTCCTTCATTACTGTGCTTGTATTCGCCCCTGTTATACAAGAGGCTCTGATGTTTTCTGCTGACAGTACTCTTACAACTCGTCGCTGCGACACTCAGGTGAACCTGATCACAAGTTGATACACTGATTAGCACTGCAATAAAATTAGTAATGAAGTTTTGGCTTAAATTGGCAATAAATGTCTGCATTTAAGAAAATGTAACAAATTCTCGACCTAGCGCAGAGATGATCTTGATATCAATGAAATTTTGTTCTTTTTATGTTGTTAGATGTTGCACAGTAATGTAAGTCACGTGTCAGCGAGATCTGAGAAACGGCTTACATTAAGTAATAGTACTGTGCGTGTTTTGTTAAAACTGATAAACTGGAATACTACTTCGCCAATGCAAATCAGTCCATAGTTGATAAATATTTATAAGGTGCCTTCCTGGTCACTTTCAGCTGTTAAAAACTGGGTAGCTGGCTATACCACATTGGAGATAAACCATGAGCTATCACAAACAGAAACATTAAGATGGGTATCACATTTGTTGAATGCTGTCCGAATGGAACAAAAAGAGAGATCTAACTGATTTTGTACTTTTTTTTCAGCCATGAAATTTGGTTCCACTGATTAACGACAATTCACGACATTAACGGAACACTTACTAAGATTATGGAAAATGTTTTCTGGGATGCAAAAGGGACTTTTCTTATTGATAGCGCCTCTATGGGAGAAATAACTAGTGAATATTAGGAAAAGACATAGGTCACTTGATTGAGAAAAGGAAGAAACACGAGTGGTCTGAAGTAAAGAAGAAAGCTCTGTCACAGGAGGATGCTGCCCCTCAGCGAAGTTCTTCGGCAAATGCACTGTGTGCCATGAGGACATGCCGTAAGTTTTATAGCTTAGTCGGTAACCTGTAAACTCTTGCCCCCAATACTGCAAAGAACAAAGAATCAAACTCCCACGTATAGGAGGGCGTCCATAAAGGGGAGGGGGTGCTGTGCGAGAGAGGGCTCTTGCCGCCCCCCCCCCCCTTCCCCTGAGTCTGGAGTACAGAGTTTTTATTCAAATATTCAGTGCATAACTATCAATTTTCTGAGAACAGTAAGTTTTTTTGTCACCTATAAAATGTAGTTCTTATAGCATGACTTGTCTTGAAACTGATCAACTCCTTTATATAGGCACAATAGCATAACATTTGATCTGTAACAAAAATGTCATAAATTGTGCATTATAAATGCGTAATGGCATACTCGGCTTCGTTCCCCGAGTCACGAGACTTAGATGTTGGTTTCAGTATAATAACGTCATGCGCAGTCCAAGTTCTCTGTGGTCTATGCTTTATAATACACATCTTTTGTTTTGTTTTCTGGTGTGTAAACAAACAAAAATTATGGGTTTCCGAGACGGGAACAAGCGACATACAGCTGACCATGTGAGAAGCGTGGGATTTCATGGCTAATGCCACAAACACTCAACGACCACCATTGTGATTCGTTTTTTGTCCTTGCGAATGCAAGCTATACCGGAAGTTGCATGGGATTAAAGTCGAATGGGATATCGATTGGAATCACTGGGACGTGTGGTACCAAACCGTGTGTCATTACAAAGACGTGGTTGGTTAATATTTGGAACGTCATGACTACCAATCCGGAGTAAGTTTGTGGAGACTGTGAGGAGGCAGTTCGGGAAATTCCAACGAGTTTAAAAATTCGGCTGGATAGTTTAAGACATCATCTTACCTAGATGACGTGAACTGCCCCGTCTTATTAGCGGCATTGTAGTGCGATTAAATTGTGTGAATTGAATAGAATTGTGTTGATTACGATACAATGAGCGATGCAAACAATCACAGTTAAACTGAAAATGGACAAATGAATCACTTTGTTTTTACTGTACAACCGTTTGTCATTTCAAAACTTGCAATATTTCGCAGGTAAATCTGTAAATTTGTTTCCAATAAAACGACGAAATCTAATTCATTTCATGAAACGATTGCGATGAACTTACAAAACTATCAGAATTAGACTAAAAATAGACAACTGAATCCTTTTTTCGTCACGATGAATTCGATTGGTTTGATTCACAATTTGACAATCATCTGTCAAACGACATTTATGCATGTAGCAGCGAAATGAATTGGAACTGGACTAGAAATAAAATAACTACATTTGTTGGAGAGACTGCGAAAAACATAACAGTAAAAATAAATGTAATTCTCCTTTGATTTAATTTAGGCAGGAATACGTTTTCCTAGATTTTTCTCCAGATCTTCCAGATTGTTTTCAGCCGAAGAGATTCAATTGAGTTATTTACATCCCATGACCACCATGAACAAAGCGAAAAAAGAATCAACAACTATGTCGCTCGTACCGTCAGCTATGATCTAGAATGCATACAAAAATTATGATTTCTACAGGTTATCCAAATTTTTCAACATTCTTGTAATTGTCCCGATATTTTTCTGAATACTTTTTCTGGGCCGTAACGTACAAAACAAAAACAGATTTACGTATATCCATCGTTCGAATAGTGAATTATCACACAAAAGCTGTAGAAAAGCGCTTTCAAGTTTTCCCGATATTTACAATTTTTCATCCAGCTTTTCCACTTTTTCTTTCCCTAAAAACTTTATTCAGACTATTATGGACATCAAATCGGACCAGCCGTTCTCAACTGATGAGTTTACCAACGAACAGCATTTAATTTTGATTTATATAATTTTTTCTCAGTTTTACATTTATCATTTATTTCCATTAAAACATAAATTCAATTTCTTAAAATTTTTAAAATGTTGAGAGTTGCTGCTTTGCTGACAATTTTGTGTGATCAAAGCTATCCTACAATTAAACTTGTCTTTGTCAGAGGCTATCTTATCTTAGGATTCATTCATTGTGTTAGGTGCTATACGTTTACATTACGCTTTATATTGTGTTTTCACTAGGTGCTGTGGTATTTGTGTGTTCAGGGTGAGTAGTGTAAAAGGGCGAGATCTGGAAATATTTTTGGGAGGTGTTCTGAGCCAAGGTTCTGTTAGGCGGATGCACTTCTGTTTGTGATCTGTGGTCTGGCAGTTAAGCTGTCCACAATGTCAGGTCTGTTTTGCAGTATGTGTAGCCCAGCTTCACAAGCCTGCGACGCTGAGTCTTAGGACCCTGCAAACCGCACACATAGGACACCTCAAAGGGTCGGTGCCGGCTTATCCCGACTAGAGGAATGGATGGTTAAAGACAGAATAAAGAAAACCCAACCAACAGTCAAACGGTTTTGTTCCAGCATAGACACTTAACCAAGAAAAGAATCATGATATCAAGGACATACGATTTGCACTGTGAGAAAACTTCTCTACAGTTCAGTGAAAATACGAGATATTTAGGTCTCCGTTACGATAAACACTTAAATACATATCAGATAAGACCAGGAAGCGACAGAGACTGGTCAGACAAGTTCAAGATAAATTTGATGGCTGTAGTGCTAGAGCGACATACGTTAAAAGGTCATCGAGTATGGGGCCCCAGCACTGGCAGGCATAACAAAGGCTCTGAGCACTACGGGACTTAACATCAATGGTCATCAGTCCCCTAGAACTTAGAACTACTTAAACCTAACTAACCTAATGACATCAAACAACACCCAGCCATCACGAGGCAGAGAAAATCCCTGACCCCGCCGGGAATCGAACCCAGGAACCCGGGCGTGGGAAGCGAGAACGCTACCGCACGACCACGAGATGCGGGCAATAACAAAGGCATTGGGGAAAAAATTTATTGCGCAGAGACAAGACAACTTCGAAGTTTCATGAGACTCCAAAAGAGGATCCCAAATGTTTAAGTGCACAACACCATAAAAACAGCATTCCTGCAAACCTAAATTGTAAAGCAATCGCTCTTAGCTGTGCCGTAGAAACTATTCACATGCTCGACTTATGCGAAAGTGACGTCAAAATGACGTGTACGCGTCCAGCAGAACACTTCAAGCAAGCCGTGAGAGACACTGACACCAGCTTCTCCCGTGGGTGAGTGGACCCTCAGAAATCACAGACACATTAGCTAAATATTTCACTCGCCGCAATTTAAGCTGTCATCTTAGATTACTGCTCAGGGCTTAATATCGACTGGAGCGGCGTTTCGGCATCTCCCGGGGATTTTTTTTTAAACTCGCTGTAACAAGTCGGCACCGTATAATTGAGACATACACGTGCATTACGCCGCAGGAGCGAACTTGATAAAGGGTGAGCAAGGTGATGGGATGGCAGGGGCGGGGAGCGATGTACTGTATGTGTGTGTGTGTTTTTGTACAGTACACCCAAGATAAGATTCATTCCGAAATTGTGATCGGTACATACAGATAATCTTCGCGTCGACTGTCTTTTGTTTACGACTGCCAGCGACCTCAGTGTCCTAGTAGCATGGTGACTTCTTTTTCACTCATTGTTATGATTGTTACGAACAACAAAATCTGACTGGAGAATATTACGCCTCCATAGTAGTGCCACATGAAATGGCGGGGGGTGGGTGGGTGGGGGGATATGGAGGGGAGGGAAAATCATGGCAGCCACGGGGTGAGGAGCCGAGAGAGGGGGGGATGTTTCTCTTTTTATCTTGCATTTCTACTAACTCTGGCGCGACGCACTGACCAGCTGCCGTGGTACAAATGGCACACAGGATTAGTGTTTCGTGAAGTGTTATACGGACGCTCGTGTTCAAATGTGTTGTTTATTTTTAGTAATGAATATGAACTTTAATTAATCCAGTTGTAATACAAGTCAAAGAGTAAAAGACATCTACATCTACGTCTACATGACTACTCTGCAATTCACATTTAAGTGCTTGGCAGAGGGTTCGTCGAACCACAATCATACTATCTCTCTACCATTCCACTCCCGGACAGCGCGCGGGAAAAACGAACACCTAAATGACATTTAAAGTATTTACTGAACGTCCAGTTTAGTGTCTCATGTCACATCGTGTTATGATTTTCCTAACTCTTTGAGAAGTCTGAATCGTACGTGACCGCGACGGGCAAGGAATATCTTCATAATCATTCATCGCTAAATTTCTTATTAATTAATACTGATCACTCGTTCACTAAGCAGCTATAATCCAACTTTTTGAACATTGCGGCTGGCAGCAGTTGAAAGCATACGTCTTAGACATGAATACTACCGACTTGTGCCGGTAGTACTACCAACTGCTTTTAATTGCAGTACATACAGGGTGTTTCAAAAATGACCGGTATATTTGAAACGGCAATAAAAACTAAACGAGCAGCGATAGAAATACACCGTTTGTTGCAATATGCTTGGGACAACAGTACATTTTCAGGCAGACAAACTTTCGAAATTACAGTAGTTACAATTTTCAACAACAGATGGCGCTGCGGTCTGGGAAACTCTATAGTACGATATTTTCCACATATCCACCATGCGTAGCAATAATATGGCGTAGTCTCTGAATGAAATTACCCGAAACCTTTGACAACGTGTCTGGCGGAATGGCTTCACATGCAGATGAGATGTACTGCTTCAGCTGTTCAATTGTTTCTGGATTCTGGCGGTACACCTGGTCTTTCAAGTGTCCCCACAGAAAGAAGTCACAGGGGTTCACGTCTGGCGAATAGGGAGGCCAATTCACGCCGCCTCCTGTATGTTTCGGATAGCCCAAAGCAATCACACGATCATCGAAATATTCATTCAGGAAATTAAAGACGTCGGCCGTGCGATGTGGCCGGGCACCATCTTGCATAAACCACGAGGTGTTCGCAGTGTCGTCTAAGGCAGTTTGTACCGCCACAAATTCACGAAGAATGTCCAGATAGCGTGATGCAGTAATCGTTTCGGATCTGAAAAATGGGCCAATGATTCCTTTGGAAGAAATGGCGGCCCAGACCAGTACTTTTTGAGGATGCAGGGACGATGGGACTGCAACATGGGGCTTTTCGGTTCCCCAAATGCGCCAGTTCTGTTTATTGACGAAGCCGTCCAGGTAAAAATAAGCTTCGTCAGTAAACCAAATGCTGCCCACATGCATATCGCCGTCATCAATCCTGTGCACTATATCGTTAGCGAATGTCTCTCGTGCAGCAATGGTAGCGGCGCTGAGGGGTTGCCGCGTTTGAATTTTGTATGGATAGAGGTGTAAACTCTGGCGCATGAGACGATACGTGGACGTTGGCGTCATTTGGACCGCAGCTGCAACACGGCGAACGGAAACCCGAGGCCGCTGTTGGATCACCTGCTGCACTAGCTGCGCGTTGCCCTCTGTGGTTGCCGTACGCGGTCGCCCTACCTTTCCAGCACGTTCATCCGTCACGTTCCCAGTCCGTTAAAATTTTTCAAACAGATCCTTTATTGTATCGCTTTTCGGTCCTTTGGTTACATTAAACCTCCGTTGAAAACTTCGTCTTGTTGCAACAACACTGTGTTCTAGGCGGTGGAATTCCAATACCAGAAAAATCCTCTGTTCTAAGGAATAAACCATGTTGTCTACAGCACACTTGCACGTTGTGAACAGCACACGCTTACAGCAGAAAGACGACGTACAGAATGGCGCACCCACAGACTGCGTTGTCTTCTATATCTTTCACATCACTTGCAGCGCCATCTGTTGTTGAAAATTGTAACTACTGTAATTTCGAAAGTTTGTCCGCCTGAAAATGTACTGTTGTCCCAAGCATATTGCAACAAACGGTGTATTTCTATCGCTGCTCGTTTAGGTTTTATTGCCGTTTCAAATATACCGGTCATTTTTGAAACACCCTGTATTTTTTAAAACTGAAACACTGATTTTTGCATGAAATATATCTCAGCTTTTTTTTCCTTTTTTTAAATACTGTTGTTTATAGCGATATTAACAAATCACGTTGAATATCTTAATCCCTTTCATTTTTTCAAATCTCATTAATTCGTTGAATCAGACACATGCATAGTAGATAAATTGTATAGAATTAAATAATAAACGTAAATTAAATAGCAAACGTAAATGCTGCGTTATAATATTGCTTTAATTCGAAACATGATCTGAAATGCAGTTTTTGCGAGTTAGTTATCACAATATTTCACCTGGTAGCGACCTCACCTCAGGTTCAGCCTAAGTGTCTATAAATACTAACGAAGTGTAGCCCTGTTATAGTTGTGTTTCGCTTCGGTTCGTGTACGGCACAGCAGCTGACAGGAGTAAAATTTTCGAATGGTCTCGGTCAGTGCTGACGGCTTATTCGCCGCAGCCAACTTACTGAACCGTAGTTCTCAGATAATGTCCAGTGCGTCCACGTGCTCGTAAACAAATGCTGGAATAACGCACGAAGATAGAAATAACAGGAATGTTAGTTGTCATTGAATTTGAAATGGTTTAAATTTGTTAATGAAGATACTTTTCGCACACATTATTGGAAGCTACGATCAGCAGCGACAGAAAGAACTGAATATCGGCCGTAAGTCATACACCTTCTATCAAAAAAGCTACAGAGACGTGAGGATGATACATAAAACTATGGCGCTAAAGGAGGAGGGCAATAGGGAAATGCAGAACAAACCATGGAACACAGTCCTCCAAACATACGTACAAGGGGTCACTGAACGTCTGGGAAAAATTGTCCGTCGGGCAGGTATTACGGAGTTTATGAAATCGTGTGCGAATGTGGACTGGTGTATGTAGGCGAGACGGGGCGTCCAATAAGCACAAGATTTTCTGAACACGAGAGATATATCCGTCTCTAACAATATTACAAATCTGTGATGGCAGAACACCAGGAACAGTGCAGGATGAAGATTGAATTTCTAGAGGCCCGCGTACTAGCGATACAGTCGTTAGCTTGAGGAGGAAGATCAGAGAGGTTATAGAAGTAGCCAAGAGACCTGACAACATGAACAGAGAAGACGGGTGCTTTCTACCAGCGTCTTGGCTGCGAGCAGTGACAACTTTGCGGGACAGCTGTCGCAAAGCAACAGGTGTGCGGACTAGTTGATACTAGGCAGTTAGTAAACAACGCTATGCTGCAGTCGCCGCTCAGTTTCCTATTCGCCGATTTCCACCAATGGCAAGCAATAAAGGAAACTCCAATGGAAAATGCCTATTTGCGCCATGGCAACACGTTATGCAAAGACCAACAGTACCTAATACCCTTCCTCCTCACCCTCATATCCAATGACAGCACTTCTCCATAGTACCGGGTGATCAAAAAGTCAGTATAAATTTGAAAACTTAATAAACCACGGAATAATGTAGATAGAGAGGTAAAAATTGACACACATGCTTGGAATGACATGGGGTTTTAAAAAGAACAAAAAAAACAAAAAAGAATGTATTGCTACACGTGTGAAAGATCTCTTGCGCGCTTCGTTTGGTGCTGATCGTGAGCTCAGCCGCCACTTTCGTCATGCTTGGCCTCCCAGGTCCCCAGACCTCAGTCCGTGCGATTATTGGCTTTGGGGTTACCTGAAGTCGCAAGTGTATCGTGATCGACCGACATCTTTAGGGATGCTGAAAGACAACATCCGACGCCAATGCATCACCATAACGCCGGACATGCTTTGCAGTGCTGTTCACAACATTATTCCTCGAGTACAGCTATTGTTGAGGAATGATGGTGGACATATTGAGCATTTCCTGTAAAGAACATCATCTTTGCTTTGTCTTACTTTGTTATGCTATTTATTGCTATTCTGATCAGATGAAGCGCCATCTGTCGGACATTTTTTGAACGTTTGTATTTTTTTGGTTCCAATAAAACCCCATGTCATTCCAAGCATATGTGTCAATTTGTTCCTCTCTGTCTGCATTATTCCGTAATGTCTTCAGTTTTCAAATTTATACTGACTTTTTGATCACCCGGTATATAAGTAATCAAACTAGCGCCCATTCAGCAGTTATCAGTACACTCTGAGGAAGGAGTCTTGCAATAGTCGCCGGAACTTAGGAATTTTGTAGTTGAAAACGCTGTCACAAACCCAGAAGAATTTTATTGACTGTGACAACGGCCGTGGAAGCCAACGTTTACATTTACGTTTTGTACTTTTAGCAGTGGCCTTTATTGCTATATTTCGCTATTTGTGCATTTCAAGCAAACTGATTGTGTTCTAATAGTTACTGTTCTGTGTTTTGGACGTTTAGCTTAAGGCAATGAACAGTAAATTGTCGTTTTTAAAATCCATTAGTTCTTTTAAAACTCTGTTATTATGTTGATTTACTGATTTATTGGCCCTCTGAATTATTCTTGTAGAAGACGTACAGGTGATAAAAAGAAATTCATTATGATATTGGACATGACATAGTGCGATTTGATGGGTGAAGACATGAGGTTAAGTGATGAAAACTTACAAAACGCGAAGGTAATATGATTTTACACAAGGACATGCGGTGATATTTATTATAATGCCGCCAGAGTTTCACATCGCACTCGCCACACGCAAACTAAGTAGAGTACATGGCTGGCATAACAATACACACGGAAGTATACGACGTCGGTTAGGATCGCAAAGTATGTAATGACTTGACCAGCAGCGCTAGATGCAGTCCGACGGTGTTCGTGTTGCTGCGAAAGCAGCTCATGGTCAGAGTGCCTCGTCGTCACTCGTCGAATCAGGGCTCGGTTCCGCCATCTGGTCAATACTCTTTATGTCCTCGCCGTGCTACGTGCCAAAGGCCTTTCTGTCGTAGCTTCTCGTGTCTTGATGAGTACAACATTGGTGCATTTTATTCGTACTCTTTAAGAGAACTGTTATAGCATGAAATAACAAAAACTCTATCATAAGACTGACACAGTTTTAAACAAAATTCATCCAAGTTATTTTTAAAGGCATTCGCTTTATAGGAATGTGTGAGTATTATTATTATGAGGAGGAAATGATTTTAGATCAATCACACTTCTAGCAAAATTTTAAATTTTACGACGCTCATATTACAAATGTAGGACAGAATAACTAATCGAATAATAGTTGACGAATGACACAACTAGCCACAAGTACTTTTTATAAATTTTATATTAGCACAATAATCGGTTTCGTGCTGCCATGCCCATCTTTAGATGGCTAATATTTTAAGCAATCTGAAGATGGACATGGTAGCCCGAAACTGATTATGGCAGTAAAATGAAACGTTTAAAAAGTATTTGTGGCTGGTTGCGTCATTCACGAGCTATCATTAGCGGCCGTGGAGTTTACAAGATCGAACAAGAATAAAAAGCATTAACCGAATAATTATTCAGTTCTTTTGCACAAATGAAATTATAATTTTTTTCAAACGATGCACTCAAATGTAAGCGCTAAGCCCAACAGTAATCTTTCTGCCCTTTTATTCAGGATAAATGTAATTTCCTATCACTCTCAATTTGGAAAACAGAGAGGTCAAAATTAAGTTGGCGAGGACAAAGTTTTGTCTGTATGCATTAAACTATTCACAGATGTAGTAGATAGAATGAGACAGCAGTTGCCGCACAAAAACTTGTTAAGATGAAAATAGGGAAGAAAGAATAAATATTTAATCACGAGTTTGTAATTTTTGCCTCGAATTAAAATTACTAATATACTGGGAAAGATAAGTTCAACTACCAACGTAATGGGTTTGAATAGGACTTTTAAAAAATTGCATCAGACTATTTTTGTTATAATCTGGTTGGACGAGTATAACGATCCGAAATAGAGAAGTAGGTACGAGAATGCACAACCTACCAACTGACAGGACGAGCGTAGCATATCGTTTCCCAACGGAAATTATCGTTCTTCTCCCTAATTTTCAAGGAAGCTCAATAATTTCCGTGGTCTGCGGATACGAAACTGCAGACGCCTGATGAGGATGTGCACTACGCTTTGCCTGAGAGAATTTAATTTGAGAAAATGACTATTTATATTTTGATTTTACATTGTTTTTAAGGTACTCAGGTGATACCAACATTACTGAAAATGATTTTGAATGTAGAGGAAAGGTTCCTGTTATGGGAGAGTTCGCTTATGTGAGACACTGAGATTCTGACTAGAGTAAGCAGTCAACCCTGTTGGGAAGTACCAGAACTTAGTTCTCAAGCGCCTGAGGCGTAGAGCAGTGACGGTAAGAGCGTTACGGAACTGGACATTGTCGACAATTTGATTTTAAGTGTTGAACTTCAAGTTCTGTGAGTGTATGTGCTTGTAGGGTTTTACTACCTGAAGCTGCAACAAACTTGATTTGACTATATTCTTCCTAAGTACTCTTTCATTCGCTATAATGAATTGTCCTTCCAACCGAGCAGCGTAAATATTAGGCTAGGTTTCTAGCGCAAGGTAGGTTATTCCGACATGCGATACAATGGGTATCCTAATATGTGACAGTATCGCATATTAGGACTCGCTATCTCAGAATAGCTTTAGCTTGTCATCCTAGTAGCTGGATTTAGACTCATATTTCTACTAACTGCTTTGATAATTTTATGAAACCATCTTGTGATGACCCTAATACTTGACGGAAATCGTATCGCATTTGTGTGATAGACACGGCAAGAGAGAAATGTGTCAACCTCATCTGTTTTTAGACCATTCTACGCATAAAATGCAGCCATTTGTGCGGAATTCGTTGGTCCGAATAAAACGCATTGTCAACAAGAACCAGGAAATCCGTTGGGCAAATAACGCAGGTCAGGTAGTAAAATAATTTTTTGTTACAGGGAAACATAAAGTGGGTTACTTGAGGGTAGTACAATGGAAAATGTACATGGCCTCTGGAAAACGGAATTCATCCAATGCAAAAGGCATATACCTGGAGGCAATGACTTTGCAATACACAAGGAGTTTGACGTACAAGATGCAAGCAACGGAGCAAATGTGAGTCAACATGGCATGCAGCCAGCTCCCAGAATTAGCAAGATCAAGAGCCACCAGCTCTGGCAGAATCAGCACGTTCTGAATCCCTTCATCTGCTAACATCATCTCCATGCAGCAAAAACTTGAAACAATTCGACGAGAAGAAAGCTGTAGCAGAATCAAAGGAGATGGAAGAGAAAGTCTTTTACTTTGAAAAATAAAAAGTGAAAAATGCAGGAAACATAATCTTCCGGTCTTTTGGAGTCTGATACAAATGCAATTGAGAACAATGCTTCAGATGTGAATGCATATTCTACAGTGGTCGTTTATCTGAAGACTAAAACAGAGAAATGGGCTCAGTGCATACAATGCTGTCCTTGTGATTCCGAAGAGTGTTAATTTGAATATAAGCTTTTTTTATGCCCTGACTGCACTTCTTTTGCTCAATAGACGCAGGAAATGTTGCAGAGGCAGCAGGGAAGAGAACATTATTATTTTATGGTTTACGTATTCTCTTATATTTGTCGATATTACGCGTGTTCTTGACTGTCCTGTATTAGGACACCATTTCTACAAGTATATAGAAATATATGTGCAACTAACGGCTGAATTTTTTCTGAAATTGTTTGTTCTGATTTAAAATTTACACGCATTAAGTGTTCAGTTGCACGAATTCAATAAATAAAATATAAAGTGCAATGATTTCATGTAGATTTCGGACTGACAGACATAGATTAATATCAGATATTGTAATGTAAAGTGGAGTAATGTGAGATGAGGGGATGAGGCTGGTATGAGGTCAACCCACTATTGAGGCCAATTAACTACCTCATCTGATGAGACATATGCAAATATGACATACGGAAATATGTCTCGTCATCCGCGAGACTCTCCCATGTTTCCAATGCTACTTCCCACAGTTGGTCAGATGTGCGTGGGGTCGGTTTCAGCCAGTGTAAGTTCATGTGACGCTTCATTTTGACCCACAAATTTTCATTTGGATTCAAGTCCGCCGCTCGAGCAGGCCAGCGATCAGGTCGACATCAGCAAGCTTTGAACGATTCGTCTCGTATGAATCGGTGAGTGGTCCTGCTGGGACTGAATAACTCCGTTGGGATAGCGCATCCTCACACTTAGCAATAAATTATTTTTCCTGATGCACACAAACTAGTCCGCTGTGAGATCACCATAAATTTGATGAAGTATCCCCGCCCCATCTGATAACATAGTACCTCAGCACGACCCATCTGATTACATAGAACTGCGATACGGCCAAACGAATGTTCGCCGTGGTCTGCACACCATCATTTGACCTCATTCACGGAGCTAAATACTAACTCATGTGAAAAGAAGGATGTGGTGCTAGTTACGGTCTACGTTCAGTTCAGCAAAGACAAGCCTACAAAATTTTGTGAACGTCAGAGAGGACCTCTTCATTAACAGCCCTATGGGCTCTAAAGTCAGCATCCCGTTAGCAGTTATGAAAGGTTTGTGAACATCCATGGAAATTTCATTATTGAGCTGGACAGCCTTTCGAAATGGACGTTCTGTAAAGGTGTCAACTAACACGTTGTCTTGCTGAGGTCATCTTTCCTAAGCCCGACGCTAGAAGACGGCCAATTATCCCTTTCTCGCCCATCGCTTCATTATACACCTTTACTGTTTTTGTTTATGCAAGGTAGATGCCTCTTGGCATTTCAAACACTTAAAATGTGTATAAAACTGTATGCCGTAATGATATGCAATCACAGAAAATGAAAAGGTCTGTAAGTAAAATCCTTACAATTTGAAAGCGGACAACCTTCGGGTCAGGACTTTAGTGGGCGTGGAGGCTGAGCAGGTAAGGTGTTGACGCTACAGGTGCTCGAGGACGAGCTCTGGAACTGATGAGGGTAGCTGCCACATGTCCGAAGGCATCAGTTAAACGGCTTTGTCTGGAAACATAGTTATTACTAGTGATTTTACAGTACAGAATATCTTCTCTGGCACAATGGTGGTTTTATCATTCTTTCAGTAATAGAGCCTCTTCAATATCTTTTCTAAAAATATATTATTACAAAATCCCTTTTTAAATAATACTGCCTCCACTACACGGAATGTTAGCTTCAATCCTTTTCAAACCAAGTACACTACCAGAATGTCCAACACACACTGCTACTACTCTTCAAAAGAAGTAACATCCCTAGTCTCTTACAAAGAATACAATTTTACCGAGATTGAGTTCATTTATCAAATCCGCAACTTCATTCACATTTATGGCCAAAACTACCCGAAAATTGTCATGGCAGCAGGGTAGCCTCTTTTCATAGTTCAGTGGTAAAACTGTTCTCAATCGAATTACAAGCAAGCCAATAGTTACGGTATACGTGCCGACTATGCAAGCTGAAGATGAAGAGAAAGTATACGAGGATACTGAATGGGTAATTCAGTATGTAAAGGGAGAGGAAAAACTAATAGTCACGGGGGATTGGAATACGGTTGTAGGGGAAGGAGTAGAAGAAAGGATTGCGGGAGAATATGGACTTGGTGCTTGGAATGAGAGAAGAGGAAGATTAATTGAATTCTGTAATAAACTTCACCTAGTAATAGTGAATACTCCGTTCAAGGAACACATAGAGGAAGGGCGGGAGATACTGGAAGATTTCCATTAGATGCATCATGGTTAGGCAGAGATTGCCAAATCAAATACTGGATTGTAAGGCATACTCAGAGCAGATGTAGACTCAGGTCATAATTTAGTAGTGATGAAGGGTAGGCTGAAGTTTAAGAGACTAGTCAGGAAGAATCAATGGGCGACGTCGTAGGATTCGGAAGTACTATGGAATGAAGAGACACTCCTGAAGTTCTCTGAGACTATAGACATCGCGGTAAGGAATAGCTCAGTAAGTAGTTGAATTGAAGAGGAATGGACATCTCTAAAAAGGGCAGTCACAAAAAATGGAAAGAAAAGCATAGGTATAAAAAAGGTAACTGCGAAGTAACCATGAGTAACAGAAGAAATAATTCAGTTGATCGATGAAAGAAGAAAGTACAGCAATATTCTGGAAAATTCAGGAATTCGGAAATACAAGTCACTTAGGAATGAAATAAATAGCATGTGCAGGGAAGCTAAGGCAAAATGGCTGCACGAAAAATGTGAAGAAACCGAAAAAGAAATGACTGTCGGAAGGACTGTCTCAGCGTATAGAAAAGTCAAAACAACCTTCGGTGAAACTATGAGCAAAGGTGGTAATATTAAGAGTGCAATGGCAATTTCACTATTATATGCGGAGATAGAGCGGATAGGTGGAAAGTGTGCACTGAAGGCCACAATGAATGATTCAAATGGCTCTGAGCACTATGGCACTTAACATCTGAGGTCATCAGTCCCCTACACTTAGAACTAAGTAAACCTAACTAACCTAAGGACATCACACACATCCATGCTCGAGGCAGGATTCCAACCTGCGACCGCAGCAGCAGCGCGGTTCCGGACTGAAGCGCCTAGAGCCGCTCGGTCACAGCGGCCGGCCACAGTGAGTGGAAAGACTAGTCTGATGACGCGATAGAAGAAGAAACAGGAGCCTAAATAAAAGAGATAGGGGATCCAGTATTCTAATCAGAATTTAAAAGAGCATTGAAACACTTAATATCAAATAAGGCAGAAGGGTAGGTAAAATTCCATCGAAATTTCTAAAAAGTGACAACAGAACGACTATTCACGTTGGTATATAGAATGTATGAGTCTGGCAATTTTCGGAGAAATACCACTCACGCAATTTCGAAGACTGCAAGAGCTGACAAGTTGCGAGAATTATGCATCCAAGAAGCTGACAAGAATAATATACAGAAGAATGGAAAAGAAAACTGAGGATGTTTTAGGTGACGATCGGTTTGCCTCAAGGAAAAGTAAAGGCAACAGAGGGACAATTCTGGCGTCGTGGCTGATTATGGAAGCAAGACTAAAGTAAAATCAAGACACGTTCATGCGATTTGTCGACCTGGAAAAAACGTTCAACAATGTAAGATGGTGCAAGTTCGAAATTCTGAGAAAAATAGAGGTAAGCTATAGGAAAATGTGGGTAATATGCCATATATAAAACAGCCAAGAGGGAACAATTAAAGCAGAAGATCAAGAACGAAGTGCTCGGATTACAAAGGGTGTAAGACAGGTATGTTGTCTTTCACCCTTACGACTCAGTCCATACATCGAAGAATCGATGACGAAAGTAAAAGAAAGGTTCAGGAGTGGAACTGCAATTCAATAATGAGTTTCGCTGATGACACTGACATCCTCAGTGAACGTGAAGAGGCAGTACAGGATCTACTGAACGTAATGAATAGTTTGATGAGTACAGAATATGGACTGAGAGTAAATCGAAGAAAGAGGAAATCAATGACAAGTAGCAGAAACGAGAACATCGAGAAACTTAAAATCAGATTTAGTGGTAACGAAGTAGATGAAGCTAGGGAATTCTGCAACCTAGGCAGCAAAATAATCCTTGATGGACAGAGCAAGGAGGACATCAAAATCAGACTAGCACTGGCAAAAAGAGCATTCCTGGCCAACAGAAATCTACTAGTATCAAACATAGGCCTTAATTAGACGAAGAAATTTCTGAGAATGTGCGCTTGGAGCACAGCATTGTATGTTATTGAAACATGGACCGTGGAAAAACCGAACAGAAGAGAATCGAAGCATATGAGATGTGGTGCTACAGAAGAATGTTGAAATTTAGGTGGACTGATAAGTTAAGGAATGAATATCATGTTAACAATATTTCGTCGGTTCTTGGTAGAACAACATTATAATAAATGGAAAGCACCAGTTTGCTTTTGTTCCACAGTATTACTTTTAATGTGTTAACGGGTTTTCGGTCTACAAGGCCAATTTCAGACATTTGCTGAGTATTGTCACCAAAGAAGTTACAATATTTGCAAACAACATTGGAAGAGAAGTAACACGTCTAGACTGAAGCAAAAACATACAGTAGTAACATCTTTGACAGTGTGATGGTAATGCAATGAAAAAGTAAAAAATTGAACAGTAAATGAATAACAATGGAGTAGACAGGAAAAACTTTAACACAAAATAGGAACAGCATTCCTACATAACAGTCTCTATTAATAAGCAAAACTAATAAAATAAAATAAAATTAGTTCTTGACAAGGCTGCATCAGGAGGTATAAAACATGGTGAGTGATATGCAAACCAATTAAAAGAAGAAACAGTTATCAATGTAACTACAGAATACATAAGGAACTTGAACAATATCAATAAGATATACAGAAATAAATAAATGCAGGAAAATGGAGGAGTTTGAGCATTTTCTGTGCATGTACTGAGTGAGGGTGACAACTATCAGCCAGTGTCCCATGTACGTCACTTAGCAAACAAAGGCCATAAACTCAACCTACTGGAAGCCCTGGAAATTAACAAACATGTAGCTCACAGGCCAGATCTAATCCTAAATGACCAGACACAGCTCAACACTTCTCCTCTCCTAAACTCATATAATCATCTATGTTGTTCTTTACTTGCCACACTGTCTGTTCCTACATATTCCCATTTTCCTGTATTCATTACGTTCTTTTGTTTTATTGAAGTTGTCTATGTATTCCATGTGGACTGTAGTTTTAATAGTTAAGGCTTTATTTTAACTGCTACTTGTATTACTGTCCATGTGTAACACCTCTTGTAGTTGTCTCATCAAATATTGTGTATATTTTACTTGGTTCATTTATTTAATGCAAACTGTTACAAGCCAGAGTTTTGAATATAACGTTAATGTTAAAATGCAGTGCCACCACACTCTCAAAGATTGCATTTAATGTATGTTCCCTCAAAGTCCTCCATTTTCCTGCATTTATTTATTTCTGTTTATCTTATTGATATTTCTTAAGTTCCTAATGTATTCTGTAGTTACATTGATAACTGTTTCTTCTTTTAATTGGTTTGCATATCACTCTCCATACCTCCTGATGCGGCCATGTCAAGTACTAATTTTATTTTATTTTATTGGTTTTGCTTATTAATAGAAACTGTTATGTAGGCATGCTGTTCCTATTTTGTGTTAAAAGTTTTCCTGTCTAATCCATTGTTATTTATTTACTGTTCAATTTTTTACTTTTTCATTGTATTACCATCACACTGTCAAAGATGTTACTTACTGTATGTTTTTGCTTCAGTTTAGACGTTTTACTTCTCTTCCAATGTTGTTTGCAAACATTGTAACTTCTTTGACGACAATACTCAGTAAATATCTGAAGATGGCCTTGTAAGCCGAAAACCGGTTAACACAATAAAAGTAATACTGTGGAACAAAAGCAAACTGGTGATTATTATTTATTAAGGAATGAACAGGTTCTCTGCAGAATCGTCGAGAAAAAATACATCGAAAACAACGATAAGAAGAAGAGGCACGATGATAGGACTTACGTTAGGACATTAGGAAATAACTTCCTTGGTACTAGAGGGAACAGTAGACGGTAAAAACTGCAGAGGAAGGCTGAGCTTAGAATACATCCAGCAAGTAATTGAGGACGTAGGTTTCAAGCGATATTCTGAGCTGAAAAGGATGGCACAGAAGAGTAATTCGTGGCGGGCCGCATCAAACAAGTCAGAAAAGTGATGATTCAAAAAATGAATAAAAGTGCAAGAGTTAGTTGTTTCCTTTGTTTCGTAGTCAAGTCAGATGCCGCTTGTAGCAGCTGTTGTGGTCTCCTTTTGGATCGGACGGTAGCTCTACACAGGGTCCTGCTACAGCATCGTGTAAATTGTGATACGGGACCATACAGTCTTTGCTGCACTTGCGAAGAGTCCTGAGCACTGCGCAGAACACCAAAGACACTTTCTTTATAGTAATTTGAACAAAGCTGCGTTTGCAGAACACAGTCTCACAAACAAGTACAAATTTATGTGTTGTGAGATGAATCTGTTGTCCAACATTTCAACGTAGTGGGAATCTTTCATAAAGGAGGATGTTGAAGTCAGGACGAGAAGCAACAACTTCAAGCGGAATGATGGCTGTAGCTTTAGTGGTGCTTTCAGTGGGCACTCGACACAGACAGGGGCTGCTGATAACTGGACCGTGGCGGCTTTAATTTTGGCGGCTTGGCACTCCACTGGCGTCACTAATTACTTGGGTTGTCGACACGATCTGATCATATGTCGCGAGCTATGGTCTTTGGTCGAGGCGTGCGTTGTTGGTTTGTCGGGTCATGGTACAGTCAGTTGGCTGGAGTGCACGTGGCTGGTAAATTGTTCCTTTTGGGAGCCTCCGCCTATTCAGTACGGGCCTCGAGAGGCCGCGAATGGTTAAATCGGTCGGAGGCAAGCCTTGCCGGCTCGCTTAAGGGCTGGTAGCGGCGAATTGCAGGAAGGGCAGCCGACATCGCGTGCAACCTGGTCGGCAGATTCCTGGCCTACTCTGCAAGCTTAAATTTTTACAGCACCTCGAAGACCGCCTGTACGGATTGGCGGCAATAACACCCCGGCTTGGAATTCTGGAAGTCGCGGCTCCTTCACAGCTGAGTGAAGTGCGGTTTTTTTTGGGTACCTGGTATCGCAAGGCCACGTGTATGTTAGTATGAAATTGGACCTGTTATATTAACGCGCCTCCGAGTGATTGTGTGTATCATCGTCGGTCAATGTAACTGACCGCAATTTGTTGTTCGAGAGCATATTCCGTGCAAGTGTACGAGTATTCTCTGTTATAAACTGATTCGAGGAAATTAATTTTGTAACACACTCTGTGTCGGAGGCGAAGCACTCTTTGTAGATGAGTATGTCTTCATCATTGCATCAGCAGGCGCTGATGTTTCGTCTTCTAACTTACAAGTAATTTTAAGGAGTGTTAAGCTTGTAACTTTTATGTATACTCCCTTTCGTGATAAGATAAGGTTTCCTACATCTTAGGCATTCTCGTCTGTAGCCTTATTGGTGCAGGTCATTGTCCCCTTCTGATGTGTGTTGTCAGGGTAGCTTGGACAGCGGACGACGCGTTCCTGTTACCTGGGCCTGAAGCAGAGACGTGTTTGCTCTCTGCTGCGGTGGCAGTTCTGTTGTTGTACGACGTCTGGGTTGGCCGGCAATCTGGTGCCTTTACCAGCTGCGTCGTGGTGGCTCAAGTTAAGTAAAGTTGATCGTTTGATGCGTGCCAAGGCCGACTGTCGCCGATTAGTCGAGAACCATTAGTCTGTTCTATCTGGTGAATTCGATAAGCGCATGTGGTTTCAAGCGTGTTCTGCTGGCCTTAAGTTCCTCCTTTCTGTACCTGCTCTTTAGCTACTCTTTAAAACATTGCTGTGCGGAGTGGTCGCGCGGTTTGAGGCGCCATGTCACGGATTGCGCGGCCCCTCTCGCCGGAGGTTCGAGTCCTCCCTCGGGCATGGGTGTGTGTTGTTCTTAGCATAAGTTAGTTTAAGTAGTGTGTGAGACTAGTTACCGATGACCTCAGTAGTTTGGTCCCTTGGGAATTCAACACACATTTGAACATTTTTTTAAAACATTGCCCCCGTTATTGCTTCTTATGTAGCGCATTAAGTTTTATGACCTTTTACTTATCAATATAAACTGTTGAACCTTTCCTTCGATCCACTGCCATTAGCAAACTCCACTCACTGGGAAACTTGCTTTCTTGTTCCTTGTTGGCTGTGATGGCCGTCTGCGGTAGTTCTCGGCTTCCCTTGTGTTTTGGGCAATTGTGTATTTCGTAAGGGTTATTGTCAACGTTTCTGCTGGTGTATACCACTTGGGAGACACGTTTAAATCGCATGTCCTCCCAACTTATGTTGTATTTTGGACGATTGTATTTTTATTGAGGGTCATGTTAACGTTTCTTGTGGTGTGTACCAGTTGGGAGTAACATTTAAACTGCATGTCCTCTCAACTTATTTTTAATTTGGCCAATTGTATTTTTATTAAGCGTCATTATCAATGTTTCTGCTGGTGTCTACCGGTTGGGAGCCACATTTAAATTGTATGACTTCCCAGCGTTGCCTCTATTTTGGAGGATTGTGCTTTTTATTGCTTAAGGGATATGTTTAAGGCTTATACATTGTTAATGGCTTTCCAGCAGCCACAATCAACGGCATGACTTGTTATTCTTTCTGTGTTTTGGATAGGCGTTGTTCACTTGTACAACGTATTACTCATGCTTGGAAATTGTTGGTACATTTAGTGCCTGTCATTGTAATTTATTTTACTCATAAAATTGAAACATCTTGCAGAAACGCCTAGTTGGCGTGACTTCTTTCTTGTACTTGGGAACTATATACCCCTGGTTTCAAGCCATGCTCTTATTGGTATAAATTGTTGAAGTTTGTTATTAATGAATTGAGTCTGTTCAAGTTTTTAAAATGATTGTAAGCGCTGTTATTCTTTTAATGAGATTGTTTCTAAATTTCAATTATAATATTATTGTTAAGCAATAACGTGTATTCCATAAAACAACAAATGACAGAATATGTGGGTCCACTTTCCAGGTGTTTTTCCTTAAAGTTATCCAAACCCTAGTTATGAGATTTTAATAAATATACTGTGATGTTTTCATTCTAGTGGAAGCAGTGGCGCAATTAACGTCCTTCCATCGCACACATTGCCATTTTTTCTCGATAATGTTTTCTATGACATGTATCTTCCAATTACAAGCCAACAACTCGTTACAAAAGGAAATCGGAAGGATTGTATATCAGGTGCACATCACCTGGACATTCAAACCACAATTTTCAGTCATGAGAGCCAGCTGCTCCAGACGATCGATTTACTTTCAATAGACGAAAATTTAAAAATTCATTTAAATCTAACACTGGAAGATTTTATTCATTAATTATATAATGCCTTTATTATTCAGGACATGCAAGATATAACTACGTTTTGCCTAGTGTCATCACCATATTTTAGCATTAATGTGATCTATAATGTGCAGGATTTTCCATTTTATTGTATTACCATTTTAGGAATAAAATGTATATCATTTCACTAAAAAATTATTGTTTCAGTACCACAGCAGTATTTGAGGTTTATGAAAATACATCAAACAGCAAAAGCTTGACAATTACGTACAGTCTCTTCTCAAAGCCTATCGATATCTAAAATACATTGGTTGCTATGGCATTTGTAGAATTGTTTGTTGAGCTGCACAACACTACGTACAGCATTGACCGGGTATGACTCTGGGTATGTACACAGATTTCACCACACGATAAATCACCTGCAGTATAATCAAGAAATTTCCTGAACATGATGTCGAAAGAAATTTGATTTCTTCCACAATAACGCTGAGAGGTGGACACCAAGCATATTTTATGAGTGTCACTTTCTGACACGCACCTTGCATTTTTAATGGTGGGTGCGGATAAAACACATAATCAAGATTAAAAAAAGTGTTAGTCCAAAAAGAATTTTGATGCAGGCAGTATGTATTTCAACATAGGTACGAATACGGGGGGTGTCAACTGATGAGTATTAAGGAATAAAGAGTAATGCAGTCTCCACGAGATGTTATTTCTCTCAGGCTCTCAATGATGTAGAGGAATTCTACAATTTCACGAAAAAGCCGTTGGCTTGATGATAGAAATGTAAATCACAAAGCTCGTATGACTCCACTGCGATACACTCATCTCTCTCTCTCTCTAAATCCGTTTTTAGTTAGAACTGGTTCTTACTAGTTAAAACAAGTTTTTACTGAGCCACTTTGTCAAAACGCGTTTTGCCTAGTTAAAACTAGTTTGAACTGACTTTCTCTTTTGACCAGCAGTAAATTCTAGTTGTAACTAAGGCTAACAGTACCAACTATTTTCAACTAGTAAGAACGCGTTAACAGTATTAGTTACGAAAGTGGAAACAAAATAATCATACAGTAAAAGTATATTAATTACTCATACTTTTGACAAAAGTTGCAACAGTCTTAATGAAAGAGAAACGTACCAAAAAAATTAACAATTAAATTTTGATTATTTGTTATTGCAAGGCAAACTGTCGTTACATTTTGAGTTATAAAGGTTTCCTTTTTTTGTACAAAAGCACCTTTTGAAATACGTGCCTTCTTACACACACAGCGAACAAATCCTTGTCCTGATCCTAAGGCTGCCATCTTGGCAGCAGTTCTTAATGATACCGTTGTCTCTGGCACGTCTTCCAGCAGCAAGAATTTCTCTCTGGACACGTCGAATTCGGATCTGGAAGAGAACTTTTAACCAGCTTATTTGAAAGGCGATTAGGTACTTAATACATACTATAAAATATATTACAATGTAAGTATTACAACTTAAAATATTAATGAATTACTTGAATAGTTAGCAACATTTTCAGAGCATTAAATCAATGAAGTAATGAATATGTCTGACATTTGTCCTTAATTATTGAAATAAGTTCAGAAATACATACCTGCAATACAATTTGTCGAGTATCCCATATTTCGTTCCAATCTTTTGCAAGCCCTGTTCATCTTTCTGAAGAACAACTCCAATAATATTGGGGAGATCTGATTTTGCTGTGTCGATAACAGTAATCGGTATAATTATATCGTTACTGGTTTCTACATAGGCGTGTGTTGAATCTGAAGCCATCTTCATTCTTTTGGCTTGTTTCATCAGGTTTTCATGAGCGTTTTTCCTTAGCTGTTCGTATTTGAGATTGTCGTTTCGTAATAGCTTCAGCTTCTGGATCTTCGTGACAAGCTGGAGTTATTTGAGGCTCTGCACTCGTAATAGCTACGGCTTCTGGATCTTCTTGATTGGCTGCTGCTGTTGTTGGAGACTATATACTTGTACTGGGGAAAGCTTCTGCATCTTCTTGTCTGGCTGCATCTGTAATCTTCCATTACTACTAGCCATAACCGCTACCTCCTCTGAGTCGTGTGATAGTTCAGTCCATCAGGTGTCTCATTTACTGCGTCTACCACATTAATAATAGCCGACACGGTAGCTCAGCGTGTTCGGTCAGAGGGTTAGCTGCCCTCTGTAACAAAAAAACTGAGTTAATAGATCAACAACGAACTTAAAAGGGTGTCTTACGACGTCCGCCCCGATCAGATTCAACGAACAAATACGAACAAAATGAGTAAAAAAGAAAAAAAAAGAAGGTGGTCTAGGGGTACGGTCTTTGATTCATAATCAAAACGTCTTCGGTCCCGGGTTCGATCCCCGCCACTGCCTAAATTTTGATAAATAATCAGCATTGGCGGCCGAAGACTTCCGGCATAAGAAGTCAGCCTCATTCTGCCAACGGCCTTGTCAAAGAAGGCGGAGGAGCGGATAGAGGTTCAGGGCACTCTCTTGTCCTAGGGGTGGGAAATTGCCCCTAAAGGCGGAAGAATCAGCAATGATCAACGACATGAGGATGCAGAAGGCAATGGAAACCACTGCGTTAAAGACACGTAACGTGTATCCACAGGACATGTGGCCTGTAATTGAAGAAGTGTCATGATGATCTCTCCATTGGCAAAAGATTCCGGAATAGTCCCCCATTCGGATCTCCGGGAGGGGACTGCCAAGGGGGAGGTTACCATGAGAAAAAGATTGAATAATCAACGAAAGGATAACGTTCTACGAGTCGAGGCGTGGAATGCCAGAAGCTTGAATGTGGTAGGGAAACTAGAAAATCTGAAAAGGGAAATGCAAAGGCTCAATCTAGATATAGTAGGGGTCAGTGAAGTGAAGTGGAAGGAAGACAAGGATTTCTGGTCAGATGAGTATCAGGTAATATCAACAGCAGCAGAAAATGGTATAACAGGTGTAGGATTCGTTATGAATAGGAAGGTAGGGCAGAGGGTGTGTTACTGTGAACAGTTCAGTGACCGGGTTGTTCTAATCAGAATCGACAGCAGACCAACACCGACAACGATAGTTCAGGTATACATGCCAACGTCGCAAGCTGAAGATGAACAGATAGAGAAAGTGTATGAGGATATTGAAAGGGTAATGCAGTATGTAAAGGGGGACGAAAATCTAATAGTCATGGGCGACTGGAATGCAGTTGTAGGGGAAGGAGTAGAAGAAAAGGTTACAGGAGAATATGGGCTTGGGACGAGGAATGAAAGAGGAGAAAGACTAATTGAGTTCTGTAACACGTTTCAGCTAGTAATAGCGAATACCCTGTTCAAGAATCACAAGAGGAGGAGGTATACTTGGAAAAGGCCGGGAGATACGGGAAGATTTCAATTAGATTACATCATGGTCGGACAGAGATTCCGAAATCAGATACTGGATTGTAAGGCGTACCCAGGAGCAGATATAGACTCAGATCACAATATAGTAGTGATGAAGAGTAGGCTGAGGTTCAAGATATTAGTCAGGAAGAATCAATACGCAAAGAAGTGGGATACGGAAGTACTAAGGAATGACGAGATACGTTTGAGGTTCTCTAACGCTATAGATACAGCAATAAGGAATAGCGCAGTAGGCAGTACAGTTGAAGAGGAATGGACATCTCTAAAAAGAGCCATCATAGAAGTTGGGAAGGAAAACATAGGTATAAAGAAGGTAGCTGCGAAGAAACCATGGGTAACAGAAGAAATACTTCAGTTGATTGATGAAACGAGGAAGTACAAACATGTTCCGGGAAAATCAGGAATACAGAAATACAAGTCGCTGAGGAATGAAATAAATAGGAAGTGCAGGGAAGCTAAGACGAAATGGCTGCAGGAAAAATGTGAAGACATCGAAAAAGACATGATTGTCGGAAGGACAGACTCAGCATACAGGAAAGTCAAAACAACCTTTGGTGACATTAAAAGCAACGGTGGTAACTGTTATATCCTAGCCAGTAACGCCAACCGAGCCCGCTGCCAAAAAGGTTGGCAGCATCAAAGTCCGGACGCCGTCCGCATAAGCAGCGCCAGCGATACAGGAAATCGCCGCAAGTCTGCGCGCGCCACCGCTGGCTTCTGGTTTCTTAAGCGCTGGAGTCGCGAGCGCTAGGACAGTTCTGGATTCGCCGCTCAGTTGTATACTCGCCACCGAATTGTGTACCTGCTAGTCAGTTGTGTGTTCATCGCAGCAGAGTTGTTGTTTGTCGTCAGCCGACGCTGACCTAGCCGCTCCGACTCGAACTAGACAGTTTTCTGTAGACCATGTTCACCACTGTGTTCTGTATCGTCGTTAATAAAGATAAGTACCGACTTTCATTTAATCCGAGTGTCTGGGTTTTCATCTTTCTGTTCACTG
Source organism: Schistocerca nitens (assembly GCF_023898315.1). Classification (NCBI taxonomy): domain Eukaryota; kingdom Metazoa; phylum Arthropoda; class Insecta; order Orthoptera; family Acrididae; genus Schistocerca; species Schistocerca nitens. Next base: position 551,986,443 of record NC_064615.1, on the reverse strand, counting down.
TTCCAGCGGACCGGTCGTCCCGCTATTAAAAGTGTGGCGGTGACTTCGTAGGCCGTTTCTACAGCGAAGTGTTGTCGCTACGAAGGCCGTCACAAAACTGGCGACGAGGACTTCCGAACTCGTGTGCAGGGCTGGTTCAACTTGTTTCTTGAGATAGAATTTTGGGGGCTGGTTTAATTTGTGTTCACTATGTCTGCCGAATTACAACAGTTGATCTTGTTACAGAGTCAGCAAATACAAAGTCTGGTGGAAGCAATCGCCAAACAAGCGGCTAATCCACCACCACACAAGGAACAAGCACAGGCAGCACCGCCTTTTCGTGCTTTTGAGGCATCACGAGAAGAATGGCAAGAATATTTCGCGCAGTTGCAGGCGCACATGTCAGTCTACAAAATCACAGGTAATGAGCGGCAGCTTTATTTAATTTCCACTGCAGGCGTGGAAGTCTATAGACTACTTTGTAAGTTGTTCCCGGAATCCAAGCCAGAAGCTTTAGACTATGACGTTGTTGTTAACAAGCTTGCTGAGTATTTCGAGTCGCGAGTTCGTGTGGCAGCAGCCAGATTCAAGTTCTTCAGATTAAAGAAACTGCCACATCAATCTAATAAACAGTGGTTAACAGATTTACGGGGCCTCACCCGTCAGTGCCGATTTAATTGTGTGTGTGGAGCTTCCTACAGTGATGTCATGTTAAGAGACGCTATTACTCAAAACATTGCAGATTCTCGTATTCGTGCTGCTATTTTAAAGTTGCCTGACCCGTCATTAGAGACTGTGATGAACATTATTGAAGCCCAAGATACTTTTGACTATGCTGAGTGTGAGTTAGATCAGCCATGTATTTCTCAAATTGCCTGTGCTAAGCAAGTTATGTCACGCCCGCGGCCCCACCGGCAGAGTCAGACTGTAAACACTAGCCGGCCGCGTCATGTTAAACACATTCGTCAGCCGCGTGTGCAAAATGATAGAGTTAAGTCTTGCCCTAAGTGTGTTCTTGCTCATCCTCGTGAACGTTGCCCGTTAAGAAACGCGGTTTGTCACTTTTGTCAAAGGAAAGGACACATCCAGACTGTTTGTTTGCGTAAACGCAAGAACAATTCTAGTGCTGCCCAGCCCATGGATATTCATGTTCTTCAAAGCCAGCCCGCCCAGAAGGTCGCGTTTAAAGACTCTTCCACGGTTCGTGTGGGTAATAAACGTGTTCGCAATAAGCCACCCACCCAGCCCTCTGCTATGCGACCCAAGCGTAATTCAAACGCTGTAAAAAGTAATGTACAGACTGCAAGTGAAGCGGGAGTTGTTGTTCCACCCGCCCAACCCACGAGTTGTCGTAAGCAGCGAACACGCGCTAAACGCGCTGATTTTGTGTCTTCCGCCTCCGCTGCACCGATCCAGAGACAGTGTAATAAACTATTTGTGAAGCTACGCATCCAGGATAAGACCTTCAATTTTCAATTAGACACTGGTGCGTCTGGCTATCGGCCGCCCTAAACTTTCAGCGGCAAAACGTTCTTTGGCTACTTATAGTGGCGAACACATTCCTGTGTTAGGTGTATGTAGCGTGCCAGCCACATTCCGTGGCAATACAAAAACAGTTTCATTCACAGTGCTCCGCGCTACAGACAGTGTAAACATTTTCGGATTAGACTGTTTTGACTTGTTTGGCCTGTCTATCCAAGACAATGTGTTGCAACTTAATTCTGTTGTTGTTCCTCAAGACAGCATAACCGATTTGTGTAACCGATACAGTGACGTATTTAAAGACGAACTCGGTTGTGCTGCGAACTTTGCCGCTCATATTACGTTAAAAGATAATGCTCAGCCTCGATTTTTTCGTGCTCGTCCAGTGCCTCACGCCCTCCGGGCACCTGTAGAAGATGAACTTCGTCGCTGGCAAAACAACGGTGTTATTCAACCCGTTTCAGCGAGCCAGTGGGCTTCTCCATTAGTTATTATAAAGAAACCGTCTGGCAAGTTACGTTTGTGTGCTGATTTTAAGTCGACAGTTAATCCTCAGACTGTCATTGATTCTTTTCCTTTGCCTAGACCGGACGAGCTGATGGATAAGTTAGGGGAAGCTCGTTTCTTTTCCAAAATTGATCTCCGTGAAGCATATTTGCAGTTGCCCCTCGACGAGCAATCACAACAGTATTTTGTCATAAACACGTCGTTGGGGTTGTTCCGTTTTCTGCGTTTGCCTTTTGGTTGTGCGTCAGCTCCAGCTGTTTTTCAGCGTTTTTTGTCCCAACTTTTGGCTAATGTGCCATCGTGTTGCAACTATTTAGACGATATTGTTGTGTCCGGTCGGACGCCTGCTGAACATTTCCGTAATTTGGAGTGTTTGTTTACAGTGTTGTCTCAGGCAGGCCTACGTTGCAACATCGATAAATGTTCATTTTTCCTTACGGAGATGGAGTATCTGGGACATGTTATTAATGCTCAAGGCATTCATCCCTCCCAGTCACATTTAGCAGCTATTCGTGATTTGCCCGCCCCTCGCAATCTGCATGAATTGCAAGCAGTTCTTGGCAAATTGACATATTATATTAGGTTTATACCTAATGCATCACAGATTGCTGCACCGTTGCATCGTCTCCGCCGTAAGAATGTTCCGTTTGTGTGGTCAGCTGATTGCCAATCAGCCTTTCAGCAGCTAAAAGAGGCTTTATTGAATGATCGTTGTCTGGTCCATTACGACCCTAACAAGCCTCTGGTGTTAGCTTGTGATGCTTCTTCTTTCGGCCTCGGTGCTGTGTTGTCTCACCGAGTCGGTAACACCGAACGTCCTATTGCGTTCGCCTCTAAATTGCTAAACAAAGCTCAGTGTAATTATAGCCAATTGGACAAGGAAGCGTTGGCTATTGTGTTCGGTGTCACAAAATTCCATCACTACCTCTATGGTAGACCATTCTATTTAGTAACAGATCACAAGCAACTGACGTCACTGTTTCATCCGTCTAAACCAGTTCCTCAGCGGACAGCTCAGAGACTACAAAGTTGGTCTCTTTTGTTATCACAATACCAGTATGAGATACTGTATCGCCCTACAGCTCAGCATGCAAACGCTGACGCGCTTTCTAGATTGCCGATTGCTGCGGATGATGTCTTCGATTCCTCTGACGACTCTTGCCATCAGATTGACGCCGATGAGCATCAATCCCTCCGGGATTTTCCGATTGATTATCGTCAGGTGGCACGTGAGACAGCTACGGATCCTCATCTGAGTTTACTATTACGTTTTGTTCAACGTGGTTGGCCGTCCAAGGCAAAGGACATATCGGATCCTGTGGTTCGTCGCTATTATCCGCAACGTCATCTGTTGTCTGTTTCGCACGGAGTTTTGCTGTTACGCACCGAGAATGACCAGCTTCGTGTAGTGGTTCCCCAAGTGCTCCAATCCAAGGTCCTCGACTTGTTGCACCAAGGTCATTGGGGAGTGGTCCGCACCAAGCAGCTTGCCCGCCGTCATTGTACATGGATCGGTATTGATAAGCAGATTACGCAGATGTCTACAGATTGTTCGACGTGTGCCGAACACCAAGCTGCTCCGCCTCAACGCTATTTTGAGTGGGCACGCCCTGCCGGTCCCTGGCAGCGAGTACATATTGATTTCGCTGGTACATATTGGAATTCTCGTTGGCTCATCGTGATAGATGCATTTAGTAATTTTCCGTTTGTTGTGCCCATGCAGTCTACAACGTCTGCACAAACTATACAGGCGTTGACTTCAATTTTTTGTATTGAGGGTCTTCCAGAAGTTTTAGTGTCTGACAATGGTCCACAATTTACCTCTGCTGAATTTGAAGGTTTTTGTTCTGCCAATGGCATTCGCCATGTTCTTACTCCGCCGTTCCACCCTCAATCGAATGGTGCAGCGGAACGTTTTGTACGCACATTCAAGGATCATATGGACCGCCTTCGTGCTACGCACTCTCGTCAGCAGGCCCTCATCACGTTCCTGTCGTCGTACCGGACCACGCCACGCGACAGCCCTTCGCCTGCGGAGCTTCTCCACGGCCGTCGTCATCGCACCCTACTACGGTTGTTGCACCCCCCGGATCGACCCGCCGCTTCTGAGCATCGCACGCGTTTTCAGCGCAACGACGCCGTTTTTTTCAGAGTTTATCACGGTCGCCGTCGTTGGGAACGTGGTACCGTGATAAGTGTCCAGGGTCGCGGTTTTTATACTGTTCAAGGTGCTACTAGGGTGCACAGGAGGCATCAGAACCAGTTGCGCCGCGCTGGCCGCCCGGATTCTGCCGCTCGTTCTTTGTCCACAGATTTGGTCCGCGGCGGGTTCCAGCCGCGCCTTCCGACTTCGCTGCCGCCCCCAGGGCAGCAGCAGCAGCTGTCGCCGCTACCACGCCGACAGCCCGTCCCGTTGATGCCTCCCGCGCAGCTTCATGCGAGAGCGCCCCGGGTGGTCGCTCCGGCGCCTGCGGTCCCTCTTCAGTCGCCACCGCCTTCGGAGCTGATGGCCGTCGACCCCTCAGCCGGGCCGCCTTCCCAAGCGGTGGCTGTGCAGCCTGTACTGCAGCCGCTTTCCTTGGGCACCCCCAAGGAGTCTAACACCGCAGCGCCTTGTCCGGCGCCCACTCAGCAGCCGTCGACGCAGCGTCAGGAGACGCTGCCTCTCTTCGTGGGTCCCGACGCCCCGTCGCGTCCAGTACCAGAAGCTGCGCCCGTGGTCACAGGCGTGCACCCTGACCTCGGTTTTCGGTCGGTGTTTCCCGAGGCCCCGCGCAGCCAATGCTGGGGTGCGGACCGGGGACTGCCACCGACAACAGTCTCCGCCCCGGTCTCTTCTGATACGTCTGCGGCCAGACCCCTCCCCCGCCGTCGACGCTCGCCACGTCATTATTCAACGACGGTGCGGCGATTTGGGGGGGAGGAGTGTTATATCCTAGCCAGTAATGCCAACCGAGCCCGCTGCCAAAAAGGTTGGCAGCATCAAAGTCCGGACGCCGTCCACATAAGCAGCGCCAGCGTTACAGGAAATCGCCGCAAGTCTGCGCGCGCCACCGCTGGCTTCTGGCTTCTTAAGCGCTGGAGTCGCGAGCGCTAGGACAGTTTTTGGATTCGCCGCTCAGTTGTAGACTCGCCACCGAATTGTGTACCTGCTAGTCAGTTGTGTGTTCATCGCAGCAGAGTTGTTGTTTGTCGTCAGCCGACGCTGACCTAGCCGCTCCGACTCGAACTAGACAGTTTTCTGTAGACCATGTTCACCACTGTGTTCTGTATCGTCGTTAATAAAGATAAGTACCGACTTTCATTTAATCCGAGTGTCTGGGTTTTCATCTTTCTGTTCACTGTTCCAGCGGACCGGTCGTCCCGCTATTAAAAATGTGGCGGTGACTTCGTAGGCCGTTTCTACAGCGAAGTGTTGCCGCTACGAAGGCCGTCACAAAAGTAACATTAAGAGTGCAACGGGAATTCCACTGTTAAATGCAGAGGATAGAGCAGATAGGTGGAAAGAATACATTGAAAGTCTCTATGAGGCTGAAGATTTGTCTGATGTGATAGAAGAAGAAACAGGAGTCGATTTAGAAGAGATAGGGGATCCAGTATTAGAATCGGAATTTAAAAGAGCTTTGGAGGACTTACGGTCAAATAATGCAGAAGGGATGGATAACATTCCATCAGAATTTCTAAAATCATTTGGGGAAGTGACAACAAAACGACTATTCACGTTGGTGTGTAGAATATATGAGTCTGGCGACATACCATCTGACTTTCGGAAAAGCATCATCCACACAATTCCGAAGACGGCAAGAGCTGACAAGTGCGAGAATTATCGCACAATCAGCTTAACAGCTCATGCATCGAAGCTGCTTATAAGAATAATATACAGAAGAATGGAAAAGAAAATTGAGAATGCGATAGGTGACGATCAGTTTGGCTTTAGGAAAAGTAAAGGGACGAGAGAGGCAATTCTGACGTTACGGCTAATAATGGAAGCAAGGCTAAAGAAAAATCAAGACAGTTTCATAGGATTTGTCGACCTGGAAAAAGCGTTCGACAATATAAAATGGTGCAAGCTGTTCGAGATTCTGAAAAAAGTAGGGGTAAGCTATAGGGAGAGACGGGTCATATACAACATGTACAACAACCAAGAGGGAATAATAAGAGTGGACGATCAAGAACGAAGTGCTCGTATTAAGAAGGGTGTAAGACAAGGCTGTAGCCTTTCGCCCCTACTCTTCAATCTGTACATCGAGGAAGCAATGATGGAAATAAAAGAAAGGTTCAGGAGTGGAATTAAAATACAAGGTGAAAGGATATCAATGACACGATTCGCTGATGACATTGCTATCCTGAGTGAAAGTGAAGAGGAACTAAATGATCTGCTGAATGGAATGAACAGTCTAATGAGTACACAGTATGGTTTGAGAGTAAATCGGAGAAAGACGAAGGTAATGAGAAGTAGTAGAAATGAGAACAGCGAGAAACTTAACATCAGGATTTATGGTCACGAAGTCAATGAAGTTAAGGAATTCTGCTACCTAGGCAGTAAAATAACCAATGACGGACGGAGCAAGGTGGACATCAAAAGCAGACTCGCTATGGCAAAAAAGGCATTTCTGGCCAAGAGAAGTCTGCTAATATCAAATACCGGCCTTAATTTGAGGAATAAATTTCTGAGGATGTACGTCTGGAGTACAGCATTGTATGGTAGTGAAACATGGACTGTGGGAAAACCGGAACTGAAGAGAATCGAAGCATTTGAGATGTGGTGCTATAGACGAATGTTGAAAATTAGGTGGACTGATAATGCAAGGAATGAGGAGGTTCTATGCAGAATCGGAGAGGAAAGGAATATGTGGAAAACACTGATAAGGAGAATGGATAGGATGATAGGACATCTGCTAAGACATGAGGGAATGACTTCCATGGTACTAGAGGGAGTTGTAGAGGGCAAAAACTGTAGAGGAAGACAGAGATTGGAATACGTCAAGCAAATAATTGAGGACGTAGGTTGCAAGTGCTACTCTGAGATGAAGAGGTTAGCACAGGAAAGGAATTCGTGGCGGGCCGCATCAAACCAGTCAGTAGACTGATGACCAAAAAAAAAAAAAAAAAAGATGATCTTCGTCTTGTCTCTCCTTAATAACATCTAGAGGCAAACTCGAAGTCATAAGCCCTAGTCGTGGTTCTGTGCCAGACATAGCTGTGTAAGGTGTTTGCTTGATACCAGAATGATATGCCCGATTTTTCATAAACTGTACAAAGCGAAGACCGTTTTAGCAGTTGGTGGTAATGTTGTCTTGCATCCATGAAGCTAACATTTTTTCAACGTCTTAGTTGGCGCGTTCAACAGAACCTTGGCTTTGGCTGTGCCTCGGTTTTCCGTGAACCAGTTTACACTCAGGCCCAAATACAGCCAGCTCGTTTATGACAGAATTAACAAATTCTCTGCCGTTGTCAGAGTGTAAAATAAAAGGAGCACCAAATGTCAAAAATATATCTGCTAAATGATGTGCCACTTCCTCTGCCCTCTTGCTTTGCGGTGCACGTAACAAAACAAATTTTGAGTTTGCATGTCGATCAGATCAACTTGGCAACGACTGTTCATTTCTGGATGAAGCATAGGTTTCGAAACATGCCCCCTTTTCTTAATGCTCCTTTTGCACTGATAAGTTTCACATAGACAGATAAATGTTTATCATCTCCACTGTTATGTTTGCACATTTTCTTGAAGTGTCAACCTTTAATCTGTCTCGACCTCCATGACCAACGTCCTGATGAGCTGCTTCAATGATGTCGCAAATTCCTTCGACACATAAATAGTACTTAACAGGCTCTTTTCTTGTCACAACTTCCTGGTCCCACAAATATGAATAATCTTGAATCGATTTAATCTTTTGTACTGTTTCTGTGTCTTTCTCTCAGCTGATCGTGCTTCTTCAATTTCGTCCACTAATTTATCATAAGATTCTTTTGTCATAACATTGTAGTGGTTTTCTCTTTTGTCGTGTTCTTCAATCTGTAACATCCTTCTCACAAATTCTTCTTTCCATCGCCTTTCTTGATTTAGATACGCCATGATAAATACGTACAAACTCATCTGCACGCGCTTAACCCCTCGACCGTGTTGTTTGTTGTGGCGAAAAGCGTCCAGTGGCGGGCTATTGTCGGTCGCTGCAGCACTGCTCAGGAGGGAAGTTCTGGCGCCTAGAACCGTTCCCGCACGTGTAATACTTGCCTCGCCTCTGGCGCTTATTGTTGCGGCGCGTATTTGACACGCTTATGTGAGATTGTTGTGGGGACAAGTGATTATCTAACAACTGAATACCTACCAACTCGGAGGTTTTCACAGTAGTAATACTGTTGCAGAATTAAAAATTATTTATTATTAATTTTTATATAATGAACCATGAACCATGGACCTTACCGTTGGTGGGGAGGCTTGCGTGCCTCAGCGATACAGATAGCCGTACCGTAGGTGCAACCAGAACGGAGGGGTATCTGTTGAGAGGCCAGACAAACGTGTGGTTCCTGAAGAGGGGCAGCAGCCTCTTCAGTAGTTGCAGGGGCAACAGTCTGGATGACTGACTGATCTGGCCTTGTAACACTAACCAAAACGGCCTTGCTGTGCTGGTACTGCGAACGGCTGAAAGCAAGAGGAAACTACAGCCGTAATTTTACCCGAGGGCATACAGCTTTACTGTATGGTTAAATGATGATGGCGTCCTCTTGGGTAAAAAATTCCGGAGGTAAAAGATTCCCTCATTCGGATCTCCGGGCGGGGACTACTCAAGAGGAAGTCATTATCAGGAGAAAGAGAACTGACGTTCTACGGATCGAAGCGTGGAGTGTCATATCCCTTAATCGGGCAGGTAGGTTAGAAAATTTAAAAAGGGAAATGGATAGGTTAAAGTTAGATATAGTAGGAATTAGTGAAGTTCGGTGGCAGGAGGAACAAGACTTCTGGTCAGGTGACTACAGGGTTATAAACACAAAATCAAATAGGGGTAATGCAGGAGTAGGTTTAATAATGAATAGGAAAATAGGAATGCGGGTAAGCTACTACAAACAGCATAGTGAACGCATTATTGTGGCCAAGATAGCTACGAAGCCCACGCCTGCCACAGTAGTACAAGTTTATATGCCGACTAGCTCTGCAGATGACGAAGAAATTGAAGAAATGTATGATGAAACAAAAGAAATTATTCAGATAGTGAAGGGAGACGAAAATTTAATAGTCATGGGTGACTGGAATTCGTCAGTAGGAAAAGGGAGAGAAGGAAACGTAGTAGGTGAATATGGATTGGGGCTAAGAAATGAAAGAGGAAGCCACCTGGTAGAATTTTGCACAGAGCACAACTTAATCATAGCTAACACTTGGTTCAAGAATCATGAAAGAAGGTTGTACACATGGAAGAAGCCTGGAGATACTGACAGGTTTCAGATAGATTATATAATGGTAAGACAGAGATTTAGGAACCAGGTTTTAAATTGTAAGACATTTCCAGGGGCAGATGTGGACTCTGACCACAATCTATTGGTTATGAACTGTAGATTAAAACTGAAGAAACTGCAAAAAGGTGGGAATTTAAGGAGATGGGACCTGGATAATCTGACTAAACCAGAGGTTATATGGAGTTTCAGGGAGAGCATAAGGGAACAATTGACAAGGAGGGGGGAAGGAAATACAGTAGAAGAAGAATGGGTAGCTTTGAGAGATGAAGTAGTGAAGGCAGCAGAGGATCAAGTAGGTAAAAAGACGAGGGCTAGTAGAAATCCTTGGGTAACAGAAGAAATATTGAATTTAATTGATGAAAGGAGAAAATATAAAAATGCAGTAAATGAAGCAGGCAAAAGGGAATACAAACGTCTCAAAGATGAGATCAATGGGATGTGCAAAATGGCTAAGCAGGGATGGCTAGAGGACAAATGTAAGGATGTAGAGGCTTATCTCACTAGGGGTAAGATAGATACTGCCTTAGGAAAATTAAAGAGACCTTTGGAGAAAAGAGAACCACTTGTATGAATATCAAGAGCTCGGATGGAAACCCAGTTCTAAGCAAAGAAGGGAAAGCAGAAAGGTGGAAGGAGTGTATAGAGGGTTGTAACCTCCCCACAGAAATTTAATAATAATGAAAATGGACCATGCGTAAACTCCCCACAGAAATATTTTTATAAATATATGAACCATGTGTAACGTCCCCACAAAAATAATAATAAAATGAATTTTATTTAATATTGTAACCTCTGAACAAAATTGGCTCCCATTTATAATCTGTGTGCAGAAATGCATTCACATTTAATGTTCCCACAAAATTCTTTTCTCATTTAATGTTAAGTTCGAAACAGAAAAATTCCTAAACACCAAAATAAAAAAAAATTAGTAACCTGGTAAATTTTATGACAGCAGCGCTGCCCTTCGGCCCTGTATTCTGAGTAAAAAAGCAAAAAATTCTTACCTCAATAAAAACTGCAAATATATCTGCTCTTATGTAGAAATTTTTTGACACAGCTTCGTGCAATGGTGGTGTATATATATATATATATATATATATATATATATATATATATATATATATATATATATTCTTGGAAGGAATGATCATGCATTGGAAATATTCTCTAAATTGAAATGAATGCTTTCCTTCAAAAAAGTTACTTCATCTTATAAAAATTATTATTGGGGCATTTTTTTTTAAAGAAATAAAGTAACAATTAATATACATTACTAGATATGCCCAAGGCTGCTTCTTTACCTTCTACAACAATACTCATCTTCCAGAGTTCTGACCAGAGTCCCGAGCAGACTGCCGACACGCGCCGACTACCGCCGTCTCACGCAGACTACTGACGACTACTCAAGACTACTGCAAAACTAGTGCTTACTAGCACGGACAGAAGACTAAAGCCGACTGACGCCGACTAGCGACAAGCAACAACTCTGGACAGAGACTCTGCCATGCCTCGCCCATCGCCGGCGACGCATACGTCTTTCAGGGTCTATACAAGGGCGATGTACTTGAGGACAATATTATAGGAATGGAAGAGGATGTAGATGAAGATGAATTGGGAGATATGATACTGCGTGAAGAGTTTGACAGAGCACTGAAAGTCCTGAGTCGAAACAAGGCCCCAGGAGTAGACAACATTCCATTAGAACTACTGACAATCTCGGGAGAGCCAGTCCTGACAAAACTCTACCATCTGATGAGCAAGATGTATGAGACAGGCGAAATACCCTCAGACTTCAAGAAGAATATAATAATACTAATCCAGAAGAAAGAAGGTGTTGACAAATGTGAAAATTACCGAACTATCAGTTTAATAAGTCACGGCTGCAAAATACTAACGCGAATTCTTTACAGACGAATGGAAAAACTGGTAGAAGCCGATCTCGGGGAAGATCAGTTTGGATTCCGTAGAAATATTGGAACACGTGAGGCAATACTGACCCTACGACTTGTCTTAGAAGCTAGATTAAGGAAAGGCAGACCTACGTTTCTAGCATTTGTAGACTTAGAGAAAGCTTTTGACAATGTTGACTGGAATACTCTCTTTCAAATTCTCAAGGTGGCAGGGGTAAAATACAGGGAGCGAAAAGCTATTTACAATTTGTACAGAAACCAGATGGCAGTTATAAGAGTCGAGGGACATGAAAGGGAATCAGTGGTTGGGAAGGGAGTGAGACAGGGTTGTAGCCTCTACCCGATGTTATTCAATCTCTATATTGAGCAAGCAGTGAAGGAAACAAAAGAAACATTCGGAGTAGGTATTAAAATCCATGGAGAAGAAATAAAAACTTTGAGGTTCACCGATGACATTGTAATTCTGTCAGAGACAGCAAAGAACTTGGAAGAGCAGTTGAACGGAATGGACAGTGTCTTGAAAGGAGGATATAAGATGAACGTCAACAAAATCAAAACGAGAATAATGAAATGTAGTCGAATTAAGTCGGGTGATGCTGAGGGGATTAGATTATGAAATGAGACACTTAAAGTAGTAAAGGAGTTTTGCTATTTAGGGAGTAAAATAACTGATGATGGTCGAAGTAGAGAGGATATAAAATGTAGTCTGGCAATGGCAAGGAAATCGTTTCTGAAGAAGAGAAATTTGTTAACATCGAGTATAGATTTAAGTGTCAGGAAGTCGTTTCTGAAAGTATTTGTATGGAGTGTAGCCATATATGGAAGTGAAACATGGACAAGATGAGAATAGAAGCTTTCGAAGTGTGGTGCTACAGAAGAATGCTGAAGATTAGATGGGTAGATCACACAACTAATGAGGAAGTACTGAATAGGATTGGGGAGAAGAGAAGTTTGCGGCATAACTTGACCAGAAGAAGGGATCGGTTGATAGGGCATGTTCTGAGGCATCAAGGGATCACCAATTTAGTATTGTAGGGCAGCGTGGAGGGTAAAAATCGAAAAGGGAGACCAAGAGATGAATACACTAAGCAGATGCAGAAGGATGTACGTTGCAGTAGGTACTGGGAGATGAAGAAGCTTGCACAGGATAGAGTAGCATGGAGGGCTGCATCAAACCAGTCTCAGGACTGAAGAGAACAACAACAACAACAACAACAATAACATATAATGAGGAAGTATTTTGGTGGTAGATCTAAAGGAAATGCAATTTCTTGAAGAATATTTATTAGAAATGACTCTTTGTATGGTATAGCTCAAAGCATGGTATTGCACACAATACAACATCGCACTGTTCATAATACACATGCGTTTCTCTTCTTATGTTTTTTCCGTTGTCATCCAGTTTGCAGCAACACTCGCCATTTTCCTGTCGACGGCTTCTTGTTTTCATTATCTGGAATGTGTTTGAATGTATGATAAATATTCCAAAAAATATTGCATTGCATAATACAAAAATGCTGTTTTTTATTTCAATCAACACGTAGTTACTCTTAATTTTAATATTTGCCTCTAAATAAATTTAGTGAAAACTAGTTTTGTCTAGTTTAGTTAGAACGCGATCTTTCTAGCTGAAACTAGTTGATACTGATAGCCTTAGCTACAACTAGAATATACTGCTGGTCAAAAGCGAATGTCAGTTAAAACTAGTTTTAAATAGACAAAACCCGTTTTGACGAAGTGGCTCAGTAAGAACTAGTTTTAAACAGTAAGAACGCGTTCTAACTAAACACGGGTTTTGACTGTATATATGTGTGTGTGTAAATAATTTCAACAAGACTGATTATTATACATCGCCACGAATGTGCAGCTATTGATTCAGGTGCTTTAGTGCTAAAGTGCTTTCCTGGAAACCGACATGTCATGGGATCAAATCCTGGTCGGACCACAGATTTTTTAGTGTTGGTTTTATACTAGCCTCCATCTGTCAACGATGTGAAGAGTCTATGTATCTGAGTGGTCGTACATGTCAGATGTGTCCACTCGTAACGACATGGCTGGTGCATATAATTACATGAAAGTGAAGATGGAGAAGGAAAGGAAAGGATGGGTGGGAAATCGTGGCTACTAGCCTATCAGGGCATTGTGGTAATGCAATAGCGAAAGTTGACAATTTGTGCCAGACATGGACTCGAACCCAGATATTTGGCTTCTTTAGAATGGTAGCGTTGACTGTGCCTTTTTTTTCTTCATTTTGATCGTTATTGTTCTTGGAATTTGGTCTGGGCGGATGTCAGACGACATCTGTTCAAGTTGATCATTGAATACTTTACTCAGGTTTATTATTATTATTATTATTAGAGAGGGCAGGCAACCCTCTGACCGAACACGCTGAGCTTCAGTGCTGGCACCGCCTCGGCCATCTGGACAGACTTTCCGTCCAACCAAAATTCTTATTTTATCGCATACTGCAATGCAGCTCCCCTCGCCCATTAACCCCCTTCTCGCAAAGTATTGATTCCCTTACGAGTACGGACATGCCCGACAGAATAAACACCACTCAGATATATACATTTCTGTAAGAGTGCGATGGTTCCTTGACGTTTGTTTCAGTGCGGATGCACTAGTACCGTCCGAACTCCTACGGGAATAAATAACTTACGAGTAGAAGTTTTAGTGGATGAGCGACGCTACATTGCAGCATGCGATAAATTGAGAATTTGGATCAGATGGAAAGCGTGTGTGGATGACCGAGGCGGATAAGGCAGCCATTCAAGAGAAGTGGAGCGCAGAGTTCGAGTACCGATCTAGCGCAAATTTTCAAGTATCCCAATTGCGTTAACACAATGTCCTGCGTGGCTCAAAGTCGCAGTTTCCTACCCATCCATCCCATTTTACTTCCCCATCCTCAACTTTATATAACAATCTGAGGAGTCACCAGAAACGACAATTGGTTAGGTCCACTTTCCTCGGCTGGGTAAAAGGCGTGGGTTAGGTACACCCAAGCCGCCGAAGTGACGTCTAAAAGGAAGACTTGCACTAGGCCATTGAACCTCACGAAATTATTATAAGTGTTATTTTGCGAATGAACATGATTCATTGCAGTATTTGAAGTGTTTGGAGGAACTTAATTACTCAGGTAAATAGTCCATATATCCTGGGAATCGAGAATTCCGTCGAGTTTTGCCTGTTATCGATATCGATACTGGCAAGATAACGGCCTCGGGAATTCCAAGACCATGTCAAGAGAGCTACAATGGTTCCTGGGACTAGCCTAGACATACAAAAAGAAGCGAGCAGCGGAGTTCAGTTTATATATGTAGAGAGAAAAGTTTAAAATTTTTTTATTTGGGTACTAAAACATGACGTCAACTTAAATTTTGTATTTCCATTCGGTGATATTATTCCAGTATACTTTTGACGAACGATGAACGCAGTGTAAGTTATAATGGCAAAAGGATATTTTAACTATTTTCGAGTTTTTTCTTTTACTTGTACTGTGAAATCTTGCTTATTGCCAAATTTCATGTTTCTAGGTCAATGGGACCTACCCTATACAGGATGTTTCCGTAAGAGAGTGCAAAAATTTAACAAGACATGAAGGATGCTCCACTGAACAACTTGAGGTAGGGAACCTGGGGTCAGAGAATCCAGGTGAAGAAGATAATAGGAATAAAATCACATTACTGTGTACTTTTTTATTTACATTAGTTACAGTTGACTGCAAATACCATCACTGACACAATGAACGTGCCATTTGTACTTTATCTTACAAAAGGTTCTGAAACTGACGGCCGTCAACCTCAATACAAGCATGACATCGGCTAACAAGATTCTGACGCTTGTGACTCCTCCTCCTTTTCGTGGTCTTTCGTGGGTGCTAAATTCTAGTTTATTAAGATGGCGGGACGTCTTCGATCTCCAGGATCGTGTTCATGTTATTTTTATTCAAAACTGGTAGGACGAGTCACAAGCTATTAAAATCTCTTGAAATAGTAATAGCGGATGTAACGTGGCTTGACATCGTCGTGAACTGTTTATTCACGAGCCCTGTTATTAAGCAAGGTCAGTATAATTCGGTTAACAAACACTATTTGTTTTTAATTATAATTAATTTCAAGCACTCGGAATTGAAAATAAATGTCTTGACGTCTTATATTCGTCGTAATTAAGTTTTCACTTCAGATTACATTCTGTAAGTCAGAGAGCAGAGAGGTTGCTGCAATATAGTCGGTGAAATTCTTCAAGTAAAAGACAGTCAGCCGATCGCTCTGTGCTGCGATGGAAATTAAATTTTCATGAAAATTGTTTAACTGCTGTTGAATTGAGACTGAGTTCGAAATTATAGTAAGTGCAGTCTATTATCTTTAAACCAGTCAGACTCAGATGTAAAATTGTAGCACTTCAATCATTGCACATATTAAAACCCATACATAACGAAGCTGAAACAGAGATTACTTTTGATTCTGTTTTATTAGTAACTCGTACGAAACGAATCTTTGACAAATAACACTTTTCAAACATAAATGTACCCGAGATTCTAACTGAGAGAGAGCTAACAGAACAGAAGAAGTCGATACGGTCTAAAACGTATACTTACACTACTAAAAACAAAACATTGATCAATGTAACACCTACTTATTATTCTGAAGCCTTTAGCTTCCATGAAAAATCTAAATTATTTTATTATATTAATAAAATTATAAATTTCAAGCAAAAATTGATACAATAACTCAACTAAGTAACTCAAATTAAATAAAAATAAATATTTAAATTACTATACTACGAAACAGTGGCTTCACGCACCCTGACAAATATCCCTGATGTGTTTCGAGTCACGTCACAGGCAACCACAATTCCAGCAACTAATCCTATCTCCGTATCCACTGGGATCTCATACACAAGTGGCATTAGATATCACCTAGGAAATAAGCAATGGGATTCAGGTCAGGTGACCTCGCAGGCCATGGAATGTGACCTCCCCCTCCAATCCTGTGACCAGGAAATACAGCATTGAGATGGTCGCGGACAGCCACGTTAAAATCAGTTGGTGCACCGTCATGTTGTACCCACATTCCTTCATGAACAGCCAAGAGTAATATTACGGTATATTGATAACTTTTACTTATGGACCGTCTGACAGCAACTGAATTGAACACAATTTTAGTGCCATACGCGTTTCGCCTTTATTTTCTGCAAGGCATCATCAGTGGCCTGGAATATGTACATATGTTAGCTATTTTATTTACATTTTTGTCACTGTGCCTATAGGTTATAAACAGTTCTGGTGGTTGGTATTTCCTATTAAGTAGTAATGTTTTGAACTGTACTTACAGGTTGCGTGGACAGTTTCTTACATATTACGCTCCTGTTACATTTTTGGTGTTGTTGTTCTTGTTATGAACGCCAATTTGCGGTTTTTTCTACATTCCACAGCACTTTGCACTGAACGCTTGTTTTAATGCAATGTTTTGGTTTCTGTTGCCGACTGTCAAATGTTTCTGCCAAAGATCAAATATTATTGCCAAACTTATGAGTGTAACTATTGAAGTATCTGTGGTCTGTTCGTGTATGCATTTGGGTGTGCGTTTGTGTGTGTGTGTGGATGTTTTTTGGTGTGATATTAATTTAATTTTATTTTTTTATTTTTATTTATTTTTTTTGTTTTTGTCCTGTGTGTGTGTGTGTGTGTGTGTGAGTGTGCGCGCGCGCGTGTGTGTATGTGTGTGCTTTGGTGTGATATATATTTTTTTGTGCTGTGTGTGTGTGTGTGTGTGTGTGTCTGTCTGTCTGTATTTTGGTGTTATATAATTTTTTTTTTTGGGGGGGGGGGCTGTGTATGTGTGTGTGTGTGTGTGTGTGTGTGTTCAGATGTTGTGGGGAAGAGTTTTTTTTGTTTTTTTTTGTTTTATGTTATCATTTCCTTTATTAAGTGTAGTAGGGAGCTTGTGCTGATGTGTGTTTGTTCATTTATCACATGTTTGTTTTCTGCTATGGCTTTCTGGATGTGGAAGTTTTCTTGCATTTGTATAAGATGTTTGTCATGGTTGCTTATTCTCATTATTTTCAATTCTTGTTCCATGTTTGTAGGATGATGGTTGTAGTGTTTTAAATGCTCTGCAAATGTGGAATGGTTTGTTTCATACTTCCAACATCTGATATGTTCTTTGTATCTTGTTTCAAAATTCCTGCATGTCATGCCTATGTATACTGCATCACAACTTTGACATTCAAGTTTATATATTCCTGATTGTTGGAATTTGTCCCTCTTGGTAGCTGGCTGGCTTAGGTGTGATTGAATGGTTTGCCCAGGCTTATATGCTATTTTGAAGCCCTGTCTCTTTAGGATGTTTGCAACTCTGTGTGTTAGTTTATGTGTGTAGGTCATGGTGTACCATCTGGTTCTTTCCTGTGTGGTGTTATCATTGTGTGTGTTTGTTGGGTGCGTTTGTAAGATTTCAGCTTGTGAGTTCTTTTGTATTGTGGAAATGTTGTGTTTGTTTTTTATTTGTGTTTTTATTTTTTGATTGAGCCTGTGTACCACATGTGTGTCATACCCGTTGTTCCTAGCTATTTGTATGATTGTACTCATTTCTTGTTCATAGTTTCTCTTGCTGAGTGGGATTCTGTTTAATCTATGTAACATGTGTCTTAGTGCTGCACGTTCCTGGCTGTGGGGGTGGTTGGATGTGGAATGTATTATTGTGTCTGTGGCTGTTGGTTTTCTAAAGATGTTAAATGTATGTTTTCCATTTTCTTTTTTAATTGTAATGTCAAGAAAATTTATTTGATTTTCTTTTTCTTTTTCAAGTGTGAATTTTATGTTCTGATGAGCTTTGTTTATTTCTGAATGGAGTTCATCTATTTTTTCACTTGGCTCATCTACTAGACAAATAATGTCATCCACGTATCTGTACCAATATATGATTTTGAAACTTTCATTTGTGGTTATCTTATCAAATATCTGATTTTCTAGGTGACTGATGAAAATGTTTGCTAGTGTTCCTGATATTGGGGATCCCATGGGCAGTCCATCAGTTTGTAGATAATATTCTTTCTCAAACTGAAAGTAGTTTTGTTCAGTTGTCAGTCTGAGCATATCTGTTATTTCTTTTATTGCGTCTGTGGTGAGGTTGCTGTGGGATGAGATATTTTGTTCTATGATTTCTATTGTTTCTGTGATAGGGATGGAGGTATACATATTTTCTATATCGAATGAAATCAGTGATGCTGTGTGTGGTACCTGTATGTTCTGTATGTTTTCTATTAGGTTTCCAGTGTTTATCACTGTTCTGTTGTTTTCTACTTTATAGTGTTTTGTAACTAACTTTTGGAGGTGTTTGGCCATGCGGTATGTTGGGGCTTTCTTGAAGTTGATAACAGGTCTCATTGGCATTCCGTCTTTATGTACTTTCGGTTGACTGCGGAGTGTTGGTGCTTGTGGGTTTTTCTGTGTTAAGTAGCATTTCTGTTTGTCTGTGAGTGTGTGTTCAATGTTTTTCAGTGTTCGTTTCACATTTGCCTGGAATCGTGTAGTTGGATCTGACTTCAGTTTTTGTATGGCGTTGCTGTTTATGTATTCCTTGGTTTTTGTGATGTATTGCTCTTTATCCATGAGTACTGTTACATTTCCCTTGTCTGCTCTTGTTATTAATACGTTATTGTTTGTTAACTTTTGTTTTAACCTTTTCATAGTAGCTGCTTCTGTTGGGTTGTTCTTATTGTGTGTCTGCTGTGATTGTTTTATTATGCCTTTTATTTCTTCTTTTACTAGTTCTCTTGTCAGTCCTATGTTTATTTCACAATTATTTTGTTGTTCTTCACGTGTAAGGATGTGTTCGGTTTCTACTATGAGATTTTCTATGTATTGATTGTTCACTTTGCTATTGGTGCAGTGTTTCAAACCTTTTTCCAAGAGCATTTTTTTTCATTTTAGTGTAGTTCTGTCTCTGTTAGGTTAACTAAGCGTGGATGGAATGTGTGTTGGTGTTCATGTGGTTTCACATTTAAAATGTAAATGTATTTTTGCGTCTTTTTTACTGTTAGTTTCATTATCTTGTGTTTATGTTTGTTTTGTAAATGTTTCATTGCTGTGTATGTGTTATGCTCAGTTTTTTCTACTAGTGCAGTGAAAACTGCGGCGTTTCCTACGTTTTTTGTCAATTCTAGATGAGTCTCATAGAGCATCATGTTTAGATGCTGTTTTTTCGAATAGAGCATCATAATTTCATGTAGTAACCAATATCGTTCTGCAAATGATTTCGACTTTTGTGCCACTGTAGAACTGTTTTTAACCTTTACATTAATGTACACTGCTGGCCACCGTAAATGCAACACCAAGAAAGACAAGAGATAGCACAACAAAATTTATTTTGTAGATAACATGTTGACCAAGTATCAAATGATTACGTTTACAGACGTCTGTGACATGTGGTTCTTGCCAGAATCAGTAGCCAGAGTAGTCGCCATTGTTGGAGATAACCGCTGCCACACGTCTCGGCATTGAGTCAAAGAGACGTTGGATGTGTTCCAGGGGTACAGCAGCCCAAGCAGCTTCCACACGTTGCCCAAGATCATCTGGTGTGGCAGCTGGGGATGTAATCTGGGTCCCTCGTTGAGCAACCATGGACCACATGTTTTCTATCGGCGAAAGATCCGGAGAGCGAGCCGGCCAGGGACGCAATTCAATCTGGTTATTGACGAAGAACCTTTGGACAATGCGTGCCACGCGTGGTCGCGCATTATCCTGTTGAAATATGGCTGTGGCCGAGCCCTGAAGGTAAGGAAGGACAACTGGCTCCAGCACCTCGGATATGTAGCGCCGGCTATTTAAAGTACCGGCAATGCGTACTAGAGGCTTGCGAGAGTAATATCCAATACCGCCCCATACGATAATACCTGGTGCAAGACCAGTGTGGCGGTGCATAATGCAGCTGTCCAGCATCCTCTCTCCACGGTGTCTCCACACTCGAATCCGACCATCGTGGTGCTGAAGACAGAAGCGTGCCACGTGAGTAAAGACAACGTCATTCCATTCTGCCGTCCACATCCGTCTGTCATCACACCATTGGCGATGGAGTCGTCTGTGGTTCTGCGTCAATGGTAGACGAAGCAGTGGACGTCTTGCGGACAGACCACTCTGCTGTAAACGGCGTCGAATGGTACGCGCAGACACTGGATGATGCGCTACATATGCAATGTGCTGTGCTATGGTTCGTGATGTCACTGAGCGATCCGTCACTGCCTTGCGCACAATTTGCCTATCAGCACGTGCAGTGGTGCACCGAGGTGAATGCGATCGACCACGTCGGTCCGTCGTACCCTCCTGCATCCAACGGTCACATATCCGCATTACAGTTGTTTGGTTTCGTCCAACATGACTAGCGATTTCTCTGTATGATAATCCACAATCTCGGTAAGCCACTATCCTTCCTCTGTCGAACTCCGATACTTGATCAAAAGATGTTCGCTGTTGTCTACGAGGCATAACTGATCGTCTTGTGAAACAACCACAAGGTAAATACACGTGCCGAACGTACACTCGTCGAAATCGCCAAGCCTTAAATGGCGCTATGAGGTGGCGCCACAGGCGCGCGTGATGTGCGTCCGCGCTGAAATTCTAATCAGTTGCATATCTCATCGCTGCAAGCCCATGGTGTAAATTTCACTTGATTCGGATGCTTCCTTCAGGGAGTTGCATTTACGGTGGCCAGCAGTATAACTTGGAATTAAATAGTTCTTTTTGCATGTTTTGTTGAATTTTATATGCTGTATCGTCTTATGGAGTCTCAGATGTATTTTCTTGAACCTGTTGTACACGTTGACAGGGAATGCTTGACAGTTGGCAACAGAAACCAAAACATTGCATTAAAACAAGCGTTCAGTGCATAGTGCTGTGGAATGTGGAAAAAACCGCAAATTGTCGTTCATAACAAGAACAACAACACCAAAAATGCAACAGGAGCGTAATATGTAAGAAACTGTCCACGCAACCTGTAAGTACAGTTCAAAACATTACTACTGAATAGGAAATACCAACCACCATAACTGTTTATAAGCTATAGGCACAGTGACAAAAATGTAAATAAAATAGCTAACATATGTACATATTCCGGGCCACTGATGATGCCTTGCAGAAAATAAAGGCGAAACGCGTATGGCACTAAAATGTGTTCAATTCAGCTGCTGTCAGACGGTCCATAAGTAAAAATTATCAATATACCGTAATATTACACACAACTGAGGAAGACAGGGCTACAAAAGTTGAAGATGTCAATACAGCTATGTGAAGCATTCCCTGTCAACGTGTACAACAGGTTCAAGAAAATACATCTGAGACTCCATAAGACGATACAGCATATAAAATTCAACAAAACATGCAAAAAGAACTATTTAATTCCAAGTTACATTAATGTAAAGGTTGAAAACATTTCTACAGTGGCACAAAAGTCGAAATATTTTGCAGAACGATATTGGTTACTACATGAAATTAAGATGCTCTATTTGAAAAAACAGCATCTAAACATGATGCTCTATGAGACTCATCTAGAATTGGCAAAAAAACGTAGGAAACGCCGCAGTTTTCATTGCACTAGTAGAAAAAACTGAGCATAACACATACACAGCAATGAAACATTTACAAAACAAACATAAACACAAGATAATGAAACTAACAGTAAAAAAGACGCAAAAATACATTTACATTTTAAATGTGAAACCACATGAACACCAACACACATTCCATCCACGCTTAGTTAACCTAACAGAGACAGAACTACACTAAAATGAAAGAATGCTCTTGGAAAAAGGTTTGAAACACTGCACCAATAGCAAAGTGAACAATCAATACATAGAAAATCTCATAGTAGAAACCGAACACATCCTTACACGTGAAGAACAACAAAATAATTGTGAAATAAACATAGGACTGACAAGAGAACTAGTAAAAGAAGAAATAAAAGGCATAATAAAACAATCACAGCAGACACACAATAAGAACAACCCAACAGAAGCAGCTACTATGAAAAGGTTAAAACAAAAGTTAACAAACAATAACGTATTAATAACAAGAGCAGACAAGGGAAATGTAACAGTACTCATGGATAAAGAGCAATACATCACAAAAACCAAGGAATACATAAACAGCAACGCCATACAAAAACTGAAGTCAGATCCAACTACACGATTCCAGGCAAATGTGAAACGAACACTGAAAAACATTGAACACACACTCACAGACAAACAGAAATGCTACTTAACACAGAAAAACCCACAAGCACCAACACTCCGCAGTCAACCGAAAGTACATAAAGACGGAATGCCAATGAGACCTGTTATCAACTTCAAGAAAGCCCCAACATACCGCATGGCCAAACACCTCCAAAAGTTAGTTACAAAACACTATAAAGTAGAAAACAACAGAACAGTGATAAACACTGGAAACCTAATAGAAAACATACAGAACATACAGGTACCACACACAGCATCACTGATTTCATTCGATATAGAAAATATGTATACCTCCATCCCTATCGCAGAAACAATAGAAATCATAGAACAAAATATCTCATCCCACAGCAACCTCACCACAGACGCAATAAAAGAAATAACAGATATGCTCAGACTGACAACTGAACAAAACTACTTTCAGTTTGAGAAAGAATATTATCTACAAACTGATGGACTGCCCATGGGATCCCCAATATCAGGAACACTAGCAAACATTTTCATCAGTCACCTAGAAAATCAGATATTTGATAAGATAACCACAAATGAAAGTTTCAAAATCATATATTGGTACAGATACGTGGATGACATTATTTGTCTAGTAGATGAGCCAAGTGAAAAAATAGATGAACTCCATTCAGAAATAAACAAAGCTCATCAGAACATAAAATTCACACTTGAAAAAGAAAAAGAAAATCAAATAAATTTTCTTGACATTACAATTAAAAAAGAAAATGGAAAACATACATTTAACATCTTTAGAAAACCAACAGCCACAGACACAATAATACATTCCACATCCAACCACCCCCACAGCCAGAAACTTGCAGCACTAAGACACATGTTACATAGATTAAACAGAATCCCACTCAGCAAGAGAAACTATGAACAAGAAATGAGTACAATCATACAAATAGCTAGGAACAACGGGTATGACACACATGTGGTACACAGGCTCAATCAAAAAATAAAAACACAATTAAAAAACAAACACAACATTTCCACAATACAAAAGAACTCACAAGCTGAAAACTTACAAACGCACCCAACAAACACACACAATGATAACACCACACAGGAAAGAACCAGATGGTACACCATGACCTACACACATAAACTAACACACAGAGTTGCAAACATCCTAAAGAGACAGGGCTTCAAAATAGCATATAAGCCTGGGCAAACCCTTCAATCACACCTAAGCCAGCCAGCTACCAAGAGGGACAAATTCCAACAATCAGGAATATATAAACTTGAATGTCAAAGTTGTGATGCAGTATACATAGGCATGACATGCAGGAATTTTGAAACAAGATACAAAGAACATATCAGATGTTGGAAGTATGAAACAAACCATTCCACATTTGCAGAGCATTTAAAACACTACAACCATCATCCTACAAACATGGAACAAGAAATGAAAATAATGAAAATAAGCAACCATGACAAACATCTTATACAAATGCAAGAAAACTTCCACATCCAGAAAGCCATAGCAGAAAACAAACATGTGATAAATGAACAAACACACATCAGCACAGGCTCCCTACTACACTTAATAAAGGAAATGATAACATAAAACAAAAAAAAACAAAAAAATCTCTTCCCCACAACATCTGAACACACACACACATACACAGCCCCCCCCCCCAAAAAAAAGAAAAAATTTATATAACACCAAAATACAGACAGACACACACACACACAGCACAAAAAAATATATATCACACCAAAGCACACACATACACACACGCGCGCGCACACACTCACTCACACACACACACACACACACACACACACACACACACACACACACACACACAGGACAAAAACAAAAAAAAAAAATAAAAAATAAAAATAAAAATAAAAAAATAAAATTAAATTAATATCACACCAAAAAACACCCACACACACACACATACACAAACGCACACCCAAATGCATACACGAACAGACCACAGATACTTCAATAGTTACACTCATAAGTTTGGCAATAATATTTGATCTTTGGCAGAAACATTTGACAGTCGGCAACAGAAACCAAAACATTGCATTAAAACAAGCGTTCAGTTCATAGTACTGTGGAATGTGGGAAAAACCGCAAATTGGCGTTCATAACAAGAACAACAACACCAAAAACGCAACAGGAGCGTAATATGTAAGAAACTGTCCACGCAACCTGTAAGTACAGTTCAAAACATTACTACTTAACAGGAAATACCAGCCACTAGAACTGTTTATAACCTATAGGCACAGTGACAAAAATGTAAATAAAATAGCTAACATATGTACATATTCCAGGCCACTGATGATGCCTTGCAGAAAATAAAGGCGAAACGTGTATGGCACTAAAATTGTGTTCAATTCAGTTGCTGTCAGACGGTCCATAAGTAAAAGTTATCAATATACCGTAATATTACACGCAACTGAGGAAGACAGGACTACAAAAGTTGAAGAAGCCAAGAGTAAGTTCTTCAACAACTCAGGGAGAACTCTTTGCACGAACCTCAAGTACAGGTGCCCATGAGACGGCCAGGTAGAAGATATGGCTAGTCGTCCTTCTTTCCTTGCACGAAATAAAGAATGTACATGTAAATAAACAACACAGTACGAGTAAACTTGTACGCATGTTAGTTGTAAATAAGCTGGAAAACAGTAATGCTAGACAACGCGGTAGACAAGTTTACTTCCATATCTCCTTAGGCTGGTTTCTCCGATCCCAGGTTCCCTACCTCATATTGTTCAGTGGAGCATCCTCTTGCCCTGTTAAATTTTTGCACACTGTTACGGAAACACCCTGTATGTTTTGATGAGTGAGTTTGCGATTTATCATAATATATCACATACATTTCCATATCTCTTAATTGCACTAACTTAGAACCTAATTTTTTTGCACCACCGAGGGACTGTATATCATAGCATACGACATAAATTTCAGTCTGATAGTCTACCTGTCCCTGAGAAAAAAGATACGGAACGGTAGGAGAGACGGACAGTCAGATGGGAAACTGCGATCCTATAAGGCTTCCGTTTTGACCGAATGAGGCACAGAACCCTAGAAAGAAGAGAGACAATACAGGAAGGAATGTGCGCCACAGCCGACTATGCTGGCACCATTGTTCGATGGCTCGGGCTCTCGTAGGGCATTCGAAACGCTCGTAAACATTTGAACCTCAATTTCTGAAAAACGCCTGAGAAGCGCATCATACTAGTGGAGCATTTTCTGCGCCTAAATACGAGGGCTGTTAGAAAAGGAGGATTCGATCGGTCGTGAAATGGAAACCTCAGTGAAAATCAAAAATGTTTTGTGTGTATGGTGTCTGCTGGGGAGGGGGGACGTGCTTGGGGTAAAGTCCGAGCAGCCGCGCCAATTCCTGTGTCCTGTGGCTTAGGGGTCGCCGGCAAGGTAGCTCAGCGTGTTCGGTCAGAGAGGCACCGGCCCTCTGTAATAAAAAGACTGCGTAAAGGACTCAACCATCAACTTGAACAGGTGTGTTGTGACGTCCGCCCAGCCCAAACGCAATGAACAATACCGAAAAACAAGGGTTAGATTGTCTGCCTAGTAAGCAGGAGATCCCTGGTTCGAAATCCGGTTGGACACACATTGAAACATCCCCTTTGAAAAAATTTATGAATGAGAGTGCTGGTAAACTCCTTAAGTTATTTGATTTTCAAGCAGCTGAGCAAAATTGAACGTACTCAGACATTTCTCTCTTTACTTATTCTGATCAACACTAAATTGACACATAATATTTTTAGCGCAACGTAATCTGACTTTCAAAAATCCCTACAAAAGAATGGCCCTGACTAACAATAACCTATACCTCTCATGAATCACTTACCTCACAAAAATCTTCGTTACTCGAACTACTGCAATACAGCGAGCGCCAATACTGCCAGCTAAATAAAATATTCAAACTACTGAAGGCACTAACTACTGATAGGCATAGTCAGCAAATGAAAGATCTTGATAGAGAACAAACAATGTATTTACCTTAATAATGTTCAAAAGTCATTATATATATATATATATATATATATATATATATATATATATATATATATATATATCAGTTCATGATATCCAGTATTACAAATTTACTCTTTCTGGCGGACACACGTCCATATCATCCGCTCTTAAAATTCTGACATCTCTCTCTTCACGTCCACCACTGCTGGCGGCTCACCTACAACTGCCCAACGCTACGCGCTGTTCACATCCACCTGCCGAACACTAGAATAGCGAGTATTGCAACAATGCCAACCAGCCACAGACTGCACACAGCACAGTGAGTGATTTTCATACAGTGCGCTACGTGGCGTTACCAACATAAAAACCTAAACAGCCTACTTACAACATTTTCGACTCTACTCGTTGATTTCTATAAACTTCCTGCACACGGCGGATGTTTGTAATTCATTGACATTTCAAAAATGTTTTATTTGGAACAGTTTGCTACACCTTCCAGAGTACTCGTCTACATAGTCGCCGCTCCGACTTGGACATTTGTCGTAGCGTTGTACCAACTTTGCAACATCCTCGTTATAGAAGGCAGCCGCCTGTGCTTTCCGTCACTTCTCTGTGCCGGTCTGCAGTTCGTTGTCTTCATAGCCAGTGTTTAGTGTTGGCAGAGATGAACATCAGAAGGAGACGGGTCCGGGCTATATGTGGGTGATCAAACAATTGCCATGGAAACCGTTGCAGGGGCGTCCTCATTGCCGCAGCAGTGAGAGGACGAGAATTGTGATGAAGAAGGAAATGTATGACAGTTACGTATGTGGGGTTGCATGAAACCAGGCGAAACCTCATATTGGGCACTCATACTTCGCGGTAGACACTGTCGTTATAGGCAACGCTATGTGCTCAGAACTCAAAAGAGCGACGTGATGCTATCGACAGGCATACTAGAGACACTGTCCAACACATCTGTGCATAGCTGCATTGGATTTTCACGGTCATTTCCATTTCACAACCCATCGGACGTTACTTTCCGAATAGATCTCTTACGTACAGCAACCGTGCAAAAGATGAGCCAGTTCGGTGAGCCTGTGGCTGTATGCTTCCCTTGTCAGACGTGCGGTGCTGCTGTTAGACGGTGTCCCCCCGCGTTATCGCGCCAATCGTAGCGAGGAACTGCGGCTCCCGGCCGCCGGCCGTATGAGGGCCGGAGGAGCAGCCGTGTTTGCAGGCCGGCGGGTGGCCTCGGGTTGATGTCGTCTCGTCTGGCGGCTGTGCGGAAGCAATATGTGGTCGGCGCAGCGGCCCTCTCCGCCGTAATATGCTCTCCTGCAAGCGCAAGCAGCGCCAGCAGCCGCCAGCCCCACGGGGCGCCCCGGGCCAGCCCAGTCTGTACGTGGCCACACTGGCTAAGCCGCGCCGACACTCGGGGACGCTAACTTCAAGGCGGGAGCCAAGCAGCATCTCGTGTCTATAAACTACGAGCAATCAGTAACTCGAGGAGTTTTGGCTATTGTGGAATAGTTTGGTAATACGGTGTGCCCTATCAGCATTTCTCCTCTGTTAGGTGCTGCTGACATAGAGATAATATCGTACACTACCACTAATTGCTTCCATAATGTTCTGTAGTGAGTATCGACCACTTGCCAGCATTGCTCTGTTCGCTGTTCAAGAAAGTTTGTGATTCAGTTTTGTGAAATTCCTGCAGGTACGTTTTCAACAAATTGTTTTGAGTACTACATGTGTGTGTTACACATGGACGTTAAGTGTCATACAAACTCAAAGAGGAATATATTTTTAAGTTGTAAGCTTTTTCTTTAGTTACAGAAAGGATATTTTCCGAAATTGACGTGTCGCCAGCTTACGTGTAATATACAGGATGACAATTCTTGAACTATAGGGAAAAAAGGTAAATTACACTACTGGCCATTAAAATTGCTACACCACGAAGATGACGTGCTACAGAAGCGAAATTTAACCGACAGGAAGAAGATACTGTACTGTGCAAATGATTAGCTTTTCAGAGCATTCACATAAGGTTGAAGCCGGTGGCGACACCTACAAAGTGCTGACATGAGGAAAATTTCCAGCCGATTTCTCATACACAAACAGCAGCTGACCGGCGTTACCTGGTGAAACGTTGTTGTGATGCCTCGTGTAAGGAGGAGAAATGCGTACCATCACATTTCCGACTTTGATAAAGGTCCGATTGTAGTCTATCATGATTGCGGTTTATCGTATCGCGACATTGCTGCTCGCGTTGGCTGAGATCGAATGACTGTTGGCAGAATATGGAATCGGTGGGTTCAGGAGGGTAATACGGAACACCGTTCTGGATCCCAACGGCCTCGTATCATTAGCAGTCGAGATGACAGGCATCTTATTCGCATGGCTGTAACGGATCGTGCAGCCACGTCTCGATCCCTGAGTCAACAGATGGGGACGTTTGCAAGACAACAACTATCTGCACGAACAGTTCGACGACGTTTGCAGCAGCATCGACTATCAGCTCGGAGACCATGGCTGCGGTTACCCTTGACGCTGCATCACAGACAGGAGCGCCTGCGATGACGTACTCAACGACGAACCTGGGTGCACGAATGCCAAAACGTCATTTTTTGGGATGAATCCAGGTTCTGTTTACAGCATCATGATGGTCGCATCCGTGTTTGGCGACATCGCGGTGAACGCACATTGGAAGCGTGTATTCGTCATCGCCATACTGGCGTGTCACCCGTCGTGATGGTATGGGGTGCCATTGGTTACAAGTCTCGGTCACCTCTTGTTCGCATTGACGGCACTTTGAACAGTGGACGTTACATTTCAGATGTGTTACGACCCGTGGCTCTACCCTTCATTCGATCCCTGCGAAACTCTACATTTCAGTAGGATAATGCACGACCGCATGTTGCAGGTCCTGTACGGCCCTTTCTGGATACAGAAAATGTTCGACTGCTGCCCTGGCCAACACATTCTCCAGACCTCTCACCAATTGAAAACGTCTGGTCAATGGTGGCCGAGCAACTGGCTCGTCACAATACGCCAGTCACTACTCTTGATGAACTGTGGTATCGTGTTGAAGCTGCATGGGCAGCTGTACCTATACACGCCATCCAAGCTCTGTTTGACTCAATGCCCAGGCGTATCAAAGCCGTTATTACGCCCAGATGTGGTTGTTCTGGTTACTGATTTCTCACGATCTACGCACCCAAATTGCGTGAAAATGTAATCACATGTCAGTTCGAGTATAACATATTTGCCCAATGAATACCCGTTTATCGTCTGCATTTCTTCTTGGTGTAGCAATTTTAATGTCCAGTAGTGTAGTTACGAACTACGGCGTGCATACACTTTACTCAACACGTAAACGTCACTACAGATATTCGGATTTAGGTTATGGCATGTTATATGTGCCTGCCAGCACTGGCGACGATGTGGCGCAGACGAATAGCGAAATTGTGCATGAGCCGCTGAAGTGTCGGAACATCGATGCTGTCGATTACCTCCTGAATGGCTGTTTTCACCTCAGCAATCGTTTTGAGGTTTATTGCTGTATATTTTGTCTTTAATATAGACCCACAAAAAGGATTTGCATGTGTTCAGATCCGGAGAATATGGCGGTCAATCGAAGCCCATGACAGTGGCCTCTGGGTACCCCAGAGCAAGAACGTGGTCCCCAAGTGCTCCTCCAGGTCAACAGTCTCCTGCTTCGATAGGCTCTGTCTTGGGTGAACCACATCTGGTCGAAATTAGGGATGAAATCATCTTCCAAACCTTCACGTACCATTCGGTAGTCACCGTGCCATCAAGGAATATCGCACCAATTATTTCGTGACTGGACATTGCACACCACACAATCACCCGTTGAGGGTGAAGAGACTTCTCGATTGCGAAGTGCGGATTCTTGGTCCCACAACTGCGCCAAATGTGATTATTGACGACCCCATCAAAATGAAAGTGGGCTTCGTCGCTAAACCAAACCATACTAATCCCCATCATGCCCGGCGGCCAACCGTGCAGTTTCAACGTCCTAACGCATACCGTTCAGAAATTGTGACGATTTTATTTCATGTAGTTCAACAATTGTCACCCTGTAGACTTAAAAAAAGGCACCACGAAGGAATTATCCGAGTAGGGCGGAAATCAATAGATGTGATGTACATGTACAGACAAATGATTACAATTTGAAGAAAATGGAATGATTTATCCAAGCGAAAGATCTTCACAAATTGAGCAAGTTAATAAGGAGTTGGTCCATCTCTGGCCCTTATGCAAGCGGTTACTCGGCTAGCCATTGTTTGATGGAGTTGTTGAATATCCTCCTAACGGATATCGTGCCAAATTCTCTCCAATTGGCGCCTTATATCGTTAGAATCCCAAGTTGGATAGCAGTTCTCATAGAGCTGCAAACGTTCTCAATTCGGGAGAGACTCGGCGAAAGTGCTGCCCAAGGTAGGGTTTGACAAGCACGAAGACAAGCAGTAGAAACTCTCTCCGTCTGCGGGCGGGCATTATCTTGCTGAAATGTAAGCCCAGGATGGTCTGCCATGAAGGCAACAAAACGGGGAGCAGAATGTCGTCGACGTACCGCAGTGGTGAAGGATGCCTTGGATGACAACCAAAGGGGTCCTACTATGAAAAGAAACGGCAGCCGAGACCATCACTTCCAGTGGTCGGACGGTATGGTAGGCAACTGTCAGGCTGGTCACCCACCTCTGTCCGGGGCGTCTTTGGACACTTTTCCGCTGGTCATCAGGGCTCAGTTCGTAGCTGGATTCATCACTGAAGGCATTCAAAGAGATTCCAGACCGGAAACTTGTCAGGAGACGCCACCGACAGCGGTGGAATGCTAGGCCGACAGTCGCCCGCCGTGCGATCCGACTACATAGAGTGAGGGTTTCAGGTGCCATTTCTTCTCATAGCAGGACCCGTTTGGTCGTCATTTACGGCACCGATACAGCACAGTGGTACGTCGACGATATTCAACACACTTATAATATTGGTAATTTTCGGCTCACAAACATTAGTATACTCTCAATAGTAAACGCCTGACGGCCTGAAGTTATCAAACAATTGTAAAAGAAATGAACCGCCGCATAGCAGCGACAGAATCTATTATTCTTTATCTTTGCCGCTCCTGCGCGGCGGCTGTAAATCTCTATGTACACATATCGATTAATGATATAAAAATAGTTCTATGTTTTCAAGACAAATGAGGCCTTGAGCGCTTCACCTTTTACTGTTTCTATTCCATGAAAGGCTGACGCGGGCTTGCTACGTTCCGCAATCTGTATTTTATGATTTGTGCAAAATAGTCTGTAAACGTGCTAATTGTGTTCTCAATCAGAAAACATATAGTTTTATGTAATTAATTACGAGCAGACACCATCAAGAGAACATTAATCTCAAGTATTGCCTGTGATGTGCAGAGCTTTTGTTAATACGCGCCAGCTATTGTAACTGTAATATAAAAAGGTACGTAGCACTGAAACACGTGTTTTATATATGAAGTGTGCATATTTAGACAAATTATTCTTAAGTATCTCCATCCCCTCATTACTTGGATGTTAATCATTTTGTATCAGTTTATCTCCAGAAATTACGATCACGCTGATGGACCGAACGCAGCTTTGAGGCAGGAGGAACATTATCGTTTTCCTATCATTTCTGAAACAATCCTTTTCAATTGTGTAGTGTTGATTTCTTTTAAAGTCAGTAAATCTTTTGGTCCCTTAGTGTCGATCCGGGTGTGACTGCATCGCGGTCATGAAAACGCGCGGAAATGATAAAGTTGCTTCCTACCAATCTCAAATAAATTAATCTGCTGCTCCATGTCCAAAGAATGTCAGGATTTTCGTGATTTGTTAGTATAAGATAATTCAATCAATCTCTGATTCTGTCGCCAAGTTACACAAAAAAAAAAAATGGTTCAAATGGCTCTGAGCACTATGGGACTTAACAACTGAGGTCATCGGTCCCCTAGAACTTAGAACTACTCAAACCTAACTAACCTAAGGATATCACACACATCCATGCCCGAGGTAGGATTCGAACCTGCGGCCGTAGCGGTCGCGCGTTTCTACACTGAAGCGCCTAGAACCGCTCGGCCACACAAGCCGGCTACGCACAAAACATCATTATAACTTCAACGCTACATATATATCTACACCCTGTTTTGTTGCCCTTCATGGCAAGCCGTCCTAGGCTTACATTTCAGCAGTATATATATATATATATATATATATATATATATATATATATATATATATATATATATATATATACTACACCCTGTTTTGTTGTTGCCCCTCATGGCAAGCCGTCCTAGGCTTACATTTCAGCAAGATAACGCCCGCTCTCAGACGTAGAGAGTTTCTACTGCATGTCTTCGCAATTATCAAATCCTATGTCTCCGGATTTCACCCAAACTGGGAACATTTGGAGCATTATGAGAAGTGCCATCAACCAGCTAGGGTTTTTGACGATCTAACGCGCCAATTGGGCAGAATTTGGCGTGATATCCCTCACGAGGACATCCAACAACCCTATCAATCAATGCCAAGCCGAATAACTGCTTGCATAAGGGCCTGAAATGGACCCATTGACTTGCTAAATTTGTGAAGATCTTTCTCTTGAATAAATTATCTAATTTTTCTGAAATTGTAATCATTTGTTTGTATCTTTATGTTTATAACACCTATCAATTTTCGTCCCAATCGAATAATTGCTACGTCGTAGAGGAGCTATGGCGCAACTGTTCCATAGGCATAGCCAGAGGGGGACGAAGCTAAGAGAAAAACGCAGAAGTGATCTTAAAATCGATTATATGTAATATTTATTTCAAAATTTCCGTGTTTTCAAACCACGGCTCTTACTAGCGTGGCACAGTGCGTGTGAGGCATACGGCAGCGATGAACTAGCGTTGGCGACAATGTGGCACCGATGTGTGGACCGAGCCGCAAAGGAATGTAGTTTTCTCGGTGCCTCGGAAGTCCAGGTAGCGCTGTCCCTCCGTGAGAGCTACCCTAATCGTCACAGTTGGGCATAGTGAGAAAACATTCTTTCACGTAGTGGCAGCTTAGAACTATCATCGTCGTCACGCTTCCTGGAAACTGCGGAAGTTGTAATTTTCGTGGTTTAGTTTTTGAAAACTTATTTTAAATAATGTTATTTAGGAGAGAGGAACGGCTGATGTGCGCGCAATTTGATAATATCTCTATTTTTTACATCTACCTTTCTACATTTACATGATAGGTCATTTTGATTCAAAACCGTGTAAGAGAAAAGTTATAGAGCATCAAAGTGGATTTTCAAATGGTCTAAGAAAATGAGAAAAACCTAGCAGGCAAGTAAATATCGCCATTCATCAATTTAATAGAAATGGCATGTATCGGGATAATGGTTATGGCAACAGAGTAACATTACGTAAAGTACAAGAAGTTTGTTTACAAGGATACTGGTTATGTTTATTAGTAATTTTGTCAATGTTGACGTCCGCGTTGCAGAACAAAATAGGATAAAAGAATTGACTTGAGAGAGACTACTGGTTTTTGCATACTGGATATTTAAATTGATATCGTTACAGCTTTAATTCAAAAACTGATAGAGCATCTACAAGATCTCTTGATCCATACTTTTTTATATACCGTTCTTCCAAGACGTAGTTCTGTATTACAAACGAAGGATCTCGGATCTGCAGCTGAAATAACAGAATGTCAAGTGCAGTTGATGGTCATCTTTAGCACTGAACGGTCTCCTTTCTTTTTTGGACAAATGACCTTTTAAGGAGCAATTTCAGTGACTGTAGATGTCACTTTCAACTTTATCCAAGTACATGTCTGAAGGGAGATACGTCTCCACTTCATAAACTCGTGATGTAATGTCCTCCAGGATTAAAGCAGCAGTTTCAGCAATTCAGATGCGTTACTCTTGTTGGTCTTTGCTTCTGGCCTGATAGCACACATCAGATTAGATGGAATAGCCTGTATTTTGAAATAATGTCATGGTCTTCTTGTGATGATTTATTTTTCCATTGATTAAACATATTTATAGAACTTTTAGAAGTAATTTTTTTGTTTCGTCCCGACCATTGGAAAGTATCCAGGATGTCTCAGAGTACGAACTGTCATTCATCTCTATTTGCTTCGAAGCTCGCACAAACGAAATATACCCAGGCAAATATCTCATCTTTTCGTCGTCCAAAGATACTGTAAATTGCAGAATAAAGCTTGAAAATCCTTTTCCCGCAATCACTAAGGTGTTTACTATCAACAACAATAAAAATGGTTAATTATATAGATTGTAGCTGTTGTATGATGTCTACGCGCTCAGTCCGGAACCGCGCGACTGCTACGGTTGCAGGTTCGAATCCTGCCTCGGGCATGGATGTGTGTGATGTCCTTAGGTTAGTTAGGTTTAAGTAGTTCTAAGTTCTAGGGGACTGATGACCACAGATGTTAAGTCCCATAGTGCTCAGAGCCATTTTTTGTTGTTGTGTGATGGACTGTGATGATGCGACTGGCTGTAGTAAAAAAGTAATTGAAATATTACTGTTTGGGAGTGGTGAAGCAAACTACAACACGCTCTGTTATGCGATTTTAGTGTTAACTTAAATAAATTAAGCTGCGCGGGATTAGCCGAGCGGTCTGAGGCGCTGCAGTCATGGACTGTGCGGCTGGTCCCGGCGGATGTTCGAGTCCTCTCTCGGCCATGGGTGTGTGTGTGTGTTTGTCCTTAGGATAATTTAGGTTAAGTAGTGTGTAAGCTTAGAGACTGATGACCTTAGCAGTTAAGTCCCATAAGATTTTCACACACATTTGAACATTTAAATAAATTATACGACTGAAAGAAACTGTCAGTGCACTCACACGACTATCTCATTGAAAAGAAACTAACAAGATAAGCCTCGTTATGACAGTCCACATCTGATTATATATTATTACTTCTTTTGGCAGAAGTATAGCCTTGGTTTCTTTTACAAATTGATCGTTGTCAATGAAACGAATGACTCCCTACAGCAATAGGTACTTACGTAATTTAATAAGGGTAGGAAGCACGCGAATCATCGTAAACTGTTGAATATTGAGTGACTAATCAGCAATCGTTCGAAAAAGGCTGAGAGGAATATAGTGGTGGCGATGACATAATGAAAAGGAAAATCGGAGGATTGAACTTGTTCATAGTAACACATGGTGCAAACGAACAAAGCAAGTTTCAAGATTAATTTCGCACAGAAAAGCAATCTGAACACAGATTATTCAATGTAACGAAATATTACGATTGAATGAAAAGTGAACACATGAGAACAGCCGGACAAATCACACGAATAGAGGATACAAAGAAAAGTCGAATAAATATTGAAATACGGAAAGAAAAAGCATTATACACATACGAGGAGGACCGCATTATCCATTAGGCAGTGCAGGCAACTGCCTAAGAGCCCCGCATCGGCTAGGGGGCCCGTGATACGAGAAAAAAGTATTTTTGGAAATGTTTCTTGTAGTAAAAATTAAATTTGAAGATTTATGTGTAACAAATTCTCAATGATAATACACTGAGGTGACA
Source organism: Schistocerca nitens (assembly GCF_023898315.1). Lineage (NCBI taxonomy): Eukaryota > Metazoa > Arthropoda > Insecta > Orthoptera > Acrididae > Schistocerca > Schistocerca nitens. Next base: position 551,950,368 of record NC_064615.1, on the reverse strand, counting down.
AAAGTCATGGGATACCTCTTAATATCGTGTCGGACCTTCTTTTGCCCAGCATAGTGTAGCAATTCGTCGCGGCATGGACTCAACAAGTTGTTGGAAGCCACCTGCAGAAATATTGAGCCATGCTGCCTCGATAGCCGTCCAAATTTTGAAAGTGTTGTCGATGGAGGATTGTGTGCACGAACTGACTTCTCGACTTCTCGATTATGCCCAATAAATGTTCGATGAGATTCATAACAGGCGGTCTGGGTGGCAAAACCATTCGCTCTAACTTTCCAGAGTGTTTTTAAACCAATCACAAGCAGTTGTGGCCTGATAACATGGCGCATTGTCTTCCATAAAAAATTCCATCTTTGTTGGGAACTTGAGGTACATGACTGGCTGCAAATGGTCTCCAAGTAGCCGAACATAATTTCCAGTCACCGATCGGGTGGGAGTTGAACCAGAAGACACAGCCCACTCCATTATGGAACCACCACTAACTTGCACAGTGCCTTGTTGGCAACTTGAGTTCGTGTCCTCGTGGGTGTGCGCCACACTCGAACCCTACCGTCAGCTCTTACCAACTGAAACTGAGACTAATCTGACGTCACGGTTTTCCAGTCGCCTAGAGTTCTACCGATACGGTCACTAGCCTAGGAGAGGCGCTGTAGTCAATGTCATGCTGATAGCAAAGGCACTAGAGACTGTCGCCCGTTGCCATAATCCATTAACGCCAAATTTCCCCGCACTGTCCTAACGAATACGTTTGTCGTAAGTCTCACATTGATTTCTGTGGTATTTCACACAATGTTGGTCGTCTGTTAGCATTGACAATTCTACCGGCGAACGCCCTGCTCTCGATCTTAAGTGAAGCCCGTGAGCCACTGCTTTGTCCGTGGTGACAGATAATGCCTGGAATTCGGTATTCTCGGCACACTTTTGACACAGTGGATCTCAGAATATTGAATTCCTTAAAGATTTCCGAAATAGAATGTCCTATACGTCTAGCTTCAGCTACCATTTCGCGTTCCAAGTCTGTTAATTCCCGTTGTGTGGACATAATCACGAAGGACATCTAGTCACGTGAACCACCTGAGTACGAATGACTGCTCCGCCAATGCACTGCCCTTTTATAGCCTGTATATGCGATACTACCGCCATCTGTATGTGTGTATGTCACTATCCCATGGATTTTGCCATCTCAGTATGTTGTTGCCTATTTTTTCAATAAATTGCGGAACGTAATTTGAATTATGTAAAATAACATCATATTTTATAACGGCCATTTTAATATTGACTGATCAGAAGACGTCACGGGGAGTCTTTTTTTCTTTTTTTTTTTTGGGGGGGGGGGGGGGGGAAGCAACTCGCTTCAAAAACTCTGCATTCTGCATGCACATTTACTGGAACATGTGTTAATTTAATCTATGGCCATGACACTTTCGTAAGATTGGCAGTACTGGTTCGTATGAAAACGAGCACTAGGTGAGTCTCCAATTCATTGTATACGTACCTTTAGTTGTTTAATTTTCGTTTTGTTCTGTAATTACGATCTGCGAGTTTTGCGACTGTGAATTAAATGTAGAAAGTTTTTCTGAGACCTGTATTTCAAACCTTACGAATTTGGATACGAGTGGCAGATTTTTGTAAAGACTGCAAGTACTTTGAGAAAATCGGCGAGACGATGAGTATAATAAACTAAAGTTACATCTACGATACCACGCAGTTTCGTTAGGAGATTTTATTTTCCATATTCATTTCATATGTAGTTGTTCTTGTTGTGGTTTTCAGTCCTGAGACTGGTTTGATGCAGCTTTCCGTGCTCGCAGTACCATATCTCCCATTTCATCTTCATCTACATCCTCTTCCATTTCCATAATATTGTCCTCAAGAACATCGCTCTTGAATAGACCCTCTATATACCCCTTCCACCTTTCTGCTTTCCCTTCTTTGCTTAGAACTAGATTTCCATCTGAGCTCTTGATATTCTCCAACGGTCTCTTTAATTTTCTTGTAGGCAGTATCTATCTTACCCCTAGTGAGATAAGCCTCTACATCCTTACATTTGTCCTCTAGGCACCCCTGCTAAGCCATTTTGCACTTTATATCGACCTAATTTTTGAGATGTTTGTATTCCTGTTTGCTTGCTTCATTTACTGCATTTTTATATTTTCTCCTTTCATCAATTAAATTCAATATTTCTTCTGTTACCCAAGGATTTCTACTAGCCCTCGTCTTTTTACCTACTTGATCCTCTGCTGCCTTCACTACTTCATCCCTCAGAGCTACCCATTCTTCTTCTACTGTATTTCTTTCCCCCATTCCTGGCATTTGTTCCCTTATGCTCTACCTGAAACTCCATATAACCTCTGGTTTAGTCAGTTTATCCAGGTTCCATCTCCTTAAATTCCCACCTTTTTGCAGTTTCTTCAGTTTTAATCTACAGTTCATAACCAATAGATTGTGGTCAGAGTCCACATCATCCCCTGGAAATGTCTTACAATTTAAAACCTGGTTCCTAAATCTCTGTCTTACCATTATATATTCTATCTGATACCCTCCAGTATCTCCAGGCTTCTTCCATGTATACAACCTTCTTTCATGATTCTTGTACCAACATCGCTTTGGTTCACTTCGAGATGCCTGGACGATTCCGTTCCTGGCACAAAGTAACAATGCGGACGTGATCGAACCGCAGTATTAACCGTCGAGGCATGGTTGACCCACAGACAACACGAGCCCTGTACCTCCTTCCTGGTGGAATGACTGGAACTGATCGACTGTCGGACTCACTCCGTCTAATAGGTGCTGTTAATGCATGGTTGTTTACATCTTTGGGCGGGTTTAGCGACATCTCTGAACATTCAGAGGGTCTGTGCCTGTGATACAATAACCACAGTCAACCTCTATCTTCAGGAGTTAGGAGAACTGGGGTGACGCAAATTTTTTTTTGGATGTGCATATATAGTGCATACAGGGAATATCGTAACATTATTAATGTATTACAATAGCTCAGCAGGTCTGTGAAAAATACACATGCAATAGTTCTCTAAGTCTTGCATGAACGAAGTACAACAGTAACTGCCACTGTCGCGCCGCAGTGGGGTGATGTGACGCCCTTGCATCAGATAGTAGCTTCCGACAATAACAACCACATTGTTAGAAGAAAAACAACTGACAAATACTTACCGTCTGATTTCTTGTCCCCATCTGACCGCAGCTGTTGCTGCCCTTCTCTGAGCTTTTTCGATGTACTCCGTCAGCTCTATCTGGTAAGGATCCCACACCGCGCAGCAGTATTCTAAAAGAGGACGGACAAGTGTAGTGTAGGCAGTCTCCTTAGTAGATCTGTTACATTTTCTAAGTGTCAGAACCAATAAAAGGTAGTCTTTGGTTAGCCTTCCACACAACATTTTCTGTGTTCCTTCCAATTTAAGTTATTCGTAATTGTAATACCTAGGTATTTAGTTGAATTTAGGGCTTTTAGATTAGACTGATTAATCGTGTAACCGAAGTTCAACGAATTCCTTTTAGCACTCATGTGGATGACCTCACACTTTTCGTTATTTAGGGCCAACTGCCAATTTTCGCACCATTCAGATATCTTTTCTAAATCTTTTTGCACATTGTTTTGATTTTCTGATGACAGCGTCATCTGCAAACAACCTGAGGCGGCTGCTCAGATTGTCTCCCAAATCGTTTATATAGATAAGGAACAGCAAAGGGCCTATAACACTCTCTTGGGGAACGTCAGAAATCACTTCTGTTTCACTCGATGACTTTCCGCCAATTACTACGAACTGTGACCTCTCTGACAGGAAATGACAAATCTAGTTGGTGGAGGGCCGAAATGCCACTCGCTCAGCCGCTCTATTTTCATGTTCTTCTACATCTGCTTTACTTTCAATTTATAGCCCGCATCATAGGAATACCTTTTGGCGGACCGGGAGGGGGATAGTGTCAGCAAGCTTGTGAATCCCCGCAACTCATGTTCATCGCATTGGTGAAATGCTACTGCCAGTTCAACAAAATATTGCCAGATAGAGGTAGGTTTCCCACAACATGGATTGTATGGCCATTTTTAAGACCGGCATGAATTTTAAATCAAACACTGGACATTTTTGTATTAATTTAGAGTATAACCCCATCTTCAAGTTTGGAGGCAATTGTTTGAAGAAAAAAGTGCGTCTTATAGTTCGTAAAATGCGGTTAATACATCTATTTGTGTAATATGTATGGATTATGTCGATATCCTACGCGGTTAGCGTGGAATATTTTTTTTTTTTTTTTGCACTGGCGCACAGCACTCTAATCGCCAAGAGAGAGATCTGCTGACTCTTGTCTACGCAAATCACATGTTGCTGGCACGTGCACGCTCCCGACCAAGGCAGGTGAGTGGCCGCGGCCAGCCCACGACACGTCTCCCAGGCGCAGCAGCGGGCAACGTGAGTTCACCGCTCGTGCCGCGTCCGCACGCCTCACGTGCGGCGGCGGTGCGGTGTTAACGTTGGTGGCGCCGGGGTTACATTGTAATCATGCGTATCACCTTATTTAAAACATAAAGTGAAGTTAGCCATCCATGTGCAGTTACAGGGTAGCCCTTCGGGAGAAGTACAATTTGTAGATACTCCAGATGCATAAGCGCTCTCATTGTAACACTATCACAGCAGACGGGGAAATGAGTGTTCGAACTATAATCTGCCGTAGTACGTACACAGGGACGCACACTGACTCCCCACCCTCCCCTCTTCTCGTAACAGATTTGTAGCTAACTTCCTTAACTTGTATCTCATAGACGTTGCCTCAATTGGTTTCTAACATTTTGAAGAATCAGCCTCAGTTGCGCAAATTTTGTGGTCTTTGCCAGGTTTCGTCTAAATTAATCTAGCCTCCTTCAGAAGCATAAAATTATTATAACATGCCAGAGTAAGACCCACTCAACACTGAAATTAAAACCTATAGTACCGTGGTACCATGTCGAATTGAAACTACTTAAGGGGGGTAGGACGTGAAACGGGCCGACTTGGAGCAGGAGAGGCACCACAGGACATTTTAATTTGCACTGTCTATACTTTTACAAACAAATTCATAAAACTTTATCAGCATGACCAGGAAGGATTCAGCATTCACACTCATAGCAGAGGAAGTTCAAAAACATAAGAAAACAATTTTTTTACATATGAAATTCCATCATTTTTTCACTTGGTATTGGCTGCATTTGTTGCTGCAGGTACACTTTTCTTCATAAGTAAGAGAGATTCTTCGATGAATTTTGCACAGCATACAAACCATACTTACAGGTGTATGAAACTCTAGAATTTCCCAAATCTGTTAAAACTGTGGTAAAAACTGAGATAATTAACTATAAAATTCGAGTTTTCTCTAAACACGAAGTTCAAAACGTAACAGCCCATTCATTTTTCCATAGATTAAATAAATTCTAGAGTGTCATACACGTGTAAGTATGGTTTGTAAGCTGTGCAAAATTCATCGAAGAATCTCTCTTACTTATGAAGAAAAGTGTACCTATAGCAACAAATGCAGCCAACAGTAAGTGAAAAAAATCATAAAATTTCATATTAAAAAATATTATTTTTTCGCGTTTTTGAACTTCCACTGCTATGCGTGTGAACCCTGAATCCTTCCTGGTCATGCTGACAAAGTTTTATGAATTTATTTGTAAAAGTATAGACAGTGCAAATTAAAATGTCCTGTGGTGCCTCTCCTTCTCGAAGTCGGCCCGTTTGACGTCCTACCCCCCTTAACTGAAGTCCAGCCCCGGCATATTTCCACCATGCGGTCGGTTGGCAGCGGCAACTACGTTGACACTGACCAGTTTTAATTTTAATGTTGACTGGGCTTTACTCTGGCATGTTATAGTGATTTTATGCTTCTGAAGAAGGCTAGATTAATTTAGCCGAAACCTGGTAAAGACCAGAAAATTTGCGCAACTGAGGCTGATTCTCCAAATAATTAGTCTATCACAGTTGCTGAGGCGGCTGCAATATGCTAAAAACTCTTCAATTGGTTTCTTCTCCGTCGGTCACTAACTCTAATGCTTGTATAAGAAACAGTGCATAATAATGTTGCAAGAGTGTGCATAATAATGAGAATCGTAAAATGCTAGGATGCCAACTAACTGCAAAATTAGTAAAACTATTTCTAGAGCCGGTCTATCGTTAATATTCATAACAACATTTCCGGTCATTAGTCATTAGATCCCGAGAACAGCGAAAGTCACAAAATGCTTCGAACGATCTTAGAATTCACATAAGATCACACAAAAACGTTTTACGAGGTAACTTTAACACTTAATTCCGTTTTGAGGCGGAGCTGCACTTCACACACTAGTTCGCGCGTTGTCGCCTCCAAAACAGATCGTAGATTTCTTGGATTAGCACAACATCGCAAGAGTATGTCATCCGAGGTAATATTTCAACAAATTGCTCCCTCTTTAAATGAGACCAGGCTTTGTACACGGTTTCATGTATTACCTCCTCGGAAATCGATCGTAATAGTCAGGTATCTTAGCAGTCTGGCACCTGCCCTCTCAGGGCCCACTTGTAATTGACCCACTCTTTCCATCAATATGCACTGGCAGCAACTAGAATTTTCAATCAGCATTTCCTGATGAATTGAATGATATTGAAATTATTATTAACAAGTTACCAGTGCAAGTAACGTCATCATCACGATTAGAGTTGCATATTAATATTTAAACAGTAAATGTAAATCATAAAAGATTGGCTTCTTGGCACCCATACTACTCGCTAGCCTCCCGTAACAAAATCTTCCTGTACTGTGCATTAAAACATAGCAACAAAAATGTAATTAACGTGGGGAGGGATGCGGTATAAACGCCAAAACATCTCCAGCCGCTGTTGCAAGGGGCTACTCCCTAGTGTATCTTACACCCTTCTCAATCCGAGCACTTTGTTCTCCGTCTTCCACTCTCATTATTCCCTCTTGGCTCTTGTACATGTTATATATTATCCGTCTTTCCCTATAGTGTACCCCCATTTTCCTCAGAATTTCGAACATCTTGCACCATTTTACGATGTCGAACGCTTTTTCTCTGTTCGAAAAATCCAGTTAAAGTGTCTCGATTTTTCGTTAGTCTCCCTTCCACTATTAATCGCATCGCCAAAATTGCGTCTCCGGGCCTTTGCCTTTCCTAAAACCAAACTGATCGTCATCGAGCACATCCTCAATTTTCTTTCCATTCTTATGTATTTTATTCTAGGCAGCAACTTGGAGGCATGAGCTGTTAAGCTCATCGCACTTGTCAGCTCTTGCAGTCTAATGAATCGTGTGGATGATATTTTTCCGTTAGTCAGATGGTATATCGAAAGACTCATACATTATACGCAATAACGGAATAGTGGTTTTGTTGTCACTTCCCCCAATGATTTTAGAAATTCCAATGCAATGTTATCTATCCCTTCTGCCTTATTCGATCGTAAGTCTTCCAAAGTTCTTTCAAATTATGATTCCAATACTGGATTCCCCATCTCTTTTAAATCGACTCCTGTTTCTTCTATCACGCCACACAAATCTTCCCCCTCATAGAGGCCTTCAGTGTACTCTTTCCACCTATCCGCTCTCTCCTCCGCATTTAACAGTGGAATTCCCGTTACGCTGTTAATGTTACCACTCTTACTTCTAATTTCACCGAAGGTTGTTTTGACTTTCCTATATGCTGAATCAGTCCTTCCGACAATCATTTCCTTTTCTGTTTCTTCACTTTTTCTTGCAGCCATTTCATCTTAGCTTCCCTGCACTTCCTATTTATTTAATTCCTCAGCGATTTGTATTTTTATACCCCTGAACATTTTTGTACTCCCTTCTTTCATCTATCATCTGTTTCTTTGCAGTTAACTTCTTTGTACATATGTTTTTCTTTCAATCTTCTGTAATTGTCTTTTTTAGAGATGTCCATTCCTTTTCAACTATACTGTTTACTGAGCACTTGATTATTGCAGTAGCTAGTAGTAGTAGAACGTGAAGCACATCTCTTCATTCCTTAGTACTTCCGTATCTCACTTCTTTGGGTATTGATTCTTCCTGACTAATCTCTTAAACTTCAGGCTACTCTTCATCAATACTAAATTGTGATCTTAGCTTGTATCTACTCCTGGGTACGCGTTAAAATCAAGTATCTGAGCCGGCCGCGGTGGTCTAGCGGTTCTAGGCGCTCAGTCAGGAACCGCGCGACTGCTACGGTCGCAGGTTCGAATCCTGCCTCGGGCATGGATGTGTGAGATGTCCTTAGGTTAGTTAGGTTTAAGTAGTTCTAAGTTCTAGGGGACTTATGACCACAGATGTTGAGTCCCATAGTGCTCAGAGCCATTTGAACCAAGTATCTGATTTCGCAATCCCTGCCTGACCATGATGTAATCTAAATGAAATCTTCTTGTATTTCCCGGCCTTTTCCAAGTATACCTCCTCCTCTTGTAATTCTTGAACTGAGTATTCGTTATTACTATCTGAAATTTATTACAGAACTCAATTAATCTTTATCCCCTATCATCCCTAGTACCAAGCCCATATTCTCCTGTAAACCTTACCCTACAACCGCATTCCAGTCCCCCATAACTATTAGATTTTCATCCACCTTTACATGCTGAATTGCCCGTTCAATATCCTTATATACTTTTTCTGTCTCATCATCTTCAGCTTGCGGGGTAGGTATGGATACCTGAACTATCATTCTCGGTGTTGGTTTGCTGTCGGTTCAGATGAGAATAACCCTGTCACTGAACTGTTCACAGTAATACACTCTCTGCCCTAACTTTCTATTCATAACGAATCCTACTCCCGATAACATTTTCTCACGCTGTTGATATAACCCTGTACCCATCTGACCAGAAATCTTGTCGTCTTTCTCTTTCACATCACCTGCCCCCATTATATCTAGATTGAGCTTCTGCATTTCCCTTTACAGGTTCTATAGCTTCCCTAGCACGTTCAAACTTCTGACATTCCACTCCTCGACTTGTTGACGTTATCCTATCGTTGGTTATTCCATCTTTTTCTCATAGTCACCACTCCTTGGCAGTACTGTCCCGGAGATCCGAATGGGAGCTATTCCGGAATCTTTAGCCAATGAGGAGATCATCGTGACGCTTTTTCAGTTACAGAATACATGTTCTGTGGATACACATTACGTGTCTTTCACGCAGTAGTTTCCGTTACGTTCTGCATCCTCATACTGTTGATCAACGCTGATTTCCCTCCTTTAGGGACAGTTGCCCATCCCAATGACAAGAGAGAGCCTTGAACCTCTGTCCGTTCATCCGCCTTCTTTGACAAGGCTGTTGGCAGAATGGGTGACTTTTTATGCTGGAATTCTCCGGCTGTCAATGCTAATTATTATTCAAAATTTAATGGGTGGCAGGGCTCGAACCAAGGGCCGAGGACGTTTTGATTTTTATTCAAAGACGCGATCACTAGTCCTCGAGTGCTGTGTTAACACCAGCTATTCTCCCTAAACGCAGTGGCTACTGAAATTAATTGGCAAGGGTTTTCCCTGGCGATAATAAGAGCTATACTCCTCCCTACACCCAGCAGTTATTCAGACAGCTTTCATCCTTCCTATACCTAGCAGCCATTCAGACTTGCTAGTTATTAGTTAAGTATATATTTTTTCCAACAGCATTCTTATTCATGGGCGCTAATACTCACATCTATATCTATGTCATACTCCAAAAGCCATCCAATGGTGTGTAGTGGAGGGTACTTTTTGTACCACTAACTGAGCCCTCCAAGCCTGTTCCACCCGCGAATAGGGCATGGGAAGAACGATAGTCTGTAAGACTCTGCATCGGCTCTAATTTCTCGAATTTTCTCCTCGTGTTCATAAAGCGAGACATATGTGGATGGAAGTACTACGTTGGCGGACTCTGCCCGGAAAGTGCTAACTCGAAATTTCAGTACTAAATCTCTCCGTGAAGCACAACAACTCTCTTGTAACGTCTGCCACTGGAGTTGGTTGAGCATCTCTGTAACGTTTTCTCTCTGGCTAAACGATCCCGTGACAAAATGCGCCGTTCTTCGTTGGATCTTCCCTATCTCCTGTATCAATCCTGCGTGATAGGGATCCCAGACAGACGAACAATACTCAAGAATCGGTCGAAACAGCGCCATATAAGCCACGTCATTCGTAAATGAATAACATTTCCTTAAGGTTCTTTCTCTGAATCTCAATCTGGCAACTTCTTTGCCCACTGTTTGTTTTATGTGCTTGTTTCATAATTACTCTCTGATATTTGACAGCAGATACTATTTCCAGCTGTTTGTCATCAATAGTGTAGCTGTACAGTAGTGGATTTCTTTTCCTATGTATGCGCAATATGTTACATTTATTTACGTTCGGGGTCAACTGCCAGAGCCTGCACTATTAATTCTCTGGAAGTCGTTCTGCAAATTATTTCTATCTTCTGGCGTTGCTACTTTGGTATAGACAACTGCATCATCTGCCAGCAGCCATAAAGAGTATTAGATGCTTTCTACTAGATCATTTGTACATATATAGTAAATAGTAACGGTCCTATCAGACTTCTTTGGGGTACTCCGGAAATTACCTTTACATCTGTCGATTTTGTTCCGTTAAGAGAGAGGTTTTGAGTTCTAGCTGTAAGGAAGTCTTGATTCCAGTCACAGATACGCTCCGATACTCGACAAGCTCGTATATTTTTTTCACAAAACGGCAGTGAGGAGCGGCATCAAATGCCTTCCTGAAGTCAAGGAACACGGCATCAACCTGAGCGCCGTAGCCCACGGCGCTGTAGATCTCATGGAGGAACAGAGCGAGTTGGGTTTCGCAGGATTTTAGTAAACTGCAGGAGCATCCTAGGGAAGGTTCCAGAATTAGTATCGTTTACTGAAGGTTATAATGCGCACATATTATTAGGACAGAAAATTGATTGAAACCGGACGTTAACGACAACGAAATCCTACGTTCAGATTGGAATATTTATTGTGAGCATATGGTAGTCGCCAATGGTGGCGGTGTGATTATTGCAATAAAGAATTCGATAAAATCTGGCGAGGTTGTCACGGATTCCGAGTGTGAATTAATCTGGGTGAAGTTAAGTGTCACAAATTGGTCAAAAATGGTAATCGCATGCTTTTATAGACTGCCTGGGTCGGGCGATCTAGTCGTAGAGCGCTTCAGTCAGAACTTGCAGAATATCGTTAGTAATTTTCCTGATCGTACCGTTGTAATAAGGAGTGACTTCAACTTGCCAGGTATAGATTGGGAGTGTCATGCAATTGGTGCCAGAGACAGGGATTCGTGTCGAATTGTTCTTGATGTCTTCTCCGAAAATCGCTTTGAGCACATTGTTAGAGAACCAGTTCGTGAGGGTGGCCTGGTAGACCCCCTGGCGACAAACAAACCTGAACTTATCGAATTAGTTAACGTAGACGATGATATCAGTGATCATAAGGCTGTGAAAGCATCTATGACAACGGGTCTTAAAAATAATGTTAAGAAAGGTAGGAAGATACTTTTGCTTAACAAGAAAGACACGACACAAATTTCAGAGTATCTGAGAAGTCAACATCTAATATTCGGTCATGAGTAAGAAGATGTGGAGAAAAAATGGAAAAACATCAAAGGCATCGTGCAGCATGCGTTAGACAAGTACGTTCAAAGTTAGGTCTTAAGGGATGGGAAAGACGCTCCACGGTTTAATAGCCTTGTTAGAAAACTGCTACGTAAACACAGACAACTACATCTCGGTTTCAAAAGAAGTAAAAACCTAGCTCACGTACAAATGCTGAACGAAGCGAACGTGAGCTTAAGGAGAGCACTGAGAGAAGCGTTCAATGACACTGAAAGTAAAACTTTGTCAACCGATCTAAGTAAAAACCTAAGAGGTTTTGAACGTATGTAAAATCAGTAAATGGGGCAAAATCATCTATTCATTCGCTCAATGACCATACTGGCACCGAAACGTAAGGTACCACACAAAAGGCCGAAATACTGAATTTTGTCTTCAGAAATTGTTTCATTACGGAAGATCGTAACACGGTCCCTCCTTTCAATCGTCGAACGAACGTCCAGATGGCAGGTACTGAGATAACCGAATCTTGGAATTGAAAAGCAACTACAATCCGTTAGTAGTGGGAAAGCGTCAGGACCAGATGAGTCACCTATACGATTTTATCAAGATTATGCGAAAGAATTTGCTCCCCTACTAGCAGTAATTTATTCTAGATCGCTTGAACAACAAAAGGTACCTAACGACTGGAAAAAAGTGCAGGTCATTCCCGTTTTTAAGAAAGGCTGTAAGACAGATCCAAACAGTTACAGACCTATATCGCTGACGTCAATCTGTTGTAGAATTACGGAACATGTTTTATATTCAAGAATTATGGAAAATGAATATCTCCTCTATAAAAATCAACATCGATTCCGCAAACAGAGATTCTGCGAAACTCAGCTGACTCTGTTCCTCCATGAGATCCACAGCGCAATGGACAACGGCGCTCAGGCTGATGCCGTGTTCCTTGATTACAGTAAGGCCTTTGACACCGTCACGCATTGCCGTTTAATGAAAAAAAATACGAGCTTACGGAGTATCGGAGTAGACCTGCGATTGGATTCAAGAATTTATTGAAGATAGAACTACACAACGCTCTTGTTGTGGTCTTCAGTCCTGAGACTGGTTTGATGCAGCTCTCCATGCTACTCTATCCTGTGCAAGCTTCTTCATCTCCCAGTACCTACTGCAACCTACATCCCTTGATGCCTCAAAACATGTCCTACCAACCGATCCCTTCTTCTAGTCAAGTTGTGCCACAAACTTCTCTTCTCCCCAATCCTATTCAATACCTGCTCATTAGTTACGTGATCTACCCACCTTATCTTCAGCATTCTTCTGTAGCACCACATTTCGAAAGCTTCTATTCTCTTCTTGTCCAAACTATTTATCGTCCATGTTTCACTTCCATACATGGCTACACTCCATACAAATACTTTCAGAAACGACTTCCTGATACTTAAATCAATACTCGATGTTAACAAATTTCTCTTCTTCAGAAACACTTTTTTTGCCATTGTCAGTCTACATTTTATATCCTCTCTACTTCGACCATCATCAGTTATTTTGCTCCCCAAATAGCAAAACTCCTTTACTACTGTAAGTGTCTCATTTCCTAATCTAATTCCCTCAGCATCACCCGACTTAATTCAACTACATTCCATTATCCTCGTTTTGCTTTTGTTGATGTTCATCTTATATCCTCCTTTCAAGACACTATCCATTCCGTTCAACTGCTGTTCCAAGTCCTTTGCTGTCTCTGACAGAACTACAATGTCATCGGCGAACCTCAAAGTTTTTATTTCTTCTCCATGAATTTTAATACCTACTCCGAATTTTTCTTTTGTTTCCTTTACTGCTTGCTCAATATACAGATTGAATAACATCGGGGAGAGGCTACAACCCTGTCTCACTCCTTTCCCCACCACTGCTTCCCTTTCATGCCCCTCGACTCTTGTAACTGCCATCTGGTTTCTGTACAAATTGTAAATAGCCTTTCGCTCCCTGTATTTTACCCCTGCCACCTTCAGAATTTGAAAGAGAGTATTCCAGTTAGCGTTGTCAAGAGCTTTCTCTAAGTCTACAAATGCTAGAAACGTAGGTTTGCCTTTTCTTAATCTTTCTTCTAAGATAAGTCGTAAGGTTAGTATTGCCTCACGTGTTCCAAAATTTCTACGGAATCTTCCCCGAGGTCCGCTTCTACCAGTTTTTCCATTCGTCTGTAAAGAATTCGCGTTAGTATTTTGCAGCTGTGACTTATTAAACTGATAGTTCGGTAATTTTCACATCTGTCAACACCTGCTTTCTTTGGTATTGGAATTATTATATTCTTCTTGAAGTCTGTGGGTATTTCGCCTGTCTCATACATCTTGCTCACCAGATGGTAAAGTTTTGTCATGACTGGCTCTCCCAAGGCCATCAGTAGTTCTAATGGAATGTTGTCTACTCCCGGGGCCTTGTTTCTACTCAGGTCTTTCAGTGCTCTGTCAAACTCTTCACGCAGTATCTTATCTCCCATTTCGTCTTCATCTACATCCTCTTCCATTTCCATAATATTGTCCTCAAGTACATCGCCCTTGTATAAACCCTCTATATACTCCTTCCACCTTTCTGCCTTCCCTTCTTTGCTTAGAACTGGGTTGCCATCTGAGCTCTTGATATTCATACAAGTGGTTCTCTTCTCTCCAAAGGTCTCTTTAATTTTCCTGTAGGCAGTATCTATCTTACCCCTAGTGAGACAAGCCTCTACATCCTTACATTTGTCCTCTAGCCATCCCTGCTTAGCCATTTTGCACTTTCTGTCGATCTCATTTTTGAGACGTTTGTATTCCCTTTTGCCTGCTTCATTTACTGCATTTTTATATTTTCTCCTTTCATCAATTAAATTCAATATTTCTTCTGTTACCCAAGGATTTCTATTAGCCCTCGTCTTTTTACCTACTTGATCCTCTGCTGCCTTCACTACTTCATCCCTCAGAGCTACCCATTCTTCTTCTACTGTATTTCTTTCCCCTATTCCTGTCAATTGTTCCCTTATGCTCTCCCTGAAACTCTGTACAACCTCTGGTTCTTTCAGTTTATCCAGGTCCCATCTCCTTAAATTCCCACCTTTTTGCAGTTTCTTCAGTTTCAATCTGCAGTTCATAACCAATAGATTGTGGTCAGAATCCACATCTGCCCCTGGAAATGTCTTACAATTTAAAACCTGGTTCCTAAATCGCTGTCTTACCATTATATAATCTATCTGATACCTATTAGTATCTCCAGGATTCTTCCAGGTATACAACCTTCTTTTATGATTCTTGAACCAAGTGTTAGCTATGATTAAGTTATGCTCTGTGCAAAATTCTTCAAGGCGGCTTCCTCTTTCATTTCTTCCCCTCAATCCATATTCACCTACTATGTTTCCTTCTCTCCCTTTTCCTACTGACGAATTCCAGTCACCCATGACTATTAAATTTTCGTCTCCTTTCACTACCTGAATAATTTCTTTTATCTCGTCATACATTTCATCAATTTCTTCATCATCTGCAGAGCTAGTTGGCATATAAACTTGTACTACTGTAGTAGGCATGGGCTTTGTGTCTATCTTGGCCACAATAATGCGTTCACTATGCTGTTTGTAGTAGCTAATCCGCACTCCTATTTTTGTATTCATTATTAAACCTACTCCTGCATTACCCCTATTTGATTTTGTATTTATAACCCTGTAATCACCTGACCAAAAGTCTTGTTCCTCCTGCCACCGAACTTCACTAATTCCCACTATATCTAACTTTAACCTATCCATTTCCCTTTTTAAATTTTCTAACCTACCTGCCCGATTAAGGGATCTGACATTCCACGCTCCGATCCGTAGAATGCCAGTTTTCTTTCTCCTGATAACGACGTCCTCTTGAGTAGTCCTTGCCCGGAGATCCGAATGGGGGACTATTTTACCTCCGGAATATTTTACCCAAGAGGACGCCATCATCATTTAATCATACAGTAAAGCTGCATGTCCTCGGGAAAAATTACGGCTGTAGTTTCCCCTTGCTTTCAGCCGTTCGCAGTACCAGCACAGCAAGGCCGTTTTGGTTAATGTTACAAGGCCAGATCAGTCAATTATCCAGACTGTTGCCCCTGCAACTACTGAAAAGGCTGCTGCCCCTCTTCAGGAACCACACGTTTGTCTGGCCTCTCAACAGATACCCCTCCGTTCTGGTTGCACCTACGGTACGGCCATCTGTATCGCTGAGGCTCGCAAGCCTCCCCACCAACGGCAAGGTCCATGGTTCATGGGGGAAGACAACGCTCTTAACGGAACAAAACCAACAGTTGTAAAGGTAATATCCGGAGTACCACAGGGAAAGGTGATAGGACCGTTGCTGTTTACAATATATATAAATGATCTAGTAGAAAGCGTCAGATGCTCTTCAAAGCTATTCGCATATGATACAATTGTCTATACCAAAGAAGCAACGCCAGAAGATAATAAGAATTTGTAGAACGACCTGCAGAGAATTGATGATTCGCGTAGGCTCTGACAGTTGACCCTGAACGTAAATAAAAGTAACATATTGTGCATACGTAGGAAAAGAAATCGACTACTGTACAGCTACACTATTAATTACAAACAGCTGGAGACAGCGCCTGCCGTAAAATATCTAGGCGTAACTATCCAGAGCGACCTTAAGTGGAGTGACCATATAAAAACAGATCGTGGGAAAAGCAGACACTAGACTCTTAAGGAAATCTTAAGGAAATGTAACTCATCCACGAGAGAAGTGGCTTATAAGGCGCTTGTTCAACCCGATTCTTGAGTTTTGTTCATCTATCTGGGATCCCTATAAGATAGGATTGATGGAGGAGATAAAGAAGATCCAACGAAGAGCGGCGCGTTTCGTCATGGGATCGTTTAGCTTTTAGCTGGCGAGAGAGCGATACGGAGG
This sequence comes from Schistocerca nitens, assembly GCF_023898315.1. Lineage (NCBI taxonomy): Eukaryota > Metazoa > Arthropoda > Insecta > Orthoptera > Acrididae > Schistocerca > Schistocerca nitens. The sequence continues at coordinate 551,933,909 of NC_064615.1, read as the reverse complement.
TGCTGAACAAACTCCACTGGCAGACGTTACAAGAGATGCGTTGTGCATCACGGAGAGATTTACTATTGAAATTTCGAGACAGCACTTTTCAGGAGGAATCGAACAACATATTACTTCCCCGCATACCTCTCATTTATTGACCACGAGAAGAAAATTCGAGAAATTAGAGCTAATACAGAGGCTTACCGACAATCATTCTTCCCACGCACTATTCGCGAGTCAAACAAGGTTGGAGGGATCAGATAGTGATACCGAAAGTACCCTCCGCCACACACCATTAGGTTGCTTTCGGAGTATGATTTAGATGTAGATAAAAAATATGGACTGAGCAATTATTGGTAGTCGAACGACAGCAGGTTTGGTAAATCTGGAAGATCGTGACTGCAGGTTCTGCTTTTCAGCTACTACTGGATCAGGGACCCGTTGCGCTGCTGGAAAATAACAAAATATACATATATTCGAATATATTAATAATTGATGGATAAATAGTTACTTTCAGCATTTTTGTGCCTTTTGGTGGGTCTCTGTTGACAGCGCATCGTGACTGCTGCGTACAGACCTCGAATGATCCCTGTTGGGCGAGATCCCAACATCAGCTGTACTATGACGCCTGAAAAAAAGTGCAGAAGAGTGCTATGTCAGCGATTTTGGCCAGAACCGGCTAGATATCAGTCGGTTGTGGAAATGTCAAGGTAAGAGGTACCCTTAAAATTCTTAGAAAGAAAACAGCCCACACAGCTTTGCCTGTGACATTGCTCAGAAAACATTAACTGTCAGTGAATCTCGTTCATGCGCCACAATTTGAGGAAGGTGTTCATTGCCCCACACTCTCAAACTGTGGCGATTAACTGATCCAGATAAATGGAACGTTTCTACCTGCACTACGATGAAAAATTGAAAGTGCCAGCGATCATCTTCCGTTTTTAATTATTGCACGAGCTGCAGACTTTGCAATATTTTCCACGCTGATTGCTGCTGTATCCCAAGTTCACGGCTTACGCGGACGGGTTAATTTCTTTTGAACTGAGTACGAAACTTTCCCTCACCTTCTCCAAGGCTACATCTGGGAGACTTGGTCGATCGGCACTTTTCTGTTTACTGAGACAATCAGTGTCCCTTAACACTCTGTTTACATGGCGGCTTTTTTCCATAATTTTTTCTGAATGCACGCTGCACTGTTGTAACAGATGAAAATCTCGCTTATTCCAATTCACAAAAATTCTTTTCTTGTTTTGTCGCCATTTTGTCAAGACACTGCAATCGTAACGCTGACTTGGGGCACAATTACTCGGCGAGTTAACGCTTCTATTCATGCATTAATCGTACTTGTACGTGTGATACATAGGAAAATGCAGAACATTGAAAACGAATGAATGATTTATAGTAATCTTGTATTTCTGCGACGGGGCGGATAGTAATAAATTGTGACCCACCCTGGAATGTAACCCTAGATTGGTGCAGTCCCCACATGCTGCGTACAGGTGCCTGAGACAGCCATCCTAGCTTTCCTGAAGTGCCTCTCGTTCCAACCACCAACTACAAGGGTCGTTCCGTAAGTAATACAAAACTATTTTTTTCTCGGCCAATTTCGACTGACAAAATACGGATTTTTTTGTGAGATATTGAGGAATGTTCCGGCTTCAGTCCCTATATGTTAATTAGGTTTCGACAGGTGGCGGCGATATATTTAGCGCTGATTCAAAATGGCGTCTGTAACGGAGGTGAGAAAACCAGAGCGTCGCAGATATTCGTAAGAGCTTGCAGAATGTTTACGGAACCTGGTAGCGAAAAAAAGGACGGTGAGTCGGTGGGCGAGGTGTCTGCCATCATTGTAACAAGGTGGCGCTAACCTGTCACATGTCTCACATGCCGGGCGGCTACACACAGCTGTAACTTCTGCAGTGCTGCAGTGTGGGACACTCTCATTCAAGATGATACACGGATCACAATCAAACATCTGGACGTCTCTGTTGGCAGTGCTGACACACTCGTCCACCAATTGGGGTACTCAAAGGTTTGTACACGCTGGGTTCTTTGCCGCCTAACAGAAGACCATAAAGAGCAACGAAGGACGTTTTGTGCAGAATTGCTTGCTTGTTACCAGGCTAATCGTTACAATTTTTTATCGAACATCGTATCAAGCGATGAATCTCTGGTTCATCACTTCGAACCGGAAACAAAACAGCAAGGCATGGATTGGCGGCACACCACATTTCCTCCGAAGAAGAAGTTCAAAGCCGCTCCCTCAGCCGGTAAAGTCATGGCAGTGGTATTCTGGGGCTCTGAAGGGGTTACTGAGTTTGATGTCCCCCCTCATGGTGCAACGATCAAGTCTGTATTGTATTGTATTAAATCGGGGACTTAGAAACGATGGACAGACTTCGTCCCGCCTGTAGCCCTCAGTGGTTCACAACCCCACAACAGGCTACAGCAGTCGACCCACCCCAAGGCCGCCCCACTCACAACCCAGGGTTATTGTGCGGTTCGGCCCCCAGTGGAACCCCACCCCCCCTCCCCCTCCCCACAGGGACGTCTCATACCAGGCGAGTGTAACCCCAAATGTTTGCGTGGTTGAGGAATTATGGTGTTCGCGTACGTGGAAACGGTGTTTGCGCAGCAATCGCCGACACAGTGTAACTGAGATGGAATAAGGGGGACCAGGCCGCATTCGCCGAGGCAGATGGAAAACCGCCTTAAAAACCATCCACAGGCTCGCCAGCACACAGGGCCTCGACACTAATCGGTCAGGAGCCGGCACGCCTTTCCGCTCGGGAAGCAGCACGTTAGACGGCGCGGCTAGCCGAGCGGGCTACTATCAACTCTGGAGTGTATTGCCCTACCGTCAGGAAACTAAAGAAACGACTTCAGAGCGTTCGTCACCATAAAAATGCTAACGAACTTCTTCTCCATAACAACGCAAGGCGTCACACAAGTCTGCTCACCTGAAATTAGCTCACGAAACGAGGCTCCTATCCTATAACGTCACAAGAGGCAAGTACCACGAAGCGATGAAAAATAAAGCGCAAGATGGAGTAAACTCATTTCTTTAACAAGGCTTACAAGGAAGACCCGGAAAGTGCCGTAAGCCGATTTCGCAGAAACTTTGTTCAGAGGAAAAAGAGTCAAAATAAGCGAACACGTGTCTCGGCTTATCCGGAACTACTCGATCGCTTCTCAGAAAACAATGGTCAAAGTTTTCGATGCACTTCAGAAGCCTTTTGGCAGGCGACAGTATCAGACGAAATGGTGGCACAGCTGCTAACGTCGCTGCCTCTCGCTTTTTCGCACCGTGTACGAAACCCTATTGTTATTTTTATTTATTTAATTTATATACCCGGGTCCGTAAAAGATTACTACACGAATGATTGTTATCAAGTTAGGGGATACAAGGGTGTTATATTAATTTTAAAATTAAAGCTGAGTTTCTCAATAAGTGTCATACATTTATTATGGAGTATACCGTTGTATGATATTTTCATGGAATGGTCTAATGAGTACAGAGTATGGATTGAGAGTAAATCGAAGAAAGACGAAGGTAATGAGAAGTAGTGGAAATGAAAATAGCGAGAAACTTTTAATATCAGGATCGGTGGTCACGAAGTAGATGAAGTTAAGGAATTCTGTTCCCTAGACAATAAATTGACGAGTGGCGGACGGAGCAAGGAGGACATCAAAAGCAGACTAGCAATGGCAAAAAGGGAATTCCTGGCCAAGAAAAGTCTACTAATCAAATATCGGCCTTAATCTGAGGATGAAATTTCTAAGAATTCACGTCTGGACTACAGCATTGTATGGTCGTGAAACACGGACTGTGGGAAGACCGGAACAGAAGAGAATCGAAGCATTTGAGATGTGGTGCTGCAGACGAACGTTGAAAATTAGGTAAGGTTAGGAATGAGGAGGTTCTGTGCAAAATCGGAGAGGAAAGGAATATGTGGAAGACACTGATAAGGGGAAGGGACAGGATGATAAGATATATGTTAAGACCTGAGGGAATGACTTCCATGGTACCAGAGGGAGCTGTAGAAGGCAAAAACTGTGGAGGAAGGCAGAGATTGGAATACATCCAGCAAATCATAGAGAATGTATGTTGCAAGTGCTACTATGAGATAAAGAGGTTAGCACAGGACAGGAATTCGTGGCAGACCGCATCAAACCAGTCAGAAGACTGATATATATATATATATATATATATATATATATATATATATATATATATATATATATATATATATATATATATATATATAGGGTTACAACCTTTTTAAATTCTCGTACGCTTATATTTCATTGTTATAAGAGCTCCGATATTTTATACTTATGTTTATTCTTCAGGAAGACATGTTGTATTCCCTTGGATGATACCGATCGTAGGAACATCCGAGACATAGAAATTCCGAACAACACGACCATTGCGTGAAGGCAGGTTTGTCACAGTGAAATTTCTTCAAAAAATGGTTCAAATGGCTCTGAGCACTATGGGACTTAACATCTGTGGTCATCAGTCCCCTAGAACGTAGAACTACTTAAACCTAACTAACCTAAGGACATCACACACATCCATGCCCGAGGCAGGATTCGAACCTGCGACCGTAGCGGTCGCGCGGTTCCAGACTGAAGCGCCTAGAACCGCTCGGCCACACCGGCCGGCGAAATTTCTTCGTATGAATCTCACTCGGGAGAGACACGTCGTTAACATGGGTGAAGATTTCACTCATTGACAATAATATCGCCGCAAATCAGCGTAACGTACCACTTTACCAAAAACTGACGCTTAGTGTTGATTATGAATCAAGATATACTACAGGAATTTCACCGAAAGCAGCTGCAAATAATTTTCTCATTTATTTACTTTTTTTCTTTTTAAATTCATTGACCAGACATACAAGTAGTAGACAAATAAGGAGGATTTTATTTCGATACACATTGGAAAATGTTCGTGCAGTAGTCTTCTATAGACGTGAGTAGGTAAATGAAAAACAAAAGAAATTTAATAATCGGTTTTCGAAGCAGCGAGTTTATTCACTGTGCCACAGCTTCGGCTGAACAGTTTACTCGCTCAAAGGCACATGAATTACTTCGAAAATTTTGACCTTCATTTTCTCAGGAACGGTCGAGTAGCTATTGTAAGTAGGCTGTTTAGGTTTTTATATTGGTAACGCCACGTAGCGTTCTGTATGAAAATCACTGTCTGTGCTGTGTGCAGTCTGTGGCTGGGTGGCATTGTTGTAATATTCGCTATTGTAGTGTTGGGCTGTTGGATGTTAACAGCGCGTAGCGTTGGGCAGTTGTAGGTGAGCCGCCAGCAGTGGTGGATGTGGGGGAGTGAGATAGCGGATTTTTGAGAGCGGATGATCTGGACGTGTGTCCATCAGAAACAGTACATTTGTAAGAATGGATGTCATGAACTGCTATATATATTATGACTTTTGAACACTATTAAGGTAAATACATTGTTTGTTCTCTATCAAAATCTTTCATTTGCTAACTATGCCTATCAGTAGTTAGTGCCTTCAGTAGTTTGAATCTTTTATTTAGCTGGCAGTAGTGGCGCTCGCTGTATTGCAGTAGTTCGAGTTTGTGAGGTAAGTGATTTGTGAAAGGTATAGGTTAATGTTAGTCAGGGCCATTCTTTTGTAGGGATTTTTGGAAGTCAGATTGCGTTGCGCTAAAAAAATATTGTGTGTCAGTTTAGTGTTGATCAGAATAGGTAAAGAGCGAAATGTCTGAGTACGTTCAGTTTTGCTCAGCTGTTTGAAAATCAAATAATGTAAGAGATTTATCAGCACAGTAATTCAATAATTTTTATAAGGGGACGTTACACTATGGATAAGCTAGGACACGTATTACTTTATTTTCTTCTCCCTTCCGTTGAGCGAACTTTCTCGGAAATCAGGTTATGGCACTTGACGTGTTCTCCTCGTTAGATCATAAAATGAGACGAGGATTGTTTTCGATAAGTGACAGAACACTAAAAGGGTGGTAACGTTATTTTGCTACTAAACCGTCGTAAAGTTTACTGTTCCACATTTCATCCAAAGTAGTTATATGTATATAGGTTATGCCTTAATTACAATTATTAGATCTCTAATGGTATGTTGCAAATGTTAAGTGCAAAATACCCTGTTTTATACGGTACACTCTAGGGCTAAAAGGAGGAGCGAGACTGCACGGTGCAGTACGGCCCGTGGGCGGGCATCACCCACGCAGCCTGCACAGCCAGCGCCGACGGCCGTCAGCTGGCGGCGTTGTCTTGAGCCCGGGCGTCGGCGTCGGCGTCGGCGTCGGCAGATGAGTCTACATTGTGCTGTCCTAATGGAAGCGGGCGCGCGGGACGCCGCCCCTAATTGATTATCGAACACTCGCCGGCGCTCTGCTAAGCCGGGAGCCGGCCGTCACCGCGGCTATGTTTTACGCCGTCTGTTTTTTGCCTCAGTGCAGGGTGATGGGGGAACGCAAAATACGTTGAGCTTCTGCCGGGAGGGGAAAGGAGTGGATTGAAGTTTGATTTCCGATCCCACGAAACAAATTAGATTTGTCTGTATCTTGTCGCAGATGCGTCGTAGTTTCTTGCTCAAACATCCCTGTGCTTTTCACTTAGCGATCTTTCATTTGCCAATTTGATTCTGCCTCCAGCACCAACTTCACCGACCCGCCTCTGATGCCGTTGTGCGCTGCTGCCGTGTGCCTGACGGCACTAATTCGCAGCGTCTTTTCAGGGGAGGATGAAACTTCTGTTGTGGGGATTTCAATGGGATGAAACGAGGGTGTGTGATTTTAGGTTTCCTGGACAAAGGATAACCTCGAACGTTTTCCGGGTACACATCCGGGCACCATCGTTCAGAAGACGCGATATTCGGCAAGCCGAATTCTTGCCATCCTCAAGCGTTCCTGATGACTGATTTCTAGTCGCTATTCGCTATAATTGTCGAACAGTCCTTGTTCGGTATGTGTTCAGTTCAAACATAAAAATGTTACTCCTCCTGAAACTCATGATGTGGTGTTATATTTTGTCCTGACTTGCTGGATTGGTCTCAGGTAATATGGAGCTCATTGGCCTCATGTTACTGCAGAGGAAATTGTTGTCGCAGCGTAATTAGCATCCGGTGGTATGGAGGTGAGTTTACCTCGTGCTGTTGTGGAGAAAAATATTCTCGTAGCAGGTCAAGCCAACGTGTTGCGGTCTGTGGTGTGGTTGGTGGCCAAGTTCCATGATGAGCCGATTGTGCGGTTGTCCCGACTTTTCGTAGGAGGCACGTGCGCTCTGCTGGATTCTCTCCGGCAGCCGGCTGCAGTGGCCGAGCGGTTCAAGGCGCTTCAGTCCAGAACCGTGAGACTGCTACGGTCGCAGGTTAGAATCCTGCCTCGGACATGGATATGTGTGATCTCCTTAGGTTAGTGAGGTTTAAGTAGTTCTAAGTTCTACGGGACTGATGACCTCAGATTTTAAGTCCCATAGTGCTCAGATCCAGCTGAACCATCTGATCCATCTCTCCCGCAAAAGCGGAATTACAGTGTCGTCGTGCGACAGACGAGTTCAATACATTCTCGCGAGTCACAGAGCGAGTTTCAGAATTCGGTTCTGCACCCTCCGCAGCGCCGCGATGTGTGTCAGCGACCTTCGCCCGTACCATGGCCGCGTACTCCATTATGTGCCCAATGCTAGGTGGAGAAACTACGGGTTAAGCAGCGGATGTAGTCCATAGAGGCGCTCCACTACTTTGCTTCTGAGATCACGAATATGCGGCGCAGGTGAGCCTTTGTTCAAGATCACCCCGAGATACTTTAGTCTTCGTCAATGTAACCATAATGGTAACATGACTGATTTCTGCTGGACACCACTTTTATATTCTTCCATGCTATCCCACCCCCCGTCTCCGGGCGGCAGCCTCTGGGCGCGAACCCGGTGTGGTGGTAGGAGAAGCGCGACGTCGGGGGTCGATCCAGGGTTCTCAGTAACGCCGCGGCCGGCGTCAGTCGCGGTTCGCTTCTTCAGTTGTCATGAACGGATCGAATTCCACATAGACTGATTGCTTTGCCCATGCTCAAGACTGGGTTCCAGGCCTTGCTTAATTGAAAGCCACTGTCTTTATTTATTAGTCTATCATGTAGTCGGATCTGCACAGCCTCTTTTAGAATGCAGTCACAGAAGGTGTTTCTTTGCTGCAACGACCTCGTGCCTTAGTAATTTACGGCATGTCCGTGGGAGATGCAGTACTCTGTCCTTGTGGACTCTATCGACTGTTAGTTGTCTGTATGGCGTTTGTGCCAAGTGCATCTCTCCTGTACCGTCCAGAAAGTCTGGCCTATTTTCCCATACCGGAAGGGATGCGGTAGACTCCCGAATTCCGGAGTCCTAGGTCATCCTTGTGGACTGATAGGTTAAGGAATGAGGAGGTTCTCCACAGAATCGGCGAGGGAAGTAATATATGGGAAACACCGACAAGTGGAAAGGAATACATCCAGCAGATACTTGAAGACGTATGTTGCAAGTGATACTTTGAGATGAAAAGGCTGGTACAGCAGAGGAATTAGCAGTGGGCAGCATCAGTCCAGCCGAACACTGAACACTGATGACACAAAAAAAAAATCTTCGATTCTTGCTGATGTGCTGCCGACATGTGGCATAATCGTTGTCGCAACAGGTTTCTCTTCGCCCTCAGCAGGGTCTGGTCTTGGCTGAGACTGGTTTGCAGCAATACGCTATTCCACTCTTCTGTTTACCTTCCTCTTCATTTCTGCATATGTAGCGTGCCTCACATCGTACATAACCTTTAGCATGTATGACGTCTTTGATCGTTGCCGCCATTTTACTTCCTTCAACAGCTCTTTTTGCTATTGTTCAATGAATAATAGTTTCTTAAAATATATTCTACGAGTAATGAACGTTTGGTTTCCCCTGGCTTTTTTGTGAAAGAAAACTTATTTTCCAAAATATTTTTATGCCAGCCGTTTTTCTCCTTAGTCACCATTCAAATTTAAACATTTCTCGTAGTACACCACAAGCTTTCTGCATCTACATACATACTCCACAAGCCACCGTGCGGGGCGTGGTGGAGAATACCCTGTACCACTACTAGTCATTTTCTTTCCTGTTCCTCTTGCAGATAGAGCGAGGGAAAATGAATGTCTATGTGCCTCTGTATGAAGCCTAACTTGTCTTAGCTCCGTAGTCTTTTTTCTCAATGTTTGTTGGAGGCAAAAAAATCATTCTGCAGTCAGCGTCAAATGCCGGTTCTACAGATTTTCTCAGCGGTGTTTCTAGAAAAGAACGTCGCCATCCTCCTGTTTGAGCTCTAGGAGCATCTTCCTAATACTTGCATGTTGTTCGAACCTCCCGCTAACAAATGTAGCAGCCCACCTCTTAATTATTACTTCGATGTCTTGAGGATCCCAAACACTCGAACATTTCTCAAGGGTAGGTCGCACTAGCGTTTTATATGCTGTATCCTTTACATATGAACCACACTTTCCCAAAATTCTCCAAATGAACCGAAATCAACCAATTGCTTTCTCCACCACAGTCCTCACATGCTTTTTCCATTTCATATCGCTTTACACGTTCCCCCCAGATGTTTAGACGAGGTGATTGTGTGAAGCAGGACACCATTGAAGCTGTGTCCGAATATTAGGCGTTTGTTTTTCTTATACATTCTCATTAACTTAAGTTTTCCTGAACTGAGAGCTATGTGGCATTCACTTCCTATGTCTTCTGCTTATTCCCTTGCCGCCATGTTGCTGAACCAGATACTAACGTCCCATTTTATTTTGTTGACGTTTCCACTCTGCCTTCCGCCCAAAAAGTTCTTCAATTTGAGAAAAAGACAATGTCGAGGCAATAAGGCGGATATGCAGAACCTTCCCACTCAAATTTCCGAAGCAAATCATTTGTCAGTGCATCAGAATGCGGGTGAGCCGAACGTTATAATGAAGAAACACAACGCCGCGTTATGACAGGAATCACGTCGATCAATTGTAGAATTTTGGAACACGTATTATGTTCGAGTATAATAATTTTCTGGAGACTAGAAATCTACTCTGTAGGAATCAGCATGGGTTTCGAAAAAGACGATCGTGTGAAACTCAGCTCGCGCTATTCGTCCACGAGACTCAGAGGGCCATAGACACGGGTTCCCAGGTAGATGCCGTTTTTCTTGACTTCCGCAAGGCGTTCATACAGTTCCCCACAGTCGTTTAATGAACAAAATAAGAGCATGTGGACTATCAGACCAATTGTGTGATTGGATTGAAGAGATCCCAGATAACAGAACGCAGCATGTCATTCTCAATGGAGAGAAGTCTTCCGAAGTAAGAGTGATTTCAGGTGTGCCGCAGGGGAATGTCGTAGGACCATTGCTATTCACAATATACATAAATGACCTTGTAGATAACATCGGAAGTTCACTGAGGCTTTTTGCGGATGATGCTGTAGTGTATCGAGAGGTTGTAACAATGGAAAATTGTAGTGAAATGCAGGAGGATCTGCAACGAATTGACGCATGGTGCAGGGAATGGCAATTGAATCTCAATGTAGACAAGTGCAATGTGCTGCGAATACATAGAGAGATCCTTTAGCATTTAGCTACAATATAGCAGCTCAGCATCTGGAAGCAGTTAATTCCATAAATTATCTGGGAGTAGGCATTAGGAGTGATTTAAAATGGAATGATCATATAAAGTTGATCGTCGGTAAAGCAGATGCCAGACTGAGATTCGTTGGAAGAATCCTAAGGAAATGCAATCCGAAAACAAAGGAAATAGGTTACAGTACACTTGTTCACCCACTGCTTGAATATTGCTCACCAGTGTGGGATCCGTACCAGACAGGACCATTTAGTAATCGTGAAAGCGATACGGAGATGACAGATAAACTCCAGCGGAAGACTCTGCAGGAGAGACGCTCAGTAGCTCGGCTTTTGTTGAAGTTTCGAGAACATACCTTCACCGAGGAGTCAAGCAGTATATTGCTCCCTCCTACGTATATCTTGCGAAGAGACCATGAGGATAAAATCAGAGAGATTAGAGCCCATACAGAGGCATACCGACAATCTTTCTTTCCACGAACAATACGAGACTGGAATAGAAGGGAGAACCGATAGAGGTACTCAAAGTACCGTCAGGTGCCTTGCGGAGTATGGATGTAGATGTAGATGTAGAATTAGTCGATAAGTAGTCTGACTGCAGGCTGCTAAGTTTGTAATCTCTCCTCTTGGTATGAAGTCGCTGAACAGGTCACCCTTTCGATACCAAAACACTGTGGTCACGTTCTGTTTGATACTCAAAGTTTTGTTTTGTTTTGCTGGGCGTCGTGAATGACGCTATTCCATTTCCTGGCGCTTTGTTCCCAGACTTTTATGTGAAACCCAGGTCTCATTATCAGTAACAATGTAGTTCCGAAACTCTTCGCCATTCTTCTCGTACTGAATGAGAAAGGTCAGTGCAGCTTCCATGCGTTTTTATGTTCATTTGTCAAATATCGAGGAACCCACAAGGCACACATACTTCTATATCCCAAACCATCAAAAACACGTGATAAAGAACTGATCGCGAAATTTCAGGACTGCACAAACTTTATCTTGTTGAATTTTTTTCTCAATCCGTGAGTTCATCAGTTACTCCTAAAGGTCGTTCTCATAGTTCTTCATAATGAATACTCGTTGATCCACCATGAAACATGAAGTAGCATTTTCGAACTGAAGATTCATACATGAGATTTTCACAGTACTTCCGGTGTCAGTCTGTAAATTTCGGCCGCATTCGATGATTCTAATTCTCCTGCCCTATTCATCTGTTTAAGGAGTACGTTTTCTGTCCTATTATCATCCACCTCTGTTCCGTCCTTCCTATTCATATCTTTGTTCACATCCTCTACATTAGATCTCAAACTATAGGACTTCTTTGACGTGGTCATATACTACAGATTACTACCAATCAACACTAATTAATTACAAATAGACAACACATGAATACTGCGTGGGCTACAATATCAATTCGACAAACTTGCCGTAGTCATCCACAAGTTGTTGCATTATACAGGGTGTAGCATAATTAATGGCGTAAACGCATACAGTTAAAAGTATGTGTTACAAGAAGCAAAAAAGTCTTAGTAAACATGGGTCGAAAATACATACCTTAAGAGCTACGAACAATTTTTCATCTTAGATACTGTGAAACAAATCTCTTCTGTTGCAAGTTCTTTGCTTTCCATATTTTTTGAGCAGGCAGTATGGACAAAAACAAGAAAAAAAGTCCAGTAAACATGTGCTCTAAATGTGTTCCTTAAGAGCTATGAGCACTTGTTCATCTTTGCTACTTTGAAACACAACTCTTCTAATGATAAAGTGCTCATAACTTTAAAGGTGTGCGTTTTAGAGCACATGTTTGCTGGAAATTTGTTTCTTATTTTGGTCCATACTACCACTTTCCAAAATATGGAAAGCAAAGAACTTGCAGTAAAAGAGATTTGTTTCACAGTATCGAAGATGAAAAATTGCTCGTAGCTCTTAAGGTATGCATTTTCGACCCTATGTTTAATGATATTTTTTGGTTCTAGTATCGTGTACTTTCAACTGTATGCGTTTACGCCATTAATTACGATACAACCTTTATTTAAGTGAAGCACAATGAGTCATGAGTCAAACTTTAAATGTCGACTATTACGGCAAATTCATCGTGACAGTTATTTCGATAGGTACTTGGGTTTTGTGTCTTTTATAACACCTGAAGGTGTGCTCCATTAGGCACGACGTCTATAGCTTTCAGTTTGTTATAAGTACTTCCTTCCTGTAACTCCGGGCGTAGCTTCTCGAAGTCAAGCAAGGTTAGACGAATGATTATTTCGTTCGTATACAGTCACTAAATAACTCACAAAAATAAAGTGTATAAACTGTGAGCCCCACGTTGGGAGGCATTTGTGACGCGTCCTATTGCTACTTTCTGGCACTTCCACGGTCAGCGAAAGAGTGCTGCCTTTTTTCTATGCCCAGGCAACATTCTACACCTCGCCGATACGTGAAGGTGAGGTGACACAACACCATCCATTATTGCGGTCAATATTTATTGATTAAATTTGCTCTTTGCATTAATTTGACTCTATATTCTGGGTTACACAAATCTTTTAAAGTCTCTTTCGTTAATAAGTTTAGATTCAAATACTTCCTACCGGCTAACTGCGTTGTTTAGCGGTTGCCACCAGATATGCTTGTCAACAGTTACTAGGCGGCTTATTCGCGTTTCAAGGTGAATTGATATCTTTGGTTAGCGTAGCACATGTACACCGAATTCATTCCTTCAAAAGATAGTGTTGATTTAACATAGCACAATCCTTGAAAATTATCCCCTTTAATATGGAATAAACTGTTATTATTATTACCACTGTCCAGAGAGAGATAATCCAAAACACGGTTCACTTCTCGTGATACTCTGTTCGAAATCGTAGGACACTATAGTTTTTCCTTAACTCGGCTTTTATTAACAAAGTTTCTTTGACATGATTCATTAATATGAATGGTCACACTTTAACTCGATAATAAATGTCCAAACAGGGTCTATAATCGAAAGTCAAGTTGCGACGCGATGTTCGAATAGTTGCTTTGGCAACAACTGAAGTTCTTAAACTGGAATTAATGATATCGATCTTTTATCGATTGAGACGTTCGCTAGATGTTAGCGTTACCTCATTTCTCTCAGTTTTCTAAAATTAAACGAACAGAAATTTACTTTTAATTAGCCCGGCTTCCAACTATTTTACGCTTTTGCGCATGAACTTAAGAGGCGCAAATACTCAGGCCTGAAACGCTAAAAACTTGGACACTAAAATCTCCAACACAAAGACTCCCAGATTTTAAAGACTCCCAAATAATAAAGACCTCAGGCACTAAAGAGGTTAACAATACGTTCGTTGGATTTATATAGCAGTTTTGAAACAAAAGGGATGTTCGTTACAAACACTTTCAATAAAGTCATTTGCTACTTTGCATATAATACTCTATACCATTGGATTTTTTAATTTAATTTTCTCTACTTTAAAACGGGAAGTCATGATTTTATATGAAATATGGGAATTGTTCATGGCCAGTTCGAATAAATTTTGGATTCCAAAAAGACCAGGCATGTAAAGAGTGGACACACAGCCCCTCAACGATGACTACTATGTTTTAATCAACTTGTCATCTTTTCAGGTAACCGTGAGATATGCTAACATTACGCCTCTTCAAATTTTGTCTTAGAGGGCTGCGGTCTTTCCTTAACTATGATTGACTTTGACTTACGATTGGGTATTTCTAGTTTCTTTCTTATGAACCGAGGGTTTTGGAACTTTGCTTGGGAGCTTTTTTCTATTTTCTTCTTTCCTTTTCATGATCTAACGACAGTATGTTACATACATATATGAGTGAGTGATATGACATGATTACAAAAATTGTACAGTAGGTTTTTTCATGTTCCTTGTATACTAACTTAAGTATTTGAAACTATTATCTAAATCACAGATGATTCTATTTTTGCTAACGTTAATTAAAAATGTCATTCGTTTAATATCTACACGGAATATGTCAATTTAAAGTTAGCCATACATTTCATTTTAGATACGAGGCACAACTTAAATATTCATTCTATGTCTATTCATGATAGGTCAGTTTTATTAATTACACATTCCAGTCTATGTATAGTCTTAAATATTTCATTAACAACCTTGGGAATTGTTTGGAGTCGTGCCTGTTGTTTTCCCGGCGAGGTCTGCGATGTCCATTCGTCTCGCGGCCCCTGTGCGGCTGCACAGAGTAATCGTTTGGAGGCCATGTGTGAGGTTGCAACAGTGGGACATAGGGAATATGGGCAACCAACGTCATCTTTTGTCGTGCCACCTCTTAAGAGGCTAAGCAACATGAGTTAATCATTGTTTGACTCATGTTGCCTCTTCTTGTAGCATGCACATGTTGTCCCGCCTCTTCAATGGCTAAGCAGCACAACGTGTTCATTACTTGAGTCATGTTGCCTCTTCTAATAGTTTGCAACATGCCCGACTTAACAATGGATCTTCTCATCCCGCAAATCGCTTAGCTCCTTGGATGATTGCGCCATACGATGTGTGATTTTAGATTTTTCGTTCTCTTCAGTTTACATTCGTCGATTCTGCATCTCAATTGTTAAGCTTCGTAATTCGTTCTTCGGATTGCCTACAGCTGCCGATCTTCTTGGGTAGGGTCTTCTTTTTCTTCAAAATCTTCATCTGATTGATACCGATGCTGCCTGTAGACTTCCGTGATGTTCTTGATTAGTTTCAAGATAGAATTTCCGGTTGGCATCAACGGACAGCTCGCTTCTTGTATAACATCTTCCAGTGATGAACTGCAGGTGAATGTTTCTTGTTCGCTCATTCTCGCTCCGCCTCCAGAGCGTAAGGCAGGCCAACTCCCGACGTCGACGCCCACCGCCTGTGCCATGGAACGTCTCGTAACTCGTTGTTACCGTTTCTGGAGCCATGCAGCCAAAAGATGACTCGTCCCACCAGATAACAGCAGGAATCTCTCAGGTTATTTGGGCTGTGCCCTCAGCGAAGGGTAAGACTTCTTCACATGCTACAGAATGACGAATACAGAACATTAAGGAGATGTATAGACATGACATAATATATAAACATAATGTCCGTTTATGTCACTCATAACTCGTAACACGACTAACATGGTAGCGTTGATGTCAGGGTTCCTCCGAGCCATAATCCATAGGTAGCGGTCATGCACTGCAGTAGTTGACCTTGGGCGGCCTGAGCGAGGCATGTAATAGACAGTTCCTGTCTCTCTATATCTCCTGCATGTCCGAACACATCGCTTTGGTTCATTCCGAGATGCCTGGAGACTTCCCTTCTTGAGAACCCTTCCTGACACAAAGTAACAATGCGGACGCGATCGAACCGCGGTATTGACCGTCTAGGCAAGGTTGAACTACAGACAACACGAGCCGTATATCTCCTCCATGGTGGAATGACTGGAATTGATCGGCTGTCGGACCCCCTCCGTGTAATAGGTGCTGCTCATCCATGGTTGTTTACATCTTTGGTCGGGTTTAGTGACATCTCTGAACAGTCAAAGGGATTGTGTATGTGATATAATATCCACAGTTACCGTCTATCTTCAGGAGTTCTAGGAACCGGGGTGATACAAAACTGTTTTTGATGTGTGTAGTACGAGTCATTTAGGAGATATCGTATTTTGAAAAATTCCCACACCAACACTTATACGATACTTGTCGTAGCACACACTAAAGAACAACATAAGCGTGTACACTAGTTATGTGAATTCTGGCCAGTAACGTGACGTTTCAGCCTTACAGCGTGTGTTCAAAATGACCACCGGCAGCGGCAATGCACGCTTCCAGTCTGGTATGGAACGACTGCTGCACACGTGCTAGCGTTTCAGCTGAAATGTCCGAACAGGCTGCAGTAATACACTGTTGCATGCAGTGGGTGTAGTTGATCTGTCCTTGTAGACAGCGTCTTTCAGCTTTCCGCAGAGATCAAACTACAGGTGTCAAATACGGGGAATGGGCCAGCCAATGATACATTGGTCGTCTGCTCCAGGCCAACGATCTGGAAACAATTCGTGTAGACATGTTGTAATGCTGCCTGCGCTATGGGCTGGGCAGCAAACATGTTGGAACCACAAGTTCCTCATAGTCTCCAGAGGAACGTCTTGTAGCATCCGTGAAAGATGTCCTGGTAAGAGATTACTATGCTTGTAGATGTTCAGTGTTCTGTCTATGAAAAACAGGTCTATAAGCTGATGGTTCACTATCCCACACCACACGTTTACACAACATGGGCAGTGACGTTCCACCTGACGAAGCCAACGGATATTGTCAACAGACCAATAGTGTATGTTTCGGGGATTTACCTGGTCATGATTGGTAAATGTGGCTTCATAACTAAACAAGATACATGATACATCAAGCAGCTGCAGCAAACCGAGACAGACGCAGCAACAATGAAGTAACCCATTTTGTGACTTTTACGAGTTCTTCACCAGAAGCGAATTGTATAATTTCATCTGTGTGCTTTGATAGTTAAGTTTCTTGAGTTTCTGCGTATTAATTTAACATCTAATAGACACAGTTCTCGCGTTTTCGTTTCTAACATATTACGAGTTCCTAATCAGGGGGAAATTATTTAAACACAGCTCCTGCGTTTTCGTCACAGCCTACAGTAGAGTTCCGCTTGCCTGGGTAGTGTAGTTTTCCATGGTCTTTAGTATGGACAGGGAGTGTGATTGTTGTGTGCGGATGCGAGGCGAGCTGATGACTTTTCGCTCTCATCTCCAGGCTGTGATGTCTTCGGTTACACAGCTTGAAGCTGCAGTGGATGGGCACAACTGTTTACAGCTGGCTGTAGGGATCCAACGGAGTCCTCTGATCGGTCCTCACCGGTGGCCAGCCCAGTTACTGGTCGTACTGAGGTTGACCCCTCACCTGTGTTCGAGTGTAATGTCAGCTCAGTGCCTGGCAGGCAGCGAGACTTCCTAGAGGGCCGCACGTAAGTCCTCACCGGTTAGTCTGACAAACAGGTTGCAGGTGCTGTCTGTGACTGACAATTTCGCTCAGCCAGATGGAGTCGCCTGGCCTGTTTCAGAGGAAACCTTCAGCCTGCAAGATCCGGGCAATCACAGACGGTGGGATTATTGGTAGTTGGGAGCTCCAATGTTAGGCATGTTATGGGGCCCCCTAGGGACTTGGCTGCCAGAAAGAGGAAAAAAGCTGATGCGCACTCTGTGAGCATACCAGGTCCTTCCGGATGCTATGAAGAGCCAACTGCAGTGGGTGGCTGACGTTGGTACAATGATGTTTGTCACTTCGGATCAGAAGAGATTCTCTCAGGTTTCGAGCGGCTAACAGAAATGGTAAAGGTTGTCAGTCTTGCTTGTGAGATGAAAGCAGAGCTCACCATTTACAGCTTAGTCGACAGGACTGATAGCGGGCCTAAGGTACAGAGCAGAGTGGAGGGTCTGAATCAGAAGCTCAGACGGTTCTGCAACAGAGTAGGTTGCAGATTCCTCGACTTGCGCCATAGGGTGGTTGGATTACGGGTTCCGCTGAATGGGTCAGGAGTTCACTACACGCAGGAGGTGGCTACACGGGTAACAGGGGCTGTGTGGCGTGGCCTGGGCGACTTTTTAGGTTAGAGGGTTGCGGGAAAACACAAAAATGACTTCAGTCGCAAAGGGTGCAGGTCGAACACAGCAAAACGGTAGATCCAGGAACCATCGGTAAACAGTTGTAAATTGTCAAGCTGTGTAAGGAAAGTACCAGAGCTCCAAGCGCTAATAGAAAGCAGTGGCTCTAGGCATCGATAGCTGGCTAAAGCCGGAGATAAGTTCAGCCAAAATTTTTGCGAAGAATCTAACGGTGTTCCGAAAGTACAGGCTAAACACAGTTGGCGGTGGCTTATTTGCTGCTGTTAGTAGTTTAGCTTATCGCGAAATTGAAGTAGATAGTTTGTCTGAGTTAGTATGAGCAGAGGTCATTCTTGGCAGCTGGAATAAAATAATAATTGGAGCCGCGCGGAGTGGCCGCGCTGTCTAGTGCGGCATGTCACGGAGTTCGCTGTCATCCCCGCCGGAGGTTCGAGTCCTCCCACCCGCATGGGTGTGTGTTGTCCTTAGCATAAGTTAGTTTAAGTAGTGTGTAAGTCTAGGGACCGATGACCTCAGCAGTTTGGTCCCTTAGGAATTCACACCCATTTTAATAATTGGCTTCTTTTACCGATCTCCCAATTCAGATGATACAATTGATGAAAAGTTCAAAGAAAACTTGAGTTTGATTTCAAACACGTACCCGACTCAATTATAGTTGGTGGCGACTTTAATTTACCCTCAATATGTTGGCGAAAATACATGTTTAATTCCCAAATTGTGCTACACACATTGTTTGAAAATTATTTCGAGCAGTTAGTTCATGAGCCCACGCGACTAGTAAACGGTTGTGAAAACACACTTGACCTGTTAGCAACAAATAACCCTGAGCTAATAACGAGCATCAAAACGGATACAGGGACTAGTGAATAGAAGGTTGCCGTGGTGAGACTGAATACTGTAACCCCCAAATCCTCCAAAAATAAAACAATATAACTATTCAAAAAAAGTATATAAAAATCCACTTGACGCCTTCCTGATAGACAATCTCCACTCATTCCAAATTACAAATGTAAATGTAGACCAGATGTGGATTGAATTCAAAGAAATACTATCGGCAGCAATTGAGAGATTTATACCAAATGAATTAACAAACGACGGTGCTGATCCTCCTTCCTACACAAAACGGGTCAGAACACTGTTGCAGAAACAAATTTAAACGGATGCAAAATCTCTAAGATTGGCGATCTTGTACAGAAGCTCGGAATTTAGCGCGGACTTCAATGTGAGATGCTTATAATAATTTCCACAACGAAACTTTGTCTCGAAACGGGGCGCAAAATCCAAAGACACTGTTGGTATGTGAAGTATGCTAGCGGCAAGACACAATCAATGCCTTCCCCGCGCGATAGCAATGGCAATACTAACGATGACAGTGCTGCCAAAGCAGAGTTACTAAACACAGACTTCCGAAATTCCTTCATCAAAGAAGAAGTAAATATTCCAGAATTCGAATCAAGAACAGCTGCCAACATAAGTAACATAGGAGTAGATATCCTCGGAGTAGTGAAGCAACTTAAATCACTTGTGCTCAGAGTATGCTGACACAGTAGTTCCATACTTAACAATCACATACAACCGTTTGCTCGACGAAAGATCCGTACCCAAAGACTAGAAAGTTGCACAGGTAACACCAATATTCAAGAAAGGTAGTAAGTGTGATCCATTAAATTACACGTCTATATCATTAACGTCGTTATGCAGCAGGATTTTGAAACATATAGTGTGTTCGAACATTATGAATTACCTCGAAGGAAACGGTCTATTGACACACAGTAACACGCATTTACAAAGCATCATTCTTGTGAAACACAACTAGCTGTCTGAATTGAGTGCTATTGACAAAAGATTTCAAATTGATTCCATGTTGCTAGATTTCTAGAAGGCTATTGATACTGTACCACACAAGCGGCTTGTAGTGAAATTACGTGCTTACGGAATATCGTCTCAGTTATGGGACTGGATTCGTGATTTCCTGTCAAAGAGGTCGCAGTTCATAGTAACTGACAGAAAGTCGTCGAGTGAAACAGAAGTGATTTCTGGTGTTCCCCAAGTTAGTGTTGTAGGCTCTTTGCTGTTCCTCTTCTATATAAAAGATTTAGGAGACAATCTGAGCAGCCGTCAGATTGTTTGCAGATGACGTTGTCGTTTATCGACAAGTAAAGTGATCGGAAGATCAAAACAAATAGCAAAACAGATTTAGAAAAGATATCTGAATGGTGCAAAAATTGGCCATTGACCCTAAATAATGAAAAGTGTGAGATCACTGACATGAGTGCTAAGCGGAATCCCTTAAACTTCATTTAGACGATAAATCTAAAGGCTGTAAATTCAGCTAAATACCTAGGAATTACAATTACGAACAAGTTAAATTGGAAGGAAAACATAGAAAATGTTGTGGGAAGGCTAACCAAAAACTGAGTGTTATTGGGAGGACAATTAGAAAATGTAACAGATCTACTAAAGAAAGTGCCTACACTACGCTTATCCGTCCTCTTTTAGAATTATGCTGCGCGGAGTGGGGTCCTTATCAAATAGGACTGACGGAGTACTTCGAAAAAGTTCAAAGAAGGGCGGCACGTTTTGCATTATCGCGAAATAAGGGGGGGGGGGTGTCACTGAAATGATACAGGATTTGTGGTGGACATAATTAAAATAAAGGCGTTTTACTTCGCCGCGAAATCTTCTCATGAAATTTCAATCACCACCTTTCTCCCCCAAATGCAAAAATATTTTGTTGATGTGACGCCGACCTGCATAGGGAGAAATGATCATCATAACAAAATAAGGGAAATCAGAGCTCGCACGGAAAGATATGTGTTCGTTTCCTCCGCGCGCTTTACGAGATTGGAATAATAGAGAATTGTGAAGGTGGTTCGATGAAACCTCTGCCAGGCACTTAAATGTGATTTGCAGAGTATCCATGTAGATGCAGATTCTGTCTTACTGCCCGTATGTAGAAGTGAACACGATTCTCATACTAGTTTCCATACTGCTCTTAACGGAGAGAGGGGTGATAGGAGTGGAACCTACGCTGATGGAGAATGCATGGGACACTTGCCTGACTCATGCCATTTCCTCGTGCGATTGCGCGGGAGCTAACGCGCGAATCAACTGCAACTGCAGCAAGAACTTCAAATTGCCCCTCTTCTGTCGTCACTTATTTCCTTATATTACGCTGTCTAGGTGTAACTGGTTGAAGGGGTTGCTAAATAACTGCCGAGGTGGTTAACTTCTATTGGGATATCTTGCCGCATACACTGTACAGGAGCGAATTGCGTACTTTCTACGCTCTCTATACATCATGAGCGTGTCAGGTTTTTCTGCATTAGTAAATTCCATCGTCCACTCACGACCTACTGCTTGGACCGTCACGCACTGACTAGCAAGTCGCAGTGCACGCAAGGAACACAGCAGCACAATGTAAGTAAACATAACAACTTCGTACCTAGCAACCAGGCAGGCTGAATGGCACAATCAGGTGTCAGTGTGGAAACTTTTCAAAATATGATATCTCGTAAGCGACTCGCACTAGAATCAGGCGACAAACACCACTGACATTCTAAATTACCCTACTTTTAGTTTGTTAGTGTGAATAACCGCTGTTCCGTCTAAAAAGTGTATGTTTGTACAAAAAACGCACTTTCTAAGTATTATTACTGTTGATTGGGTAACTATTAATCCCTTGTATGAAGACCGCACGTCAATAGCACTTTCCATTATTTGGGGGGCAAGTTGAAGGTGATTTACCCTGTATATTCGGTCTTAGTGTGACTGCTCATAATTTTCATTTGTGGCGGCATGTCCTCCCACGCTTCTCCTACAATTTCATATTTATCCTTTAAAGTTCGTTCTCTTCATTATCTTAACTCTCATTCTGGTGTTCACGTGCCCTATGTTATGAGCTGCTCCTCCTTTTCACGTAAATAATTGCCTGCTTGGTTGCTTCGTATCTTTGATCCCTACACCCCAAATGACGCTCCCCGAGGACACCGCTTTGTCAAAGGCGGTTCTCTGTGACGCACGGGAAGATCTCCTTGCCCCAACGGAGCCGAAACGCACGTAAGCGGCAGCGTAGCTAATAGCAGCCGCCGCCCCCAATTTGCAGAGGATTTGCCAAAGGAGACGGGCGCCGTCTACCCTCTTCCACAGAACGTGAGTGGTCCCTCATAGTTGAGAGAAGCATTTCTAAGAAAGTAAGACTCCTTAACAATTACATATTTTGACATTTCCAATGCAAAAATAGCTACTCCGCTACTGTTTCGTCTCTGCATGGTTTCCGTCGCATCTGTAAAATATTCTACGTCACTGCAAATTGAAAAGTAAAATAAACAGCTCCCTCAAAATTAGCCCTTGTCAGCTGGCACGAACGTATTCAGCACGAACAGATAAAAGTGAAAAGTAAATAATTCGAAAAAAAAAAATTATGCTCTTAGGCATTTCAGTTCTGGTGGAATATCGACACTACTACAAATGTCTTCCAAACTGTTTTCTGTTTTATCGGTGATAGCCACGATGTACCCCAACCATTTCCGCCATTACATGTTTCGGGATTCGTCTATGTACTCTGTCTTCATGTTACGCTTTCGAGAATTCACTTCCCACAGTACCAGATACATATGAAAACTTGGCAAGTATTTGTTGACGAAACTTAAGTAAATTCACGAAACGGTGTTTTTTGATATCAATGAAACATTTGATATAGTAGCAGGAGGTGAAGGAGTTACCATTAACTCTCCCACATTAATTAAGCCAACGCATTTTCTATGGCAAACGGAATCATCTTGTTTTTATGGTCATTTCGAATACCGGTTTGATGAGCTCTCCATGCTAGTCTGTCTTATGTAAATGTCTTCATCTCTGCACGTCTACTGCACCCAAAATCCATTTGACGTGATTACTGTAATCACCCTCCGTCCCTCTCTACAATCCCCCCTCCCCCTCCACGCACTTCCATTTGTTGATGCCTCTCAGTGGATCTTATCTACTGATTCCTTTTTTTATTCAAGATATCCCATATACACGCATCAAAAAAAGGTTTTCATCACCCTGGTTCCCAGAACTCCTGAAGATAGACGTTGACTGTGGAGATTGTATCACAGGCAAAGTCCCTCTGACGGTTCAGAGATGTTACTAAACCCGCTCGAAGATGTAAACAACCATGCATGAGCAGCGCTTATTAGACGCAGAGGGTCCGACAGACGATCACTTTGTCATTCCACCATGAAGGAGGTACACGGCTCGTGTTGTCTGTAGTTCAACCATGCCTAGATGGTCAATACCGGGGTTCGATCGCGTCCGCATTGTTACTTTGTGCCAGGAAGGGCTCTCAACAAGGGAAGTGTTCAGATGTCTAGGAGTGTACCAAAGAGATGTTGTTCGGACATGGAGGAGATACAGAGGGACAGGAACTGACGATGACATGTCTCGTTCAGGCCGCCCAAGGGCAACTACTGCAGTACATGACCTTTACCTACGGATTATGGCGATTATGGCTCTGAGGAACCTTGACAGCAACGCTAAATTCTTTTCGTGCAGCCATAGTACGTCGTGTTAAAACTCAAACAGTGCGCAATAGGCTAATGATGCGCAACTTCACACCCGACGTCCATGGCGGGGTCCATCTTTTCAACCACACCACGCAGCGTGGTACAAATGGGCCCACATGTCGAATGGACCGCTCAGGATTGGCATCACGTTCTCTTCACCGATAAGTGTCGCATATGTCTTCAACCAGACAATCATCGGAGACGTGTTTGGGGGCAACCTGGTCAGGCTGAACGCCTTAGGCACACTGTCCAGCGAGTGTAGCAAGGTGGAGTTGCCTGCTGTTTTGGTGTGGCATTATGTGGGTCCTACGTACACCACTAATGGTCATGGAAGGAGCCGTAACGGCTGTACGATACGTGATTGCCATCCTCTGACCGATAGTGGAACCATGTCGGCAGCATAATGGCGAGGCATTCGTCTTCATGGACGATAATTCGCGTCCCCATTGTGCACATCTTGTGAATGACTTCCTTCGGGATAACGACATCGCTCGACTACAGTGGCCAGCATGTTCTCCAGATATGAATCCTATCGAACATGCCTGAATAGATTGAAAAGGGCTTTTTATGGACGATGTGACCCACCAACTACTCTGAGGGATCTACGCCGAGTCGCCGTTGAGGAGTGGGACAATCTGGACCAACAGCCCCCCCCCCCCCCAGGGGGCCCACAGTCCTTTTTTGGGTATATGTGTGGCGCACACGGGGACCCGAGCTATTGCAGTCTCCTTTCCTTTCCCTTCCAGGCTGAATTACCATCCCTGTTTCTCTCCCTCACAATCCTTGCTCCTTTGTCCCTGCCCCCTCTTTTCCCTCTTATTGGACTTCTTTATGTCGACCTGGCTATCCTCCTGGCTTTGTTTTGGTCTGTGCTATTATTTAATTTGCTGTTACCATCTCCTTTTCGTCGTTTTTGGTCCCCTTGGGGTTTGACCTCCATTTCCAAAATTTTCTGTTCAGTGTGAGCCATTTGGGGAAGAACTCCCTACCTAGCTTCCATGGTGCAGGTTCCTCTCCCCCTCCCCTCCACTTTCCCTTTGCACCCTGTCTCCCTTCCTGCTAGGTCACCAGCATGGTAGCCATTCTGTGTGGTGGAGCTGTTAAGCCCCCTGAAACCACAGGGATCACACTGCTAGTACCTGAGCTGTTAACGCCTTGTGTATGCCCAGGAGTCGATGCTCATCATTCTGGGGCACCAGAACTCCCGGCAATGGCCGCCGTGCCAGACAGCCCTTGCTGTGGCTGTATGGCACCCAAGGGGCGAGCCCTTGATCGGAGTGGGTGGTACTAGGGCGGATGCCTTGCACATGAAGCGACAATAGCTCCACCATCCTGGCCATTCTGTGGCTATCTACAGCAGATGTGACACTCATTCTTCTGATCCTTCGGCCTTCCCCTCCTTGGTCACCCTCTGGGAGGAGGATCAAGCTTGCCGACTTGGGTTGAAACCTTTCCCTCAGTACCTGGCTTGTACCGGGACGGATGGCGGTAGTTTTGCCATGACCAAGACTTTGTGTTTCTTGGAGACGACTGAAAATAAGTATAGCGAAGTTGAATCGATGAGTAAAATGTCGTGCGGTGCTTTGCTCATCAAGACATCTTCTGCTGCCCAATCTAACGCCCTGCGTGCTTGTGACCATCTCGGTGACGTCCGAGTCTCCGTGACGCCCCACCAATCTTTGAACTCGGTATAGGGCATTATTTTCCACTGAGCTTTTCTTCTGCTAACTTATGAGGAGCTCCATGCTAACCTCGAACGGCGAGGTATTCGTTTTATCCACTGTGTGCAGCGAGGCCCTGCAAACAATCGCATCGCTATGGGCGCCTTTGTCCTGGCCTTCAAGGGGGATGCCCTCCCCGAGAAGGTCAAGGTAATGGTGTATCGGTGTGATGTAAAACCTTATATTCCACCACCGATGAGTTGCTTTAAATGCTTACGGTTTGGACACATGTCTTTCTGCTGCAACACTGATCCCCTCTGTGGTGACTGTGGGCGCTCCCTCCATGAGGGGAGTGCCTCTGCTCCCCTGCCAATGTGTATAAATTGTAATGAACAGCATTCTCCACAGTCTCCTACATGCCTGGTGTTTGTGAAAGAAAGAATGATTCAAGTGTGCAATACCTTAGATTGGCTCACCTGCACTGAGGCTCATCAAAAATATGACCAGCTCCATCCTATGACTTCTAATTTGCTTCAGTTATGTCCATTCCGCCTCCTACCCCCCCCACCCCCCCTCTTGCCAGTCCCACCCATTTTGCCCCATACCTTCAGCCTCCTCCTCCTCCCCCCTCTGCCACTCTCCCCCCCCTCAGTACCCATACCAACCCCTTCTGGTGCTGCTCCCCCTCCCCTGCTGGAGAAGTGCTCCTCTCCTTCGGCAGCCGCCGGTACTGGAGCTCCCTCCCAGGACTCCTCTTCCTGGCACCTCGCTGAAAGGCGATCTACTGCTCCACATCGGTAGTGTGATTCATGGCCAGTGGGCGGCAAGATCGCCATATGTAGTTCTGTGCCTGCCCTCACTGAAGTCTGTCCTTCTCTTCCTTCCAAAGAGAAGAAGTAGAAATGCAGGAACAAGGGCAAGGCCCCTCTGGTACCCCCTGAGGTGCAGCCTTCCCCTCCTACAGTCAATGAACCAACAGAGTCTGACACCACCTATATGTATATTACCCCATCCTTACCATAGAACCCGTGGTCTAGGGGTAGCGTCTTTGAATCATAATCAAAACGTTTTCGGTCCCGGGTTCGATCCCCGTCACTGCCTAAATTTTGATAAATAATCAGCATTGGTGGCCGAAGACTTCCGGCATAAGAAGTCAGCCTCATTCTGCCAACGGCCTTGTCAAAGAGGGCGGAGGAGCGGATAGAGGTTCAGGGCACTCTCTTGTCCTAGGGGTGGGAAATTGCCCCTAAAGGCGGAAGAATCAGCAATGATCAACGACATGAGGATGCAGAAGGCAATGAAAACCACTGCATTAAAGACACGTAACGTGTATCCACAGGACATGTGGCCTGTAATTGAAGAAGTGTCATGATGATCTCTCCATTGGCAAAATATTCCGGAATAGTCCCCCATTCGGATCTCCGGGAGGGGACTGCCAAGGGGGAGGTTATCATGAGAAAAAGATTGAATAATCAACGAAAGGATAACGTTCTACGAGTCGAGGCGTGGAATGTCAGAAGCTTGAACGTGGTAGGGAAACTAGAAAATCTGAAAAGGGAAATGCAAAGGCTCAATCTAGATATAGTAGGGGTCAGTGAAGTGAAGTGGAAGGAAGACAAGGATTTCTGGTCAGATGAGTATCAGGTAATATCAACAGCAGCAGAAAATGATATAACAGGTGTAGGATTCGTTATGAATAGGAAGGTAGGGCAGAGGGATGTTACTGTGAACAGTTCAGTGACCGGGTTGTTCTAATCAGAATCGACAGCAGACCAACACCGACAACGATAGTTCAGGAATACATGCCGACGTCGCAAGCTGAAGATGAACAGATAGAGAAAGTGTATGAGGATATTGAAAGGGTAATGCAGTATGTAAAGGGGGACGAAAATCTAATAGTCATGGGAGACTGGAATGCAGTTGTAGGGGAAGGAGTAGAAGAAAAGGTTACAGGAGAATATGGGCTTGGGACGAGGAATGAAAGAGGAGAAAGACTAATTGAGTTCTGTAACAAGTTTCAGCTAGTAATAGCGAATATCCTGTTCAAGAATCACAAGAGGAGGAGGTATACTTGGAAAAGGCCGGGAGATACGGGAAGATTTCAATTAGATTACATCATGGTCAGACAGATTTCGAAATCAGATACTGGATTGTAAGGCGTACCCAGGAGCAGATATAGACTCAGATCACAATATAGTAGTGATGAAGAGTAGGCTGAAGTTCAAGACATTAGTCAGGAAGAATCAATACGCAAAGAAGTGGGATACGGAAGTACTAAGGAATGACGAGATACGTTTGAAGCTCTCTAACGCTATAGATACAGCAACAAGGAATAGCGCAGTAGGCAGTACAGTTGAAGAGGAATGGACATCTCTAAAAAGGGCCATCACAGAAGTTGGGAAGGAAAACATAGGTACAAAGAAGGTAGCTGCGAAGAAACCATGGGTAACAGAAGAAATACTTCAGTTGATTGATGAAAGGAGGAAGTACAAACATGTTCCGGGAAAATCAGGAATACAGAAATACAAGTCGCTGAGGAATGAAATAAATAGGAAGTGCAGGGAAGCTAAGACGAAATGGCTGCAGGAAAAATGTGAAGACATCGAAAAAGACATGATTGTCGGAAGGACAGACTCAGCATACAGGAAAGTCAAAACAACCTTTGGTGACATTAAAAGCAACGGTGGTAACATTAAGATTGCAACGGGAATTCCACTGTTAAATGCAGAGGAGAGAGCAGATAGGTGGAAAGAATACATTGAAAGCCGCTATGAGGGTGAAGATTTGTCTGATGTGATAGAAGAAGAAACAGGAGTCGATTTAGAAGAGATAGGGGATCCAGTATTAGCATCGGAATTTAAAAGAGCTTTGGAGGACTTACGGCCAAATAAGGCAGAAGGGATAGATAACATTCCATCAGAATTTCTAAAATCATTGGGGGAAGTGGCAACAAAACGACTGTTCACGTTGGTGTGTAGAATATATGAGTCTGGCGACATACCATCTGACTTTCGGAAAAGCATCATCCACACAATTCCGAAGACGGCAAGAGCTGACAAGTGCGAGAATTATCGCACAATCAGCTTACCAGCTCATGCATCGAAGTTGCTTACAAGAACAATACACAGAAGAATGGAAAAGAAAACTGAGAATGCGCTAGGTGACGATCAGTTTGGCTTTAGGAAAAGTAAAGGGACGAGAGAGGCAATTCTGACGTTACGGCTAATAATGGAAGCAAGGCTAAAGAAAAATCAAGACAGTTTCATAGGATTTGTCGACCTGGAAAAAGCGTTCGACAATATAAAATGGTGCAAGCTGTTCGAGATTCTGAAAAAAGTAGGGGTAAGCTATAGGGAGAGACGGGTCATATACAATATGTACAACAACCAAGAGGGAATAATAAGAGTGGACGATCAAGAACGAAGTGCTCGTATTAAGAAGGGTGTAAGACAAGGCTGTAGCCTTTCGCCCCTACTCTTCAATCTGTATATCGAGGAAGCAATGATGGAAATAAAAGAAAGGTTCAGGAGTGGAATTAAAATACAAGGTGAAAGGATATCAGTGATACGATTCGCTGATGACATTGCTATCCTGAGTGAACAGTCTAATGAGTACAGAGTATGGTTTGAGAGTAAATCGGAGAAAGACGAAGGTAACGAGAAGTAGTAGAAATGAGAACAGCGAGAAACTTAACATCAGGATTGATGGTCATGAAGTCAACGAAGTTAAGGAATTCTGCTATCTAGGCAGTAAAATAACCAATGACGGACGGAGCAAGGAGTACATCAAAAGCAGACTCGCTATGGCAAAAAAGGCATTTCTGGCCAAGAGAAGTCTACTAATATCAAATACCGGCTTTAATTCGAGGAAGAAATTTCTGAGGATGTACGTCTGGAGTACAGCATTGTATGGTAGTGAAACATGGACTGTGGGAAAACCGGAACAGAAGAGAATCGAAGCATTTGAGATGTGGTGCTATAGACGAATGTTGAAAATTAGGTGGACTGATAAGGTAAGGAATGTGGAGGTTCTATGCAGAATCGGAGAGGAAAGGAATATGTGGAAAACACTGATGAGGAGAAGGGACAGGATGATAGGACATCTGCTAAGACATGAGGGAATGACTTCCATGGTATTAGAGGGAGCTGTAGAGGGCAAAAACTGTAGAGGAAGACAGAGATTGGAATACATGAAGCAAATAATTGAGGACGTAGGTTGCAAGTGCTACTCTGAGATGAAGAGGTTAGCACAGGAAAGGAATTCGTGGCGGGCTGCATCAAACCAGTCAGTAGCCTGATGACCAAAAAAACAGCCCCATCCTTATTGGTGACTGATAGTGACTCAGTAGCTTGACCAACTCTGCTCCATTCGTTTCCAGTTTGGACTCTGGCTTGAGAATCCTCCAGTAGAATTGTAATGGATATTTGCATCACCTTCCAGAGTTGCAGTCCCTTCTTTCCTTCTACTCTGCCGCTTGTACTACACTCCAGGAGACCCATTTTGTCAATTCATACTCATCCGCCTTTCGTGGGTTCCATGCTTTCTGTTGGAACTGAACTGGCCCCTTGCAGGCTTCTGGTGATGTTTGCACCTTGGTCCACAAGGACATTGTTAGTAAATGGGTTCCCCTCCATTCCACCCTGGAAGCTATTGCTGTCAGGCTCCATCAGGCCACTCCAATCACAATCTGTAACCTCTACCTTCCACCTGATAGGCTGCCTACATCCCATGCCCTCACCACCCTTCTTCAACAACTCCCTTCTCCCTTCCTGTTATTAGGGGACTTCAATGCCCACAACCTTCTTTGGGGTGGTCATACGACTACTGCACTGGGCAGGACAGTTGAAGCTATTCTGGCAGGGCTTGACCTCTTTTTACTGAACACAGGTGAACACCACTTTCTCAACCAATGACCTCTCCATGTCAGTCCCAGCCTTCTTCCCTCCATTCAGTGGGGCATCCATGATGACTTATGTGACAGAGACCATTACCCAATTGTTTTGACCTTCCTGCAGTGTCTCTCACTCAGTCACCCTCCCAGGTGGGCCATATCTAAGGCTGATTGGGATGCCTTCTCCTCTGCTCCCATTCCCCCTGTATTGTCACATGACAGTGTTGATGAATCTGCTCAGATATTGACTGCTGCCATCCTTTCAGCGGCTGTTTCAGCAATCCCTTCTTCTTTAGGTTCCCCCCGCCGGAAGATGGTCCCTTGGTGGACTCTGAAAATTGCTGCAGCCATTAAAGACCGCCGCCATGCTCTTCAACACTTCAAGCAGCACTGTCTACTGCTCTTCTTCTGGTCTTTAAAGGACTCCGCGCCCGGGCCCGCTACCTAATTAAATTTCAGAAACGGATTTGCTGGGAACGATATGTAGCTGCCATAGGACCCCACACCCCCTCTTCACAAGTATGGACGAAACTCGGCGAATTTTTGCCCACCGTCCTCCCACTGGGGTTCCAGGAATTTCTGTGCATGGTGTTGTCCTTACCAATTCGGACTTTTTAGCAGAAAATTTCGCTCAACACTTTGCTCAAGCTTCGGCATGAGCTCAGTATCTGACTATGTTCCTTCTCTGAAAGAGCGTTCAGTATGACTGCCTTTGTCTTTTGTTTCTCGCTGCTGGGAGCCATATAATGCCCCATTAAGCGAGTGGGAATTTGCCAGCGGCCTCGTCCTTTGTCCTGACATGGCTCCTGGACTGGATTGGATACATAACCAAATGCTCCAACACTTATCGGTGGCTGGCCACCATCGTTTACTGACCCTCTTCAACCATCTGTGGAGTGAGGGAGTCTTTCCTACCCCGTGGCAGGAAAGCATTGTTGTTCCAGTGTTGAAGTCAGGGAAGCCGCCTCTTCAATTGGATAGCTACTGTCCAATTAGCCTTACTAACACACTCTGCAAGCTCCTTGAACGCATGGTGAGTCGGCGGCTGTTTTGGATCCTTGAATCCCGCGACCTTTTGTCATCGACTCAAAGAGGTTTTCGCTATGGCCACTCTATGGTGTATAACTTGGTGAACCTGGAGTCTGCTAGCTGATCGGCTTTTGCCCATCGGCAACACCTCCTTGCAGTCTTCTTTGATCTGCATAAAGCCTATGACACCACCTGGACCACCACATACTCAGCACCCTTAACGAATGGGGCCTTTGTGGCGCTCTGCCCGTTTTTATCCGTAACTTCCTTTATTGTCGCTCTTTTCAGGTCCAAGTTGGTTCCTCCTACAGCTCTCCCCATCGGCAAGAAAATTGGGTTCCACAGGGTTCCGTGCTGAGCGTCCCTCTCTTTCTCATAGCCATTAATGGTCTGGCGACAGCTGTTGGGCCGACAGTGTCCTCTTTTTACACTGACGATTTTTGTATCTACCTTGCCTCCTCCACAATGGGCGCTGCAGAATGCCTTCTACAGGCGGCAATCTGTCGGGTGCACTCATGGGCTCTCTCCCATGGCTTTCAGTTTTTGGTGGCCAAGACATAAGTCATGCATTTCTGCCATCGCCATACAGTCCATACCCATCCGGAACTGTTCCTCGATGGCCAGCCCTTTGAGGTGCTGGACACCCATCGCTTCTTGGGTCTGGTCTTCGATGCACAATTGACATGGCTCCCTCATCTTCGCCAGCTGAAGAGAATGTGCTGGTCTCATCTCAATGCTCTTAGGTGTCCGTGCAATACCACCTGGGGTGCAGATCGCTCTGTTCTCCTGCGATAGTACCAAGCGTTGGTCCAGTCTTGTTTAGCCTACAGAAGTCCTGTCTATAGTTCTGTCTTGCCTTCGATACTGCAGATACTAGACCCCATCCACCACTGTGGGGTCCGACTTGCGACTGGTGCCTTCTGGACTAGCCCCGTACTTAGCCTTCTCGCAGAGGTGGGGATTCCATCACTGCGAGTTTTGCGCCGACAACAGCTGATATCTTATGCACTCCGCCTTCGCTGCACCCCAAAGCATCCTAATTATGGTCTCCTTTATCCAGACATGGAGATCACCCTGCCGCAACAGCAGCCACGATGTGGGCTTACCATGGCTGTCCGCATTCAGACGCTCTTTTCTGAGCTCCAGCAATTGCCTTTACTGCCTCTCTTCTCCGCTCATGCACGTACCCCTCTGTGGTGCTTCTGTCGGCCAATCTCAATCGATTCAAAGGATTCTGTCCCTCCGATGGCTCTTCACCACCAGCTCTCCTGTCTCCTCAGTTCTTTTCAGGGTTCAGAAGTGATCTATACTGATGGCTCCATGGTTGCTGGCTGTACTGGTTTTGCTTACACCTATGCACAACGCACGGAACTTTGTTCCTTGCCATATGGCTGTAGTGTTATTACTGCGGAACTGGTAGCCACCTTGCGCGCACTGGACCATATCCACTCCTGCTCAGGACCATCTTTCACTATCTGTAGTGAGTCACTGAGCGGTTTGCACGCTATTGGCCAGTGCTTCCCTCGCCACCCATTGGTCATCGCTAACCAGGACTCCCTTTCTCGTTCAACGTGGATGCTCAGTGGTTTTCGTTTGGACCCCAGGACATGTTGGGATACCTGTCAATGAACTTGCCGATCGACTTGCTAAATTAGCTACTACCAGGCCATCTCTTGCTACTGGCATTACATCGTCAGGTTTTGGGCCTTAGGGATGCAGAATGGCACACTCTTTCTTCTTCGAACAAGCTCAGGGCAATTAAGGATTCTACAACTCCATGGCGGTCCTCCTTACAGGCCTCTCGTAAGGCCTATGTCGTCTAATGCCGGCTCTGCATCGGCCATACTTTGACTCACGGTTATCTCCGCCGTCGTGAGGACCCCCCTCTCTGTTATTGTGGATCGATGTTGACTGTGGCTCACATCTTATTGGACTGCCCCAGCTTAGCCACCCTAAGACAGACTTTTAGCTTTTCAGACACGCTACACCTGGTGTTGGCCGACAATGCCTCAGGAGCAGATCTCGTTCTACGTTTTATTCGTGATGGGGGGTTTTATTGCTTTATTTAAGGGAGGTACATCGGTGAGTGGAAGGGATGGCAGGTCCTCTTGCTCCTCCCTTCGCCCTGACTGGTTTGGCTTCAACTGGGCTTGGTGGTTCACCCCGGCCCTCTGCTTTCCCACTCCTTTCCTTATGCGGTCTGTTATGTCTTGTTA
Organism: Schistocerca nitens; assembly: GCF_023898315.1. Taxonomy (NCBI): domain Eukaryota; kingdom Metazoa; phylum Arthropoda; class Insecta; order Orthoptera; family Acrididae; genus Schistocerca; species Schistocerca nitens. The sequence goes on along the minus strand of NC_064615.1, from coordinate 551,900,384 downwards.
CTCTCTCTTGTCTCCCGCGCTTCTTCCTTCCCACCACCTGTTATTAGTCGCTTTCTTTCCCTCACCTCTTCTTCCGCCCTTTTCCTTCCTTCCCTGTCATTAGTTTATCATTTTGTGGATATTGTAGTACCCTCTCCTAATATGGGATTTTATCGGTTTTAGTTAATCTAAGGTCGGAGGGACTGATGACCGCGTAGTTTAGTCCCTTCTCCACCCAAACAACCAACCAACCAACAGTGCCTTGATGAACTTGTGGATAGTATGCCACAACGAAAACAGGCATGCATCAATGAAAGAGGACGTCCTACTGGGTATTAGAGGTACTGGTGTGTACCTCTGAAGATCTCGCTATATGATGGTACAACATGAGCATAAATAGGGCGGAAATGATGTTTATGTTGATCTCTATTCCATTTTTCTGTACAGGTTCCGAAACTCTCGGAACCGAGGTAATGCAAAACTTACACTCCTGGAAATGGAAAAAAGAACACATTGACACCGGTGTGTCAGACCCACCATACTTGCTCCGGACACTGCGAGAGGGCTGTACAAGCAATGATCACACGCACGGCACAGCGGACACACCAGGAACCGCGGTGTTGGCCGTCGAATGGCGCTAGCTGCGCAGCATTTGTGCACCGCCGCCGTCAGTGTCAGCCAGTTTGCCGTGGCATACGGAGCTCCATCGCAGTCTTTAACACTGGTAGCATGCCGCGACAGCGTGGACGTGAACCGTATGTGCAGTTGACGGACTCTGAGCGAGGGCGTATAGTGGGCATGCGGGAGGCCGGGTGGACGTACCGCCGAATTGCTCAACACGTGGGGCGTGAGGTCTCCACAGTACATCGATGTTGTCGCCAGTGGTCGGCGGAAGGTGCACGTGCCCGTCGACCTGGGACCGGACCGCAGCGACGCACGGATGCACGCCAAGACCGTAGGATCCTACGCAGTGCCGTAGGGGACCGCACCGCCACTTCCCAGCAAATTAGGGACACTGTTGCTCCTGGGGTATCGGCGAGGACCATTCGCAACCGTCTCCATGAAGCTGGGCTACGGTCCCGCACACCGTTAGGCCGTCTTCCGCTCACGCCCCAACATCGTGCAGCCCGCCTCCAGTGGTGTCGCGACAGGCGTGAATGGAGGGACGAATGGAGACGTGTCGTCTTCAGCGATGAGAGTCGCTTCTGCCTTGGTGCCAATGATGGTCGTATGCGTGTTTGGCGCCGTGCAGGTGAGCGCCACAATCAGGACTGCATACGACCGAGGCACACAGGGCCAACACCCGGCATCATGGTGTGGGGAGCGATCTCCTACACTGGCCGTACACCACTGGTGATCGTCGAGGGGACACTGAATAGTGCACGGTACATCCAAACCGTCATCGAACCCATCGTTCTACCATTCCTAGACCGGCAAGGGAACTTGCTGTTCCAACAGGACAATGCACGTCCGCATGTATCCCGTGCCACCCAACGTGCTCTAGAAGGTGTAAGTCAACTACCCTGGCCAGCAAGATCTCCGGATCTGTCCCCCATTGAGCATGTTTGGGATTGGATGAAGCGTCGTCTCACGCGGTCTGCACGTCCAGCACGAACGCTGGTCCAACTGAGGCGCCAGGTGGAAATGGCATGGCAAGCCGTTCCACAGGACTACATCCAGCATCTCTACGATCGTCTCCATGGGAGAATAGCAGCCTGCATTGCTGCGAAAGGTGGATATACACTGTACTAGTGCCGACATTGTGCATGCTCTGTTGCCTGTGTCTATGTGCCTGTGGTTCTGTCAGTGTGATCATGTGATGTATCTGACCCCAGGAATGTGTCAATAAAGTTTCCCCTTCCTGGGACAATGAATTCACGGTGTTATTATTTCAATTTCCAGGAGTGTATTTTTAAGTGTGTATTTATTTCTCACCAGTTCTATTCAGTACATATTCATTAGTTACTTGTTTTACTCATTTGACTATCAACACTCTTCTCTAGAACCGCATTTCAAAATCTACCTCTTTCTGTCTGTAGTATCATCCATGTTTCACATCCTTACAGAACTACATTTCAAACAAATAGCTGTGTAGAGTGGCCATGCTGTTTGAGGTACCTTGTAATGGAGTGCGTAGCCCCTCGCATTGGAGGTTCGAGTCCTCCCTCGGGCATGGATGTGTGTGTTGTTCTTAGGATAAGTTAGTTTAAGTAGTGTGCAAGTCTAGGGGGCGAAGGCCTCAGTAGTTTGGTCCCTTAAGAATCGACGCACATTTGAAGGTATATATGTCTGGGAGCTCCTCCAAAACCCCTGGATCGATTTCACGCAAATTTGGCACAGAAACAGCAAGTCTCGTATGTATCGGCACAGAAGGCAATATAGCATCCTATCTCGAATAGGTGCCGAGTTACACGAAAAAACTGATTTTTCCAGCCTCTGGTGTATAGGCTGTCCTGCACAACTGGCATGTCGTGTGGGAATTATTGATCTGACAAACCAAACTACTTTCATTGCAGCCCACTTGTCATGTTGGAGTAATATTGACTGGCTTTATCGACCTACTTTGCATGTCGACATGTACATCAGGGTTAAATAACTGATTTTCAGTCGCCTGATGTAAAGTGTGATCTTGGCATGCATGTTGTGGGAGTAGTATTACCCTGCTTTGTTGAATTGTAGGGGAGAGTTCCAGATTATCGGATAGTAAGGTTTCTAATCAAGTAACGACTGCACTCTGTCGGAGGTGGCAGGAACTGTTAAGTATTGGTCCTCTGAGACGCCATTTAGAGTTTGCCGCAGTAACAAGCTTGCTTTGTGGTGAAGAGGTTGCCTGAGTGAATTCGGAGTCTGGACATATTCTGCAGAGTTCACTACACGCGCAACATCGACTAAATGTGTATACGGTTTTATGTTATATATAGTGGGAAAGCTTGTAGCTTCAACTTCTGAACAGTAGTTCAAAATAATGTGTTTGTTAAATACTGTCTTTGTTATATTCTGGTCTTTCCTTTCAAGCGTGGGCTGCTTTTATCGGATAGTGGGAGGGTTCTAACTATTGGATATCCGATAATTGGCTTAGCTTTTTTTTTGCTTATGTTATATTTATTTTATAGATGTCATTGTCGAAACGAATCAACAAAAGGAAACAATGGGACCTGCATGCAATGTTAGACGCAGTAAATGCCGTTAGAAAGAAGAAATGTGGGTATTTGAAAGCAGCAAAAATCTACCACGTTCCCAAATCAACCATAGAAGACTATGTAAAGAACAAAACTGAAAATGTTGAAAGTTTGGTTAGCAAAAAACCAGGAAAAACTGTGTTTTAGGAAATGACTTGGAAGAAGAATTGGTACGTTATTGTAAAGTAATGGACAGTAGGTATTTTGGGTTACAGTCATTTGACGTAAGGCAACTTGTTTTCCAATTAGCAAAAAGAAATGACATCAAACATCCGTTCGCGCTTTCAAAAGGAGCAGCGGGAAAAAATGGTTCAGAAATTTTATAAAGCGTCATCCTTGTCTTAGTTTAAGAAGACCAGTGTCCGTTCCTTTGGCTAGAGCTAAAGGTTTTTTTAAAGACAAACGTTGATTCCTCTCTCGAGCTTCTGGAACCTGAGCTAGAAAAGATCGGTTTCAATCCTGCCAAAGTGTTTAGATGAAACGGGAATAACCGTTGTTCAAAGTCGATGTACAAAAGTTATTAGTTTAAAGGGTAGGGCAAAATGCAGGTAGGATGTTTGCCATCACAAGAAAGAGGATCCCTGATGACATTGGTAACTTGTTTGAGTGCAGCTGGCATGTTTGTTCTGCCGCTGTCTTTCCTCGAAAAAATATGAAAGTGGAATTGTTGAACAGTTGTCCTCCAGGAAAAATTGCAAGATGTCACTCCTCAGGATGGATTCAGCTCCATATTTTTACAGAATGGTTCAGGCACTTCTTACAGTTTACAAAACCATCTACCGACAGCCCAGTTATATTGTTATTGGATGGACATTTCTCCCACACGAGGAACATCGGCGTAATTGAACTAGCTCGGAAACATGGTGTAATAATAGTGTGTCTACCACCACACACAACACACAAACTCCAGCCATTAGATGTAGCCTTCATGGGACCATTCAAAACATATTACAGCCACGAAATAGAGTCCTGGATGTCTAACCATCCCGTTAGGGCAGTTACAGCACATAAAGTCAGAGAATTGATGGGGAAGGCATATGCTAATTGTGCAAATCTTGAAATTGCGATCAGTGGTTTCAAAAAATGTGGCGTAGTCCCCTTTTAACAGGAAGGTTTTTTTTCGGAACTGGACTTTATCCAATTGGGCGATGGGCACGAAAATAATCCTGACAGTGGTCATGAACTTGTGGAGCCCAGCCAAACGAAAAAAATTGTTTCACCTTTCCATGTGCGTCCACCTCCAACAGTCGGCCAAACAAATGCAACAGTACGTCCCATTGGTAAAGTCGCTACAACCACTAGCTCGCCTTTAAAGAAATCCCTTGAAGAAAAGTTGAAATTACAAGGCCCAACAGCTAAGCCTAGGCCTAATTCAGGTCCATAAAACACAAAATCAGCCAGACTCCTGTCAGAACGTTCATCTTTGGAAAGGTCAACAGCTGCAGCATCAAGAACGCCTGCAACAAGAGAGGAAAAAAGGAAACAAAATGCAGCGTTACTCACCTTTCTCCTCATCTGAGGATGATTGTATTCCTCTCGTCTCCACAGATGACGAAGACAGTGGGGATGAGGAGTGCCTATATTGCAATCAAGCTTACAAATTAGACACAAGTGGCGAACAGTGGCTCCGTTGCACAAAATGTCTTCGTTGGGTGCATGAATTGTGTTCTGGCGCTTCCGTGAAGGGATGGAAAACGTATGTATGTGATCATTGTAATAAATTAAGGAAGTAATGCACGGTAAACAAATGAATAATGTCTTTATGTTGTGTAAGTAAGGTTTTTGTATGTTATCTATTAAAAGTACTTAAAAAAAACTGAGCATGTTTCTTCTTGTATCGATTTGTACTTAATCCTGACTACTATCTGATAATAGGAACCCGAATTTAAAAACACCAAAATGCTCATAAATCAGATAATGTACAATTTGTGACCAAAATAATATCAATAATGAAAACCTTGGTGAGATAAATTTTATTGGGACGCTTGTGGCATGTGAAAGTGTATTGTATCTTAACGTAGCGTGAACTAAAGTACGTCAAATTTAATCATAAAGACAAATATCCGATGATAGAGCGCTCTCCCCTACTGCAGGGGGTATTGACGCCGGCCAGGTTGGCTGGGGACAGGTTAAGATGGACAGAAGGAGGTATGGTCATGGTGAGGGGAGGAGGAAATGGACAGAGAGGGGGGATGAGGGGGACATGCATGAGGCAGATGGAGGGCACGAGGGGTAGTGGGTAGGTGGAAAAGGAAAGTAGAGATGGAAAGAGAGGGTGTGGTTAGAGGGAGTGAGGAGGAAGATATCATAAGATAGATGGTGTGGAGAAAATGGAAAAAGGTAGGGTGAGGAGGAAATGAAGGGACAAAGAGAGTAGAGGTGAGGAGATAGACAGAGGTGGGAGGATGAGATGGACAGACAGAAGGAGGAAGACGCAGACACAGAGAGGTGGAGGAGAAGATGTGTCCAATATACAAGGTGTTACAAAAAGGTACGGCCAAACTTTCAGGAAACATTCCTCACACACAAATAAAGAAAAGATGTTATGTGGACATGTGTCCGGAGACGCTTAATTTCCATGTTAGAGCTCATTTTAGTTTCGTCAGTATGTACTGTACTTTCTCGATTCACCGCCAGCTGGCCCAATTCAAGGAAGGTAATGTTGACTTCGGTGTTTGTGTTGACATGCGACTCATTGCTCTACAGCACATCAGTACGTAGCATCAACAGATTAGTGTTCATCACGAACGTGGTTTTGCAGTCAGTGCAATGTTTACAAATGAGGAGTTGTCAGATGCCCATTTGATGTATGGATTAGCACGGGGCAATAGCCGTGGCGCGGTACGTTTGTATCGACACAGATTTCCAGAACGAAGGTGTCCCGACAGGAAGACGTTCGAAGCAATTGATCGGCGTCTTAGGGAGCACGGAACATTCCAGCCTATGACTCGCGACTGGGGAAGACCTAGAACGACGAGGACACCTGCAATGGTCGAGGCAATTCTTCGTGCAGTTGACGATAACCCTAATGTCAGCGTCAGAGAAGTTGCTGCTGTACAACGTAACGTTGACCACGTCACTGTATGGAGAGTGCTACGGGAGAACCAGTTGTTTCCGTACCGTGTACAGCGTGTGCAGGCACTATCAGCAGCTGACTGGCCTCCACGGGTACACCTCTGCGAATGGTTCATCCAACAATGTGTCAATCCTCATTTCAGTGCAAATGTTCTCTTTACGGATGAGGCTTCATTCCAACGTGATCAAATTGTAAATTTTCACAGTCAACATGTGTGGGATGACGAGAATCCGCACGCAATTGTGCAATCACGTCATCAACACAGATTTTCTGTGAACGTTTGGGCAGGCATTGTTGGTGATGTCTTGATTGGGCCCCATGTTCTTCCACCTACGCTCAATGGAGCACGTTATCATGATTTCATACGGGATACTCTACCTGTGCTGCTAGAACAAGTGCCTTTACAAGTACGACACAACATGTGGTTCATGCACGATGGAGCTCCTGCACATTTCAGTCGAAGTGTTCGTATGCTTCTCAACAGCAGATTCGGTGACCGATGGATTGGTAGAGGCGGACCAATTCCGTGGCCTCCACGCTCTGCTGACCTCAACCCTCTTGACTTTCATTTATGGGGGCATTTGAAAGGTCTTGTCTACGCAACCCCGGTACCAAAAGTAGAGACTCTTCGTGCTCGTATTATGGACGGCTGTGATACAATACGCCATTCTCCAGGGCTGCATCAGCGCATCAGGGATTCCATGCAACGGAGGGTGGATGCAGGTATCCTCGCTAACGGAGGACATCTTGAACATTTCCTGTAACAAAGTGTTTGAAGTCAAGCTGGTACGTTCTGTTGCTGTGTGTTTCCATTCCATGATTAATGTAATCTGAAGAGGGTAATAAAATGAGCTCTAACATGGAAAGTAAGCGTTTCCAGACACATGTCCACATAACATATTTTCTTTCTTTGTGTGTGAGGAATGTTTCCTGAAAGTTTAGCCGGACCTTTTTGTAACACCCTGTATGTATACACTGATATAAGTCAGAAAGAACGTCATGAACACTGCCCACTGCGACGTTGGATGCCGCCTGGTGGCGTTGCGGGCACGTGACGCGGTAACAAAACAATGTGAGTGGAGCAGACGTTACAGGGGATTACCCTAGAGAAGGTATGGGCTGCAAATGGGGAAATTCATAGAGGTAAGCGACTTCGACAAAGGGAAGATTATTATTATGCAGAGCCTGTGAGCGTGTATCTCTAAAACGGCGAAACTGGTCGAATGGTCACGTGCTACTGTCGTGAGCGTCTATAGAGAGAGGTAGAAGAAAAGTGAAACTACCGCTAGGCACTAAATGTTTGGACCTCCACGACTTTTCGCAGAACTTGGGTTCTTGTCTGCTCTGTATAAGGTAGGACAGGTGATCTGTGGCATCTCTGCCGAAAGAGCACAATGCTGGCGCACATACAAATGTTTCAGAGCACATTGTTAATTGCACATTGTTGAATGCAGCTCTGCAGCCGACTACCCATATGTGTTGATATGTTGACCCAACGACATCGTCAGTTATAATTGCAATAGGCATGAGACCATCGGGATTCGACCGTCAACCATTGGAAATGTGTCGGTTCTTCGAGTGAGTCACCATTTTGCTACACTAGGCCAATGGTCATCTCCACAAACCCCATCATAGAGATGAACGACGGCTCGAAATGTGGAGCGCGCCACATACGCAGGTTGGTGGGACCAGTATTACGCTATGAGAGACATTCTCCTGTACTTGCATGGGACCTGTGGAAGAAATCGACTACACATTGGCAGCTGCGAAGCACCTGCATCCCTTCATCCTTGATGTCTTCCCTGACGGCGATGTCATCTTTCAGCAGTATAACTGCCCGTGTCTCGGAACCAGAACCACGCTACAGTGGTTTGACGAGCATTATAGGGAACTCACGTTGATGTGTCGGCAACCAAATTCACCTGATGGAAATTCTGTGGAACCTATCTGGGTCGCTCGAGGGCGCCATCACTGCATACGCAAATGAGTGGCCCGTTATTTACGCGAATTACAGGACCTGTGCGTAGACATCGAAAGTCACAAACATACAAACAAACTGTCGGATCTTTGATACGCAGAATCAGTGATATATTTCGTTCCAAAGACGAACAAACAAGCTATTAAGCAGGTGGTCATAATGTTTTGGCCCATCAATGTAGAACGCATACATGGGCAGAGCTGTGAAGAGTAGTAGTTTCATAAAAGACTTTCGAACGCCTAGATTTACATTACCTGTTAACACATTTTTCTTTTTGAGAAGTGCTTTCCTTGCTATGTCAAATTACTTTTTACATCCTCTCTGCACGGGCATTGTTAGTAAAAAAAAAAAAAAATGACCTTAGCGTCACCCGAATCACCCGATTTACTTCGACATTAATACCCTTATTTCACTTTTGTTGTATTCATCAACAGTCTCTTTCAAGACAGTATGCATTTTGTTCAACTGATCACCCAAGTCCTTTGCCTTCTCGGATGGAATTACAATGTCATCGGCAAAGCTGAAAGTTTTCATTTCTTCTCTCTGAATTTTGATTTCCTTTCAAATTTCCCCCTATTTCCCTTTACTACTTGCTCAGTGTACACAGTGAGTAACTTGAAGGATAGGCTACAGTCGTCTTTCACTCGCTTCTTAAGTAACTGCTTCCATTTCACGGCCTTCGACTTTTAGTAAGTGGAGTCTGGTTTCTACGCAAGTTGTGTATAATCTTTCGATCTGTGCATTTTATGCCTGCTAGCTTCTTTCGAAGAGTATATTGCAATAGCGCTGTGAAAAAGACACTGACGGATTTTGCGACGGCAATATTTCAACGTTCACTTTGAATGAAAAATTGTGTTGTCTTCGGCGTGTTTTAGGAAGAGGGACTACGATCCTCTCGTCTTAATTTTCATCTGCAATCGTACTGTGTGGCGTATAGCATAAGATAAAATATGTATGTCCAAAGAATAGCCATAGTGAAAAAATAAACAATTTTTTAAACACACAGATGTTTACTCCTTATCTCCAACAGTGCGTTCCTCTCCTCCATTCATACACGTGTACTACTACTTTTTATACTTTGCTAAGCAATCCTGAAATGCTGTTATTGAAATGTTCTTCAGTGCCCGTGACGAATTTTCATTGTCATCAACGATTTCTAAACGGCTTTCTTTCTGCACTGGGTTTAGTTTTGAAACGAAGAGGAAGTCGCTTGAAGAGTTTACGAGGGGGGGGGGGGGGGCGGCTGAGGAGAACAGTTATCTGATTTTTAATACGAAGTCTGCGAACTCGCAGAACTGAATGTACAAACTCATTGCGAAGGAATCACGATTCTGATCTCTTTCTGCGAATTTTTGAGGCAATCAGTCCAGACTGAGTACTGACGATCGACTGTTTGACCTTGAGGTAAAAATTCGAAATTCAGCTCCATTAACACAGAAAAATACTATGCACATCATTTTTACATTAAATCGGGAATAACGCGTTCTTTCTTGGGCGTAAAGATCCCTTGCTAGTCAACTGTTACTATTGGACTTTGCCTAGCTGTAAACTCTACACTCGGCACCTATATTGATCCTTTGAATGTATAAGTCTTCCTTATCAGTTTTTACAAGGAATTGCTTGAAAAAGTCCACTCGAAGATCGTTCTGTTATTCAATAATAAAACGAGGAACAACTTATACTGCAAATCCTTAAATATTCAATTTCCTGGTTAAAATCTTACGATAAGAAACCAACTGATGTTCCAGCGTCTTCTGCAATGTCTCTGACAGATGGCTTTGGCTGCACAAAATCCTTCATTATCTGAATGTGAGCGCCACTAGTTTGGGCCAAAGCCCTTTCCGTTTCGGGATCAGCTTCAATCTACGTGCGGTCTCTTTTGAATCGGAAGGTCCATTGAAATAGAAGGCCCATTGAAATACTATGTTTGATCTAGAACTTCATCTCGTTCACTTTCACGCAAAATTTCTCTTAGCGCTGCTGCCACTATTGTAAGTGGACTGCTTCTGTGTTGGCAGCGCTGTGTAGCGCTTTTTATTGGATCTCTGACTGCGTTTTCTTTGTAAGAGACTCTGTGGCTGGTCGAACTCGTTGGAAGTTAGTCGCCAGCAGTGATGGATATTAGATGTGAGAAGTTAACATCTGTACATGTTTGACTTGGAGATTGAATATTAGATGTCAATGACGATTTATATTAGTGTCTGAACTGAATGTCATATTATTAAGGTAAAAAATACATTATGTGGTTTGCAACAATCTTTCCTTTGCTAACCACATGTCTATTAGTAGTTAGTGGCTTTAGTTGTTAGTCTTTTATTTGGCTGACAGTATTGACGTTCGCTGTATTGCAGTAGTTCGCGTCATGAAGATTTTTGTGAGGCCAGTGCTTAACAAAATGTATAGGTTATTGTTAAGATTTCTTGTTAGTCAGGGCCATTCTTTTGAATTAATTATTTGAAGTCAGGTTGCAATTTTTTTGAATAGTCAGATTGCGTTGCGCTAGAATATTGTAGGTCAGTGTTGACATGATAAGAAAAATTAAAGAGAAAGTAGGCTCAGTACGTTGTTTTACTCAGCTGTTTCAGAATCAAATAACGTAGAAGTTTCATCTTCTCAGTAATTCTGCAATTTAAGTACAGACACACTCATTTAAATAAAGAAGTTTCACCACAACACGAACAGCAAAAATTCCCAAGAACGCTGTAGGCCCTACCGCCTTTCACTTAAATAACAATAGCTAGCTAAACCTGGTATCAACACGTGTTCCCTGCAGATTGTAAGGAAAAGTGCTGCAAATGTCATGTCGGCAGGACGATTCGTTAACACGTAAAAAAGTTGGATATTTGTTTGAACAGATTTTGTAATTCGAATTACCATCAACTGGCCGCTTTTACATTTCCTTCGCGGATACTTCGTGGGATGAAAGTTGGCTGCCGTATCAGTAACGTGACCATTACGCTACATATATGTCAGAGCCTTGTGTTTGTGTTTAGGGGCTGGCCGTTCCAATCCTGCCTCGGGCATGGATGTGCGTCATGTCCTTAGGTTAGTTAGGTTTAAGTAATTCTAAGTTATAGGGGACTGATGACCTCAGAAGTTAAGTCCCATAGTGCTCAGAGCCATTTGAACCATTTTTTGACTCACCCAGCCATACACGGTAAATCAATACGGACTTTACAACATTGGAATGATATAGAAATGTATTGAGAACTTACCAAATCGGTAGGTGTGTCATTTTGTAGCAAACAACCACAAGTTGGTTCACTGTGACTAATATTTGCGATGTGGCAAACATCCCATTGGTAGCCTAATCAATTTCTTCGCACACTCGTTGCAGAGCAAATCGGGAGTAACTTGTGCAGCGGCAGTGTTGATTCGATTTTTCAAGTCAGTTACATTGTTTGGTAGTAGAAGAACATACACACGGTCTTTGCTGTAACCCCAGAGAAAGAAATCCAGTGATATCAAGTTTGTCGAGCGAATTGGCTATGCGATTGGCCCTTCACGGCGATTCCACCGACCTGGGGAGCGATTATCGATGAAACCTTGAACTTCAGAGAGGAAATGAGGTGCTGCATTGTCTTGCTAGTAGTAAACAACCCATCTCGGTCATCTTCATTGCCGTGTTGGTTTTTGTGGACTGCGGACAAAGCTCTCCTTAATCTATTCAACATAATCAACAAGTGAGCGACTCATTTCTCATGTTGCGGTGAACAACACGTCTCAACAAAGTTCATGTGCCAAGAGTAAGTTCTAGACCTGCTTGGAAGTTCTTTAATGTATTCGGTGCGAAATGTCCGCTGAAAGTTGTTGCAGAGTTCGTTTCATGAAACCAAAACACACAGCAAGCGCCCTCCACACCAGAGAAAGCAGCCATTTTAACTGTGCGCTTGCTGGGGCTCCTTGTGGCGGAAGGGGGTACTGATGCACTATAAAATGACACATCTACCGATTCTGAAAGATGTTGCAATGAATTTCTATACCGTTCCTAAGTTGTAAAGTCATTTCTGACTCACCCTGTACATTGGCAATTTCAGTTTTTACTGTCAGTTTGCTGTGCTGCAGACCGGATAGACGAGTAGTAGGTGCGAATGTAAAGCACCTCTCCAGAAACTACCCATGAATCACACTCGGTCGTTCAATTTCCAGTTTTGATGTTCACATCGCCCTTTCATTTAATTCCTCACCAAAGAGTGAGGTCATTGTGCGAAGTATGATTACAACAGGGTACTTCCTACTTATGGGCATTACTTTCCACTGACGTACATTGACACTGAGGACTGATCTTCCGAAAATTCTCCTTCGTCTCACAATAATTCTCATGAAAGAAACCATTCCACCATAGTTAGAAGTTTCTATGCTCTGTGCTCCATCGTCAGCAATATCGAGAGCTCGCATGACATAGACCACGGTAGCTATTGGACTGCGCCTTGTTAAGGAGTAACAATGGTTTTAATTTTGAGTTGTCGAGAGAACGCTTGGGAAACATGATTCAAGATAATCGATCCAAGATCAAAACGCAACCTAATAGCAATATCCGATCGCTCTTATCCTTCATTTTGTTAACATGGTTCGAAACACAGAGAAGATCAACATTCTAAAATTAGCAACGCGATGAAAGCTACCTGTGAAGTTTTTGTAAAGTATTGGAGTGAACTGTAACTTCTCTCAACCAGGAACCAGAATTTTCTTGCACAGGGTAAATGATGTTGCTGGATAGTTGTCTATTACAACAGCGTGACGGCTTTCAGTCCCAGAGTTAGTGAACGTGCGTCTTTCTCTGAGCTACCCAGATTAATTAAGGAACTCATCACGGTATGGGCAACTCTGCTTTTGTCTACGGTCAATGAATCGGGCAGGTCCCAGAATAGGATATTGTCTTAGCTGCTTCCGTTTAATTAACAGTATCATCCTCCGATCTTAATTGACTTCAGTCTCATTTCTACGAATGAAAGTTTTCACAATTTGGTGCCATCACTCCACTCCTTGTTGATACACGCTATGATGCGCAGGCGAAGTCGAAACCACGTTCAGGGCTCCTCCTCACTGTTTCACAGATGTCATCCCTTCTGCGTTTTGCTTTCATTTAATGTCGCAGAACAATTTCTCCGGTATGACGAAGTAACGGCGCTACGAGTATTCTAAACCTATCCCACCTGTTGCAGATCGTATGTTCAACTAACACAGAACGGTGCGTGCATGCATCAATGCGTCACCGTATGCTTGTGTTTGAGTTATGCTTGTGTTTGAGTGTGTAATATAGACAGATACACTGGCAGATAGAGAGACAGAGAGAGAGAGAGAGAGAGAGAGAGATAGTGAGAGGGGGGGGGGGTGGATAGCTGAAAAGATGATTTTGACAGAGCACTGTATTTTCAGTTAAATATTTACTATCACACCATTTTTTTTAATTATATTCATATTCGCTTGTAATAAATTCCGAAAGCTTCGCATTACGAGTGGATTACACTCGTACAGAATAATATTTAAAGCTATAACTCAACCTACGTAATGGTATGCTTTCAGTCACATCACTTTAGCCTAGGCTTGACGTGGGCGTTATGAACATCAACTGAAAATTCGTTTTAATTTAACCTTTCACATTTTTCATGTTATACTTTCTACTAAGCGTTTCGACCGATTATTCTCCATCATATTGTGACGTTGTAATATTTTGATATTCCTGTTACCCACTAAAAGCCTTGTCTTGATGTAGTCTGCGTTTCATTGTTTTTGCTTTCTGAGTGCAGCGTTGCTTCTACTTCAAAATACAACACGGCTTTATGCGTGTAACAACCACATAATTGTTCTGACATATTTAAAAAATATCGCTCTTTTCACTCATTGTTATAGCGCTGGTAATGTAAAAATGTTCATTCGATACGGGTCTAGCGAAAAAAGTTTAGAGTTTACAGTTCGGTAGATGATAATTTTCCAAGAATTTTCTAAAAAATTGAAATGATATTGCTTATACAGATGTCTCGAAATACGCTTATATGGCTGTAAGGTCGTGAGGCCAAAAGCCACAAAAAAATAAAACAAACACGTTTATATTATGCTGTACTGCTGCAGTTTAATATAGTTTCTGAATCAGTAACTGTTCTCGTCCGTTCTTTTCAGCATTCAGAGTATACGTCGAGATTTTTGGGAACCCAACACTTCTCAACCGAGATATGATATCCGCGTACTGATACAAAACCATTCTACCGATTTCTTTGGGATTTTTATGAGCATTAGGCCGTGGTCGGGACATGACATCATTAGATCTTATGGGACACGTAGATGGGAAGACTTGGCGTTGTTTGCTTTATTTAGCACTATGGACCACAAATCGTCTAATTTAAATACTTTTTCGTTTCTGTTAAAGCCTTTTTGTGTTTTTTAATTTCTGTGGCCACTCTGTACATCCAGTCATTACTAAGGTCGAGTGGCCATAGAAATTTGAAAAACATAGGCAGGGAAATATGCTTTGAACTACAGCTTAATGTTCATGAAACAAAAATCATCAAGAACGCAAATACCGGGGGTGAAAGCGTGCATTGTATGATCAACCTATCAATATCTCTGCTGTAGACTTTTTAGGTAGTAGAATATTTTTTGAACATAATAACATGTACTTGTTCAAATGTGTGTGAAATCTTATGGAACTTAACTGCTAAGGTCATCAGTCCCTAAGCTTACACACTACTTAACCTAAATTACCCTAAGGACAAACACACACACCCATGCCCGGGGGAGGACTCGAATCTCCGCCGGGACCAGCCGTACAGTCCATGACTGCAGCGCCTGAGACCGCTCGGCTAATCCCACGCGGCAACATGTACTTTTTTACCCTTTTAGGCAGTCTATTCAGTGAAATACTACCTTCTCAAGTCACTTACTTTTATTAAATAAAAAAGGTTACCTTCTAATATATCATTACTACACCCTTCGTGCAACCGCTGTATTCTCGTAAACGCACTAGATAAGCTGGTACGAAGTTGAACTGCAATAATGTTACTTTGAAGGAAGTGTAAAAACGATTCAAAATCAACTAACACTTTTGATACCAGTTAAAACAGTGTTTCTAATTCTTCACTGCAGTGACAAACTCCGCTGTGACACAGTCGGCCGACGCCCATCTTCTCACGACCGCAGACTCGCGCCCAGTGGTCGCCAAGCGGCCAGTCCTGTGGGTTCGGTGCAGTTGGGTTCGCTTGGGACGGACGTCGCTAGGCTGCCGTCTCTCACGGCGAACGTACTGTATTGAACAGATGGTGACACATATACAAATAAAATATTTCCTTTATTTACCGAGTGTGACTGAAGCGGGCTAGTATAAACCTCACACATTGCATAAGATGGATTTATGCTACTTAACAAAGCATGCATGAAGGACATTTGGATTCCTTACGGCGCTGGCTGGCAGAGGACAAAGAAACTGCTTTAGTACAAAGTTATGTGGGTGAGTTGATTACATACTTGAGGAGTATTATACATGTAAACACCCTTCAGTGATCACAGGCTCCTTTTACTGTCTTATTTACGTGACATACAAGTCAATGAACAAAGCAGAGATCACACATCAGGAACTAACAAATGCAGTGAATATATATTTTGACGCCAACGGCCGCGCGGGATTAGCCGAGAGGTCCAGTTCGGCGCCAGCGGCCGTGCGAAGCGGAGGTCCGATACTTCCGCCTGTGCGGCGTGTGCGAGTGTTTGTTTAATTGTGAACTTAGTCTGCGCGCGGGCTAGTAACAACGATCATGGCGAACAAGTACAGGAAAACTACATTGCGATTCAATTTCTGCAAAGACTACGAACGACCAAAGGCTTTAGCAGTGGAACGATTCATTCGAGAGGACGTCAAGATACCGCCAAACGATATTGTCGGAATTCACCTGTCCATCGTTAGTCCCACGGTGTATGTTAAGATGGTAAATGACGCGGCGTGTGAGAGAATTCTACAGGCGACAAAAGCAGGTCTCCGATTTTGCCATAGTCACGGGAATGTCGGCACGGTAACTGTAGAACATGCTGGTCTGGGTGTACGGACAATACGTGTTTTTGAGCTGCCATTTGAGATCCCGGCTGACGAGGCTTTTAAGCCATACGGCACGGTACATGGACACACAGCAGAACGCTGGACACAATTCGCCACGTACCCCGTTCTTAACGGAGTGCGACAGATCACTATTAATCTTCAGAAGCATGTACCGTCCTATCTGACAATTGGTGGTTGTCGGGCGGTGGTGATTTACGATGGTCAACCACGTACATGTTCTGGCTGTGGCCACGAGGGACACCTCAGGTCGAACTGTATGCAACGGCGGATTACGCAACTGCCTTCAGATGTGCGGGAGCCATACTATCGATCACCTATGCCAAAGCCCTCACTGCGTCCGCTGATGACCGAAAGGACACAGCCCCGGTGGAAGATCAAGATGGCACTCTCCGAAACCGTGTATCAGACGTCGGGATGACAGAGGATGCTGCTCCATCGAGTATACAATCTACGGCGACTACATCAGATGCGACCGAACTCCCACCAAGGACACCGATAGTACACGAAGCAGTTCCAGCCACTACGGATGCTGTTCCGTCTGGAACGCACTCTGTGACGACAACATCAGTTTCGACCGAACTCCCGCCAAGTACAACGATGGGACTCGAAACACTTCCAGTTCCTACGGATGCTTTTCTGTCGGGCAGCCGTGATTCCCTACAGTCTGAGGACACGGAAGGAAGATCACGCAAACAACGTTCCCCGAAAAGGAGGAAACGGCGTCGTCGCACGATATCTTCTCGGGATGACTCCACTTGCCCCGACGACGATGTGCCTGTGGACCAAGACGACACAACAGCCTCCACGAAACAGGATGAGGCAATGGAAACTGTTCGATCAGACCCGCAGCGGTCTGTCACATTGAAGGTACCGGGACGTGGTGATGCTGAAGAGGAATCACAACCAGTTGGCTCTCCAGACGCAGATGCTATGGCTATGGACACGAATATATCACTGCCTGCAAAGATGTGGTATGACGATATTGAGGAGGCGCCGGACGTCATACAGAGGCAGCCGGCTCTCACGAAGACGGCCTAATAATTGCTGAAGGTGAAGGGAGAGGGGAGAGAGAACGTCTTCTAACTCAGCCCGAAGCGCCGATGCAGGGAGATGTTGTTGCGCCTCGACAGAGTGGGATTCAACGCCATGCGAACCGTATTGCGACATTAAATGTAAATGACGTGCGTTCACCGGCCAAAATACACCTACTGAAGGAGACGATTTGGGCATATGTGGATTTTGCTTTGCTGCAGGAAGTCCACATAGCTGCACTCCCATACATCGCAGGCTATCAATCCTATTCGTCACATGGAGATCACAATGGGAGTGGGGTTGCAGTTTACGTGCGAGATGGCTTCCCAATGGAAAACGTGTATTATCTTCCGTCGACCAGGGGAATGGCTTTCACGACGCTTGGGACACGCATCATCAATCTTTATGCACCGTCGGGAAACAATCGGCGGCGGGAAAGGGCGCGATTTTATGCAGAAGACATTGTCCCACTAGTCCATGGACGTTATGAATGTGTAATAATTGGTGGAGATTTCAACTGTGTTCTCAGCCAGAAAGACCAATGGCCGCAAGCAAACATCAGCCAGGAGCTGCGAATCGTTGTCAACGATCTTGTACTTAGTGACACGTGGGAATTACGACATGGAGCTTCACCGGGATACACCTATGTGACAAGTCATTCGGCGAGCAGATTAGAACGCATTTATATCTCACGGGCTCATGCAAATGATGTCCAGGACGCTGAACGCTGGCCATTGGCATTTTCCGATCACAGCGCTTACATCTGTACGGCGCTTCTTCCCCGTAGAGAGGTGTGGAACAGTAAGGCCCAGTGGAAATTAAACATTCAACATCTATATGATCCTGAATGCCGTCAACGGATCCTTGAGACATGGACGATGTGCGAGCGAAGGGTTGGAAGGTATGCGACGTAGCTTGACTGGTGGCTGACTTATGCTAAACCGGCGCTTCGCCGTACGTTCATCTCATACAGCAGGGAGATGGCAGAATGGCGTCGCCGCACGACCGACTTTTATTTTGCAGCGCTGCGCGACCTGGATGACGGTCGGCCGGGACAGGTCATCTGGATCGAACGCAAAAGGATAAAAGCTAAATTAGTGGCTTTAGCTCGGAAACATCTTCAGGGAACCATGGTGCGCGCCAGATGTCACGATACGATAATGCACGAGATTCCTTCCATGCACCACGTCGTGAATGAACGAAAGCACCGACGACGCGTTTCGGTACGGGAATTAATTACCCGCGAAGACCGAAGAGTGACGCGTCAAGCGGACATTGTCTCTGCATTCGTCGACCATTACCAACACATCTATCGGGAAGAAGCAGCCCCTGTCGATGACCTCGAACGTATAGCCACGTACGTCTCCCGTACACTGACGGTGGAAGCCGCGGGAACCTTACTGGAAGCCATTAGCTGTGAGGAAGTACATGATGCGATCGCAAAGGGTGCGTTGAATCGCCGGCCGTAGTGGCCGTGCGGTTCTAGGCGCTGCAGTCTGAAACCGAACGACCGCTACGGTCGCCGGTTCGAATCCTGTCTCGGGCATGGATGTGTGTGATGTTCTTAGGTTAGTTAGGTTTAATTAGTTCTAAGTTCTAGGCGACTGATGACCTTAGAAGTTAAGTCGCATAGTGCTCAGAACCATTTGAACCATTTTTTGCGTTGAATCGGTCCCCAGGCATTGATGGACTTCCTGCTGAATTTTATCGAGAATTTCGCAACGAAATGGCACCGCGATGGACTGGCCTCTTGGTGCCAGTACATAAACCGAAAGCAGGAATTACGGTCACACATTATCGCCCCATCACCCTGCTTAATACCGACTATAAGATCTTTGCACGGTTGCTAGCGTCCCGATGTCGTATGTTAATTCGTAGCGTTCTCTCTCCAGAACAGACGACACCGGGTGGATCGGTGAATGTGCAAACAGCTACTGGTGAATGCCGTGATGTGATAGCGCTGTCGGAGCAGTGCCGGCTTAAAGCGGCGATGGTGGCGGTTGATTTTGACAGTGCTTTTGATAAGGTGCGCCACAACTATCTGTACGCTATACTGGAACAAATGGGATTTCCAGACCGTTTTACTGGTCTCATTAGAAGGATTTATGGGGGCGCACAATCCTTGGTACAGGTTAATGGGCGTATAGCAGGGCCCATTCAAATTCGACGATCCATTCGCCAGGGCTGCCCTCTTTCGATGCTGCTGTTCGCGATAGCGTTGGAACCACTAATTGGGAGGCTAACAAATTCTCTTTCTGGGATGGAACTACGGGGCTACACCTTCAAATGTCGTGCCTATGCGGACGACCTCCTGCTGCTCGCTCGTTCTGAGGAAGAGGTGAAGACGGTCCTTGAACTGTTGTTGGACCACAGTGTGACGGCGGGTAGTGCAGTGAACATGAACAAATCGGCAGCAATGCCGGTTGGAAGGGGCCTTATGCCGGAAGAAATCAGTCCGTTTCCTTATGTGCAACGATTCCGATATCTCGGCATAGACTTTACCTCATCTGTAAAACATACTGCAGTAGTTAACTACCGACGTATTTTACAGACAACACGTACCATGGTCCGACAACATCTCCTACGGCGCCTTGATCCTTTGCAGCGAGTCAAATATCTGAACACTTATGTGGTTTCTCGAATGGTGCATATTTCGCAGATCCTGCCCCTACCACTCACGCTCGGACGTCGACTTCAATCAGCACTAGGCTATTTTGTGATGATTGGGTCGCCCCTCAAGGTGCGATACGCAACGCTCACGCTCCCAACTGACAAGGGGGGACTCGGACTCACGAATGTTCACTGCCGAGCGACGGCGCTCCTTCTAGCCACGATGTACAAGCAATGGCGTAACGGGCGTGATTCCCTTACATCCCGCCTACTGGATCTCCTAGTTCCAGCGTCCCTCACACCTCCGGTGGCGGTGGGCAACATTACGCCACATTTTGCGCATGTATCAACATTTATCGTGGAACTTAGTTATATCAGAGACGAGCTTCCGCGCACGAGACCGCCATGCGCGAAGGATTTTTATGTTTGGCTGCTACGACGGATAAGTCGTAATGTCATTGAACTCAAACACCCCAAGTTGTATTGGCCGAAGATTTGGAGACATGTGCATCAAAAATTCCTTCCTACCTTCGTTCGGGCACTGTGGTTCTCTGTCGCCTGTGGCAAGTTCAACACCAACCAACGGCTCCATGCAATTGGACTAGTGGACACTCCACTATGCCCGAAATGTCGCCAAGTGGATGACGACCATCACCGCTTAACTTGTATCGCGGTGGAGGACGTATGGCTCCTAGGAAGACAGATGGTGGCTTGCTACCTCCGTGTGACCCCGCAACATATTACACCTGCTTCCTTCTTACATCCGGAGAGCGACTAATTTCCGGCGACTAAATCACAGTCGATCATCTGGGTCAAAGGTTGGACGATCGCGTACCTCTATGGGGATGCTGCCAAGTCGCGACTTGACTTTTGGTATTTCTTGCAGCAAGCCCACAATGATGTTCGTAGATGGTCACACTATCGGAAAACCTTTGCCAACTATCTTCAGGCAGTCTTCCTCGACCCCCCACGCAGTTGGGATGTGCCGGGTGCAGTCGGAGTGCACATTTGACAGCTGATAATGAACCTCACGCTTCTCTCACCACTCAATATGTAATGCACATACTACCTGTATACGATGAAATGATCTGCATGTTCCTTTTAACAGAGTGATCTTTATTGAAAATAAATAAATAAATAGAAACAACATCCCTTTTCCTTTAAATTTGTGATTGTTATAAAATGATTTTTGTTGTTGTTGTTGTTGCAGAAGATGCATTTCATTTAGTGTTTGTGAACCGCCTAATTTTGTATCCAAATAGAATACCAATAAAAAACAAAAAAAAAAGTGGTCAGCGCGACAGAATGTCAATCCTAAGGGTCCAGGTTCGATTCCCGGCTGGGTGGGAGATTTTCTCTGCCCAGGGACTGAGTGTTGTCCTAATCATCACCATTTCATCCCCATCGACGCGCAAGTCGCCGAAGTGGCGTCAAAGCGAAAGACTTGCACCCGTCGAACGATCTACTCGACGGGAGGCCCTAGTCACACGACATTTACAATACTCGATGGTCTGGTAATTCGATGAGTCCGAACGAACGTTTCGAACGGCTTTAAGACATTTACATGAATATTTTGGTAGTTAGTTATACTTGCTTGAGAATACATAAAACAAATACAAATTTTGCCTCTCTTTACAAGTCCTAGCCACATGGGATGAGAAATTAATGTAATAAATTTAAATACAGGTATATACTAGATGTCTAACATTCTGCGTGGTGTCTGTTAGAACAAACAGTCGTGTCTCCCTATCACTTTCGCGCAAAGACGCTCTGAGCGTGTTTTTTAGGGAATTGACTAGTTTGAACCTGGGACCTGTTGCTGGTAAGGAGACGCCAGACCACACATGACATGTAGAGTTCAGAAGAGTTCAGTGAGACTAGCGATGATATAACCAAATACTTAATGATTTCAGCGTCAGCTCCACTGCACTCCCTGTAAAAGAATCTTAATACTAACTAAATTTAGTGGAAGGGGTTCAAGGCTTTCCTAGTTTTAGTTAGCTGGTAAAATAACGTCGAAAAAGCAGTTAAGTTTACCATTAGAATTTTTATTCTACTCACAAAACATTGTTTATAAATTGTACTATTGATAAAAGGAAATATTTTAATACAGGGTGATAAAAACCGACTGCGTTCAACAAAAACGTGAACGACTATTCCCCGAATGGGTTTTCAAGTTCTATAATGGATCGAAGGATGACCTATGCCATATCACATCTATAATCTAGGTTTAAATTAAGTTTCATAGAAGAGAAAACTATCAAAAATGGTCTACAGTGACCCTCAATTATGTTTAATTACTTATTTAACTTGTCGTAAACTACAGTGGCTGACGTGGCTTCTCAATAATTATATAACAGAAAAATCATCGCGTTTCAGGTTTTAAATTCATTTAGCAAATGTGAATACCACGAAGTTTAATTGACGATCGACACTAGTATTACGTAAAAAGGGGATGTTACAGATGAGACTTCTGCAGTTCTGAGTGAAGCCTTATGCGCTCTTATGCGACATCGTGTGCGTTCATTACCTTGTCGGTGGTTAGGCAGCGTTAGGGGCGGCTGACGGCGCAGCTCCACACACCTCGCCATCTCGGTAGCAACTCTCTTGAACTTATCCTTACTACTGTTTACCGAAGTTGGTTTAAGAAACAGGTATCTGGCTGTGTTTTCAACTGACCAATCAGCGCCTCAATGTTAACCTTAAGCCCCGCCTACAAAAATTCTGTCTATCCAATGAGAAACGTTATACTTTTCGTGGTGGGGAAATGTTTTCAATGTTTGCTACGTAACAGAGATGCGTATAGTCTCACGCTAAAACTTGCAGCTAGTGTGGCCCTTTTAATGTTATAGTAAGATCTATACTGTTCTTCTGGAGGGCTCTATCTTTTAACAAGGACTGGGGGATGGACCTCTTGGTGGTCGGGTGTCCTATTGTCCTGCTCTTATCGTAGGGCATTCTAGCCTGCACGGCTCTGCTCTCGGCTTCTGTTGTCGTTTCTCCACTCGGAACTGCGTCTGTTTCACGGTGGGAAGGTATGACATGCATTTAGACGTTCTTGTGTTAGTCTGTGGTATTGCATTTGCTCACTCGATGATCGTATTACTTTGGTTAATTTAATGTCAGGATTTATTCGGACCTATGTGACATATTGCCGGATTTGCTGTAATGTCAGGGTTTTCATGGAAGGTGTTGGATTTGCCTGACACCTTACAGATGACCCGTGTGGCAAAGTGGTTACGATACTCGACTGCTGTTGTGGAGGATCAGGACTAAAACCTATGACTGATCGTGGACAATTATGTATGTCAGCTTTCCTAATGTCAAATCAGAGAAATAGATGTTTCCTGCAAGAATACTGTGCTAAATTTCGTCGTCTACTGGATGCTAAACTGTAAGCTTTATTCCTTCATTTCATGAAATATACAATCGCAAACGCAAGTTCCGTTGAAAGATAAATTTTTCAGTACGGAAACCGTTCAACTTTGCGAGTAACAACCGCTTATGAGAGAATTAGTCGGTAACATTTATAAAACTGGAACTGCCAAGAAGTATACGTATGACTGAAATCAATTTAATCAAATATGTGTAGCAGTACACATATGGTTAAGATTATGGAACAGAACAAAATCTTATACCGAGAATTCAGTATTGTGTAAAGGACTTATGTGATGCAGTAAAGTCTCTGAATGTCGTATGTTTCTGGGGAATGTCCGTTCCATGAGTCGCTTATACGATTCCACAAATGCGTCAACACTGGTTGCTGGTTGCGTATACATTATGAACAAACCATACCATAGACACGAATGATGGGAGACGTGTCAGCACAATTTTCAGGTTAAGAAAGCCACGGTACCCGTCAATTTTAGGGAAAGTCATGGACATTTGTCGCCTTCTGCTGCCAAACAATGTCCTGATAAAATACGAGTATGGTGCATGCAGTTGCCTGAAGAACGGCCGGCACTTCGGGGTCATAACAGTCCCAACTGAAGATACCTTTTAAAGCAAATGTTGTTTGTATTACCTTCAACAAGTAAGACACAAGACCGCATGCCTTATAAAAGCGCAACGAACCGTTTGAGTCGCTGTTTGTGCGCTGTGCCTCTCAGGAATGCAGACTGTCAGACTGCGAACACTAACATACTGAAGTGCGCGTAGGTGACCATTATGGGACGACCACTCAGCAAGCTAGCGACATTGTTCTCGTGTCCTTAGAAGTTAATGCTATGTGTGCACTGGGAATATTGAAAAATAGAATGTATTTCTTGAAAGAGTCTGCGCACACTGTCGATACTTTGTGAACAAAACCTTCTGGGTCGCTTAAGATATTACTTCATTTTTAACATCGCATCTGATTAGGGCAGTCGCTGGAGCAACGTTATAAATAAACGATCCAGACTGGTTTGTTCACAAAGTAGAGACAATTCTGCAGCCGTTGTAGAGCTCTGAACCCAAACACAACTAGAAAGATATCGAGGCCTGTTCAGGGATGTTTTGTGAATAGTTTGGTTTAAGGGACCTATGCTCTCTGACAGTTGGTTACAGAGTAATCGCATTTCGCTGCTCAGCACAATCTCCGGACTTGTCTCAGATGGAGCACGTGTGGTATATGATGGGACGAGGAGTGACATGCGACTCGTCACGAAACAACTCCTGAAGAACTACGTGAACAGTCGGAGCACGCGTGGGATAACGTGTCGTAGGGCAGTACTCGCCATATGTACGATCGAGTGGATGCCAGGGTCGGCGCCTGAACTGCCGCCCACAGAGAGCTACATCGCGTACCAACACGAGTATTTCAACATGGGCCAATACCTGGTACATCAAAGCGTTTGTGCTATTGATCTGTAAAAGTTTTCATTTAATGTACTCAATAATCACTGTTGCCCGCATCTCGTGGTCGTGCGGTAGCGTTCTCGCTTCCCACGCCCGGGTTCCCGGGTTCGATTCCCGGCGGGGTCAGGGATTTTCTCTGCCTCGTGATGGCTGGGTGTTGTGTGCTGTCCTTAGGTTAGTTAGGTTTAAGTAGTTCTAAGTTCTAGGGGACTGATGACCATAGATGTTATGTCCCATAGTGCTCAGAGCCATTTGAACCATTTTTTAATCACTGTTGCATCAATAAATACCGAGTGAACAGAAAATCTCTAAAAGAGTGTACTATTTTTTTCTGGCAATTTATTAATTGAGAGTCGAGGGCCTGGTATTGGCGAATAAATAGGAAATAGCAGTGCCTTTGTTATTAAGACGAAGAAACATTGCATCGTACTTCTAACACATGCACTGCCATCTCGTAATCGTATATCGTTTGATTTCTTACTCCCTTGCATTGTTTCTGCATTACTACGAAAATATCTGCATAACAGTGCAAATGCCGAAGGTTTGGAAACAAACTTATTGCAGTTTACATAAAAGTTATCTGGGTGTGGCACCGCGTCATATTGCAAAAGTATTATTGTTGAAATCAACGTTTCGGCCGTGGTTAACGTGGCCTTCTTCAGTAGATCCAAAAGAAAGCCATTGTGACTGTGACCGTAACTTTGGTTTCACTAGTAAAATCTGACGCAGTGCAGCATCTCGTCGACGTTACCGGTGCTCATGTTGAACAAATTGTGTATGTGGCTGCCAGTAATAAAATCAATATTATGCCTTTCTCACTTATTTGACCTATTCTGCCTATGTCCTGTTTCTAACCCATTACCTGAAACATTTCTGTAAGGCTTTGTGGCATTCAAAGCACCAGACTAGCACCTGGTGGCAAAAACTAGAACTGATTCTTTTCCAGTATAAATATGTTCCGCGTCAACGCATTAGAATATCTAACAAGTTTCTCTGTCATACGATAATTACAGCTCACACTGGATGTCTGTGAGTAGCTGCACTTTAATTATAAACACCTGGTATATATCTCTATTCCACGTATAGATGGCTCCGCAAACAAGCCTTTTACGAGCTAATTGTGAATGTGTAGAATGAACCACTAATGGGAGCTATGTTCTGTTTAGTGCATATGTATTTCAGATTTAAATTTTTGGATTAGTCCTCATTTAATTGCACTCCAATACGAAACGATGTTGTTTCAGCATGTTACAGGATACAGTCCTACCTGTCAATGGAGGCGTTCCGCATATATTCCTCACATTTGGATGGAATACTGCTACTTGGCTCTGCAGACTCCTCCCATCGCCAAATAAACCTTGAAAAAATGTGCAGTTCACTACTTCAGTTTATCAACCGTTTCATCGGGATTGTTTCACACTTCTCATCTAAATAGATGAGCCCAGACATTAAAAGCCCAAGGACTGATGTTAGGTGACACTGGAGGCTAAGATAATCCTATCCACTTGGACCACATTGTCACATTAGATGTCGTCTTACACCAGCAAAAATTTGCACTGGTGCTCTAACATGGATTTACCAATCTTGCAAAAGGACAATATACTAAAGCAACACTGCAATATCTCTCTGTAGAGAGGTCAATAATGGAAATATGATGTCTACAGTGAATAGAGTCTGTGGCTGTTCGTAATAGTACATTTGGAATTACCTCGCAAACGTGTCGACTGCGTACACGTAATAGATCCTTTTTGCATCTATTTTCGTGAACTTTGACCGCTTTAGGTTCCTCTATTAATTATAACAGAGAGTGTGTACATTTCATAAGAGCATATAGTGCATGAGTCGAAATGTCATTGCATGACAAACACATTCGGCAGGGACTAATCATTCTGTCTGTTTTAACTTATTTAATAGCGTTTGACGTCAAAGAGGCATAATAATACTTGGTTTCACATGTACACTTTAACTGATTGCTATTCACAGGCTGAATTATGTGGAACGCTAACCTTTGTTGTAACATTGCTGGGAACTACGTGTTTGCTGTCTGTTTGCAACCTAATTGCTGGCACACTATTGTACATGTGTTCCTAGTTTCGACTTCTTGGGTCAGTTTTTCTTGGCATTACAATTTTCTCCACCTGGAAAAAGCCCATTTCAGTTAAAAGAGTTTCGTTTTACTACTTTGTTTATTACGGTCATGTGAGGAAGGGGTCTGAAATTCTATGGCATAGTTTTCTTCTTTTCCTACCATATATTTATGTCCTTTTTAATGTACCTCTGTGCATCACGCACTTTTGGATGGGCCCCTCGGGATGTTTGAAACAAGAATTTTGAACGCTGATTTATCTGTTATGAGTCCTTCTTGAATTACAGTTTCTTTTCGTACCCCCTCACTGATTTCTTGTTAGACGATGTTTGCAATGTTTCGTTGATGAGAAAAAGTTTAAAATTTTCGTTGTTCATTGCTCTTGTTCTTTTCGTTTATGGGAGTGTAAACTGTTGTCGGTTTTCAGCAGATACTTATTTTAATTTCTTTTTTATTTTTGAAGCCGGTTGCTTTCACCAGTTTTGAAACAGAAATTCGTCCATGGAATAGGAGGAGTTGTCCAGACTTTAGATTAGATATAAAACTTGCTTTGCTACCTGTCGGACATGTTACATTATTGGGAAAATCATCAAAAATTTTTGTTTCTGCATACTGAACTCCTTTCTGAGCCACTGGCAGCTTTAATAATGGGTAATACAGGTCGTTATTTCCTCTATCGTTGTCGGTGTGGATGCATTATTTATTCCATTAGCTTGCAGATGTACTGTAATGGTGCAGTTAAAGTGCATATTTGGGTGAATTACATCAGAGAATTATTCCATAAGACATTATTGTGTGGGCATATGCAAAATAGGTCATGAGGTTGATTCATTTGTTTCCAAAACAATCAACTACACGAGGAACAAAGCTGCCTGAACTTCATTGTTTGAGAAGTTCAATAACATGCTTATTCCGATTCAGATTTTCATCAGTGTGTACACGTAAAAAAAAAAAAAAAAAAAAAAACTTGTAGCGTTCTATCCTGTTTACTGACTCCTATTCATGTCTTACATCAATTGTTCATAAATGGTTCAAATGGCTCTGAGCACTATGCGACTTAACTTCTGAGGTCATCAGTCGCCTAGAACTTAGAACTAATTAAACCTAACTAACCTAAGGACATCACACACATCCATGCCCGAGGCAGGATTCGAACCTGCGACCGTAAAGGTCGCTCGGTTCCAGACTGTAGCGCCCAGAACCGCACGGCCACGCCGGCCGGCTACATCAGTTGTATGTATCTTTCTATTTGTTCTACAGTACTGAATATAGAGTTAGAGCGAAGGCTTACGCGACCGGATGACATTGCTGCTGGTAAGCCTTTCGGGGTATAACGTTGTAGTCCACGAAACTCTTCTGTTCCTAACGTGTCGTCCGTAACTGCACTCGACATCTTCGAGGTGCGGCTTCTCTGTTGAGTCTTTCAAAATCGGTAAAATCTCTGAACATGTCCAGCGCAATTCAAGACGAATAATTCTTTGAAACAAATCATTAAGGATCTCTTGCTTCCTCTCTAAAGGGATTTATTATAACACTAGTAACGTCTGCAAAAAGTGTCAGTTCTGCTTGTTGAATGTTTAGTGAAGGGTCATTCACATATATGAGTAATAAGAATGGACAGAAAACTGCACTGTGTGGGGCTTCCTTTAGATTTATCGCCAGCCACTTACATTTGCAATCTTCCCAACACTGAATTATTCAGCACAGCTGTGAGCTGGGGAGACACCACAGGACATTTTAACTTCCATTGTCTATACTTTTATAAATACATTCACAAAATTTTGTCAGCATGACCAGGAACTCACACTCATAGCAGTGGAAGTTAAAAAACATACTAAAATTAAAGTTTTTTTAAACATGAAGTTTAAATTGTAATAGCTCATTCATTTATTCATAAATTGAATAAATTCTAGATTGTCATACACCTATAAGTATGGTTTGTATGCTGTGCAAAAGTCATCGAAGAATCTCTGTTACTTATGAAGAAAAGTGTATCTGCAGCCACAACTGCAGTCAAAAATAATCGAAAAACGAAATTTCACATGTAAAAATTTATTTTGTTATGTTTTTGAACTTCCACTGCTACGAGTGATAATCCTGAATCCTTCTTAGTCATGCTGAAAAAGTTTTATGAGTTTATTTGTAAAAGTAGAAACAGTGGAAATTAAAATGCTCTGTGGTGCCTCTCCTGTTCCAAGTAGGCCCGTTTGACGGCCTATCCCCCTTGTGTGTTCAAACCAGTTGCGTGACAGATCAACAGTTTCATAAAACTTCAGTTTTTCTAAGAGTGTAACATGACCAGTACTATTAGAAGCCTTTGAAAGATCACATAAAATACCAGTGGCGATATTTTTATTATTTAGGGCTTGTAATATTTGGTGAGTGGGTGCATAAATTGCATTGTCAATTGAGTAAACCTTCTGGAATACAGACTGTTATATGCTAAGTTAAATTGTTTCCACTTAAATGTAAGAGTACGCTTGAGTACACTAGTTTTTTGAATGTTTCGAAGAAAACGTGTCATTTTTTGGTCATCTTTCTTGTAAGATAGATCAACAATTTGTTATATCCATCTTTACGGAAAAATTCACTGCACCACTAATTCACTACGAGTGTCATCGACGACTTAAGTGCCCAGACAGGATGAACTAACAACAGCGAGGTCGTAGGGACAACCAAGGAAGAAACGAAGAACAAAAGTGGAAACTGACTGTTTGATTTTTGTACAGCGCATTCATTGAGACTACAAAACGGCTGCTTTCTCCATAAAGAAATACATAAATACACGTGGGTGCAACTTGCAAGGAATTTAAAATCGATACTCTGTTTCAAATTCTAAAGCTGGCAAGGGTAAAATAAAGGAAGAGAAAGGCTGTTTACAATTTTTACAGAAAGCAGATGGCAGGTATAAGAGTCGAAGGGAGTGAGACAGTGCTGTAGAACATCCCCGATGTTATTCAATCTGTATACTGAGCAAACTGCAAAAGAAACAAAAGAAAAATTGTCCATGAAGAAGACATAAGAACTTTGACGTTTGCCGATGACATTGTAAATCTGTCAGAGACAGCAAAGAACTTGGAAGAGCAACTGACTGGAATTGATGTTGAAAGGAGGATATAAGATGAGCATCAATAAAAGCAAAACGAAGATAATGGAATGTAGACCAACTAAATAAGGTAATGTTGAGAGAATTCTATTAGTAAATGAGACACTTAAAGTAGAAGATGAGTTTTGCTATTTGGGAAGCAAAATAACTCATGACAGTCTAAGTAGGGAGGATATAAAATGTAGACTGGCGATGGCAAGAGTTTACGTCGAGTATAGATTTAAACGTCAAGACGTCCTTTCTGAAATTATTAGTATGGAGTGTAGCCATGTATGGAAGTGAAACATGGACGATAAAAAGTTTGGACAAGAAGAGAATATAAATTTTTGAGATGTGGTGGTACAGAAAACTGCTGAGGATAAGGTGGGTAGATTACGTAATTAATGAGGAGCTAATGAAAAGAAATCGGGAGAAGAGATATTTGTGGCACAATATGAGTGGGAGAAGGGATCGGTTGGTAGGACACGGTCTCAGGCATTAAGGGATCACCAATTTAGTACCGGTGGGAGGCGTGAGGCGTGGGAGGGGGGGGGGGGTTAAAATCGTAGAAGAAGACCAGCAGATGCATATAGTGAGTGAAGAGGGTTGCACGAGATAAAGACGTATGGAGAGCTGCATCATACCAGTCTTTGGACTGAAGATAACAACAAAAACAACAAGAGATTATATGAAACAAGTGCAAAATCCAGCATTAACAAAGCAAGATGTTTGAGTATACAGAAGTGCTGAGTGTGGATCAGACCATTTTATAGTCAAAGCGGAAGGTCTTATGAACTATCAGAAAAAAATACACCCACGGTAAGAATGAAGAGGATACTAAAATAACTGAAGCTCCCAGATATAATTTAGAAAGTTTACAACGAGATTCTGTGAAATTCCTGTGCAAGACGAGATTAGCCTACAAATGAAATAACATTATATACATCAAAGAATCCACGGTATTAACATTTTACGATGAGATAAAAGAGTGCATTCACAGTGCAGCAAGAGAGGCCTTCGTAACGAAGTGTACTTCTAAGAATGGTGGACAAATGATATGGTGGAACAGAAGAAACAATTATATCAGAAGTTGTTAAATACGCAGGACTGTGAGCGTCTGAAGCCCTTTGCAAGATGCAACAGACAGATTAAAAAGGGACTGAAAGAGCAAAACAGGAGATGTGGTACAAACAGCGTAAGGAGATCAACAGCTATGTGGGAGGTATCAAAGTAAGAGATGTCTGGAAAAGAGCAGGTAGAACTGAAAAAGCTAACGCCGCAGTAATTAGTCTACAGATGTTGGAGGAGCATTACAGAAAGCTATTTAGCGAGATCAGAAATGAATACAAAGAGGCAGTACGTCGCCTGAAAGATGCAGGTAATTTATATATGGCACCAGTGACGCAGAATGAATTAAAAGTGCTGTTAAATGGATGAAACATAATAAATCTACTGTGCCGGGAGACATTCCTATTGAGTTACTGAAATATGGACTACCTATACTATGGGAAATTCTGACATGCTTCTTTAATAAACTTACGATTAGCTGTGGGTGCTACCAGTGGTTTTTAATATTTCTGTAATAATTTCTGTTTACGGAAGAGGAAACACGCAGGATTGTAATAACTGTAGAGGCATCAGAGTAACAAGCTCGATAGGAAGATTGTATGGTGGGAGTTTGGTAAAAAAAATCGAAGTAAAAATTGTAGACACCGAAGAACAGGATTCAGATCAGACATATTAATAGGAATTATATATAACATATACAGAGATGTGCGCGGAATGTTCAAATGGTCCAAATGGCTCTGAGCACCATGGGACTTCACTTCTGGCGTCATCAGTCCCCTAGAACTTAGAACTACTTAAATATAACTAACATAAGGACATCACACACATCCATGCCCGAGGCAGGATTCGAACCTGCGACCGTAGCGGTGGCGCGGTTCCATACTGTAGCGCCTAGAACCGCTCGGTCACCCCGGCCGGCTGCACGGAAGGACAAGCGTAGGATCTGTCATCTTTAAATTGTTTAAAAGAAGTAAAGAACGGAAACAAGGGTGCTGTTTATCTCCAGCATTGTTCAAAATATATCTACAAATCGCCTTGCAGAACTGGAAAAATAAATGCAGTAAAATGGGAGCGCAAATGGAAGACCACTGAGTGTATATCCGTTTATTCACAGATGACCAAGTGGTGATTGTGACCGTGGAAATATATGTCTCCTGCATGAAAAGAAAATTGATAGAAGAAAGCAGAAATTGGGGACTGGAGTTGAACATCAAGAAGATAGAATGCTCAACGATAGGAACGCAATCAATAGACGTAGAAATATCAGACAGTGTAACCACCAGTAACTGTGAAAGATATAAATATATAGGGAGCGTAATTAATAAAGACGGAACAGACTGAGCTCTTGCAGGGGAGCAATGTCAAAACTGAACTCCATTTTGTGGTCCAGAAAAACCGGTTTGAAAATAAAAATCAATATATATGAAGCCATTATTGAGCCATTAACCACTTATGCTTCTGAGTGCTGGACGATTGCGGAGATAAACCGCAAGAACATCGAAACAGTACACACACACTTTCCAAGACATGCATCAAAGATTTGCCATTTGGAAGGTAGAACAAATGTCGTTGTACGGGAAATAACACACAAGAAAGATAATGCAATGGATGAAGTAGAAAGCAAGCAAATTTCTGATTTAGACCTTAAAGAGAATGGGACAATAAAGATTACCCAAGAAAGTATTTGCACACAGACCGTCAAATAGACGGCACAGAGGAAGACCGCAGCTTAATTGGATTCAAGGGATAGGAAGCAGTACGACCAATAGAAATTTGGCAATTGAAGACACAAAAAATATGTTATTGTGAAGGTACGGTTATTGAGCCGTAGGATCTCCATCAATCATTCTCAGTAAGGTACTAACCAGAAAGTTGTCTGCCTTCTGCTTCATTCATTGTGGTATCTTTCATGTGAGTTACTTCACGTACATCCTCTTTTGTTCCATGTACCAAACGGGAGATCCTTGATGCACGTCTTAGAAAGTCCATTTCTACAGCTTCGAACTTCTTGCATTTTTCTTCTTTATCATCGAGCAATATGTATGCCTTAGAGCAACATTTCAGAATTTCGTTTGAAATTCCATCAATACCATATAAGTTATTGTATTTTAGAATTTTTTGAATTCGATTAATTTCAGCGATGGATGTTGATGCTACTTTTGGTTGGCTGATGTGGTTTTCAAATGTTTTCTGCCATTGTAAATACTTCTCCTTGGCTGTACTGGGACAGAGATGCACGAGGGCGCTGTACGAGTAGTAGATAAGGTACTTGACCCTGTGTTTCGCGTAATATGTGTTGCGCTTGGCCGTGAGTCAGTTGAGCAGCGCTAGGGCATTTTTATTAGAGGCACACTGGCGAGCAATTGGTTTTTAGAGAAGGAGAACTGATATTTCAGACTCTGGAAGAAACTATATGGAATACTTCACTATAGAAATGAAAACTTGTTTGTAAAGATATTTTCTTGAAATGGCTGGAGAATATTTCTGGAGTAGTATTTCAAGCTAAATTATACAAGCGCAAAAATGAAATGTTTGCTTCTCAGAACTAATGTATCAGGGAAATCTTTGTCCCTTAGATAATTAATAACATTCATGATTAATGTTAATTTGAACCCTTTGTTTTCATTACGTTGCAAATAACATAGTTGGTTTAAACGTCTTGTTTTACAATGATTCTTCTTTCTTTTTTTTTTTTTTTTGCAGAAGATGCATTTCATTTAGTGTTTGTGAACTGCCTAATTTTGTATCCAAATAGTATACAAAAAAAAGCGGTCTAGGGCGCTGCAGTCATGGACTCTGCGGCAGATCCCGGCGGGGGTTCGAGTCCTCCCTCGGGCATGGGTGTGTGTGTTTGTCCTTAGGATAATTTAGGTTAAATAGTGTGTAAGCTTAGGGACTGATGACCTTAGCAGTTAAGTCCCATAAGATTTCACAAACATTTGAACATTTTTTTTATGCCAACAGAGGGAAAATTTGTGTATTGTTATAGGTATCTTCATTATTACATGTATTTGTTACTGTGTGTATGTGTGAGTGCTTACACGCGTGAGCACGCACGCGCGCGTTTGTGTGTGTGTGTGTGTGTGTGTGTGTGTGTGTTTCAGAGAGAGAGAGAGAGAGAGGATGCAAGTTAATCACGACAGACGGGTAAATTGCTAAGCATGTGATTACAACTGGCCTACGATTGTGACAATACTTATGACATAATATGAGACAGTGACCAGGCCAAATATCTCACGAAATAGGCATCAAACGAAAAAACTACAAAGAACCAAACTCGTCTAGCTTGAAGGGGGAAACCAGATGGCGCTATGGTTGGCCCGCTAGATGGCGCTGCCATAGGTCAAACGGATATCAAGTGAGTTTTTTTTAAAAATAGGAACCCCCATTTTTATTACATATTCGTGTAGGACGTAAAGAAATATGAATGTTTTAGTTGGACCACTATTTTCGCTCTGTGATAGATGGCGCTCTAATAGTCACAAACGTATAAGTACGTGGTATCACGTAACATTCCGTCAGCGCGGACGGTATTTGCTTCGTCTACATTACCCGTTTTAAAATGGACCGTTTACCAATTGTGGAAAAGGTCGATATCGCGTTGATGTTTGGCTATTGTGATCAAAATGCCCAACGGGCGTGTGCTATGTATGCTGCTCGGTATCCTGGACGACATCATCCAAGTGTCCGGACCGTTCGCCGGATAGTTACGTTATTTAAGGAAACAGGAAGTGTTCAGCCACATGTGAAACGTCAACCACGACCTTGAAACGGTACAGTAGTTTCCGCTCTATAAGCAGCAGGTTTCGCTGCTCGCTCGCACCGGGAAATAGAAACAGAGGCGGCTCCGCAACCGATTCTATTACACGACGCGGCCGGCCGCGGGCGCAACAGAACCCACGTGGACGGGTGGAAAGAAATGTGTCAGGCTTCATAATACGTATTTATATGTGTCGTGTATTATGCATTTCTTGTACGTGGATGTGAATCTGCACATGAACTTTCCTAATCCTCCTCACACCTTTCCGTAAAGCGTGGCCAAATCTTTGTTGGGAAGTAGTTCTGTGGTATAGTAGTGCCAACCTTACTCCTGGCTAGGGGATCAGAGAGACATCACAGGCAGGTAAAAGTCAGACTTTCCAGTGTCACAAGATTTGGGGTGGAGAGGTTGGTCACGGCCAAGTGGTTCGACCACCCCCTCCATCGGGGCCCAGGAAGACCTCCGGGTGCCCGCCATATTCTTGTAGTGTTACAGAAGACGGGTAAGTGAGCAGACGTGCCCTCAGTGCGTCTGTCTCAATGTTCACGCATGGAAGAGAGGTATTTGAATATTTGTACTAATTCTTTTATTTCCAGCTTCGGATTGTGTAAGGTAATGAATGTGCTCGTTTAATTCCGGAAATTTGGCCCCCTGTGTTAAAGTATCTGGTACCCAGTTTGCCCGTTATCGTCCTCACATAGTGAATGTCCTATGTAAAATATTGGGAGACTTTGGTGGTATACATTTGGCCAACGCAATTCCGTCTTACCTGTAGAAATGTGCGTGCAGATTAGTATATAATACACGCGAGCTATAAGTTGTAAAATTGTAATATCTGTAAACTGAAACAATTGCTGCTATCGCTGTGAAGTCGAGTGATAATGTGTAAAATAAATAGGTAATCAACTGTCATCAATCTTCAACATACCTTAAAAATCACAAAGAAGTCAAGTTAAAAGAATTTATTTAAAATAAAAGATATAGAATGCAGGGAGCCACACATCAGCGTGTGAGCCCTCCAGCCCCTTGCCTAGTACCGTACAGAAAGGGCACGCTCTCTAGGTAGCGCTCTCAAGCTCATCTTCCCAGTTATCCGTTGCGGAATTTTGATTCAGGGCTTGACATCAACTTTCATCTGGCGTCCCTAGGCAAGGAGGTAAGACGGTAAACTTCCAACCTGCAACAAATGATGCCCAAGTGGATGTTTTAGCTGCTGTCGCGGCTAATCCCCACATCAGTAGCAGACAAATTGCGCGAGAATCGGGAATCTCAATAACGTCGGTGTTGAGAATGCTACATCAACATCTATTGCACCCGTACCATATTTCTATGCACCAGGAATTGTATGGCGACAACTTTGAACGTCGTGTACAGTTCAGCCACGGGCACAAAAGAAATTACGGGACGGTGAAAGATTTTTTGCACGCGTTCTATCTAGCGACGAAGCGTCATTCACCAACAGCGGTAACGTAAACCGGCATAATATGCACTATTGGGCAACGGAAAATCCACGATGGCTGCGACAAGTGGAACATCAGCAGATTAATGTATGGTGCGTCATTATGGGAAGAAGGATAATTGGTCCCCATTTTATCGATGGCAATCTAAATGGAGCAATGTATGCTGATTTCCTACCGATGTTACTACAAGATGTTTCACAGCATCACAAAATGGCGATGTACTTCCAACATGATGGATGTCCGGCACATAGCTCGCGTGCGGTTGAAGCGGTGTTGAATAGCATATTTCATGACAGGTGGATTGGTCGTCGAAACACCATACCATGGCCCACACGTTCACCGGATCTGTCGTCCCCGGATTTCTTTCTGTGGGGAAAGTTTGCTGTCGTGATCCACCGACAACGCCTGACAACATGCGTCAGCGCATTGTCAATGCATGTGCGAACATTACGGACGGCGAACTAATCGCTGTTGAGAGGAATGTCGTTACACGTACTGCCATATGCAATGAGGTTGGCGGACATAATTTTGGGCATTTATTGCATTAATGTGGTATTTACAGGTAATCACGCTGTAACAGCATGCGTTCTCAGAAATGGTAAGTATCACAAAGGTACATGTATCACGTTGGAACAACCGAAATAAAATCTTCAAACGTATGTAGGTTCTGTATTTTAATTTAAAAAAACCTACCTGTTACCAACTGTTCGTCTAAAATTGTGAGCCATGTGTTCGTGACTATTACAGCGCCATCTATCACAAAACGAAAAAAGTGGCCCAGCTAAAACATTCATATTTCTTTACGTACTACACGAATATGTAATAAAAATGGGGGTTCCTATTTTAAAAAAACGCAGTTGATATTCGTTTGACCAATGGCAGCACCATCTAGCGGGCCAACCATAGCGCCATCTGGTTTCTCCCTTCAAGCTAGACAAGTTTCTTTCTTTGTAGTTTTTTCGTTTGACGCTTATTTCGTGAGATATTTGGCTCGGTCATGATCAATATATATACACTCCTGGAAATTGAAATAAGAACACCGTGAATTCATTGTCCCAGGAAGGGGAAACTTTATTGACACATTCCTGGGGTCAGATACATCACATGATCACACTGACAGAACCACAGGCACATAGACACAGGCAACAGAGCATGCACAATGTCGGCACTAGTACAGTGTATATCCACCTTTCGCAGCAATGCAGGCTGCTATTCTCCCATGGAGACGATCGTAGAGATGCTGGATGTAGTCCTGTGGAACGGCTTGCCATGCCATTTCCACCTGGCGCCTCAGTTGGACCGGCGTTCGTGCTGGACGTGCAGACCGCGTGAGACGACGCTTCATCCAGTCCCAAACATGCTCAATGGGGGACAGATCCGGAGATCTTGCTGGCCAGGGTAGTTGACTTACACCTTCTAGAGCACGTTGGGTGGCACGGGATACATGCGGACGTGCATTGTCCTGTTGGAACAGCAAGTTCCCTTGCCGGTCTAGGAATGGTAGAACGATGGGTTCGATGACGGTTTGGATGTACCGTGCACTATTCAGTGTCCCCTCGACGATCACCAGTGGTGTACGGCCAGTGTAGGAGATCGCTCCCCACACCATGATGCCGGGTGTTGGCCCTGTGTGCCTCGGTCGTATGCAGTCCTGATTGTGGCGCTCACCTGCACGGCGGCAAACACGCATACGACCATCATTGGCACCAAGGCAGAAGCGACTCTCATCGCTGAAGACGACACGTCTCCATTCGTCCCTCCATTCACGCCTGTCGCGACACCACTGGAGGCGGGCTGCACGATGTTGGGGCGTGAGCGGAAGACGGCCTAACGGTGTGCGGGACCGTAGCCCAGCTTCATGGAGACGGTTGCGAATGGTCCTCGCCGATACCCCAGGAGCAACAGTGTCCCTAATTTGCTGGGAAGTGGCGGTGCGGTCCCCTACGGCACTGCGTAGGATCTTACGGTCTTGGCGTGCATCCGTGCGTCGCTGCGGTCCGGTCCCAGGTCGACGGGCACGTGCACTTTCCGCCGACCACTGGCGACAACATCGATGTACTGTGGAGACCTCACGCCCCACGTGTTGAGCAATTCGGCGGTACGTCCACCCGGCCTCCCGCATGCCCACTATACACCCTCGCTCAAAGTCCGTCAACAGCACATACGGTTCACGTCCACGCTGTCGCGGCATGCTACCAGTGTTAAAGACTGCGATGGAGCTCCGTATGCCACGGAAAACTGGCTGACACTGACGGCGGCGGTGCACAAATGCTGCGCAGCTAGCGCCATTCGACGGCCAACACCGCGGTTCCTAGTGTGTCCACTGTGCCGTGCGTGTGATAATTGCTTGTACAGCCCTCTCGCAGTGTCCGGAGCAAGTATGGTGGGTCTGACACACCGGTGTCAATGTGTTCTTTTTTCCATTTCCAGGAGTGTATGGTCGTCTTGGTAGTATTACTTTTATTTATATGTTCCCCATGTGTTAGTTGCTAAACTGCAAAAATGGTCTGAGACCATCGAAGAGAATTTATTTTAGACTACTGTTCACATTTATAATACTGTTCGTTGATTGAAAAAATATCTACATAATTTTGAGCTCTGTATTACAATACTTTTTGTCATTTGCTGCCAGACAGTGTTGCACATTGCTCAAAAGTTGTACAGACAATGCATCCAAGCCTTATTAGTTGACATAAATGCACTTTATGAAGGAGGTGGAACCGTTCGGAGTGCGTAGTCGAAAATACAATGTAATGAACATGACTTGTTATAGAAACTTATATTTTCAATTTCTTATTATTGGTATTGTGTAGCAATTTATTGCTTGGGATGGGGTAGTGAAAGGAGAGTTACGTTCCACGTTTGCCGTTGCTGATATCTTATTGGCTGCCACAGAGCAATCTTGCCAGCTTAATTTCTGCTCCCGATTTTTTTTATTTCTGTCTAAGCAACAACATGGTGGAAAAATTCCTGTTTTCGTCATATTCACTGTGATGTTACGTCTAGAAACGGAGCACAAGTTCGGAGTGTTTCAAACGTGGGGAAGGAAATCGACCATATCATTTCAAACGACCATCCGGCATTCACACTTCAAAATAGCATCACCAGCATTCGACTTGTGGCAGCTTGAAAAAGTTTGGAATGGTCCTGAAGGATTTGTTAGGTGACATACAATGATTACTCCAGCCTAGAAGTCACGGAGCTCTCCTGAACGACCCACTACTCCTCCTCTACTGACAACCGGATACTGCCCACCTCCATTTACAGTTGCAGATCCATGTCTCGTGACATATAGCGTCAATTCCGCAATACACAAGGGAATCCGGATACTTTTGATAAGATAGTGTACACTCGTTCAGCTAGAATAGGTCTCTTGCTAATAGCAATGAAAATAAAAATAAAGAAAGCAAACAGAATTGAAATCGAGTGGAGAGGCAAGATTTTCACTGATCTATAGCTCGCATCACATAGGATGGCACTTCCGCGCATAGAGGCGGAGCGTTAGGGAAGTGTGGAGGGGATGAGGTCTGCGTGTGCGTGGCAGCAGATAGTGGACAAACAAGGTCTGTGTTACTGAACTGTGTGTCTGAGGACAACAATCAGGCCCATTTGTCTTCGGTACATCGTATTAAACGTTCCAATCTGTGAAGGAATAATACATTTTAACAACCGATTTAGATCAGTCGTCTACATGAGAGGTTGTGTCCACTGCTCCACAGCAATTGTTTGTGTGAGCCTGTAGGAGAGAACAGCTGATGCAGCTTTGTGAAGACATCAATTACAATTTTTCTCAAAACAATGATTGTCTAACGACAAGCTCATCGAAAATGGTTGCAGTAATTGTCATTTATTGCGATTTGGACAATATTATAAGTAAAAATATAATACACAACAAAATAAACTTCAAGCTCAAACCTAAATCATTATATTTACTTGACAGCTGCTTCTACTCCATATATATTTTTTAAAATATGTATAATGCACGTATGTGGGTGTGTTTCACTGCAGTTCAGTGTAGATCACGTTGTAGAAAAGAATTACTGGTAGCAAAGGCTAGTGCAAATGTCTATCGTAAATACTGTCAGTATGTCATATTTTTCGATGTCAAGAGGCACAATGAGTTTAAATTAATTCTTTAGACATTACTGTGGGACAACGCATTTATGCTCCTTTGAACAACCAAACAATTAACCATCTTCTGTGAATAACTCGACGGAATGCTGACGATAACGTCGAAAAGCACCGATATCCCGACAGGCAATACTCCCTTTCACTTTAAGATATTTTCCAGTTCGTGCCATGATAATGACAGGGGTTTATTCGTCGAAATGTTCGAGTTTTTGACGAATTTATCGGGCCGCATTCTCGTGAGTAGTTAGAGCACACAACACGCCGGGAAAAGCTTAATTTCTCCTTGGGCATTACAGTGAATACTTCGTAGGATTCATATTCCTAATCAATAAAACCTAGGAAGTTCTCATTTACTATGTACGCAGCTGGTATGTTGACAAAAACATTTTTAAACCATTAGTTTTTAAAACCAAGAAAGATTATTATTTTACCTTGTTTCAAAGTCTATGCCGTAATGCCATCAGCTATCCAAGCCCATGACCGAACCATTTGATTGTAAATTTAGGATGATAGATTCAAGGCTTTTATCCATCTTTACCTCTCTGTCAAAGTCTTATTTCTGAAACTTTTCAGCGTGTCGCACACAGTGTACCCACCACGCTGAAGCGTGATGCTGTCAAATGTGTTCATGCATAAGCGTTTCAATGTCTGTTATCTTGAATGTTTTATTTTTTCCCCACATAGTTTGTAACATGTGCGCAAATTAATTATATCGATTATCGAATTATACTCACAGTGATATGTGAGTAAATGCAAAACTTTGTGACCACGGTCACATGCAAGAAAGTGAGATTTGTATATTCTGTCGCCTGAGTGAGGTAAATTAACGAGCTGCTGGAGTTAAGCACGACTCTGACTCATATTGCCCGGAATATTTTTATTTTTCAGGCAGAGCACAATATCCCCTTTCCTCGTGCTCGTACTTGGTCTTTTCTCTGTAACAGTTGAGTGATACTGACATGGTAACTGCAATCACCGACTTCGAAGCAATGCATGGCAAGAATTGTTCAGTGAACCGCTTCTTGAAAGAGACAGCGTTCATTCCCGAATGGTAGTCACTACTGTTTTTCTTTTACCTAAATACAAGTTTAGTCTCCGGAAC
The DNA here is from genome assembly GCF_023898315.1 of Schistocerca nitens. Classification (NCBI taxonomy): domain Eukaryota; kingdom Metazoa; phylum Arthropoda; class Insecta; order Orthoptera; family Acrididae; genus Schistocerca; species Schistocerca nitens. The sequence continues at coordinate 551,858,955 of NC_064615.1, read as the reverse complement.
CAAATCAGAAGAAGGCTCAGCATGCAGAATGAGTATCCGAGAACCTTTTCCTATGGGAACTCTTAAACCGCCTGTACCATCACTCATTTTCCAGCGGGTATTCGTAGAATGATACTGATTCATCCACGTTTCATCAATGTAATACACTGTAGAGCCGTCTCCCCCTCTTGTATCGTGTATCGTTATAAGGGATATGGTTCGTGCTGCTTTATTGTCGCTTCTTTCAATTAAAACTTTCTTAAAAATTATTTGTACTGACGAAAATATGAAGCGCTTTAAAATATCGTAGTCAAAAACATCGATTTGTGTTAAAAGTTTATTGCAGTTTCGATGCTTTCCTGGCGACACGAAAACAAATCTTCCTCAGGTTTCTACAGCTCCAACTCTTTTGTTTACTATTCTCTGTATAGTTCTCTTTCCGACATGCGCTTCTGTAGTTCGTTTTTGAAAAATGTCAAAAATATAAGTCTCGCTTTCAGAGTCACATCTGAAAAAGTTATAAATGCTGAACGTAAACCCCTCGATTGTTCGTGAAGCATCTACGTCTACATCTACATTATTACTCTGTAATTCACAATTAAGTGCCTGGTAGAGGGTTCATCGAACCACCTTCAAAAATGGTTCAAATGGCTCTGAGCACTATGGGACTTAACATCTGTGGTCATCAGTCCCCTAGAACTTAGAACTACTTAAACCTAACTAACCTAAGGACATCACACACATCCGTGCCCGAGGCAGGATTCGAACCTGCGACCGTAGCAGTCCCGCGATTCCAGACTGCAGCGCTTAGAACCGCACGGCCACCGCGGCCGGCGAACCACCTTCAAGCTATTTCTCTGCCGTTCCACTCCCGGGCAGCGCGTGGGAAACACAAACACTTTATGTTTCCGTCAGAGCTCCAATTTTTCTTATTTTATTATTATGACCATTTCTTCCTATGTATGTGGGTGCCAATTAAGTATTTCCACACTATGAAGAGAAAGCTGGCGACTGAAATGTCATGAGAAGATCCTGCCACAACGAAAAACGCCTCACCCAACTCGCGTATCACAGCCGTGGTAATCTCTCCCCTGCCCTTCTTTGTACTTTTTCGATGTCATCCGTCAGTTCCACCTGACGCAGATCCCACACCGAACAGCAATACTCCAGAAGAGGGCGGAAAAGCGTGCTGTAAGTAGTCTCTTTAGTAGATCTGTTCTACCAATAAATCTCAGTCTTTGGGTTACTTTGCACACAACATTATCCATGTGATCGTTGCAATTTAAGTTATTTGTAATTGTAATCCCTAAGTATTTAGTTGATTTTATAGCCTTTAGATTTGCGTGTTTTATCGTGTAAACCGAAATTTGGCAGTTCCCTTTTAGTATCATCTGGATGATCTCAGACTTTTCATTATTTAGAGTCAATTGACACTTTTCCCACCACACAGATATCTCGTCTAAATCGTTTTGAGGACTTTATTAGATGGCAAATCACAGCATCATTTGCAAAGAATCAGAGGACAGCTCAGATTATCTCCTAAATCGTTTATGAGATCAGGAACAGCATAAGGCCTACAACACTTGCTCGCAAACGCCAGATATCACTTCTGTTTTACTCGACGATTTTCCGTCGATTAGTGCCTACCGTGACCTTTTTGACAGGATATCATCCAGTCGCACAACTAAGACGATACTCCGCAGGCAAGCAATTTAATTAAACTTCGTTGTGAGGAGCTTCACGTTTATTGCTATCATCTGTTATATTCATTTGGAAATCACACTAAAACGTTTACAGATACACAGCCACAGCCATATTGTTACAAGAAAGTAACATCGACATCTGAATGTATACCGAATGAAACTGCACTGTCGCGGAATACAATAGCGCAGCATGCGGGAGAGAGATTATCGCAGTCTAGTTTGTTACTCGCGGCCAGCCGCTTGGAGAGAGAATGAATCTTATTGGCTGCTAGCAGTTAATGGCGGGGGATGCGCAGAATGGCTGCAAACAGGGCCAGCCTCCTACATGACGCGAACGTTGGTACATTTCTCTTTCACCATGTGTAACATGGGACACACCAAAGGTCAGCCAGTCAATGGACTTTCAGCTGTTATGGATACAATTTCGATTTGTGGTGATGCTTCTGGAATCTCTATGGCAAGTTTCAGTATCTGGTAGGTGTCAGATAGATTAAATACAAACTTTAACGTGGAACTATCTACATATGTCTTTACACGAGGGACACCAGGAACTGACATACCATCAAACTGAAGTATGCGATTTTATAAATCTTTGTATAGTAATGTCAACGGCCCTTGTGAGGCAAACTGAGCAGCTACTTGTTTGAGAAGTGGCGTTTCTGGCCTCGTAAACGGCCAGGAGAGCCGTGTGCTGACCATATGCCCCTCCCTATCTGCATCCAGTGACGCCACTGGTTCGAGGATGACACGGCGGTCAGTCTGTACCATTGGGCCTTCATGGCCTGTTGGGGCAGAGTTTAGTTTTTACAGCAATATCAAGCTCGCCTAGTAATCCCAGTTTCACTTAACCGTTTTCTGCATATTATGCCATTTTAAGATTCGATTAATCCACTGCCAGTTTTGTCGCGATATATAAAAAAGTTGTGCATTCGGAACATCATGAAGAAGTGTAAAACATGTCACTCAGTTGGACATTATTTCGTCACAGCTTCAAGGTACGCACAAAGAGTCGACAATGAGTTCTGACCTGTGTGGTCTACAAGAGCCCATAGCACGGACAATGTTTCGAGCACGAGGGACGTTCTCTTCATAGTCGAGATTGCAGTGCGTCTGTGGGGCACCATAGTCAATTCTGTTAGTTGCGAACGTGCCAGTTTCTCGCAGCGATTGTTGTTTCAGACGTATATTGTATATGATGTAATAACTGGCGACAGCGTCCTCTTATCTGTTGCTATTCTTAACGTGAAACAGGAGATTTGGAAGCGATCCGATTCTCAAACATATCTAAACAACACATTTCCGGAGTGGGTTTACAACGACCCCGTCACCCTCTTTCTTATTCTCAAATATCGCGTTCTCTTTACGTCTTTTTTTACGTGAGTCTGGTCATACGATGTGATAACTGAAGGCAGCGCCCTCTTTTCTGTTATTGTACTTAACGTGAAGCACGAGATTCGGAAGCGATCCTATCCTCAAATATTTTATATCCAAAAAATACATTTCCGGACATGGATTTATAACGACTCTGTCACCATCTTTCATATTCTGAGATCAAGCTTTCTCTATACGTCTGTTTTTCGTGAGTCTGGTCGCGCCTGTGGAGCAACGTGATCTTTCTACGATTTTGTCTCATATGTAGCGTCTAAATTCGGACTCGCGAATCTAGGCAACGATATTAACGCTTTGAACATTATTTTAGACTATAATGAACTATTTGTCTAATCTTGACCGAGTGTTTACTTGACTGAATTTTAATCTATCAAAGTTCTATATTTACAAATGGACAGTCGAGATCTCAATAATATTTTTTTTATTAACGGGTTTCGGATTATCTGCAAATCATCTTCAGAATGTTTTGGACCCCTACGGTTGGCGCTGGCGGCTCCTCGGATTTTTCATGATACCACGAATTTAGAAAGTTAAATCTTCTCAATCAACTTGTAACAGTTACTTAATCTATCTTTTAATATCGTTAGGACTTGGCTTTTATCAACCAGAATGAAACTGGAAAGATATTTTTCGACTTTCTTTCATTATATTAATTCTTTTCAAAAAACATTTAACGTTAGTATTTGTTATTTGAATAAAGTTAATGTAGTCTTGAAACTTCAAGAAAATAATTTTATGCATACCAATTTTACTCAAGCACTTCAACAAAGCTACCCATCAAATGTATGTAATTCTTTGCCTCAATGAACTGACCATAAGACAGAAATTACTCGTACTACTATTACAGTCAGCACCGATAAATTTTGATTCCGAATTTAAGAAAAATGAAATTAAACAGTCACTAGCTTTAGAAATGAAAAAGTCTCTATATGGACCAAAAACACACTTGTTTACAAAACATCCTGAAATAAGTCCGGCTCTCCTTTTAAAAGAACAAAAAATTAAATAGATTGTAGCTTGCTTGTTAGAAGCAGTGCAGTTGAGGACATGGTGCCAAAAACGCTTCTGCAAATTCATCGAGTCTCAGTGGCTTCATAATGGTTGCTGTTATTAAGCCTGCTTGACGCCAAGTTGTACAAACGTTGTAAAATCTTAAGTGAGCCTGGTATGTCTTGCAACCACGGCTAATAATTACCAGAGAAGTCTTTTTAATGCATAAACAACAATAACGTAGTCGCCCAATAATGTGCCTCTGTTATCACTCAGTGGTAAAATCTATTGTCAGATTTTGGAAATTCTACATGAAACACATTTGCGTGTGGTATGTCTAAAATTCTGAATGGTCCATTATATACAGACTTGAATTTACTAATTCCATGGTTTATTTCATTATTTTTTTGTGAGTTTTTGCTAGAAAAAATTACTGACACTCTCTCTTCATCACTTTTTAACATTTGTTCGGTAAAGATTTTTCGAGATGCTCTTTATGGAAAGTATCATGGAGTGTAGGTTAATGGCAGGCAGGCTGGACGGTCCACAAGAATCACTAAACACTATTCCTAAAAGGGAACATCACTATGGGGTTCTGTTTAAACATCAGGGAGACAAAACGAATGGCTGTGAGCAGAAAGCGAGATGAAATTCAGGGTACTCTTGCACTCGGTAATGTTAAGATCGAAAGTGTTTCATTATATTAATATTAGGTTGGTGCATAAGTTCACAGCGATTTTCCCATAAGTTTAATAAAACATCTGATACGTGGGACAGAGACTTTATCATAATAATACGAAATTGTTGTCCTTCACTATTTACAACAGTCTGTCAACGCTGGGGTAACCTTTCGATTCCGCGACTGTAAAAAGTAATGTGATTCTGAGATGAATAAGTCATTGAACGATTTTCGGGGCGCATTTTCATCCAGAAAGAAAGTTCTTTTAAAGTTATTCGACAGAGAGCGGAAAAGGTGAAAATCTCACATCACAAGATCAAGTGAGTAAGGTGGGTGTGGAATGACTTCCCAACCCAACTCCTGTAAAGCGTTTTTTGTCAGTCTAGCAGAATGCGGGCGCGCGTTATCGTTGAGTAGCATCAGTTCACGCAGTCTGCCTGGTCGTTATTCTTGGACTGCGTCTGCGAGAGTGTCCTGAAATTCGCATCCAGAAAAGGTCGAGGAAAGGTCCTCTAATCTTTCCGACCGATCTCCGCCCGGCGGGTGGAATCGCCGCTCGGCAGGTAGGAGAGTCGAAGGCTTTATTTTACGGCAACGTGTGGCCGCAATAGTGTTGCCAGCAACATCGCTGCAACGCGTCAATTCCCACACCATATCCGTCTCAGTTCTTGTCTGTATGTGCTTGCCTTTCACTCTCAGGCTCGATTCTTCTTCCTCAGCCGATAGTGCTGCTGTGTCAAGTCACGTGAAACAGCATTATTTCGTTCTTGGAGATTAGTTTCGTCTACTGGATTATACGAACCACTGCTCCAATAATGCAGAAGCAGCTACATGTATGTAAAATTGGGCAAACGAGACAACCAACGATAAATCCATGAACGTGATGCATACAACTAGAGCGTAAGGAACAGAAAGTAATGTATACAAAGTGCGAATTTTGAAAAAGGACGATCTCACTGCTTACGTTTTAGAAGATCTGCAGTTCTGAACAAAACTTTTATTCTACATCGGTTATTAAGGCGTCTGAACGTTTCTGAAGCTTCATTAAGCGTTTTAAATTGGCATCAGTTTGCCAACTTATTATTTTATTGCGATGGTTGTATGCATTACTTCGCACGCCCTGTAAGGCTGGTCAACTGTGGTCTGCTACTTTCATAAATTCTTTGAGCCCTTCCACCAAAGCATTGCAAATGCCTTGTACCAAGAAGCATGTGGATGAGAAATGAACTTTAAAGATATAAAATTTTTCATTGCGTCATGTCTGGCAGCTCAAAAATGTAGAAGAAATGTTTAAACATTTACAATAAAGTTCCTAATTAATTATTTAATGTTGGTTGACTAGTTTCGGACCTGGCCCATTTTCACAAGCCACTTCTTATACAGAACAAAATCTGTTACAAGTGGATGCGTTGAATGCGGATAATAAAGGTATTTTGTATTTAAGATGTGTTTGGTGTTTACAGTTCTATTTATTTGGCTCTGAGCACAATGGGGCTTAACTGCTGTGGTCATCAGTCCCCTAGAACTTAGAACTACTTAAAACTAACTAACCTAAGGACATCACACACATCCATGCCCGAGGCAGGATTCGAACCTGCGACCGTAGCTGTCGCGCGGTTCCGGACTGTAGAGCCTATTTATTTCACCACTCATGAGTGTATCTCAGATCTGCGTTCGAAGATGGCACAGTTGTATTTACAGCTTACTGTTCCGTATTATGTTAATGTATGTGCAATATATATGTATTTAATCATCCTTCATTACGCAGCATGATCCAAGTGACAGCGATATTGTATATACAGTGGAAAAGTTGTGATCATTGCGTTACGCTGGTTTATTTATTGAAGGCATTATCGCAGTTTTGACAGAAACACACTCGACACGAACGTCATTTATAAAGTAAGCAAAACATGACGATATAACTGTTCTGGCAGTTAAAAAAACTAATGCAACGAATGTAATAAAGCCTACGTTGGGCAGACGGACGTTTAAGGGGACCTGGACGTGATATGACTGAAATTTTGGAAAACAGATTTTTGTCACCATGTGAAAGACAAATTTCCCGCATTTCAAAAATGTATTTTTATTTACTTTTCAATTGTTGATTGGTGTTAAACGCTCTTTGAACAAATGTCTGCGCACCAGCCACGTTCATGCGACAGGCAAGGAATATCACCATAAACATTTCTTGCATGCCACAGACATAGAAACAATAAAGCCAAGATAAAGGGACCTTGCAGATACAAAATTACTTAGATGTATAGATAGCCATACACCAAACCCTAATGAGAATTTCAACAGCTGCCTGTGGCAAAGAGTACCAGAAACAGTGTTCGTTCGATTGACGGTAGCATCGTTTCCGGTGGATGACAACTCCCGGTGGCGCAGGTAGGCTCTGCCCTTGAGAGCGAAACTGGATGCGAATTTCACAGATTTCTGGCTGGATGCGATTTTCACTGTGTGAGGTTTTCTCATATCCTCAGCAAGACGTCTCAGTTGTTGACAATTAATGACAGCAGGGACGCTCACACCACAGGAAAGCAATTCGAAGTGCACCACACTATCGCTGTTCTGCCAGATGCGTAACTTCCTCTTTTGTGGATGCATGCAGGCCTTTGTATAGGGAGTTCATACTTTGCTTGGGCTCAGCCACAACTTTCTTCTACTTAGGTTAGCATAAAGGCGCCATTTCTCGTCGCCAGTAACGATATCGGATAGAAATGGTCGTGTTATTCACAGGCTAACTGATGATGAGCAAGCAGAGATGATTTTTGTGATTTTGGCTTAGGGCCTGCGGTACCCATAAACCCGAGTTTCGAACAATGCCTACTGCATGCAAATGTCGCACGATGGTGGAATGATCACAGTGCATCACATCTGCCAGTTCTCGAGTACACTGATGTGGATCATTGAGGATTAATACGTTTAAACGATCTTCATCAAACCCCGAAGGCCTTCCTGAACGTGGAGAATCACTAATGTCAAAGCGATCTTCCTTAAAACGAGAAAACCAGTTTCTTGCCCTGCCCTGTCCAATGGATTATTCCCATACACGGAGTAAACGTTTCTGGGCTTCGTCCACTCCTGTCCTCAATTGAACTCAAACAGAATATGTCGGAAATGTTCCATCACTTGACATTCCATTTTCTAGCATCCATAACTCCACTCACTGTCTCCAAATGACAAACTGACAATACGTAAACTGTATTACCAACAGTGAATTATAAATAAAAAATAACAATCCATAAATAAACCCTTACTAACCGAAATAACAATACGCAAAAGAAAGACGTTACGGACTTATGCACCAGCTTAACATTTGGGGTGTCAAATCAATAATAACTGGAACATCTCTCAAGAAATACACTGCAGGATTGATCAGGTCAGAAGTTATTTCCAGAAAACGACGGACGTTCTGACTAGCTGTGACATATAAGTTTCACACTTCGCACTCGACTACTTCGATGCTACGTTTTCAGTATTCTATGGAATTGAGTAATGGATGCTTATGGCATTATTAGGTAATAAATTGTAGACATTTGTAATGTCAGCGTATCAAAGAATATTAAGGATACCATGGACAGATAAAGTCACAAATGTGGCAATACTGCGGCATACGATCAAAGATTTAGAAATTCTCAATACCATCTCGAGAAGAAAAGTCGTACTAACTGTGCAGCCAGACGTTACTCGCTAAAAAACTATCCTAGACCAATGTTACGAAGGGTCTCTTATCGAAAAAATCTTGATTTTCTCGTCGTGATTTAATAGCGGCCAATGCAGGGCTCCAGGCGGGGCCAGTTGAACTCTCGCGTTCCTGTAGAGATGAGATTATCAGCTGTACGGATATGTATTGCTTCCTTAACGACGCGTTCCCAGACAGATGATGCCGGGGATAAAACTTCCGTCTTTTCATAAATCATGCAATGTCCTGTATTCAGACAGAGTCCTGGAATTGCCGACTTTTCCGATTGACGTAGGCGCCTATGACGCTGATGTTCATCGCACCGTTCGTGTACTGTGCGACATGTCTGGCCTGCATACGCCGCCCCACACTTGTACACACCACGTTTCCTCAGGCCAAGATCATCCTTAACCGAACCCAACAGATTCCTCAGGTTTCCAGATGGTCGTAAAACACATGTCACATCTTCCGAGAACTCTTCTGATTCTTGACGACATGGCGCCTGAGTGATGGGTGCCTTTACATGGAGGAGATAGCAAAGAACATATGAGTTTGACAAGTTACGTCTCAAGAGAGTTAGATTGTTAAGCACCCCTGCATTTTTATTGAGATGCTGCGACAAGCATATCATTCCTACGTTTGCTAAATTTAAACGCTATATAAACTCTGCGGCTGCCATTAGAATTAAACGACAGGCAACTGCGGCACTTGTGAGAGAAAGGGTGCGCTATACGGGCCAGAAATTGTGCTTGGTGTCCATCTGAAGATTTCAGCGAATCTTTCAGCGGTATTCTGGAATTGGGTATACAACGCCACATAGACACTAGCTGATTGGCCTGAACGAGAAGCTAAGTTTTGTTAAATGACAAAACACAATCGACCCGAAGTGCGAACGCAAGAAGATATACCAAGAAGATGTACCGTGTTTAATCTCACGGACAAGACTTTGGACAACGGTGCAGTTTCGGAGATGAAAAGGGTCTGAATTTTGCACCTACTGCAAGGACCATTCCCATCCGAGATGTGATAAGTGGAATAGAACAGGCTGTTTCGAAACTTCCTAAGGATACTGCCGAAGATATTAGGCGTGACACGTGCCGCATCTTGAGTCGAGCTTCACCAAAGAAGTCCAACTTTAACGTCACCTCAGCTGAAAGAAATGCTCTACGAGAATAGAGAGGAGACCAAGACATCGTCATCTTACCTGCTAACAAGGAAAGGCTACTGTGATTTCCTCACGCACAGAATATAACATCAAGATATACAAAATGCTCGACGATCCTGCATACAATAAATTAAAAAATGATCCGACAGGTAGGATCCAGAAAAGGACTTTGGAACGCATCAGAAAGAGCTCGATTCCAGCACAAGTCACCAGCGGTATGCGTCAACAGACTGCAGTTCCTCCTAGACTCTATGGTCTAACGGAGATCCATGAGAATGGGGTGCCTCTCCGTCCCATTGTAAGTAACATAGGAGCATCTACTTATTTTGTTGGCAAATATCTATATCTATTGGGACCACTCCTAGGCAAGTGCGATCATCGTATTCGAAACTGGAGATTTCCCAGGTCGCCCGAAAACTCTTAGATTGCAGTCGTCTGATCTCTTAGTAAGTTTTGATGTTGTGTCCTTATTTACAAATGGGCCCTTGCAGGACCCTTTGAAGCTCATTAGCAACATATTTGAGGAGGCCATAGTGCCATTATTTAAATAAGAGTTGTTGTGGTTGCCAGGAGAGCCAACACCGTGTTACCAGAGGAGGCCGAAAGGCACGCGTTTTAGCTCATGCAGGCTGGCGTGAGGTCTGGAGCAGGACAAGGAAATTAGAATTTAGAAAGCGGTCGTAGCTGGTGGGATACTTAACTTTCATCCATTAATGATGAACGTCGGTCTTGACGGTACATGATTCACAATATCAATAGTAACTTATAATGGCGCCTTGCTAGGTCGCAGCAAATGACGTAGCTGAAGGCTATGCTAAACTATCGTCTCGGCAAATGAGAACGTAAGTAGGCAGTGAACCATCGCTAGCAAAGTCGGCTGTACAACTGGGGCGAGTGTTAGGAAGTCTCTCTAGACCTGCCGTGTGGCGGCGCTCGGTCTGTAATCACTGATAGTGGCGACACGCGGGTCCGACGTATACTACCGGACCGCGGCCGATTTAAAGGCTACCACCTAGCAAGTGTGGTATCTGGCGGTGACACCACAAGAGTTATGTTGAACTCTTATTTCATGATAAATATATTGAACAAGAGGATGGTGTCGCCATGGGAAGCCTTCGGTTTCCTGTGGTGGTCAATTATTTTATGGAGGACTTTGAAGAAAAAGCTCTACAGTCAGCCACTCTCAAACCATCTTGTTTTCTGTGGTATGCGGATGATACATTTGTGGTGTGGCCACATGGACTTGATACTCCACCTACGTTTCGCACGGGCAGGAGGGCCGCTCTTCGATTTTCGGCAGAGGGCGTTTCAGTATAGCGCCATCAGTCTGCAAATCATTGCGCATGCTTGATTTCCGCACCTGCACTTTCTTCGCGAGCGTGTTCTATGTGCAGGGGCGTCGACATGCGGATATCGTCAGTCGTACCTGGCCACCAGCAAGGTTCAACCACCTGAAGATATCGGACAGTAGCTCCGAGGAAATATTGTGGAATTTGCAGAACGTCATCCGGCGGCAAACCCGTAAAGACTATCCAAGTAGTAGACGGATCCAAGTAATTCCCCTTTCCGTAAAGTGGCCATCGTCACTACATGCCATGTGATATTCCCATAATTTTTGGACGATGAATAAACATGAAAAAGACTTTCAGTGTACTTTGTAACATTTCCAAAAGTCATGAGCATAATATGTCATTTTGTGACTGAAAACCTCTTTGCTGAATGGAAAGTATAGTCAATTACTTCAGTTTTGCATGAGTGTTATGAAGAAATTGATTCAGTTTTCGACGTTTACAGTAGACAGTACGCCAATAATTTTTGTTTTGCCCTGTTTTAAATTTTAAATGAAGTATGTTCTGACGAAAAATGCGAATTACAGACAGAAAGGCCCGTAATTTCCTGTGAGCAGATAGTTACTAGTTTTAAACTATAACTTCGAAATGGAATGGGAGCCATCACTGCAAAGTACAAATTACTATGTGAGACAATCTTGGTTTACTTTTGTACAGTGGTACTCCTTTTGTAAAATCTGGATCTGCATATTGGGCAGATGATATATTCATTTAGGAGAAAATTTACCTAGTGTCTTTACTATTTACAACAGTCTGCCAAAAGTGAGGTAAGTTTTTGATTCCGCGCCTTTGGAAATCATATGGTACTGAGACGAACTCATTGAGTCATGTTCGGGGCGCATTTTAATCCAGAATGGAAGTTCCTTGAAAGGCTTTCGACAGAAAGCGGAAAAGGTGAAAATCTCAAGGTACAAGTTGGTATTCGAATCTACATCTACATTTATACTCCGCAAGCCACCCAACGGTGTGAGGCGGAGGGCACTTTACGTGCCACTGTCATTACCTCCCTTTTCTGTTCCAGTCGCGTATGGTTCGCGGGAAGAACGACTGTCTGAAAGCCTCCGTGCGCGCTCTAATCTCTCTAATTCTACATTCGTGATCTCCTCGGGAGGTATAAATAGCGGGAAGCAATATATTCGATACCTCATCCAGAAACGCACCCTCTCGAAACCTGGACAGCAAGCTACACCGCGATGCAGAGCGCCCCTCTTGCAGTGTCTGCCACTTTAGTTTGCTAAACATCTCCGTAACGCTATCACGCTTACCAGATAACCCTGTGACGAAACGCGCCTCTCTTCTTTGGATCTTCTCTGTCTCCTCCGTCAACCCGATCTGGTACGGATCCCACACTGACGAGCAATACTCAAGTATAGGTCGAACGAGTGTTTTGTAAGCCACCTCCTTTGTTGATGGACTACATTTTCTAAGCACTCTCCCAATGAATCTCAACCTGGTACCCGCCTTACCAACAATTAATTTTATATGATCATTCCACTTCAAATCGTTCCGCACGCATACTCCCAGATATTTTACAGAAGTAACTGCTACCAGTGTTTGTTCCGCTATCATATAATCATACAATAAAGGATCCTTCTTTCTATGTATTCGCAATACATTACATTTGTCTATGGTCTATGTTAAGGGTCAGCTGCCATTCCCTGCACCAAGTGCCTATCCGCTGCAGATCTTCCTGCATTTCGCTACAATTTTCTAATGCTGCAACTTCTGTGTATACTACAGCATCATCCGCGAAAAGCCGCATGGAACTTCTGACACTATCTACTAGGTCATATATATATAGTGAAAAGCAATGGTCCCATAACACTCCCCTGTGGTACGCCAGAGGTTATTTTAACGTCTGTAGACGTCTCTCCATTGAGAACAGCATGCTGTGTTCTGTTTGCTAAAAACTCTTCAATCCAGCCACGCAGCTGGTCTGATATTCCGTAGGCTCTTACTTTGTTTATCAGGCGATAGTGCGGAACTGTATCGATCGCCAAGTCAAGGAAAGTAGCATCTACCTGGGAGCCTGTATCTAATATTTTCTGGGTATCATGAACAAATAAAGCTATTTGGGTCTCACACGATCGCTGTTTACTGAATCCATGTTGATTCCTACAGAGTAGATTCTGGGTTTCCAAAAACGACATGATACTCAAGCAAAAAACATGTTCTAAAATTCTACAACAGATCGACGTCAGAGATGTAGGTCTATAGTTTTGCGCATCTGCTCGACGACCCTTCTTGAAGACTGGGACTACCTGTGCTCTTTTCCAATCATTTGGAACCTTCCGTTCCTCTAGAGACTTGCGGTACACGGCTGTGAGAAGGGGGGCAAGTTCTTTCGCATACTCTGTGTATAATCGAATTGGTATCCCGTCAGGTCCAGTGGACTTTCCTCTGTTGAGTGATTTCAGTTGCTTTTCTATTCCTTGGACAATTATTTCGATGTCAGCCAGTTTTTCGTTTGTGCGAGGATTTAGAGAAAGAACTGCAGTGCGGTCTTCCTCTGTGAAACAGCTTTGGAAAAAGGTGTTTAGTATTTCAGCTTTACGATTCTCATCCTCTGTTTCAATGCCATCATCATCCCGGAGTGTCTGGATATGCTGTTTCGAGCCACTTACTGATTTAACGTAAGACCAGAACTTCCTAGGATTTTCTGTCAAGTCGGTACATAGAATTTTACTTTCTAATTCACTGAACGCTTCACGCATAGCCCTCCTTACGCTAACTTTGACATAGTTTAGCTTCTGTTTTTCTGAGAAGTTTTGGCTGCGTTTAAACTTGCAGTGAAGCTCTCTTTGCTTTCGCAGTAGTTTCCTAACTTTGTTGTTGAACCACGATGGGTTTTTCCCGTCCCTCGCAGTTTTACTCGGCACGTACCTGTCTAAAACGCATTTTACGATTGCCTTGAACTTTTTCCATAAACACTCAACATTGTCAGTGTCGGAACAGAAATTTTCGTTTTGATCTGTTAGGTAGCCTGAAATCTGCCTTCTATTACTCTTGCTAAACAGATAATGGTGTAGGTCTTAATGTACCTTATCCATTAATCGGATTTCTCGTATTCGACTTATTTAAAATTAAAATACAAGTTTAACCACTTGCTATACGTAATTTTATAAAAGCAACTTTTTCTAGAACGCTTCTTCCTGGCTTCTATGTTCTCCAAAACTTACGGATTGCACGTATCTCCTACTGATTTGGGAATTTTTCTGTACTGGATTTACGTTTTCTGTAGTAAAGGATGCAGTAAACCACATGAAGTCTGATCCTAAACTGAATTTTCCACACTTCTCATTCTTAATGTCACTCACTCGAATATCTAGAAGTACACTGTTAGTATGTATGTGTTACAGCCAATCCTGAAGGACGATGTATTGTGAGTCCGTCCTTATCATCAGGGCTAAATTCGTTTCTCTTCCTAATTGCTGAACATTATCGGATATTATTTCGTAGTTAGACATTTGTCTAGTATTATCCTAAACCCTGACATTTTGTATTGATAACAGAAAGCCTGGCGGAGAATTGTTCAATTTGGTTCATTGCGTCGTGATGTTGCCGCTCTGTAGTATTCTGTCTCTTAGCGTAGAATTCATGGAGGCGCACGCTACGGCTGGTTCGTCCTATAATTATTGCTTGGTTCTCATAAGAGTTGATCTTGAGGAGCCACAGGTTGCACCAAAAGTTAAACTAAGGGCTAGGGTGGCGGTGTCACTGCAGACAGGAGGAGGTAGGTAGAAGGAGGGGGTTTAAGCGTATCCATAGCGCAGAGGATATGTAAGTCTGGAGGAAAGACAGAGGCACAGTAACACTTTTGTGTCTCGAGAATTAAACTGAGACAATATGCGCTGACGCTATCGAGAACGGCGGTGTCTGAATAATTAATACCTCTGCGTCATGTGTACGGCCACGTTAACAGACTTTCATTATTAAATTTTGAGAGTTCTGGTAGCAAAGAGTACGTTCCTGACCCGGTGTGACGTTGGCCCATTTTTCTCCTTTCGGCAGCCGGGTGAGGTGTGGGTGGAGGGGGGTGGGGATGTGAGCCGATAGCGCCTGGCTTCGGAAACGGCGATGACGTCAGGGGCGCAGGAGTACATATATCAGCGAGCGCTAACGAGCCCCCCCGTCCTCCAGTCCCTTAGGTCTCGTGTGGTACGCCACCACGTGGCTCATATCTGCTGCACGGCCTCCCCACGGCGCCCTAAATCAGCGAACGCTTTTTGGGACCCAGGGCCAGTACTGTGCTCGCTACCAGTAAATGCTGAGGGGCTGCTGCACTGCAGCTCAATGTAGTAGAAAACGGCGCTAAAGGCTGCATCAACGTCCAGCAGTTGAGTCACAAATCAGAATTGTGCTATCTGTTTAGGGAAAGAGTACTTAGTGCTCGGTGTGTGTCCAGGGTTTGGCTTTGTGCAGGTCACAGTTAATTAATTCTCGCCCTTTGTTCCCCTTAAAAATTTGACCTGCCGTAATCCCCACTTTTAACATACCATAGATGACTGCAATAATAGTGATAATAACAACAAAAAGTACTGAGCACACACTTTTACTTTGTCCTTGAGCGTAGGACGCTGCGAGTGGAAGCTTGACTTGAGCTTCAGTACACACTGAATAACAGTCCTTTTATCGAAAACGAATCCTCAGAGTATGTGGAGTTGATAGCGAGTCTTCAGGACTGTGGTTCCCAACCAGTGGTCCTCGGACCACCAGTAGTTTGCAAGAGCTAAAGTACGGTCTGTGAAAGGTTTAAAATTTCAAAATTTTATTCATTGTACGAGCTCGAAGACAGGTTCAGTTGTTTCTAAATGATACAATATGAAAGACTTACTAGAGCAGCTACCTGATCTGACGTCTTAGATACATTTGGCTTATTTTGTGAATATTTTCACACACTTGAATAAGTTAAACTTCCAGTGACAAGTTTCCGGAAACAGACATTTAGAAGACATTGCAAGACATTGAAAATATATTTATCTTTGAAGATAAACTTCATACCTTTATTTGCAAACTTCAGTTACGGATAGGTGAAACTGGCGAAAATATATTCTGCGTTCAGGAGATTAAAAGCACTGGATGATAAGAGGTTTGACATACTTAGACCAAACAAACAAGAAAATATTGAGAGCTGGCTGATGAATTCAGTCACTACTTTCCAGAATGTAACAAAACAGAGGCTAAAGCTGGATACACTAATCATGGCCTGCACCTAAACAGGATGGGGAAGGAAAGATTAGCTCAGCACCTTGCAGGAAATGAAAGGAGGGGGGGGGGGGAGTCACAGGTGCACAGGACAAAATCCCTATGATTACTGGAATCAAAGGGGCACAGAGTCAGGTTATAGACAGAGAGTATTGAAAGAAATTAGAGCAGTACAAGATCATAATACACGTAATGATTTCCACAAAAATAAAATTAATTTGTTTCATCAGAACATTAGAGGGTTGAAAAGCAAGACAGATGATGAAAATTCTGAAGGAATAGATGTGTTGTGCCTCTCTGAACACCATGTAACCACAGGAATAGAAAGGTTAATTATCGAGCGTTGTAGACTCGCATCATTTTCGCGTAGAGTTACATGAAAAAAGGTGGAGTTGCAACATGTATAAAAGTTGGACATTAAGTCAAAAATATTGAAATAAATAGTTTTGTGTTAATTGGTACCTATCAGCAAAATATTTCTCTGGTAATTGTAGCAATTTACAGATAGTCTGTAGGAAACTTTCAGCTGTTTATCTAAATGCATTATTGAGCTGCTTGTCAGACAAGACGAAACAGCTACCAGTTTGTGGAGATTTCAGTGCAGATTTGTTAAAAGATATGGACAGGAAAAATGAACTAGAATTATTATCTGGGTGTTTCAATCTAATTTCAGTAGTCCGTTTTCCAACTTGCGTGCAGCAATATATTAGGACACTCATTGATAAAATTTTTGTGGACAGGGCTCAGCCGAAACAATTCATATGTGCCGGTCGGAGTGGCCGAGCGGTTCTAGGCGCTACAGTTTGGAGCCGCGCGACCGCTACGTTTTGGCATTCGTGCACCCAGGTTCTGTGTTGAGTACACCATCCCAGGCGCTCCTGTCTGTGATGCTGCGTCGAGGGTAACCGCAACCATGGTCTCCGAGCTGATAGTCCTTGCTGCTGCAAACGTCGTCGAACTGTTCGTGCAGATGGTTGTTGTCTTGCAAACGTCCCCGTCTGTAGACTCAGGGATCGAGACGTGGCTGCACGATCCGTTACAGCCATGCGGATAAGATGCCTGTCATATCGACTGCTAGTGATACGAGGCCGTTGGGATCCAGCACGGTGTTCCGTATTACCATTCTGAACCCACCGAATCCATATTCTGCTAACAGTCATTGTATCTCGACCAACGCGAGCAGCAATGTCGCGATACGATAAACCGCAATCGCGATAGGCTACAATCCGACCTTTATCAAAGTCGGAAACGTGATGGTACGCATTTCTCCTCCATACACGAAGCATCACAACAACGTTTCACCAGGCAACGCCGGTCAACTGCTGTTTGTGTATGAGAAATCGTTTGGAAACTTTCCTAATGTCAGCACTTTGTAGGTGTCGCCACCGGCGCCAATCTTGTGTGAATGCTCTGAAAAGCTAATCATTTGCATCTCACAGCATTTTCTTCCTGTCGGTTAAATTTCGCATCTGTAGCACGTCGTCTTCGTGGTGTAGAAATTTTAATGGCCAGTAGTGTATTTGAATTCACAATGCATTTCCGTAATATTCGCCTGTTGATCGAGACTATCGGCTCGCCTCTGAATTGCTTTGACTTCTTCCTTTAATCCGACTAGGTGGGGATCCCAAACACGACAGATCATGGTTCAAATGGCTCTGAGCACTATGGGACTGTTGTGGTCATCAGTCCCCTAGAACTTAGAACTACTTAAACCTAACTAACCTAAGGACATCACACACATCCATGCCCGAGGCAGTATTCGAACCTGCGACCGTAGCGGTCGTGCGGTTCCAGACTGTAGCACCTAGAACCGCTCGGCCACTCCGCCCGGCGACAGATCATGGAACGCGCTGGAGCCCCCAACAGGTAGCAGTATTATGTGGTAGGAAGATCGATAATGCTACATGCCGACACTAGCATCAAACGTGCCTCTGTGTAGCTCGCTTCAGCACTCAGGCCTTTTCATATGATCCGTCACTTTCTAGCGAAGTTTACTGCATATGTCCAGGATTAAGGCTCCATCGAAAAAGACGAGGAACAACGCGTAATGGAAGGATGTGGTTCTAATTATTCTAATGTTAATTGCTTTTTGTTGTTATTGTCGTCATTCCGGAGACTGGTTTGATGCGGCTCTCCAAGCAAGTCTGCTAGTTAAAGTATTTTCATACAAGTATACTCTGCGTACTTAGTAATTCAACCTATTCTCGAGACGTAATTCAGCCTGTGGAGAAATCGCATATGGGGCTCCCCAAGGCTCAGTCTTAGATACACTATTGTTCCTCATATATGTAAACGATCTTCCATTTAATGTGGAACGTGCAAGATTACATCTTTTTTTTTAATATGACACTAGTATCATAATCAATCCAAGTATTTGTACAGAAACAGAAGAAACGATAAATGATGTTCTTGAAACAGGTTTTCTGGTAATTTTCTCACACTCTATTTTAAAAAGACGCAACATATTCAGTTCTGCACATCTTGGGGCACTACACCAATGATAAATGTAACACGTGAAAAGGGAATAATAATTAGGGTGGAAACTCCAAAATTCTTAGGTGTCCATATTGATGGGAATTTAAGCTGGAAAAAGCACATTTAGGAACCCCTAAAAGAACTTAGTTCAGTCAAATTTGCACTTAGAATCATTGAAAATCTTGGGGAGGGACAAATCAGTAAGTTGAAATATTTTGCATATTTTCATTCAATAATGTCGTATGGAATAATGTTCTGGGGTCACTCATATTTAAGAAAGAAAGTCCTATTTGCCCAAAAACGTACTGTAAGAATAATATGTGGTGCTCGCCAACGATCGTCTTGTAGACGGAAGGAGTTGGGCATTCTGACTACTGCTTCACAGTATATTTGTTCCCTGATAAAGTTTGTAAATAATTCTACAGTTCAAAAGGAACAATGATGCAAATAATTACATTACTCCACATTAAGTTTGTCCTTAGCACAAAATGGGGCGCACAATTCTGCAGCAATAATTTTTCATCATCTACCTAGCGATAAAAATGTCTGACAGAGAGCAAAGTAGAATTTGGAAACGAAATGAAAAAGTTTCTTCTCGCCAACGCCTTTTATTCCGTAGAAGAATTTCAATTACTCCAATGTGTGAGAGGTGGTGGGTATGAATTACTAACTTACATCTCTTTATTCAAAAAAAGCTTAGGAATATTCAGCTTGTAACCATATTCACCAGCTAAGTTGTGATATGAATGGATTTATCATGCAAAATGATCCATGGAACATGGAACTAATCAACAGCGTGGCAAATGTACCCTACGTTCCTTTGGATCAGGTTACTGTGTTTAAGCCTTGGGTTCCGTCTAAAATTTTCACGCTTATTTTGGTCAAGTTGTGCCATGAGAAACTTTCCTCGTGAAATCGACTCGGTAGCTCTGGTCTACCGATCTAATATTCAGAATTAATTAGTAGCTAGACATGTCACAAGCTTCTGTTATCTTGCTGTCTGCACCGTTTTATCTACATGAATACTCTGCAATTCACACGTAAGTGCCTGGCAGAGGTCCTTCGAACCACCTTCAAACTATTACTCTAGCGTTCCACTCCGTAACAGCACGTGGGATAAACGAACACTTAAATCTTTCTGCACGAGATCTGATTTCTCTTATTTTATTGTGATGTCGTTTTTCTCTACGTAGGTTGGCGACAATAACATATTTTTACGTCCAGAGGAGATAGTTGGTGATCGAAATTTCTTGAAACTTTCTCGAACTAAAAACGCATGTGTCTTAATGCTTGCTCTCCTAACTCGCTTTTTATATCCGTCACGGTCTCTCCCCTTTTTCACTATATTCCAAAGAAGCTGCCGTTCTTCAAACCTTTTTGATGTCCTCCGTCCGTACAACCTGGTAGGGATCCCATAAAGAACGGCAGTACTCTAGCAGACGACGAACAAGTGTAGTGTAGGCAGTCTCCTTAGCAGAAGCACTGCATCTTCTAATCGGATTTCGTTTTGTACTCACGTGGTTGACCTCACACGTTTCCTTATTGAGAGACCATTGTCACTTTTCGTACCATTTAGATATCGTGTCTAAGTAATTTAGCAATTGATTTTGATCTTCTGATTACTTTACTAGACGGTAAATGACAGCATCATTTGCAAACAGTCGAAGAAGGCTGCTTAGATTAAGACCTAAATCGTTTAAGGAGATTAGGAACCACAGAGGACTTATAATACTTCCTTGGGGAACACCGGATATCACTTCTGTTTTACTCGATGATTTTCCATTGATTACCACGTACTGTAACCTTTCTGAGAGGAAATTGCGGATGCAGTCTCACAACTGAAGCGGTACTCCATAGGCAAGCAATTTGATTAGCAGTTTCTTGAGAGGAACGTGTCAAAAGACTTTTGGAAATCGTCTAAGTTTCATACACATATAACAAGCTCCTTAGAGC
Organism: Schistocerca nitens; assembly: GCF_023898315.1. Classification (NCBI taxonomy): domain Eukaryota; kingdom Metazoa; phylum Arthropoda; class Insecta; order Orthoptera; family Acrididae; genus Schistocerca; species Schistocerca nitens. Next base: position 551,838,383 of record NC_064615.1, on the reverse strand, counting down.
ACTTAAACTTCATCATGATTGTGTGTTAAAAATGTAGGCGATACACAAGCATCAGGCGTTTTTAGTAAAAACATTAATCCAGAACACTGAAAAATCAAATTCCGGATCGTCAGCAGAACGTAAGAACCGCAGAAAATCTTGTGTGCATTTCCCCTCCCAACTTTTGTGTGTGACAGTAGTCCGTTGTTTTATACCAGACTGTCTGTCGAACGCGTGAGGTGCGTAATGAAGCGGGCAGCGCCCGGTCTCGTATCGAGCGTACAGCGGCTTTCCCGGTACATGTCAGCCTGTAATCGGAGCAGTAATGGACACCTGCGCTAAACGAATTCGCGCGTCCGTAATCAACGCCCTTCCCGCCTCGCGCCATCAGCGGGATGGACGCAACTTTACTCCTGATTTCTATTATACCATTCGACAGAAACAGCAGCTAGGCACTCACTTCAGCATAACACAGCACGTGCCAACTAACAGAGCAGCCGTTAAATTCGCAGTGCAACTTGGAGGCTCCCGTGAAAATAGAAGCATAATAAACGATGGTGTACAGTATAGCTTACAGCCATAAGTTCTTCAGTCGATAATTAAGGCGAAGCTAGGTGTTGCAGAGATAAGGCGCTAGACTCGCCTTCAGGAAGACGGCGTTTCAAATCCCAGGTCGGTAGTTTCCGTGATTTCCATAAATCGCCTGACGAAACATCCGGGATAGCTTCTTTGAAAAGACACGGTCGATTTCCTTCCCCGACCCGCACTTTGGCTGCATCTCTAATGACCTTGTTGTCAATTATTATTAAACAATAATTTTGGTCGCTTCAGCAATAAGGTTGATTGCTTTCCGAAGAGGCGAAAAATGCATGCCTGATTTACAGGAAAGTAAAATACCCAAGGTTGGTGAAGTATTAAAAAACGTCGATATTTAGTGCGAACTTCAATGCGAGATGCTTTTAACAGTTTCTGTCTCAAAATCTGGCAGAAAATCGGAAGATTCGTTGATTGGTTGATTTGGGGGAGGGGACTAAACAGCGAGGTCGTTAGTCCCAGCAGGTTAGGGAGGGATGGATGGGAAGCGAAGTCGGCCGTGCCCTTTCAGAGGAACCATCCCGGCATTTGCCTGAAGCGATTTAGGGAAATCACGGAAAACTAATCAGGGCCGTGGGATGCGGATTTCAACCGTCGTCCTCCAGAATGCGAGTCCAGTGTGCTAACCACTACGCCACCTCGCTCGTAAAACCAGATTCTGGTCGTATGTAAAGTACACCAGCAGCTAGATGCGATCAGTACCTCCAATGTGCGATAACAATGGTGATGTTACTGATGACAGTGTCACTAAAGCAGAGTTACTAAACACGATTTTCCGTAATTCCTTCACCAAAGAAGACGAAGTAAATATTCTAAAATTAGAATGAAGAACAGCCAACATGAGTAACTTAAGTTGATATCCTCGGTGTAGTGAAGCACAATAAATCACTTATAAAAGCAAGGCCCCCAGCCCAGATTGTATAGCAGTTAGTTTCCTTACAGCGTGTGATGATACAACAGCTCAATACTTAGCAATCATATACAACCACTCGCTCGTCTTACTTACTTTTTCGTGTCCGGAGGTGTGAGTTTTTCGGCCCAGTACTGGGCTAAATCAAAATCTTCAGGCTTGCTAAGCCAGAGATCATCTATGGAGCAACGTGTAAGACAGTTTCGGCTTGGTAGAAGATGTTTTATGTTTTGTACTTCTCCACAGCCGCACTTACTCTCATCAGGTTCTAATAGGCTCCATTTTATCAGACTGATTTACAGAGGTTACACCAGTTCTGATACGCTTTAACATTTTCCATGACTTACAGTTTAATTCAACACCACTTGGTGGGTGTTCTAGAATAGGGTAGCCGTCAAGGGGTTCATTCAAGGTGTAACTGAGGAACCGACATCTTCATTTTAGCCTTTTTAATCCATAAAGGCTACTGTATAAAGTATGGCGCTCATCAAATGTCGTTTTCTGCTGTTCATTAAGTTCATGAGCTACCCTGTGAGACTTGGGACTGCTGAAACCTCAAGCTTGGCAGAGTTTTCCAGTGGAGTGGATCTCATTTATCTTGTGACTTACCTACAGGTTTCGTTAAGGCTACTTTGTATGCGCCGATCTAGACCAGGCAGTGCACGCATGCTCAGGTGAAAAAAGTAAAGTACTAAAGCTGTGGTTCTAAGCTCAGTAGGCTTGGCGCCCCATTTACTGCCACTTAGCTTTCTAGAGATATAGTTTCTTGCAGCTACCTTATTTCGGTTTTTTTCGCCGTGATGCTTGTACGTGAAGGACCTGTCAAGCGTCACTCCGAGTCCATGTGGGTGGTCTGTGCGCTCGAGGGTAGACTAATTCCAGTTAACACTTAGCTTTTTATTTGCTAAGCGTGTGTGCAGCTGAAAAGCGAAACGAAAACTTTCGTTTTAGTGGCATTTGGAATGAAAGAGTTGTCATAATAGGATGTCGACATAGCTTCTAGAGTATTCTCCAGTTTTACATCTACTTCCTCAAAGATTCTTCTTTGCGCTGTGATACCCAAATCGTCAACATAGAGAAAATGTCTCGCATTTTTGAATGTTGGCCGATCGTTAGTATGTATGTTATACAGGACAGGAGCTAGACCACTTCCTTCAGCAAGTCGTTTTTCTATTTCCTGCACCGCCTTTTTTCCCCTTCTTTGGAGGCGTACAGTGAAGAGCCAAAGAAACGGGTACACCTGCCTAATATCGGGTAGGGCACCCGCTAGCACGCAGAAGTGCCGCAACACGACGTGGCATGCATGTCTGAAATAGGGCTGGAGGGAACTGACACCATGAATCCATCAGGGCTGTCCATAAATACGTAAGAGTACGGGAGGGGGGGGGGGGGGGTGGAGATCTCTTCTGAACAGCACGTTATAAAGCATCCCAATCCCAGATATGCTCCATAATGTTCCTGTCTGGGGAGTCTGGTGGCCAGCGGAAGTGTTTAAATTCAGGAGAGTGTTCCTGGAGCCACTCTGTAGCAATTATAGACGTGTCGTGTGTCGCATTGTCCTGATGGAATTTCTCAAGTCCGTCGGAATGCACGATGCACGATGGACGTGAACGGATGCAGGTGCTCAGACAGGATTCTTACGTATATCACCTGTCAGAGTATCTAGACGTATCAGGGGTCCAATAACGCTCCAATTGCACACGCCCCATACCATTACAGCTTGAACAATCCCCTGCTGACATGCGGGGTCCATGGATTTATGAGGTTGTCTCCATCCTCTCGAAACTACTTGAAACGAGTCTCGTCCGGCCAAGCAACATGTTCCCAGTCATCAACAGTCCAATATCGGTGTTGGCGGGTCCAGGCGAGGCTTAAAGCTTCGTGCCGTGCAGTCATGAAGGGTACACGAGTGGGTCTTTGGCTTCGAAAGCCCATATCGATGATGTTTCGTTGAATGGTTCGCAGCTGACATCTGTTGATGGCCCAGCATTGGAATCTGCAGAAATTTGCGGAAGGGTTGTACTTCTGTCACGTTGAACGATTCGCTTCAATCGTCGTTGGTCCCGTTCTTGCAGGATCTTTTTACGGCAACAGCGATGTCGGAGATTTGACGTTTTACTGGATTCCTGATATTCACGGTACACTCGGGAAATGGTCGTACCGGAAAATTCCCACTTCATCGCTATCTCTGAGACGCTGTGTCCAATCGCTCGTACCCTGATTATAGCACGATATTCAAATCACTTAAATCTTGATAAACTGCCATTGTAGCACCAGTAACGGACCTAAGAACTGCGCCAGACACTTGTTGTCTTATATAGGTGTTGCCGACCTCAGCGCCGTATTCTGCCTGTTTACATATCTCTGTATTTGAATACGCATGCCTATACCAGGTTCTCTGGCGCTTCAGTGTAGAATTGTCGGTTATGCAGAAAGGTTTCTATAAGTTTTACTAATTAAGGTCCCTAGTAATATCATATATTTTAAATAACAGTTTTCGGTGGTTTCTTATATCGTAGGCGGCACTTACGGCGAACAGAGACAATTTTCTTTCATAAACCTCTATGTGCTCTGTGAGTACCAAGATCTGGCCAGTACAAGATTTACCTGGCCCTAATCCAGCTTGGCTGCTGGACTGACTTTGAATCAATGATGTTACTGATTCTATTAAGGATCAGTCTTTCATACAGTCCGAAGAGGTGGCACAGGAACGACATGGGGCGATTGTTGCTAGGTGAGTAATGCTCTTTTGCAGGTTTTGTGAGTGCTATTATTTTGCATTTCCTCCATAGTTTAGGAATTCTGAAGGTTCTCGGCAGTGGTTAAGTGGCCTTAACACCCAGTTTTTGTGCATTCGGTCTAAAATGTTCAAATAAAATACTTGCTCGTCGAATGATCTGTACCTAAACACTGGAAATTTACGCAGGTCACACCAAAACCCAAAAAAGGAAATGCGAGTAATCCTTTAATTACAGACCCATATCACTTAAGTCTATTTGAAGTAGAATATTGGACCATATACTGTATTAGAACATTATGATTTATCTCGAAGGAAACAATTTGTTGACAGATAGCCAACACGGATCCAGAATATATTGTTCTTGTGAAACCCAATTTGCTCTTTATTCTCACGAAGTGATGAGTGCTAGCGATAGGGGATGCCAAACTGATTTCATCTTTATTGATTTCCAGAGGCTTTTGACACGGATTTTTGCAAGCGACTCCTAATCAAATTGTGCCTACGGAGTATTCCAGTTGTGCGACTCGATTCATTGTGTCCTGTCGGAAAGGTCACAGTTCAAGGTAACTGACGGAAAGAAATCAAGTAAAATATAATTAATATCTAGCGTTCGCAGTAAAGTGTTATACGGCCTCTGTTGTTTCTAATCTACACTCCTGGAAATGGAAAAAAGAACACATTGACACCGGTGTGTCAGACCCACCATACTTGCTCCGGACACTGCGAGAGGGCTGTACAAGCAATGATCACACGCACGGCACAGCGGACACACCAGGAACCGCGGTGTTGGCCGTCGAATGGCGCTAGCTGCGCAGCATTTGTGCACCGCCGCCGTCAGTGTCAGCCAGTTTGCCGTGGCATACGGAACTCCATCACAGTCTTTAACACTGGTAGCATGCCGCGACAGCGTGGACGTGAACCGTATGTGCAGCTGACGGACTTTGAGTGAGGGCGTATAGTGGGCATGCGGGAGGCCGGGTGGACGTACCGCCGAATTGCTCAACACGTAGGGCGTGAGGTCTCCACAGTACATCGATGTTGTCGCCAGTGGTCGGCGGAAGGTGCACGTGCCCGTCGACCTGGGACCGGACCGCAGCGACGCACGGATGCACGCCAAGACCGTAGGATCCTACGCAGTGCCGTAGGGGACCGCACCGCCACTTCCCAGCAAATTAGGGACACTGTTGCTCCTGGGGTATCGGCGAGGACCATTCGCAACCGTCTCCATGAAGCTGGGCTACGGTCCCGCACACCGTTAGGCCGTCTTCCGCTCACGCCCCAACATCGTGCAGCCCGCCTCCAGTGGTGTCGCGACAGGCGTGAATGGTGGGACGAATGGAGACGTGTCGTCTTCAGCGATGAGAGTCGCTTCTGCCTTGGTGCCAATGATGGTCGTATGCGTGTTTGGCGCCGTGCAGGTGAGCGCCACAATCAGGACTACATACGACCGAGGCACACAGGGCCAACACCCAGCATCATGGTGTGGGGAGCGATCTCCTACACTGGCCGTACACCACTGGTGATCGTCGAGGGGACACTGAATAGTGCACGGTACATCCAAACCGTCATCGAACCCATCGTTCTACCATTCCTAGACCGGCAAGGGAACTTGCTGTTCCAACAGGGCAATGCACGTCCGCATGTATCCCGTGCCACCCAACGTGCTCTAGAAGGTGTAAGTCAACTACCCTGGCCAGCAAGATCTCCGGATCTGTCCCCCATTGAGCATGTTTGGGACTGGATGAAGCGTCGTCTCACGCGGTCTGCACGTCCAGCACGAACGCTGGTCCAACTGAGGCGCCAGGTGGAAATGGCATGGCAAGCCGTTCCACAGGACTACACCCAGCATCTCTACGATCGTCTCCATGGGAGAATAGCAGCCTGCATTGCTGCGAAAGGTGGATATACACTGTACTAGTGCCGACATTGTGCATGCTCTGTTGCCTGTGTCTATGTGCCTGTGGTTCTGTCAGTGTGATCATGTGATGTATCTGACCTCAGGAATGTGTCAATAAAGTTTCCCCTTCCTGGGACAATGAATTCACGGTGTTCTTATTTCAATTTCCAGGAGTGTATATTAATGATGAAACTTCCTAGCAGATTAAAATTGTGTGCCCGACCGAGACTCGAACTCGGCACCTTTGCCTTTCGCGGGCAAGTGCTCTACCATCTGAGCTACCGAAGCACGACTCACGCCCGGTCCTCACAGCTTCACTTCTGCCACTATCTCGTCTCCTACCTTCCATACTTTACAGAAGCTCTCCTGCGAACCTTACAGAGCCGGCCGAAGTGGCCGTGCGGTTAAAGGCGCTGCAGTCTGGAACCGCAAGACCTCTACGGTCGCAGGTTCGAATCCTGCCTCGGGCATGGATGTTTGTGATGTCCTTAGGTTAGTTAGGTTTAACTAGGTCTAAGTTCTAGGGGACTAATGACCTCAGCAGTTGAGTCCCATAGTGCTCAGAGCCATTTGAACCATTTGAACCTTACAGAACTAGCACTCCTGAAAGAAAGGAAACTGCGGAGACATGGCTTAGCCAGCCTGGGGGATGTTTCCAGAATGAGATTTTCACTCTGCAGCTGAGTGTGCGCTGATATGAAACTTCCTGGCAGATTAAAACTGTGTGCCCGACCGAGACTCGAACTCGGTACCTTTGCCTTTCACGGGCAAGTGCTCTACCATCTGAGCTACCGAAGCACGACTTGTAATGTCGTCAGATTATTAAAACCAATTGAAAAATAATTTGTACTGTGCGAAAGCTGACAATTGACTAAATAATGAAAAGTGTGAAGTAATCCACACGAGTACTAACTGGAAGCCGCTAAATTTCGGTTGCACAATAAATCACAAGAATCTAAAGGCTGTAAATTCAACGGAATACTTACGGGTTACAAATACGAATAAACTTAAAATGGGACGATTACGTAGACGATGTTGTGGGGAAAGCAAACCAAAGACTGCGATTTATTGGCAGAAAGAAAATGAAACAGATCTACCACAGACACTGCTTACACCTACACCTGTCCGCCCGGAGTACCGCTCTGCAGTGTGGGATCCGCATCAGATAGGATTGATGGAGGACATCGACAGAGTACAAAGAAGGGCAACTTTTTTTGTATTATCGTGAAACAAGTGAGAGACTGTCCCGGATTTGATACACAAGCTGAGGTGGCAATCACTAAAACAATGGCGTTTTCTGTGGTGTGACCGCCAGACACCACAATTGCTAGGTGGTAGCCTTTAAATAGGCCGCGGTCCGTTAGTATACGTCGGACCCACGTGTCGCCACTATCAGTGATTGCAGACCGAGCGCCGCCACACGGCAGGTCTAGAGAGACTTCCTAGCACTCGCCCCAGTTGTACAACCGACTTTGCTAGCGATGGTTCACTGACAAAATACGCTCACATTTGCCGAGACGATAGTTAGCATAGACTTCAGCTACGTCATTTGCTACGACCTAGCAAGGCGCCATGTTCAGTTACTATTGATATTGTAAATAATGTACAGACAAGAGCTACGTTCAACATTAATGGATTAAAGTTAAGTATTCCACCAAGTACCACCTTTTTTCTGAAGTCTAAATTCCTTGCCCTGTTCCAGACCTCACGCCAGCCTGCGTGAGCTTAAACGCGTGCCTTTCGGCTTCCTCCAAACTCCGTGGGTTGGCTCCTGCCAATCCACAACATTTTCCGCTGCGGTGGATCTTCTCATGGAATTTCAATCATCTTTTCATGGAATTTCAATCACTAACTTTCTCCTCAGAGTGTAAATACATTTAAATCATGTTGCTGGCTCCCAGCTACACAGGGAGAAATGATCGTCGTAATAAAATAAAGGAAAACTTTGATCATGAATAGACAAGGTCAAGCTGAGCGGCTGGAAAAGTGAGAGCGTAGGATATTAAGGAAAATCCTAGGTAACAAATGGATTGATGGGCAATGGCGAATGAGAGCAAATGAGGACTTGTACAGCAAGGCAGAAACTATCACAGGATCCATTAAGAAGAGGCGATTGTTATTTTACGGTCATCTCTTGAGGACTGACGGTGTTCGACAAACAAAAAGAATATGGAGTTTCATCCGATCTAAGAAAACAAGGCCAAGATGGTTCAAAGAATGTGAAATAGATCTTAGGCAGACTGGTATCTCAGAGAGAGATATACCTGACAGGAACAAATTTAGAAGACTGGTGAACAACTACCAAAGTTTTAAAATGGCATCAACGTCCAAAAGACGGCGAGGACCATTATCCGAAGAGCATAAACAGGCACCTCTTGGTGGGCTCAGAAGACACTGGCAGGAAGTCAAAGCTGGAACAAGAATAAGACCTGGACACTAGAGTGAAGTTGCTTGTTACCACGCAGTCCACAGAGGCTCAAATCGATAATAATAATAAAAAGGAAATCAGAGCTTCTAAGGAAAGATTTAACTGTTCGTTTTTACCGCGCACTGTTAAAAGAGTAGAATGGAAGAGAAGTAGGTTGAAGATGGTTCGATGAACCCTGTGCCAGGCACTTGATTGCGAATTGCTGCGTAATCATGTATATGTAGATATGCGTACGCGATGGCGCAATGATAAAGAATTAATGACTGCGCCAAAATATCTACCCGGCGTACAGGTTTCTAGTTTGACTCCTAGCGAGTACGTGCGTCTTTGAGTACGTCTTATTATTCCTTAACATCACTCGCAAACTGGATTAGCACTTCGTCACTAAAGACGTGTCTATTTTATGTTGAATCCTAAAGAATCACTAAAAACTTTAGTTACATGCTATGACAGCGTTTGTACAAATAATATAAGACAGACTGTATATAAGACAATTAAAGATGTGGAAATGACAATGTGTAGTTCAATCAATTTATTTATGAAAATACAATGTACAGTCTCCAACAAATTTCACATATTCACATACTCCTTTACCTTTACACCAAATAAATACAGTTTCGTTAACAGATATCTTACGTCTATTACGGGTATAAAGGAGGTACGAGGAGGTACAGGTGTTCCAAATGTGACTGGATTAGAAAGCTTCGTTGACAGAGACATCATCGCCTACAAGACATTTCATGTTACTGAAAATGCTAATAAAGACTTCGGTAAATCAAATTATTTGTCAGCCTCACCTTTTGTCCTTTATACCCGTAATAGATGTAAGATATCTGTTAACGAAACTGTATTTATTTGGTGTAAAGGTAAAGGAGTATGTGAATATGTGATCGAAGTTACTCGCGAAAAGCATTCTTGTATAAAACATTATCGCCGCACTTGTCTCGTCAAAATAGACCAACAAAGACCGGCTTAAATATTTTCGTACTCAGGGCTACAACTCTTTCCGACAAGGAGCAGATACATTAAAAGATAAAACAACTGAAGCATGTGCTTCAAAGGAACATATTGATAGGAATGGGGAATTTGAGTAAACGCTCTCGAAGAATTGGAAACACGAAGATGTTCAATGATCACAAGACGATCCGCTTACGCCATTCCTTCCACTGTCGGACTGTCCGAGCTGTCTGACATACATCGCACTCCTTCTTTTCTGCAGGCTACATGTAGCAAATGGTTATGGACCAAAAAAGACAAGTCGTAAGATCTATTTCCTGTCCGGCCAAGACGAGGGGAGAGATGTAGCTCCAGGGTGCCTAGAGTTTACTGTGTTCCTCTTCAGTACGGTAGCTCACCTTGAGGGAGAGCGCAATGGTTCCCTTTGGAGCTCTGCAGCTGGTGCAAATCTGATGCAGGCGGTTCTGTGATCGTTCACCGCAAACATAACCAATGGAAGTGAAGAGGTTTGTTCGTGCCATTTAGTTAGCTAGTCACAGGTTCCATAAATCGTACTCACATGTTCCAAAAATCATTTGAACGATTCTTCTATAAAAATGATGTGGAATGGGTCAGTTTACAGTGTGAGAATTACGATAGAGATAGGTATAACCGATCGCTTATTAGAAGAGCGACTACAATATCTTAGTGGTGGAAAGGCATTAGGATCAGATGAAATACCTGTAAGATTCTACAAAGATTATGCGAAAGCACTTCCTCCCCTTCTAGCAACAGCTTATAGCAGATCGCTGGAGCAACGAAAGATACCTAACGACTGTTCTGTTCTAGAATTATGGAACATGTTCATTTCCGGTCGTGCGGTAGCGTTCTCGCTTCCCGCGCCCGGGTTCCCGGGTTCGATTCCGGGCGGAGTCAGGGATTTTCTCTGCCTCGTGATGACTGGGTGTTGTGTGGTGTCCTTAGGTTAGTTAGGTTTAAGTAGTTCTAAGTTCTAGGGGACTGATGACCATAGATGTTAAGTCCCATAGTGCTCAGAGCCATTTGAACCTTTTTTTTGTTCATTTCCACATTATCTGTAGAATGATTGTTTTCTGCTTTCATAAAATAGTCTCTCTGCTTACACGTTCTCTAACGAATTTAGTTGTAAATGATTAATTTAGTAAATTTCAGAAGGAATTTCACGTTCACAAGTACGACATTGGACCGAAAATAATCTTCATTACAGTTACATTTTGCTTAGAAAGGGGTGAGTAACGTTTCTACTTCACAGGTAGCAAACTTTAATCTTAAACCAAACTATAAAGTTTCATCTAGGCAGCTAGTTCTATTATAGGAATCCATGGTGAATCCATAATGCAGATGCACATTTACATTCGATTTCCAGTTCGAGTCCAGGTCCAGTACATATTTTCTCTCGTCGCCGTTGACTCTGCACTCCTCATGCAGATGATATCAGTCGTTCCTACCCTTTCCTTTCCTTTCTCCCACTCCCCTCATCAGTTTGCGTAACTCGTTCCTTCCGTAGAGGAATATTTTATTATTAACTTGTAGATCATAAAGTGCAAAGAATGACTTACTCAACTTTTTTAAATACTTTTACTTCTCACACAAACTAATCTTTAAAGGATGAGCCGTATAAAGTTTGAAAATTAACTAATTACGCATCTAATTGCGAGGAATTATAGGCGGACTGAAAAAGCTAAAGACAAAGCTTGAACGCGAACAATATCTGGGCAACAAATATAGTACTCGTAGACATGTTATTTATCAAGTTACTTGAAGATATTTGTGAATGTATGATAACAAGATTTTAAAATGTGTGTGAAATCTTGTGGGACTTAACTGCTAAGGTCATCAGTCCCTAAGCTTACACACTACTTAACCTAAATTATCCTAAGGACAAACACACACACCCTTGCCCGAGGGAGGACTCGAACCTCCACCGGGACCAGCCGCACAGTCCATGACTGCAGCGCCTCAGACCGCTGGGCTAATCCCGCGTGGCAACAAGATTTTAAACGTTGAAATATGTGGCATAGTACAGTATATAATAATACTGTCAAATACGTGTGAGTGTTGTCCATTTAAAACAATACATCACTTGCTGTGAACAGTTATGGTTGAGGAAACGTAACAAAAATTGCCAAAGTAAATAACATTTTCTCCGAGTGGGTCAGGAAAATAGGTACATAAATGTAAATTTTTGTAAGGGTGAATCGCTTATGGAGTGAGAGCTACGACCAACACCATGCCAATTTGCGTGCAGTATTAAGCGGATTGCACTACAGTGAGCAGCATTATTCACGATGGACGTAAATTCCTTTGCGCCGGCGAAGTATTAACAGCGCGGCCATGAAATATGGGCAGTGCTGTTCTCCTAATCTCGCTACCAACGAATACCAGCAGGAGTTTCGCCGTCACGTCGAAGGAAATTAGTTTCAGACAGAGAGAGGAATCATTGGAATAAGTTGCTCAGTTTGGTGTATTCAAGTACTGGCAACTTCCCTAGCAGTGGAAATTATAGAGGAACTGACATTGACATATGGGAAACGGAGGTATTTACTGTGGAGAGTTTGTGAAGTTCCAATTTGAATGGCAATTTGAAGTCACAGTGGGAAAAAATTAGAACACCTAGATAAAAAAAAGTACTACGTACCCTTAAACAGTGCAGATACAATGGTTTTACAATTTCACCTAAGATGTTCGTCTCGCATTAATATCAGTACAAAATGAATAGGTGGACGTAATCGACAAGTAGTGCAATGAAGATTTTCGATTATCACAAAACTGTCTGCTTAGCAGTCCACATCCTTAGTTGAAAAGCACTGATCCGGGAAGCTGAGTCTTATTTACAGCCGACTGATTTAAGTAATTAGAATTATCAATTGTACCAAAATTTTGGCGGGATCTATCTGTTCTACAATTGTTTTACTGACATTGATAGACGCAAAGTAATGCTTTACAAAGCCAAATATTATCTCCGGGAGCGAAGTCATTTAATACTTCCTTGATCGTGCTCTTGAAAAGTACAGGGTATTTCCAATAGCGTTATTTGTGACAGAAACGAGGCTTTTTAATTTTAAGCCGCAGTTGTTACTGGTGACAAACGTCAGAAAAATAATGTCGAAATGTACAGAATGACACTTTCGTGCGCATTGCTTTGAAACTTACGATATTTTAAAACTCCACGTTCAGCGCACAGTTTTAATCTGTTAGAAAGCTTTAAGACAAAAATTTGTTTTCAGTAATAATGCCATCCAGGTTGTTCGAGAAGGTAGTTTTTTAGCCGCATTTTGTGCTCATATGAGCTTCTGCTTAATTTACTACTACTTTTTAACATATTCTGGTATCTCGATAAGAAAAAAACTTAAAATGTGTTAAGAGGAATCTTCAAAATGTTATACTCATTACAGGAGAAAATCATATTCCGTCGTATTCTAAAACACGTTAAGTGTGTTTCATTAACACATCATTACAAAGTGCTATTATCACCCAAGATATCTGCCTACAATTTGTTTCAAAACGCCGTTATTCGAGCACCCGTTGATGATGTAGATTCCTAAATGCACTACTCCGTGGATATACTTATCTTGGAGTTGTTTATCGTCCAGCGTTGCAGGTGTACGTCTTCATGTGTTGAGGTGAAATGTTTTTTAACTTTATAAATGTCGAACAAAATCTTCGAATAATGATTGTTATTGTTTTATACACAAACAACAGTACGAGATCGATGCACTGAAATATGTTGCTGCCACAGTGTTGCTCCCTTCACCGTAGACGAAAACGATACAGTGCCATCTTGGAAATATACGCACGTCAGTGTCTGTGAAAGCGTCTGCTAGATACACCAGTGGATATAGTGTCGGAGACTGTCAGCACATCTGCCCAAGTGCCAAGTGCTCAGCTGAGTCTGCTGCTTTGGTTCTAGTGGCTAGTGACGTCATTCCCATAATATCAGACAAGCACCGCTTCAGAATTACGACGTATCTTATGAGACATATTAACGTTTTTATACAACTTTAAGGTATACTGATGGACAATTAACAGATAAATCAGTGCATGAAAATGACATTGGGACTACCTCACAAACTGCCAGTAATGATCGCATCCAAATCATGTTTACAATATACTGTTTGACTCGGGTTGAAGCGTGGTAGAAGAGTTAAAACCAAACAATAACAAAAATCACTATAAAATGCTAGAATACAAATAAACTGAACGTTATCGCGATATAAGTCAAACGATTCCATTTGATCAGAGGAGTATTAAACTGATCAATTTATCTTTATCGATGATTTAAGTAAGTAATTAAAACATCGTATTTCAATCAGATCAGAATCTGAATCGATTATTTCGACCATCTGCTACAGCTGTCAGTCGTCAATTGATTCGAAAAGCTTTTCTAAGAATAGCGTCAAAATTAAGAAGAGCAATGTTCTCATATCACGTTTCGCAGGGCTTGCTGACGCAGCTATCCCTCACAGAACCTGTTACGTCACTGCGAAGGAGAGGTGGTTTTGCCTTACAATACATGTTAGTAAACTGGGGACCATTTCAAAAAGGGAAACCAAATACGAATATTTCAGCCGCATGATGAAAGCTAGTAAAATAAAATAAGTGAAACTCGAAGCGGAAAGGAACGTATAATTTCAAAAAGTGCTATGTCGTGGCCGAAAGTGTCTGATACATTTCACGAGAACCATGATGAAGAAAGCAATTTCCGCCTGTAGCAATCGATTTAGAATACATCGATTCACTGAAGGCGATCTCGGGTTTACGAAAAGAGCGGCAAGTTGATGAAAATTACATCACAAGATGCCGGTTAAACTAATGTGGTGGCAGCGATGTGCACATTAACAACTAGCCAACCATATATAAGTTTTCAATAGTTTCCCTAAATCATTTCAGACGCTTCCTAGTATGATTTCTTTGAAGCTTCTTCCATCGCTGCCTAACTAAGCTAATGTTCCACACCCACCCTCTTAGACGTACACGAAACTTTACACTACGATACTACCTGTTAATTTTAACAGCAGCTGCGATTCTATTGAAAGAGGTATATTTAAGCCCTCGTTTATTGTTTCCTCATTTATGTTCACTGTTATTACGTTTATGAGTTACTTGGATTCTTTCTGCTGTATTTATTAAAGTTTCTGGAAAAGCAATACGCATGGAGCGAGGTCGTTTGTTTCATTTTGATAAACAGGAAGGCCGGCCGGAGTGGCCGAGAGGTTCTAGGCGCTACAGTCTGGAACCGCGCGATCGCTACGGTCGCAGGTTCGATTCCTGCCTCGGGCATGAATGTGTTTGATGTCCTTATGTTAGTTAGGTTTAAGTAGTTCTAAGTTCTAGGGGACTGATGACCTCAGAAGTTAAGTCCCATAGTGCTCAGAGCCATTTGATAAACAGGAATGTGTTTGCATCGTCGCCTTGCCCTTAAATGGAGTCTGTAACTATGAATACATGAGAGTGATTTTTCAAACACGCCGGTTGTGAGACAGAAAGTTTTTTTCCTCTTGAGCAGAGCAGTGGAAACTTTTTAGAGATTCTCCACAGATGTCTGGCAAAGTAGCTACTTCTCGATCCTCAGCTTTCTCGCTTTTTTCTTCAATAAAATTGGACGTACCCCACGCTGCTAAAAAAAGCTGGTCCTTGATGCAACGGAAGTTGGCCAGTATTTTTTTTAAAAAAAGTACCCAGGGATTTACCGTTTAACTGTATGTCCTTTTTCGTCACAACTTGACCTGGCACGATTTCATTTGAATTAATCGGATTTAACTTTTTCTTCGTTAGTGAATCATTCAGCTACTTGAGTCGCGTGTTCGGATATGTTTGTGATCTTATTTGTGGTGTAATTTCTACATATTTACCGTGAAAAACTAAACACTGATAAGAGAGAAATCAACATTGTCTTTTGTTCAAGCTGGACGCAGCCAAGTGCCTTCGGCACTTGTGCCCATTGACTTGTATCTATTCTCGTGTGTCTAAGAATTTTTCTAAGAATTAATGTCTCTCGACTTGCAAATGTCGTATTTCATTGCGTCAGATATTTTAATTTTAATTTTCTGGACGAAATAAGTTAGCGATTGGTTGGTTGGTTGGTTGATTTGGGGAGGAGACTAAACAGCGAGGTCAACTGTCCCAGCGGATTAGGGAAGGATGGGGGAGGAAGTCGACCGTGCCCCTTCATCTGTCTGAAGCGATTTAGGGAAATCAAGGAAAGCCTAAAACATGATGGCTGGACGCGGGTTTGAATCGTTGTCCTCCCGAGTGCGAGTCCAGTTTGCTAACCACTGCGCCACGTCGCTCAAACTAGCGATGTTTAAAGATAAATTTCAGTGTCATAAAAAAGTATTGTCAAACTCTGTAACAGATTAGTTGTGTAATCGCCTTTAGCGTTCTATCCACGGTTTTTCTCTGTGCTTCCGTTTCTTATTGTGGATTTTGTTGTAATCATTTCCGGTTCGTTGCTGCCCTCATCCGTGTCACGTGATCACTACGTACCATTTAGTGGTCATAGGCGTATTATACGCAGAATGAACCCCTGTTTGTGCGTCGGGAACCCAAGTTAAAAGTTTTCGAAATTATCAAATTTTTTGGGGAAGTTCTGATCTCGAATGCTATCTCTCTGTAGGTCATCACCTTTATCTTTTGTCTGTATGGTTCTATAGTATTATTAGTATTATTAGAAACTTTACGAGTTCTTGATTGCATGTATGAAAAGCTGATTTAGTCTCCTTTGTATGAAGTTTTCATAGTTTTCATACACACTTCTTTAAAAGTGACAAATGCCAGTGCCCGTACTGAGGTTTGGCAGAGTGTAGTCACTACATATGTTAAGGGACCATTTTTCTTGTAATAAAGATTCGTTAATGTCTGATGTACTTTGTGTGGGTGTTCAGATTATTGTAATAATCTTCCATTTTGATCGCAATCGACTTACAAAAGTTCAAACCTATCACACGCATTTCCGCGCCCTACGGAATCCACCGAATGGTTAATAATTCATGCTTTTCAAGAGAAAACGTAATAGATAATCAGATATCCCCCCACAATGAATAAAACAGATTATTTGATGTGTATTTAGTCTCTGTGTGTCTGTATCTTATTTGAAGCATTCCTCCACTGCACAGTCCAAATTTAAGGATTAATAAAGAATGTATTCTATTAGGAACGGACAACATTGCATGCATGGAAGATGAATGTGGGATGCAAGGAATAAATAAACTTCAAGCTCCCGTTCCCTCCTCCTCCCACCACTCTTTCGAGTCCAGAAAGAATAGAAAGTCCATGGTTATATGGTAACAGTTGCGTCTATTAAGAAGACGGCAAATTAGACAACTAAAACTGATAGAAGATATAATCGGAAAAAGAAGGTTTTTACTTGGGAGTGTCTATGCGGATTACTTGAAATCAAAACTAGTAGCCGGCTTTTACTGTGTACGATTGGGAGTCAAAACTGTGTATGTGTATCAAAGACATTAAAAAAAAAAACAAGGTGAAGCTAAAGTGTAAGTTGATAAGCAGGTTCCCTACAATGTGTCGTATATTCACTACTTAACAGCTTTCTGTATATGCACAGCCATTGTCACAGGAACTCTATCAATTTCTATTATAACTCTATAGAGTTCTGTAATAGGATTTCTGTGTACTGAAGGCGTTAAACCTACTGAGTTTTTTGCGGTGTAAAGGTGATGCGTGTTTGTCACAGCAGCAAGACTTCAAAAGGCGTCGGAAGTTCGAAAATGGTGTGAAGTCAGCGGCGAATGCTTCTCGTTCGAACGAGGAACATGTTGAGCGAATCGTTGAAGCAGTCGAGATGCAAAACGGCGTAACAGCATTGCACGACACGACAATAACTGCAGATGTTCACTACACCACATTGTCCCTGATGTACTCCAGTTTTGCAGAGTGCTTCGGCATCTGCTGCCGAATTGGAACAGCAACGTTTTGATGCGCATCTACAACTTCTCCTCTTTTTTGAACAAAAGTCCCCAAGAACGAAGCCTGTTTCCATTGCTGCTTACGAGAAACGGGGAGAGCGAGGTAAAGAGTGCCGCCATTCGTAATAACTCGCATAAAATATTTTCCGAACACAACCAACAAATGTGAAGGTTATGCTGACAGTCTTTTGCGATACAGAAAAAAAGGGCATGTTTTTAGAATATTGAAGTTCGCGAAGATCCACAAGCAGTGGTGCATCACACACTGACCTGCTACAAAAATCATATCATCTTCGGTCCTCATTCAAATCTAAATGACGTGACTGGTTACTGAAGGCCTCTTATCGCAGTATGACAAAGCACGGTAAGAAACAAATGGCCCATACATCAATTGCGACAGTGATCTGAAAATGAGGGTCTCTGGCAACCACTGTGATCACAGATCTCTCTCCATGCAATATCTATATGTCTGGAAAACTCAGAGAAGCAGTAGTCAGGAGCGAACTCCGCTCTGACGAAGAGGAACACCGTGTTGTGCACAATTGGTCGGCGATATATCAAAACTAACATTTCAGCGCAACTGGAGAAAGTATTGTCGGCAAACCTAAGTTGACATTCGGTGCGGTGGCTGATGGGAGTGACCGTAAAGGCATTTTCCACTCACAGTCGCTCCCATCAGCAAATGCATCGAGTGTCAACTTAGTTTTCGCGGACAATAGGTAGGAGTAACGAAGAATTAAGAACTACAACTTGTATATGAGGAAAGATTATGCATTGCATTTCTCACTAAGAAATCGTATTTGGACGTTGTTTGTTGGGAAAAGACCGTGTTACGCTTCGGATAAGAAGCTGACAGGTCTTCCAGCAGTTTTCGGAACTGGATTGAGGCAGCATCATGGCCCGTCGAGGCCGCGATTTCTCGTTCCACGATATTGCGCCCCAAGTAGGTCAAGACACCACAACTGTTACCGAATATGGGGTAGGAGGGTTCAGAAGGACCAGACTAAACGTCATGTAGATCCCAACAACTCCATGAGATTGGCGCACATAAGCTGATGGTATGGGGTGGCGTGACGTTACGTTTCAACACAATAGCTCAAGGCTCGAATACTAGGCAAGTTCAGAGTATTATAGGTTGCAATAGTCATGCAGTAGTAAAATGAGACTTACACTTGATAAAGTAGCGTGGAGAGCTAGGTCAAACAAGTCTTTTGGACTGACGACCACTGACTACTGAGGTCTCTGTACGCAGCCAAAGGTGTCCTGACCATGATGTTCGACTGTTGCCATGGTCAGCACGTTCTCCAGATCTCTGAACCACTGTCATGCGTCGCAGAGACTGCCACGCAACCACTCGACGACAACAACAACTCGCCCAGCCGGATTACAACCATTGCTGATGCCAGAGGTGGCAGCTGTAAGTATTACAGTCGGCGACGGCGTTAATGGTATCTAGCCTCCAAGCTCACACAAAGAGTTCTGCGTTGTGAACACGGGTGAAAGTGCATTGACTGCAGCTACGTAACATTTCTGCACGTTGGTAACATCGCAGACGGACTTGTCTGGATCTGCCTCACGTTTGAAGAACGAGTACACTTTAAAAATAAAATCTCTTGCCTGTTTGTGAAACGCTTGGGGCTTCTAAGTGTTTCAGCCTTTATGAGAAAACTCACAGAAAGCACATAATACCACAGATGTCAATAAGTCGTAATTTCACGCACATAAAACACAATAGAACGCTCAAATATGACGGAAGTTTGCACAGTACAGAACGCGGAAACAGACTGAGCGCTGATTGGCTAGCTGTGCAACCGTCTGCTGCGCATCCCCGGCCCAGAGGCTAAAAAGGCTGTCGCGGACTATAGTTTACTATTTACCGCAAATCAATAGCAAATGCAATAATGGTTTCTTCCTACTACACCACACATGCGCTACTAGAAAAATTTCGATAATTATTTCGATAATTATTGAAAAGTAATATCTCAGATTTATTTATATGAAAACGTTTAAAAGCTTTTTAAGTAGAACAAACGTTATGAACATTCCAGATCTACATTCTTCATGTCCACACAAATGTGGCCCTCTGCCGCTAGAGGGCTCTGAACTCCAGCGTGTGACATGGCGGTGTGTCATTTAATTATGTCGGTGCGTGGCAAACAGCCTGCTATAATAGAGTTTCTAATTCGAAGAGCTCTTCCACACATGGAGCAGCTTCTCTTTCAGCATGACAACTCCAGACCACACTGGAATGCTGCGACATCTGTAGCAATACGACGCCTTGGGTCCACTGTCATCGATGAACCTCCACACAGTCTCGACTTGGCCCCATCAGATTTTCATCTGTTTCCAAAACTTAAACAGCATCTTTCAGGGCTTCAGTTTGATAGTGAAGAAGCGGCGCAAGAAGATGTGAGATGTGGCTCCGTCAATAAAGCGAAATATTCCACAGTGACTATATCAACTAACTGGTGTCTCTTTGGGAGACATGTTATGGTCGCTAGGTTGGCTGTGTCGAGAAGTAAGTTTGAAGACACGTAGAAAAAAGATGTAGAATGTTAATAACGTTTGTTTTATTTAAAACGCTTTAAGAGTTTTCACATAAAAAATTCGGATGAATTACTTTTCAACTTGCCCTCGCCCTCGTACTATCCTTCCTGGTTATGTGGCAGGTTGGGAACTTGCGTAGAAAAATGATACGCGCGTTTCAGCATCGGTTGATTGTGATGGCTGCATAGTTCTCCTGTAATTACACTGTTTTTAGTCGAATCATGAATAAATAAAGATTTTGCGTAACTTCGCTTGGTGGTGTCCACGTATATAAAACAATCAATGAAATATCTTCGGATTTCTACGTCATCAAATAGAGACCGTTATAACTGATAAGTTACGGAGAAATACTCTGTTTTGTTGTCCTATAATAGTCATTTCATAACCATTAGAACATTTCGAGTATTGGCAAGTTATATTCTGCGTGATAGTTTGTATCAATTACACGTAACGTGAATGTATTTAATTCGACGTTACGTAGTATAATTATACTGCAGTAAGTTCCTTGTATAGTATTTTACCCTCATGCACTCAGTTACATCTCTGCTCGTAGTTACTTGGTGCATAAATATTATTTACCTCTTAGCGCTTACGTCATTTGATTTCATTTTAGAAGTATTGTAATATTATTCGATTCAAATGACGCAGTATCAAAATTTCTTTCTAGGGTTCCATGCATATTGAAGTCTAAGAGTGACTGTGAATTCCTGTATGTTGTTTTGATGCTGTAAACGGAAGTAGGTTTCATATTATTGCATACAACTAGCAGCACACTGAACATTTTCCGCACAGAAATATGCAAGTGTTGTTTTTCTGTGGAGCGTGTCAAGAACCACTGAAATAATTTTTTTGCAGACCGGTTGCTGAACAACCAGCTTTCTCTGCTGCCGCGGAATAGGGCGGCAGGAAGGATATTCATCTGGCGGCACCCAGCCTTCACAATTGCATCTGTTGCTGGTCTTATTGAACCCCTTCGCAGCTGCAGTAAGAAACGTCATATTGTACGATATATATCATCGCTACAAATTTCTTTCATGACCTTGTGTCCGTTTCTTTTTCGGTGCAGAGAATCTTATTTGCTGACTTGTTCCTAACACATCTACAGGCTTCCGTCGGTGGGTAGGGATTTCTATGGTCACCGATTAGATAGTGCAGGAAATCATACAGACAAAAGGCGGACACCTGAGGTCGAACCCGTCATCATTTTGTTGTTATTGTCTTGATTCAGCAACGTCATTTAGCAGAGACCCTCAATGTAATCTCGCTTGCAGACAATTTTTTTGTGGAAGATATGAGTATTTTAACAAATAGGGGGAGCAAGTATCCTTCCTGTTTGGATATGACGTCTAGAGTGTTTCTAAATCCAAAGAATTAAAAAATTCGGGTAGAACTCACTTTAGGATAAAAAATATATGTTATGAACTCTTAGATGGGCACTGAATATACACAGCTCTTAAGCCCATGGTTTTAAGCAAAGAGAGGTATTGTCTGCGTTTCAGCAGTTATCTCTGAATTTTTTTTTACAAATCGGTTCTCAGAGAACTACATGCGGTCCTATGGGCACTGGGGCAGATGACGTGCAGTCTGTTGAGGTGTTCTACATGTCTTCCTTCCCTCCCACCCGCCCCCCCCCCCCCTTTCCTTGCGTACAACGCCCAGAACGTACCTTCAACCAAGTGAAAATGTTAGAAAAATCCTTGTTTGCGATGTTGTTGAACTCGCGCGCCACACTGGCCTGAATGTAGGATAAGTCCTAAAACCGTTGACCCACCATACGAATTTCCGCAATTTGTAGTTTTGTGGTTGGCTCTTATTGATAACACTGTGTTATGACATCAAGACGTACCTTCAGTTAAGAGCTGGAATGTTGTCTTCGAATCAGAACTATGACAAGAAAGGAAATGATATCAGCATAGGGTGGAACTGAAAAAAAAATCCAAGGAGCGGAAATGCACAAGCGGCATGGAAGTAGACGGAATAGAACAGATTAGGGATGCTCATCAGAATGACTCACCTGTAGCACAGCCGCAACTCGAATCAGTACTGGAATCATACTGCAGAGATAGAAGCTCAAGAGAGGTATCAAAAACGGAGACAAAATGTAATGTTCGTGAAAATGAGTTTCAGGTTGGAATGAAATCCAGCATAGAGAAGAACAGGAAACATTACAGCCTGGAAACGCTGAAATAGGAAAGGGAATCAGATCAGCATGAAGTCTCCACCACGAAGTGTTCTAAGTCCTGAGGTACCACGTACACATAATAGCTACAGACAGAAGGTCCGCTTCCACTCCAGAAACCACTGGTTTTGACCTACATTCCTCCTTTTGTGCTTTAGCGGCTCTTAATGGTTAATCACTGATCCTGTTAGGTTCGCCATGTGCAATTCTTCGGTTATTGGTGAATAAATAACCTAACAGGTTAAGTTATGTGTGACATGTGTTAAACATGGATGGAGCAACTGGATATATACACAAGTAAAACTAAGTATTCAAGTATAAATACAATGGAAAATGCTGGCCTCATCAAATTCACTTATTTGATGAGGAAGAGAAATATAGTATCTACACAAAGGAAACGATTAGTTCATATTACTTCTGATCATTTAAATTTTTGTCATTGACAGAACAATGTAGGTAACATTAACAAACGAATAAAACAAAATCAAACACCACGTATAAAACTCCCATTGTCATGTTCCCTAGTGAAAGTATTCTTTCTGATCACCAGGAGTCAAGGCTCGTACGAATCGATGAATCTGATATAATTGCATGGATCATCATATTATGGTTACGGCAAGGTTAATCACCAAAATTAATCTGATTAAAAAGTCGCATCTCAGAACGAACACGGCGTGACCGAACTTAACACAGAACTTGTAAATCTGCGCTTACCCTGAGGAGATCAGCACAGTCGCCCATGAGGAGCTGATGTTTGCAAGTCCAACGGCAGTGGTCGCAATGCTGTAAGAGTGTGCGCAGGACACAGGAGCCGACGCGTAGCGACCACTTTTCGTGGAAAGCGCTGGCCGAGTTTACTCTTTTTTTCAGAAGGGGAGGCCGACAGCGTCTGCCCCTTTTCCGCCGATTGGCGATGATGGAACCGAGGTGCACGCCCTGCTGTCTTTATCAAACGATTTTACAGAAAATATTCACTAAAAATAGCATTTTTGCGATACTTATAGCTTTATATATCAGCTTCTTGATGCTCATCGCTTCATTATTGTGATATTTGCATGTAAGTAAGGATCTGCGCAAACTTCGAGAATGTTTGTAATGAAAAATAGTGGTCGCTATGATTTTGCGTTTGGTGCATGTTACATAATAAGTTGTTGCCTATGGAATTTCGCTCACATATTGAAGATTTTTTAGACTTGAGTGATCACTATCTGCCAAAAACTTCGAGAAAATTGATCTGATGTAATACACTCACTTGCGACCGCGCAGCAGCGATAAAGCCGGAGCGAAATATCTACAACATTCGTCATGTT
Source organism: Schistocerca nitens (assembly GCF_023898315.1). Lineage (NCBI taxonomy): Eukaryota > Metazoa > Arthropoda > Insecta > Orthoptera > Acrididae > Schistocerca > Schistocerca nitens. Next base: position 551,814,899 of record NC_064615.1, on the reverse strand, counting down.
TCATAAACGGTTTGCGATATCGAAATGAGATTTTGGCAAATATGATGCGCAGAAAAGAGAGGATTCGCCCTACGGTTATTATACAAAAATTTATTATCTACTATGTTATTCTCATAAGTACAGACTTTTTCGGTGAAAGAATGCAATTTGTAAGTGCCTACGATAGCTAGTAAATCAAGAAATGCTATGGGTTTTGGGACAACATAAGTGAATAAGTTACACGTTTATCTTTGTACTGAAGATGTGCTTTTTCATACGCTATTGACCTTACGTTTCTTCAGTTCGTCTGTTACTATGCCACTATTTCACAATAATCTCGCAGTTGCTTCTGCATAACATGTTACTGAAGTGATGTGTAAGCTCCCCTGTGTTTTGACAAGAAAAGCAAGTTTTAACGTAGCATTAATACACTCCTGGAAATTGAAATAAGAACACCGTGAATTCATTGTCCCAGGAAGGGGAAACTTTATTGACACATTCCTGGGGTCAGATACATCACATGATCACACTGACAGAACCACAGGCACATAGACACAGGCAACAGAGCATGCACAATGTCGGCACTAGTACGGTGTATATCCACCTTTCGCAGCAATGCAGGCTGCTATTCTCCCATGGAGACGATCGTAGAGATGCTGGATGTAGTCCTGTGGAACGGCTTGCTATGCCATTTCCACCTGGCGCCTCAGTTGGACCAGCGTTCGTGCTGGACGTGCAGACCGCGTGAGACGACGCTTCATCCAGTCCCAAACATGCTCAATGGGGGACAGATCCGGAGATCTTGCTGGTCAGAGTAGTTGACTTGCACCTTCTAGAGCACGTTGGGTGGCACGGGATACATGCGGACGTGCATTGTCCTGTTGGAACAGCAAGTTCCCTTGCCGGTCTAGGAATGGTAGAACGATGGGTTCGATGACGGTTTGGATGTACCGTGCACTATTCAGTGTCCCCTCGACAATCACCAGTGGTGTACGGCCAGTGTAGGAGATCGCTCCCCACACCATGATGCCGGGTGTTGGCCCTGTGTGCCTCGGTCGTATGCAGTCCAGATTGTGGCGATCACCTGCACGGCGCCAAACACGCATACGACCATCATTGGCACCAAGGCAGAAGCGACTCTCATCGCTGAAGACGACACGTCTCCATTCGTCCCTCCATTCACGCCTGTCGCGACACCACTGGAGGCGGGCTGCACGATGTTGGGGCGTGAGCGGAAGACGGCCTAACGGTGTGCGGGACCGTAGCCCAGCTTCATGGAGACGGTTGCGAATGGTCCTCGCCGATACCCCAGGAGCAACAGTGTCCCTAATTTGCTGGGAAGTGGCGATGCGGTCCCCTACGGCACTGCGTAGGATCCTACGGTCTTGGCGTGCATCCGTGCGTCGCTGCGGTCCGGTCCCAGGTCGACGGGCACGTGCACCTTCCGCCGACCACTGGCGACAACATCGATGTACTGTGGAGACCTCACGCCCTACGTGTTGAGCAATTCGGCGGTACGTCCACCCGGCCTCCCGCATGCCCACTATACGCCCTCACTCAAAGTCCGTCAGCTGCACATACGGTTCACGTCCACGCTGTCGCGGCATGCTACCAGTGTTAAAGACTGTGATGGAGTTCCGTATGCCACGGCAAACTGGCTGACACTGACGGCGGCGGTGCACAAATGCTGCGCAGCTAGCGCCATTCGACGGCCAACACCGCGGTTCCTGGTGTGTCCGCTGTGCCGTGCGTGTGATCATTGCTTGTACAGCCCTCTCGCAGTGTCCGGAGCAAGTATGGTGGGTCTGACACACCGGTGTCAATGTGTTCTTTTTTCCATTTCCAGGAGTGTAGATATGTGAAGGCTTTACTCAAAATGCGACACTTATGATGCTTCTCTGGAAGTTACAAATGGCTAATGAGCCAGTTTTCTGCTTTTGTTACATTTTCGGCACAAATCTTTGTAGATGCAAACCAAAGCAGAGGTGGCAGTAGACCAGCTTGAATGTTCACTATAAGTGTAGGCGCAGGGGCGCTCTACTTAATATTTACAAAAAACGTGAATGTAGGCTACAGTTTAGCGCCACAATTCGCCTCCAACGCTCGACATTTTCCCCACAGCATCTGCCCACAAACCCCACCCCTACTGCTCTCCTTACAGTCACTCAGCCGATCATGCGTCTACTGGCCACGATATGCTGGCGGTGCCCATTCCTTCAGCCTGCTTGTTTCGCTGTCCATTGAGTGTAGCCGCTGCTTGCCGCCGGTGGAACGTCATAGCAGTTTACTGGCCTGTTCCTGACTCCCTATTGGTGTGCTGCCCATTGCTCATGTGTTTTTCTGCACATAAGTTTACAAAGACTGGACAAAGAAACACAAAATACTAACTTTGATTCGGATGTCCACAAAAAATTTACAATATGGAGTCTTTTAAAAATTCCCCCTAATTCAAAACATGTGTCATTAACTGGGATATCAGCTAAAAAAACTTCACAAGTACCCTCAATGGTTTACTATGCCGATAGGTGTAAAACCTGTTACGAAATTTTCCAGTAACACATTTGGTTTGATTACCTTTCCAGAAAACTGTATGAAATTATAAATATATATATATATATATAATTTCAAAAAGTACTAGTAGGGTTCAAACTTTATAGATTACACACATAAATGTACATTCGTTGCAGTAAGTATTCTGGAGTGTTTGAAGGATAATAATAAAATATTAGTAATCTAGTCGTACCCTCGTTGCACTACTTACCCTTGCCGGCTGGGTTGGCCGAGCGGTTCTAAGCGCTACAGTCTGGAACCGAGCGACCGCTACGATCGCAGTTTCGAATTCTGACTCGGTCATGGATATGTGTGATGTCCTTAGGTTAGTTAGGTTTAAGTAGTTCTAAGTTCTAGGGGAGTGATGACCTAAGAAGTTAAGTCCCATAGTGCTCAGAGCCATTTGAACTACTTACCCTTATGCTGCATGCCCCTTGTTAAAGAGAAACTGTAACTTAGGGTACATGGCTAGAAAAAGAAAAATCGGCTACACTACCGTAACAACATCACCACACTAATTTTTTGATATCACTTAAATAACACCCGTTGTCTGTGGTATCCATGATCCTCAAATTTCCTCTTGAACTTATTCGCGTCAATCTGACCTGGAATGGCATCTTCGACATTACTTTACTTACTTTCGTTTCATTACCGTTTCCATGCTGTATACTTCGTATTTCTCCACATTTGATTCTGGTTGACTTGGAATTTTTTTCCCTCATGACGTTATTCCTTCCTTATCGCATAATTTCGGGGGTGGGATGGTTGCTGAAACATGACATTTATTGTTAAATCTGTCATACTAGTCTCTGTTAACGTTGATGTTACCATATACATTCCACTACACCACTGAAAAAGACGGTAAAGACCCAAGTATCTCAATTTTCTTAGAATTATATATTACCTAAGGGGGCCACACTTTATTTCTCACAATAGTTATCAATGCTTTAACAAAGTTCAGAAGAAAGTTATCTTCTTCATACTGTGTCTTCATTTGGCCACTAGTTGCTTGTAAGTTAGTTCTTGTATTCATTCCTGTGATAGCTATGTTGCATCTATCAAAATCTGAATAACAAACTGTGGCCTATTGTACTCTGTAAAACTGATTCACATTAGTATCCCTCCAAATTTACAAGATCCACAAAAGAACTCAATCCTCCCGCTGTCTAAACGATAAGTGGGTTGCTACACGGCTAATATATTAAAGTGTGATTCCTTCAGTTCCCTTAACTAATTAATTAGATATCCTCCATGTCCAGGAGGGAACTAATCTGCAAATGATCTAAAATCGGCTGCAGTACGTCCTGCGACAATGCACGCAATCATATTTAACTGGCTGTAGCTTACCCGCACCAGCTAATAACTGCTCCACAATCATCCGTAGCAGGTCGTAGTGCATCCAGAACCAGCTAACTCTGTTGTTTTCCAAAGAGTTACAGCAAAGAGATACAATTTTTTAAATGGAAAGATAATTGTTTCTACTCGCATCATGCACTGGAACCATTGAAACCAGCTGTGCACTAATCAATTTAAATCGCATTCCTATCACGCTTAGGTTGGGAGCTATAGTCCATAAAAGTTTCAGGGTCGGATACCACACGCTGTGTATAATAAATGACTGTGTGTTGATGGCTGTTCTGGCGTTGAAATGTTGATTTAAACGAGGTGTTCAAATGTTCCTGAATGCTCAACGCCATGCGCCTTCTAAAGGATCTGCAAACGAGCTGTAACGTCGCTGGTGTCAGGGAGTGTCATGCTTCCTAAATACGCCGTTTTAGATCATTTCGAGTAGAGGGCTCAATGATATTAACACGATCCCTTGGATATCGCCACAAAAAGAAATCGACTAGTGTTAAATCGGGTTACCGTGCGGGCCATTAATGTGGACCACGGCACTTCAACCATCTTCCGGGAAACCTGTTGTTCAGTTCATCCACAACAGCATGTGCAGAATGGGCTGGGTGACCATCATGCTGCATCCATGTACAGTCGTGCTCAAAAGTATCCGAACAACCTGAATTACATTTCGCCTGATTAGAATGCAACCCACATAGCGCAGCTGTCTAGCAGGTCCTCTAAGCGCCCCTCGGTACAGACGTTTGACTATTGAAAATGGTTCCAACAAGTCACCACTAGACATGGCTCTGAGCACTATGGGACTCAACTGCTGTGGTCATAAGTCCCCTAGAACTTAGAACTACTTAAACCTAACTAACCTAAGGACAGCACACAACACCCAGCCATCACGAGGCAGAGAAAATCCCTGACCCCGCCGGGAATCGAACCCGGGAACCCGGGCGTGGGAAGCGAGAACGCTACCGCACGACCACGAGATGCGGGCCACCACTAGAAAACACTGCTCTGTATCGCAATAACTCAAGATGTAAAGTAATACCAAAGTACTACAACTATCAGGGAACATATTATCACAGATAAGACGGTTCTTCAGGCTTGTAAGCTCACATTTATTGCAATAAATGACATACATGAAATGTTACCACTCTCATTACTACGTCAAATATGTAATACACGTAGTACGTTCGTCGTATTCATGATTTCCTCTTCAAAGGAACATACCGTACTTATTATTTAACACAAAATGACTTTAAAAATTTAAGTTATTCACGAGCAGCTAGTTGAGAATATGTATGAACTTCAAATGACACGACAAACCGTCTCGTTCTGCATATGGATTCAAACCCAGGTCATGCAGAAAAAGCAAAGACTTCGTGACTGGCGGAAAATGTCATTCCTGACTAGGCATACAGAGAGTGATATACCTCGATTTTAGACAGTATCAGTTAGCAAATATCAGCATTAAATTACATAACGTAAACATTGTTAACGGACGCGAATTCCTACCCAGCATCTATTGTCCTTGTTAACGAACTACGAACTACGAGAGATGTTAAATATTGCTTCTTCACAAGTCACTTGCTTGAAATGCCGTGAGGTAAAGCTTTGTGTTGGACAGGGATTCGAATCCAGAACCTAATTGTATTGTCGTCGAAGCACAATCAACTGTGACATATCGAATTTTCTCGGCAGTATCTAGATGTTTTAACTGAAATGACGAGACGAAACATTAATTTTTTCTTTCCCAGGACTCCAACCTGGTACCTATAGCTGTTGTATTCTAGATAAAACGAACGTTAAAAATGGGTTTGTTACACCAGCAGCGACATGTGAACATGTTTGAACTAGAAATAATATGACGAAGAGTTCAGTGCTCACTGGGAATAGAGCCCCACACATATCACTGTTGACTGCACACAAAGAGACGTCAGCTACCGAATTTTTCTCCACCAGCAGCTCGGCATAACATCGTTGAATTTACAATGATTTCGCAAACAGTTCTGTGTCTCACTACGACTCAAAAACGTCAGATACCGTTAGTGTTGACAACGAATGAAAATACATTAAAAATCAAAATTATTACCCACCAGCAGTGTTCTCACGCTAGAGCTTGATAATACATAATGAAAGCTTTAGTGCCGGGCCAGGATTCGAACCCTTTCACGCCCAATATGTGGAGATGTTGAGGAATCTGCAGTTTTGAACAAACAACAAATTGCAGTCGAGCTGTATTGTCACGAAGGGATCAAATTCCGTGTTAAGGGCGGTCTGAGTTGCATTCCCAGATCAGAACCAATTTTATCGACATACAGAAGCTCAAATAAAAGATGGAATAAGTGTCCTGTGACCCTAAATAGCGTTTGTTTCGTCACTATAAATAAATAACTAGTATAAGAAAGGTTACTGTTGATAGAGTTTCTACGTGTCGCGACTCCTGACTTTATTGTGGTTCAACCTAACGTCTACTTGGTAGAGGAGGAATATCATGTTTAACATGAATGTCAGACCACAATGCCATTATACCTTCTTCACTTGGCGTAGCCAGAAGAGAACAGAATCTGTCTCTCCTTATCAAAAATCATCAGCAGAAGTCGGAATCGAACCCAGACCTGTACGCAGCTCGTGGTCGTGCGGTAGCGTTCTCCCGGGTTCGATTCCCGGCGGGGTCAGGGATTTTCTCTGTCTCGTGATGAGTGGGTGTTGTGTGATGTCCTTAGGTTAGTTATGTTTAAGTAATTCTAAGTTCTAGGGGACCGATGATCATAGATGTTAAGTCCCATAGTGCTCAGAGCCATTTGAACCATTTTTTTTTAACCCAGACCATAAGTATGTGAACCTAGCATCAATCCAAGAGACCACCAAATTCTCTTCTCTATCACTTATCTTTCTATAATAGCAATGTTGCGCCACACTGGATGAGAATTCTGACACACAGACTCCCTGTAGTGGTTTGCAGCATGTTTAGTACATTCATTTACTTGATTGACCGAATCGCCATGAACTAGCTGCCTCGGCTACCCAGTGCATACATTCGACTCTATTTTGTAATCACCGAAATAAAATCACGTAACTGACACGTACACAGAACTGCCAACAGTGTAGGATGCAGAAATTTAAACATGAAGTGTTCCTTTCGACTTGAGCTACTCTATTGCGCTATCTGTTTATTAAAAACGTCGTGCAGTGCAAAAGAAAAGCTGTAACTGTCTGTCTCTCAGAAGTCTAGATCTTGCCATATGCGTTATCTCACAGCACTGTGCCATGCGCAAGTTCTGGACGAATTGTTGTTGAGTTCTGGAGTTGTTGTAGCTATGTGTCAGCTGTAAGGTGTCAGGCAAATCCAACACCTTCCATGAAAACCCTGACATGATAAGCAAATCCGGCAGTATGTCAGATAGCTCCGAATATATCCTGACATTAAATTAACCAAAGTAATACGATCAACGAGTGAGCAAATGGAACACCACAGACTAACACAAGAATGCCTAAATGCATGTCATACCTTCCCACCATGAGACAGACGCAGTTCCGAGGGGAGAAACAGAAGCCGAGAGCAGAACCGTGTTAAGCTAGAAGGCCCTACGATAAGGGACGGACACCTACGTCTCCAGCCAACCACCAGGACCACCACCCTGCCCATGTTAAAAGATAGAGCCCTCCAGAAGAACAATATAGATCTTACGATAACACTAAAAGGGCCACACCAGCTGCAAGTTTTAGCGTGAGACTTTTTCGCGTCTCTGTTACGTTGCAAACGTTAAAAACATTGCCCCACCACGAAAAGTATAACGTTTCTCATTGGATAGACAGCATTTTTGTAGGCGGAGCTTAAGGTTAACATTGAGATCCTGATTGGTCAGAAAAAACACAGCCAGATAGTATTTTCTTAAACCAACTTCGGTAAATTGTAGTAAGGAGAAGTTAGGAGAGAGTTGCTTCCGAGACAGCGAGGTGCGTGGAGCTGTGCCGCCCGCCGCCCCCTGACGAACACCGACAAGGTAATGAACGCATGCAATGCCACATTTTTGAGCGCATAATGCTTCACTCAGAACTGCAGAAGTCTCATCTGTTACATTCCCTCTTTACGTAATACTACTGTCGATCGTAAATTGAAGCTCATGGTATTCACATTTGCTACGTAAGTTAAAATCTGAAACACGATGATTTTTCTGTTATATAATTATTGAGAAGCCACATCAGCCACTGTAATTTACGACAAGTTAGGTAAGTAATTAAAGATAATTGAGGGTCACTGTAGACCATTTTGATAGTTTTCTCTTTTGTGAAACTTAATTTAAACCTAGGCTATAGATGTGATATGGCATAGGTAATCCTTCGATCCATTGTAGAACTTGGAAACCCAATCAGGGAATATTCATTCACATTTTTGTTGAACACAGTTGGTTTTTATCATCCTGTATTAAAATATTTCCTTTTGTCAATAGTGCAATTCATAAACAATGTTCTGTGAGTAGAATAAAATCCCCAATGGTAAACTTAACTGCTTCTTCGACGTAATTTTACCAGCTAACTAAAAATAGGAAAGCCTTGAACCCCTTCCACAAAATTTAGTTAGTATTAAGATTCTTTTACACGGAGTGCAGTGGAGATGACGCTGAAATCATTAAGTATTTGGTTATATCATCGCTAGTCTCACTGAACCCTTCTGAACTCTACATGTCATGTGTGGTCTGGCGTCTCCTTACCAACAACAGGTCCCAGGTTCAAACTAGTCAATTCCCTAAAAACACGCTCAGAGCATCGATGCGTGAAAGTGGTAGGGAGACACAACTTAGAACAGACAGACACCATGCAGAATGTTAGAGAATGGCGACCCTGCCAGGATGGTAAAATACCATGATTGAAGGTCGACCACATGCCTAACTAGGTCAGAAAAATATCTTGTTGAAAAATTTTTGTAACAAAAATTTTCTCTAAATTTATAAATAGTCGAAAACAGTAGCTGCAGCGATAGATAGTAAGAAAGTATTCAATAGAAAGTGAGACATTCTAGCAGAGACAATAGCATAATTAAGTTGTGAATTTTAATGTTGTTAGAATTAAGTTTTCTCTCCAATGCAAGCGCACAGGTGGCGGATACGTCGTTGACAAGTTGGTTCTGACCCAACAAGTAAGTGAATGGATTGTCAAGTCGTGTGTGCAAAAACTTTATGAAACGCGTGAGATCGTATGAGCGAAGTAGAGCGCGTGAATTGCTTTTAAAACAGAAAATAAGGGATTCGGAAAGATTAGCAATGGCAGATCGAGACCTTGACCGAATTGAGGTAGAGACCCAGCATGAAGATGGACAGAGAATAGAGGACAGTACAACAGACGATGCAGTATCGCAAGAAATAGGACAGATAACGCACCATAACGAGGATAATGTACGTCAAGGCATAGAAAACGTAAATCAGCATACGACAGAGGAGCAGGAAAGTAGAGAGACAGTCGATGAGGATTCTAACTTGCATCTTGAATACGTAGAACCCATAGTACAAGTAATCAGAGCTCCCTCACCACAGAGTACAAGGAATTCGAGCAGAAACGTGTCACCGCACAGTTAAATGCAATCGGTTGCAAACCAACACTTGGGCGAAAACACAGAGCGTAGGACGTCGGAAGAAAACGCAATAGGACCCACCAATCTGGCAGAATTATTACAATTAATAACGGAAACCAAGACAAGACAAAATAAAGAAATTGCGAACCAAATTAAAATCCAGAATGCAGAAACGACGAACCAAATTGCAGAAACCACGAGATAAATGCGTGAGATTGAAGAACAAAACAAAAAAAATTCATTTACACCAAAATCATATTGAAGACGAGGCAAAAGAATCTCGAGAAGTGATAGGAAACTTAATAACAGGTCACAATCAATTGAGAACAGACATTGACAAGGTACAAGCGGACGTACAAACATTGCGTAATGACACTCAGGACGAGATCAAAACATTACGTAACAACACCCAGGGAGAAGTCAAGAAACTAGAGAAACAGATAAACGTAATTACCAGACAAGTAGCAGGTACAGCGCATGAAATTGTTGAAAACAGTGTGTTACACAAACGTATCACAAAAGCAGCGCTGAAAAGATATGATAACCGCATAGTCAAAATAGAAGCGCAAACGAAGCAACAATTTCAGAAATTGCGAACAGAGTTGTTGCAAACCAATGAAGAGCGTAGTGGACAGGATCGAATAAGCACTGAGTCTGCAACCATATCCGTATCTGTAACAGCACCGGAAAAACAAGCAATTAACGAAGATATCATGCATTTTCGATTTCAAACATAGGCGGAAAATAACATACGTGAAATCAGACAGCCTGCACCGCAACAAACACGTTTCGAAATTCTTGATGAACAAACGGTACCACAAACACATGCAGAACCACAAATGTATGTTTGAAGACAGTTTGGATCGTGAAATCAAGCGGCAAGGTTAGCCAGACAAGATACCGAGCCAATACGTGACAATGGAAAGCCAGGTCGAGAAGAGTACAGTGCAATGCATTCAGCTACACGTTCACAATCGATGGAAGAAAATTATTGCGTACCACTCCAACGATACTACGCAAGGCTAGGCGAAAGTTACAGTGGACAACATCCAATGGATCTACCACAAGCAGAAAGAACGACGGGAGAAATGATCAGAAACAAAAGTGGCGAAGAATCGCGAATTTCATATGGAACTATGACGAAGTACGACAACGATCATTTCCTCACAGTCAGAAAATTTCAACGCTTTCGAGAAGGAAACTCATTACATCCACGAAGTTTTATTGATCAATTTCGAGTAGGATTACCAGAACACTGGACGCTAGCACACAAATTAGACTTTATATGTGCACACACGTCAGGAACAGTCGCAGAAACCATGCAGAGTGTTGCAGCGACATGCCGATCGTACGAAGATTTCAGAGTTTCTCTCACGATATTGGTCCAGCGAAGCACAGAACAGAGTGAAGTACGAACTATTACAGAACCCATATTTTGAAAATTTAGGAGAGAAGAGTCCGGTGAAACTTTTCGAAGTAATGGCAAAGAAAAATCAATGCTTAGATGTACCATACAGTGACGGAGAGTTGATTAAATTATGCGCGATGAAGTTACCATTGAAATACCAGCAATCATTAGTAGGTCGCGGAGGCAATGACGTCGAAGCATTTAAAGGTATTCTAAGGAAACTAGAGTTCATATTTTCGGAAAGTGACGCAAGAAAAAGACGAAGCGCACGTGAAAACGAAAGCAAAAAGCAGTGGAATCCACAAGACACAGTACGAAGAAACAATAATTACGAACCACGTGATAACTTCGCACCAAGAAACGACAATAGATTTCAACAAAGAACCGGTTATGGATTTAGAAGAGAATATGGCAATAACTGTAATTCACCCAGGAACGGCAACAACTATTACAGAGGGAATAACGACAACCAGAACGGGTATTGGAGAACCAATACACCGACAAATTATCAACAAAGAAACGAATATCAACAAGCTGAACAAGAAAAGAGAATACAGATAGAAGAGGTGGAGGTAAGACCATCAAAGCCCGATAAACGTTCGAATTGACAGCTAAGCGCCCACGCCAAAGAGAATGACGCACCGACCCAGGACAATTGCAGCACCTCGAACAGAGAAGTAAATACCTTATCACGAGAAGAGAAGAAGGAAGAAACAAATCCGCAGGGACCAGATGAAAACGAAGACAGGAAAATAACAATATCGTGTTGGGACGAAATTAATTGGGAGAATACTGACGAGGAAGATGAATTACCAGAGGCATGCACAACGAATGTAGGAGGAAAGGACGAAGTAATGAGTATTGCAGAGCTATTTGAGATGGAAATCAGGGAAAGCGAATTCAATGAGGATAATGCGCAGTCGACAGAAGTTGAAAATAAGTTACTAGTGGGCACACAACCCAACGTATATAATAAAGGAAGTTATGAAGCGATAATTAGAGTTATTTAAATGCGATTATGTGGAAGAAGCGACGAAGAAGGAGAAGATAGACGAGGATGAGGAAGAAGTAGAGGATGTTGAAGAAAGCGTAAATGAAGGAAGAAATAGAGAAGAGGAAATAAAAGAGAGAGAAGTAGCAGTCGAAGGTTATCCTACAGAAAGTTCGAATTCACAAGGGAAATTCCTGAAAAGACTCATGTATGATTCAGTGGAGGATTCGTTGATGCAAGAAGAAGAAGAACAGAACCAACCCTTTCAAATTCAACCAATTGTGAGGGCCATGGTAAAGCATATCCCAGCCAATATTGTAATTGATAGCGGAAGTGAACTGACTGCGATCTCAGAAAATTTATTCATGCAGTGTAATGCCAATGAGGAATTGCCAGTTCCGAAAACACGTAAGATTAAAGTAAGAGGTCCTATTAGAAACAATGCTGCAGAAGTAACGAGACAAACAAGGTTAACTCTTTCGTGTCAAGATCGAAAAAAGATCGAAGCCAACTTCGTGATTATACCTAAACTAACTGTAGATTTGATTATAGGTGCAGATTTTTTAAATGAGAGACGAACGATAATAGATATGGGGAAAGGTAGCGTAACATTCAGGAATGTCACAGTTATCTTTGACCAAAAGCTAAAATTAGAAGAAATATCAGTTATAAACAAACAATTAAGAATGACGCGAGATAAGGAGGATGAAGAATCAGAATGGTATGCACAAAAGGGGGAATCGCCTAACTCATGTTAGAAGTCCATAAAGAAATCGACGAAAAATTGCAAGAAGTTCAAGGTATTTCGGAACACAGTAAAAGAGAATTAGAGGGTATTTTACGAGATAAAGCAGAGGTATTTTTACCTAAGACTTCACTTTCAGTACAAGTTTGAAGTAAAACAGCGCAAACCATTTAGAGTGCCACCCTATACAATCCCGTTATACTACAAGAATAAAGTATTCTAGGAGATATCTAAAATGTTAGATGATGATATTATTGAACCAGCTACCTCCATGAACCATGGACCTTGCTGTTGGTGTGGAGGCTTGCGTGCCTCAGCGATACAGATAGCCGTACCGTAGGTGCAACCACAACGGAGGGGTATCTGTTGAGAGGCCAGACAAACGTGTGGTTCCTGAAGAGGGGCAGCAGCCTTTTCAGTAGTTGCAAGGACAACAGTCTGGATGATTGACTGATCTGGCCTTGTAAAAATAACCAAAACGGCCTTGCTGTGCTGGTACTGCGAACGGCTGAAAGCAAGGGGAAACTACAGCCGTAATTTTTCCCGAGGACATGCAGCTTTACTGTATGATTAAATGATGATGGCGTCCTCTTGGGTAAAATATTCCGGAGGTAAAATAGTCCCCCATTCGGATCTCCGGGCGGGCACTACTCAAGAGGATGTCGTTATCAGGAGAAAGAAAACTGGCGTTCTACGGGTCGGAGCGTGCAATGTCAGATCCCTTAATCGGGCAGGTAGGTTAGAAAATTTAAAAAGGGAAATGGATAGGTTAAAGTTAGATATAGTGGGAATTAGTGAAGTTCGGTGGCAGGAGGAACAAGACTTCTGGTCAGGTGACTACAGGGTTATAAACACAAAATCAAATAGGGGTAATGCAGGAGTAGGTTTAATAATGAATAGGAACATAGGAATGCGGGTAAGCTACTACAAACAGCATAGTGAACGCATTATTGTGGCCAAGATAGATACGAAGCCCACACCTACTACAGTAGTACAAGTTTATATGCCAACTAGTTCTGCAGATGACGAAGAAATTGAAGAAATGTATGATGAAATAAAAGAAATTATTCAGATAGTGAAGGGAGACGAAAATTTAATAGTCATGGGTGACTGGAATTCGTCAGTAGGAAAAGGGAGAGAAGGAAACGTAGTAGGTGAATATGGATTGGGATAAGAAATGAAAGAGGAAGCCACCTGGTAGAATTTTGCAGAGCACAACTTAATCATAGCTAACACTTGGTTCAAGAATCATGAAAGAAGGTTGTATACATGGAAGAAGCCTGGTGATACTGACAGGTTTCAGATAGATTATATAATGGTAAGACAGAGATTTAGGAACCAGGTTTTAAATTGTAAGACATTTCCAGGGGCAGATGTGGACTCTGACCACAATCTATTGGTTATGACCTGTAGATTAAAACTGAAGAAACTGCAAAAAGGTGGGAATTTAATGAGATGGGACCTGGATAAACTGAAAGAACCAGAGGTTGTACAGAGTTTCAGGGAGAGCATAAGGGAACAATTGACAGGAATGGGGGAAAGAAATACAGTTGAAGAAGAATGGGTAGCTTTGAGGGACGAAGTAGTGAAGGCAGCAGAGGATCAAGTAGGTAAAAAGACGAGGTCTAGTAGAAATACTTGGGTAACAGAAGAAATATTGAATTTAATTGATGAAAGGAGAAAATATAAAAATGCAGTAAATGAAGCAGGCAAAAAGGAATAAAAACGTCTCAAAAATGAGATCGACAGGAAGTGCAAAATGGCTAAGCAGGGATGGCTAGAGGACAAATGTAAGGATGTAGAGGCTTATCTCACTAGGGGTAAGATAGATACTGCCTACAGGAAAATTAAAGAGACCTTTGGAGATAAGAGAACGGCTTGTATGAATATCAAGAGCTCAGATGGAAACCCAGTTCTAAGCAAGGAAGGGAAAGCAGAAAGGTGGAAGGAATATATAGAGGGTCTATACAAGGGCGATGTACTTGAAGACAATATTATGGAAATGGAAGAGGATGTAGATGAAGATGAAATGGGAGATACGATACTCCGTGAAGAGTTTGACAGAGCACTGAGAGATCTGAGTCGAAACAAGGCCCCCGGAGTATACAACATTCCATTGGAACTACTGACGGCCTTTGGAGAGCCAGTCATGACAAAACTCTACCATCTGGTGAGCAAGATGTATGAAACAGACGAAATACCGTCAGACTTCAAGAAGAATATAATAATTCCAATCCCAAAGAAAGCAGGTGTCGACAGATGTGAAAATTACCGAACCATCAGTTTAATAAGTCACAGCTGCAAAATACTAACACGAATTGTTTACAGACGAATGGAAAAACTAATAGAAGCCAACCTCGGGGAAGATCAGTTTGGATTCCGTAGAAACACTGGAACACGTGAGGCAATACTGACCTTACGACTTACCTTAGAAGAAAGATTAAGGAAAGGCAAACCTACGTTTCTAGCATTTGTAGACTTAGAGAAAGCTTTTGACAATGTTGACTGGAATACTCTCTTTCAAATTCTAAAGGTGGCAGGGGTAAAATACAGGGAGCGGAAGGCTATTTACAATTTGTACAGAAACCATATGGCAGTTATAAGAGTCGAGGGACATGAAAGGGAAGCAGTGGTTGGGAAGGGAGTAAGACAGGGTTGTAGCCTCTCCCCGATGTTATTCAATCTGTATATTGAGCAAGCAGTAAAGGAAACAAAAGAAAAATTCGGAGTAGGTATTAAAATCCATGGAGAAGAAATAAAAACATTGAGGTTCGCCGATGACATTGTAATTCTGTCAGAGACAGCAAGGGACTTGGAAGAGCAGTTGAATGGAATGGACAGCGTCTTGAAAGGAGGATATAAGATGAACATCAACAAAAGCAAAACGAGGATAATGGAATGTAGTCGAATTATGTCGGGTGATGCTGATGGAATTAGATTAGGAAATGAGACACTTAAAGTAGTAAAGTAGTTTTTCTATTTGGGGAGCAAAATAACTGATGATGGTCGAAGTAGAGAGGATATAAAATGTAGACTGGCAATGGCAAGGAAAGCGTTTCTGAAGAAGAGAAATTTGTTAACATCGAGTATAGATTTAAGTGTCAGGAAGTCATTTCTGAAAGTATTTGTATGGAATGTAGCCATGTATGGAAGTGAAACATGGACGATAAATAGTTTGGACAAGAAGAGAATGGAAGCTTTCGAAATGTGGTGCTACAGAATAATGCTGAAGATTAGATGGGTAGATCACATAACTAATGAGGAGGTACTGAATAGGATTGGGGAGAAGAGGTGTTTGTGGCACAACTTGACCAGAAGACGGGATCGGTTGGTAGGACATGTTCTGAGGCATCAAGGGATCACCAATTTAGTATTGGAGGGCAGCGTGGAGGGTAAAAATCGTGGAGGGAGACCAAGAGATGAATACACTAAGCAGATTCAGAAGGATGTAGGTTGCAGTAGGTACTGGGAGATGAAGAAGCTTGCACAGGATAGAGCAGCATGGAGAGCTGCATCAAACCAGTCTCAGGACTGAAGACCACAACAACAACAACAACCTCCACATATAACAGCCCGCTCCATATTGTACAAAAACGAGATGGGAGCATCAGGTTAGTGCTTGATTCCAGACAGATCAACACAATCATAATCACTGAGACAGATCGCCCAGAAAAATTAGAGGAATTGATACAAAACTTCCATGGTGCTAAGATATTTTCCTCAATTGATTTACGGAGTAGTTTCTGGCAAATAGAATTGGCCCCAGAATGTAGAAAATTTACCGCATTTATCGTATTCGGTAGATGTTACCAATTTAAACAATTGCCATTTGGCTTAAACATATCATCAGCAGCGTTTATTAGGGGATTTAATACTATACTGAGTCCTGAAATTTTACAAAAAATTGCTTGTTATGTTGATGATGTGATTATAGCAGAACCCTCTTGGGAACATCACAACGACACATTAAATCAGTTTTTACAGATCATGAAAGAGCATGGGGTCACAGTAAATATAACAAAATCCAAATTTGGAAGGCGAGAGGTCAATTTTCTAGGACACGTAATTTCAGAGAAAGGGGTAATGCCCGACCCAGGAAAACTAAAGGCAGCCAAAGAATTCTGTACTCCAAATAATAAGAAAACTCTCAGAGGATTTCTAGGTCTCGCCGGATTCTATAAAAAATTTATTTGGATCGACTCTCTCGCAACACCACGCCTATGTGCATTGACTGGAAAAAACACGCCATGGGTCTGGGATCTACAAGCCAGTGAAGAATTTTTAAAAATGAAAAACGCACTAACAACAGCACCGATTTTAGCACATCCTGATCTAACACAAAATTTTTGTATGGCCACTGATAGCGCGAAAACAGGTTTAGGAGTTGTTTTATTCCAAGAATACGAGCAGGCAGGGCTAAGATCATATAGAACAATTGCATTTGCCAGTCATGTACTGACAAAAAGCGAGAAAAACTATTCAGTCTCGGAGCTGGAAGTATTGGCCATTGTATGGGGCTTCCAACGTTTTCGATACTTCCTATTCAGAAGAAAAACAAAAGTATATACTGACCACAAAGCATTAGAATTTCTGTTATCCGCCGAACTAACTCATGGGAGGTTAGCCAGATGTATGTTAATACTACAAGAATTTGACTTCACTATTACACACATACCAGAACCAGCGAATGTATTAGCAGATGCTTTATCACGATGTCCACATGGTGCATCCAATAACATAGGTTTGGAAGCAGCAGAAGACCAGTTTACAATGTACTATATGAAACAAGTGCCTTTCGAAAACTACATTACGACAGCATTGAGAAACATAGGCAAAGAACAGGAGAAGGATCCCGAAATACTAGGATTCAAACACAAGTGGAGAAGTAAGGATTTTCCAGACATTCGACAGCACTATCTATTAAAAAACAATGTTTTATTTTTTAGACGAAATGTTGCAACGAATGAATGGTTAATTTATATCCCAGATGAACTAATTAATAAGTACATATGGTATACACCTTTAAGTATTGGCCACTTTGGGCCAAAGAAATGCTTTTTAAAAATAAAACAAACAACCCATTTTCCTAATATGGAAAGATGAATAGGAACAGTATTAGTCAAATGCAAAAAATGTATGAGGGCTAAACACGTCACTTTCCAAACCAAACCACCTATGTTTCCAATAATCCCTAAAAAATTAAAACAAATAGCTGCAACAGATTCGATGGGGCCCCTCCCACGCACAAAAAATGGATATATTTTCATATTTGTCGTTTTGGAACTTACTTCTAAATATGTTACCTTGACACCATTAAAACGGTCAACAGGTCTTACTATAAGTAAAGCATTTAGAAAAGATTTTCTCAGACAAGTAGGTCGAGTGGAAAGAATAATTTCGGATAATGGCCCACAATACAAATCAGTGCAATCGCAGAACATGTTAAAACAACACAAAATAAAACCCATCCACATATCTAAGTACAAACCTAGTGTAAATCCAGCAGAACGATCTATGAAGGACATAGGCACTTTATGCCGATTGTATGCAGGCAAAAGACACAACACTTGGGATATATACCTTAAAGATTTTCAATAAGTACTAAATGAAATGCCACATAGCACTACACTACTACCTCCTGTTACTGTACTGAAAAATATTGAACCCCCAAACATAACCAGAGAAAATGTTAGATTTCCTATTGTACCACGTAGACAGCACAAACAAGTCATAGCAACAGCACTCTCCAACATCAGAAAGGCAGCCATTAAAAGAAAAGAAAGAGGAGATAGAACAGCAATTAAAAGAACATTCTGAGTAGTCCAGAAAGTATTTGTAAAAACACACCATCTCTCCAGCAAACAGAAACACAAAATACAAAAGTTTTACGCTGCATACAAAGGACCTGTCATAATTAGCCGATTTGTTCATGATAATGCTGTGGAACTAATGAACCCAAAAACAGGCAAAACCTTAGGACTTCACCACGTGAGCCATATCAAAAAGTTTGAAGATTAATTTTATTACTGGTAAATAATTAGCACAATATTTTAAGTTTATGTTGCAGATAAGATCGTCAGGAGAAAGAAGAATGAAGAGACAGGAAGGTGAATAAAAGAAAGTAGTCTCAATAAAAACAAAAACAAAAATAACACCAATAGTAGCATAGATTAAGGTGAAGGGATAAAGCGTAGATAGTCTAACAGCATGAAATACTAAAATACTGTACACCACGACACTACACAAAATAAAAAACGAATTTGAGGATTCTTGTAGAAGTTAAGACTCAAAATATCTTAGAATTGTAACATGGAAAGGGCACTGAAATTTGTAAAGCTTTTTAAAAGGCGTAAAACAATGTAGGTATTAGACATATATTAGATGAATATAAATAAATCTTTTTGTAAGAACCATTGTAAAAGCTCCAGCAAGGACCCACAAGTTGCAATGTGAGAAGTATCAAGAAAGAAAAGGACGTAATTAGCAAGACACGAGTCCTACAAGGCAGAAGCGTCGAGAGAAGGGAAAGGACAGCGACCGGTGCAGGGGCAGACAAGCAAACACCGGACTTTCACTGCTCGTAAACCCCGGGACGCCCCCACTCAGCGGAGCGAGCAAAAAACGGCCCGACGAGAAGACCGCTTGGGCCAGCCACCATGTGCAAAAAAAATGTGTAAAAGTCACACTAATGCTATTAAACAGCACGCTGATGCACGAAACTGAAGAAAACTTCCACAAAGTAAAAACGACATGCCTAAACAATTTATCAAACTGTTACTAAGAGGAGAACTTCAAAGCGACTAGTTATCAATAAATATTTCCATACCATGCCCAGAGAAGAACCAAGAATCAAGTAAGAAGCAGAGAAAAAGCAGGAAGAACAGAAGTTGAAGATTCGCAAGATTGAGACTAAGAAAGAAGATGGGTGAAGAATAGACGACTTACCTACCCAAATCCCTATCCTATTGTAAACTAGTCATCTGCGAAGTATTACAACAAAAAACGACCACTTTCAGCGACACATAATGATGACTTTCATGAATACAAAGCCAGTAAACCATGAGATCTGCACTCACAGCTCCATTTTATTATGGGACCTCCACAACAACAGCAGCACACACTTGCAAAGCCAACAAGGAATGACGAACGAAGCTGTACATCAGATACTTGCCCACATCCATCTCGCTCAAGTCCATCAGCTTCGTGCAAATAACATTCGCCAACCTCCTGCTTAAACATTCATAGGGTTTTGTGAATGTGTGAAATCAAATTATGTGATGTAGGAATTGTGCAAAAGAAACGTGTGAAAAACTAAATAAGTTAAGCACACCAGACAGCTAATAAACTACAAAATAACAGTCATTGACTATGGACTTAAGTAAAAAATAGACTATCGATGAAAATAAGTCATTAGTTCTGAAATGGACAGTATATAAAGAAGAAAAGTAAGGCATAATAAACACTAAAACTATATGCCACTTATTTTCTCCACATAAAAGTAAAAGAATAACTATATTTTACTTATTTTCTCCTTATAAAAACAAAGAATAAAACATTATCTTGTTGGATGTTTTCCCTTTTTTTAAATATTTGTACCATTTGTTAGGATAATATCTCAATACTTGTGTATGTATATTTCTTTGTCAAAGCGATTCTTGGAAATAATTCTTTTTTGTTAGTGTAACAATGTTGAAATGAGTGCCTAGAAACAAAAACATTTTACTTGAACATGATATTTAGAAAATGTGTTAGGAATAGATTTTACTTAATTACTACATTTATATAAAAAAAACAATAAAATCGATGTGAAAGACACCTCACTTTCGATAACAAACTTCTTAAAAAACAAACTTCACACTTAAATAAAGAAAGAAAATAATTAAAAAATAATAATTATGATAGCATAAAAATATTCTTCTCTTGTCAATATAAACATATTTTTGAGAATAATGTGGAAGAATATAAACATATTTTTGAGAATAATATGGAAGAATATAAAAATATAAATCAGTAACACAAACTAGCATCGATCCAGGATAACGTGGCTGAACAGTAGGCAACAAAATATAGACAAAGGAATAATTTTTGACTGACTTAGACAACGATTCAATCATTGCCGAACTTCAGTGCAAAAATTAAGTTCGAAGTGTGGTGATATGTAAGGTGTCAGGCAAATCAAACACCTTCTATGAAAACCCTGACAAGATTAGCAAATCCGGCAGTATGTCACATAGCTCCGAATAAATCCTGACATTAAATTAACCAAAGTAATACGATCAACGAGGGAGCAAATGGAATACCACAAACTAACACAAGAATGCCTAAATGCATGTCATACCTTCCCACCGTGAGATAGACGCAGTTCAGAGGGGAGAAACGAGAACAGAAGCCGAGAGCGGAACCATGTTAAGCTAGAAGGCCCTATGATAAGGGACAGCCACCAATGGTGCCAGCCAACCACCAGGACCACCCACCAGCCCATGTTAAAAGATAGAGCCCTCCAGAAGAACAGTATAGATCTTACGATAACACTAAAAGGGCCACACCAGCTGCAAGTTTTAGCGTGAGACTTTTTCGCGTCTCTGTTACGTTGCAAACGTTAAAAACATTGCCCCACCACGAAAAGTATAACGTTTCTCATTGGATAGACAGCATTTTTGTAGGCGGAGCTTAAGGTTAACACTGAGACCCTGATTGGTCAGATGAAAACACAGCCAGATAGTATTTTTCTAAACCAACTTCGGTAAATTGTAGTAAGGAGAAGTTGCTTCCAAGACGGCGAGGTGCGTGGAGCTGCGCCGCCCGCCGCCCCCTGACGAACACCGACAAGGTAATGAACGCACGCGATGCCGCATTTTTGAGCGCATAATGTTTCGCTCAGAACTGCAGAAGTCTCATCTGTTACATCCCCTTTTTACGTAATACTACTGTCGATCGTCAATTGAAGCTCATGGTATTCACATTTGCTACATAAGTTAAAATCTGAAACACGATGATTTTTCTGTTATATAATTATTGAGAAGCCACATCAGCCACTGTAATTTACGACAAGTTAGATAAGCAATTAAAGATAATTGAGGGTCACTGTAGACCATTTTGATAGTTTTCTCTTTTGTGAAACTTAATTTAAACCTAAATTATAGATGTGATATGGCATAGGTAATCCTTTGATCCATTGTAGAAGTTGGAAACCCACTCAGGGAATATTCACATTTTTGTTGAACGCAGTTGGTTTTTATCATCCTGTATTAAAATATTTCCTTTTATCAATAGTGCAATTCATAAACAATGTTCTGTGAGTAGAATAAAATTCCCAATGGTAAACTTAACTGCTTTTTCGACATTATTTTACCAGCTAACTAAAAATAGGAAAGCCTTGAACCCCTTCCACAAAATTTAGTTAGTATTAAGATTCTTTTACAGGGAGTGCAGTGGAGCTGACGCTGAAATCATTAAGTATTTGGTTATATCATCGCTAGTCTCACTGAACCCTTCTGAACTCTACATGTCATGTGTGGTCCGGCGTCTCCTTACCAGCAACAGGTCCCAGGTTCAAACTAGTCAATTCCCTAAAAAACACTCTCAGAGCGTCGTTGCGCGAAAGTGGTAGGGAGACACGAATTAGAACAAACAGACACCACGCAGAATGTTAGACAGCTAGTAGCGTAACGGTAAGCGTCACGCACTGTTGACAAGACGTCGCGAGTTTGGGTGCATTCAACGCTGCATTTTTTAAAACGCCATACTGCTGTCTGCTGAAGTTATCGATCTAATGGAACTTTTAACATAATTGCCTTCACTTCTCAACCCAGAATAGTCGCATGTGGAAAAAGGGCTAACTTCTGCGACATTTTGTTATTTTCAGGTTTAATAGATGGCCAGGCTGCAGATGCATCTCGAAACTTCTGTATTATGTATGGGGAGAGCGCATCTGCCAAAAAAAGGTCTACATTAGCTGTCGTGTGGCAGTGGCATTTTATTCTTCATATAACCTTGTTTGACAGCTTTAACTCAGATCAAGTTTTCTACATGGTTGTAATCAATAAACTGCATGTGCATTGTTAGACTGTTGTAGATAACATCAGAGAATTCGCATATATCGTTGATGATAAATTTCTGTCTCATGTTAACTAATGTTTTAACAACACTAAAAGAAACCGTACGAAAATTGTGCACTTTATTATCAGAAATGAAATAAAACTTCCCACGATAACCTTACGACGAAAGCCTGTTTCAATAAAACTGAGTATCCGTACACAAGCGTGCCTCTATCGACACGAATTAGTAAAATACTAATCACTTAGATTTCGATTGGGTCTGTGTTTGATTGGTATGCTGTGTCATACTCAAGTGGTATGCAAGTGAGGCATTTCATAAATAAAGTTATGTATTCCTAGAAACCCAAAATTTGTTTGTCAGCAGCGGAAAGAGGCGTTACCTGTTGTGCATCATTGTAAGTGTTTCACCATTGCACTATGAGCCGAAAGTATTTTCTTGCGATTTCCTTATCGATGTGTAATCTGACTGCTTGTAGCTCTTTCACAGAAGAGATAAAACGTTACAGTCAGCAAGACTGGGACCGCAAACCATAACAGTTGCTTTCTCGCAGGTTAGCACGTTTCCACAGAGCTAGGGAAGAGGCATCCGTCTAGGTGTCCTCTTACGAGACCAGTAGTGGCTAGAACTCGTAAACCGCTATTTAAAGGACGAGATTAGATGCGATTTTCACGAGCAGCGACTTTCCTGGGCTGAAAACCGTAAATTTACAATCTTTTGTTACAGCTCAAACGTTAATAATAACTCAGATTATTCAATGGAAATGACAGGGTAAATCGAGTGAACTTTGAGGCTTAATTCCGTGCACACCAGGAAGTAACTCTTCCATCACAGAGTTGCCAAATATACCTTGCCTTGTTGCCAAATCTCAGTTACATTACCAGCAGCAAGAAGACGAACCGATGTGATCCTACAGTGGGCTGGGAAGTGACCATAGCTGACGTCTCAAAGACGCGACTGCTACGGCCTGGAATACGTAATCCGTCTCATTCATATTTCTGTAACTGGGTTTAGGGACTGGAGCGTAGTTACTAATAATACTCAGAACTGACTGCATCCTACACTGTTGGCAGTTCTGTGTAGGTGTCAGTTACGTGATTTTATTTCGGTGATTACAAAATAGAGTCGAATGTATGCACTGGGTAGCCGAGGCAGCTAGTTCATAGCGATTCGGTCGACCAAGTAAATGAATGTACTGAACATGCTACAAACCACTAAAGGGAGTGTGTGTCAGAATTCTCATCCAGTGTGGCGCAACATTGGTATTATAGAAAAATAAGTGATAGAGAAGAGAATTTGGTGGTCTCTTCTATTGATTCCAGGTTCACATACTTATGGTCTGGGTTCGATTCCAACTTCTGCTGATGATTTTTGATAAGGAGAGACAGATTCTGTTCTCTTCTGGCTACGCCAAGTGAAGAAGGTATAATGGCATTGTGGTCTGACATTCATGTTAAACATGATATTCCTCCTCTACTAAGTAGACGTTAGGTTGAACCACAATAAAGTCAGGAGTCGCGACACGTAGAAACTCTATCAACAGTAACCTTTCTTATACTAGTTACTTATTTATAGTGGCGAAACAAACGCTATGTAGGGTCAGAGGACACTTATTCCATCTTTTATTTGAGCTTCTGTATGTCGATAAAACTGGTTCTGATCTGGGAATGCAACTCAGCCATTAACGCGGAATTTGATCCCTTCGTGACAATACAACTCGACTGCAATTCGTTGTTTGTTCAAAACTGCAGATTCCTCAACATCTCCACATATTGGGCGTGAAAGGGTTCGAATCCTGGCCCGGCACTAAAGCTTTCATTATGTATTATCAAGCTCTAGCGTGAGAACACTGCTGGTGGGTAATAATTTTGATTTTTAATGTATTTTCATTCGTTGTCAACAATAACGGTATCTGACGTTTCTGAGTCCTAGAGAGACACAGAACTGTTTGCGAAATCATTGTAAATTCAACGATGTTATGCCGAGCTGCTGGTGGAGAAAAATTCGGTAGCTGACGTCTCTTTGTGTGCAGTCAACAATGATATGTGTGGGGCTCTATTCCCAGTGAGCACTGAACTCTTCGTCATATTATTTCTAGTTCAAACATGCTGACATGTCGCTGCTGGTGTAACAAACCCATTTTTAACGTTCGTTTTCTCTAGAATGTAACAGCGATAGGTGCCATGTTGGAGTCCTGGTAAAGAAAAAATTAATGTTTCGTCTCGTCATTTCAGTTAAAACGTCTAGATACTGCCGAGAAAATCCGATATGTCACAGTTGATTGTGCTTCGACGACAATCCAATTAGGTTCTGGGTTTGAATGCCTGTCCAACACAAAGCTTTACCTCACGGCATTTCAAGTAAGTTACTTGTGAAGAAGCAATATTTAACATCTCTCGTAGTTCGTAGTTCGTTAACAAGGACAATAGATGCTGGGTAGGAATTCGCGTCCGTTAACAATGATTACGTTATGTAATTTGCTAACTGATACTGTCTAAAATCGAGGTATATCACTCTCTGTATGCCTAGTCAGGAATGACATTTTCCGCCAGTCACGAAGTCTTTGCTTTTTCTGCATGACCTGGGTTTGAATCCATATGCAGAACGAGACGGTTCGTCGTGTCATTTGAAGTTCATACATATACTCAACTAGCTGTTCCTGAATAACTTAAATTTTTAATGTCATTTTGTGTTAAATAATAAGTACGGTATGTTATTTTGAAGAGGAAATCATGAATACGACGAACTCACTACGTGAATTACCTATTTGACGTAATAATGAGAGTGGTAACATTTCATGTATGTCATTTATTGCAATAAATGTAAGCTTACAAGCCTGAAGAACCGTCTTATCTGTGATAAGATGTTCCCTGATAGTTGTAGTACTTTGGTATTACTTTACATCTTGAGTTATTGCGATACAGAGCAGTGTTTTCTAGTGGTGACTTGTTGGAACCATTTTCAATAGTCAAACGACTGTACCGAGGGGCGCTATGTGGGTTGCATTCTAATCAGGCGAAATGTAATTCAGGTCGTTCAGAGCACGACTGTACATACTCTGACGTCTAGACACACATATTCAAGTAGAGTACCCAAACTGCCGACTGTGAAATCCCGATACATCTCATTTGGCAGTGTACCTGTGAAGTAGTGTGGACCGATGATTGCATCCCCAATGATTCCACACCATATATTAATAGACCAACCACGCCGACGTTCGGTAGCTAATACCCATCAAGGAGCCGGCCGTTGTGGCCGAGCGGTTCTAGGCGCTTCAGTCCGGAACCGCGCTGCTGCTACGGTTGTAGGTTCGAATCCTGCCTCGGGCATGGATATGTGTGATGTCCTTAGGTTAGTTAGGTTGAGGTAGTTTTAAGTCTAGGGGACTGATGACCTCAGATGATGAGTCCCATAGCGCTCAGAGCCATTTGAACCATTTTTATACTCATCAAGGGTTGTCTGCGGCCCAGTAGTTCATGCTATGACCGGTCACTGCAGCATTATATGTAAACGTGGACTCATCAAAGAATACGAGGTGCAACAATAAAGTAATGAGACTGATGTGAAAAAATGTTGCTTACCGTTTTAGTCAAGGTTAGTGTTGTCTCCTTCAAAGTAGTTCCCTTCTGATAGCACACACTTTTTCCAGCGCTTCTGCCATTGATGGTAACATTTCTGGAACTCATCTTCTGTGATATCCTCCAAGACCCTCGTCACAGCTTTTTGGACATCTTGTGTTGTTTGAAAATGGTGTCCCTTGACCGCAGTTTTGACTCTTGGAAATAGAAAAAAGCCGCACGGAGCGATATCTGGTGAATAATGTGGTTGTAGTAGTACTGAAATTTGTTTTGAGGTTAAAAATTGCTGTACTGACAGAGCAGTATGGGATGGCACATTATCGTGATGCAGAACCCAATTACCAGCAATGTTTTGGCACGGACACGAACTCTTTTACGAAGTCTTTCTAAAATTTCTTTATAGTAATATTGGTTAACTGTTTGTCCAGAAGGCATACACTCTTGATGAACAATTCCCTTGGAATCAAAGAAGCACACAAGCATGCATTTCACCTTGGACTTAGACATGCGAGCTTTTTTTGGTCTGGGTGATCTCTTTGAGCACCATTGCGAACTTTAGCATTTTGTCTCTGGATCGTACTGAAAAAGCCAACTTTCATCACCAGTGATAACACTGCCCAACAATTCTGAATTGATTTCCGTTTGCTCTAACAGATCGGCTGCCACATTTTTCCGTGTTTCTCGCTGTTCTGGTGTGAGATTTTTGGGGACCATTTTTGCACAAATCTTTCTCATACCAAGATCTTCAGTTATTATTAGACAAACCGTTTCTCGATTGATGTTCAGTTCTTCTACAATCATTTTCACGTATTATCTTCGATCAGATCGTACGAATTCACACACCCTGGCCAAGTTAACATTCGTTCGTGAGGTTGATGGTCGTCCACTGCAGTCTTCATTTTCAACATTCGTTCTGCCTTCACTAAACATTTTATGCCAACGTAAAACTTGAGCTCTTGACATAACCTCCTGTCCAAAAGCCTTCTGAAGCTTACCGTAAGTTATCGTCGCGTTTTCACCCAATTTAATGCAAAAAGAAATGGCATACCGTTGCGCAATATTTTACGGTTCCATTTCCGTGACGAGAGACACAAACACGTGTTAACTTATTATAGCACAACTCACGACTGAGCAGTTGCATCGATGTGCTGCTTGGACTAGAAGCAGCTTATAGACCAAGGTCAAAGATATTGTGCCTACGCAAGCCTGCAGGATTGCCACATCTTGCTAAGAAAATCAGTCTCATTACATTATTGTCGCACCTCGTATACGTTGTAAGGAGTCCAGAGTGAAATTACGCATGGCCCATTCGCAGAAGTAACTCTCTGATTGAAATCGTTCCCATGCAGCTTCTGACTCAATGACAGGTGGTACATGTGAAATCTGTGGCCCTGTAATATACACCACACAGATGTAAGGCTGCAGCACCTTCTCGTAAGCCGACATGGCGATAGTGGTGTATTGCAATTAAAACAAATTCCTCCATCTCCTCACCTCGTGCAGATCTTCGTCTGTTACTACTGCGCCATCCCAAGCTGCCTGTTTCCCGAAGTCGTTGTTCGGCATGTAAGAACGTAATGGCTGCCGGAGCTCTTCTCTCCTAGAATATCTCAAGGCATACGCCATGGCTGATTCAGTGGCATCGTGTCGGCATTCGTCGACGTCAGTATCCGCGGCAGACGGAACCCCGTTTGTGTGTGAGATTCGTCCTGTCGGTTATACGGCCGTGTACGGCGGCAGTCGGCAGTCGGCAGTCTAACAGCGTATCGAGGAAGCTTGTCGCTCCGTAATACCGGCGACGTTACATCTCGTCCGCAGCACCTTAGAGGGCGCGTTACATTATGCACAGCGTGTGGTATCCGCCTCTGAAACTTTGAAAGGCTGTAGCTCCCAGACTTAACATGATACGAAAGTGATGTAAACTGATTTGTACACCGAAGGTTTCAATTATTCCAATGCATGATAGAAACAACTACTGTTCCGTTTAAAAAAGTGTATCTCTTTGCTGTAACCCTCTGGAAAATAACACAACACATTATGTTCATAGCTCCGCAGAAAGTGTAATGTTTCTGAGCCGTGCACGGCTCGCGTTTATCCCATTTATTGTTTGTCATCGTCTGTTACGGTACTGCCGCCTCGTTTTCTTATTGCATTTACTGGCGTCACTAACTTCCTGCCTTACTTGCCCGTGAGCGGCAGCAGCAGTGCGTATCGATAAGTGCACAGTCGTACCATCTCTGGAGCGACCGATAGTATTTCCGGGTCGTCGTGTGTCTGGCAGTCAGTTCGAGACGGACCAGCAGTGCAGTCGGGATGAAGCAGCAGTGAAGTCGGGGACGGAGCACCGGTGAGGCGCCGACAGCCAGTGCTCGCCGACCGCTGGCGACACACATTAACTGTCCGACGGAGGGAGATTGGAGCGGGACGACTTTTGGTTGGTCGTTCGGTTGGTCGTCTCTTCGGTCGACGTATATTTGGTCCTTTCACCGTTTAAGGGCCTGGGCAGTTGGTCGGTTGGCGTGGAGCAGCGAGGAAATCTCAGCGGCGCGTAGTTTGGCCGAGGCCGCTGGCGGCGTCCACGCGCGGTCGGAGCAGTCTGGTGCTGTTTCGATTGCTACAAGATCCGTGGCTCACCGATCCTGGACACGAAAGTTGAGTTTTGACTTAACCTACCAGCAAGTCACGACTGTTCACATTGTGTCGTTTGGCTTTCGTTGTCGGCTATTGGGACATTTCCGCGAGCAACAAGGTGTGTTTTTAAGTTGGCAAATTTTAGCTGTTACAGTTTAACTGTACTTGGTTATTTTCAATTGAAGTGCTCCATTGGAATCTTCTGCCTCTTGGCCGTTAACGTTCAGGTTACCTGCCCTGGCCGTTGACGTAAATTCAGGCTGTGTATTTTCCTCGTCGTGTTGTCGCTTTCCAGCACGGTGTGTAGTTTGACAGATCAATGTCCAATTGGTTGTGGGCGCCAATACCTTCTACGTTGTTCCATTGCAGTCCCTGTTGTGCGCTGGTCGGGTGGAGCGGGAGTTATCTTATCGGTAGGTCCGTTGACTGTCTGTCGGTTGAGTTGTCGTTGAATCGATAATGGTTGGGCCGACTGCCTGTCTCATCTAAGCGAGCGTTAGTGTTTGAATTCCAGACCGACCCTCGGAAACTTCTGAGTGTCGTTGGGTGTACTGCCTTTTCTTATTTGTTCTTGTTGTTTGTATTTGTATGGTTTCTAGCCGATTTTTAAATTAAGGTTGTTTTGCCCTGAAGGTGTAAGATTGTCTGGGCCTTCAGCCTCAAAAAAATTATTTTGGTTTGAGTCTTAAGTGATGGGCCTCCAGGATATTTTTAAAAAAGTTAAAGTTGTTTTGCTCTTAAGGTGTGAGATCGTTTGGGCCTTCAGCCTAATTGAAAGAACTGATTTAAGATAAGGTCTTCTGTCTTTTAAATTTCTGATTTTGGTTTGAAACTTAAGTTATTGGCTTTCAGCCGATTTTAAATTAAAGTGGTTTTGCCTTTAAGGCATGAGATTGTATGGCGCATTCAGCCGGTAATCAAGTTCCAAAAATTAATGCTGTGTTTTTTCAAAAATTTTTCGGCTCTTGTAATGTTTGGTCAAATAAATAAAGTTGTATGTTCTAGTGTAACCGACAGCTGCTTATTTTGGCCCCTTTCCACATTTTAAACTACCTGTTCTGTCCTCTGGGTCTAGCAAGGCGTTTCAGTTTCTTATGCTGACCTACTGCAATAAGATTTCCCGTCAGCTATTAGCTTCTAAGTTACAGAGGCAAATACTTTTACTGAAACACCTTGTATATACAGGGTGGTCCATCTGAAGTTTCGGATGAGATTATCTCGAAAACTATACAACGGGTAAAAATAGTGGGTACGACAAGTTCATAAGCTCAGATGGGGACATCAAATGATACTACGCGTGACCCCCAGCCCCCGATACTACACGTGACCCACAGCCCCCACCCCCTTGCGTGGGGTGGGGGGCAACTTTTAAATCTTAAATGGAAACCCCCATTTTGTATTGCAGATTCGTACTTTCAATAAAAAAAGTAATCAAGTTTTGTCTGAAACATTTTTAAACTATTGACAGATGGCGCTGAAATCGAGAAACACTAAAATTGGGGAAGAACTCCGATTTATTCAGAATGATCCGAGAAAGGCGCATCAGATCGACAGAAAAGTGCACCAATTCTTTCATTAAGCCAAATTAAGCTATTTTTTTTACAAAATGTATCCTACCCGCCACAGTTTTTGATGGAGGAAGGCGGAATGGTTTTAAAGTTTCGTTAGGGAACTCTTCACAATTGCATTACTCACCCGACTGTGGCACTACCGGGGCCAAACTGCGAACTGTGGCTCAGTATAAAGGTCGGTGCAATGCGATCAGACTCACTTCACTTTCAGATTGTGAACCGTAAACATCAACTGACGAAAGTAAATTATTATTTAGCGAAACATGGCTCATTATCCTCCTACAGAGATTGTTGATATGATGTTAGTTTTATGTGAATGCCATAACAATTATGCTGGAGCTGCGCATTTGTATGCCGACCGTTTTCCAAACAGACGACATCCAAGCGAAAACATTATTCGAAATTGCACTCAATGAGCTCGAAATGGATACGTGCACCGTCCACCTCGTCATCGCGAATACAATGAAAATGACGCTGTTATCCACACCGCTCTCGCCTGTGTTCAACTGGATCCCGAAATTAGTAGTCGTGCGATTCAGAGACAAACTGGAATACTGAAATCAACTGTTTTGATGATTTTGAAGGCCCGTAAATATCATGTGTATCTTAACACACTGATGCAGGCATTAACGCCGAAAGATATGCAAATACACGTGCATTTCTGCCAATGGGCCTTGGAAATAAGAGGTGACAATGATTTTTTTAGATACGTTATGTTTACCGATGAGGCCACATTCAAAAACAATGGCGAATTAAATCATCATGATTGTCATTATTGGTCCCCTGTCAATCCACACTGGCACTGAACCGTTGACAATCAACACAAATGGTCGTTAATGGTCTGGTGTGGAATTTTAAACGGTTACTTGATAGGACCGTATTTTTTTGACCGAAATGTTACTTGGAAATCTTATTTACAACTTCTCCTCGATGATTTGTTGGAGCTAATGGAAGATGTTGATTTAGAAAGTAGGTAACGAATGTGGTTCCAACAGGACAGAGCAGCTCCCCATTATGCTAAAAATGTGCGGAACGTTTTAAATTTACGGTACCCTGGTCCGTGGATAGGACGCGGCGGACCAACTCAGTGGCCTCCACGTTCACCATTTTTTCTTGTGGGGTTAATTAAAAAATATGGTGTATGAAAAACAGTCCACAACCCGAAACGATATGGAGCAATGCATTCGAAGAGCATCTGCAACCATTCCACAGGATGTGCTGCTCAAAACTGTGGACAACTTTTGCAGACAATTGACTTTAAGCATTGAAGAAAATGGGGATAATTTTGAACAATTTCTTCGTGTAATTTCATTAATTAAGCACCCAAAACTGTGAGAGGTAAGGGAACTTACACTAATGAAGCACCCCACCATGTGAGAGGCAGGGGGACTCACACTAATGAAGCACCCTATGGGAACATCATTCTATTATGTCCATGTCGTTGTTCCTGGGTAACGCTAAAAGTAGGACACAATACGTTTTGTACAAAAATAGCTTAATTTGGCATAACGAAGGAATAGGTGCACATTTTTTATCGATTTGATGCGTCTTTCTCGGATAATTCTAGATAAAACAGAGTTCTTCCCCAATTTTACTTTTTTCTCGATTTCAGCGCCATCTGTCAAAGATTTAAAAAATGTTTCAGACAAAACTTGATTACTTTTTTATGGAGAATCCGAATCTGGAATAAAAAATGAGTAATTCCATTTACGATTTAAAAGTTGCCCCCCCCCCCCCCGCCCCGTCCAAGGGGGCGGGAGCTGGAGGTCACATGTAGTATCATTTGATATCCCCCTTTCAGCTTATGAACTTGTCTTACCCACTATTTTTAGCCGATGTATAGTTTTCGAGATAATCTCATCCGACACTTCAGATGGACCACCCTGTATAGCAGTGTATGACCCGTATTTTTTTTTTTTTTTTGTACGTCAAACATGAACATCTACTTTCATTTGTAAACTAACACTATTGGTTATGGAAATACAACTTATTTACTTTAAAACTAATAAAGATTCTTTACACACTACATTTCCCATAGAATCATTCAGTTTTCTTTCTCTCTGTATACATAGTTTTTATACAATATTTACAAAGCATGGAATACGCGTACTAGTAGCAGCAAGTGAAGGAAAAAACCACACACACACGCAATGTATACACACACATGTAGTATGAAGTCAGACAACATATATGCACATACAGTGTCCAATTACTCACACGTATGCGTATACACTCTTATGACAAGCTGTTCGTTCAAGTACTCCATACCGAGCGAGGTGGCGCAGTGGTTAGACACTGGACTCGCATTCGGGAGGACGACGGTTCAATCCCGCGTCCGGCCATCCTGATTTAGGTTTTCCGTGATTTCCCTAAATCGCTCCAGGCAAATGCCGGGATGGTTTCTTTGAAAGGGCACGGCCGACTTCCTTCCCCGTCCTTCCCTAATCCGATGAGACCGATGACCTCGCTGTCTGGTCTCCTTCCCCAAAGAACCCAACCCAACTACTCCACATACACTCACACACACAACTGCTGTTTACGGATAAATGCACACTGACACACTTAGTAGTGCAGTGTGTGCTACAAGACTTCGTGGTCGACAGACTACTTGCGAATCAGCGCCAACGCCTTCGAGCAGGCTCTTTTTATTATCTTCAATCGTGAGAGCCTTTTGGGCAACAAGATGCACACTTAGATTGTGGCGCACATAACATTTGTTCTGGCGGTGTAATCTCTTACGCCACAATTTCTAACGTTTCCCATGATATTTTTGAAAACAGAATGATCGATTAATTTATAAAAATCGTCCCCAAAACCACACATCGTGAGAGAGACACTGCTTGAAGGAGATGGTGCTGGTGATTCTAATAAGTTCCATCCTCAAACTGAGATGGAGTTTTCTGTAGTGCATGATGTATCTGTGGTTAGTGCCCAACGTTGTCATTAGCGTGGGTACGGAACTATTGCACGGGCCTGGGCTCCGAGACACAGTGGCAAGTCACTGTGCGCGTCATACAAATGGATAGAATATGCCAGGTCAGCCATCAAGACTAACTATTCACCAGAATCTGCAGCCACACGTTGGATCTTTTCCTTCAGTCTGATGATTTCCCATTGGACAGCCATTGAAACCCTCCAAACGGCTTAGATTGTTGCATGGCATGCCCGCAGAGGTTATTTACATCCAAGTAAAGAATGTAACTCAAATCGTCAGCTTAAGCTGCGACTCGATGTCATGTAGGACGCATTCAACCATTCTGTAAACTTGAATTTTTATCCATAGCTGAATAGGTCGCCAAACTAACTACTCACTTAGCTGTTCAGTAGCGATTTATTGTCGCGTTTCAGGCTCTGCCCATCTTCAGAAATATCAAAAATAAAAAAGTCTTCACAAAGAGTACGGAGTCACGTGTATCGCATATCAGAATTGAAATTTCCATACAAGCCATCACAGTTTAAAGATTAGAAACGAGATCCTAGTCACTGAGACTGAACACAGCAGACGAAAATTTAAATTTGAAACATGAATTCAGCAAGCTCATAGAGTATGTTAAAGAACTGGCTAATGTGGAGAGAAATGGGGAAGGCACTCTACTCATTCCGATTCCTGCGTCAGAAGAGGTTAGGCCATTATTAAAGTTTAAACAAGGGCGATATGAGATCAACCAGTGACACCAAAATTTGACCAGTGAGATATATGAACATCTTGAACAGGTAGAACAGAAGGCAGGCCACCTGGATAATAGTGGCGTTAATATTTGTAGTGAAGGGCATGATGAAGGAGACTGTGATATTTGGCACACGAAGATGATTGTGAGTACAGTCCGAAAATTCGTGGTTTTGGGCCCAGTTGGCAGAATGGGAGACATGTAGGGGAACTCTCGTCTCGACAGGAAATGAAAGTTCAAAAACAGCTCTGAGCACTATGAGACTTAACATCTATGGTCATCAGTCCCCTAGAACTTAGAACTACTTAAACCTATCTAACCTAAGGACGTCACACAACACCCAGTCATGGAAGTGAAAGTCTTTAGCTATAAAAAGTTCTAGCTGTTTCACAATTCTCCAAATGGGATCCACCCTTTGGGTGCGGTTAGAGCAAATTAATTTTGGATCGTGCTTGCATCTCGGGATGTCCAATAGCGGCGCGTTCGTATATTTCAAGCATTAATTTCGAATTGCAGTTACTCTGGTCTTAACTGACGTGTCGCGATGCAATGAACGTCAGTCTTCTCTGATTTTTCATGTTACTAATTGTGTGAGAAATAATACAAACTGTGAATTTAGAAAAAAAATGACTTTGTTTTGAAACTTATATTTGCTTATGTTTTAGAATGCCTCATAATATCTACTTTTATGAGACTATGTCTTACATTCTGGCTAGTAAAAGTTGTCTTGCACTGAAACGTTTAAGTGGTCCTATATATACACTAAAACTAATAAAGAATCTATATACACTACATTTACCATTGAATCATCATTCAATTCAGTTTTGTTAGTCTCTGTATATACAGTTTTTATACAAGATTTGCAAAGCATGGAAAACGGGGACCGGCAGCTGCAAGTGAAGAACCCCCCTCCCCACACACACAAGCATACGCAAACACTAAGGTAGTATGAAGTCACATGATATACATGCATACACAGTCTGCAATAACTCACACATATGCATACACACACTTATGACAAGCTGTTCATTCAACTGTTCCACATATACTGCTATTTACAAATAAATACACATAGACACACTCAGTCACTCAAACGAATAGTGTAAGAACGGCAGAGTTCCAATGCCATCCGGACAGATAAACCGTTTGTCATCATGTGTCAACAGGCCGATTTGCAGCTGCAGCAGTGCAGTGTGTACCACATGACTCGGCAAACCATATTCGAAGCACTGCCAACGCCCTCGAGCAGGCTGTTCTTATTGTGTTCAATAATGAGAGCCTTTCAGGCTGCATGATGCACACACGTAGCCTACCTTTCCGTGTCTCTTGCACCTGAGTCCCACAACCTCCACAGTCTGTGATCTATTCTCATCATATTCTTCAGTGTTATGCCATAACGATTATCTGTTACATATCCAGGCACATTGAATGTTTCGGATTGTACCTACACTGGAGCCCAAAATTAAAGCTACAACCGGAAATTTTGGAAGGTTGCGTTTATTTTTCCACAAAACAATTGAGCCATGCACGGCTCGTGTTCATGCCATTTATTGTTTGTTATCTCCTATTACGGTACTGCCACCTCGTTTTCTTATTTCATTACTGCCGTCACTAACTTCCTGCCTTACTTGCCCGCGAGTGGCAGCAGCAGTGCGTATCGATAAATGCACTGTCGTATCATCTCTGGAGTGACCGATTTTTCCGGGTCGTCGTGTGTCTGGCAGTTCAGTCGGGGACAGACCAGGAGGGCGGTCAGGGCGCCGCAACGGTGCAGTCGGGGACAGAGCCCCAGTCAGGTCCGCACAGCCAGTACCAGCGGGGGCGAGCGTGTATTTGGGCCTGTTCCTTCCTGTGCTCAGGTGTCGGTTGTGTTCCCTCTGCTTGGTTGGGTCCGAGCCAGTGTCTTCGGGATGTCGTCCACCCGAAGGAAGTCAGTGAGTGAGAGACGCACCAGCAGTGCAGACGCGACGGAGCAGCAGTCCAGTCGGTCGGTTGGCGTGGAGCAGCAAGCGAGCACACCCTCCCCCTCCCCCCCACCCACGCGCTGGGACGGGCTGGAGACGTTGGTGGCGTGCACGCGCAGTTGGAGTGTGAGGTGCGCTTGCGAGTGTTACGAGGTTCGTCGACCACCGATCTCGGACATGAAAGTTGAGCCTTCACTTAACTTACACTACTGGCCATTAAAATTGCTACACCACGAAGATGAAGTGCTACAGACGCAAAATTTAACCGACAGGAAGAAGATGCTGTGATATGCAAATGATTACCTTTTCAGAGCACTCACTAAAGGTTGGCGCCGGTGGCGACACCTACAATGTGCTGACACGAGGAAAGTTTCCAACCGATTTCTCATACACAGGCAGTAGTTGACCGGCGTTGTCTGGTGAAACGTTGTTGTAATGCGTACCATCACGTTTTCGACTTTGATAAAGGTCGGATTGTAGCCTATTGCGATTGCGGTTTATCGTATCGCGACATTGCTGCTCGCGTTGGTCGAGATCCAATGACTGTTAGCAGAATATGGAATCGGTGGGTTCAGGAGGGTAATACGGAACGCCGCGCTGGATCACAACGGCCTCGTATCACTAGCGGTCGAGATGACAGGCATCTTATCCGCATGGCTGTAACGGATCGTGCAGCCACGTCTCGATCCCTGAGTCAACAAATGGGGACGTTTGCAATACAACAACCATCTGCACGAACTGTTCGACGACGTTTGCAGCAGCATGGACTATCAGCTCGGAGACCATGGCTGCGGTTACCCTTGACGCTGCATCACAGACAGGAGCGCCTGCGATGTTGTACTCAACTACGAACCTGGGTGCACGAATGGCAAAACGTCATTTTTTCGGATGAGTCCAGGTTCTGTTTACAGCAGCATGATGGTCGCATCCTTGTCTGGCGACATCGCGGTGAACGCACATTGGAAGCGTGTTTTCGACATTGCCATACTGGCGTATCGCCCAGCGTAATGGTATGGGGTGCCATTGATTACGTGTCTCGATCACCTCTTGTTCGCATTGACGGCACTTTGAACAGTGGACGTTACATTTCAGATGTGTTACGTCCCGTGGCTCTACCCTTCATTCGATCCCTGCGAGCCGGCCGGTGTGGCCGAGCGGTTCTAGGTGCTACAGTCTGGAACCGCGCGACCGCTACGGTTGCAGCTTCGAATCCGCTTCGGGCATGGATTTGTGTGATGTCCTTAGGTTAGTTAGGTTTAAGTAGTTCTAAGTTCTAGGGGACTGATGACCTCAGAAGTTAAGTCCCATAGTGCTCAGAGCCATTTGAACAATTTGATCCCTGCGAACCCTACATTTCAGCAGGATAATGCACGACCGCATGTTGCAGGTCCTGTATGGGCCTTTCTGGATACAGAAAATGTTCGACTGCTGTCCTGGCCAGCACATTCTCCAGACCTCTCACCAATTGAAAACGTCTGGTCAATGGTGGCAGAGCAACTGGCTCGTCACAATACGCCGGTCACTACTCTTCATGACCTGTGGTATTGTGTTGAAGCTGCATGGCCAGCTGCACCTGTACTCGCCATCCAAGCTCTGACTCAATGCCCAGGCGTATCAAGGCCGTTATTGGGGCCAGAGGTGGTTGTTCTGGGTCCTTATTTCTTAGGTGCTATCCACCCAAATTGCGTGAAAATGTAATCACATGTCACTTATAGTATAATACATTTGTTCAATGAATACCCGTTTATCATCTGCGTTTCTTCTTGGTGTAGCAATTTTAATGGCCAGTAGTGTATTATTAAGCCTCAACTGTTTACATTTCTTCGTTTGATGCTGGTTGTCGCTTTTGGGACATTCTGGCAAGGAACAACGTGTGTATTTAAGTCGGCTAAGATTCAAGCTGTCTTCCTGCGGAATTTAACTGAACTTTATTTATTCCCTGTGTTATTCACCAGCGGTATCTTCTGCGTTGTGGCCGTTGATCTTCCTTTACCTGCCCTGGTCATTGACGTAATTTTAGGCAGTGAATTTTCCTCGTCGCATTGCTGCTGTCCAGCGCGGCGGGTAGTTCTACATCTACATCTACATCTACATTTATACTCCGCAAGCCACCCAACGGTGTGTGGCGGAGGGCACTTTACGTGCCACTGTCATTACCTCCCTTTCCTGTTCCAGTCGCGTATGGTTCGCGGGAAGAACGACTGTCTGAAAGCCTCCGTGCGCGCTCTAATCTCTCTAATTTTACATTCGTGATCCCCTCGGGAGGTATAAGTAGGGGGAAGCAATATATTCGATACCTCATCCAGAAACGCACCCTCTCGAAACCTGGCGAGCAAGTTACACCGCGATGCAGAGCGCCTCTCTTGCAGAGTCTGCCACTTGAGTTTATTAAACATCTCCGTAACGCTATCACGGTTACCAAATAACCCTGTGATGAAACGCGCCGCTCTTCTTTGGATCTTCTCTATCTCCTCCGTCAACCCGATCTGGTACGGATCCCACACTGATGAGCAATACTCAAGTATAGGTCGAACGAGTGTTTTGTAAGCCAGCTCCTTTGTTGATGGACTACATTTTCTAAGCACTCTCCCAATGAATCTCAACCTGGTACCCGCCTTACCAACAATTTTATATGATCATTCCACTTCAAATCGTTCCGCACGCATACTCCCAGATATTTTACAGAAGTAACTGCTACCAGTGTTTGTTCCGCTATCATATAATCATACAATAAAGGATCCTTCTTTCTATGTATTCGCAATACATTACATTTGTCTATGTTAAGGGACAGTTGCCACTCCCTGCACCAAGTGCCTA
Organism: Schistocerca nitens; assembly: GCF_023898315.1. Lineage (NCBI taxonomy): Eukaryota > Metazoa > Arthropoda > Insecta > Orthoptera > Acrididae > Schistocerca > Schistocerca nitens. The sequence continues at coordinate 551,776,022 of NC_064615.1, read as the reverse complement.
TCCGCTGCAGATCTTCCTGCATTTCGCTACAATTTTCTAATGCTGCAACTTCTCTGTATACTACAGCATCATCCGCGAAAAGCCGCATGGAACTTCCGACACTATCTACTAGGTCATTTATATATATTGTGAAAAGCAATGGTCCCATAACACTCCCCTGTGGCACGCCAGAGGTTACTTTAACGTCTGTAGACGTCTCTCCATTGATAACAACATGCTGTGTTCTGTTTGCTAAAAACTCTTCAATCCAGCCACACAGCTGGTCTGATATTCCGTAGGCTCTTACTTTGTTTATCAGGCGACAGTGCGGAACTGTATCGAACGCCTTCCGGAAGTCAAGAAAAATAGCATCTACCTGGGAGCCTGTATCTAATATTTTCTGGGTCTCATGAACAAATAACGCGAGTTGGGTCTCACACGATCGCTGTTTCCGGAATCCATGTTGATTCCTACATAGCAGATTCTGGGTTTCCAAAAACGACATGATTCTCGAGCAAAAAACATGTTCTAAAATTCTACAACAGATCGACGTCAGAGATATAGGTCTACAGTTTCGCGCATCTGCCCGACGACCCTTCTTGAAGACTGGGACTACCTGTGCTCTTTTCCAATCATTTGGAACCCTCCGTTCCTCTAGAGACTTGCGGTACACGGCTGTTAGAAGGGGGGCAAGTTCTTTCGCGTACTCTGTGTAGAATCGAATTGGTATCCCGTCAGGTCCAGTGGACTTTCCTCTGTTGAGTGATTCCAGTTGCTTTTCTATTCCTTGGACACTTATTTCGATGTCAGCCATTTTTCCGTTTGTGCGAGGATTTAGAGAAGGAACTGCAGTGCGGTCTTCCTCTGTGAAACAGCTTTGGAAAAAGGTGTTTAGTATTTCAGCTTTACGCGTGTCATCCTCTGTTTCAATGCCATCATCGTCCCGGAGTGTCTGGATATGCTGTTTCGAGCCACTTACTGATTTAACGTAAGACCAGAACTTCCTAGGATTTTCTGTCAAGTCGGTACATAGAATTTTACTTTCGAATTCACTGAGCGCTTCTCGCATAGCCCTCCTTACGCAAACTTTGACATCGCTTAGCTTCTGTTTGTCTGAGAGGGTTTGGCTGCGTTTAAACTTGGAGTGAAGCTCTATTTGCTTTCGCAGTAGTTTCCTAACTTCGTTGTTGTACCACGGTGGGTTTTTCCCGTCCCTCACAGTTTTACTCGGCACGTGCCTGTCTAAAACGCATTTTACGATTGCCTTGAACTTTTTCCATAAACACTCAACATTGTCAGTGTCGGAGCAGAAATTTTCGTTTTGAGCTGTTAGGTAGTCTGAAATCTGCCTTCTATTACTCTTGCTAAACAGATAAACCTTCCTCCCTTTTTTTATATTCCTATTAACTTCCATATTCAGGGATGCTGCAACGGCCTTATGATCACTGATTCCCAGTTCTGCACTTACAGAGTCGAAAAGTTCGGGTCTGTTTGTTATCAGTAGGTCCAAGATGTTATCTCCACGAGTCGGTTCTCTGTTTAATTGCTCGAGGTAATTTTCGGATAGTGCACTCAGTATAATGTCACTCGATGCTCTGTCCCTACCACCCGTACTAAACATCTGAGTGTCCCAGTCTATATCTGGTAATTGAAATCTCCACCTAAGACTATAACATGCTGAGGAAATTTATGTGAAATGTATTTCAAATTTTCTCTCAGTTGTTCTGCCACTAACGCTGCTGAGTCGGGAGGTCGGTAAAAGGAGCCAATTATTAACCTAGCTCGGTTGTTGAGTGTAACCTCCACCCATAATAATTCACAGGAACTATCCACTTCTACTTCACTACAGGATAAACTACTACTAACAGCGACGAACACTCCACCACCGGTTGCATGCAATCTATCCTTCCTAAACACCGTCTGTACCTTTGTAAAAATTTCGGCAGAATTTATCTCTGGCTTAAGCCAGCTTTCTGTACCTATAACGATTTCAGCTTCGGTGCTTTCTATCAGCGCTTGAAGTTCCGGTACTTTACCAACGCAGCTTCGACAGTTGACAATTACAATACCGATTGCTGCTTGGTCCCCGCATGTCCTGACTTTGCCCCGCACCCGTTGAGGCTTTTGCCCTTTCTGTACTTGCCCAAGGCCATCTAACCTAAAAAACCGCCCAGCCCACGCCACACAACCCCTGCTACCCGTGTAGCCGCTTGTTGCGTGTAGTGGACTCCTGACCTATCCAGCGGAACCCGAAACCCCACCACCCTATGGCGCAAGTCGAGGAATCTGCAGCCCACATGGTCGCAGAACCGTCTCAGCCTCTGATTCAGACCCTCCACTCGGCTCTGTACCAAAGGTCCGCAGTCAGTCCTGTCGACGATGCTGCAGATGGTGAGCTCTGCTTTCATCCCGCTAGCGAGACTGGCAGTCTTCACCAAATCAGATAGCCGCCGGAAGCCAGAGAGGATTTCCTCCGATCCATAGCGACACACATCATTGGTGCCGACATGAACGACCACCTGCAGATGGGTGCACCCTGTACCCTTCATGGCATCCGGAAGGACCCTTTCCACATCTGGAATGACTCCCCCCGGTATGCACACGGAGTGCACATTGGTTTTCTTCCCCTCTCTTGCTGCCATTTCCCTAAGGGGCCCCATTACGCGCCTGACGTTGGAGCTCCCAACTACCAGTAAGCCCACCCTCTGCGACCGCCCGGATCTTGCAGACTGATGGGCAACCTCTGGAACAGGACAAGCAGTGATTAGTTCGACACCTGAGGTGTTGTTAGTCGTTGTATTCAGATCTTGTGGTCGTTTTGCTGGTTGCGTGGACTGGAACTGATTTGGTTGATTGGTTGGTCAGCTGGCTGTCGGTTGGGTTGCCCCATTAAGAAGTCGTTGGACAGGCTGCCTGTCTTATCTAAACGGGCGTTAGTGTCACAATCGATGGCCGACCCTTGGAAGCTTCTGAGCGCTGTTCCGTGTCTGTTACATACTAACTTCGCTGTTTGAGTTTTAGTTATTTCGTTGATGTGTGGCCTTCAGCCGAGTTTTTATATATCCTGAATTAGTGTTCCTCTGTTCCATTTAGGCATTAGATTGTTATTCCATAAATGGGGCTTTTAGCCGAATTTTGTATCAAATCTTTTAAGGCCTTAAGCCGTTAAATTATTGTGTTGATGTGTGGCCTTCAGCCGAGTTTTAATATCTCTTAAATTAATGTTCTTGTCTTGCCCTTAAGGCATAAAATTATGACGCTTTTTGTAGGGGCCTTCGGCCGAATTTTGCATTCAGTGTTTTAAGATAAGGCTTTCTGCATTTTTATTGAAACTCTTCTTATTGCTTAGTACGCGACCTCCAGCCAAGTTCCATTCAAATTAAATCGCTAAGGCCGTCAGCCCATTAGACTGAAGATTTCGATAATATTCTTGGGTGAAACCTCCAGAAGAACTTTGTATTTCAATTTTTGATTAGGCCATGTGTCTTCCATTTTAAGTGTGGCCTTCAGCCGATCTAAAGTTAATCAAGGAGGTTGATTAAAGTTTTGAGTGTTTTGCATTCTTGTTGTAATATTGTGTGTTGATAAATAAAGTTGTATGTTGAGTGCAACAGACAGGAACTTAATTTTGGCCCCTTTCGACACTCTAATCCGCTCTGGCCTGCTAGCCCAGGCATTTCAACAATGTAATCAGGCAACAGTAAGTAGAAACAATGTAAAGCACACAGAACGTAAACAACTGCAAAATTCATAACGGCAGACAAAAATGTTCTTCGTTTCTTCCGACTTAGTGCATTACTGGTAGAACAGCAGCGGCAGTGGGACGGTTGTTACCTGGGAGACCACAGAGTGACAACAAGCAAGTGCAGGCTGTATGTGAGGCAGAAAGTAACTGAATGTGTTTATAACAAGTGGGGCTATGGCAGTCGATGCTCTGTGACTGACGTTGAAATTTGCAGTGATTAATATGGTTAAATCTGTGGAGACTTTGAGTCACTCGCTACAGAGAGGAACAAGGCCCATATAGCATGGACATGATGGTATATTTCTTTTCATGGAATGTGGAAGATGGGAGCGCTTCTTGTTCTGTAATACAGATGGGCTGCTCAAGGGATTGTTATGGAGAAGACCTTCTGAGTATTTCCTTACTAGTTATAGTGCATTTTTGGTATCAAATTATTTTCATCTAACTGTGAAGGGCTACCTGAGTTATCAGACCTCATGCGGATTTTTCTGAATCTCGCTGGGCAGCCGGAGCTGAATCGTATAGTGTCTCTTCTTCAGATGAAAGTACGGTAACTACCTGTTGAATGTATGGACAGTAAAGAGAAAGACCCAAAGTAGTAACGGCAGTTACGTGAGTGGAAATGTACAACGCTGGTGACAGAAGCAGCAACTTCATTAGCCATTTTACTGATTTTAGCAAGTTATGTAAATGTTTGTTTGTATCTTGATGATCCTTATGTCATATATGAAGGTGCTATTAAATTTATTAATGCATGAAATACGTTGTGGTTTCGGATTTTAGTAATGCTATTGTTAGTTGCAGATTTTAATAATGCTATTATCGTTATTAAGTGAATGTTTTCAAACAAGAATGCAAGGGACTCTCTTTAGTATATTATAATGCAGAGATGTGTGGATATAGAACGACTGGGAGTATGTGACAGGTCCACACTAAAATCTGTGTTTGAATAATTCTGAGCTGTAGTCGTTTTGCAGCCATACACAGGGTGGTTATAATTAGAGTTAAACTTTCAAAACGCTGTAGAAATAACACCATTGGTCAGAATGACGTCAAATTACAACTGAATATTATCAGAGAAGGGGGAAAACGTATGGCAGAAGAAAAAAAAATAGTGTGAAAATTGATCAATAGATGGCGCTGTTTGTGTCAAATACGTAAATGAAAACACCTGCCATGTGCACGACCAATTGAAGTTGGTATAAACACGCCGAATACATGGCTTTTCCTCCTTTTCCGTCTGCGACGTTGGCCATGCGTGTCTTAATGCAGCTGTATTACAAGAATGATGACTGTGCACACGTCGCTCTGTAGACGTTTCGAACACTGAAGGGTTTGAAAAAAGGCGTTGGTCCTATGGCTGCCTTGAGTCTGGAGAAAATGGTTCGGAAATTCGAAAATACGGGTTCTTTTGGTGTGCAACCTGGTAGAGGGAGGAAACGAATTGATTCGACGTCAGTGGAAGCAGTTGCCATGGCAATGCAGGAGGAGACGAGTGGTGGTGTGCAAACGTGTAGTGCACGAAGAATTGCCCAAACATTGGACATATCCGTGAGCACGGTGCGTAAAATCCTACAAAACATCCTTCGTTGCTGTCCATTCAAATGGTTCAAATGGCTCTGAGCACTATGGGACTTAACATCTGTGGTCATCAGTCCCCTAGAACTTAGAACTACTTAAACCTACCTAACCTAAGGACATCACATACAACCATGCCCGAGGCAGGATTCGAACCTGCGACCGTAGCAGTCGCGCGGTTCCGGACTGAGCGCCTAGAACCGCTAGACCACCGCGGCCGGCTGCTGTCCATTCAAAATTAACCATGCGCACGAGTTGCTTCCTGTTGACCTGCCAGCAAAAGAGACCTTCACTTCAGAATTTCTTGTTCGGATGGAGGTGGACAATGATCAGCCATGGAAGATTTTGTGGACAGACAAAGCCCACTTCCATCTGACAGGATATGTCAATACACGGAATTGTCGAATATGAGCAACGGAAAATCCACACGCAAATCAGCCGGTACCATTTCATCCTGAGAAGGTCATTTTGTGGCGCGGGGTTACGGCATCATTTGTCACAGGGCCACATTTTTTCGAAGAGGCAGGTGTTTCTGGTCCTGTTACCTGTACCGTCACTGGTAAGCGCTATGAGTGTCAGCTGTCCAGCGGCGTAGATGTGTGGATGGGATCATTTTTATGCAAGATGGCGCACCTCCGCACATTGCAAATCCAGTTAAGCAGCTGCTGAAGCGCCATTTTGGAAATGCTAGAATTATCAGCCGCCATTTGCCTACAGCCTGGCCGCCCCGATCACCTGATGTTAATCCGAGTGACTTCTGGCTGTTTGGTTTATCTGAAAGATGTTGTGTTCAGTGTTCCGATTGCAAACTTAGCTGCACTGAAGGCACGCATTGCGCAACACATTCTGAACGTGACTCCGGGAACACTTACATCAGTTGCGGGACATGCTGTTTCTCGATTTCAACTTGTTGGAGAAAACGGTGGATAGCATATTGAACATGGAAGTTAATAGTCCGATTTCATTTCGATTGATGCTTTTTATGCGGTTTTTGGCCTCAGGAAATTAAAAAACGATTTTTCCCATCCGATGTGATATGACCTTGCCATGGTGAATAGGGTTACGCAGCTAACAGTACCACACCTGTACACCCATGCACACTGAATAGTACAGTTTGTTTAACGTCAGACGTGCTCCTTAGGCAGTATTGTGTGATTAATTTGTTATTTTTAGTCGACCACTATTAAATTTTAATGCCTACAGCGCCATCTATTGCTACATTTTTAACTGTTTATTTTTCTTCAGCCATACGTTTACTCCTTTCATCGATAATATTCCGTTGCAATTTGACGTCATACTGACCAGTGGTGCTATTTCTACAGCGGTTTGAAAGTTTAAATTTAATTATAATCACCCTGTATGTCCTGTTAGTATTACAGGTTTGTTATCACTGTGAAATGTGCGATAACTTATATGTCCGGAAATAAGTGTTAGGGAACCTGTGTGCTATTATTTTCGAATTTAAGTGGAGTTAAAGCAACATGAACTTTGTCTTACTTATGATATTATCTTTTCTATGAAGATTTGGTTATGATGATTTTGGTAATATACTAAATAGCTATAATGTTAGTGTTTTAATAAATGCCACTCTGTACTCATTTTCCGAGTTTACTTTGGCTGGTTGAAGTTCCACGGCAGAATATATAAGTCGTCTTTTAAAGCATAAACAAAAGATTTCTGGAACGTATTGTTCATATAAAAATACTGGTAACAAAACCATTACTTATTTGTTTATATCCTTGTTATTATTTACAAAAGAACCTAATCACTTCGCTACAAAGTACAAATGACGAGACTCAGGCAACTGCTCAAAATGAGGAGCTGGAATTAATTTGTTATACGAAATCGTAAGATTTGAAACATGAAGACATACAATTAACATCATACAGTTAATTATTTATAATGTGCAGTTATATATGCAATGCACATGTTATTTTCTACAAGAATGTGTGCATTTATACATCAGTATAGTAGGCAGATATACATCTGCATAAAGTGTTCTATTTCTTTGGATGGTACATCGGCATTTTGACATGTCCTACCAATTCGCCAATATCACAGCCTGTTCTGCCAAGCTGCCAATTTTACAGCCAATTTCAAGATGCATCCTGCAATTTGTCAATTTTTGGATTTGGTGTCCTTCAATTTTCTATCCTTGTAGCCAGTTTTTTGACCTATCCAGAAAATTTTCCAATTTTACCAATTTCCAGATTTTGTACCCAACAAAGTACCAATTTTCTACCAATTTTTACGGCCAAATTGCCAATTTTACAAATTTCTAGATTTGGTGCCCTACAAATTTGTCAATTTTACCAATTTCCAATGTAGAGACGAACTAATTTGCCAATTCTTCACCAATTTTTATGTCCTGTTTGCCGATTTCACCAACTGCCAGATTTGGCACCACAGATTTAGCTAAATATTTATGATCCCCTCACTACAAAGCATATTTGTATATTGGTCAAAAGCAGTGGGGTTCCCCAGCAGTTGGTTGGGAGCATGATAATGTCGACGTTTCATAATTGGCGGGGAGAAAAATGGAGGAGGCGGCTGATTGGAGGTCAATGATCTCGAATGAAACAAGAACAACTACCTTATCATCTGAAACGCTACAGCAGAATGTGTTTACATCGCCAGTTCCTGAAATGCTGACACTAAAAGTGGTGAGAGCAACGTAATTCCTGGAACGCTGACACCAAAAACTACTGATATCAGTGATTTAGGTCAGAACTAGTAATGATATCTCACAACTACGCTCGACTGTATTGGTGGATGGGCTGGACTGCCCATTCTCCTGATGTAAATCCCATCGAGTATGTGTGGGGTGTGCTACGAAAACGTATTGCAGAGTGTCCACATGCATCAACGACCACACGCAACAACAGCGCAGGTGGAGGAATGTAACGCCCTGCCGCAAGAACTTTGTAGTCAACATGACAGCACGCTGTAGAGAATGCACTGCCATCCGTGGTAATAACACAGCTCAGATATTCCATACCAGGCCGCTATCATTAGTCAAAGTTGACTCTCTGCACCAGCCGCTGTCACTGGCAGAGTCCCTACAGCTTTTTAAAGTATATCCATAAGATAGCTGTCAACATCTATCAGTGCTGTGAAGTTTTGTTCGACATTATGTAGTGCACATGATGTCTAGCTAGCCAGGTGTAGCTATTCCTTTTCGCGTTTCAGTCGGCTTGTAGCACACCTCTAATGTTTATTGACTTCTCTGAGGTATGTTAATAATGGTCAGCCTTTTCCTAGTTCATTTCCATATATGTGTTAGATCTTTACAGAAGGCGATATGCAGCACTGTTGGCACTAAATCAGAGTGTTCGCAGTGTGGAGCTGTTATCGGCTTTACTTCGTATAGCCTCTTGTTGGTTGGGTTCAATGTGCAGCACAGATGCTGGAATCATGTATTGGATTGTTAACATTCTTCCATAAATTTTCCCTGTTCTTCGCATTATGGTATGGATATTTCATCTTAACGGGGATTTTGAGGTCGTTTTTTGTTATTGCATTGTATTTCTTACTGGCGATACTTTGTCGCAGGTTGGTTTCTATGCAGCTGTGTTCGGTAGAGTATCTGCACCCACACCACAATCCATCTCAGGATTAACATATCCTAAATTAATTGGCGGACACATACCCGTGCAGGCTAAAGTCATAAGAAGTTCTTTTGTGATTCCACTTTGATAACCAAGTAATCTAGAGATGCAGGCTAAAAAGATCGCTGAAGACTGCAATTGGACGTCTTCGATGCTTGATACCCAATCAGCTACATTAATTACAGCGATATCGATATGAAATTCTCTTTTTCAGTGCAACTATAGCTTCCTCACTGACTTATTTGTCTAGCATTCGGGATACCCACATTAACTCACTTCATGCATGACGTGGAACTTCATAAAAGGACCGACGCTGAAGCTGCTGGCTAGAGACGACGAGTGGATGAAAAATGCCCTCAATAGTTGTACGAACTTTACTAAGCATTCACACTAACGAATTCTCTCCCGCTGTAGAATGTTCACGATACTTGTCCATAGCAAAAAATGGTCTCTGAAGAGCCACTGTAATTTTCTCGGAGCAGCGGCAGAAAGCCGTATTTTCTACGTCAGATAATGAACTGCAGAGAGGATTCCACACTCCAGCGCCCCTCCCCCACCTCTGGGACGGGCGAGGCCTTTGTTCTCATCTATGCCACAACTTTCCTTCAGTCTCCAACTGCTTGCATTCCGCAGTGAATTTTATAGACGTCCATTGCTTGCAGGCTTTTTCAGTAACCGGTCACAGCTTGTCCTGCAGTCTGGTGACAAACTGAAAGAATGCTTTGTCTTGAAAGAGACAGGCTCAATCCCTGCTTAATGTTTGAAACATTTTAGCATACGAGAGAATTCGCGTCATGGAGACTTGGAAATGTAGGCCACTGTCGTAGATCATAATGTGAAAGATACTGTATTTTCATATCAAAGGTACAATGTATTTGGAGTGACACTTAACCATAACCAAATGATGACGTTTCTCAACCAACATTTAAGATCTTATGATATCCTTTCTTTTCCTCATGGTTGTTCAAAAATGTTCAAATGTGTGTGAAATCTTATGGGACTTAACTGCTAAGGTCATCAGTCCCTAAGCTTACACACTACCTAACCTAAATTATCCTAAGGACAAACACACACATCCGTGCCCAAGGGAGGACTCGAACCTCCGCCGGGACCAGCCGCACAGTCCATGACTGCAGCGCCTTAGACCCTCATGGTTGCCTAACTCTCTCTGTACTCGCTACAATACAGGCCTTGGACTGTTCTTTATAATGACTGACAGTTTCCACCGACATCTGCAGTTACATCTTACGCAGTTCGCTTTTAGGAGGGATTATGAAAATATAACGCTGAGATCAAAACAAAAGAACAATTTATGACTACGTTTTTGTGAAGTTAGTTTCCTTAATGGCAACGGCAATTAAGAACTAGTGACGAAGCATCATTTCGGTCGTTACTCAGTTCTCGGAAGTGTAATGAAATGTTTTATCTTCGTGAATTTGTAAGAGTTTACGGTCCTTTACTCAGAGATAATCATATTTCACTTACACTGGTCGTCCTTTACTCAGAGATAAACGTATTTCACTTACACTGGTTGAGGACAGGAAAGAATCGATTGTCGAATGCCGAGATCGCCGGATTAGTAAGATTCTCGTCTAGTAGTAGCTGAGTCGTTGTGGTAATGGCGCAGCGGAAGGGGTTTACACCGCCTGAGTTTTCCCACCGCAGTGGGTTGACCCTGAGTACATCGTTATATTGTACTACTGCTGACAAAAAGTATTTGTTTTTACCAAAAAGTGAGCATAAAAATATGGAGTGCCGATTATACGCATTCGCGTCTACCTCGACGGCCAATGGCAAGCAGTGAGGGCCACGTGAGTACATTATAATAACTATAATAGTTCGATGTATTGGACCTGTCGAAATTAGACGTGAGTAAACGTGTAAGAAAAAGGTAGTGACTGTGTCCCATTGAATTTAACGAGAATACTTCACTTTACACAGTGCAAACTTACAATGGCTGCAAGACCCGTATTCCTTGAGTATAATTGCTGTGCACTTCATACTCCACAGCCACATAGGTCAAATGTTGGGCTGCTAAAATGTTTCGAACAACCAAATTTTAGTGGGGGTGTTACAGTTTCTTTTTATTTATTTTTTATTATTGCTGCATAACTGATCATGGAAGCAGTTACTTCATCGTACAAGGGCACGTTTTTAACAATGGCGCTTTCGCGCTTTTCTGCTTATGCTACATCGTAGTTAAAACCCTACGTCTTGGATACCTATGTTTAATACCTTTCCAGGCTTTCGGTATTTGACATGCCTTTTGTTATGGTAAAACGCAAAATAATTAGAAACCGTGTGTTACACTGCTAAAACGTAACTAAAAGAGTTGGTAAGCCAGTCATTTATTTACAGACATTCTACATCGATTGATTTTAGCCCCAGGAATTGTTTTTCTCCTGTTTAGACGTGGATACGAAAAGAAATCCACTGTCGTACAGCTACTCTATTGATGGCAAACAGCTGGAGACAGCGTCTGCCATAAAATATGTCGGCGTAACTATCCAGAGCGACCTTAAGTGGAGCGACCACGTAAAACAGATAATGTGAAAAGCAGATACCAGACTCAGATTCATCGGAAGAATCTTACGGAAATGTAACTCATCCACGAAAGACGTGGCTTATAAGGCGCTTGTTCGCCCGATTCTTGAATATTGTTCTCATATCTGGGATCCCTGTCAGGTAGGACTGATAGAGGAGATTGAGAAGATCCAACGAAGAGCGGCGCGTTTCGTCACAGGATCGTTTAGCTGGCTAGAGAGCGTTACGGAGCTGCTAAACAAATTCCACTGGCAGACGTTACAAGAGAGGCGTTGTGTATCACGGAGAGATCTACTATTCAAATTTCGGGACAGCACTTTTCAGGAAGAGTCGGACAACATATACTCCCCCCCCCCCTCCCCACATACATCTCGCTTATTGGCCACGGGGAGAATGTTCGAGAAATTAGAGCCAATACAGAGGCTTACCGACAATTATTCTTCCCATGCACTATTCGCGAGTGGAACAGAATTGGAGGGATCAGATAGTGGTACCAAATGTACCCTCCGCCACACACCATTAGGTGGCTTGCGGAGCATCATGTAGATGTGGATGTAGATATTTTTCGTTCCCTCTTGCCTTTCCATTCTTTCCTTCTTCCTTCGATTTTAGCGTTTATAAGAATTGGAATCATCGGGCATCAGCTAAAATAAGTTGCGGAAAACAAACTACGTAATCTTGAGAGAAGTTAATAAGGTGCCGGCACTGCTCAAGCATAACTCACACTGTATCCATTTATTTGAAGCTATTCTTTGACTTATACCGTGAACAGTCTCATTCAACCTGGATTATAGTACTGAAACAGTTGCTGCTGCATATTGTTCACTCTTTAAAACTTTTATTCCTAGTCGATAAAATAAGTTTTCTCTCTAGCTATTACAAAATTCTTTTCATCTGCAGTCTGTGTTCATACAAATTTCTCACTGTATACCGTCACTGGCTGTAATCATGCCACTGTCTTTATCTCAGTTTCCCTTCAGATTTTCTGATAACGTATTTCTTGTCCCTGTATTATGAAGTTGCTGCTTCTTTCTTCAAAATGGTTCAAATGGCTCTAAGCACTATGAGACTTAACATCTGAGGTCATAAGTCCCCTATACTTAGAACTTCTTAAACCTAACTAACCTAAGGACATCACACACATCCATGCCCGAGGCAGGATTCGAACCTGCGACCGTAGCGGTCGCGCTGTTCCAAACTGTAGCGCCTAGTGTTTGAGTTTTTAGATTTACTGAGTTACACCATGTTTTAGCACTTTGACACCAGTTTCATGTTAAAGACTATTTATTTGCAATGAATTTAAAAAATAAAATTTGCTCTCTCTCCTATAGACAAAAGATTTAAAATATGGATGTCTGTCACAATTAAAGACGGATTTATCATGCACTATTTTCGTGTACTGTACACAATGTGATCAAAAGTATCCGGACACCTGGCTGAAAATGACAAGTTCGTGGCGCTCTCCATCGGTAATGCTGGAATTCAATATGGTATTGGCCCATCCTTAGCCTTGATGACAGCTTAAACTCTCGCTGGCATACGTCCAATCAGGTACTGGAAGGTTTCTTGAGGAATGGCGGCCCATTCTTCACGGAGTGCTGCACTGACGAGAGGTATCGATGTCGGTCGGCAAGGCCTGGCACGAAGTCGGCGTTCCAAAACATCCCAAATGTGTTCTGTAGGATTCAGGTCAGAACCCTGTGCAGGCCAGTCCATTACAGGAATGTTATTGCCGTGCATTATGAACAGGTGCTCGATCGTATTGAAAGATGCAATCGCCATCCGCGAATTGCTCTTCAACAGTGGGAAGCAAGAAAGTGCTTAAAACATCAATGTAGGCCTGTACTGTGATAGTGCCACGCAAAACAACAAGGGATGCAAGCCCCATCCATGAAAAACACGACCACACCACAACACCACCGCCTCCGAATTTTACTGTTGGCACTACAAACGCTGGTAGATGACGTTCACCGGACATTCGCCATACACACACCCTGCCACCGGCTCACCACATTCTGTGCCGTGATTCGTCACTCAACACAACGTTTTTCCACTGTTCAATCGTCCAATGTTTACGCTGCTTACACCAAGCGAGGCGTCGTTTTGCATTTACCGGCGTGATGTGTGGCCTATGAGCAGCTGCTCGACCAAGAAATCCAAGTTTTCTCACCTCCCACAAAACTGTCATAGTACTTGCAAATGGTTCCTGATGCAGTTTGGAATTCCTGTGTGATTGTCTGGATAGATATCTACCTATTACACATTACGACCCTCTTCAAATATCGGCGGTCTCTGACGAGATGTGGTCGTGCGGTTCTAGGCGCTTCAGTCTGGAACCGCGTGACCGATACGGTCGCAGGTTCGAATCCTGCCTCGGGCATGGATGTGTGTGATGTCAGTAGGTTAGTTAGGTTTAAGTAGTTCTAAGTTCTAGGGGAGTGATGACCACAGATGTTAAGTCCCATAGTGCTCAGAGCCATTTGAACCAATCTGACGAGATCGACCTGTACGCTTTTGTGTTGTACATGTCCCTTCACGTTTCCACTTCACTATCACATCGGAATCAGTGGACCTAGGGATGTTCAGGAGTGTGGAAATCTCGCGTATAGACGTGTAACATAAGTGACACCGAATTATCTGACCACGTTCGAAGTCCATTAGTTCCGCGGATTCTCCCATTCTGCTCTCTCACGATGTCTAATGACTACTGTGGTTGCTCATAAGGAGTATGTGGCAGTAGGTGGCAGCACAATGCACCTAATACGAAAAACGTTTGTTTTTGGAAGTGTCCGGATACTTTTGATCACATAGTGTATGTACCCATAGCACTTTTTTCTAGTCATGGTAATTCAAAAAGTTTACAATTGTGCACTTTTGTGTTTTCCTTTCTGTAGATGCAATCAATAAACTGTGACTGCTGGCTGTACAAAATTATTCTTTGAAGTATCTCTTCTGTTTTTTGTCATGACTTTAATGTAAAGCACCTACTTTCTTGTGTTGTCTACTAGTGAGTATTTTAGGAGACATATCTTTTCCTGTGATTTGCGTTCTCTTCTGTCTGTTGCGTTGTTATATATATTCCTCATACTTGGCATTTTAGCAGTTACGTTATTTATTGAACTTGATATATATTTATTCTATTCACGAGTTCGTCTTGAACCTGTACATCCTCTTAATAGGGCCATGGTTCTATGCCGTGCAACTGTCTTACAGTATAGTGTTATTTATTATTTTAGTCTTATGCGGGAAAGAAGTCATATCTGACAGTACATCCTTTTAAATCTCAGTTGTCGACTTGGAGGACTTATTGGGTCCTATTCGGCGTTCAACTGCCAACTACGAAGGTTCGTGATTGTGGTGGAAGCAAAGGGATATGATGTGTTACACATAATACCCACTATCACGTACAGCTAGTTGATCTGCGGTGCAAAAATGAAGATGAAAATTCTAAAGGCCTCTTGTTCTCCTAGGTGGAAGTCTTGTCATTTTTATTTTAGATATTCGTCTGTAGCTACTCTACAGTGTGTAGGAACTTTTCTTCTTTACTCTTCTCAAAGCTCTTCCTCCAAGCGTTGGTAATAACTTACTAGTTTTTGAAGTATTCAGCTATGTGCCAAGCGCCCGCGTAATTCCCGCAGATTTGGAATCCCTCTGGCGCAGGAGCGCATGGAGCGTGACTGTCGCCGGTAGAGGGCAGGTAGTTAGGGGCTGCGGCGACCTGGAGAAAAAGCAGTGTGTGACACGGCAGCGAAGAGCGCAAGTGAGGCGGCGTGTTGTTGTGGCCAATCGTCTGCCGTGGCCCGTTGGCAAGAGTGGTGCCTTTGCTCACTGCGGGTTTGGGGGGGACGAGTGTTGGTCGCAGCCGTGAACGTGGCTCGTTAAAAGCTACTTCGGCAGACGCACCGCATTCGGCGTGTCCTCTGCTATTGAAGTTGCAAGTAGTTTGTGTCCACTGTGGTGCCGGGTTGGAGTCCAGTCTGACCTTTGCAAGTACTGGACCCGGTGGCGTCTGCTGGATGATACAGGTGGGTTTCCGTCTACGAGTAATCTTCGTTACATCCTTCTCTCGGCGCTCTCTAAGCAAGCGTTTGTCAATGGGCGCTGGATTTTACGAGAAATTACGGTGAGCATCTGATTAGTGTGCACGTCGGTTGGTGTCGCGTGATGGCTGTTTTGATTTCGTATCCTGGTTGCTCGTTGTATATATAAATGTGTTATTTATGAAGGTTTTGCCTGGTACTACTTGAGATCAATTCTGTCAATGTGTGTGGCTTTGTGGCTGTCACCATTCCGAACTGATTTTAGAATTTAAGTGTATAGAATGCAGACGTAATTCTTCTGATTTACGAATTGTACTTTATAGTCAGTGAAGATTGTTTAATCTATCTACATTATTTCTGAGGCCTGTCTATAGTCACGAGGTCGAACTGTTTACTAAATTGTTTGCATTAAAAAAAACGCTAAAGGAAAATTTTATGCATCAGTATTGTATTGTATTATATGTTAACCGGGAACCTAGAAACGGTGGAGAGGCTCCGTCCCCGCCGCAGCCGCAGTGGTCCACTTCACCCCTCCACCGCCCCCACCGAACCCAGGGTTATTGTGCGGTTCGGCCCCTGGTGGACCCCCCAGGGAACGTCTCACACCAGACGAGTGTAACCCCTAGGTTTGCGTGGTAAATGATGGAGTACGCGTACATGTATAACTTGTTTTGCGCAGCAATCGCCGACATAGTGTAGCTGAGGCGGGATAGGGGGAACCAGCCCGCATTCGCCAAGGCAGATGGAAAACCGCCTAAAAACCATCCACAGACTGGCCGGCTCACCGGACCTCGTCACAAGTCCGCCGGACGGATTCGTGCCGGGGACCAGGCGCTCCTTCCCACTCCGGAAAGCCGTGCGTTAGACCGCGCGGCTAACCGGGCGGGCATATGCATCAGTAGTCAAGTCCAAGTTTCCTGCATAACGTTCATAATTTTCTGCATTTGTAGTATGTTTAATTTTTACTAAATAATTAACGAGTGTCCTCTGTGTTATCCTCTGTGTTACACGATAGGTGATTGTATCTCTTGTTAACTGTGGTCTATTTAAAGATGCCTGTGTATCATGGCTGAAATTTTTAATGAAGGTTTCTAGTACTGTGGTAGCGGTAGCTGCCATCCTATGTTAGTAGAGAAGGAGGAATTATTGCTACTGGCGTTGCCTCTGCCACCGCCTCTATCATCATATCTTTGAACCAGATTTGTCAGTCATTTTGGCTACTTCGAAGGCAATGGCGTTTTGATAATTACTGGCAATAGCCGATGGTTGATATTTGTTACATATTCATTTGGTTACATGTTTTTCTGTTTGTAATGTAAATGTATTTTTACTTCATTCAATATTCTTTACTAAAAGGAAGTGATTTTATACTGTTGCCATTTTGAGGTATTTGCTATCAGTTGCGTTGCTGAAATTTAGTCTTTTCAGTTTTGGAGCAATTTGTTAATGTTATTATTGGATTTGTGCTTCTTTAAAAAATAAATTCATTAGTGTTTTTAGAAACGTTAATAAATTCATTATGACTCAGTACCTTTCCACTCAACACCAGCTCCCTACAGCATTTCAAGCTGGTGACTGCATATTTTCTAAGTTTAGTGTGTGCTATTGGGTGTGTGACCACATCTTAATGAACGGCAAAGTCTCATAATGAGTACAACTTTCTGAATTTTTCTGGTTTTACTGATGCTGGCAAGAAGGTTGTTAAGGAGTTCCTGTGGTACGGCGTTCCATTACACCACCAGCATTGAGAACTGCTAAATGGGCATCGGCGCACGTGGACGTGCTGCAGTATGTGTCCCCAACGTAACCCAGACGCGCTGTACGAGATTTAAGTCGGGGTAACGAGTAGGCTAGTTGCGCATTGTCTTCCATAAGAATGAATTCAGCGTCGAATGCAATCTTGTGGAATGAGTTCAGTGTCATGATAGGGTTGACCGGAGAGTCTACCGTTTTCAAAGATTGGACGTTAGTACGCCCAAGCAACATTGTGCCTCCCCATTCCATAACACCTGAACCACATTTTATTTGAAATGTTACCAACTCTATGATAGGGGTCGCTTGAGAGAGAGTTAATTATTTCTTTCAAAATTCCCACCGAGCCAAGAAGTTGGAGTGATATTAAGCTGATTGAATGTATGTTACACTGCTTTTCCCCTGTATTTTTTTTCTTTTGGACATTCCCGCCGAGCCAGGAAGTTGGGGAAGATTGAGTTGATTGAATGTATGTAATACAGCTTTTCCACCTTTTTTTCTTATGACCAGCTTGTCTTACTTTATTCCACTACTTTGACGATAAGATTATTAAAATGTTTGTCCTACATATGTTCTCACCAATCGTTGACTCTTTTTCTTTAGTAACTAAATCATCTTGTTCCTTGACATATCATCAAGACTGAATAACTACTTAAATTCTCGCAGAATTCTACATCCTAAACACTAAGATATGGCTCATTTGAGAGATCTTCGACCTATATTTTTTTTAAATTTTTAAGTGATAATCTTATCAGTCTTTTGTTGTACGACAGTGTTAGCGTGCTAAGATATCGAGAACGCATTTGTCATACCTTTCCTCAACCATTAAATTCCAGAATTCCTCTCATTAAAAAAAATTGTCCTCTGTCTTTCTGTATTTATTGCTTTCGCTCTTTCTTTTTATTCAGGCTAAAGAAAATAATTAACTCTGTCCCATTTTATATTTCGAGCCCTTTCAACAGGCGAGGGGACGACAAATCTGTATTAAAGATATTTCTGTAGGCACATTAATTTCTACACGACTCAGTAACTTGTAAGACGGCGTCAAGCTTGAGGGATGGCACGGGGAGCGTTAATCGAGATAATGAACGGCAAAGCGCATTACAATGGAAATCCAATTTAACTTCTCTCGGCGGCGGCAAGGTGGGGGTTGTTTACTCGCGTCATCCTGCAGGCCTCCCGAGACGAACTTGGTTATAAGTCAAGAGATGCTACTAAAGGACCAGCTTGAGAAGTGCTTCGTTTCTGTCTCCTTCCAGAGTTTTATATCCAGACACAGTAATTTTACTTTAATTTTTATTAATAAGTCTAGGTTAAAGTTGGGTCGTTTTGACATAGTTTTCTATTTTGTTTCTATTCTGTTTTGTGAATCTCTACATGCTAGATTGTACAGAGTGTCCCAGGAGGAATGGTCAACATAGTATTTAGAAGCATACCTTAATATCTATCAGCACTTCTTCATCGTCGATAGTATGAAACAAATCTCTTCTACTGCAAGCTCTTTGCTTTTTATACTTTAGTTGGAGGTAGCATCGACCAAAACAAGAAAGAATTATCTAGTGAAAATGGGCCCCAAAATACATACCACAAGTGCTGTAAGCACTTGTTCCGAAGAATAGATGTTTCACGGTAGAGAAGATGTTTACTAGCATTTATTGCTTCCAATGATAGTTCCTGTCATATCACTGAATATTGGCCATTCCTCCTGGGACAGCATGTATGTGAAAGTCTTAGCAGGTGTTTTATCACCGCGCGGTGTGAGGCGTCCTGTCATGGTCCGCGCAGCTCCCCCCGTCGGAGGTTCGAGTCCTTCCTCAGGCATGGGTGTGTGTGTTGTAGTTAGCGTAAGTTAGTATAAGTTAGATTGAGTAGTGCATAAGCTTAGGGACCGACGACCTCAGCAGTTTCCTCCTGTAAGACATTACTACAAATTTCCAAATTTCCCTATCCTCGCTCTTTCCCCATTGCCACCTCCTTCCCATCTATCTGTTTTCTGATTTGTGCCGACCAAGATATCCACCTGATTTCCTGTGTTGGTTGCAATTTTCTTTCTTTTGCTTGTTCTTTCATCTTTTTTGGCGTTTAGGTCCCCACTTGAGGTTTGATCTCCACTTCAAAATTTCCGTTTGTAGTGAGAGCTGTATGGGGAAGAACTCCCTCTGTAGCACCAACGATGTGGATTCCTCTCCCCTCTTCCTTGCCCCTCTCTCTTTCCCACTGATGCCCCCTTCCACCCTGCTAGGTCACCAGCATGTGTAGCCAATCCATGTGGTGGGACTGATATACACCAATATGGCGGAGCCCCCTGACAACACAGGGATCACACTACCGATACTTGAGCTGTTCCCTGCCCATGTATGCCAAGGATTGGTTGCTTATCTTCTTGGATCATCGGCACTCCTGGCAATGGCCGCCGTGCCAGACAGCCCTTGCTATGGGTGGATGGCACCCATGGGGAGAGCCCTTGGTAGGAGTGGGTGGTATCAGGGCGGATGCTTGGCGCATGGAGCGTATTAAGCTGCAAAAGTCTGGCTGTTCTCAAACGTTTTTCGTGGAAAATATCGAAGACAAGTTTAGTGGAGTCTCTTAGTAAGATGCGGTCGGGCTCCCTGTTGATCAAAGCTGCTTCTGCCATTCAATCCGCAGCTCTATGTGCCTGTGATCGTCTTGGCAATGTCCCGGTGTCTATCACTCCTCATCAATCTCTGAATATGGTCCTTATCCTGTAAACTGATGAGGAACTCCGCGCTAATCTGGAGTAGTGTGGCATTAACTTTGTTCGACGTGTGCACAAGGATCCCAAAGACAACTGCACTGATACTGGCGCCTTCATTCTGGCTTTCGAGGGGGATACCCTCCCAGAGAAGGTCAAGGTTATGTGCTACAGGTGTGACGTGAAGCCATATGTCCCTCCACCTATGTGGTACTTTCGGTGCTTGGGTTTTGGGCGGACCTTTGTGTGGTGACTGTGGTCACCCATTCTATGAGGGAAACCCCTGTGTTCCGTCTCCTGTATGTGTCAATTGTGCTGACCGCCACTCCCCTCACTCGTCAGATTGCCCAGCTTACAAGAGAGAAAAGAAGATCCAAGAATACAAGTCCCTGGATTGCCTGTCTTATGCTGAGGCTCGACCAGAGTATGAGAGACTGCATCCAGTGTCACTATCTTCAACTTTTTCCTTTGTTACTTCATTTCCTCCTCCTCCTTCAACCCTATCCCAGCTCCATCCCTCTCTCTCCTTCCCCCTCCCCTGCAGTTCCCACGACCTCCCGTCAGGTAGCCGCTCCCTCTCCCCCACCAAAGAAGTGCCCCCCTTCTTCAGCATCTGTCAGTGATCGGGCTCCCTCCCAGGATCCCTCTATCCAGCGCCTCTCAGGCCATAAGACTCTTGCTACCTCTCGGCCATGAGGCGCACCATCTGTCTGTCTCAAGATCACCTGCTCTATTTTGGTTCCAGATCTTGCAGAAGCCTGTCCTCTCACTGTGCCCTGCCCTCCTCCACCTCAGAAAGAGGAGAAGAAGAAGAGGAAGAAGAAGAAGAAGAAACCTAAATCCCATGACAAGGCGCCCCCGGTGCCCCCAGAGGTGCCATCTGCCACCTCTAAACCTGAGTGTCATATCTTATTTATGGATGTCGCCCCATCCTTGTTGGTGATGACTACTGACAGAGTGACCTGACCTCCTCCTTGGCTTCTTCATGTCTACCTTGGACCCTCGCCACACGATCATCCTGTGGAATTGCAAGGGATACTATCGTCACCTACCAGAAATGCAACGCCTTGTCTCCTCCTATTCTGCGTTCTGTCTTGTTCTTCAAGAAACGCATTTCCATGATGACTACTCACCAACATTTCGTGGTTATCAGGCGTTCTGTCGGAACCGTTCTGGCAAAAGGGTAGCATCTGGTGGGATCTGCACATTGGTTCGCTCCGACGTCATTAGTGACTGGATCCCCCTACATACCAACTTGGAAGCAATAGTGGTTCAAGTGCAAACGACTCCAGCAATTACATTTGCAATGTCTACCTCCCTCCTTGGGGACTTCAGTGCCCGCCATCCACTGTGGGGAAGCGTCACTTCAATAGGTAGGGGTATCCTAATTGACCAACTTATCATGGATCTCGATTTGTGTCTCTTCAATGATGGTTCCCCTATCCACTTCAGTGCCGCTCGTGGCACCTTCTCTGATGTCGATCTAATGATCTCCTTCCCTGCCCTCGTGGCTTCACTACATTGGTCATCCCATGATGACCTGTGTGACAGTGACCACTAATCAGCGATTCTGTAATTCCCCTGCCCCCACGTTGGGCATTCTGTAGGGTCAATTGGCCTTTATATACGTCTGCTGTGAACTTTGACACCTCCCTCTCGAATTCCGTTGATGTAGTCAGGCAAGGCATCTTTGTCACTATTCTTCATACTGCTGGCACTGCTGTCCTCCTATCCGCAGGTCCCCCTCATCGTCGACCGGTACTGTGGTGCACCAAGGATGTTGCAGTCACTGCCCAGGACCGCTGACAGATGCTGCAGCGATTTAAGTGACACCCTTCGAAGACCAACCTCCTCACTTTTAAGCGTCTCCATGCTAAGGCTCATTACCTTATGAAGCGGAGTAAAAAGGAATGCTGGGAGCGCTATGTTTCCTCCCTGGGGATGTATGCCTCTTCATCGCAGGTTTCGTCGAAGTTCCATAGTCTTCTGGGACCCAAACCACAGTCAGCTGTCCAGGGTCTGAACCTCGAAGGTGCTCTGTACGCTGATCCATTAGTCCTTACAGAACACCTCGTGACACACTGTGACGGCATTGTCGTCCTCTTCCTACTCTACTATCTTTCTCTGGCAGAAACGCAGAGTTGAAAACACCCCCCTCTGTTTCATCCCACACCGCGTTGAGCCCTATAATGCACCTTTCACTGAACGGGAATTTTTGCAGGCTCTTAACTCTTCACGAGACACAGCCAGCACAACCAGATGCTCCAACACTTGGACGTTTCCCAGAGGCAACAGCTCCCAGGGTCTTCAGCAACATTTGGCTCACAGGTGCTTTTCCGTCACAAAGGCGAGACAGTATAGTTATTCCCATCCTTAAGCCCGGGAAAAACCCAACATCTCTAGATAGCTGACGAATTGTCTTTGTAAATTGCTTGAATGGATGGTCAGCTTCAGACTATGTTGGGTGCTCGAATCTCAGAGCCTTTTGTCCCCATATCATTGTCGATTCTGGGCAGGGCGATCTCCAACTGACCATTTAATCCGACTGGAATAAGCCATCTGATAGGCTTTTACCCACTGATGGCACCTTGCTGCGGTCTTTTTTGACCTACATAAGGTGTATGACATGGCTTGGCGCCATCACATTTTAGTTACCCTCCATGATTGCGGCTTCCGTGGTCCCCTTCTGGTCTTTACCTGTAAGTTTTTATCTCACTGGCTCTTCCAGGTTCGCTTAGGCACTTCACTCAGCGCCCCTCATATTCAGGGGAATGGTATCCCACAGGATTCTATGCTAAGTGTCCCACTCTTCCTCAATGCCATCAATGGGCTTGTGACCTCTGTTGGGCCTCTGGTACGTCGATGATTTTTGCATCTGATGCAGCTCTCACTCGGTAGCATCTGTTGAAGAGCAGCTCCAAGGTGCCATCTGATGGGCCTCTGCGAGGGCCACCACCCATGACTTCCCGTTTTCTCGTCGACCCACAGTACACCCCAATCCAGAACTTTATTTAGGCAACCAGCTCCTCGATGTTGTAGCTCAGTCCCGTTTCTTGGGACTTATTTTTGATAACAAGCTGACATGGCTGCCCTACATTCGCCGCCTAAAGACCTACATGTATGTGGAATCTTAATGCTCTCTGCCTCCTAGCCCGCACATCTTTGGGTGCAGACTGTTCCACTCTTCTGCATCTTTACTGTGCTCTGGTCTTGTCCAGACTAGATTATGGTAGTTAGGATTATGACTTAGCAGCTCCTTCCACTTTGAAACTCCTTGACCGTCCATCATTGTGGGGTGCATCTTGCTATTGGTGCCTTTCGAACTAGTTCTGTTGATAGTCTCCTCACAGAAGCGGGGATTCTCTCTCTACACATCCGAAGGAGCCAAATCCTTGTTTTTACGCAATCGCCATTCGCCAATTCTCTGACCATCCTGTGTACCCTGTGCTTTTCGCCAATGAAGGATGTCTCCTTCCTATCACCCGCCCATGGGTGGGATTGCTGGTTGGCATGCATCTCACTTCCTTGTGTCGGGATCCCCATGTCCACTCACTGGACTGCATCCTATGTCTTTCCT
Source organism: Schistocerca nitens (assembly GCF_023898315.1). Taxonomy (NCBI): domain Eukaryota; kingdom Metazoa; phylum Arthropoda; class Insecta; order Orthoptera; family Acrididae; genus Schistocerca; species Schistocerca nitens. The sequence continues at coordinate 551,752,486 of NC_064615.1, read as the reverse complement.
CCCATATCCCCCTTGGATGGTGCCTAGACCACGGATTAGGACCTATCTAAGGTCTCTGTCATTTCTGTGGTTTACTGGCGTCTTGAATGTGTCATCCTTGCAGAGTTCAAGAGTGCCATCATCTTTTACACTGATGGTTGTAAAACAATCGATAAGGTGGGATACGCTTTCACGTTTCCTATTAGCTTCGAACACCATTTATTGTCAGGATCATGTAATGTGTTCACAGCAGAGATTCTAGCCATTCACAGGGTCCTCCTTTTTGCTTCTCAGGCCTCCCTCCACAGTGTATTAATTTGTTCAGACTCCATGAGCAGCCTGCAGGATATCGACCGATGCTACTCCCATCACCCTTTCGTCTCTGCTATACATGATCTTCTCTCTGCCCTTGAGTGAGCCACCTGTTCAGTCGTCTTTCTCAGGGTACCAAGTCATGTGGGCATCCCAGGGAATGAACTGATGAACTGGCTGACCGCCTCGCTAGAAGAAGCAGATACCGCCCCCCCTCCCCCTCCCCCCCTTCCCCCCTCCCCCACATTTCCTTTCATGATTCCAGCTGCGGATATGCGGATCTACGTCAAATCTCTCTTTGCCCAACAGTTGAATGCCATCTGGACCGCTACTGCTCATAGTAATAAACTCCACAGAATGAAGGAGTCTACTGCAGTTTGGCGCTCTTCCTTCCGCTCCTTTCGGAAGGAGTCCAGTGTTTTATGCCTTTTTGCATTGGTGATATCCGGCTCACCCATTGTTTCCTCCTACGTAACTCCCCATCCGTACAATGTGCTTGTGGAGCCAGACTGACCATATCTCATATATTGGTGGAATGTCCCTTTCTTTCGGCCCTTCGTGATAAGTATTGTCTTCCCCATTCCTTAAATTTAATATTAGCAGACGATCGACGGTTGGTTGAACTGGTCCTCAGTTTCTTCCATGAAAGTGTTTTTTATTTCCAGATATAAGGTTCTACTTTAGCCTTGGAGCAGGGGCAGGTTGGTTGTGGTTGGGACTTCTTTTACAGTCTTCTCTGTCTGTGACCCCATGATCCCCCCCCCCCCCCCCCCCGACCCCCTTTTTTTCCCAGTTTTTAGATTTGGTCTCACTTTTATGCCTTTGCTGTGTGTGTTTAATGAACATTATTTTATAATTTGACTCCGCTGACTGCATACGTCCACTTTTAGGAGGTATGATGTATCATGCAATACGAGAGAAAGCAACGTGACAACGTGACGGTGCTAGAGAGAGACAAAGATATTCCTTATTATTCTGTGGCGGTTAGAGCTCAGATAATTATTCCTAGTGTAGGAAGTCTTTGTTCTTGTTAAGAAGTAATTCATTAGGAGTTTTCATTCTTGTGAATTGGAAATAGACACCGTTGCGAGATTTTGAAGGAAATTGTATTACATATCAGTATATAAGCCAGTGAACAGATAATTCATGTTACGAGAAGAATTTCGTTGACACAAAAGTCAATAAAAGATTATTCATTTCAAGAAGGTACATGTTTATTCCACATGTGACGCATACTTAAATTATGATCTATTAATGAGTACCAGCTCGAGGACATTTGACGGGAGCGTTCAGTTCTAATTAAAGAGTTTGATGCTTTCTTCGGAAAAGGAGTAATTTCACGGATCATATAAATCCACCAGTGTTGGACATTTCTAACAACTGAAAGCAAATCTGATTGCTACGCAACAGAGCCCAGATGAATATTTCTCCGCAACTTTCATTAATACTTTCAACTTCAATACAGCGTCTGCAGCAGATCGATACAACAAGGAAGCGTGTAGTGTGAAAGCACTACGTCGCCCTGTATTAAACCAACGGTGTAATTATTCAACACAACATTGCACACACAGTCACTCATACATATAAAGACAAACACAAGGTGGTGTGGGAAACATATAATATAAGTGCTCTTCAGAGAGACTTTATACAGACCCTCTTTCTTCTGTGGCTCACTTCGAAATCGTGATACTGATGACCTCGCCGTTTGGTCCCATAACCCCTCACAATTAATCAATCAATCAATTATCACACATTTCGTTAGCATATTTGGTGACTACACAATTCTATTGGTGATCGTACTGCCTAAAACCGGTAATTATTTATTGTATTCATAAACTGAATGTTCGGTTCACAGCATTCTAAGGAATGAAAAACGAGGTAAACAAAAAACTTAAAGCAATTTGAATCTGTTAGTGAAGTTGAAAGTCAAAAATAAATCAGACCAGTGAACTGGCAAATGAAAAGATCCTATATGAGGTATGTGGAACAAAAACTTACACGTTATTTAAACGTTTTGGTACTGCAGTCCTCGTGTTGTTAAGAAAACGATGCAATGTTTCTCCGGACATGCATGCCTGCAAAAATCGAGAAATTCCGGTTTGAGTCCCGGTCCGGCATAAATTTTCATTGCCGTCATTCCCTTATACAGATGATGGTTGTTCGTATTCGCAACTGAGAATAAGTTTCATGGATTAAGATTTTGTTGCAATTCAATTGCGGGAGGTACTGTAACTCTACTATGTATTGCTCTGCAGTGCACCAGAGTCCGACCCATCGGAACTAGTTACCAGCAGCGATACTTGCAACCGCAGGAATTTAAAGTCAAATGGCTCTGAGCACTATGGGACTCAACTGCTGTGGTCATCAGTCCCCTAGAACTTAGAACTACTTAAACCTAACTAACCTAGGGACATCACACACAGCCATGCCCGAGGCAGGATTCGAACCTGCGACCGTAGCAGTCGCACGGTTCCGGACTGCGCGCCTAGAACCGCGAGACCACCGCGGCCGGCGAATTTAAAGTCTGTGTGCTGTGTTTGGTTCAGTTCAGTTCTTTTACTTGCTTTTGTTTGGTTCTAATCACTATCTACTTCTCGCCACAATTTCTCTCCTTTTAGTCGTTGTAGATTGTTATGGGGAACTTGACTGTTTTTCATGAACAGCTGGAAGCCACAGTAGCAACCGTCGACCGGGTTCGCATGGCAGCTGATACTTACGTCAGCTATAGAGTGGCAGAGCAGCGTTGAAAACTAATCCGCGTAGGTTTCAGGTTACTCCTGTTAGCGACATGATCCGCAAAAAATGACGGCCTGACGCCAAGTACTTAACGATAGTGGCTTACGGATCATACCCAGATCTGGAGCTGTTTCGTGGGGAAGGCTGTATGTGGCAAATGACCGAAAGGCGAGGTTTTCTGACGAGACAAAATTACACTCGTGTGGCCACAAGTCTGGGTTCTTTGATTTCTCTGAGAGAAGGATCATCACACCAGAACACATGAAATTTTAATTCACGTTGTTACGTATATGAATAAAAGATTTACTTAACTTTGACACACTTCTTTGCCACAGTACTGTAAAATTTACAACTGTCGTGGACTAGCAAAGCGTCACTGGATGCACTAGTTACCAAACTGTTCTTTTGAGGTACGTTCCTCAACACAACAAATTCATCTGAAACTGTAACTACTCGTTGGCTCCTAGACAATGGTGCTGACTGCTGTAGCTGAGGTATCCAACTGGACAGAGGTCTTGCTAGTTCGCCTCTATATTGCCCTCGGCGTGATGGCGCTGCTATGCTGAGAGGGGAGGCGTAGTCTTCCAGAGCGCGTCCCATACGTCGCCCTGGATTGCAGCGAGCCCTCGCTAGTGGCTGTGTTGTTTATTCGTGTTGCCAGCTTTGGTGTGTACGATACCACACAAAGCCCATTCTTTTGGAGCAGTGCCTCCGTATAATAAAGAGACAGTCGTCCCGAGCAGTGGACTGTCCTTTATCTAGGCACGGGCATCCAGAGAGCAGGAAGTGTGGTACTTGTAGGTGGCTCATGCTGACAAAATGGCATCTGAGTCCATTTTCAGTTCATTCCAAACTCACGGAAGCTGTGAAGACAGTTAGGCCTAGCTCGTGGAGTCTCAGCACAGCTGGCGAATTGAAACGCACACTGCCTGACAAAATGAAAGAGATACACCAAGAAGGGGACGGGGAAACGAAGCTTCATGGGTTGAGAGAGTATATTATGTTGTTTAAGTGGTTACAAAGTCGAAACAAATTTACAAGGGACTTGCCAGTACGAGCCCACTTATCAGTGTGACATGGCCAGGAAGCATACACTGATTCAATTGGGAAGTGAGTCGTAAGGCTGTTGTATCTTCTCCTGATACAATCTAGCCTACAATTGCTGTTAGTAGTCCTTGGATATCCTGGATATTGGCACTGGGATGGAGATGATGTGTGAGTTGGACCAAATGCGTTCTATCGGAGACAGATCTGCGGATCTTGCTGGCCACAGGAATCCTCATTATCATGCTGGCACGTGCCTTATGTGGACGAGCGTTGTCCTGCTGAAAAGTGGTACCATGATAATGTCACATGAGAGGTAACACATGAGGACGTAGGATGCCCGTCACATACTGTTGTGTCGTCATAGATCCCTCAGTCGCTACTGGCCGTAACCTGAAATCATATCCAATGTCTCTGTACGCCACGGTACGAAGAGTACCTCCGCTGTGCTTCCCCAAAACGTTAGAGGAATTTACCTCTTTCCATATTGGCGCCAGACACACCAACAGTGGTCACCCAGGGTAGTGCAGAACCGTGATTCATCGCTTTATACTGTGCTGAGCCAGTCATGAGCAGTACGCACTTCTCGGTGACGGCACCACTCCAAACGCAGCCGTTTGTGTTGCGGGTTAACTGCTGCCTGCTCATGGGACAGAAATTCCATAGTCCGACTGCTGCTAGTCTTCAACCAAAGGTGTGGGCTGTGACAGAATATTGCTTGGACGGCATTCGTAGATGTGAAGAGATTAGTATTTGTGTGGTACATAACATGGTGATCCCCAGTTGTGATCAGACATACTCGACCGGAACCCTGACGACCAATATGCCTGCTCTAGGTTCCCATGCAGTTCAGCTCTAAGTCACTGCCACATCTGGTTACCCAGAAATATGGGTACTGTACGATTCGATTAACCAGCCAAATGTAGACCCTCAATTAGGCCCCTTTCAAACGAAACAGGTGCTGATAACGCTGTCTTATACGAGTATGCAGCATCTTCATGCCCTTTAGTAATCACTCAAAATCTGTCGATGTTCATGATCCTTATATACCCTATAAGGCCTCGTAAGAACACTAACAACACTAACCGACTGTAGTGGTCGTTCTACTAGTCACACAAAATCGCAACTCTAATAATTTACATGTCTACCTATGGTGTGTACGTGTACGAAATTACACTGAAATCCGACCGGTTAGGTCAGGTGTGCGCTGTAAGTTGTAACCGGCCATTCGCTGCCAGACTGTAATGAACATTTTTAATAAATTTTGTACATAGATGAAACTCAAAGACCTCCATTAGAAATAACAGCTTCAGGGAAAGCAGTTACATGAGGTCGCATAACAAATACCAGGAGACAATTTTAAAATATCACTTCCCAATTACCGAATTATTTGTGGTAATGTTCCAGATGACGTCTCTCATAGAAAGCAGTCTCTTCCGTCCCCCCCCCCCCCCCGTCCCCCCACTCTGTATCGTACCACAACCTGAGATCGGTTGAAACAAGAAGGGAAATTTCTTATAACACTTCGAACATGGTAAAGAGAGTGCTTTCAAGAGGACGGCTGATTATAGCAGCATGCAAAAACATTAGGTCTAGCGAAATCCTAGATCAATCCAGCTGTAAAGTAATATTCTCAAGAGTAACAGGCGTCGAATGGCCTAGAGTAATAATCGGATGTTTCTACAGACCACCACATTCACGCATATCGGTTGTTGTCATCCAAATGTAGCTAAATTTGTAGGCCTGCAAGTAAGCCTGAGCACATTGTAGTGGCAGGTGGGGACTAGCTTGCCTGGATTATCAGGGTAAACTCGTCCCTACGGTCAGTACAAAACCTTCAGAGACTGATTATATTCCTGGCGTACAAGCGAGGTCAACGCAGTAACTACAGTGTCAGTTTAAAGTAATAAATCTAAACAACAGATGTGAATCCCATCAGTCAACGGTGAGATGGCAGTGTTAAGTACTGGACATGCGGTCGTAGTGTGTCAACGTTGTTGTCACAAATCGCTATGCAGCAACATCTCTAAACCAGGTGCTCAGGACTTTCGAAGAAGAGAAAATGTGCGCAATGTTTGTCCCTCACGGCTTCACTCCCGAACGAAGGCGACGCGTGGAGATCTGAGACGACTTTATTGAAATGAAAAAGCGAACAATCCTTTTCTGGAAAACATCATTATGGGTGGCGAAACTTGCTCTTAGTAATACGACCAAACCACATAACGACAAAGTACAAAAATTTACATGATGGGTCAACGTTTTGAAGATATAACTGACATTCAAGTCAATATGTCGTGTGAATTGAACAACAGCCCAAAGAAGGACTTTTCTGAGGGTTGTATGTGATTGTATGAATGTTCTGTGGGTAGCACTTAGTTTCAAGGAGACTACGTAGAACATACGTATGAGCATTAAAACCACCGTATTAACATACCTCTGCCACGAAAAACTAGTCCGATACCTCACTCACGGAAGACTTATTTTAGAACTTCTGTTTGCAAACAGACCGTACCGTTTTGCGAGTGTCGTCAATGAGAGAGGGATTGGCGACCACGCCGTTATTACAGGATCTATGGCCACCAAAGGCAGTGCTTGGACAGTATTTGTGTTCGGTCACACTGATGGACAGTCATTAAACACCTACTTAAAAAGTGAAACGGGGACGTCCACTTGAAGTCTGAAAACCATAGGATAAATGTGGTTAGCAATAAAATTTATTTCAGTCAAATACACGCGTAAAACGGTCGGTGGCAAACCGGTTTCAACAGGTCAGCATTCGAAACTGGTTTGATCATCGAAGAATTTACATGAATATTTGTCTGCAATAAATTTTTTGGTAATAGGACAGCAGCTGGACTTTCAGTCACTGCATATCACTTCCCTCTACATACTGCAAATTATTTTCACCACGCTCATTGTATTACATTTATTTTTTTCTTTGACATTTGCATTATATAAATTATATTCTCATTAACTAGGTAGTAACAAATTATATGGAATCATGTTAAGCATTCAATTCGCTGTAACCTCAGAGAAATATTTATATATTATGTTCCTTATATTATTTTAAAAAGAGCATTAACAACTGTGTACCAATAAGATTGTATCAATGAGAAGTCCTTGCTATTAGATTCAGAAGTATCCGATCCACCTTACATTTCAAGGCGGTGGATTACTCTGCACTCTTAATGAAATAAATAAATAAATAAATAAATTCTTACTGAGTAGTACGACAAACAGAAAGATTAGTGCTTAATGCTCAAAGACGTCATAAACTGCAATCTATGCATGTACATACTATATACGGCAATAAACAACGGGAAAGATTTGGTTTAATGATACCAAACGAAGGATGCTACGAAAATAGACTATTACTACTACACACACATTCGCTACGAAAGATATTGCAACGAAACTGATATAGAAAATTAAATGGACTATGTGTGAAGCCAACAAGTATTTCCAATTCAGATCCCAGTGAAAGATCTATCGGAAAATCGTAGGAAGTTACGATCATTTGTAAGGTCAAAACATCGATTCAAACCTTCCATTGAGTATTTCGTGGACCTTTTTCGTATTAGAAACGAAGACGGCACACCGAAGGTGAAATATTAAATTCCACATTTAAAAATTTGCTCATGAGAATATAACGTACCAGTGTTTGGCCACAGTGTATACACTCAAAATTACTGAAATAAGCACCCTCGGTATCGAAAAACGTTATTAGGACTTCTTAAAGTGAACAAGATAGCAGCCTCTGAAGGAATTCATTACACTGTGCATTGAACACTCTGCGGAATCAACCCCTTACCTTCTATTTATCTACATTCTCTTGCGAGAGGAGTGGTACCACGTGGCTGAAAAAGAGTACAGATCTCTCCTCTTCACAAAAAGGGGTGCACAGATTTATACTGCACTGCTTCTAACGTTCATTTCTTACGAGATCCAAGCGTATTTGAGTTAAATAGTGGTTCGGAACACTAGCGATCAAATAAGGCAGAAATACGTAACATTCATTCGGTGTTTCTGAAGTACAAATCACGGGGAGGGGAGGGGAAGGGGGGGGGAGGGAGTGGCAACCAAGCGACTATTCGTGTTGGTGGGTAAAATCTATGAGACTAGAGACATACAGTCAGACCTTCGGAACAATATCACCCTCACAATCTCGAAAAAAAAGGGGGGTAATTATGAGAACTATTGCACCATCATCTTAACGGCTCGTGCATAGAAGCTGATGGCAATAATAATATGCAGACCAATGGAAAAGAAAACTGAGAATCTATTAATTGGCGATCATTTAGGCTTTAGGAAAGATATTGCATCAGATTGGCAGCTCCGACGTTCTAATTGATAGTTGAAGAAGACATAAGAAAATCAAGACATGTTCATAGGATTTGTCGTCCTGGAAAAGGCGTTCAATGATAGCAAAAATGATACAAGATGTTCAAAATTCTGAGAAGAAATAGGAGAAAGCTACAGAGAAAGGCAGATAATATGCATTATGTACAAGAACGAAGAAGGAATAATAAGAACGAATTTTTCGGACTAAGAAGAGTGTAAGACAGGGATGTCGTCTTTCCGCCCTATTGTTCAGTTTACGCCGAAGAAGCTATGGCGTCAATAAAAGAAAGGTTCAAGAGCGAGATTAACATTTATAATAAAAAGATAGGCTAGGACGTGCTGAATGGCATAATCAGTCTAACCAGTTCAGAATATAGATTGAGAATAAACTGCAGAAAGACCAAAGTAACGAGGAGCAGAATTGCGATTAGCGTTAAACTTAATATCAAAATTAATGACTACGAAGTAGATGAAGACAAGGAGTTCTGCTACCTTGGTAGCAAAACAACACATCACAGACAGAGAAAAAAGGACAAAGAGCAATTTGGGACACGCAAAAAGGGCGTTAGTGTGAAAAAAGTATACTAATATCAAATACCTAGTTTGATTTAAGGAAGAAATTTCTGCGAATATATGTTCGGAGCACAGCATTGTATGGTAGTGAATCGTGGACCGGAACGGGAGAGAACTGGTTTGAGATGTGGTGCTATAGAAGGATGTTGAAAATTAGAGTGAATGAAAAGGTAAGGAATGAGGAGATACTCCTCACAATTGACGAGGAAAGAAATATAAATAAAACACTCACAAGAAGAAGGGACAGGATGACAGGACAACTGTTAAGACATAAGGGAATAGCTTTCATGGTACTAGAAGGAGCTGAAGGTAAAAACTGTAGGAGAAAACAGTGACTGGAATACATCGAACAGATAACTAAGGCTGTAGGGTGCAAGAGATAGTCTGAGATGACGAGGTTGGCATAGGAGAGGAACTCGTGGCAGGTCACATCGAACCAGTCAGAAGACAGGTGACTCATAAAAAGAAAAGAAAAAAAGAGATAAGGGATCTTAGGTCTTATACTAAATTCTGACATGAAGTTTATGGGAGAAAGTAACTTTTAAAAGAAGTGGGTGGATGTAGGCAAAAGAACTCGTGTAAATAAACAGCTTGTTTTATTCAAATACGTTGTCTTGCGAAGGATAGACTCATCTTCCTAGATTTACGAAATATATTCAAAAATTAGCTCTATAATATATCCAGTGCCGATACTAAATCATGTCAAAGTGTACGTCTAAATCACACAATTTTGTGGAAGTGAATTATAGGCCATGTGATAAATCGACAAACGAAAAAACTTCTGATATAAGTTGTTAGAGAAGTACTTTAAATATTAAGTTGACCTATAAAATACGAAATAAAGATCAGTACCGGATGTTCGTGTCAAAGTTAGTTAACCATGATCCTTCTCTGTAGTAAATGGATTTATTTTCCATTTGTCGATCTCTATTTTTATTATTTCCTGCTGACCGGTTTCGGGCTGTGCCGCTTACCTTCAGATCATTTCTCGTAGTTACACAGCATATGACAGCTAAACTGGTATTTGCCCCAAGACTGGTTACGCTGTAGCTACGAGAAATAATCTGAAATGGATGATAATTTCTGCAACAGTCAATTTGAAATAATAATAATAAAAACGGCTGTCAGCAGACGGAAAATAACATTGTTTTCTACGAAATGATGAGATTGTAGAAAGCATAGACTTGGAAAGAAGACCATGGAAAACCTTTACCGGCAGTAGGCTATCTACTAGAGCATTAAGGATACAAAACTTGAAACTGGTAGGAATGGTAGAGAGAAATATTGATTGGGGCAGTAGACACATATATGAAATAATTCACATAGAATTTGACGTAGTAGCGATGTAAAATATATTATGGTTGTTATAAGGAGAAAACCAGTCAGAAGACTGACGACGTAGAAGGAAAATAACTTAATTTTGCACCTAAAGAATAAGTAAACTCGAAGAATGTCATGTTAAAAGTTCCGGCTATTTCGAGGTAGCTACCACGAGGATTCTGAACTACATCTACGTGACTACTCTGCAGTTCACACTTAAGTGCCTGCCTGAGGATTCTTCTAACCACCTTCAGGCTAGTCGTCGCATCCTCTAATAGCGCGTGAGAAAAATGAACTATTAAAATTTTGTGCATCATCTCTGATTTCTCATATATTATTATATTGATCATTTCTCCCCAAGGAGGTTGGAGACAAAATATTTTCACATTAATGGGAGAAAGCTGGTGATAGAAATTCTTAAAAAGATCTCACCGCAGCGAAAAACAACTTTGTTCTAATGATTGCCATCCCAGCTCCCTTAACTTATTGGTGACACTGTCTCCCCTATTTCGCTATAATACAAAACGAGCTGCCCTTCTTTGAACTTTTTCGATGTCCTCCGTGAACTCTATCTGGTAAGGATCCCGAACAGCTTAGCAATACACTAGCAGAGGACGAACAAGCGTTGCGCAGGCAATCTCTCTAGAACACCTATTGCAGCTTGTAAATGTTCTGCCAACAGAACGTAGTCTTTGGTTTGCCTTCCCCTCAATATTAGTCTTGTGATCGTTCCAACTTCAGCTGTCCGTAATTTTAGTTCGACTTGTCGGGGTAAAAATTTGTGTAATATATGGAGTAATCGAAATTTAAAGATCTCTTTTTTTTTATTCATGCGGATGACCTTACACATTCCTTATTAAGAGACAATTTCCGCTTTTTGCACCTTTTAGATATCATGTCTAAGACATTTTTCAATTGGTTTTGATCTTCTGACGACTTTACTAGACGGTGAATGACAGCATCATCTGCAAACAATCTGAGGGTGGCTCAGATTACCTCCTAAATCTTTTATGTAGATTAGAAACAGCAGAAGGCCTCAGACGCGTCCCTGGCGAACACCGGATATCACTTCCATTTTCTTCGATGATCCTCCATCGATTACTACGTACTCTGCCCTTTCTGAGAGGAAATCTCGATTCCAGTAGCACAACTAAAGCAATACTCAATAGGCACGAAATTTGATTAGAAATATCTTATGACGAATGATGTGAAAACCCTTAAAATCTAGAAACATGAAATCAATTTAAGGTCACCTGTTGATAGCACTCGTTACTTCGTGCGAAGAAAGAGGTAATTGTCTTTCACAAAAACAATATTTTTTGAATCCGTACTGATTGCGTGTCAATAGATCGTTACCTTCGAATACAGTATATGTTCCAAAATGCTTCTGAAAAACTACTTTAGTGATTTAGTCCAGTATTTTAGCGGATTACACCTGTTTCCTTTCTTGAATATTGGTGTGACATGTGCAACTTTCCAGTCTTTTGGTATGGATTCTTCGCCAAACGAGCAGTTGTATATGACTGCTAAGCAAGGGGCCATTGTATCAGCAACTTCGAAAGGAATCTTATTGGTATGTTGTCTGGACCGGAAGACTTGCCTTGCTTTAAACTGCTTCACTACACCGAGGATAGCTACTACAAAGTTATTCATGTTGGCAACTATTCTCGATTCTAATTGTCTTCTTTGGTGAAGGAGTTTCGCAAAAGCTCTATTTCATAATTCCACTTTAGTGGCGCTGTCATCGTTTATATTACCACTGGAATCGCGCATTGAAGGTGTTGATTGTATCTTGCCGCTGGTGTATTTCACATACGACCTAAATCTATTTGGATTCTCTGCCAGAGTTCGAGATAGATATTAATTGTGAAAGATAGTGAAAGCGCCTCGCACTGAAATCAGCACTAGATTTCGAGCTTCTGTAAAACATCGCCAATCTTGGAGATTTTGCATTCTTTTAAATTTTGGGATACTTTTGTCGTTGCTTCTGAAATATTGGTCTGACTTGTTTCGTGTATTATGGGGGATCAGCACCATCTTTTATTAATTCATTTAGTATAAATTTCTCAGTTGCCTCAGATAGTATTTCTTCGAGTTTAAACCACATCTTGTCTACACTTACGTAGTTAGTTGGGGAGGAATGGAGGCTTTTTATTAGGAAAGTATCAAGCGAACCAACGACTGCTTTTTTAAATAAATGTATTTTGCGTTTACTTTTGCTGGATTTGGATGTTGTGGTGATCAGTCCCGCTATATCGATTGTAGTCTGGTCTCCATTACACCGACCTCTAGTCTGTGACTAACTAGCTTCTAGACATAGAGAGTCAATTTTCATTTTCCCGATTTCAAACATATAAAGAACAAGCAAAATAGACATTCTCTCTGCCTGCACTGTGCAATCAAGCGCAGATCAAAGGATAAAGGAACCGCGCAACAAGAGAAAAAAAATACAGGTCTTTGGCTAAAAAATGGTTCAAATGGCTCTGAGCACTATGGGACTTAACAGCTGTGGTCATCAGTCCCCTAGAACTTAGAACTACTTAAACCTAACTAACCTAAGGACATCACACACATCCATGCCCGAGGCAGGATTCGAACCTGCGACCGTAGCAGTCGCACGGTTCCGGACTGCGCGCGTAGAACCGCGAGACCACCGCGACCGACTACAGGTCTTTATCATTATTGACAGAGTCTTACTGTTTGTATGCATATCATTTTATTTTCGGTTAAAATCGTTAATGACGGCACAGTTTTACGGACAGCACTCTTTATTTCGAGATCCGACTGAATGAATATATTCTGAGCGATTTGGGCGCTGTGATTTACGCGGTCTCAAGACATACACACAGTCTCTAACTTCATTCAACTTACTCTGTTAAACATTTAACGTAAGATTGTACCTCTTAATGCGTAGACTACGACAGCATTTTAAATACTTGAAAACGGTCAATAATTGTATGGGATATTGAAATAAAATTTGTGTTGGCGTTTGAAACTGTTCGGCAGGCAACCTAGAACGGGAAGTGGCTCACCGTAGCCGTTCATTAATACAGATACGCCATTTGCAAGAGTTTTCTTCCCTTTTATTGCAATAATTTTTTTTTGAAGTGGGATCACATTAATTTTGTTTTTTGAGGTGGGATCTGTAGCTCTCTAAATGGCTTATCACATAGTAAATCACATAATGGCTCGATGATACGAGAGAGGGCTGAAGGCGACACAACTTCCGCTCTTCAAATTACAATTTGAAAATAAAATAACAAATTTAAGACTGTAAAATAAGTAGTGTTTACATTATCTCAATTATAAGGATGAGGTGATAGTTATTCCCAGTATCTCTGGGCAGGAGAGGAGGGCTGGCCTCGGGTGCTCTTAAATAGATAACAGGTTAAATTTACATTCCTCTCCAACGTGCTGGTGGGCTGAGTCATTGGTTCTGTACTAATTTTAGACGAGACTGTCTTGAGAAGCCTGCTAATCGACGATTATCGTTTACCAGATGATGTAAGCTGACAGTAACTCTCACTAACGAAATCTCGTGCAGAACTTTGTCTACAAGAATACTACTTGTTTGCCAGGAAAATCGCGTCAGATGGAAACAAGAATCCAAGTCCAAACCCGACCTCTTTATTTGAGCACCACTAGCACATTCAAGGTGAAGGTGTGCTTTAAAGCATACGTCACACAGCCGCTACGTCCTTCCGCTCGCAGAGGATGTGAGAGTGGTGCGCGCAATTCCGCTTAGCACTCCTCCCCGATATCAGCGCCTTCTCGTAATCACGCCCCCTTTGAGGCGGCAGGATCAAAGTTCCCGCGGCCGGTCTTCTCCTCTGCTCCAGGCGGTCACCCGCCGTCTTAATGCCCTCCAGACGCGACTTCCTCCAGTCCGGCCGAGTCCATTGCTCAAGGCCGCATCTAGAACCACCGACGCATTGTCTTCGAATTCTAGAGCAAAAATGAGTGTAAAAGCCCTCTGTATAGGCAAGTAAAAACATAAGCAGGCTCTGGAAGTTATATATAGAAAGCAGAGGGTATGCGTGTATGTGTTTATGTGTGAAACCACCACCCAAACGTCTGGATCGATTTGAAACAAATTTGGCTCAGCAGGCCTGACGAGTATCAGTACTGTGTGGTTTATAAGCTCCTAGCTCAAATAGGAGCATCTGGTGTATAGCATGCCCTGCATATTGAGTCGGAACATTACTGACCCGTCAAATCAATCTGCTTTGGGTGCAGCCTACATGTCAGGGGTATGAAATTGTTTTTATGGCCCCAATATGTAGGGTGCTCTGTATGGCAGGTGTGTTGTGGTAGTAGTATCAGCCTGCTGTATTGTACTGTACTGCAGGGGCTACGCTTGTTGATGTCTGGGAACAGGTTGTGATAGTTAGAGGAGGGGATGGATAGAGAGAGAGAGGTGGGGAGGAATGGACAGAGAGAGGGGAAAGGAGGGATGCATCAGGTATGTGGTAGGTGTAGAGGGGTTGTGAGCAGGTGGAAAAGGAAGCTAGGGTAAGAGAAGATGGAAAGAGACAGTGGGAGGAGGGTATGGTCAGAGGGAGCAGAGGAGGAAGATTTGGTCAGAGAGAAGGGGTGGAGAATATGGTTAGAAGGAAGGGGGAGGACGGTATGGTTAGAGGGAGGAGGAGGAGGAGATGAATAGAGAGAACAGTGAGGAGGAGATGGATGTAAGTGGTAGGACAGGTTGACACAGAGAGTGGTAGGACAAGGTGTGGTCAAAATATGTGTTTAATGCAAATGCATATGTTTATGTACTTGTAGGGGAAAGACTAGTTTTTTAATACTTATGTCATAAGTTAAGGAAACATTGAGACCTAGGGAACACCATGAACACAGTTTCCACGTTTGTTTCAAAAGGTGTTTTCGGAACACTGTCACATATGTTGTAGTTATAGAGCTTCAAGATAAGGGAAAACAGAAGTGTTATTGCAGATGACACCACTTGTCATGTTATTCCTCCCCTTGTGGCACAAATAATGGAATGCCATGTATTCAAATCGTAATTAGCATACCAGACAATCAAGCCCATACGACATGGCTCTAATGGAAGTGCAACACCGTCGCCTGTCTCGATAATTGTCTCAGTTCGATGAGGAAGAGAAACAACGAATTTTTTGGGTGTACACTCGTTGATGACTAGATCCCATAGATATACCAAGTTGCGAGGATATTGATTCCTACATTCCATGCTGCTTCAAATATTCGCAATTATATTCTACTGTCATTTCAGGTGATTTAGTGGTCCATTCGAGGTAGGATAGGCTGCCAAATTATTCGTGAAACCAGGAACGTATGAGTATACCCCTGTTAAGACTACTGTTGTCAACTTGTAAGACGGAGTTGTTGAATTTTGAAATAAACGTTATGTTTTATGATCACGGTAATTTGAACAAATGATGATTAGGTAGCAAAAACACCGCCCCCCCCCCCTCACATCTGCACACCGTCACCCCCCTCCCCTCCCCCCGACCGTTCCCTGAAAATCTGAAAATAAACAGTCATGACACTTGAGGCCATATGTGGCTGCAGCACAGTAGTCATCCAGCCGTTTCCGCCGGTATGTTGTGCAAGAACTCAACGACAGATTTCTTGGGAGAGGAGACTTGTTGCACTGTGACATCTGAAATTCTCCGTCTCCTAATTTAGAAGGCACCTTGAACTGTGCTTGCATGGGTAAGGGCACTCATTGAATGCGTCAAACGAACATTCCGACAACAGAACTTGGTCCTGAATACACACACTGCGCCATTCGCGCCGTCAGTGTACTCGACGCCTAGCGACTCGCCAGATCGCACTACACGCCTTTGGCCAGCTACTATCCAGTTTCTGTATTGTACGGTCTACTGAATACGGGCAGCTGTATGTGCTGCTATTAGCACTGGTGTCTTACGAGGTACTCGACTCCGGATATCCATAACATTTACAAACTTATTTCGGTAACTGATAGAGATCGACCTGCGAACACTAACAGCAGTTATATTCCTGTCGTGTTTCATACCGACCGTTCTTTACAAGCCCTAATGCTCGTCGTGCTCCCTGTCTCTTACGATCCGTTTCCTTCTCCATGCTACGAGGGCGTGCTGAAAAGTAATGCCTCCGAATTTATTATGTGGAGCCTCTTAAAGACTTTTAAGCAAAACACACGTTATTAATATTCTGTACGTTTATTCTACATGTTTACAAAGTTATTTCTCAAGATAGTCATCCTGGCAACGAACACATTTCTCCCAGCGAAATACCTGTTTGTTGATTCCGTCACGTCTGCTTGCACAACTTCATCACTATCAAAGTGAAGTCACCGAAGGTATTCTTCAAGTTTAGGGAACAGATGAAAATCGGATGGGGCCAAGTCGGGATTGTGAAGGATGACAACCGGAAACGTCGGATTGTTGCAGATGCCGCAGCGCTCGTGTGTGGTGTGGCGTTATCACGCTAAAGGAGATGGTGCTCCAAGTGTGGACACTATTCGGATTCGAAATTAGATTATAACACGCTGTTTCTCACCCACCGGCATGGTTACGTTACACACCGTTATGTTGCGCGCTACAATTCGGAGCACTCTAACGGCAGAGAGCTGCAAATATCTAGATATGAAGGGTGAAGATGTAGAATGTTAATAAGACTTGTTTTATTTAAAAAGCTTTGAGGTCCCACATAAAAAATTCGGAGGCATCACTTTTCGGCACGCCCCCGTACATGGGTGCGTAGAGCATTCCTTTGATCCACCAACAAATCGAGCTACTTAATTCACGGTGTGGCCATTCTTCCACTTTCGACGTCGACCCATCTTTCTGCAATGATTTCTTACAATCGACTGACAAATACACACCACTACACATCAGCGCTTGGTACCAGCTCTACGCAATGTACAGCACTTCAAAGCGACCAGTGTTATCTTTTAAGTGGGATGTGTGCAGTATTATCCGTTACACATCAAACGTTTGTAATTGTGAGGAGCGACGTGCCCACGTTTAATGATCTCCCGTTGCAAGCTCTCGTCCACCAGACCTGTCATGTGTTCTCACGAGTTATCACTCATCATATCGAATTGAGATTCGCATCTATCATGAAAAAGGTGCCAACCATTTATCATGTATCATATCCATAGTCCACAACTGTAACAGCACGCCAAACAAACGCATGCAGACACCTGCATTTTTTTTTTTCGAAGGTCTAACCCAGGGAGATAACACCAGCCATTTACACACATATCACTCTTCACACTAGTCGCGATTCACACTAATATGCGATGCGATTCGTTGTAATAGAGGTCGCTTATTGGTGTGACGCTCGCCTTCCCACTGCGATACGATTCGCGATGAAGGTTTCGTCCAGCTGCTCATTCAACGGCAACAGAACTTTTGCCTTTAGAGTTCTTCCAATCCTTCACGAAGTCTCTTGGACCCAGAAGCATGGGCTGGAAAAACATCCTGTCAGCGTTATCACCTGACGACTCCCGGTGTCTTTTCATCTCATGAAGGTTTAATTTTCAGCCAGTCGGCAAATGGTGTTTACGCATCACTCTTGCTAGCCTCAGCTTTTTCCTTTGGAGAGAGGTGGTTGTAGTACCGTGTCACATTCGACCGCTTCAATTGTTTCTTATGAAGTCTGACAATTTTCCACATTCTGAAGATCTGTAGCAGACAGTGCTGCATATGAAGCTGCCATACTGTCTTCATTTTACTCAAGTGGAGGTACATTTCCAAAAGAGGAAGAGTCTTTCGTGCAAGAGAGAAGAAATGACAGGTGGGGGAGTGGAGGGTGTAAATAATATGGATTCTTGACTTTTCCCTATCATTCAAAAGTAGTGCGTATGTTTTTGCAACTTTCGTGGCAAATATGTTCGGGAACTGAAGCAAAATTAAGGAACTACAAGGTAGATATGTGTTAATAACATGGCTAAAGAACATATAGGTATCTACATTTGAGAAACTCCTGACGGTTTTACAGACCGATAAATTAACATGTCCGTAAGATGTAGAAATTATGCATAGTTTCCAATATTTGTTATTAAAATAGATAATTTCTAATGCGACCTCACAAATAACAGCAAAGCCGTAGGTTTGTTATTTGAATAAGAAACTGCAACAATGAAGATAATGAATTAAAAACGATGATACAGATTTCGCAGCAAATTCTTAACGTTTTCTTTCATATCTGTTGCTGTCTTCCTTCACGCCATCTGCCCTCGAATACGATTTCATATTGCAACGCTACAGACAAGGGTTCTCTCTACAAGCTGAACGGAAGTTATCTTCGAACTGCCACTTGTGGGAACGACATGTTGATTACACGCTCAGAAAGAAATGAAAAGGTCAAGACGTCTTTGCGGCTTGAAAGTGCTCGGGGGGTGAATAATTCGGCTTGTATCGGCAGCAACATGAAACAGCTCCGTATAACTTGGCGCGCCATAGCTCGTCGCCGCCAAACGCCAAAATGTATCACGTGTTTACTCGAGACTGGAAAGAGGGACGGCTTTCCTTCCAGAGTTAAAATAATTTAGTTTCCGTAAAATGCACCAAACGTAAACTGATCAACGCTACATTTTTCTCTGCAAACTTTTCAAATTATGCGCGGTACTGTACTTTACTCTGTATTTTCATAACTACGGGCAATAATGAAAATGAAACCATTGTCAAGCTGTGACGTGTCGCAGTAAGATGTAGAAAACTAATATTTTTTACTGAATAGTTTCCTCAGAACAGAATGAAAAAGACTGCTTAGCGGGGAACGTACATGAAACCCCAAACAGTGCTTTTTATTTTTTTTAAGCGAAAAGTAAAAGGTTTTCTGAGAAACTAGCTATAGAAACGGATGCAGCTTTGCTTTATCTGCGAAAACAATTTTTTAGGTAAATCGGATGACTTGAAAAAATATCCCTCCCCGCGTTATCGTACGAAGCGAGTTGCATGGAGAGACCAGCAGCACTTGTTGAGCCGAATGGGGTGGGGGGGGGGGGGGAGGGTGGGTACGGAACATACGTATCGGTGTCGTTACAGTGTGAGGCAGTTAGGTCGATGCGGGTTGCTTCTGCATCGTATCGCTTATCGTATCGCCTTAGTGTGAACAGCGCCTAAACAACGACTCATTGTGAACAGGACTGTAACCCACTGTTTAGGCACTTCCTCGCTGTGAACAAGGCACTACATTCAAAGATCTTTTCGTAAGGGTGACGCTTCTGGCGAAGAAAGTTAAAAAAGTCTAGAAAGTGATGGTAAGCAATCCTATAGGTGACATGCGGCGCAGAGACTCCTCCGAGCTCTTTGAACAAAGATTATTGGAGATGTAGCTCACTTCGTCATTTTTTGGGGACATACCAGGTAAACTTCCAATTTGAAACAGTGATTATCATTCTTTGAATCAATATCTACCACAGAATGTTTGTTTGCAATCACGTTTGGTGCTTTTCTGTGTGTCTGTTCACAAAAGCCTTTATTTTTATTCACATTTACACAAAGTTTCAAAATTTCTTTTAACGCTCAACCAGAGTCATAAACTTGAAGAGTGTCCATTTGAAAAATAAAAAGTCAGACTTTAACACTGGTTTCCTAATACCCACTGAAATCATCGCATTGAGATAGAGATACATTCTTGCCATTCTTATATATCTGTCTAATCTCACCTGACTTGGAATTTAAAGACAAGTTAGACATTTATTTTAGGTGGCTCATTGAGCTCAAATATTCTGTTTGTGAAAACTGGAAGCTGTGTGTCAAGAAAGTGTTTGGGATTCTTAAACCCACCATAACACGCTATTATGCTAGTGCATAGCGGGAACCCACGCAATCCATTTAAAACTGCTTTGCAGATGGTTCGCCCATTATTTACAATTATACACTACTGAACTACCTGAAACAGCTCTCCATCATCAACAACTTGCAAATGGAAATGTCAAAATATGCTGTAATTTCTCGGAAAGGCCCTGGACGAGACTCGCACACGAATGCACACGATCATTCAAGCAATAGTTGATGCAATCTCCAAGTCTGTCATGTTTTGCCGAGGCAACTTAAATGCACGTGGGAGAAGCGTTTGCCTTGTCACCTGATAGTTGCGTAACTTCAACAAATGCAATATGTTTCGGATATTCGTATCGAGATACCAATTCTTTCGATAGTGCAGTAACTTTCCATTATTTTTCAATACTTTTCGAAACCTTTCAAAATGGTTTATACCGGAAACAACCGGCTTTATAGAAAATGTAACTGGCTTTATAGCAATAATTACTGGTTTTACGGGATTTTGAATGGGAGCTAAGTCCGACAAATATGAATGTGAGAGGTTTACGCCGTAAAATTAACATCATTCTCTTCAGGCTACCTGCAATTCGAGCACTCTCTAAAAATGAGCTAGCACTGACCTCTACAGACATGAGCACTGTGTAATTATGAGCTGGAAAGATCTTCAGAGCTGCTCTCTGTCTCTCATTCAACTGGTCTGTAAAGAATTGTATAGGCAGGTTCCAGACTCATTTCATACACCGAGCAGACACAGCAAGGAACTCTTTCCAGCTGTGTAACGAGACGCAAGGAGCACACTCTTTGCTGTGGCATCCAGTCTCTTTTAACCTACCAGTTGCTTTCACGTCTGCAAGTACAGGAGGTGTCCGTACAGTATGTTTCTCGGAAATTGTAGGTATTTTACCTCATATGCTTCGATGCATTAAATTTCAAGACATACCTCTGAGAATATTTCTTTTGATTGCATCCCACGAAGCATCTCCAGAACATGATTGCTCAGTTATCTCAGCAGATCAAGATAGGATTGTATCTATATGGGATAGATTTTGAAATGTCTTTGTGATCAGTTCTTATTCTCTTTCCTGCACAAATTTGCATTTCAGTTTGTGGAAAGTGGATTCGTTGTTGTGCTATGGTGTCGAGAAAGTTGTGAGGTAAGTACCATCATATAAGCGTTCACCTCGTATACTTCCGCCTGACCGTCATTCTGCCTGCTAGTGTGAAGCACGCATATCCCTGCCAAGAAGGGAGGAAAGAAGAGATTACGCACATCCACAACCCGCGAGTCGAATGTTGGCTGCAAGCACAGGGTGATTATAACTAAACTCCCGCTACTTGAGAGGGCCCTCATGAGAAACGAGTGGTCGGAGGACAATGAAACTTTGTGGAAACATTTGTAAGGATGTGTGGAAGAGAAATAACGAAAACACCATTGAAAGAAATACATTTAAACATCCACATAAAAGGGTAAAATTTGTTAATTGTGAACGAGGTTAGAAATGTTGTTCAATGTGACGACCACCTTCATCCACGACAGCTTGGAACAGCACTATAAATAACATTTCGCAATTGTTCGCAGCACTTTTCGAACGATGGACCATGGAATGTTGAGGGATTTTCTCTGCCTCGTGATGACTGGGTGTTGTGTGATGTCCTTAGGTTAGTTAGGTTTAAGTAGTTCTAAGTTCTAGGGGACTGATGACCATAGATGTTAAGTCCCATAGTGCTCAGAGCCATTTGAACCATGGAATGTTGAGCTGTTGTGACGCATCTCGCGGACTGCTGGAAGATCGAGCATTGCGTCCAGCATTCTCAATCGTGACGACGGTAACTCCTTCAATAATCTGTGGCGCCATTGGACACCAGCTTCCATTATTTGAGAAGAGCAGATGCACTATTGCTGTTGGTTTTATAAAACAGCATTACGAGTAAAGCCTAGCTCACTTTCTCCAGACTCATGTTGACTGATTGCAACTGTAACGCACGCAGATGCTTGCGTTTCAGTCCTATGTCGCCATACCAGTACCGGCACCTAACGGCAAGTTATGACACCAACACTATTAACAACGCAAATCCTTAAAATTGGGTACTAGAGTCCTGCGTGACCGAGTAAGCGAGCAAAAAATACGAGGTGGGGCGAGCACACGCTAACTGGATAGGCTGCCCGCACTAGTTCTAGTGA
Organism: Schistocerca nitens; assembly: GCF_023898315.1. Lineage (NCBI taxonomy): Eukaryota > Metazoa > Arthropoda > Insecta > Orthoptera > Acrididae > Schistocerca > Schistocerca nitens. The sequence goes on along the minus strand of NC_064615.1, from coordinate 551,730,238 downwards.
CCGAGCATAGAAGCCGTGACCGAATACGTAGCAAGTAACTTCAAACACATTACACGTGTCATTATCCGTGTGAGAATGCAGCCAGTACGGGCTTCTCATTTGTGGTGAGTCTCTCTCTGTAATTATGCAGCGCGAGGAAGCCAGAGCAGTGAGACGTAAGATTGAAACTAAGGTTTACAGGTTGAAGAAACGGGAAGGTCTAAAAAACCAAGTATGGAGTCCATTTCTGTTGGTTGCAGACGAAAACAATGAGTCTACTGGGTACGTATCGTGCATAAACTGCTCCACATTATTGTGTTTCCAGTCGGGAACCTGTCATTTAAAGAAACACAGTTGCAAGAAACATCACAAAGATACGGCTCCTTCAGGGATACCGGCAATAATAAAAAATAGTATTACAGCAAAGTGTGTTGCAATGTGTGCTAAAGATATGAGACCTTTTAATGCTGTTTCCGGTGAACGTTTCAGAGAACTAGGCCAAGAATTAATACATCTAGGTGCGCATTATGGAGAAGTTAACGTGGCAGATGTCATACCACATCCCCCTACTATAAGCAGACATGTCAAAGAACAAACTGATGTAGTACGAAACAGCATAATGCCTTCTGTTATTGCGCAAGTTATTAATAAAACAAGTGCTGCGACAGTTGATATGTGGACTGTTTCGCATAATCAGGTGCACTATTTGACGCTTACAACACATTATATTAACACAGATGGGTCTCTTGTGAACAATGTTTTATTTACAACAAAATTCCCGGACGTTAAGAAGACAGGAGTAAATATTATGAAAGAAATTGAAGGTAGGGTGGCTGATTGGGACATTTCGCCGGACATGTTGCACAGTTTTGTTTTTGTCTCCGACCAGGGTGCCAATGTAATGAAGGCTTTGGAAAATCATGAAATGATTCCTTGTGCTACTCGTTGTATAAACACAGCACTTAGCCATAATTTCAATGAAGATAACTTCTTGTTAAATCATGTCCCGAACATCGCATCAACAATAAATACTGCAAAATGCGTTGTAAGCTACATTAAGAAAAGTGACCTCTGCTCGTCTTTGAAATAATCCTTGAAACAAGAGATCTGCACACGATGGAACAGCTACACTATGCTGAATCCTTACACACTCAGTATAAGGAACTTGCTGCTTTGCTGACGGCGCTTACAGACTGAAAAATTGCGCATTTTCTGAGACCATTTAAAGAGGCCACAGGTGAATTAGAAGGCGAAAAAGAACCGACAATCCAGTTAGTTCTTCTTTGGTTTCACAAACTGCAACAAATTTGCAGTGTCAATGACACTGACTGTCAGGTGAGGCCGGCCGGAGTGGCCGTGCGGTTCTAGGCGCTACAGTCTGGAACCGCGGGACCGCTACGGTTGCAGGTTCGAATCCTGCCTCGGGCATGGATGTGTGTGATGTCCTTAGGTTAGTTAGGTGTAAGTAGTTCTAAGTTCTAGGGGACTGATGACCTCAGAAGTTGAGTGCTCAGAGCCATTTGAACCATTTTGTCAGGTGAGTAATTACTGCAGTTAAAAACATTCTTTCATTAAGATACGCGATAGATTTACAATTAACTAGCGTAATTGATGTGTACTAACAGATATGTATTTTTCAACAGGAAGTACAAAGGATTAAAAATCGAGCCTTGACTTTCGTCTGTGAGAAGATTGTGATCACTTCCAGACATAAAATTGCTACGTTTCTTTGGCCGTCTTTCCGTGATCTTAATATGCTTGAAATAAATGAAAAGCAGGAAATTCTTAGCAATGTGCGACAAATGTGTGCTACTTACGCAGGTACAACATGCAATCATTAACATAATCGTTTTTGCATAGTTAGTGGATAGTGTATTATAGAGAAACGGGAATGTTATAATTCGGATAATATTTCATTAACGTACAACACCTCGTTTTTACGGGAATGTTTCGATGATTTCCACATCAGTTCTGTATTACGTGTCTCCTTTGTTTATTGTCATATATCCTTCAATTACTGTGTCATCACCACCCAGAAAGAGAAGAGAGATCGTTTCAAGGAATGGAGGAACAACAGATCATCCGCTGCAGATGAAATAATTTTAATGCTGCCCGGAGATAATGATAACATCTTAAAGTGGTGGAGCAGACATGAAACAGATCTTCCAGGCCTGGCTGCAGTTGCAAGACGTATTTTATGAATCCCAGCAACAAGCGCACCTAGTGAAAGATGCTTTAGTAAAGCCGGCATGTTACTAACAAATCGCCGCAGCCAATAAAATCCGGAACGCGTTAGTGATTTACTGCTGATCAACGATAACTATAATTTTGTTTCTGTTGCAAATAAGTGAAAAGTATGACAAGTTACTTCTGTAAGTGTTTAATGTTCTTTGTATGCTTTCTTTCTGAAGATGGTTGTGTTCTAGATTACAGGACAGCACTTACTTAATGTTCCCTATTAATGAAAGGAAAAATATATCTTCTGTTTGGAAATGAGACTCGTCTTCTATCCGCTATTGTATTGAAATATCATTTTACTTTCCAAGTGCTTTATAAATTTAGCTGTGTCACGTACCCGTTCTTGGAAACGTTACTTTTGTATTAAAAGACAGAGAGACAGAGATAAATATATATACACTCCTGGAAATTGAAATAAGAACACCGTGAATTCATTGTCCCAGGAAGGGGAAACTTTGACACATTCCTGGGGTCAGATACATCACATGATCACACTGACAGAACCACAGGCACATAGACACAGGCAACAGAGCATGCACAATGTCGGCACTAGTACAGTGTATATCCACCTTTCGCAGCAATGCAGGCTGCTATTCTCCCATGGAGACGATCGTAGAGATGCTGGATGTAGTCCTGTGGAACGGCTTGCCATGCCATTTCCACCTGGCGCCTCAGTTGGACCAGCGTTCGTGCTGGACGTGCAGACCGCGTGAGACGACGCTTCATCCAGTCCCAAACATGCTCAATGGGGGACAGATCCGGAGATCTTGCTGGCCAGGGTAGTTGACTTACACCTTCTAGAGCACGTTGGGTGGCACGGGATACATGCGGACGTGCATTGTCCTGTTGGAACAGCAAGTTCCCTTGCCGGTCTAGGGATGGTAGAACGATGGGTTCGATGACGGTTTGGATGTACCGTGCACTATTCAGTGTCCCCTCGGCGATCACCAGTGGTGTACGGCCAGTGTAGGAGATCGCTCCCCACACCATGATGCCGGGTGTTGGCCCTGTGTGCCTCGGTCGTATGCAGTCCTGATTGTGGCGCTCACCTGCACGGCGCCAAACACGCATACGACCATCATTGGCACCAAGGCAGAAGCGACTCTCATCGCTGAAGACGACACGTCTCCATTCGTCCCTCCATTCACGCCTGTCGCGACACCACTGGAGGCGGGCTGCACGATGTTGGGGCGTGAGCGGAAGACGGCCTAACGGTGTGCAGGACCGTAGCCTAGCTTCATGGAGACGGTTGCGAATGGTCCTCGCCGATACCCCAGGAGCAACAGTGTCCCTAATTTGCTGGGAAGTGGCGGTGCGGTCCCCTACGGCACTGCGTAGGATCCTACGGTCTTGGCGTGCATCCGTGCGTCGCTGCGGTCCGGTCCCAGGTCGACGGGCACGTGCACCTTCCGCCGACCACTGGCGACAACATCGATGTACTGTGGAGACCTCACGCCCCACGTGTTGAGCAATTCGGCGGTACGTCCAACCGGCCTCCCGCATGCCCACTATACGCCCTCGCTCAAAGTCCGTCAACTGCACATACGGTTCACGTCCACGCTGTCGCGGCATGCTACCAGTGTTAAAGACTGCGATGGAGCTCCGTATGCCACGGCAAACTGGCTGACACTGACGGCGGCGGTGCACAAATGCTGCGCAGCTAGCGCCATTCGACGGCCAACACCGCGGTTCCTGGTGTGTCCGCTGTGCCGTGCGTGTGATCATTGCTTGTACAGCCCTCTCGCAGTGTCCGGAGCAAGTATGGTGGGTCTGACACACCGGTGTCAATGTGTTCTTTTTTCCATTTCCAGGAGTGTATATTGTGTGTGTGTGTGTGTGTGTGTGTGTGTGTGTGTCTGTGTGTGTGTGTGTGAGAGAGAGAGAGAGAGAGAGAGAGAGAGAGAGAGAGAGAGAGAGAGGCGTTGGATTTGTACAGTACAGTGCAGTGGACCGAGGCGGGGTAAGGTGAGAAGTCAGCGGTGACCGTTCATGCTCGGTTATCCGCGTGTCCGGAATCCGGACAACAGACATAGGGCGAGTACGTGACTGAGCCGAGTCGTGTGGAGTCGGACACAAGTGGCTCGGTCCCCCCGTCAACATGCGAGCCGTGACCGGTCAAACATTACTCTTGATCGAGAACGATGACGCCTTCCAAAGATCACGTGACGAATGGTGGTGCTCTCTATGCGCTCTATAAATGCGAGGCTACCTGGAGCCTCTGTGGCAGTAGTCGGGCGACCTTAGAAGATGTCTCCCGCAGATCGAGACGAAACGTTAGGTGGAAATTTTATACACCGACCACGGCCTCTCAGCCCGGGAGTTTCAACTGAAGACAACATCGGTCGTGAAAGCCTGCACTGTGTGATTAAACGCTTCTATGTCAGTTTTGGTTCGGCGACTGGAGGGACTGCGCAAGAAGAAAGCACAGAAACTGTGTCGTCACTGCTACGCTGTCGGGACACCGTGACAGCGCCAAAGTTTCTGAAGGCGAGGAGAATGTTTCACTCGGCGCAAGCGAACCGTATTTACTTACAACCGCGTGGAACTAGCGATGCTGCGGGAACGAATTCACCAGACGCGGCGAGAACTAGCGGCAACTAACAGTAAGCTGTTATATCTCAATTTATACATCAGTAACATGATGCACTGTTATGAATGGAATAAGGTGGACTGTCTAACGTTCAGGACCATGGAGCTCAGAGCGGAATTGGCACCTAATAGGCAGAAGAGGAAATTCGATGGCCTACAGAAAGGTAGAAGTGAAACATCAGTCGCTGGCAACTCTCGAACTGTGATTATCATGTCGGGGAGAGAATTAACAAAAGAGGAACATTCAGGTCTATCGAAAGAAGGCAACTCTGCAGTCACGCCACTAAAGGTTCCTACGGAGGACATTATAGCGAATGTGGAGGCAGGAATCTGTTTGTTATCATCGCATTCCGCGGGTGAAATCAGGATTGAAACAGCCAGAATATTACGCCAAGCGAAACCACCTACCAGCAATTTGTCTCAAGCGGAAAGGAGGGCAATGAGGGAGATCAATGCAGATAAGAGCATTATTGTACTGGCAGCTGATAAAGGAAATGCAACGGTTTTGCTGAACACCGAAGATTATCACAAGAAGATTAGTGACCTTTCGGATCCCAAAACAAAGGAAAAGCTTCAGAAGGATCCTACAACCAAAATTTTGAGAAATACCAGTCAACTGGTAAAACAATCTTCTCTTTCTTCGGATGATAAAAAACAACTCTGCAAAACGGAAGCTTATCCACTAAGACTATATGGACTCCGAAAGGTACATAAACCACAGGTCCCGATGAGACCGATTGTGAGTGCTATAGGATCTCCAGCACAAGAGGTGGCCAGATATCTCCCTGCTTGCTGCAACCATACATTGGCAGAACGGACAGTTACATTAAAAAATCGGCACATTTCATTGAAAAACTGAGGGAGATTACCGTCAGCCCAAGTGATATTCTTGCGAGCTTCGATGTAGTGTCACTGTTTACCATGGTGCTTGTAAACGAAGCTATTTCATATATAGCAGATATTTTTCCGACTGACATAGTGGCTTTATTTAAACACTGCCTGACGACAACTTATTTCCAGTACAACAACGAATTTTACGAACAGAATGACGGGGTGGCGATGGGAAGCCCTCTCAGCCCAGCTGTTGCCAATTTATTTATGGAGATTTTCGAACAGCGAGCGCTGCAGACCACCAATAAAAAGCCAGCTAAATGGTACCGCTATGTTGATGACACATTTGTAGTGTGGACTCATGGTGAAGAAGAGCTGGATGTCTTCTTGGTGCATCTGAACAGTATTAACCAGACGATACAGTTTACGACGGAGAAAGAGAGCAACGGTCAACTCAATTTGCTGGATGTGTCGGTAATTAAACGGATGGATGGCACGCTGGGCCACAAGGTATATAGAAATAACACTCACACGGATCGATTCCTCCACAAGGAATCTGAACAGTATTAACCAGACGATACAGTTTACGACGGAGAAAGAGAGCAACGGTCAACTCAATTTGCTGGATGTGTCGGTAATTAAACGGATGGATGGCACGCTGGGCCACAAGGTATATAGAAATAACACTCACACGGATCGATTCCTCCACAAGGAATCAAACCATCATCCTAGGCAAAAAAGAGGTGTCATGAAAACCTTGGTGGACAGAGCCAACAAAAACTGCGAGCCGTCTCACTTGCAAGATAAATTAAATCACTTACGGTCAGCCTTCATGAAAAACGGATATACCAGCAAGGAAATTGTTCGAGCCCTCCATCAAAGAAGAAAAGAAGCCAGAAGTCAAGAGCAACAGCGGTCACCTACTGGAAAAGTTTTCCTACCGTTCATTATTAAAGTCATGGACCGTATCGGGAAAGTTCTGGCTAGGTATGGGATCGAAACAATCTTCAGACCCACCAAGAAGATTAAGGAATAATTAAGAACTGCAAAAGACGCCCGACACCCCCTAGCAACACCTGGGGTATACAAATTTCCATACGGTTGTGGACAGGTATATACTGGAACAACGAAAAGAAGTGTAAACATCTGCTTAGCAGAACATAAAAGAAACTGTCGCGTAGGACACATCGAAAAATCGGCCGTAGCTATGTTTTTCGAGATTGGAACCACGAAATTAAATTTAATCAGACAAGCGTTCTAGCACGAATATCCCATTGTCATGCGCAGATGTATAGAGGAGCAATAGAAATTCACAAACACCATAATAATTTTAATAGAAAAGAGGAAGTTTTAAAATTGGACAAAATATGGATGTCGAAGTTGCACGAGCAGAATGACAATCGATTACTCTTAATCGAGAATGATGACGCCTTCCAAAGATAGGCATACCGTCGGCATCACGTGACGAATGGTGGTGCCCTCTATGCTCTCTATAAATGCTAGAGTACCTGGAGCCTCAGTGGCAGCAGCCGGACGACCTCAGAAGATGTCTCCCGCAGATGAAGACGAAACGTTAGGAGGAAATTTTATACATCGACCATGGCCTCTCAGCCCAGAAGTTTCAACTGAAGAGGGTTCAGACAGATTATCCTTTTTGTTACGGAAGCCATACGCCGATTCCATGATAACGACCCCTATCTATGATCTTGTGCCTCTTTTCTTTGTTGCTTGCACTTGCTTATTTCACCTTATGTGATTCTTTGCCACCCAATACCTGTTTCATTGGCAGGATTTTTAAGATACTTGCACTTTACATACATTGATTTTTTCCTTTTGTCGCACGTGATCTTTCTGTAGACAATGGTTTAAAATGAAAACTACTTCGGCACTGTTTTGGTTTAATGGGAGCACCATTTGTTGAAGGTCCGGGTATTCCGTTTTGCTCTGCCCTATGTCTAGCAGGAGATTCGTTAGGAGTTTCTGTGAGGTAGCCATCAGGTGCTGCAGACTAAGAGGGAATATTTTCTGTTCAGTTTCGGCACTGTCTGTAACAAGGATACGATCTGTGGTTTTCGCCGCAGCACAATCACGCCGTTAAACACAAAGGGCTCATAAAGTTCGCTCCTACATTCTTCGTGTTCATTAGGTGCATTACAGACTACAGTTGCTTTGGAATAAGCTGTGCTCAAACCTTTTGTCAGTAATGGCTTGCCCTTGGCGGGTAACAACGAAACTGTTACACAACTGATTGCAATATGTCTATGGGGACCAAAAAATGAAACTTCCTACGGCTGTCGCATCCGTTTCCGTGCCAAAATGAGGGATTGCGGTGGGTGGGATTCAGTAGCGTTAATGCAACATAGTACCGGTTCTCTTTCCCTCTGCTGATATGGTTCATCTACGCCTAAGTCACGCTCCGCAAGCCACCTAATTGTGTGTGACGTAGGATACCTCTGGTGCCACTAACTGGTCCACCTTCCTTGTTCCGCTCTAAAGGCGCGAGGGCAGAATGACTCTCGGTAGGCCACTGCATTAGCTTTAATTTCTCGATTTTTCTCGTCGTCATTATTTCTCGAGATGTATGTGGGAGGAAGTAATATGTTGTCCAACTCTTCCTGGAGCGTGCTCTCTCGAAATTTCAGTAGTAAACCTCTCCGTTATGCACAACGGCTCTCTTGTAGCGTCTGCCACTGGAGTTCGTTGAGCACCTCTGAACTATCTCGAGCCAGCTAAAAGATCCTGTCACAAAACGTGTCGCTGCTTGTTGAATCTTCCCTCTCTCTTCTGTCAGCTCTACTCCCATGTTGACGAGTAGTACTCAAGAACCGGCCGAACAAGACTGTTATAAGCCACTTCCGTTGTAGAAGAGTTACATTTCCTTAAGTTTCTTGTTATGAATCTGTCTGGCATCTGCTTTTCCTACTATTTGTTTTATGTCGTCATTTCACTTAAAGTCGCTCGGAATAGTTACTCCCAGATGTTTTACGGTAGAGACTGTTTCCAGAAATTTGTAATCAACAGTGTAGCTGTACGGTAGTGGATTTATTTTCCTATGTATGCGCAGTAAGTTTCATTTACTTCCGTACGGGGTCAACTGCCAGAGTCTGCGCCATTCATCAATCCTCTGCAGGTCATCCGGTTCTTATACGGAACAGTTTCATCTGCAATCAGTCTTACAGAGCTTGCGACGCTTTCTACGAGAACTGACTTTGGAAACTCTCATAGTTCCTGTGAGTGGAAAGACCTTCGGTAGCTTATTAGGCATAGTGGACCACCCAGATTCTTCTGCATCGTAAATGGCAGATACAGGAAATTTATATTTTTCCCGCATTTCTTTTCAATTAAGAGAAACTTATCCACCATCCGCTTGTTAAAACTCACGGATCTGGCGATTGTTACTTCTCGTTTCCGTATACTGAATTTACATTTCTTCATAAAGTTTTCTAGGTAGTCCTCTCCCGCCTTCCTGGTCACCTTGTTGAACGCATGAAAAACCTATCATTATTCTGCGTATTCAAACACAAATCTTCTGCTCTGCTGCATCGTCGTACCAAAATACATTTTGCCCGTCACTGTTACACAGTCTAGTTGCCCTATGATGAAAACGTTACGAAAACTCCCACCATGAATAGGCGCCTCCTATAAACTTTATTTTAATTTAAAATTTTATATTATGAAGGCTTACTGTCTACATAAATAAGACACCCACACCCACCCACCCACAAACCCAACCCACCCACCCACGCACACACACACCTACACACACACACAAATATGTAGTAGCATCTGATTCTTACATGGCCACTTTTCTTCAAACGGCGCCAAATTGTAGTTTCGGGAATGCCAAAAGCATTTGCTGCCCCGGAACAACTTATTCTTATCTTCCTGTCTTCTAACATAGAAGCAGCCATGTTATTTTTAGGCTACTCTCTTTTCTAAATCTTCACCATATCTGAAATGTCGCGTGCCATATATTAATAAAACAGCTCTGTTATTTTGTGGCCCATAAAGCTAAGAAAATGACCTGCCGCAAATAGGAGAAAGGAAGTGGAGCAAGATGATGACGTCATCAGTTTTTCCCAGTCATCTTGCCCCTGTTAGCTATGTTAGAAGTCACTGAACTTGGCGTATAATTAAGAAGACTCAGACATAAAAAATAGTGAATGTGAAACACATGCTGTCTGAAGTAATCATGTATAGCAAAGAATTACAAAATATCATACCTTTTAGATTACAAGAGCTCACGTTCGAAGTCTTGACAATTACAACACGTCAGATAACGTACATGATAAATGTGTAATGAACACGGAACTGGCGGCACCGTTTCAGTTGTAGTATTTGTACATCGCTGTGAGGAGCGCTAACAGCATATGGTGCTACCTAGTAGTGATTAGTCATCGTGCATCCCTTGTCAACTTGCTCAAGTCTCCCCTACTTAATTTGTATTGCAGTTTAAGAGTTCACAGTTATGTTGCCATTGGTATTCGAAATCATTAAAGACTGAGGTGATGATGGGGCGTTGAGTATCTTGAGTGGATTTTGCAACACAACAGTGAGCACTGGCATGAATGTTTGTAAATAATGTATGTACAACTGTAGATAATAAATAATATAAATTACTAACTGTTGCTGTTATTGATAAACTATGTTAAGAGCATAGCTTTGAAATATAATAAAAACAGTATAGGTTATTAACATACTTCTAAGTTTTAATGAAAACAGTATATTTATGCATCAGATTCGCCACATGCAAGGTACACACTCTGTTTTTGTGAAATTGGAATAGAAACCTGTTGCAGTCAGTAGTACCGCTTTCACCAGATGACGGTATATTGGACGTGAATGGTTGTGAGTGGCTACCGGGCAATGTTCAACGTTGCTATGTTATAAATAGCGTATATTGCCTAAGGATGCACCGATAAGTGGTGCGAAACCGGTCGCAGATTTAATAAAAATAATTCGTACAGCCAGTGCGGAATTTTCTTTGATAAAGTGTCGAGGTTTGGCTGTGATTGCCTGCCCTACAAAACAACATGTTACAAATCTGTACTGTTCAGAACTTAACGCCTTCTACAATTATTATTAGTCGGTGAAGTGAATCAGTACTGAAAAACTTCCAAAAAAGTCTGCTGATTAAACTTCCATTTTTGTACTCATTGATTCTTGAACATTATTTGCAATAACAAATATTGGAGTCCCACACCCCTGACAACTCTGTCATCAAACTGCAGCGCATTTTACTTGGAACAGAGCTAAAAGTAAATAATAAATAAATGAACCTGAAAAGTTAGGGAACAAGTTTGTGGGTACGTTAAGGTGTTGAGCTTAAAGAAAATAATCCTGTTAACAAATATATTTACCACAGAACCATATTTAACATCAGAAACAAAGAGCATTGTTTATCCGACGCAGAGACCAAGTTTAACATAAAGCGATTATGAACCACTAATCTCAAGGGAACACCCCAAATAACAACATTTAAATTACAGTTTCTGTAATAGTACTGAGAATTCGTTTTTTACTAAAACCAAACAAATACTTTGAACTTTGCAAAGCTTAGAAAATCGCCATACAGACACTTTCTGGGGCTCACAATACCTTTGGCCACTTTGAAACCAATATTACGAAGACGACAATGTGCACACGCTTTAATCATTAACATTTGAAGATAACAGAATATGTAGCTTCTATACAGCCTTTAAAGTGAGAAAGTGAGCATTTTCAAATCAATAAGCGTGAGATGTTATTCACAAGAGGAACCAAGGACAAATCCAAAGCAAATAAAGGGGCTGAAAGCCATGGATTAACCGACGGCGGTGAGCATCTTGAGGTCGACCCGCGACCAAAACGGTTGCTCGACTCAGTACATATTCTAAAACGTACACACAGAAATACATTAAATTTACTTAACGTATAAATGGTGAACAGCTTACAGGCCTCCAACCATGACAGAGAAAATGACGGCAGATGAGGGAGTCAATTTGACCCACTAGTACTTGGTGTTAATAGAGTAGAATTTACATAACCAAATAAATTGCATCACACACATTAGCCTTTTAATTTTAACAAACAATGGAAAAACCCAGAGAATACATCCACCAGAAGTGCAGGTAAAAGCAAGTCCTTCTAGACCACGTACTCACAAATAGGTAAAACGGAAGTCCTCTTACAATCCAGTAAATATAATGGAAACAGTTTTTCAGCTTGGCATTGATTGATAAAGTTATTGGATGTACTCTTGAGGCATATCGTGCCAAACTCGGCCCAGTTAGCGCGTTAGTTCATCAAAATCCCGAGCTGGTCGGAAGATCCTGCGAATAATGGACCAAACGTTCTCAGTTGCGTGGAGATCCGGTGACGTAGTTGGCCAAGATAAGGCTTGGCAAGCACGAAGGCAAGCAGTAGAAACTTTCGCCGCGTGCAGACAGGCACTATCTTGCTTATTTATGTATATTTCTTAAAGGGCACTTATCGGCTAGCCTTCACGGAAGAAAAAGAACTTTTACATCCCGACATTGTAGAGACATGTAGTGACACCAAAATAAGTAACACATATGTCTTATTTTTGTTCAGGTTGTGTCCGGGCGATCAAAATAGATAATAACAATAAAATTCGTGGTTGGGTTTTCCACGAAATGGGAAGTTGCGAACTAGTTAGAAAATACAAATGAAGCAATCGTGATATTTTTACTCCGCTTAAGATTCACCTACACATCACACTATAGTTCATAATCTTAAAGTTAATAAACGTCGATAGTAAATTTAGTCACGATAAGTGTTCATGTCACTGTATTACGAAACTCTTCATGTAACAGCTTGATGATATACAAGAAAACAAAGAGGCTTCGAAACACTTCTGCACATAATTAACAGGAAACAACACCGGAAATGACGTTAATTTTATTTTATAGCTTCATGAATGTCTTACGTTTTGCGCTAACGTGTAGTTCACTCTGTTACGATTACAACAGTTTTTCTTTCTTATTATATTAATGATCACCCATAGCTCACAGCATTTCCAAAAATAAATTTTCAGTGGTTCACGTTTTTATTTACACTCCAATTTAAATTTTGTTTCGACGACTATAAGAAAACTAAGGATTAGTACAGAAAATCTAACACATGAAGACTGGATGAGGAATTTCGGTTGGGAAAAGCTCCACCACAAGTTATAAGCCACAACAAGTGCTGACACTAGCAGGGGATGCCTTTTATCGCAGATGAGGACGCTAAAATTCTGTGTTGATATTCGAGCCCATTACTGTAAACGTCAGATGAAATTCATGTGACACAAGTTATTAATTCGTTCTTAAGAAAAATGGGTGGACATGTGTTTTTGTCAAACTGAGGGATATGATATTCCCAAACAACTGTTTCATCTGTTATACAAAATGGCTGCTGTATGAAGATATTTCAAACAGAGACGGATTTCTGGCCAACGCTGTCATTTAGAAGCAGTAAATAAATACAGAGGGCTGGGAAAGTTTTTATACGGGGGTTGGAACTTAAATAGTGGCAACTATTTATTTACAACTGGTACAAACGAGTTAAATGTTTGCACCTGTTACTGTCCTTCACAGTAGTTACCAGCGTTGTGTAGAACCCGTTACCAGCTCTGTGGAATGCGTAGTATACCGTTAGCAGAGCCTGTTCTGTTGATGGTGCGAATGGAGGGCTCTACTGCCTGTCGAATGTCTGGAACAGTTCTGAAGCGAATGCCACTAAGTGGTTCCTTCATCTTCGGAATCATATCAAAGTCACAAGGACTTAAGTCCGGGGAGTATGGTGGATAGTACAGTATTTTCCATTCCCATCGACCGAACAGCTACCGGTTGCGCTGTATGTGCCCGCTCATTGTCGTGCAAAATGATGGGTAGCTTGCGGAGAAAGTGTCGCCGCTTCTTTCGCAAAGCGGATCGCAGGTGATGCTCCAAAAACAAACAGTAATACCGTGCACTGACGGTCTGCCGTGGAGGAACGTAATGCGTTAGGATAACACCATCACAGTCGTACAGGAGAATCACCATAACTTTCACCATACTGGGGCTCTGGTGCACTTTCGACTTTCGCGGCGACCCGCAATGACGCCATTCGTTGTATTGGCGTTTCACTTTTGGCTCATGCGATGTGGTCCACGTCTCATCCAGTGTTACGATACGGCGTAACGGCGTAAGAAAGCCTCTCCTTCGCGCTCATAGCGCTCCAAGTGCGTCTGAGCAGCGTCGTAACGCATCCACTTCTGCATTTCTGTCAAGTCATGCGGAACCCGCCGTGGTGCAGTTTTTAGCATGCCCAAGCGTTCATTCAGGGTGCGAAGCACAGTGGTATGCGCTAATCCGGATTCGTGGGCGAGCTCACGAATCGTATGGCGTCGATCACTGTCCACTAACCCGGCAACAGCATGCATTTCTTCAGAGACGCTAGGACGACCTGGACACACACACACACACACACACACACACACACACACACACACACACCAAAACACATATACATATACACACACAACAATAGATATTCTAAAACGGTTTTCACCAGCATGAACTTACGGCAGGGGCTTAGGAAACCAAATACTATGCGAAATTTTAAAATGTAAACAAATAATTCAAAATGGTTCAAATGGCTCTGAGCACTATGGGACTTAACAGCTAAGGTCATCAGTCTCTTAGAACTTAGAACTACTTAAGCCTAACTAACCTAAGGACATCACACACATCCATGCCCGAGGCGGGATTCGAACCTGCGACCATAGCGGTTGCGCGGTTCCAGACTGAAGCGCCTAGAACCGCTCCGCCACTCAGGCCGGCGTAAACAAATACTATTTTCAACAGAAACGTTGTATTTTTAAATTGACACCCCCTATTATTTCCTATGTAATCAATAGCATGAAAAATCACAAAAATAATGGTGTTGGTTGCATCGCAATACGTCAATTACATCCCGAGAAATTGCGAAGAGAAGTTGATGCTTGAAATAAATGAAGCGCACAGCTAGCGCACGTCCTGAGACTCAAGCGTGCACCTCACGCTGTTTGTGTCAGGGGCTCATACAGTGGGAATGTATGTACAACCCACAAAAACAAACAAGTAACACGTCCAACGCAAAGTTACGTTTTTCAAATCGTAAATGTATGTTTATTCTAGCGAAATGATAACTAGAGCTACAATTAGAGACAACACACTTGAATTCACTATGCTAAACACATTTACTAGTGCCCTGTCACCCACAGAAACTGTATTGCTGTGCATTACATTCAGCATAGAAAATACATCCACATCTTGACCAATGAAACTGTGTCACATCAACATGTGTTCGAAGTGCCCTCCGTTTGCATCAATACACGTTTGCAGACGGGTAACGAGAGAAGTGCCGCACAGATTGTAGAGTTTCTACAGGTATTAGAATGAGATTTTCACCCTCCAGCGGAGTGTGCGCTGATATGAAACTTCCTGGCAGACTAAAACTGTGTGCCGCACCGAGACTCGAATCGGGACCTATGCCTTTCGCGGGCAAACGCTCTACCAACTGAGCTACCCAAGCACGACTCACGCCCCGTCCTCACAGCTCCACTTCTGCCAATACCTCGTCTCCTACCTTCCAAACTTTACAGAAGCTCTCCTCCTGAGCTCGAGTCTCGGTCCGGCACACAGTTTTAATCTGCCAGGAAGTTTCTACAGATAGTGCAGCACACGCTGCAGTAAAACGATGTTGCATTTCCTCTGCTGTCGTTGAGGGTTCTTGATACACTTTGTCTCTCGCTGCGCCCCAGAGAAAGAAGTCTAATGGCGTCAAATCGGGGGACCGTGCTAGCCATCGCACAGGACCTCCCCGCCCCATCCACCTATTTGGAAATGTCGCTTCTAGAACATCTCTGTCAACTTTTGCATTGTGTGCGGGACATCCATCATATTGGAACCACACTGATAGACGAGTTTCCAGTCCTAGATCCTCCATGAGTAGCGCTAGTGTGTGTTGAAGAAATGATGCATATCGCTGTCCATTCAATATTCCACGGTAAAAATAGGAACCTACAATAAAGTTAGCAATGATACCGCACCAAACACTGAGACTCCACTGTCGCCGATGAGCAACTTGGCGAATCCAGTGGGGATTTTGCACCAGTAGTGCATGTTCCGCAGATTCACATTACCATGATTTTGTAAATGAAGCCTCGTCCGTAAACAACATATTGGTTAGGAATACTGGATTACCTTGCAACAGCTGAAGTGCAAAACGACAGAATGGAATGCGGGATTCAGAGTCATTCTCGTACAGTTCTTGGTGCAGTGAGATATGGAACGGATGAAACTGATGCCGATGCAAGATTCTGCACATACTGCTGTGGCTTGTTCCTACACCTCGTGCAATTTCTCGTACACCCACCTGAGGATTGTGCGCTACAGCAGCCAGAACAGCAATTTAATTTCAATTGCCAGTCGCTGGCGTTGTACGTCGACGTTTTGTGGGAGCCCAGTTTCCTGTTTCCGTGAGTGTCTCGCAGATGTTGCCAATGGTTCGACGTGACGTACACCGCCGATCTGGGTAGCGTTCAGCATACAGTGTCACAGCTGCGGTTGCATTTCTGTGACATTCGCCATAAATTAAATATCTAGTTTTTCTTCAGTACTGACGGCCGGCATATTGACTAGATGACGGCAAATGTAACAAGCCACAAGAAAACATGTTTTAATGTGGCAATGTATGTGAATTAAGTTACAGTATGGGAGCAGTTCAGCACACCAGATTAGGAGACACTTGTACACTGAAGACAGAGCGTGCCGTGGTGATATTGGTATGCTTACGGCAGGATACAGGCGCCTGTGCAGGCAACCCCTGCTCTGAGCACAGTACTACATGCGATGCATTACGTTAGAAACTGTGACGCCGTTGCTGTCCTCCACAAGCCACATATTTCAGAACTTAGGAGGTTTATAAACGTAAAACCAACTGTGTTACCACTAATTGTACCTTTAGTTGTCATTTCGCAACAATAAATATTATGCGCAGGACATTCATCATTCTGATACCGCATTATTTGACACATTATAAGAGATGGACCGGTTCAAGTAAGGTACAGTTCAATAAGGGGCTAAACTACCCCCGTTTAGGAGTGCCATCAATGAAATATGGGCCAATGATGTGTTATCACACAACACCACACCAAACACTAACACTCCACTGACTTAATACGTCAATCACATAACGATTACCGGCAGCATGAGGTGCACGCGTGAGTCTCAGGACGTGCGCTAGGTGTGCGCTTCATTTATTTCAAGCATCAACTTTGCTTCGCAGTTTCTCGGGATGTAATTGACGTATTTCGATGCAACCAACGCCATTATTTTTATGATTTTTCTTGCTATTGATTGCTTACAAAATATTAGGGGATGTCTGTTGTAACCATGGCAGGAACGGTCGCGGGATTGCCGCTAACGAAAACGCAGCGGGACCGAACGGGAGCGGCTCATGAACGAACAAGGCGGACGAACAGGAATGGAAGGACAAGCATGACGACAGACAACCGAGCAAGACGTCAAGATCAACCACAACGTATAAAGCTATGGGGTCACAAGAGGTAACCCTCACGAAATCAAAACAACCCCCACTCGTAAACGGGAAGTAAGTGAGATACCAACCGACTCAACGGGAATACCAGATTGCCTCGCAGAGTTTTTTTTTTTTTTTCTTTATTGTGATTTCATTCCCCTGCCCCATATGGGCAGGGGAGGGCTGTCAGCGACACAATCCGCCGCTCTTCAGCCGAGTGACATGACAACTAAAACAAGAATAAAATGATATATACATAAGGAGATAAAAAAGGGGAACAAGGGGAACATAAAATAGAGTAAGGGGAGAAAATGGAGGTAAAAATACACGGACATAGAGACATTCATGGGGGACAGTTAAAAAAGTCACCAGAAAGTTAAAAAAACACAGTTGGCGATTCTTAAAACACAGAGAAGACACTGAATGCGCGTGCACAGGTTAAAGGTCAGCCACAGTATTAAAAACACTTGCGAACAACACACTTAAAACCCACTTGGAGCACACACGACGAAGAATAAAACTGCCAGGTGGGACCTGCCGAGGTAAAGGTCAGAGAGGATGTAAAAGGAGGGGAGAGCATGGGGCAGCTGGGGAAGCAGCGGGATGAAGAGAGGAGGGGCATCAGTGGGTGCACGAAGAGGCAGGAGACATGTGGGGCGGGAGAGGAAGAGGGAAGACAGGGCAGGAGGGAGCGCAGAGACACTGAAAGGAGGCACAAGAGATGGAGGGGGAGTAGGAGGGGGAAGCCGCTAAGGAGGAGGGAGGGGGAGGAGAGGGAGCCCTGAGGAGGAGGCAGGAAGATGGGGTTAGAGTTGGTAGGAAGGGTAGATGTCAGGGCGAAGCTCATCATCCGGGAGGGGTAGACGGTGGAAGTTGTGTTGGGAAAGGAGATGGAGGGTGTGGAGATGGAGAGAGGGTGGGACACAACGGTAAAGGCGCGGCAACTGGTTGGGGGTGGAGAGGAAGGGAGGCATCAGGGGGTGTGGGGGATCAAGGCGGCGGACAATAGTGTGCGGATGTGTTCAAGGAAAAGGAGAAGGTGGGGGAAGGGGATGAGGTCGTAGAGGATGCGCGTGGGGGACGGAAGGCGGATGCGGAAGGCGAGGCGAGCGCATGGCGTTCGAGGAGCCTCGCTGAGTGAGAGGCAGCTCCCTAAATACGCGACAGGGCATATCGGTATTGGCCGCTGGGACCACGTGCTCCACAGTGGCGCCCTCACGTTAGACTCGGGGCCAGGAGCGCACGCAGCCCCGGCTTACGGTGCGACTGTTGCAGAGACCTCTAGGGGTCATCGAGTTTCACGCCGTCTGGCGCCGATTCGGTACCAGATGTCAATTTAAAAATACACAAGTTTGTGTTGAATATAGTATTTGTTTATATTTTAAAATATCGAATAGTATTTGGTTTCCTAAGCCCCTGCCGTAAGTTCATGCTGGTGAAAACCGTTTTTGAATATCTGTTGTTGTTCCAAAGATATATGAGGTGGCAGAGTTAGGTGAGACGTACCATACGCTAACAGAAATCTCAGGTACTTCAAAAATGGCACTCGAAAGTTGGCAGTAACATTCGATCCTTGGCAATAACATCCGATAGTCGGCAACACAAACCAGAACATTGCGTCAAAATAAGTGTTCATTTCCTAGTCTACATCTACATCTACATCCATACTCTGCAAGCCACCTGACGGTGTGTGGCGGAGGGTACCCTGAGTACCTCTATCGGTTCTCCCTTCTATTCCAGTCTCGTATTGTTCGTGGAAAGAAGGATTGTCGGTATGCTTCTGTATGGGCTCTAATCTCTCTGATTTTATCCTCATGGTCTCTTCGCGAGATATACGTAGGAGGGAGCAATATACTGCTCGACTCTTCGGTGAAGGTATGTTCTAGAAACTTCAACAAAAGCCCGTACTGAGCTACTGATCGTCTCTCCTGCAGAGTCTTCCACTGGAGTTTATCTATCATCTCCGTAACGCTTTCGCGATTACTAAATGATGCTGTAACGAAGCGCGTTGCTCTCCGTTGGATCTTCTCTGTCTCTTCTATCAACCCTATCTGTTACGGATCCCACACTGCTGAGCAATATTCAAGCAGTGGGCGAACAAGCGTACTGTAACCTACTTCCTTTGTTTTCGGATTGCATTTCCTTAGGATTCTTCCAATGAATCTCAGTCTGGCATCTGCTTTACCGACGATCAACTTTATATGATCATTCCTAATGCGTACTCCCAGATAATTTATGGAATTAACTGATTCCAGTTGCTGACCTGCTATTTTGTAGCTAAATGATAAGGGATCTATCTTTCTATGTATTCACAGCACATTACACTTGTCTACATTGAGATTCAATTGCCATTCCCTGCACCATGCTTCAATTCGCTGCAGATCCTCCTGCATTTCAGTACAAGTTTCCATTGTTACAACCTCTCGATACACCACAGCATCATCTGCAAAAAGCCTCAGTGAACTTCCAATGTCATCCACAAGGTCATTTATGTGTATTGTGAATAGCAACGGTCCTATGACACTCCCCTGCGGCACACCTGGAATCACTCTTACTTCGGAAGACTTCTCTCCATTGAGAATGACATGCTGCGTTCTGTGATCTAGGAACTCTTCAATCCAATCACACAATGGTCTGATAGTCCATATGCTCTTACTTTGTTCATTAAACGACTGTGGGGAACTGTATCGAACGCCTTGCGGAAGTCAAGAAACACGGCATCTAATTGTGAACCCGTGTCTATGGCCCTCTGTGTCTCGTGGACGAATAGCGCGAGCTGGGTTTCACACGACCGTCTTTTTCGAAACCCATGCTGATTCCTACAGAGTAGATTTCTAGTCTCCAGAAAAGTCATTATACTCGAACGTAATACGTGTTCCAAAATTCTACAACTGATCGACGTTAGAGATATAGGTCTGTAGTTCTGCACATCTGTTCGACGTCCCTCCTTGAAAACGGGGATGACCTGTGCCCTTTTCCAATCCTTTGGAACGCTACGCTCTTCTAGAGACCTACGGTACACCGCTGCAAGAAGGGGGCCAAGTTCCTTCGCGTACTCTGTGTAAAATCGAACTGGTATCCCATCAGGTCCAGCGGCCTTTCCTCTTTTGAGCGATTTTAATTGTTTCTCTATCCCTCTGTCGTCTATTTCGATATCTACCATTTTGTGATCTGTGCGACAATCTAGAGAAGGAACTACAGTGCAGTCTTCCTCTGTGAAACAGCTTTGGAAAAAGACATTTAGTATTTCGGCCTTTAGTCTGTCATCCTCTGTTTCAGTACCATTTTGGTCACAGAATGTCTGGACATTTTGTTTTGATCCACCTACCGCTTTGACATAAGACCAAAATTTCTTAGGATTTTCTGCCAAGTCAGTACATAGAACATTACTTTCGAATTCATTGAAAGCCTCTCGCAGAGCCCTCCTCACACTACATTTCGCTTCGCGTAATTTTTGTTTGTCTGCAAGGCTTTGGCTATGTTTATGTTTGCTGTGAAGTTCCCTTTGCTTCAGCAGCAGTTTTCTAACTCGGCTGTTGTACCACGGTGGCTCTTTTCCATCTCTTACGATCTTGCTTGGCACATACTCATTTAACGCATATTGTACGATGGTTTTGAACTTTGTCCACTGATCCTCAACACTATCTGTACTTGAGACAAAACTTTTGTGTTGAGCCGTCTGGTACTCTGTAATCTGCTTTTTGTCACTTTTGCTAAACAGAAAAATCTTCCTACCTTTTTAAATATTTCTATTTACGGCTGAAATCATCGATGCAGTAACCGCTTTATGATCGCTGATTCCCTCTTCTGCGTTAACTGTTTCAAATAGTTCGGGTCTTGTCACCAGAAGGTCTAATATGTTATCGCCACGAGTCGGTTCTCTGTTTAACCGCTCAAGGCAGTTTCCAGATAAAGCACTTAAAAATTTCACTGGATTCTTTGTCCCTGCCACCCGTTATGAACGTTTGAATCACCCAGTCTATATCCGGCAAATTAAAATCTCCACCTAGAACTATAACATGGTGGGGAAATCTATTCGAAATATTTTCCAAGTTATCCTTCAGGTGCTCAGCCACAACAGCTGCTGAGCCAGGGGGCCTATAGAGACATCCAATTACCATGTCTGAGCCTGCTTTAACTGTGACCTTCACCCAAATTTTTTCACATTTCGGATCTCCGTCAATTTCCTTCGATACTATTGCACTTCTTATCGCTATAAACACGCCTCCCCCTTCACTGTCCTGCCTGTCTCTGCGGTATATATTCCAATCTGAGTTTAGGATTTCATTACTGTTTATGTCTGGTTTCAGCCAACTTTATGTCCCTAGTACTATATGGGCGTTATGACCGTGTATTAATGAGAGCAGTTCTGGGACCTTTCTATAGACGCTCCTGCAGTTTACTATTAGCACATTAATATTGTTATTCCCTGTTGCATTTTGCCTACTCCTACATTGCCGCGTCTCAGGAGGTGTCTTGTCGGGCCTAGGGAGGGAATTCTCTAACCTAAAAAACCCCCATGTGCACTCCACACGTACTCTGCTACCCTTGTAGCCGCTTCCGGCGTGTAGTGCACGCCTGACCTACTCAGGGCGACCCTACATTTGTCCACTCGATAGCGGAGGTCGAGAAATTTGCACCCCAGATCTCCGCAGAATCGTCTGAGCCTCTGGTTTACGCCTTCCACTCGGCTCCAAACCAGAGGACCGCGATCGGTTCTGGGAATGATACTACATATAGTTAACTCTGATTCCACCCCGCGAGCGAGGCTTTCCGCCTTCACCAATTCCGCCAACCGCCTCTACGAACTGAGGATGACCTCTGAACCCAGACGGCAGGAGTCATTGGTGCCGAAATGAGCAACAATTTGCAGTCGGGTACACCCAGTGCTCTCTATCGCCGCCGGCAGGGCCTCCTCCACATCTCGGATGAGACCCCCCGGCAAGCAGACAGAGTGAACACTGGCCTTCTTCCCCGACCTTTCCGCTATTTTCCTAAGGGGCTTCATCACCTGCCTAACGTTGAAGCTCCCAATAACTAATAAACCCCTCCCCCCGTGTGCCTGCTCGGACCTTGCTGAAGGAGCGGCCACATGTCCACTCACAGGCAGAGCGGGCGATGCCACACGGCCAGCCTCCACGTTTACCCTCCGCCTCGTGCGCCGCGAACGCTGCTGAACCCGCCACTCCCCTTGGGGAGAGGTTGGCCCAACTGCGCCCGGTACCCGCGAAGCTGTCTCGACAGCAGGGACAGTGGGTGAAGCATGTAACACCTGGGGTGTACCATGCGACGCACCAGACTCCCCACTGTCGCTACACTCCGAGGCAGCAGCCTGAAAACGGCTGACCGCGGCCATCAACACGTTCAGCTGTTCGCGAACAGTGGCCAGCTCCTGCGTCCGTACACAGCAGTCACACATCCTATCCACTCTAAGAAATCAATTTACTGTAGAGAGTTAATCAACTTGTAACTAGACTGCTAATTCACTAAAGGCGGCTGATTGTTGACTAAACTGTGGTTGCTAGACACTTATTGCAGAAAACAGTGAAAATAGCACTACCTGTCTCTGGACTGTATTGAAAACAAACACTAGCGCTACTGGCACTATGGTTGACTAAAGGGACTCTCTCTGACTGTATTCCAAACAAACACGAAATCTATGGAACACTATTACTAGCATTCGACAATTAAAGCTTCCTAAAAGCAAAAACACACGGAAGAAGAAGTGACAAGTAAGAAAAATACAGTTAATACTCAAATTAAGGTAGCTCGCTGCACAGCAGACGTGAAGCAGACGGCAGTTACGACGACACTGACACTGACACTGCTGCTAAATATGGAAAAAAAACGCAAGTGGCAATTATAAGAAGAGGAACGACACCAAAAATGGAATGGAAACGTAATATGAAGAAAATCGTCCACGCAACCTGTAAGTAGAATTTAAAACACACACATCAAAAAAAGTTTTGCATCACCTCGGTTCCGAGAGTTCCGGAACCAGTAAAGAAAATTGGAGTAGAGATCAACAAAAACATCCTTTCCGCCCTTTTTATTGCTCATGAAAACCACACATTGCATGTTCTACCACCATACAGCGAGACCTTCAGAGGTGGTAGTCCAGATTACTGTACACACCGGTACCTCTAATACCCAGTAGCACGTCCTTTTGCATTGATGCATGCCTGTATTCGTCGTGGCATACTATCCACAAGTTCAGCAAGGCACTGTTGGTCCAGATTGTCCCACTCCTTAACGGCGATGCGGCATATACCCCTCAGAGTCACGTCGTCCATAAACAGCCCTTTTCAATCTATCCCAGACATGTTCGACAGGGTTCATATCTGGAAAACATGCTGGCCACTATGCACGATGGGGGCGCGAATTGTCGTCCATGAAGACGAATGCCACGCCAATATGCTTCCGATGTGGTTGCACTATAGGTCGGAGGATGGCATTCACGTAGGGTACAGCCGTTACGGCGCCTTCCATGGTCACCAGCGGCGTACCTTGGTCCTACATAATGCCACCCCAAAACAGCAGGGTACCTCCACCTGGACAATGTGTCTAAGACGGCAGTCTGACTGGGTTGCCTCCAAACACATCTCCGACGATTGTCTGGTTGAAGGCATATGCGACACTCATCAGTGAAGAGAACGTGATGCCAATCCTGAGCGGTCCATTCAGCATGTTGTTGGTCCCCTCTGTACCGTGCTGCATGGTGTCGTGGTTGCAAAGATGGACCTCGCCATGGACGTCGGGAGTGAAGTTGCGCATCATGCAGCCTACTACTTACAGTTTGAGTCGTAACACGACATATTGTAGCTGCACTAAAAGCTTTATTCATGGTTGCGTTGCTGACAGGGTTCCTCCGAGCCAGAGTCCGTAGGTAGCAGTAATCCACTGCAGCAGTAGCCCTTGGGCGTCCTGAGCGAGGCATGTCATCTACATTTCCTGTCTCTCTGTATCTCCTCCATGTCCGAGCAACACTGCTTTGGTTCATGCCGAGACGTCTGGATACTTCCCTTGTTGAGAGACCTTCCTATCACAAAGCAACAAAGCGGACGCGATCGAACCGCGGTATTGAAACTGTTACTGCTTTGGTAGTAACTAGCCCAGGCTGTAGCACTCATAAAGGGAGTTGCATTTTGCGTCTTGTGAAAGTATGTCATGCACCGTTAATGGTTAGACAGTTTGCACGGAGTGTATAGACCGGATCTTTCTTTGAAGGCAACCGTTCCAATGGACTGATGCCTTTAAGATAGTTTGAAATCAATACATTCTTTTCAAGGAAGGGTAACTGCTGTTGTGGGCTAGTGCCCGTAAATTGCATTTTGGGGCAAGTCTTAGAATTTGAACATTTTAGTTTAATATTCAGCATATGTTGTTTAATAAAGAGTATGCTAGTTCTTAGCTGGTGTTTAAAAAAATAATAGTTGGTGGGCTACTGCCCGTTAATTTGTTTGTTATTCAGTATATGTTAATTTTAGCAGAGTAATTGCTGCAGTATGATAGTCTCCGTAAGTTTCACTTTGGGGGAAGTTTTTAAAATAACTGTTGTTCAGCAACAAATTGTTTGCAACTTCGTTTATTAATAAATTGTTGTTTTAGAAGTCCAATGGCGTTCACTCCAGGACCTTGTGTTCTAGCTTACCAGCTCTAAGGTACTTCCGTCTTTTCACCATGCGTGCGAAGGTTGTAATAACATTGTAACTATGTCAGAGACAGCAAAAAAAAAAACGTGGAAGAGCAATTGAACGAAATGAACGTGTGTTAAAAGGAGGATATAAGATGAACGTCAAGAAAAGTAAAAAGCTATGGTAATGGAATGTACTCGAACTAAAACAGCGATACTGGAGAATTAGATTAGGAAACGACATACCTAAAGTAGTAGATGAGATTTGGTATTTGGGTAGTAAAATAATTGATGATGGCCGAAGGAGAGAGGATATAAAATATAGAGCGGCAATGACAAGAAAAGCGTTTCTGAAGAAGAGAAATTTGTTAACGTCGTTTAAACATTTAGGTGTTAGGATGTCTTATGACGGTATTTGTATGGAGCGTAGCCTTACGTGGAAGTGAGACGTGGAAGATAAACAGTCCAAACAAGAAGAGAAGAGAAGCTTTTGAAATGTGGTACTACAGAAGACTGCTGAAGATTGGGAGGTTTATCATGCAACCAATTAGGATGTACTGAGTAGAAATGTGGAGAAGAAAAATTTGTGGCACAACCTCACTACAAGAAGGGATCGGTTGGTAGGACACATTTTGAGGCATCAAGGTGTCACCAATTTAGTTCTGGAGGGAAGTGTTGTGAGGATGGTGGGAGGAGGGGGAGGGGGGGAGGGGGGGGAGAGGGTAAAATGTAGAGAGTGACCAAGACATGAATACAGTAAGCAGGTTCAAAAGGACGTAGGTTGGAGCAGTTATTTGTAGATGAAGAGGCTTTCACAAGGTAGAGTAGGGCAGAGAGCTGCATAGCATCGTTCCAGTCTTTGGACTGAAGACAACAACATGGAAGACTTTGGATCAAATAAGGCTGAAGGGATCAATAACATTCCTTCCGAATTTCTGAATTATTGTGAGACGTGATGAACAAAGGACTAATCGTGATGCTGTGTAGAGTCTATACGTCTTGAGATATACCATGAGACTTTGGAAAAAGAATCACCAGCGTAGTCGAAGACTAGCGAGGGCTGCGAAGCACGAGAAGTATTGCAAAATCTGCCTAATGGCTCATGCATCTATATCACTGAAAAATATAATACACAGAAGAATGGAAAAGAAAACAGATGATCAGT
The DNA here is from genome assembly GCF_023898315.1 of Schistocerca nitens. Classification (NCBI taxonomy): domain Eukaryota; kingdom Metazoa; phylum Arthropoda; class Insecta; order Orthoptera; family Acrididae; genus Schistocerca; species Schistocerca nitens. Next base: position 551,704,256 of record NC_064615.1, on the reverse strand, counting down.
TTTGCCACGGAAAGGTAAGGACACTGGAGAGGCAGTCCTAGCACTGCGATTGATAATGGAAGTAAAGTTTAAGAAACATCAATAGCCGTTCACGTTATTTGTATACTCGGTAAGTTTTCGACAATCTAAAGTGGTGCTATGCTTTCAAAATTCTAAGAAAAGTAGGAAGTAATTTGTAGGGAAAGACGGGTAATATGCAATATGTACAAGAACCAAGAGGGAGTAATAAGACTGGAAGACCAAGAATGAAGCGCTCCGATTAAAAAGGGTGTAGTCTTTCTCCCTTACTGTTGAAACTATGCTTACAAGATGCAATGACGGAGATAAAATAAAGGTTCAAGAGTGGATTAAAATTCGGTATGAAAAGATGTCAATAATAATATTCGATGGAAATGAGCGTTTGTCATTGGCCGGGAGTCCCCTTACGGGGCAGATCCGGCCGCCTTGGTGTAGGTCTTATTACATTCGACGCCACACTGGGCGACCTGCGCGCCGGATGGGGATGAAATGAGGATAAAGACAACACAACACCCAGTCCCTGAGCGGAGAAAATCCCCTACCGAGAAGGGAATCGAACCCAGGCCTCTTAGGACGGCACTCCGTCACGCTGACCATTCAAGCTATCGCGGCCGAAGTAATATTCGATAATGACATTGCTATCGTCAGTGAAACTGGAGAAGAATTGTAGGACCTATCGAATGGAATGACTGTCTAATGCGCACAGAATGTGAATTGGGAGCAAACCGAACTATAAAATAATGATAAGTAGCAGATATGAAACTGCGATAATATCGAAATTGGGGACCACGAAGTAGACGATGTTAAGGGATTCTGTAACCTCGGAAGCGAAATAACACATGACAGACGAAGCAAGAAGGACATAAAAAGTAAACTAGCTCGGAAAAAGAGGGGATTCTGCCCAAGAGAAGTCTATTAGTGTTGATCATCGGCCTTAAGAGGTAAAACCACTGTATAATTTTCAAAAACTAATTTTTTACTGTCTTAAATGATGCTTTGAACAATCTAGAATATGAGGCAAGAAGCCCAGTCGCTGAAAAAAATTTGTTCTATGGAATTCCGAGCTCTTCCTCTAGCCCATCTGCGACCACTTGGTACCCCTGGAGTGTCTGGGTACAGCTAGAATCATTTCAAAACAATAATACGTTAGCTTGGCGTCAGCAAGGGTTAGTGTGTGCACGAGAAACACAATTATTTCGCTTCGGATCTTGATGTTTGTGAGCAGTATCGACTTTTGATAGTTCACTTGTTGTTTTATACACTCCTGGAAATTGAAATAAGAACACCGTGAATTCATTGTCCCAGGAAGGGGAAACTTTATTGACACATTCCTGGGGTCAGATACATCACATGATCACACTGACAGAACCACAGGCACATAGACATAGGCAACAGAGCATGCACAATGTCGGCACTAGTACAGCGTATATCCACCTTTCGCAGCAATGCAGGCTGCTATTCTCCCATGGAGACGATCGTAGAGATGCTGGATGTAGTCCTGTGGAACGGCTTGCCATGCCATTTCCACCTGGCGCCTCAGTTGGACCAGCGTTCGTGCTGGACGTGCAGACCGCGTGAGACGACGCTTCATCCAGTCCCAAACATGCTCAATGGGGGACAGATCCGGAGATCTTGCTGGCCAGGGTAGTTGACTTACACCTTCTAGAGCACGTTGGGTGGCACGGGATACATGCGGACGTGTATTGTCCTGTTGGAACAGCAAGTTCCCTTGCCGGTCTAGGGATGGTAGAACGATGGGTTCGATGACGGTTTGGATGTACCGTGCACTATTCAGTGTCCCCTCGACGATCACCAGTGGTGTACGGCCAGTGTAGGAGATCGCTCCCCACACCATGATGCCGGGTGTTGGCCCTGTGTGCCTCGGTCGTATGCAGTCCTGATTGTGGCGCTCACCTGCACGGCGCCAAACACGCATACGACCATCATTGGCACCAAGGCAGAAGCGACTCTCATCGCTGAAGACGACACGTCTCCATTCGTCCCTCCATTCACGCCTGTCGCGACACCACTGGATGCGGGCTGCACGATGTTGGGGCGTGAGCGGAAGACGGCCTAACGGTGTGCGGGACCGTAGCCCAGCTTCATGGAGACGGTTGCGAATGGTCCTCGCCGATAGCCCAGGAGCAACAGTGTCCCTAATTTGCAGGCTAACATGCCCATCTTCAGATGGCTGATATTTTGCGTTACACAGAAGTTTTGACTGACAGCATTCCATCTGCTCCCACATTGCACCAGAATATTTGATTTCAATTATTCTTGTGCACTGTGCGAGCAGACGACATGCTGCTGGTCAAAACATCGGTGTAACGAAAAATATCAGGCATCTGAAGACGGGCGTGTTAGTCCGAAACCAGTTATGGCACCAAAACAAAACTTTTAAAAAGTATTTGTGGCTGGGTGCATCAATCGCCAATTGAAAAATAAAATTCAATGGGGATAGACTTTCACAAAAATACTGCACTCACCATTCCACTGAAACGAATGTAACAATTTATTAGCCCCCAATGAAAACCTTGTCAAGCCTGTGTCGTTCACTAAAACGCTATAGTCCAGCTAGGTACCTGGTTCCACAACCTAACTGGAGTTCTTTGCCTATTGAGCGTCTGCACACTCGCTAAATGGCAGTGGATCAACAAAGCTATTGCTTGAAGTTAACTGTGCCGAGTGACCAGTTCAACTGGGGATGTTAGTAGGGCCCGTGAAGACAATAATGGGCCGGTGAAGACAACAACTGAAGAGGGCTTACCTATGAACTAATTTTTTTAAGTATGAAGTAAAGTGATGGTGCCAGATAGGTTCTTTGTTTGTCTTGTTTGTAGGTGATTGCTGTCCGTTAGTAGAGGCTTATATTTTTTACTGGCATTCTTACATGTAGCACGAATTAGCTGTGCTGAATTTTGAACTGAAGCCAAGTTACTAAAAAGAAAATTTGATTGAAATTACCCATCAATGGCCTATTTAATGAAATCAAGAGAAAAATTGTGAAGAAAATAATAACGTGAGAAAGTGCTATAAGGGAATCAAAGATACTGAATATTCGCTAGGTAGCAGCAACTGCGTTAAAATTGGCACAAAAATTTAATAAAATTACGATTACCTACTTTGAAAGAGAAAGATAATTACTGTAAAAGAGGTTAACTAAGAAGAAGAGATTCATATATTCTGTTTAAATCATTAACATTAGAAACTGACTGCATACGACAAAGGTAAAAAGTGCAGAGTAAATCATACTTATTTTCATAGAATCAACATAAAATGGAGCCGGTATGAGCACAGTCATATCCCCGACCTGACCTTTAGCTTCATCTCTGGTACTGTATTTAATTTATAGAACAAAAGAGCGTAATTTTCGCTGGACTAAATTTACATTAATAAGAGATTTATATAAATAGTTTTTGCTCCTGATATAGACGTGCTATCACTGAGAGAAAGATTTATTTTCAGTATCCATTCCTATATTAATTTTGGATTAGATTAATCTAAATAGATTATCTATCATGTATTGAAAAGAGTCCGTCACAGAAAATTCGCGCATTGTGGTAAGCTTTAAAGGTATATAAGTTTCTTAGCACAGTAGTCTGGAAACAGCATTTTTAACCAGATAGTTTATCTTGATTGCATTTTCGTAACCGTTTAGTTAATTTTGATTGCTTCCGAGCACTATTTCTTCTTCTTTTGAAATTCACGAATACATATGAGCACTCATTTAAGAACTAGGGAATATTTATGATAATATAGATAGTTAACCGTAAAAAGTGCTTGTATCTATAATATAGAAAGTTAACCGTAAAAAGTGCTTATATCTATAACGACTCCCTTGTGCTATAGAATCTGTACTGAGGTACACAAAACGTTCACAATACAGTGGCAAACTGAACGTACTTTGTTTGATACAGGGTTATTTAAATTAAATTATAACTCATACTTGACTGTGAAAGTGTCATGCGGCCATGCGGTTTCCAGATCCCACGAGTGCTGCAAGCCGACCCCTAAATTTCGCGAGCTCTCTCGATCCTCCATCAAGCATTCTTCTCCCCCTCTCCTTGTCCACCACCTCCTTTACTCCCTCTCTTTGCAACCTCCACCTCCTCCCCTCTCACTTCCATCCCGTTCTCCCTCCCCCAAATCTCTCTCATTTCCTCCTCACCCCTCCACCTCTGTCCATATCCTCTTCCCACTCTCTTCAGCCATTTTCTCCCTCTCCCCTACTCTGTACATATCCTCTTCCTAGCTCTCTCTCTCTTTCTCTTTCTCTTTCTCTTTGATCTTGAGCCTTATTTATTGTTATTGCAAACGGAACCTCTAATGGAAAATGAAGTCACTTAAAATGACTGGGTAAATAGGTTAGGGCTATCAATATGAGGCGAACAAGAGAGATCTCTCCAGCTGCCGGATCTAGTAGGATAGTAGCTTCAGCGACAGTATTTCTCACAGTTTTAATCAGGCAGGACTGCAAAATTTCAGATGATTTAGATCCCATAGTAGTATTTCAATCATAAGTCTGTAAGCCATAAACACAATTTCCCTCTTTCCTCTTAAAACTGACGGCGAGGAAGAAAACAAAACAGCACACTGTTGTGAATACAGTTTTATTTAAAATCAAATGTAAGGGAAAAGAATATGTGTGGAAGAAACAATTTGTCGAATGGTTCAAATTTCCGGATATTCAAGTTGAAAGTGACTGTGGGAAATAAACCGAAGTCGCACTTTTTCACAGCACAGCGCTTTCTTTATCGCAGTCAGCTTTAACAGAAAATCTGTACAGAGTTTGTTTCAAAAAATATATAGCCAATGTCCGCCCGAATGTTACTAGAGTGTCGTGTAAAAATTAGAAGTAAAACGATCAAGAACTTTTAGACATTTTTGCTAAGAACAGTTACCCTTTACATTTAAAATGTATATATTACATATATTTAAAAGGTATTCAGCCGATGTCTGCGCAAGTTTTTATTAAAGTGTTGTGTAAAAATTTGAAATAAATAGGTCACGAACATAACGTGGCTTTTGCTAACAATGTTTCCCCTTTATCTACCATAAATATATTTATATACTATATATACTTAAAAAGTATATAGCTTATGTCCGATCGAAAGTTTATTGGAGTATAGTCTAAAAATAGGGAAACAATCGATCAAGAACTTTCCCCTTTATGAATTACATTTAAATTTATGTACCGTATATATTAAAAAATATGTATCCTATGTCCGTCCGGAAGTCTATTAGAGTATCGTGTAAAAAAATTAAAGTAAGTCGGTCAGGAACTTTTTGAGCGTTTTGCTAAAATTTTTCTGTATTATATATACATTTACGCATCACATGCTTTAAACAAATATGTAGCTTATGTCCGTCTGAACGAATATTAAAGTATCATGCAAAAATTTGATCTAAGTCGATCAAGAACTTTTCCCCTTCACGCGTTATTCAAAATACACTCCTGGAAATTGAAATAAGAACACCGTGAATTCATTGTCCCAGGAAGGGGAAACTTTATTGACACATTCCTGGGGTCAGATACATCACATGATCACACTGACAGAACCACAGGCACATAGACATAGGCAACAGAGCATGCACAATGTCGGCACTAGTACAGCGTATATCCACCTTTCGCAGCAATGCAGGCTGCTATTCTCCCATGGAGACGATCGTAGAGATGCTGGATGTAGTCCTGTGGAACGGCTTGCCATGCCATTTCCACCTGGCGCCTCAGTTGGACCAGCGTTCGTGCTGGACGTGCAGACCGCGTGAGACGACGCTTCATCCAGTCCCAAACATGCTCAATGGGGGACAGATCCGGAGATCTTGCTGGCCAGGGTAGTTGACTTACACCTTCTAGAGCACGTTGGGTGGCACGGGATACATGCGGACGTGCATTGTCCTGTTGGAACAGCAAGTTCCCTTGCCGGTCTAGGAATGGTAGAACGATGGGTTCGATGACGGTTTGGATGTACCGTGCACTATTCAGTGTCCCCTCGACGATCACCAGTGGTGTACGGCCAGTGTAGGAGATCGCTCCCCACACCATGATGCCGGGTGTTGGCCACGTGTGCCTCGGTCGTATGCAGTCCTGATTGTGGCGCTCACCTGCACGGCGCCAAACACGCATACGACCATCATTGACACCAAGGCAGAAGCGACTCTCATCGCTGAAGACGACACGTCTCCATTCGTCCCTCCATTCACGCCTGTCGCGACACCACTGGAGGCGGGCTGCACGATGTTGGGGCGTGAGCGGAAGACGGCCTAACGGTGTGCGGGGCCGTAGCCCAGCTTCATGGAGACGGTTGCGAATGGTCCTCGCCGATACCCCAGGAGCAACAGTGTCCCTAATTTGCTGGGAAGTGGCGGTGCGGTCCCCTACGGCACTGCGTAGGATCCTACGGTCTTGGCGTGCATCCGTGCGTCGCTGCGGTCCGGTCCCAGGTCGACGGGCACGTGCACCTTCCGCCGACCACTGGCGACAACATCGATGTACTGTGGAGACCTCACGCCCCACGTGTTGAGCAATTCGGCGGTACGTCCACCCGGCCTCCCGCATGCCCACTATACGCCCTCGCTCAAAGTCCGTCAACTGTACATACGGTTCACGTCCACGCTGTCGCGGCATGCTACCAGTGTTAAAGACTGCGATGGAGCTCCGTATGCCACGGCAAACTGGCTGACACTGACGGCGGCGGTGCACAAATGCTGCGCAGCTAGCGCCATTCGACGGCCAACACCGCGGTTCCTGGTGTGTCCGCTGTGCCGTGCGTGTGATCATTGCTTGTACAGCCCTCTCGCAGTGTCCGGAGCAAGTATGGTGGGTCTGACACACCGGTGTCAACGTGTTCTTTTTTCCATTTCCAGGAGTGTAGTATAAAAGTTTGTCTTTCAAGGAATAATGAGTGATAAGAAGGTGTACCCGGGCAGGAAAGGTGCGAGAACATCGTATCCAACGCAGCGTTGAAACAGTATGATATCAAAGCGTCCAAAGAACAGATACAATGCTGAGAGCAGTTCAGAAGGTGTTTGAGCCTCTTCAAAGAAACTGAAAGACAGTAACCAAGATTTTTGATGTGAGTTACCGATTGAGCTCCAGGATTATAAATTGTCTTCCCGTTTTCTCTGTTATTTCTCTACACATAAAATGTAAAAGAGCAATGCAGACGTCATGTTGCAAGAACGAAGTCCCGGAGGCTTAGGCTTCACAATATTTATCGCTTGTCCAAAGCGCCCAGAAGTGTTATACCAAGTAGTAAGTTTATACCGAATGCATATGAAATCAACCGTCGAGTCATCTTAGCAATGGGCCTACTATGAGTAAAGTTTTGTGCGTTCATGAAATTGCCACGACCTATATTTTAATCGTTCTATGATGAACTAGTGGATGTGATTTCGATTCCAATGGCAACAGTGCGACAGGTCAGTCCTGGGATAGCAGGTTAATCATAAGATTTTTCTAAAAGTAGAACTTTTTCATTTGTTCGCGTCTATAAAACATGTTAAAACTTCAAACGCGTATTTTTCGGAATGCGATTTTTCAAAACGGCACGCAACATAACCCCAACAGTTTTCAATACTTTTGTTTGATAATACAATCATAACTTTGAAATAACATTTCAAAATGAGCCACGAAAGGGATTTTCGATTACTTGATTTAAACATCATTTATTAACAAATCACTGTCTTTTGGTGAAAATTGAATGACTTTATTTAAACGCTCGTCAATTACACAAAAATCAATATTTCTAAAATCCGCTATGTAGTTCACCAGCTACACTGATGTAGAATACATAGATTTTTATTCTTTTCTCCATATTCAAACTGGAACGTGTTATACTGCATACCGCAGATCGCCTCAAATTCAACATGCCTCAGAAGAATCGCTGCAGTGTCACCTTTTGTAAAACGTTTTGTAATATACTGAAATATATTGTCAATAACTACCCTAGGTATTATTTCTCCATCACCTTTCCTTCCACAAAAAACAAACTGTCAAGAAAACGCTTCTTTTAGGTCGTTACAGTGGTTGGTTGGTTTGCGATATAAAGGGACCACACTACAGGGTCATCAGTACCATTACAGTGATGTTATCCATTAATTTGAAGAAGAAATTTCTGAGAATGAACATGTGGCAGTGAAGCACAGACTGTTGGAGAACCTGAACAGAAGAGAATTGAAGCCTTTTAGAAGGGATGCTATAGAAGGACGCTGAAAATTATGTGGACTAATGAGATTAGGCAGAATGAGGTTCTCCGTAGAACCGGCGAAGAAAGAAAATCTGGAAAACATTGACAAGGGGAAGGGAGAGGAAAATAGGGCACGCGTTAAGATATCAGGTAGCCGCCTCCAAGGTGGGTAAAAATTGTGGAGACAGACGGAGATGGATAATTGACGACACAGGTTGCAAGTGCTACTCTGAGATGGTGAGGTTGAGAAGTTGTCATAAGGGAGGAATTCGTGGAGGGCGTCGTCAAACCGGTCACAGTATGGATGACCTAAACAAATTTAGAAAAAAAATAAAAATCATGTAACTAGAAAATACTGTTGAATATTGCAGCAGTGGGAGTGACACATGGAATTATTGTCATTTAGAACTATTTGCAGATTGCCGGCCGTGGTGGGCGGGTGGTTCTAGGCGCATCCGTCTGCTACCGCGCGACTGCTACGGTCGCAGGTTCGAATCCTGCTTCGGGCATGGATGTGTGTGATGTCCTTAGGTTAGGTAGGTTTAGTAGTTCTAAGTTCTAGGGAACTGATGACCTAAGATGTTAAGTCCCATAGTGCTGAGAGCCATTTGAATCATTTTTTGAACTACTTGCACTTGTGAGAACAGCAAACGAAGTAGCCTAGTGAAAAGTTAGGTGTTGGTCACTTTCTCACGGGGATCTCATACGACATGTACAGGAGATATCTAGCTGATTCACTCACCGCAACATTTGGAAACGGCTGAATTAAAAATTGCGAAGAAAGAATGAAAATTACAGCTCTACTTTTCATACTATGGTTGATATTTCGGATTTTTACTAAGTCAGATTACTGTTGTAAATAATGCGGCACGTTTGCTGAACTTTAAATTTTCTGAATGTACAATAATAATCGTTACATAAGACATAATAAACATCAGCTTTACATGTGTATTGTTGGGCGACCAGTACGATAATAGTGAAAACGCTAGGGCTTCTTGTTTTTTCTGCCGCACACAGTTCTACTTACATGCTGGGTTCTGCGTCAAACAGAATCTTTGTGCGCGCTTCATCCGCGATGGTGCTGTGTACACAAAGGGTGGGCACGGACCCAACCCTCTGCCGCTCTGATATTAAACAGAGCTGGCTGCCCAAAAGTTATTCACAAAGAATTTGGCCTGTCCACAGGCTCAGTGGTACACACCCGCTGCAGGATCGAGCGGACGGCGAATTTCTCTCTTGTCTGCTGTTCTTATGAGACCTACTGCAGAAGGGAATGACTTCCAGTACAATTTGAGATTCTATGCTTGTCTTTAAATAAATGATTTCTGAGTACGGTTATATTGGAAATACCGAGATATAGTAACATCTCCTTGGTGCGTATGACGGTTAATTGCAGAAATGGTGCGACATATGTACTTACGAAAAAAAAAAACGCAACTCCAAGAAGGAGTTTAGCGACATAAACGAAAGTTACAATGAAATGAACACCCTTAGCTGCTTACAGGCGTTGACATACGTCAACGGGGACAGATGAAAATGTGTGCGCCGACCGGGACTCGAACCCGGGATCTCCTGCTTACATAGCAGACGCTCTATCCATCTTTTTTTTTTAATCTCATTTTGTTCGTTGTAATTGTTCGTGGCGGACGTCCCCTGACGGCCGTTGAAGTTCATTATTGATCCAGTCACTCAGTTTTTTTATTACAGAGGGTAGCTAACCGTCTGACCGAACACGCTGAGCTACCGTGCCGGCGGTCCATCTGAGCCACCGCAACCGCCCTTTATACTCATTACTCGTGGCACGTTGCCGATTCCCATAAGAGTTCGGGCACTGTTTGTGCATTCGCACAGAAGAAGAAGACGGTCAAGTGGCCGGTGGGCCTTAACTATATATATACTAAGATGGTATCTGTTCTTTCGGACATCTTAGTATATATATAAACGAAAGTTGGTAAGCGTGTTTCTACATCTGAAAGATGATTCTCTATTGAAATTTCATTCCTGCTGCATAAGAGTGGCGTTAGTAGCTTCAAAATATACGTTGTAACGGTCGTCAGGGTTAGTTACCTTTAAGACTGGACGTGCTGAGTTGATGTTAATCAAGAACGCCTTTAATACGGTAAAGACATCATTATCAACACCTCATGAGTTTGATCGACGTCGTGTAATAGGCCTACGAGAAGTCAGATGTTCCTTCTGTGATTCTGCAGAAAGACTTGACGGGTACGTAGCTGCTGTACATGGTTGCTGGCAGCTGTGGTCACGAGAACGTACGGTCGCAAAAAGATCGGGCTCCGGCCGGTCATGTGGCACTGCCGAAAGGGAAGACTGTCGTGTTTGGCATATGACGCGGTCGCTTCATACTGTATCTGCAGCAGCAATATGAGCAGCTGTGACACAATGAAGTGCTATAAATTGGTTACTTCAAGGACATCTTCGAGCGAGATGCACTACAGCGTGCATTCCACCGGCCCCAAACCACTGCCTTTTGCGACTTCAGTGTTGTCAAGCGAGAGCTCGTTGGAGGGCTATGGTGGAGGTCTGTTGTGTTTTGTGATGAAAGCTCATTCTGCCTCGGTGTCACTAATGGCCGTATGTTGACTGGAAGGAGGTCAGTTGAGGGACTGCAAACCACCTGTCTGTGTGCTACACACAATGGACCTACACGTGAAGTTATAGTTTGGGGTGCGATTTCGAATACAACAGGAGCTCCCTGACTGCAAAACTGTACGTCAGCTTGGTGAATCGACCTGTCGTGCTGTCATTCATGAGCGATATTCCAGCCGATGTTTCTCAGCATGATAACGCTTGCCCACATACTGCTGTTCTAACCCAATATGCTGTACAGAGTGTCGACATGTTGCCTCGGCTGCTCAATCACCACATCTGTTTCCAATCGAGCACATATAGGACGACATCGGACGACAACTCCAGTGTCATCTAAAGCAGCGCTAATCGTCCCTGTAATGACCAAGTGCAACAAGCACGGAACTCCAGCCCACAAACTGACCTCCGGCAGCTATGTTTGCATGCTTGCATTCAACACTCTGCAATTACACCGATTGTTAATGTACCAGCCTTTCAAATTTTCAAAGTCTTCTCTCGCGCTTAATTAAACCTATGATCTTGCAATATTAATCACTTAAACATTTTACCTAGACAAATATATTCCCAAAATTTCAATAGTCTACATTAATTATTTTTGGTGTTGCGATTTTTTTCCGTCATTGTATATCGAGAAGAGCTGTCATTAATAAATGCTGTGAGAAACTTAACAGTAGTCTACGAGCACATCATGTTCACTTCTAGTTAATGTTCGACGACAAATAAATTTATTTTTGTAATTCTATCAAAGTGTGGAAGGCACATATGCTCACGTTCTTATGTAATTACGTAACCTGTTTCCCTGTTGACTTTAACATAACTACAAAATTGTTAAGGCTTTCGTGGCCACTTGTTGACAAACTGCCTATTGGCTTCTGTCTCGGGTTCTTAGGCCGACGTTCAACTAATGAGTTTTCTGACGTTTCGCCAGCACGAGTGGCTGGCATTGTCAAAGCTTCACCCTCCATTGCCGGTAATGGAGGGTGAAGCTTTGACAATGCCAGCCACTCGTGCTGGCGAAACGTCAGAAAAATCATTAGACGAACGTCGGCCGAAGAACCCGAGACAGAAGCCAATAGGCAGTTTGTTTAACATAACTCTTTTTAAACATCCCGAGCGGTCTAAGGCGCTGCAGTCATGGACTGTGCGGCTGGTCCCGGCGGAGGTTCGAGTCCTCCCTCGGGCATGGGTGTGTGTGTGTGTTTGTCCTTAGGATAATTTAGGTTAAGTAGTGTGTAAGCTTAGTGACTATGACCTTAGCAGTTAAGTCCCATAAGATTTCACACAAATTTGAACATTTTTTTAAACATCTGTGACAAGTTAAAAATCTCTACGGGATAGTACGTATGTGGCTGAAGAATATTCGTAGTTTCTGTGCTGAAAGACATATGTTGCAGTTTTGCAAAACCATTCTTGCGAGATGTACGGCGTCTTGATTCGTATTCTGCCAGTTAAGCTTTTTCAGTGTTGTTCATGTTAACGCCCGCTCGCTAGTGAAACAGTTCTGCGACCATATTCATCGCTCTTCTCCTGTTGATAGTTACGCCGTGCGCAGAACTCTCCGAAAGTTATTCTGTATTTTCCCGACTTTGTACTCCTTTGGTGGAGTCGGTGGTGGTACAGATTCTCTTTACCAGAGAGAACTTGTCTTGTGAATGTGGTCCGCAAGGCGGCGCGTACGGGTCAGCGAAGAGTTTTGGATTAGCAGCGCCACGTGGAAGGTGGCGAACCGAGCAGGTGCTGGGAACAGACTCGTGTTGTGTTGGAAAACGTCGTGGCTGGATCTGGTGTGGTAGCGCGGCTCCATTGGGGTTGAGGGACGTTTCTTTGAAAAGAACCGCATCTCCTGGATTCAAGTGTTCGCTGGTCGTACTGTACTGGCGTTCGTAGACGCGCTGACAGTGAAAGGAGTCTACGCTTTCGGATGCTGTATCCGCTGTCCGGAAGAGATTATAGGTCAAAGCAAAGCTGGAAGGTCTGTACAGCCGTCACAACACTGTCGCTCCACTCTGGTTCCATTTATGGACAAGCACTTGTTCACTTCCTGCGAAGCTGAATAGTTCTACTATTCAGTAGCTGGTGATCTGTATATTTTATCTGCCCATGTTGTAAACGTTGTCATTGAGTCTACCGTTGTGGACGACATTTGTATTGTGTGTATGTGTGGTACCGGTGGTAACTGAAATATGTTTACGGTTTTATCATGCCAGTTTAATTATGTGTGTAACGTATCGCCATGAAGTGTACGCAGGACTGAAGCGTGAAATAAAATGTGATTGCAAGCTCACGGCACTGTAAACCCATTGAAGTAGCCATGGATGAATTCTAATGGTGCAGATCAATCTTTGAGTTAAGTAATCACCTTTTGTAACTGGACAATTCTCGTATCCTTATTTGGCGTTCATCTGAAGGCGCTCTACGCCTAACCTTGTTTTGAAATTGTCTGATGCTTCTGTTCAGTAACTTGATGAAATCTTAAATTGTGCCACGAGCGAAATTTGTGTGCTTAAAATTTTTTGGTACGAGTCCCTCTGTAATTGTTATTGTGTATTTTAAGTTCTATTGATAAACTGATTTTATCTGAAGATTGTTTTGAAATTTGAATTGATGCCAGTTTATCATTATAAATTTTGTTTAATGTTTACTACATGAATTTTAAGACAGATTTGGAGATTTAAATTTTAATGTGAAGTAGTTATGTTGTTTTAGGTGAAATTTTTAATTGATGTTATTGTTGTTTTGAGCTTAAATTTGTCATCACTGTATCGCCGCAATTGGTCATCAATATTGGGCCAAGGTTAATATTTAATCAAGGATATTTTAATGCTTACCTTTTTTTAACAAAAGTGTTGGGCAACAATTTATTGTTAATTGTGAGCAGAAATATTTGTTAATAAATTCGTTTAAAAAACATGTCTAAAATAATTTTAGCCCAGCATACTACCTCTTCCTACAGCTCCTACCACACCAATAGTGTTGGCCTGAACAGATAACCCCAGTGCAGAATATATGTATTTTATAAAAATGTTTTTAGCTTGAAAAAAGAAAAAGAACGTCCGCTTCTACAAAAGCCACAAGTCCTGTTAAATACGTCAGGACAGGTTAACTCGACATCATATCTGTGGGCAACTTCAGCGTTTGTACTGTAAATGAAGTTGTTATGAACATCAGCTGTTCTGCAAATACAACAGAAAAGTCATAGGATGTTAGTGAAATACGTAAATGCTTCATTTTTAAGATATCCTTTAAATGTGGTAGATATAAAATAAGGTCGTATTGCTCCATTTGCGTCTACAGTTTACTTCACTACTTATGACCAGGTATATAGATCGAATATATGTTGTAAGTTATTGGGTAAAGTAAAGTATCATTTCAAATATAGTAAAGAGCTCTGTCAAACTTATTTAGTTTTTTATTGTTTATTACAGAATTTACACTGGATATTAATTATTTTACAGATGTTGAACGTTTAGTCAAGCAGTTTGTCTAATGATTCTTTCCTAAGAGGTCATAAGCCACTTTAACGTCCATGCTCTTATATTTCGAGGTCTTAGGTGATATATTTGTGCTTTCTAGTCTCTTACATTGAATACCAAACCTGTAGGATTCATTTATGTTTTAAGACCTATTGCTTCACTTTGTTATCTCTTAGTTGTAAGAACTACGTTTGTCAGAGCCTTTAGAATGTCAATCAACCTCTATTGAAATGCATAGGTGTCGTAAAATTTGCCAGCCCAACCTGCTCGGCTGTTACCTTGGCCGTACTCACGGAATAAGTTTTGAAATCCTACGACTAGCAAAGTCAAAAGCTTTTTAGACATTGTCATCTGTTTTTAAATGCAGGACTGTTTTTTGATGAGCTTCTACAGTGCCTTTAAGGACTAAACCGAAATGCCTTTAAGAACTAAATTTAAATCTTAACTGGATTCTTTTTTTCCCACCATTGTATATAAATTTTCCATTTTCCTTTCCTTTTTCTATTTTTTCCCTTTCTTTGCAGCATACGCTATGGGCCACTTGTTCTCGGAGTCAGAAGGTCTTGCCCCAGGTGCTCTAGCAAGTTACACTTTGCTACTACCGCTGGATACTTTCCTTAATTATGTAGTAGTTACTTTACGCATGTCGTCCAAGAGTAAACAACAAAATACAAGCGATTTAGAGTGTATTTGTCACGGCTTGTCTAAACCATTTTATGTTGAAACATAAAGATGTTATGAATCTTTTAACTGCAGGGAATTTGGATAACTACAAATCATACAATTTTCTACAAAACTTTCTCCCTAAGAACACTTTTGTATTCGCTCGTTTAGATAATGCTCGACAAGTCATGTGTATCGCCACAGTGTCATTAAACACACGTTGTATGGGTCAGCACTAGTGTGCGAATTCTCGGCTTTGAGCCACGACATTATGTGTGACGTCACGAGTTTACAATATGAAGGACGTGAGTGGCTGTGTATTAAAGGTCATCTGAGGTTGTCTTAGTAACTGACATAAACGTTGAGCCTAATTTACGTTACGTATGTGTCTTATTTCTACGGCATATTCGTTTCTTTTTATGTCGTATTTCATGACAGGTAAGTATGATTTTTGAATAAATGTGTTTATTTATATGAAGGCTATTGTTTCTCTGTTTGGAGGTTGGTATTTTAAATTGTGTTAAATAGCTAAGCTCATTTAGTCGATATTCCGTCTTTTTACATTACGTAATTTTTCATTAGAAGTGTAGTGGTATTTCTTACAGAGTTGTCTTTAATTACAGGTGTGTCACGTTGCAGTATTAGTGTATAGGTCAACTTACGTTGTCGATAACATGTTTTGTTAGTTTTCGATAGTTTGCGTTAGATCTGTTGTTCGTTTTCTTTTAGAATTTTTTTGTGTCGAAGTGTCTGGTTGAGCTACATATGTCAACTTACGTTCACGAAGCCGCTTTTGTCAGTTAAGTGAATTTGTGTTATATGTGTTGTTTTTTTCTTTCTTTTTTTAAATTTATTTCTTGGTACTTTTGTGTCTCTCAGAGCCCATGTTCCTGACTTGTTGTGCTTCCTATATTTTTTAACTATTGTGATTCTGATGTTGTTACGCTATATACGTCAGTTTTCCCCCGCCCAATACCTCATTTTCCCTCAGTTATCCTGTTACTTTCTATCGTTACAAACAAGATATCTTGCGATATTATCGTTCGGGATTAACCACCCAGTTAGCCCATAAGTCAGCAGGCCTCTGCGCTCAGAGTACACATGACAGATATGCTTGTACTAAGCTTTTGCTTCCTTAGCAGACGATAACAGTGCGCCAGGCTAGTGACTTAAAACGCGCTTAACGATATTTAATGTGAAAGACGTTTCTAATACACTGCTGTGAAGTGTAATTAAGGCTTTAAGTCGAAGAAAATGTCCCAGTTGCAGGTCATTGCCAACTAGTGAGCTTATAATGTTTAATGTCACGATAACAGTTGTGGTTTTGGTGTCAGGAATTTGAAAAAGGCGGATAAGTTGCACGAGAGAAGCAAATGCGAGGGCGCCCAGGCACGTCCACCTGAGGAGATAAAGCGTGCCTTGTCGATGGGTTGATTCGAACCAATCGTCACATTCTTGTCAAGCATACCGTATACAAACTGAACTTCCTCATTGACAGTGCAGTGGATGTCATGCACAACACACTGGACTACTGGAAAACGTGTTGTCTTGGTACCGTTGCAACTGTCAGACGTGACCGACATGGAAATCGCCGCTTCAATTGTAAGACCTATTTTTAAAATGCAATACCGGCGTCTGGCTAACAAACGCCCATCATCAAGTGCAATTACTGAAAACAAACAAGAGAAATTCACTAAAAAAATAATCTTTACATACGCTTGTATTTATAAAATAATGAAAACCAATGAGGAATACTTCATCCCAAAGTTATGTATAAAATTTGACGATTTTTGTGCTAGATTTTTTTTTTTTTTTTTTTTTTTGCTTTATTGTAATTTCAACTCCCCATGAGGGACAGGCTGACAGCATCATAGGCGCTGCTTTTCAGCCCAGAAATTTTTCAATGGGCCAGGAGAACATTGAAAACAATAAAAAGGAGAAACATGGTTGAAAATAAACAAGGTGGAACATAATGGGAGAAAGTATACAAAGAAGGGGTGAGTGTAAAATGGAGATAAATATATTTCGTCACAAAAACCACTGAATGTGAGAATAAAGAGAGAGAGCCAGACACAAGTCCAAGTATGGCAGGAACATGAGAAGTCTCATAACGATGAAAACAGCCACGTGACGGGCGGCATTGCACTGATAAACCACTGACGTCAAAGCTACACAAGTCGAGCACACGATTAAGAACCACACCACTTGACGGCACTTCAGAACTTCGCAGAACAGAACACTGACGCAGCACACATGGGAACGAATAAAATCTGGGAGCATCTGCCCCACTTATCCGTTGTCTACGTTCGTATATGATGTCAGTGCTACTCACTGAATACATTCTGCCTTCACCAGAACTACTGTCACGATAAACTTTAAACTGCACACAAAATTTTCTGTCTTTTCACGCATATTACAGCTAACGCAAGGTATTTTTGAACGACAGAGAACTTCGGGACACGTGCTGCAATCTTGAATAGTATGGCAGTGACTTTTGTGATTCATGCTTATTACCAATAGGTGTTGGGCTGTATGAACTGCAGTCTACATCTGCACCCCTTTTTCTCTATAAGAAACGAGTTTGCTATTATTCTTGAATATTAATACATTTTTATTCGGTAATTAATCTTTGAAGCACATAAGCTGCTAGAACCGTTTCCACAGTCTAGTCCAGTTAATGTAACCATCGCCTGTGCTCGATGTCAACCTGCAACATTCCTCACCAACGCCAGTGTCAACACTAGCAATGGAGGGTATAAAAAGTATGTCGGGAAGGCGCCGTAAAAAGTGCATTCGTCGTCGTAATGCGGAAACAAAACGGTTTTCCTAAGGTCTGAAAGGGCATTGTCACTGGCTTGCGGGCTAAGAGTGGAATCGTTTCCGAAACAGCAAACTTTGAAAAGTGGTCGCATGCTGCCGTGGTTAAAGTATACCGTGCATAGCAGAATGGCGCTATGCACGACTGGCGCCGAGGCAATTGTGGTGCATCATGGGACATAGGTGACAGCGGTGGACGACCGCTGTGGAGATGTGTTCGGGCGTATAGACGCAAGTGTTGAGTAACTGACCGCCCAGGCGATCCAGGGGGTTACCAACAGTAGCTCTTCAACGACCGTTGAGCGAAAGTTGCTACGTAGGGTCCTCAGCAGCGGGCGCCTGGTTCATGCACTACTATTCATCGACGACGAAGGCTGGAATTTGCAACTTCAGTACCTCAACAGGACGTTCACTGAATGTCAACAGGTAGCCTTTTAGATGTATCACATTTTATGTTCCATCGAACATATGTCCGTTGGCGTTTACGGCGTGAAACGTCTGATAGCAAACAGCCTGAAACAATGGTCGGAAGGATCCAGGCTGGCAGACGGATCGTTATGGTCTGGCGAATATTTTCGTGGCATTCCATGGTTAATCTTGACACAATAGATAGACAGAAGTATGCATCTATCCCTGGGGACCACGTCCACCCCTACTTGTAGTTCGTTTTACCTCGGCACGATGGCATCAACCAGCAGGACAATGCAACGTGTCGTACAGCTCGCAGTGTACGTGCTTGGTTCGTAGAGTGTCTTCTGGCGAGACATTTAGTGCAGCTGATCACAGCACTGGAGTCGACATGTCTCCAGATCCCTGTCGGTACCTTCCATAACTTCAATGACTTCCTTCTTGCCCGTCTCACAGCGGTCCGCACAGCAAAATGTGGCTACTCAGGCTTTTGACAGGTGATCACATTAATGTGACAGTATATTTCGTTTATCAGAAATAAGAATAAAAATAATAATAATCTGCATTCGTTAGTTATTTTCAATGAATATCTTACGCTAAGGATAACACACACACACACACCCGTGCCCGAGGGAGGACTCGAACCTCCGACGGGGGTAGCCGCGCGAACCGTGGCAAGGCGCCCCAGACGTAGTGGTAGACGTGTTAATGCATATATGGTCGTCGATTGAAGTGCAATGTGTGAAAGCGGCTTACTGCCTGTTCGACCTTAATCTCAGTGCATGAATGGTATGACCTCAGTATTAATGCCCTGAAAATATTCCACTCATACGAAGTTTTCATCCACGATGAACAAAAGCGTGATCTCACTTTATTAAAATAATACTCGGTGTAGGCAAAAGTTTCATAGAAAAATAGAGATATTAACATTTACTTAAGTAATGCCAGATTACGACCAAGGTATTCTATCATTCTTAAAGTGTAATTTCTAAACCATCATTTGGTATTTTTTCCTAGAATATTATTACATTTGTATTCAGTTGTTCATCTGTGAAGCACGGAAGTTGTTAGAACCTTTTATATAATACGGCTGACTGAATTTCGTTTATCACTTGTCTATCACGATGTGAGAATTCAACCGTCGATCATGTATCCTTCTACGCACTAACTGTATTTCGAAGCGCAACGACGTAGCTACCTCAGGTAATGACGGGATTTGGAAGCATTTTTCGTCTCTTCTATCTAGACATGGAATTGAATTGGCACAGGGTATTTATACGTAAGAAAGAGCTCTCGCTACCTCACTTATTGAACCTCTCTTGTACATACAGTCTGTTTGTCTGCTGATTTTTCTTAGTATTTTAAAGTTAATTTTGTAATTCAATTTATTCTAGTAATCATCGATGTCTCTTGACGTTTATTTCGTATGATATTTTGATTATATTCGTAGCCCGCAGTTTAGGAGCATTTAATCTTCCGACACATTTTTTAAGACAACACTGTTCAAGTAGTAGCCGATGTTTATGTTACAGAATGTTAACGCCAACTGCGCTGTGTATCTAGCAAGTACTTTAAAGTGCTCATTTCCTTCTTAATTCATTAATCTCTTGGTTAAACTGTAAGTACTTCCACAATGGCTCTGCAATCTCAATTTGTTTAAAATATGTTATTGGTAGAAGTGATGCTAATTCCCGCAACTCTTGTAAATTGTATGGGCGAGAAAGAGCATACACGAAATGGCAAGGGAATTAATTTTAATACTACAACGTGTATTAATTTAAAAAGATTAAGTTAATTTCTCACCTACCATTACATTTTATTGTTCAGAAGTTTAAGAAATTAATCATTTGACAAATTTTCTAATGCATAGCTCAGAATCACTAGTTGGAGTCCAGTATTTTGTGACAGCTACGATTTACTTTCCATTATTTTCTACCTCTGCAGTGAAAAATTCAAATCAGTGAACACAGCAAAATCGATGTTTTTACAATAGTATTTCTTCTTTAAATAGTTTGTGAATCTTTCTCCATCTTCACTTTTCAGAATGGCTCGTACTCCCTGAATTAGTTTAAATACTAATGAAAGGAAGACATGGCCTTAAGGAACAAAAGTTGTATTTTTCCATACGTTTCTGTAACTGGATATAGTCCTTAAAAGAGGTATTTAGTTGCAACTAAATGTCGTCAATCAGTGGTTACATAAAAAGTGATTCTGATTATAGTTACGGGTTCTGTCAGCTTCTTATCCTCAACATACTCGCCGAAATGTTGCTTTATTGTTTTTACTGATCTAAATGGAACGTCTCAAACTTTGAACAGTTTAACCGATCGCTACCTAATTGATACTACACAATTCCTCTGCCTGTATGACGTATTGATTAAAATTTCTTTCGTATGCCAGCGTGTTTTCAGTATCTTCAGTACAGAAAAATATCTGTTCTTGCACATGACGAATGGTGTACCACTTGATGGCTGTTGGTATGTCTAACATTACAGGAGATTTTCAGGGGGAGACCGAAACACAGTACGCCCAGAAGACGTGCACGTGCACCATATCGCCATTTTTTGCACTTTGAGAAAAGTTGAATCATTGCCTGAGTGACGTTGGAGCATCATACCTATAGTTCTCACAAACAGTTGGCTGTATTGTAGAACGAGTGGACTCAGGACAATACTGTGACAAGGAAACTATGCACCGGCTCTTCCAGAAGAACTGCAACGCGAACAGATTGTAGGGCAGTTCAACTGGTCCTACGAATACCCGGATGACAACGGTTGAAATCCGGGCAAAGATTACAGGCAGAGGGCCACCACGAACCGATGGGAAAAGAAAGCTGGGGTGAAATTACGAGTTGCCACTCATCGTTTACCGCTAATACCTCGTATACAATACACGATACAGGCTTACATGGTATAGAGCCAGGATCAATTAGGACAATATGTGGCATTCTGTGGTGTACAACGCTGAGTGTCGCTTCTGTTGGGCGCTTAGAACGACGCCAACGCGTCATTAGACGACCAGGAGAGGGCTCTCAGAGGAAGCAGAAATTCTCGGGACCCCTACCGCTCCGACACCGCGAATCTGGTGTGGATATCTATAGCAGTGGTTCCCAACCTGGAGGATTACCCTCTGAGGGGTAAATGAAATTTTCTGAAAGGAAAAAACTAAACAATTCGATTCTGTTTCTCAATAAACTACATTATTTTCGAAAGATCATCGCTTTATCTCAGTTCTGTAAGACTCTAATTTTGATATTTATTTTTGAGTCACCAGTCTTCTGACTAGTTTGATGCGACCAGCCACGAATTCCTCTTCAGTGCTAACCTCTTCATCTCAGAGCAGCACTTGCAACCTACATCCTCAGTTATGTGCTGGATGTATTCCAGTCTCTGTCTTCCTCTACAGTTTTTCCCCTCTACACCTCCCTCTACTACCGTGGAAATCATTCCCTATTATCTTAACAGATGTCCTAAAGTCTTGCCCCTTCTCATTGTCAGTGTTTTCCACATATTTCTTATCTCTCCGATTCTGCACAGGACCACCTCATTCCTTACTTTATCAACCCACCTAATTCTCAACATTCGTCTGTAGCATCACATCTCAAATGCTTCCATTCTCTTCTGTTCCGGTTTACTCACAGTCCATGTTTCACTGCATTCAGTGCTGCGCTCCAAATGTATATTCTCAGAAATTTCATTGCCAAGTTAAGGACTATGTTAGATATTAGTAGACGTCTCTTAGCCGGAAATGCCTTTCTTTGCCACTACTAGTTTGCTTTTGATGTCCTTGTTCCGTCCATCATTGGTTATTTTGCTGACTAGATAGTGCGATTCATTAACTTCGCCTACTTCGTGACCATGAATCCTGATGTTAAGTTTCTCGCTGTTCTCATTGCTCCTACTTCTCATTACTTTAGTCTTTCTTCGATTTACCTTCAATCCATATTCTGTACTAATTAGACTGTTCATTCCATTCAGTAGATCATGTAATTCTCCTTCACTTTCATTCAGGATAGCAATGTCATCAGCGAATCTTATCACTAATATCCTCTCACCTTGACATTTGATTCCACTCCTAAACTTTTCTTGTATTCCCATCATTGCTTCTTCGATGTATAGACTGAACAGTAGGGGCGAAAGACTACATCCCGGTCTTACACCCTTTTTAATCCGAGGACTTCGTTCCTGGTCGTCCACTCTTATTATTCCCTTTTGCTCTTGTACATATTTTATATTACCCTCCTCTCCCTATACCTTGCCCCTATTTTACTCCGGATTTCGAATACCTCGTACCATTTGCACCATTTTACAACAATCGCAAAGTCAGAATTGCCTCTCTGACGCCTTCACCTTTCCTAAAGTCAAACTGGTAGTCATCTAACGCATCTTAAATTTTCTTTTACATTCTTTTGTGTATCATTCTTGTCAGCAACTTGGATGCATGAGTTGTTAAGCTGATTGTGCGATGATTCTCGCATATGTCAGCTCTTGCTGTCTTCGAAATTGTGTGGATGACATTTTTCCTAAAGTCAAATGGTACGTCGTCAGACTCATACATTCTACACACCAACGTGAACAGTCGTTTTGTTGCCAGTTCCCCCAATGATTTTAGAAATTATGATAGAATATTATCTATCGCTTCTGCCTTACTTGATCTTAAGTTCTCCGAAGCTCTCTTAAATTCGTACTCTAATACTGGGTACCCTACCTCTTCTACATCCACACCTGTTTCTTCTTCTTCTTCCTCATAGAGGCCTTCAATGTACTCTTTCCGCCTATCCGCCCTCTCCTCTGCATTTAACAGTGGAGAGATCTCATCATGACACCTTTTCAATTACAGCCCACATGTCCTGTGGAGCCGGCCGGGGTGGCCGAGCGGTTGTAGGCGCTACAGCAGTCTGGAGCCGCACGACTGCTACAGTCGCAGGTTCGAATCCTGCCGCGGGCGTGGATGTGTGTGTTGTCTTAGGTTAGTTAGGTTTAAGTAGTTCTAAGTTCTAGGGGACTGATGACCTCAGAAGTAAAGTCCCATAGTGCTCAGGGCCACTTGATTTTGTCCTGTGGATACATATTATGTGTCTTCAATGCATTGGTTTTCATTGCCTTCTCTATCCTCATGCCATTGAGCATTGCTGATTCTTCAGACTTTAGAGGCAGTCTGTATAAGTTATCGATAATTACTTTATGTCAGTTAGTAGCATTAATAAGATGGGTGTTAAAGGTTCCTCACATAGCCACCCACTACACACACATGTTGTGATTTGCCCACTACATAGCTTATGATAAAAGTGAGGCATATACCTAGAAAATGCTAAACATCTCAAGACAGGGTTCGTACGTTTCTTAAAAGTGCTTAAAAGTGCTTAGTTTTTATGCTGTGCAATGAAAGTCCTTATAAGTGCTTATTTTGTCCTATTTAGTTGCGATCCTTTTAAGTCTTTTTTTTTGTCTTGGCAGTTATACTGAACTTCAAAAATCGATTAATTTGTCGACATTAAGAAGGTGGAAAAAAGATTGGATGTAAAGGTCGAAAGCCACAGCAGTTATGAGGGTAGGTCAATAGCGTGACGCGTAGGGCGAGAAGAGTAACGCTATCCATGCGTGAGGCATGCAGAATAGAGTGGGGGTACGATTACAATCAGTACTGCCAACTCACACCCTTTGCTGTTATGTAAATTCATTATTGCAGTGGCGGTAATGGGAGACGCTACATGTTGGCAGTAACGGCATGGGGCGAAACCTTAGCTAAATAGTACAGCTGTGACAAGAAATTACCTGTGGCAAAAGTATCCATCTGCGATTTCTAAGCCTTCCCTACTTGTAGCACAAATTTGATGGAAACACTGCAAAACAATTGTTTTTTAAAAATTTGTTATGAAAATGCCTGGACAGTGTGCGTCTAGCTAACTGTAGCCGTGACATGATGAATATAAAGAATGGCTAGTGCCATCGAAAGATGGAAAGTTAAGATTTGCAAAAAGGACATTGATATAGCGATGATTGTAGAAGAAACATTAAAAGCCCCTATGACAGATAAATGCTATTTCAGGTTGGAATTAAGGAAAACGTGTAAGGGAGGACCCACCAATATAACTTCCTTTTCACACAAATTATTTATATAACAATATATAAACTGTATTTTATAGATAATGGAAGCATTTAATCATAACATTTTCATAACAAAACGAACAAATTTGCAAAATTATTTTGACCTTAAACCTTAAGCTGAATAAGCTTTTAATCTTTGCAAAAGAAATCTGAAGTGCTGGATTGCAAAACAGCAAACAATATGAAAATGATTACAAGACGGCCGGACATGCAGCCCGCCTTTATCGGGTGAAACAGCGGTGTTTGCTACAGAGCTGGACACAGTCTGACTTACTCAATTCCCTTCTGCAACACATGAAAAGTATACAAGCACCATTTATGACAAAAGTAATTCAGTTAATCAAAACAAATGACTTGACTTTTAATCTGAAACCTGTATGTCGGAAGTTTCGGGGTTAAGATGCGCACCTGAGCTTAAAGGTCAAACAGATTAGCAAACAATATGACTGTGATACGGCTTACTTCAAAGCAACCAACCTCTTTATTTCAATCAGCAACCAAGGTACGACTGGATCCCAACCCGTCCCTTCTGACAATTTTATTTGGACTAAAGCCCTGGTGACAATTGGGTGTTAATATTTTCAAAGTCAAACTGATTGTCAGTTATTAAGGCCGTTCTGAAGGAACGTCTTAAAACATTACTTGTGAACACTTATTACTAGAGAACTCACCCGGTGGAACCACAAGATCCAGCTAAAATACACAAATAATGACCTGGTCTTTCAAACACAGAAACGAACAGCTTAGTACAACAGGTTGTTCAGATTATAACTAATGACTGAGAAAAGCAATTACAATCAAAGTATTGAATCGTTTAACAGCTAAATCTAACCACAAGGTCCCTCTTTTGTTTAACGGCACCCTGTGCCTTAGTACAATTGTTCTAGCTGTATTTACGACTAGAGCTAATTAATTAGAACATTAATGATCGTGTACAAACCACAAAGGAAAGGTAATAAAACGGGGGGGACTAATTTCCAAATGACAACTAGTATCTTAGTACAATTCTATTGCCTATATTTACGACCAAAGAACCGACCGAGTAAAGCTCTGAGGGTCAGGTACAAACCAGAAATAATAAGGATGGCAGATAGACAACGAAACAAATCACCACGAGGATTACAGAATGTTACTCCCCTTTATCAGCAAGCAGTTCCATGGATCCACGCTGAGTTGCAGTGGTTACTGACAAGGGAACCTCCCCATCGCACCCCCCTCAGATTTAGTTATAAGTTGGCACAGGGATAGCCCATGAAAAACCGAACACAGATCAATCGAGAAAACAGGAAGAAGTTGTATGGAACTATGAAAAAAATAAGCAAAATATACAAACTGAGTAGTCCGTGTGCCACATAAGCCACATCAAGATTCGTGTACACTGAGGAGCACCGTGGTCCTGTGGTTACCGTGAGCAGCTACGGAACGGAAGGTCCCTGGTTCAATACTCCCTCGAGTGAAAAACTTCAATTTTTTATTTTCAGACAATTATCAAAGTTCATGCACTCAGACATGATCAACTTCGCTCTCCAAAATTCCAGGACATGTTCAGATTTGCTTGGAGATATGCAGGATTTGACGGTCTACACACGGAAAAACTTGAAAACGTTAAAAACGTATGTTTTGAGAGAGCACAGGGAAAACTGTGCGACTGTGAAACTGTTGCATTCATTTCTTGCCGTTTATGTGACAAACTCTTATGTTTTCATCACTTTTTTGGGAGTGATTATCACATCCACAACAAAACCTAAATCGGGCAAGGTAGAAGAATCTTTTTACCCATTCGCCAAGTGTGCAAGTTAGGTGGGTCGACAACATATTCCTGTAATGTGACGCACATGCCGTCACCAGTGTCGTATAGAATATTTCAGACGTGTTTTCCTGTGGAGGAATCGGTTGACCTATGAATTTGCGATCAAATGTTTTCGGTTCCTATTGGAGAGGCACGTCCTTTCGTCTACTAATCGCACGGTTTTGCGGTGCGGTCGCAAAACACAGACACTAAACTTATTACAGTGAACAGAGACGACAATGAATGAACGGTCAGATCGTAACTTTGCGAAAATAAAGTAAGTAAAATTTTTAATCGAGGGAGGACTCGAACCAAGGACCTCTCGTTCCACAGTTACTCACTCTAGCCACGGGACCACGGCGCTCTTCAGCTTACATACTCCTTGATGTTGCATATCTTACACTTGGACTACTCAGTTTGTATATTTTGCTTATTTTTTCATAGTTCCACACAACTTCTTCCTGTTTTCTCGATTGATCTGTGTTCAGTTTTTCAAGGCCTATACACTGTGTCAATTTATAACTAAATCTGAGGGGGGTGCGATGGGGAGGTTCCCTTGTGAGTGGTGTCGATGCAAGCCAGGTAGAAGAGGGCAACCAGGCCACGAGTTGTCGTCCGACACGAATGTTGTCAACCAACCGACGGGATGTCCGCCAGATGCTTGTAGTCGACGCTGATCCCGGTGAAGTACTCCGGTATCTTCGCTGTGCGCAGGCCCTCCTTGCGCAGCTCGTGGCTTCGGCCGCTCGGATCTCGTGACTACCTCTTGTTGCGACGTTACCGCCAATCCCCAAACTTCCCGCTTCAATCTCGGGCCAACGAACCCCGTATATGCATCGGCATGCAAAGACTTTCTACGGACGCTAACCACAGATACCAGTTTTTGCTCATAGATATTACCCCTGAGCCAGTGACGTCAGGTAGAACAGCCTACTAATTCAATGGCGCCACAGATCACAGGTTCTATGAAACTTGATTGGAATGACTCGATGTGCTTAGACTGCGCAATTTGCACATTAAAATGTGAATGACTTGTTAATAGACTTCACCTGTTTCTATTCGGATGATAATTATTGTTTAGTATCTGAGGAAGCGAGTGTTAAAATTTATCGTAAAGGCCAGATATAAATGAAACAAAGAATTAACGATAAACCAACTGTAAAAGATAAGTGTGAAATCACGATCGCTCAAAATGGTGAAAATTCCCCGGAAAGATGAGGTACTTTACAATCAACTGAATAAGAATAACAGCAAGAAAGGTAAAGGTGTGAATTACGGACCAAATTGTTCAAATTCAGTGTGGTGTACGCGGTATTGTTTCTCGGAAAGTATCAAGATACTATGAGGCTAGAGATGGGTCACGTGACGGGAGAGCTGCGCCGCCGACAGATCAAAACCGAAACTAGAACGCTACAGGACACAAACCTTTAAGAACATTTGGGGCACATCTATCATACTGCACAGAAAACATGATAATAATTTCCTTTACATTGGCACCCACAGGAAGGAAACAAATCGTCCGGCTGGAAGCACGTTTTTTGACTTCTAGGCTCCTAACACCTGTAAAAACAATAATCTGACCATTTCCAGGAAAACTATTAAAAGAAAGTACTCGCGAAATTGCGTGTTTTGAGATATAGTTTGTAGTCGTAGCACGTGTCTGAGAGAAGAAATTTGCCATACCTCGTAAACTGCAGAAGTGACAATAATTACTTTTTAAAATTGACTTAGGGGTTTATATTAATTACCAAGAGTATGACTAAAAATAATACCAACACACTTTTCTTTCCTTCTAAGGCAGAAACACATTTCAGTGATGAAATAGCAAGGACGTAGGCTGTATTTTTTAAAGCCAATCACAGGAACATCACAAAGTGTGTATAGTTTACTCTCATCTTCTAAAGATTCGCAATCAAATTCAGCGTCAAGTTTTCCGTCTTCACCAATAGTAAAATCATGCCTGTCAGGAGTGAACATCTGAAGGCTGAAGTAATTTGGGTGATGAAATGTTGTTAATCAAATTATACTCTGAAGTCATGTACATATATTTATAAATACGTTGCTGATAGTGAAACAGCGAAACACTTCGCTTATAGAGAGAAGAAAATATGCCTGTGTAATTTGTTTTGGTAATAGGGAATGGATTCTTAATCAACAAGGCGCTAGAAGTAGAGAATTTGAAAGAAAGATCCTATGTTGCTATGCGGCAGGTTAAAGATCACCTTAAATTTTGTGGGGGAGTGCAAAATGTACAAATTACTGAGGATTTGTTGGCATCCGCATCTTCTGCAAGGAAAAAAGTACATGACATATCTTGAGAAACAGAAACAAGTGCAGAAGACCAAGAC
Organism: Schistocerca nitens; assembly: GCF_023898315.1. Lineage (NCBI taxonomy): Eukaryota > Metazoa > Arthropoda > Insecta > Orthoptera > Acrididae > Schistocerca > Schistocerca nitens. Next base: position 551,675,837 of record NC_064615.1, on the reverse strand, counting down.
ACAATCAGAAAGGAAGCGTAAATTACGAGAGGAATTGGAAGGTTTAAAGCAGAAAAGAATGCACCTCGATTCTGACGTTTCTCCATTGCACAAATCAGCTAATGAATTTTCAGAGCTTGCGGAAAAGACATGGATCACTACCTACTGCTCACAGTCTAATGCATTAAGGAAAAAGGCTTATGAAAAGATCGAAGAGATTCAAGCATTAGACAGCCAGATTAAGGAAAAACTGACGAACTTTCGAATTACTATTTTTTATCTATACTGTGTCTTTTTTAACTGATTTGTTTTTTAAGTGCTTATAAGTTTTTCTTATTGAAAATTCATTATCAATTTCATTAAAATTCACGCATTTATGCATCATTGTATGAGGTATTGTATGACAGAAACTGCAGAGAGGACAATAAAATGTGACATACTTACTTTAGCTGCTTTAATAAGAAAAATATTTCTCAGAGATTAAGCAGACGTGGAATGAAGGAGATTGCTGGTACGTTTTGCCTTATTTCTTCTAAGCCGATACTGTTAATTTTATTATACCGATACTATACTAAAGTTATCACATAGTTGTGCATGTTTATTTTATTCTTGACCTCACTACAGCATTGGGTGGAACTATTGTCAGTAAAGAGGAGGAGTTTGCGTCCTAGCCCGCATCTCGTGGTCGTGCGGTAGCGTTCTCGCTTCCCACGCCCGGGTTCCCGGGTTCGATTCCCGGCGGGGTCAGGGATTTTCTCTGCCTCGTGATGGCTGGGTGTTGTGTGCTGTCCTTAGGTTAGTTAGGTTTAAGTAGTTCTAAGTTCTAGGGGACTTATGACCACAGCAGTTGAGTCTCATAGTGCTCAGAGCCATTTGAACCAGCCATTTTGCGTCCTTAATTTTTATTTTGTAAGTTCAGTACAAACCCTGCAAGAAAATGTCTTCTCCAAGTTGTAGATAGTACCTGCTGTAGTGCAGAAATTGCTTCACTACTTGCTTCGAAACAGATAAATGGTTTAATTGACAGTACGACACAGCATTAACTAGATAAGGGCTGCTATAGCGCTGCACACAGTATTACTATTATTATTATTATTATTATTATTACTATTAACGGCTGTGGTCAGACACAAAGCATTAACAGCCTGAAGTCTTCCAATTTCTGCCAGTTCAGAACTTAAGAGTGCAGAAATCAAGTGATTTGCGAGCAGTACGTACAGTGCACCCATTTTAACTTGGTTGATTTTACATGGGGTTGTAGTGCGCAGGTCAAGCAAATGCCGTAGTGGAGAGGAGTCATGCAGGGAAGTACGTTCTGTAACAAGTGTCCACCCTCACTGTGGATAGTTAGCTTTCTTGTGTTGGATAGTTAGCTTTCTTGTGTGAGAAGGAGTTGTGAGTAACACTTGCGATGCACCACGAATTCCTTCGTCATTCATCGTAAAACACACACACACACGCACGACACACACACACACACACACACACACACACACACACACACACACACACAAACTAAATGTCATTCATCTTTCATCATTTTAAAAATAAAGGTGTTAAAAAAAAGTATTTCATTCTACAATTTCGTTAGGTGCTAAAGCTGATAATGTTGGTGTCAGAAAGGGGTAGGTCGACAGACGGTAGAGGCGAAGGGGTTGGGGGGGGGGTACTAACTAATGTCTGATTGCTCTCACGGGTAATGGTCTACGAAAGGATGGGAACCACTGATCTATAGGATGCAACAACAGTATTGACTTGGTAATTGTTGAAGGAAGGCTGAATGCAGGATGTGGCAAGAACGGTAAGCCCTGATGTCCAATCCTCCATGGCCAGGGTATCAAAAGGCATATTCCAGGAGGATAACACATGGCCACATATTTCAGTTCACACCACAGACGGCTTGAGAAATGTACGACTACTTGACTGGCCTCTGCTTAGCCCTGATTTATCAGCCATCGAGTATGGTATATGGTGGGATGACGTTTACTTGCATATTAGACTCCAACCTGCACTCTTCATAAAATGATATTGTATATGTTTCAGACATCATAAGAAATTCCTCAGGATTACTTTCAGAGGTTGTTGCCTTTCGTGCCACGCCGAATACAACGGGACGTTCGTACCTGTAGGAGTCACGCCTCTTACTGATATTGATAAAAGGATCTTGGTTCTGAATGGAATGAAACATTAACAATGTAATGTGATATACACCTCCAAAAAGTTTGATAGATGTCGGATTGGCACTTATAGCGTAACACATTCCATTTCTGTCAGTGTACTTGTTTGTTACAGATACAGGGCACAAACTGTAAAGTCTCCGGGTAGTTAAGACCTAATAGTCAGCTCTTATTCCGAAGATGTGGAGCACAAACGGATAAAATTCAAAAGCATTTTTCAAAACGTTTTACACCAGTATGTGTCGAGAAAGGTATTGAGAAATGATTAATTCACTCCGTGATTCAACAACGTTGTTAGAAAGTTGTGTAATGACCAAATCATGGAAGGTTGACAGAAAAAAAATTATTATTTGAGTATGAATATTAGCTGTAAGCCTTGTAAATGCATACAGTGCAAGCCAATTTCGTCAATCCATTAAGAGGTCACATGAACTGAGAAACACTGATTTCACACTAATTACGAATTGTAGGTAAAAAGCGACACAGGCAAGTATTATCTATAAGCAAACACCCCCACACGTCGTGTGTAGAGGCCCTCAAACAACAAGGAAGGCAGGATTCGGCAGAGTTTGAGATTTCAAGAGTTCCAGCGGTTGAAGGAACCTGCACCAGATACTGTGTAAGTGAGAGGCACACTCAGTTAACTTTGAATGCTAACAACGAATTGCGAAAAGCTTGTCTGTACATACCTCTGGACTAGGGTTATTGGTATCCATCGTACATTAGTATACATATACCTATGTCTGTGTGTCATTTTCATTGTGTCGTTGACTTGAGAATAAGGCTTCAATTACACTCCTGGAAATTGAAATAAGAACACCGTGAATTCATTGTCCCAGGAAGGGGAAACTTTATTGACACATTCCTGGGGTCAGATACATCACATGATCACACTGACAGAACCACAGGCACATAGACACAGGCAACAGAGCATGCACAATGTCGGCACTAGTACAGTGTATATCCACCTTTCGCAGCAATGCAGGCTGCTATTCTCCCATGGAGACGATCGTAGAGATGCTGGATGTAGTCCTGTGGAACGGCTTGCCATGCCATTTCCACCTGGCGCCTCAGTTGGACCAGCGTTCGTGCTGGACGTGCAGACCGCGTGAGACGACGCTTCATCCAGTCCCAAACATGCTCAATGGGGGACAGATCCGGAGATCTTGCTGGCCATGGTAGTTGACTTACACCTTCTAGAGCACGTTGGGTGGCACGGGATACATGCGGACGTGCATTGTCCTGTTGGAACAGCAAGTTCCCTTGCCGGTCTAGGAATGGTAGAACGATGGGTTCGATGACGGTTTGGATGTACCGTGCACTATTCAGTGTCCCCTCGACGATCACCAGTGGTGTACGGCCAGTGGGAGATCGCTCCCCACACCATGATGCCGGGTGTTGGCCCTGTGTGCCTCGGTCGTATGCAGTCCTGATTGTGGCGCTCACCTGCACGGCGCCAAACACGCATACGACCATCATTGGCACCAAGGCAGAAGCGACTCTCATCGCTGAAGACGACACGTCTCCATTCGTCCCTCCATTCACGCCTGTCGCCACACCACTGGAGGCGGGCTGCACGATGTTGGGGCGTGAGCGGAAGACGGCCTAACGGTGTGCGGGACCGTAGCCCAGCTTCATGGAGACGGTTGCGAATGGTCCTCGCCGATACCCCAGGAGCAACAGTGTCCCTAATTTGCTGGGAAGTGGCGGTGCGGTCCCCTACGGCACTGCGTAGGATCCTACGGTCTTGGCGTGCATCCGTGCGTCGCTGCGGTCCGGTCCCAGGTCGACGGGCACGTGCACCTTCCGCCGACCACTGGCGACAACATCGATGTACTGTGGAGACCTCACGCCCCACGTGTTGAGCAATTCGGCGGTACGTCCACCCGGCCTCCCGCATGCCCACTATACGCCCTCGCTCAAAGTCCGTCAACTGCACATACGGTTCACGTCCACGCTGTCGCGGCATGCTACCAGTGTTAAAGACTGCGATGGAGCTCCGTATGCCACGGCAAACTGGCTGACACTGACGGCGGCGGTGCACAAATGCTGCGCAGCTAGCGCCATTCGACGGCCAACACCGCGGTTCCTGGTGTGTCCGCTGTGCCGTGCGTGTGATCATTGCTTGTACAGCCCTCTCGCAGTGTCCGGAGCAAGTATGGTGGGTCTGACACACCGGTGTCAATGTGTTGTTTTTTCCATTTCCAGGAGTGTAGAATAATAGAATCTGGCACTTCTACAGTCCTCAGTCAGTAGTACCACGTATGACTGAGTCCTAAAATTTACAGGACGGGGTCGCTGTTTGTTCTAGTAAGGCTCAACTTGCTTTTCTATGCTCTTCTGCATGTTCATTGCTAACAAGCGAACAAGCAATAAAAAGCTGACCAGTATGTCAACACAGAGTCTCATTTCGCTATCATCACCACGTCTATCTCCTTAGCCTAACATCGAAGTCTTTTTGTGCTGTCTCCAGCCACGCAGACCTGAAAACTTTCAGCTTGATTCAGTCGCCGTTTCACTCCTGTACATAGCCACTCGTGTGCCAAGAAAAGGATGACCAAAAATCCGTGTCACTTCTAGTCTGAGCGTGAGCCTGTAAGTAGATATGTTGCTATCCACGCTGGGTTATGACAGTTCTCACGAAACCAAAAAGAGCTTCTTCACAGTTTTAAGAGAAGACTAAGCATAGTAGACAGACAGATGCTAGACAAGGCCTAAAAGCGCGTGGGAGAGAAACGCAAGAAGGCTTCGATGAATTCTGAAGTAAAATTTTACTAACTGTCTGATTAATACTAATAAGACATTTCAACCTTACGTAATGTAGGTAACTGTATCTTAAACGTCTGATCGAACACACGGTGACAAAAACGGACGGCGACAAAGAGCAAGCCCAAATACTGAGTTCGGTATTTATACACTGCTGGCCATTAAAATTGCTACACCAAGAAGAAATACCGATGATAAACGGGTATTCATTGGACAAATATATTATACTAGAACTGACATGTGATTACATTTTCACGCAGTTTGAGTGCATAGATCCTGAGAAATCAGTACCCAGAACAACCACCTCTGGCCGTAATAACGGCCTTGATACGCCTGGACATAGAGTCAAACAGAGCTTGGATGGCGTGTACAGGTACAGCTGCCCATGCAGCTTCAACACGATACCACAGTTCATCAAGAGTAGTGACTGGCGTATTGTGATGAACCAGTTGCTCGGCCACCATTGACCAGACGTTTTCAATTGGTGAGAGATCTGGAGAATGTGCTGGCCAGGGCAGCAGTCGAACATTTTCTACATTCAGAAAGGCCCGTACAGGACCTGCAACATGCGTTCGTGCATTATCCTGCTGAAATGTAGGGTTTCGCAGGGATCGAGTGAAGGGTAGAGCCGCGGGTCGTAACACATCTGAAATATAACGTCCACTGTTCAAAGTGCCGTCAATGCGAACAAGAGGTGACCGAGATGTGTAACCAATGGCACCCCATGCCATCACGCCAGGTGATACGCCAGTATGGCGATGATGAATACACGCTTCCAGTGTGAGTTCACCGCGATGTCACCAAACACGGATGCGACCATCATGATGCTGTAAACAGAACCTGTATTCATCCGAAAAAAATGACGTTTTGGCATTCGTGCACCCAGGTTCGTCGTTGAGTATACCATCATAGGCGCTCCTGTCTGTGATGCAGCGTCAAGGGTAACCGTAGCCATGCTCTCCGAGCTGATAGTCCATGCTGCTGCAAACGTCGTCGAACTGTTCGTGCAGAGTCCGCAGCTCGTGGTCGTGCGGTAGCGTTCTCGCTTCCCACGCCCGGGTTCCCGGGTTCGATTCCCGGCGGGGTCAGGGATTTTCTCTGCCTCGTGATGACTGGGTGTTGTGTGATGTCCTTAGGTTAGTTAGGTTTAAGTAGTTCTAAGTTCTAGGGGACTCATGACCATAGATGTTAAGTCCCATAGTGCTCAGAGTCATTTGTTCGTGCAGATGGTTGTTGTCTTGCAAACGTCCCCATCTGTTGACTCAGGGATTGAGACGTGGCTGCACGATCCGTTACAGCCATGCGGATAAGATGCCTGTCATCTCGACTGCTAGTGATAAGAGGCCGTTGGGATCCAGCACGGCGTTCCCTATTACCCTCCTGAACCCACCGATTGCATATTCTGCTAACAGTCATTGGATCTCGACCAACGCGAGCAGCAATGTCGCGATACCATAAACCGCAATCGCAATAGGCTACAATCCGACCATTATCAAAGTCGGAAACTCGATGGAACGCATTTCTCCTCCTTACAAGAGGCATCACAACAACGTTCCACCAGGCAACGCCGGTCAACTGCTATTTGTATATGAGAAATCGGTTGGAAACTTTCCTCATGTTAGCACGTTGTAGGTGCCAGGGGCGCCAACCTTTAGTGAATGCTCTGAAAAGGTAATCATTTGTATATCAGCATCTTCTTCCTGTCGGTTAAATTTCGCGTCTGTAGCACGTCATCTTCGTGGTGTAGCAATTTTAATGGCCAGTAGTGTAACTGGTTTACTGCGAAAGATCGTAACACGGTTCCTCGCGCGAACGCTGAAATGGTAGGCATCGAGAAACGTGATCGTGGAAGAGAAAGTCAACTAACATCGCTCAGATTCTATAGAGATTGCGCGAGAGACCTTATTGTAGGTCGGTGGATAAACAATCATTACTTAGCGACTGAAGAAATGTGGCAAGTCATCCCCAATTTCACGAAGGGTCGTAGGACGGATGCAGACAATTATTGGCAATATCATTGGCGTCAGTCTGTTGTAGAACTGCGGATCATATTTCATGCTCTCGCATAATGACGTTTTTTGGAGCTCTGAAATCTCGTCTGGAGAAAGGAACATGGATTCCACAAGCAGCGGCCTAGTTACACTCTGTTCGTCTACGAGAACCAGGCGCCGTTGTCAACGGCAGCCACGTTGATGCTACGTTCTCGATCTCAGAAAGTCAGGGATACAGTTTCGCTCTGTAGTTTAGTCAAGCTTTGAGGATGTTGTAACTAAATATATCTTTAAATTTAGCCCAAACATCCTCCGTAACAGTTTGTCTACTTTAGTTTACTGAAAGGGTGGCAATACTCACACTAGTAACATCTACTTAACACTTGCTTGTGAAGGTGACAATAGAGCAGAAATGTACAACACAATAAGAAATAATTAATAACAGTTATTAATAGTGATGGTAGAAAACTGTTCTCAACTTCGGTAACAGATTGATGCATGGCATTTGTGGGTGTTCTATAGCATGGCCGGCTATGACATGCAGACCGTATGTGGGCCGAGCGCAGGACTGTTTCGGAAATACCCGGTGCAGCTCGACATTTCATTTGTATAATAATTTAGCATGTTGTAATTCCACGGAAACGTCTTGATCGCTAAAGACTTTATTTATGATGCGTTTCGAGTCATGTCAAAAATTACACAAAAGACAAATCAGAAAAGCTAATACATAATAATTACAAGGTCAATCTAACATCAGTAAAAGAAGTACTCACTAAGTACTTCCAACATGCTTAGGATAGCTCATGCAAGTGAGCAATACAAGAAAATCGTACAGTCTCATGTGCAATTGCCGTTAGGCGTACTTGCAAGAGACGTTATTTGCAAACTTCGCATGCCATTCTGAAACTCGAGGATCGTATTATATGAATGATGTCAAAGAAAGAGATAAGCGAAGACACAATTTTTATGATACACAAAACAATGTAAATATTCCTACCGCATAACATCTGGTTATTTTTCTTTATTTTTGTTACGATAAGCATCATATCGTCAATGAACAAATAAAGTAGACTACGTTATGAGTCAAAAATCTGTCATAGCTCATATACAACGATCGTGCATCACATTAGGCAACTAGACACAGTGCCTAAATATTCCATAGAGAAAGAAAGCAATGCAAAGGCCACCATATAAAGGAAGACATTAAAATTTGTAAATTACAAATTTCCAAACAAAGCAAACAAGCTTCAACCTACTGAAACCACGGATGGGTTATGTCAAGAACAAAAACCTATCATAAATTGATAATTTTTCCAACCGTGTCAGGATGGGCTGGAGATCGATAGAAACAAGGGGGAGCAGCTGGGAGGAGGGGAGGAGGACGACACCAAGGGCAGGACAGAGGGCAGTTGGATGTTGAAGCACTAGGGTGGGGGATAGGACAGGGGGAGGTGTGTAGGAACATAGGCAGAGGTTGTGGAGGGGTGGAGAACTGAGGAACTGAAAATTTTACCACAGTTGTCTGATGACGATGATTCGAAACGCATCATAAATAAAGTTTTTAGCGACCAAGGCAATGGAATTATTACTTGCCAAGTCTGGGTGGTCGCATACTTTACAATTGGAATTCATCAGTGAAATGGAAGAAGTTTCGTTCAGTATTGTGGTGTGGCGTTTTTCGGTCAGCACAACTCTCTTCAGTTTGGCAGAATCGTGGTGTCAGCACCCTTTACCCTTCCTTATTTGTTCGTGGTATGAAGGACTTTCATAGGTCCAGTGGCTGTTTGTACAAAAAGAGGCAATCTAGCGGTCTGTCATCACACGTCTTTAAAACTAAATGGGAGTGACAGAAGAGAGGGAAGAGTATTCCCTGAATCAATTATGCAGTAGCATATTCGATGGTCACTGCAAATTTTCTATGGAGCATTACAATACCATGCAGGAAGAATTTAAAGATTTAGTTGATAATAAAAAAGAAAAAAAATATCAACGATCACAAGACGGGAACATGTTACTGTACATCTAAAAGCACTTTGTGGTAAGTTTGCAGGTATGGGACATGTGAAGAATTTACTGGTACAGTTAGAAAAATTTCTGAAGTTGCGCTGCAACAGTTTTCAATGGCACTGAACGAATGGTACGGAAACTCTATGTATTATTATAAAATACGTTGCTTAAATCGAGGGGCGGGCCTAGAACAAATTCCGCTATTGTTGAATGAATGATGGAAATAGGAATGCACGGGTAAATATTAGAACATCTGGAATGAACTACAGACTTCGTATTAGACTGCACGCTGTCCCTCAGTAAGACATATCAAGGCGGGAAACAACGTATTTCTTATTTGACTAGGATACATATAAAAAGGAAACCATATCGTAGAAGAGACAAATACTAACAAAGACGGCCCAGTTCCTCAAGCGCACTGCTCTTAAAAAAAACGCGAGGTCTGAAGAACTACAAGGACATCGCCAATCTTACATTCGTTTTCGAGCTTTTTTCAAGACCTTCTGCCGTTTCAGTTGAAAACGCCCTTGTTCATGGGCATATGTAACTAACTAATCTGCAATTAAATTCCTGTTTTAAAGAGAAATCCTTTTACGTTTAAATGGTACAGGACGTCTACATTGTTTTCCTCAGGTAGGGCAGCCACCTCCCCATAATGAGTAGGAAGAAGTGCTACAATACTTCGACATATTTGTGTGAAAGACCTTTTTTGCTATTATGAAACTAAATAAATCACAATTACGTGGCAACTTGAGTAAGAAAATCTGTGAAATTACCCTATCTGACCACATGACTACAGTTTGTACCAGATAAAAACTGCATTATGCCTTCAGCGCCCTAAAAATGATTAAATAATGGAGAAAATTTGTGTTGTTTGTGATCTATGTTGCTGAGAAATTTAAAATACAAAACAAAGTCGTATGAAATTACCAAATATACAGCAAACAGTCGCAAAATCATGTTTTATTTATACACTATCGCAAATCAATTTCAACTGATTAGCAGCCATCATCGGTGCTTTCAACCAATATGTACCCTGAGTAGTAATACTGCCTTAAGCAGAGGTCAAACATAAAGTGATACATCGAGAATTGACTCTACAAATAATGGGGTTAAGGACACTGGTCACAAAGTGACAAACCCCTGTGCTGCAACAACAGATAAATGCCCATAACAGAAACTGTAGGTAATGAAAACCATTTCATTACATCAACAAATTTTAATTTAATTTATTGAGTTATTCTGTATCAGGTGCTCAATTAAAGGAAGATATATAACTTCTGGCTCTGCTGTGTAATAAATGGCCATGATAAACTACGGTGTTTACTCGCTAATTCTTCGTGACAAATTGCGTGTAGAAGAGGCCGAATTCTCTTAAAGACGATGTAGTTTCTAAGGTATTAATACATCGGATTACATGTTTTTTTTCTAGTTCATTCTTTCTTTCCAGTAACAAATGGTACTGATAAACTACGAGGTGTACTCCATGCACCATCTTCCGATGGATGGAGATATTAGCCTTGTATTCATAGCATAGCCTTCTGCTGATCGATTCTCTTACTTGCAAATTAATCATGGCTTAATTCAGACATCCAGTTTCTTCCCTGCTCCCAGTTCCTGCATCTGTGTAATCGATCAGGTTCCGAGAACCAAGTAACAAGCAAGCCGAGTGGCTCTTAAAGGATTGGGAAGAAATGTCAATGTCTATTTATAGAAGAGAGACAAAAGATGAGAGTGTTTGAGAATGCTACACTGCCGAAGGATACGTCTTTTTCCTTGTGTGCACCACGATTGCTGGTATGTATGGTTAATGGTCTTCCAGTTTTTCACATTGTGTTTCAAGCTATTGAATTTAATGTTACGAAAGAATTGAGCTACTTGGAAACTTGCCCTACAATTAAGTCGACGATAGAACAAGTTCAGTGCTTATTTTGGAATTCCGCGTGAATTCTGGCTTTTTCCTTTTTTTGTCAGTTTGTTCGGCACAATTTTGGAACTGATTTTAAACTTCTCAATGAGCTAGAGACTTGAAACTGTCAACATAGCTCAGAGGTCGTTGACAAAGCAATGTTAACTCGTTTTCTTGTCTGGGGTGTGGCAGAGAGTACATTGTGTACCACTGCTATTCCCTACCCCCCCCCCCCCTCCGCCCGCCCCCCTCACCACTGCGAATGTTTCGTGGTAAGAATGGTTGCTGCTAAGTCACAGTGTGAGCTCGGTTCTCTCTAATTTTTACCTTAGAGGTCTTTTCGCGAGAGAATCTTAGGAGCAAGCATTGTATTCAAGAGAAACTGAAATAATCCAGAAATTTAAAACATGTCTCTGCTGTAATCTCGTCAAAAAGTTTGAAATCGATAGGAAAATTTGACACACACAAGACTGAAACGTATAAAATGATTATTTAAATAAAAAAACTTTAAAATATAATACGTTTTCATAACGAATTAAAAAGTATAAAATAACTTCACCTAGCTCCATGCAGTTTCTTAAACCCATACAGATGGTTCTGAAAATTTGAACTTGTGAATTTTTAATAGCTATGAAAAATATACATTGATGGGTCAAAACGTTGTGACCTGTGCCACTGCGAGAAAGAATGCCGCCTGGTGGCGGTTCGCTGAAGTGACGCGGTTGGGATAGAACGAGGGCATGCTAAAAAGTAATATCTCCGATTTTTTTATGTGAAAACTCTTAAGGCTTTTTAAATAAAGCAAACATTATTATTCTACATCTTTTTCCATATGGTTACATGTTTACAGCCCTATGGCTCTAGAGGACTCCGAATTGTATCGTGTAACATGGCGGTGTGTAACGTAACTATGCCGTTATCTGAGGAATACAGCAGTAGTCGATTTTAGAATTCGAAGAGTTGTCCGCACATGCAGAACCCTCGTCTTCAGAATGACAATGCCAGATCACACACGAAAGTTGCAGTAACTGCAACCTCTGACGCCTTGGATTTATTGTCATCTATCATCCTCAATAGAGTCCCGACTTGGCTCTATCCGATTTTTCTCTCTTTCTAAAACTTAAAGAACACCTTTGAGGCCTTCCATTTGGTATCGATGCAAGCAAGGTGAGATTATGGCTCCGGCAACAATGTCAAACATTCAACAGTGACCGTATCAGCCGGCCGGGGTGGCCGAGCGGTTCTAGGCGCTACAGTCTGGAACCGCGCGACCGCTACAGTCGCAGGTTCGAATCGTGCGTCGGGCATGGATGTGTGTGATGTCCTTAGGTTAGTTAGGTTTAAGTAGTTCTAAGTTCGAAGGGGACTGATGGCCTCAGAAGTTAAGTTCCATAGTGCTCAGAGGCATTTGAACCATTTTCTTTTTTCGACGTTATCAACGAACTGGGAGAAGTGTGTTCGTCGCCAGGATGACTACTTTGAGAAATAACTACGTAGACATGAAGAATAAAGATTTAGGAAGTTAATAAGAGTTTTCACATAACAAGTCGGAGGTATTACTGTGTAGCACACTCTCGTATACACGTCGAGCATACGAAAGGGCAGTCATTCTAGCGATGATACGAGTCACAAATAACGAAATCCGCTGTCATGTGTGACTCGAACAGAGCGCTTTTTGTATAAAATGCATGTCTGTCCATCAGCTGCTTTTTTATTTTAAAACCCAAATATCGGCCGATTTTAATCACAGACTATCTTCACGGATTAGGGTTAAAACAGTTTAAGCCACATCAGATCTGTCATTACTTACAATTAAATACTGGCCACGTCTCATATGTAGAGAATGTGGAATTCATGACGTCCCTACACATGAGACGTGTCAGTATTTAATTGTAAGTAATGACAGAAGTGATGTGTCTTAAACCGTTTTAACCCTAATCCGTGAAAGTGGTCTCTGACTGAAAGTGATCGATGTTTGGGTTTTAAATAAAAAAGCAGCTGATGGTCAAACCTGTATTTTATACATTACTTGACGTCTGTTAATAGTCACCTTCAAGAAACTTTTAGAGTGCTTTGTGTTTTGACCCGGCGCCTGGGGACGAACATCTTGCACACGTCGATGCTACTATGGCGAGCTTCCATGAAAAGTGGTTGAGGTGCGATGATAGCATGAGCAGCAACAACGCCTCATCACAGAACGTGGAGGTCTGAGCCTTGCGTGCTCTGTAATAACGATAGACCTAGATCTGTTGCATATCTGATGACAGAGCACAGTGCTTGTCTGATCCTTGTGCGCTCTGTAACAACGATAGGCTGAGACCTGGTGTCAACTAAAATGAATCACGTTTCTCGTTACACCAGGTCGACGGTCGTGTCCGCATACGCCGTCCTCCAGGCGAAAGGCTGCTCCCAACATACTGTACACGGAGCCACGGACGAACGCCGGTGGGAGGCAGTACTACGTTACTGGGGACTTTCAGCTGGGCTTCCATGAGAACTCTGGTAGTAATCGAAGAACCCAGTATGGCAGTAGAGCACGTGAACGTTACTGTGGACTACCTTCATGCCTGATGTCATCACGATAACTGTCCGTGTCACAAGCCCAGAATCGCACTACATTGGTTTGAGGAGAAATTCACTTTATTTTAATCCTACTTGACACGTCTGGAACGCTAGCGGTATCCAGCTCCACGCCCGAAACCACCGGCCCGTAATTTACTGTCACTGCGACCTCTGCGCAGACATCTACTGCCACATGGCTTGGAGACCTACCAAGCACTTGCCGAAACCATGCCACGATGAATCGTTGCTGTATGGCATTCCGAAGGTGGACCAATACGGTATTAAGCAGGCGGTCATAATGATTTGATTCGTCCGTATGTTTTACGACACAACCATTACGGTTCTTTTTTTTTTTTTTTTGTTTGTATTTTGTGGTCCAGTTAAACTGACTTTATGTGATATTATTTGCTATTGGATTGTTTCATCATGTAGGTTATATTACCGAGTGGTTGTAATTGAACTTTCCGTATTTAATACGTTATGACACGGAAACGTTTCTTATATTTTTGGTCTAGGGGCTCGCCGGCACGGTAGATCAGCCTGTTCGGTCAGTGACGCGGCTGGTCTGTGTAATAAAAAACTGAATGAAGGGATCAACAACGAACTTCAGCGGATGTCATGTGACGTCCGCTACGACCTAATACAACGAACAAAATGCAAAAAAAGAAAAAAGGGGGTGGGGCATAATCAAAACATCCTCGGTCCCGGGTTCGTAACCCGCCACCGCTTAAATTTTGATTAATAATCAGCATTGGTGGCCGAAGACTTCCGGCATAAGAAGTCATCCTCATTCTGCCAACGGCCTTGTCAAAGAAGGGGAGAAGCGGACTGATATTCAGGACACTCTCTTGTCCTTGGGTGGGAAACTGACCCAAAGGCGGAAGAACCAGCAATGGTCAAAGGCATGAGGATTGAGAAGGCATTAGAAACATTAGAAACCATTACATTAAAGACACATAACGTGTATTCACACGACATGTGGCCTATAACTGAAAAAGTGTCATGATGATCTCTCCAGTGGCAAAAGATTCCATAACAGTCACCCATTCGGATCTCCGGCAAGGAACCGCCAAGGTGGAGGTGACCATGAGAAAAATATTGAATAATCAATGAAAGGATAACGTTCTACGAGCCGGGGCGTGGAATGACAGAAGCTTGAATGTGGTAGGGAAGCTATAAAATCTGAAACGGAAGTGCAAAGGTTCAATCTAGATATAGTAGGGGTCAGTGAAGTATAGTGGAAAGAAGACAAGGATTTCTGGTCAGATAAGTATAGGATAATGCCAACAGCAGCAGAAAATGCTATAACGGGAGTAGCATTCGTTATGAATAGGAAGATGGGGCAAAGACTGTTACTGTGAACAGTTCAGTGATAGGTTTATTATTATCAGAGTCGACAGCAAACCAACATCGACAAATATAGTTCAGGTATACATGCTGACGTCACAAGCTGAAGATGAAGAGATAGAGAAAGTATATGAGGATATGGAAAATATAATACAGTCTGTAAAAGAATATGAAAATATAATAGTCGTGGGGGACTGGAATGGAGTTGTAGGGGAAGGAGTAGATCAGACTACAGGAGAGTACGGCCTCGGGACAATGGAATGAGAGGAGAAAGATTAATTGAGATTTGTAATAAATTTCAGGTGGTAATAGCGAGCACTCTGTTCAAGAATGACAAGAGGAGGAGGTATACATGGAAAAGGCCGGGTGATAAGGGAAGATTTCTGTTAGATTACATCATGGTCAGACAGAGATTCCGAAATCAGTTACTGGATTGTAAGGCTTACCTAGGAGCAGATATAGACTCAGCTCACAATATAGTAGTGATGAAGAGTAGGCTCAAGTTTAAGACATTAGTAAGGAAGGATCAATATGCAAAGAAGTGGGATACGGAAGTACTAAGGAATGAAGATATATGCATCAAGTTCTGTAGATACAGCAATAAAGAACAGTCCATCGGCAGTGCAGCTGAAGAGGATTGGACATCCCTAAAAATGGCAATCACAGAAGCTGGAAAGAAATACATAGGTACAAAGAGAAACTGCAAAGAAGGCATGGGTAACAGAAAATATACTTCAGCTGATCGGTGAAAGAAAAAAAGCACAAAAATGTTCAGGGAAATTCAGGAATACAGAAATAGAAGTCGCTGAGGATTGAAATAAATAGGAAGTGCAGGGAAGGTAAGAAGAAAATAGCTGTGTGACAAATATGAAGAAATAGAAAAAGAAATCATTATTCGAAGGACAGGCTCAGCATACACGAAAGTCAGAACGATCTCCGGTGAAATTAAAAGCAAGGGTGGTATCATAAGAGTGGAACGGGAATACCACTGTTAAATGCAGAGGAGAGAGCGGATTGGTGGAAAGAGTACATTGATGGCCTCTATGAAGGAGAAGATTTGCCTGATGTGATAGAAGAAGAAGCAGGAGTCGATTTAGAAGAGATAGGGGATCGAATATTAGAATCAAAATTTAAGAGAGCTTTGGAGGACTTAAGGTCATATAGGACAGAAGGGATCGATAACATTCTACCAGAATTTCTAAAATCATTAGGGAAAGTGGCAACACAACTGTTATTCTCGTTGGTGTGAAGAATGTATGAGTCTGGCAGTATACCGTCTGACTTTCGGAAAAATATCATCCATACAATTCCGAAGACTGTAAGAACTGACAAATGCGAGAATTATCGCACAATCAGCTTAACAGCTCATGCATCCAAGTTGCTGACAAGAATAATATACAGGAGAATGGAAAAGAAAACTGAGGATGTGTTAGATGACGATTAGTTTAGCTTTAGGTAAGGTCAAGGCACCAGAGAGGCAATTCTGACGTTGTGGTTGATAATGGAAGCAAAGAGTAAATAAAAATCAAGACACGTTCATAGGATTTGTCGACCTGGAAAAAGCGTTAGACAACATAAAATAGGGGTAAGATGTAAGGAGAGACGGGTAATGTATAATATGTACAATAACAAAGAGGGAATAATAAGAGTGGACGACAAAGAACGCAATGCTCGGATTAAAAAGGCTGTAAGACAGGGATGTAGTCTTTCGCCCCTACTGTTCAATCTGTACTTCGAAGAAGCAATGATGGAAGTAAAAGAATGGTTCAGGAGCTGAATTAAAATTCAAGGTGAAGACTGAAGATCCCCTCACTCATCAATTCTGTATGTTCACCTCACCCCTCAGAGAAAAATGAGCTTCGTCTGTCCTTAGGATGGTCTAGTGACAGTCCTCGTGAACTTCAATCCCTGCGAGAAAGTGGAGAGCGAGGTCAACACCTCGTTGTGCGTCCTTTGGTGCAAGCTGCTGTACATAATAGACCTTGTACGGATGCCATTTAAGCATGTTGCTAAGCAGCTTCAGTACAGTTGACCACGGTTTGTTCAACTGTCGTGGCACAGCACGCGCACAGCCTCTTGATCAGGAATTGCGCGCTGCGTTGTGTGGCATAGCAACAGCGATTTCATCAACCACCTGTGGTGCGAACCGTCGTCGGCCTCTTCCCAGAGCGACGCCAAGTTCTCCAGTTGATTCGAACTTTCTCAACGTGCTCCGCACAGTAAGTGGAGAAAGAGGACCCTTCCGTAATCCTTTCAGCCGGCGATTTTGTCAAAGTGCAGCTGTAGCATTACTGTTGTTTTGATAATAGTGCTTCACCAATAGTACCCTGCTCCTTTTGTCCAAGCTCATGTTAACATGTCAACAAGTGCACTGCGACACGTCAGGTGTTGTGAGACTATGAATCACGATGACTGATCACGGCACGTGGTGGCCGTAGTTGGAACTGGACGGTGGCGGTTGTGCTGTGATGCATGGAAATCATGCACCCCATACTCTGACGTTAATGATACTAAGTTTGGTACTCGTACAGTAATTAGTTTCCGTGCTATAAAGTGTGAAATAGGGAAAGTTTAATTATAGCCACTCGGTACTTTGAGGATTATTTTGTGGCCTATCAGTGTTGCGACGTATTTGGAAGAAATTTGTTGAATTGCTACACTCTATTGTTTGTCATAGTACACTCTCTTTTTCTTTACTGTTGCTATCAACACTTCTCATTACAATAATGAGGTGTTGTCGTTAATGTTGCTGAAGTGCCATTCATTGTGTATCCAAAACAAAAGTACTCGATTTAAGACAAATTCATTTGCAATTTGGGATAGAGTTGTATTACCACTGTTCTGCGGTGGTGTGTTTTTAGCTACTGTTACCTCTCAAAGCCAATAACTCTTGTACAAAATTTTTAGCCTAATGTGAGTGAAAAATAATGCTGAAGTTAATCATAAAATTTTGATAGTCTGTTATTTCGCCTCTGGTCTTTCGTGCTAAGTTGGAAACTAACAGTTCAAGTAATTTATAACACTCATTAAGTTTGGTTTTGACATACTGACCAATGTTTAAATTTGTTTGAATTACCTTCCTGTGCTGCACTGCACCGTAGCAGTTCGTTTAATTATTATAAACCACGTGAGTTACGGCTGAACTACTGTTAATTCAAAAATGGTTCATATGGCTCTGAGCACTATGGGACTTAACATCTATGGTCATCAGTCCCCTAGAACTTAGAACTACTTAAACCTAACTAACCTAAGGACATCACACAACACCCAGCCATCACGAGGCAGAGAAAATCCCTGACCCCGCCGGGAATCGAACCCGGGAACCCGGGCGTGGGAAGCGAGAACGCTACCGCACGACCACGAGATGCGGGCTACTGTTAATTATTTCTTTCATTGCATGAATATGGAATGTGTGCTCACTCTAATGAATAATTTTTTTGTCTTTTCATTTGCTGCTTCTGAATTGATATGTTCCAGGTACGTTCTAAAAGCTGGTAATAATTTTGTTTAATTCGCCAACGTTACTATAGGCTTTTGAGATTTGTGCTTGCCACAGTTGTGTCTTATTTTGTACCATAACATTTCTAAAGGAATTTTTTAATTGATGGGTGTAACATTTTAGCGGATAATTGTTTTTTGTTAATAATCTTCGACTGTACCATCAAATTCCCTAATAGCATTCTGTATTCCACTTCGCGAGATTTCCTTTTCACTGTTTACCTACACACAACCCATTTTCTCATATCACATCAGAAAACGCTAGTACGTCGACATGGAATTAAAGAGTATAGGCCTTCTCGTAGAATCATCATCGGTTAGAGTTCTTTAAGTTGTGGTAAGAGAAGTATCTTCTCGACTTTTTCAACGTTCTGGTGCTTTGGTATTCAGACCAGGTGATCGTTTCTTAATTGTGAAATTCTCACTACGTTTTCACATCCTTATGACAAAGTAAACCGTTGACTTACATACGAGGGTTGGAACTTAAATAGTGGCAACTATTTATTGACAACCGATACAGAAGAGTTACATGTTTGCACCTGTTGCTGTCCTTCAAAGTAGTCACCAGCGTTGGGTAACGATGTGGAAGGTGTTGTATACTGTTAGCAGATCCTGTTCTGTTCATGGTGTGAATGGAGCGGTCTACTGCCTGTCGAACCTCTGGAAAAGTTCTGAAGCGAATTACTTCCCAGTCCCATCGACCGAACAGAGCAGCCACAGCTTGCGCTGTATGCGCCCGCACATTGTCGTGTAAAATGATGACTGGATTGCGTAGAAAGTGTCGCCGCTTCTTTCGCAAAGCTGGTCGCAGGTGATGATCCAAAAATGAACAGTAATACTGTACATTGACGGTCTACCATGTAGGAACGTAATGCGTTAGGATAACATCATCACAGTTGTACACGAGAATCACCATAACTTTAGACCGCTCCATTCGCACCGTCAACAGGACAGGCTCTGCTAATGGTATACTACGCCTTCCACATCACTGACAACGGGTTCTTCACAACGCTGGTGACTACTTTGAAGGACAATAACAGGTGCAAATATGTAACTCTTTTGTATCGATTGTGAATAAATAGTTGCCACTATTTAAGTTCCAACCCTCGTATATCAACCATGACTGAAATCTTGCGAGTTGGTTATTACATTGTTATCACGTTCCCTGACAGTACTGGACGTTCGTGAGCTACTCATAAAGGTTCCACCTTGTCTTTCGTGGTGTGCAGATATTACCTGTATTTTTCATGCCGCAGGTGGTATTATTGTCTTCACAACAAACTTCTCGAGTGAACATGGAATATTATATTTCCGATAGTTCTACATGAAAAAACAACAAAACAAAAAACCGGAATATCGATTTCATATACGAACATTCGTATAGGAATTCTAATATGTAACACTGTGTGAAAATTATACCATTTTCTACCTAAGTTTGTAATAATCAGAGAAGTACACTGCACTTCTGGAACACGTCATCGACTTAACTGTGTGTACACATAAGCAAATGAACTTTCATATACTTCAGGCTCTGATGTTTTTGTCAAGGACATTTCCTTCCAGAATTAAAAACCATAAATGCAATCTTTAAAGGAGCAAATATCATCGACATAAGTGATGATATAAGCAATTGTACAAGGGTCCTCTATCTCACTCTTCGATCTCATTTTTTGCTTATTTTGCTCACTCGCTTTTTTAGCTAAGTCGACTCCGATGTGCGCAAGCCAGATGGCGTGGTGCAGATGCGAGCGCTCCGTCCTCCACAGCCATGGCTTCCAGCTTATCTCTACATTCAGCGTCCTGCCTCCCTCCCCATTGTCGTTCAAGCCTCACTACGCGGCAGCAGTGAGGCATTTCAGGAGGCAGGAATGTGCTGGTGTAAGCTAGCGCCAACACTCTGGTCGGCTAAGAGACTGCGAGAAGATCGATAGTTAGCACTGGAGCAAGGGAGCTTGTCAGGAGAGAGGCCAATGACAGATTCACAAGAAATGTGCCGCCAAGCCCTCCGACGGCCAGTATTTAGATCGCTGCCGCGGACTGGAGGGGCTGTCAGTCATCCTGTGAGTCACTGAGTCGAGCCTTCAGTTGCAGCCCAGTCACTTGCAGTCACAGAGTCTTAGTCTGAGGCAGCACATAGGGACTAGAGTAGTGTACATATCGGTCTTGTACATCACCAGCAGTGAGGTTAACACGGACTGTTGACCACAACAACTAGCTTGCGTTACGTAGCTTTCTTATTCTGATTAACAAAGAACCCAGTTAATACATGCATGCAGTTGTGTTATACACTCCTGGAAATTGAAATAAGAACACCGTGAATTCATTGTCCCAGGAAGGGGAAACTTTATTGACACATTCCTGGGGTCAGATACATCACTTGATCACACTGACAGAACCACAGCACATAGACACAGGCAACAGAGCATGCACAATGTCGGCACTAGTACAGTGTATATCCACCTTTCACAGCAATGCAGGCTGCTATTCTCCCATGGAGACGATCGTAGAGATGCTGGGTGTAGTCCTGTGGAACGGCTTGCCATGCCATTTCCACTTGGCGCCTCAGTTGGACCAGCGTTCGTGCTGGACGTGCAGACCGCGTGAGACGACGCTTCGTCCAGTCCCAAACATGCTCAATGGGGGACAGATCCGGAGATCTTGCTGGCCAGGGTAGTTGACTTACACCTTCTAGAGCACGTTGGGTGGCACGGGATACATGCGGACGTGCATTGTCCTGTTGGAACAGCAAGTTCCCTTGCCGGTCTAGGAATGGTAGAACGATGGGTTCGATGACGGTTTGGATGTACCGTGCACTATTCAGTGTCCCCTCGACGATCACCAGTAGTGTACGGCCAGTGTAGGAGATCGCTCCCCACACCATGATGCCGGGTGTTGGCCCTGTGTGCCTCGGTCGTATGCAGTCCTGATTGTGGCGCTCACCTGCACGGCGCCAAACACGCATACGACCATCATTGGCACCAAGGCAGAAGCGACTCTCATCGCTGAAGACGACACGTCTCCATTCGTCCCTCCATTCACGCCTGTCGCGACACCACTGGAGGCGGGCTGCACGATGTTGGGGCGTGAGCGGAAGACGGCCTAACGGTGTGCGGGACCGTAGCCCAGCTTCATGGAGACGGTTGCGAATGGTCCTCGCCGATACCCCAGGAGCAACAGTGTCCCTAATTTGCTGGGAAGTGGCGGTGCGGTCCCCTACGGCACTGCGTAGGATCCTACGGTCTTGGCGTGCATCCGTGCGTCGCTGCGGTCCGGTCCCAGGTCGACGGGCACGTGCACCTTCCGCCGACCACTGGCGACAACATCGATGTACTGTGGAGACCTCACGCCCCACGTGTTGAGCAATTCGGCGGTACGTCCACCCGGCCTCCCGCATGCCCACTATACGCCCTCGCTCAAAGTCCGTCAACTGCACATACGGTTCACGCCCACGCTGTCGCGGCATGCTACCAGTGTTAAAGACTGCGATGGAGCTCCGTATGCCACGGCAAACTGGCTGACACTGACGGCGGCGGTGCACAAATGCTGCGCAGCTAGCGCCATTCGACGGCCAACACCGCGGTTCCTGGTGTGTCCGCTGTGCCGTACGTGTGATCATTGCTTGTACAGCCCTCTCGCAGTGTCCGGAGCAAGTATGGTGGGTCTGACACACCGGTGTCAATGTGTTCTTTTTTCCATTTCCAGGAGTGTAGAAAGAGGATACCGGCCACCAAACGACATACTCTCCTGGATTCCTGTGGTACAAGCCTACAGCGACAAAGAGACGACACAAAAATTGGCGACGATTATAATTCAGTGCAGATTTTGCTTGCTTCTCTTGTGGTTTAGCTTGCAGGGGTGCTCATTTCCGTTTGCTATTGTGTTGCTGTTTCCTTGCACGTATTTCAGAAGGGGGCCGCAGAACTAATGAGATTTCGCTTTTCAGAGGCTTTGTTTGCTTTCTTGCTATAACGTAATTTTGTAAACCATGACCACCCCACACCCTCCACCCCTGGCTCCGCACCTCATCCACAGACGGCCAACGTGAGGGATCTAACACAAGCTTTTTAATGCAGAACCAACAAACTGCTGTCCTGCTAACGACGGTACAACAAATACTGGCTGCACAAGCTGCGTCGGCCGCCCAACAGTCAAACCGACAAGCTCAAAAAGTGCCGCCGACCAGCATACCACCGTTCTAACGACACCGAAAAGAAATGGCTCAAATACCTGACACAGCCCCAAGCACATTGTCAAGTTCATTGTGTTGAAGGTAGTGTAAAACTACAATACTTTCTTTCGATTCTGGGGTCCCCAGTGTTCAGGTTAATACAAAAACTATTGCCGGCCGGGGTGACCGAGCAGTTCTAGGCTCTTTAGTCTGGAACCGCGCGACAGCTACGGTCGCAGGCTCGAATCCTGCCTCGGGCATGGATGTCTGTGATGTCCATAGGTTAGTTAGGTTTAACCTTCTAACGGTAAGGTTGGGGTTGGATCCGACCCCAGCGAGTCTGTTTTGTTTATATCTCCCCACTCCCTTTTCTGAGAGCGCTGTGGTTCCAGCTAACCTACCAGCCAGTCGTCCCGAGAACGTCGAGGAGGCCACGTCAGTCTGGTGAGTGACCTGCACCAACCCTGTCTATCCGAAACCTACATTACCCGCGCTCGGGTTAGATCCGACCTCACCTTACTGTTTACGTCACACTTATTAGTTACCGAGCGAGGTGGCGCAGTGGTTAGACACTGGACTCGCATTCGGAAGGACGACGGTTCAATCCCGCGTCCGGCCATCCTGATTTAGGTTTTCCGTGATTTCCCTAAATCACTCCAGGCAAATGCCGGGATGGTTCCTCTGAAAGGGCACGGCCGACTTCCTTCCCCATCCTTCCGTAATTCGATGAGACCGATGACCACGCTGTCTGGTCTCCTTCCCCAAACCAACCAACCAACCAACCAACACTTATTAGTTTCTTTTGTGGGGAGGATTCAACCCCATATTGATGTTTATATTACATCTAAGTTTTGTTTTCTCTTCTAGTATCTCACTAAAATGGCGCATCAACTCCTTAGAACTCCTGAGGAGATACACAACGAGTTTCTCCGACAGGAGGCTGAGTCAGAGGATGGCGACAATATCGATGCAGAAAACTGTTCAGAAACCGAGGATGATGTATTATCTAATACTGATGGCGAGGATGATGTATTCCATTGTGCGGCAGGAGCAGTCGAGTTTGATAATTCTCAGTCAGATGTTGATGATGAGAGAAATTTTCAGCTAGGTAAAGACTTAGAGACAATATGGACCAACAAACCCATCCATTCAAAATTTTCTTCGACACCAGCATCAAATATTATTACTCATCTCCCTGGTCCACCTGGGGAAGCAAGGGGGTCACTAGTGAATTTGAAATATTTTTATTATTTATAGATTCGAAAATTATAGAAAAAATTGTTTTGTACACAAATATTGAAATCGAGAAATCCAGGCAAAAGTACAATACGGTCCAGTGGTTTCATTCACCAACAGAGAGCGTTGAAATAAAAGGGTTGAAACGCCTTCTCTTCATGAGTGGTGTCCTAAAAAAACTCTGTGCTCCGTGTAGATGAGATGTTCTCAGCAACGTATGGACCTCCGGTATTCCGTTGCACTATGTGCAAGAAAAGGTTTGCATTTCATCTAGAAATGCCCGCATCTCGTGGTCGTGCGGTAGCGTTCTCGCTTGCCACGCCCGGGTTCGATTCCCGGCGGGGTCAGGGATTTTCTCTGCCTCGTGATGGCTGGGTGTTGTGTGATGTCCTTAGGTTAGTTAGGTTTAAGTAGCTCTTTAAGTTCTAGGGGACTGATGACCATAGATGTTAAGTCCCATAGTGCTCAGAGCCATTTGAACCATTTGAATCATCTAGAAAACCTCCGCTTCGATGATAAAGCCACCAGAGAGGCCAGAAAAATCAACGACAAATTTGGGGCTTTCAGAGAAGTGTAGGACATGTTTGACTATAACAGTGAAAAAAATTATAGTCCATTTGAATATGTCACAGTAGATGAGACTCTACTGAGTTTTCGGGGTGCCTGTCCATTCAAAACCTATATCCCATCGAAACCCGACAAATATGGGTTGAAAATAATGTCACTATGCGACGCAAGGACGTTCTATTTTTTACGTGGCATTCCATACACTGGCAAGGACAACAGAATAAAAAGGAGACCTGGAGATTTGCCTTTACCTGCCCAGTATGTTTTGCGCCTGACTGAATCTATCAGGGGTTCTAATAGAAACATTACAGCGGACAATTGGTTCTCCTCACTGGAGGTGACTGACGCCCTCCTCCAAAAGAAACTCACATTTGTAGATACGTTGAGGAGGAAAAAACCGCAAATACCACCATCAATGCTGCTTTCCGCTCCAGTAGGCTCTTAAACATTTATGTAGCAGGACGACAAAACTTTGGTGTCATTAACCCCGAAGAAAAATAAAAAAAAGTTTTACTGATATCGTCAATGCACTTCTCTGGAGACATAAATGAAAAATCAAATAAGCCTGAAATTGTGGAGTTCTACAATCTAACTAAAGGAGGGGTCGATGTATTAGATATGCTTTGCCACAGCAAGACCACAAAAAGAAAATCGAGAATATGGCCCATGCGGTACTTTTATGCTATTTTAGACCTCGCTGCTATAAATAGTTTTATCATTTACAAAAGCAATAGCAAAATGACGCGAGAATATCATTTCTCAAAAATCTTGCGCTCTCTTTGACAAAACCTCTTATGGAAAAGAGGTTGAATAACACACATCTTCCCCGTGAGCTCCGGTCGTCTATTGGAAAACTTTTAGAAAAAGAACCAATCGAATTAGACAAGCCTACCCAAGCACAGTCACTAAAGAAAAGAAGATGTGATTTTTGTGACAGATCAAAAGATAGGAAGGGGAATGCTTTTTGTAGTAAGTGTAATCGTTCTAAGATAGGAAGGGGAATGCTTTTTGTAGTAAGTGTAATCGTTCTATATGTGGGGAGCATGCCCTAGTTGTAAAGAAACTGAGATGTGATAAATTGTGCCAAATATGTATTTTCAGGGCTGTTTGTGATCGTTTCCAGGATAACATTATACATTTATTATTTGTTCCTATTACATTATGTGCACAAAGACATTTATTATTGAGAACTTTATATTTCGAAATTGCTGACACTATAATTATTTTCTACAATTAGTAAGAGATGTTTCTCATTTAGTTCCTATCTTTAGAATTTCTAAAGCACTCAAGTTCCTAGTTGATGACTGAATCTATTGATTTTTACTATGTTTTCAACAATTTTATAGACTATTTCTATTAAGGTACTTTTTTGTAATCAAGTGCCTATTTTTTCCAAAGTACTTTATACTTTTTTGTAATCTAGTGCCCATTTTTTCCAAAGTACTTTATATTCTTATTTGTTGACTATAAAAATAAAAGAACTTGTTATAACAAATATTATATGTGTTTAATTGATAATAAAACTTTTCCCATTATTCATTTTTTATTTTACCTCGAAAAATCGATATTTGGTGGGTGGGATCTGATCCAACCCCACCTTACCGCTTATGTCAGGAAACTTCACCTTACCGTTAGAGGGTTAAGTAGTTGTAAGTTCTAGGGGACTGATGACCTCAGATGTTAAGTCCCATAGTGCTCACAGCCATTTGGACCCTTTGAACAAAAACTATTCCCAGCTGCATCTCCCGACGAACTCAGTTATGAATAAGTAATCGCTGCATTAGCCAGTTACTATGACTAGCAAGTCCAAATAGCTGCAGCCAGATATCAGTTCCTTCACTTGCAGAAAAATCCGGAACTGGCATACTGTCAGTGGTACACAGAACTAATAGGCATGACTAGGAAGTGTAAATTTAAGTGTAGTTGTGGTAACTTTTACAGTGATTTAATGATTAGGGTTGCAATAACATTCAGCGTCCACAATAGTAGAATATGGGAACAGATCTTAAAGTACTCTGGTCCATCCTGCCTCAACCATTGCAATTTTTAGAGCAATATGATTTCGGAGCCATAGCGGCCGACAAGTTTGACCAGGCCCTGATTTGTCGGGTCATGTCGCCTCTTGCTCGCCACCGCCCCAAGCAGCCACAACAACGAGCGCGTATACAGCCGCGAGGACGGCCATGTAGACAGGTAAACAGACCTATGAACTTAGTGAAGTCTTGCCCTAGATGTATTGCTCGCCATAAAAGACAGGATTGCGCATCACGTAACACGATGTGTTACCCATGTGGAAGAAAAGGCCATGTCCAAGCAGTTTGTTTGCAATGGCACAAAATGCCTCTAGTTTTGTTGCCTAAGCCTTCTAGTCGTATTCGCATTTGTGTTGACTTCAAGTCTACAGTCAACCTACAGACCATAGTTGACACTTATCCGTTACCTCGCCCTGAGAAACTCATGGACAGGCTTGGTGCAGTACGTTACTTTTCTAAGACAGATTTGCGTGATGCCTACTTGCAAATTCCATTAGATGAAGAATCACAGAAAGTGTTTGTTGTAGATGCACGCATAGGACTGTTTAAGTATTTGCGTTTTCCCTTTGGCAGTGCTTCCACATCCGCCATTTTTCAACTCTACTTGGGACAGCTGACTGAAAAAGTGTCATTTTGTTAAAACTACCTTGACGATATTGTCGTCTCAGCTCATACACCAGAGGAACACATTGCCAATTTGCATACTCTTTTTCGAGTGTTGTCAGAAGCAGGACTCAACTGCCGTCTCGAAAAGTGTGACTGTTTTCAGACTGCACTGCAGTACTTAGGTCATGTGATAAACAGTCAGGGCGTGCACCCCCTCCAATCGCATTTGCTCGCAATCCGGGACCCATCTGTCTCTCGCAATGTTCTGAACTGCAATCAGCGCTAGGCAATATGACATACCACAGTCGGTTCTTACCCAATGCCGCTCAGATCGCGGCTCCATTGCATCGCAAACATGTGCCTTTTGTGTGGACTAAAGACTGTCAAGACGCATTTCAGAAACCTTAAAATGCTTAGAGACAGGTGTTTAGTTCATTTTGACCCTGCCAAGACAGCAGTTTTGCAAGTCGACGCTTCTTCCTAAGGAATTGGCGCTGTGCTTTCGCACAGAACTCATCCACAAGACAGACCTAATGCTTTTGTCTCAAACCTGCTCCCTCAAACAGAGTGCAATTATTCTCAAATTAGAAGCTCTCGCTATTGTGCATGGTGTGGCAAAATTCCATCACTATTTGTATGGTCGCAAATTCTATTTAGTGACAGATTACAAACCTTTGCAGTCCTTGTTTCATCCGTCAAAGACAGTTCCTACACGCACTGCTGAAAATTGCAGCGATGGGCTTTGTTGCTTTCGCAATGTTAGTATGAAATTGTGTACAGAACTACGGCAAAGCATGGCAATACATACACCCTATCTCGCCATCCGATTGGCCCAGACTCTGATTTTGATGCATCTGCCGCACCTGCATCTGCCCAGGACTGTGAATTGCTAGAATCTTTTCCCTTGCACCACAGAAATATTGCACAGGCCCCGGAAGCAGACCCTGATCTCAAGATTTCGTTGCATTATATTCGCACGCCTTGGCCTCGTTCATTGAACAGTATCAAGAACTTAGTTGTGGGCCGATATTTTGCGCTTCGGCACAACAATCCCAGTCCAACAGGATGTTATTGTCGTTCAGAATGACGGTGGAAAATCGTGTGTGCTTATTCCCAAAGTGTTGCAAAAGAATGTGCTGCGATTGCTCCACCAAGGACATTCGGGAATTCTTTGCACTAAACAGTAAGCGCGGTGCCACTGTCCTTGGCAGGGCATGGAGACCTATATTGAACGGATGATGTCACAGTGCCGGTCATGCGTGGAAAACCAATCCGCTCCACCACAGATATTCGCAACTTGGCCTAAGACTCAATCACCATGGCAGCGAACGCACACTGACTTTTCAGGGCCATTCTGGAACACTCGTTGGCTTATAGTGGTAGTCTCTTTTAGCAAGTTTCCGTTTTCGTTGCGTATGAACTCTACCAACCCACGTAGCATCATTCAAGCGTTGTACTCCATATTTTGCATAGGTTTGCCAGACGTACTTGTCAGACAATCGACCACAGTTCACTTCACATGCTTTTCAACAGTTTCGTGAATGAAACGGAATTCATCATCTCACCAGTGCTCCATTTCACCCGCTATCCAACGAAGAAGCAGAATGCTTCGTATGCAATTTTAAGCAACAGACGGCCAAGCTTCACACCACCCACACACAGCTACAGACGCTGAAACTCTTTCTCGCCTCCTATAGCTTCCATCCATGAGACAGACCATCACTGGAAGAAATACTGCATGGCCGCCGCATTCGGACACTGTTATACTTGCTACACCCACCGCAGCATCTGGCGCTGCCAGTGGTCTGCAGGGATCACTTTACGCCATGCAATCTTGTTCTTTTAAGTGTTTATGGCAACCTTGGGCGCTGGGAGAAAGGTGTGATCCAGGAAAACATTGGATCTTCTATGCATTTAATAGCATGTCACAATGGTTTGCAGCGCCGCCACTAGAATCAAATTCGTGCGTGTCATTTGCACCATGATTCTGCTGCTTTTCTTCCCCCAGATTCAAGGTCTCATGGGACCATGCGGCCTTTGCAGCTGCCTGCTGGTGCCACCAGGGCACCCTAGGAGGAGCCGAAGGATGATGCACCCTTGCCCCTGCCTGCCCCGCTCGCCGACCCCATGGACCTGGGTCCACCATCACCATCGCCGTTATTAGGCCCGACATGTGGCCTGGCAGCAGTTTTCCGCCTGGTGGCAGTTTTCCTGTTGCCTTGCAAGCTAGATGGCATGGTACAGTTGGGAGTATGCCGTCCTCAACAGTCGCGGCTCCCAGGTCATCTCTGCGTTCAGAATCCATCCTCCCTCCTCATTCTCTTTGGTTGGTCTGAGCACTATGGGACTTAACATCTATGGTCATCAGTCCCCTAGAACTTAGAACTACTTAAACCTAACTAACCTAAGGACAGCACACAACACCCAGCCATCACGAGGCAGAGAAAATCCCTGACCCCGCCGGGAATCGAACCCGGGAACCCGGGCTTGGGAAGCGAGAACGCTACCGCACGACCACGAGATGCGGGCTCATTTCACAGCCTCACTACAGGAGAACGGTGCAGCAGTTCAGTTGGTTAAGAGCTGATGGTAGAGTTCGAACGTGGCGCAGACCACACGAAGCCATGGACCCAAGTTATCAACAAGGTACTAAAAGCTGGTGGTGTTTTAATAATGGTGTAGGCTGTTTACATGGAATGGACTGTGTTCTCAGGTCCAACTGTACTGATCATTGAGTGGAAATGGTTGTGTTCGGTTACTTAGAGATCATTTTCAGTCAGTCAGTATGCGACCAAACTACTTAGGTCAACACACACACTCATGCCCGAGGGGGGGGGGG
Organism: Schistocerca nitens; assembly: GCF_023898315.1. Classification (NCBI taxonomy): domain Eukaryota; kingdom Metazoa; phylum Arthropoda; class Insecta; order Orthoptera; family Acrididae; genus Schistocerca; species Schistocerca nitens. The sequence continues at coordinate 551,646,152 of NC_064615.1, read as the reverse complement.
GAGACCGTAACAAGGCGCCTCACACCGCACGCCTACCCCGAGCGGCCAAAAAGAGGTCTGAAACGATATTAGGAGGTATCCCATGAGTTCTGTTATCTCAGTGCAAGTGAGCCGTGTGTGGCTCGTGTTCGTGCCATGTCTCATTTGACATCCTGTTTTTACTGTACTACCACCTCGTTATGTTAATTTCAATTACTGGTGTCATTTAGTTGCCGCCTTGCCTGCCGGTGAGCGGCAACAGCGGCGCTTATCGACAGAAGCCCTGGCGTATTATCTTTGCTGACTGCTATTAGTTCCCGGTTGTCGTGTGTTCGGAGTTAGTTGGGATGTGCCAGTGAGTTGGGAGGCGCTAGCAGTGCAGTTCGGACCTGGCAGTATTTGACTTAGGACGCGGCCAGAAGTTCAGACGGGGCACGGCTGCAGTGAGGTCCAGACAGCCATCACTCGCCCGACGATTGCTGACACATATCACTTGAGTGCGGACCACCTTGGTTGGTCGTCGGTCTGTCGTCTTTTCGGACGACGTGTATGTTGGCCGGCAATCGCTTATGAGTTGCCTGTGTGTGCCGACTCATGATTCGTCCTTGTTACTGCACAGTCGCTGCCGTTAGTATTGTCTAGTCCTTTGTGCAAGTGTTTGTGAAACTGTGTGTAGCTTGTGATGTCGACTGTTCAGTTACTTAATGCTGTCTCTGTGCTGATGTATGGCAGTCGGTCGGTTGGCATGGAGCAGTGAGGAAATCTCTGCGGGGGGGGGGGGGGGGGGGTAGTTTGGCTGGGCCCGCTGGCGGTCTCTACACAGTGTCGGAGTGTGCGGGGCTGTTCTCTTTGCTACGAGGTCCGTGGCTCATCGACCCTGGACACGAAAGTTGAGTTCGAATTTAATTTATCAGCAAGTCAAAACTGTTCAGATTGTGCCATCTGGTTCTCGTTGTTGGCTGTTTGGACATTCCCGCGAGCAACATTGTGTGTGTTCGAGTTGGCGAAGGTTAAGCCACCGTCCGGTGAAGTCCAACTGTATTTGGTTATTTGCAATTGAAGTGCACCAGCGGAATTCTCTGCCTTGTGGCCGTTAACGTTCCGGTTACCTGCCCTGGCCGTTGACGTAAATTCAGGCACTGTCCTTTGTTCACCGTGTTGTCGCTGTCCAGCACAGTGTGTAGTTTGACAGCTTGGTTGTGGGCGTCCATGCCTTTTACATTTTGCATTGAACTGCCAGTTGTGTGCCGGTCGAGTGGAGCGCAACTTATCTTGTCGGTGGGTCCATTGACTGTCTGTTGGTTGGGTTGTCGTCGGATCGAGAATGGTTGGGCCGACTGCCTGTCCCACCTAAGTGATCGTTATTATTTCAAGTGCTAGCCGATCCCAGAAACTTCTGAGCGCCGTTAGCTGCACTGCCGTTTCTTATTTTCTGTTGTGTGTATTTGTATGGGTCGTAGCCGATGGTTTGAATTAAAGTAGAACTGTTTTTAGTCGTGTTTTAAGTCATCGGCCTTCAGCTGCTTTAAAATTAAAAGTTCCTTGCTTTTCAAGTGTAAGATTGTTTGGGCCTTCAGCCTGGTTAAAATATTGTTTAAAGATAAAGCCTTGGGCCTTCTGCTTACTAAAAATTATTTTACTTGTGTTTTAAGTCATGGGCCTTCAACCGTTTTGAAATTAAAATTCCTTGCTTGTCAAGTGTTTGATCGTTTGGGGCTTCAGCCTAATTTAAGATAAGGCTTTGTTGTTTAAATTTATTTTACCTTGAGTTTTAGGTCATGGGGCCTTCAGCCGTTACTAAATTAAGGATCTTTGTCTTTCAAGCATCAGACTGTTTAGGGCCTTCAGCCTAATTAAAGATAAGGCCTTGTGCCCTGTGTTTTTTTTATTTAATTTTACCTTGAGTCTTAAGTCATCAGCCTTCAGCCGTCTTTAAATGAAGGTTGTTGCTTTTCAAGTGTTAGATTTTTGGGCCTTCAGCCAAATTATAGAACTTACTTAACGTGAGGCCTTCTGCCTTCTAAATATTCTTTTGGCGTCTGAATTTTGAGCTAATGGCTTTTAACCTTTTTTTAGATTAATATGGTTGTACCTTTAAGGCATAAAATAGTGTGGCCTATTTAGCCGATAACTAAGTTCAAGAAGTTTTACTGTAATGTTTGGTCAAATAAATAAAATTATGTGTATTCAAGTGTAACTGTCAGCCGCACATTTTGGCCCCTTTCCACAATACCAACTACCTGTCCTGTCCTGCGGGTTTAGCAGGGTGTTTCAGTAAGTTTTGTACATAGTATTTGCATGTACATAGGAATTGTGTTAACTTTATTGTTGTATGAATTCATATGGCCCGCAATATACACCACACGATAAATAAATAGCTAGTGTAACGCTGATTTATTCAGTTTGTTACCACAATTACCTTCATCTCTGTGAAAATACCTTCACAATAGTGGGAAAGCACGCAACATGCAATTTCAAACACTTGCAACATGAAGCACTTAATAACATACAACCATGAGAGAGGTGAAAAGTAGGATACTGTTACTGTCACTACGGAAACATCTCAGCACAGCCAACATGTAGCGGTCTTCCATTGCATTCAGTAAACCCATAAACGAGGTGCTTATGGGCTGCCTCTTCGTCAGTACACCTGTCCGTACTGCAGCATATCACAGTAAACATGCAGCCAATGTCTGCAAGAAAAACAAACCTGAGATAGAACCGAGCAGTACTGAATGGAAGCTTAGAAGCGAAGTGTAAAGCAGGCATCAAACAGCAGGTACCGTGAATCAGTGGAAGAAGTTTGTTTCCAGACAAACTCACAGCACATACCCTCGACAGTTGTAATGTTGTGCTCACATTTTCAGAGCAATACAGACACAAAGTTGGATGGAAATAAGAGCTGAAACGCAGTGCGATTACTTTATAACGATCCACGGCTAACATGGGATGCTGATACTAAAATATTCAAAAAATGTCCCCAAAATTTTGTTGCTGGAGTTCAGATTCACCAGTTTCTGCGTAGTCACAATTACATACACACATTTACATATAGTCACAGAAAAAAGAACAGTTGAAAGAAAACATTTACAGAAACAAATGGCGCTATAAACAGAGAAAATGGCAGTTAAATTACTATACGCTGAAAAAAGTGAGCATAATGGAAAATGCAAACTTTCAAGTTTACCATCTAAGAAAAAGCAGTGTAGTTTTTTCTTAGACGCTGGTTTGTTTTATAGAAACCTCAGGAACTGTTTTATATCTATAACCTATAAGTGCAAACGATAACCTGTGTTTGCAAACGAAAAAATCATGTAATATATCAGGACACCCACTGAAGATGCCTTGTAAATAAGGCGAAATGCGTCATGGTGCAAAAGATAAATAAAAAAAATGTGCAGCATGGAAAAGGCGTTTTTCTTTTGAACAACTGTAATTTATACTCAGCTGCTGAGAAAATAACCAGCACAAGAAACTTGTTAATTTCAGTAGAAACTTTAAAATAGCTAAGACCCACAGCTTGGAAGGTAGTTCTTCTTGTGTCATCTCCTTGTCAATGTAGGCTTGTACTATGGGAACCAGCAGAGGATGTTGTTTGGTGGCCAGTATCCTCTTTCTATAACACAACTGCATGCATGTATTAACTGGGTTCTTTAGTAATAAGAATATGGAAGCTACTTAACTCAGCTAGTTGTTGTGATACAAGCTCTTCCCGAACAGTCCACGTTAGCCTCACTGCTGGTGTAGTATATGTCCACTATGTACACTACTCTGGCCGCTATGTGCTGCCTCAGACTAAGACTCTGTCTGCGACTGCAAGTGACTGGGCTGCGGCCGAAGACTCGACTCGGTGACTCACTGGATGACTGACAGGCCCTCTGGTCCATGGCGGCGATCTAAATACTGGCAGTTGGAGGGTGCTGGCGGCGCATTTCCTGCGAGTCTGCCGTTGGCCTCTCTCCTGATAAGCTCGCTTGCTCTGGTGCCTACTATCGATCTTCTCACAGCCTCTTTTGCCGATCAGAATGCTGGCGCCAGCTTACACCAGCACATTCTGGAACCGCCCTCACCCCACCTCCCTCCCTGAAATCGGGACTCATCTGGCCAGTGTACGGTATTCCAGTCGTTTCGGGGTCCAGCGATATGGTCATGAGCCCAGGAGAGGAGATGCAGGCGATGTCACTCTGTTAGCTAATCCACTCGTCTGCTGCCATAATCCATTAACGCCAAAATTTCGCCGCTCTGTCCTAACGGATTCATCGTAAGTCCCACATTAATTTCGGCGGTTATTTCGCGCAGTGTTGCTTGTCTGTTAGCACTGAAAACTTTATGCAAACGCTGCTTCCCTCGGTCGTGAAGGCAATCGGCCACTGCAGTGTCAGCGATGAGAAGTAATCACTGATATTTGGCTTTCTCGTCACACTCTTGAACTGTGGATCTCGGAATAATGAATCCTTAACGATTTCCGAATTGGAATGCACCATGCATCTAGCTCCAACTACCATTCCACGTTTAAAGTCTGTTAATTGCCGTTGTGGGGCCACAGTCCCGCCGGACACCTTTTACACGAAGTCAAAACAAACACCTTTCAGCATCCAGTTTCCAAACTTATTTTATTTGGTTACCAGTTTCTCCGATTTACTACGCTATCTTCAGGCCCTTTATACAGACAACAATGGTACCCGTATGAAATAGACAACCAAAAAAGGAGCATGGTGCAAGTCTTATATACAGTGGTAATATGTAATAACATAACAATAATAACCAGTACAGGAAGATGCATAGAGTTCCAGATAAATTAAGCAATAAAATAAGAGCACAGTTGCTCACTGTATTAACTTAACTTGTGAGGAAAGTATATAGGCCATATAATCGTAAAAAGGGAACCTACTAAACGGAGGTCAATATTTCATGTTATGAATAACCACGGTGTAATGTTAATGTAACGCCCGTGAAATAACTGGAGTAAAATAATATGGTCACATACTGATGGGTACAGACTGAATATAAAACATTTGTTAACATGCTGCCAGATACTAGTAAAACATAAGTCACATACTGGAGGTCAACGCCACAACTATCTGTATCATCATGTTCCATATGCTACTAATTACTAATAAGAGAAGAATATAAAAATACATCACTGCAGTTTATCGATCACAAACTCATAAGATGCAACTTATTTAATAAAACATTTCTAGTGAACCAAACTATGAATCTAATGTAATATACCGTAAAGAATTACCACGATGCAGTAAATATTGAAATATATGGAAAAGGCAAAACTAATGTTATCACGAAAGTTATAAGTCTACTGGTAAGCGCGCGTGTGGCTAGGTGATATACCACACCATAAGCTATGATATAAGCCTAAAGAAGGTGCGTACCTCTATGTGTCACGTAGCCCTTAAGCAAGGGAAGGGAAAGGAGAGTATGACTTACGACAGACAAACCGCCAGAACCTTGTGTCGGGTGTTATCAAGGCATTAGAGGTTCAGGTGTGCAATAAACAATCATGTCAACTAATAAAACTAGTAATCACGTGAAAACGAACACTCTTCATGTAACATAAAAACAACACTAACAATATAATGCCAACCAAAGTAGTGTAGCAACCGTCGTGGTTAGAAGTCGAAGAGTGAAGCTAAACAAGTAAGTAGGTTGAAACAACGTTAACCTGCGTCACCGAGAAGTTGCTGAAAAACTAGGAAACTGCAAAAGAGTAACGATATATGTATTATTTGAAGAACAGTAACTGTACGGTTGTAGTGCAGCTAGAAAACTGTTGTTACAAACCAAGCAATGAATATGTGTAAAGAAAAATTCCTGGACATGCTGAAGATCAGTAAAAACAATATCGTGTGTCGTTACACGTTTATCCTACGAAATTATTAGCGAGAAGCACGAAGGTCGCAAACTACAGTTATGTATTCCTCATAGAGTGGTGTCTCATATGTACAGTACATGTGAAAGCATTGCACTCAGTACTGTGTCGTAACCAGGAAACGATGTTGATGTATTTTAATATACAGGCAAACACAAATGTAAGGTAGAACCCCGTTTTAATTAACAATGACCAAAATGATCAGAAATTTGAAACTTCCAGTCTGTCAAAGAATAGTCTACAATCGTACATGGGAAACCAAGCCCTTGTATTTCAAGTAGATCAATCCTAAAAGCAAAAACATGAACGTTTTGCACAGGCCACCGACCGTGTTTGCGGTATAAAAACACCTTATGTGAAAGAATGCTTAACACACTGGCGTGGACTAAACAAAGGGGAAAAAACAGACAGAGAAAGTACACTCATATGAGACTGATAATATCATGTGTTACCCGGATTCCTGTGTTACAAATCATAAATAATAAACCGTTGTAATGGGAAACCGTTCAATCGAAAAAAAGACCCATTTCATCACCATATAAAGTGCTAAAGACATCGTGATGTTGTCTAGACGACAATTCGCAATTCAATGAAACCTATGGAAACCCAGGTGATGACTAATCTCTGTTAAAGGAAAAGGGAGGGGGCGCGCACAACACGAGAGATGACTTAGTGTTTGGGGTCACAGTTGAGAACTGAAAGAGAGAAACCCCGTAGTCAAGTAGTGGAGATTAGTCAGAATGGCTCCATTACTTCATGTCAAATAAAGTCATGAAACTGATATAATATATTGAATGTCTTCAAAAAGTAGCATGCCTAAAGATATGAGTATCGTGTGGGAACATAGGTCCCTCTGTTACATGTGCAATACTATACTTATTGACGACCATGGACGGTAAAGCCATGCAAATCTAGAATTTACAAGACCTATGAAACCAAAACCACATCGAAGTACGTAATCTATCTTTAATAACGGTTGAGGACGTGTCATCACTAATAACAGTTAGTGCTTAAAGGAATGGAAGAAATATTATGTAATAGCGTGTGACAACAGTCAATACATGTCAAATACGAAATATTAATGAAAGCAGGACATTATATTAACGTTAACTACTTTAGATGAAGTTCAGATGAATTAGTGCTGTGATACTGTGTAAGTGGGAAACACGAATAAGTGAGTAACTAAATGATTATATATATATATATATATATATATATATATATATGATAGAGGCAAATGTCATGCAGTAAAGGGTGACAACGGGAGACGGACGGTTTTGAACTGCGTAGTACTGAGGGCGCGGTGGTGGGAGGTGGTCGTGGAGGGGATAGTTCTGATCCACACAAAACGCCATTTCATTTACTCAGTCACTATGGAGCAGTGGGACTTTCAACGTCGAGTGTTCGTCTATGACAGTTTCGTGAAAAGTGGTGAGTCTATTATTGCTACGCAGCGATTGTTTGGTGCGCGTTTTAATGTCGGTCGACATGGAGCTGTTCCGAGCCGTAACACAATCCTCAGATGGGTGGAAAACTTCAGATCAACTGGAAACATAATGGATAAGAAGCATCCTGGCCCGAGACGCAGAGTAACGACACCAGAAAATGTTGAAAGGGTAAGGCAAGCGGCAGTCAGAAGCCCAGGACGGTCAGCCAGACATCATGCTAGTGAGTTATGAATCACTCGTGAATCGGTTGAATTTTGCATAAACAATTAAAATTCCATCCCTACAAAATGCTCATTGTCCAACAACTTAAGGAAACCGATTTTGCTGCACGAGAAGACTTCGCTTACAGAATGCAAGTGATTTTGGGATCGAATGAAAATGAAATTTTATTGATGAGCGGTAAAGCTCATTTTCATTTAAACGGGACCGTGAATAAGCAAAACCTACGCTACTGGGCTCCAGAGCACCCACACCTTATCCAACAGCGTCCTCTACACTGAGAAAAAGTAATAGTCTGGTGTGCTCTTGGCTCTGTTGGCATTATTGGACCTCATTTTTTTGAAGAGAACGGGGCCACAGTTACTGTTAATTCGGTTCGTTACATTCGTATGCTTCAAACATTCTTGAAACCAGAACTAAGAAGACGACGAATCCCTTTAAAACGCGTTTGGTTCCAGCAGGATGGGGCAACATCGCACACTGCAAACACTTCAATGGCATTTCTTAGACGCATGTTTCCTGGCCGGATTATCTCACGTTTTGGCAATGTTCCTTGGCCTCCCAGGTCTCCCGACTTGTCAGTATGTGACTTTTTTCTGTGGGGGTACCTTAAGAACTGTGTCTATAAACACAAACCACGAAGTCTGGACGAGTTGAAGAATGCAATAATTCAAGAAATTGCTGCCATCCCTGCAGAGACTTTAGTCCATGTGATAAAGGATTTTGAGAAGAGACTTGAGTCCTGCATTTGAAATGATGGACATCACCTTGACGACATTATTTTTCATAAATAACTTTGTTAACTAAAATGGCAAATAATGAGCTTTGATTTAGTTTAAATAAACGTGCATTAATTTTAAAGTTGGCTGAGTATTATTTCATTAAAAACCGTCCGTCTCCCGTGTGTCACCCTGCGGCCACCTAACACACAAAAAGAAACGGCTGAAAGAAACAGCTGATCACCAGCATACAAATCGGTGTAACAAAGCAGCTTAAATCACTTAATAAAGGCAAGGCCTCCGGTCCAGACTGTATACCAGTCAGGTTCCTCTCAGAGTATGCTGATAAAATAGCTCCATATTTAGCAATTATATACAACCACTCGCTCACAGAAAGATCCGTACCTAAAGGCTGGAAAATTGCTCAAGTCACACCAATACCCAAAAAGGGAAGTAGGAGTAATCTACTGAATTACAGACCTATATCACTTGCGTCGATTTGCAGTAGGTTCAAATGGCTCTGAGCTCTATGGGACTTAACTTCTGAGGTCATCAGTCCCCTAGGACTTAGAACTACTTAAACCTAACTAACCTAAGGACATCACACACATCCATGCCCGAGGCAGGATTCGAACCTGTGACCGTAGCGGTCGCGTGGTTCCAGACTGTAGCGCCTAGAACCGCTCGGCCATTCCACCCGGCAATTTGCAGTAGGGTTTTAGAACATATACTGTATTCGAACATTATGCAGTACCTCAAAGAAAATGATTTATTGACTCATAGTCAGCACGGATTCAGAAAATATCGTTCTTGTGAAACACAACTAGCTCTTTATACTCATGAAGTAATAAGTGCTATCGACAGGGGATGTCAAATTGATTCCATGTTTTTATATTTCCAGAAGGCTTTCGACAGCGTTCCTCACAAGAGTCTTCTAACCAAACTGCGTGCCTACGGAGTATCGCCTCAATTGTGCGACTGGATTTGTGATTTCTTGTCAGAAAGGTCACAGTTCGTAGTAATAGCAGAAAGTCATCGAGTAAAACAGAAGTAATATCCGGCGTTCCCCAAGGAAGTGTTATAGTCCCTCTATTGTTGATGATCTATATTAACGATATTAACGACATAGGAGACAATCTGAGTAGATGTCTTAGATTGTTTGCAGATGATGCTGTCAGTTACCGTCTTGTAAAGTCATCAGATGATCAAAACGATTTGCAAAATGATTTAGATAAGATATCCGTGTGGAGCGAAAAGTGGCAGTTGACCCTGAATAAAGAAAAGTGTGAAGTTATTCACATGAGTACTACAAGAAATCAGCTAAATTTCGATTACGCGATAAGTCACAAAAATCTGAAGGCTGTAAATTCAGCTAAATACTTAGGGATTACAATTACAAATAACCTAAATTGTAACGATCACATAGATAATATTGTGGGTAGAGCAAACTAAAGACTGCGATTCATTGGCAGAACACTTAGAAGGTGCAAGAGGTCTACTAAAGAGACTGCTTACACCATGCTTCTCCGCCCTATTCTGGAGTATTGCTGTGCGGTGTGGGCTCCGCATCAGGTGGGACTGACGGATGATAGCGAAAAAGTACAAAGAAGGGCAGCTCGTTTTGTATTATCGCAAATTGGGGAAATAGTGTCACAGACATGATACGTGAATTGGAGTGGCAATCATTAAAAGAAAGGCGTTTTTCGTTGCGACGGGGTCTTCTCATGACATTTCAATCACCAGTTTTCTCCTCCGATTGCGAAAACATTCTGTTGCCACCCACCTACATAGGGGGAAATGATCATCACGATAAAATAAGAGAAATTAGGGCTCGCACAGAAAAATTTAAGTGCTCGTTTATCCCGCGTGCTGTTCGAGAGTGGAACGGTAGAGAGACAGCTTGAAGGTGGTTCATTGAACCCTCTGCCAGAACTTTATTGTGAATATCAAAGTAATCAAGTTGATGTAGATGAAATACAAAGTACAGAAACGCGCAGCACACACACACACACACACACACACACACACACACACACACACACACACACAAGCACATTTGAACAAGAAACACCCACAACTACAAGCAAATGGTACACTGTCACTTACAACAAGAAAGCAGCCCAAGGACATAGGCAACATATTGAAAACAAACAACAAGGACTAAAAGTAGCCTACAGAACAGATTACTTAATGCAGAGAAATCTTAGAGCAACCAACACAAACACGATGAACACAACACATATGGAATTTACCAACTGAGTTGTGAGGACTGCAAATCAGTTTACATAGAACAGACAAGCTGACGTAGAATCCATGCATACTATAAAATTGTGTGTATGTATGTACAGGGTGACAATTATTGAACTATATGAAATAACGTAAGTTAGTTACAAACTACGGTTTGCACACACTTTATTCAAAAAGTAAAAGTCATACAGATATTCGGATGAAGATTATGCCATCATAGGCGATGATGTGGCGCAGACGAATAGCTAAGTGTCGGAACGTAGATGCTGTCGGTGATCTCCTGATTGGATGTCTTCAGCTCAGCAGTGGCTTTGGGTTATTGCTGTACATCTTGTCTTTAACGTAGTCCCACAAGAAGGAGTGTCATGTATTCAGATACGGAGGATGTGGCGGCCAATCAAGGCCCACGCCAGTGGCCGCTGGGTACTCCAGAGAAAGAATGCGGTCCCCAAAGTGCTCCTCCAGGACATCAAATACTCTCCTGCTTCGATGGGATCGAGCTCCGTGTTGCATGGACCACATCCTGTCGAAATCAGGGTCATTTTGGATAACAGGGACAAAATCATCTCCCAAAATCTTCACGCACCGTTCGGTAGTCACCGTACCATCAAGCAATATCGCACCGATTGTTCCGTGACTGGACATGGCACACCACACAGTCATCCGTTGAGGGTGAAGAGACTTCTCGATCGACAAACACGGATTCTCAGTCCCCCAAATGCGCCAATTTTACTCATTGACGAACCCATCCAAGTGAAAGTGGACTTCGTCGCTAAACCAAATCATACAGCGCATACTAATTTCCGTCATGCCTCGCGGCCAACATCCAGTTTGAACGTCCTAACGCAAACCGTTCAGATGTTATGACGATTTTATTTCATATAGTTCAATAATTGTCACCCTGTATTTATTTATATATGTTATACATCTCCTCAACCACTGGACCGATTTCAACCAAACTTGGTACACATATATCTTATTGTCAGGCGACAATCTTTTAGCGGTAAAACCACCTACCTATCAAAAGGGTGGCGTGGAAGTAAACAAGTAGTGCAGTCCGCGACTCCTGAATTCACAGACTTTATTCATCCAGTAATTGAGAATGAGAGCACTTAGTGATCAGCAAAACCCTTTACACATAATTTCACGCCCCACAAAATTATGACGTGAAAAATGTTTATCGGTTACTATTTTTCTGCTGTTCATGCAGTGGAAGTACCACATGAGGTATTACATTATAATTTATTACTTCTTTACTACTAACTACATCTGCGACACGTTTTATAGACGGTAGGTGCATATATCACTGAATGTAAATTCAAAATTTTGTCATTATATTACTCATAGTTCAGGGGTTATGACATCATGAACAATGAGGTGCACGACGTTTAAATTTATTAAATCTATTCGCAATAAATTTTGCACTCAGCCGGATGGTGTGGCCGAGCGGTTCTAGGCGCTACAATCTGGAACCGCGCGACCGCTACGGTCGCAGGTTCGAATCCTGCCTCGGGCATGGATGTGTGTGATGTCCTTATGTTAGTTAGGTTTAAGTAGTTGTAAGTTCTAGGGGACTGATGACCTTAGATGTCAAATGCCATAGTCCTCAGAGCCATTTGAAACATTTTTTGCATACAGTAGTCACATACGCCGCTGAATGTACCTACAACATTATATCATCGTACGACACATAATTCAGGAGATATGACGTCATAAACAGTGAAATGCTTGACAAATAGGCACACCGTACATGACGTTTAAATTTATTACTTAATTGATACTAATTCTACCCGTAACACATTTTGCAGACAGTATCCAAATACGCGGCTGAATGTATCTACAAAATTATATCATTGTACGACTCATGGTTCAGCAGGTGTGACGTTATGAACATTAAGCACAAGGCCAGGCGCTGCTTGGTACGGTCGTGGACTCACATCTATAAATAAATACGTGGCAACGGTTCGTTTTTCCCCTAATACAACGATAAAACAATTTTTGTAATTATTCTTTCATTTATTAATTCTTCTATAAGTTTTTATTAATTCTTCTTTAAGTTTCTATTTGTTTCAGGGTAATTCTTGTTCAAAATTTGCTGTGAGCACTATGGGACTTAACATCTGAGGTCATCAGTTCCCTAGAACTTAGAACTACTTAAACATAACTAACCTAAGGACATCACACACATCCATGCCCGGGGCAGGATTCGAACGTACGACCGTAGCGGTCGCGCGGTTCCGGACTGAAACGCCTAGAACCGCTCGGCCCCGCGGCCGGCGGTAATTCTTGTGATACGGTTTCCGCAAAGCATATTACGCCACATTAAAACACTCATTTTGCTACTCGCGTAATCGTTAGGCTGTCAGATTTGCAAGCAAATACTGCACTTCCATCGAAACTAGTAAAAAGCTCCCGGGATGAAAAAAATTCCATCCAGCTTTTATTAATGCACGTGATAAGACTTCATCGCTGTTGAATCCTTCACAGAGCTGCGATCACGGGGCTGGGAGGAGGCAGGGTTTACCGACTGCCATTCTCCTGTCGCTAATCCAAATCTCTTCTAATTAATTGAGGAAAATTAGGGCGGAGGGGGAACTTAATGAACGTCAGACGAGTGCAGGCGGCTGGTGCTGGCGGCGCCGGGCGGCGGCGTCCGCCGTGTGGACAATGCGTCGCGGCCGGAAAAGAGCCGGCTCGCCTCTTGTTCGCTCAGCCGATTAACTTCTGGAAAGCAGCTGACGTCAAACGGGGAGGCAGCGGACCTGCCGAGCACACGGGGTCGTCTGTTGGCAGAGGCTGCGCCACTCCAGGCTGCCTCTCGCCAGGAATGCGATTAAGCACAAGTTTCCGCCGGCGGGACGAGAAGAGTGCTGCTGTCGCAGACCACGCTAATATCTTCGGCTGACAACTTCCCGGTAACGTCTCCGGACTAGCGACATTCTCGACTAAATGGAAGAATTTTACTACCGAAGATTTATACGATCTGTTTCGTTCGCATCTTTCATTATACAGGTTCCCACAGAACCTCAGCTGGTAATAAACTCTGTGCTGTAGCGAAGGAGCAGGTGTGCCCTGATTGGCCTTTTGTGAATGGCAAATCCAGGAATTAGGGTACAGATGCCTATGAAAATACGGAGCATATGTGCCAAGCAAAGCAGATGTTGTTTCAATGCAATAGTTGTAAAAACACAGGGCTGTTCGTAGTTCCTCTGCAGATTCTTAAGACGACTGCACGACAACTGAAAGACTTACACCGTTGAATAGAGCAAGTCTCCAGGTTTCGGTCTGTATCACTCACCGTGGCATAATTGCAGAGCGCACCATTAAGGAGTTGGCGTGTTTTAGAACATACACAGGATGTCACAGAAATGTTGAGACAAATTTGGAGGGCAAGACACAAAGAGATTAAAGACATTAGCTGCCAGTGGTCATTGATTTATATGAACAGGGCATGTTGAATATTTGTGCCAGGCCGGGATTCGAACCCGGGTCTCCTGCTTACTAGGCAGACCGCTATGTCATCCGGGCACAGTGGTCACCACCACCGCATGGGATACCCTAATATGAATCAGAACCGAATTCTCAACTTATACTACACTACTGGCCATTAAAATTGCTACACCACGAAGATGACGTGCTACAGACTCGAAATTTAACCGACAAGAACAAGATGCTGTGATATGCAAATGATTAGCTTCTCAGAGCATTCACACAGGGATGGCGTCGGTGGCGACACCTACAACGTGCTGACATAAGGAAAGTTTCCAACCGAATTCTCATACACAAACAGCAGTTGACCGGCGTTGCCTGGTGAAACGTTGTTGTGATGCCTAGTGTAAGGAGGAGAAATGCGTACCATCACGTTTCCGACGTTGATAAAGGTCGGATTGTAGCCTATCGCGATTGCGGTTTATCGTATTGGGACAATGCTGCTCGCGTTGGTCGAGATCCAATGACTGTTAGCAGAACATGGAATCGATGAGTTCAGGAGGGTAATACGGAACGCCGTGCTGGATCCCAACGGCCTAGTATCACTAGCAGTCGAGATGACAGGCATCTTATCTGCATGGCTGTAACGGATCGTGCAGCCACGTCTCGATCCCTGAGTCAACAGATGGGGACGTTTGCAAGACAACAACCATCTGCACGAACAGTTCGACGACGTTTGCAGCAGCATGGACTATCAGCACGGAGACCATGGCTGCGGTTACCCTTAACGCTGCATCACAGACAGGAGCGCCTGCGATGGTGTACCAACGACGAACCTCGGTGCAAGAATGGCAAAACGTCATTTTATCGAACGAATCCAGGTTCTGTTTACAGCATCATGATGGTCGCATCCGTGCTTGGCGATATCGCGGTGAACGCACATTGAAAGCGTGTATTCGTCATCGCCATACTGGCGTATCATCCAGCGTGATGGTATGGGGTGCCATTGGTTACACGTCTCGGTCACCTGTTGTTCGCATTGACGGCGCTTTGAACAGTGGACGTTACATTTCAGATGTGTTACGACCCGTGGCTCCACCTTTCATTCGATCCCTGCGAAACCCTACATTTCAGCAGGATAATGCACGACCTCATCTACATCTACATCTACATTTATACTCCGCAAGCCACCCAACGGTGTGAGGCGGAGGGCACTTTACGTGCCACTGTCATTACCTCCCTTTCCTGTTCCAGTCGCGTATGGTTCGCAGTAAGAACGACTGTCTGAAAGCCTCCGTGCACGCTCGAATCTCTCTAATTTTACATTCGTTATCTCCTCGGGAGGTATAAGTAGGGGGAAGCAATATATTCTATACCTCATCGAGAAATGCACTCTCTCGAAACCTGGCGAGCAAGCTACACCGTGATGCAGAGCGCCTCTCTTGCAGAGTCTGCCACTTGAGTTTGCTAAACATCTCCGTAACACATCACGCCTACCAAATAACCCTGTGACGAAACGCGCATCTCTTCTTTGGATCTTCTCTATCTCCTCCGTCAAACCGATCTGGTACGGATCCCACACTGATGAGCAATACTCAAGTATAGGTCGAACGAGTGTTTTGTAAGCCACCTCCTTTGTTGATGTACTACATTTTCTAAGCACTCTCCCAATGAAACTCAACCTGGTACCCGCCTTACCAACAATTAATTTTATATGATCATTCCACTTCAAATAGTTCCGCACGCATACTCCCAGATATTTTACAGAAGTAACTGCTACCAGTGTTTGTTCCGCTATCATATAATCATACAATAAAGGATCCTTCTTTCTATGTATTCGCAATACATTACATTTGTCTATGTTAAGGGACAGTTGCCACTCCCTGCACCAAGTGCCTATCCGCTGCAGGTCTTCCTGCATTTCGCTACAATTTTCTAATGCTGCAACTTCTCTGTATGCTACAGCATCATCCGCGAAAAGCCGCATGGAACTTCCGACACTATCTACTAGGTCATTTATATATATTGTGGAAAGCAATGGTCCCATAACACTCCCCTGTGGCACGCCAGAGGTTACTTTAACGTCTGTAGACGTCTCTCCATTGATAACAACATGCTGTGTTCTGTTTGCTAAAAACTCTTCAATCCAGCCACACAGCTGCTCTGATATTCCGTAGGCTCTTACTTTGTTCATCAGGCGACAGTGCGGAACTGTATCGAACGCCTTTCGGAAGTCAAGAAAAATAGCATCTACCTGGGAGCCTGTATCTAATATTTTCTGGGTCTCATGAACAAATAAAGCGAGTTGGGTCTCACGCGATCGCTGTTTCCGGAATCCATGTTGATTCCTACATAGTAGATTCCGGGTTTCCAAAAACGACATGATACTCGAGCAAAAAACATGTTCCAAAATTCTACAACAGATCGACGTCAGAGATATAGGTCTATAGTTTTGCGCATCTGCTCGACGACCCTTCTTGAAGACTGGGACTACCTGTGCTCTTTTCCAATCATTTGAAACCCTCCGTTCCTCTAGAGACTTGCGGTACACAGCTGTTAGAAGGGTGATAAGTTCTTTCGCGTACTCTGTGTAGAATCGATTTGGTATCCCGTCAAGTCCAGTGGACTTTCCTCTGTTGAGTGATTCCAGTTGCTTTTCTATTCCTTGGACACTTATTTCGATGTCAGCCATTTTTTTGTTTGTGCGATGGTTTAGAGAAGGAACTGCAGTGCGGTCTTCCTCTGTGAAACAGCTTTGGAAAAAGGTGTTTAGTATTTCAGCTTTACACGTGTCATCCTCTGTTTCAATGCCATCATCATCCCGGAGTGTCTGGATATGCTGTTTCGAGCCACTTACTGATTTAACGTAAGACCAGAACTTGCTAGAATTTTCTGTCAAGTCGGTACATAGAATTTTACTTTCGAATTCACTGAACGCTTCACGCATAGCCCTCCTTACGCTAACTTTGACATCGTTTAGCTTCTGTTTGTCTGAGAGGTTTTGGCTGCGTTTAAACTTGGAGTGAAGCTCTCTTTGCTTTCGCAGTAGTTTCCTAACTTTGTTGTTGTACCACGGTGGGTTTTTCCCGTCCCTCACAGTTTTACTCGGCACGTACCTGTCTAAAACGCATTTTACGATTGCCTTGAACTTTTTCCATAAACACTCAACATTGTCAGTGTCGGAACAGAAATTTTCGTTTTGATCTGTTAGGTAGTCTGAAATCTGCCTTCTATTACTCTTGCTAAACAGATAAACCTTCCTCCCTTTTTTTATATTCCATATTCAGAGATGCTGCAACGGCCTTATGATCACTGATTCCCTGTTCTGCATATACAGAGTCGAAAAGTTCGGGTCTGTTTGTTATCAGTAGGTCCACGATGTTATCTCCACGAGTCGGTTCTCTGTTTAATTGCTCGAGGTAATTTTCGGATAGTGCACTCAGTATAA
The DNA here is from genome assembly GCF_023898315.1 of Schistocerca nitens. NCBI lineage: Eukaryota > Metazoa > Arthropoda > Insecta > Orthoptera > Acrididae > Schistocerca > Schistocerca nitens. The sequence continues at coordinate 551,628,779 of NC_064615.1, read as the reverse complement.
TGTCACTCGATGCTCTGTCCCTACCACCCGTCCTAAACATCTGAGTGTCCCAGTCTATATCTGGTAAATTGAAATCTCCACCTAAGACTATAACATGCTGAGAAAATTTATGTGAAATGTATTCCAAATTTTCTCTCAGTTGTTCTGCCACTAATGCTGCTGAGTCGGGAGGTCGGTAAAAGGAGCCAATTAATAACCTAGCTCGGTTGTTGAGTGTAACCTCCACCCATAATAATTCACAGGAACTATCCACTTCTACTTCACTACAGGATAAACTACTACTAACAGCGACGAACACTCCACCACCGGTTGCATGCAATCTATCCTTTCTAAACACCGTCTGTACCTTTGTAAAAATTTCGGCAGAATTTATCTCTGGCTTTAGCCAGCTTTCTGTACCTATAACGATTTCAGCTTCGCTGCTTTCTATCAGCGCTTGAAGTTCCGTTACTTTTACCAACGCAGCTTCGACAGTTGACCTCATGTTGCAGGTCCTGTACGGGCCTTTCTGGATACAGAAATTGTCCGACTGATGCCCTGGCCAGCACATTCTCCAGATCTCTCACCAACTGAAAACGTCTGGTCAATGGTGACCGAGCATCTGGCTCGTCACAATACGCCAGTCACTACTCTTGATGAACTGTGGTATCGTGTTGAAGCTGCATGGGCAGCTGTACCTGTGCACGCCATCCAAGCTCTGTTTGACTCAATGCCCAGGCGTATCAAGACCGTTATTACGGCCAGAGGTGGTTGTTCTTGGTACTGATTTCTCAGGATCTATGCACCCAAATTGCGTGAAAATATAATCACATTTCAGTTCTAGTATAATATATTTGTTCAATGAATACCCGTTTATCATCTGCATTTCTTCTTGGTGTAGCAATTTTATGGCCAGTAGTGTACATACTACTAATAGCGATCCTGCTCATTAGCTCTCATTACTGGCTGCATCTAGCCGATTCCCGTACGAGTTCGAGCCTGGTGTGCATCTGCACTGAAGGGATCATTGGCCGTCATCGCCTTAATTATATATGTGGTGTCTCTTCTTTCTGACGTGTCCAAAAGAACAGACACCATTCTGATACCGCAGCCGCTACGAATCACAGGACACAAAGGAATTAAAGACATCGACAATTTGGGTCTGTCTGGAGGCATGCCAGTGTAGTATATGCGGTTGTTGTGACCATAGTGTCTGGATACTGTAGTGGTCAGTGTATCTGCCTAGTAATTAGGAGACCCCGGTCCGAATCCCAGTCTGGAACAAATTTTCACCTTTCCCCATCGATATAAATCAATGCCCACTGGCAGCTAATGTCTATAATTCGTTTGTCTTGTTTCAGATTGGCTGCAGGATCAAAACTTGCTTCTGTTCTTTCGTACATGCACAAAAGAACAGACACCAACATATATCAATTTCAAGAGGTTGTAGAGTGTCTTTTGAGGAACAAATCGAGGTTAGAACCCATGTCCGGATTGTCATCCAACGACGTTACAGAGCGTCTAAGGTATAGGTGCCCGCTGCCTGGATACACCAACAACAAACCACATTACCATGCCTAATAAGATATAGAAAAACCATTGGGATTAAAAACAGCTTTAAGTCGCCTCGGAATGGATAAATCCGTGTCCTGTATGGTTTTCAAGGGAATCTTATACCATTCTTCCTGCAAAATCGTGGAAAGTTCAGGTATCGATGATGAAGGTGAATAGCTGTCCAAAGTAGACCTCAAAGTCTCATTAATATTGAGATCTGGTGACTGTCTTGGCCACTAGAGACGCGACCATTTATCGTCGTGCTCACAAAACCAGTACTGGATGATGCGAGCTGTATGAAAAGGGGCCCTGTCGTCTTGGAACACAGCGTTGCCATTGTGGAACGAACATTGAACCTTTGGATGGAGCCGATCACCCAGAAACGTCACATAGTCTTTGGGAGTAGCGCGATTTTGCAGAGTAGCCAAACAGTCCATGGAATATCACGCCATGCTGCCCAGATCATCATCGGATTCTCGACATGTTCCACTTCTGGCGGTAAGCAGTCTGCATAATGGGCTTGGGACGGCGTTTGCCAGATGTAAACTCGGACTGAAATTGGAATCAATGTGAAACAAGACTCATCCACCCAAATGGCATTCTTCCATTGCTACATAGACCAGGTTTTATGGCTTCGGCACCACTTCTTCTTCTTACAGGAATGTGCACCACTGATGAGCGGTCTTAGAATTCCAACTCGCCGTATGATTTCTAGCTTAAGGGACTCTCTTCGTGTTGATATGGTGCTGACAGGGTCCGCGCCTGCGACAATCAGCTCTGCAGTAAGTTTTGCAGTTTCGTCCTCTTAGTTTTCATCAGAATCCTCTTCATCGACCATCTGTCACAATGACGTTCGAGTTCACTTATTTGTGTCACAATGCATACACACACATATAATGCGCACACAGCTACACAGAAAACTATTGTGACAGGGTCTGACACTAACAACGTACTGAGGACACTGCACAAGTGGTGTTCGTGTTAAAACATACCACCGCTACCTGCAGGATTGGCTAGCGTATGCGTTTGTATTCAGTCATGAATTTCTAGTGGTACTGCCATATTCTTGTCCAGCCCGTGTAACTGATGTAGACATTGCAGTAATGATTGATTTTCTGTATTTACTATTAGGTGAAGTAGTAAAGTTTTAACCCTCATCTAGAAAAAAAAGAAAGAAAAAACCTGTGACTGTTGAACTTAGCGACTTGTTGTAAAAGTCTCTATTTTACTTCTTCAGTACACGTACCATCTTGAAAATGAGCTTGTCTTCATTCTGAAAATGTCTGCCACGGATAGGTGTCTTCATCCGAGGAAGAACCAACTGGGTGCTGTGTCAGGAGAATAGGGGTGATGAGGCGAAATTTGATAACCCAGAGAAGCAGCATGTGTGATACTGTACCCTGTGCTCTAAACGGAGCGAGGTGGCGCAGTGGTTGGACACTGGACTCGCATTCGGGAGGACGACGGTTCAATCTCGCGTCCGGACTTCCTGATTTAGGTTTTCCGTGATTTCCCTAAATCGCTCCAGGCAAATGCCGGGATGGTTCCTTTGAAAGGGCACGGCCGACTGCCTTCCCTGTCCTTCCTTAATCCAATGAGACCAATGACCTCGCTATCTGGTCTCCTTCCCCAAACAACCCAACCCAACCCTGTACCCTAAGATGTGGTGCAATGTCGTGGTGCAAAAACATCCTTTTGTCAGCTTTTCGCAACGCTTCATTACGATAGCGTCCCTTTCCCTTGACCTTGGCGGAAGAATTTTGTAGCATAGTCCTGTGGCGGTTTCCCCGTTATGAACATAATGTGCTGTATTAGCTCCTTGGTAGTCATAAAAATACTTAACATCTGCTTCGTCTGATGACGGTTGGGTCTCGTCAGTCGTGAGTCCACAAGTTTCACGGCTTGCTTTGCTCGTTTGACTCGTGGTCACAGTGGTACTCCCAACACTCGTTTCTGGAAATTATGTGGCTAAATAAGTAGTCTGGATTGGTCTGACAAGAACATTTCCGCTGCTCGCTCGGTTCGACAAGATTTTTGAACTGTGCGACTAGTTGCGGAACACAGTGGTCGGCGACAGCTGTCATGTTCAATCGTCGTGTAAAATGTCGAAAACTGATGCATGACGGAGTTTCGCTTCTTACACTGTCACCTAGATTGTGACGCTCCAGCCCAACGTGTGTGTTTTGATTCGCACGCCATTTCGGAGAGTTCTCGATCCCTCCCAGATCACTGCCCACACTATCGCCTCAAGTGGACTGCGTTGTCGGATGCTGTGTAGTCGTGCCGAATGCTGAACCTGGCCCGGCGGTCCGAAAGGCCTTCAGAGTTGTGCAAATCTGGAGTTTAGGGCAGCTTCCGCCCTGGACCCGACTCATGTCTGTATGCTCTCGGTCTACTCATCGGCGCTGGTTGCTGTGCTGATATCAGTACTGGATGCTGGATTCCATCAGCCTTGTCTTTGGATCGCTGATCATCTCGCACGGCAGCAACAACAACACTAGGCCAATCTTACACACAGGATGTTAGCATAACCAGAAAACCGAGTGCGAACGACATGAACACCATCGAGTGGCAAAAACTTGTGGGCGTGGAGTATTTATGTCGCCGAGGAAAAGCTCTGCTCTACTGCGTCATTTGCAATGACTGAACTGATTCTGCTCTTCCTGAGTCGTCCGTGCTCTTCGGCTCCACTACATTTGCTTAACGAATTCGTTACAGGGTCTTTACAGCTTACTTTCACTATTCTTTGTTGCGTCCTACCAAGTGTCACTTGTGTAACATTATGGGAGTATCGAAGGAAGTTCGGGCTGCACTGTTCAATTACATTACATCAACAGAAGGCAACTGCAGATAGTCTCATGTAACCGAAAACTAACGAAACAATCTCTACCTGTATATGGACAGTGGCATGAAACAAACAAGTTAAAGTGAAACACATTTTGGAGACGAACCGACCAGGTGGCTAATTATATTGCAAAACTACCATTAGCAAATGGACTCAGCGCAGAAAGGGATAAGGCCAGAACAATACATTATTCCTTTTAGCGTAAATAAGGCCGCGACCCAGAAATAAAAATAAAAATGTTTATTCACCTCTAGCGAGACGGTGATACTTGGCGACGCAGACGCGACACGGTGGGGAGACCCCCATTATATAAAAGCATTTTGAGACCAAAAATTAAGGCTCTCTCTCTCTCTCTCTCTCTCTCTCTCTCTCTCTCTCTCGTCTCGCTGCGGACCGCATAAGTGTGTGGAAGTAAGTGAAGTCGTTGTGAGTTTGCTTTCTGCAAAGTGAGTACGATATGCTTCGCATATCGTGATGACAGATAGCAAAGCGGTAGTTAAATATTCCCGCGGTAATTTTTGCGGGCTAAGAAATTCTGCACATCACTCCAACCCATAGCGAGTGTGCAATAGCCATTATTTCGACTAGGAAAAGATTAACGTTCTGCGTAACACAGGAAAGTTGCGACTGAGTGAATTCAGTCAAGGCCAGAGTGGGAAATTAGCGTTTCAGATCCAGCACGGAGACAACGCTGTTGCACATGCCGCTTGGTAAAGTACTATCTCGCATTAGTCCACAGTAAATGTTGAGTCTAGATTTTGCTCACTCCAACTTGCGTACACTTTGACAATTAATGTCAAAAGCTAGGATACTATCCTATCCTCACACTGAGTATATGAGAGTTTTTCATTGTTTCAAAAAGTAAATTTATTTTCCACCAACTCGGTGCACTGACCAGCTACGACAACGCAGATTTAAGTGAGCTGATGAGGATTTTTAATATTAATTCTTTCCTGTGACAAAAAATTTTCATGTGTAGAGATAATGATTTTAATAATCGTCATTTCAATATGTCCAAGAATTAAATATTTTATTATTGATTATCAACTGAACATGATTATTGTTTATCACTTGACACCTGAAAGCAACAGTTGATAAATTATATATAGAATAAAAAAGGGAATAGCTATTTTGTCTTTCTAGAATAGACTCCAAACTTTCACTTTAATTACTTCATGAATTCTAGGTACCTGACAGCAGCGTTTCTAATGATTACAATCCGCACCTGATATTACCTGCCTTACAGAGCCAGGGTCATATCTATTTAGAATGTCTGATTGACACCCTGGGCTTGAGAAGACAGTTCAGAGGTTTTGTCCATTTGCGCGCTAAGTGGTAAGCCAAGTTTGCACACATTAGTACACTCACTGTGCAGATACAAAGATCGGATGTATGACCCTGACAGGATGCGAAATTACAGCATTCTGATAAATTGAGGGTTTGCTTACGATAGGTACAAAACACATAATGCTCCTAAACAATAAGCTGACGCAAATTGGAGCAAAAAAATAAAATGGGTTTGACGCAACCCAAGGACAGAATTCCAGCAGATACATCACAGAGAGAAGAGAGAACCGGCCACTGTGGCCGAGCAGTGTGGAAATACTAGCACTATAAGGAAGATGCAAATATTCTCCACCCCCACACATTTATTGACCAATTTAAAGTATGAATACCGACGCCCACACCGGCATGACGGTTAACTCAAAAAGGTCTATGCCATCTCTGCATAAAGGATTAGTGTTCGCCAAAGTGAGATGTCACAGGATGTGGGTACTGCGGTGTTTGCGTACGTCTGACCAAGGTTAGCCATTTATAGGCGCTCATCTCGAGATAGATTGGGTCGAAAGTTGAACGAAGGGTAGCGGTTTTGAGGGCAGAGGGAAAAAAGTGCGAAGGCAAACGCCAAGGGAAAATAACCTCTGCGATAGTTAGGTCGGGTAGTAAGAACAGTAGCGGATGTCTTGCTGACTGCAACAGGTCATGCAAGGATAGGTTATGTTAGAAGCGGGTATCATGCCATTGGATACCGTGTCATACCAAGTTTCGTCATAAGAGATCAGTCCTAGACGGTGCTGCAGCTCGGTGTGCTGTAGTATGTGCTGGGCTCATGTGGATTCTCTATGGCCTGCTGCGGTGGCTTCGTTCCTGTAACAAAGGAATTCAGTGCGGCAATACACGCGTTGCCATTACGCCCTCTACGTTGCCGTGTCGTCAGTGACTTGGCACAGCTTCATCAGACTGGTGCTGAATGGCGTCCTCCTCTACTGCAGGGCTCAGCTCTGCCGCATCTGAGCCTTGAGCAGCTCTGCTTGTTCGGTAAGCTGAGCCGCTTCAGCGTCGGAGAAATGTATGCCATTCGCTTGCGCTTGCGTGATGATGGCTGCCTCTTTGGCTTCTCGGCCCCTTGTGGGGGCCGCCCCCGCGGCGGTCGGCATCGCCACCGATACCGCTGGGGCGGCGGCTGTCTTCTTTGCACCTTTCGTTTGCGGTGCTGCTGGGGCAGTCGCTGGGACAGGCACGCGAACGTCCTTCTGCGAGGTCGCAGGAGTGTTTGCAGGCTCTGCTGCACAGAGGCCTTGGGCGAAGACTGCACACAGTTGCCTCAAGGCCTCTTCTTTCTCTGCAGCCACGGCGGCTGCGAAGGCACCCCTCTCTGCTGCCATGACGGCTTTGAGGGCTGCAGTGGCCTACTTCACGGCGGTGCCGAGTTCGAGGCCACAGTTCTTCTCAGGGGCGCGAGCTTCATCCCGACTGCCCATGACCGTCTTCTCTTCTTCCGCTGCATTGGTGCGGCCACGGCCGCCTTGCCGCCTTTGGCATGGTTACGGCTTGAGAAAGCCGGGCAGCTGCGCCAGCCGGCGACGCGCAGGCTGGCACACCGGATGCAAGTCGGCAGAACGTTACTGTCGTGGTCGCAGGCGCGGCTGTCGTGCTTGCCGGAGCACATGACGCACAGCACCGCGTTGCAGCAATACTAGTACTGTGTACTAGGTCCAGACCTCATGGTGAAATCACTATTTCCCGCCATTTGCTCCTACCATCTTTGGTTACGTCATGGAACAGATGATAGTGCACTCTGGTGGCATTACTGTGTACTAGGCCGAAACCTCATGGTGAACACACTGTTTCCCGTCATCTTGGGCAACGGTACTTGCATCATCAGCTGACGTCATGGCAGCTATCTTGGATTATGTCACAGAATGGACGACAGTGCCCTCTGGTGGCAGTACTGTGTACTAGATCAGTTGGACTCTGGACCTCATGGTGAACACACTGGATGGCTGTACTGCATCAGATTGTTTAAATAAAGACTGGTGCATGATTTCGACAATTGTCGGATAGCAAGCATGTTTGGAGAGTTTTTTAGATGGGTTATTATTTCGATGCTTTACAAGTTGTTTGCATCTCTGGAGATAAATGTATTTCATTATTTTTCGAGTGGTTTGCAGGTCTGTAGGCTGTGCAATGCGTTATTTTGGGTGTTTACAATTACCAAGCGTGTGTGCAGAGCGTTATACATAAGGTTATTTAGGGGTAGTTTGCAGGTCTGTATGCTGTGTGGCATGACCCCAAGCATGTCAGAGAGTGGTTTCTGTACTACTGTGATAAATATACTATCTCTCAGATGAAATTGTCTCAAAATAAATAAATTACACTCCTTACTCTCTCTAGCAGCGAAGTGCAGGCTGGGTCCTTTCCACAGCCATTTCCTAGGATGAGGTGGCAGTTAGGTCACTTAGGTTAGTGGAGGTGGCCCAACTGCACTTTCTTTCCCATTTTCTTAGGTTAGTGGAGGTAGCCCAATTGACATATCTTCCCTCCAAAATTTAGACTTCCCGCCAATCCCTTAGAAGAGGTGGCAGTCGAATGACTTAGGTTAGTGGAGGTTGCTCAATTGACCTATATTCCTGCCATTTTCTTAGGTTAGTAGAGGTTGCATTATATTGATTGAATTTCAACTTGCCGCCATTTTCTGAGGGAGGGGTGGGGAGGGGGTGTTAGGTTAGTGTAGGTAGCCCAATTGACCTATCTTCCTGCCAAAATTCAAACTTCCCAAAAAAAGCCGCCATCTTGGATGACATCATGCAGTGTTGCTAAGTGTAAACGCCACCATCTTGGATGATGTCATCGCCGCCATCTTGGATGCATCTGGCAACAATGCACAGTGGCTCAGAAACTGCTTTGTCCCAATACTAATAAAGATGTGAACAGTTTGATAAATCAGATTGAAATGTACACAATTTTGGCACATACGAGGACATAGAATGGCAGTAATACCCCGACAACATAATCATCACACCAGACATAGAAAACAACGTCATAATAAATGACAACTCAACTGAAAATTTGAATATGTAACTCTCAGTGGCGGATAACAAATATGATAATGAGTTGAATCAGGGTGTGAGAACAGATACACCTGATATTAGCTGCCTTACAGGGCCATGGACATATATATTTAGAATGTCTGTTTGACACCCTGGGCTTGAGCAGACAGTTCAGAGGTTTTGTCCATTTGCAGGCTAAGTGGTAAGCTAAGTTTGCACACATTAGTACACTCACTGTGCAAAGGTCGGACGTATGACACAACCACCCTTCAACGCCACCACAATAAAATCTCTTCCTCCTCATCTCTTTTATTTCTACAGCCCAGGCTAATCACTGCAAAACCGGAAGGTGTATTTTGTATTGCTTCTTAATATGAATGGCAACTTCGACCTCAGCTTCTCACAGTGATCTGTAGTTCCTCAATCACACAAACATCAAAAAAAGTTTTGCATCACGTCGCTTCCGAGAGTTCCGGAACCTGTACAGAAAATTGGAATGGAGACCAACATAAACATCATTTCCGCCCTTTTTATTGCTCATGAAAACCACACATTGCATTTGTACCACCATACACTGAGACCTTCAGAAGAGGTGGTCCAGATTGCTGTACACACCGGTACCTCTAATACCCCGTAGCATGTCCTCTTGCATTAATGCATAGCTGCATTCGTCGTGGCATACTATCCACAAGTTCATCAAGGTACTGTTGGTCCAGATTGTCCCACTCCTCAACGGTGATTGGGCGTAGATCCCTCAGAGTGCTTGGTGGGTCTCGTCGTCCATAAATAGCCTTTCACAATTATCCCAGGCATATTCGATAGGGCTCATGTCTGGAGAACATGCTGCCCACTCTAGTCGAGCGATGTCGTTATCCTGAAGGAAGAAATTCACAAGATGTGCTGTGTGGGGGAGCGAATTGTCGTCCATGAAGACGAATGCCTTGCCATTACGATGCCGATATGGTTGCACTATCTGTCGGGGGATGGCATACACGTATCGTACAGCCGCTACGGCGTCTTCCATGACCACCAGCGGCGTACGTCGGCTCCACATAATGCCACCGCAAAACAGCAGGGAACCTCCACTTTTTTGTACTCGCTGAAGAGTGTGTCTAAGGCGTTCAGTCTGACTGGGTTGCTTCCAAACACGTCTCCGACAATTGTCTGGTTGAAGGCATATGCGACAATCATCTGTGAAGAGAACGTGATGCCAATCCCGAGCGGCCCATTCGGCATGTTGTTGGGCTCTTCTGTACCGCGCTGTATGGTGTCGTGGTTGGAAAGATGGACTTCTCCATGGACGTCGGGAGTGAAGTTGCACATCACGCAGCCTATTGCGCTCAGTTTGAGTCCTAACACGACGTTCTGTGGCTGCACGAAAAGCATTATTCAACATGGTAGCGTTCCTGCCAGGGTTTCTCGTAACCATAATCCGTAGGTAGCGATCATCCACTGCAGTAGTAGCCTTGGGCAGCCTGAGCGGGCATGCCATTGACAGTTCCTATCTCTCTGTATCTTCCCCATGTTCGAACAACAATACTTTGGTACACTCCGAGACGCCTGGACACTTTCCTTGTTGAGAGGCCTTCCTGGCACAAAGTAAGTATGAGGACGCGATCGAACCGCGGTATTGACCGTCTAGGCGTGGTTAAACTAGAGACAACACGAGCCGTGTACCTCCTGCCTGGTGGAAAGACTGGAACTGATCTGCTTTCGGACCCCCTCCGTCTAATAGGCGCTGCTCATGCATGGGTGTTTACATCTTTGGGCTCTTTTAGTGACATGTCTGAGCAGCCAAAGGGACTCTGTCTGTGATATAATATCCACAGTCAACGTCTATCTTCAGGAGTTCTGGGAACCGGTGTGATGAAAAACTCTTTTTGATGTGTGTATAAACTCTAGCTTAAAATTCTTACCTAGCATGGAGAAAGATGAACGAAACGAAACTACGCTCCCACGCTTAATATCTAGCTAAACTGGTCGCAGCCATATTGCCGCACATCGCTGTTAACTAGCTAGGCCGCTATCCTGCAAGCGCGAATCGCACGTGGGTTCCATCAGGTTACCTGTGATTTCCATGCGACCGGTCACTGCGATTTTCCCACACGCTTACGATCTGCGAAGCAATCGATCGTTCATGGAACGTATCGCTGCGATCCGTCGCTCGCATGTGGGGCCCTTGACGTAGATCAGGAAGAACTACGCAAACACAGTTGCAGGTCGACTCACCCCACGCAACTCTTCATTGCAGCCGAGTTGAGTGATAATGCGTAGGAAAAGACGGCAACGGTTTCTGGAACCTGCCACAATGCCATAGATATTAAAATGTAAGTGGAAATCAAAGGGAATCGATACTAATACCCTTACGAATTTTCAGACGTACTTTCATAATTGTGCAATTTAGTTTATTCACATCAGCTGGTACGATTAACAGATTCTCCCACTTAAGCCGGAACCTGTGTAATTTGAGAAAAGTACGTGGTTCAAATGGCTCTGAGCACTATGGGACTTAACATCTGTGGTCATCAGTTCCCTAGAACTTAGAACTACTTAAACCTAACTAAGCTAAGGACATTACACATATCCATGCCCGAGGCAGGATTCGAACCTGCGACCGTAGCGGTCACGCGGTTCGAAACTGAAGCGCCTAGGACCGCACGGCCACACCGGCCGGCTGTGGAAGAACATGACTGACATCTCTGCCTCTAGTAATAACATAATGGTTCAAAAATTTGTGTTGCATTTCCCTTTAGATGTTGCACATTTGTCAGGCCATCGTATTGGAGGCTACAAATTGTTCTTTTTTTTAAATTTTCCTTCAGTTTTGTCCGCAGTAGGCAGCAGGGAATGAGAATATACTTTCCCCCTAGTGTGTCTTGTCATGTATTTAGTAAGGTGATATTTATTTAGGTACACGGAAGGGAAATTTCGCCAAACGGAATTATTTTTAATGAATGGGGAGAGCATATAAACGTCGCGCTTGGTACGGTTTATTCATTTATTCGTTATTTATAGCGTTTCCGCTCAAATTCAGTTCCAGGCATTTCGCTGCGTTCGTAATTAGTTTTCTTTATAAAAACATGTATCCCCACTGAAATTAATATCTAACGCAACCGTGTTTATTTCACGGATGTGAATCCCTATCGAATGTTTTCCATAAAATCTTTCAATCTAAAATTACGTTATTAGCGTAACATTTTCGTTTATAGCCTCAATGCTATGATCGCTTCCACGGTTTCATTAATTTCGAACTTGTCAGCAAGAGGAAGGAAAGCAAAAGCGCACCAGTAAGTATTTGTTTATTTAGATTACTACGGTCGTACTTCTGTACTGAGAAATAACTAAGCCGCTTTTCGAAGTTGCTCTCTCTGAGGACCGTAAAGACGAATGAAATGAGCTTCTCGCACAGAAACTGCGTAAGGGCTTACGTGGGTGGCCTCCTTCCTGCTTGCAAAAGAATAACAAGCTGTCTTCTGGACGAGGAGGTCGTTAAGTGGATCCGGAACGTCTCAAACTTGTGGAGCTGTAGCAGCAGTTATTTCACCGACCGTCCTCCGCATCCATCACTTTACTTGTGGAAGACACTAGCTTTACGTAAAAGTAGCTCATCTGCAAACTATTGAGTGGCAAATGCTTCGGGCTTATTGAGAAAGTGCCTGAATAGTTGAAGTAACTTCCCGTCTGATTTCTATACATAATTCTCTCTGTACCGTGTACGTGTGCGCGCGCGCGCGCGTGTGTGTGTGTTTGAGTGAGTGACATGGCGCGAATTCAGGGTTCGGTTCTACAGCGGGGTTACTCTATCCTCCCACATCTCTCACAAATATTACTTGTCGTCTCCCACAGATGCCTACGGTTTAAGTAGCAGTAATAAAATGTACCGCGTATCCCTTGTAAGAGTCGTTAGGCGTATTTTCTCTGGAGTATCGCCAGATATTTCAAATTTCGTTTCTGCAATGTGTAGCTGGACCCAACCGAAACTAATAATGTTCGTTAGGTCTTTCCTGCGACTTCCAGCGGCAGTCGAGAATGTAGGTTTGTTTCCCGTTACAAACCAAATGAGTTTTAAAGAGGAATTTTACGTTTCTATTCCGCAAAGCGGTCCCAGATTAGTCTGGTAAAAAATTTGTTTTATTAATATTAAATTAATTTCATAATGTTGACACCACTTCTTTGTGTTGCCTTAGATTTTTAGTATTCAGTACATACCTGTATATAGGGGCAGCAAAACTTAGCGAATAATTCCAGCAGCGACTGAGCAACGCTGCTGCTTGGCACTTGTAGTTAGCGCGGAGAGGTCGGTGCTCGAGTTCCCTGTTAGAGGTCAGCATCTAACGTTTATGCTCGCTCGAATTGCTCGGTGCATGTAGTACCGTGTACGTCCGTCAGATGTCAATAGAGCCGCTTTGGACTGAGGGGGTAACCGCACTCGACTTCCGTGACGTTCGTTCGAGCGCCGCACGCTCGAATTGCCCGGCCGTCTACTACTCGTACATATATCCGAGCGCCGCTTAGTCAGTCGCTGTTGGATCAAGGCGCATTAACGCCACATGGAGGAGAGTGCGAAAGTGAAACTTAATTCTAAATAATACATCCTTAGGGGGAAAGGTGGTGGTTGTAAGAATGATAGGGAGAGATTTTCATTAGCGACTGATAATGATGTCGGCTACATATACTGTGGCAAATTCTCTGCTCCTGTCTCACAGATCCATCACCACACACCTGTAGGCACATCTCGAGAACACGACAAAGTGTAAGTTCTGAGGCATCAGCAGTTTCAATGAAAGCTACGGCAATTAAAAAGGTGCTTAGAAATGTGTGCCAGAGACCTTCGTCCATTTACATTAACGTTAGGTACAGGATTTCGCGTTTTATATCAGGAGCTTGTAAATGTGAGTTCAGATTTGGGACATGTAGACTTTTCCAGAATTTTTATTCATCATATGATGGCAGCACGAAACAATGAAGGACAAGCCGATGAAATACAAGCGAGTATGGTGCCCAACACTATCCTGGCCCTAGGCGTGAATGCTGGATGTACTGCGGTTATATGGACCGATAGATACCTATCTACTACTGCGCACTATGCTTATCGAGCTTAGGTACTGCCAAATATGGTATTGGTTATAACTCACTTTTCTGAGTAGAAAAAAATATGGAGAATTTACTAACAACGGAAACTCCCCACCACAACCCCTCCGATTTATGGTAAGATGGGTAAGTGGATAGCCCGTCGAAAACTGAACACAGATCAAGCATGAAAACAGGAAGAAAATGTACTGAAGTGTGAAAAAGGAGCAAAATCGAGAGAGTGAACTGTCTGAACTCAAGAAGTGCAACATCGAGCGAATATAAATATGCGTGATGTCTTGGTTGTTTGGTCATGGCGTTGGACTGCGAGTCCGATTCCAAATCTCCCTCGTGCCAACTATTTTTTTTTCCTTTTAACGAAATTATGAACTGTCCGTCCGGTCATCGATGTTTCTGTTTGCTGAATTTAGATTTCTGGCCGGCCGTTGTGGCCAAGTGGTTCTAGGCGCTTCAGTCCGGAACCGCGCGACCACTGCGGTTGCAGGTTCGAATCCTTTCTCCGGCATGGATGTGTGTGTTGTCCTTAGGTTAGTTAGGTTTAAGTAGTTCTAAGTTCTAGGGGACTGATGACCTCAGAAGTTAAGTTCCATAGCGCTCAGAGCCATTTGAACCATTAGATTTCTGTCTGTCTCGTGGTTTAACGTCCGTTTGCAACAGCGAGGTGTAAGGAAGGGACATCCTGAAGTACGTACCTCCTATTTGTTCTACACAAGTACAACATGTTATGACTCTTGCGCTTCGTTTTAGAAGTTTTGACTCATGAACTTCTTTGTTGTAAGGTACTGCACACCCTTTTGGTTGTAGTTTTCATTTCTGTGAGGGGTCTAGGTGTAATGTCGCCTGCTCTCACTAGTCATCACATTTACTTGCGATGGTAATATATTCTTAACACATGGCTCATATTCTATAACCAATGTGTAGTATGACAATTGCGACGACCATAGAAAGAGAACAGACACGTCAATGAACGGATGGAAAGTTCAAAATTTTGCTAAGAAAAATAATAGGACACGTGTGAGGTTTGAAAACAGAGCACCCACTTTGTAGTCTATCACCGTGACCATGCAACCACAACAACGTGATTCTTGCAGTTTGCTCGATGTTGCATATCTTATGAATATGTCAAAAATCCGCCTCAGTTGCGAAATGTTACTGGTATTTACCCAGGTTTCAGCTAGAGTAATCTAGCCTTCTTCAGAAGCATAAAATAAACTAATACATGCTTCTGAAGAAGGCTAAATTCCTCTAGCTCAAACCTGGGTAAGGACCAGTAACATTTCGCAACTGAGGCGGATTTTTGACATATTTACTTATCACAGTTGCTGACAGGGTTGCAACATGTTAAAAATTCTTGCATATCTTATGCTTGGGCCGTTCACTGCTTCTATTTTGCTTTTTTTTCCACAGTTCGGTACACGTTCTTTCTGTTTTCATGCTTTATCTGTGTCTAATTTTTACGGTCTATCCACTGGGCCATCTTACCACTAAATCTGAGGGGAGTGCAATGAGGAGTTTCCCTTGTAATGGCTACATCGAGGAAGCATTATTGAAACTGTTAGAAGTTAATCCCCAGCATTTTAATAATATTTCATTCCCCACGAGCCATGGCGCCAATATATGAAATGCACTACATTCCTTTCAGGGTTATGCATGCACCACACACCTTTTGAACACAGTCCTGATGCACATGTTGCATGGTTTAGACCACGACTTATGCTGTCAAGGGTAGTGTAAAATTCATGAAGAAAGCTGGTGACGTGAATTCGATTCAGACAAGCTTGAAGTAAGAAACGGAGAGTGAGTGGAATAGCTTGTTTAGAATGCTACATTATGTAGTAATGGAGTACGACAAAATAATAGAACTGCTTTGGGAGAGAGGAACCTCTGTAAAACTTATTGGTTATAATAACAACTTTGCAAAAGCACTCGTGACATTTTTAGACCCATTCAAGGTGAAATAGAAATGCTGGAAGACGGGAAGTTCCCAACACAGTTTGTTTCCTTATGGATGCACAATCGGAAAAGTCATTTAAATTACTGTAGACACGCCACATGTCCAGAAAATGCAAATTGCGCTTAATTTCAAAACACCTATTTCAGTGTCGTTTTGGAGAACAGTACAACGGTTGTATTATAATCTATTACCTGAAGCTACTACGAGTGCTGAAATGTCGCTGTCCCCGTATCGCGGATGAGAAAGTCGAAAATCCGAAGTTACACAGAATAGTAACAGTGCTGTGATCGCTCTTACGATTATTGGAAGTGATGTCTGTTTATGACAGAGATAAGATAAATACTGTGCGCCAAATGTGTGATGAAGTATCATTTTCTGATAATACGGAACTAAATTACAACGTGGCAATGATATATTACTCTGTTTTTGTTATATCTGTAAATATTGTTTATGAGTGTTGAGAGAATGTCTGCCGCAGTCAGCAGCCAAAAAATGAAGTTTCTGTTTTTGGAGTGGCTAGACAGTGGGCCATGTCATACTCACTCAGCCGTGAAGTTGACTTGTATTCAACCCGTATGGATAATCGTGACGATGAAGATCCACTTGAGAGGCTCTTTTCCAAACTATCAAATTTAGAGAGAAGAAGGGTTCAAATGGCACTGAGCACTATGGGTTCAAATGGCTGTGAGCACTATGGGACTTAACATCTGAGGTCATCAGTCCCCTAGAACTTAGAACTGCTTAAACCTAACTAACCTAAGGACATCACACACATCCATGCCCGAGGTAGGAGAAGAATGTTTTGTGTTCCACCGTCAAATGTGAATAGTGACAGAAATTTCAGTCAGTTCGCAGAGGAGCAGCAAACTTGATCCGAAACGAGTTGATTCATTGTAACTACACCAACAGGGAATAATTTGGAGACAGTTCTGTTCTTGTTAGATTTCTAATTTGTGAGATGTTCAATTTCACATAAGTACATTTGGATCAATAAAGCAGATGGTGTTACAAAAAAGAGCAATGTGACTTTTCATTATGAGACCAGCAGAAGTTGGTAGTTACATAGTTTTCCTGTGAAACTCCAAATTGTTTCCAACTTTTTGTTATTGTATAAAGCACGCTATCTTCTCTTATGGATCATAACAATGTCGCTATTGCACAGTACCACACAGGAATGTACATCTATAGCATTACTAAATTGATGTAGTGGCGGCTTCCACCACCGAATGTGTCAGGATGACCAAATGTAGCGGGAAGAGGTAGGAGGCACCGTATTAAGACTCGTCCGAGCTTTCCAAGTGGTTTATTGTTTCCAGCTACAGTGCCCCGTTCACCTCTCCACGTTGCAGGGTCCCGCAATGCTGAGGCCACCGCCCCAACGACCCAGTGCAAGACGTTGCTGTGTGTCAGCCTTGTAGGACCACGTCGTCAGGGCTGTGCCTGCAGCCTGCTCAGCGGTCTTCTTCCCCATTGACTCAGCGCTGCTCCACTGGGAGCCGCCAAGCGGCCTGTTGCTTCCTTCCTCGCTGGCATAGCTGAGATCGCAGCGACAACGAGCGCCCACAATCCGGCGTCCGAATCTGCGGCCCTCGCCCCGAGATGTCTCCGGCGTGTGGTAGCGAGCCATGGATGGTCCGCCGCCGGCTACGGACCCCGCGTCGGCCTCAGGGGGTCGAACCAATCACCCACTGTGGACTGGAACGCTGGCATCCTATCTGCTGCTGTGTGTAGCCGGTGATGTGACACGCCCCGCCGTCCAGGAGAGCCGCCACGCTTGAATGACTCTCGTTAGAAAACAGCACCTATTTATACTCGGCTGTGCACCCCTGTTTTGCTAACGCGCCACTCTAACGTACTCACCACACATAGGTTGCGCCAGTGGTCCCCTTCTGCCTGTAGCTTGCGCCATGCAAACTGCAGCGTTTACGCTTTTCAGTGGTTCAATGGCCATGTGGCCTCCATTCTACTTCGCAACCGTTAGTATGCGTAACTCACTGCAATGCAGCCCGCACCTGGCTGTAACTTGTGCTCAGAATATTGCACAAAACTAACTTTCCCTATCCTAAACGGTGGTGCCGCTACATTGATGTGAGTGCAGTTGCATCAGGTCGTAGGTTCGTCAGGAGCGACACCAGCCTGTGGACACACAGAGCAGCTACTAAAAAGGTCGGACCGGGTGGCCTCTGCCGTCCCTTCCCCAAGGCGCCTTGTTAGACCACTGCCTGCCCACTTCGAGTGTTCGTACTCGTCCAAGCCGTGACGGGACGCTGTGTGCTTGAGCGAGTATGAGCGAGCGAAATGCCCCGTTTGCAGATTACTCTCTGGTATAATCATATAATGGGAGCGTAAAATTCCGCTTCAAAAAGCATTTTTTTTTGTGACGGAAAACAAACCGACACTTTCCGCTGACATTGAGCTCCTCATAAAAGATGTGATGAGCAGTATTTGCTAGGGCTGACTCGAGCTGCACCTAATAAAAACAGAATTGCAAATATCTGCCAAAACATTAGAGAAACTGCAGCTGAAGACTCTTACGAGGAACACTCTGTGTAAAATGTGGTAATAATAATTTGTTTACACCTGTAGTTAGTATTGGGAAAGTGAAGAAGTTAGCGCTGTTCCTCACTGAGCTGGCACCACAGCATTGTAAAGCCTTCGTTTCTCGTTATGCAATTATTTTACTACGGTTAGGAGGTTGTTTGTTGCTAATAGAAGCTTGTATGTTGTTAGCAGCTCGTTCTCGACATTTTGACGGATAATCATTATGGAGTTCCAAGCAGAGAAAAATGAGCATTTGCAATACGTTTTACTCTTCGCGTTTAATAGAGGGGTCTAGTGGGCCAGAAGCTGCTAGAAGAATTTGTGGTTTATAAGGGAGGGGGGAGGGGGGAGGGAGAGAGAGAGAGAGAGAGAGAGAGAGAGAGAGAGGGAGAGAGAGGAAGTATTTGCTGAGAGGGCGCCACAGACATGGTTTTCATTTTTCCGAGAAGGAATATTCTAATTCTGTCATGACATTTTCTAGAAGACCTTCTGTTTTTGATGACTAGCACCCAATTCAGTTTTTTCACAAGAGTCCTCGCCCAACAACGCGGTAATTGGCACAAATTATGGAATCCGATCACAGAAACATTGTGTGTCATTTGCATTCATTGGCTTAGGTGCAAAAATTCAGCACGTGCGTACCACATGTGTTAAAAAATACCTACAAAAGTCAACGAAAAACTGTTACCTTTACCGTCTGGCCTGTCGTAGACACAAGTCATTTCTTGGGAATATTGTTACGGATGTCGAGATATGGTGTCCTTACGTGAACTTAAAGAAGAGGAAAGAATGGCTCAGCCCATAAAAAAAATGCTAAGGATGGTGCACACCCTCAAAAACTTATGCTATGCATTGCATTACATGATTGCGCCGTGTCTGTTCATTCGTACGCAAACTGAGGAACAGCCGTATGCTGCCCCCCTTGTTGGTATGCATATCTTGACGGTTACAGCGCTAAATTCTTTTTTATTCCATGACGTTTACACAAACTGGCATTGTTCAGCGTGAATCTCACCAAGAAATGAAACGATAAACAAAACACCGGGTAAAACTGAGTTGCTACTACACGATAATGTACTCCTACATACGGCGGGAATCACCACTTAGTTGGTAATCAATTCCTCAATTTCCATGTACACCTGTCTTAACCTCTTTCTGATTATTTTTTCCGTCTCTCTCTAACAATATTCAGAGACTAAAGTTTCATAATGCGCTTCCCTTAGCAATTGAAGACATAAAGTCTGCAAATGAGTCCGCGAACGTGTTATGG
The DNA here is from genome assembly GCF_023898315.1 of Schistocerca nitens. Lineage (NCBI taxonomy): Eukaryota > Metazoa > Arthropoda > Insecta > Orthoptera > Acrididae > Schistocerca > Schistocerca nitens. The sequence continues at coordinate 551,609,214 of NC_064615.1, read as the reverse complement.
CACTGTATCTGTAAAGGTCATTCTTGATCACGTAAGTTTTACGGTTAATAATTTCTGGTTTCGGCCTTTTTCATTTTCAAATTTGTTGTAAATAGAAATACAGTACTGTCACAAGTCCAATTAGCTGAAGCTAAATCTACAACAGGCCATGCATACCATACCAGTCATACGTACCACAGTCCGCCCCAGTAGCTGATTGGTGCCGGCACGATAGCTCAGCGTGTTCGGTCAGAGAGCTGGTTGGTCTCTGTAATAATAATAAAAAAAAAACTGAGTAGAAGGATCAACAAACGAACGGATGTCCTGTGACGTCCGCAACGAGCAGACACAACGATCAAGAACGAAAGAAAAGAAAAAAAAGTTGCCAGAGTGACGGATTACCGTCTTGCGGGCCCGGGTTCGATTCCCGAATGGGTCGGGGATTTTCTCCGCTCAGGGACTGGGTAGTGTGCTGTCTTCAGCATCATTTTATCCCCATCCGGCGCGCAGGTCACCCAATGCGGCGTCGAATGTAAAAAGACCTGCACTAAGGCGGCCGCACCTGCCCCGCAAAGCTCCTCCCGGCCTATGACGCCAAACGCCCATTTCGACAAAAATATTTTAATATACAGGGTGCCCATAGTTAAAGGTGCAGTTTCAAAACGCTTTACAAACATAATCAATTCTCAGAAAGATATCAAATTTGAACAGCATATTATTGACGCAGATGCATAGCAGTACGACAGCTTTGATTTGAGCAGCCGTTTAAATTATCCGTTCTGTGCCACTGTTACTCAGGTAAGCCTATACACTACATCAATGTCGTACCACATCGGATGGGAAAAATCGTTTTTTAAATGTCCTAAGGCCAAAAACCGCATAAAAAGCAAAATGACGTCGGTTTTTAATTGTTCTAGGGAAAAACGAATAAGAAGAAAAATGACATCGGTTTTATCTTGAGACTGGTACAAGACATATTCACTGTTCTGTACACCGTTTTCCGCCACAAGCTGAAATCGAGAAGGACCATGTTCGGCAACAGATCGGAATGTCTCGGAGGAGGGGTGAGGGGTCACGTTCAGAATGCGTTGCGCAACGCGTGTATTTGTTTCAGGTACGTTCATAACTGGAGCGATGAACAAGTCCAACAGCCAGAAGACACATGGATAAATATCAGGTGATATGGACGGCCAGGTTGTAGGGAAACGACGGTTGATAGTTCCAGCATCCAAAATGCCTGTGCAGCAGCTGCTTCACTGGGTGTGCAACGTGCAGGCGAATGCCATCTTGAATAATAAAGATCTTACACACACATCCACGCTGTTCAGGAGTTGGAATGACGCTGGTGCGCAAAAGACTTTCATAGCGCTTACCAGTGACGATACAGGTAACAGGACCTGCAGGTGTCCTTTCCTCGAAAAAATACGGCCCTATGATAAACGATGCTGTCAACCCGCACCACACAGTCAGCTTTGTAGAATGAAGTGGTACTGATTGACGTACGTGCGAATTTTGCGTTTCCCATATTTTACGATTGTCCTTGGAGACAGAAATCGGCTTCGTCTGTCACAATGTTTCATGGCCGTTCATTGTCCTCTTACATGCGAGTAAGAAATTCCAAAGCAAACGTTTGTCTTGCTGGCAGGTCAGCAGGAACCAGCTGCTGAACAAAAATGGTTCAGATGGCTCTGAGCACTATGGGACTCAACTGCTGAGGTCATTAGTCCCCTAGAACTTAGAATTAGTTAAACCTAACTAACCTAAGGACATCACACACATCCATGCCAGAGGCAGGATTCGAACCTGCGACCGTAGCGGTCCCGCGGTTCCAGACTGCAGCGCCTAGAACCGCACGGCCACTTCGGCCACAGCTGCTGAACCTGGGTGATTTAGTGTGGATAGCAATGTAGGATGTTTCATAGAATTTCATGCGCCTATACTCTCAGGCACGCCCAATGTTCGAGCAATTCCCTATGCACTACATGTTTGCACACCGCCACTCGAGCCCTTCTACAATGCTGCGGCAACATCTTTGACATGAGTCGGAAAAATTGCTTTCCTCCCTCTGCCACATTTCACTTGAAAAGAACCTACCTTTTCGTATTTTTCAGTCATTTTCTGCAGACCTATAGCAGACATCAGAACAAAGTATTTTTTTTTTTCATCCTTTGAGTGTCCGAACTTCTGCAGGGCTACTGGCGCACAGTCACTGTTCTTGCACAAAGAGCTTTACCAGCAGCGTGCGATCCTCCTCGGAGACAGTTATGTTGGGCGCCTCGGGCGCAAACCGAGGAATAGTCATGTGCAGCACGTCTGCTGGTGTATAGTCTGACGCTTACATCACCATCTACTGGTTATATTTTCTATAAATTCTTCTTATTCCATTACGTTTCCCCCTGTGTCAATAATATTTGATGAAACTTGTTGTCATCTTGAGCAGTTGTTCCATTTTTACAACGTTTTGAAACAGAAACTTGAACTATGGACACCCAGTAAGTATCACCGCCAGTAGCTATATATCTAAGGACACATGGAGTGCTGGTTATGGGCTGAGTGCATCCTATATTTATTCAAATAATTGAGGCTAGTGGAGGGCACTAATGCTGTTGTAAATGAGCAAGGAGCATCGTAAATTCAATAATTTAAGTGCAGCTTGCGTAGTCACTAATTAAGATAGTTTCATACTGCAAATTTAGTACATAGAAAACGGTAACCGTTCATACTGCTGAATGAACAAAATGAGTTTAACTTGAATGGTTACTTTGATGAGTTCAGAAAACTACCAGTGTGCGCAGCGATGCGTTCCCTAGCAGCTTGGCCTGCGGTCGTGTGCGCCGGCCACCACCAGCTAGCAATGGTCGTTGTCCTCAAACAACCGGTTTTCGCTCATTTCGGTTTTTTATACTCCAGTTTAACTTGAATGCCAAAACCGCCCAAAATAACAGGTTTCTCAAATAACCTGTTTTCGGTTTTTTGTTGCAATTGTTTTCAGCAGTACATGTGGACATCGAATAAACACAGAAAAATTCTAAGATTCCCTTAGACTTTCGCACTGTGCGTTTCAAGATACACATAGTCACAACATCTAATAAAATACGTAAATAAAAGGAAACTTAGACGATCGGTCCGTGCGCTGCTCTTGTCGAAAAGTAATGAGTGGTTAAATACCACAAAAAATTCACGGTATTCACCTACTGATTGTAATTTTTTAAATCTCTGTTAAAAATCATGTTGTAATCTGGATCACAGCACTATTTGGCATTACGAACAGTAAGTGCTAAAAGGCGAAAACTGAGGTGGGAGAGCTCTATTTTTCGTATTAAGTTGTCCATTTTCAAGGGCTGCAAGCAGGTAGAGACACGTTATGTGGACACAGGGAGCGTATTAGTTACTTCTATTTTTATTGTAAACTGCGAATGAACTGTTACTTTTCTAATTTATTACGTTGCCATAAATTATTTTCTCTTATATATTTCACAGAAATGACAGACAAATAATAAGCTTATGTGACAAATTTGTAGCGTGCTTTTTCTTCAATTATTTCGAATGGAAAATCCATTTTTGTCAAATATGTTTCTTTACTTTTCAACATGAATTTAATGAAATTAATTTTTTACTGCCAAAACCAAAGATGCTCTTCCAAAAATTCAAATGATCAGTTTAGATAGTAAGTCCACCGCCTAGGGTACTGGGCCTTCTTCTGCAAACTCCGCCACAGGAAAACAAAAACGTCTTACAGAGAAGTCACGAAGGCGCCGCCACTTAGATTCCACTCCCTACCGAAATTTTAATTAATAGTAATAAAATTGTTAATTAACTTACACTTACGGTTACGTTTAATTGCTTTGTCATGATGAAATGTTTCGATTAATATGTGTGATGTTACTTTTAAACAATTTTCTGACTTGTACCGTTACGTCTTATTTACATTGACGGGCTAGGAGCATTCTGTTATTACTCTTTGACGTTTTACGTGGATTTTAAGTATGGATTTTATTTCCACGTATTGTATGTCAGTTCATATTTGTTGTCTGATGCTCATTTTGCCACATGAAATAATCTTAATTAATGAATACGCACACTGCATTTAACTTATTGAATTTACCATGTTCGTGACTCATTTACTCTACCATTAGTGCCCCTTACTAGCCACAGTTATTTGTATAAATACAGGACGCGTACAGAGCATCACCAGCACATTCCATGTTCCCAAGCGCATAGATATTCACGTCGATGCTTATATTAGAATATGCTTACGGTATGTACGGTTGCTAAGCATGGCTCTTAATCATGTTAATATCTTTTATTTGTTATTATTATGTACTACTAAGCTTGTTGTAGATTTATCTCCATATAACTGAACTTAGTTTGTTATATTCCTGTTTTTCTATTTGCAACAGTTCTGAATATAGAAATGGCCGAAACTGTTAATTATGAATTGAGCAAGCTATGTCATCAAGACGGACCTTTACAGATAAAGTGTTTCTCTTAGCAACTGGATAACTGATTTGTTTAACTCGGAACCATAACGATTCTACAGGAGAGGCATAGAACTCCTATCTGGACTCTGGAAGGCGGTCATCGACAAAGATGCTGACTGCTTCACTGAGTAGTTTTGTTACGTATTATTTTGTAATGAAGTGCATTTTATACTCTCTCTATCCACCTCCTACTTCCCTCCTCTCCACCCATCTCCTCCTCCCCTCCTCTCTCTCTCTCTGCCCATTTTCCTTCCCCCCTCCGTCCATCTGCTCCTCTCCCTTGTATTCATCTCCTCATCCCTCTAATTCCATCTTCTCCTCCCCCTCTCCATCTCCTCCTTTTCCCTTTCTCTTTTTCCCCCCTCTCTTTGTTCATCTCCTCCTCCTCCCCTCTCTCTGCTATTTCTGCACCCCCCCCCCCTGTCTCTGTCTATTTCCCTCTACCCTCTCTCTGTCCTTTGCTGCTTCCCCCTAAGTGTACATCTCCTCCTTCCCCTCCCGTCTGTTCATCTCCTCCTCCACCCCTTTTCTCCACGTTCTCACACTCACTCCAACAAGAGGCTTGTGGTTCTTACCCCCACAGTATTTCTATCCAGATCGTAACTAATACGTATACCAAATTTGTTCAAATCGTTCCGTGGATTTAAGACGAGCTTTTTACCCGTGGTGTTACAAAATATTTCGCAAATATATAACGTATTTTACACGTATTTGTACACGTATTTCACCTGTATTCGTAGCGAATTTCGTCTGGCAGTTTCATTTTATTTAATATTTATGAATACAATACTGGATATATAAGGTATGGGTATTCGCACCGTCGGCTACATTTCTTTCTTACTCCCACTCCAACCTCTTTGATAGGTAGATATGCATAAGGTAGCTTTTGTGTTGTTTCAGAGTATAAGGTGTATTAAATACCATTATTAAATACCATCTTCATCCAAATCCGTCCAGCCGTTTCAGCGTGGTGTTGTAACAAACATACGAATTCACACACAAACACATACTCACAAACTTTCACATTTATAATATACAGGGCGATTCAGTTCGCTTATCGCTGTCGTTTTATGCAACCCGGAATGTTATATCTGGCCTTCGTAAACCACAGGCGTGTTTTTAATATTCTTTCACTCGCTACGTGTAGTCTATTAGACGAGCAGGACCTTTTTGTATAAAATTTAATGTAGTTGAATTTTTGATTGGGATATTTTTTCGCTGAAGGCCGCGGTTTTCGAGTTATTCAATAAAAATGTACAAAAATAACCTCCGAACACACCTCCACCCCACACACATCCTTCAGCAGTCAGGATTTCTAATATCTTGCTCGTGGCGCTCCCCTCTATCACTGTACAAAAATTTCCGACTACACTAATTATTCCCGATATTCGACATTTTTGCGTCTCTGTTGATTCGGATATTACGCCACCAGCATAATCCGTTAGTCCGATAACGTTATTAATTTAATCATGCCCGTGAGGGTACTGAAACAAGAACTACTTTTTTAAACGTTATGCTAAAACTAATTCCGTTGACCGTTCGATCTAAACTTAAACCTTAGAAGCACAGCAATTTCGTAGCCTGAACGCCTGACGAACACGACGGAGTAATTGTTTATTTTATGCTGTTAAAATTCACAAAATTGTTAGCAAAATTTACAGAAACGTTAATTTTAGAATTTTTCAATGCTAAGTCGGTGACGTAATAACCAAACTCAGTGAACATAAAGAAAGGGTAAATTTGATAAATAATTCCTACGGTCGCAAATATTTGTACAGTGGTAAGAGGGAGAACATACTAGAAATCCTAACCGGTAGGGGCTAAGTGCGGGAGTGGGAGTACGTTTTTCTTGAATAACCCGAAATCTGCGACCTCTAACAATAACGTATCTCAGCACCAAATTTAATAAAATTCCTATAAAATCGTCCTGTTCACATTTTCTGCAGGACTAATAGTTTGCACGTAGCGAGCGAGAGAGTATGAATATCTCGAGCATGGTTTATAAAGGCCAGATATAACGTTGCGGGTTGCATAATGCGACAGCATAGGTGTAGCTTAAACACCCTGCGTATGAGGTAAACAACAGTGGTGAAAAGCCGCATCTCTGTTGTACTCCCGCATGAAGTCTGCCCCACACTGATAATTTCTCCTCTTAACCGACAACCATGTTGACGACTCAGCCATGAAAAAGGATGATGCACGACAAAAGCGGAGTAATTCAAATGGTTTTGAATTACATGAATGATGATGACCATGACAAGGGGATGCTGCGAGCGATTTTGGGACATGCTGTATGATTTCGGGGTTTGATGGGGAAAGTGATTTGATGGGAAAAGGCAGTTTTAGTGGAACAGAACAATACGCCTGTTCAATTATCGATGTGATTGTGTGTATAAGTCACGTGCTTACGTAGAAAAGGAAGTCAAAAATGTTCAAATGTGTGTGAAATCTTATGGGACTTAACTGCTAAGGTCATCAGTCCCTAAGCTTACACACTACTTAACCTAAATTGTCCTAAGGACAAAAACACACACCCGTGCGCGAGGGAGGACTCGAACCTCCGCCGGGACCAGCCGCACAGTGAGGAAGTCAGTTTATCAGGAACCTGTATGTATTGTGGGTCATCCAGATTATTGAAGGTGGCCAGGGGTAACAGAACTTGCCATAGTCTAATCAATTTAGTTAAGTACTCCGTGGCAGTAAGGAATGTCACTTGCAACGGTATGTCAGCTCGTTTTTATCACATAAACATACGATCTTTCCTCAATCATAGTCTCCCAGTCACGTAGTAGAACGAAGCAAATGAATTTCACATTGCAAGGACTTTAACTATGAGGAACTAAAAAAGGATGTTATTTGAGAAAATGCAGAAGTAGCGGAAATTGAAAGACACTTGTTTTCATGTTATTATGTCTGTATCAGTTTAGTATTTACGTATTTGTAGCTTTGATTTTCCTCAAATATTTAAACATTTTTTTGTCCTGTGTACATAATGGATATTGTCATACTGCATCCAACTTAAAGCACTTAGTGTCTGACGATGGTGTGGAGCGCATTTCTCAACTTTTGGTGTGTTCCCTCCAGGCAATGAACAGCTGAAATTGCTCTCATTCGCAGAGGGAAACTAGTAACAAAAGAAGCAAACAATACGCGAACTGGCAGTTTGTCTTCACATTAATTCCAAATGGTCGCAAGTCCCATGTGATATCTTTAGTAATTTGATTTAGTTTGTGTTCTTTTGATTTTCTGCACTACGTGGTGACCCCGTGTAAATAACACATGACCCGGGCAAGCTATACATGAAATAAATTGAATTAATTTTGGAAAGGGAAACAAGAGAAAGTAAATTGTAATGACTGCAGGATACACCTAATTTGTGCCTCGATACACGCGATAGGTATGTAACTATCTTTGCTGTTAGTCGTTGCTGCCACATGGGGTTAGTTCCACTAAATGTTTGCTTCCTTCACCCCAGAAGCAGGTATTTTGCCACCTTCTTGTATTTGTTATGTCACTGTGTAATGCTTCCAGTCGCTCGGGATGTGTCGCTGTACAGTTGTCTAAACAAGTTAGGTACTCCGGTGAGAAAATAAATGGAAATTTTTCGCAAGAGATTGGTTTATTCAGTGAGGCATTCTTCTACACACCGTTGACGTTACATTTACTAAGAAATTCAAACATCGTAATTTAGTTACAAAAACCGAAAGCAAAATTTCCCGCCTACTGTCGACAGATGGTAACTTAACACACACTAACCACTGTTGGTATGATACACAAAAATGTATAGCAAACTGAGAACAACTTGAGTCACTACAGGTCACGCAGTTCTAAAGACACATCTCCATCTCTTCTCTTCTCTCTCCGCTCTTCCCGCTCTCATATCTCTTCTTCTTTCTTCGCTCCATGCTTAGCCGCTTCTCTCTTCTCTTATCTGTAATCTCTCTTCTCTTCCTTCCTTCCTTCCTCTGTTCTTTCTGATGCCTTATCTTCCTCACTTCTCTCTCCTCGCTCCACATTTTTCTCTCTTCTCGTTCCTCATTTTTCTTCTCTCTCTCCTCACACCTGAGCCTATCTGTGGCGACACTGTACACAACAATAGTATATCTATGAAGGCTACGGATCACTTTGACAGGCCTTGAATCCTGGTGACAGCAAGTGTGGCCATTAGCCTTGAACAGATGATATCATCAATGATTGCGAGATGTGCACACATGATATCATCAATGACCTTGAACACATGATGGCAGATCACGGGAAATTTAAAAATTAAGCATAGTGGTGGTGGAAAATTTAAAAATCCAAGATGATGAAGGCAGTAAACTTAAAAAACGCAAGATGGTGCTGGTGGGAAATTTTTTAGCTTCCATTAAAATGAAACGGCTACTCACAGTGCCTGAAAATGCAAGACGATGTGTAAAGGAAAGTTTATTAGCATCCATTAAAATGAAACCTCAATGACACCATAGTATTTTTCTTACCTAAAATGAAAGAGGACAGTCATTATTTGCAGTCTACATGTTCAAATGTATGTGAAGTTTCTTTGTGGCATAATCAAACGTATCCAGCTATATTACAATAGTCTATCAAAAAATTACATAAGCTTCTTCACCTGAATTGGTGCCATGTCCCAAAAAAGTACAGTTCATACTACAGTACACACACACACACACACACACACACACACACATACACACACACACATACACCTGTATGTTGCGGTATCTTCGAAAATATTCTAACAGTATTTCCAGTGTTAAAACATATGTAAGCGCTTAAAATTCTGCATCACCAGTAAATTTTATCTTTCTGTTTTATACAGCACTAAAACCGTTTATGTTGAGTACTGTACCTATCGTCTGAAATTTTCTCTAACACGCATTTGGATTATTTATCAAAAACATATAACCGCCTAAAATTTTTTTTGTCGGCCACTTTCTCTCTGTTTTGTGCTCCACTAATGTGTATGTCAAATTTCATATCACTCTCTGTCTCTGCCTGTCTCTTTCTCTCTCTCTCTCTGTAATAATTTCTCGAATAAATGAAAAATGGGAAAAAACACAAATACTCTAGATAAAATTTCAGTATTTTTTTTCGTTTTCATACAGTTAATTACGTTTAACTTTGTTATAATTTCACACTTCCACAAAAATCACAGTGAACTTGTTTTCAGCAGAAATCGCTTGATATCTTATTCTGTCAGAAATTTTCATGTTCAATACTTTTTGGAATATCGTCTATTGCAAACATTTAAATCTGCTAAGCCCTCGCCTCTTTGACGACCAGCTTGTAACACTAACATTATAATTCTGCCTATAAATTTAATTCTTCTTCGAAATCGATTATGAACTTATGCCACTTGTTCCCAGATACTAATTCATGCTGCTCAATATGCAGAATCCCACACTACATTACGTGAACTGTTTTCATATCTCTGCAATATGCATATTTGTGGATTTTTTTCAAGTGATATAATGTTCTTATACGCAACTTCCCATTCTGTAATTGAGCGTTTCATTTTATTATTTCCGACATCCAGTATAAACTGCAAGCAATAATCGGCACTTCTTTGGAGTTCTTCTTCAGTAGGTAATATTTCATTATCATGCTAATTACTTCCTACTGCTTTCAAAGCTAGTAAAAGAAACTAATCACTTTATCAATTCATTTGGGCCATTCCAGTGAATAAAATCGTTATGTGCTGGAAATTTGTTGAAGACCATATTCCAATTGTGAACATCACCTTCCTCATTGTAATCAATTTCTTCTTCGTCTTCATCAGTTACTCCATTGTAATCATACTCTCCTTCTCTTCCAGTACCTCCACCTATTACTTTTATAAATAGACTGTCTGCTTTGGCTTCAAGGTCTTCATCTTGGCCTGTCCTATTGTCCTTTCGGATTAGTCGTCATAAATTCTGTAGCTGTAGAGAAAAGGTTCTGATGCGAATTTGAAGTGCGTGATTCCCGACTGCTTCTTCTCTGAGAAAACCTGGTGATATTTTTATGTGTCCAACATTAGGCACAGCTGGTTTAGGGTCTTGTTAATAAATCCATTAAGTTACTTAAGAGACTACATAAATATTATATTTAATGTTCTTTAAATCTGAAAATTAATTCAGTTTAAAATATCCAATCAATTAGTTTACACAAAATGATATTTTCTTAGCTGATTAATCTGCAAAATTATGTATAACTAGAAATATTATTACCAGCAGAATCAGTTTTCAATCTTCGACAGAATCCCTGCACCATCATGAAATATATTCCATAGATATTAGCAGCATTCCTCATTGAACAACTAGCTATTACCTCTTTTGTCACTTTGTAAGAGGTCCATGATTAAGGAATTTGTTGCTAGCGCACTCGAGCAAATGTAATTTCGATGGATTGCTCACGCGCTGCCTGCGATATGTAAGCTATAAGAGAATCTCAGACCAGAGAGCAGTGTTGTGTGCAGTAAGAGCAGTGTCTGTAGCAGTAGGAGTAAGTAGTTGCTAGCAGTCTGGTGTATTGTGTTGGCTGGGCCGGTCATGGTGGAGCGATGGCGGAGCCTGAGCGATATAATATAAGGTAAAAGCAGCCTCGGGCTTATGTAGTATTGTTATATCAAGTCCCATATAAATGTTTTTAAAAAATCTCTTAATAATAATCTTTCTCATAAAAAGTAACTTTTGACAATCATTCATCTCAATTTAAAGAATTTACTAATTTCTCCAATCCTTGGTGATCCCGATGATTGAGAAGTAAAATCAGTGGTTTCTTTTTATATATGACAAATGTATCGGCCAGCTTTGCACTGAGCTGCGCCAGAAAAATTTCTTATAGGAGCAGATATATACGCGTTATCCGGCGACCTAACTGAGGTAAGATTTTTCAATTTATTCAGAATGAATTTTCAGGGCCATGACGCAGCACTGCTGACGTCCAAAATTTTCCAGTTTAAATTCACAGTCAATTATTGAAAGGTTGTAAGAGAGTCGCAATTTAATTGAGAGGTTAGTCACATTGTATTATTGGTAGGTTACAGAATTTATCTGTTGGGCAGTTACACTGAATGAAATAAATAATTATGTTGTTTTTACTGTTGGGAGGTTACGGTATTTATTTTGTGGGGAGGTTACACTAAATGTAAATGCCATACACATATTTTTCTTGTGGGGAGGTTTATTTATTGGGAGGTTACAACTTTACTATATGCTTTTTTTTTTTTTGGCACTGCAATTCTGTTGTCTTCTTTTTTACGTTCCCTTGTTTTTCTCAGAAGGAAAATATAAAAAAAAAATTGCTTGACACTTCACTAGAGCCATATCGAGGTGAGCCTGCACCATTGGCAGAACGGCCAAGGCTACGCCATGCCTTCCCCCCCCCCCCCCCCACCCCCCCCAAAAAAAAAAAAAAACCCTCGCTGAATTGTTTTCTACATAAATTTAGCAAATTTTGCAATTTGTTACGTAGTTTCAATGAACATGAAGACTGATCTGGCCTTGTAACATCAGCCAACAGTCTCGCTGTGCTAGTGCTGCGAATGGCTGAAAGCAAGGGTCAACTAAATTACTTTCTTCTTCCAAGGGCATGATCCTGAATCCTAACCTTATAGTCAAATGATGATGACATCCTCTCTTGTAAGATGTTCTAAAGATAAAGTAGTCCCTCATTCTGGACGGGGGCTACTAAGGAGTATGACATCATTAGGAAAAACAGAACTGGCATTCTACAGGTTAGAGCGTGGTGTGTCAGATCTTGATCAGGTAGGCAGTTTGGAAAATTTAAAAAGGGAAATGAAGTTAGATATAGTGGGAGTTAGTGAAATACTGGAGAAGGAAGAACATGACTTGTAGTCAGGTCAGTACAAGGTTATCAACACAAAGAAGCAGGTCTAATAACAAATAAGGCAATAGGAATATAAATCAGCTACTGTTTTTTGAGTCATCAGTCCTCTGATAGTTTTGATGCGGCCCAACACGAATTCCTTTCCTGTGACCATATTTTCATGTCAGAGTAGCACTTGCAAGCTATGACCGCAATTATTTGTGCATGTATTTCAATTTCTGTCTTCTAGTTTTTAGCCTCTGCAGCCTCCGGCCCCTTTCCTCACCATGAACCATCGACCTTTCCATTGTTGGGGAGGCTCGCGTGCCTCAGCGATGCCGATAGCCGTACCGCAAGTGCAACCACAACGGAGGGTTACCTCTTGAAAGTCCAGACAAACGTATGGTTCCTAAAGAGGGGCAGCAGCCTTTTCAGTAGTTGCAGGGGCAACAGTCTGGGTGATTGATTGAACTGTCCTCGTAATATCAACCAAAACAGCGTTGCTGTGCTGGTATTGTGAACGGCAGAAATCAATGGGAAGCTACAGCCATAATCTTCCCCGTGGCCATGCAGCTTTACTGTATGTTTAAATTTATGATGGTGTCCTCTTGGGTAAAATATTCTGGAGATAAAATAGTCCCCCATTCATATCACCAGGCGGGGACTACTCAGGTGCACGTCGTTATCAGGGAATTTCTCTACGATCTACGGATTGGAGCGTGGAATTTTAGATCCCTTAATCGCCTACCACAGTAGTACAAGTTTAGCGCCAGATAGCTCTACAGATGAAGTGTTTGAAGAAATGTAAGATGGGGTAAAAGAATTTATTCAGATAGTTAAGTGAGCTGAAAATTTAATAGTCATGGGGGACTGGAATTAGATAGCAAGAAAAAAAGAGATGGAAAAGTAGTAGGTGAATATGGACTGGGGTAACGAATGAAAGAGGAAGCCTCCTGGTAGAATTTTGCACAGAGCATAACTTAATCATAACTAACACTTGGTTTAAGAACCATGAAGGAAGGCTTTATACGTGGAAGAGACCTGGAGACACTGGAAGGTTTCAGATTGATTATATAATGGTAAGGCAGAGATTTTGGAACCAGGTTTTAAACTGTAAAACATTTCCAAGGGCAGATATAGACTCTGAACACAATTTATTGGCTATCAGCTGTAGATTAAAACTGAAGAAACTGCAAAACGGTAGAAATTTGAGGAGGTGGGACCTGGATAAACTGAAAGAACCAGAGGTTGTAGAGAGTTTCAGAGGGAGCGTTAGGGAACGATTGACAAGAACAGGGGAAAGGAACACAGTAGAAGAAGAATGGGTAGCTTTGAGAGATGAAATAGTGAAGGCAGCAGAGGATCAGGTAGGTAAAAAGAAGAGGGCTCGTAGAAATCCTTGGGAAACAGAAGGGATATAAATTTAATTGATCAAAGGAGAAAATATAAAAATGCAATAAATGAAGAAGGCGAAAAGGAATACAAACGTTTCAAAACGAGATCGATAGGAAGTAAAAATAGCCAAGCAGGAATAGCCAGAGGACAAATGTAAGGATGTAGGTGCATACATTACTAGGGGTAAGATAGATGTCACCTCTAGGAAAATTAAAGAGACCTTTGGATAAACTAGAACCACCTGTATAAATATCAAGAGTTCAAATGGAAAACGAGTCCTAAGCAAAGAAGGCAAAGCAGAAAGGTGGAAGGGGTATATAGATGGGTCTATGCAAGGACGATGTACTTGAGGACAATATTGTGGAAATGGAAGAGGACTTAGATAAAGATGAGATGGGAGATATAATACTGCTGATGAATTTGATAGAGCACTGATACTTACGTCAAAACAAGGCCCCGGGAGTAGACAACATTCCGTTAGATCCACCGATAGCCTTGGGAGAGCCATCCACGACAACTCTTTCATCTAGTGAGCAAGACGTGTGAGGCAGGCGAAATACCTTCAGACTTCAAGAAGAAAATAATTATTCCAATTCCAAAGAAAGCATATGCTGACAGATGTGAGAATTACCGAACTATTAGTTTAATAAGTCGCGGTTGCAAAATACTAACACGAATTCTATACAGCTGAATGGAAAAACTGGTAGAAGTCGACTTCGGGAAAGATCAGTTTGGGTTCCGTAGAAAAGTAGGAACACGCGAGGCAATACTGACCATACGACTTATCTGAGGAGAGAGGTTAAGGAAAGACAAACCTACGTTTGTATTATTTGTAGACTTACAGAAACCTTTTGACAATGTTGACTGGAATACTCTCTTTCAAATTCTGAAGGTGGAAGGGATAAAATACAGGCAGAGAAAGGGTATTTACAATTTGTACAGAAACCAGATGGGAGTTATAAGAGTCGAGGGACATAAAAGGGAAGCAGTGGTTGAGAAGGGAGTGAGGCAGGGTTGTAGCCTATCCCCAATGTTATCCAATTTGTATATTGAGCAAGCAGTAAAGGAACAAAAGAAAAAATTGCAGTAGGAATTAAAATCCAGCGAGAAGAAATAAAAACCTTGAAGTTTGCCGATGACATTATAGTTCTGTCAGAGACAGCAAAGGACTTGGAAGAACAGTTGAACGGAATGGACAGTGTCTCGAAAGGAAAATATAAGATGAACATCAACAAAAGCAAAACGAGGATAATAGAATGTAGTCGAAATGAATCAGTTGATGCTGAGGGAAGCACATTAGCGAATGAGACACTAAAAGTAGTAGATGAGTTCTGCGTTTGGGCAGCAAAATACCTGACGATGGTCGAAGTAAGAGGATGTAAAATGTAGACTAGCGATGACAAGGAAAGCGTTTCAGAAGAAGAGAAATCTGTTAATATTGAGTATAGATTTAAGTGTCAGGAAGTCTTTCCTGGAAGTATTTGTCTGGAGTGTTACCACGTATGGATGTGAAACATGGACGATAAATAGTTTAGTCAAGAAGAGAATAGACGTTCATGAAATGTGGAGCTACAGAAGAATGCTGAAAGTTAGATGAGTAGATCGCGTAACTAATGAGGATGTACTGAATATAATTGGGGAGGAGAGGAATTTGTGGCACAACGTGATTAGAAGAAGGGATCGGTTGGTAGGACACGTTCTGAGGCATCAAGGGATAGCCAATTTAGTGTTTGAGGTAAACTTGGAGGGTAAAAATTGTAGAGGGAGATCAAGAGATGAATACACTAACCAGATTCAGAAGGACGTAGATTGCATTAATTACTCGGAGATGAAGAGGCTTGCGCAGGATTGAGTAGCATGGCGGGCTGCATCAAATAAGTCTTTTGACTGAAGGCCACAACAGCAACAACAACAGCTCCCTCTACTGCAATGGAAGTTATTACCTGATGTCTTAACAGATGTCCCATCACCCTGTTCCTTCCTCTTGTCAGTGTTTTTCACAAGTTCGTTTCCTCGATGATTCTGCTGAGAGCCTCCTCATACCTTAGCTTATCAATTCAACATTATTCCGTAGCGCCACATCTTAAATACTTCTATTCTCTTCTGTTCTGGTTTTCCCACAATCCATCTTACACTACCACATAATGTTGTGTTACAAGCGTACATTCTCAGAAACTTCTTCCTCAAATTAAGGCCTGTGTTTCATACCAGTAGACTTTTATAAGCCAGAAATCTCCTTTTTTCCATCTACTATGAAGACCGTGAGGAATGCATTACAACAACTAGGATAGACACAAAGTCAAGAGCACCCTAACAGCACACATTTACATGCCTACCAGCTCCTCAGTTGCAGGAAAGATTAACAGAACGACTGATAAGACAGAGGAAATTTTTCAGGTAGGTAAAGTAAGAGATTGAAAATACAAGGAGAATGTGCGTTGTGGGAAGGAATGAAACAGGAAGCAGTCTGTTAGAAGTTTGCATAGAGCATAAATGAATCATCGTCTGTACGTTGTCTGATAATTGTGTACCATGGTTGATTACGTGGAAGACACCTATACATAGTAAGGTTTCAGGGTGATCATGTTACGATAAGAAAAAGATTTGGAAACTAGATTTAAACTATAAGGCATTTCCAGTGGCAGATGTGGACTCTGACCATCATTTATAGGTTACGAATTGTGTATTTAAAATGAAGATTTTTCGAAAAAGTAAGAAATTTAGGAGTTGGGACCTAGGGAAGTTGAGAGGATCAGAGGTTGTCGAGAGTTTCAAAAGGCGTATTATGCAACGATTTCATGAAGCTGCGGAAGGAAATACAGAATAAATAGGTAGCTTTGAGTGGTGAAATAATGAAGGTAGCAGAGGATCACGTAGGTAAAAATACAAGATCTAGTTGAAATACTTGGATATTACAAAAGGCATTGAATTTAACTAACTAAAAGAAAAAATGTAAAAAAAGCAGCAAATGAAGCACATGAAATGGAAACTGATATAGAAATTACCAGGATCAGAGAAATGACTTAGAAGGACTAGACTCTTTTAACTAACATAATTTATTCTTGAACAACAATATTTATTTTTATATATTTAATAGGTAACAACCGGCCCGCTTTGAAAAACAGGTGACAAAGCTGAAGTTAGTCAGATATTACAAACATAAAGGCTTCCAAAATGTTGAATGAAACAGCCGTTGAATTACAATAATAATAACTTCAAATAAATCCAAGAAATAAAACCTTAAGAATATTGGCCTTTTTACAATTTGTAAATTAAACAATTTTAAATAAACCAGCCCATTTAAAAAAAATTACAATAAAGAGCGCATCAGCTCCTAAAACATCGTGAAAACAAATATTAAAATTTAGAAAGAGCTCGTTCTCTTGTATAAGAATTTTAAAACAAACAAAAACATTAAAAAAAGATAAATAAGGCGTAGGCCGCTGATATAGCAGTGCGTGACAGCTGAGAACATTACATAACCACAACACGATTAACCATGGCAAATTTTTTGAGAGAGAACGCTGGCCCTCACACTAACACAAATTACTTCAAAACCACACAGAGCAGACAGGGCAGTACACTTGTCTTAGAATCACAGAGCCAAATAGCAAGGCATATATGACGACTCAATGAACATAAACACGAACAGGTTGCGGAACGGGAAATCGGTGTACAGAGCTGAACAACTAGCTGCGCACAACATAAGCGAAGCAGACCTTTCCCTTCTGCCCAGTCCTTGAAGACAAGTGTGAACGACGACACGGAAAAGACATTGTGTCCATCAGCACCGAGAGTCCGTTGCTCCAAGCATGGCTGCTGCCCCCAGCTCCGCACAGGCTGAATACGCTTGGACTTCTGAAATAATATAGTAATTCCAATCCAAAGAATACATGTGTTAGCAGGTGTAAGTATTACCAAACCATCAGTCATGATTCCAAAAACTTGACTCGGATTGTTATTTACACGAGAACATAAAAACTGGTAGAGGCTGAAGTTTTGACAAAAAGTCTTTCAGCGGCTCTGTAAGCATATTTGGCTCAATAACACACTCTTGTCTTGATCAAGACAAGGTTGTATTGTTTATACAAGGCTACGTTCCAAAAAAATACCTTCAGAAAAGACTTCCTGCCACTTAGGAAGGAAGAACGGTTTTGGTGCCGGAGAAATGTGGAACGTGTGAGGCAGTACTGATCCTAAAACTAATCTTAGAGTATAGGGTGAAGAAAGGCAACTTACGTTTAAAGTTTTTGTAAATTTACAAAAGCTTTGGACACTGTGGTCTAGACTGAACTCTTTGAAATTTTAGAGGTAGCGTGGATAAACATAGCGGCTGAAAGTTAATACAACATCTACATCTACATCTACATCTACATGGTTACTCTGCAATTCACACTTAAGCGCCCGGCAGAGGGTTCATCGAACCATTTTCATACCACTTCTCTACCATTCCACTCTCGACTGGCGCGTGGGAAAAGGGAACATCTAAATCTCTCAATTCGATATTTACGCATTCGGAAGAGAAAGTTGGTGATTGAAATTTCGTAAATAGATCTCACCGCAAAGAAAACCGCCTTTGTTTCAGTGGTTGCCACCCCAACTCGTGTATCATATCAGTGACCCTCTCACCCCTATTGCGCGATAGCACGAAACGAGCTGCCCTTCTTTGCACTTTTTCGATGTCCTCTGTCAATCCTACCTGGTAAGGATCCCACACCACGGAGCAATATTCCAACAGAGGACGGACAAGTGTAATGTAAGTTGTTCTGCCAACAAAGCGCAGTCTTTGTTTCGCCTTCCCCACAATATTATCTTTGTGGTCTTTTCAATTTAATTTGCTCGTAATTTTAATTCTTTGGTATTTAGTCCAATTGGCAGCCCTTAGATTTGTGCGATTTGTCGTATACCCGAAATTTATCGGATTTCATTTAGTACCCATGTGGATGACCTCGCACTTTTCTTTGTTTAGTGCTAATTGCCACTTTTCGCACCATACAGAAATTCTCTCTAGATCATTTTGTAATTGGAATTGATTGTCTGATGATTTTACTGGACGGTAAATTACAGCGTCATCTGCAAACAATCTAAGGGGGCTGCTCAGATTATCACCTAGATCATTTATATAAATCAGAAACAGCAGAAGGCCTGTGACACTACCTTGAGGAACGTCAGATATCACTTCTGTTCTACTCGATGATTTCTAGAGAAACCACACTGTAATTTTAAGACACAAATGATAAGAAAGGCAAGCAATAGTTTAGCAGGGAATGAGACAGGGTTGTACCCTGTCCCCAGTGTTATTAAATCTGTACACTGAGCAAGCGGTGAAGGAAAACAAAATGAAATTTTCAAAGTGCATTAAAGTTTAGGAGGAAGACATAAGAATTTTACCGTTTGCTGATGACACTGTAATTTTGCCATTGGAAGAGCAGTTGAATGGGTAGTATAGTGCCTTGAAAAGGAATTATGAGATGAACATCAGTAGCACTACAACGAAGGTAATGGAATGAAGTCGAAGTGCATCAGTCAATGCTGTGGAAATTAGATTAAGGGATGAGATAATGAAAGTATTAGATTAGTTTTATTATTTAGGCAGCATAATAATTGATGACTGCCGGGCTACATAAGAAATAAAATGCAGACTGACAATAGCACGAAAAGCTGTTCTGAAAAAGTGGACTTTGTTAGCATTTAATATAATCCTAAGTGCTAAGGAAGTCTTTTCTGTAAGTATATTTCTGCAATGTAACTTTGTATCAACAATATAGCCTTGTCTTGGTCTTTATTCTTTCTGTTATAGTAAGAATATAGCGACCATGACAAGAGTGTATTATTGAACTAAATGTGGTTGAAGACCCACTGAAAGACTTTTAGTCAAAAGTAATCAAAGGTAACTTTGTATGGCACAGAAATGTGGGCGGAAGGCAAGTCAGACAAGAAGAAAATAAAAGCTTTTGAAATGTCGTACTACAGAAGAATTCTGAAGATTAGATGGATAGATGGAATAACAGATATATCGAAATGTGGAAACAAGAAACTTACGCACAACTAGACTAAAAGAAAGGACCAGTTGGTAGGACCATCCTTAGGCATCGAGGAGTTATCAGTTTGATAGTGGAAGTAACTGTTCAGAAATAAAAACTGTAGAGAGAGACCAAGGCTTGAATATAGTAAGCAGGTTCAAATGGATCTAAGTTGCAGACTTGCAGTGATTATGGAGAGATAATGAGTCTTTCTCAGAATACACTAGCGTGGAAACCTGCATCAAACCATCATAACATTTCAACAACAGATGAAAAATATTGCGGACAACAAATTAAATGTGTCATTGTTGTCAATAATTTACAAATTGTATAAAATTTCTAAGAAAACTGAAACTAAAACAAATTCTATGTCTTATTTTTATCTCAACTACTGCATAGTGATTTTAATATGATGTATAATAAATAACTCTTTAATTGCTCCTCATAAACCTTTAATTGGAAATACGAGAGAAAGAGCTTAAATAATTGTTGAGACATTATTTTCCAAAAATTTCTTTTTGTTGTAATTTTACTTTGTTTCCTTGCTTTGAGCAAAGCAAACTCACTGGTTTTCTATCGAAAAGACAGTTGAATTTGACACTGCTTCATCTATACTCCATCTTAAGCGGCTTTTTACTAAATATAATTTGCTGAAACTGTATTGACAAGATGCTGCAGCACTGGAATTGTTATAAATATCCTTAAATCTGTGTAATAAGCCATACTTTAAAGAAAGAAAGAAATAAAGAAAGAAAAAAATTGCGAAGTATCCAAATGGGAACCTATGTCACTGCTCTGCATCAGCTCTCTCTCTACTAGAATTCGAAAGCTGTTGTTTCGTTAACTGCTTCAACTTCAAAGATACTTCTGCTATATTTGAAACAAAACTTAGCTGCATATTTTTCAAAATAACAATGTCATTTATGACATTGCTAATAGTAAATTAAAGTTAGAGGGAATGATATGTTGTATGTAAGATCTGTATTCCATTTCACTTACTATTCTGTCAAATAATATTAATCACTCTAGCTTAAACAGCAGCCAGAAATCAACAAAAACCGGGAGACTTTCGTCAAATAGTATATTTTCCATAGCATCCACTCACAAACCTTTCAGACCCTACAATGCTGTAGCGAAGTTACAACAAATAATCCATTCTTAAACGGGAGCTAGCTGTATGAACCCAGTGGGTTGTTCAAGGAAAATTTGAGAAATAGTTTTCAACACAGGCGATTTATCAGTTGATACTCATCTCTCATTTTATCCCTCGGAGATTTTCACAAATGTCAGTTTTCGCTACTAACTGTAATACTCCCTGTATACAAACCTTGCACCTGGCTGCCGTTAGCGCTCCTCTCAGCTTTGCAACCCAAGAGGCAGCTTGAGTTGCTTCGATTTTAAACCAGGCCTGGAACGGTTGACACATAACCCATGTGACACTGTAGGGAAGCAGCCTACTCACGCTGTAGTAAATTCACATCAGTCTTTCCATTCTGTGTCAGCCAGTCTGCTGTAACTAGCTCTGACGTCATAAATATTGCGCAATACCTTAAAAATCAAGCAAATAACCTAAAACTTTTCTAGCATGTCAGTAGTAATACTAAATTAATATTTGTTGAATATCAGTTCGATAATTTTAGCCATTTTCGAAATTTGGACGTTTTTCTGTAAAAATCATTGGCGCAACAGAAAAGAGCTAGAGACTTCAAAATTTATATTTAGATTCATCTTTCATAATAATTTAATAAAAACAGTACTTTGGATTTCACAAATTAAAATTTTAGTGGAAATTCATGATTTTCTGGTTTTTGTCTCAAAATTTAAGGAAGCAAGATAGATTAAGTAGGCTAATAAATAAGGCTAGGATGTTTAGATTTAAATAGGTTGGAGATCCGCTATAGCTATGAAGATGTGAAAAGTTTAATTTGAATACCTATAAAATTATAGCGATAGCGTATCTCCAAAGGGCCAGTTCAGAGCTCGTCTACTGCGTGCAGTGTAATTTAATTATTTCTCTCGCCCAAAATATTTAAGTTAGCCACGTCAAAATTTTGTTATCAATACTTACCTGCGTGCTGAATGCACATTTAAATTAAGAGCTTCATCGGCCATCAGCAAGAGAAGCTATGATTTATTAGGTATCTTAAAGTGGTGCATTACTAGCCCAGCGGCTAGTCGGGAGAGCCGATTTGATCAGGCGTTCCCTTAGCCGTCCGCACCGCGGCTTTATATATAAGAACGCTGCGCGAGGAAGAAAGGCCCCAGTTCTCTCCAGTCGCTGAATAACACGCCATCTGTGTCGGGAGTCGCGTCGCGTCGGTATCACTGCTACAAACAGCCTCGGATGCCGTATTCAGTTACTCGAGATGCGCGTAACCAGGAAATCATTTTCAAGTGAAGTGTTAATTCTGGGATGATTTTCATTATCTAGCTTCAGTTTGCGTATTGTCGTATTTTCACGTGCCGTCGCGGGACAGACATTCTACCAATTATTTAGCGTGGCGTTTGATGAAATATTATCATCAAATTATGGCGAGCATTCATTTTAACATTTAATTCGGACATTTATAGTTGCATCAGCGCATTAGACTCCGAACTGCTCTGTTAGTTAGGTTGTATGGATACTTGTGTTTTTCATCTGTGACTTTCAGAATATACTCAACTATTTTGGAATATCGTTTTTGATTATAAATCCCGGACAATCTCCTAATTCCTCAGAGCTATAAGCTGCAGCTATAATTGTATTCTCAGATGAAGTGGGCACTAGGAATTCTAATTACAGGCTTCACGTTTTGCTAAATCACTTTCCGGTTGCTAAAGTGTAATTAGAGAGCCAGTGTTGAGAACGGTGAAAGACAGCATAAATAACATTCTAAATAATAGGAACTGGATTTAACATTCAAACTTTTATACAGCAACCATAATTTCCTAACACACGCCGCCCCACAACACCTGCTTGGTAGTAGTATTTTCTTTATGATGCTACTTGGACTTAACGACTCTGAGACAAAAACATGGTTTTACTGTCGCGTGCCAAGGGAAAGGCTTACTATTCGCAGACAGGGCAGGTGAACTCACTACTGCTCCCAGTTAATTTTTAACCTGTCTTTCTTTTTTTCCTTTCATCAGATTTTGCGCCCCCTCTATGTCTGCCCCCTTAGTGGGAACCAAACCTGCTATTGTATTGGTATGGTCCTGCAGTGGCTAGGTTATTACATCATAATAATTTATAGTAAAATGTATTACGTAAAAATATTCACTTCGTTACTTACGTAAAAATGATGTTTTCTTAGCTAATTAAACTGTAAAATTGTTTGTTACTATAAATATTATTAGGAGAATCAGTTTACATTTTTACAGAAATAGCATAGCATCATAAAATTTATTCCATACTTATTAGTAGCCTTCCTCTTTGAGGAACCAGTTATTACTTAATTTGCGACTTTGCTATATGTTTCTTGTGGTGTCACCGCCAGACACCACACTTGCTAGGTGGTAGCCTTTAAATCGGCCGTGGTCCGCTAGTATACGTCGGACCCGCGTTCCACCACTGTCAGTGATTGCAGACCGAGCGCCGCCACACAGCAGGTCTAGAGAGACTTCCTAGCACTCGTCCCAGTTGTACAGCAGACTTTGCCACAGATGGATCAATGACAAATATGCTCTCATTTGCCGAGACGATAGTTAGCATAGCCTTCAGCTACGTCATTTGCTACGACCTAGCAAGGCGCCATTACCAGTTTATATTGAGATTATAATTCATGTATCAACAAGAGCGATGTTCTCCAATTGTGGATTAAAGTTAAGTGTTCCAAGAGCTTCGTACTTTATTTATTAGACTCAACTACTTTAACTGTTCCAGACCTCACGCCAGTCTGCGTGAGCTTAAACGCGTGCATTTCGGCCTCCTCTAGCAACACGGCGTTGGCTCTTCTGCCAACACACCATTTCTTCTGGTGTTTGTCTTGTTATTGTAATTTCTCATATTGGTTTCAGAAGGAAAATTAAAAATAAGAAACTGTACGTGACACTGGACAGGTTGTTTACAATATAACAACTTCCAACAAAACGTAACAAATTGACCATCCATCATCAGCATTTTATATTCGGTTATAGATAAGCATCAAATGAAGCCGTAACAAGTTAGCACCTTGCATCATATTTGTTACAGCAGGACTGTAACAAATTGCCCTCTACATTACAACAAAACTATAACAAATTGTTGTCTACAGTATTACATCGTAAATCTGTCACATTACCCATTTTAAAGAAAGTTTCCCTCAGCATTATGAAAGAGCTCTAACAAATCGCCGCCACAATGTAACCATCATATTTTCGTTGTTTGTAGGCACAATGGCAAGAGCAACCAATTCAGATGAGGTACGTCATCTTGGAACAACAGCCAGAGGTATTAGTTGGCATACCAGCGCTGTATGTTGGTGAAAATGTTTTGTAAATGGTGACTACATCTCACGTACAGACAAAGCGTATCACAATTAATAGGAGAAAAACTGGAACGAATGAAAGTTTGTCTATTAATGAAGATTAAAAATTTTGTATCAGAAAGAACAATGAAGGATTTTATCTCTGAAAAAATATTTCACAGTGTGATGAACAACAAACTTGTTGAACTTCACACTGCCAAATTCATTTTCAAGGGCACTTTCACTTCGATATAGTGCGAAGCCATTTCGCAATGTCACCGCAATAAAATTTATTTACATGGAGACTCGGCAATAAGATTAAGTGCAGTACACCTACTAAGAATAGCAAACCTTCTTTCGTTATCCTATAACCAAAAAAAAAGACGTCTGAGCTGCGACAGTTGTCACAAACAAGCGAAATGTCCTTGCATTTCCTTAACAAGAAATGCAATGCTGTTTCTTCCAATAAAGATTTATCTGTAGGAAGTGAGCTGCTTTTACGAGGTGCTCTCTGTACTCGAGTTGTGTGTGGAAACTGTGCAAGGTGCTTGCTGGGCTGTGGCTTTCAAATAGGAGAGCTGACGGATGCACAGCTCAAGCTGAGTGTTGTGACATACTTACGAGGTACGCTTGTAGCTGAATGCTGCCACGACACTGCAGACAGGTTGGCAAGCAGAAACTCAGCCAGCCTGTCATGTTCAAATGTATACTCAATGATCTGAGTTTTGTGTCGTGTTCAAAATCGCCAGAACGATTCTACTTTCACGAAAAATGGCCCTATAGAGAAAATTTTCTGAACAATATATTTTTTTGTTTTAATAATGTTCTGTCGTTTATCAAACCAGCAGAAAAATGCTCCTGTCGAAGCACAGAAAAGGTGAATGTATTCCCGTTTAAAAGACGGACAGAAAAGTGGGGAACACGCTGCCTCAATTCTCATTCCACCTTCCTTAGCAAAAATTTTGGCATTTGAACATATTTGCGGTATTTTAACACAGAACACTGTAAATCCTCTTGCCCAGTCTCTCATTTTGATTAAGCCTTCATACTCGGCATCTTCCTCTCACTGCTACTGTCTATGTATATCTCTCTCCCACTGTCTCCTTTTCCCCCACTGATTTACGGTATATTCCACTGTGGCAGTGGAATCTCCTCTCTCTCATTTTGTCTCCTTTCGTCTTACTTTCTCGCTGTCGCTGTATATATCATACATCGGCAACTCAAAACGTGTTTAAAATTCTGGTCAAAATGCACCTTCTCCTATTTTTACGCGTTAGCAGTCTTCGACTTGTTTGATTTGGCCCACTATGAATTCCTGTCCTGTGCCAAAATTTTCACCTCACCGTAGCACTTGCAACCTAAATCCTCAATTATTTGCTGGATAATTTCCTGTCTCTTCCTCGTCTACTACCATGCAAGTTATTCCCTCATGACTTAGCAGATGTCCTATCATCCTGTTCCTTCTTCTTGTCAGTGTTTTCCATGTATTCCTTTCCTCACCGATTCTGCACAGAACAACCTTATTTCTTACCTTACCTGTTCACCTAATTTTCACTATTCTTCTGTAGCACCACATCTCAAGTACTTCCATTCTTTTCTGCCCCAGTTTTTCCACATTTCATGTTTCACTGCATACAATTCTGTGTCCAGACATAGATTCTCAGAAATATCTTCCTCAAATTAAGGCATTGTTTGATACTAGTAGTTTTCTGTTGGACAGGAATGCCCTGTTTGCCAGTGCTATAGGCGTCGACTGCGTTAATGACTTCTGGCAGCGAAGATCACAAGGAACGCTGCATTGTCAAGTCGGATGGAAGTGCATAGACCCCAGCTTCGTTATGGACAGCTGCAGCAGCGGTAGCTTAGCCTACCTTGTTACGATCTGGTTCATTGTGCACTACATACTGTTTCATGATAAATTTATTAAGTGTACCTAATAAGTATGAAATACACGTTATACAGTGCAGTGTGTATTCAGTCTTCCCAAGACGTAATGACATAAACAAAAACCAGTGATTCAGATTCTCGTACTACAGGACTGATTCTGTAATAAATTGCACCTTAAAGAAGGTATTATACCTTCCGTTGCCTCTTACTTTATTAACAAAAAGACGAAAGAATCAGTTCTAAAATATCCACAGCAGGATGAACAGAATTTAAACTACAATGACGATAGACAGTGCAGCGAGATAAGTGAAATAAAATTTCAATTAAAGAACAGATTATGATGTTAACTTCTTCCTACCGCACAGACGGCTTGACAAGACAGTAATGTTCCATGAAAATTACAAAATAAATTTACATTCCATTCAGATACCTTTTTATTCAGATGTTTCACTGTCACTGCTTTCAGAACGGGAGTCGCTGGAGGTGGGTGCCAGACTGACAAGTAACGAATCTATTACTTCGTCCATAACAACTTCTTTCTGATAATCTTCTTCTGAGATTTTGTCACTGTGTCGTACGGAAGCTTCCAAAGTAGCAACGGTGATTTTGTCTATCGTTTGATGGATCAGTCTTTCAGTGTCCGCTACTTTAAAGTAGTATTTATCTGACACACATCTTTTCACTTGCGCCAAAATCAATTCTGTTGGATTTAATGGCAGTGGTAAGAAGGCAGTCGTATTACCCTGTGACCATGTTGCAAAGTTGTTGTTGTTGTTGTGGTCTTCAGTCCTGAGACTGGTTTGATGCAGCTCTCCATGTTACTCTATCCTGTGCAAGCTTCTTCATCTCCCAGTACCTACTGCAACCTACATCCTTCTGAATCTGCTTAGTGTATTCATCTCTTGGTCTCCCCCTACGATTTTTACCCTCCACGCTGCCCTCCAATACTAAATTGGTGATCCCTTGATGCCTCAGAACATGTCCTACCAACCGATCCCTTCTTCTGGTCAAGTTGTGCGACAAACTCCTCTTCTCCCCAATCCTATTGCAAAGTTAGCAAATCAATTTCGTAAATTTCGTATTTGAACATTTGTATTTTGAAATCTTAACGAACTGCAACAGTTTGCTGTTGTTTGTGTTTCAATATGTCGTATATTATTACTTCGCAGTTATGAAAGAATATTACATTTTCTTTTGCGTGTAGTGGGTTGGTTGGTTGTTTTGGGGGAGGAGACCAGACAGCAAGGTCATCGGTCTCATAGGATTAGGGAAGGATGGGGAAGGAAGTCGGCCGTGCCCTTTCAAAGGAACCATCCCGGCATTTGCCTGGAGCGATTTACGGAAATCACGGAAAACCTAAATCAGGATGGCCGGACGCGGGATTGAACCGTCGTCCTTCCGAATGCGAGTCCAGTGTGCTACCACTGCGCCATGTAGTGGGAGGCCTACACAGAATACCAGAGCTACAGTTTGCTTTGTCCATAACAGTGGCAGAGCTTGTATGTAAATAAGGCAACAGCTGATGCTGGAATCATTCTAGAAATGTTTCAACATTCATTTCAGCATGTTAATCAGAGTTGGTATTCGAATTTGATCGGAATATAAGCTAACATTGAGGCACAAATCCGGTAGCAGCGGAACCGGTGTGACATTATAAGGCACATCTCCCTCAAAACCATCAGTCTGTCATTAGATTTTACACATTAAATCCGATAGTCTTCAATGTTATTTAGATTGACGTTGGACTTCCTTCAAACCTAGTAGCTTCACGCATAATGGTGAACAATTTCGCTGCCGTGGGGAAGTTGTCTCTTTCATAATGTTCGAAAACCTTTCGACGCAAAACATCTTGATCGAAGTCGTCGATTACTGTTACCGATTTGGCACGCAATGTTTCTTGCCAGAAGACCGAGATTCCACATCCAGTTGCCTGCTGAGGCAGCTTGGCCTCCTGCACAATTCGCCTGACAGTTCACACACCAGTATCACCACAGGTCGTAGCAGTGCGCTCCTGCACCTTGGAAACCTCTCAGACCGGCTCGCCTGATTCTGCCCCATGTTTGAAGGACAAGTAAACTTTGAAAACTAGGTATCTTGCCTTTTTGTGAAACTCTTGGCGTCTTCTGGGTATTCCAGCCAATTGGAAAAACTCTCATAGCACACAGAATACCACAGAAATCAATCAGTCGTAGTTTCGCGCACATAAAACACGATACAACGCTTATATATGACGGAAGTTCACTCACAATCAGTATGGAATGCGGTAACCAACTGAGCGCTGATTGGCTAGCTGCTCAGCTGTCTACTGCGCATCCCCGTCCCAGAGGTCGTCAATGCTGTCACGCTATATGGTCCGCTTTTTATGTCTTACCTGCTCTGTTCATAGGGGGTTATTTCACTGGCTAGATAGCAGAATTACTTCATTTCATCTACTTCGTTGTCCCCAATTCTGATGTTAACTTTCTCGCTGTTCTAAGTTTTGCTACTTCTCATTACTTTCGTCTTTCTTCGATTTACTCTCATCCGTACTCTTTCCTCATTTGACGATTCATTCCATCCAGCATATCCTGTAATTCTTCTTCACGTTCACTGAGGATGGCTATGCGATCAGCGAATCTTATCATTGATATCCTTTCACCTTGAATTTCAGTTCCACTTTTGAGCCCTTCCTTTACTTCCGTCATTACTTCTTCGATGTATAGGTTGAACAATAGGGGTGAAAGACTACATCCCTCTCTTGCAGCCTTTTTAATCCGAGCACTTCGTTCTTGGTCATCCAGTCTCACTGTTCCCTCTGTGTTCATGTACTTATTGTATATTGCCCGTCTTTCCCTATAGATTACTCCAATGTTTCTCAGAGTTTCGAACATCTTACATCATTATACACTGCTGAACCCTTTATTCAGGTCGACAAATCCTATGAACCTGTCATGATTTTTGTTCATTCTTGCTTCCTATATCAAGTCCAGAATCAGAACTGCCTGTTTGGGGACTACATTTTCTAAAGCCAAGCTGAACGTCATCTAATAGGTTCCCAATTTTCTTTTCCTTTCTTTTGTACATTATTCTTCTCAGCAACATGGATGCATGAGCTGTTATGCTGATTGTGTGATAATTTTCGCACTTTCCGGCTGTTGCTATTTCCGAAATTTTGTTGATGATTTTTCTTTCCGGAAGTCTGATACTGTATCGCCAGTCTCATACATTCTACACACCAACGTGAATATTCGTATTGTTGCCATTTCCCCAAATTATTTTAGAAATTCTAATGGCATGTTACCTATCCCTCCTGCATTATTTAATAGTACGTCGACCAAAGCTCTTTTAAATTCCGATTCTATTACTCAATTCCCTATCAGTTTGTTACGCTACCACGTCATTAGACAAGTCTTGCCCCTCACAGAGGCCTTCAATATACTATTTCCACTTATGCTCCCTCTCCTCTGCATTTATCAGTGGAATTCCCATTGCACTCTTAATGATACCGCCCTTGCTTTTAATTTCACCGAAGGTTGTTTTGACTTTTCTATATGCTGAGTAAGTGCTTTCGACAATCATTTCCTTTTTGCTTTCTTTACATTTTTCATATGGCCACTCCGCCTTAGCTTCCATGCACTTCCGTGCATTTCATTGTTAAGTGATCTGTGTTTCTGTATTCCTGAATTTCCTTAAACATTTTTCTAATCGTTCTTTCGTCGATCAGCTGAAGTATTTCTTCTGATACCCATGATTTCTTTGCAGTTATCTTCCACATACCTATGGTTGCCGAACAACTTCTGTGATTTCCATATCCATTCCTCTTCAAGTTAACTTCCTACTGAATTATTCATTAACGCGTTATCTGCAGTCTCAGAGAACTTCAGGGCTATCTCTTCATTCCTTAGTACTTCCGTATCCCACTTCTTTGCACTTTGATTCTTCCTCACTAATCTCTTAAGCCTCAGCCTACTCTTCATCATTACTAAATTGTTATTTGAGTCTGCATCTGCTCCTGGGTACGCCTTATAATCCAACATCTGAATTCGGAATCTCTGCGTGACCATGATGTAATCCAACTGGAATCTTCCTGTAACTCCCAGACTTTTCCTAGCATACCTCTTCCTCTTGTGATCTTGAAGAGATTAAATGCTATTACTAGCTGAAATTTATTGCAGAACTAAATTAGTGTTTCTCCTCTCTCTCCTACTACCAAGCCCATCTTTTCCCACAACGCTTTCTTCTACTCCTTCACTTACAACCTCATTCCAGTCGCCAACGACTGTTAGATTTTCATCTCATTTTACTTATTGAATTGCCGTTTCGATATTCTCCTAACTTTCTCTACCTCTCCATCTTCTGCTTGCGACGCCTGCTTGTATATCCTTACTGCTTTTGGTGGTGTTGGTTTGTTGTTGACTCTGATGAGACTGTTCACTTCATTAAGCCCTCCCCTACACCTACGTTTAAAAGTTCGTCTTTCTAGGAGGGTCCAGAGCACCCAAGTCTATGTATAGTGTCCACTCAGCAATGTTTTTCAATTCCACTGTCTTCTGTCTCTTTTGCTCCCTTTATCTCTATCCCCATCCGTTCCTCTTTCTCTTTTACAGCTAATTAACTGCGGTTTAAGGAGCTGAAGCATTTCTTGGATACCTGTTTTCACGATTTCGAGCACAGTGTCCAAATAAACTTGAATCAGTTTTTCACTAGTCTGCAGCCCGCATCTCGTGGTCGTGCGGTAGCGTTCTCGCTTCCCACGCCCGGGTTCCCGGGTTCGATTCCCGGCGGGGTCAGGGATTTTCTCTGCCTCGTGATGGCTGGGTGTTGTGTGCTGTCCTTAGGTTAGTTAGGTTTAAGTAGTTCTAAGTTCTAGGGGACTTATGACCACAGCAGTTGAGTCCCATAGTGCTCAGAGCCATTTGAACCATTTGAACTAGTCTGCAGGTTTCTCTTGTTCTGAATCAGGCGTAGCAAAACAAATGTATCTCAGCACCAAGAATACGAATTTAATGCCATATGTAGCGGCCCCAACGTTTAGGAAAGGGAAAGTTAGTTTTGTGCAATATGCTGAGCACAAGTTACAGCTAGGTGTGGGTCGGATTGCAGTGAGTTACGCATACCAACAGTTGCGATGTAGAATAGAGGATACAGGGCCGTCAAATTGCTGAAAAAGTGTATGTAGCGGTTCTGCATGTCGAAAATCACAGGCAGAAGGGGCCCACTGGCCAACCTAGCATGTTATGAGTACGTGACATGAAGCGGCGCATATGGCAAAACAGAGGCACACAGTCACATATAAATAGGTGTGGTTCTCTAATGAGATTCATTCAAGTGTGGCAGCTCTTCTGGATGGCGGGGCGTGCCACACTACCAGCTACACATGACAGCAGATGGGGCGCTAGCGTTCCAGCCTATGGCTGGTTGCTGGTTTGATCCTCTGAGGCTGACGCACGGTCCGTAGCCAGTCAGTGGTGGGCCACTCCACAGCTCTTTACCGTGGGCAGTCGTCCTGGCTTCCAACACACGCCGGAGGCATCCGGAGGCGAGGGCCACATATTTGGACTTCGGATCGCGGGCGCTTGTTGTCACCGCAATCTCAGCTACGCCGGGGAGAAGCACGTTGCTGGCCGTCTGTGGCTCACACAGAGCGGTGCTGAGTCGGCAGACATGCAGACGCTGAGTCGACTGCCGCCATCCTGACGACGTCGCAACTCTGCTGGCGTACAAGGCCGACACACAGTGCGTGCACGGGATGCTGAGGCAGTCATTATGCGCCAAGTCGTTTCGCAGACAGCGAAAAGGTGTCCTCAGCATTGCGGGACCCAGTGACACAGATCGAGAGGAATGGGGGCACTGTACTTGGAAGCAGTAAATCACTTGGAAAGCTCGGACGAGTCTTAATATGGTGCCTTCTACCTCTTACCACTACATATCTGAAGTTAGTGATGGTTGGTGTTCGACTTATGTCACTAATAAGCTGTTAAAGAAACTTGAGACTTTTCAAGAGAAAGATTCTGGCTAGACATTGAATGAGATCGACTGCATGTTATTGTAAATGAAAATAAAGGGTTTTTTGCAGGACTATACACGAAAATGCGAAAAGTGATAGCAAATAAAACGGCACTAATAAATATTAAGTCAAAGGACAACACTTGCTTTAAGTTGACAGTTCCTTATATGTCCTTTATAAACTGCAAAACAGCGTGTAGACCATGTGTGTACCTATTTTCCATATGCAACAAAATTAAAATTTCCAACATATTGTTTCCTGTAGTGATGAAACACATTCACATGTTCAAAACACAGAGGTAGGATGTCTCTGTAAACATCTACAGCATCCACTATTCTGATTAAGAATGTATGGTTGTAGATAACGAGAAAGAGGACAACGAATTTCGGGTTGCGCTGTTGTATTTTACAAAGCACCATTGAAGGAGACATGTAAATCTGTTGATGTTACAATTGATCTATACCATTTCTACTGCATTAAAGAGTTGTTCAGGTAAGCACATAGTATATGTTTATTTGCATTCAATTGTAATGAATGAACATCGTCCATGTTATTTTCATTGTGAAGAAC
Organism: Schistocerca nitens; assembly: GCF_023898315.1. Lineage (NCBI taxonomy): Eukaryota > Metazoa > Arthropoda > Insecta > Orthoptera > Acrididae > Schistocerca > Schistocerca nitens. The sequence continues at coordinate 551,576,660 of NC_064615.1, read as the reverse complement.
GGCTGACTGTGCACGGTTTAAACCGTTAATAGTGTAATGCCAAGTGACAAGAACGAGCTTATAAAATTTACCAAGTCCAGGAACAAACTGGAGCTCCTTTTGTAATTAATGTTGATATGAAATACGCGTCAGAACCAGTTGCTACCTCCAGTCGCAGTAGAGACTGTGGTTCGTATTTCGATCAGAAAAAATTGCATAAGCCACTCAGCATAACCTACAACATAAATTGCGGCTTTGACCAGGAATACTTCGACTGTAAATTGTACACATGTGCCGACTGGATGGAATGGTTCAGTGAACAACTATATGCATTCACTGATATTGTAAATGTCTTTTTATTGCAAAATAAAAAGATGAAAATACGAGTAAGATCTTTTCATTGGCAGAGGTTTGTCATATTTGCTGGCAACGACTTGAAGAATGAAGCAGGTAGGGGTGGAGTACAGTGCCACAGTAACGTTGGTCAGTGAGTGCACCGTGTTCAGAGATACGGTCAGTACGCTCAAGCAACATTATGCCTCGCTACAGCATAATACCTGGACCACCAAAACGATCTTATTCGGCAGTGCTAGAGAGAGGTGGGAAAATATATTGCACTGAGGAATATTGTTGGACCTCCAAATACATGAACATCGTACACATACGTGTCAGCATTATTGTGACAGTGTACTACATTCCCATGTGCGTCTTTTCAGGGGTACAGTCGGCCCTGACTTCATTTTTATGTATGACAATGAACGACTGCAGTAAACTGCTCTGGTGAGGGGCTCTCGCAGGGAGAGGATATTCGGTGAATGGATTGGCCTGCCCAATCCCCTGGCTGAAATCCCATCGAGCACAGAGCGAACGTGTTGGGAAGAAGTGCTGCAGCACGTCCAGATCCAGAACGACCACTCAGCAGTTGTCAACAACACTGGTGGAGGAGTGGAATGTCCTGACTCAATAACTTCTTATTAACCTTCCGACCAGCGAGAGAGCACGTTGGGGAGTATGCATTGACGTCCGTAGTGATCACACACCCTATTATGAACTGTGTCCCACCTTTTGTAATGTCCAGTTGATCGTCATAAACCGATGACTAAAGTGTAATATTTTCCTTGAGTAAAAGTGTCATTTCTGTTCATTTCACGGCGTATTTCTTTTAGTTACCTTTTGTACTATACTGTAGGAGTTCTTTCTGCCTATGGTCTGAATTTCATCAGCTATGCTACTTCGGCAGTGACACATCATGAGAAAGTTGCTTTCGTCCATTGGTAGAGGAGTGTATATTCCCACTATCTTTCGTTCGTCTGTTCCCAAGTATGATGTATGCTTTCCGATAAATCAGAACTTTAAATTAATGAATTTGGTAGCTGCACAGTATAAACACTGGATATAGCTTGTTGCAGCTGTGATGCGTGTAATAGGCTATGTTGAATAGTGTATGTAAATGTGTACAGTCAATCACATGTGTACCCAACTTTCTTTGGCCTGTAATCTTTTTTGTATCTTGAGTATGTTTGTATTCTGAAAAACGTAAAACAGTGAATGTACAAACACTGGACATTTAAACTCTGAATATCCCTTGTCGTAGCTAGAGCGTGAAACTAATATTTCTGTAGCATGTAGTCTCTTTTACAATAGAAATTATATATCGATTATTTGATTTTCCCCAATTCCCCAATATGTAGTGTATTACTAACAAAGCAATTACCTCACTGGTGAGGTAGAATTTTGGGTGCTTATATATTTTTTGGCTTTAGAAACACTGTTAAGGAGAATAATTTTTAACATAGTGCAAAATACAGGTGTGTGTGTGTGTGTGTGTGTGTGTGTGTGTGTGTGTGTGAGTGGTAGTGTGAGTGAGTGTGTAAGTGTGCTCATGAAACTTTCGTTAAATAATTGAATACTTTTCAACAAGGAGCCCGAAGAAGCATAATTTTATTGGAAATACTGTAATACTGGCAATACCTGTGCAAAAATATTCAGATACTTTTGAACATGGCAGGCTGTACATACTGACTGACCTCTTTAATTTTAGGCTGCTTGATTTTAATGGATGCTAAAAAAATTTCCTATAACCACCATCTTTCATTTTTAATCCCTGAGAGTGGCTGTTTCATTTTTAATGGAAGCTAAAAAAAGCCATCTTGTCTTTTTTAAATTTACCTCCATCGCCATCTACCGTTTCTAAATTTCCTGCCAGCCACCGTCTTTAATTTTTAAATTTCTGTCCAGCCCCAACTTTAATTTTCTAAATGTTCTCCCGCCCGCCATTCTCAAATCTCAATCGTTCAAATTCACTGATGACGTAATTCATGCAGGTGCGAAGGTCATTGACGACATCACACATTCAAGGTCGATGACTGCACGTGGTATCACCAGGGTTCAAGATCCGATCAAAGCAATCTGGAGTCTTCATGGGCATATGACTCACAATTATCCATATGAAACATCAAAGATGTTGCGCCACTTCCTTTACTGGGAGTTCATTCATTAACATTTTCATTTAGCCAGCACAATAGTGATAATACACATTTTTTAACTGCTAAAAATTTTACATGTGAATGGCAACCGCTATAGCGAACAGTGATGCTTCAGTGATTCACATGAGCAAAATTGGCGACAATTATCTTTTCTAGAACGTAGCTTTTATAAGACTTTCTTTTTTACAGTGAACGTAATAAGAAAATTATGTTTGATCGCTTTTTAAACCTATCTGGGGCTGATTTTGTTCTTTACCAACAATAGTTGACGCCCATGGAATTGAACAAGACCCAGTAAGGATAAAATATATATAAATGATGTTGTACTCTTCAAAGGAGATCATATAAATGAGCTGTACTTTTTTCCAAATACTGCAGGGTTATTCAGAAGCAAATGTGTGCAGAGAATAAGTTTGAGGATAAATGAAGAAGGCAGTTTAAACGGCACTTTATACTTTTTGGTCAAGCACTGTTCTGGTGCCTTAGCCACGGTTGACATCGTCCCCAAATGTCTTTCACAATATCTGGCAACAGTCTCTCTTACTATCGAAACAACACTAGAGAGGGTGTCCCAGTGTGTGACGTTTCAAGTGAATGTCACCACCAGTTATCTAAATCACTGCCCCACATTCCATTTGAACACTGAATTTTATCAATAAAAGTGAGAATGTATGGAGAATTATAACGTTTATAAATTTCTAATATCAAAGATTTTAATATCTTACACTTATCAATATTTTGTGAAACAGTTAAACAAACAACAGAGAATTTATTAATTTTTAAAAATTTTCTCGGTTTCTTTACTTTTTTAAATATGTTCATATTTATACTGGTTATGTTTCTGCCTGTCTCCCAGCCTACTCCCGCTGTGTGTGTGTGTGTGTGTGTGGTATATGTATGTGTATGTGTGTGTGTGTGTGCGTGTGTGTGTGTGTGTGTGGGTGTATGGACGCACCTACATTTTTGGAGATGCACCAGCGACACTTTTAGAAATGATTTTCAATAGACATTTTCTTTTCTTTCTTTTATTTTTTTAAAAGAATGTAGTGAACCATTCTAAAAGCCACATTGTTACCCATCAGTAATTACACTCTTTAAGTCTTGCCATATTATGGGAGCTGCTCTTCTAATTTAAAAAAATCAACTCCTTCCTCTTGCTTCTAATTACGTATAAATTTCGTCTCTACATTTATTCTTCTTTTACGACTCTCACGCACATTCAGTTTGTTATCCCTCATGTTTCGGTTGTTTCAGTATTTCTGCCTGTATTCTACACACATACACACCCACACACACGTATAAGGGCACTCATGCGGACAGGCGCCCGCGAGAGGCAACGTGGCTAATCTCTCTAGTCGTCTAGCGCTTATCCACAAATCTCCTGCTACATCATCTGTCATATGTTGCAACGTGTTGAGAGGAGGCTTAGCACTCGACCCCTTAATGGACTCTAGGCTTCATGAGGTGCTCCAAGGGCGGGAGAGAAACTCTAGAGCGAAATCAGTAACGTCACCCGCATCTAAAGTGATTAACCTCCATAAACACTGTTGGTAAGTTATTTGATGTGTTATTGATGTTCAGAAACCACAATGAAACATCGTATAAGCAGGACAGATTAACGCATGAATTTTTTCACTTTCAAATTATCTTTCGAACACGTTTCCTCTCGACGTATTTAAAAATTTATTCAGAGTTAAAATAAGGTTTCGTTCTTTCTCCCACCTAAGAGACTGACGTAACAGTTTTATAGCTCATGAACTATTAAGCTGCAATTTATCAGCTCCATTTATTAAACACAGATAGTTATTCCGTAATGTAGGTGTAGTAAATGGCCAAAACCAACAGAGAGGAAAGCGAGAAGCACTCGATATGTCATTTGCTAATCGTCTAATGAGGACCCACTCGGCTAGCCCAAGTGCGACCACTTCCAGGAGTAACGAGGAGGGGTCGGTGTGGTGGCCAGCCAGGATGTGGTTTTTAGGTGGTTTCCCACATCCCACTAGGTGAATGTTCCGCCTCAGATACACGCTATGCACACATTTAGTACACTTTCTCACACTTGCTCACATACTTTACCCTGTAGACAGACAGACTGGGTACATTATTTCTTCCTGGAAGGCTGCGGGGTGTGAATAAGAGACTGAAGACCTGACGACCTTTACTCTTTGTTCTTCGTACACACTTACTCAGCATCACCATTATTCCAGGACAAGAATGCGAGAGTAGGTTATCAGGGTGGTGTTAATCTCGATTTGCACGTACGTCTGAAGTATTCATATCGCAGTGGAAAAGACCTTAAACTGCTCCTCATCTGTACTGGATGTCATTTATATACGCTAACTAACAGAATGATGAATCCTTAATGAGCATAAAAAGTACTCTTTGGAATGTAAATTTCGAATTATTTGACAGTATATACTGCAGGTTTCTAAGAAATATTGTCTATATGTGAGAAAACGGAATGTATTGGCTCTCCTCATGTATTGTATTCAATTGCTGGGCAAAACTGTTAGTTGGCCGTGTATTGCACATGTGAACAGTGTTGTGACATAAAGACTTTAGACTTCATGAAATGCAAAATTTGAAATGAAGAAAATGAATCTAATTTAATGCGAAAGGAACCTAATTGTCCGCTCATGCACATGACTTGGTGAATTCAGTGGATGACTCAGAAGATGAAGATGGAGATAGAGGTGGTGACAATAACAGTGACCACAGATTTGAAGAAACAGGAGAATCCACATATAATCAGAATGCAGAAGAATAAAACTCAGAGACGAAGTACATTATGAACGTTAGACTTGGAATATCCACAAAAATAAATTACTGTAAACAGGGGAGGACAGGGACAGATTTTAATGGTCTTAAATAATAGATCCAGAAATACAAACAGCAACAGATTTTTTAATCATTCAAGTGGAAGACGGTATTGTTACTCATCCTTGAAAATAAGTATGTTCTGTATTGCTAAATATAATTTGTGTTAATGAGCAACTAAAAGTGTCCCTATTCACCCTATCGATGGGGTCATGAGGAACTGTCAGACATATAAACACAGAACAGTACTGCAACAGCCGGCCAGGGTGGCCGAGCGGTTATAGGCGCTACAGTCTGGAACCGCGCGACTGCTACGGTCGCAGGTTTGAATCCTGCCTCGGGCATGGGTGTGTGTGATGTCCTTAGGTTAGTTAGGTTTAAGTAGTTCTAAGTTCTAGGGGACTGATGACCTCAGAAGTTAAGTCACATAGTGCTCAGAGCCATTTGATTTGAACCAGTACTGCAACAAGCATTTGGGTCAATAGAAACACAAAAATGTTTTTTTTTAAACACAAATTAATCTTTCGAATATAAAAATGATGTGTGCCTTGTATTATAACTGATTCTTTCATGATCTGAATGAAGATAAATTCAGATATATCTTCTACATTTGGGAAAATATAAACACTATCATCTGCGGGGTTTTGTTTCAAAAATGATGATACATATGTTTTCCCTTCATGCACAGTTTTCGTAGTTCTCCCAAAATGATGTATTGGATCTCCCTTAAGGCTCTCAAACTTCGATTTTACCCGTTCCCTGACGTGTAATACCCGATCGATAGACTGTTCTTCTGTATTCTGATTAGATTTGGATTCTTCTCTTTCTTCAAATCTGTGGTCACTCTTATCGTCCCATCACTATTATATCTCCATCTGCACCTTCTGATTCGTCCACTGAATTCGCCAAGTCATGTGCATGGACATTCGTGCCAGGTTGTACATTCAGTTCCCTTTTTCTACCTGGTTTGGGAAAATTATCACCACGCCACATTTGATTCCTTAAGAAATCTACCAGGCTGTCGTTAACAGAGCTGCTTCCCCAATTTTGTTCAGATGGCAACATTTGAGGAACTTGGTCCTTATTGAAAGCATGAATACCAGTCTCCTAGAAACCTGAACAAATATTTTTTCTTCATGGTTGTTGATAACATGGCAAGAGCTTGTTGCAAAAGATAAGTAAAGTAATTCTTATCAATTCCGGAACATTTGTTGTTAGTTCTGCTTTTCCAGTTCTCCAGCAACTGTCCCCAAGCCCGTTTCAGTGGCCTAAATATTGCGACATCTAGAGGTTTTATAACGTGTATTGAGTTTGGTGGTAAAAAAAAAAAAACACACTGTCATTTTTTCACATAAATCAGTGATAGCTGGAGAGAGATGAGAGCTCAAGTTGTTGACAATAATGGCTTTTCTTACCTCAAAGCAACTAAGATATCACTATAGACTTACACCAGTCTACGAAACGGCTGCCATCCAACTTCATCTACTTACGTTACACCTTGTCCCAGCAGGACCACCTTCACTGCATAGATCGTATAGGTGTTTAGCTTTATATAGTACGTAAGGTCGCAATAGTGTGCCATCGCCAGTAGCAGCACTGAATTTTGTTGATTCATGACAATGTCAGGGTATTTGCAGCCTCTTTTACACAGAAGATTTCTCCTTCCAGAGTCATCCGCCGGGTTCGTTCCATCGTAATTTAATATTTGCTCTGGCCGAACACCATCGAGACTTATTTTCAACTCTTCAAAATAACGAACAATATCCTGTGATTTTAGGCCTGCTTTGGGATGGATTGTTTCGAAATTGATTTATTGTTCTTCCCTCTCTCTCCAAATGGTACTTCACAAAACGTCATAAGGCAAAGATGCCCCATCTTGCACAAGTAACCACACTTTACGCAGTCTTCACTTCAGTAGGTACACCAAGGGCTGTTTGGCATCCTTTCTTTTACCTCATTAGACATTTTGCTGAATCTTTTGCAATGCAGATTTTGAAATTTTAAATTTATTTAAAGCATTTTTGAGTGACATCCTTTTTCTAATGACTTGTATAGCACTTCCAAGGTGCGGCATGTTTGTGGCGACGACCTCTAGGATCAAACTTATACTTCCTAACCTATTCACCACGGAAAGCAAAACAAAATACAACATAAGAGAGAATATTTTATAATTTCTATGAAAAAAAAATCAATCTTTGAGCATGTGTCTTATATTACCTGAAAATTACAGACGACATCTACGAATCGGGGTTTTAATTTGTTGACATTAAATATTTCACAATTCCTCAAGCACACTTCTTATAATCTTGAATAACAATGAAAGAGTTCCTTGTTTATTTCCTGTAGTCGTCACAAAAATGCGAGATATCTATTTGATGGCGAAAATAAATATTTTTCTTGCACCTGGCACAACTGCCAAAAGATAAATTAATGCACTCGGGCACTTCACAACTATTAGTAATTTTATTCAGGCAGAACGGGAATGGAGTACGGAACTGTCGTGCGATTTTTTTCTGCACCACGCATACTTGATAAACTTTGTAAAATGTGCTGATGCAAACTGACAAGGCAGAAATGGCAGAAGTTTAACAGTACTGTTCCGCTGATAAACCTGAAATGACAAGAAGCTATCAGAAATGGTATTATTATTTAATTTTCTGAGAGCTGCTTTACACTATTGAAAGTTTTTTCACACTATTAGTCTCAGGTCGAACCCTAATTACATTAACAGTCTTTTCGTCATCCTCATAAAGACAGAAGTGTCGTTATGTCCAGACCAAGAATCAAACAGGCGCAACGAAATACGTTCTGCAAATGGTAAGAAGACGTTTCGGATGTAACACTGAAAATTATTCTCTTCCGTCTTCCCAGCTTTTGCTATGTCGACTACAAGATTTTTGGAAGTAAACAGTCCTTTCTTTGATTTTTGGTCCTAATTTCCCGTGAGGTTACTGAAGACAGACACGGAGCTGCAGAAACAGTAATCCACTGATACTTATTCCTCGGATGATTGTATACGAATGTGTTATAGCATTCATGGACACATGCGAAACTGTCTTTTTTAGTTCAAAATGATGAAGTGCGGTTTGCACGCAGTTCTTACAAGAAACCTGACTGACTGGCTTTACGCACAGCATTTTATGGAATAACAAGAAGGTTCTCTACAGAATAGCCTGTTAACATCATCTCCCCTACACGTTTGCTTGAAGCAAACTTCGTAATTTTGTTATTTTACTTTCCGTATAATTTCTTGACTCTGGAAATCAGTAGTTTTTATCTCACTTGCAATTCAGAGTGCCCAGTTTCGTACATCTTCCTCTGTGATGATGCATTGAGTTTCACGAGCAATTATAAATCTTTCGAATAGTTTTTCTTTCATGCTTTTGTGACCTTCATTTTGGCACATATGGCGTACTTCGTGTAACTCTTTCTTCCAATTGTACAATTAATCTTCAGATTTTACAAAACGAAACCGGCTATGCACACTGCTGAAGTTTAAGTGTATTCTCTCTCGTTTAACAAAACAATTTATAGCCTTTGCTGTGTCACTGAAAGCTATACTGTACATATATTCTTTGGGCTAGGAAGGTACTATATTTTTGTTCTGCACTTTAATTTGCACAACAATCATCGTTCAAACCACAATTCATGGAACTGTGCGATTTATTTCTTGTCTCTTCTACTGTTTCCACAATTTATGACAAAATGGTGACATCACTTGAGTAATTGTCCACGACATTGATTAATAAATAATACACATGCAGATCATTAGGAGAAGTAGATTATTTTGATTAAATACCAGTTCGTCAGTTTTCAAAGTTTAAAAACATACTTGCATTGTGTCCTAGTGTGATGTCAAAAAAAATTTCATGGGAAATTGAGTATAAAATTTCCGCTAAGCGGCGCCAGCTAAGTAGTGATATATGTTTGGGTATACACATTGTTAATGTTACTGAAATTGTTGTACTGATTCTTTGAATTGGGCTTTATCTGTTTCACATGCATCATGAGAGGGGACAAGGTGTTCCATCCGGCTACAGGGTCGATGCGACAGAGAAGACTTCGAGAGTTAATTTTCACAAGTCGGACGGACAGTTTGAAGTTTTAAGAAAAGATTCTCATACTGACATCTTACAGAATATATCTTAGGTGCGAGTTATTGCGAGCGCGAAATGCAAACAAATATTTCTGACTTTAGCGAATGTTGCTACTGTGAAACGTCTGTTTCGGTCAGGCATTACACGAATAATGATTTAATGTCAGCGACGATATGAGGGAATTTCGTATGTGTTGTCAAACAATAACACACAGAGCTAAGAAATCGGTGATCGGAGTTTAAGTGTTGCTACTTTGATGAGACTTTAGTAAAGTATATGGTAATAGACTCCAAATTTCCTAAATTCTGATGAATATTCGTAGCCAAATACTATAGAGGAACTTTGAAGTGTATTGATAACTATTTACGGAGAAACGTGTTCTGTGTTTGTGACTCACGACATCATTGCTGGCTGACTGTATTATGTAAGTACATTTTTGAGTAATTTAGAGGAGTGTGAAGGTAGGCACACGCTTCACTTTACGTCTGTTATGTGATTAATGACTGAACTGGCCCGATACCCATAAATGAAAATTAATTTACGCTTTGACGAAACCAGAGATGTTAACAGAGAGACTATAATCCATTAACAATTTCTATTGTTTTTTAAAAAAATCCACAATTACAGTCCACTAGTTTTAACACGAATTTTACGTCCAGGACTTTTTCTTATTGCTTTTGGTTCGCAGAAAAGAAATACAGCCCACTAATTTGAGGAAGATATGATTATGAAGCGGAGGTGCATTGCTTGTTTACAATGGAAGCACGGATTTCGGTGTTGTATGATCACTTGCGGCTGGTGACAACACGGTCTTGACATTATCGAATTAAGGAATCATTACAAATTCTTATCAATTAGGCAAATTTGTCGCGATTCAGAACGAACCGGACACCACATCTGGAGTCGGGAACACGGCAGTGTTTCGACAGGACGGCGCAAGGGCAGTAAGGGCGAAGTTCTGAACTGCGAAGACGAGGTGTGAGGACTTAGTGCGACTGTGGACGGTGAGTGGTATCTCGCATCCGCAGCCAGGTTACTTTGTTCAGCTGCAGCCTGGTAGCAGTTGCAGTAGGGGGGGGGGGGGGGGCTGGCTGCCGGTTCCCAGTGCAGAGTTGGTGTCTGCGAGGGCGTTTAGAAGACAGCGAGAGCAACCGTCAACTCTCCGCCAGCCGACGGCAGTTCTCTGCCGGCGATAGCAGCGCATCCGACGGGGAGGATGCGACTACGAGTCTACAAGAAATGACGTGGCTTAACGGTGAGTCGTTTACAAAACGCCGACACTGGTGTGATATGTGAATGTGTAGGTTTGGCGGGGAAACATGAGCGAGTTTACAGTGTGTTATTTTGAACGTAGTATCGCTCTGTGTGTTTAGTTGACAATTATTTTCTTAAGAGTAAATAGAATAGTCGTTTAAAATGGAAGGAGACGTAAGTCAGATGTTTGAAGAACCCAGGAAGCAATTAGCAAAAGATCTGAAGGAATGATCAGATAAGCCAAGTAGAGAGTAAAGGAAAGATAATTGAGATATAAAGAGTGAAATAACCGAGCTAAATGGGGCTACAGCTATTATTAAAAACGAAAATCAGGAAATCATAGGGCAGATGAAGGTATTGGAGGAGTAAGTCGAGACTCCTGTCCGAGACCACGAGCGGAAAAAAAGCGAATCCATCAGAATATTAATACTCTGACGGTTGATGTAACTAACCTTAAGACTGCATTGTTTAAAGACTAGACAGTAGGAGGCAAAATTAGATCTGGAAAATAAACAGGAGGAAAGCTTAACTGACCTAAAAATGGAAGTACGGGATGAGCGTAAGGAAATAGAAAAATGATGGCAAACAAGCCGAACAAGACGCACAATAGACCGCGGAACTACAGCCTAACGTAGTCTTTGGCGAATTGCGCGGTACTACCAGTTTAGGCACATTAGCCTAAGCTGTCCCGAAAAGAACGGACAATAATGACGACCAACTTATCGAAGTGAAACGGGCTGGAGAAAACTCTAACGGTCAAGTAGCACCGGAAACATACATTAGAGTATCCTCTCAGTGGCCCAGTTTGCACCTAAATGATGAGGTTAACAGTAGACAAGACGAGAAGTAACGAGTGGAATACAAGGGAAAAGGAGGAGGGTAAGCATTGTGTTGCTAACCCAGCGAGATAGTTCGCCAGAGGTTGGTGGAAAGACTTCCGTATGGAAAGGGGAAGACATCTTGCAAACAGATTTCCGGTATTTAAGCCTGAGGGAGATATACATCCTATAATGTTCTTGAGAGCTTTTGAAAATGCATTGCTTTCTTCCTGGAATTATAGCAAGAGAATCACATTTGCATTGGTCACCTAGAGAAAGAAACATCAGAGTAGGGTATATTCCATGCCAATGAATTCAATAGTTAGAAGAATTTTTGCAGACAAGGAGAACAACAAAAGTTAATTTTAGTATTATTAGACCCCAGCCCTTATAACCGCTGTTATGGCAGATTTCGCAAATATTGTGAGTGGCATCTCAATAGATGGGAATTCTTGGATGAATCTATAATTGAGAGACATATACTCAAGATGATGATAAGTCGAGTGCTGTTACATGTAAGAGGGAAGATGATGGGTAGACAGTGGGGTAAGGTAAACAATGTTAAGTTTTTTAGAACAACTGGATGTTTTGAACAAGACACGCGAAGAAGAGCATTCTAGATCTAACAGGGTTGACTTCAGGAAGAATATGTGAGGTCCTCATACGGAAGAGGAAGTACATAGTAACTATAGTAACTAGTATTGCCAGATATCAAAAGGAATGACGAAACTACAGGGAAGTAAATAGATTACAAGTGAAAAGGAAACCCAAAGGTAGGAGTTGTTGAACAGGAGGGAAGTGGAGGAGTTGTCTCGTGTAGGGTCTTACCGAGGTACCGCTAATCTATAAACAAAGATCGCATGACATAGGTGTTATTAATATTGAGGAAGAACGAATGTAATGAGAAGAACTGCTAGGTGAACCCAAGTGCGTCATGGAAAGGCCGTTCTTACTGACTTATTATTCAAGGAATGCTGCAAGGAGAGAGGGTTAATTCTGTTATGGTCTCTGGGAGAAAAACGTCTGTGGTGATCAGTTCTGCGGTACTGTCCAGAAGCGAGGGCGATTTTCTGTACTACAAATATCGTGAGTGCAGATTATTGGTATTACAGGCAACAGAGCGAAGATCGTCAAGCAGGAAGTATTGTTAATCTTTACTTTAATTAACACTGTCTTCAGTCACAATTTCCTGGTGGTGCTAAATATGAATATTCCACTACTAGTAGACATGGATTGCTGTACTAAATAAATTTTGAAATAAAAAATCTGTAATGCAGTATTCTAGGGATATATTTAAATATATTTTTATCAATACAGAATTTATAGCCAATGATGACTTGGATTTAGTGCAGTGGTGTAAGCGACAGTGAAGTTGAGATGGCAAGTGTTGCACAAATCGAGGGTAAAGTTAATGAGAGCGATTGCCTTACCTTAGACGGATATAAAGATTTAATGAGGTCGTTAACTGATTTTAGAGGCGTTCTCTGACTGGCCTGATCGTATTGGTGGTTATGAGTCCAAATTAAAATTAAAATACATAAACCATTTTTAAAAGGGCTTACACAAGTACCTTTGGCCTTAAGGGGAGCCGGAGGTGGTCAAATCCAAAAAATTACGATTTTTGTTTTTGCTACCGAAAATTAATTGGAACATTCCTCTTTAATGTAAACTTTGAATTATTGTTCTACTCGCCCTAGAAGTGGAGTTATTACCATTTTCCCCCACGCGTGCATAGGAAATGGGCGGCCGCTGAATGCATCTAACAGTCTCTCGTGACTTCCTGGAGAACTGCTTGGGATTTTCTCAGCCTGTTACGCATACAGCGCCTTATGTTACGCATACAGCGAGTGTGCAAGGGTTGGCTACATTGTTTTCTGTGACAAATATTACCCGTATTTCCTTACAGCTTACTCCTATTTTCCTCAGAATTTCGAACATCTTGCTCCATTTAATATTGTCGTACACTTTTGTTCTGGTTACGATGCCACGTTTTAGTAACCGTGTATATAAGTAGAGGAAGAACGTAGGGAAAAGAAAATTAACACTAATACCAAGTTGCGATACTACAATGAATAAGAGCGCGGAACATCGTCTCTTTGCTGTTTACCATTTCGAATTAGTTCAGTGTTGCGCCTGTTGTTCGTAGTATTATACTTCTTGTGTAAAGCGGGTAATATGCAGTATGTACAACAATCAGGAGGGAACAATAAAACCAATTATTCATGAATTAGCACAACCAGAATTGTTACACAAACGTCTACACGGAAAGACGCAGAATCCTAATGAGAGCGTAAACAATTTGATTTGGAAAGTGATTCCTAAATGGGTGTTTGTAAGCATAAAAACACTGCACTTTTGCATTTATAATGCAATAGCAACCTACAACCAAGGGAACAGTGTGAAGTGTGAAGTTCTGAAGGCATTAGGATTTACAGCTGGGGTGAACACTGTACGAGCACTAAGAAATATTGACAGAGAAAGGATAAGAGGAGCAGAAAGAAGAGAAAGGCATATGAAGTATGATGGAACAACAGGCCAGAAAAGAAGACAGAAGAGGAAGCTTTTGGAGGATGAAGAAGAAGACCCTGATAATTCATCCTATAGTGCAGGAATGTATTGAGAAATTTTGATAGCCATTTCCCGTAAATTAGAGAGATGAAATTTTTATACAGCACTCCTAGTGGTCAAACGTACATTGTAACACAGCCATTTGGTAATATGTTCAGTAGTTTCATTTCAGTTTTAATTATAAAGCAATTATTTGTAAAAAAAATTGGGTCATTAATAAAAAAAATAATTGGAGGGAAAATAGAAAAGATACTCCAAAATCCCTCTGTCATAACTGCAATACTAAACCACTCTATATGTAAAAAAAATTCAAATTTTTCTATTTGGTAGTTTATTCATAAATGTTCCTCAAACTTAGTGGTTTTAACATGGGCAGCATAGGCACCTCCGGCTCCCCTTAAAGCCTGCAGCTAACATACACAGAAAATGGTTGAGCCAAGAGTCACTATACGATCAAAGAGTGTTTGTAACAATCCCTTGTTGGTGGTAAAGTAACCTCAGAGGTGGGGTGCAAACTTTAAAACAGATCATAGAGATGGAGAGGGATCGTCAGTAACCCACAGACGAAGTATCGTCGAAAGCTGATGGACAGATATATATTAGCAGTATTGATCTGAACTCCAGATATTGGCAGGTCAGTCTCCATCCAGAATCGCGTAAGAATACTGTTTTCGATCGAATGTAGACCATTTCTATTTTATGTGTTACCATTATGGCTTAATGTGTCTGTCTGTGTTCATGACAGGCTTAAATTTAGCCTTAGGTGAAGAACGGTTAAAAAGAAATTATGTGGATGACGTAGGTATTATATACAGGCTTTTGGTAGATCACCTATTAGAATTGGAGGATGTATCTGTTATGGTTCAAAATGGCTCTGAGCACTATGGGACTTAACATCTATGGTCATCAGTCCCCTAGAACTTAGAACTACTTAAACCTAACTAACCTACGGACAGCACACAACACCCAGCCATCACGAGGCAGAGAAAATCCCTGACCCCGCCGGGAATCGAACCCGGGAACCCGGGCGTGGGAAGCGAGAACGCTACCGCACGACCACGAGATGCGGGCGTGTATCTGTTATGTTTAGACAGAAAGATATTATGGTAGAATCATCGAAGTCGTCATTTGGCAAGAATATGGTGAAGTTTTTGAGCCATATTGTCGATGTAACAGTATTATGGCCAGGCCTACAGTCAGTGAATGCAATAGCCAAATCTCCTTATCCAAAAAATAAGGAGCAACTAAAGCCACTTTTAGATATGGGCAATGTTTACAGAAAACTCATTGGAAATGTAATACAAATGATCCTAACATTACGTGCTTATTAAAACAAAGAATGTGCAGCATTTGATAGAATCGAAAAAGATTTAATAAACAGCAAATTATTATACCGTAAAAATTTTATGGAAGTGTTTAATTTATCCATAGATGCATAAGACTATGGAACTGCCTGTGAAGTGTTTTAGGGAGATGTATCTGGCGAATAAGATATCCATCACAGTTTAGCTATTCTTAGAAAGATATTGAATAAACATCAAAGGAATTATACAGTGCCATAATGGAGAAGGTAACATTAGTGGTATGGGAGATTTAGACATCTACTACCTGGTAATAAAAGTATAGCTCACGTGAACCATAAAGTGTTGACGTTTCTTATCAGTAGCAAGCTACATCACAGACTTATGAGATGGGTCTTATTCCTTCATGAGTTCGACCTAGAGGCCAAATGTATCGAAGGAATTAAGAATGTTGTTACCAAAGCATTCTCCAGGTTAAGTTTGGGCTACGATAATACGTATTCAACCCTAGATTCGAGAACTAGATTTATGGTTTACTTCTTGAAAACAGGAGAACGTAGTACAAGTGTGAGAACTCGAGCCGAATTTTGTAGGATTATCATGTATCTAAAATTGTTGATGGTAAGAAATGACGAAAAAGGAAACTGGCTATTATGTAACGATGTTTTATATTGGAGATGCGGGGAAAACAGCACAAACTGGAAAATATGTGTACCTAGACATGCTGTTATAAGACTTGCGTAATATATTCACCAAAGGTTATGACCATTACGGTGCCAGAAGGTGTACACATAGCATGATTAAGTATTACTATTTTAAGAACATGCGTAGTGCGATACAAAAATTTATTAGATCATGTGTAATCTGCCACCTAGTAAAGGAGATGTTACGTCCAGTTACGTATATAATGTATCTAGTGACACATGAAGTGTGTGTGGTTTATTGCAGACCTCTGCCTCAAGAAAAAATAGGGTTACAGTATTTCTTTGTTGTAAGTGAATGCTGGTCTAAATACGTTCGCTTGTTTCCGTTAAAGAACGCAAATGTGCGGAATGCGGTGAATTAATCTGAAAGAGATTATTCTGTGAATGTTGGTACACCTAAAAGGATGTAAACAGGTAATGTAAGACAGTTCATCAGTAAAGATTGCAAAGAATTAATAGGTAAATATAAAATTAACGCCATACACTAAGTAACCCAACAGTACGTATTATACAGGACCTGGGAAGGCTTTGTAGGACATACTGTGCAGGACGTCACACTAGATAAGTAGATTTGGTAACCATATTTGAGTTATAGTTAAACGAAATGTCTCATAGAGTACTGGTTTGGAGCCTATTGAGGTGACTGGGGAAGATGTACTCGGAGAACCCTTGTTAAACTTACTGAAATGGCCTGAAGAGAGTCAGTTGGAGCTAGACTGACTCAGAGTGAAACAATAGGCTTGAGAAATATGATGAGATGGCAGCGAGGCCATGTTTTCAATTGAGCGATAAGGTCATGGTACAGTCTCATTTCCGGAGTCCTGAAGGCTGAGAGGGAGTGGGAAAATTGTTTACCAATTATTTCAGGGACCATAGGAAGTGGCAGCCATTCATCTTATGGCAGTAGTGTTGCAGGAACCCGCGCTTATAGTTATTAAAGATCTGTATAATGTATCACAGGTAATAAAATGTCGTTAGGAGTAGAAGCACCTATGCAATACTAAATAAGTATTGCTAGTAAGTGATTTTGTTTTTACTGGATAAGTAAGTGAACTACAGAAGTAAGCAGTATCGTACACCCAAGTAAACTAAGTACACTGTAATAACTGTTATGTACAAACATAAGTCCACAAAATGTAAGTGTAAAGCTAAAACAAAATGGTAAGCTTACTACTTACGTACCCAATAACTATGCAGGGTACTTTAGGATAAAAGTACCACATCGTTAAGTAGGCAGGAATACGAGAGCAAATATACACAAGGAAGTATTATAGATGTATTAGACAGATGTACCTTGAGTGTTTCTTTTTGGAATGTTTATGTGAATACAAGTGAGTAGAAATTTATTAGTAAATGAATACTATATTTGTTGCCACCAATGGGTGGATTGGTATTGCTGCTTGAAGTGGCTATGTTCTCTAACGTAGGTACACAGCCGCTGGGGCTGTTTGGACACACTGACCTTGGGCTGACATGTACATAACGTAGTTAGGTCAGTCGTGCATTCAGTTCCTTTAGGGTGGGGAGTAATAAGTTTTGGCACCGGTAGCATTGTATAAGAAGGGTTTAGATTGGAGACTTTCCGAGTAGGTACAACCGAACAAACGTTCAGCAGGTAAATCTAGGGGCAAAAAGGTGTAAAAACCTATTCCTGTAAAAGACCAAATCCGTAAAAGTTACATGAGAAATAACGTTCAAGGCGTGTGTTAATACAATTTTCAGCCATACTTCAAGAAAGCAAAAGCTGTCAAAGAAATGTTGAAGGGATGTGTACGGATGGATGAGGAAGCCCCGGGTTCCCGGGTTCGATTCCCGGCGGGGTCAGGGATTTTCTCTGCCTCGTGATGGCTGGGTGTTGTGTGCTGTCCTTAGGTTAGTTAGGTTTAAGTAGTTCTAAGTTCTAGGGGACTTATGACCACAGCAGTTGAGTCCCATAGTGCTCAGAGCCATTTTTTTTATGAGGAAGCAAACAGTTGTACTTATTCTCAACAACTGAACTGGTAGACGAGTCTGTCGGGCACAGGGTCGTGACGTAATAGTTAGGATTGCAAATGCACATTTACTAAGAACAAGATATTAAGTTTTCTCTCTTGTATTGATAAATAAGTTAACAGGTTTTATTTGTCCTTCTTTGAACTTATTATTTAATGTACCGGTTATAAACGAAACACAAAGAATTACATAATATTACAGTTTTATGGCTCTTGGTAACAAAAGCAAGCGGAGGGGTATTTGTTTGTCAGAGAGCAGCAAGCTGATGGGGCAAAATAATCACTGGAAATGCTTGTCATACGGTACCTACGATTACCTTGTCATGCAACAGCAAATTCATGGACGAAGGGATTATTACACTTACACTGGCCCTTAATGGTATGTGTGGTTAATTAATTGAGTAAATTTAGGATGAACTGTGAAGTTGCCAATCATAATACTAGGGAAAAAATAGTTCCCATAGAGATTTTATAACCCTGTCTTACTATCAGAATTGAGTTTTGCATTCTTGTGGAATAGTCCTTAACCGATTGCCGGCAAAGATTTGAGGGAAATACTCAAACCTAAAGTAAAGAAGTATCTTATTAGGCATTTCCGTAATTTATCAGGTTATTTAGACTCGCACGTGCAAATTTCAGTTACTATTCAACTTTACCAGCCAATGGCCTTGCCGCAGTGGTAACGCCGATTCCCGTCAGATAACCGAAGTTAAGCGCTGCTGGGCTGGGATAGCACTTGGATGGGTGACCATCCGATCAGCCGAGCGCTGTTGGCAAGCGAGGTGCACTCAGCCCTTGTGAGGTAAACTGAGGAGCTACTTGATTGAGAAGTAGCGGCTCCTGTCACGTAAACTGACATACGGCAGGGAGAGCGGTGTGCTGACCACATGCCCCTCCATATCCGCATCCAGTGTCGCCTGTGGGCTAAGGATGACACGGCGGCCGGTAGGTAACAATTGGGCCTTCATGGCCTGTTCGGATGGAGTTTAGTTTATTCAACTTTACCAATATACACTGTGTGATCAAAAGTATACAGAGACCTTGTGTAATACGAGACTGCTGGCCGGAGTGGCCGTGCGGTTCTAGGCGCAACAGTCTGGAACCGAGTGACTGCTACGGTCGCAGGTTCGAATCCTGCCTCGGGCATGGATGTGCGTGATGTCCTTAGGTTAGTTAGGTTTAATTAGTCCTAAGTTCTAGGCGACTGATGACCTCAGAAGTTAAGTCGCATAGTGCTCAGAGCCATTTTTTTGTAATACTAGACTGTACGGCAAGAAAGAAAGAATGAATTGATTGTTGATGTTAGTAACGATCGTCCTCCTTTACGTCCTCTGCATTACTGCAGATGACGTGTCACTGAGCACATTTGTTCTGTGCATGCAGTACAGGCGAGGCGCCTAGTTCTTTCCACTGCACTGTGTGGAACACGAAGGTTCTGTTGTAGTTCACTAACCTGCTGTGTTCAAGTTGATTTCCCCAGCACAGAAAATAGCACGCAGGTCGTAGGTTCTGTATCTTGAGGCTGAAACTGACTTTTAGCGAGGTTCTGTTCTAAAATTATGACTTCCCTGGGATACCACTCGCGTATTTTAATGTAGCCGCACGAGAAGACTACATGATCTTAATACAACACCTTCTGATACAGCAAAGTACGTGATCAAACATAATGTTTAAGAAAATGTGTCTTTACACTATTTGTGGCACGTGTCTGTGCCTCATGACTACCGGAGTGAATCTTTTAATACTGAATACTGGCAAACACATCCTGCCACAGACAACGTGACTGTACGTCTCGACTGCCTAATCCAGAGTGACGAACAGGAACTTGAATAAAAATTGGAAACACATCCTACGACAGACAACATGTCTGTTGTTCTCGACTGCCTAATCCAGAGTGACGAACAGCCCGAAACACTTCGCGCGCCATACCAGAAAAGGCGTGACCCGAACGCTTCCAAAGTGCTTCGTCTGCAATTTCGTCAGTCTTTCTTTTTTTATTTAAATTTTTTTTAATAATTCTAAAATGATTGATTGATAGTCAGCTGTTGAGAGACATTTATATTAAAAAGTGAAGTCATTCCATGAATAGTTTAACTAATAATAATAACTATACTTTAACGTTTTGGCGCCCTTGCTCCGAACACAGCAGCCAACCACAGAGCAGTAGCATTATGCAGGCGGTCTTTCTCACGGGAATGGTACCGAATCTAACATCTGACACAGGTACCTCACACCACATTTCGTAATCTATATACACTCTTGGAAATGGAAAAAAGAACACATTGACACCGGTGTGTCAGACCCACCATACTTGCTCCGGACACTGCGAGAGGGCTGTACAAGCAATGATCACACGCACGGCACAGCGGACACACCAGGAACCGCGGTGTTGGCCGTCGAATGGCGCTAGCTGCGCAGCATTTGTGCACCGCCGCCGTCAGTGTCAGCCAGTTTGCCGTGGCATACGGAGCTCCATCGCAGTCTTTAACACTGGTAGCATGCCGCGACAGCGTGGACGTGAACCGTATGTGCAGTTGACGGACTTTGAGCGAGGGCATATAGTGGGCATGCGGGAGGCCGGGTGGACGTACCGCCGAATTGCTCAACACGTGGGGCGTGAGGTCTCCACAGTACACCGATGTTGTCGCCAGTGGTCGGCGGAAGGTGCACGTGCCCGTCGACCTGGGACCGGACCGCAGCGACGCACGGATGCACGCCAAGACCGTAGGATCCTACGCAGTGCCGTAGGGGACCGCACCGCCACTTCCCAGCAAATTAGGGACACTGTTGCTCCTGGGGTATCGGCGAGGACCATTCACAACCGTCTCCATGAAGCTGGGCTACGGTCCCGCACACCGTTAGGCCGTCTTCCGCTCACGCCCCAACATCGTGCAGCCCGCCTCCAGTGGTGTCGCGACAGGCGTGAATGGAGGGACGAATGGAGACGCGTCGTCTTCAGCGATGAGAGTCGCTTCTGCCTTGGTGCCAATGATGGTCGTATGCGTGTTGGGCGCCGTGCAGGTGAGCGCCACAATCAGGACTGCATACGACCGAGGCACACAGGGCCAACACCCGGCATCATGGTGTGGGGAGCGATCTCCTACACTGGCCGTACACCACTGGTGATCGTCGAGGGGACACTGAATAGTGCACGGTACATCCAAACCGTCATCGAACCCATCGTTCTACCATTCCTAGACCGGCAAGGGAACTTGCTGTTCCAACAGGACAATGCACGTTCGCATGTATCCCGTGCCACCAAACGTGCTCTAGAAGGTGTAAGCCAACTACCCTGGCCAGCAAGATCTCCGGATCTGTCCCCCATTGAGCATGTTTGGGACTGGATGAAGCGTCGTCTCACGCGGTCTGCACGTCCAGCACGAACGCTGGTCCAACTGAGGCGCCAGGTGGAAATGGCATGGCAATCCGTTCCACAGGACTACATCCAGCATCTCTACGATCGTCCCCATGGGAGAATAGCAGCCTGCATTGCTGCGAAAGGTGGATATACACTGTACTAGTGCCGACATTGTGCATGCTCTGTTGCCTGTGTCTATGTGCCTGTGGTTCTGTCAGTGTGATAATGTGATGTATCTGACCCCAGGAATGTGTCAATAAAGTTTCCCCTTCCTGGGACAATGAATTCACGGTGTTCTTATTTCAATTTCCAGGAGTGTATTTCTTGCATCTCCACTGCTCTGGGAACAGCTTCTTGGAGCCTAATATGATGGCTGACTAAGGCAGAAACACTACAACTGGCCGCTAGATGCCACGGGAGGCGAAAATCCGAGTATAGAAGGAGGCGGGTATTGTTGTAGCGCCAGTAGAAAAGCAATAACGGCAGAATGGCTCGGTCAGGAGAACGTAGTGAGTAGTCATTGGATGTCACCTCAGTAGAATCCATCAGAGACATTTAAACATTTCTAAAGCTGTTTGTGATGTGATTGTGAAGTAAAAACGTGAACGAATGATCACAGCTAAATCAAGACCATGCAGATCTCATTTACTGACAGACAGGGAGCGTGATGTAACGTGACGGACAGGGACCGATGAGCATTGCGGAGAGTGGTTGGAAAAAATCAAATCAGCGGATCGAGTCACTCGTGAGTTCCAAAGCGCTTCCAGCAGTCCAGCTGGCACAATAACTGTTCATAGGGAGATAAAGAGAATTGAGTACAGTGGAGGAGCAGCTCCCCATACCTCACACATTTCTGTAGTGAGCGCCAAGCGACTCGCGAGGTGCTGTAAGTGACTGGACAGTAGATGCCGGGAAACGAGTGCTTTGGAGGGATGAATCACGCCGTATCTTGTGATAAGCCGATGGAAGCGCTTGGGTTTGACGAATACCTGGAGACCGCTAACTGCCATCATTTGTAGGGCCAAACGTGACGTCCGGAGGCGGTGGTTTTATAGTACGGGATTTTTTATTCGTGGTTAGGTTGCTACCCCCTTATTGAAATTTAGGAAACGCTAAATGCGGAGGAATTGTCTACTGCGTACAGTGGAGGAACACTTCGGAGACGACAACTGTTTGTATCATCATGACAGTGCAGCCACTCTTATAGCAGCACATGTCGGTCAATAGTCTTGGGGCAATAACATTTCTAAAATGGACTGGCCAGCCAAGACTCCCGACCTGAACCCAACAGAGCACTTTTGGGATGAGTTGGAACGCCGACTTCGTTTCAGATCCGGCGTCCGACATTACTACGTTCTCTGGTTTCCGCTCTTGCGGAAGAATGGACTGTCGTTTCTCCCCAAACGTTCAGACGCCTTGCCGAAACAAAGTGTTGCTAAAAGAAATCAAGCTGTCATAGAAGCGGAGAGTGAACACACCATAGATCAATGTCGACTAATGGGCGCCTTGACAATCTTGACCAGATTGTGTTGTTCACCACACACGTCTAACTGGTGTCTGCTGTCACAGTCCGTATACAGCTCAGGATCATATTTGTTTGCTTGGTTGTAGTTCATAGCTTATTTACTGTAGTTTAAAGATTATTTACATCTCTCTTGAAGTTCATATGTAATGCATAAATTGTATCAGCTGGAAGTTAGAGTTTAGCTGCTATAATACTCGAGAAACGTCTTTGGTAACTGCCCTTAACGTCAGTGTTCATGGAGAAACTACTCTCAATCACTGTCCATGATCTGTGCTTCCCATTTTAATGAGCACGTAAAATCCGCGAGCTACCACACACACGCTTCCACCACGACTGCGCCCCAACTTCCCAAGTTCACTGTCGATTCTCGTTGTCGGCTACCCAAGAGCTCATTTCAGAGATACTTATTTACGTACAGAAGTCTACGGTTGGGACACAGACTTTCAATTACAAAAATACATTAATACCAATAATTAGAAATATTTAAAGTAAAAGAAAGGAAAAGGCATAAAAGCTATTTCCACAAGCTTCCCATAACTGTATCATTACAAGTGCTATGAAATCAGAACGTTACCTTGATGTTTTTTATTTTATTGACATTTTGTATATACAGCGTGTCGCCAGCACCATTTTATATGGCTGGTAAGTCTGACGATTATAATCAGTTTATCGGCTATAATATTATTACTACGAGCTGACAAACCCGGGATTGCCCGGGAATTCATTTTGCCAATGTTTTATTATAAACGGAAACAAAAAAAAATGAAATATGTTTGTAGTGTAATGTCGAAAAAAAATGTCATTTCCATGTATTCGTGAAGACACCACTGAAATCATGAAACAGAAACATATATATGTATTATACACAAATGTATAGCTACATTATCCAAGTTAAGAAACCCAGCATACAAAATATAAATTCAAGGTAATGTTTTTGGGGAGAAGACGAATTTGTTCAAAATGGTTCAAATGGTTCTGAGCACTATGAGACTTAACTTCTGAGGTCATCAGTCACCTAGAACTTAGAACTACTTAAACCTAACTAACCTAAGGACATGACACACATGCATGCCCGAGGCAGGATTCGAACCTGCGACCGCAGCGGTCACGCGGTTCCAGACTGTACCGCCTAGAACCGCTCGGCCACTCCGGCCGGCGACGAATTTGTGGCACAACTTGACCACAAGCAGGGATCGGTTGGTAGGGCACGTTCTGAGGCATCAAGCGATCACCAGCTTAGTATTGGAGGGAAGCATGGAGGGCAAAAAACATAGAGGGAGACACACAGATGAATACAGTAGGCAGATTCAGAAGGATGTAGGAAGCAGTAGTTACTCGGACATGAAGAGGCTTTCACAGGATTGAGTAACATGGAGAGCTGCATCAATCCAGTCTCTGGACTGAAGACCACAACAATAACAACAAGTAATGTTTATTTAACTAACAACTTGATTATATACGATATTTCTAGATACATGTCCAGGAACTACGATAAGTAGATTTAATAACAAAAGGCTAATAAATTTAAACATCACGCACGATACGGCAGTTTTTCTGGCATCTCATTGTTTATGACATATCTCTTGGAGTAAGCGCCGTACAATGATATATTTGTGTCGGTAGATTCAGCGATATATGTGGATATTGTCTGTGAAACACGTTGCAAATAGATTAAGTAGCAAAGAAATAACAAATTTAAACTTCACGCATGATACGGCAGTTTCTCACGCATCTCAGTGATTATGACGTCATATCTCCTGATCCAACAGCTACACAACGTTATAATTTTGTAGGTACATTCAGTGGCATACGTGGATAATGTCTGGGAAAAGCGAAAGTTTCTTCACTCGTCTCAGTGCTTTTGACTTCATGTCACTCAAACTATGTGTGGTATCATGATATAATTTCGTAAGTGCATTGAACGGCATATGTTCATACTGTCTGCGGGACTTATTGAGAGTAGAGGCAGTAACGCGGAAGTAATAAATTTAAGATTCAGGTATGATCCGGCAGTTTTTAACGCATATCGTTGTCTATGACGTCATACATCCGGAACACTGACATGTAGGCGGTTCTTACCCCCACAGCGATTATTGCCTGAGAGTAACGGATATATATACCAAGTTTGTTTGAAACTGATCTAGTGGTTTACAAGGAAATGTGCATAGTACACATAAATAAACACACATATATCCACTTTTGCAATATTTGTGGATATAAAGTCGAGTTGTATTTAACATTATTATCAAAAATCTCGAAATGTTCTTGACGAAATTACTTCAAATTTTCACACGATATCTGATAAACGTACAGACGAACATACGCTCCTTTTTAACAGAAACGTTCTTAATAAAATTCTCCAAAAGTGCTTAACCGCTTTCCTTCAGATTTCTACACAATACTGTAATAAATGTTCAGACAGACATAGGCTACATGTTTTATATATGTTATATAAATATATACTACATCTACACCTACATGATTATTCTACAACTCACCGTTAAGTGCTTTGCAGAGGCTTCATCGAAAAACCTTTAAGCTATTTCTCTACCGTTCCACTCTCGAACGAAGCTCGGGAAAAACGAGCACTTAAATCTTTCTGTGCGAGTTCTGATTACTCTCACTTTATCATGATGATAATTTCTTCCTATGTAGGTGGGCGTCAACACAATATTTTCGCAATTGGAGGAATAGTTGTTGATTGAAATTTCACTATAAAATACTGCCGCAACGAAAAATGCCCTTGTTTTAATGATTACTACCCCAATTCACGTACCATGTTCGTGGCATTCTCTCCCCTATTTCGCGATAATATGAAAGGAGCTGCCTTCATGGAACTTTTTCAATGTCCGCCGTGCGTCCTATTTGACGCGGATCCCACAGCAGTAATCCAACAGACGGCGGACAAGCGTGGTGAAAGTAGTCTCTTTAGTAGACCTGTTCCACTTTCTAACTGTTCTGCCAATAAATCGCAGTCTTTGGTTTGCTCTACCCACAACATTATCTATGTGATCGTTCAAATTGAAGTTTTTCGTAACTTTAATCCATAAACATGTAGCTCAATTTACAGCCTTATGCTGTTTTTTGAATCCTTGATGACTATTCGTCAATAAATAGTTTTCTTCGAGGGGATTCATTCTGTTCGAGCATACTATATGTTACAAAATCCTACTGCAAATCGACGTTGTGATACGGTTCAGTAATTCAACGGATTTCTCTCATTTCCTTTCTTGGGTATTGGTGTGACTTGTGCGACTTTCCAGTCTTTGCGTACGGATCTTTCTACGAGCGAGCAGTTGTACATGATTGTTAAGTATAGAGCTACTGTACCAGCATACTCTGAAAGGAACCTGACTGATATACAATCTGGACTGGAGGTCTTGCGTTAATTGATTTAAGCTGCGTCGCTACACCAAGGATATCTAGTTCTAAGTTACTCATGATGGCAATTGTACTTGGTTGGAATTCTAGAATATTTAGTTAGTCTTCTTCGGTGAAGTAGTTTCGGAAAACCATGTTAAGTGACACTGCTTTAGTGGCACTGTTGTCAGTGTCATCATCACTGAGATCGCGCAGTGAAGGTATTGATTGCGTCTTGTCGCTGGTGTGCTTTACTAATGACCAGAATCTCTTTGGGTTTTGTTTGCTTTAGGACGTACAAACTGCATCCCATCATGGGAATTAGTATGTACAAGCGCATGCGCTTTGTTGTTGTCGGCCACTTTCATTTGGATGGGTTAGTCAATAAACAAACCTGGCACATTTGGGGGACTGAGAATCTTCACCCTCAAAGGGTGACTGTGTGGTGTGCAATGTTCAATAACGGAATAATCGATGCGATATTCCTTGACAGCACGGTGACTACCGAACGGTACGTGAAGGTTTGGAAGAGGATATCATCCCCATTATCCAAAGTGATCCTGATTTCGACAAGATGTGGTTCATGAAAGACGAAGCTCGACCCCGTCGAAGCAGGAGAGTGTTTGATGTCCTGGAGGAGCACTTTGTGGACCGCATTCTGGCTCTGGGGTACACAGAGGCCATTGGCATGGGCCTCGATTGGCCGCCTTATCCCCGGATCTAAACACATTCGACTTCTTATTGTGCGACTGTGTTATAGACAAGGTGTACATTAATAACCCCAAAACCAATGCCGAGCTGAAAAGAGCCATTCAGGAGGTCGTCGACAGCGTCGATGTTCCGACACTTCAGAGGATCATGCGGAATTTCGCCATTCGTCTGCGCCACATCATCGCCAATGATGGCAGGGATATAGAACATGTCATAATCTAAATCCGAGTATCTATAGTAACGTTGAATAAAGTGTGGTGCACTCTGTAGTCTGCAACTAATTTACGTTGTTTTTCATAAAGTTCAATAATCGTCACCCTGTACTTTGTGTTTGTTTTTAGTGGGTTTGTATGTTGTATTCAGTCCTGGTATAACAGCCTTGTAGTCACTAATACAGGTATCCTTATTACGTTCCCTATTTGCACAGAATTATTTCTGGCTCTCGACGTCAAGTATGTTTTCGCAACCATTTAAACTTCGGGTGGGCTCCTGAACTAATTGTTCTAAATAATTTTCTGGGAAAGCATTCCGTACGATTTCGGGCGACGTTTTATGACTGCCACCGTCTTTAACATGTATATTTGCCAACATATCGAGATCAGATTGAAGTCACCACCAATTATAATTGTACGAGTGGGGTATCTATTTGAAATAAGACTCAAGTTTTCTTTGAACTGTTAAGCAACTATATTATCTGAGTTAGTGGGTCGGTGAAACGAATCGGTTATTAATTTATTCCGGTTGTCAAGTATAACCCGTATCCAAATTAACTCACAAGAACTATCTACTTAGATTTCACCATAAGGTATACACTGCACCACCAACGGTATGTAATCTATCCCTTCTGAACACGGTTACGTCCTTTGAAAGAAATTCGGATGGACTTATTCCCGGCTTTTGCCAGCTTTCCGTACCTATATTTGAGATTCAGTGTTTTCTATTAGCACTTGGAGCTCTGGTTCTTCCCCAATACAGCTACGTCAATTTACGACTGTAATATCGATTTTACTGTGTCCACATTCCTATGTTTGCCCTGCACCTCTTTAGACTGACACCCTTTCCGTGGTTTCCCGAAGCGCTCTAACATAAAAAAAAGTGCCAAGTCCCCTCCATACAACTCCCGCTACCCATGTAGTCACTTGATTAGTTGACCCATCAGCTATTAGGTGGAACGTGGAAACCCACCACCTTACGGCGCAAGTCGATGAATCTATAGCCAACACGGTCGCAGAACAGCTTGAACCTCTGATTCAGATTCTCCATTCGGCTCTGTACCAAAGGACCATAGTCGGTCCTGTCGACGATGCTGCAGACGATGAGTTCCGTCTTCATCTCACCAGTAAGACTGAGAGTCTTTACCACTTCAACTAACCGTCCGAAACCAGAGAGAATCTCTTTCGGTCCAGAGCGACACGTATCGTTGGTGCCGACATGAGCCACCCATCTGCAGAAGGCTGTACCATGCGATCTTCATGTCATCGGGAAGCACCCTTTCGACATCTGGAATGACTTTTCCCGGAATGCACAGATTGCACATTGGTTTCTTTCCCCTCCTTGGCAGGCACATCCCTAAGGGGCCCCATTAGGCGCCAAAGGGGAAATGCAGTTAGCAAAACATTGGAAATGTTCGTGTCTGATTTGCTTTAGCTTTTTACGTGATACTCAAATAAACCTTTGGACGGACATGGGCTACACACTTTTTAAAAGACACATGGAATATAAAAACCTGTATCTACACTAGTACATAAAAATACGTCTACATCTACATGGATACTCTAAAAATCACATTTGAGTGCCTGGCAGAGGATTCATCGAACCAGCTTCACAATCCTCTATTATTCCATTGTCGTATAGCGCGTGGAAAGCACTAACACCTATATCTTTCCGTACGAGCTCTGATTTCTCTTACTTTATCAAGGTGATGATTTCTTCCTATATAGGTCGGCTTCAACAAAATATTTTCGCATTCGGAAGAGAAAGTTCTTGATTGGAATTTAGTGAGAAGATTCCTCCGCAACGAAAAACGCCTTTGTTTAAATGATGCCCATCCCAAATCCTGTCTCATTTCAGTGACGCTCTCTCCTCTATTTCGCGATAATACAAAACGTGCTGCTCTTATTTGAACTTTTGCGATGCGCTCCGTCACTCCTATCTGGTAAGGACCCCACACCGCGCAGCTGTATTCTAAAAGAGGACGGACAAGCGTGGTGTAGGCAGTCTCCTTAGTAGATCTGTTACGTTTTCTAACTGTGCTGCCAATAAAACTCAGTTTTGGTTAGACTTCCCCACAACATTTTTTATATGTTCCTTATAATTTAAGTTATTCGTAATTGTAATTCCTAACCACTTAGTTGAATTTACGGCCTCATTGTTTAACGTCGTTATGAAAAGTCTCGAATAGTTCTTGCCCGATTTACTTTAAATTTTTACACCAAAACCCTCTGACGGACATAAGCTACATATTTTGAATAACGCGTGAAGAGGAAAAGTTCTTGATCGACTTAGATCAAATTTTTGCATGATACTTTAATATTCGTTCTGACGGACATAAGCTACATATTTGTTTAAAGCATGTGATGCGTAAATGTATATATAATACATAAAAATTTTAGCAAAAAGCTCAAAAAGTTCCTGACCGACTTACTTTAATTTTTTTACACGAAACTCTAATAGACTTCCGGACGGATATAGGATACATATTTTTTAATATATACGGTACATAAATTTAAATGTAATTCATAAAGGGGAAAGTTCTTGATCGATTGTTTCCCTATTTTTAGACTATACAAGAAACTTTGGAACGGACATAAGCTATATACTTTTTAAGTATATATAGTATATAAATATATTTCTGGTCAAACTCTGTACAGATTTTCTGTTAAAGCTGACTGCGATAAAGAAAGCGCTGTGCTGTGAAAATGTACGACTTCGGTCTATTTCCCACAGTCACTTTCAACTTGAACATCCGGAAATTTGAACCATTCGACAAATTGTTTCCTCCACACATATTCTTTTCCCTTACATTTGATTTTAAATAAAATTGTATTCACAACAGTGTGCTGTTTTGTTTTCTTCCTTGCCGTCAGTTTTAAGAGGAAAGAGGGAAATTGTGTTTATGGCTTACAGACTTATGATTGAAATACTACTATGGGATCTAAATCATCTGAAATTTTGCAGTCCTGCCTGATTAAAACTGTGAGAAATACTGTCGCTGAAGCTACTATCCTACTAGATCCGGCAGCTGGAGAGATCTCTCTTGTTCGCCTCATATTGATAGCCCTAACCTATTTACCCAGTCATTTTAAGTGACTTCATTTTCCATTAGAGGTTTCGTTTGCAATAACAATAAATAAGGCTCAAGATCAAAGAGAAAGAGAGAGAGAGCTAGGAAGAGGATATGTACAGAGTAGGGGAGAGGGAGAAAATGGCTGAAGAGAGTGGGAAGAGGATATGGACAGAGGTGGAGGGGTGAGGAGGAAATGAGAGAGATTTGGGGGAGGGAGAACGGGATGGAAGTGAGAGGGGAGGAGGTGGAGGTTGCAAAGAGAGGGAGAGAAGAATGCTTGATGGAGGATCGAGAGAGCTCGCGAAATTTAGGGGTCGGCTTGCAGCACTCGTGGGATCTGGAAACCGCATGGCCGCATGACACTTTCACAGTCAAGTATGAGTTATAATTTAATTTAAATAACCCTGTATCAAACAAAGTACGTTAAATTTAATATAATCCATTATGGAGTCGAGGTAGCAGTTGTCGTTATACTGGTTATCAGTGTTAGCATTCAACCGCGATTCTTATACATATATTTTAACAACGCGTTTCAAGAGACCATGCTCTCAATGTTGCGAACCATATATATGAAACAGGCCATCCCCTTAATAGCATAGAAGATAACGTAGAAATATTGCATGTAAAAAAGAAAGGGAGGAAACTTGATTTACTAGAGGAATTCGAGATAGCTATCCATGAAAAGAAACAAAGCAATATTCTAAATGCACAAGATAATTTTAAAGAAATTAGATTTTTTAGCGGGTTTTTAGAATTATTTTAGGGTAGGTATGCGACTTTAAACTGGTAGCATGTCTCTGACGGAGTTGCGAGAAGCTAACGATGGCAGACCAATGCAATAAGGAAATAAGGCGCCCAATAGCATAGCGTTACTGTCAAGCACACGGCTGTAACCACGCCACAACACCTAGGCACGTCAGTCCACAACAGCTCCCGAGCCGGCACAGTGCGACAGCATACTTGGTAGCTATGGGACGGCCATCGACTTGTGTCAACAACTTCAATGTAAGACGAGGACCCACAGTCCAATATACTTTTAATTCTGTTTTACTCTATGGACTTCCCAACTATTTGTGATGGTATTTTGTCTTTTTAGTCAGTTTAATTTCATGACATAGACTTTACAACCTGATGATGAGAGCATTGTCTCTTGAAACGCGTTGTTAAAATATACGTATAAGAAT
Organism: Schistocerca nitens; assembly: GCF_023898315.1. Classification (NCBI taxonomy): domain Eukaryota; kingdom Metazoa; phylum Arthropoda; class Insecta; order Orthoptera; family Acrididae; genus Schistocerca; species Schistocerca nitens. The sequence goes on along the minus strand of NC_064615.1, from coordinate 551,545,221 downwards.
CGCGGTTGAATGCTAACACTGATAACCAAAGTACGTTCAGTTTGCCACTGTATTGTGAACGTTTTGTGTACCTCCGTACAGATTCTATAGCACAAGGGAGTCGTTATAGATATAAGCACTTTTTACGGTTAACTTTCTATATTATCATAAATATTCCCTAGTTCTTAAATGAGTGCTCATATGTATTCGTGAATTTCAAAAGAAGAAGAAATAGTGCTCGGAAGAAATCAAAATTAACTAAAGGGTTACGAAAATGCAATCAAGATAAACTATCTGGTTAAAAATGCTGTTTCCAGACTACTGTGCTAAGAAACTTATATACCTTTAAAGCTTACCACAATGCGCGAATTTTCTGTGACAGACTCTTTTCAATAGATGATAGATAATCTATTTAGATTAATCTAATCCAAAATTAATATAGGAATGGATACTGAAAATAAATCTTGCTCTCAGTGATAGCACGTCTATATCAGGAGCAAAAACCATTTATGTAAATCTCTTATTAATGTAAATTTAGTCCAGCGAAAATTACGCTCTTTTGTTCTATAAATTAAATACAGTACCAGAGATTAAGCTAAAGGTCAGGTCGGCGATATGACTGTGCTCATAGAATCAACATAAAATGAATTTTATGTTGATTCTATGAAAATAACTGATTTACTCTGCACTTTTTACCTTTGTCGTATGCAGTCAGTTTGTAATATCAATGATTTAAACAGAATATATGAATCTCTTCTTCTTAGTTAACCTCTTTTACAGCAATTATCTTTCTCTTTCAAAGTAGGTAATCGTAATGTTATTAAATTTTTGCGTCAATTTTAACGCAGTTGCTGCTACCTAGCGAATATTCAGTATCTTTGATTCCCTTATAGCACTTTCTCACGTTATTATTTTCTTCACAATTTTTGTCTTGATTTCATTAAATAGGCCATTGATGGGTAATTTCAATCAAATTTTCTTTTTAGTAACTTGGCTTCATTTCAAAATTCAGCACAGCTAATTCGTGCTACATGTAAGAATGCCAGTAAAAAACATAAGCCTCTACTAACGGACAGCAATCACCTACAAACAAGACAAACAAAGAACCTAGCTGGCACCATCACTTTACTTCATACTTAAAAAAATGAGTTCAAAAGTAAGCCCTCTTCAGTTATTGTCTTCACCGGCCCGTTATTGTCTTCACGGGCCCTACTAACATCCCCAGTTGAACTGGTCACTCGGCACAGTTAACTTCAAGCAATAGCTTTGCTGATCCACTGCCATTTAGCGAGTGTGCAGACGCTCAATAGGCAAAGAGCTCCAGTTAGGTTGTGGAACCAGGTACCTAGCTGGACTATAGCGTTTTAGTGAACGACACAGGCTTGACAAGGTTTTCATTGGGGGCTAATAAATTGTTACATTCGTTTCAGTGGAATGGTGAGTGCAGTATTTTTGTGAAAGTCTATCCCTATTGAATTTTATTTTTCAATTGGCGATTGATGCACCCAGCCACAAATACTTTTTAAAAGTTTTGTTTTGGTGCCATAACGGGTTTCGGACTAACATGCCCGTCTTCAAATGCCTGATATTTTTCGTTACACCGATGTTTTGACCAGCAGCTTGTCGTCTGCTCGCACAGTGCACAAGAATAATTGAAATCAAATATTCTGGTGCAATGTGGGAGGAGATGGAATGCTGTCGGTCAAAACTTCTGTGTAACGCAAAATATCAGCCATCTGAAGATGGGCATGTTAGCCTGAAACCGGTCACGGCACTAAAATAAAACATTTTAAAAATATTTGTAGGTGGTTGCGTTATTCACTATCTACCATTAACGACCGCGGTGTTCAAAAGATCCAACGTGGAGAAAATAATTTTGTTTTTAGTTCATCGACAGAAGTTCCTAGCAGTAATTTGTAATCTGTATATGAACTGTTAGCGGTATACATATTTCGGTTCAGTGGTCGAATTTTGGGATCTTTCTGAAAGCGGTTGTTACAGATTTCAGAATATTCAGAAATTTAACACTGTCACGCGGGTCAAAGCGAGGGTGGCGTCCCTTATTTAAACTGACTGTATTTGTGTAGCAATTCAGATGGTAAGTAAGAGTCCACCCATAAACGTTTGCAATATGATCTGCGGAGCAGTACCTCGAGCAATTTATTTGCCTGAACGTTGCGGCGCAATTTCGCACAACCATTACAACTGTTCAAGCTGCTAGCCGGTTGATAGATTTTCAGTCGCACAGCCTTGTGCGAGTACATTGAAGTAGATATGCTTGAGCGTGCGTGCCGATAATGTGTACGAATGTACAAGGAAACATCAGTTGTGAGGCAATCTTCGTGACGGTGTTACGTCGAGCTACCTGAAGCAATTCAACAACAAATTGCTCAACAAAATTATTCGCGTATGCGGAAGCAAGCCTTACTCAACGGCATTAAGTTGCAAGCAAAGCACGAAATTCAAAGAGGAATTTTTCATATGTTACACTCTCCAAACATACAAAGCGATTAGTCTGGAACCGCAAGACCGCTACGGTCGCAGGTTCGAATCCTGCCTCGGGCATGGATGTTTGTGATGTCCTTAGGTTAGTTGGGTTTAACTCTTTCTAAGTTCTAGGGGACTAATGACCTCAGCAGTTGAGTCCCATAGTGCTCAGAGCCATTTGAACCATTTGAACAAAGCGATTGACCCTACCATAAACAACAAGTCATGTTCAAAACGATAAATTACCGCACAATCAAGAACAGGAGGGGCGAAAAATATTGAAGGAAGATATTAAGTACAAAAATTAACACTCAAGTACTACAGATGTGTGTAGATGCATATATGAAATCTTCATACCTCCGTCAGCGCACGAGGAATCGCACAATTGTTGCCAGTTTTTGGCGCGCTGTTAAAGTTTCTCTCCCGATTGCAAACTTATTCTTAACCGACGTGGTCGCGAAGTTCAAATGTGTTATACTCATCATGTGACAATATCTTCAGCTCAGACTAACGTAATGTGCGAATATGTTTTTCTTTCATTAGTCAGTCTTTACACATTATACCGCGTTTCCTCTTCCTTTCTTTTCCGTATTACAAAGGTATAACCGGGTAAAACTAGCCAATCGTCTGGGCTCGAGCTCCACAGAATCGAAGCACAAACTAATGTTTGTACAAGTGTTATTGGACTGTGTGGAGGTGTGGAGGATAATAGTATTTGCGTATGATTGCCTTCAACAAATCAGTCTAATCTAAAAGCCGTAAATTCAACTAAATACCTAGGTATTACAATTACTAACAACTTAAATTGGAAAGAACACATAGAAAATGTTGTGGGGAAGGCTAACCAAAGGCTGCGTTTTATTGGCAAGACACTTAAATAATGTAACAGACCTACTAAGGAGACTGCCTACACTACGCTTGTCCGTCCTCTTTTAGAATACTGCTGCGCGGTGTGGGATCCTTACCAGGTAGGCCTGACGGAGTACACCGAAAACGTTCAAAGAAAGGAAGCACGTTTTGTATTATCGCCAAGTATGGGAGAGAGTGTCACAGAAATGATACAGGATTTGGGCTGGAAATCATTAAAAGAAAGGCGTTTTTCGTTGCGACGGAATCTTCTCACGAAATTCCAATCACCAACTTTCTCCTCCGAATGCGAAAATATTTTGTTGACACCGACCTACATAGAGCGGAACGATCACCACGATAAAATACGGGAAATCAGAGCTCGTACGGAAAGATATAGGTGCTCATTCTTTCCGCGCGCAATACGAGAGTGGAATAATAGAGAATTGTGAAGGTGGTTCGATGAACCCTCTGCCAGGCACTTAAATGTGTTTTGCAGAGTGTCCATGTAGATGTAGATGTAGATGAAACTGCAGCGCGCTTCAAATGATATGGTGTCGTTGTTCAGCAGTGTGTCACACTCCATATAACATGGATTTTCAGTCAGAGCGCAAGCCTTACGACAGTCGTAGACACGTCTTTTGCAAATCTAAGCGCTTTGAACTGGAAGGAAATACGACGGAAATTAAGTACACTACTGACCAAAAACGCAGTGTTGCGCAACATTTCGCCCTACAGCTCACACGTGTAGGTTGTGCGTAACTACGTTACTATTTAATTCCGCCAATTTTTGTTAAAGTTATTCAGATCCCACACATACCAACTTGGCGTTCCCTGCATTCTTCCGCTCGAGCAGTATTATCGCATGACGTCACGGGGGCTTCGAGAATTTGACGTGGAAATTTTAGCCGTCCGTCGAGGGGGTGGCCGAGGGCGCGCCAAGCCGCTACCCACGCAGCCCCAGCCACGGCGCCTGCGCGGTAGCTTCGTTGGCGCCTATATAAGGGGCGTCGCGGCGGGGCGTCGCACATTCGTGGCCAGACTGCGAGGCGACGCGAACGGCAAGATGCGCTGGTGCTCGCTCGCTGCCCTCTGCGCAGCCCTCGCCGTCGCCGCGCTGCGCCCTCCGCAGGTAGGCGCCCTTCCGCAACCTCCCCGCCCATAGCGCCATCAAACGATGGCACCACTCAGAGCCATTCAACAATGGATTGGTTCCAACTCATCTTACCTGTTGTATACCTCTCCTGATTTCCCCGTGTCTATTGCACAACAATGGGGAAGGCCCTACTTGGAGAGTGCAGCAATTAGAGCTGCAGGTCAATATAGAATGCCAAGTATTCTAACAAACACCCCTAGACATTAAATTTTTTAATCCAGTTTATTAATTTTCCAAAATTATTTCGAAGTATTAGATTTTGAAATCTTATCTCTCTAAATGCGCCTTTTAATTTATTCTTGCTTGCCGTTACGTTTCAGAAATTTTTACGTCGTTCTGACGTGGTTGTTTCCTAACCTTATACAACGGGGCATAACATCAGTCTCCCTGAGAAAAATCCAATTTCTGCCCATTTTTCACGTTCAGTTTCATCACTCTGTATATTAGTTTACCTGGCAAACGTTAGCCAGCGAGTGCTGCAGAATGCTAATATGGCATTAACTGGCTTTTAGTGGTTAGTTTCAAAGTTCGTCTGCTCAACTAATAACATGAATGAACTTTATTAAGGTGTGATTCACATTTTGATGAAACTGAGCGTCAGAAAATCATTTGTAAATGTTTTTCTTTTTGTGTGTGTGTCATGTCAAATTGTAAGCTTAAACGTTTCAGCTAAAAAAGTATGGATCTCGCTAAGTAGTCGAATTGTTAAACTGTTACCTTGTTGCAGCGCTACGAAGTATTAATTCTAATATAAAGGAAAAGAAGTAAGAGCGCCAGGTGGCAAGCTGTTTGTTGAAAATCGTCATGAAATTGCACACCAATATTGGTAATTTTATAAAGCAAATAAAAGTTTTTTAGAATAGAAGCTGTTACGTAAAAGATCAAACTTCGTCTAAACGGACACAATGTTAGGCGCTTTCCACCAGAGTTAATGTAAACTTACAATCTAAAAAATACCTGTTTGTAATAAATATGCTTCGCCCACAATGTGACATTCATTTCATGGAAGGTATACAAAATTTCTCTATTAAAAAAGACTCGTTAAATATGAAAGATCTGAACCGATTTTTACTCATCCCAAGAGTTATCGGACACATGCTATCCGAACGCATTATTGTCGCAGAAGGTATCTGGCATAAGACAGAAAACTTCGCTAAGGAAAGTGGTAGCTACAAAAAAATTGAATTTGTTAAACTGAAAAACCCTCATTGACAGGAAATTTCTTTCTTAAGTGTCTCTAATGCAAAAGGTGCAGAAAATTAAAGGAACTTTCTTCCAGCATCTTTCGGAATTATTTGTTAATTACTTCAATGTACTCCGTATGGCAAAGCTGCCGAATTATCTAAAAGTTTCACTTTTGCGGATTAAATGACAGGTTTGAGGAATAATCTCTCACAATAGGGTAAGTGCTTTGCTTTTTACATTAAAGGACTCGTTTGATGGTTTTGTTTTGTATATTTAATGCAGCTACAGGTAATAAAGTATTTTATGCATAGCCATACCGATAAGATTATAAGCTATATGTAAGCTTATTTGCCTGTGGAATTGTCACTAAGCTCGATTGTTAAAGCTGAAAATAACTCGGGAAAGATGAATCTTAATTTTTTGTTTATAATTAATATATTTTGCTGTATCGTCATTACGAATTACAGTTTCGAAGCGTGACAATATACTCCAATCGAGATTCACTGAAAGAAATTGCCTCAACAGACCCTGACAATATTTTCGTGGCCTCTCCTGAACAGTGCAGAGCAGTATCATCGATAAATTAAAACAGTGTGTCTGATGAACCTACGTAAGAGGTTCTGTCTACTGCGCCGAATACTGCAAAATTCGGAATCTTGCTTTTCCCACGTGATTCTGACTCCGCTCAATTATCTAAGGCCAGACAGCTGCTAGGCCGGTAGCACTAATTCATAAATGGAAAAAAAAATTTGCTCGAATCCCGCAGTCATACACTGCTTTAATCCGTTGCGTATAACCTTGAAAACCGAGTCTTCTCGTTCTGCACATCTCAGTCTCATATCGGTGGAATTTCCGCGACTTTCATGTATGGTATTTCAGGATATACGCACCATTTGTTTGTTTTCTATTCGTCATGAAATTGCGCAGTATTCTTCAGTACAATGCTGAACTATCACTTTGCTTTAAGTATTCTCTCAGCAGCTTATCATCTGCTCTAAACTAACATGAAGTTCGAGAAAAATATAGCTATTGCCCTTTTTACATACACTTTATTTTCATGGCAACGTTGTCATTCCTACTTACTGTATGTGCAAGAATGTCGCATTCGGCCCATTTTTAGAGAGCAGTCTGAAGCTGAGTTAGTTACTTTGATCCCATTGTATAAGCGATGATACTAGGAAAAATTATGTCTTATTCTACATATTTTCACCTGTTTTACTGCTGCGTGAGAGGATACTGTATTGATTTCCTAAGCAACACTAAAAAAAATACATCAAAGCAAGTGATGTAGTTGTCAATAATAATTTTGCTACGAACGAGAAATTTATGTAGCCTATCAGTCTGAAAATGTAGACATAGTCCACCGACTTTCACATATTATGTACTATTCAGCGTATCACGGCCCCGCGATGTCTCAAGCTGCGATAATATGACATTATTGGTGGTAAGTGCGTACCAATAATAAGGGGAAGTACATTTTGCAAGCAACTAAGCACAAGAACTAAAGAGAAATTAGTTGCTGACGTCTTTAATGTGCTTCCTGTTGTAAATGATTCATGCTTGGTGACACTGTTTGCAATGAGGGTATGAGGTTTGTTAAGCTAAAAGCTTATCATTGTTTTCGCTACACAGGTATTTTCGACAGTATGCTATACATAACACTTTCTGCACTTCTTCACATTTCTGTTAAAAAATTCTTGTATCTTACACCATATTAGACCTAGAGATACACTTCATATAATTTATAATTTCCTGTCTAATTCTTAATTATGTTATGGCATACTAGGTGGCCAAAGTAAAATACTACTCCACGTGTTTCCAATAACATTTAATCCGTCTCATTTTTTTTTCCGCCAGACTTTATGTTCACAAACTATCATCTCTTTTGGCAATTAATCACACTATAGAGACATTTATGTATAGCAAGAGCGGAAATGACTCACAAAACATTACTGCATTAATTTATCTGCTATCAATGAGTGCTTAATATGACTGACCAGACTTAATAAATAAAATAAAAGCAATCGCTTCAGTCACAGATTTATTCATAAGCCGACAAGGCATCACAGGAATAAATTTCTATGAGCACATCGACAAACGTATAAATTCAGGAACAAGTTAAAATACACATTCAAATGTGAACAAACAGGCAGAATTTGTAAGATAGTCGATCATAAATGTTTCTTTTTTTGAGAACGGACTTTCAATTCAATGGACATTTAATTCCTGAAATACACTGCGATTTTATCTATAAATTTGTGATTGGAGTGATTGCCTTTACATGTTTATTTATCAGTGTTATCAATGTTGTGGTATTAAATCTTATTGACAGAAACGATTGAATTACGTCGTATAGGTCTTGCATTTGTAATGTAGAAGTATCGGTGAACACTTTCAGAGCTCAAACATAATGACGTATCTCAAGCAGAACGACTAAGTCCATGCCAAGAAACATACGAGGGCTATTCAGAAAATAAGGAATTATCGGTCGCGAAATGGAAATCACAGTGAAAATCGGATGAAGCTTTGCACAGATGTGTTGGGCAGTCTCTCTAGTATTCCTGTAGATAGCGTCACGTCACTCTTCTCAGTTCTAAGCGCACAGTGAGCGCGTAAAGATGCCTAGAAAATAGTCTCTCCCGAGAAGTATGCGTGTCTCCCCCCAAGTATGAGTGCCTGCCGAGACATTTCGCCTGATTTCATGCAACCCCAAGTAACGCAACTATCATGCAGTTCCTTCTTCGTGACAGTTCTCGGCCGCACACTGCAGGGGCGATAAAGACGCTCCTGCAGTGTTTTCAATGGAGAGTGTTTGATGTTTAATCACCCAACATACAGCTCGGATCTGTCTACTTTTGACTTTCATCTCTGCCCAAATGAACCGCTGGTTACGAAAACAACATTTTGGCACAGACAACAAGCTGCAGTCCAGCGTAGGAAATGGTCGGAAAGTACAGGAGAATACTTCATGTATATTAATGCGTTTTAATCCCTGTTCATCGAATTAGCAAATAAACTATAGCTTCAGAACTAATTACTAATAAAATCTTCATGGTTTCAAACCATTCACTGTCACTAAAAGTCGAAAACATTTGTCTAGAAGCTTAGAACTTTAGAAACGTTATTAAGAAAGTAGTTTCAAGTCTAAGGCAGTCTCTCTCATTCACTTTAAAATTGTTTTCTTATAAAAAGAAAAATCATCATCGTATCCGCTTTCGGCTACATTCGCCATCTTTAGATGCTTCTCCTCATGGGCGGCATTTGGTAACTCTTGCTCGTTCTGTAACACTGTTTATGGATATCTACTAATGTTCCCCTATGCTGGTCAACACAGCCCTTTAATGTCAGTTTCCTTTTATTTCAGTCGTAACCACGTTCTGTAACACAATCGTATCCGCTTTCGGCTACATTCGCCATCTTTAGATGCTTCTCCTCATGGGCACCATTTGGCGAACAAAACATTGATTGTATGAAGATGGCCAGTGTAAGCTGAAACTGGATATGTCTGTGTCATCGAATGTGATTGCGTCTATAATAAAAACGAGTTCACAATAAGTCAATCACTTATCTCCTACGACGAAAAGCTGTTCTTTCACGACCTATTAATGTAAGTAACTCTCAGAGAAATGGTGTACATATTGTGTACGTGTAGATAACAAGAAAGTCAATATGCGAATACGGATGTACTTCAAAAACTGCCTCGAAGGGCAGATTTTGGCACCAGATTTGTACTATGTGAACCTCATAAAATTTTATGAAAGGAAACAACTCAAACAATTAATTGAAGAATTACACCAAACAAGCACTACCATTTTTGTAGCACAATTTGACGTTAAACGTCTCAGGATTTCGTGTAGCAACAAAGAGCCTACTTTGATTTTATTGTTTTTCCAAGTTTTCTGAATCAGTTTTGAATGTTGCAGCTGCTATATGTGAATAATGACTTCTTCCGACGCACTGTTATTCCAGGCGTATCAACGTCGGTAACGCATTGAAGGTGTACTCATCTTAGTGCTGTAGCTATTACACACTTTTTCATTTTTAATGTTAAGCAAATATTCGTTTTACTACATCCAGTCATATCAAACATAACGGAGTCACAGAGTGGGCATTATTCCTGTGGTCGAGTTAAATGTTTGTTTCTCATCTTGAATCAACAGTGTAATGAAGCTACCTTTTATTCGTTTATTGATAAAAATTATAATTTTGTTATCTATGGAGAATAACACCTGAAAGTGGTAGAATTATGGGAACTACGTGTACAGTAATATTAAGTAGAAATAAACATGTGTCTGAACCTAAAAGGAAAGCTACATATCGAGTCGTACTAATCTTTTGAGATGGATTGTGCAGATCTCGATTAAGTCATCGGAACGCATATCAGAGAATGAACTGGCCTAGAAATAAAAGAAAGGCTCAAAGCATCTATTCGCGTAGCTATAGGAGCGATGATGACACACTATCAGGAAATGCATAGCAAGCTTTCTGATATATTGATTCAGTCGTAGGATTTTTAAGTATATTTCAGGATAAATGATTTATTGAAACTTAAGCCACGACGAAATTTACAGTGGTTACTAGGGATAATTATGAACTAGAAATTAAGTAGCATTCGCGGAGCATATAATCTGATATTAAGTGCGTGTGTTGCCAGAAGTTGAAGGGGAAGGAGGCGCAGCTTGCTTGGTGAGAGTGGAATGGGAATAGGAGATGAGTAGATGCTGCAACGGATAGCCGCGTGTGGACATGGCCCACTACGTTCTTCTTATTTCTACACTATCTGACCAAAAGTAGCTGAACACCAATTACTGGAGATTTGTAAGGGTTGTGTCCACCTTTCGGCTTTATGACTGCTTGAACCTTGCCGGGACACTGGGAAAGGTGTCTGAAAGTTTTTGGAGGAATGGCATTCCATTCTTCCTCAAGAGCCGAAACCAAAGAGGGTGGCCGTGTTGAACGCTGAGGTCTGGAGCAAAGTCAACGCTCTAACTCAGCTCAGAGGTGTTCCATTGTGTTCAAGCCGGGACTCTGCGCACGCCAGACCATTTCAAGAATGATACTGTCCATGAACCACTGACTCACAGAAGCTGTTTCATGACAGGATGCACTGTCATTCTCAGACAATTAGTCATCTTCTCCCAACTTTCTTTTACTGTTCGCAGTATACAATGCTGTAAAATGTGCCCATACCCTTCATTATTTAGCGTTTTCTTAGTTTAATCAAGGGGACCACGCCCTAACCACGATGAACACCCGCATATCGTAACGCCACCTCATCGGTACTTCACTGTTGGTTCTGCACATGATAGCAGTATTCGTTCTTTGGGCATTCGCGGTACCCAAATCCCTCGAGCAGATTGCCAGAGGCTATAGTGTGATTCATCACTCCGAATCACTCGTTTCTAGATATTCGCTGGCCAGTGGCGTCTCTCTATGCGCCACGTTGAGCGTCGCTTATCATTGGCTATAGAATGAGGAGGTTCTCGACCATTGTATCTCATTATTTTTAACTCCCTATGCTCAGCCACTGTGCTAGCTGGACTATTTGTAACACTTTGGAACTCTCAAGTAATTCCAGCCGCTGATTTCATCCAATGTTTGCAACCACCGTTCGCAATGCTCGCGGTCCCTGTCTGACATCACTTGAGGTCAGCGTGGTAGCGTTCCTACTCCATAATGCCATCAGCAACAGTCGACTTGGGCGGATGTAGAAGGGTTGAAATGTCCTTCTGACTGGTTACTCAGGTGCCATCCAATGACCAGTCCACGTTCGAAGTCAGTGAGCTCTCCTGACAGAACCTCTATGCTGTTACTGCTTCTCTGCTGACGACGCGATACTCCCCGTACCCCCTCTAATACTGGCTAGTCCGCCTCTCTGGACATCTAGTGGTCAGTTACATATTACATAGTGGTGTCGGGATACTTTCAGCCAGACAGTGCATTTATTCGAGAGCCTGTAGGCTACGACGACTTGTACGACCGTGGGAAGGCGAAGACGCCAATTGTCGAGGAACGCATTATTCAATTACAGGGACTTTCTGGCCAAACCTTGGGATTTTTAGGCTGAGATTCATGTTAGTTGAAAATATGTAGAATTAGTAATACTTTTATTCATGCATAAATCGCTTTTACAAGGGTAATGGACATGTCCTGGTATTACAATTTAAGAACAACAAAAGTAGCTTAATTCATATACACCCCAAACGCATATGTTTTTCATATTAGGTGCATTGTGCTGTCACCTACTGCCAGGTACTCCATATCGGCAACCTCAGTAGTCATTAGACATCGTGAGAAAGCAGAATCGGGCGCTCTGTGGAACACACGGACTTCGAGTGTGGTCAGGTCATTGGGTGTCACTTGTGTCATACGTCTGTACGCGAGATTTACACACTCCTCAACATCCATAGGTCCACTGTTTCCGATGTGATAGTGAAGTGGAAACGTGAAGGAGCACGTACAGCACAAAAGCGTACAGGCCGACCTCGTCTGCCGACTGATAGAGATCGCCGACAGTTGAACAGGGACGTAACGTGTAATAGGCAGACATCTATTCAAACCATCACACAGGAATTCCAGACTGCATCTGCATCCACTGTTAAGTACTATGACAGGCGGGAGATGAGAAAACTTTGATTTCATGGACGAGCGGCTGCTCATAAGCCACACATCACGTCGGTGAATGCCAAACGACGCCTCGCTTGGTGTAAAGAGCATAAACATTGAACGATTGAACAGTGGAAAAACGTTGTGTGGAGTGACGAATCACGATACACAATGTGGCGATCCGATGGCAGGGTTTGGGTATGGTGAATTCCCGGTGAACGTCATCTGCCATCGTATGTAATGCCAACAGTAAAATTCGGAGGAGGTAGTGTTATGGTGTGGTGGTGTTTTCCATGAAGAGGGCTTGCACCCCTTGTTGTTTTGCGTTGCACTATCACAGCACAGGCCTACATTGATATTTCAAGAACCTTCTTGCTTCCCACTGTTGAAGAGCAATTCAGGGACGGCGATTGCATCTTTCAACGCGATCGAACACCTGTTCATAATGCGCGGCCTGTGGCGGAGTGGTTACACGACAATAACATCCCTGTAATGGACTGGTCTGTACAGAGATCTGACCTGAATCCTATAGAACACCTTTGGGATGTTTTGGAACGCCGACTTCGTGCCAGGCCTCACCGACCGACATCGATACCTCTCCTCAGTGCAGCACTCCGTGAAGAATGGGCTGCCATTCCAGCACCTGTTTGAACGTATGTCTGCGAGAGTGGAAGCTGTCATCAAGGCTGAGGGTGGGCCAACACCATATTGAATTTCAGCATTAGCGGTGGAGGGCGCCACGAACTTATAAGTCCTTTTCAGTCAGGTGCCCGGATAGTCACTATGTGTGTGTGTGTGTGTGTGCGCGCGCGCGCGTTTGTGTGTGTGTGTGTGTGTGTGTGTGTGTGTGTGTGTGTGTGTGTGTGTGTATTTATATACTTTCGACAAGGATGGGATATACTTTAGACAAGGATGCGATAGGTGGTTAACAAAGAATATGCAGAGCATCAAGTGAGAATGTTAAGAGAGAGTGAGTATGGAAATGGATAGTGCTGTTTAATCAGTTTAAAAGTTTTGTCATCTAATGTTCATATTATTATAGCATTCAGTGAGAAGATTCCGTGTGCTGTGAATCGATTGCCACTGATACACCCACTCACATTCAAGTGTATCGGTTGATATCTGACAACACTCCGTCGAGTAGTCGTTAAGTAATGTAATCTCAGTGCGCTGCATTTGGAATTCAGATACAGAGTTTATAGACATGACACTGTAGAGTGCAAGGTTTCGCAAGAAGTGGACTCAGCCCTTTTGTAAGACTTTGCAGAACACAATACGTGAAGTTGAAGGGGAAGATGACTTACAGTGCAAGGTACCGTCATTGCGAGAGCATCACCTCCGTCTGCACTGTTTCAATTGAGAGGTAAGATCCACTCTACTTGTATCAACGCCGAAGAAAGCCTCTAGCATTTACTGTAACAGTAACCAAATTTGCGTTGAATACACATATATCATGAAAGGACACCATACAAATTACTAACTACACAGACCGCATCTGTGAAGCATCATTATTTATTAGCCAGAGTCCCTTAGAATTAGTGGGTGTCGATCCTGAGTGAGAGGTATTGAGTCACATATTCAGACGCGCGGTGTATTTTAGCAACTCAGGTGAGTGAAAGGGACGATATATATGCAGACACTCATTAAAGTTAGTTTTTGGAAACAATAACTAAAAGACTGATTACGGCGGTGAAAGATTTGTTCCACAGTTTTGATCAATTAAGGTGTTAGCTATTGTTATACAGTAACTGGTTTCCATACAATCCAAATTGAGAAAAGAGTGGTAAATTAGTTAATGTCATTATACTATTTTCATCCGTGTAGTACAAGAATGAATCAGTTTCTGTTTTTGAGGATGTTTTTTACTAAACATTTGAACAGATTGATCGGAACTGTTTCGTTTATGGTTTCCTCATTAAAGAAAGATGGTTGTCACTGGGGACGTAGCACTAATTCCAGTAGATGACGGGAGAGAGAAATTACTATAGACCTTGAATGATCATAGCAGCATTCTCTTTGATTTTGAAAAATAATAGAAAACAGAATGTAGGCTAGCAGATGGAGTTTTGGAACATCCTCATCCTCCAGAGCAGGAGCCGAAAGTCTGTAACTTTTTGTACATAGTCTGCTGCTCTTATTTACTAGGTTGACGATATGATCACCTACACACTTGCCCTATGATAAAGGGAGCACTTCGGCTTTGGAAAAGAGAGATACGTACAAAATCAGGTCATTGCGGTAAATTCTATAGAGGGCTTTCTGGCAGGACAATACTCAAACATCTGAAGGAACACCATACAAGTCAAGTTAGAGATACACAACTGGAGGCTCTACTTCTGCAGACCACTTGGTTAAAGAAGACTATAGTTACAAGATACAATACGAAGTCTTACGTAAAATGTACAAAGAAAGGAAATTAATAAACATATATCCTGTTAACTGATTCTCCTGTTGCTACTTAGTAGATCAATACTATCATAAATGAAACACACACAGATTGTACTTTTCCATTTACAAGGGCGTGCTGCTAACTAACACCCCGGATTTTTTACGTGAAAACTCTTTAAGCTTTTTAAACAAAACAAACTTTATTAACATACTGATTCTTTGTTCTTCATGTTTACACATTTATTTCTCAATACAGTCATCCTGGTCATTAACACATGTCTCCCAACGAGAGATTAGTTTGTTGATACCGTCAATGTAGAGTGTTTCATTTTGTTGACAGAGCCACAACCTCACCTCTGCTTGCACCACTTCATCGCCATAAAAGGAGGTCATTGAAGGTTTCCTTTAAGTTCTGGAAACAGATGAAACTCGGATAGGGCCTAGATGGGACAGAATGAAGGATGATCGATGACAGAGAACAAAGGCGTCAGATTATTGCAGATGTCGCAGCATTCGCTTGTTGTCTGGCACTGTCACGCTAAAGAGTAGGGTGCTCCACTCTTCGAATCAGTGCTTTCAGTTTTCTGGGGGTCTCGCGGTAAACCGACGAAGTTGTGTTACACACCGCCATGTTATATACTACATTCGGTGCCCACTATCGACAGACGATTGCAATTGCGTCCGCGAAGCGTGAGAGTCGACCGAGTAACATGCATAACATGTAGTACCTTAAACGATCTTGAGAACCGAATAACAAATTCAGAGATATTACTTTTCGGCACGGCCTGATGTATGCTAGATGGGGTATATATTTAATCCTTTTAGTTCATTTCCTCCTTTCCTCTCTCTCTCTCTCTCTATCCAGTCTCCTCCTCCCCTTCTCTGTCCTTATCTTCCTTCCCCATAACTGTCCATCACATGCTCCATCTTTTCTCTGTCCATATTCTCCTTCCCCTTCTCACTGACCATTTCCTCAACCCACAACTTTCCGTCTCACTCTTTCTGCTCCTCTCTCTCTGTCCAACAGGCATCCTCCTCTCACCTGTTCATCTCCTCCTGCCCCTGTCCGTATCCACCCTTTCTATTCTCTCTGTCTTTTCTCCCCCTATATGTTCATTTCCTCCAACCCCTCCCTGTCAATTCTTTGCTCTTCTCTCCTCCACCCCTCTCCTCCTCCCCCTAAATGACTCCATATCCTTCCCGCTGTCTGTCTCACCGTCTCTTACTTCCCCACATTTCTCTGTTCATCATCTCCAAACCAACAAGAGATTTGTGTTTCTTAGGGCTGCAGTACTTCTTTCCATATAGTAATAAGTGTGCCAAGTTTAGCTGAAATCGGTTCATGGATTTGGGAGGAGCTTTTTACCTGCGGCTTCACCCACATACACACATGCCACTTATATTTGACGTATATTTAACACATATTTGTACACATATTTCACCCACATCTCTAGCGAATTTCACCCTACAGTTTCGTTTTCACACAGCTAAAAGTCTGCGACGTCACATCTCCTGAACTATGTATCACATAATGATTAAATTTTGCAGATACATTCAGTGATATGTGTGGACACTGTCCGCAAAATTCTTTGCAAGTAGAATTAGTAGTAAAGAAGTAATAAAATAAAATGTTATGCATGATGCGGAAGATTTTCACACATCTCAGTCTTTATAACGTCATATCTCCTTAAGTATGGGGCGTACAATGATATAATTTTACAAGTTCGTTTAGCTGCATATGTGTATGCTGTCTACGAAATGTGTTGCGAAGAGAATTAGTGGTAAAGAAAAAAATAAATTAAAACGTTATGCGTGACGATGCAGTTTTTCATCCATCCCAGTGTTTATGTTATATCTCCTGAACCGGAGCCGTCGAGATGTACGGGCTGTGTGGTGTGCGCCACTGCACGTCGCTCTACAGGTCAGTCGACTTGCACCGACCGTTTTTGGCTGGAAGCGAACTGCTGTTTCACACTAATCAATACTTCGCAGCTGCGCCTTTAAATATAGGCAAGGCCTCAAAAACAAATGACAAAATTTCAGTGGCCCCGGACGCAGCCGAGCGTTCGTAATGTATGTCGGGCAAGTAGTTTGATGTTACAAGTTTGTTGTGGGGCCCATACTTCTCGTGGGTACACTCATGGCCAATGTGTCGTACAATAGTAGAATATTGAAGGCACATTCAGTGCTAAATGTGAACACTGGCTGCAAAATATGTCACGAATGGAATTAGTGGTAAAGAAGTAATAAATCAAAACGTCATACCTGATGTGCCAGTTTTATTGCATAAACAGCGAAAAGTGTGATAAGCGATAAACGTTTTTCCTTTCATCATTTTGTGGGAGGTGTTAGCGAGAGGGAGTTTCCTAAAAGTTTGAAATTACGTGTAAACTACCAAACTCACCCCTTTGACAAGTAGGTCTGCCCCCACAGCGCTTTTTTCCAGAGAGTAAGTGATCGTGTACCAAGTTTTGTCCAAATCGACCCTACAGTTTAGGAGGAGATGTGGAACATACGTACATACGCTTTTATAATACGAAAGAATGTCCTGTCACCCAACCCTAGTACTGAATGATCACAGTTCCCTTACTCACCACTTCTAACAGCAGATACTGTTAATAATCCCATCCCAACCACCTCGTAAATTACGTCTACCATTTACATATCCCATCTTTTCCTTTATTTCAGTTACTGTACTTTCACTTGCTCTGTTAAATCTTGAATTTTATAATTACAGTTGTTTCATTTATCTGTTTAGTTTCACTTGTTTTAGTGTACCTGATTACAATATTGGACCTTTTGATGACATGAGCGTCTTGTTCAGTTACCCACGTAAAAGATGTCACAACAACTTTTATATACTGTTCATTTATCTTTCCTCTCAGAACAGTTATTGTAATTTGCAATTTAGTTCGATATTTAATGTATCACATATTTTATCCAATCTAAATATTTCACATCTCATTTTCCCTGAAATAATCCCTCCAGTTTTAGTGAAACATTGACAACTATGATCTGTGGAAACCAACTGCGACACTCTATAGTTGCCATTTATTGAAGAATTTGATCCCACAAAAATGTCACAGCCGCACATATTTAACTTTGTATCTAACTATGGCACAATAGCCGAAAACAGCTTTGGAAAATAATAAATACCAGCGGCCCGTGCGAAATTTTCGAACTTTTATAGTTTTAAATAATGACAATATTTGGAGTATGTTTACTCCTTAGGATAGGGATAGTTGTGGGAATGAAGAGAAAGCATCTTTAAAAATGACACGAACTACGTGAAATAATAATCATGAATTTATGATAGATCGTTGTGTACACATTTGCATGCGTCCAAAAATATGTTTTGCTTTCGGAATGTTTGTCCCGGCTTGTACGACGGGCAGAGATCACAGAGTGTCAGTAGGGCCACATAACCCATAACTTTACCTTAACAAACATATTCGATTACATTAAGCACGTTAGGCCGAAGTAGCAATAGATAAATCAAAGTTCAAGGCGACAGTGACAAACGCGTTTGTCGTTTCGTGAAGCACACTGAGATGGCGGAAGTCACGGGGAGCGATGTGCCCATACACATATACCGTTAGTATCACGTACAATAGGTATAAAAGGCCAGCGCAGCAGACGAGCTGTAATTTGCACTCAGGTAATCCATGCGAAAAGGTTTCCGTCGTGATTATGGCCGCACGACGATAAATTAACAAACTTCGAACGCGGAATGGTAGTTGGAGCAAGACGCATGGCACATTCCATTTCGGAAATTCAATATTTCGACATCCACAGTGTCACGTGTGTGGCGAGAGTACCAGATTTCAGGCATTACCTATCACCACGGACAACGCAGTGTCCGACGGCCTTCACTCTACCACTGAGAGCAGCGGCATTTGCGTAACGTTAACAGTGCTTACACACAAGTAAACTGCGTGAAATAATGTGGGACGTATGACGAACTCATCCGTTAGGACAATACGGTGAAATCTGACGGTGATGGGCTACGGTAGCAGACGAGCGACGAGAGTGCCTCTGCTAACAGCACGACGTAGTCTGCAGTGCCTCTCATGAGAGGCTTGCGACTACATCCGTTGGATCCTAGACGACTGGAAAATCGAAGCCTGCTCAGATGAGTCCCCATTGCAGTTGGTGAGAGCTGATGGTAGGGTTTGAGTGTGGCGCAGACCCCACGAAGGCATGGACCCAAGTAGTCAACGGCGCAGTGTGCAAGGTGGTGGGGTCTCCATCGGTGTGGGCTGTGTTTACATGCAATGGATTGGGTCCTCTGCTCTAACTCAAAAGATCATTGACTGCACATAGTTATGTTCGTCTGCTCGGAGACCATTTTCAGGGATTCGTGGACATCATCTCACCAAACGTCGCGGAATTTTTATGGATGACAATGCGCCATGTCACCGGACCACAGTTGTTCGTGATTGGTTTGAAGAAAATTCTGGACAAATTGAGCGAATGATTTTGCCACCCACATAGCCCGATTTGAATCCTATCGAACGTTTATGGGACTTAATCGAGATAGAATTTCGTGCACGAAATTCTGCGCCAGCAGTATTTTCGCAGTTATAGATGGTTGTAGAGGCAGCTTGGTTCGATATTTCTGCAGGTGACTTCCAACAACTTGTCGAGACCCTGCCACGTCGAGCTGCAGTACTACGCCTGGCAAGAGGAGGTCGGACACGATATTAGGAAGTAACCCATGACTTATGTCATCTCGCTGTGGAGTCGTTTAGAACAGTCAACTTGTACGACGCGCTGAGAAAATGGAGTACCGCGGTGGTGACGGTTATTGTCTGTTACAGTACTGTATACAAATTATTCAGTTAATAATTACAGGGCTATTACAAATGATTGAAGCGATTTCATAAATTCACTGTAGCTCCATTCATTGACATATGGTCACGGCACACTACAGATACGTAGAAAAACTCATAAAGTTTTGTTCGGCTGAAGCCGCACTTCAGGTTTCTGCCGCCAGAGCGCTCGAGAGCGCAGTGAGACAAAATGGGAACAGGAGCCGAGAAAGCGTATGTCGTGCTTGAAATGCACTCACATCAGTCAGTCATAACAGTGCAACGACACTTCAGGACGAAGTTCAACAAAGATCCACCAACTGCTAACTCCATTCGGCGATGGTATGCGCAGTTTAAAGCTTCTGGATGCCTCTGTAAGGGCAAATCAGTGGGTCGGCCTGCAGTGAGCGAAGAAACGGTTGAACGCGTGCGGGCAAGTTTCACGCGTAGCCCGCGGAAGTCGACGAATAAAGCAAGCAGGGAGCTAAACGTACCACAGCCGACGCTTTCGAAAATCTTACGGAAAAGGCTAAAGCAGAAGCCTTACCGTTTACAATTGCTACAAGCCCTGACACCCGATGACAAAGTCAAACGATTTGAGTTTTCGGCGCGGTGGAGATCATGATCAGCAATTCATGTCATGACCTCCACGCTCTCCCGACTTAACCCAATGCGATTTCATTCTGTGGGGTTATGTGAAAGATTCAGTGTTTAAACCTCCTCTACCAAGAAACGTCCCAGAACTGCGAGCTCGCATCAACGATGCTTTCGAACTCATTGATGGGGACATGCTGCGCCGAGTGTGGGAGGAACTTGATTATCGGCTTGATGTCTGCCGAATCACTAAAGGGGCACATATCGAACATTTGTGAATGCCTAAAAAAACTTTTTGAGTTTTTGTATGTGTGTGCAAAGCATTGTGAAATATCTCAAATAATAAAGTTATTGTAGAGCTATGAAATCGCTTCAATCATTTGTAATAACCCTGTAGTTTAAAACGAATAAAACGGTGTTTGGTATACGATAATTTGAAAAAGGAGTCTCTTATTCGTGAATCATGGGTTACCTTCGCAAAATTTATGAAGCTGGGCACCCGTGACACCATTTTGCCTATGATAGATAAATGTCTCCTTTATGTTAAAATTTTCCACAGATAGAAAGTTTTAGCGCAAAATAGATATGCAATGTCAGAAGCCGTTTAAAAGACCTTTCTAACGATATTTCATTCATCCGTATATGATAGTATGTGTTGAGAAAAAGGGATGTGGACTTAAGAAATAATATATGTGATTGCAGAATATTAAGCGAATGTCGTGTGATTTTTCAATCATAATTTTGCATTTTATGATCGTCTTTGAAGAAAACAAGCTGATTTATTTTAAATAAAAGTAGCGTATTAGGTGTGTAATCCTATATATCGTGTGTTTATAATAAAAGAGAGGATTTGTTACGGATGATTATGTTCGTTTATGAATTTTACTTTAATTTAGAAAAGCGTAAACGGGACAGTATGCAGATTTACCGCATGAAAAAAATTGTTGAAAATATTCATTGATTTCGCTTAACGTACTGAGTTCCAAGTACTTGTGTCTTGTTACCTTCCAGAAGACAAATTATTGTTTCTTACATTTCGATAGCCACGTCAACGGCTAATATTATGCCCTGAGGTATCGAAAGTTTTTGCGTTTACTGTTTTTCTCAAATTTAAAAAAATATAACGAAGTGAAACGCCCCATACTACTCACGTGTTAGAGAAAACTACTTGTATCTAATGGTTAGGTAGTAGAGCGTCAACCTTAGAAAATGTGTCTTATTTGGTAAGCGCTCGTGGACTGTTGGAATAGGTTCCCTCTGTCTGAACAAGAGAGAAATTTTAACAGCTGTAGAGAATCTTCTCGGATATTTAGGGGAAACACAAGGATTTGTCTGTATTACAGTCTTTGGGCACAATTTTTGCAAGTATTTCTCCATTTTATTCAACATCCTTAAATTTTTTAATATGTTTGATGTAATCGTCTAGAACGGTGATCTGAATTGAGCCGGTAGACGTACTTCATCTTCTAGCTTTAAATACAGCTTTCATGGAAACCAATGTAATTCTTGATATCACTTGACTTGTAGTAGGATTGTACGGTACCTATGTACATTTGGTTCAATTTCTTGAACAACATATGACATATAGCGAATATCTTTAATTGCCAACGACTTTACTTCGACTGTCGAGAAAAATAAGTTTAGATGTCGTCTTTGGTCTACATCTTAATACATACTCCGCAAGCCGCCGCGTGTGGTACGTGGCAGACGGTACCCTATACCACTACTAGTCATTTCCTTTCCTGATTCACTCGCAGAGAGAGCGAAGGAAAAGCGACTATCTATATACCTTAGTACGAGTTCTAATTTCTCTAACATAGTATTCGTGGTCCTTACACGGAATGTGTTGATGGCAGTAGAATCATTCTCTAGTCAGCCTCAAAAGCTCTAAATTTTCTCAGTAGTGCTCCTCCGAAAGAACGACACTTTCTTTCTAGTGACTCCCACTTGAGGTCCCGAAGCATTTCCGTAATACTTGCGTACAGTTCGAACCTACCGGTAACAAATCTAGCAATCCACCTCTGAACTGCATCGAAGTCTTTCTTTAATCCAACGTGGTGCCATTCGGAAACACAACAGTAGTTCGCACTAGCGTCCTATACAGTTGAAACACACTTTCTTATTTCTCCTAATAAACCGAAGTCGACCATTCGCTTTCCCTGCTACAGTACTTATATTCTCATTCCATTTCATATTGCTTTGCAACGTTATACCTAGGTATTTAATCGACGTGACCGTGTCCAGCAGTACATTAGTAACGCTGCACTCGAAATCTGGGTTTGTTTTTCCTACTAGTATACGTTAACTTACACTTTCCTAGGTTTAGAGCTACATGCCACCAACTAGAAATTTTGTCTAAGTCATCTTGTATCCTCCTACAGTCACTCAATGACGAGACGGTCCCCTACATCACAGAAGCATCAGCGAACAACGGCAGATTGTTGCTCATCCTTTTCTCCACACAATTAATGCATACAGAAGATAATGGCTATCCTATCACACTTCCCTGGGGCAATGGTAACGATACCTTTGTGTCTCATCAACTCGCCATCGAGGACAGTGTATTAGATCTGTTATTGAAAAAGTCTTCGAGCCACTCACATACCTGGGAACCTATTCCGTATGCTTGTACCTTCATTAACAGTCGGTAGTATGGCAATGTGTCAAATGCTTTGCGGAAATTAATGTTCTCCTTCTCAGACCCCTCTGTTTCCTTCAAAAGCACTTTCCCTCGGCCAAATTACTGTTAGTTTTGAGACGTGGAAAATATAAATTGCAAATGATAAGTTACCATTTCTTGGTCTTACTGTTCAGCACATATCGGTTTAGATTCTAGTTAAGTTTATTGCTGTAGTTATTTTCATGCACATAACAGAAAATATGACTATCGTGAACGGTACTGTGCGAGCGTAGAATCATTACGAGTTTCTTCTCGTCCTTTATACAGCACATTAATGGTATCGTTGTTCTGCGCTTGTTCAGAACGCCGTGTCCTGATGCTGTTGCTGTGCTCCGCTTTCAGAGGCAGTAGACTTGTAAGTGCAAATAACCTGCCACGCTGCAGCATTTTTATAACCTTCATTTCAAGGCAGATCTTCCCCGCTGCTGCGGCTCTTACGCTGTCGCATCTGCTCTGCCTGGAAGCACATTATTTATCTTTCTTCCCGGTCTCTGCCATTCCGGTATGGCAGCAACAGGATGTGGGCGGATGTTTTTCTCTTACGTCGCTTTGTTAGCTACGTGAATATCTGATTCAGATTATCATTTAAGTGTTATTCAGTGATTCAGCTACATGTTCATTCTGTCTGGTCCGCATCCTGAAGACGTTGCAGGCTGCAGGCGTACTCCGCAAGTAAGAGTGCTTACTACCTATATATTAAAAGTTCCAGCTTATGAAACACTTAAAAACAACCACCCTTAGGAACAGTGCTTCTACGAGCAGTCCATTCGTATTTCCATGTATATACGAGTACTGTGGGAAACTGTGCCCAGAATTTTAATTATCCTCCGCACAAAAATGTTTCGCGACTTGGTTTTGCTTTTCAACTTAATGCAAATATTAGTTATAAGTATTGTACTGATTATTTGATGATGCTGTCCCATATTCCGAGGAGCGTAGGGGACGATGCGGGAGACCCGCACAACCGTATTACGCAAGGTCCAAGAGGAGGTGGCTTGCCATTTCCTTCCTCCGACCGTATTGGGGATGAATGATGATGAAGACGACACAACAAAACCCAGTCATCTCGAGACAGGAGAAATCCCTGACCCCGCCGGGAATCGAACCCGGGACCGCGTGCGCGGGAAGCGAGAACGCTACCGCAAGACCACAAGCTGCGGACACGGGTTGTTTAATCATTCACAAATTTTGTTAATTTCTTTTACGTATTACACCACTATATAGTACGGTACGTACGTACCATATTCTGAAGTGACAGAAGTCATGGGAGAGCGATATGCACATATACATAGTGTAGCGTACACAAGGTATTAAAGAGCAGTGCATTGGCGGAGTTGTCATTTGTACTCAGGTGACTCCTGTGAAAAGGTTTCCGTCGTGATAAAGGCTGCACGACGGGAATTAACAAACTTCGAACGCGGAATGGTAGTTGGAGCTAGACGCATGGGTCATTGCATATCGGAAATCATTAGGGAATTCAACATGTCGACATCCACAGTGATACGAGCGTGCCGAGAATACCAGATTTCAGGCATTACCTCTCACCACGAACAACGCAGTGGCCGACGGCCTTCACGTAACGACCGAGAGCAGCGCCGTTTGCGTAGCGCTGACTGTGCTAAACGAGCAACACTGCGTGAAATAACCGTAAAAGTCAATGTGAGGCGTGCGACGATCGTATCCATTAGGACAGTATGGCGAAATCTGGCGTTAATGGACTATGGCAGGGAGATGGCAGACGAGAGTTCCTTTGTTAACAGCACGACATCGCCTGTAGCGCCTCTTCTGGACTCTTGACCGTATCATTTGGATCCTAGATGACTGACAAACCAGGGCCTGGTGAGATGAGTCTCGATTTCAGTTGTTAAGAGCTGATGGTAGGCTTCCGTTGTAATGCAGCCCTACAAAGCCATGGACCCAAGTTGTCGACAAGGCACTGTGCAATATGGTGGTGGCTCCATAGTGGTGTGGGCTGTGTCTACATGAAATGGACCGAGTCCTCCGGTCCAACTGCACCGATCATTGATTAAAAATGGTTATGTTAGGCTACTTGGAGACCATTTGCGGCCATTCAGGGACTTCATTTTCATGGATGACAATCAGCCAAGTCACTGGGCAACCGCGATTGGTTTGAAGAACGTTCTGGACACTTCAGGCGAATAATTTGGTCACCCAGATCGCCCGACATGAATCCCATCGAATATTTGTGGGACGTAATCGAGAGGTGACTTCGTGCACAAAATACGCCATCGGCAACGCTTTCGTAATTACGCATGGCTACAGAGGCCTATCTCTGCAGGGAACTTCCGATGTGTTGAGAGTCCATATCAGGTCGAGTTGCTGCAGTGCGCCGGGCAAAATGAGGCCCGACAGGACATTAGGAGGTGTTCCATGACTTTCATCACCAAAGTGTCTAACAGTCATCTTTGTTTTGTTCTGTAAAGGAATCTTTCTGTCATGTAGAAGAGCAGTAAGGATTTAAAATGTGTTGCAACAGAAGGAAGCTAAATATTAAGTGGGTTTATAAAGAACAAAACGAAAATCAGAAGCAAAAATAGTCGAGGAAACCATTACCAGAAGAGGAGGCAGCAATGATGCCGAGTAACTGTTTTCAGGACGCGCTGTGGAACACTGAAGTGAAACAACTATGGGGATTTATAAAGCACTGAATATGTAAAACGGAAGAAAGATTGGAGCTCAACTTCCCATCAATAGCATGATCACTGGAGATGGGGCACGAGCTAGAATAAAATCAGACTGGGGATGGTGATAGGCTGTGTCCTCTTTCATAGGATTCATTCCGGCACCTCACTGTAACAGATTCAGGGAAACCGTGGATAACCTGAATCTCAGTGACCGGATAGAGGTTAGCTAGCGGCTGCTCCCGAACACAAATCTTGGCGATATGAAAAGCAGGCTATGGAGTTTGTTGCCTGTGGAAATTACGCAGAGGTGACAGGGATTACTCTATGAGAGCAACAAGTGCACGACGACGTCAGGGTTTAAAATGAATACTACAGCTGTTCAGTAATCAATAATTATGAGGTATCAGACCTGATGTGGTGAAGCGAGATTGTGTTGAGAATGTAAAGAACTTTGCGAGATGGATTATATCAATGCTTTTGAGGTTTTGTTTGTATGCAACTGAATAAATGCAGTTTAGATCTGACATAAGCGTTTCGCTTCAGTTTTGAACATGTTCAGTGGCCTGAAATAATTGCTCATTTTCAAATATTTTGCATACACCTTGCCTCGCAGCTAACAAATTATTTAATAATCGATGAGCAGCAACTTTTGTTTATTTTTCATACGCTGGACATGGAGGATGCTGGTGACATGGGCGCTGGACTAAATCATATGCTGCAGGGACCGCAAAACTTCCTACAGTTCTTGCAGTAACTTATTCTACTCCTCAGAAGCAAGCGTAGTTTCTGTCGTATACTCTGTCGCATCAGATCTCATGTTTCCTGGCTTCCAGACGACAGCTGTTACAAGACTGAAGCAAAGTTTGTGTTCAATGAAAGCTGTAATTATCTGTTTAACCTATCATTTCCGTTTTGATTCTACTCTGAAGATAAAGGCGATAGGTATGCAGTCGTAGTCTGCAGAAATTACAACCGATCGATGGCAGAAACTTGTTCGGGTGAACCGTTTTCTTTCATGTAAATTTTAAGTGCTGTTAAAAGCGGTGGGAATTTTTCAGCAGACAAAGCCGTATTATTTTATTTTATTTCAAAGCACTTTGATAGGGTTTCTTCCTCCTTGTTTGGTTACCAGCTGATGTTCTATCTTCTAACAATATTTCTTTCCCTTTGAACTCTACTGTTCTCATTTTTTGACGTGCTCACCCGGAGTCCATGTCTCTCAGATATTCGGTTGCACGGCACTGGAATGTAGAAAATTTCATCATCTGTTGTTCTCGTTTCCCTATTGAAACTCTTTCTCTGCCCCCGAACTTCCGTCCCCTCATGTTTGGGCAAGCTGCCAGTGCAGTGAGTGGTGATTTCCGGAAAGAGGATGGTATTCTGATAGATCTGCAAATGTTGACACCTTTAGTCGGTGTCATCCTTTAATCATTTTTTTCATCTGGATTCCGAGAAGTAGTCACATCACAGTTCATGTATACCACTACTATTGTCATAATGAAGGAGATGTCTCGCTGATACACATCCGTTAAAGGGCGCGACAAGACGAAGCCTTCTTCAACATATTTGCGCTGCTCCGCGTTAGCAGTGATCCATCAATAAAGGCATAGTCGACTATTATAAAGTTATGACTGTGACAGCGTGCGTATTACAACTTTGAAAGAAATAATCCGGTTCTCATATAACGTAGCAGACAAATTGTATACGGAATATAAGATGTTGAAATAAGCACTTCATATTCGTTTTATAAATTGCTGCAATATACAATTTACTTGCCATCTGTGATTCGCCTTTTTTTATATAAAGGCATATTCTTCTTATTATTATTGCAGGGTTAATTAATACTAGGAGCAAATGATGACAACATTTTGCTGTATTCCTTTTACTTTGTGCCAAGCCACTTTGTTCGGGGCATCCTCCGTGCGTACACCGCAATGCTTCATTACTTCGGTGACATGGTCTTTCCAAGATCGTCGTGGTCTGTCGAACTTCTATGTGCCTGTTGGTTTCCATACAAAAACTTTGTTTTGACACCAGTAATCTGCCATTCTTAACAAATGTCCGTATTAGTTTAATGATTTTCTTTGAATCCTGTCTATCAAAGTTTCATTTGTCCTCATTCCAGCTCTTACTTCATCACCAGTTTTTTTTTTTTTCTGGAGTCCTGACGTTCTGGTGCTCCTCCGTAAATAAACCATTCCCGCATCTATCATTCTGCTTTTGAGTCAACATTTAAAATCCTAGATCTAATTCGTAGCAGGGGATGGATTCAACCATTAGCTACCCACTCTTTCTTATTCT
This sequence comes from Schistocerca nitens, assembly GCF_023898315.1. Lineage (NCBI taxonomy): Eukaryota > Metazoa > Arthropoda > Insecta > Orthoptera > Acrididae > Schistocerca > Schistocerca nitens. Next base: position 551,517,543 of record NC_064615.1, on the reverse strand, counting down.
TGCTAGAAATGATCTCGTCCCACCAAACATCTCTATTACGTTTATGCTATGTTGAGTTCTGTGTTTTATTTCTGTAGCATCCAATCCACTTTTGTCAATATATGACCCTAGATATTAATCTTCTATCTGTCTCATGAGTACTCCGTCATTCATGTGTACTTCAGATCTAGAGTCATCTGTAAACCGCATTTGCCATTTTCCTGATATAAACCGTATTACAAAATAAGAACGCATTGTACTAAAATGGCTTGATCATCGGCAAAACTTAATGAAAACACCATACATCATTAGCAGTGATGTCCATTCCCCCACAGTCGTTCTTGCATTTGCGTACGCTATGTGATCCAAAGTATCCGGCCACCCCCCCAAAACATACGTTTTTCATATTAGGTGCACTCTGATGCCACCTACTGCCTGGTACTCCACATCAGCGACCCCAGTAGTCATTAGACATCGTGAGAGAATGGGGCGTTCCGCCGAACTCACGGACTTAGAACGTGCTTGGGTGATTGGGTGTCACTTGTACGTCTGTACAAGATTTCCACTCTCCTAAACATCCCTAGATCCATTGTTTTCGATGTGATAGTGAAGTGGAAACGCGAAGGGACTCGTTCAGCACAAAAGCGTACAAGCCGACCTCGTCCGTTGACTGACAGAGACCGCAGACAGTTAAGGAGGGTCGTAATGTGTAATAGGCAGACATCTATCCAGGCCATCACACGGGAATTCCAAACTGCATCAGGATCCACTGCAAGTACTATGACAGTTAGGCGGGAGGTGAGAAAACTTGGATTTCATGGTTGTGCGGCTGCTCATAAGCCACACATCACACCGGTAAATGCCACTGAACAGTGGAAAAACGTTGTGTGAAGTGACGAATCACAGCACACAACGTGGCGATCCAAAGGCGGGGTGTGGGTATGGCGAATGCCCGGTGAACGTCATCTGCCAGCGTGTGTAGTGCCAACAGTAAAATTCGGAGGCGGTGGTTTTATGGTGTGGTGTGTTTTTCATGGTGGGGGCTTGCACCCCTTGTTGTTTTCCGTGGCACTATCACAGCACAGGCCTACATTGATGTTTTAAGCACCAGTTGAAGATCGATTCGGGGATGACTATTGCATCTTTCAACACGATCGATCACCTGTTCATAATGCACGACTTGTTTCGGAGTGGTTACACGACAATAACATACCTGTAACGGACTGACTTGCACAGAGTCCTGACCTGAATCCGCCACGTACTTGTAAGTCATTTTCCGCCAGGTGTCCGGATACTTTTCATCACATAGAGTATAAACTGAACATCATACAGGAACAACTGCATACAGGAACCTTGTTCCAGAAATTTTGTAATATTAGTGGGTTCTGATAACTTTGACCCTCTTCCAGTTTGTGTCTTATTATATCTGTACACTTCAATAATAGTTTGTAAAAGATGGTCATTCATATCTGTGTCTTTCAGAGCTTCCAACAGTAATTTTCTAGGACACGTGTCAAAGCTTTTGCTATATCTAAAAACTAAATGTGAAATTTTTCGAGAATAATACGGTTTTATTTTTATAAATCATACTTATGAACTCGAAGCAGTTAATACCAAAAACTCTACTGCGATAAACTGTTAAGTACAATTATTTGTCCGTCCTACTAAAACCTGCGCGTCCACTCATCTGGTCATAGGTTAGAGGACCCACTTCCCCTTGACTTACAAAAATTCGGCACATTTTCGAAGCTGATTAAATATGATGCATGTTACGTGGATACACGATACAAGAGTGTTGCAAGAAAGGCACATTGCAAGGAAGGAAAACAGTGTGGAGAGAAGGATTACTAGAATATCTACAAGCACATTCTGTAATCATTTTAGTGAAATTCATAGTAACTGGTGATTTACTTTCTATGTAGTACGAAATAAGGACTGTGGTCACGAGAAGGCTTAGGAAGGTTCACTTTTCACTCAGATGTGCAGCCTTGAAGAAAAGAAAAGTGGCGCAAATGAAATACAGAGATCGCGTCCATTCCTTCCTGGAATATGAAACTGTAAGGTCAAATAGAAATGTAGTCCATAATTTCAGTGCGAGGAATAATTCACCGTTTGTACACAAAAGCCTAGGCTGGACGGATGTTCGAGACCTTGGAGACAAATGCTAACTTTTCAAATGACGAATTGAAATGCAGACTAGCAGAACACAAAATGGTGGGATACTGATCTTTTATATTTTGTCTCAGTCTAAAGTGAGATAATGGCTGTATTCAACTAAATACGACTGACACCAATCGATCTAGTAAATCTTATCAGTCGTTACGCTATGAATGGAGGAGACTGTTTTATGAGACTTGTACCGACACATTTAATGATCAAGTACTGGGATCATTAGCAGGATTTTATTTCTACCTTCTGTAATACAACTTGAGAGTAAGAAGAGAAAAACATTCCTTTTACCGTGTAGTTGAATCGATTATACAGCGTTGCTTGGTTTTCCCAGTCATGTAGTAATAGGAAAAGAAGTTACTGCGTCTTTAGAGTAAAATCAAAGTTATTTCTTTTGCATGCTTTTGTAAAGTGAGGACAGTATACAAATTACAAAGTGAAATCTTATACTCAGTATAATACTAATTTACTACAAAAACTGTTTGTAAGCAGCCAACATTCCGCCCATGAGCAAAAATAGATAAACTATTAGATGACAGATGAATAAAAATGAAAGCGCGCGTTTGTGTGTGTGTGTGTGTGTGTGTGTGTGTGTGTGTGTGTGTGTGAGCGCGATCCTGCAAGAATTAAGTAACTGCGGCACTTGATTGTAACATTATAACTTCCCGCCCCCCCCCCCCCCCCCACACACACATCAAACTCTAAATACAGCTGCGGTTGTGTAAAGAAGTAACCCCGAAAACTGTAAACGTTCTTTTCGATCTAATTCCCCCTCAATGGAACTAGAGGTCGCATACCATGTACGGTGTTTTTCTAGTTAGTAAGAACATGTGTACCAGGTGTTCCAAAATTTTAGTTATTTTTCCTTCTCATTGCCGTCCCTCACCCATCTAATTCCCTACTAACTAAATATATTATTATTATTTTCCTAAGTCAGTGGATATCTCGAAGGCAAGGTTGGTTCCATTTTCCAGCGGTACAGAGTTCATATGAATGCTTATTTCATCGACTCGTCGTGAGTCAGAAGCAAGGACTTTATTCTGTTTTGAGTACATGACCGACAAATATTTCTCAGTGCACGTAGTAACGATGAGATACCCGTTCAGTATAGTCATACTATGAAACGGAGTTCAGCATTCTGAGACTGATAGTGACTCCATTATGAGGTAAGTGTAGGCAGTTATGTTCGTTTTACTAGACTTACACTATAAGGCATACTACTAACGACATTGTTTACCGCCAAATACTGAATTCACTGAGAGTCATATGGTCCAGATTGTATACTAATTTAGATTCCCTTCAGAGTGTGCTGATATAATAGCTCTATACCTAGCATTTACATAAAACCTGTCGCTCGACGAAAGATCAATACCTTAAAACTCATAAGTCACAAATCTCACCAATGATTAAGAAAGAAAGTAGGCGTAATTCCCTGAATTACAAACCCGTATCATTAACGTCTATTTGCAGTCGGGTTTTTGAGTACATCCTGCGTTCAAACTTAATTAATTATCCCTAAGAAAACGATCGATTGACAAACAGTTAGCAGGAATTCAGAAAATATCACTCGTGTGCAACACAGCTAGCTTTTCATTCTCATTCACAGGTGATTCCAAATTGATTCCCAAAACGCTTTTGATACCGTTTCTCACAATCGGCTTTTAATCAATTGCATGCCTATGGAGTATCGTCTCACCTGTGGGTGTGGATTCATCAGCTCCTGTTAGAAAGGTCACAGTTCGTAGTAACTGACAGAAAGAAATCGAATGATATCTGGCGTTACGTAAGGAAGTGTTATAGGGCCTCTGCTGTTCCTAATGTATGTAAATGATTTAGGAGACAATTCGACCACCAATCGTAGATTGTTTGCAGGTAATAGAGTTACTTACCGTCTAGTAAGATCTTCAGAAGGTCAAAACAATTGCAAAATGACCCAGACAAGATATCTGTAAGGGTGCGAAAAGTGGCAATTGACCCTACGCAGTCAAAAATGTAAGGTCATCAACATGGCTACCGGTACTAAAAGGAATTCGTTGAAGTTCGGTTATGCGATTAGTCACTCATATAAAGCCTGCCAACTCAGCTAAATATCTAAGGATAACAATCAAAAAATAGTTCAAATGGCTCTAAGCACTTTGGCACTTAACATCTAAGGTCATCAGTCCTCTAGACTTAGAACTACTTAAACCTAACTAACGTAAGGACATCACACACATCCATGCCGAGGCAGTATCCGAACCTGCGACCGTAGCAGCAGTGCGGTTCCCGACTGAAGCGCCTAGAACATCTCGACCACAGCAGCCGGCTGGATAAGTCACAAACAACCTAAATTTAACGATTACATAGAAAATCAAGTGGGAAAGGCGAATCAAAGAAAGCGTTCTACTAGTACAGCACTTAGAAGACGCAACAGGTCTTTTAAAGAGACTCCCTGCACTACGCTTTACGTCCTCTGCTAATATACTGTGCGGTGTGGGATCCTTACCACATAGGATTGACGGAAGACATCGAAAATGTTCAAAAAAGGACAACCATTTTGTGTTATCGCATAACAGAGGCGAGAGATTCAGGGACATAGTAAGCGAGTTAGGGTGGCAGTCATTAAAACAAAGGTGTTTTTCGTTGTGGCAAGATCTTTTCACGAAATTTCAACCACCAACTTTCTCCTCCGAGGGCGCAAATATTTTTTTGACGCCTACCTGTATACAGAGAAACGGTCATCGCAATAAAATGGGAAAAATCGGAGCTCGTACAGAAGAGTTTAAATGTTCGTTTTTCCAGCGCTCTGTTCGAGAGCAGAGCGGTAGAGAAATGGTGTGAAAGTGGTTCGGTGAACTCTCTCCCTGGCACTTTAGTGTGAATTGCAGAACAGTCATACAGACGTAGATGTAGATATAGAAGGGAGCTTCGAGTTTTACATTTCGTTTATCACGTCCTCGTTAAACTGAAAGAACACACGTTCGGACGATCACTTACCAACGGTGAACAAGAGGATGACTCATTTTTATGAATTACCACGTCAGAATCACAGACATGTTGTGTACACCATTTAAAAATTTTTCGAGGCGAAGACTTACTATCTCGTTAGAGGAAAACAAATATTTGAGAAGCTTCGTGGCTGTTATACACAAAAATGTCTTTCATAAACGCTGTGGACGTAACTTAAGAATCTGTAAAACCGGATCGTCAGCATATCGAATATTTATTGTCAGATAATCAGGTCATTAGTGGAAAGTTAACACAGGTGTTGCTGCCTGATATTTTGAAAGATGCTTCTAAAGAAGGAACATTGGGGTTTAACGTTCCGTCAACATCGATGCCTTTAGGGACGGAGTGCTAGCTCGGATTGTTTGAGGGATGGGGAAGGAAGTCAACCGTGCCCTTTCAGAGGAACCATCCCGGCATATGCGTGGAACGATACAGGAAAATCACAGAAAACTTACATCAGGATGACCGGACACAGATTTGAACAGTCGTCCTCACGAATTGTGCTAACCGCTGAGCCACCTCTCTCGGTAAGTACGCTAAAACGTTCTATGGTATCATAAAACGAATAAAAAAGAATTTACAAAAGAAATACCTTTATTTGCCTTCAAAGCAAGCTAAATAGGCAACAATATACTTTTGGTAAAGTTTAAAAACCTGACGGGAACTGTCAGACAAGTCTACTTCTCGAATGAATAGAGGCATCGATATAACACATCGTTGTGTGTCCAGTGTGTCTAGAAAATGTGTGTATTTTGTGTTCGAGTGAGACGTGGTAGAAAAAGCAGTCTGCAGGCGCCAGATATGAGGAGTACGCTGGATATTGGAGAACAGTTACGTGGCGCTCGGCCAAGATGTTACGTCGCGCACTCGGTTCGCAGACATCAGGCATGAGTTAAGTTGCAGGCTTCATTTTCCACAGAACAACAACGCGCCCCTTACGTAGCAGCAATCGTTTCAAACTGCCACCATGATTTGTCACTGAAAGTGGATCAGACTATTGAATATAGCGATCTACTAGACTTTTCTAGACCTCTTATTTTAGGGCGTATTGCTCGAGTTGAAGTAGTTGGACTCGCATGTGAGGGGACTGATGTGAGTGAGTTACCCGTCCGGTAATTGAAGTCTGTGTTTTCCCGAGGCTTCCGTAAAAGTCTTAAGAGAAATGACAGTATGATTTCATTGGAAAGGACGCGAATGATGTCAGGTCATATCTTTCCAAATCAGACTCTGCGTTCCGTCTCTAATGACTTCGTCGTAGGCGAGACGTTAAACCATATTTCTCCTTATTTTATCCTCTTTTGGGACTTATGGAAGAAAGTGAACATCATTACAATGGCACTAATTGAAATCCAGATCGAAGTAGTTGCAGAAGTTCCCATACACTGTGCTGAAATTTCGTAGAAAAAGGTGAATCAGGTCCAAATAATGATTCTGCCTTTCTTAAAGGCCAAACATTGACGGTAAGTCCTCTGTGTATGCTGTCTTTCAGTCGACCCCTGTAAAGTCCTAGTATCGTTAGACACAGTCAGTAGCCATTTAGTACTTACACTATTCTTTTTCTGTGGGAATGGCTTTTTTCTGCTCTGGAAATGAGCTCGCTTAAGGATGTCATTTTAATCAAATATACTACAGGCAGAGAAGTACAAGACATTAATAGCGTTCGGTCAAGATGTCAGAGAATAAGTTTTTCCATTTACGCCCTGCGTGATTTACCTTTCATTATTTGGGATTAGGATTGTTAATTCTCATCAGTCAAAATTTGAGCTAGCTGCTAAATGTTGTTGCAGTTACCGGTTGATAGCTGATGTCGTTCAGGGGTAACGAATGACATTAGAAAGGCTGAGTACCACATGCTCAGAATAGAGTGCACTACGGTTTACTTCTCGACATGTTTGTGTGTGTTATGAAAAGGTGAGGAGAATCGAGCTGGAAGTGCTAAGGTGCTGAGGCAAAAATGAAAAAGACTCTGAACAACATTTATTTCCCTCAGTGGTTCTTTATCACTGACAAATGTGTAAAAAGAACACCATGAAGCCATTTAACAGATGCTACAATGAGAATGGTAGCTCAAGTTACAGACCCTGGAATAAATTTTCAAGATTTGGCACAGATAAATGTTTAAATAGGATGAATAATAACAATATCGCTTTTAACAATATTAAAAAATTTTAAAAAAGCGAGAAAATCAATTGCAATCCAAGGACATGGAAGAAATACATTTGACTATTACTTACGCGTTGACATACGGCGACCAGCTTGAGCTTTACCCAGACATCACTCAGTCGCTTCTTTCAGCTCATTCGATAAGCTAAAACAGAAGTAGGGTACCACTTAAACAAATAACTGCAACAGAAACAAGTATCTGGCCCTTTCAGATTTTAAGTGTTACTGAATAATGTTTATAAATGCAGCAGTTTAACACACGAATATTTAACCATTTCAGGTCCTCTGGCTACATTTGTGTACGTTAACTTTTACTCTCTTTGCTGCAACAGAAGTATTTTTCCCAAAGGAAACCTGAGGTACACATTTTTGAATGTTCAGCCTTTTCATCATGTGAAAGGGCTGTCAGCTGTTGAGCATCACAATGAAAATATTAGCAAATCAGTGAGGCAGTGCGCAGCAGCTCGTGACCGTTAGAATGCACAGATGTGACTGGTTCGCTATATTCCACTGTATAACTGAATACTGTTATTGTCACTTTGCACTGCAATTATTGAATGGTCATTTTACTATTTATTAAACTAGAGAATATTTTATAATTAGTTATACAATGAAGGCAAGTGTACAAAGTATGTTTTGAAAACGGGTACATATTTTTGAATAAATTTTACATCTAAAATAATTTAAAACATCACGTAAGAGCATTAACACACAAATAAAAAATTTCTTTCCTCCAGAAAAAAATTCAGATTTGAAAGGTTTAAAACAAAACAAATGCCTTACAGAATTAACCTCTCATAATTACATTTACCTTTAAAATAAAAGATACAGTTTAAAAGAATAACTTTTCTTCAGTAAATAAACAGAAAAATGATACTTTCGTAAAAACAATGAGCTCAAAAATTTAAAACCTTTTTGTCTTTTACAAGTAGGCTTAAAATAACTGTAGCGCCTGTTGAAACTCGGAATGCTAATCCACACTGGGGATTAAGGCTAAAATAAAGCAAAACTAGACAGTGTTGCACACGAGGACACAAATTCCATCTCTACAGCAATCTCTCGCTCAAAGACCCTGAGCTGGAACCAGCGCTTCAGTTACATGCAAGCCGGCCTCGGTGGTCTAGCGGTTCTAGGCGCTCAGTCCGGAGCCGCGCGGCTGCTACGGTCGCAGGTTCGAATCCTGCCTCGGGCATGGATGTGTGTGATGTCCTTAGGTTAGTTAGGTTTAAGTAGTTCTAAGTTCTAGGGGACTGATGACCACAGATGTTAAGTCCCATAGTGCTCAGAGCCATTTTTTAGTTACATGCAACTAAAGTTGCTCACTGTTTTTCTTTCTGTTCGAGTCCTTGGCTGTATGGTGAATACTGGCAGCTCAGCATGCACAAACAAAAGTAGTAAACATAAGAAACGTGCTGATTTTGAACACATAACTCGTGACCACAATAGCAGAAGGTTCAAAAATCAAATGGCACTGAGCACTATGGGACTTAACATCTGAGGTCATCAGTCCCCTAGAACTTAGAACTACTTAAACCTAACTAACCTAAGGACATCACACACATCCATGCCCGAGGCAGGATTCGAACCTGCGTCCGTAGCAGTCGCGCGGTTCCAGACTGAAGCGCCTAGAACCGCTCGGCCACACCGGCCGGCCAAAGGCAGAAGGAAGTAGTAATTCTTCAAATACAGCAGGTGCCCTTTCCACAGCCATCCAAAACACGACGAACCGGACCTCAGTTGTCGTTGAGCAACCCCAGTTACTACGCGTAACAACAGGCACACATTCAAACCAGAAGTGAGCACGCGTGCAGTTATGTCAGCTCGGTGTGCGGCTACGCTCGCTTCATGAGAGGCGGGAGAACCTATCACTAGGATACGACGACCAGCAAGGTTTCATGAGCGGCAGATATCGATTCTAACGCAGGCGCAGCTCAAATTCACTCACCAAAAGTTTTTGCTTCACCTTTTTTTGCCTCAATAAATTAAATATTATTGAACAGTGACAGGACACAGATTTAGGGAAGTGGAAACTATTGGAGTTTTACTGGATGTCAAGAGAAACTTTTAAAAATATTTATTTGGTATCAGCAGCCCAAGCAAGAATCAAAAATGGTTTCACGATTGTACAGTGTTCTACTTTATTATTCGATTCAGATGCAGAACAGGCTTGGTTCAAATGGCTCTGAGCACTATGGGACGTAACTTCTGAGGTCATCAGTCCCCTAGAACTTAGAACTACTTAAACCTAACTAACCTAAGGACATCACACACATCCATGCCCGAGGCAGGATTCGAACCTGCGTCCGTAGCGGTAGCGCGGTTCCAGACTGTAGCGCCTAGAACCGCTCCACCTGTAGAAAAGGGCAAGAGTTCTACTTCCTTGACAGTCAGATTATATCTGTATTGAATACAACTGTAATACAGTTTACTATTGTTCGCGAGCACAATCACATGGCAAAAATGTCGCTTCACTGGTTACTAAATCTGCCGATTCCCCAGATATACGTACCGTCTGTCTTAGCACGTAGTTGAACTTCAGCTGCACGTTCCTCTGTCCTCGATTATGCCTTGCCAACCAAGGGGCGGTAATACAGGATAGTCGAGCAGCAACTAACGGATACAACTTCCACCCCCGCGCTGTCCACCTCGCCATCGCCTGCTGAGTCCTTGCTGCGTGTGTCAGTGCCCAGCGGCATCGTACTACTCAGCTCGAGCCGCCCTCTCTCGGTGACCAGAGTTACCTGCAGACAGCACCACGATCGTGCTCGCCGCTCTGTCCGCATATATAGGGTGGTCCATTGATCGTGACCGGGCCAAATATCTCACGAAATAAGCGTCAAACGAAAAAACTACAAAGAACGAAACTTGACTAGCTTGAAGGGGGAAACCAGATGGCGCTATGGTTGGCCCGCTAGATGGCGCTGTCATAGGTCAAACGGATATCAAATGCTTTTTTTAAAATAGGAACCCCCATTTTGATTAACTTTCGTAAAGTACGTAAAGAAATATAAATATTGTAGTTGGAGCACTTTTTTCGCTTTGTGATACATGGCGCTGTAATAGTCACAAACATATGGCTCATAGTTTTAGACGAACAGTTGGTAGCAGGTAGGTTTTTTAAATTAAAATACAGAACGTAGGTACGTTTGAACATTTTATTTCGGTTGTTACAATGTGATGCATGTACCTTTGTGAACTTACCATTTCTGAGAACGCATGCTGTTACAGCGTGATTATCTGTAAATACCACATTAATGCAATAAATGCTCAAAATTATGTCCATCAACCCCAATGCATTTGGCAATACGTGTAACGACATTCCTCTCAACAGCGAGTAGTTCGCCTTCCGTAATGTTCGCACATGCATTGATAATGCGCTGGCGCATGTTGTCAGGCGTTGTCGGTGGATCACGATAGCAAATATCCTTCAACTTTCCCCACAGAAAGAAATGCGGGGACGTCAGATCCGGTGAATGTGCGGGCCATGGTATGGTACTTCGACGACCAATCCACCTGTCATGAAATATCTATTCAATACCGCTTCAACCGCACGCGACCTATGTGCCGGACATCCATCATGTTGGAAGTACATCGCCATTCTGTAATGTAGTGAAACATCTTGTAGTAACATCGGTAGAACAATACGTAGGAAATCAGTATACATTGCACCATTTAGATTGCCATCGATAAAATGGGGGCCAATTATCCTTCCTCCCATAATGCCGCACCATACATTAACCCACCAAGATCGCTGATGTTCGACTTGTCGCAGCCATCGTGGATTTTCCGTTGCCCAATAGTGCATATTATGCCGGTTTACGTCGCCGTTGTTAGTAAATGACGCTTCGTCGCTAAATAGAACGCATGCGAAAAATCTGTCATCGTCCCGTAATTTCTCTTCTGCCCAGTGGCAGAACTGTACACGACGTTCAAAGTCGTCGCCATGCAATTCCTGGTGCATAGAAATACGGACGGGTGCAATCGATGTTCATGTGCCATTCTCAACACCGACTTTTTTGAGATTTCCGATTCTCGCTCTATTTGTCTGCTACTGATGTGCGGATCAGCCGCGACAGCAGCTAAAACACCTACTTGGACATCATCATTTGTTGCAGGCCGTGGTTGACGTTTCACATGTGGGTGAACACTTCCTGTTTCCTTAAATAACGTAACTATCCGGCGAACGGTCCGAACACTTGGATGATGTCGTCCAGGATACCGAGCAGCATGCATAGCACACGCCCGTTGGGCATTTTGATCACAATAGCCATACATCAACACGATATCGACCTTTTCCGGAATTGGTAAACGGTCCATTTTAACACGAGTAATGTATCACGAAGCAAATACCGTCAGCACTGACGGAATGTTACGTGATATCACGTACTTATACGTTTGTGACTGTTACAGCACCATCTATCACAAAGTGAAAAAAGTGGTCCAACTAAAACAATCATATTTCTTTACGTAGTACACGAATATGTTATAAAATGGGGGTTCCTGTTTTAAAAAAACGGAGTTGATATCCGTTTGACCTATGGCAGCGCCATTTAGTGGACGAACCATAGCGCCATCTGGTCACCCCCTTCCAGCTAGACGAGTTTCGTTCTTTGTAGTTTTTTCGTTTGATGCTATCTGGAGATACATTTGGCCCAGTCACTATCAATTGACCAACCTGTAGACCAGCTGACTTAGCTTGTGTCTCTGAAAAACAGCCGTAAAAATTACCGCTCGACTCCGAACTAGCAAGGTCGATACTTCGACGCGGCTCAGTTATATTATATTGTAACGTTTTGATCAGTTAAAGTTTGTTGCCCTGTAGTGACAAAGACTAATTAAGATTAATTTAATTTATGGACGCAGCCAGTGGCGCACGGCCGAGTTAATAAGGCAGTCGTAGAGAGGCAATTAGGAAAGGAGGGGTTTATAAAGCGGCAGTTTTCTGGAGCCGAAGGCGCCTCAGGCGGCGCTGGAAATTGAGCGGGCGTCGGCCGATGTTTTACGGTTCGTGCTTATTGGCGGAGCGCGGCGCGCGCCAGCTGCCGCACAGCCGCGCAGCTGCCAGCTGCGATGCTGCCACTTCACAAACTTCCGGCACACGCGCTGCACTGCCTTCTTCTAGCAGTCTGCAGCGCTTCTAGCCACGGACCAGCACATCACACGAGGAGGAACCAGGGAGACTACGGTGCGGTTCGCTGCATGGAGACACCTGATAACAGATCACTATAATAGTCCACACACTGAGTCATTCAGATAGCTTCATACTTTGTTCAAGTATTTATTTAATGCAGTGCTCGTCAAGCTCTTTTGTTCAAGATTCAATATTGACACGGTGTGTCTGCACCTCTGGCCATATTCATACCGACCTTCGTATTAAGTAGAAACGCACGTACAGTCGTGGACAAAACGAGCGAGACCCCTCGCCTTTTAGTTATGCTGATCCGCACAGCTTTAAAGTCTGCTACACAGCATAACAGGCAAGGCGACGAAGTGCTACCAACATACTATGCACAGGCGTGAAATTGAAAAACTATCTGAAATTTGTCAGACTGTTTTCAATCATGTGTAAGACTATATCAATGCTGATTAGTGTCTTAACCACAACACCTAAAGATATAAGCTATAAATGAAAGAAGAAACACTAATTAGTATGAACTGTACTAATAAAAATGAATCTCAGCTTATCGAGATAACATAACTGTTTCAGTAAGACAAAGTATCCCAGATCGTTACGAATTAGCAAAATATTATGCGCATTCGGCCGCAAAATAGTCTGTGCCAACGTTCAGACCAGTCATACTGGATTACCGTTGCTGACCTACCATGAAAGTGTGTAAATTTAGCAATGTGTGAAGATTCATAACGAAATTCAGTTAAAAATCATTCAGTCCCACACTTAAGTCAATTCAATTATTGACAGAAGCGGAAAACGTAGGCAGTAACAAGTATGAAATTCTACAAGAGTTTCATATCGACATCCACAGGGCGCCGGTACAGAATAAAGGTAGCAATAAAACGTATTTGGGGTGCGAGAATTTCTTAAAATTCCTTTACTGATAGTCTATCTGCCTCCATCGAGATTAGAACCGAAAACAAACCAGACCTCCCATGCAGTAGCAAACACCTTTCACTAGGCTAGCAGACAACCCAGGCAAAGAGCCCTCTATTATTACACCAGGCACGAATTTCGCAATGAAAATGGAAAAATTATCTGCAGTTTCTGTTGCACAGAGCTTTCTGGACTCAAAAACATGAATTGTCTACCTTTATTTCACCGCTTATGTGACAATCATTCGGGATGTTTATCGAAATAACAAAAAACTGCTATTAGCGAGTAAATTTAGTAGGATAATTGTGCACCACCCCAGGAAATAAACGGCGACGTAGCTGCCAGACATATTCCAGAATGTTTCTAATTCTCCATTAGACGTGCCACAGCCAGAAAAAGTTCATTAGCCGAAGTGTTCCTTAAGGTAGCTAGAAATGGGAATGCTCGCACATCTAAAACGCGGTGGCATTAATAGTGCTATCTGAATTACCACGTGTATAGGCAAATGGATTTTATTCGCATTCCTGTAAAGGTGATTTGGATCGAAAGCGTAGCTACGATTAAGATGCTGATGTATGGACTGCAACTGGAACATTTCGAATAAAGAGTAGGGGAAATTATTATGCGGCCCTCAAATGGTTCAAATGGCTCTGAGCACTATGGGACTTAACATCTGAGGTCATCAGTCCCCTTAAACTTAGGACTACTTAAACCCAACTAACCTAAGGACATCACACACAGCCATGCCCGAGGCAGGATTCGAACCTGCGACCATAGCTGTCACGCGGTTCCAGACTGTAGCGCCTAGAACTGCTCGGCCACCACGGCCAGCCATACGGCCCTCGTCTTCAGTAATTGTGATAGCTATTTTCGTTGTTAGAATTTCGTCACGTAAATCGGTAAAAATGGAATCCTCGTAGTTTCTCTTTCTTGACAGTCTATCTGTCTAGCCAACTCTTAAAACCCGTTTACCTCGAGTACGGGTGGACATAATAAGCGTAAATGTATCGCACTTCCTGCGGTATACGGTCCCTTGGTGGTGTAAAAAAGTGAGCTATGCCAACGCAATCTAAAGATACGGCCGTTTATGTAAAGAAAATTTACGCGAAAGGTCAAAAAATGACTCTAAGAACTATGCCACCAAACTGCTTAGGTCATCAGTTCCCTAGACCTAGAACTACTTCACCCTACCTAACCTAACACACATCCATGCCCGGGGAAGGATTCGAACTGACGGCGCAAGGAGCCGCGCGGCCCGCGACATGACGCTGTTGAACGCACGGCTAACCCGCGCCGGCAAGCTGTTAATATCATCTGGTGTTGCTGAAAAGTTATTCACTTCTGGTGAATGATTTTCTGCGCAGTTCATTTAAGAAAGAATATCTAAAATATATTTGATGTTACGGAAGAGGAAGGACGCCTAATTCATTTCCCCTTGTCTTTTTCCATGATGTTAGATTCGCAATCTGAGCACACGTACAATCCATAACCACACTTTAGATCCAAGTCATAGTCACAGATATGCGAATACAACACATTGGCTTATACTTGAGGTATTTCGTTTTTCACGAAGTGGTGGCAGACGATGCTGTGACGTCTTCTAAGCGCGAGTTTCTCCAGTGATAGCTATCTCAGCACATCAGCTGAGCGAACTTGCAATATGTTGGTAGCACTTCGACACCTTACCTGTTATGCTGTGAAGCAGACTTTAAAGCTGTGCGGATCAGCATAACGAAAAGGCGAGGGGTCTCGCTTGTTTTGTCCACGACTGTACATTAGTATCTCATGAGCTCACGCTAGTCTAGCTTTAGTGAGGGCGTGATAAGTTGGTCGACAGTCCACAGTTCCACTTGAATTTCCATTCGGAAAACTCCGAGGCGAGTGTTTTGTTTCAGATTCCTGCCAACCTCAGAGACTCCAGAATTGTGATACTGTAAATGTTGTTGTGTTGTCTGTATGAGTGGATGATTTATTAATTAATGACAGTAATTACATTTAAATGCATTATGCAACGTAAGACACGATCACAGACGTTTACTAAATGTTTTGAATGTCATTTTCCTTCACCTCATTATGTTGTATTACACCAGCTTTAATTTAATTTTACAGCCTTTTTGCAAATACAGGGTGAGTCAATGATGATATCAGAAACTTCCAAGAATAATGGAGAATCATAAATTTATGTCTGAGTGATGCTACTCACGTACCACCAGAATGAAATAAAAACAGCGAAGATTAGAGGGAGTGTGAATGAGAACAGTGGTGTACTCAAGTTTACAATTGATGACAAATTTTATTAACCTCTCAGTGATTGCAACTAGCCGATAAATCTTACATAAAAATGACAAACACAAATCAGATGAGGTATGGTGTTTTCTAGGCAAAGCATCCATTGGGGTGAAAGCTATACAAATTTTCCCATGAAGTAATCCCTTTTGCAACGCAATCTGAAATTGAAACTTCCTGGCAGATTAAAACTGTGTGCCGAACCGAGACTCGAACTCGGGACCTTTGCCTTTCGCGGGCAAGTGCTCTACCAACTGAGCTACCCAAGCACGACTCACGCCCCGTCCTCACAGCTTTACTTCTACCAGTACCTCGTCTCCTACCTTCCAAACTTTACAGAAGCTCTCCTGCGAAACTTGCAGAACTAGCACTCCTGAAAGAAAGGATATGCGGAGACATGGCTTAGCCACAGCCTTGGGGATGTTTCCAGAATGAGAAAGCTGTTAGGACGGGGCGTGAGTCGTGCTTGGGTAGCTCAGTTGGTAGAGCGCTCTCTTCAAATTGAATCAACTACGATCAGCTATAACACAAACTATGGTTCACCTGAGAGCAGGGAGCTGTGAATGTCATTTAACAACGCTATGCCGGTGCAGCAGTACTTTACCCTTTCACCTCGATTCAGGCGGCAGCAGAAAACGGCGCGTTGTGGGGAGGAGCGGTCGCTGCGGCAGCTGTAATGTTCTGACGCGTCCACGAAAATATCCGAACTACCGGTATGGCGTTCTGATTATCAGAACGCGGGAAACTTCCCTATCAGGGCCCTGAAATCACAGCATATTTCAGTGTCAGTTGCATCCGTTCACTGGTCTGGCCAAAACAGTTTCACTCACAGCCTCAACGCGGCGTGCTGGAATTATCAAACGTCAGACGGCCGACTCAGGTCGAATAACTTCACCTTTGTGACACACGATATGATCCAGGTGATATGCTGTTCCACTGTTGGTACAGCTGGAAACCGTGAAGGCTCTAAGTGCACCCCGCGCTGTTTCAGGCGCCTCCGAACGGACTGCGCGGTTCCTCCCTCGTGCATGGGTGTGTTGTTCTTAGCATAAGTTAGTTTAACTAGTGTGCAAGTCTAGGGACCGATGACCTCAGCAGTTTGGTCCCTTAAGAAATCACACACATTTGAACATTTTTTCTTAGTCCACCACGAGATACAGACCACAAGTCCTACCCACTACTGAAAGACCTGAAATTCTCCACCAGGGGATGATCAGAACATGAAGACCTGGAAGAATTATCGTCCGTTCCCACCAAGCCTCGGTACAAGAGACTAATTAGCAAAACGAAACCATTCCCACATTGCGCAAACCAATCAAACTATCCTCTATTCATTGAATCTCCCCTCTTGACTGTTCTGGTGATCTGGTAGCCATTCCAGACACAGCACCACGTTTCTAATGCTGGGGGAGCAGGCCTGTACTTCACACAACACGAGAAGAGCCAATAAAAAAATAAGATTTTAGACTAGGGATGCGTCTTTCTCACAGTAAGTATGGGCATGTCTTGGCAGTAAACATCTACCTAGCCGGGACCACAGTCCCTCATTTACAGAGTGATCTAATCTTTCTGAGCCGACCATTTACAATTTCTGAAAGAAGCCTGTTAAGCTTCCCAGATAGCTGTGCCCATGTAATATTTGTTATTGCCGCTCACTAAAAGAACCTGGCGACTTCGTAAGGGGGAGGAGCGGGGGGGTTACAGTCTTCTCTCCACCCTCCACTAGACACGTAAGCCAGCAGCACTGTCCACACCGTCCCATCTTCTAAAATGAGGATGCACTTAGTTTCATGACCTTCCCACTGTTTGCACAAAAGCTCAGTTTCAACAGTCCCTCTTAAATGGCTTCCCCCTCCCACTTTCAGCCATCCGGCCGTCTTCCGCGATGGACTGGCGCCTGGCGCAGATAAAATATTTTGCAAAGGAGCGCCCTTGTTCGAACGAACATTGAATCATACTTCTTAATAACACGGCAGTGCTATTTCATGTGAATGTTTACAGCCCATGCCAGCTCGCTGATGCTGTGAGCTGCAGTAGCGCATACAGTATCAATGATATTGCCATACCTCCAAAACAAGACGTTTCCTGCAGTAAGCCGTAATGTCACTTTCAGTTAATTAGTGTACTTTCCACTAGTAGCGTTTGTTGACAATTTTTAGTGTACTTTCCACTAGTGGCGTTTGTAGACAATTACGGATCATCCTGTTTAATAAAAGGTGTCCCATTTGTCTTGACCATCTCAAATACGTTTTAGGCAACATCCAAATTGAAAGATGTATCAAGCAAATACTTTGTAGCTACCAGGAGCATACCAATCAGTGTGATTGCCTCTCTTGAATCTTTTTTCGTTACGAAGATGTGATCTACAGTAGGGGAAGGTGCGGCGAAGTGGCCACTCTGAGGGAGATGGAATTTTCACCAAACTAAGGTTGCCTCTTAGATATTTTTAATCTGCAGGTAATAAAGTAGTATTGAAACGTCCCCTTTTGAACAATTTTACAGAACTGTGCTTAAACTGACACACAATATTTATAGCGCAACGCAATCTGACTTTCAAAATTCCCTACAAAAGAATGGCCCTGACTAACATTAAACTATACCTTTCACAAATCACTTACCTCACAAAAATCTTCGCTGCTCAAGCTACTGCAATACAGCGAGCGCCACTACTGCCAGCTAAATAAAAGATTCAAACTATGGAAGGCACTAACTACTGATAGGGATAGTTAGCAAATGAAAGATATTAATAGAGAACAACCAATGTATTTACCTTGATATCATCATATATATAGCAGTTCATGACAAATTACAAAACTCCGCCATCTCTCTCCCCACATCCACCACTGCTGGCGGCTCACCTCCAACTGCCCAACGCTACGCGCTGTTCACAGCCAGCTGCCTAACACTACAATGGCGAGTATTACAACAATGAAAAGCAGCCACAGACTGCACACGGCACAGCCAGTGATTTTCATACAGAGGTGGCGTTACCAATAAAAAAACCTAAACAGCCTACTTACATAGCCCCCATGCTCCCCACAAAAAAATTTTACAAATTTTGTTGGGCACTGGCCAATACATATTTGTTAAATTTTTTTTCACAATTACAATAACAAAGAAATCAAATGCACACACTTATTGATACAATGTTGGTCAAAAGCTAAACTTTCTCACAGTCCATAAAGACAGTCCTAATCGTTCATCACAGTAAAATATCAGTGTTTTTCTCAAAGACTGAGCGGTAAAAGACAATGCACACAGACGTAGTGGATTTCCATGCAGTCTTGAAGTAGTAGTGTTGTCCTTCCAACGGAAAGACAGTGCTGACTCGACATGCAGACAGGTAATGGGCCACAACAGAGTAAACCCACAGCAGAGTCAGTCGACGTTTTGAAGAACATTGGTAGGTAGGTCATCACAGAGTAGACCCACTGTAGTCCTGGTAGAGATTACGGTATTGGTGGGCCACCAGAGGTGCAGACCCACTGCAGTCCTGGTAGAAATAATGGTACTGGTGAGTCAGCAAAGACGCAGGCCCACTGTAGTCCTTGTAGAGATAATGGTACTGGCGGGTCATCAAAGATGCAGACCCACTGTAGTCCTTGTAGAGATGATGGTACTGGCGGGTCATCAAAGATGCAGACCCACTGTAGTCCTTGTAGAGATGGCCAGCAGCCATCTGTTGTGACTGCAGGTGCACAATCACCATTGAAGAGTCTTGCGGATAATATAGCAAGTCCATAAACCACCACTTGTGCACTCACAAAGTTTTTTTAATTGTCCTTAGAACCAGCAATGCTGTTATCCAGTCCCTTGCTGAATTATTAACACACGTGCAAACACTAACAGTCCCTACGTGTCACATATTGTCCATATAGTATGACCAACAGAAACGTGTGCAGTGAAATGGAACTTACAAGTTACTTAATTTGATGAACTGCTGTCAATTACCATTTTATAACATGAGAGTACAATTACAAAGGTACAAAATACATCATTAAAGAACATAACAATACAGATAACATTTGTAGTACAGGCTTTACAAAAGAATCAAAATAACATATACATCAATGTTACAGGAATTATGAGATAAGTAGATACATAAAAGTTCAGAATAACTTTCAAAACATCAACTTCACACATGAGCATTAACATAAAACAAAATAAATAATGTCTAAGCATATTTACAAGGTAAATAACATATTATTAATGCCAATTATATTTGAGGATAACAGTATTCCTCATCATAGTGAATGTAGCTTAGTATTAGAAGAGAAAAAAAATTCTATGAAACTACACAGAGACAGGAAGAAAACAAATACACAAGGGTACACAAACACATATGGGGATAACACAATGGAAAGGACAGGGTTCGTTTTCAGTGTAACATTTGGTACTGCAGTCCAACCTAAAACTTCATTCCATAGATCGTTCCTCTTATTTCGACATTTGCACCTGCCAAAAAAATCCTATCCAAGCATGCTTTCTATATTCCGTTCACATATTTCTTACCTCATTATTTATTTACCAGTATCTTACCTCAGCATTTATTTCCAAGAAAATCCTACCTAAACCTGTTGTCCCTAAACCCTACTTTTTTGGTTCATATCCTCTTTCAAAACACTATTTTGGCCAAACCATTTTCTTATAGCTTCTCAAAGCATTTCTTCCAATCCTTCATAGCTAGTTTCTTATATAGTCTACCCCCTCTTAAGCTAACTTAAATCTACTGAGCTCAGATATATATACCAATGGACGAGGCAATGCAGCATCACATAAAACAATTAATATAAACAGCAATGAAAAAAGACGCAGATTTGCGAAGCAAGCTGCATTAAGAAATTAGCAAAGCAATTGTAATATTACAACTAATCTAAGGCAATGTGCAGCAAACAATAAAAATAAATCATTAGTAAAACTGGCTTAACAGAATAATACAAAGTCAAATTCAATAACACTATGCCTGGCAAACAGCAGCAACTTATACCTAAACATGACATAGCTCAAGCAGAAAAAATAGTACACTAAAGATAACAATGCAGATAAGGGAAATGTATAATCACATCTTAATGTCTAAGTAATTAAAGTGGTGCACCACAACAACTTATTGTAAAAAAAAATATTACCATGTACTTGAAAAGAATATTATGTATGCATTTACTGTTACTAGTCCCTCCTTATTGTTCTTTCCTTTCCAAGTGCTCCTTTTTTGAAAAATGTGGATCACAAAATTATTATTTAATAGATCTGTTGACAGAAAGTGTTCACATTAGCAAATGCATTTAATTTTATTTTATGAAACCAATGCTACAAGACAGCTGGAAACCAGATATCAAATGAAATAAGCAACTATGTACAAAGTAAAGCATAAAAACATCGTTCAATAGCCATGTGGCATTTCATAAGTAGTAAAAAAATATCTCATCTAGAAAGACAGTAGTCATAATCAGGTGTGTAGACAAACTATTTCTTGTCATTTCATTAGGCATTTCAGTAAATATCAGAAAGTACGATATGTTTCCAAGTAATGAGCGTGTCGCATTTGCGATCCTTTCTACAAAGGAACGTCAATAGCGAGGATAATGGCCTCCCCTTTTTTTTTCCCACCTAATGGCTTTTTCTCTGGGCGGCTGGCCCAGCTGCGCGCCACAACGCATTACATCAAGGTCACTTACCTTTCTCAACGAAATATTTACGACAGCAGTTTTCGCTACAGCGACAGTCTCATATAAAAATTTCATAGGTCAAGAATTAGCGTTGCAAATCTGTAGAAACAAAATCTTATTGATATAACAGTGGCCAAAAAAATTTTCGTTGGCATTGTGATACATTCACGCATTTACACACATTTCATAATTCTAAAAGTACGATTCTCGGTTTCCAACATACGTCTTCACAAGGCAGAGTTCCTAACCGCTACTCATTACTCCTTACCTTATTACACATATATATATTCGTCGACGCTTCTTTAATAATTCATCATATGAAATACGTAGCATAATCAAATTCCTCATATAGCATCAGCTTCTTGACCATAAACATACCTCAGCAGCATAATACACATCATCATCATAACATCATAAAACCTCAGCCAAATCTCAAAATCGTCGTAGCTTCCTGGAATAATTTCAAAACCCTAAAAAATATTCTCTGCTCATTTCAATAGTGTCATCTACCTCAAACGTACCTTAAAAATCATGATCTCATACCAAATACATCATTCAAAGCTCTCATATCACAATGGTTCCAAAAAAATATGAACAGTTCACAAAGTACAGACAAAATACAATTTCATAAGTGTGAAGTTATCCAACTGTGTAATTACGTAACATCTGTCACTGATGTAGTAAAAAAAATGTTTATCTCTCAGTTACATGATCAGATAGCTGTGTAATTTGTGTGTTAGAGAAATATGGCACCGATGTGTAAAGTTGTATAAGTAAATACCATATTAGCTAGGGTTCCTTGTGGTTGCCACACACATGGCACACAAAGTAAGCGTGTACCCCCCTGAGGATAAATGTAATTATACCCTCAGGTGTTAAAAATTACAGCAATGGAATGAAATGTATCACGGAAAACTTTCTTTGTAATTGTTTTAAGTATAAGATTAATCACTCAAATGCGTGTCCTGTAGCGCTAAATACGCGTCTTGCTGTAAGATAATTCTGTGGAATTGTCGTAGTTATCGTCCTCTGTAAGCAAAGTTCTGCTAAAGTCAATGTACTTACCTCATGATACACAAAAGTGAAATGCTTTGCGTATAGATATCGTAGTTATTATGCTTATTGTTGTGATGAAGAAAGTACTGTACTATAACGTATTGTTGTGCTACGAAAAAGGCTGTCTCATTGTTGCTATACCACAAAAGTTAATACTAAAACATGTTTTACTTTCCAGAATAATACAGGAAAACTGTGCAGAAATAAAACAGAAACACTGCAAAAGCAACATTGTGAATTGTGTCACACATTAGTAGCGTCATGATAAAATCGTGTAGCTGTCACACAAACTCCAGAATGTATTTTCAAGTAAACCAAAATGTTGCATTAGAATCTCATTAGCAGTACTGGTAAATGTTCTAAGTATGTAAGCCTTATAGTCGTTACGTAATCCTGCAACTAACAAGCAAGAATGTACAAATACAACACTGTGTCGTCTGTTCACTATAACAATGCATTCGTAACTTCTATTTAAAAATGTTCCCTAGGTTCTAGACTGGATACTTAACTTCAAACATTGTTGCATGTTAACAGTTACTTAAGTCTAACAAAGCATGCTAGTAATGTAAAGTGAAAAATTTTATGGCAAAGACTAAGTTAAAAAGCAGATCATCTCTCAATAAACGGTTTTACATGTGAAATGTGGTGTAAACCTTTACTCTTCCTAGTACGCAGAGTTTCAACTTCAACGCAATTATCATGTGGTGTACGTCGGTAAAGAATGCTAAAATTTTTCTCAAGGCTAGCGTCTTATGTTATTTTTCTCGGAGCCAGCGGGCGCACGCGGCTGCCTGCTTGTGCGAGTCATTGTCTGTCTCTTTGTTGGCGCGCGCCGTTATTGGGATTAGGAGACCTAACTTCTACAAATTCACTCTGACGAGAAGGCCCTGCCCTGTTTAAATCCCGCCAGTTCTGATGCAATTCAGGTCTGTCGTTACGATCATGTCGCCTGTCGTCATGTCGGTAGATTCCATAGTTTCTTTCTTGTCGGTTAAGTGGTGGAGAATTTCTCCCTGAATTATCACTGCACAGTGGACCGTTGCGTCTGAAGTTATTCTGCCTCCCCGTTTTTTTTTTTTTTTTTTAACAGCTTATAGTAAAAATCATCGTGTCGGCGAGTAGCATGTCGGTCATTGTTAGGTCGTGTCGGCGGTTCCATCTCAAAATTCGCTGTACCTTGTCAATTTCTTTCATAATTTCCGAAGTGCCCTGTGTTATTATTTTGCGTCTTTTCTGTATTTCTAAGTCCCTCTTCCCGTGTTGGAGCGCGAGTGTCTTCTGAAATTTGTAATTTTTGTATTACTTGTGCCAACTGATCTTGTACTTCCCGGATTTCTCTTTTGTACTGTATATTGATTTGATTTTGATTGAATGTCCTAATTTGTTCGCACTCTTCTGTGTCATTAAAGAGTACCGGTTTTGTGTCATTCAGATTATCATCTACCTTCGTAGATAAATTAGTGAACTGATCTGAAAGTTCGGCTACTTTATCCGATAGTGTACTTATTTCCTCAGTGTGTTTTTCTGAACCAAGTTTCAGAGTATCTACTGTGTCCTTTAAGTTTTCCTGAGTTTTTGCAAGTTGCGTAACCGAATCGGTAGATGCAACTGAGTCAAATTTAGCTTGCAAGGTCTCATGATTTTCATGAACAATAGTTTGCAGTTCTTTTATGGCTGCTTCGTGATTCTGTGGTGCATTTTCATGACGTGAAAAAATAGGTTGAAAATGCTCACAAATTTGTGTTTTTACGGCATTACAGACTTTTTGGCATTTCGATTCAATGTTATGTAACTCAGTAGTTAAATCTTCACGTGTTTGTTCAAGCTTATGTTCCACTGAGTCTAACTTTTGAAGATTTTCTTCCATTGTGTCTAACTTTTGAAGATTTTGTACCATTCTGTCTAACTGTTGCTGTATTTGTCTCTGATTTTGTTCCATTTGTCTCTGATTTTGTTCCATTTGTTGCATTAATTGCAATAATAATGTATTAGTGTCTGGAATCTGTTTCTCTATGCTTTTTGGCAGTGCATTTACACCGGCAACATTCACATTTTGACAAGCAGAAAATGTGTCTTGACTCATTTGAGAAAACGGTGATGACCCAGAACCTGAATCTACAGTATTTGCGAAATCGTGTCGTGTCATTTCGGCTTCCTGAGGCGAGCTATTGCCGACCGATCGATCGATAATGCTTCCCTCTTCACTAATTGTTTCAGTGTCCACGCCATTGTTTGCCACCCGCTCCATTTCCCTATGCACAGTTACCAAATTACTACTTTGAATATTAGTTAATTCATTACACGGTGGCGCTAACACACTGCTTTCATTTTCACTGTCATTTCTCAGTTTACTTTGGAGCCTAGTATTGCGTTTTTCACACGCCATTATTGTCACAGTATTTCACACGACAACACAGAAAAACACAATTTGAAGATAAAAAATAAGAGAACACATTAACATAGCACTGAAAATAATATGTAGTTAATTGCAAGCTCAGCTGCGAAATACTTGGTGCAAATCTACATGCATGCCACAAATGTTTTACTGTACAACAATGAAAGACTGCAACTACAAAGGAGATTTTCTCTACAATTACGCGCTAGCAATAAACAAAATCTACACTAATTACACAAACTACAAGAAAAAATCAGAAGATTCCAGTGAGGTATCCTAGGCTATGGGTCGCCATATGAAACGTCCCCTTTTGAACAATTTTACAGAACTGTGCTTAAACTGACACACAATATTTATAGCGCAACGCAATCTGACTTTCAAAATTCCCTACAAAAGAATGGCCCTGACTAACATTAAACTATACCTTTCACAAATCACTTACCTCACAAAAATCTTCGCTGCTCAAGCTACTGCAATACAGCGAGCGCCACTACTGCCAGCTAAATAAAAGATTCAAACTATGGAAGGCACTAACTACTGATAGGGATAGTTAGCAAATGAAAGATATTAATAGAGAACAACCAATGTATTTACCTTGATATCATCATATATATATAGCAG
Organism: Schistocerca nitens; assembly: GCF_023898315.1. Taxonomy (NCBI): domain Eukaryota; kingdom Metazoa; phylum Arthropoda; class Insecta; order Orthoptera; family Acrididae; genus Schistocerca; species Schistocerca nitens. The sequence goes on along the minus strand of NC_064615.1, from coordinate 551,492,171 downwards.
TTCATGACAAATTACAAAACTCCGCCATCTCTCTCCCCACATCCACCACTGCTGGCGGCTCACCTCCAACTGCCCAACGCTACGCGCTGTTCACAGCCAGCGGCCTAACACTACAATGGCGAGTATTACAACAATGAAAAGCAGCCACAGACTGCACACGGCACAGCCAGTGATTTTCATACAGAGGTGGCGTTACCAATAAAAAAACCTAAACAGCCTACTTACAGTATACTAAAAATTATAAGTAAAAAAGAAAAGAATATATAGGAACAATACATGTTTCCTCTTAGATACTTTTAATCTGCAGATAATAAAGTAGTATACTAAAATTTTTAAGTAAAAAAGAAAAAGAACATATAGGGACCATACATATTTTCTGAACGCCACTTTCCCTGAGAGGACAGACACCTCATATATAATTAAGACAATAGTGGCCAATAATCTCCTCAGTGCAGATGCACACCATGCTCGAACTGTTAAGGGAACCGACGAAACGCCACGATTAACGATGATAATGGGCAGGGGTACTACGTCGGTAGTGTTTGTTGATAAGTTGAGAATTTGGGTCTGACACGAGGTGTGCTAGTGTAGTACGTACAGTTGCGCTGACTGTGTCCTTATGGTTCAGTGATCAGAACATCTGCCTTAGTAAGCAGGAGAGCCGGGTACGAATCACAGTGGGGCACAAATTTTGAACTTTCCCCACTGATGTAAATCAATGCCCACTAACAGCTACATGTCTTCAGTGCTTTGTGTTTTGATTGAAAATGGCTGTAGGATCAAAACGGCGTCTGGTTCAAAAATGGCTCTGAGCACTATGGGACTTAACATGTGAGGTCATCAGAACTTAGAACTACTTAAACCTAACTAACCGAAGGACATCACACACATCCATGCCCGAGGCAGGATTCGAACCTGCGACCGTAGCGGTCGCGCGGTTCCAGACTGAAGCGCCTAGAATCGCTCGGCCACACCGGCCGGCAAAACGGTGTCTGTTCTTGTATCATTATTCGTAATGGTCACCTGGAGGGTTAGTTGTTCGTGTGGTGATTGTTTTGTCTGAGACGACACAGCTTCCGTAGTGGTAGCATCCATTTGTATTGCATTCTCCTCGGGCTGTCTGGAACCGCGCGACCGCTACGGTCGCAGGTTCGAATCGTGCTTCGGGCATGGATGTGTGTGATGTCCTTAGGTTAGTTAGGTTTAAGTAGTTCTCAGTTCTAGGGGACTGATGACCTCAGATGTTAAGTCCCATAGTGTTTAGAGCCATTTGAACCATTTTTTTTCTCCTCGGGCTACCTACGAGCCATAATTTATAAATAGAAGTCATCATTTAGTGTTGTTGGTCGCAGGGTACCATTACGAGGCATCTCTTCAACACTTTGTGCCTCACGGTGGCAGCTTAATGTTCGAGTTAGGTCGCTGCAGTGTACGCTGATTCCGTGGGCATCTTCCCGTACAGACTACACTTCTTGCCGTAAAGTGACAATACGCACACTATCTACACAATGTGATCAAAGTATCCGGACAACTATTAGTGGACTTAAATATGGTATGAGTCCAACCTTCGCCTTCACGACATCTTAAAGTCCGCTGAGGACACATTTAATCAGGTGTCTGAAGCTCTGTGGAGGACTGCAGACCGTTCTTCCTCAAGAGCCGAAATCAGAGACGCTACTTGTGCTGGACGGTGGGGTCAAGAAGAAGTCGACATTTTGGCTCATGCCAAAGGCTTCCCGCCGGGTTCACCACTGCCTCAAAGATGCTGCTTTATGACAGGATGCCATGTCGTCCTGATGCACCAATCATCGTTTCCGTACTGTTCCTCTACTGTTTTCAGCGGACTTGAAGCGCAACTGGGGGACTACACCCTGACCACGTAAGACACCCCACCTCGCCCGTACTTCTCTGCCGGCCCTACACGGGATGCGAGCTGACGTTCTCCAGGCATTCGCCAAATCCAAACCCTCCCAACGGGCTGGTGCAGAGTATAGCGTGATTTACGACACCATATCTCTCGTCTCCCGTCATCCACTGACCAGTAGCCTTGCTGTTTACACCACCGCAAACATCGCTTAGTATTGACTGTAGAAATATATGGCTCATGAGGAGCTGCTTGACCATTGTCCCCTTTTTTTTTATCTCCAGCCACTGTGCTGGACTCTGCCTTTTCTTGGCTTAGCTGTATTTGTTCTTTCGTGTTTCCACTTCACAGTCACATCACCGACAGTTATCTTCGACAGCATGGCGTGGGTTGAAATGTTTCTGATTGATTTGTTACTCATGTGACATCGAATGATGCGCAAAGTCAATGAACTCTCCTGACCCACACATTCTGCTGTTACGGATTTTCTTGTGACAACACGATACTTCCCGTCTGCTTTGTTACTGGCGCGTCCGCCTCTAGTGACAGCTTTTGGTCAACTCCGCCATTGCATAGGGGTGTTCTGATACTTCTAATCAGACGGTGTACGTTGACAGCTTGAATAGGACCTGTAGTGCAGTGGACTTCTAATGCGATGTGCACCCATAATTAGTAAATTACATTGACACCAGTTGCAGAGGGGGATACAAATCAAACGTGCAATGTCACCACATGGCACCTGCAGCTCTCGGGCACTTGTAACACTAATACTGTGCTCAAACAATTAGTTCCAACGAAAAGCACACCCTAAATCCAATACTGATTTCGATAAACCGATACATAATCGAAATAACAAGTAGCTAAAGAAGTTATTTCACTTGATGAAGGAGAAATGCAACTTATTTAGTCACTTAAATAGCGTGCAGTTGAGAGTATAAGTTGGGCACAGCAGTTGCAACACGTTTATCGCCTACTTTTGCTGCGGGCGTTGCACTTATGTTACTACACTCATCTTTTCGTGAGTATCGAATTCTAGTGTAAAAATATTTCATATCACTTAAAACAACACAGTTGCCTCAATAACTCGGTACCTTAAAAAGTAAGGGAGTATTAAAACGCATCAAAACACAAGCTCCTTGCTGGAAATCTTGTTTCAAAATCTTGAACCGCTTATGAAGTGTAAAGTGTGCTTCGATCATTACGGCTCAGCAGCTTAACAGATATAAAACTTTTCACTAATTTTGAAAGAAAGTGAAATCATGTATTCCCATTAGATCGACACCGATCATTTGTTTCACTTCAAATGATTGCGTAGAGTTAATTAAGATATGTAGGTCTATTCCATCGCGCTCAGTCCGTTGATGTCTATCACACATGCACCCTGACATTATATGCTTCACGCCGCCCCCCCCCCCTCCTCTCCTCCGCTCGGCTGCACTATCGTGACGCACGTGGGTGGATATCAGCGCAGGCAAGCACACCCGTGTCTCACAGCGCACCCAGTGACACCTGTATAGTGCCCGGGACAATGCCCCCGTCAGCTGCACCGGCGTGCCCTCCCGCCATCTTAATTGGAGCAGGTGCGGGGCAATTGTACTTCTTGGCACGTCTCGGAAATGAGCCTCGTCTCCGTCCACTCACCTGCGAAACTCCCTGCAGCGCGTTGCGCAAATATAACTTCGTACTCGCCTGATGTCAACGAGGGGTGCTAGGAATAAATTACGTTCTTAACAACAGTGGATTTAAACTGAGGTGTCAACCATCTTTTTATCTGCCCTTCAAAAATTAGTGTTAACTTTTAATTGTACAGTAGTCACTATCAACTGTCCTAATCACGTTAAATTTTTGCACAAATCGTATTCTACAGTCTGATGTAGAAAATCATAGACAATCTCAAAATAGTTCAGTGGCACAGTGCAACTGCAGTAATGCCAATAATAGCAGTGAAACTAATTTTAGTAGTACTGTGTTAACGGAAGAAAAGTATTCAAACATTCAGCCTGTTCTTAATTATGGAGCAGGTTGGTGGGGCTGACTCTCAGTGTAGAATTGTAAAAGTTGCTGGTTTGCGCTATAAAAACGGAAGGTCTGCAAGTCTTTAACGACTTGTCATTTTAAACGGAGCGTGAGCTCGGACTTGACAAAGGTGGGTGTGGAATTCTTACGTGGCCTTATTAAAAATAAAGAGATTCAACTTAATTGTTTCAGGGAAACAATGGAAATTTTTAAATTGGATGGGTGGTCGGGGATTTTAATTCTGTTCCTATCAAACATGACTAAAGAGCCTGTTACTCCTACAATATTTATTTCTACTGTTATTACATTATTTTATTATTTTCGGACTTTAAAGTACTCTGTCAAATGTTCATCATTCCGATTTTTTTCTCCTAATAAGTACCAATTATATTATTACCGTACAGTCTACGACGTAATGTCACAGCCATAGAGCTATGTTTGAAGAAAACAAAACAAAACGTCCACAGCATCACATCAATCGGTGTTTCACTAGATGTGGCTTACGACTGTAAAATAACGAGTTACAAATGGAATTAATCACATCATATCTCTTAAACTCGATGTTTCAATGGAACAAGTATTTAAGCGACAGAATGTCCTCAGTTCTTTTGTAGGACATTGCTCATGACCAAAGCAGACTGCCACACGAAATTTCACTTGTTTGTTGCCTTCGGGTTTACATGTAACTTTTGGGGTACTAATCATCTTTTGTAAGTAGGAACTTTTCTTTCTTTCCGCACTTACAAAGGAAAATTGGAGTGCAATTATGGTTTATCCAATAATAAACAAACTGCGCCTTGAATCAGGTGGAGTTCCCCACTAGTGTTCAAGTGCTGTTACACTTGGAACATTCATACGCCCCGTTATAATGTGGCGTTTTGACTAGTTAATGTATGAGGGCATGCTGAAACTAATGCCTGCAATTTTTTATGTGGAAATCCGTAAATCTTTTTAAATAAAACAAACATTATTAACTTCCTACATCTGTATTCTGTACATCAATATATTTATTTCTCAACTTAGTCACCCTGGTGACGAGAACATTCTTCCAACAAGAGACCACTTTGCTGACACTGTCACAGTAGAATGTCTGACTTTTTTTGACGGAGCCACAACCTCTCCTCTACTTCCATAATTCGGGATTGTATGGAGAATAATCGATGACAATGAATCCAAGGCATCGGATTGTTGGAGATGTGTGGTCTGACACTGCCTTGCTGAAGGAGAGGATGCTCCAAGCGTGCACGAGCTCTTATAATTCGAAGCTCGATTGCAGTGCGCAGTTTCTCACGGACCGACGTAGTTACGTTACACGCTACAATTTGAATCCGTACAGCGGCTGAGGACTGCAGATGTGTAGACATGTAGAATGTTGATAACAGCTGTTTTATTTAATGGGCTTTAAGTGTTGTCACATAAAAAATTCGGAAGCTTTACTCTTCAGCACATTCTCGTATATGGCTGGATGGCTCGTAAATTGAGAAAATATGGCGAGATACCTGTGTCTCTTATCGTGGTGCATAGGACGGCTTTTTTGCGAGACTTAATATCCAAATTAATAATGAGACTGATCTCTATTGAAAGGCATGTTGTGATTGTACGATTCCATCTTCCTCAATATTTTTTACTGGATTCCTTCTATAGCTCTGTTTGTGAAAGTTGCAACAAGCAGAATGAATAGTCTGAAACACTCCAGAAAACGTGTAGAATTCTGAAACCACAACGAGTAATTAAGACTGTTGAGAGAGAGAGTGCACGCAACACAAGCAGGGTCCTCTTTCGTGTGACCGGACACGTCAGTGTTACGCCACGCACAGTCGTTTCAGGGTCGTCAAACCAGATAAAAAAGCAAAAGAATGTTCCAGTATGTCTCGTCAACGTCATGGAGTGCAATATCAGCATGTGAAGCCACACGGGGCAGAATGGTTTGTCTGAGGATACAGGCTTGCCGCATCCTGACGTTACTGGCGGCACAGTGCGTGCAGCTAAGACAGTGATCCGTTTGTGGAACCAGTGTGTAGAACAGGTAGTAGACAGCGACAAGCGGGTATTCGAACATACAATGTGACTACAGCGTGGGACAACCGCCACCTTGTCCTCCTGGCCATATCTGACAGAAAATCTTCGTTCAGTTGTTGAATCGACGTTGGAGGACCGCATCGGGTGTGGACATGACTGCGCCGACGGTTTAACTCTGTCTGCTGAAGGCTGGAATCGTGGCGTGCATGCAGTTCTGTCAGAAACCACCAACGCCTCGGACTTCAGTGGACGCTTGAAAGCCGTCACTGGCGTGCTGAGTGGCAAAATGTAGTGTTTTCGGACGGGTCCCGCTCCAACTCGTCCTACAGATGGCCGCGTACGTGTTAGACGCGACTGCCGTGAACGAAATCGGTCAGCTGCACTGTTGCGCAGCGTAGTGGACAAACGAGACGTGTGAAGCGTTGAGCCGCCTCTGGCTATAGTATGCGATGTCGACTCCTACGTGCCGAAGGCAATCTGTACAGCAATCTGTACAGCAACATTGGAAAGGTTTTACAACCCGAGTCTCTGCCCCTCCTGTAAGAAGTTATACCTCCCATGTTTCAGCAGAACAATGCGCGGCAGCACGTAGTGACGAATGTGAAAGCCTTCGTCGTGGAAGAACAACCACCACTGCTTCCCTAGCCTGCACGTTCGCCCGACATGTTGCCCACTGAACATGTTTGCGATATGGTAGGTCGACAACCTGTTCTTCCTAGTCTTTTTGCGAACAAGTCGATGATTTATGGACGTTCCTACAAACACCGTATTCGCCAGCAAAATACCCTGGCACTGTCTCATTTCACGTCACGATGCCTAGGCACTCTGCTTGCTGCACGTGTCGCATTCACACCGTACTGAATTCTCAGGGACGAAGTGTATGTAGAGTTCCATAATTCTAATCATTCCCTGATCTGTGGAATAATTTTCATTGTACTCAGATGTCTCCTCTTTTTAGAAGCAGTAGTATAGTTTTCCTACAGCTTTACACATTCACCTTTTTTACGTCAGTTGTATTGGACGTGTCATCAGTTTTATTCTGACCTAGTGACTTCTTCAAGATAACCTATTATAACAAGGTCACAAAATCCATGGCATAGCGGTATGCACATATGCCGATGGCCGTAGTATCGCATACATAAGGTATAAAATGGCAGTGCATTGGCGGAGCTGCCATTTGTATTCAGCAGGTGATGGCCACACGACTTATATACTTTGAAGGCGGACTGGAAATTGGATCTAGATGCATGGGACATTCCATTTCGGAAATCGTCAGGGAATTCAATATTCCAAGATCCACAGTGTCAAAAGTGTGTCGAAAATACCAAATTTGAGGCATTACAGCTCACGATTTACTATATAGTGGACGACGGCCTTCACTTAACGACGGAGAGGAGCGGCGTTTGCGCAGAGCTATCACTGATACTAGACAGGCAGTAATGTGTGATATAAGAGCAGAAATCAATGTGGGAGTACGACGAACGTATCCGTTAGGACAATGCGGCGAAATCTGGCGTTGACGGGCAATGGCAGCAGACGACAGACACGAGTTCCTTTGCTAACAGCACAACATTGCCTGCGGTCCTCAGCTGGGCTCGCGACTATATCGGTTGGACCCTAGACGACTAGAAAACTATGATGTGGTCAGAGGAGTCCCGATTTCAGTTGATAAGAGCTGATGGTAGGGTTCAAGTGTGGCGCAGACCCCACGCAACTATGGACCGAAGCTGTCAACAAGGCACTATGCAACTTAGTGGTGGCTCTGGAAATATGGGGGCTATGCTTACATGGAAAGCATTGGATCCTCTAGTCCAACTGAACCGATCATCCCTGGAAGTGGCTATCTTTGGCTACTTGGAGACCATTTGCAACCATTCATGGGCTTCATGTTCTCAAACATTGTTCGCGATTGATTTGAAGAACCTTCTAGGCAATTCAAGCGAACGTTTTGGCGACCCACATCGCCCGACATAAATCTCATCTAACACTTAAGGCACGTAATCTAGACGTCCGTTTCTGCACAAAATACTGCACCAGCAACACTTCCGCAATCATGACCGGCTATAGAGGGAGCAATGCTCAATATTTATGCAGGGGACTTCCAATGGCTTGTTGAGTCCATGCCAGGTCGAGTTGCTGCATTACTCCGAGTGAAAGGTTGTCCGACACGATATTAGGAGGTATCCTATAACTTTTGTCATCTCATTGTATTTTCTCAGCAGCTTTTCATATCAGCTGGGGTTTAGACAGAACGCGAAAACGTAATTTTTTTCCCGGAAGAGTGTACAAACAGGGCGGCATCCTGTCACAGCAGTCGACAGCTCCCCTACTGGCTGGGGCTATGAAGTCAACTACCCCCTGATTTTGTTAACGTAACTACGTTTGGCGAAGCATAATTTGCCGCTCGGGTCGAAAGCTTCGATGACATTGTGCAGCTATTTGTTGTGGTGCGGCGAGCGTTAAGATGGTATCGCGCCGGCTGGTCCCGTATAACGCGCTCGTCAGCCCCTAAATTCGCCACTCATTGCCAATTGGCGCCCGCCTGCGCCTGCGCAGTGCACACGTGACGGCGCGTCCCAGCTGCGGCAGCAACGCTCTTTCTGACGGAGGCTGCGCCGGCGTCCACGAGGGGTGGTTTGACAGGAACTCCGGGCTCGTCGCGAAGCGTCACAAGCTCGTACTCTAGTCAGACGTTGTGCCATAGAGAAACCATTAAAAAGCGCTAATGCTTGTGAGTATACGAAAACCTTAAGAAGAAGTCCCAATGAATTAAAATTCGGAGAGTATACAGATCAATCATCCCTCAACAAGTGATTAAAATTGTGGAAAATTTGGCATTAGTGTAGAGCGCATGTAAACTGTGGTCATACTTAAAATCTGTCTCTGGTTCCAAAGCTAATGTCCAAAACTCACCGATGATGGGAGAATCGAAATTGAGATTGCATGTTCCAGTCCTTTCATGGCCGCCACATATAACTAAATAAAATTAATGCAGAGTGTTCTACTATATCATTTCCTATATATTTTGCGTGGTGGGCGAGCAGGTCCTTTATTTAGTTATAACGGTATCCTCTGTGAAGCACCAAACTGTTTTACATATAAATATTAGCTATGTATATCTTAAAACTCGGTGGAATGAGAAATATTTTTCAAGTCCGAACACTAAAAAATCTTTTCACGTTGTATTTTTATATACCGTATTATGAAACTTATCTCCTTTTATTCTTAACAAGTCCACTGCAAGCCCAAGTTCGAGTAGGCTCGGTTCGTGGGATTTCTCTGAAATTACGAAATGATTAATCACGGTGTCGCCTGTAGAAAAAATATTGGTGTCCTTTAATGTAATGTGGAAGAGATGATATCCCGTTTTGCAGATAAAACTGACTCACTGACTGACTGTGAAGGCGACCAAAAATTCCTCCCACGAAAGCTTCAATTATTACAATGCTGAAGGCCACTTTTACTGATTATTTGAAAATGAATCATCTAAATAATGAACATGACTCTCAGTAGTATTTTGCTTTGAAATTATATTTTCAATTGGAATACACTTATTAGCAACGAACCATAAGAATAGCAGTCTCAGTAGAACTCACGAGAGGAATAAACGATTTTAGATTGTTTCGTCACATTTATACTTTTACAAAAGAAACAATTTAAGCCTATCACGATGCTTTCTGCGTCATGTCTCGGGTTAATTTATAGCTCTTTACTCAGGCACTTCGCCCCGTTATCACTTATTTCTTACTGGTAAGAAAGACAACATGAATAAACATACGAAAAATAACTTAAACCTAGAAAAGAGGTGGCACAGTAGTGAAGCAGAAGCAGAACTCCCTTTTCAAATGTTCCTTTACAAAGGAAGCTACGGAAGTACTGTCGCATTTCAGTTCTCGCACCACTTCAAAAAAATGAGTGATAAACAGTGGTTGGACAAGAATGTGAAAACACAAAAAACACAACACACTGCCTTGCCTAATACAGTGTAGAGAACACCTTGGCGTTGAAAACAGCTTCCAGTCTCCTCGAAATGGATAAATGCAGGTAGTGTACGGTTTTCAAGGGGATCTCATACCGTTCTTCCCGCAAAATAGCGGCAAGTTCAGGAACCGATGATGGAGATAGACAGCAATCACGCACTCTTCTCTCCAAAGTAAACCACAAAGACTCAAGAACATAGGGATCTGATAACTGAGGTGGCCAGAGGAGATGCGAAAATTCATTCTCGTGCTCACAAAATCAGTTCTGGACAAAACGAGCAGTGTGGACAGGGGCCCTGTCGTCTTGGAACACAGAATCACCATTGGGGAACAAACATTGTACCACTGAACGGACATGATCAGCGAAAATAGTCACCTAATCCTTGGCAGTAATGCAACGTTACAAAGTAGCCATGGGGCCCTTGGAATACTATGATATGGCTGCGTAAATCATCGCCGAAGCCCTGCCACGTTTGACTCTTTGGACGTAAACACGGCCAGAAGCTACTAACAGTGTGCAACAAGACTCGTCAGACCAAATGGCTTTGCCGGCCGGGGTGGCCAGGCGGTTCTAGGCGCTACAGTCTGGAACCGCGCGACCACTACGGTCGCAGGTTCGAATCCTGCCTCGGGCATGGATGTGTGTGATGTCCTGAGGTTAGTTAGGTTTAAGTAGTTCTAAGTTCTAGGGGACTGATGACCTCAGAAGTTAAGTCCAATAGTGCTGAGAGCCATGTGAACCAAATGGCTTTCTTGCATTGCTCCACAGTCCAGGTTTTATGGTTTCGTCACCCTGTTTTCCCGTTAAGGGCATTTGCGCCACAGGTGGGTGGTTTTGGTATTCCAGCTCGCCTTGGGTTTCCTGCCGACAGTGCTCCCTTCGTATTGTTTTGCAGGTGGCAGGGTTCGCGAATGTGACCTTCAGTTCTGCGATGACTTTTGCCGTTTTCGTCCTCCTATTTTTCGTCACAATCTTCTTAAATTACCATCTGTCATTACAACTTGACGCATATATTCGTTCGCGTTGTGACTTACCAGACGAACGTTCTTTGCTATCCCTGTAACCTGTATAACTCTTCGATACGGTATCTCTTGAAACACCAAACACTTCGGCTCCATTGGTTACAGAAGAACCCATCGTATGAGCATCAATATTTTCCTACGTTCAAATTCTTTTACCTCTGACATAATTCACTTACAGCTACGCACAAATACAGGGAAGGTATTGTTGCCCTTACTGTTCATGTTGTGTACGACTCTTACAACGTACTTAGGATACGGCGCAGGTGCCGTCCGTGGTCGAATACAACAGAACAATCTGCAAGCTTGGCTAGTATCTGCATTTGTGTTGAAGCATGTGTTTCTCGCGGTGTTCCATAGTTTTGTGCAAATCCTGTAGGTACTAGTTGAGACACAGCTCAACTGGCTAAAGTTAAAGAAGGCTCCAGGTGCCTGTCATCTATTAGATTCTGTACACAATCAGCAGCTGAGATAGCTTCTGCTTTGACAGTAATATACCATAGATTCATCGCACGAACAAGTACACACATTGGTTGGAAGAGGACACAGTCACAGCTGTCTACGAGAAGGGTAGCTCAAGTGATCCACAAAACAACCGTCAAACATCGCTGACATTTATGCACTGACGGAAAAAATAGCAACACCAAAAAAATGTAGAGTAATGAAATTTCCAGAATACATTTGTCTACGTAACATATTTAAGTGATTGACATTGCAAGAGCACAGGCTAATGTAAGCGCAAGGTAGCCCAATGTAAATGTGAAATGCTGGTACATTACTAACTGGTGTAATTGTCAGGATCTTGAATGCAAGGCTGCAGAAGTGCATGCATTGTGTTGTACAGGTGCCGGATATCAGTTCGTGGGATGGAGATCCGTGTCTGTTGCACTTGGTCGGTCAAAACAGAAACGATTAATGTTGTTTGTGGATGACGCTGGAGTTGTCGTCCGATGATGTCCCACATGAACTCGATTCGAGACAGATCTGATGATAGAGCAGGCCAATGCAACGCATCGGCACTCGGTAGAGCGTGTTGGCTTACAACAGCAGTACGTGGGCGAGCGTTATCCTGTTGAAAGACACCCCTGGAATGCTGTTCGTGAATGGCAGTGCAACAGGACGCATCACCTGATTGACGTACAGATTTGCAGTCAGGGTGCGTGGGATAACCACGAGAGTGCTCCTGCTGTCATACGAAATCTCACCCCAGACCATAAGTCCAGGTGCAGGTCCAGTGTGTCTAGCACGCAGACAGGTTGGCTACAGACACTCACTTGGCCTCCTTCTAACCAACACACGGCCACCACTGGGATTGAGGCAGAAGCAGCTTTCATCAGACAATACCAGCAGAAGTCCACCCTGCCCACAACTGAGCTCTCGCTCGACACCATTGAAGTCGGAAATGACAGTGGTTTGGGGTCAGTGGAATGCGCGCTACGGGGCGTCTGGCTCGGAGCTGTCCTCGAAATAACCAGTCTGTCACAGTTCGTTGTCTAACTGTGGTGCCAATAGCTGCTCAAATTAGTGCTGCAGATGCAATTACTATGGGCCAGACCCATACGCCAAACCTGACGGTCTTCCGCCTCGGTTGTGCCAAGTGGCCGTCCAGAGCCCAGTGGGCTTTCGACTGTACATTCCTGTGATAACCGCTGCCAGAAATCATGTACAGTGGATACATTCCTGCCAAGTCTTTCTCTAATGTCGTAGAAGGAACATCCAGCTTCTCGTAACCCAAATACGCGACCTCGTTCAAACTCAGTAAGGTGTTGATAATGGCGTCTTTGTCGCCATAAAGGCATTCTTAACTAACATCAACTCACCACGTCCAGTCCTAAAGGTAAGTAACGCTCAAGATTGCTACAGCGTTTATTTACAGCAATCTAGATTTTCATCCTCATAGTGGCCACAAGTGCCATTCTTATGCGACCGGCTAGAATTGAATAGACACAATGCTGCAGATGCAGAAACATGCTTACCAAATTTCGTTTATGTCGTACAACTCCTTCATGGTGTTGCGATTTTTTCTGTCAGTATATGTTACAGAATCTTAGAACATGTTCTGAGCTCAAACATAATGAAGTATAGCGAAGAGAATGAGTTCCCCGGCAACCAGCATGGATCCTACGAACATCGGTTGTGAGAGACCCAACTTGCGTTTCTGTCAGAAAACCATGGATCAAGGCAATCAGGTGGATGGTGCATCTTTTAACTTTAAAAGCGCATTTGACACCATATCACATCAACTTTATTATCAAAAGTACGATCACATGAGCAATTAAACAAAATTTGTATCTTGACTGAAGATTTCGTGGTAGGGAGAACGAAGGATATTTTCTTGGATGGAGAGTCATCGACAAATGTAGCACTAACGTGCCCCAGGGAAGTGTATTCTCATCCTTACACTTCATGTTGTATATTAATGACTTGGCAGACAATATTAATAGAAACCTCGCAGTTTTGCATACTGGAGTACTCCTTGAAAAAAAGCTGACAGCTATCTAGTAAGATCTTGGCGGTTGCTGTTCCTGGTTGCCAGATAGTTTCAACGATTAAATAAATCTTATCGCTGACATAGCCAACAAAATTAAGCTAAATTAAAATAAGAAATAAGTAATGCCAAATAATTTGTATCTAGAAAGAGTGAAGAAGGCAGCAGTGTCAATCAGAAACTGATGAGAAACAGAGCTCACTCACATAAATGAAACTCGGTCCGTATCGCACGATTCCACTTACAGCTGTTATCGACAACTGTCTATTTTACTGCCGGTGACCACGGGGGGATATTCATTTATCAGTATGTGAGTGGACGTATTCATAATACCTTTCAGCGCTCGGTTTACTAAACAATTTCTCTTGTCATGCGCACCTGTACGGCAATTATATTTTAAATTAATGAAGCGCTCCGCCTGAGAGGGACAACACCTCATTTACGTTATAATTCAGCGAAGTTCTCGCAATGCATTCTGCTAAATAATTGTAGCTCTGTTGGAAGAGTCAGTATTAAAATTTTCCAAATGCCTATGTGTCGAAAGAAATGAAGTTTATTATAGTCATAAAACGTAACTTGGAACACAATTATGCATAACTGCTTCAGTTCTCTCATCGAGATAAATGGTGCATTGCATCAGTCTAGTATGCAGGATTGTAGCATACACTGTCGTGCAGCAGCGAAGTTATTGAAATATTACGAACCGATCTAGGGTTTCTTATTTTATTTTTGTTCGTAATTTTTCAAGTATTCTGCAGACATTTCATTGTCTTTGGACGAGGCTCAGACTGGTTTCAAAAGTGGATTAAGTGCGCTGTTTTCCTAGATCTCATGGAATGATTTCACTTTATTTTGAATGTCATCTAAATTCTTAGATTACTGCAAATTGTGATAAGAAATAGTGAATGCTGGATGAAGAAAATTCAAATTCAAATCTCCTGGACATAATTATAACGTTTTCGTTTTCCAGTACCCGCCTGAAAAGATAAGAGACATTGAAAAAGATTTCGTTTACAAATAAAGCCATTCCACTAAGGTAACGGAAGATACTGAGAAACGAAATCATATTTTAATAATTTTGGGTAGCTCTTAACCCTCAGAATAAAAAGTCATTTAAATTAATATATGACTTACACTATGTTGTCAAAAGTATCCGGACACCTGGCTAAAAATGACTTAAAAGTTCGTGGCGCCCTCCATCGGTAATGCTGGAATTCAGTATGGTGTTGGCCCACCTTTAGCCTTGATAACAGCTTCCACTCTCGCAGGCATACGTTCAATCGGGTGCTGGAAGGTTTCTTGGGGAATGGCAGCCCATTCTTCACGGAGTGCTGCACTGAGGTATCGATGTCGGTCGGTGAGGCTTCGCACGAAGTCAGCGTTCCAAATATCCCAAAGGTGTTCCTTAGGACTCAGGTCAGGACTCTGTGCAGGTCAGTCCATTGCAAGGATGTTATTGTCGTGTAACCACTCCGCCAAATGCCGTGCATTATGAACAGGTGCTCGATCGTGTTGAAAGATGCAATCGCCATCCCCGAAATGCTCTTCAACAGTGGGAAGCAAGAAGGTGCGTAAAACATCAATGTAGGCCTGTGCTGTGATAGTGCCACGCAAAACAACAAGGGGTGCAAGCCCCTTCCATGAAAAACACCACCACACCATAATACCACCGCCTCCGAATTTTACTGTTGGCATTACACACTGGCAGATGACGTTCACCGGGCATTCGCCATACGCACAGCCTGCCATCAGATCGCCACATAGTGTACCGTGATTCGTCACTCCACAGAACGTTTTTTCACTGTACAGTCATCCAATGTTTACGCTCCTTACACCAAGCGAGGCGTGTGGCATTTACCGGCGTGATATGTGGCTTATGAGCAGCCGCTCGAAAGTTAAAACCAAGTTTTCTCACCTCCCGCCTAACTGCCACAGTACTTGCAGTGGATCCTAATGCAGTTTGGAATTTCTGTGTGATGGTCTGGATAGATGTCTACCTACTATACATTACGAGCCTCTTGAACTGTCGGTGGTCTGCCAGTCAACAGACGAGGTCGGCCTATACGCCTTTATGGTGTACGTCTCACTTCACGTTGGACCTAGGGATGTTTAGGAGGATGGAAATCTCGCGTACAGACGTGTGACACAAGTGACAACCAATCACCTGACCACGTTCGAAGTCCGTGAGTTCTGCGGGGTGTCCCATTCCGCTCTCTCACGATGTGTAATGACTACTGAGGTCACTGATACGGAGTGCCTGGTAGCAGGTGGTGGCAGCACAATGCACCTAATATGAAAATCGTATGTTTTTGGGGGTGTCCGGATACTTTTGATAACATAGTGTAGATAAGGACGTAATCACAGTGTATGATATAATGTTTAAAGGATGGAAGATATAAGAGTTTCGTAGCGTGGACATTAGACAGAAACGGTAATTGTTTTGTTAATTGTACCGTTTTAGTTTCGTATTATTATGTCTAAGAAATGTAAGTGACTACATTTACTACACTCCTGTCAAGCAAATATACAACTTCTTTTCGCACGTATTTTAATGAACTAAAAATAGAGTACTGCAGCGCCACCACGAATTGATGCGACAAGAGGATCGCGCCCACTCGTCTTCAACAATTTCGTCCAAATTTATGGTATGCGCAGGGCCTGGCCGGAAATGAAAGTGACACACATGGGAGCTCCACGAGCAAAAACGTGTAGAAACAATTGAATTTTTGACGCCGGCTGGGCCAGGCATTAGCCATTTATGTAATTGTAGGTTCCAGGCAGCGGTTGGCACAGCGGCAGGAGTGTAGGAGAATAATCAGAGGATCGTGTGGTTGAGTCCCTAGCGGAAACATCTTTCAATTTTTACGTTATTTATACAGCAGACAAATAGAAACAATGCTATTGTATTTTTTAATATTTTGATGAGAAAGACAAGGAAAAATTTGAGATTGCAAATAAATCTCCAAAAAATGACTGTGCTGACAGCTCTGCAAATAATTTTCCAAGAAGGGTTTGAAATTGAAGCTTATTCGGTTAGTTCCACGTTGAACTTCAAGCAGCCCTTAGCAGCCAATGAAACCCCACGATGTGTATTTTTTATCGTCAGTTAGAGAATTCGATCAAAAAGCTTCAAAACTGCTCTTATCTCATCGAGACGGAAAAAGAAATCACATCCAAAGAAGACTGCATCAAAATACATTCCGCTATACGTCACCAGCCATCCTCACAAACACACGCCAAATTCGTTACGCGTGTTTTGCTGCCAAACTGTGCGATGAACGGGAACCATTTATGAATGTAAACCAATTTTTTTCCTGTAGACACGTCACGAAAACAATGTAATTGTAAGAACTTGGCTTTATAGAGTATGCAATATGCAGAAAAAATTAATGCTTCCCCTGTTTTTACTATGAATATCACGTCATCAAGTGCAAATCATCAGTTTTAAAACAAGAAAAATATCTAATTTTACATACGATGTTCTCGTGTGTGTCTTACGATCGCTTCCTGGAAATTTATTGGCAGTCCCAAATTTTCATTTGCTTTTCCTTTACACAGCTTGTATGAAAATATTAATAAATACAATAGACTGAGCATTATTTCTCTTTATTCGTAGTGTAAGTAACGTAAAAATTGAAAGAAAAGAATGTTTCCGCATAAGGACTCGATCCAACCCCGGTCACCCCTCCCTCCCTCGCCTCTTTGGTTGCCATTCTGTACTTTCCCCGCAGTGCCAACTGCTGCCTGGAAACGACGCGAAAGAATAAATGGCTCATACCTCGCCCGGCCATCTGGAGCTTTCAGTTCTGTCACTTTCATTTCTTATCAAGCCATCCATATACCATAGATCTGGACGAAATCGTTGGACGGGAAACAGCGCTCCCCTTGTTAGTTGTAATAGACGGTCCAGTCACATTAATGTGATCAGTGCCTATGTTCAATGTCAACGTGCAATAGCCACTCAAGACGGTAGTTGGCAGCAGTGGCTGTGAGGCGTTCATAAACCGTGTCAGGGAGATCTGAGAAAACAGTGCAGTCGTTGTCGTAACGCGGAATCGGAGCCATTTTCTGACGTCCAGGTGGGCGTGAACGTTGGATTTTGGACCAAGGTGGAAGCATTTTCGAAACGGCTGAGTTTGCAAACTGTTCATCATTATAGTATACCGTGCATGGTAAGATGGCGTTATCTAAAACCGGCACCGAGGCAACTGTGGTGCACCAAGGGCCTTAGATGACAGGGGTGAACGACACGACAACTCCGGTCATGTGTCGGGGCGAAGAGACGAAGAAGGGTGCAACTGTTGAGCAACTAACTTTCAGATGAGCATAGGGCTACGGTACCAAGAGTGTCTCCTCAACAATCGTTTAGCTATCTTTGTTGTATGTCGGCTTCCACAGCAGACACCTGGTTCACGCACCCGTACTGACTACTGTTAATCGGTGACGAAGGCTGAAATTTACACGCCAGTGTTGCAACTGAACATCCACTGAGTGGCGACAGGTTGCCCATTCAGATGAAGTACATTTTATGGTCCGTCGGACACACAGCCATTGGTGTGTATTGCTTCAAACGTCTAAAAGCCAGTACCCTGTAACAGTCCTCAGTGGAGCCAAGGCTGAAGGGCGTTCCCTGGGTGATCTCGTCATTCCGAAAGGCCCAACGGATTAACACAAGTAGTCATCTATCCGTTAGAACCGTGTCCATCCATACAGGCAGTCTTTTTTTACTATATATATGAAGATAGTAACTGCTCTCGAAAGAACAGATACCATTGATGACCGTGCAGCTTCTCTAGAGTAAATGATAATTAACTGAAACCCTCAGCTGCCGACAGGTGTTGTTGATGTACCTCGATGGGGACAACTGAAAATGTGTGCCCCGACCGGGACTCTTGCTTACATGGCAGACGCTCTATCCATCTGCGCCACCGAGGACCCAGATTAATAGCGCGACTGCAGGGACTCATCCCTTGCACGTTTCCCGTGAGACCCACATTCCCAACTGTCCACAATCTACATATGTAATGTTTCTAATAGACTGTGAACAGTTGGGAATGTGGGTCTCACGGGAAGCGTGCAAGGGATGAGTCCCTGCAGTCGCGCTATTCATCTGGGTCCTCGGTGGCTCAGATGGATAGAGCCGCTACCATGTAAGCATGAGATCCCGCGTTCGAGTCCGGTCGGGGCACACATTTTCCGCTGTCCCTATCGAGGTATATCAACAACACCTGTCGGCAGCCAAGGATTTCAATTAATTATCATTTACTCTGTTTTTCCTCGGCACGATTTCATCTACCAGCAGGACAATGTAACGTGTCAAACAGCTCGCGGTGTACGTGCGTGATTGGAAGAGCATGAGGATGAGTTTACTGTACTTCCCTGGTCACCAAACTCTACAGACTTAAACCCAGTCGAGAACCTGTGGGACCATCACGATTGGGCTGTACACACGATGGTTCCTTAACCGAGGACCCCAGCGAATCTGGCGACGGCACTGGAGTCGGAATGGCTCCGCGTCCCTGTCGGTACCTTCCAGAACATCACTGGCTCTCTTCCTGCCCGCCTCGGCGGCAGACGGCCCTGCCAAATGTGGTTATTCGCGCTTCTGACATGTGGTCACAATGTTATGGACAGTGTGTATTCTGCTTAAAGATATTTAACGCTCATTCCCGACAGTTCAATTCCTCGTGGATGCATTACCCAACCATAAGGCCCCACAGGGTGAAAGGCAGAGGGTTTAACGTTCCGTCGAAGACGACGTCATTAGCGGCGGAGCTCAATCTCGGATTGGAGAAGGGAATCGGCCGTATCCTTTTCTAAGAGCCACTACGGAATTAGTGTTACGCGATTTTGGGAAGCCACGGGAAACCTATATCTGGATGGTCGGATGGAGATCTGAACTACGGTACTCCCGAATTCAAGTTCAGTGTACTCGTATAAAATACTGCCGACACCCGCTCGCTACCTAGTGCCGCGGCCGAACTCTCATTAGCGCATGGCATATCTTCACAAATATGGCTCAATGTCAGCAACTTCCGAAGGGCAAGTGACTAGCCATAGTAGTTGGACAGCAAAGTCGTGATTGTTAGCAGTTGTTCAATGTCCCGACTTATGTTCTGCTGGTTTTAGACCTTCAATGATTTGTTAAATAAGCCGCATGAAAATTAACATTGATCGTTCATCAACTACAAAACATAGTCTATCATGTTTTCAGTTTCGAAAAGTGTTTATAGCACCCTTACCACACAAGACACGATAATCGCATAGAGAGTCTAGCAGTGATCCAGAGTCGAGTCCACGGGAAGCATTAACTGGTAAGGTAGACAGTTTGTCGTTAGAATAGACCGTAAGCCAATGCGGGGCAGAGCTGATAGTCGCCAACTCGCGTAATTAACTCGAGGCTTAAGCCTGCTGGCTGTTCACTTGCCTTTGTGGTGCTAATTCTGCTGCTACAGTCTGCCTCCGAAACTAGCTTCGTGTTTGCGTAATCTGTTTCCAACCGGAATACCAGAAACACTCTCCACATACCAACGTACTAACACTTAGTTTACGTACGTACAACCGGAACATCAGCAACTTTTCTTCGAATACTTTGGTTAAACAGCTGTCAGTTGTTGGTACGGCGTCTCGGTAACTGAATTGCTCCAAATTTTTCCTTGAGATCGCAGCAGGTGTCGGGCAACTATCATATATCATGAATTTCGAAATAGACGTCAGACTTAAGCTGCATAATAAGAAATGCGTCTACATCTACATCTATATAGTTACTCTGCAATTCACACTTAAGTGCCTGGCAGAGGGTTCATCGAACCATTTTCATACTACTTCTCTACCATTTCACTCTCGAATGGCGCGTGGGAAAAAGGAACACCTAAATCTTTCCGTGTGACTTCTCATTTCTCTTATTTTATTATGATGATCATTTCTCCCTACGTAGGTGGGTGTCAACAAAATAGTTTCACATTCAGAAGAGAACTTTGATAATTCAAATATCGTAAATAGATCTCGCCGCAAATAAAACCGCCTTTGTTTCAGTGACTGCCACCCCTACTCGCGTATCATATCAGTGACACTCTCACCCCAATTGCGCGATGACACGAAACGGGCTGCCCATCTTTGCACTTTTTCGATGTCCTCCGTCAATCCTACCTGGTAAGGATCCCACACCGCGCAGCAATATTCTAGCAGAGGACGGACAAGTGTAATGTAGACTGTCTCTTTAGTGGGCTTGTCGCATTTTCTAAGTGCTCTGCCAACAAAGCGCAGACTTTGTTTCGCCTTCCCTACAATATTATCTATGTGTCTTTCCAATTTAAGTTGGTCGTAATTGTAATTCCTAGGTATTTAGTCGAACTGACAGCCCTTAGATTTGTGCGATTTATCGTATACCCAAAATTTATCGGATTTCTTTTAGTACTCATGTGGATGACCTCGCACTTATCCTTGTTTAGTGCCTATTGCCACTTTTCGCACCATACAGAAATTCTCTCTAGATCATTTTGTAATTGTAATTGATCGTCTGATGATTTTACTAGACTGTAAATTACAGCATCATCTGCAAACAATCTAAGGGGACTGCTCAGATTATCACCTAGATCATTTATGTAAATCAGGAACAGCAGAGGGCCTATGACACTACCTTGCGGAACGCCAGATATCACTTCTGTTCTACTCGATGATAAAGCAAGCACAGACTCTTACGGAGCGCCAATGTATATGTCGGAAGCGAATCATCGTTCAAACTGACAACAGGTGTCAGAATCATTATCTCCGAGTGTGAAGATGCATCCTTTAAAAGCACTTTCCATTTATCTATCACGTATCACGAAGGAGTTATGCAAACTGGTAACAAATTGATGTTCATACAGATAACGACGGAAAATGAAAAACTGTAAACTTTGCTGGACGCTAGATGGATTTGTGACGCTACGGTGCAGTTTCATCGTGCAGTTGGCAAGGACAGTGAAAAGGGGATACGTCGATACTTAAGTGTAAAGTCATTACGAATTTCATTCCTTGTACTCAGTTGGACAGTAACTATGCCTCGCAGACAGGCGTGTGAACAATATACGCAAATTTTAGCATTTTAGAGAAGACTTTTAGTTGGTGTCAAAGGAGCCGGTTGGAGTAATCGGTGAACCGCTCGGCAGCTGAATAGGAGCGACGCCACTATTCGACGGTGTTCCCAGGAATGGGTGAACCACGGCCGAAAACAGCGTCAACAAGGAAGCGGTCGACCTAGAGAGACGATAGGACGTGACGACCGTGGAATCGTCACATAAGCAATCAGGGCCTCGGATTCTTCATTATTGTATATCCGACGTGCAACTACTGCTTTAGTGGCCACAAGAACAGCCATTAATAGGCTGCTCACAGAACGGGGGTTGAGCTCACGGCGCCCCTTGTCCCCTGTACACCAACAACCCCGTTTGCAGTGGTGTCGGGCATGTTCGGCCTAGAATCTCATTACCTGGAGGAGAATTGTCTTCAGCGATGAGACCCGCCACAGCGACCGGGGAAGACGTGTCTGGAGACACCCCGCACAGAGATGGAATACCAACCTGACTGTGGCCCGTCATACGGCCCGACAACCAGAAGTTATCATCTAGTGTGTCACTTCATTTCATAGCAGGACCCCCCTTGTCATCCGCAGCGCTCTCATAACACAGCGGTACGTCGAAGATGTTTTCTTGCCCTTCACGGAAAGCCATCCTGGGCTTAAATTTGATCAAAATGTCCGTCCCCGGTAGCTGAGTGGTCAGCGCGACGGAATGCCCGAGTTCGATTTCCAGCTGGGTTGGAGATTTTATCCGCTCAGGGACTGGCTGTTGTTTTGTCCTTATCATCATCATTTCATCCTCATCGACACGCAAGTCGCCGAAGTGGCGTCAACTCGAAAGACTTGCACCAGGCGAACGGTCTACCCGATGGGAGGCCCTGGCCACACGGCATTTCCATTTGATCAAAGTTATGCCCACCTGCACACGGCATGAAATCCTGCTGCTTGCCTTCGTGCTTGCCAAACCATATCTTGGCCAGCAAGATCGCATGATCTCTCCCAAAATCAGAACATGTGGAGCATTATGGACAGGGCCCTCGAAGAACCATCTCGGGATTTTGACGATCTAATGTGCCAAGTGGAGAGAAACTGGCACAATTCCCTCAGGGGGAAATCCAAAATATATTAATCAATGCCAAGCCCACTTAATTGCTTACGTAAGAGACAGACATGTCACTCACTGACTTCCACATTTTGTGAAGCGCTTTCTCTTGGATATATCATCCAATTTTTCTGAAACTGTAATCATTGTTTATCTATATATATATATATATATATATATATATATATATATATATATATATCATGTCTACCGACTTCCATCGACATTCGGGTAATTCCTTCATGGTGCGTCGTATTTTCTCTTTTGGTCTTAGAGTATGCTATAACCTTTATCTCTTATCATGATTCATTAAATAAGTAATGAAAATGTAATGATGCGCAGCCGATAATCATTTTTATGAAGAGGACGGCTGTGTAACTGACTTTCAATATAGCGTTCTCGGCTGTGGGGGTGTGATTTGTCTCAAGAGACACTGAGACACTGTGAGATGGATATCGTACATGCATCATAGAAGTGGAATTGCACCCCCCCCCCCTCCCCGCCCTCTCCTACCCGCAGTACAAACTTCGATTTGTTTGATGGTTCCCCTAAATTGCTGGGATGGTTGCTCTGAAAAGGATAAAATCAGAGAGATTAGAGCCCACGCAGAAGCATACCGACAATCCTTCTTTCCACGAACAATACGAGACTGGAATAGAAGGGAGAACCGATAGAGGTACTCAGGGTACCCTCCGTCACACACCGTCAGGTGGCTTGCGGAGTATGGATGTAGATGTAGATGTAGATGTGACCAATTTCATTAACGTCTTTCTGTATGGGTATCTTCG
The DNA here is from genome assembly GCF_023898315.1 of Schistocerca nitens. Lineage (NCBI taxonomy): Eukaryota > Metazoa > Arthropoda > Insecta > Orthoptera > Acrididae > Schistocerca > Schistocerca nitens. Next base: position 551,468,835 of record NC_064615.1, on the reverse strand, counting down.
TCGGTTAGATATTAAAATCTAATCTTCCATCCTGTAAAAATTTGTCACATTTCATAAATTTCCACTTTTCTTGATAACAGTAAGTTTCTCAACGTGAGCAGATGTCGCCAATGGACGGACAATTTCTTTCGCTAGACGTTTCTTCACGACTATGCCTATTTTTGAAGAAATATTCCAAACTCACGCCAGTATAGCGTTAGACATCATAATATCCCTACACTATTACTGCGCGTAAGCTCGTATTCTGTTCTGCAGAAATTCGGTGTGATGAATATATGTTTTCTCGATCAGAGGTTCTAGTTTTACTAGTTGGAGGCTGTCAGCGTCAGATTTCAAGTGAGCTCTATGAACTAACGTGCTATGGACACTGATATGCATCTAAGGAAGGGAGCAGCTAGACACCTACAGTTCTAGACCCATATATAAGGTAAAATTAAAGCAATAACAGCCCTCGGCCTCAAAATTAAGTCTTTTGACCCGGTTTCGGCGCTACTAGGAGTGCCTTCATCAGAAGTAAAACATTCAAACTGGCCTATAACAAAATAATTTTTTATAAGTGTAAGTACTGTATAACAATACCAGAAAGAAACAGTACTAACATGCTACGTACAAAATAAATGTCAAACAATAAAGCTTTAGTCACAAAATTTAAAAAAAAAGAATACATGGAAGGCGAGCCTCTATGGGCTACTCACACATGTCAAGCTACAGGTAGAACAGACTGAGGCGCCCACGTTAGCAACTGCAGGCATGTGAACATTACACCAAGAGTGCCATCTAAAAGCCGCAAATACAGATAGGCTACTTAACATTCAAAAATTATGAGTAGACTTAGAGAAAACATTTCGGTAACTGCAAGAGGGAACACGAAATCAAATATCAAGTAACCGCTTTATACCGTACAAGAATTTTTATTTCGTAGTTGTAGCTGCTAATTAAGAATGAGGCCATCATTTCAAGAAAGATGTTTACAAATTTCTAATTCTTTGAGAATACCTAATCTACGCCCTTTCTTCTCGGTGTGCAAAATGTTGATGTCGTGAACAACTTTATGGTTCAAATGGCTCTGAGCACTATGGGACTCAACTGCTGAGGTCATTAGTCCCCTAGAACTTAGAACTAGTTAAACCTAACTAACCTAAGGACATCACAAACATCCATGCCCGAGGCAGGATTCGAACCTGCGACCGTAGCAGTCTTGCGGTTCCAGACTGCAGCGCCTTTAACAGCACGGCCACTTCGGCCGGCAACAACTTTATGCGCATGACCTGTTATCAGAAGGTGGTCGGCAAAAGAGGAATTTTGGGTGCTAGTGCCATTTTTCCTTAAAAGATGTTCTTTGTATCTGACTGTAAAGGCACGTCCTGTTTGTCCTATGTAGTAAGAAGAGCACGTGTCGCAGAAAATCTTATAGACGCCAGAGTTTTCCAAAGGGGAATGAGTCTATTTTAAATTATGAATAATTTTTTTAAACTATTGTTTGAAAAGGCAACATTACAGTTCTATTTATTACCAAGGCGTTTAATATGATTAATTTGATAGGAGATAGGCCCCAAGAAATGAATAGAAAAAAAAACTCTTTTAGGTTGGATTCCGTGATAGAGGTGCCGATTGCAGTAAGTCTTTTAACAGTTTTCTATTTAAGGATGCCATCTACTATGCCAGGTTCATATTCATTATTAACTGCTATTGTTTTGATTAAATTAATTTCTTCATCGAATTTTTCTTTCGAGAGTGGTGTAGAAGTAGTTCTATGAATAGCAAAGTGAAAGAAAGCGTTTTTGTGAGACTGTGGGTGCATGTTATATAAGGGTCCGCGGTAAATAGAATGTCCTAAGGATCCATTCTTCATCTGCTGGTTATGGAATCCTTGTCGATATTAAGATGCATTGAATCATCAAATGGAATATACATCTTTCCGGTGTATAGACACCTTTCGTCAGGATAACAGAAGCACAAGGTATTTCCGCAGAAAGCGTCACCTTCCAGGAATCCTATCTGAAAAAATGGTTCAAATGGCTCTGAGCACTATGGGACTTAATATCTGAGGTCATCAGTCCCCTAGAACTTAGAACTACTTAAACCTAACTAACATAAGGACATCACCCACATCTATGCCCGAGGCAGGATTCGAACCTGCGACCGTAGCGGTCGCGCGGTTCCAGACTGAAGCGCCTAGAACCGCTCAGCCACAATGGCCGGCAATCCTTTCCGAGATGAGAGATTCAGCTCTTAATACTCACGGATTTGGACAAGGTATGCAAACATTGTACCAATATTATTAAGTTTTTCTTATTTTCTAAAACAAGTTATAACATGTTATGTTCTAAATTAGCTTCCAAAAATAATTTATTTGTTCAAGTAGGTCCGAGGATTGGATCATCAATCTTTTGACTGGTTTGATGCGGCACTCCTCGAATTCCTCTCCTGCTCCAACTTTTTCATATTACGTCCTTATTCTTTATAGAACATACTGCATTCAAATCTCTGCTTTCCCCTATAATTTTAACCCCGTATAGCTCCATCCAGTAATATATTTATTCCCTCATGTCTTAACACATGTCGAATCATCCTGCCCCTTTTCCACATATTACTATCATCACCGATTCTGCGGAGAACCGGGTCATTTCTCGTTCGAAAATATGTATGAGGACAAAGAGCAAGATGGGAAACAATTCAAAAATATACATGAGGAGTAAGAGCAACATGAGAAAACGATTTACTTACTGATTTACATACCCTCCCATCATAGGCTACCAATATAGCTCTTGACCGCACTGTCAATAAATAAGAGAGTCCAACCATTCAATCAGATAATTAAAGTTTGCCTCTACTATCATTTCTGCAACTCATTATTTTTATCTTTCTTTGGTTGAATCTCGGTACATGTCCTGTGTTCATTAGACCTATAATTTCATTCACCATGGTCTGTAATTACTGCGTACGTTCGCTGACGATAGCAATATCATCAGGGAGTCCTATCATTGATACCCTTTTACTCTGAAAAGTAATGTTGCTCCTGAATGATGCACTGTTATATTACAATGACCTTTCGACCCAGTTACTGGATTCTCACTTAATTAGAGACTTTTTTATTCTCAACTGAAGACTTGAAAAACGATATACAGGGTGTTACAAAAAGGTACGGCCAAACTTTCAGGAAACATTCCTCACACACAAATAAAGAAAAGATGTTATGTCGACATGTGTCCGGAAACGCTTAATTTCCATGTTAGACCTCATTTTAGTTTCGTCAGTATGTACTGTACTTCCTCGATTCACCGCCAGTTGGCCCAATTGAAGGAAGGTAATGTTGACTTCGGTGCTTGTGTTGACATACGACTCATTGCTCTACAGTACTAGCATCAAGCACATCAGTACGTAGCATCAACAGATTAGTGTTCATCACGAACGTGGTTTTGCAGTCAGTGCAATGTTTACAAATGCGGAGTTGGCAGATGCCCATTTGATGTATGGATTACCACGGGGTAATAGCCGTGGCGCGGTACGTTTGTATCGAGACAGATTTCCAGAACGAACGTGTCCAGACAGGAAAGCGTTCGAAGCGATTGGTCGGCGTCTTAGGGAGCACGGAACTTTCCAGCCTATGACTCGCGACTGGGGAAGACCTAGAACGACGAGGACACCTGCAGTGGACGAGGCAATTCTTCGTGCAGTTGACGATAACCCTAATGTCAGCGTCAGAGAAGTTGCTGCTGTACAAGGTAACGTTGACCACGTCACTGTATGGAGAGTGCTACGGGAGAACCAGTCGTTTCCGTACCATGTACAGCGTGTGCAGGCACTATCAGCAGCTGATTGGCCTCCACGGGTACACTTCTGCGAATGGTTCATCCAACAATGTGTCAATCCTCATTTCAGTGCAAATGTTCTCTTTACGGATGAGGCTTCATTCCAACGTGATCAAATTGTAAATTTTCACAATCAACATGTGTGGGCTGACGAGAATCCGCACGCAGTTGTGCAATCACGTCATCAACACAGATTTTCTGTGAACGTTTGGGCAGGCATTGTTGGTGATGTCTTGATTGGGCCCCATGTTCTTCCACCTACGCTCAATGGAGCACGTTATCATGATTTCATACGGGATACTCTACCTGTGCTGCTAGAACATGTGCCTTTACAAGTACGACACAATATGTGGTTCATGCACGATGGAGCTCCTGCACATTTCAGTCGAAGTGTTCGTACGCTTCTCAACAACAGATTCGGTGACCGATGGATTGGTAGAGGCGGACCAATTCCATGGCCTCCACGCTCTCCTGACCTCAACCATCTTGACTTTCATTTATGGGGGCATTTGAAAGCTCTTGTCTACGCAACCCCTGTACCAAATGTAGAGACTCTTCGTGCTCGTATTGTGGACGGCTGTGATACAATACGCCATTCTCCAGGGCTGCATCAGCGAATCAGGGATTCCATGCGACGGAGGGTGGATGCATTTATCCTCGCTAACGGAGGACATTTTGAACATTTCCTGTAATAAAGTGTTTGAAGTCACGCTGGTACGTTCTGTTGCTGTGTGTTTCCATTCCATGATTAATGTGATTTGAAGAGAAGTAATAAAATGAGCTCTAACATGGAAAGTAAGCGTTTCCGGACACATGTCCACATAACATATTTTCGTTCTTTGTGTGTGTGGAATTTTTCCTGAAAGTTTGGCCGTACCTTTTTGTAACACCCTGTATAAAAGCTGGTTTTCAGTGAGGCAGGGAACGACCGCATATGGAAGACATTGGGCGCTTCCGCCACACACTGCTCTGTGCCCTCAGCAGTGAGCAGTGAGAGTTAGCCAGCGCCCCTCCTGTACTGTGCACGCCAGGACATTCGTGTCTTGCACATCTGTGCCGGCTGGCTGCCTGGAATGTTAATAACGTGTGGGACAGGAGATGGGAAGGCTCTCTGGAGCAAACAGCGCTGCTCCTCATATTACGACGCAGGAGGCGACCCTGCGGCCTCCTGTTATATTTTGTAAACATGAAGCAAATAACGCACTGTACTAACGCCAGTGCGGCATTGAGCATAAGATTATTTGCATTCTCTCTGTTGTATGAAGTAGTGTGTGTGTGTGTGTGTGTGTGTGTGTGTGTGTGTGTGTGTGTGTGTGTGTGTGAGATCAGACTATGGTTGCCGATAATCTATTATGAGACTATGTGCTTATGTGGGACTGGTACTCTACTGAAGAAGGCAAACGAGATTGACTATGAGATTATGATAAAGCAGTTTCGCAATTATTTTGATATATATTGTCTGTTTCCATTAACTTTCACATTGTAATGAAGATCTTGCATAAGACTTAGATGTACACTGACACCTCTTACGACTAAGGGTAGTTCACAATATTAGTTCCAATATCATTTTCTTATAATTCCTCTGCTGTTGTTGTTGTTGTTGTTGTTGTGGTGGTGGTCTTCAGTCCGAAGAATGGATTGATGTATCTCTCCACACCAGTCTATGCTGTCGAAGCTTCTTCATCTCTACGTAACTACTGCGACTTATATCCATTTGAACCTACTTAATGTGTTCATGCCTAAACCTGCGTCTATAATTTTTAACGTAATAAAAAGAAACGATTTGACTGTAAATAGGCAAAATTCCCAACAACTCTTTGCATAGAAATAATAACTGTAAAACATTGATGGGTGGCAGTTAGCCGGCCGGAGTGGCCGAGCGGTTCTAGGCGGTACAGTCTGGAACTGCGCGACCGCCACGGTCGCAGGTTCGAATCCTGCCTCGGGCGTGGATGTGTGTGATGTCCTTAGGTTAGTTAGGTTTAAGTAGTTCTAAGTTCTAGGGGACTGATGACCTCAGCAGTTAAGTCCCATAGTGCTCAGAGCTATTTGAACCATTTTTTTGGTGGCAGTTAACTGAAACACTGCGTATTATTAAACTGCGTCACAGAGATGTGATAGTGAGCCGAATTATTTAACGCATACTTACTCGATTTACTAGTAGGTATAGGTAGAAACAAGCACGGTTAAGTGATAGAAGAATGAACTTTTTCTGCAATGCTACAGGTGTTACGAAAGTTCGCTAAAACTCAATACAGTTATTATTAAATAATTATTTCTCGTTATTTTACCACCGACGAGCCTCTAATACATACAGCACACTACCTTGGGCATACCAGACCTCGACGAACTACGAATGTTAGTACGTCGCAAAGGAGAGAACCTGTGGCAGCTAAACTGTGTTAGATGCTTAATGTATTTACCTACGCTTTAAAGATTCCGTTATAGTGTGTATCCGTAAGTTTCATAAGATCAGTTGACAGAAATAACTACATAACATGTACGCAGATTTTGAACGAACGAAAATCGAGCTGTATATGTGAGACTTACGGATCTAACTCTCTGTCTCAAACTAAAATTTCGACACTACAACATTGTAATGAGACTGAGTACTGTATGCCTCAGAATACCTTAATGTGGTGAGCGAAGGGCAGCTCAGGAAGCTAGAATTGAAGGATACAAATCCTCTGACATCCATAATACTAAGTCGAAAAATATCCATTTAAAAAATTGTACAATAAGTTTTGGAACTGCATACATTACAGTATAACCTAACATACACTGCGATACAAAGAGCAAATGAGTAAAAGTGATAAAGTACTACGAGCTCTCTAATTTAGAAATATAAGAAAATACATATTCATGTACAGCTCTCCTAATGTGTCAAAAATTCCTCACACCAAGTTGTCATATAGACAAAATGCAGCATATTTTATCTACACACATCAAAAAAAGTTTTGCATCACCCCGGTTCCCAGAATTCCGGAAGATAAACGTTGACTGTGGAATTTGAATCACAGACACAGTCCCTTTGACTGTTCAGAGATGTCACTAAACCAGCCCAAAGCTGTAAACAACCATGCATGAGCAGCGCCTATTAGACGGAGTGGGTCCGACAGCCCGATCAGTTCCAGTCATTCATCCACGAAGGAGGTACACGGCTCCTGTTTTCTGTAGTTCAGTCATGCCTAGACGGTCAATACCGCGGTTCGATCGCGTCCGCATTCTTACTTTGTACCAGGAAGGGCTCTCAACAAGGGATGTGTCCAGGCGTCCCGGAATGAACCAAAGCTATGTTGTTTGGACATGGAGGAGATACAGAGAGACAGGAACTGTCGATGACATGCCTCGTTCAGGCCGCCCAAGGGCAGTGGATGACCGCTACCTACGGACAGCAACATCACCATGTTGAATAACCCCTTTGTGCAGTCACAGGAGTCGTGTTACGACTCACACTGTGCGCAATAGGCTGCATGATGCGCAGCTTCACTCCCGACGTCAATGGCGAGGTCCATCTTTGCAACCACGTCACCGTGCAGTGCGGTACAGATGGGCCCAACAACATGCAGAATGGACCGCTCAGGATTGGCATCACGTTTTCTTCACCGATGAGTGTCGCGTATGCCTTCAACCAGACAATCGTCAGAGACGTGGATGGAGCAACCCAATCAGGCTGAATGCTCTAGACACACTGTCCAGCGAGAGCAGCAAGGTGGAGGTTCCCTGCTATTTTGGGGTGGCATTATGTGGGGCCGACGCACGCCGCTGGTGGGCATGGGAGGCGCCGTAACGGCTGTACTATACGTGTGTGCCATCCTCCGACCGATAATGCAACCATATCTGCAGCATATTGGTGAGGCATTCGTCTTCATGCACGACAATTCACGCCCCCATCGTGCACATTTTGCGAATGACTTCCTTCAGGATAACGACATTCCTCGACTAGAGTGGGCAGCATGTTCTCCAGACATGAACCCTATCTAACATGCCTGGGATGGTCTGAAAAGGGCTGTTTATGGACGACTTGATCCACCAACCACTCTGAGGGATCTACGCCGAATCGCCGTTGAGGAGTGGACCAACAGTGCCTTGATGAACTTGTGGATAGTACGCCACGACGAAAACAGGCATACATCAGTGTAAGACGACGTGCTACTGGGTATTAGAGATACCGGTGTGTACAGCATTCTGGACCACCACCTCTGAAGGTGTTGCTGTATGGTGGTACATCATGCAATGTGTGGTTTTCATGAGCAATAAAAAGAGCGGAAATGATGTTTATGTTGATCTCTATTCTAATTTTCTGTAAAGGTTCCGGAACTCTCGGAACCGAGGTGATGCAAAACTTTTTTGATGTGTGTATATGACAACTTGACATGAGATCCAACTCGACTTGAACTCATTTCACAGCAAAAATTTTTGAAGGCTGCCTGAAGATGATAGCAAAGCCTGTCTAAACCGGTCCTTTTTGTAAATAAAGAATTATTTGTGCGATCTTGGCTTTAGAAAGTTTTAATAACTAAAACAAATAGCTTCTTTCAATTTCTCATGTGAAATGCTTGAACTTTTCCGTTAAAACTCTTGTACTGACTGATTCGGAAGATTACACGCCTATGAACTCACCAGTGAGTTGTGCCAATTGTTTCCTGAAACTGAATTACCGAAATGTCGAGAAGTTTTTCAAGAACTGGTAATATGATAAGTACCTTTGTGGCCTCTCTCATAGCTGTTCAACACATTCCTACAATTTCCCTGGTATACTTAGCATGTGAGCTCGTTCCATGCAAAATCAGTTGCAACCATAGCCCAGTAATTTAATCGGCGTAGGGACGACGTTAAAATCAATGGAAGTCTACCTCACGAGCATTACCTGGGAGCTATTCACACTAACGGCAAATCACCACTCACTATAAAAAGTGAATATTTTGTTACGTCATTAGGAATTTTCCTGCAAATTCCCGAGATGGGCTAAACTGCGGCTGTAAAAAATTTTGCTCACAATGAACCGTAGCACGTTTGTATAAGATGTCCCTCCTAAGAGTTGACATGCGCAATTTGTAGCTAGAGTCTGTCGAAATAAATGCTGGTCATCAAGTCTTATGCGATGGCCAGTATTGACGGAAAGCATCGGTTTGTTTCCTGTTACCAACCAAATAATTGTTAAAGCGGAAATTGTACGTGTCCATTTGACTGAGTAGTCCAACATTAATGAGTGAGATATTTGTTTTATTGATATGCGTTAACAGGAAGAGTAAAACACTAAAAATATCCAGTACTCCAGCAGCAGTTAGTGCAGACCAGTGCGATGCTGTGACTGCTGTAGTGCTGCGTATTCTGCCTGTCGTATTGTCCCCCTTAACATAGATCGATAAAACGCATGTCGCACTAGACTAATTTGGGACCGCTCAATCGAATGTGCACGTAAAATCCCGCTTTAAAAATTATTTTGCTCTTAACGGGGGAAACAAACCGACGCTTTCCGTCCACACTGGGCGTCGCATGAAAGACCTGACGAGCATATTTGCTTGGGCTGACTCCAGCTACAGAGAATTGCAAATACCTGCCGAAAGATCAGAGAAAATGTGTCTGACAACAAGGTGGAAAGACACTCAATATGCATTGACAACTTAGCACACTATTTTCAAAATATCGTCTTACTATCAATACCTCAAAATTTCTTCCAGAGAATTAAATATCTGCGACAATATGCTTGTACCTGTGTTACGAATCGTCAGTGAGGGACTATTAACTCGTTTTCGAATTTATAGCAATACCAAAACTGCCTCTTCACATGAGTCGACGATTTTAGAGCTCTGTTAGTGATATTTGGGGTCTCAACTTATCATCGTACATAAAAGGGGCGATCAAAAAGGTTCCATTCGAGTACGTTGCTACATCGTATATGCAGCCCAGCGCAACTCCGATGCATTTATGTGTGCACCGACATGAAGTCAAGGGGTCAGTGCGGCTTTCAAACGGAAACTATTAGTTCACTCCTTATAGGGAAAAAATAAATAAAAAAATAAAAATATGGAATTTACCTTCCCGTTGACAATTAAGTCATTGCGTACGAATTATCAGCATAACGAAGCAACAAAGCTGCAGTACCTGTTTGTGCAGACAGCCATATACTGTAGAGCACATTTAAATTTGTTAGAGAAATTTCGTGCATTCTTCAGATTTTATTACGAATGCTTGCCTGCGGTCTCCATAATCTACAGGAATCTGTCGACTGTGCGAATTAGTAATGGCAGAGTTAAGGAAGTCGAAGTTTTCACGAAGATTGCGTCCGCCCAGTTGCGCTGGATAGTTTTGGGGAACCGCGGAGAACTCAGCTGTGAGGGTGACACTGCTCCTCCCGAAAACGAGTCAGCCTCACCGCGGCGTCGGCCGCTCGGCTCGGCGCTTTCTTTCGTAAACTTTCTCCGTCCGGCAGTCTCAGAGGTCAGGCTCGAGAAACTCCCAGCCTAGGGAACTTTATTGGCAGCTCATTTGTCTGGGAATACTTCATGAATTCTAATGGGGTCTCTTTCGGAGCTAAACCAAGTGGCTGCGCCTAGAAAAAAATACCTACCATTTCCACTCTTCCGTCATTTTTTCCTTTACCACATAGTTAACCGACTTGTCTGCAGAGATGTATATTTGCGCCTTACACAAGAAGCTTTATCTACATCATAGCAGCAAACGTGGACAATATCGTTCTGGTTGTTATCTACGTGTTGTATCGCTGCACTGATTTCCGCAGCACTTTAAAATATATCACCTCACTTTTGCGACTTATCATTAGAGCTTGAACAATCACGGTTCTCAATGTTTCTCACAAAATGATATCTCCTTACGACACTAGTTCTTCCCAAATAGGTAAGTATTCTATTGTTTGGTGGCTTTCAGTAGAGAAGACCGGTGCATGATTGAGTAGTAGCGCTCAGTGCACAAAAAGCTTATTTCTTGCGACGCATACACACAGGACGGGAAGTGCAATTCTCGTCTACCAGAACCCAACGACCCTCGTGTTACAGAGGACTTAGCGTTTATAAACCCTCCTGGTTCTGCACACTTGGAACAAAAGTGTGGAGCATACGCCTAATCTAGAGGAGAGAACTGTGTTAAATGTCGCAATCGTGCTACAGAACCTGCCCTTAATGTACTGAACGTGACGTTGTGCTAAGATACAATGTAATTTTCCTTAAAAAACTTACATATTAATTCACATAGCAACAATATCTTCATTTCCTCTTTGTATTACAAAACCAAAAATGGATATAGCCGACATTTAGATATAAATATTTTACTTTGCCTTTTTACATGATGCCAAGTGGCGATCTATATTGGCGACAACTGTTATTTTAATGTTTTCTATTGTAATACTCGTATATAATCAAAAACGACAACTGACTGCAATAAAAAATATTAATCGAGACTTTTTCTAAATCTACGTCTATATACATATTCCGCTAGCCGTATAACTCCTAATTCATCGTATCTTATCTTCATGATTCTTACGCGAAATGTATTTTCGCGGCAGTAGGTTCGTTCTGCAGTCAGCTTCAAATGCCGGTTCTGTGAATTTTGTCAACAGTGTTCCTAGAAAAGAACGCCTTCCCTCGAGCGATTCCCATTTGCGATCCCGAAGCACCTCTGCAATACTTGCGTGTTTTTAGAACCTTCAGGTAACTAATCTGTCAGCTCGTCTCTGAATTGCGTACATATCTTGTTTCATACGACCTGATGCGGATCCCAAACACTCGAGCAATACTCAAGAATCCTGAGAATTCTTCCAATAAATCTCAGTCTGACATCCTACCTGCCACTAATTTTATGTGGCCTTTCTACATTAAATCGCTCCGTGCGCATACTCCTAGTCATTTAATGGATGTTTCTGCAGCATCGTGTAATCACCAATAATGCGTCATTCTACATCTCTATGCGGCTTACATTTGTTTATCTTGAGGGTCAGTTGTTAAACCCACCATGAAGCGTCTGTCCTGTGACCGTCTTCCTGCATTTCGCTGAACTTGTCTTGCGTTACGACTTCGCTGTATACAACATCAGCTCTTAGATATTCTGCCGCTGTCCACTAGATCATTTATTTATATTGCGAAAAGGAAGAGAGAGAGAGAGAGAGAGATATTCATTTACGCATAATGTAAATGGTTAGTATGTTTTAAAGTTTTTTACTGACAAAATGTTCTGAATTAGTAACACTATCTTGTTTCATATCATAGGGAGAGACACTCATAACCAACTGAATGCACAAATAACCAAACTAAACTAAAGTGCCTTAATGTGAGCACATCCCTCAATTACAAGTCGTCGTCAGTTCAGTATCTCTTCATTAGTTATTCGTTCATCTAATCTTCAACATTATTTTGTAGAGCTACATCCCAAAACGTTCCATTTCCTCGTCTGCATTGTTAATCGCCCTTATTTCACTTCCACATAAGGCTACCTTCCAGACAGACACTTTCAGAAAAGACTTTTTAAAAAATAAATTTATATTATATGTTAACATACATCCAGGAAAGCTTTCTTTACTATTGCTCATCTATATTCTATACCGTATTTACTTCTACTGCCGTCAATTATTTTTCTGTCCAAACAGCTAAATTCGTTGCTTTGCACCGTTTTTGAGTCAATTAGCAATGAAGCTAGGCAGTCAGACCGTTGTCCACCCAAGTTCAAGGGGCCCACCAGAGACGGTGTCGCCAAACGTGTTCTCTGTTTGGTTTCCTCAAACCGAACAGCAGAGCGATACAAAAATTGGAAATGGGGCAGTTGTCAGGATCGAACCCGAGCCAAAGGCTGAACAGTTTCGAGCACTATTATCTACACCATGAGAACAACTAACACTAGCTGTGTGTGGCGGGCCGATGATTGGCTAACTTCAACTCTAATTAATTCAGAAATTTATTGCCTAACAGCTTCAGCACAATCTGCCCCGCAAGGTCGTTACAAGCGTGGCTGAGCACCCTGGATAATTCTGTCAGCGTCACTGGCGGTAACTGGAGTACTCTCCATTACTGTTATTCTGCATTTATTAATGTTCGTCTTGTAACTTCTTTTGAGATACTGTTTATTCCAGTTAAGTTCCCAAATCATTTGTCGTCCTGTAGAATTAGGATGTCATATGTGTATTAAAACATGCTACGGTGGTTATACGTATAACATCTTTGTGTAGTGGTTATACTATCATCACCGACAGTCACACATGTGCAATGTGTTTATGAGATGCTTAGTGTGTGTAATCTTACTCGCTGTACGTAAAGCGATGTACATGTAATTATCGGAACAATTTTCTTATCAACATGTCTACTTCGACATTCAATAAACCAATTTTCACCAAGACACCATGTCTGCCGCGAGTTTGCTCAGAAAATGAGTGTCACTTTGTGTAGGCGAGGACAGTGGTAGTTACAGCACTCGCGCTCTTTTTCGTCTCCCCCTCCCCTTCCCCTCCCCCCCTCCCGCAGGCGAGTCGTCACCACTTGGTGCCGTAGAAGCCGACCTTCGGGCATTTCAGCTGAGGGTGGCTGGCAGCTGCCCCGCAGTTGGAGCCGCTGTCATCGAACTTGCGTCCACCGTCCGGGGAGGCTCTGCCGAGCGGCCTACTCGGCACGCAGCGAGTTCCGCAGTTCCGTAATGAAGGCCGCCACCTCCCGCCACTGTCCTGTGGTGTCCTCCGCCAGGCGACGTGTGGCGCCACCCTTCCCGTGACGTCTGTAGCTACCAGCTCACGCCGCAGAATCTGCGCTGTTCCACTGCCGTTCCGCATTTTACAAGTATTACTCTAAACTACGAGGATTAAACCAAGTCGCATGCCTGGAACGATTTTTCGATTTAAAACAAGCTACTGTTGAATTTATGAAGTAAAAGGGAGGGCAGAAACGAAAATTACAACATCTGGAATGGATTGCAGTCCGTGCATTTTAAGTCGATTTAGCTGGTCACTACCCACAGTAAGGCTCTGCGAGTCAATAAAAATTTATTTCTAATTTGATGGGGAAGCATTGAAAAAGAAAATGCCATTGTGGAAGGGGTAACTTCTGAAAAACACAGCCCAGTTTCTTAAGCTCATTGCCTTTAAAATAACGCGAGGTTCAAAGAATGCATTGTAGCTTTGACAGAATCACAAGAGTAGTTTTCTAAACGTTTTGGGGACACTGCCAGTCTTACATACGCTTTGAGCTGTATTCAAGACAATTTGTCATTTCACTTGAAAGCTCCCCTTTGCATTTGCGGATGTAATTGATTGACCTACAGTGTAATTCCCATTTTAAAAACAAACCCTTTTACATTAAAACTGTCCAGGACGTCTTCATTGTTTTCCTTTGGTAGATTTTCCATATCTCCATAGAGAGGTTGCAAAAGTGCTACAATGTGTCCATCAGCATAGATGTGTGTGAAAAACCGTTTCAGATTATGAAACAAATAAATCACAATTACGTTGAAACTGAGTACGAAAATCTATGAAATTGTCTGCATCCGTCAATATACCGACAGTTTGTATGAGATAAAAATTATATTGTACATTCAGTGTGAAAAAAAGTATTAAATAATACTGAAAATTTACTTAGTTTGTGGTCTATATGTGAAACCAAGTTGCCGGCCGGTGTGACCGTGCGGTTCTAGGCACTTCAGTCTGGAACCGCGTGACCGCTACGGTTGCAGGTTCGAATCCTGCCTCGGGCATGGATGTGTGTGATGTCCTTAGGTTAGTTAGGTTTAAGTAGTTCTGAGTTCTAGGGGACTGATGACCTCAGAAGTTAAGTCCCATAGTGCTCAGAGCCATTTGAACCATTTTTTTTGAAACCAAGTTGTATGTAGTACGACTGCATTGTCATACAAATAGGTCATGTTTGCAGTTTCCCCCTCCTCGCCCTCATGCCACTCAGAGAGCGTGGTGTGGCGGTGGGGGAAGTGTGCAGCAAGGCTGGGTGCTGCGGCAGGCAAGCCAGGGCGTGGCTCACGACACGAATTCTCGGCTGCCCCTGGCTTACAAATTTTCCTTGCCACGTCACTTGCCCGAAACGGCACCAGGCGGCAGTCAGCCTCATTGTGGGTAGTGGTTGTTACGATTTGGCTCATGTGCAATGATAGTCGATTGCAGCGAGGCAGAGATACACATATCTGCGTCATATAACCTACTGTAAGGCAATCATACACTACCACTGTACATTTTGTGATGATGAACGGTGACAGTAAATGCAGCAGCCTTTCAGTATCCTCCAAGTTTTGGTCCATTTTGAGTGCTGCACTTTTCCACAAGTATTACCAGTGGAAAGTGGGGTGAAGTGGCTTGGGTGGGGAAAACGACCACTGCAATCGCTCTGCCCTGAACAGTGCTGCTGCCTACCGAGAACTGCTCATACCAGCTCCAATACACACTAACACTGTTGTCAGTGACTTTGACAGAGGCACTCTCTTACATGACGTTTTGTAAGAACTTTCCTGATTTTCAGCCGTTGTCTGATGTAAGGTAAGTCACTTATGTTATTCTTGTTACCTAACTTACACGCAGAGTAAATTTTTTAAAATATCAATGTTTAAACAACATATTCTGGTTTAGAGAAGTAGTTCCTTGTTGTTCCTTTGGGTTTTATATTTTCATCTGTGAACCACTAATGTTTACAAGTCGTCCGATCGGTAAAAGTAGTCAAAGTATTTGTCAGGAAACGAGGCCGTCTTAGCCAGATCATTTTTAATCTGTTTACCTCTCCATTATTACGATTTTGGCTCAATTAATTATGTTTAAAAGCATCTATGTTGTGTGTTATGTTTAGCACAATACAAAAATTCGACTGAAAAAGGTCTTCTGCATTAAGCTGATATTGTTTTAGATACCCGAGCACCATAGTGCCTGCGTTGAAAATATATGTAGAAATCACAGTAACAAAGACGGAATACTGCTACGATGGAAAATGTGATTGGGATGATAACTTGCTGTTTTCCACAACAGCAAAGCAATTTAATGCTCATGTAAGGCGTTGAAAAATAGAGTTTTAGGGGAAAAAACAGGGATGTAGTAGGTGGTGGAAGGACTATGGGTAGCTTAAGGTCTGTAATAACGAACTTTTTAAACGATAAAGTAATTTTATGGATTCGCAGTGAATCACCTACGGAAACTAGCATTCCAGTCTGCAGAGCGAAACTAAATACATTATTTTTATATTAATAACCTATACGGAAAATTGGCCAGGCACTGGGTACATTACCCCTTATGCAGGAAAAAGAGCCATTATTTAAATTACCCCCTTGGGTAGAGAAAAGTGTCCATTGTGTAAGCCTCGGGAAAAATGCATATAGTTCCTATACGAGGGCTATTTTTGTAAGGTGAGATCGGTCGCGAAATAAAAACCACAGTGGAAATAAAAAATGTTTTGCTTTTTGTATTTAGCCACACCTTTCAGCTGCTTCTTCACATAGTTATCATTTGAGTTAGACATATGTAATAGAGTTGTATCAACTTTCCAATACAGGCGTCGTAGAACGCAGCCACTTGTGCTTTACGTGAATTCTCTACGCTTTTCTACAGGTCTGTGCCAAAATGTTGCCCTCATAGCCAGCGGTTCAAATAAACAAAGAGATCAAAATCAGAGAGAGCCATGTCCAAGCTGTGTGGAGGATGACCAAATACGTACCACCGAAAACACTGCGGCAGCGTCTTCCTTGTAATTGCTGTGCGTCGCCGTTCATTTTCATGAAAAAGGACGTCCTTCCTCTTCGCCTGTTCTGAACTGTCCTTCGTAGACGATTATCTTTAATCTCCCTGACCGCCGGTATTATGAACGTCTGTACGTTCTGAAACTTCCTGGCAGATTAAAACTGTGTGCCGGACCGAGACTCGAACTCGGGACCTGTGCTTTTCGCGGGAAAGTGCTCTACCAACTGATCCACCCAAGCACGACTCACGCCCCGTCCTCACAGCTTTACTTCTGCCAGTACCTCGTTTCCTACGTTCCAAACTTTACAGAAGCTCTCCTGCGAACCTGCAGAACTAGCACTCCTGAAAGAAAGGATATAGCGGATACTTGGCTTAGCCACAGCCTGGGGAATGTTTCCAGAATGAGATTTTCACTCAGCAGCGGAGTGTGCGCTGATATGAAACTTCCTGGCAGATTAAAACTGTGTGCCGGACCGAGACTCGAACTCAGGACCTTTGCCTTTCGCGGGCAAGTGCTCTACCAGGTTCGCAGGAGAGCTTCTGTAAAGGTTGGAAGGTAGGAGACGAGGTACTGGCAGAAGTAAAGCTGTGAGGACGGGGCATGAGTCGTGCTTGGGTGGCTCAGTTGGTAGAGCACTTGCCCGCGAAAGGCAAAGGTCCCGAGTTCGAGTCTCGGTCCGGCACACAGTTTTAATCTGCCAGGAAGTTTCATATCAGCGCACACTCCGCTGCAGAGCGAAAATCTCATTCTGGTCTGTACGTCCTGTTTCGAAGTTCCTGCACCATTGCCGCAGTTTGCTGTCACACATGACAGTTAGCTTATGCGGACTGCACGAAATCAGATGGAACTCCCCGGCATCAAAGATGATGATGATGATGATGATTTTTTTAGTTTGTGGGGCGCTCAACTGCAGGGTCATCATCGCCCGTACAAAATCCCAATTTGTTTCACAGTCCAATTTTTTACGCAGTCCAATCGAATCGCTGTCACGAATGATGATTATAACGATGATGAAACACCCAGTCCTCGTGCAGAGAGGGGACGAAAGAACTGAATGACAGCAGGCCCTTCACACTTAACGGGGGATACTATTGTTCTAGGCATTTTCACGTACTCATTGTCACGCAGAACTGAAAAGTGCGACGTGACATGATCGACGAGCATACTGGAGACAGTACGCAGCACATCTCCTCTAAGCGTCTCCCCCTTTTTACACTGTAGTTGTAGTTTCACGACTGATTGGGTCTTCAAAAAATGTATCCCATGCACATTACTGTATTTTTCACTTAAAACATTAGGTGTGATACCTTACACTGAAGAGCCAACGAAACTGGTATACTTGCGTAATATCGTGAAGGGCTCTCGCGATCACACAGAAGTGCATGAACGAAGCGTGTCAGGGACTCGAATAGTGTCTGAAGTAGTGCTGTAGGGAAATGACATCATGAATCTTGCAGGGCTGCCCATAAAGCCGTAAGAGTACGAGGGTGTCGAGATCTCTTCTGAACAGCATGCTGCAGGGCATACCAGATATTCTCAATAATGTTAACGTCTGTGGAGTATGGTGGCCAGCAGAAGTGTTTAAACTCAGAAGAGTGTTTCTGGAGCCCCTTTTTTGCAATTCTGGACGTGTAGGATGTCGCATTGTCCTGCCTGAATTGCCCAAGTCCGGCGGAATGTACAATGGACGTGAATGGATGCAGGTGATCAGACAGGACGCTTACCTACGTTGTCACCTGTCAAAGTTGTATCTAGACGTATCAGGGGCCCCATATCACTCCAACTGCACACGCTCCACACCATTATAGAGCCTCCACCAGCTTGACCACTCCGCTGCTGGTATGCAGGGTCCATGGATTCATGAGGTTGTCTCCATACCCGTACACGTCCATGCGCTCGATACAGTTTGAAACGAGACTCGTCTCACCGGCAAAATGTTTCCAGTTATCAACAGTCCAATGTCAGTGCTGACGGGCCCAGACGAGGCGTAAAGGTTTGTGTCGTGCAGTCATCAAGGGTACACGAGTGGACCTTCGGCTTCGAAAATCCATATCGCTGATGTTTCGTGTAATGGTTCGCACGCTGACACTTGTTGATGACCCAGCACTGAAATCTGCAGCCATTTGCGGTAGAGTTTCACTTCTGTCGTCTGTGTTCCCGTTCTTGCTGGATCTTTTTCCAGCCGCAGCGATGTCGGAGATTTGATGTTTTACCGGATTCCTGATATTTACGGTACACTCGTGAAATGGTCCTACGGGAAAATCCCCAATTCGTCACTACCTCGGAGATGCTGTGTCCCATCGCTCATGCGCCGATTAACACCATGTTCAAATTCACTTAAATCTGATAACCTGCCGTTGTAGCAGCAGCAACCGATCTAACAACTGCGCCAGAGACTTGTTGTCTTATAAAGGTGTTGCTGACCGCAGCTCTGCATTCTGCCTGTTTACATATATCTGCATTTGAATACGCATGCCTATAGGAGTTTCTTTGGCGCTTAGGTGTATAATATTACAACGAAAATGTATAAGCGGCAAGCTTCTGTCAATAACCATGGTTTGGTGATAATTGATCTTACCTCAAAGTGGCCACTTTACCACATTTCCAGTACGTATCGTCGCGTGTTGAGCCTGACGTCATAGAAATAGTGTCCATTGGTGTGGCTGAAGGCTAATACACAGTACTTTTTTTTAAAATTTCTTTCTGCTACGTCCACTTGTTGACACAGAGTGCGAGGAAAATACGGTCTGGTTGCTAGCGAAGTGCTGGGAGCCGTAAGTAATCCGGCAGCAGTATCCAACGCCACGTGTACCGGGCTGCAGTGTGGAGTTCGTTGTTGGTGGGAGGGTGTTGCGCAGCGGGACTGGCCGGGGCTGCTGAGGCAGCGGAGAGGCAGCGGCGGGGCGGCCACCTCTCGACCGGCGCCGCATTGTCCGCCGGCCGCTGACTCGACGCCACCCGGCACACACACGCCGGCTCACAGCACAGAGCGCCGCGGCGCAGCAGCAAGCCACTGGTCTCCTAACCGGGAGGACAGCTGTTCAAATCCGCGTCCGGCCATCCCTGGTTTCCCTAAATCGCTTGAGGCGAATGTCAATATGGCTCCTTTCAAAAGGCACAGTCAAAGGGATGATTATATTCTTTTTTCGATATTCATAGAATTACGTGTTTTCACTGGGTTCCTGAAAAGCAAACTATTCGTCACAATCATTAGCTGATGTTCTTGGAGAACTATGTGGGAAAGTAAGAAAGTTAAGTGCGATGAAATTTGGCGGTAATGGGCTATGGCAACAGACGAACGATGCGAGTGTCCCTGGTAACAGCAAGACATCGCCTGCAATACCTCTCCTGGGGTCGTGGGCATATTGGTTGGACGCTAGACGACTGAAAAAATGTGGGTCCCTATTTCAGTTGGTAAAAGCTAATGGTAAGGTTCGAGTGTCACACAGGCCCCACCAAGCCATGGATCCAAGTTGTCGAAAAGCACTGTGCAAGGTGGTGGTAGATAAATAATGGTGTGGGCTTTGTTTAAATGGAATGGACTGGTCCTCTTGTCCAACTGAACCGATCACTGACTGTAAATGGTTATGTTCGGCCGCTTCTAGATCATTTGCAGCCATTCGTAGACTTTATGTTCCTAAACAAAGGTAGAGTTTCTATGGATGACAATGCGCCACGTCACCGGGCCACAGTTGTTCACGATTGGTTTGAAGAACATTTTTGGAAAATTCGAGCGAATGATCTGGCCGCCTATATCACCCGACATGAATCCCAACGAACATTTACTGGACGTAATCGAGAGGTCATTTCCTGCACAAAATCCTGCGCTGGCAACACTTACGCAATTATGAACGGTCATAGAGGCAGCATGGCTCAGTTTTACTGCAGGAGACTTGCAACGGCTTGTACAGTCCATGAGACGTCGAGATGCTGCACTATACCAGTCAGCCAGGATGTTAGGTGGAATCCCATGACTTTTGTTACCTCAGTGTATGTTACTTTGTATTATTCTAGGCAGCAGTTACAAACGTGAGATGGTAGATTGTCCAGTAACTTCCACATTACCCATTCGGTACTGAACTGAATACGCTTTTCCAGAAAAAATGGTAAAACTCCTCTCTCATACACAGTCCAAAATGCGGCTATCGCCCCAGCGCTAGCACTGGACGTTGGGGGTGAAGCAGTAGTAGTGCAGTCGTCACCGTAATGCCAAAACGGAGTGAGTTGTCTGGCATCCAAAAGGGATTGCGGGCCAAGGGTGGAAGCATTTCCGAAACGACTAAATTTGTAACCTGTCACCTGCTGTTGTGGTTAAAATATACCGTGCATGGCAAAAGGGCGCTATCCAAAACTGGAGCCGAAGCAACTGTGGTGCAACAGGGCAGTAGATGACAGGACCGGGCTAACCGACGCTGCGGAGATGTATACAAGCGAATAGATCAGCATCTAACTGTTGAGCAACTAACTGCCCAGATGAACCAAGAGGATACCGGTAGTGCCTCCTCAGCGACTGTTCAGCCAATGTTGCTGCGAATGAGTTGCAGCAGTAGGCGTCAGCACCCATACTGACTGCTATACATCGGCGACGAAGGTTGAAATTTTGTACGTCAGTATCGTAACTGGACGTCCAGTGAGTGGCGACAGATGTCTTTTTCAGATGAATCAGGTTTTATGCTCCATCATACAGAAAGCAAATTCCCTGCAACAGTCGTAGGAAGGGTCCAGACTGGCGTAGGGAACGTTGTGGTCTGTGCTTTCTCGGTATTGTGTGAGTGATCTCGTCATTCTGGAGAGCATAATGGATCAACGCAAGTATGCATCTGTCATTGAATACCACGTCCAAGCCTACATCGAGTTTGTTTTTCCTCGGCACGATGGCGTCCAGCGGCAGGCGAATGCAACGAATCACACAGCTCTCAGTAGTACGTGTGTGGTTCTAAGAGCACCGGGATGAGTTTACCTTATACCCCTGGTCGCCAGACTCCCCGGATTTAAATCCAACCGAGGATCTATGCGCCACATCAATCGGGCTGTTCGCACCATGGATCCTCAGCCGAGAAACGTAACGCAGCTGGCCACGACACCTTGGTACCTCCTAGAACCTAACTGACTCTCTTCCTGCACGTCTCGCAGCAGCCCGCGCTGCAGATCGTGGTTATTCAGACTTTTGACAGGTGGTCACATTAATGTGACAGGACAGTGTAGATGTTAACGCATCAAGTAATCTTCTACACCTTGTACTCCCCCCCTCCACGATTTGGTGAACTCTGAATGTATTTCGTCATCTCGATAATGTAAGAAAACAAGATGGTTCAAATGGCTCTGAGCACTATGGGACTTAACTGCTGAGGTCATCAGTCCCCTAGAACTTAGAACTACTTAAACCGAACTAACCTAAGGACGTCACACACATCCATGCCCGAGGCAGGATTCGAACCTGCGAACGTAGCAGTCGCGCGGTTCCAGACTGTAACCCCTAGAACCGCTCAGCAAATAAGAAGATGGGATGTCTGTTAGATACCAGGGACAAAATAATGTGGAAGGCACAGTATTCGTGTCATCGAAGCATGGCCGGCGCTTAGTCGCCGCTTGTGCAACCCCCCTCTCCCCCTGTCAACCCCAACTGGGGGGAGTTCTCAGACAACGGCAGCATTCGACTCCCTGCAGCGCCAACCATATTTCTCTCTTAATTAAGTTGCGACGAGACACCCTAATTTTTCACGGCATCTCTGACAAATTGTATTTACGCCCTTGTACGCAGCGGTGGTCGCGAGCGTCGGAAGATTAATTTCTTAGAGGGAGAAATATGCCTCTAAACACTGTAGAAACTATGGGCAAGATGACGACCAAGATTTTTTTTCTTTTTGCTAAATTAGGTAGAAAAACCTGTATGAATTTCATTTACAAAGATGGAGAAAGCAGACGTGAGTAAGTGGCCTTGGCGAGAGCTTCTTCACAAGCAAGTGTTGGCAGTGAAGCTCTGAGCGAGACGGTGCCTTGGTCAAGACGCTGCACCTGAGGACGGGAGAACGGCGTTATAGCGTCGGTCCGACCACTCTGATTTAGGCATTTCCCCGTTTCCCCTAGAATGAGTAAGGGAAGTGAGGGACATGTGGTTCGACTCTAACGGCTTCGTAGCCAATGGAGCGTGGAATTCTAGTCTCCCCGCCCCTCCCTCCCCTTGGCGTTAAAGCACACAGTGTGCACACGATAAGTGTTGTAGAGAACATGTTGAGAAGGTAGCGAACAAGGTGTGGCCAATGTGTTATAGATGTCTGAAAGGTGACAATACTTGTATCTCAGACGGAAGTGTCACCGCTAAATACGTAACTATCTGTGTTTGGGGCGACTACGTAGCATCACCAGACGTATGTCTGTCCTTTATGAACTTGTACCACGATTTAAATTTATGTTGCCGTACTCAAATGACTAAAAAATTGATAGTGTTAAACATCTTATCAACAATAGCACCACGGGCTCCCGTGCAACAGCTTCTAGGGGATGGCCAGACATGTGGAAATGAAGTATTTTTTAATATTTTGTAAGATGAACGCTCACTTGTAAGTAGCAATAGAAGAGTTCCACTTCCTACCCTGTTAAAACTTGCGTAATATCGACAATTACGTCATTTTTTAAGTAGAATATCTGATTAAATTTTATTGATTTTTCTTTTCCTGAGAACTGAGGAGGGTGAGCGGGTGTCAGGAAGCGGGGTCGGCTCCCCACCCTGCCCCCGGATATGGGCGCCCTTGAGCACCACTATAGGAGACGAAATGTAATCTGGAACAAGGATTGTAAAAGGAATCGGCCGCGTCCTTACTGAAGGAAACATTCTGGACGCTTTTATTTATTTCAAACCCAAAAATAAGTCACGATTTTTTTCTCTTTTGTTGGATACACAATTAACTTAATACGAAATTGAACAAGTTTATGTTGTTCTGTTTTAAGAATTACGGAGGTAGTAACTGCTGAAACGGTCCCCGTGTGTTGCGTCGCACGGTTTCGCGGAGATTATATCAAAGAGGCAGTTGCTCGTCATCTTCAGGCGCTCTCATTGGTAAAAAAGCCTGAGCTTATTACTATGATCATCTGCTAGTACGTTGTTATACAACATGCACATCAAAGGTCCCATAAACTTCCTTGGTACAAGTCTGATGTGATTTGTACACCTATCAATGACTCTCCATCCAAGATGACATGCTGCAATTTCTTCCTATTCCAGTCATGAATTGCGTTTAACACCACATATGATCGTAGTTTTAGTAATAAGCGTTCGTATTGTACTGAATCAATTGCTTTTTGTTCTAAGATCTTAAAATGTATTTTGAATGAATCGTACGAAGAAAGTAAGTTTGATTTGACTAGTAAAGGCAAAAATACTCCTGCATCGTTCAGCACCGTGTGTCACCTGCCTTTTCTTGTGAATGACTTCAAAATATACGTAAGCTGGCGAGATATATGAGAATTTGATAATTAACGTTATAAAGTCCCCCCTATGTTGTGAATTAGAACTTGCATTTCCATAGGAGTTGAGGATAATAATCACTTATTCACTTAAACACGCTCCTAAACATAAGAAACAATTTTAAATGACAATGCGGTCTGACAGGAATACGGATAGAAAGAACAAGCTTACGCAAGAGCGCAATAAACAGAGGAAAAATCATGAACAGAAATTTTTTACTCAACATTGAACATCAGTTATGATTTGTGAGCTACTAATTTCATTATTTCAAAGTGTGACTAAGAACACCTATTCCCACTCTGTTAACTCCAAAAATTCTCCTTAATAGCAGTTGTTCATTACTTTTTAATGACTTACCAGTCTGTTTTTTAATTAGTATTGGCAAGTGCAAGTTGTTAGTCTCCCCTACTCAAAGATTTCGATGAAAAGTGCATCCGTATGAGACTTAACTTACGAGCTGAAAATCGCTTGCGAAAGATAAGTTCCAAGGGAGCATAAAATGCAGGATTCTAAGGACTATATGACCGTTGGGCAATTTCATTGAGAATACTAAGAACGCTGCCGCAGCACATCGCAAGTTTGTGATTCACGAAAAGAGCGAATTAAAAGTGAGCAATTCCTGTAGGTAAATTAAATTGCCTAAAGCTAGAACTGAAAAACAAAAGTAAGTAAATAATTCACACCTCTTGGCTTTCATAGGTTGAAATGAACTAACTTTAAAAGTTACCTGAAGAATATCTTACAACCACATCAAGTAAAATAATAATGAAAATGTGACAAATACATCGTTCTAAATAAAATAAGCTGTGCGAAAGTCACTTGCGGTTTAGGTTGCCTACCACTGCAGTATATTTCGGATCACACGTGCTAGAAAATAAGTGCTAAGTCGAACAAAGACCGACATTTAGCACATAAAAATACAGCCCGATAATCTGAGAAACAAAAGCTTATTTTAAACGAGACTAATTCGCAATGCGATCCGAAATATGTATTCCCACCACATTACATCAAATTGTGCTGCTCCAAAAATTCCGTCTTGTGCACTAGGCAAAAAGTCCGAATACCTACTTGAATATGGTATGCTACAAGTCCGCGAGACTGCCCTACTGAATAATCGACCATCCGGTAGTAAGAAACAGAATTCAATGTTTTACTTGTATGGATAGCACTTGCACTTTACAGTCGACGCACTGAACGACAGCCCAACCAAACAAGTGAGAAACATAAAGCGTGTTGCAGATTCAGGAAGAATGAAAAGGCTCGTGTCGCTAAGCGGTTGCTTTTCTACGTATGTATCTCATCGAGTGAGGTCGTACAATAATTAAATCTCTGAAATGGCTTTCAGGAACAGTGGGTTTCGAACTCCTGATCAGCTAAGCGGAATTAGGCTTCCAGTGGTCTTTTCAAAAGTACTTCAGGCGAATGTAGAGATGGTTTCTTTGAAGAGGCCGTTTCCGGTTTTCGTGCTCCATCCTTATCTAACAATAGGTTTATGACGGGTTATTAAATACTAATCTTACTTTACTCCACATTCCTGTGATATTCCGGATGAATAAGTTTTACAATACTTTTATTATTTATTTGTGTTTCTTATTTATATGCACGTAAATAAATTCGGCATTCGTGGTTCGTGATAGTGATATTCTGTTTACCACTATTACCCTGCATACCCGAATGCGATGTGTTTCAACATCGGTATATTCAAATACCTGCTTCTTTACTTCATAGAAGAAAACTACTGGGAGAACTGGAGCCGTACTGACCAAATGATCTTAATTCTAAGACAGCATAAACTTTCGAAATGAACTTGGAATAAATAGGACAGAGGAGAAAAGGTGTCTATAAACAGCTTGTATCAGACGTAAGTACGGGAGGTTGTGGAATATAATTACAAAATGAACACTACTTTAATTTTGGATAAACTGAACATACTTTAATTTGGATGGAGAGAAAGAATGGAAAACAAATATAGGACGTACAGAAATATGAAGACAAATATAGAGAAATCGGATCAGGACAGCCGGAATGGAGGATTATATACAATACATGTACAGATTATAATTGAAAGAGAAGTATCACATACCCAAAAATCTGTATTTGCTTATAGCCAGATTTGGAAGTAACTTGCGAAAATAGAATTCTCCTGCCTTTACAGTTACTGAGGAGTGCAAAAGACCTAGACAATATTATATTACCGGTCTGCTGAATAATGAGAGTACCACGTGTTATATGTAGAATCAATGCAACTGCGCCTTTCATGTGTATGACATATTGAGATATTCTCTTTATGTGTAGTTTTCACACATTGTTCAAAGATGCGTTGCATTTCTTATCACCAGTGGTGCTTTCACATTTACCACGGTACATTTAGATGATGTGACGGTATAAGTACTTTGTAAAATACAAGCCATATGCTCCAGTTTTGTAACTGGCTTGCTGTTTGAAAAAAGTGATTAAGTTAATCCCGTGTGGAACTTTTTTCAGGAGTTACTAGCCTCTGTTTAAAATCTCCCCAGTTTGACGTGCCTGAGACCAATCTTTTCCGAGCAGTGCCTCGCTTTTAATTTTGAAGTTTTCTTGCAGATGTTACATCAAACGAGTGGTTGGTAATAATTAATTTTCAGTTCTTAGGAGTTCGCTCATGATTACATTACCCACTTTTAATATCCACTTATTACTCATATAACTATGATTGTGTTACAATAAAGATCAATTACTGGCTTGCAACGTAAAGCAAAGTTCATTAAATGGCCGAGTTCTAATGAGAGTATCTGCGGCAAAATTTGTGAAGTATTGGAAATTAGCAGCTACATTTCCTGTGCGGAGGCTTTCGCTTTACTACAACTTTCTGGGGATATGCGTGTTATTGCTATCCTCTGCCAGAACTTCATTACTTTGTCAATGAACTTGCAAGTTCCAAACGCAATTACATGATGTGTAGCCGTCATCACTGCTTGACTTAATTCTCTCTCTCTGTGTAATTTATCGGTGTTGTTGTGGTTGTCTTCAGTCCGGAGTCTGGGTTGATGCTGGTGTGCACTCTAGTTTTCCCTGTGCAGGCCTCTTCATCTCTACATAATTACTGCTACCTACATGCATTTCAACCTGTTTATTTTACTCAACCCGTGGTCTCCCTTTACAAGTTTTACCCCTCACACGTCCTTCCATTATCAAAGACATCACTGCTTGATGCCTCACTTAGGTTGTGCCATACATTCCCTTTTTCCCCATTCCAATCAAGTACTCCATCTTTTATTCTATTTACCCATCTACTTTGCAACATCCTTCTGTAGTGCCACATTTAAAAAGCTTCTCTTGCTGTCACAATAGCTTATTGTACTGTCTCACTTACATACAACGCTACCCTCCAGATAAATAGTTTCAGAAAAGACTTCCTAACATTTAAGTTTGTAGTAGGTGTTAACCAATCCTCTGTTTCAGAAATAATTTTCTTACTACTGTCAGTCTGCATTTATATCCTCTCTCTGTGCCCATTCTCAGACATTTCGCTTTCTCACTGCTTTTAGCGGCTCATTTCTAATCTACATCCCTCAGCATCATCTGGTTTAATTCGACTACATTCCACTATCCTCGTTTTACTTTTGTCGATGTTCATCTTGTAACCTCGACATCATCCATTCGTTTCGACTGTTCGTCCAAGTCCTCTGTCTTTCTGACAGAATTGTGACGCCAACGAGAAATCACAAACCCTTGTTCCTTCTTCCTCCTTTCTAAGAATTCCTTCACGGCTTGCTCAGTATAGAAACTGAATAAATCGGGGACAGGCTGCAATCCTTTCTCAATCCCGTCTGAAGTTCTCAACTACTTTTTTCCTCTCACGTTTATCGATTATTATAACTGGAGTCTGGCTTCTGTACGAGGTGTAAATAACCTTTCGTCTCCCGCGGTTTATTCCTACGATCTGTAGGATTTCAAGGAGTATGTTCCAATTAACATTGTTAAAAGACCCCGAATGAAATTTTCACGCTGCAGTCGAGTGTGCGCTGATTTGAAACTTCCTGGCAGATTAAATTGTGTGCCGGTCCGAGGCTCGAACTCGGGTCCCGCACGCAGGTTTAATCTGCCAGGAAATTTCATTGTCAAACGCTTTCTAGGAATTTTTTCAAGCTATCTTCTAAGATAGTTTCAGTATTGCCTCCTGCGTTCTTACGCTTCTCTGGAATCCAAACTGATCTTACCTGAGGTCGGCGTCTACCAGTCTTTACATTTTCCTTTAAATAATTGGTGTCAGTGTTTTGCAACACTGATATATTAAAAGGATGATTCGGCAATACTCACACCTGTCAGCACCTGCCTTCTTTGGATGACTAATGATTATATTATTCTTGGAGTCTGAGGGCATTTCATCTGTTACCACATTTTGCATACCAGGTGAATCGATTTTTCTTTCTATGTTCTCCCAAGGAGTTCTCCCAAGGATGTCAGTTAGTTATTTTATCTTTCACTTATTGGTTATGCGATTTATTAAAATGGGTATTAAACAAATCATCGTGGCTGTTTTTGTTTTACTAACATATATTCTTAAATTGTGTTCACTGTACATGAAAATCCCTAAACCTAAACTCTCTAGAAACCTATTATTGTAAAAAAATGGGGGAATGGAATAAAACACCAGCTGAGAAGGAACAAGAGTCGGAATAATTTAGCCACAGCACTTGATACTTACAAGCCGTCCGCATCAACAGAGAGCCAGATAGGAATGTTGTACAAGTGGAAGGAATCTGATAAGCAACTGTTTTGACTCTATTCAAACATTCTATTTAATCTTATTGCTCGACGTATTCCTACCTCGTTAATTAACAACTATTCCTAAAATATCCTGAGCTCATACTCTTCGTGTTTTCTTTTCTGGGTTGTCGTTACGTAATGCTAACACTTTATTACTTCCATCTGAAAATTTACCTTCTTTCCGTACGTTTTGTAAGTACGTAACACGAGGAATACACTGAATTTTTACGACACAAATTTATTTATATTTGTTCTGTTTGTTTTCTACGTAAATCGCTATATTTTCATAATTAACATCTACTGATAACATGACAATTATATGCTAATCTCTGTATCTCCTTTCTGATGGGTGCTGATGACCTCACTGGTGACACAAATGGATGCGTCGCAAAGTATACGAAAGCTAAATTTGTTTACCGGTAAAATACTATTTAAAATTTGTCAAGATGGAGCATACTAAGTTCAAGAAATGGATCAAATCGCTCTGAGGACTATGGGACTTAACATCTGAGGTCAAAAGTCCCCTAGACTTAGAACTACTTAAACCTAACTAACCTAAGAACATCTCACACATCCATGCCCGCGGCAGCATTCGAACCTGCGGCCATAGTAAGAGCGCGGCCACAGCGACCGGCGCACACTAAGTGTCGTGCAATGTTTGAAATGTTGTTCTCTGAGCTAATTTGTATTTCAGTATGGGGATATTGTGTAACTGATTGCATTACGCTCGCAACAATTGTAATGTGTGGTTTCTAAGAAGATTCGAATAAACTTATTATATATTTTTTAACCTATTGCGTTTCTTGATTACTCATTTTGAAACTTGTTACGCTAATTTGACGTCCTCTGTGCTCCAAACAAGTAATGAATACTACAGCATGACTACTGCTATTATGCTTAGCCATTGTGAATAGTTTTGAAAACCATTACCGTATGTTAAATCAGTCATAGCTACAGGGCTATTACAAATGATTGAAGCGATTTCATAAATTCACTGTAGCTCCATTCATTGACATATGGTCACGACACACTACAAATACGTAGAAAAACTCATAAAGTTTTGTTCGGCTAAAGCCGCACTTCAGGTTTCTGCCGCCAGAGCACTCGAGAGCGCAGTGAGACAAAATGGCGACAGGAGCCGAGAAAGCGTATGTCGTGCTTGAAATGCACTCACATCAGTCAGTCATAACAGTGCAACGACACTTCAGGACGAAGTTCAACAAAGATCCACCAACTGCTAACTCCATTCGGCGATGGTATGCGCAGTTTAAAGCTTCTGGATGCCTCTGTAAGGGGAAATCAACGGGTCGGCCTGCAGTGAGCGAAGAAACGGTTGAACGCGTGCGCGCAAGTTTCACGCGTAACCCGCGGAAGTCGACGAATAAAGCAAGCAGGGAGCTAAACGTACCACAGCTGACGGTTTGGAAAATCTTACGTAAAAGGCTAAAGCAGAAGCCTTACCGTTTACAATTGCTACAAGCCCTGACACCCGATGACAAAGTCAAACGCTTTGAATTTTCGGCGCGGTTGCAACAGCTCATGGAAGAGGATGCGTTCAGTGCGAAACTTGTTTTCAGTGATGAAGCAACATTTTTTCTTAATGGTGAAGTGAACAGACACAATGTGCGAATATGGGCGGTAGAGAATCCTCACGCATTCGTGCAGCAAATTCGCAATTCACCAAAAGTTAACGTGTTTTGTGCAATCTCACGGTTTAAAGTTTACAGCCCCTTTTTCTTCTGCGAAAAAAAAGTTACAGGACACGTGTATCTGGACATGCTGGAAAATTGGCTCATGCCACAACTGGAGACCGACAGTGCCGACTTCATCTTTCAACAGGATGGTGCTCCACCGCACTTCCATCATGATGTTCGGCATTTCTTAAACAGGAGATTGGAAAACCGATGGATCGGTCGTGGTGGAGATCATGATCAGCAATTCATGTCATGGCCTCCACGCTCTCCCGACTTAACCCAATGCGATTTCTTTCTGTGGGGTTATGTGAAAGATTCAGTGTTTAAACCTCCTCTACCAAGAAACGTGCCAGAACTGCGAGCTCGCATAACGATGCTTTCAAACTCATTGATGAGGACATGCTGCGCCTAGTGTGGGAGGAACTTGATTATCGGCTTGATGTCTGCCGAATCACTAAAGAGGCACATATCGAACATTTGTGAATGCCTAAAAAAACTTTTTGAGTTTTTGTATATGTGTGCAAAGCATTGTGAAAATATCTCAAATAATAAAGTTATTGTAGAGCTGTGAAATCGCTTCAATCATTTGTAATAACCCTGTACATATACCTAAAACAAGTCAGTTAATGAAATACTTGTTTCCCAACTACTTCTAAAAAGTTTCATTCCTACCTTCAGACCGGTTTACATAATTATTATTAAAACTCCATATTGACCACTAGAGATTGATAAAGATTCTTTCCTTTCGAATGTACAATTTAATATTACTATGTTATCATTTTCAGTGTCCTTTCACACCATATGGGTTCCAGTAATCATTGCACATGTTTGAAATGCGAAATTTTTCTTTACTGAGGTCATCTACTAGAGCATAAGCCGCTTAGTTTTTTGAACATGAACTCTGGACGTATCGTGATCTTCAACTTAGCTGTCCACCATGTTCATCTCATTGTGCAATGGGCTAATTCATGTTTGATGTAAATTTTCCATTAATAATTTTCACTCTGTTGCTACCTCTAAAAACACGAATCTACAAGTATTTCTCACTAAGTACTATTTAAAATGAGCAAAGAAAAAACAGAAAAATTATTCTTTCGCTTTGTGGATAAAGGTATCACGTTTACTGACAGATAATGTTCACAGTATCAGAGAACATTAGGTTCACTACGAATTTATTCAGATAATGAAAGGAGTACAAAATAATCGCTAATGTTTGAAGTGACTTATGGTATTTGTGGAATATTGCAACCACATACTCATAATTTATTTATTGCGAGTGCTCAACGTGTTCTCCCTTACTTATTATGGAGATATACTGCACTCGCAGAGTATATAACACGTTCAGTTCCCACTCAATGTAGCATGTTCGTATTAATTGTCTCTAAGCCCCAGATTTACATATTCTATCTGTTCATTGTACAAGTCACAAAAACAGTAACTTCATCATTAAAGATACGTTTATTACTAAATCCATCCGCTTCCATTCTTTGTTGTATCCGTATAGACAAATCAGAGTAACTGAATTTGTGTTTGGTCTCCAGAGCTTTTGACAACTGCAGATGGTGTGATTTATTTTTAAATCGTTTCCACATGGCCGTGTATTGTTCATCTGTGTCAATGTTCCCTTCGCCGGCTCCTCTGGACAATGTAGGAAACTCATCAGCACGTGGTCAATCGTTTGTTCGTTCTTTGTCAGCCGACCGATTGATTTCAGTTTACAGAGGCGTGGAGCATCGGTACGAAATCTGGTTGCTCCTTTGCAGACATTTGCGAAAGTAATTCACGCACAGCGTAAGCTGTCTCAGTAGCTGGAAAGGTCTTTATTAACAGTTAACTGCGGCACTCTGTTGAAAGAAGGCTGAAGCTGATGCGACAAAACGAAATCTTGCAGTTCCTCGGTGTTAATGGAAAGCTTTCTTCGTCTGTAGCCAAGCTGAAGACTTAGAACGACCCGTCCATACTTGAAATTGTCTACTAACACTAGCGTATTTAATATGAACAACCACAAATCTTTCTGGCGTGAGTGTCATCGTTTCAATTCTAATTCTCAAATAATTTTCACCGCCAGAATAGGCGAGAAGTTCTAAACTGAGCAGATAGGTGGTATCGCCATCGCTAACGAATTCAACACTTGCATTTCGTTCGTTTAAGACAAGGTCTGTGCGCTGACAACTCCTTCTCAAACGTAGGCACCCAGCACGTCAACTCGTAGGACATTTATGTAAACCGATGAGCCAAAACATTATTACCACCTGCTTAGTAGTTTGTTTATCCGTCTTTGGAACGAAATACATCACTGATTCTGAGTATCAGGGATCCGACGTTTGTTGATAGGTTTGTGGAGGAAGTAGCATTAGACGTCAATGCACAGGTCATGTAAATCGCATAAATAACGGGCCGATGATTTGAGCACGCGGTGAACAGAGATGGGTTCCATAGGATTTACATCAGGTGAATTTGTTCGCCAAGACATCAATGTGAGTTCACATCAAGCGCCACAAAACACTGTATCACGGTTCCGGCTACGAGACACGGACAATTACACTGCTGAAAGATTACATCGCCGGCATGAAGGGATGCAGGTGGTTCGCAGCTGTCAACATGTCTTCAGGTCCCATGCAAGCGCACGGAAATGTCTCCTATAGCCTAATAATGCTCCCACAACCTGCGTCCGTGGCACGCTGCACGTTTCGAGCCGCCGTTCACGTCGATGACGGCGTTTATGGAGACGACCATTGACCTAGTGTAGAAAAAATGTGATTCACCCGAAGAGCCGATACGTTTCCATTGATCAACGGTGGAGTCCCCATGGTCCCGTGTCCACCGCAATCGTAATTGACTATGTCGTTCGGTCAATATGTGAACACACAGATGTGGTCTGCTCCGGAGCTCCATGTTCAACAGTGAGCCTTGAACGGTGTGCTCCGAAACACTGATGCGTACACCAGCAGTGTGCTCTTTCGCCAAAGATGCCACAGATTACCATCTCTCCTACTTTACAGAGCAGACACGCCTCAGAATCCCGAGTTCTTGGGGAGTCGTGGACGACCAATCACTTAGCGCCTAGTGCCAGTTTCACTGTCCTTACATCTCTTTCCGTAGACGCTAACGACAGTAGAACGTGTACATTCGATCAGCTTCGCCCTTTTTCGAGACGCTCGGTCTCAGGCTCTGTATAATAATAATAAGCCCTTTGTCAAAGTCCTTTATCTCAATGGATTTCCCCATTTTTAACCCATATCTTCATTAGGAGGATCTCCTGTCCGTGTCTGCTCTGCCAACATACTTTTGTTACCGCGTCAAGTGCCGGAAACGCCACCAGGCCCATACAATTTCGCGGTGGGCATTGGTCATAATGTTTTGGCTCTTTAGTGTGTCTCGTATATGCTGTCGGCGTCACATACAGAAAGGTTGTCGCAGTAACAGGACTGAGCTATGTCAAAATCTCCTTGCAAGAGTTGAGCTTTTTTTTTTTCGGAAGCTGGTGGCTGAGAACGGCGCAGTACAGTAGAGGGTGGAAGGAAGGGCTAGTGTGTGTTCGCTGGCAGACCGCGTGCCGCCTTTGTAATTACACGGCGTGCGTCCGCCATTTTCATTACAACTGTCTCCCCTTTTCCTCATTGCGTCCGCCTTTAAATGCGACCGTACTTAGCTCCCGGTACGCGGCA
The DNA here is from genome assembly GCF_023898315.1 of Schistocerca nitens. Taxonomy (NCBI): domain Eukaryota; kingdom Metazoa; phylum Arthropoda; class Insecta; order Orthoptera; family Acrididae; genus Schistocerca; species Schistocerca nitens. The sequence continues at coordinate 551,434,785 of NC_064615.1, read as the reverse complement.
AAAAATTTTTGCTACAGTGCCGTTGTCAACATTCTCGGCGTTGTCGGCTGTCGCGTCAAATTTAATTTCAACTCGCTCAGCATTTACGTGCAACCTACAGTGTCTCCATTACAACGCTTTTTTATGCTAAATGAGCACCTTGCTTCGTTTTAAGCTTTTACTGAACGCGTAATAACATCGTATTATTCTGTTTCCAAGAGACTGTTGCGACTGAAAATTTAATTTCCGACGTAAAGTCATTAACGTCGCCTCGAGTGAACGACTTGATTTAGTGCCTCCTTGCCGTAGGCTTCCGGAAGGACTAGATGTTCCGCTATAAGGCGTCATTACGTTGGTAAAAGTATGCGGTCTCCGACCAACTACACCGTACGCACCAACGTTTATATACGAGAAACATGAACGATTTTGTATCGTGATTGTAGCCTGTCGTCGCTCACTATCATGCAAGATATTTTATCCGGTTACCTGTCAGACCTGTTCGGGTAATTCCCCAAAGGGTCTTCAGATGAGAATCATTTGAAGATATATGGCCGGTGCCGCAATCACGGAACAATACCAAATATTCAGTACTCAGACAAATTAGAAGCATGATACGAATGATGATAACTGCCACTTGATAAATTCCTTACCAACTCAAATATCACTTGATACCTTAAGGTTGTTAATTGTTTCCATCTAAAGAAACAATTATAAGGAACTCATAAAACAATAGCCAACATGATTTCGTAAGCTAAATAACAGCCGGGAAATATCAACTTTCAGAACAATTTCGTGTTTTGGATTGGAAGTAAAAGTTATAGATGCGATGAATTCAGTGATAAAATCATATCCTTGGACTAACAAGAAATTGTAGTTTAAGACAACTACTAACGCCAATAGATTTTTCAGTATGATGGGTAGAAGCATGCTAACATGTATTGCAGCCCATGACCGTCTACTATCCAGTCTGATCTCTCTGAACTGCTGCAGCTCTAAACGCATTCATAACTTGCATTCTCTACAATTGGTCAGCACCAATCTGTGATTACTACCATGCTTTTCTTGTTTTGGTTGGCAGGAGAGCCAACACCGTGTTACTAGAGGAGGCCGAAAGGCACGCGTTTTAGCTCACGCAGGCTGGCGTGAGGTCTGGAACAGGACAAGGAAATTAGAATTTAGAAAAACGGACGTAGCTGGTGGAATACTTAACTTTAATCCGTTAATGAAGAACGTCGGTCTTGACGGTACATGAATCAATATCAATAGTAACTGACAATGACGCCTTGCTAGGTCGTAGCAAATGACGTAGCTGAAGGCTATGCTAAATTATCGTCTCGGCAACTGAGAGCGTATTTTGTCAGTGAACCATCGCTAGCAAAGTCGGTTGTACAACTGGGGCGAGTGCTAGGAAGTCTCTCTAGACCTGCCGTGTGGCGGCGCTCGGTCTGCAATAACTGATAGTGGCGACACGCGGGTCCGACGTATACTAACGGACGGCGGCCGATTTAAAGGCTACCACCTAGCAAATGTGGTGTCTGGCGGTGACCACATTTCTTATGTGTCAGATGTACTCAAATGAACGAGGTTTCAGTGCTACAGCAAAATCGGGCGTGGATGTGTGTGACGTCCTTAGGTTAGTTAGGTTTAATTAGTTCTAAGTTCTAGGCGACTGATGACCTCAGAAGTTAAGTCGCATAGTGCTCAGAACCATTTGCTACAGCAAAAACAGGGACCTGCGTGTGAACGTCATCTGAAATCACATACGAATTCCAATGTTGGAAACAGTTTTCCGATCCCTGCATTCCTGCAACAACGGAAGAAACTGTGCTAACACAACACGGAAACCAAACGTGAAAGGTTAAAACGTAATAGCAGCAGTAAACAAATCACTGTAATTAATTTTAATCTCTCTCGGTCTAAACAGCAAATACATGAAAAATGTAATGTTTTTTTCCACAAAGTGAAAGGTATATTGTGGAAATATTTTATATTTCACATTTTAATTTCTAGATGCAGCAACAGTACATTGGCGGTGTTGAAACATATGCCTAAAAAGACGAGGCATTCTACCATTTTATAGTCACGTTGTACGAAATGAAACCTCTAATTGCATTTCTGTCTGTATTTTAGCTCCCGATGTGACAATAACATAATTTTCCTTTGCGGATTCAAAGACTGCCTGTTTTTGAAGTTCGCTCAGTTGTTAAATTCTGTGATAAAGAATAATACCTTCCTTTAACGCTCATTATTTCGCATTCACGCTTTTAATTTACGTTAATTGCTTGTCGGGTCACTAACCCGTAATTGGAGGGTGGAGAAGCTCACGGTAGAAATTAACTGAAAATGGTGTTACGTAATGTCAAAAGCTATAGCGGACTCCATCACAAACCGAAACGTAAGGTAACATTTCCCTTGACGTCAGACGTTTCTTACATTAATTATTTCAGACAAAACGGCGAATTTAAAAAATACAACTATGAATAAATTAAGATGCTTTCCGCGAACACTGTTCAAATGTCATAACACATTCCTAGTCTGTCTTCACCTTTTCTGCGTCACAATGTCTTTCTGAACCAAGAGGACTGGAGTTGAAACGTAGCTTTTGCCGTTTTCTTGGAGCGCTCAGCAGAGTGCCGTGACCTTTCAACAAGAATCAGTGGAGATTTATATTATTATTTACGAGTAGCACAGACTTTTTGGGAGTAGACTACGTTCTAACAGCATATTGTTTGCGAACATTCTTTAAGTCCAGAACTATTCTTGCACTTTGAATTAGATTCCTTCCCTGCGCTACTACTAAATTGGTGAAGGAGAAGCACATGTTCTTTTCCTGGAACCTCAGATCAAAATATGTTGTTGTTATGGTCTTCAGTCCAGAGACTGGTTTGATGCAGCTCTCCATGCTACTCTATCCTGTGGAAGCTTCTTCATCTCCCAGCATCTACTGCAACCTACATCCTTCTGAATCTGTTTAGTATATTCATCTCTTGGTCTCCCTCTATGATTTTTACCCGCCACACTGCTCTCCAATACTAAATTGGTGATCCCTTGATGCCTCAGAATATGTCCTACCAAGCGATCCCTTCTTCTAGCCAAGTTGTGTCACAAATTTCTCTTCTCCTGAATTCTATTCAATAGCTGCTCAATAGTTATGTGATCTAGCCATCTAATCTTGAGCATTCTTCTGTAGCACCACATTTCGAAAGCTTCTATTCTCTTCTTGTCTAAACTATTTATCATCCACGTTTCACTTCCATACATGGCTACACTCCATACAAATACTTTCAGAAATAGTTGTTGTTGTTGTTGTGGTCTTCAGTCCTGAGACTGGTTTGATGCAGCTCTCCATGCTACTCTATCCTGTGCAAGCTTCTTCATCTCCCAGTACCTACTGCAACCTACATCCTTCTGAATCTGTTTAGTGTATGCATCTCTTGGTCTCCCCCTACGATTTTTACCCTCCACGCTGCCCTCCAATACTAAATTGGTGATCCCTTGATGCCTCAGAACATGTCCTACCAACCGATCCCTTCTTCTGGTCAAGTTGTGCCACAAACTCCTCTTCTCCCCAATCCTGTTCAGTACCTCCTCATTAGTTATGTGATCTACCCATCTAATCTTCAGCATTCTTCTGTAGCACCACATTTCGAAAGCTTCTATTCTCTTCTGGTCCAAACTATTTATCGTCCATGTTTCACTTCCATACATGGCTACACTCCATACAAATACTTTCAGAAAAGACTTCCTGACACTTAAATCTATACTCGATGTTAACAAATTTCTCTTCTTCAGAAACGCTTTCCTTGCCATTGCCAGTCTACATTTTATATCCTCTCTACTTCGACCATCATCAGTTATTTTGCTCCCCAAATAGCAAAACTCCTTTACTACTTTAAGTGTCTCATTTCCTAATCTAATACCCTCAACATCACCCGACTTAATTCGACTACATTCCATTATCCTCGTTTTGCTTTTGTTGATGTTCATCTTATATCCTCCCTTCAAGACACCATCCATTCCATTCAACTGCTCTTCCAAGTCCTCTGCTGTCTCTGACAGAATTACAATGTCATCGGCGAACCTCAAAGTTTTTATTTCTTCTCCATAGATTTTAATACCTACTCCGAATTTTTCTTTTGTTTCCTTTACTGCTTGCTCAATATACAGATTGAATAACATCGGGGAGAGGCTACAACCCTGTCTTACTCCCTTCCCAACCACTGCTTCCTTTTCATGTCCCTCGACTCTTATAACTGCCATCTGGTTTCTGTACAAATTGTAAATAGCCTTTCGCTCCCTGTATTTTACCCCCGCCACCTTTAGAATTTGAAAGAGAGTATTCCAGTCAACATTGTCAAAAGCTTTCTGTAAGTCTACAAATGCTAGAAACGTAGGTTTGCCTTTCCTTAATCTTTCTTCTAAGGTAAGTCGTAAGGTCAGTATTGCCTCACGTGTCCCAGTATTTCTACGGAATCCAAACTGATCTTCCCCGAGGTCGGCTTCTACTAGTTTTTCCATTCGTCTGTAAAGAATTCGTGTTAGTATTTTGCAGCTGTGGCTTATTAAACTGATTGTTCGGTAATTCTCACATCTGTCAACACCTGCTTTCTTTGGGATTGGAATTATTATATTCTTCTTGAAGTCTGAGGGTATTTCGCCTGTTTCATACATCTTGCTCACCAGATGGTAGAGTTTTGTCAGGACTGGCTCTCCCAAAGCCGTCAGTAGTTCCGATGGAATGTTGTCTACTCCGGGGGCCTTGTTTCGACTCAGGTCTTTCAGTGCTCTGTCAAACTCTTCACGCAGTATCGTATCTCCCATTTCATCTTCATCTACATCCTCTTCCATTTCCATAATATTGTCCTCAAGTACATCGCCCTTGTATAGACCCTCTATATACTCCTTCCACCTTTCTGCTTTCTCTTCTTTGCTTAGAACTGGGTTTCCATCTGAGCTCTTGATGTTCATACAAGTGGTTCTCTTATCTCCAAAGGTCTCTTTAATTTTCCTGTAGGCAGTATCTATCTTACCCCTAGTAAGATAAGCCTCTACATCCTTACATTTGTCCTCTAGCCATCCCTGCTTAGCCATTTTGCACTTCCTGTCGATCTCATTTTTGAGACGTTTGTATTCCTTTTTGCCTGCTTCATTTACTGCATTTTTATATTTTCTCCTTTCATCAATTAAATTCAATATTTCTTCTGTTACCCAAGGATTTCTACTAGCCCTCGTCTTTTTACCTACTTGATCCTCTGCTGCCTTCACTACTTCATCCCTCAAAGCTACCCATTCTTCTTCTACTGTATTTCTTTCCCCCATTCCTGTCAATTGTTCCCTTATGCTCTCCCTGAAACTCTGTACAACCTCTGGTTCCTTCAGTTTATCCAGGTCCCATCTCCTTAAATTCCCACCTTTTTGCAGTTTCTTCAGTTTTAATCTACAGGTCATAACCAATAGATTGTGGTCAGAGTCCACATCTGCCCCTGGAAATGTCTTATAATTTAAAACTTGGTTCCTAAATCTCTGTCTTACCATTATATAATCTATCTGATACCTTTTAGTATCTCCAGGGTTCTTCCATGTATACAACCTTCTATCATGATTCTTAAACCAAGTGTTAGCTATGATTAAATTGTGCTCTGTGCAAAATTCTACCAGGTGGCTTCCTCTTTCATTTCTTAGCCCCAATCCATATTCACCTACTACGTTTCCTTCTCTCCCTTTTCCTACACTCGAATTCCAGTCACCCATAACTATTAAATTTTCGTCTCCCTTCACAATCTGAATAATTTCTTTTATTTCATCATACATTTCTTCAATTTCTTCGTCATCTGCAGAGCTAGTTGGCATATAAACTTGTACTACTGTAGTAGGTGTGGGCTTCGTATCTATCTTGGCCACAATAATGCGTTCACTAAGCTGTTTGTAGTAGCTTACCCGCGTTCCTATTTTCCTATTCATTATTAAACCTACTCCTGCATTACCCCTATTTGACTTTGTGTTTATAACCCTGTAGTCACCTGACCAGAAGTCTTGTTCCTCCTGCCACCGAACTTCACTAATTCCCACTATATCTAACTTTAACCTATCCATTTCCCTTTTCAAATTTTCTAACCTACCTGCCCGATTAAGGGACCTGACATTCCACGCTCCGATCCGTAGAACGCCAGTTTTCTTTCTCCTGATAACGACATCCTCTTGAGTAGTCCCCGCCCGGAGATCCGAATGGGGGACTATTTTACCTCCGGAATATTTTACCCAAGAGGACGCCATCATCATTTAATCATACAGTAAAGCTGCATGCCCTCGGGAAAAATTACGGCCGTAGTTTCCCCTTGCTTTCAGCCGTTCGCAGTACCAGCACAGCAAGGCCGTTTTGGTTATTGTTACAAGGCCAGATCAGTCAATCATCCAGACTGTTGCCCTTGCAACTACTGAAAAGGCTGCTGCCCCTCTTCAGGAACCACACGTTTGTCTGGCCTCTCAACAGATACCCCTCCGTTGTGGTTGTACCTACGGTACGGCTATCTGTATCGATGAGGCACGCAAGCCTCCCCACCAACGGCAAGGTCCATGGTTCATGGGGGAGCAGAAATAGTTAATAACAACAAAATAATTAATTGGGTGCAACAACGGTTAGGTGCAGAATGAAGCACTTATTTATTATACGCGGGGGGGGGGGGGGGGGAGGAGGGCGTTCAGTAATGCAATATATTTTTTTACTCGGACAATTTCCGTTGAAAAAATTTTAATTTGTTGTGGGACATCGTGGAATACTCCCGCTTCAGCTCCTCAAGTTCCGAAATGTGGCGGCACTACACGTAGCCTTCAAAATGGCGTCTGTAATGGACGTGCGTCCCAAGCAGCTATCATTGACTTTCTTTTGCTGGAAAACCAGAGCATCGCAGATATTCGTAGGCGCTTGCAGAATGTCTACGTAAACTTGGCGGTGGAAAAAACCACTGTGAGTCGGTGGGCGAGGCGTCTGTTATCACCGAAAAATGGTCGCGCAAACCTGTCCGATTTTCGCGTGCTGGCCAGATGCACACCTGTGACTCCTGCAATGTTAAAGCGCGCAGACACTGTCTTTCGAGGTGATTGGGGGATTACAGTCAGAGACCTCGCTGCTCGTCTGAACGTCTGTTGGTAGTGTTGACACTTACGTCCACCAGTTTGGGTTGTCAATGGAGTGTGCCCGTCGGATTCCTCACCGCCTAACAGGCCACAAAGAGCAACGAAGGACCATCCGAGCGGGACTGCTTGCACGCTACGAGGCTGACCGTGATCGTCACAGGGAATGAAACTACACTTAGAAAACTGAAGGAACGACTTCAGCTTAATCGTCGCCACAAAAATGCAAACGAACTTCTCCTACACTGTGACAACGCAAGTTCTCACACGGGTCTGCGCAAGCGAGAGATGCTTACAAAATTTCATTGGTCCGTTCTTCCTCATCCTCCTACAGTCCGGATCTCGCACCTTCCGATTTCCATTTGTTTGAACCAATGAACGATGTGCTCCGTGGGAAGCAGTACGCGGATATTGGGGAGGTCACTGATGGAGCAAGACGCTGGCTCCGAAGTCGCTCAGTAGAGTGGTACCATGCGGACATACAGGATCTCCCAGTAAGGCCACGTAAGGTCGTAGCACTGAACGCAGGCCGGCCGCTGCGACCGAGCGGTTCTAGGCGCTTCAGTCCGGAACCGCGCTGCTGCTATGGTCGCAGGTTCGAATCCTGCATCGGGCATGGATGTGTGTGATGTCCTTAGGTTAGTTAGGTTTAAGTAAAGTCTAGGGGACTGATGACCTCAGAGGTTAAGTCCCATAGTTCTTAGAGCCATATGAACTGAACGGAGATTATATTGAAGAATAGGGTTTTGTATCCAAAAGAGTGGAGAATCGTTCCTCATACTCAGTATCCCTCCACCTCGACTCATTTGCAAAGTGGCAACTTCTAATTTTATACACACGAGGAGAAACTGACTAGCAAGTATACTTTTACTAATTCAATGTTAGACGTACTAAATTAAAAGTATATTTACATCTAAGTAACTGGTAATACAAAATTTTCTTCTTTGCAAAAGCTGTGTCGTTTAGTTAGAGATATATAGCAAACTTTGACGCCCAGAAGCATAGTTATTTGTTCCAATAATTACTTCTAAATCGTTCAAATGGCTCTGAGCACTATGGGACTTCTGAGGTCATCAGTCCCCTAGAACTTAGAACTACTTAAACCTAACTAACCTAAGGACATCACACACATCCATGCCTGAGGCAGGATTCGAACCTGCGACCGTAGCGGTCGCGCGGTTTCAGACTCAAGCGCCTAGAACCGCTCGGTCACCATGGCCGGCAATTCGCGTGGGTTCGTGGACTAACTGCTCGAAATAATTTTCGGAGAAAGCATTTAGGACAATCTCGGAAGATGTTTTCTGCCTACCACCGGTTTTCAATAAGTATTTTTGCCAACATATCGAGGGAAGGTTGAAGTCCGCACCAACTATAACCGTATGAGTTGGGTAATTTACTTGTTACGAGACTCAAATTTATTTAAAAATTTATTTAAAAACCAGCTACGTTACTCCACACTCAGGAAATGAGCATTGGGAGTCGGTTGCTGTTCTGCTCCAAGAGCTGGCGGATGAGCTTTGCTGTTGCCTTCCTACTAACTGTTACAGAGTGTCAAGTGTGAATCTGTATGATGTGGAGGACTGTGACGATGGCCTGTACTATTTTGTGTTGTGTTTGCGTTGTTGTCAATGAAGAGAAGGGGGAGAGAAAAATCAGGGCCTCGTGATGACTGGGTGTTGTGTGATGTCCTTAGGTTAGTTAGGTTTAAGTAGTTCTAAGTTCTAGGGGACTGATGACCATAGATGTTAAGTCCCATAGTGCTCAGAGCCATTTGAACCATTTTTGAAAAATCAGGTGCCGGTAAATAGCGTTTTACTCTCGAATAACACCACATCTACAATGTCACACACCCTCACTCCATGAGACACTGTGGAGAGATTAGGAATTTAATCCAGGGTGTTGAAGCAAGATCTGGTGATGAATCACTGTATGTCAGCTTCTTTCCTCCCCTTGCAGGCCAATTGCTAGTGATAACAATTTCTTCCACCATCAGCATTCGGACTTCGTATCACTAAGTCCAGCCCCACTCCAGAGGCACGCGTTAAAGATCTCGACTACGAGCGAGGGTATACAAAAGCGGTGAACCTATTTTTGAAAAAAGACGGACCAATAACGAATTATCCGAATGGGACGGAAATCAGTGGACGTGACGTACTATTACAAGCAAATAAATGATTACAATTCCACAAAAATTGGAGTGTTTACTCAAGAGACAGACCTTCACAAACTGAGCAATTCAATAAATCGTTGATCCACCTCTGTCTCTTACCCAAGCAGATATTCGGCTTGGCATCGAGTGGTAGTTGTTGAATGTCCTCCAGAGGGATATCGTGCTAAATTCTGTCCATTTTCCGCGTTAGAGCGTCAAAATCCCCAGATGATCAGTGGGCACGAACCGTAATGCTTCAAACGTTCGCCACTGAGGAGAGATCCGACAACCTTGCTGGCCAAGGTAGGTTTTTGGGTGCACGAAGACAGGCAGTAGAAACGTCGTGTGCATGCCGGTATTATCTTGCTGAAATGTAAGCCCAGGATGGGATGCCACGAACGGCAACAGAAAGGGTCGTAGAATGTCGTCGCAGTGCTATAAGGTTGCCTTGGGTGACAACCAAAGGAATTTTAATTCCAGTACAGCACTCGTGACTGCCGCATCGCTGTCGCGAAGTGGGTCCGAGGCAGTTCCACATATGTTTTACAGTCTGACGATAATAAATGGATTTGTAGTTTTAGCTTGACGATTTCCACTATGGACAAACGGTAGTTACTGTTATTCTGAAGAAGGTTGGGTTATCCCGACTGGAACCTAGGTAAATTTCTAGGTAAACGGTGCAACTGAGAATGTTATTTATTAAAATTAAAATTAATGTTTATACAGTTGCTGACAGCGCCACGAAATGTTGAAGTTATTTAAACAACCAAAGGAGTCCTGTTTATGAAAAGACCGTCACTGGTTATAGAGCCATATGGGCGGGTGACAGTCAGTTTGGTTTTCCACCGCTGTATCTCAGGACATGTCGTCGGTGGTCACTGGGGCTTGGAGTCTCATTGACTGCAGCAGAATTGTCTTCAGTGACGAGACCTACTTCGAATTAATCCCCAACGACCAGCGATGACGTGACTTGAGGCTCACTGGTCATAGGAACCTGGAATCGCATTGAATAGAGTAGAATTGTCTTCAGTGACGAATCCCACTTCAAATACCAACTTAACTGTTGACCACTACCCACCATACTGCCCGACAGCCAAGAGTGATGGTCGGAAGTGCCATTTCTTCTTATAGCAGGAGCCTTTAGTTGTCCTTATAACACTGCGCTACGTCGACGATGTTCTACACCCCATTTTTTTGCCCTTCAGACAAACCATCCTTGGTGTTGTGTTGTCCTTAGGTTAGTTAGGTTTAAGTAGTTCTAAGTTCTAGGGGACTGATGACCATAGCTGTTAAGTCCCATAGTGCTCAGAGCCATTGGAACCACACCATCCTGGGCTTACATTGCTGCAAGATAATGCCGACGGAGTTTCTAATGATTTTCTTCGTGCTTGCCAAACCCTACCTTGGCCAGAAACCTCATCGGATCTCACCCCAGTGGAGAACGTTTGAAGCCTTATGGGCAGGGCCCTCCAATCATCTCGGGATTTTGACAATCTAACGAGCCTCCTACACAGAATTTGGCACGGTATTCCTCAAGAGCACATCCAACAGCTCTTTGAATCAATGCTAAGTGGAATACTTGATTGCATAAGAGCCAGGGAATTACTGCTGGGCTGTTGTGGGGGAGGAGACCAGACAACGAGGTCATCGGTCTCATCGGAGTAGGGAAGGACGGGGAAGGGAGTCGGCCGTGCCCTTTCAAAGGAACCATCTCGGCATTTGCCTGGAGTGATTTAGGGAAATCACGAAAAACCTTAATCAGGATGGCCGGACGCGGGATTGAACAGTCGTCCTCCCGAATGCAAGTCCAGTGTGCTACCCACTGCGCCACCTCGCTCGATCCCAGGGGATTACTCCTGCAGTTGTCGACAAATTGGGAATTTCGGTTACACAGGAAGAGTGCTCAGATAGCCGAAGCTGTTAAGGGGAACGCACGAGTAAAATGGGAAACCTGATTCAAGTACTGGTCCTGCACAAATTTTCACTCGTCGTCAGTGAATTCATTTCAATGCCCGGTTATGGCTAAGATCAGAATTTCAATTCCATCATGTATATATACGGCTATGGGTTCATGAAAGGTTTCTTTTCCTTTGGACATGCCCAGAATAACGGACGCCACACATATGAATATTTTATTTGCGCTCTTATCTCCCCTTTCTGGTTTCTTGTTTTCTGACTTTCCACATTTACTTCTACTTTCTGCATTGCATAATTTGTAATTACATAATTTTTTTTCTACACTCTGTGGATTACTACTGTGTTTTTGTATGGAACTGTGGCATTTAAGATTCTCAGAGGACATTTTCACCCTAGAATACTAAAAAAGGGGGGAGGGTATTTTTAAGAGACTAGTCAGGAAGAATCATTGGGCAAGGAAATGGATTACCGAAGCGCTAAGGAATGAAGAGATACGCTTGAAGTTCTCTGAGGCTATAGATACTGCGATAATGAATAGCTGAGTTGGCAGTTCAGCTGATGAGGAACAGGCGACTCTAATAATGGCAATCACAGAAGCTGGAAAGAAAAACATAGACACTAGCAAGACAAATGCGAAGAAACCATGGATAACAGTGCTTCAGTTGATAGACGAAAGAAGGAGGTACAAATGAGTTAAGGGAAATTCATGGATACAGAAATACAAGCCACTTAGGAGTGAAATAAACTGGAAGTGTAGGGAAGCTAAGGCGAAATGGCTTCGTGGAAAAAGAAAGGACTTTCTCGGCATGCAGAGAAGTCAAAGCAACCTTCGGTGAATTAAAAGCAATGGGTGTAACATTAAGAGTGCAATGGGAATTCCACTGCTAAATGCAGGGGAGAGAGCAAATAGGGAGAAAGAGTTCAGCGAAGGCTTTTATGAGGGGGAAGACTTGTCTGACGACGTGACAGAAAAAGAAACAGGAGTCGATAGGGAAGCGATAGGGGATCCATTATCGACTGGTGATATACCTTCATCATCCACAAAGTTCCGCAGATTGTAAGAGACGACAAGTGCGAGAAATACCGCACAATCAGTTTAACAGCTCATTCATCCAAGTTGCTGACAAGAATAATGTACAGAACAATCGAAAAGAAAATTGAGGATATGTTAGATAACGATCAGCTTAGCTTTTGGAGAGGGGAAAGACACTAGACGGGCAGTTCTGACGTTGCGTTTGATAATGGAAGCAAGACTTGAGAAAAATCAAGACATGAACATAGGATTTGTCGATATGGAAAATGCTTTCGACAGTGTAAAATGGTGCAAGATATTCGAAATTCTGAGAAAAATAAGGATAAATTATAGGGTGGAAGAGCAAGTAGGAAGCGCTCGGATTAAACAGAGTGTAAGACAGCGAATAAGTCTTTCATCCCTCAGTCTATACACCCAATAAGCAATGACGCAAATAAAAGAACGGTTCAGGATTGGGACTGAAATTCAAGGTGAAAGGATATCAACGATAAGATTCTCTGATGACATTGCCACCCTCAGTGAAAGTGAAGATGAATTACAGCATGTGTTGAGTGAAACGAACAGTCTAATGAGTACAGAATATGGATTGAGAGTAAATCGAAGAAAGACGAAAGTAATAAGAAGTAGCAGAAATGAGAACAGGAAGAAACATTAAAATTGGTGATCACGAAGAAATTCTGCTACTTAGGCAGCAAAATCACCCATGACGGGCGGAGCGTGGAAGATACAAAAGGCAGTCTAGCTCAAGCAAGAAGAGAATTCCTGGCCGAGGGAACTCAACTAGTATCAAATATAGGCCTTAACTTGAAGAAGAAATTTCTGAGAATGAACGGTTGGAGCACAGCGCTGTGTGGTAGTGAAACATGGACTGTGGGAAAACTGGAACGGGAGAATCTAAGCGTCTCAGATGTATTACAGAAGAATGTTAAAAATCAGGTGGATTGATAAGGCAAGGAATGAGGAGGTTTTACTAGAATCGGTGAGGAAATAAATATGTAAAAAAACTCTGACAAGAAGAAGGGACAGGATGACAGGACGTGTGTTAAGACATCAACGAATAATTTGCATGGTATTAGAAGAAACTATAGAGGGTAATAACCTTAGGTTATCACATTTGCTGTTACTCCATTACAACTCTCATCAATGTATACTGCTCGACTGTGGTCACCTCAGTCTCACTGTGAAATAGCCTGAAACAGAATTTGCCGGCCGCGGTGGCCGTGCGGTTCTGGCGCTGCAGTCCGGAACCGCGGGACTGCTACGGTCGCAGGTTCGAATCCTGCCTCGGGCATGGGTGTGTGTGATGTCCTTAGGTTAGTTAGGTTTAAGTAGTTCTAAGTTATAGGGGACTTATGACCTCAGATGTTGAGTCCCATCGTGCTCAGAGCCATTTGAACCATTTTGAAACAGAATTTCTGAGGTAACACTACACTTTGACAGTGAGAGCACTAGCGGTGGTGTTCGTATGTGTAGCCGGTCTGAAGAGTTTATGATTTCTGTACAAAGCTGGCTCATTCCTGCTCGCATCAAATGGCGCAACGAGAGAACACTGGTTGCAGAGCTGCAGCGCCGTCTCGACGCTGCTGTAGGGTTCCTACGGTGATGCAGGTAATGTGGTACTCCTGCCGTTCTGTGGCACCGCAGCATACTACCTCTTCTACCCAATGTGCCACACTGGCATCGTTTTCGTATGCTCTACACTCATCTAAATATCAATGAATACTGTTACGTTTCACGGAGGCCGCATTACAACTCACTCACCAGCTGAAATTGGGCCCTTTGAGGTCGAAGAGTTGCTTTCTCGTTTTCATTTCGTTCGACAGGCCTTCAGTGTTTGACTTACCCAGTCAGAAGAGAGAAGGCGCTATGGAACGGCGCGTACGCCATATGCGATTCAATTTAATCGATTATTGTCGGTGGGCTATTCTACATGTCTCCAGGTGTCAATAAATTGAGACTATTTTTTCAATATCCACAATTCCACAAACCCTTCAGCAAAAACAGTCTTTAATGAGTGAGATTTCTAGCAGTTAAAAATCCTGCACCGAACTTAGCTCGCATGTTCAGTTGCCTTTCAGGTGAGATAAGTCATTGTTTGCTGTCCTCGTACATATCCACCGAAACAATTTTGAAGTGATATTACTGGACACCGTAACAGTTACAGAGCAGTGGATTAAATAGTTGGAAACCACTATGGCTTCCTTTCGTCAGTCCACAACGCAAAAACCGGCTTATATTTTCAGTCCATCTTTATTAACTGGCTCACAAAACTGAACCTTGCTTTCAACAACTTTTGTTCGAAAATAACAGTAACCAACTCGCACATTGGGTAGAAGTTACATTTAAGTATATTAAGTAATTTTTAAAGAAAACTTTTGAGACTAAAAAATATTTAGAATTTCGAGGTAAAAACGTGAGTATGTTTTTCATGATAGTAGCCAGTTTGTCTGTCTCATAAGAAGACAATAAGGGCCAACGACGCTAAAATGTGTACAACTAATCGCAGCTGTATCTGAGAAAACGATAACACAAATTTCTAGAATTAGCATTATCATCACAAACTCTCTCTGAAATCTAAGGATCTCTCCCTCTTATCTGTACAAATGGATCATTATTCCCAGCAAAACTGCAGTGTAAAGGAACTTACACAAATTAAATTTGTGATGGTGGTTGTGCTTGACTGTCATGTCATTAAATGAAATAGCGAGAAAAATGCAGAAACTCCTTTTATTTACCCATGTGTTGCACCTCCGCCCGCGCATGTTGCTGCTACGTCTATAACTGCAGCAACTAAGCTCCGGCTACATTCCCTGACTGCCGTCTGTGTGCAAACGTGCCTGCAAGAGAACGCATATTGCTCTTCTCTGACGCGCACGCGGTAATACACCACCACAGGCGCAGTGAAAACCTGAGCCGCTAGTTTAATGACACTGCTCCGGCAAACGCAAACACTCCACGTTCCTACAGCCTGTTATCAGGAAAGCTTGCATTCTCTTCTCGATGCCATTACATTACCTTTTTTCTATCTTCTTTGGCATGAAAAGTCTTTATTCACTCGTCGGTCGAACTTTCTAGTGTGACAAAATACCGTCAGATTTTAATCGCTAATAACTGTTTGTTGCGCAGCATTTTTTTGTCTGTGACGTCATCTACATCTGCATCTATATGACGGCTCTGCAGTTCATGCTTAAATGCCTGGCGGAGGATCCATCGTGCCACTTTCAGGCTATTTCTCTACCCTTCCATTGTCGAACACCACGTGTGAAAAATGAGCGCTTAAATCTTTCCGCACGATATCTGATTTCTTTTATTTTATTTAATCATTTCTTCCTGTGTAGGCTGGTGTCAAAAAAATTATGGGGAGACAGTTGGTGATTTAAAATTCGTGAGAAGATCTTACCACAACGAGTTACGCCTTTGTTTTAATTAATGCCATACCGAATCGCTTATGAAACCTGTGACATTCTCTCTCCTATTTCGCTATAATAAAAGGAAAAGCTGCCCGTCTTTGGACTTTTCCGACGTCCTCCGTGAGTCCTATCTCGTAAGGATCTCGTACCGCACATCAGTACTCTAGCAAAGGACGGACAAGTATAGTGTAGGCGGTCCCTTTAATTTGTTGCATCTTCTAAGTGTTTCGGCAAAAAAAACGCAGGCTTTTGTTCACCTACCGCAGGACATTACCTATCTGATCGTTCCAGTTTAAGTCGTTCTTAATTATAATTTCTAGGTATTTAGATACAGTGTGAAACACGACCACTTCCTGTATCTGCAGAGTAGCTGTTGAGTATTCGGAAGACTATTACATATGCAGCTACGTGGGGATGAAAGTGTTTTCTTCAGCAACAAAGCCCAAAAACAACCTTTGTGTTGTCTCAAATAACACCGCAGTGACGACAACAAATCCAAGATAACCATGAAATGTGAGGTTAGTAAATACACTACAAGAGTAGGAATAAAAACGGCCAATGGTTCGATGAATACTGCTGGAACCATAGCTGACATATTTCTTAACAGCTTTGAACAAAAAATTTTTGAAACGAAAAACACAACTAATCAAAAAATCATATACTATTACAGATATGTAGACGACACTTTAATGCTTACATACGGTAACTTAACTGACATAGATGAAATACATAAAGCACAGAATCAGTTACACACGAAAATGAAACTCACCATGGAACACGAAACTAAGAAAACAATTAACTTCCTAGACCTAACTATTAAGAACACTAACAACAAACATTGCTTCCAGATTTACAGAAACCTACCACAACAGACTGTATTATCAATACACACTCATGTTATCCAAAAGCCCACAAACTCGCATTCTTCCACACAATGCTGAACAGATTAATAAACTTACCACTAGAAGACGAAGCAATCCAGAGGGAAATAAAAAATCTTAGAATACATAGCCCAGCAAAACGATTATGACCCCAAAATTGTAACACAATCATACCACAATAAAACATAACCTGAAAGGCACAATACACATAAAGAAATAACACTAAGCACACACACAACGAAAAAGAAGAAAACAAAATACGTAACCACGACATATCTAGGAAACATCTCGAACAAATTATTCAACAAAACCGACATCGCGTTTGTATTTCCAAACACACACAGCCTCAAACACAAAATTCACAAAGGCAGCTAGAAAATTCCCATACACAACAATCCCGGCGTTTACAAAATCTCTTGTAACACATGTCAAAAATTCTACATAGGGCAAACTGGTAGAAACTTCATAATTAGATTAAAGAGCACAATAGCGAAATTGAAAACAACCCATCTACAGTTTTTCAACGTTTACAAGCAGAGAACCACTATGTAAAACCCATAAACGAAGCACTAGAAATCCTCCATATTACGCAGAAGGGAACATTGTTGAACATCCTTGAGGAAATAGAGATGTATTCACATGCATACAGCAACCCAACAAATTTACTGAATGAACAAACCGACCTAAAGCACAAAAAATATATAGAAAACTTTATTCACATTATAAATCGGGAAAACTGGTAAAATAATAGTATCAGTGATTCTAAGCAACACATATCCATAGTAACAGCGATAACATGAGTAGTGTAAAACAGAGACAGAACACCAACATGAATCATAGACAAAAACAATTATTACGAAAACTTAAAAACCTAAAATAAAACTAAAACTGACTTTAGGCAAAAACATAATTAGAAACAAACCTATATGAAAAATAATAATAAACAACTGAATCACTTACTTATAATGGTAACTATGTAAACAATCGCTGAGCCACTGTCATCCAACTGTCAGAAAAGTAGCATATATGGTAAAAACAAGTAACATCCGATATACATCTCCACTCTACTCCTGGGAGAAAGTAATAATTCCAAAACAGACAGGACATGACATCATCGATGTTACGTGTAAGGTAAAACACCTAAAGTTATATTATAAATTTTCTGATCATGGTTACAAAACCATTATATTAAGACCATCGCTTATCTACGTATTTACAGAGCACCTAACGATGGCAATTTGCCGAAATGGACTCATTGTGAATGAGATAAAATGTAAACAACTTACATAGCAGTAGATAATCGAGACATTAAAAGACATATTTTGCACTGCGGACCCCAATGAATAAAACTTATATGATTATGTTTTATTTAAGACCCCTCAACAGCGTGATCATCATTACCTATACTGGATATCAACATACACATTTCATGGTTTGAACGATGCTTCTTCTCAAAAGCAACACTGCTACGACCATCCCCCAGGAACACACATTAGCATATTTCTTGAGAAAATCTAGCTGTGAGGAAAAATGTCTGGTACATATGTATTAAAATCCTCCACTCGTATATAAACACACCCTGATGACACGCTACCTGTTGTGTGAGCGCCTGACTGGTTAAACAAAAAGTAGGGGCCGAGCCGTGCCCCCAGACATCACTGGCTTTTGGAAAGAGACCTGAAACTCCACGAAATTTTAAAATTCGTGTAAAAAAAATGGCTCTGAGCACTATGGGACTCAATATCTTAGGTCATAAGTCCCCTAGAACTTAGAACTACTTAAACCTAACTAACCTAAGGACATCACACACACCCATGCCCGAGGCAGGATTCGAACCTGCGACCGTAGCAGTCCCGCGGTTCCGGAGTGCAGCACCAGAACCGCTAGACCACCGCGGCCGGCAAAATTCGTGTAACACAGTTGCTTGTGTCAGTTTGGGTAGTGGACTTATGTCAGCACGTGAAGCATATATAGTTGAAATATGTTGTATGGAAAGCGAAATGGTGAGAATATGGGGATCCAGTAGTGGTAAGCAACTGAGCCCACACTCAGCGGAAAAAATTCACAATTTATTGCAGAATTTTTGGAAATTTATCCCCTGTAGGGGTGAAATCATGGGTGAAAGTTTTAATTGTAAAATAAATCATTATTAAAGAACTTCTGAAGCATATTTAAGGCTATATCTGTGATAACTCATGTTTGACTGCTGGGTCAGGAAAAAAAAACGTGTTTCAGTGTTTCTCTAACTTCAATCGCCTAAGAGGTGAACCAGATGACGAAATTTTTTTTTTAATATTTCGTTACATTAAGACATTTTTAAAACTACATCTATGACAATTGGTTTTGATTTCTCTTTACAAATAAAGAAACTTTTATTAGGAGATGAATGTTTCTATGATATATCACCACACGAACTCAAAAGGTGAAATTAACAATGATCTCAGACTCCAACCACCAGAACAGCTTTTTGGTCAGAAGCTCATGCGGTAAAGACAGTGCTTCTATGGTCTTAATTAGCCTCAAAAGCTTAGAAAATGTTATAATATAAAAATTCGATTAATGAAAGAATTGTGCAGACCGTACAGTCTACGCGAGCGAAGCAGCGAATGCTAAGCTAGTCTTAAATAAAGAGAAGAGAAAATCTGACATCATGTGATGCAGTGGATCATAACTGATTTCTGAACGACCAATACCAAAGCAGTCACGTGAGCGATGGGCAGCCGCGCTCCTACGAGCGCTATCAAAAGTGACTGGCGCAAGTCTTACATTCACTCGCCTTTGGCACAACTAAACTCCGTTAAGATGTAATACAGCTAGAGTTACTCTCTAGCAAAACTACTGTTCTGTAGTTTTGGTACGGTACAGTAAGTAAATGGCGAAGTGGTAAGATCCCTGGTAGTGTTGGTAGCATTGGTAGGGCAAGGAGCATAAATGAATGCTAAGAGAGAAACTGGGAGCGGACGTCTTCTCTTTGTTTGTTTTTCTGCACATAATTAAAACGTTACATCATTCATTGTTAGTCCTTTATGTTTTTTATATTCTTACAGAATATAAGTTGCATTTTATAATTTACAAAATTTAGTTGGCACAGAAACTTCTGTGCTTTTATGCAACCAATAGGATATTCATCATTATGACTAAAGGTAAGAGACCCTTTAATATTGATAAATGCGAAAGTTGTTTATGAATGACAGAAATATGTTTTATATAAGTTTAAAAAAATGGCTCTGAGCACTATGGGACTCAACTGCTGTGGTCATAAGTCCCCTAGAACTTAGAACTACTTAAACCTAACTAACCTAAGGACAGCACACAACACCCAGCCATCACGAGGCAGAGAAAATCCCTGACCCCGCCGGGAATCGAACCCGGGAACCCGGGCGTGGGAAGCGAGAACGCTACCGCACGACCACGAGATGCGGGCTATGTAAGTTAAACGAGGTATTGAAGTTCGATATTTGTTTTGCGCTTTTTTTAAATTTTCCCTTTCTTGGAGAAACTGCATTTTCTGGAGCTATATAACACATCTGTATTTTTTTCTTTACTGCAGCATGTCTCTTTTTCACATTACAAATCAATAATTTTCGAATAAAATCTGAATTAAACATTATCGGTTTCAAATTTGTTGTAAATACTGTTTATTTTTAAGTAACAGACAAGAGGATACCTATGTAGAACAAAAATGTTCCGTAAAATACGCAGCAGTTTATGTATCCTCACCCATTTTGTCGACCCTTCAGCACTTTTGGTTTCTAGGGAAATCTAGTAAGACACTGATCGTTTACGTAAACAATACGATGAGGTAAAGCCTAATACACTACTGGCCATTAAAATTGCTACACCACGAAGATGACGTGCTACAGACACGAAATTTAACCGACAGGAAGAAGATGCTGTGATATGCAAATGATTAGCTTTTCAGAGCATTGACACAAGGTTGGCGCCGGTGGCGACACCTACAACGTGTTGACATGGGGAAAGTTTTCAACCGATTTATCATACACAAACAGCAGTTGACCGGCGTTGCCTGGTGAAACGTTGTTGTGATGCTTCGTGTATGGAGGAGAAATGCGTACCATCACGTTCCCGACTTTGATAAAGGTCGGATTGTAGCCTATCGCGATTGCGGTTTATCGTATCGCGACATTGCTGCTCGCGTTGGTCGAGATACAATGACTGTTAGCAGAATATGGAATCGGTGGGTTCAGAATGGTAATACGGAACACCGTGCTGGATCCCAATGGCCTCGTATCACTAGCAGTCGAGATGACAGGCATCTTATCCGCATGGCTGTAACGGATCGTGCAGCCACGTCTGGATCCCTGAGTCAACAAATGGGGACGTTTGCAAGACAACAACCATCTGCACGAACAGTTCGACGACGTTTGCAGCAGCATGGACTATCAGCTCGGAGACCATGGTTGCGGTTACCCTTGACGCTGCATCACAGACAGGACTGCCTGCGATGGTGTACTCAACGACGAACCTGGGTGCACGAATGGCAAAACGTCTTTTTTTTCGGATGAATCCAGGTTCTGTTCACAGCATCATGATGGTCGCACCCGTGTTTGGTGTTTGGCGACATCGAGGTGAACGCACATTGGAAGCGTGTATTCGTCATCGCCATACTGGCGTAACACCCGGCGCGATGGTATGGGGTGCCATTGGTTACACGTTTCGGTCACCTCTTGTTCGCATTGACGGCACTTTGAGCAGTGGACGTTACATTCGAGATGTGTTGACCCGCGGGTCTACCCTTCATTCGATCCCTGCGAAACCTTACATTTTAGCAGGATAACGCACGACCGCATGTTGCAGGTCCTGTACGGGCCTTTCTGGATACAGAAAATGTTC
This sequence comes from Schistocerca nitens, assembly GCF_023898315.1. Lineage (NCBI taxonomy): Eukaryota > Metazoa > Arthropoda > Insecta > Orthoptera > Acrididae > Schistocerca > Schistocerca nitens. The sequence continues at coordinate 551,413,431 of NC_064615.1, read as the reverse complement.
GACTGCTGCCCTGGCCAGTACATTCTCCACATCTCTCACCAATTGAAAACATCTGGTCAATGGTGGCCGAGCAACTGGCTCGTCACAATAAGCCAGTCACTGCTCTTGATGAACTGTGGTATCGTGTTGAAGCTCCATGGGCAGTTGTACCTGTACACGTCATCCAAGCTCTGTTTGACTCAATGCCCAGACGGTTAAGGCCGTTATTACGGCCAGAGGTGGTTGTTGTGGGTACTGATTTCTCAGGATCTATGCACCCAAATTGCGTGAAAATGTAATCACATGTCAGTTCTAGTATAATATATTTGTCCAATACCCGTTTATCATCTGTATTTCTTCTTGGTGTAGGAATTTTAATGGCCCGTAGTGTAGGTATACAACACACCTAATGTACAGGTAATTAGGGTATGTCCTTAACTAACCAAGGCTACCAGGGAAATTACCTGATTCCACGCTTACGTACGACAGTCTATGGCGGTCTAAGGCAGTTTTACAGCTATAAATACAGCAGGCCGGAACTCAACACGAACTCCCGTTATTTGATGATAATGACTGCCGTAAGCGTCTCGCAGAAGCTACATACCGGTGACTTGACTTTGTGGCAGAATTAGGACTTGGATTCACTGCACTGACATGCTACGAATCAGCAACGGGAATGCGACAAAGAAACCGACGTCCTTATATGTATCTGCCCATCACATAGCCACCTCCAGACAGGAAAACCTGCTGCCTCACCGAGATGGTCCTCGCCACGTGCTGGGCAGTCTTGCTGTGCTCGCGACTGCCAGGAGACTCGATGACCCAGGAACTGCTAAAGCCCCTCGATCCGCCCCGCACCTGCGCACCGTCTTACAACTGGCGCATGCGGAACTCGTGTTGCCTCAAAATGGTTCAAATGGCTCTGAGCACTATGGGACTTAACACCTGAGGTCATTAGTCCCATAGAACTTAGAACTACTTAAACCTAACTAACCTAAGAACATCACACACATCCATGCCGGAGGCAGGATTCGAACCTGCGACTGTAGTGGTCGCGCGGTTCCAGACTGAAGCGCCTAGAACCGTTCGGCCAAACTGGGCGACGAACTCGTGTTCTGTTGCAGCTTGCGAAACAAACTCCAAACACCCGAAGCCAACTACCGTCGTTAGATTACCAAACTATCAGTGCGATCGTATCAAAAAGTGGTATTCCATAGGCCTTACATATTAATGGGTCATCCCATTTGGGGAGGAAACTGTGCGTGAGTGGACAGTGTCCTATTCTTGGTCAGCGTTACTTCCTTTCATCGATTTGAGTGGCACGATGTTCGCCACGCCTAGGTGATCGATTTGATTGATCGCAGTTTGTTGTTTACTTTCTCCAACCTCTCGTCTTCCCGCTGCATACTGCGACAGTAACAACAGTCAAACCGCGTTGGTGTCAGGAATGACGGAACACACACTGACCGTGGAGGCTTCATCACTAGCAGATGTGGTGGGCTGTTAACAATTACGATGCTAGTTGGCCGCAAGATGAGACCCATCGCACTGGGATTTATATTTGTCGAATTAGAAGTACGTTGCTTGAAAATTGCTGAGGAACAAATGCCAACTGCTAGGTAACAAGCTATAATTGGTACAGAATATCCGACCAATGATATTAACAGGAAATGTAGAGGGTGGAACGCGTTAACTGCAGCGAAGCCTGTGCACGAACGATCTGTATGCATTCGACAGTTCATGCAGTGTGGTGTTTGACGAAGTTTGCTGTGGAACCGATTAGTGAGATATTCCATATCGTACTACAACATGACTGCAAAACATAATCTGAGTGTTTACGATCGTTGACGAGCAGCTGGATGGCTCGAAGCGAACAGAGTAATGTGTGTGCCCAAAAGTGTCATCTCGCGATTAAAAAAGGAAATGCTATGTGAAAGCTTGCCGGTGGTTGTAGACCGATCATCACATCGCAAAAGGATCGTTACCTGACGCTAGTGGCGAGAAGGAACGGACACTGCACACCTAGGCAGGTTACTGCAGACGTTGCAACCGCTACCGGTAAACGCGTCTCTGCCAGAACCATTTTGCGGCTGTTGAATTAGGCTAGTTTGTATGCTCAGAAGCCTGTTAAGAACATCCCCCCTTCCGTCACGCCATTGACGATAAAGAATTCGTTGGTGTAGGGAACATGTTGATTGGGGTCAGCAACAGTGGTCCAGAGTTATGTTTTCCGACAAATACCGCGTAACTGTGGAACTAATACTGGCTACCTGTTGCTATGGAGAGAGAGGGATGGACACATTATCCACCACAGAATGTCCTTGAATGACATCGGTGTCGCCTAAGCGTTTTTGTGTGGACAGGCACAATGGCCGAACACCGCTGCATATCTTTGGGCGACATACCCTTACAGCACAGCGGTATTGCATAGAGCTTATTCAGAATCATTTCCGTCTGTTTAGGGATGCCTTTGCGTGAGGTATGGTTACAGCAGAGCGGTACTGCACGGAGATTATCCTGAATCATGTCCTTGTGTTTAGGGGTGAGGTAGGTGCTGGTCTTCTGTTTATGGACGACAATAACCGGCCACGCAGGACCGCTGAGGCGATGGATACACTGGACAGTGAAGATATTGAACGCATGGAATGTCCTGTGTACTCCCCAGAACTAAACCCTATAGATCATGCATGGGATGCTCTTGCAAGACGTATTTCTCACCTAACATCCCCTCCCGGAACCGCTCAAGAACTGAAAACGGCCTTGAGAGAGGAGTGGGACAATATCCCCAAAGGACGCCTCAACAGTTTGGTAGCCAGCAGGAATAACAGGTACAAAATGTGCATTAGTTCCCGAGGTTGGAATAGTTCTTACTGAGAGATATAGATCTTTATGCTCGGAGTCTGACCTGTATTAAACATGAACGTTATTTATATCTGTTATCCTGCTTCCCCCTGTGGTGAGTTCTGTACCATTTTTCATTATAAATATACCACCCCAATTCTATTATTTACTGTGTTTCATATGGTCCATCATTGTCTGCGATTATTCGTGTCCAACAATGTCACTTTTCCCTTGCGATTGTCAAGCAGTGTATTATCGGTAGTGTGGTGCACACGATAAGGTCGATCTTTGTAGATGTCATTTACCAATTCAGCTTACCATGACTCCTCGCTACCGTGTGCCAGTTTAAGATCAACTGGAGCCTCCGGATGGGAACCGCAGGCTGTCGCCGGCGGCAGCGGTCTAAATCTGCGGACGGCTGATAGCAAGAAGGGTGTGCAGCGGTGCAGCCTACTGCACATATATCTGGCCGCAGCTGCCACGGCCGGCCGCCCTAAGCCTTCTTGCGGCGACACGGCCGGTGGTCCGCCCGCCACCGTTCTTGCGACTCTGCGATGAACGGCTGGCTGCTGGACGCCAGCCAATGCGGCGCCACTCACTGTTGGCTGCGGTGACTCCCTCTGTCCGCCCCACCTACTGAATATTCCTCACTCAACAGCACTTGCGGTGGGGACCGTTCACCGCGACATTAATCCCAGAGAAAAGGTTGTTCGTGAGCTGCGGGAAGTTCTCTACGTCTGCTGCTATGATCACTTCCAGCAGCGAACATATTAGATGCGATTGCAGTCTTTCTCGGCGTATTCCACTGATGAATACTTCTCGGGTTGTCAGCCGAGTGGTGACGTCGTCTTGTCGCAACGTTTCAATCAGTTTTGTACCCATCATCTTCTGGATGATGAAGATGATGAGTACGAAACTCATTGAAACGTTGCGACAAGACAGACGACGCCACCACTTGGCTGATAACCAGAGAAGAATTCATTAGTGAACATATTATGTTTCCCAACGTTCAACGCATTTTGTATTGTGGGCATCCATAGCTGTAGAATTGTATCATGATGAAAAAGTCCGCTGTAGGCCTATGCTAAATATTTATTTACGGTCCAACTAGTTCCACGACTTTAGAGCCATGCCTTCAGGGTTCCACATTTATTTAATATTTCAGATGAAGCTACCTGTTGTGGTGGTAATGTAATTGGAATGTCCAATTTCCAACAAAGTTCACTGTCCATGTCACAGAACGTGAGCCCTTATTCCACGTTCATCTTTCCACTTTTGTCAATGGGCATTCCGTCACAGCAGAGTAGTATTACGCATTCACTACACATGTACTGTATTAAATTCTGGTTACATTATGGCATCACGCTGCAATACCTGTCAGACTTCTTAGCATTCTGAGGTACAGCCTTCTACACTAATTTATCAAAGCTTTCTCGGAGGAGTGTCCTTAATAATTCACATACACATTGTCACACAAAAATATTTTTCTACGGCCTAGGAATCGAGTTGTCATCTCACAGCAGAACACCACAGCCTACCAAAAAAAAAAATGAGAAGCACTCAAAAGACACGGTCGGGTGTATTTTACTACACCTGTACGCCATCATCAGGAACATAAATTATTAGCGTTGCAGTTATGTGTGACAAGTAGAACGACCACTAGAGTGCAGTAGTTTTGTTCGTTTCTACTGTTGTTACTAGTCCTGGTATGCTGTATAAGAGGAGTGAAAGGCGTTAGATGGTCCGTGATCACTACGAATGGCACTCAGATCAAGCGTACTCGTTTGAGAAAGCGTTATCAGCACCTGACCGAGTTCTAAAAGTGCCTCAGTGTGTTTCTCCATCTGGCCAGCTGGTCTAATTTTGCAGGATCCAGATTTGTGAGGCATTCGGATGTGCAGTGGCCGATGTTGGCTGCAAGGGAATGTGAGGGCAAGCCGTTCACTCCTGACAGCCAACAATGAGTATCGCCATCTTCTGCAACAAGCGCATCGTAACCATTTAACACCTGCCCTTGCCATCCAACAACAAGTAATGGACTGCCTGATTTGCCCTGTGTTATCCCGCACCATTTGTCGGCGAGTAGCAGCAGCCAGACTAGGGAACTACCGTCCCATGCCTGGCCCGCTCTTAACACCGCAACACAAACGGCTGCATTCTGAGTAGTGCCGTGTCCGGAAACAAGGACTGCTTGTGAATGGCTCATGAAATGCGGTTTTGGACTACGCCTGACGACCACCGTCGACGAGTATAGCAGCGACCTGGGGAGGAGTCGTATTCTTTCTGTGGGGTTATAAAATGGATTTTATCTTAATAATATGAATATATATGTTTTAGAGAGAGAGAGAGATTGATTTTGATTGAGACATTACCTTAAGCAGTAACTGGTACCTGAATTTTGGTTTCTGCCTCCTTAAATGATCAACTTCTGTACCAGTTGGTGATGTATTATAATTTGGAGGAAGTTATTGTTATTTAAGATTTAAAGTAAGACTCTGTTGGTTACTTGGCAGTATTGCGGATAGCTTTGAGTCCAAGTTTTCGTAGCGTATCATACCTAAGGGACCACTGTTGTAAGTAAATACGATCAAACAGCAATCTGCTTTTCGCGAGAAAATGAGATTGCTTGGCACACAAACTTCCTTCAAACTACACGTCCTGCTACATCAAAATTGTTCAGTGGAGTTCAGCACCGTACTATCGTACAAGATCATATTCCAATGACTGTAATTAAGAAATTATGAAAGGTTGTTACTTATTAAATGAAAACTATATAGAATGCATTTCCTTTCCTGTATTTTAGTGAACTTTGTACATTTAAAATTCTGTCGATTGATAGCCGGCGACGACAACGAAGTTCACTTCCTTTTCCAAAAACAAGATATTTCTATTCTTCACTTCCAAAAATTTGTACACGTAAATGTTTGGCAACTTTACCCATTCTTTACTCAGTTTTATCACTACAATAGCAATTTCACAATACATGTAACAATACGTTCTGCGCGACGGCCTAACAACACGTCCTCTTTCCACAAGATACAGATTGACAGTCCTCTTTTTTTTAATAAATCAAAGATTCACAACTACTATCGTTGCGGGGATTGTGCGCTAAAGAGTTTCTTGCTGTCCAGCTGCGCTTCACTTCACTTCAAGTACTTTTTGAATCACATTTACATTTACGGTATTTACATACATTACTGAGCTTCTCAGAAGAAAATCAAGCACAAATTAATTTTAAAAAAGGGCGGTGAGGCTCACGTAACATTACAGGGTCTTGCCCACTCGTATCGTATAGGGTGTCTAAGGGATGCTCAGTTCTCAGGATGCTATACAACAATTCAAGCAAATCACATTAGCAGTTTTATTCTAATAAAGCAGATTGACAATACTTAACTTGTATTTACACCAAGCTTCGCAGTCGATGGGCGACATGCAATATAAATCAGAGTCCTGTGAAATATGCAGTGTTCAGTCTGGTCGTCTCACTGTTTGTGGATCACTACTAACTGTTCTCGTAGGACTCCCTGTTAGACCGTGCTGATATTCCGCGAATATTGTCCACTAATGTCCGGCCGAGCCTGGCGGGAGCGGTGCTTATGTTCACTTCTGGCAGAGGTCGCTCCTGTCGTTGTGCGATTCTCGTCAGCGGGCTATTGGCTGACGTCGCCGCACCGCCTCCTCTGATCTTGCGTTCTTCTTCTTCGCTCTGGCGCTTGTGGTTATTCCCTAACACTTCCAATGTTCTGGAGAGGCACAGCGGTGTTACTCCTGGCGACTGTGGTGCCACAACGATGTGTCATGGTTATCCTGTCTTCTCGTGTGATGCCTCCCAAGTAGTAGAACTTTTCAACAGGACACTGTTCGACCACGAGTGGCACGTGTCTCTATGAACTGTCTGCGTGTTGCTGAGCTAGCCCCGTGGCCAGCAAGGTCCAAACATGTCCCCAACAGAACACCTGATGGACAAGCCTGAACGCCAAGTCTATCGCAGCGGCGGAATCCTGACTATCAGGCGCCAGTTATATCGCTCGTAGGCCACCTGCTAAGACGGCTACTTGCACCCAGGTAATAGTGTTCGTCATACTGTTTAAGTGGTTTGTAAATCTGACTCGATTTTGTAATCACTAAAATAACAGCGCATTCGCAGGCGGACCAGACAAACTTGTGGTTCCCGAAGATGAGCAGCATCTGCTGTTTCTACTCAGTACAAACGATTTAGAATGCAATCTAAGCAGCCCCCTTAGATTATCTGCAGATGATGCTGTCGTTTACAATCTAGTAAAGGCATCGGAAGATCAAAACCAATTGCAGGATATTTTACAGAAGATATTTGTATGGCGCGAAAAGCGGCAATTGATTCTAAACAACAGAGTGTCAGGTCGTCCATTTGAGTACCAAAAGGAATTCGTAAAATTTCGGTTACACTATAATTCACACAAATTCAAAGGTTGTCACTTCAACTTAAGACCTGGAGATTATAATTACGAAAAATTTAAACTGGAATGATCACATAGTTAACATTATGGGAAGGCGAACCAAAAACTGCGTTTTATTGGCACAACACTTAGATGTCATAATAAACTGCTCACTCCACGGTTGTCCGTCCGCTCCTAGAGTAATGCTGTGCAGTATAGGATCTGTACCAAATTGGACTGACGGAGAGCAACGAAAAAATTCAAAGAAGACCAGCTCGTGTTGTATTATCGCGAAATACGGACGTGATATGCGGGTCGGGGTGACAGTCATAAAAACGAAAGCTCTTTTCATCGCGGCGAGATGTTTGCACGAAGTTTCAATCACCAACTTTCACCTCTGAATGTGAAAATATTTATGTCAACCTACATAGGGAGAAGTGATCATCATAGTAAGAGAAACCGGAGATCCCACAGAAAGATTTAAATGTTTGTTTTTCCTGCCCTCTGTTCAAGTGTGGAACGATAAAAAATAGTCTGAAGATGATTCGATGAGACGTCTGCTAAGCACTTAAATGTAAATTGCAGAGTAGTCTTGCAGATGTAAAGGTACCTCTCATCCAAACTCAGACCTGATGCGATGTCAGGTTGTGACCACTGTTGCTGCCTAGGATAGCAACACTTTGCGCTGAATTTTCCACCCTGTATTCCACCCTACCACCTACAAATTCAATCACGTATTGTTCTATACAGGGTGTAAATTTTAAGTTGGAAACCCAGAATAACTCGAAAAATACGCTTCACACGAAAAAAATGTGTAGAAACCTAAGTTGATTGTTTTCGAGAGGGACATCTGCTGGTGCTAAAATTAGCCCGTCACCCCAGGGTTCTGGGGGTGGGGCGGGAGGCAACTTTAAAATTTCAAATCGGAACCCCCATTTTTTTATTGCAGAATCAGACTCTACATAAAAAAAATTACGTACATTTTGTCTTAAACATTTGTTTTGATTCTTGGTAGTTGGCGCTGTAATTCAAGAATATCCATGTTCTCATTTTGGCGTGGAAAATGGTTACGGATAAATGAAAATAAAACTTATTTACTTCGTAAATTTTGATTCGCTGAAACTAAAACTCTCCCTCTCCCCCCAAAGGGTGGGATTTGAGAGAGAGGAATTAGAGTTTTACAAATTTTGACCCAAATATTAATTTTTTCCGCAGATTCGGATAAGTTTTGTTTGTTTCTGTGTTCAACATTCGTAAAACTCTAATTCCTCTCTCTCAAACCCCACGCTATGGGGAGAGAGGGAGAGTTTTAGTTTCAGCGAATCAAAATTTACGAAGTAAATAAAGTATTTTTTATTCACCCTCAACCATTTTCCACACAAAAATGAGAACATGTATTTTGCTGAATTACAGCGCCAACTACTAAGAATCAAAACAAATGTTTAAGACAAAATATACGTATTTTTTATGTAGAATCTGATTGTGCAATAAAAATGGGGGTTCCCATTTTAAATTTTAAAGTTGCCTCCCGCCCCACCTCCACGGGGCTGGGGTGACGGGCTAATTTTAGCATCAGCAGATGTCCCCCTCGAAAATATTCAACTTTGGATTTTACACATTTTTTCACTTAAAGCTTATTTTTCGAGTTATTCTGGTTTGTCAACTTAAAATTTACACCCTGTATAATACACAAAAAATAAGAAAAAATTATTATTTGCTAACCTTCCCGAGGATGCCATTCATTTGTCCATCTCTGTAGATTCAAGCGAGGGACGTGGAAAATAAGAAGTAATTTTGTTGAATAGGATTTTCCAGAAATTCCGAATTTTATAGATGACGGTGATGAAGCTGAAGTCCAAGACCGCTGCTAATGTGAAATCTCCACATTCACCGCCTGCAGCACTGTAGCCTTGGCCGTTGTTTTGCGCTCCTCTTCGTTGAAAGTCGTTATCGATCATGAGGGGCAGTAAGCAGCTTTTACACGGAGGGGCCGTGAAAGTCGCTGGAAGTGCGCTTTGTCGCGAGGCGAGGCGCGGCGGTCTGACATTTCCGACGCGTCGGCGGAAGACGCGACGGAGTGCGACGTGGCGCGACGGCCGGCCGCCGCAGCCATCAGGCCGCGCTGCAAAGCGGCTCAGCTGCGGCCTCAGCGCCTGGCGACGCCGCAGCCCCGCTCAACAAGCTACGTGCGGCTGCCAGCGAAGGCCCACCTCATGTACGGCGAACGTGACCGGCGGAGCGGAACTTCGTAACTCACGGCGCTGCCCTGCTTACAGAGTCCTATTTCTCTTTGAAATATGACGTCCTAATGCTCTTGTTGTGGTCGTTCCGAAATTAATGCCTTCTACCTTTAAAAAAATGAAAAAAAAATCTGGAAGAGGGATATACGAAGATATTTCTGATAATGTCATGATGATTTCCTTGTCTGTGATAGACAGCAGTACCAGGGTAGGAGAGTTCCAAAATGGAGACGCTTCATTGAATTCATTACTACTGAATTTGATCGACGCTTGCTAAGTTTTTTTCGGAGACAATATTGTAGACGTGACTAATGCGAGGCTGTGGATGCTGAATTTCAGAGGTGATGAGACGGATGTGTAAAATAAGCCACGCTCTGATGGTCCCTGCTCACCTGCCATCCCTCATAATGAAAAGCATTTCCATCAAGAAATGTATTCGTAGTTGCGAATACGAACAACTATCAGCTGTACAAGGAAATGACGACAATGAAACTTTGTGTCGGACCGGCACTCGAGCCCGGCTCCCAGCCTTAACCACTTCGGCTATCCGTGCACGACTCACGGCCAGAAACCAACTTCCATTTGTCCTCGCTCCTGAATCACAATCTCTGCTCATACACACATTCTGTAATTCGCTTACAGTGGAGGACATTTTTAAGTGAAAATCACTGTTTGGTATGGGCGGATAAATACGATACTGCAGTTCCTGTGTTGTTAAGAAAAACGACGCAGTGTACCTCCGGAGATGCACGCGTGTTTGAAGGAACACTGAGTCATTCTTCTCAACAACACTGGCACTGCAATTCGCGTCTCCATCAAATCATCCGTGATGACTGGAGGATTACGTACATTCAATTGCGTGCAATGTCGAATGACTGCTACAGTGCCTCAGACGATGCTATACTACCTATGTTATCGCAAAGAATGCCCGAGATGGGTCCCACGAGACGAAAAAATTACGTTCCAACACATATAATGAACTGCAATTCACATTTGAATAGTTGATGTTTTCTTTCATGTCTTCACAACCAGAAATAGGTTACACAAGATGCACCAGAGGAGTAGCAGTATCACATTCCTCACTACTATAACCTTCAGGGCCACTTTCTGAAGAGGGCTTTGCAATTTTCTTCCACGAGGGAGCTATTTTTGTTATCTTCTCAAGCACTGTAAATAACGCCCGGTACTGGAATTATGATCCACAACGTCTTCTGACTGTACAACGTGAGATACTTGTTTAATAGTCTATCGAAACGAAAATATTCGTTGTAATTAAAACAGAATATATGGTATGAAAGGGGAGATTTTGAGTTTCCTGTTATAGACTTTCATAATTACACTTCATGCTCCTAGACTTAGTTAACAGTCATGGTGTACCTTCACACAGAGAAAAAATTGGAAAAAGGATATGATATTTGTTAGCCCTGCAGTGAGGCGCTCTCGTCGTGAGTGTATCTGTTGAATCTGGAAACACAAATTCCGATTGCACTTTATCTTGGACATGAGCACTATTTTACATAAAACTTTTGTTCTGATTGATCTGGGGTAATGAATAGCTGTCAAACTTGAATTTCAACAACTTTCGGATAGTAAAAAAAAAGTATTAATCAATACGTGTAACCGCATATTATTGAACAACTTTCAAACTTTCCTGAAAATAGTATTACAACTGCAGACAGCAATATTGATTTACTCAAACTTTACATAAGCCCATCTACAGCGTTAGGTCTGTATTGATGAAGGAAATAAAGCCGAAATAAGCTTATATAATAAAATAAAATATCAAACAGCGTCCAGTTTTGCAATTCTGTGTCCAATGTCCAACTGTGACATAATATATGCTGCAAGTCCCACAATATAGAAATAATCTTTCGTTTTATGTTCAAAATAGATATTATTTCTTTATCTAAAATCAAAGCAATAATGGATATCATTAAAACTGAATATTTTATGCAACAATTCAATGGTTTTGATGCTTGTCAAAATTGTACGAATTTTATACATAACTCGTGTGAACAAGTGAACGACAATGGTTTATTTTTTTACTGTATCATACACCGAGGTGACAAAAGTCATGGGACAGCGATAATACAGCGACTCATGTGAAAAGCATTCCGGCATGGTTGTGGCCGCACCACGGAAATCAACAGACTTTGAACACGGAATGATAATTTGAGCTAGACGCAAGGGACATTCCATTTCAGAAATCGTTAGGGAATGCAATACTCCGCTATCGACAGTGTCAAGAATGCGCAGCGTCTCACCGCGGACAAGGCAATGATTAACGGCATCTAGGGGCGTTTGCGTAGAGTTGTCAGTGCTACAAGACAAGCAACACTGCTTGAAATAACAACAGAAATCAATGTGGGAAGTACTAAAAACGTATCGTTTATGACAGTGTGCCAAACTTTGGCGTTAACGGGCTATGGTGGCAGACGATCGACGCGAGTGCCTTTGCTAACAGCACGATATCTCCTGCAGTGCCTCTCCTGGGGTCAATGGGGTCAAGACCATATCGCTTGGACACCAGATGACAGGAAAGCAGTCGCCTGGTCACATGAGTCCAGATTTCAGCTGTTAAGAGCTGATAATAGGGTTCGAGGGCGGCGCAGACACCACGAAGTCATGGATCCCAAGTTGTCGACGAGGCGCTTTGCAAGCTAGTGGTAGCTCTATAATAGTGTGGGCTGTGTTTACATGGGCTGAATCCTCTTATCCAACTGAACCGATCATTCATTGAAAACGGTTCTCTTACACTGCTTGGAGTCCATTTCCAGCCATGTGGCCGTGCGGTTCTAGGCACTTCAGTCCGGAACCGCGAGACTGCTACGGTCGCAGGATCGAATCCTGCCTCGGGCATGGATGTGCGTGATGTCCTTGGGTTAGTTAGGTTTAAGTAGTTCTAAGTTCTAGGGGACTGATGACCTCAGATGTTAAGTCCCATAGTGCTCAGAGCCATTTGAACCATGGACTTAATGTTCCAAAACAACGATGGAATTTTTATGGGTACAATGCGCCTTCTCACCAGGCCACAGTTGTTCGGGACTGGTTTGAAGAACATTCTGGACAGTTCGAGTGAATAACCTGGCCAGGCTGAACGCCCGACACGAATCCCATCCAACATATATGGAACATAATCGAGAGGTAACTGTTCATGCACAAAGTCCTACATCGGCAATATTTTCGCAATTTTGGACGGCTTTAAAGGCAGCATGGCTCAGGGTACCACCAATGATTTGTTGAGTCCATAGCATGTCGGGTTGCTGCACTACGTTGAGCTAAAGGAGGTTCGGTACCTTATTAGGAGGTAGCCCATGACTTTTGTCACCTCATTGTAGATATCAGTGACCTGGCAGTATCGAGACACGATTTATAGACTAGAAATGGATGTGAAAGAATATAGGTATACCCTTGTTTACGAGAATTTGCTTGCAGGGTAGCCTGCCTCCCAGGAGCTCGCGGCTAGGGCGCGTTGCACAGCACAAAACTGTCAAATATTCTATGACTAACACTCAATGGGGATACGCTTATCGATCAACAACTAAAGTGGTCACTTTGCACACAAATTTATTTAAAAATAAGTATGCACAGCAATATGATCCACAACGGAAAATTTACCAATATCAGCGTGTCATTTAATCCATATACTTAAAGGGCGTAATTTCTAAGTTTGTCTCGAACGAATTGTCTCTAAACAGAAACAGTTGCACTAGCGGAGGTAGAATATGGCCACACAGTCTCAGACAGTAAAGTCTTGTTGTAAGCGACGACCTCTCGAGGAGGGAACCTTTTCCAACTCTGTACTTCCCTACGTACCGCATTTCAATAAAAGGTTCTAACACATCGTCTGGCGATAACAAATTATACCCCATATGCACTTATATCACTCACTTTCGAATATTTCTTCCAGCATCAATATTCGAACCAGTCAACTGCGAATATACTCGTCCACTCATTTACGTCTGTTAGCCGCCCCATAAGGAGAAGCAAATTGTAACGGCTCAAAATGGTTCTAAGCACTAAGTGACTTAACATCTGAGGCCGTCAGTCCCCTAGACTTAGAACTACTTAAACCTAATTAACCTAAGGACATCACACACATCCATGTCAAAGGCAGGATTCGAATGTGCGACGGCAGCAGCAGCGCGGTTCCGGACTGAAGCGCCTAGAACCGCTCGTTCACAGCGGCCTGCTATTGTAACGGCGCTAGTTTTATATTGTGTGCCAGCGTCCACAAAGCAGGTAACACGTTCTTGACTCTTCACGCGATACATTGGTTACGCTATCTTATGACCAGTCAGCAGGTGACGGGAAAAGGTGCACGTGTGTTCTCTCGCAGCGTCAGTACTGTGCGTGTCGCAGGCTGCGGAACGGCGCGGCTGGTGCGCCAGATAAAGCTGACGCCAGCTGCGTCCGCGTTTATCACGGGGGGCGGACGTTATTACACGGTCCCGCGGCCTCGCCACTCGTTTAAATACGCGCTCTGCTGCTGACGTCACGGCGGCAACAAGTGCCGGTCCCGCCCCGTGGCGCGGTAGAGAGCGCCGAATTTACGCGTGTGGACACTGCGCCAGCCCGGTTTGATGAAACCCGGCCCGACTGCTCGTGTGCCGGACACCAGCGAATGGGCCACAAAATAATGGCGTATAAGAGTCGAGGTCCGGAGCCTCGTGCCTGTAATACTGTGGAGAAGCGTTATCTGCTCTCAAAACATTCACAGCGTGTCCATGTACGTTGTTACGTGCTCTGATCTCGTAGCTTCGCGGACTAGCACTTCTAGTCAGAATGGGTACTTGAAGGTAGCTATCTACAGAACGGTACTGCGTGCCACGCTCCTGTCAGGGTCGCCATTTAGATGTTTGTCGGTGTGTTGCGTTCAAGAGAGGATACGAGTAAGGAAGCAAGGTCAGAGCTCCATATGCATCGGAGTTATTAGGGGTACCTCACAATCTAGTTTTAACAGGAGAATTGAAAGGGAAACAGGTCGTGGCCTTGTTAAAGAACCAGCCATGCATGTGCCTCCAGTATTTTAGGAAAACCATAGGAAAAGCAAGTCTGTCGATAGAAGATTCGAAAGATCTCTTGAGAGTGAGTCATGTCTCTAAAGTACATTTATATCTATATTTATATGGTCCGCAAAATGATGTGTGGTGGAGAGCTCTTTGTGTACCACTGTCACTTCCCTTTATTCTATTCCAGTCGCAAAATGCGCCCGGGTAGAACGGTTATTTTGTTGGTAATCTCTTCATGGTCGTTCCGCGAGATACAAGGGAGGAAGCAATTATTTGTTAGTATTTCTAGGAATGTACCGTCTCGGGATTTTGGTAATATATCACATGATTCACAACTCTCTTCTTGTAGTGTCTGTCATTGGGGTTGGATTAGCATCTTGGTAATGCTTACAATTTTACTCAACGAACCTGTGACGCAACTCACTGCCCTCCTTTGGATCTTCGTCGTTTCCTTCGACAATCGTATCTGGTAAGGACACCAGTCTGGTGAGCAATATTGAAGAATCGCTTTCACGAGGATTTTGCGAGCTACCTCCTTCGTGCGCGAATTCCACTTTCTACGGATACTTCCAATGAACCTCAGTCTGGCATTTGCCTTTCCTGTGATTACTTTTATGTGGTCGTTCCACTTCAGATCGCGCACCGAGAGTGGTTCAAATGGTTCAAATGGTTCAAATGGCTCTGAGCACTATGGGACTCAACATTGGAGGTCATCAGTCCCATAGAACTTAGAGCTACTTAAACCTAACTAACCTAAGGACATCACACACATACATGCCCGAGGCAGGATTCGAACCCGCGACCGTAGCAGTCGCGCGGTTCCGGACTGAAGCGCCTAGAACCACTCGGCCACTGCGGCCGGCCCGAGAGTGGTGGCGCAATGGTAACGCACGGGAGGACGACAGTTCGAATTCACGTTCGGACAACCAGATTTCGGATTTTAGTTACTTCCTTTAATTGATCCAGGCAAATGCCGGGATGGTTCCTTCGAAAGTGCGCGACCAATTTCCTTCCCTACCCTTGATACAGTCCGAGTTTGTACTCTGTTAATAATGACCTCGATGTCGTCGGGACGTCCTTCACTCTTCCCTTCATTCCTCCCTTCTTTCAAATGGCTCTCTACGCACAAAACTCTCCGTCCGAACAGGTCTCGGAAAGCCCATCAGTCCTACCGGCAGCCGTGTCATTCTCAGTTAGTAGGCGTCACATGTTTCGGATATGGAGGAATATGTAGTCAGCACGCCACTCTCCCGGCCTTTGTCAGTTCTTGTGACCGCAGCCGCTTCTTCTCAGTCAAGTAGCGGCTCAGCTGGCTTCACAACGGTTGAGTGTACCCCGCTTGCAACTAGCGCCCGGCGGACCCGAACGGTCACTCATCGAAGTGCTAGCCGAGCCAGAAAGTGCTTAACTTCGATGATCTGATGGGAATCTGTGCTGCCATAGCTGCAAGACCGTAGGCCATCTCTACTCTCAGCTATTTAATGGACAGGACTAAAGCCGGTGCTTGTTCTGCAATCATGCCTCTTTCCGCTGGCGGATGCGCAATACAATTGTTAATGTCGAGTTTTAACTGCCAATCCCTGCAACAGGCATCGATAATCTGCAGGTCTTCCTTGATTTCGTTACAATTTTCTAGCGCTGCGAGTTTTCTGTATACCACAGCATCACAAGCAAATAGCCTCATGGAACTTGCGACGTTACCGAAGAGTTCATTTATGTGAAAAGCAATGGTCCTGTAACACTACCTTGGGTAGGATCGAAGTTACTTTTGCATTAAAGACTTCTTACCGTTAAGAATACTATATTATGCACCCCTTTCCTGGTGAAAAATGTTGTAAACCAACCCAGATATTTAGTGCAGTGTGACGTTAGGTTGCACTTGCAAAGCTATCCAGGTGGGTCATGAAAATTACTGTTGCATCAGTATTTTTATCAGAATGAAATATGGTTTACAAATAAACAAGTGGATCACATTTGGAACGAGATATGTTAGGATAGTGAAAACACGTGATGAATGATCTCGAAACAAAAAACTGATATTCCGGTATGGCCCTCTCACGAAACGAGAAATATAACTGATGAGGAGACAAAGTAGAACAAATGTGTTACAGAAATGTCAATTGGGAGATTGACTCTCAAGTGCGAAACCTATAAATGAGGAGAGCGGATAACTCCAGACGTAGCGAAATGGCGATAGGTATCCTTCCCAGTAAATGGGACTACAGTCTCCGAAAAGAGAAGTGTGGCCAAGCGATGAAGAGTGTGGATTCGCATTTGGTTTTCAAATACCTGTCTGAACATCCAGAGTTAGGTTTTGCCCAGTTTCTCTATATCAAGGAAAGGTAATGGGATGTCTCCTGTGAAACTATAGCGACGACCCTTGACCAATTCGTTTTTTTGCTTATTTCTACTGACCTCTTTACCGACATAAAGTTAAACCCAGTAGTTACTTACCCAATTTTTATCACCTTTAATGAAGAGACTTCTGCGGAAAATCGATGTCTGAACTTAATATACTAGGGTTGTCCAGAAACTAAGTTCCAACCTGTCGCTAAACGGAAATTACAGTGAAAATCAGAAACATTGTATTTGCAAGAGTTAGCTACACTTTCCAGATACTTCTCTACATAGTCGCCACTCCGACATTTGTCGGAGCGTTATAGCAAATTTCCAACACCATAGTCATAGAAGGCAGCCGCCTGTGCTTTCCGATAATTCTCTATGCTGGTCTATAGCGCGTAGCCTGCGCCCAAGTGTTGTCTTCGTATCCAGCGTTTCATGTGAACAGAGATGATACTCAGTATGAGCCAATTAGGGCTGTGTTGTGGGTGATCGAACACTTCTCATCGAAAAGGCTGCAAGAGCGTCTTCACTGCCCCTGCAGAATGCAGCTGAGAATTGCCATGAAGAAGGAAGTGCGTGGCAGTTGTGTTAGGTGGGCTGCATTCATTGAGGCGAAGCCTCTCAGTGGGCCCTCCTACTTGGTGGCAGACGTCGTTGTTCTACGCACCTTTACTCCCTCACAGTGCGCTCACAAATGAAAACAGCGTCTTGATGCGATCGACGGTCATACGAGAGACACTACCCAACACATCTGTGCAACGCTTCATCGGGTTTTCACTGTGGTGTCCATTTCGCGACCGATCGGAAATTACTTTCTGGACAACCCTCCTATGTTTAGGAGCCACACTGTCAACATAAACAATCCGCTTGAAAATAGCCCAAAGAAAACAATTATGAAAGCTCTCCTGGTGTTAGAACATAGTAGAGGCGGTGAATACAAAGACGAGTTTGCAGTGGTGCATGGTGTACAGAAACTGGACTGCGGATCTGTGGAAACACGATGTGGACTGACGAGCACAGTTTTACACTGTTCCCTACAGCACGAAATGTTTACGAAAGAAGCTTTTCAACTGAGAAGTACGACGAATGTTCTGTAATCGTTTGGGCTGTAAAGTAGTGGTTTACAATCATACTGAAAAGGAACAGAAGCTCATAACATGTGTAAACCCTCGAACATACAATTGCTTCCTCGATCATAATGCTTGTACTTAGTCGGCTGTAAGTGTACAAGACTGTTTTATTTTTTATGAGCATAGCATGCAAAATCTTTGCATTCGTATGTAATTGAGCAACTGTGGGATGCATCCGAAAAACAATTAAGTTCCCATGACCATCCTCCAACACCTCTCAATGATTTTTAAGTAATTTTTTAGAGGCTGTATGAAATGATTAAACGTTATTTTTGTCATACTTAGATTATTTATTAATCTCCCACAGTCAGTTTTGATTTGAGTGCTGACTCGCCACCTTCTGTACGTGTGAGTTACTCAATACAGAAACTGTTTCTTTACTGGTAAATGAATTTCAGATTATGTGTGGGCAGCTGATGCAATTATAACCGGTTACTGATACAATTTGTATTTTAAGTCACTTTTATAAATTATCTGTACATACTGAAATATCGTGTGATCGCTGTAGCCTAATGACGAAGAAATGACGTCACTTCAGAACCTCTCAATGAACAGGTTCGTTGTGAGGTGTTCTAAAAAATTTGATCGTTTTGTGTACACTGATGCCGAACAGGTTTCAAGCTTTTGCTGACGACAAGGCTGGTGCTACATTGTATTAGGTGGGTGTTCATTTTACTTTCCAAATATACGCAGGATCTTTTCGCCACAATTTCAGTAGTTCAGTTGTTCGCTGCGACGGTAGACCTGGTTCACTTTCTACGACAGTACTCGCAACAATAATATTAATTCTCTTGATTTGCGAAAACATAGCGTATTATATTGTCTTTCTTCTGCAGGTTCATTCTATGGTAGCAACATTAAAGCAGATTCCTGTTTGGTATATACGACTGTTTTCCCTTGTAGATGCCTTTTGGTAATTTTTCGGCGATAATACTTGAGCTTTGTAACGGTTTGTTCAGATGGATTTTTCTTTTGTGTAAGCTTTTGTTTATCATGAAACTTCGTTAGTATTTTCTTTAAGCAAGTAAAGCAAAAAGTGGTAGTTTTTCTTTAAATACATAAAATCATTTCATTATATGTAAATACTCACAATTCCATGTGGTTTATTCACGTCAAGCTTCCATTTATACTTACTAAACGTACTGTCAGTTCTCTTGCATTTGACTACGACAGATCAATAAGTGAAACAATTCGACTTGACATATTACATGATACATACCAACAGTTATATTTTTAATTACACTACCGGCCATTAAAATTGCTACACCAAGAAGAAATGCAGATAATAAACGGGTATTCATTGGACAAATATATTATACTAGAACTGATTACATTTTCACGCAATTTGGGTGCATAGATCTTGAGAAATCAGTACCCAGAACAACCACCTCCGGCCGTAATAACGGCCTTGATACGCCTGGTCATTGAGTCAAACAGAGCTTTAATGGCGTGTACAGATACAGCTGCCCATGCAGCTTCAACACGATACCACAGTTCATCAAGAGTAGTGACTGGCGTATTGTGATGAGCCAGTTGCTCGGCCACCATTGACTAGACGTTTTCAATTGGTGAGAGATCTGGAGAATGTGCTGGCCAGGGCAGCAGTCGAACATTTTCCACATTCAGAAAGGCCCGTACAGGACCTGCAACATGCGGTCGTGCATTGTCCTGCTGAAATGTAGGGTTTCGCAGGGATCGAATGGAGGGTAGAGCCACGGGTCGTAACACATCTGAAATGTAACGTCCACTGTTCAAAGTGCCGTCAATGCGAACAAGAGGTGACCGAGACGTGTAACCAATCGCACCCCATACCCTCATGCTGGCTGATACGCCAGTATGGCGATGACGAATACACGCTTCCAATGTGCGTTCACCGCGATGTCGCCAAACGCGGATGCGACCATCATGATGCTGTAAACAGAACCTGGATTCATCCGAAAACATGACGTTTTGCCATTCGTGCACCCAGGTTCGTCGTTGAGTACACCATCGCAGGCGCTCCTGTCTGTGATGCTGCGTCAAGGGCAACCGTAGCCATGGTCTTCGAGCTGATAGTCCATGCTGCTGCAATCATCGTCGAACTGTTCGTGGAGATGGTTGTTGTCTTGCAAACGGCCTCATCTGTTGACTCAGGGATCGAGACGTGGCTGCACGATCAGTTACAGCCATGCGGATAAGATGCCTGTCATCTCGACTGCTTGTGATACTAGGCCGTTGGGATCCAGCACGGCGTTCCGTATTACCCTCCTGATCCCACCGATTCCATGTTCTGCTAACAGTCATTGGATCTCAACCGACGCGAGCAGAAATGTCGCGATACGATAAACTACAATCGCGATTGGCTACAATCCGACCTTTATAAAAGTTGGAAACGTGATGGTACGCATTTCTCCTCCTTACACGACGCATCACAACAACGTTTCACCAGCCAACGCCGGTCAACTACTGTCTGTGTATGAGAAATCGATTGGAAACTTTTCTCATGTCAGCACGTTGTAGGTGTCGCCACCGGCGCCAGCCTTATGTGAATGCTCTGAAAAGCTAATCATTTGCATATCACAGCATCTTGTTCCTGTCGGTTAAATTTCGTGTCTGTAGCACGTCATCTTCGTGGTGTAGCAATGTTAATGGCCAGTTGTGTATTACAATTGATTTTCAGTGAAGTCAGTGATGTCTGCAGCACTGAATGGCGAGAAATAGGAAAAAATACATTTCTGACGTATATATTTTATATAGTTTTGTTATAAACAAATAAGCCTATTACATTAGTACAAAGTCTTCTCACCTGTAATCGCTTAGGCGGGAGGTATAGTAGTGTGAAAGCTCCAGTATCTCGTCACGCTACGCCGCAACTAGCTGTTACGCCGTTTGAGGAATAATCGCTGGTTCCGGAATAAGAAAGACACTGGAATGGTAGAGATCGAGAAAATGGAAGCATCGTTTGGTCGGAAAAGAGACTGAAAATACTGGAAACTACGAAAATACGAAACATTCAAACACGCGTCAGCTCCTAAGCGGGTATTTATTATCTCCAAGGCCGGTGATGCCAGTGCGGAGGGTAAGGGGTGATTGGCGCAGGGAGCGCGCGTGTGATTAACGGCCTGCGTTAGAGCGCAGGTCCGGGGAGCGCCATATAACCTGATTTACGCGCTCCCGCCTGCCGGGATAGTCTACCCAACAAGGCGCTATTTGTCTGGCCGGCGCGGCGCGGCGCGCGGAAATGACGTTAAGCGAACGCCGCCGTTACTCAGCCCCAGAGGCGCGACGGAACAGCAGTCCAAGCCGACGCGAAAGCGAAGCTCGTCGTCAATACCAACTACGACATTAGGGAGACGAACGACGCGTCGACGCAGACTAGTAGCCAACAGAATGGGTCTGACTTTGATATTCGACAACTATTATATGACTGTTGCTATCAAACATTTCAGAAAATAACCATACGAGATAGGAATTGGACGGTAACATCAAGAAACAAAGTTTCTCTTTATTTTAACGTTCGTGCGACAATGGTACAAAAGGAACCATTATAGGGTCGTTTTGTTTTCCGCCTGTCTGTCCGTCCAACGGTTAAGACTCCTCTTTCTCAGGAAGGGGTACAGGTATCGAGTTGAAATTTGTGCCACATACTAAGGTCTATGGTTTCATGACTGTATAAAAAACTGAAGCTTCTACGTCAAGGACGTCGAAAAATAAAGATATTTATATAACGTATTTTGATACTCACAAACTCACTAATACCTATAGAGTACTTCCTGTTGGTTTAGAATCATGAAATTTGGCAAGCAGCAGACTTTCACAGTAAAGGTAAAGGAAAAAATTCGGAAGTTGTTACTTTTAAATAGCATCGCGTGAAAAAAAAATTGTCGTATGTCATCTGACTGTTTATCCGTCTGTCCAGACTCCTTTTTCTCAGCAACAGGCAGACGTATCAAAAATGTCTATGATCCCTTGGCGGAGCAGTACATGTAAGCTTCTAAATCATCGCAATCGAAAGATATGACCATTTATGCCATATATTTTGATCGTAAACTCTTTCATCAAAACTTATAATGTATTTCTCATTCATGTAGAATCGTGAAATTTGGAAAGAAACAAGGTTTCACAGCACAAATAAAGAGAAAATCATAAAATGTTTGATTTTCTATTATATCAGAAAATATATTTTTGGTCATTTGTTATTTGACTTCAGACTTAAAAACTTTCTTGAATGTCTTGGAATTCCCAAGACCGATATCTTGCAAGTATCGAAGTCGACAACAGGCAAAAATCATCGGTACTATCGAATCCGGGATGGCCTACATAGTCAATTAAACTTCCTGGCAAATTAAAACTGTGTGCCCGACCGAGACTCGAACTCGGGACCTTTGCCTTTCGCGGGCAAGTGCTCTTGGTAGAGCACTTGCCCGCGAAAGGCAAAGGTCCCGAGTTCGAGTCTCGGTCGGGCACACAGTTTTAATCTGCCAGGAAGTTTCATATCAGCGCACACTCCGCTGCAGAGTGAAAATCTCATTCTGGATAGTCAATTAAGTTTGTACAGAACCCTCAGAGCGCGAGCTCTACTCGCACCTGGCCATTTTTTTTTCAAATTGTTGTCACTTTACGACAAGAAGTGCTGTCTTCACGTGACGTTTACTGCAGATGTGGCGTATTACACAGTGACGTCATTCGAACATTCAGCCGCTATCGTTACACACAAAACATTGAAAATATGTCTTCTGTCGACGATCTTCAACAACACCAGATACCGACAAATTATGGATCGTGGACGCAACCGTTTCCACAATGTCAAACAATGTCAATCTAGCCGCTAGGCCGAAGTTTTTTTTTTATGCGGCTCGCCACGAATTCCTCTTCTGTGCCAACCTCTTCAGCTCAGGACAACACTTGCACCCTACATCCTCAATTATTTGCTGGATACGTTCCAATCTCTGTCCTCCTCCTCTACAGATCCCTCCAGTACAACAGATGTTAGTCCTTGATACCCTCACACATATCCTATCTTCTTGTCAGTGCTTTCCATATGTTCCTTTCAACGCCGATTCTACGGATAACCTCCTCATTCCTTTTCAGGCCATTTAATTTTTATTATACTGCTGTTACGCCACCTTTCGGATGCTTCGTTTCTCTTTAGTTCGGATTTTCCCACAGTTTATGATTCACTACCATACAATGCTTTGTCCAAAACGTGCATTCTCAAAAATATCTTCATCAAAAGTTTGTTTGATACTTGCAATACGAACAACAGTGTAATTCCTCTGGCTCCGTTGTATGCGAGGAGGTTCTGCAAGGTATAACGTGGCCTTCCGTTTTAAACTGCTTATGCTCTGCCTGTTAAAATCCTAAAGTCAAGTATAAAGATTCGGCTACTACATTTTTACGTTTTCTTAATATTTAAGTGTTAGTTATTAAATGTTAATTTGTGCAACAGATTTTTGTATTTGTTCATAAGATGTAATCTGACTGCTATGCACTTTTCCTGAAAGAATCTGTATCACTGAATCTCCTCAGTCTTTACCTTGAAACAGTGTTCTGCTACACAAGAGCAAAATCTGATCTACCTTAACTTTAAGATGATGGGTGAGCTCAGCTTGAGAGCGTCGATCTTTTGCTGATGATTATTTGATTCTTAGGTATGTAATTAAAAGAAATATTAGACCTATAATTATTTCTTTTGTTTTATCACTTATGCAGTAAGTTGTTTAAAGACAATTTGGCATATATGAGTCCTATTTATAAGAAAAGCACTAAGAATATATGTGGGAATTATCGCGGAGTCAGTGTTACAAAATGTACGTTGTATTGTCGGAATCTAAAACAGAGAAGAGCAAAGTGGACTCTGAAAGAGAAGAGCTTACAACGACGACATTTTTGTTTTAACTAGCAGCAGAGAGAATGGAAAAGAGCCTGAATAGTGATTTACTGCTCATAGATCTCGAGAAGCCGTTTGAAAAGCCCCGATTAAGAAACTATTTGAAGTCATGTGGGGAGAGTGGACTTGGAAAGATACATGTTAGAAGTATAACCAAGCTGTATAAGATTGTAGAGTGTGTAGCCTGGGGAATAAAATTTCGTAACAGCCTTTCTAAATTACAAAAGATTAAAGCGGGGATGCTACTGGTCTCCTACATTATTTGAAATATAAAGCCTTAGACTTGTAGAGTAGGGAATATACAGGAGTGGGACTTCAGATAACAAAGGATCAAAATATGCACACCTTGTTTTTCGTAAATGATCTGGTAGTGGTGCAAGTGAAGAAGATGATATCTTTTATGCTAGGAAGGTTATTAGAAGAATATGATGAGTGGGGATTGAAAGTAAATTTTCAAAAGACTGAATACCTACGCCACGGAGAAAGTGCAGGAAATGTAATAGTAGAGAGTCAGCATTATTAGGGCATGTAAAAAATTAAAATATTTGGGTAGCATCCTATCGGAAGATGGAGCAAGTAACTGGGAAAAAGAACAGCAATTCAGAAGCCATACCCTTCTTGTGGTCTCCTAAGATATGTTGTAAAGTAAATAAGACGCTCTACAGAAGTATGTAGAACCTATAACAAATAATGGATGCGAGTTCAGAGAGCTTACTAGAAACAATAAAAACAAATTAAGAGTTGTAGAAATGGATTATCTTAGAATATCGTGCAGAATATCTCGTCGAGATCACGTAAGAAGTACAACGATTAGGTAATCGACCCAGACTCAAGAAAGCATCAGAGATACAATAGAAGAACTGCAGCTTGCTGGTATGTACATTCAATGCGAATGACTGAAGACAGATGGCCAAAGAGGATACTGATGTACTACCCTCAAGGAAGAAGGAGAAGAGGAAGACCAAAGGTTGCCTAATTAGATGGAGTAACGGAGGCCATGAGAGAAAGAGAAATATTAGAAGAGGAAACATCGGAAGATAAAAATCTGTAGAGACAGGTACGAGTATATGAGATTGGTGAACAGCTGTAAAAACTCCATAGAATATATACATATATACGTAGGTTGGAACTTAAATAGTGACAACACTGTTGAGGAGACACTATGCAATGTAATCTACTATTGTCGCAGATAGCACACGTTGTTGACATGCCTGCCTTACCTCCGAACAAATGGACTCGCCCGCCCCACGTCACCGGCGTGCGCACAATCGAGTGAATCACAGTCATTTGTGAGCGAGTGGTCTAACGTAACGGTAGCACTATGTTTTCGAAACAGGAACAACGGAGTTTGATCAAGATTGAATGTGCCAAAGGTCGTACAGCACGACAGTGTCATCAAGGTCTTCAAGAGGCGTGCGAGGAATCGGCATTGCCGTACAGAACAATGGCAAGTTCGGTAGAAACATTCAACGAAGGTCGGAAAACTGTGGCAGACATGCATCGGGCAGGTCGTCCTAGCGTCTCTGAAGAAGAA
This sequence comes from Schistocerca nitens, assembly GCF_023898315.1. NCBI lineage: Eukaryota > Metazoa > Arthropoda > Insecta > Orthoptera > Acrididae > Schistocerca > Schistocerca nitens. The sequence goes on along the minus strand of NC_064615.1, from coordinate 551,388,068 downwards.
GTGCATGCTGCTGCCGCGTTAGTGGACAGTGATCGACGCCATACGATGTGTGAGCTCGCCCACTAAACCGGAATAGCGCATACGACGGTGCTTCGAATCCTGAAGGAATACCCGGGCATACGAAAAACTGCATCATGATGGGTTCCGCAAGATTTGACGGAAATGAAGAAATGGATGCGTTACGACGCTGCTCAGACGCACTTAGAGCGCTATGAGCGCGAAGGGGAGACTTTCTTACGCCGTGTCGTAACACTGTATGAGACATGGGCCACATCATACGAGCCAAAACTCAAACGCCAATCCAACAAATGGCATCATTACGGATCGCCGTGAAAGTCGAAAGTGCGTCAGAGCCCGGATATAGTGAAAATTATGGTGATTCTCGTGTACGACTGTGATGATGTTATTTTAACTCATTACATTCCTCCAAGGCAGACCGTCAATGCACAGTATTGCTGTTCGTTTTGGGAGCATGACCTGCAACCAGCTTTGCGAAAGAAGCGGCGACACTTTCTGCGCAGCCCACCCATCATTTTGCACGACAATGCGCTGGCGCATACAGCGCAAGCCGTGGCTGCTCTGTTCGGTCGATGGGACTGAGAAATACTGTGCATCCACCATACTCCCCGGACTTAAGTCCTTGCGACTTTGATTTGATTCCGAAGGTGAAGGAACGAGTTCGTGGCATTCGCTTCAGAACTGTTCCAGAGATTCGACAGGCAGTAGACCGCTCCACTCGCACCATCAACAGAACAGACTCTGTTAACGGTATACTACGCCTTCCACATCGCTGGCAATGGGTTCTACACAACGCTGGTGACTACTTCGAAGGATATTAACAGGTGCAAACATGTAAATCTTTTGTATGATTGTATGTTTGCAAATGATGTTAACTGAAGTGTAATGTGGATCCCCGCCCAATATTTACCTAGGCAGACGTGGTAAACCGCCTAAAAACCACATCTGGGCTGTCCGGTACACAAGCCGTCGTCGTAAAACCACCAGACAGTTTCGATCCGGGGCCCTTGCATCTCCCTAATCACAGAACGGGTAGGCTAACGTGTGCGGCTATCCAGAAGTGTTAAGCGTGTCAGTCATCAATCTGGCCAATTCATATACAAAAGTCGGATGCCTATCTTCGCTATAGAGAATAATGTGATGTTTTTCGGTTATCGGGACAGATTCGTCCAACCCATTGTCAAGCTCTTCAGTGAAGTATTTCCTGATGGATTTCCCTTTCGAGAGGAGGTCACACCGTAACCATCTCAAGAAGAAGAACATCGAAAACATTATCGAAGAATGAATAGTAATAAGTGTCTGCTCTTTCTATCCTTATATCATGATAGTGGACACAGTGATCTCCAGAAATTAGCGCCTTAGAGACTGCTGTACGCTATGACGTTGTTACTACTGCTTAAGACAGTAATGACTTTCAATGACAAGTTCAAGAAATGAAGAACCGTCTTGAGGAGTTCAGACAATGCCTCAATATACGTAGGCTGAATAACTGTCGAGAGATGCAGATAATATGGAAACCATCAAGACTGATGGTATAGATCTGCCAGAGACAAATATCTTCAAGCACTGTGGCTCCCCTCGTGATGACTGGGTGTTGTGTGATGTCCTTAGGTTAGTTAGCTTTAAGTAATTCTAAGTTCTAGGGGACTGATGACCATAGATGTTAAGTCCCATAGTGCTCAGAGCCATTTTTGAACTGTGGCTCCAATATCGCTGCGCTGGCTCACTCGTTTCTGAAATTACAGGCCGAGCTACCAAGGCGTGGCTTAAATGGTGAATAATAACTTCTGTATTTTATGATAAGACAATAACAGACTGACTTAAATAGAAAATCTGCTACTAAGCAATCGGCCAAGTTGCCTTGTACGGCACGTATTGTTGGCCCGTAGGCAAAGAAGCAATGGAATGACTTTCTGTAATGGAAACCAAAATTCTGCAGTGGACATCTGACCTAGCACTTCATGGCCGTGTGACGGATGATGAAGTTTGCGGCAGAACAGAGTGAAACCTGTCGTTGAGAAGATGAAGGAAAGCCGCGCTGTAGTATTATGGACGCTCGAGCAGCTCAAGGAAACGTACAAAACGCAGGTCTTACCATGAACCTCGATGGTAGACGACCTATTGGGAGACGAAGCAACGTGGGCTAGATGCCTCGTATGTAGACCTCAAGATAATAATTGTCCAGCATGTCGAAGCACAAGATCGCGCCAAGTGGGAGACAGATTGTCAAGGGGGAGGACTCCGCTAGATTGCAGGACAAACTTTAAGGAAGAAGAGTAATCATCATCATCAGTGTTCCGCCAAAAGGCAGGTTTTCACGTAATAGTTCTCCAGGCTGTCCGGTCTCTGCCATCCTATTCAGGTCTACATAATTTCCTCTTCCCTTTATGTCGTCCATCATCTTGTATCTCCGTCTTCCTCTCAGTCTTCTCCCACAAACCAATACTTCCAAAGCATCTGCTAGCAAGCACTCCCTTCTCAATGAATGTCCCAACAATTTCTTTTTCCTTTCTCTTACAACCTTCAGCAGACATCTTCTCTCACCAACCCTTTCCAACACTCTTTCATTACTCACTCTTTCATTACTCACTCTTTCCATCCAGCTTATTCTCTCCATTCTCCTCCACATCCACATCTCAAATGCTTCTAACCTTTTTTCATCCTCTCGTCTCAGAGTCCATGTTTCTGCCCCATTTAGTGCCACACTCCAGACAAAGCATTTTCCAAGCCTTTTCATTAGACCTTTATCTAATTTGCCACATAAGAATCTCCTCTTTCTGTTGAATGCCTCCTTCGCTATGGCACTTCGAATTTTCACCTCCCAGTGCTTCTCAAGTCTTCAGTTATTGTGCTTCCAAGATATTTAAATGCACTTACTTGGCTGATGGTAGATTGTCCTATTTTAATACTGGACAGTCTGCGTCTTGTACTGATGACCATACTCTTTGTTTTTGCTGTGTTTATTTGCTTCCCATATTCTAAACAAGCTTCATTCAGATCTTTCAGCATGTTATTCACTGTCCGCTCACTTTCTGCCACTAATACCATGTCATCAGCAAATTTTATACATTCTGTTCTCTTCCTACCAATACATATTCCTCTTTTCTCATCTAAGCCTGTCGCAATATTCAAGGTATGCGTTAAACAACAGTGAGGAAAGGCAACAACCTTGTCTAACACCTCGTCCAGTGCTGCTTCCTTCTGACATTTTCATTCGAATCCTTATGCTTACTTTCTCGTGTAAATATAGATTCTGTATCAATCGTCTCTCTTTCCAATCCACTCCTTTCCTCTTCAAAATATCCATCAGCTTGTTCCACTGACTCCAGCAACACTTTAGCTGCATGAGAAATTAAAATGATGGTCCTATGCCCTTCACATTTTTTAGTGTCTCTTTTTCTCTATTGGTATCATAACTGCTGCAAGGAAGTCCTCAGGCCATTCCCCTTTGTCATATATCTCGTTTCATGCCTTGTTTCCCAAACTCTTCAACAGTTCTGCTGGCAAATTATTAATTCCACATGCCTTCCTATCCCTCATCTCCTTGAGCGCCTTTTCTACTTCTGCTTCCAAGATGGTGTATCCCTTTCCATCTTCCGGCACATATTGCTCCTCTTCAACCTTAATTTCGCTTTTTATTTCATCCCCCTTACACAGACTTTCAGTATATTCTTGCCATTTGTTCAAAACCTCCTGTGATTCTTCTGCTAGAGTACCATCCGCTCTTTCTATTTCCATGTCATTCCTCTTTCTTTTACGTTCAAAAACTATCTAAATAGCCAGTCTATACATCATTTCGTACTTTCCCTCTTTCTCCATTTTCTCTATTTCGTCGCCGGCCGAAGTGGCCGTGCGGTTAAAGGCGCTGCAGTCTGGAACCGCAAGACCGCTACGGTCGCAGGTTCGAATCCTGCCTCGGGCATGGATGTTTGTGATGTCCTTAGGTTAGTTAGGTTTAACTAGTTCTAAGTTCTAGGGGACTAATGACCTCAGCAGTTGAGTCCCATAGTGCTCAGAGCCATTTTCTCTATTTCGTCGCATTTCTGTTTCATCCATTTTTCCCTTGCTTCTTCAGTTTCTCTTCTTAATTCATTATTGTTTAATGTACCTCTTTTTGCCTTCTTCAGTTTCTACATTATTCCACTTTCTCCGCTCTTCCGTCTTTTTCAACATCTTTTCTGTTATCCATCCTTTCCTGGTACTTTGAGATACTTTAATTCCTATAACTTCTTTGGCAGAGTCCTTGAGTCCTTCCCTCATTTTTATCCATTTGTCATTAACACTTTCATCTGGTTGGCGTATATACCTGTATTAACACCAAATATTTTGAACTATCCTCCAGTCGTATCATCATCAGTCTTCCATCAATATACTGTAACTTCATTATCTTATTTTTCAGCTTTTGCCCTATCAATATTCCTACTCCCTTTTCACCACTCTTGATTTCCCCTGAGTAAAAGAACTTATAATCTCTACTTTCTATCTCCCCATTCTCTCCTCATCTCATTTCACACAATCGAAGGGCATCTAATCTGTTCCCTTTCAACTCCTGTTTTGCGTTCTCTAGCTTCCCTGCTTGCAGCAGTGTTCTCACATTCCATGTTCCAATCCTTATCTTTCCTTCCTTCACTGTCTCTTCCTTCCTTTCAAATACGCCTACTCTCAATGTGTTCCCCTCCCGGAGATCTGAATGACTGGAAGTTTTAACTCCGGAATCTTTCACATGGAGGGACATACCATGTACTGCTTGAGAATGTAATGTGGTAGTTTCCCGTTACTTTCCACATAATCAGTAGGATGACTAGCGTAAAATCACCCGCTCATTACGAGTCAGACGCTGTCTGTAGCCCCCCTCCCTCCCCCTCTGGGGTGCAGTCGCTATTTGCACTCTTTTTGTACCCAAAGAGAAAAGGTGCCTCTTCCGCAAGAAGAGTAAAAGTCTAAATTATTTATTTGTAATTTCTGCTACCATTCACTTTTATTTGTTTTTGTTTAATTTACGATACTAGAACGCGTTTCGAACATGTTTTGCCCATCTTCAGGCTTCTTTTATACCTACAGAAAACTGTTACTTAAAATAAATTGTCTGAAACTAAATTAACACAGAACTTTTCGTTTTCTGTTCGCTTCTGGAGTAGTTGTTGGGGTATTTGTAGGGGGTGAGGGGAGAGGGAGTGGTTGGCCAGAAATTTATTTCCAATGATTTCTGCTGGTGTGGAGCTGTGCCTCGTTGTTTATTATGACGGAGACTACAGCCTGTGTGGGATGGAGATGGTCTTGAATCGCGTTATGGTGTGAAAATCGTGAGATGCACCTTTTTATGTGACACTTGTCCACTTACTATTTCGACGTGCCAAAGCTTCGTTTGTATCATTTGTACACTGGCGGAGCTGTTGTTTATACAGCAGAAAACAGAAATAAATAATTATTCCTCACAGTCACGGTTCTCAAACGTGGGGAGGACCCCACTACATTGCAGGACAAACTTTAAGTCAGTATGGCCAGAATTAATTAAAAAGTCTAAACTGAATTTTTTATTTTTATCAACGAAATTAAGAAATAGGGTTAGACGCTGCTATTTATTTCTTGTAAGTCTAAAATTGCATGTTGCCAAAATCTCTTAGAAAACATTGTTACAAAAAAATGGCTCTGAGCACTATGGGACTTAACATCTAAGGTCATCAGTTCCCTAGAACTTAGAACTACTTAAACCTAACTAACCTAAGGACATCACACAACACCCAGTCATCACGCGGCAGAGAAAATCCCTAACCCCGCCGGGAATCGAACCCGGGAACCCGGGCGCGGGAAGCGAGAACGCTACCACACGGACATTGTTACAGCTACCACTCGTGCAAAGCTGCTACATGTCTCTCACAGTCCGAGAAAGCGCGCATAGCACTGCATCGAAGTCAAATGTGGCCACTACCAGCATTTTCTGTAAGCAGCAGCTTTCCATTTCATTAACTAGAGTATCTTATTTCGTGTCAGACTTAGAAATATTTTCGTGAAAACTTGACTAATTACGGCCATTTCTGTGAGGACAAAGTTGTGGTGTCTTCTACTTGTTAAAGAGACATTCCTTTGTAGACGGTCTGAGCTCAGCTCAGCGCTGCGAAGCAGTTTGAAGCACGTAACCGAGGGAGCAGCGGGTTGTGCGGTTGTTACGGCTGTGTCCTCAGGCCTCGGAGAAGGCAAACACGAGTGGAGCGAGGCGACTACACGAGAGCTTCCAGCCTGGGGCCCGCAAGCTGTCCCCGTGTTTGCTGGCGGTGGTTGAGTGTGCCCTCGATGTGTTGCAACCGGGTGCAGAGGCAGAGTGGTCGCCGGTGTCTCGCCCGGCTGCCACTTCACGGATCCGGAGCTCTCAAATTGGCAGCGTCGTGCAGGAACGCCGTCCACCGCTCACCTTTACCCTTCCGAGGACGAAGTGGCCGTCTCGGATAACAGAAAGGGCAGCTCCCAACCGTTATATGAGAACGCGGCCGGAATCTCGCGCTCTCAGATGAAATATGGTCCGAGCACTCTGCGGAACCCATAAAACGTGGCCCGCATTCTTGACCTGTCCGTTTCTGTGACGGTGAACGTCTCGTTATCAGAGTTCCGTCTTGTGCTGAAATAAAATTTATGGGTCATGAAGTTAAGGGATGACTTCCTTAATATCTACAGACTTGCTTCATCTACGTGGAATGTACTGCACTACATATGCATCTGACGACTTGAAAAATACGTGGTGTATATCACTGCATTACTGACGTGTGGATACAGTTTCTGGGGGACAGAATAGTTAATAACTGATTTTTAGACAAGCTGCAACAGTCACATATATAAAAAAACTGTAGGCGGAGGAAAAAACATAGGAAACAAACACTAGAGAGAAAAGGACCCTAGAACATGAAGAAAAGAAGAAATTAAATTTAGAAAATACTTGCCCTCCAGCATTACGGATAGACAGCGCAGTCCAAAGGAAATTCAGAGTCTAGAAGGTTCTTCAGTTTGGTATTTTTTGTGATATCCGACAAATGATTACATCAAGACTAATGAAGAAAGAGTATATGCAATAACTATAGAACATTAACTTTTCGCGAGATTCTTAAACGTGGACTACAATAATACGTAGAAAAATAAATATTAAATTTTACTCATAAATAATAACAAATATTAAATTTTACTCGGAACTTCTTATTTAACGAAGTCTCAAATAAGAGTATTGTAGATAGAATTTTACTTCACACTAACTAATGAAGGGATGAACAGAAGAAACAGAGATACCTTTACAGACGTTATCAACGTTAAGTAAAGTCTTTATGGTTCCGAACGGAACAGTCTTTTCGAGATTACGATGAACACAAGGAGAAACTACAGTGAGAGTCGAATAATTTTAAACACTTTATTTGATCAACTGAGAACAATGAAGGTATCGAATCAACAGCGATAGGTTAGTGTTGAAAACGTAGCAATGCAGTCTACAAAGGCAACCTGAGTTTTGAAGAGACGACAGCTTCACAGTAATGTGAGAGGAGTAGTCCTAATGATGAGATTTGCTCGGACAACGTTACTCGTCTGAGGGGAGGAAGAGTTAAAATTTTCAAATAATCCAAAACACACACTCAGTTCATCTTTGTAATCAAAACCCCAGCACCTAAAAGTCATAAGTGAATGTTAAATGCCAGCCGGAGTGGCCGTGCTGTTCAAGGCGCTACAGTCTGGAGCCGAGCGACCGCTACGGTCTCAGGTTCGAATCCTGCCTCGCGCATGGATGTGTGTGATGTCCTTAGGTTAGTTAGGTTTAATTAGTTCTACGTTCTAGGCGACCGATGACCTCAGAAGTCAAGTCACATAGTGCTCAGAGCCATTTGAACCATTTTTTTGAATGTTAAATTTTCATCGTAAATGGAACTTTATTCTGTGTTTTTAAGATTTATTACTACTTTTCACGTATTTATCAATACTATGTAACATCATCATCAATGTGCTACATCTGATTCACTAAGCCTGTTTGCATAATCATTTCCACGACTGAGCTCAAATTTGCATCTGCTTCATTTACAATTCATTCTGTGTCCCTACCTGAACAAAACGAGACATATTTTGAAATCCCTAGCAAAAGACATGTAGAGCATATTTATCATCATAAAGAGTCGTCTACTGATAGAAACTAATCAAACCAAAAATTTTGTCCAGGGATGTTGTGACTAATCATTTAAGTGGTCCTGTCTTTAAATAAACTTTGTAATGAGATTACATATCTTCTATGTGACAGAAATCGTACACGAAAAAATAGTAAATACTTCCGGCAGATTAAAACTGTGCGCCGCACATGGACTCGAATCTAGGATCTTTGCCTTTCGCGGGCAAGTGCTCTACTGATACTTTCATTTTTTTCAACTTATTATTATTATGTGCGATTGGACCCATACGGATCACGCAAAGCTTTTCCGATTCAATTTTTTAATTCTCCAAACTTCTCTCATTCTTTCCCCATGAATTCTCTTTCTTTCCTCTGTCCATTTTGTCCCCTGTCTCTTGCAAACTTCATTCTCGGGTTGTACTTTCCAACTATTGATTTTTTGCCTGTATACTTTTCTGTTTATAACTTCTGAAGAATTTATTTGTGCATTTGCTAGATCTGTTTTGGTTTCTTGTATCCAGGGTATGGTTTTCAATTTTTCAATGTATATTAAAATTTTGTGGGAGAGTCTGGGTGTTGGGAGTCTGTGGATATGACCGTAAAATTTTAGTCTTCTTTTCCGGATATTATATATATTTTTTATTTTCTTTACGCCCGTACGGATGGGTCATACTTTTTCGATGCGTTAGAACGTCAATGTTCGGCAACGATTTCAACTGTGCTCAACCTGTGGGTACAAATTCGATATCAAAATCACTCCAGAACATTTCCAGTAACACTGGATTATTGGAAGATAGAGATACAGGGATTAGACAGTGCAGTCTTTGAAAAATAGAAGAGTCAAAACGAAATGGAAACTAATTCCAGGTTTAGGGAACTATGTGCTTCAAAAACTTTTAAAGACTGCATGTACAAAAAGAGAGTGCTTATCGAACACTCGTGCGTTCCATTTCAGAATACAACTCTTAACATGCAGGACCCCTACTAAATAGGGTTAGCGGAGGCTACTAAACGTATACAAAGAACGGCAGCACGAATGGTCGCAGAGTTGTTAGACTCGTGGAACAGTGTCACCAAAATGCTGAAAACATTAACTGGCAGGTACTTGAAGAGAGAGGCCAGTTATCCAGGGCAAACCTATTCACAAGATTCTAGAAATACTTTACCGTTGCACATATCACTTCTGTACAGACGGCGAAGATATTAGACCAATTTTTGCAAGCACAAGGCCGTTTAAGCAGTCATTATTCTCGTGCTCCATACATAACTGAAGTGGGGAAATACGTCCAGAATGAGATTTTCACACTACAGCGGAGTGTGCGCTGATATGAAATTTCCTGGTAGATTAAAACTGTGTGTCGGACCGAGACCCGAACTCGGGACCTTTGCCTTTCGCGGGCAAGTGCTCTACCATCTGAGCTACCCAAGCACGACTCATGCCCTGTGCTCACAGCTTTACTTCTGCCAATACCTCGTATCCTATCTTCCAAACTTCACAGAAGCTCTGCTGCGAACCTCGCAGTATTAGCACTCCTGGAAGAAAGGATATTGTGGAGACATAGCTTAGCCACAGCATGTTTGGCATTGTGTCAGTCGTTGGTGGCGATCTTAAAGCTATATTATCCTTGAAGAACCAAGTTTTTCAACAGCTCTAATAATTCTTTTTAAGTTTTGAACATGGCTGTCTCTCAGAAATCGTATGTAAGTTTCAACGGAGAACTACCACAGCCAACCTGCTGCAAATAATTTTTAAAACATTAACCTATGTTTCGACACATTTGAGGACGTCTTCATGAGAATGAAATTTATGCAACCCTATAAAATACATAGAAAAATAAGTTTGGTCAGAAACATTAACAAAGATGAAAATGTCGTAACGTAAGGATTATTTACATAATGTTACATTGCGAGCAGGCAGTAGTCAGAATTACGTGGCTTATATTGCTGCCACGAAAACACGATACAATTAGCGCCACTTAATCGGGCGCGGACAGTGACGTATGCCAGTCTGAGACATTACAACAGAAATAATCGAATTAAACGACATGTAATTACAAGAGACAAATTCAAAGGGCGAGAGCTTAATGAATTTTTTGGTAGTTCAAAGTAGCCAAGCCATGAAGTCCAACTGAAAGCCATCTATTAGGCTTTACAGAAATGACCACATTGTAGAATATTTATACAAACAGGTACACAATCCAAAAAAACAAAATGTCAGCATAAAGGAAATTTTAATAGTACTGATCTATATGACATTTGAAGGAAAAGATGTTTCGGAACTAGAGGCAGGAAAACGTACTAAAAAGTAAAGGAATCTAAATTTTGCGAGTACTGGATTAAAGCCATTGAAGAAATTTTTGTTACTTAATTGCAACTGTTCGTTGAGGATGAGACCATCGCCCTTAGAAATAGGCTTCAAAATCTCCATCTCTTCGAGTGCGTCGAGCCTGTGACTTTTCTTTTCTCTATGTAAAATGAAAATTTCTTCAATACTTTTCGGTTTGTGACCGGAAATTAACAAATGATCAGCAAAAGTGGAACTATGTACAAATGTTCCTTGTACCTGATATTGAAAGATCTTCCAGTTTGTCCCATATAATAAACAGGACACGTATCGCAAGTGATTTTATAAACTCCTGAACTGTGTGTAGGAGCAACGGTGGATTTAAGATTGTGAGTAAGATTTTTCTGCACGTTATTGTTAGTAGAAAAATCAACTTTGCATCCATATTTTTTTAACTAGAAGACGACGAATTTTATAAGAGATATGGCCTAAAAATGGAATAGAAAAAACTTTTTTATGCTAGTTACTGTCAGAAACAGTACTGATGCCTAAAGTAGTCACTTTAGCGTCGGTTTTTACTCTGAAGATGTTTGCAACTAAACGGGGATCATAACCGTTATTGACTGAAATAGTTTTTATTAAATTCAACACATCATCAAGCTTGTCTGGTGACAAACGTACAGAAACTGCATGATGAATGGCTGAATGGAAAAAATGCTTTTTTTATGGGAATGAGGAGGCACTAAATTAGCGGGCACAATCTGATATGTGTTAGTGGCTTTTCGGAAAATATAGAAGGAATATCTGTCGTTGTGTACGGCAATGCTAAAGTTCAAGAAATGGGGCTGACGATCATTATTTTCTAATTCACAAGTATCGCTGATTTTGTCATGATGTCTATTAAATATTCCAAACAACTTTTATTACCTTCCCGGGAATCACTGTATATGATCAAAATGTCAATACGTACCGAGAATATGACAAAATACCGAGATCAGTAGCTGAAAAATTATTGAAGAATTTTTCTTCCAGTGAATTAATGAAAATATTGGCCAAGATGCCTGCATGCAAGTTTGTCAATCTGTACTAACAGTCGCAGGAACACGGTAATGCGGGTTTGCATGTACACTTGCGGTAACTGTATTTCTTATTACATGAACATACAGGGTGTTTCAAAAATGACCGGTATATTTGAAACGGCAATAAAAACTAAACGAGCAGCGATAGAAACACACCGTTTGTTGCAATATGCTTGGGACAACAGTACATTTTCAGGCGGACAAACTTTCGAAATTACAGTAGTTACAAGTTTCAACAACAGATGGCGCTGCAAGTGATGTGAAAGATAAAGAAGACAACGCAGTCTGTGGGTGCGCCATTCTGTACGTCGTCTTTCTGCTGTAAGCGTGTGCTGTTCACAACGTGCAAGTGTGCTGTACACAACATGGTTTATTCCTTAGAACAGAGGATTTTTCTGGTGTTGGAATTCCACCGCCTAGAACACAGTGTTGTTGCAACAAGACGAAGTTTTCAACGGAGGTTTAATGTAACCAAAGGACCGAAAAGCGATACAATAAAGGATCTGTTTGAAAAATTTCAACGGACTGGGAACGTGACGGATGAACGTGCTGGAAAGGTAGGGCGACCGCGTACGGCAACCACAGAGGGCAATGCGCAGCTAGTGCAGCAGGTGATCCAACAGCGGCCTCGGGTTTCCGTTCGCCGTGTTGCAGCTGCGGTCCACATGACGCCAACGTCCACGTATCGTCTCATGCGCCAGAGTTTACACCTCTATCCATACAAAATTCAAATGTGGCAACCCCTCAGCGCCGCTACCATTGCTGCACGAGAGATATTCGCTAACGATATAGTGCACAGGATTGATGACGGCGATATGCATGTGGGCAGCATTTGGTTTACTGACGAAGCTTATTTTTACCTGGACGGCTTCGTCAATAAACAGAACTGGCGCATATGGGGAACCGAAAAGCCCCATGTTGCAGTCCCATCGTCCCTGCATCCTCAAAAAGTACTGGTCTGGGCCGCCATTTCTTCCAAAGGAATCATTGGCCCATTTTTCAGATCCGAAACGATTACTGCATCACGCTATCTGGACATTCTTCGTGAATTTGTGGCGGTACAAACTGCCTTAGACGACACTGCGAACACCTCGTGGTTTATGCAAGATGGTGCCCGGCCACATCGCACGGCCGACGTCTTTAATTTCCTGAATGAATATTTCGATGATCGTGTGATTGCTTTGGGCTATCCGAAACATACAGGAGGCGGCGTGGATTGGCCTCCCTATTCGCCAGACATGAACCCCTGTGACTTCGTTCTGTGGGGACACTTGAAAGACCAGGTGTACCGCCAGAATCCAGAAACAATTGAACAGCTGAAGCAGTACATCTCATCTGCATGTGAAGCCATTCCGCCAGACACGTTGTCAAAGGTTTCGGGTAATTTCATTCAGAGACTACGCCATATTATTGCTACGCATGGTGGATATGTGGAAAATATCGTACTATAGAGTTTCCCAGACCGCAGCGCCATCTGTTGTTGAAAATTGTAACTACTGTAATTTCGAAAGTTTGTCTGCCTGAAAATGTACAGTTGTCCCAAGCATATTGCAACAAACGGTGTATTTCTATCGCTGCTCGTTTAGTTTTTATTGCCGTTTCAAATATACCGGTCATTTTTGAAACACCCTGTATAAACAGATATCTAACGATACAGTGCCCGTTGTCAGGCTATCAACCTGATTGTATATTTTGCCACTAAAAGCAAAATAGTTCTATTTTACCACAGTTCTTAGCAAACGAATTAGGTCAGTCATTTGCTCAACAGAAATAACATTTTTGGAAGTACGTGGGTTTTTTTTTCAACGATGTAAATAGTTGTCTGAACAGGTACACTGGTATATAGGTTCGTAAATCTAGTGAAAACAATTTAGTATCCTGGTCACAGTACAACATTTTTGGAAGTACGTGGGTTTTTTTTTTCAACGATGTAAATAGTTGTCTGAACAGGTACACTGGTATATAGGTTCGTAAATCTAGTGAAAACAATTTAGTATCCTGGTCACAGTACAGATCTTTGATTTTGCTGACTAGGTTTTTACTACTGACGGTAGAATAATTATTTCGAAAAACAAAGGACTCTTTTTATTTTATCATGAAGAAACCTTGATAACTCATGATAAGCACTGTTCATTCTCTTCGCAATCGCACGTGTCGTGAGTTTTATATATCTTAAACTGGGAAGGCAATAATGGGGCCTGTGGATTCACATCAATAAGCTGTTTCTTATGAGACGGTCTAAGTAAATGCGTAGCGCTATTACTGGCGAGTATAAGTTCTTTTTTTACCGTGAGGTTCGGATCCTCATCTACCTCTGAAACATTGTTCTCTTCAGAAAAATTGTAGTAGTGCCTGTACTGTGCCACTCGTTCTGAATAGCAACGATTACATAGTTCCCTTTGTCAGATTTTCTTATACCAACATTTTCTTTTAGCTTGACATAAATGTTCTTAATCAATTTTTTATCACAAACATACTGACAGTAGTTTTCAACTACACGTTTCTCAGAAATATTACACACATCATGAGCTAGTCTAGTTTGTCGAAAAGCGTCCACACTGACGCTATCAAGACCGATTCTAAAATCTATAATCATACTCTCTACAACATTTTTGAATGACAAGTTAGGCATTACATTGTATTTAAGCCCTTTTTCCAACAAGACCGTTTCTTCTGGTGTAAAATCTATTTCAGCCTTATTCAAAATTCTGTTAAAAATTTATACTCAGACCTTTGAAAACTACTACCAACAGGCTTTTTTCAGATACACTGGTGTTGAGTTTAGCTAGCTTCTTCTCATGCCTTCCAACAGTAAAATTTTTATAGTTGACCATCCGGTCATTAATAATTAGTAAATTTTATTACTGTTATCGCCGGCCGAAGTGGCCGCGCGGTTCTGGCGCTGCAGTCTGGAACCGCGAGACTGCTACGGTCGCAGGTTCGAATCCTGCCTCGGGCATGGATGTGTGTGATGTCCTTAGGTTAGTTAGGTTTAACTAGTTCTAAGTTCTAGGGGACTAATGACCTCAGCAGTTGAGTCCCATAGTGCTCAGAGCCATTTGAACCAAGCCATTACTGTTATCGGTTTAGACAGATCTAAGCTGACATTATCCCTTGATGACAGCGTGGATATTCCGCAACAGGTAATAGTAGTAAAAAGAATTACTAGCGGTCATGGCAAACTTGATTTTCACAAGAATAACAGAAATAGAAAGAAGCAGTAATATGTGGCACAACGGAAAGTACCCTCTACCGTGCATTTCGCGGTGGTTTTCAGACTCAAATGTAAAAAAGAGTAAGAGGTTAAGATTGAGGATTTTTTATCCATCATGTAAGACATCAACATTCGTCACACCTATAGCTGAAAGACCGCTCTTTACACGGATGCTACTGGTTCTCGTTGCGTATAGCTTACGCCATGGATGTACGAGCAACGTACAGCACCCAAATGTCTAGGCTACAGAAAGATCTCTGTGTGCTTCTGTGACGAAAGGTGGGAGCTTATCGGTTTCATTCAGCATTTTGACAACATAGAGGGCGTCTAACCCTCCTGGACTATGTTCCATTATCATTATATGAGGAGCGATTCATAAGGCCCTACGCAGGCCACGGTCACCAGCAGGGATTGAGGCTTGCGAAGCATTCTCCACAACAATAGTGGGACCGCAGGGGCACGCCAACTACGCCGAGATTGATCCTCATTCCGTACACCCTGTTACTGCAGTGTAATACCTCCGCAAGGTCGTGTACTGTGGATATTAGAATATGTAGCTGCTGAAATGTTTGCCGCACATAAAAAATATTTTCCTGATCGGGAACTGCGCACGATGAAAAAAACTGGCATCGCTTCTACCTCATAGTGAGCCAGCAATCACCTCACCGGTATCAGTTTGCGAAATGCGGCGAACGTTTGGATGTGTAACTGAAGCGGTCCTTGTAGATACGGCGTTCGTTTGTTCCTCATTTTACAATATGGTACTCTATTCGCAGGAGTTGACTCGTAAATAGAGTGTTATGAACTATCACTAGAAGCTCATTCTCTCTGAAAAAAATCATTAATAACCGATAACTACGAATGAAATGATGCAGCCGGAATCAGTCGATTCGCAATACGATGCCAGTTGTACAAGACCTGTATCAAATGAGATTTACTTTCCACACATCACTTCAAATTAGATTCCTCATGTAAGACCGCCGTTAATGGTCGCTTTCATCTATTCTAAAACTGAGACACCATGCATTCTTACTGGTATTTTATAGCCAAGGCTGTTAACTCAAAAGAACGTTGATTTACACATTGTCGACATCTGAACTTCGCAGCTACTACCTACTTGAAATTTGTTTTATTTTATTCATTCTTAAATAAACTAAAATCAAATCAGAAAAAGAATGTTGCGTCAACTTACAAAGAATTGTAAAAAGGCAACTACAATCGATATGCACTACATTTTTCCGAACTTTTTCTGCCTGACAGACAAGATTTTATGCTTTTCATTACTGCATCTACTCTGTTCCTTTTATTCCTGCCTTGAGGAAGAACTATTTTCAGTGTAATAAACAACTGTACAAATGCCAAACTACAAGGCATTCATAGTCCTACCATTCAAATTATAAAAGGCATGCCACATTTAAATTCAAAGAAACACCAAAATGTATCGTTCAACATGACAGTAAGAAATTAAGTAACGATATTTGTCCCAAATTCAGTGAGTTAGTGACTATCGAACTGCGTGGCAATACCAAGAGTAGTTCAGTAAGCAAGGAAGGAAGCAAAATCTCCAAAAAAGAGTCATTCGCATATGAAAAATACACTAAAATTACAAATTTGATTCATGGAAGTATGTTCCGTCTTTGTAACTAAATGGAAGGTAACTAAATGGAAGGCAGTTTTTTTTCCAAAGGCGTTTCGTTTCTTTTATTTATGTTCATTTTAACTGAAGACATTGAAATATCTCCAAACTACACATGACATCAAAAAAAGTTACAATTCCAATTTGTTTGTCTCGGAGAGGGACATCCTGTGATATCACACTCGACCCCCCACCCAACCCCCTCTGTGGGTGGTGGGGGCAACTTTGAAACCTGCACTGTGAGCCTCCGTTTTTTTATTGCAGGTTACGATTCTACGGCAAAATCTACATTTGTTTTGTCTTAAGAATTTTCTTCGTTTCGCCACGGATGACGCTGTAATCGGAGAAATAGAAATGAGTACAAAATTGGAATTTACGACTTGCTACAAAATGGCCCTTGAAAATACAATGTCACGTGGGACCCCACGTCTATGCTGCGAGGGTAGGACAGGGCAGCATTTCAAAACTTCTAATTGGAAACCCTTTTCACAACGTCGTACACTAAGTGGTCAAAAGTATCCGGACACCTGGCTGAAAATGACTTACAAGTTCGTGGCCCCCTCCATCGGTAATGCTGGATGGCTCTGAGCACTATACGACCTAACTTCTGAGGTCATCAGTCGCCAAGAACTTAGAACTAATTAAACCTAACTAACCTAAGGACATCACACACATCCATGCCCGAGGCAGGATTCGAACCTGCGACCGTAGCGGTCGCTCGGTTCCAGACTGTAGCGCCTAGAACCGCACGGCCACTCCGGCCGGCGGTAATGCTGGAATTCAGTATGGTGTTGGCCCACCCATAGCCCTGATGACAACTTGCACTCTCGCACGCATACGTTCAATCAGGTGCTGGAAGGTTTCTTGGGGAATGGCAGCCCATTTTTCACGGAGTGCTGCACTAAGGACAGGTATCGATGTCGGTCGGTGAGGGCTGGCACGAAGTCGCCGTTCCAAAGCATCCCAAAGGTGTTCTATAGTATTCAGGTCAAGATTCTGTGCAGACCGGTACATTACAGGGATGTTATTGTCGTGTAACCACTGCGCCACAGGTCATACACTATGAACAGGTGCACGATCGTGTTGGCAGATGCAATTGCCATCTCCGATTCGCTCTTCAACAGTGGGAAGTAAGTAGGTGCTTAAAACAGCTATGTAGACCTGTGCTGTGATAGTGCAACGGAAAACAATAAGAGGTGCAACCCCCTTCACGAAAAACACGACTACATCATAACACCACTGCCTCCGAATTTTACGGTTGGCAGTACACACGCTGGTAGATGACGTTCAATGGGCATTCGCCACACCCACATCCTGCCGTCGGATCGCCACATTGTGTACCGTGATGCATCACTCCACACAATGTTTCTCCACTGTATTATCGTCCAATGCGTAAGGTCCTTACACCAAGCGAGACGTCGTTTGGCATTTACCGGCGTGATATGTGGCTTATGAGCAGCCGCTCGACCATGAAATCCGTTTTCTCACTTCCCGCCTAACTGTCATAGTACTTTCAGTGGATCCTGATGCAGGTTGGAATTTCTGTGTGCTGTTCTGTCTAGATGTCTGCCTCTTACACATTACGACACTCTTCAACTGTCGGTGGTCTCTGCCAGTCATCAGACGAGGTCGACTTTTCGCTTTTGTGCTGTACGTGTCCCTTCACGTTTCCACTTCACTATCACATTGGAAACAGTGGGCTCTAGGATGTATAGGAGTGTGGAAATCTCATGTACAGACATAAGACACAAGTGACACCCAATCACCTGACCACGTTGGAAGTCCGTGAGTTATGCGGAGCGCTCCATTCTGCTCTCTCCGATGTCTAATGACTACTGAGGTCGCTGATATGGAGTGCCTGGCAGCGGGTGGCAGCAAAATGCACCTAATTTGAAAAACATGCTTTTTGGGGGTGTCCGGGTACTTTTGCTCACGTAGTGTATGTCAGAGGGGTACAACGCAGCGAATGGGGTCTGCAGTTAGAAGTTATGAAATACTGGCCTCGGAACATGGAGGCGATGTCCCACGTGTCATTGGATATTCGATGATCATTGAGTAGCATATCGTAAACTACGATCGTGTACCCGTTTCTATTCCTCCGATTACAACGCCAGCTGCGGCGAAACGAAGAGAATGCTGTAAACAAAACATGTGCAGATGCTACCGTAGAATCGTAATCTCTAATAAAAACTAGGGGTTCCCATTGAAGATTTCGAATTTGCCCCATGCCATCCGCGCACTGGGTGTGGTGGCGGGTCAAGTTTGGTATCATTGGATGCCACACCCCGAGATAAACAAATAGAAATTAAACTTTTTTTGATCCGATGTGTAGCTTTCGAGATATGTTAACGTCTTCAGCTAAAATTAACACAATGAGTATATAAAAACAAGCACGTATAACAGGCCACTGAAGATGCTTCATAAATAAAAGAAGCGAAATGCGCATGGGAATAAACAAATAGTCTTTCATTTAGTTGCAAATACGGAACATGCCTCCAAGAATCTTGAAGCAACTAAGGGACGATGGTAAACCAGAAAACGACGAATTTAATACTTACGAAATATCTGACCTCATCGATGGAAAATGCAGGCGACAAGAATGAAAAACAGTAGCATAGGTTATTTATTTAGAGGACAGAACAGAACTAGAAAAGAAAGGGAAATACAGTGATAAATCGGTAAACAGGGTAAAGAAAAATTCACGCACTCGGACTTGGCAGCACAATTCACCACATACTAGCAATATAAAAAAGTGCTGCGAAGTCCGATTGCACGAATATTTCTTCACTTTCATAAGTTCCAGCCATCAACGTTGGAATGAGAGCGCCTGAGTCACGCGAGGTCACGCAAAAAATAGTTCTTGTTATTCTGTTTGCAGAAACGGGAGAACCCTGCAACTATAACGGTAAAACCGGTAAAGAGTGTAATGGGATGGATAGACGGCTGGTAACAGGTTCCTGAGGTGTAGCTTCAGCACCAATGTCATAAAGATTTATCGTGCTCCACAGTGTGTGGTAGTTGAATCGGAAGTGTATCTGCTGAGTGTAGGTGACTGTAATGAGTATGTTAGTGCGCGGTGTTAATCTTTTGTTGTTTGGAGGTGAAAGAAAAAGAGATGGAAAAAACCGATGCCAACACACAGCCTACCTCTCCTCAATAGCAACGAGGGGTCCGCCGAGCTTTGCGTCCCACTGAACGGACGGTGTCGCTGGCCTCACTCCATGAGACACTGCCGAGAACTTTGTAATTTACTCGGAGATTGGTGATCAGGAACTTTACGCGACCACCTCTTTCAACCCTCCCAACGAATAGCTGATGGTGACAACTCCTACCGATCCGGCTGTCTCCGAATCTAGCGACGACGCACGGACTTGCGTTAGCGACCTCCGTGACGGACGTTTTACCGAAAGTTTTAAACTCAGGATGGAGAATAGCAACAACCAATACGTAAAAACGGGGGAACATTCAGCAAAGGTGGTTGGAAGAAAACCCTGTTTTTCATAAAAGGCGATTACATCAGGTTGACGAGGCAAAGAAAGCTCCCTTCCACAAAAATTTTCACCGTTCAACTGTTACCTTTAACTGGGCGAGACGTTTCCCAAACTGTTCACTTGTCGACAAAAGGCTGCCAAGCAACTGGAGACAAACACAGGCTACTCCAGTATATAAGAAGGGCAAAATAACGGACCCGCAAAATTACAGTCGGTTTGTAGCAGAAATATTGAGCATATTCTTTCGAACAGAATGAATTTCCTTCTGAAGAAAAAGCTTCTGTCCACAAATCACAACGATTCAGTACTGAGTTTGCGTTTTCTCGCACAATATCCTGCTAATTGTGGGTGAAGGGCAGCAGGCACATTCCCATAAGCGCCGAAATAATAATTTGATACAGTGCCACACTGCAGACTGTTAACGAAGGTCCGAGCATACGGAGTAGGTTCTTAGATATGTTAGTGGTTAGAGGACTTTTTAAGCAACAGAACTCAGTACGTTGCCCGAAACGGCGAGTGTTTGTCAGAAACAAATCTGTCGGTATAGAGTGCCACAGGGAAGTCTGGGAGGACCGCTTTTGTTCTCTATAGGGTGATCAGAAACACTAAAAACCTAGTAAGGGTGTTGAGTGTAGGTTGTGCTGGGACATAATTTTAAGAGAAAAACTCGATGCGTTGCTCCCTTTCCGAGTTAATTACCGTTGAAGTTAGC
The DNA here is from genome assembly GCF_023898315.1 of Schistocerca nitens. Taxonomy (NCBI): domain Eukaryota; kingdom Metazoa; phylum Arthropoda; class Insecta; order Orthoptera; family Acrididae; genus Schistocerca; species Schistocerca nitens. The sequence continues at coordinate 551,367,503 of NC_064615.1, read as the reverse complement.
CAATCAGGGTGTTGCGCGCTTAATTTCAAGCGGCCCGCCAGGTACAGTTAGTATTAGTTGTTGACATAGCGTAGTTGATAGCGCATTACACTGCTCAGCCTTTGGCTTGAGTTTGATCCTTACTACCGCCCCACGTCCAATTTTTGTATTGGTGTCTTGTTCGGTTTCAGGAAACGAAACGAAGAACAACTTTGGCGACACTGTCTCTGGCGGGCCGTTTCAATTTGCACGCGCAACAGCCTGATTGGCTAACATCAATGATAATTAACTCGGAAATGGTGCAACGTACTCAATTTTTTAAAATTATTTTTGAGCACAACCTGCCGTGCAACACCCTCACAAGCTTTCCAGGCTATTTATGACCACCCTATATATACATAAATGATCAGACGGATAGGATGAGCAGCAATCTGCAACTGTTTGCTGATGATGCTCTAGCGTACGGGGAAGTGTCGTTACTGAGTGATTGTAGAAGAGTTCAGAGTAACTTGGACAGAATTTATATTTAGTGTGATGAGTGGCAGCTTGTTCTAAATGTGCAAAAAAAAAATACCTTAACTCAGATGTATACGAAAAATAGTCTTGTAAATTCTGAATTAGTGTTAGTGATGTGTACTTGACACCATCACGTCGATTAAATATCTATCAGTAACGTTGCCACGCGATGTGGAATGGAACGAGCACGTAAGATCGGTTAATTGGAGAGCGAGTGGTCGACTTTATGGGGAGATTTCTAGGCAAGTGTAACTCATCTACAAAGGAGAACGCTTATAGAAGAATTGTGCGACCAGATTTGAATACTGCTCGAATGTTGGTGACTCTCAAAAGATCAGATTATAGGAAGACATGGAAGCAATCTAAAGGTCTGCTCCTAAATTTGTTACTGCTGGCTTCTATCACAACCGAGTATTACGGAAATGCTCCGTGCACTCAAATGGGAATCCCTGGAGGAAAGAGGTTAATCTCGCAAAATACAAGTGAGGGAGACAAGAGACCCGAAATTTAAGACACATTCCCGACCGATTCTATTGCACCAGCATATATCTTGTGTAAGGACGGTGACGACGATATAAGAAGTATCAGAGCTAGTACGGAAGCGTACAGACAGCCGTTTCTCCCTTGTTCAATTTCCAAGTGGGGATGACCAGCAGTGGGACAAGGTACCCACCGCTATGTACCTTATGGTGGCTTGCGAAGCTCGTGCGTAGGTATACGAAGGTTATAGCTTCCTTCAGTGCAAATACCGTAGTTTGTCGTCAGCGCCTTTGGTGGAAACTCATAACCATTTAGCAATAGGTATTTGGAGATATCATCCCTGAATCCAGGATGACGCTACTGTGTACCATATGGTTATCATTAAAGTTCAGCTATTTAAAGAGGTCCAGCAGTGTGGGTTGTAATTATTTTATGGCAGCGAAGCTAAGTAGATATTCTAATGCATTAATACGGAATCGATTTATGATGTAAAAATTAGTTCCAATTTTAGCCACCAGGTGCAAATTTGGCACTGTACAACATCTCGTTGACTTCTTCGGTGCTCATACAGAACAAACTGTGTTTAATGTTAACATTATGCCATTTCACTTGTTTGACCTGTTCTGCCTACGTCCTCTTCCTAATCCATTACATATGGAAATATTTCTACATGTGTTTCTTGCATTCACAACGCCAGATTTGCACCTGGTGGCCAAAAATGGAACTAATTATTTTTCCAGCGTAAATCGGTTCTGCATTAACGCATTAGAATATCTATCAAGTTTCGCTGACAGACTATAATTACAGGCCACGCCTGACCTCTGTGTGTAGCTGCACTTGAGTTGTAATCACCTGGTACGAGAGGCGGCTACAGTCACTGAGAGCCTGTTTGGCCCTGTCCCAGGCCAAGATGGCGCCGTCGTCGGCGGCCGTGGCGACGTCACCTGTTGCTCGCTCAGGTGCGAACGGGCTGCTTGCCTGCTTTCCTGCTTGCCTGCTCGCGCCTGCCCGGGCTGTGTTATCGGCCGTGGCCGGTCTCTCGGCTCACTGGCCAGTGAACGCCGCCCGATCGATGTCGGGAAATGGCCGCGTTTGCGTGCGCTGCGGCCTCACAGGGCCCTAACCACCACAACCACTGGTGGCAGGCCTCATGCGGTTTACCACAGATGCGAGCCGACATAGGCCGTGTGACACAGGACTTGTGACGCGGGCTATGCCCATCGCTCGTCTCTGATCTCTTGCGCTGCCATTCCGTACCTAGCGACCGCGTTTCTTTGTTTGGGGAATGGTATATTCTGCAACAGGAAGACCTACACTGAAGTGCTCCAGTTAAAAAATGTGTCAGACAGGGATGTATTCATTCGCCCTCAGTGTTCAATCTACACACTGAAGAAGTAATGATAAAATAAAATGTTCAAGAGTGGAACTAATTGACAGGTTGAAAACATATTAATGATAAAATTCGCTTATGAGATTGTTATCCTCAGTGAAAGTGAGAAACAATTGCAGGACCTATTGAATAACATGAACTGTCAAGTGTGCCTATGCTGTGGCTTGAGAGAAAACAGAAGAAAGGCGAAACTGATGAGGAGTAGCAAAAATAAAACTAACGATAAGCTTAATATCAAAACTGGAGACCACGGAGTGAATGAATTGTTACCTTGGAAGCCAAATAACACGTGATGTATGAAGGAAGGATAACACAGAAAGCAGATTAACACAGTCAAAGAGGGTATTCCGGGACAAAAGAAGCCTAGTGGAATCATCCTCGGGCTTAGTACGAGGAAGAAATTTCGTAGAATGCACGTACGGAGCACAGCATTATAACGAGGTGAATCACGGGTTGCAGGAAACCAGAACAGAAGACAGAGTATTTGACATGTGGTGCTACAGAACTACGTTGAGAAGTAAGTAGACTGATACGGAACGAGGAAGTTCTCTGCAGAATCGCCGAGAAAAGGAACATGGGGAAAACACTGACAAGAAAGAGGTACAGGGTGGCTAGACATGTGCTAAGGTATCAGGGAATAACCTTCGTGGTGCTAGAGGTAGCTGCAGGCGGTAAAAGCTGTAAGCGGAGATTAAGACAATTAACTGAGCATGTTGGCTGCAAGTGCTACCCTGGGATGAAGAGGTTGTCGCAGGAAAGGAATTCGTGGCGGGGTCGCATCAAACGAGTCAGGAGACGGACAACAAAACTAAACCATGGCCATTCATTAAATTCATAATATGATCGATTTCGGTGTGGAAGGCCCATTATTCATGAATATCTACGTCCAATATCTAACGGAAAATGGACTACTTACAGTTCCGCCGATAGTGTGGCAATTAGACACGAACGATATGCTCGAATTCAAACACAATTGGAGAGGAAATCGGCCGACTCCCTTGTAAGAGAACCATCCAGCAGTGACCATAAACGCCTTGGGTATTAATGAATCGCTTCAGCGGTATTCATTTCTTTATTTTTGGATCGCTGCCGGTTTTGCGGCAGTAAAAATCACATCTTCATGTAAACATCTGTATAGCAATAAATCCAGAGGAGTAATTACCCTGAGACATGCATTGATGATAATTTTCTAAAATTATTTTAAGATTTTAAAAATTTAACAAAACTGTTAGACACTTCTACGTGAGAAAATTTAATTCTTTTACTCAAATAACTAAAACTTTAGAGCTAAAGAGCTCGGAAATTCGTACCCACCATTCGTTGTCTGCACAACAAACCGCCTCTAAAAGGCTGTGTGTCATGGAATAAAACAGCCGGATTCCATCCTCCCATGTAAGCTTTCACGTCCGGCGTCTTCATCAGTAAACACTTCCGGGCTAAACTGCCGTAGTCGATCTGTAGAACTTCTTCTCCCTGACGTTTCGTTCTCAACTACGGGTTGAACGAGAAGAAGTTGTACAGATCGACCACGGCAATTTAGCCCGGAAGTGTTTACTGATGGAGCCAGATTCCAGTCCAGTATAGTGGATGAGTCCTAAACAAATTACGCCATAGTGATTCATTGGTAAGGCGAAAATTAATGAAAAATTTTTGTTACCTAATTTGGCGCTAGCATGAGAAAACCAAGAAGTGGTTGCAGTAAAATGGAGGGCTGTCTTACCTGTACCAAACGTGTCAAGTAGATACCTACTGACAGAAAAGCAGAACTTGAAAACCGCACTTGCCACTTCTCCGCTCTAGACGCAATCACCAGCAGGAGACGCAGCCGCGTACTGTGTCTTACTGACGGCAAGAAAGTAAACAGCTTGCATATAGAGGTCTTGCACATGCGCTAATGATGAGCTGGTTCAACCTAGTGGTCGGTGGTCTCTTGGAGGACACACGAATGATGAATGAAATAAGGAATATTGGAATAAAAAGTACAAAAACTTTTTTGAAAAACAGTTTGTAGAATACGATAATGATAGTTGACATATATTTTCTTTAAAACACCCGCAAGTTACACTAATATAAAGGAACTCTTGAACGTTTAATAACTTAATAGAGGAACATCATCCGCATATATAGCCAAGATGATTACTCATAGCTGTGATTGCCCTACCAACAGGGTTGTCTGTAAGACCATAAAAGATTTATGGAAACCACAGAAAAATCTGGATGACCGGATAGAGGTTTGAGTAGCTGTCCTGCCGAACCCTGGTCACCCAGAACGCGCTACTGCACCTCGCAGTGTCTGATGGAAAAAGACAGCCATCGCGTTCTGAAATTTAACGTCGATGTAGATGTTGTTGAGGACAGTAATCAATTTTTGCCCTTCAGAACGAAATTTCACTCTGTTTCAGTGTGTGCTTATATAAAACTTCGTGGCATATAGAATTTTTTTTTTATAGGGCCTCCCTTCTCCCCTCATAGCCCTTCCTTGCGCACTCCAAAAATGGAAAAACGCCTTCATCGGCTAGTTGTACTGCTTTTCTTAAATTAAAACGGAGATGTCATGTTCCGACAAAGGGTGATTTATAATCTTCTCAACCTCACAACAGTAAAAACTGAATCGAGACAAAAATGGTATGAAATGGAATTGTAAATGTTCCTCATAGTCCATGTGCCGTGACGAAAGTTCCTTGTCAAGAACTAAACCTGCTTGATACATAGTAAAACAGTAAGCGTATTTCTTCATGACTCAAATTTGAGAAACGAATATTTTGACGCACTGTTCCTCTTCTCAAAAGCAAGTAAGGAACGAAGGACAAGCCCATAATGAGCAGCAAATGGGCGAATTGTCCTGCAGTAGAGTCGTTCTCAAAGTGCTTCGCCACTAACAAAATAATTATCTTCTAAATCGAAAACACCCGACGGAAATATTGAAAACAAATCAGCATAACTTGGCATTAGACATTTTCGCTGACACTCAGAGTAAATGTTCATCCCCAGAGATTACATCCTGTTGTAAAATAAAATAAAATGGAATGTACCCTAAAATAAAGGAAATAAATGTTTCTTCCAGATGTTCTACAGGTCCAGTCTTAGGCGGTGTCGTTCAGTACTCAATCCGCCAATCCCATTACACAAGAAGACATTAATTGGAATGTGCTCCACACCAAGCAAGTGGAGAACACTCTTTAAACAAGGTTGCCTTAGTCAGTTAGTGCTCTTCTAACAAATGTTACATAACGAAAATTTTCAGCACATGGAGCATGAAAAAGTGAAGTGTGCCAGGACCTCCTCTCCTACCTTCCGAACTTCATAGAAGCTCTCCTGCGAAACATCCCCCAAGCTGTCGTTAAGCCATGTCCCCGCTATATCCTTCCCTCCAGGAGTGCTAGTCTAGGAAGTTTTGCAGGAGAGCTTCTGTGAACTTTGGAAGGTAGGAGACGAGGTACTGGTGGAAATAAAGTTGTGAGGACAACTCGGGGGTCGTGCTTGTGTAGCTTAGTCGTTAGATCACTTGTCCGCGAAAGGCCAAGATCCTGAATTCAAATCTCGGTCTGGCATACAGTTTCAGTTTTTCCCTATTTCGGTTAGTAATTAGCCTTCTTTAGACTAGTGTGGTAGGGGTGAAACTGTCTCTTGTCAGTAGATATATTGTATCTGAATTGTATTCTGTATGAGACTTCACCCGAAGTCTTTGATGATAAGCGTACTATAATCGTTGTCTATCCAAAGCCAGTTCAAGTATTTCCCTATATTTTTCCATATACTCCACGAATTTATCTATTTCTTCTGTTTATTTTGTACTTTCCATTCCTGTTGACTTTTAGTCTGCATCCTTAACATAACATTTGGGGCGCCACAAGTGTCTTCGCTGGTTCCCCACAGTCCAGTTACGATGCTGTCTTCATGGCGTACAGCTTCCCACACATTTTCCTTAGTTTTGCGTTACTTAGCTTATCATGTGATGCTTGTGTCAGCCAGATTGACTATTATCACTTCCTAGGTAGGAGTTCAGTTCTTTCACTACTGTTCTTCTACAATTGACGGGTCAAATATAAAAATGTTTCTGAAATGAAAACATTTGTCTGCGTGTATTTTGAAGTCCTATTCACTCCCAACCGTACCATGAGTAAGGTATTATAGTACTTAAGTGAATGATTGTTCACATTTGTAATAAGTGCACTTGAAAATGGGCACAGGATTGAAACACACAGGAATAAAAATAGCTATCCCAAGTCCAAAAGGTTTCCTTTTTTCACATCAACTTCTTACCCCAGCAAAAATAGCTATCCTCAGGAAATTCCTACAGGCGCTCTCTTCCTATGCCAGAACTCCTTGCGGACATTTACCCACCCTGTCAGCTAGAGCCCTAGTCCGCAGTCTGCCTGCTTAGATAAAGGCTCCAGTACACTTCCCATCCTATCGATCACCACAATTATACCCTCCCACACTAGGGCTCCAGACTCCACCTTCTATTGAAGTAATTATTGTCCTTAAACTTCTTCCGTAATTACGAGCGAGGTAGCTCAGTGGTAAGCACACTGGACTCGCATTCGGTAGGACGACGGTTCAAATTCGCGTCCAGTCATCCAGATTTAGGTTTTCCGTGGGATAACGTCGCGACCTCTCACATCTGCGCCCCAGTTTGTATTTATTTATTTATTGCTTTATCTATCCATGCCCATAGAAGCTTACTTCATGAATGTTTCTTACCAAGTTAGGGGATACAACGGCGTTATATTAATTGTAAAATTACAACTGGGTTTCACAGTAAGTGTTATCCATTTACTATATAATATATGTGGGTTTGGTATTTTCAAGGGTTACATTCCATTTAAATTCTCATACTCTTATGTTTCAAAAATCGTTCAAATGGCTCTGAGCACTATGGGACTTAACTTCTGAGGTCATCAGTCCCATATAACTTAGAACTACTTAAACCTAACTAACCTAATGACATCACACACATCCATGCCCGAGGCAGGATTCGAACCTGCGACCATAGCGGTCGCGCGGTTCCAGACTGTAGCGCCTAGAACCGCTCGGCCACCCCGGCCGGCTCTTACATTTCATTGGTGTATCAACCCTTATATTAATTCTTATATTTTGTGCTTGTGTTGATTCATCAGGAAGACTTGGTGCATACTCTTGGATGATACCGATCGTAGAAACAGTCGAAACAAACAAATTCCGAACACCACGAACATCGCGCGTAGGCAGGTTTGCCACAGTGACATTTCTTCGTATGAATCTCACTCGGAAAAGAAACGTGGTTAACGCTGATGAAGCCGGCCGCTGTGGTCGAGCGGTTCTAGGCGCTTCAGTCCGGAACCACGCTGCTGCTGCGATCGCAGGTTCGAATCCTGCCTCGGGCATGGATGTTTGTAATGTCTTTAGGGTAGTTAGGTTTACGCAGTTCTAAGTTTAGGGAATGATGACCTCATATGTGAAGTCCAATAGTGCTTAGAGCCATTTGAACCATTTGAACGATGATGAAGAATTCACTCGTTGCCAATAATTTCGCTGCAAATCAAACATAACTGACCACTTTACCGAAAATTGGCACTTGAAACTATTTATGAATCGAGATACACTACGGGAATTTCACCGAAAACAATTTCACTTACTTTTCTCATTCATTTATTTTATTTTTTTAATTGAATTACTAGAAATACAATTAGTGACGAATAATGACAAAGTTATTTCAAAGACATTGGACAACATTGGTGAGAAATCCTCTGCGGCCATGGATAGATAAATGAAAAACAAAAGTAATACCGGGTTTCGAAAGCGGGTTGCAGGAGTGTGAGAGCGTGACGTTGGCTACTGCGCAGCTACTCCGACTGAACGATTTATCCGCTAAAAGGCACATAAAGAACCTCGAGAAAGACGACAGTCATTTTCTTAGAAACGGTCGAGTATCTAAGGAAAAGCCGAGACTCGTGTTCACTTATTTTGACTCCTCTTCCACAGAGCTGCTTCTGGGAAATCTGGTTCTGGTACTTGCCGTATTCTCCTCCTTAATTTATGTCATTTTAACTCAAAGGAAATCTTTACTCGTATACACAAGTTAATTTTAGAGACACAAGAAAAAGGTTAAGTGAAGCGGTATTTGAGAGGTGAGGACACCGCTGTAGTTACGAAACAAGAAAATAACAGAACGAGCGATGCCTTTACCTGCAGCGCACTCAGACGTAAACCGATTAATTAACGGGAAGAGAAGGGAAGACATCGCAGAAATAGGTGGCGCCATCCGCTGCTGGAGGGCTTGTTTGCGCGAGCCTCGGATGCCGCTGTTAATTGGCGCGAGGTGTGGATTACGTGGAGGGCGCTCCTCTGCAGGAGAGCATTCCAGGGCCCTGTCTGCTGCTCGGCGATAACGCCTCCACGGCACGTGCCCATCCGGCCGCTGGCTGCCTAGGAACGATCAACATGTACGCTCGCTATTCCTGGCCGCTGCTTCTGAAAGCTGTCAGGAGCACAGCCAAGGAACCCAGAACAACAGGTCTCGGTAGCAATTACTTGTATGCTGACGTCAGTACCTGCTGTAGGGTCTTGTAACGTAAGGAAGCAAGGGAGAGGATGTTGTTATCGGTGGCCCGCATCCTCTTTCTATAATACAAATGCACACTAGGATTAATACGGTTCTTTATTTACATGAACAGGCTTTTACTTAACAGGAATAGAGTCTATGTTATGTGGTGCAAGCTCATCAGCGATAGTCCTCTTGCAGACAGTAACGGTAATCCTTCTATTAACTTTAGTCTCACTGCTAGTCCTGCTGTAGGCACTATTCTCATCGCTGTGAACTGTCGTAGCCTGTGACATGATGCGACGTGAACTGAGCCCGGACTGCAACTAACTGAAAGACGCCAAACTGGAGTGTGAGTGAGTCAGTCAGTCAGTGAGTCAACTCCGAGCGCCGGTCAGCGATGGCGGCCTAAATACACTCCTGGAAATTGAAATAAGAACACCGTGAATTCATTGTCCCAGGAAGGGGAAACTTTATTGACACATTCCTGGGGTCAGATACATCACATGATCACACTGACAGAACCACAGGCACATAGACACAGGCAACAGAGCATGCACAATGTCGGCACTAGTACAGTGTATATCCACCTTTCGCAGCAATGCAGGCTGCTATTCTCCCATGGAGACGATCGTAGAGATGCTGGATGTAGTCCTGTGGAACGGCTTGCCATGCCATTTCCACCTGGCGCCTCAGTTGGACCAGCGTTCGTGCCGGACGTGCAGACCGCGTGAGACGACGCTTCATCCAGTCCCAAACATGCTCAATGGGGGACAGATCCGGAGATCTTGCTGGCCAGGGTAGTTGACTTACACCTTCTAGAGCACGTTGGGTGGCACGGGATACATGCGGACGTGCATTGTCCTGTTGGAACAGCAAGTTCCCTTGCCGGTCTAGGAATGGTAGAACGATGGGTTCGATGACGGTTTGGATGTACCGTGCACTATTCAGTGTCCCCTCGACGATCACCAGTGGTGTACGGCCAGTGTAGGAGATCGCTCCCCACACCATGATGCCGGGTGTTGGCCCTGTGTGCCTCGGTCGTATGCAGTCCTGATTGTGGCGCTCACCTGCACGGCGCCAAACACATACGACCATCATTGGCACCAAGGCAGAAGCGACTCTCATCGCTGAAGACGACAAGTCTCCATTCGTCCCTCCATTCACGCCTGTCGCGACACCACTGGAGGCGGGCTGCACGATGTTGGGGCGTGAGCGGAAGACGGCCTAACGGTGTGCGGGACCGTAGCCCAGCTTCATGGAGACGGTTGCGAATGGTCCTCGCCGATACCCCAGGAGCAACAGTGTCCCTAATTTGCTGGGAAGTGGCGGTGCGGTCCCCTACGGCACTGCGTAGGATCCTACGGTCTTGGCGTGCATCCGTGCGTCGCTGCGGTCCGGTCCCAGGTCGACGGGCACGTGCACCTTCCGCCGACCACTGGCGACAACATCGATGTACTGTGGAGACCTCACGCCCCACGTGTTGAGCAATTCGGCGGTACGTCCACCCGGCCTCCCGCATGCCCACTATACGCCCTCGCTCAAAGTCCGTCAACTGCACATACGGTTCACGTCCACGCTGTCGCGGCATGCTACCAGTGTTAAAGACTGCGATGGAGCTCCGTATGCCACGGCAAACTGGCTGACACTGACGGCGACGGTGCACAAATGCTGCGCAGCTAGCGCCATTCGACGGCCAACACCGCGGTTCCTGGTGTGTCCGCTGTGCCGTGCGTGTGATCATTGCTTGTACAGCCCTCTCGCAGTGTCCGGAGCAAGTATGGTGGGTCTGACACACCGGTGTCAATGTGTTCTTTTTTCCATTTCCAGGAGTGTACATGCTGTCGAGAGGGTGTTGGTGGAGTCTAGCTTGTGTGTGTGTGTCTCTGGCCTCTCTCGTCATAGGCGCTTGACCCACGGCCTACTATCGATCTTCGCGCTATGTCTTTGTCGATCGGTGTGCTGGCGACAGCTTATACCAGCACAGCTGGATCTGAGGCCGAGCGACCTGAAATATATGCACTCAACTCAAACTCCATCCAAACAAGCCTTGAAGGCCCAGTGGTACCGACCAAAAGCAGTGTCATCCTAAGGCCATAGGCGTCTCTGGATACGGATGCGGAGGGTCATGTGGTCAGCACACCACTCTCCTGGCCATTATCAGATTCGTGACCAGTGCCTCTGCTTCTAAATCAGTTATAACGGGCAATCAAATGAAAAGTGAACACCACTCACAATGAGACCAAGGAACGGTTGCATTCAAAAGTATTCACCACATGCATTAAGAATTTGATCTGAATGAGAGAGGAGACGATCAATTCTTGTTTTGCAGAAAGTGGCTGGCTACTGACGGATCCATATCCACGCCCTCTTTTGCACTTTCTCGTCCGAATGAAACCGACTTCAATGAAAGTCTTTCATCAGGTTGCCAAAGGTGTGAAAATCGCATGATGAAAGATCCGGGTTGTACAGAGGATGTTGCAGTGTCTCCCTACAAATCGTTGCAGCGTAGCCTTCGTCTGATTGGCAGTCTGGTAATGAGCCTTATCGTGCCATGCGCTGGTTCCGACCGACAGCATTCCTGGGCGTCTTGACTTTATGGCGAGTATTAGTTTCTGCAAAGTGTCTCCATTGCCCTCCACAGTGATTGTGGCTCCATTCTCGAGGAACTGGGCGTGCAGAGGGCCCTTGCATCGAAGGAGGTCATCACGACCTTACCGTAACTTGTGTGAACAGCTTTGAATTTCTTTTGCCGATGAGATGTTCGATGTTTCCACTGTTGGCTTTGCCTTTTGATCTATGGCTGTTTGAATGGTATCAGACGGAATCATCTGTTACACGGTAACACTCGTCCCTTTCCTGTCCATCGGACGGAGGTTACGCTTCAGTGATTTGGTTGGAAACACTGCAACATTCTCCGTACAGTTCGCATCTTTGACAGTGTGATCTTTTACATCTTTGGCGACCTGAAGAAAGACATGCATGGACAGCGGTTTCAGTCGGACAGCAAAGTGGAAGAGTGGATGCGGTTGTGAATCCGTCAGAGGCCGACAGAGTTCTACAAAACAGAAATTGGTCGTCTCGTCCCTCTAAGGCATAAATGTCTTAAAGCGTTTGCTGCTTAATTTTGAATAGAACCATTCTATGCTCCCGTCGTGGCTGGTGTTCGTTTTTTATTTGACTGTCCCTCATAGATCCTCAATTAGTCTCTGGTCTCGACGTTTCAAAATAGGGCTCGGTAGACCTGGACAGTCACTCATCCCAGTGCTAGCCAAGCAACCCAAAGATACATCAAAATACATTTTTCACTAGCTTATTACAGACATAAATTATTGGAAAGCATTTCGAATATTTTCCATACGGATTTTAAAAATGACAGTCAACTTTTTTAGAACTGTTGGTATCGGGTGATGTTTTCAGACTTGAAGTAGCTAATCTTAAGGCTGAACTTCGAAATACAGCAGCGGTATGGGGACGTGGCTTCTATGGTGCAAAGAAGTTGTGAGTTTCTAGAAAAATGGTTCAAATGGCTCTGAGCACTATGGGACTTAACTTCTGAGGTCATTAGTCCCCTTAAACCTAACTAACCTAAGGACATCACACACATCCATGCCCGAGGCAGAACTCGAGCCTGCGACCGTAGCGGTCGCGCGGTTCCAGAATGTAGCGCCTAGAACCGCTCGGCCACTCCGGCCGGCTGTAATCACTTGTTTGATTGTACATTACTTCACATTTACCGATTTCCGTCCCATTCAGTTAATTCCTTCCTGGTGTGTCGCTTTTTTCTCTTTCTCTTGGAGTGCATTGTCCTTATGGAACGACATGTACCTCCTCTTCTTGCCACACTGCCGTCGCCTCTCTCTCTGAAGTCTGTGAGGACTTCCGGTATAACGCTCCCATCTGCTCCTGCCATTGATTCGACCCTTCTCAGGGACCAAAAGATGGCGACAAATTTCAAGTTGCACGTCCTCCGGCTGTGTAATGGTTTGCTCTGAACCCGAAAAACTCCAGCAACTTTAAACAGCCCAATATCCATCACCTACTCACAACATTCTTCATCTGCAGCAATGGTAGTTTCAATACTGAAAATAAGTTATCAAAAGGATTAAGTTTTAATCGATATACCCCACAGCCAGGGAAATACTGAGGCGTCAGTTTGGAATCGTTTTGTCAACGTGTACTTGGTGTAACACATTCCATTTCAGTCAGTGTTTACATAATCATGCCATAAACATCAGCCCTGGTCCTGCTTGTTTTCTAATGCCTCTACACAGATTGGTTAAATGGTTCTGAGCGCTATGGGACTTAACATCTGTGGTCATCAGTCCCCTAGCACTTACAACTACTTACACCTAACTAACCTAAGGACATCACACACATCCATGCCCGAGGCAGGATTCGAACCTGCGACCGTAGCAGTCGCGCGGTTCCGGACTGCGCGCCTAGAACCGCTAGACCACCGCGGCCGGCTCTACACAGATTCCATTAGCTTAGAGTCACAATCTTATTTCTTAGAAGCCAGAAAAGGAACTTCTAGCTCGATCGAGCATTCAGTCGCCTGGCTAGATGCCCCATCTAGTGATATTAAATTTTCATTACAAAAATAATTAAGTATTCCGTTCAGTTAAATTCCATGATGAACTTGTTGATTTTCAACCCTTCTTAGCAAATGCCCAAGTTCATACCTTCATTTGCCGTTGCGCAGCCCTAGTATTAAAGGTACCTGTCTCATTACTATAATTCAAAATTGTGGGCTATACAGGGTGTTACAAAAAGGTACGGCCAAACTTTCAGGAAACATTCCTCACACACAAATAAAGAAAAGATGTTATGTGGACACGTGTCCGGAAACGCTTAATTTCCATGTTAGAGCACATTTTAGTTTCGTCGACATGTACTGTACTTCCTCGATTCTGATGATCAAATTGTAAATTTTCACAATTAACATCTGTGGGCTGACGAGAACCCGCACGCAATTGTGCAATCACGTCATCAACACAAATTTCCTGTGAACGTTTGGGCAGGCACTGTTGGTGGTGTCTTGATTGGGCCCCATGTTCTTCCACCTACGCTCAATGGAACACGTTATCATGATTTCAAACGGGATACTCTACCTGTGCTGCTAGAAGATGTGCCTTTACAAGTACGACACAACATGTGGTTCATGCACGATGGAGCTCCTGCACATTTCAGTCGAAGTGTTCGTACGCTTCTCAACAACAGATTCGGTACACGATTGATTGGTAGAGGCGGGCCAATTCCATGGCCTCCACGCTCTCCTGACCTCAACCTTCTTGACTTTCATTTATGGGGGCATTTGAAAGCTCTTGTCTACTCAACCCCAGTACCAAATGTAGAGACTCTTTGTGCTCGTATCGTGGACGGCTGTGATACAATATACCATTCTCCAGGGCTGCATCAGCGCATCAGGGATTCCATGCGACGGAGGGTGGATGCATGTATCCCCGCTAACGGAGGACATTTTGAACATTTCCTGCAACAAAGTGTTTGAAGTCACGCAGGTACGTTCTGTTGCTGTGTGTTTCCATTCCATGATTAATGTGGTTTGAAGAGAAGTAATAAAATGAGCTCTAACATGGAAAGTAAGCGTTTCCGGACACATGTCCACATAACATATTTCCTTTCTTTGTGTGTGGGGAATGTTTCCTGAAAGCTTGGCCGTACTTTTTTGTAACACCCTGTATACAGGGTGGTACATTGATAGTGACCGCGCCAAATATCTCTCGAAATAAGCATCAAACGAAAAAGCTACAAAGAACGAAACTCGTCTAGCTTGAAGGGGGAAACCAGATGGCGCTATGGTTGGCCCGCTAGATGGCGCTGCCATAGGTCAAATGGACATCAACTGCGTTTTGTTAAATAGGAACCCCCATTTTTATTACATATTCCTGTAGTACGTAAAGAAATATGAATGTTTTAGTTGGACCACTTTTTTCGCTTTGTGATAGATGGCGCTCTAATACAAACGTATAAGTACGTGGTATCACGTAACATTCCGCCACTGCGGACGGTATTTGCTTCGTGATACATTACCCGTGTTAAAATGGCCCGTTTCCCAATATCTGAAAAGGTCGATATCATGTTGATGCTGCTCGGTATCCTGGACAACATCATCCAAGTCTCCGGACCGTTCGCCGATGGTTATGTTATTTAAGGAAACAGGAAGCGTTTTGGCCACATGTGAAACGTCAACCACGACCTGCAACAAATGATGATGCCCAAATAGGTCTTTTACCTGCTTTCGCGGCTAATCCGCACATCAGTAGCAGAAAAATGTGCGAGAATCGGGAATCTCAGAAACGTCGGTGTTGAGAATGCTACATCAACATCGATTGCACCCGTACCATATTTCTAAGCACCAGGAATAGCACGGCGACGACTTTGAACGTCGTGTACAGTTCTGCCACTGGGCACAAGAGAAATTACGGGACGATGACAGATTTTTTGCACGCGTTCTATTTAGCGACGAAGCGTCACTCACCAACAGCAGTAACGTAAACCGGCATAATATGCACTATTGGGCAACGGAAAATCCACGATGGCTGCGACAAGTGGAACATCAGCGACCTTGGCGGGTTAATGTATGGTGCGGCATTATGGGAGGAACAATATTTGGCCCCCAGTTTATCGATGGCAATCTAAATGGTGCAATGTATTCTGATTTCCTACATAATGTTCTACCGATGTCACTACAAGATGTTTCACTGCATGACAGAATGGCGATGTACTTCCTACATGATGGATATCGGCACATAGCTCGCGTGCGGTTGAAGCGGTATTGAATAGCATATTTCATGACAGGTAGATTGGTCGTCGAAGCACCATACCATGGCCCGCACGTTCACCGGATCTGAAGTCCTCGGACAAGGATGATGACCCGATTTCGCCGTGCCCGACCGAGGCGGTGGACACGCCGTCGGACTCTACTGACTAGGCCTATATTTGGTCGTATGTGTAAATGGAGGACAGAGTATACACAGGCGGATACAATACAGTTTGAATACGGGAAGATGGGAGCTTTTGAGAAACATGAGGAGTCTGCTAAAAACTTTAAAACCTTCAGACAGTATGAAATTAGTGATGAATTTAAATTTTTTGCTAATAAATATCTCCTGGGAGCTTCATTTTTCTTGTAATGCAATGTAACTATTCGTTTTATAAATTCAACGCCTTTTTTCCTGTTACAGTGTAATACTGATTGTCCTGCCAAAATCTGCGTTTCCTCTGATCTAGTCGAAACGCATAGCTGTACGAATATAGGATGGTGGATCTTTTTCTATATCTCACACTTCGACTCTCACACCCATCATTACGAAAATTTCCTCCAGACCGAGCGGTACAAAAAGGAACATGCATAACCCACTGCCTCTGAAACTATCTTGTAAATATTATGGTGTGAGCTGTTTCCAGTCTGTAAGTGTTGTATGCAAAACAAAAAAAACTTCATTATTCCTGATCAAATCCACTGAAGGTGCCTTAGTATAAAACACGACTCTGGGACGTAAATAAATATTTGATAGTTCCATGAAAAAGGAGTCTGAATTTACAAAACGACTGTACTGAGTAATGTGTGTGTGTGTGTTTATGTATGTGTGTATGTATGTATTGTATGTATGTGAACGAAAGAAAGCTGGAGGGTTCGTAGGTGGAAGAGAAAAGAGAATGGAAGAAATTAAAGTTGAGAAGATGAAACTGGGGCAATTGGAATTAGGTTCAAATGACTCTAAGTACTATGGGACTTAACATTTGAGGTCATCAGTCCCCTTGACTTAGAACAACTTAAACCTAACTAACCTAAGGACATTACACACATCCATGCCCGAGGCAGGATTCGAACCTGCAGCAGCGCGGTTCCGGACTGAAGCGCCCAGAGCCGCTCGGCCGCACCGGCCGACTTAGAAATAGGAAATTTGTGGTAAGTTCCTATGGGACCAAACTGCTGAGGTCATCGGACCCTAGTCTTACACACTACTTAATCTAACTGAAACTAACTTATGCTAAGGACAACACACACACCCATGCCCGAGGGAGGACTCGAACCTCCGACAGTAGGAGCCGTACGAACCGTGGCAAGGCGCCTGAGACCGTGCGGCTACCCCGCGAGGCTTGGGGGGATTAGTCGCTATTTAAATCACATTTAGTCAATAATTAAATGGCATTATTCATACCCTGATCTGCATAAAAAAGTTTCCGCTTTTACTGTCGTGCTTCTCTGGCTTTTTGAACAGCGTCCTATGTCTACAGCGTGTGGTGCGGTCTCAGAGTCGTATGGGATTAGCAGAGCCGCAGAAACTGAGAAACTGGACGCTACGGAGCACAGCATCAGGGACACCTGCCAGACTTCTGGCGTTGCTGAGTCCGAACGACCGTAAATATCGCGGGCAGAGGTTTTTCAAGCCTGCTGCGGGGACGTATCTGCCGTGGCGTGACGTCAGCGTGGGGCAGTAATCCTGCGTAATAACCGGCGCTGCTTTGTGAGGTTCTGCTTGGGTCGGCGGCCGCTGAGCCCCTCTGGCAGCAAAACGGATTTGGCCGGGCGGACGTCGCCAGCACGTTTAATTCCCACAGCACTTTCTCTGGGCTCTGGCGAGATCTGTTCCGGGTCCTGATACACCACCGGCAGCACACGCCTGAAATATAAGTCTGTCAGCGGCTTTACCGGCGAAAGAAAACGTGAAAAGTGGTGATACAAGGCACTTACGTCTCTGTAAAACATTTTCTCTAATCATCTTCTTTCTCCATTGGTGCTGTCATCACCATGTCATTTCGAACAAGCTGTTAAGCCGGCCTTAGCGGAAGTTGAAATGGTGAAATTAAATTTCACGAGACCTATGTTTCAGTCGAATCACCGCATTATTATTCGTGTTAGTATAGATAGCGTAAATGACAGGCTGGTATTCATCCAACATAGGAATCAAATTGTAACTGACCAAGATTACGGGTATTCGAGAGCATCATTATGTGCAGTAGTCGGTACTGTAGTGGGTTCGTAAATATCACTATGGACGAAAACAAGCTATCTACCGACTACCATATTATCAAATTTAAATTGCAGAACTTTTAGTTAATTCCGTCTTGTATGAAAGGTGGAGGGGAGTTGGGCTGTCGTTCTAACAACTGCCACACGCGGTATCTACGAGGAGTTAGATACTGAGGTTGCATTCAAGCACGCAAATTCGCTACTAAGTCTTATGCTCACATGTAGGGAAGAGTTGCCTAACTTGGACCACTTTCAAGATTTTGTTTGTTATAGCCTAGTCAGTAAGTTATTTAAACAATGTCATCCGGAGTCGTGGGATGTTTTTCTTGGTACTTGATTTAAAGAATGGAAGTTATGAAAAAAAACGAAGACTACATTTACTTTTCCAAACATCTGAAAGGGTGTACAGAGTAGGAATCTGGGTTCCTAATGAGTACCAGAGGGCGCAAAAATGGTATCACCGTTATAAGCTATGTACCTGAGCTAGAATTTATGTACTAGTCTAACTTTTAAGGAAATATTCCATATTTAGGTTCTTATATCACTATTTCCAAGCATTACAATATAACTTTTTCATTCCTTTGCCCACCCCTGCACACATTCCAAGAATCCACATTTTGTATTTAATGTATTTGATCGTTTTTTGCATTCGATCTTCCTCGCACATCTCGCAATACCATTCCCCTGTTTTACTTCATTTCACAAGACAAGCTTCGGTTATCTCTCTTCTTTTTTTTTTTTTCAAGTTTTGTTTGGAACTTTCATCATTTCCCTCAGATTCATAGATACTTCTTGGGCGGACATCGTTAGCCTACTTCTGCCTGCCACGGCTTCCTCTGCATTGAAATTATGGGGAAATCTATTTCCTTCCTTAATGTCGAATCCCTGTTTTCTTACGTCTGTCATACTTCAACGGAACACATCTCTTCAGATGTAAGAATATGCTATTCCAATTCGTTTTCAACTTCGTTGGTAAATAGTTTACTACAGCCATAAATTTTTAAATGCCCGTTCACCTTTTCTTTTTAATTTTCAGCATCCCCCCTAATTGTTAGTATAGGAACTTTATGTGTACATGCACCTTCATTTAATCCATGATTCTATTTCCATATACTGTTACAGGTACGTACAATTCATCTGTGCTCAACTTTTGACAACGCCTTGCTGTTGCCACACTGTGAAATAAAAAAAATATTTAATTAATAACCACCTCATTTATATACATTATGCTGCTCTCACAACGCTAAATGCATTTTTAAAGATAATTGCAGGAGCAAGTTTTTTAAATTGTACCGGTACAATATCAGAAACTTGCAGCGGTACATAATAGGCAAAGCCGCCATTTTATCTTTGTCAGTTTCCTACAAGCAAACCACTGAAAACTCTCCGAAAACTAATTTTATTCCATGTATACTCATTAGTGAAACCTTATGTTACCATTTACCTTATAGCAGTAGTGATCTTCGCCACGTACTCAAAAAAATAATTTGAGAACTGGAACAAAATCAACGCTGGCTTCAAACGGTCTGATTCCCAACACAAAAACCTCTTGACTGAGTATAAGACCCCAAGAACCACTTAGTTAACGCTAACCTCTCTAAATATCGGATGGTAAAAGAGGTACGAATTTTATAATAGTGATATACATTAGGAGACGGTACAATATAGGCAACTTTCCGCAACTACGATTCAAAATACCGTTCACTGTCTAAGAAATGAACAAAATAATAATTATTATTACAGTAATTACCTCTCAAATACACTTAAAGATCGTAAGCTAGCTGTGGCGGCTTGTTTCCGATCTTAGGAAAAGAAATCATTTACGTAAAACTGAAACACAATAAAAATTTAACTCATTTTCAGTCAGTCTTTATGTGCAGTTACCATTGTTATATTGGTTTAATAATTATGAATAGACGTACCAGGCTGCGCTAAATTATTTCACTGATTTTATGTAACACAGAGTTCTTACTGAATGAAATAATGCAATTTAAAACTGGCTTTTGAAGGGAAGAATTTCTGTTTCATTGGAATAACTTCTATTTGACCTAACCACAAATTTAAAATCACTTCAGTTTAGAAGCACAACAGAAATCTCCCTAAACGTACAGCCCTTGTTTTCCATGTATTCTGGTCAACTTCTGAGCTCTTCAACGCAGACCACACAGAGCAGTCAGCCCAGTTTCTTCAAGCAACCAGAAACAATTCTCACCAAATGTTCTTCGTCGCACCACTTTCCAATCGTTTTGGAGCTACCAAAATTTAGAGAAACGAAATACCACAGAAAAGGTACAGTGAAGCAGCTTCTTAACGATGCTGAGAGGCATTTATTGTACTTCTATCGTTTCTCTAAACTCTTTTTTTCAATGGAATTTGGATGGATGCAACAATCAGTATCCGACACGTAGATCACCATTCACAGTGTTACATGCTGATGCTGAATTAATGTTTAAGAAGACCAAACAGTTAAGGTCATCAGTCTCCCACTCGCCCCCCGCCGCCCCTCCCCGCCACCCCCCCCCCCCCCCCAGAAACTGTGTACCCAATCTGTCTATATATCGGGTAAATTTTATGTGCAAGTGTAAAAAAGTGTTCTAAATGCTTGCGTAGCGCCTAAGGTGTAACTTGGGAACCAGCACGGTAATCACCTAGTGCTGTGTGAAAAACCTCCTAAAAATCACAATCGAGACTGGCCTGCACACGGATCCCTCGCCGTTAATCTGCCGGGAAGATTCGATTCTGGGCCTAGATACATATCCGTAACCCGGAAATCGGCGTCGCTGACACGCGAGGCTGCCACGGGAGTGGGAGCGGGGGGGGGGGGGGGGAGGAGTAGTGTCACAGTATCCTACTTACATCGTGAGATGTGAAGAAAAGGTGGCAGATTTTCCCGAGGACTTAAGCTCACAATCTGGTGATTGGAAACTCTACGTCACCTCGGCTCTGCTGCTTGTCGACCCAATACCGGCGATGTGAACGCCCACCAATAGAACTCGATTACTCAAAGAAATTCTGGGTTTCATGCTGGTCGTCGTGCAATCCACATTTCGACTGGGCCTCTGCCAGTCATCTTCAGGTGAACTATTGGAGACTGAACGAGACTTTTCGCGTCCAATATTTATTAATATTTATTAGTGTGCTGTGTGTATTCCGCGCATCCGTTGAGATGGTGGTCGCAGATTGACGACACCATCCGGTTGGCAGCGCCCTCGGTGGTGGAATTGTGGAACTGCGCTGTCCTCGGGGATGTCGCTCGTCACTAACATTGGCGTACTCTGCCTGCTTCGTCTGGAGCAAATCGTGGAAATGTGGTAGTTCCATTCATTATCAAACTGGTAAGGGTTTTCACGGTTCATCGGATATTGCATCATGCGTATTTCCACTGCTTGTTTAACAATGCAGTCAAAAAATGATACCACTGTGGTCAAAATTATTGTTTTATCATACTCCATTGAGCGTCTAGTGGATATATAAAGTTCAGCAATAGCAGACTTGGTGGGTTGCACAAGGCGTGTGCAGCAGAGATGTTCCAATCAGTGTCCCTCCACGGTGTGCGTGGTTTGTCCTAGATAAGCCGCGCCGTACTGGCGTTTGTAGAATACAGCCTTCTCCAATAACAAATCGTTCTTCCCTGTTCCCTGGAGGTCTGAAATTTTAGCTCTAATTGTTTACCCTTGCGTCGAGCCCAGCTATTCTATCCAGCATTAATAATACGGCTGCGTACGAGGTGAAGTACCTAAAGAATATGCATCACAAGTAGTTACCAAAACTGTGGGATAGTGTATTTAGTTTTTCAGTTTTTCAGTAAAGAATGCCAATTTTTATCTATTGTAAGCAAGCCGCGTTCGAAACGTTTTAGGAATCGGCTCCAGAAGATGCTACCACCTGCGTCATTCAGAAACTTTTTGGGATAAAAATAGCCGGCCGGTGTGGCCGTGCGGTTCTAAGCGCTTCAGTTTGGAACCGCGTGACCGCTACGGTCGCAGGTTCGAATCCTGCCTCGGGCATGGATGTGTGTGATGTCCTTAGGTTAGTTAGGTTTAAGTAGTTCTAAGTTCTAGAGGACTGATGACTTCAGAAGTGGAGTCCCATAGTGCTCAGAGCCATTTTTTTGGGATAAAAATAGATTTTTCTGTTGTACATCTGCGCAACAGAGCAGTAATTCCTGGTTTCTAAGAAGAACACCGTTTATGCTAGTTGTTGTGCTACATTAATAGACGAGAGAATGAGTGACTCCCTAGGATAAAATAATGACGCCAAAGGGAGGTTATTGTAAAGACAGGAAGGTAGCAAGGATCTGCTCTATCAATTACAATCAAGACTTTAATAAAAATGGGAAAGGTGATGTTAATCAGAACAGTGGGAGGAGTTGTGGTCTAAATAACAATAGATTTATTCATTCTTAAAATCAAAAGACAAAAAAATGGCTAAAGAAACGACTCTCAAACATTTTTATTTGACAAGCGCTTTCACTGATAAGCGGTTATGGTGAACAAAGTGACCATCTGGGGATTAACACACGACACTAACCAGAAATAATCGCTTTACCTGACTTCATCATGTGAATCAGTGGTATGGCCCAAAACCTACGCTACTATCAAGCATCTATACTATTCCATAAAGAAAAACATGATTCCACAGAACAGGGTGCTGAGAAGCGCCCTACGCCATGGCAGCGAATACTTTACTCTTCTGCAGGTGAGGGCAGCACACCACGACGCGCCCGGCGACTGCAGTCATGGATGGCGACAATCTGTTATTAATGGCGCGCGCTCGACAAAAAAATGGAAGTAAGCGGTCTCAGGTTCGGCTGATTCAGAACGCAGATACATCCCCATGAGCTTCTGAAACCCAGATGGATTCCAGTATGCAGATGGACCTATTTGCTGATCTGCCAAAGCAGTTTGACTCCGTCCCACGAGTATGCGTGACAGAATATGTCAAACGTTTAGACGACCGACTCAAAACAAATAAATACACCCACGCATCACTTGTCGTGTGCGTGATGCAAGAAGCAGTCCTCTGATGGTTCAAATGGTGACTGGCACAGCCTCTAAGTGGCACACTAGCAAAGGACACAAGTCTCATTGTTTAAGTAAAGACCTGCCGTTTTTTACTAGCGAAGTTCCAGCACAAGAGTTTGTTCTTCTCTTTCTCTCAGCTTTCCTTGCCAGCTCGGTAGCATAACACATTCACATCTTAGACTACTCCCACTTTAGCACAAGCCAATCACGAGCTGGAGCGCTGCATTCGAAGCTGGGAGGCCGCCCCTTGCTCTGCATATACAGATTTGACCAACCAGCCATTTTAAAAATTAATTGGGAGAAAAGGAAGAAAGATTCAGTTTCGTGGCCTCTTGCCAACGCGTTTACGCCATGTCTGCTAAAAGCATGACCTGGATGGAACCACGGCGCTCCATAAAAAGATCGTTATCTCCCCAGCTGAGTCCATTTCGAACTTTCCAAAGAACGGCCATAAACTCGCTAAAAGCCTCGTGCCTTCACAAATATATTTTTTTAACAGAGTCTCGACGCCTGGGCGCCACAGACCACGGAAATTCGCAGAAACTCACAGTCGGCTCATCGGCTTCCTGCCTAACAAGGGCCCATCCTCGCTTTATTGCCAGTCATCAATGCTCTGCCCATAGCAGCAGCGACTCCTCGGCGCTATTCAGCCTACCTGGATGCGGCCGCCGACCGACCGGCGCCATGCAACGTGTCTGCACAATGAGACCGAGGAAATGTTTTCACCCAAGTTCTGCAGAAAAAACGCTCTCCTCGGCCCTCGGCCGCTGTACGCTTTTACTGCAGTCGTTTAAATCGGCACCCTCTTCCTTTGAATGCAGGTAAAGCTTACCGCTATTCCTTCACTAGAGCACACAAGCAAGAGCTTTAACTACTGCCAACCATTTCATCATATGAAGCCAAATTGTATCCAGGTATAGCAATCAAGTAATAAAAATCATCTTCCCGAAGAAAATTAAGCGGCATGACACGTATCAGAAGTGAGCGTGCCCTAAAATCCCTCAAGGTTCATTCATTCTCTCAAAGTAATGGGAAGCAATGATCTGATATCACGCTGTCAAGCATATTTTGTTTCTTAAACAAGATTGTCGAGGCTAAAGTTGAATCTTTACAAGCGAAGTTCAAATCTGGTGCTAACAAGAAACGCAATGTTAACAGAAACGCGCTTCTGTATCTGCTGTCTGTTATCCGGAAAGTGAGTGGTCATATTACGGATTCCACACTATCTAATTTCAATTTCTAGATTGTACAGTTCATCGAATTTTCAAATATGCGTTTTTGAAACTGACCTTCTGCAGCTACACTGTATTCATCAAAGTAAAATTTAATCAGGTTATCATTTGACATCATATTGTGTTCATTGACGTCTCTCACCCGTAGTTTGTTATACGAGCACTGACTTTGCGGAAGTGGATGGGTTTTGTGCATCATGACGTAATTTTTTAATTGTGTCTACACTAATGGAAAAAAATCGCAACACCAAGATGGCCGATACAGACGAACGTTGAGAGTCTGTTTACACGTCTGAAAGATTATATCTATCCAATTTTCTCATCAGTAGCATGAGAGTAGCACTAGTAGCACCACTGTGAGGACGCGAATCAGGTTTGCTGTAAATACACGCTGTAATGGTCGTGAGCGCTAGTTACCTTTGAGACTGGACGAGGGGGCTCCCGTATCGAGAAAGTGGTTGTGGTTCTTTGCCTTCTGGTCTTCCTCTGGTGAAGAACATCAGGTCTTTCCATAGTGGGTGAGGCTTGTGGTCTGTATCTTGTGGTGGATTAAGAGCCACTGGCGGTTCCCAACTGTACGAACAGAGGAACTGCATATCATCTCAGACATATCGTGTGTCACACGCGTGAACTTATTTGTCCTGAGCAGGTCGTCTGACGTTTGACAACTCCAGCACGCAGTGTTGTACCTGTGAGTCAAATTGGTTTTGCCGGATCAATGAACGGATGCACCTCGCACACAGATGCTACGGGATTTCAGGGCTCTGATAGGGAATGAAGGCTTTCACGACCGGATGACATATCTTCTGGTAAACCTTCCGGGATGTAAGGTCGTGGTCCATGAAACTCTTCAGCTCCTAACGTTTCGTCCAGAGCTGCGCTGGACATCTTCAGAGGGGTGTATCTCCTCCGGTGAGTCTTGCCGAGGCAAGAATCACCGGAGGAGATACACCCCTCTGAAGATGTCCAGCGCAGCTCTGGACGAAACGTTAGGAGCTGAAGAGTTTCATGGACCACGACCTTACATCCCGGAAGGTTTACCAGAAGATCTGATAGGGAAGTTTCCCAAGTGCTGACAATCAGAATGCCAGACTTCATAATTTGCAAATTTTCGTGGACGTATCAGAAATACCACGGCTGTTGCGGCGCGCCGCTCCTGACCCACAATGCGCCGTTTTCTGTTGCCGCCTGAATCACACGAGATTCACAGCTCCCTGTTATTAAGTGAACATAGTTTGTGGTGTACTTGGTAGTAACTGATTCCATTTGAACAGAGTTGGGTCTCACTGCGGATTCATGTAAACGAAGTCAGATTGCTTTGTAAAATGGATTAATTCAGGGGAGAATTTGGATAGCTTCCACTCCATGTATTCTTTGCCAATCATACACCATTCCTTCTCTGATCTGTGTAAGATTTATTAGCTACTTGTAGTTACAAAAGAATTAATACAACTTGTCATACTTTGTAAACTCAAATACGCCACTGTTCTCATTCATACTGCCGGCTGGAGTGGCCGAGCGGTTCTAGGCGCTACAGTCGGGAACCGCGCGACCGCTACGGTCGCAGGTTCGAATCCTGCCTGGGGAATGGATGTGTGTGATGTCCTTAGGTTAGTTAGGTTTAAGTAGTTCTAAGTTCTAGGGGACTGATGACCTCAGCAGTTAAGTCCCATAGTGCTCAGAGCCATTTGAACCATTTTTTGAACTCATTCATACTCCCTCAACTATTCACTGTTTTTATTTTATTGTAGTGGTGCATGGACACGTCAGTGGTTTACGGTTCAATCTTATTAAATTAATTGCTTTGATTATTAATTCGAGTACGGAAAGTGACCGCTGGCATAGGCAACAAAAGTGCCACGAGTAAATTCACTTACCCATACATAAAAATTAAGGGTGTAGCTAATGATTTCAAGGTTATTGAGAAGATAATTCTTTTCTTTACAATATGATTTCGATTAAATTCAACATATATGTTGCCCCAAGTTAAGCTCGAGTTTCCTGTGAAAACCCCCATGAAAATTCGTCTAGTACTTTTGGAGATAAGAGTGTTCAAATAGAAGCAACGGTTTTACAAAAAATGGCTCTGAGCACTATGGGACTCAACTGCTGTGGTCATCAGTCCCCTAGAACTTAGAACTACTTAAACCTAACTAACCTAAGGACATCACACACATCCATGCCCGAGGCAGGATTCGAACCTGCGACCGTAGCAGTCGCACGGTTCCGGACTGCGCGCCTAGAACCGCGAGGGCACCGCGGCCGGCAACGGTTTTACAATTTTATTATTAGTGTACATTAGACGTTACTCGCAGATGTGCTCACATGTCAGTGATGGTGAGTAAAAAGTTAGTGTACGTGCAATAACATGAGCTGCCCTCACGTGTCTGCCTGTTCGGGTAAGCATAGCTCGTGATTCACGCCCCATACTCCCTCCTCCCATGCTGCCCCAACGCTCGGTGCGTCAGAATCCACAGCGTAGCTGCTACCTACTATGTACAGAAGGACATGTGTAGGAGCAATCATATATGCATCCTACTAGCATGCTGCTGAAATAGCTATACATTACGCAACATGGACGTTATGCAGCAAATAGTTTGGAAGTATGTATTAAACGCATTGGAGATAGTATAAGCATTGTATTCGTTACTTTCAATCATATCATGCAGCACCTATTAAAAAATAAAAGTATTTTCACAAAGTTATGAAGTTCAAAAGTCAAGGAATAAATAGCTTTTCCAAAGCGTAATTATTTTTACCTAATTCACGTAATATTCTTCAAGTGAGCAAGTATCTTTTACTAAGCACTTTCTAAAGTATCTGCGTAAGCCGTCTCCATACTAAACTTCATCAAAATCTGTTCAGCGGGTTAGTCGTGAAAACGTATCAGAGATACTTTCACATTATAATATTGGTACGGTTAAAACTTTCAGTTGAGATATCTTTTTTCTCGTGGTCTGATTTTCATGAAATAAAGCACTTAGATTGCCCCAAAATATGTAACACTGCGTGGGAAAACCCAATGAAAATTAGTCTAACAGTTTTCGAGATTAGCGTGTTTAAGCTTACAAACAGGCGTACGACGGTTTTAGATCAAATTTTAAAACACGATATCTTTTTTTCGTGATTCGATTTTCATGAAATGTACCCCCTAGCTATGCTCAAGGTATCTGCGAAAACCCATCAAAAGTCGTCTAGTAGTTTTGGAGAAACATGTTCAAACAGACAAACAGGCGGACACGAAAGTTTGTTTTATTATTCATGCAGGTAGACAGATAACTCTGTGCGAACAGCAGCCCTGAGAAAGGACACATTTTCAGAGTTATTTCACCAACGCTGTGTTACTCTGGACGGCATAGCAGCATCCATTCTCTCTGTTTGAAACTTTATTCTGCTTTGAAATATTCCATCAAATCTACGAACTACAGTGGAACGCAGGAAGTTGCAACCTATGCTGCAGGTTCAGGTAGTGATATAGGCCAAGGTCGTTAAACACAAACTTTCCCATCATCTGCGGAAATTATTCCAGCCGGGCCAATAGCAAACTAACCATCTGTGTTCAAAAAACGCGCTGGATTTCAGATTCGAGTACAGAGTACTGGCCCTTAGTCTCTGCTGCTCCTCTGGCTCCTAAAGTTGCGTACGACAGCGTGGGTATTGTGTCTCAAGATCGCCTGCTCAATGGGGAGACCGTCCAGAGTCGTGACGATTGCCGGTGGAACGTGAAAGCTCCCCGCCATGCCGGAAATTGAGTTGGAATGCCTTATCAGTTCGCTTTCACACTGCTAGATTACGTACGCACATTTGTTTTTCATCGCAGATTGCTTTCCATGCAGTGTGAGTCCATTTTCCGTGTAGACAGTCTTCGTATAACTCAACAAAACCTCGCTCGTACCATCTGATGTTACTACCCGGGGAACACGTCATATCTTTTATTGATCTCAGTCAATCCTCAGTTATATGAGTACTCTCGGTTTAGAGCGGTTTTATAATTGCGAACTTCGTTCCATGTTTATGCATGTTATCGTTAAAATGCTTTGACACTGCATATTTCAGCAAAAAATTGGAACGAAAAATGCTGATTATATGTGTCGTTTCTCGTACCAATAAAGAGTGTCGGTTTACAGTTCTCGGCACTGAGATGACCAGAGCTGTAATTTTGAAACTCGTAACATGGAGCCTTAAATAGTGGGAAAAAATAATTATAAATTAACGACACTCGACATGAACATGTTTTAGGAGTATATGGTCTTAGTTCTCAATATAAAACGTATTTGTCTTGATAGCAAATTTATACCGGGATGACCTGTTTGAGTGAGCATGTAATCATCATTAGATCATTAAAACTACGTCACAATGAATAGCTCGACTCTTATTATGCTTATCAGCTGAGGATTTACTCTCTGTATCGAAGTATCTGATGATGATTGCCTGATGAAACGAAAAATTCATCCTTGCTTAAGTTTGCGGTCAAGACAAATTTTATTCAAATTAAAACTTTAAAAGAACGACTTACGTTTTGGAGAAAATTCTGCTACTAGGAACAGTAATAATCATAATCGGAATAATATGTACCATAAATCAGAAATGCAATAAAAAAATGAAAATTGTTCACTCATTTGGCGTTACACACTGCTTTGCTAACACATCTCTTCGCGTCTTTTCGTAGGCTATCGGCGCAAACTCACTTGATATCCGTATTAAAACTCAAGTTCAGTAAGCTTCTATGCTAAGAACAAGAATATGCAATCTTTCAACCTAAAGAAAAGGTTTAAGAAAGGAGAGGCAATTTTGTTACCGTATGATCAAGTTACACACTTGTGATACCGTTGATGTCCTCTTCAAATACTCTTTCCGGTGACACATGTCTATAGTCCCATAAAAGCATGAAGTTGGTGTTATTGTTCGGCAAGTATAAACGTTAAAAGTTGCTTACACACGTCAGGAAATTAGCCAAGTTGCTCGCTAGAGCTCAGTAAAGACCATACCTGGATATCGTTAATCGTTCTTTATATGTCTGGCGTCATGTGTTCTTAGCTGCCTCACCTTGCGAAATACTGTTTTTTTACTTTCAGAAAATGATAAGTATTCAAAAATTGGACACATTAAGAATTGGCAAGCGTTTTGCTATTGACCGGCAGAAGATTGTTGCGAAGCAACCAGCTGTGTACAGTCCTGAAAGATAACTATACTTATGAGTCATAGCAAAGGCCCTAATGACGGGAAGGAAGTCTCACGCGAAATCTCCCAGCACGGTTGCCTACATTTCAGGCGTCAGTATTACGCCTGACACCAAAACATTTGAATTTAATGTTCCTAAAGCACTGAACGAAATGCTTCATTGTGTGTGATTATGTTGGTAGCACACAGCGTAATATACACTTATTAGAAATGTAATCCTCACATATAAATACAAACTGCGAAAAACTCTTAACATTAATTGAGGACGAAACCCAAAATATTTTGTGTTTGTGCTCTGTCATTTACCTGCAGAGCAGAAAATTGTATTAGCGAACGGCAACTTCATATGTTGGACGAGCTATGAGTGTAGTTTCCATGTCGTGTAGCGATTTTTATTTTTATGCGTGTCAAAATCCATTGAGAAAAAGCATGAACGTACTAATAAGATGTGATGTATGAGTTATTGCATGATGCACTCGATAAAAATAAACTAAATCTTTCCTTTCACAGTTGACTGGACTCTCATCTCAGCTACGCGATATTCTGTACTCAGTACGTGCTTATAAGGCAGCATTTCAATAACACACTTTCTGTTGATGAATATTGCAAACCACAATCAAATATTGCATGAAAGTTTGTATAATTGGATGCACGTTTCAATTAATAGTACGAAAATTTTGCCGCTAAACCCTGAATGTAGCAATAAACAAAATTCAAGTTATTATATCAAAGAAAATTTAGAATAATAACAATTTGAAGGATTAACGGGTTGGTGGTAAATGAAACGTAGTGAAACGCCAGTAGCACATCTTCTCTGCGCGAATACACTTCGAGCATGACTAATAAATTGAATAAATTTCTCCCTGAATTAGCACAAGCTACTCTTGGAATCTTTAGAAGCATCTGACAATAAGAAATTTAATCAAATCTGTGGTAATAATTCAAAAATCAACCTACACGAAAGCTAAAAGATCAAAGCTGTGAATGTGCTTCAAAGATTAGGTAGTAAAAGAAGTGAAAGTAAGTATTTGAGAAATTTAATTTGCGAACCGTTGGATGCTGGGAGTTAATGTCTGTCAGCGGATACGATAATGACCAATTGGAGAGTTGTGATATCGGCGTCTATTTTCATAACCTTTCAGGACGCTGTCAGTGGCATAAAAAACTCATTTCATAAAGAGTGCGTGAAATATAAGGTCGGAGTGGAAGATGACTATTTCGCGAAAAACAGCTTCCATAGTGCAGATATCGACATACGTTCGTCTAAGTGCATTTTCATTACTTGTCGATCACATAATATTGTATACTTAAAATAAAAGCGTTTTATGGTTCAGTTTCCTCGCTTATATGACCCTAATCTGTGTGAAACTTCATTAAAACCCATCGCCTGCATAAGATACTTCACAAAATAGGCGGCCTCTTCGTTTTCCTCGAATATTTGACTCACCGCCACTAATGTCAACCGAAGACACGCAATTCCGTATGCTGCCAGAACACTACTGCACATTGGCGAAAACGTTTAACACTGTACTACTCAACAAATAATGCGTAACCTAAGCGAGATCTTTCCAGAAAAGCACAAACACCTAACAAGCTATCTTGCTCAGCAGAAAATCAACTGTAGTGCATAGTATGCCGAGTATATTTTCATCTGAGAGCAACGCTGTTGTGTATCAATTTTCCTGTATGATTCAAGTTTAACTGGGTTCATATTACCCGTTGTAAACGGACCCCATGCACACCATCAGTAAGTCACATTCTAAACACAGCACTGTGTTCTTGCCTCACGAGAGAATTGATTTCCTTCTTATCTTTTATTCTTCACATTATCAGCTTTGGTCTTCTCTTTTTCTATTTCTATACATTATGATTTATTATTAAGTATTTATTTATTTATCGTAGTCCATTTTCTTGATCACGATGATGCGCCGTCATACATAATTATATGTGCGTGACTTTTCAACATAATGTACCATTTTTTTGTTCTGCAAATGAAGTAAGTTTCATTTCTGTAACGCTGTTTTCCTTGTCTTTACTTTTTTGTGGTACTATCACTTAATCACTTCGATGGCTGCAGATAGTTTTCCTGTGGCACCGCTGTTCACCCCCAATCGGGTCTACCTTTACTATAATAGCAAGAAATAACAAAAATGTTTCAAATGGCTCTGAGCACTATGGGACTTAACATCTATGGTCATCAGTCCCCTAGAACTACTTAAACCTAACTAACCTAAGGACATCACACAACACCCGGTCATCACGAGGCAGAGAACTACAATAACAGTCAAGATATCTATTACAATTACAAAAATACTTCTTAGTGTAAAAATCTAATCAGTACTAGTTAACAGTGAAAAATCACGATATCTATTACAATTACAAAAATACTTCTTAGTGTAAAAATCTAATCAGTACTAGTTAACAGTGAAAAATCACGTTAAGTTGCAGATAGGCGCAGTGGAAAGACACTTAACTTTTGCTGATGAAGCCTGTTACCGAAAGCTTTATGCAAGTGGCTCAGGCATCTTAACGCGTTTTTTTCCACATTGCTTGTATTCCTAGCTGCAGTCTGTGATATATTACAATACAGCATCACCGATCTATTGCGGTCTAACTGTGTTGGTGAAGCAGTAAATTTATCCACAGGGCAGTGACTGCGTCACTGCATTACTTCGGAGGTGCGGCGGTGGGACTTGTAGCATTACTTCGGAGGTGCGGCGGTGGGACTTGTAGCTTTGTACCACCCTGTCACGGTGACAGTACTTCAGCCACTGTGTTATTAGTATAAGTCAATTCATATGAAATTACTGACTGCGAGAACCCGAAGCCACCTAACTGGAAAAGTTTTTATTCTTCCTTCACGAACAATTGCTTCCTTCCTCCGTGAAGAAGTGAGTGTTGCGTTTTAAGGGTATTCGTCCAGTTTAGGTGACTGTGGTGAGTGAGTGTAGGGTTTAGTATCGTCCTTTCGCTGTTAATGATGATAGTAACGGATAGGTTGAAACTAAGCCCAGTCATTTCGAATAGCAGGAAGGGGGCTGGCGAAAGTAACTCCACCATCCGACTGGCGGAATACCTTCAATAGGTTTGGCTTTAACTTAAGCTGTTTTCGTAAAGTCCAGATGCCAAGAATCGCAAGTCACCACCACTGCTCCAGTTTCCGGTTGAATAGTGGCATTGAAAAATGTCTTCCATCACCGGGACTGGAATCTGTTACCTCCAAGCCGAGCACCACGATTCACGCGTTCGTTAGCGACCTCGTCTGCGGAGGCTCGCTCAGTTTAGCGGCATTGTTACACGTTTCCGATTCGGGATAACCGCATCTGTCAGATGTTCCCCAGCTTCAGACTATGGATACAGAGCAAACAGAACATTAATGATAAGACATTCGCATGCAAGACTGTCCAAAACATGTAATCGTAAATCTTCAAAATAATTTTTTTAAGGAACAAAACTTGAAAATATCTTCCACAACGAAGAAACACTTCATAGCGGTAACGAGTATCTCTAGCTGCCACATATTCTTTCTATCGGCAGATCCAAAACTATTGGCAATAAATGTAGTTCCTAAAAATATATGTGCAATCAGGGAGAACCCGTAGCAATCGCTGACAAACTGCATACCGTGTACGCAGTGCGCCCTGGATGTATTCTCGAGAATTGTATCCAGAGACCTTATTGATCAGTCCATATGATCTGAGTCGTCATCTGCGTGAAATTTAATTCCCAGATCAGTTCAAGGGGACGGGAATAGCTTTCTAACAATAAAGTCTTTCAAAAATGCACATTTAGTTGCTGTTTACGCTGTGAAAGGGTACTGCTCTACCTTCAACATCCATCGTAGTAGGAAAACTAAACTGAAAATACTTATGTGAAATAATTAACATCAAAATTTCGCATAGTAGAAACGTCTGCTCACGTGCAGGTGACGGAAGATGGCTTGGAGGAGAATGTCGGATGATTTTAGCATCACAAATGGTCTTTATTTCGTAAGACATGGTTAGTTAATCGACAAATCATAACAATCCCAGAACAATATCACAGGTAACGAATGATTACTGAAGCATTACGCAGCAAGTTGTGGTCCCCTTAACATATTAATTCTGTGAAGATATAGGGCTGTACTCAAGCGGGGGGGGGGGGGGGGGAAATGGCGAGATCGTTCGTGTGGGAGCGAACAAAGCTGGTCCTCTCACATAACTTGAAAGCACAACCGGGTATTATGCTTCTCTGCTAACTACCGACTATTATTTCAGGCACTGGTACCACATGAGGAAGGAATACGGCGTGGCGTGCTTTTGTTGAACCCGCCGTCATTTAATACATATGAATACCCCGACTGTAGCAAAGATTTGACTGAAACAGGTGCGCAAAACTCGAAAGCGACAGAACGCTACGTAACGAGGCCTAAATACCAACTTCCGAAGAACAGCAGAAGAATTTATCCATTCGAGAAGGCACACTCACCGCAACCATCACCCGTCGTGTCGCGTCCGCCGTCTGGCCGCTCATCCGTGCGTAGCTGCTGCACGCTCCACGTAAAGACACCCTCCGTCTGCGTGGGAATCACTCGTGCAAGTCAAGTCATTCTGCGGTATTTAGGAGTGGGGACCCTTTCGCTAGTATAGTTTTCGCATCCAAATGGAGGGGGGTAGACTCGTTAGATTTTGAAGCGCCCAATCACTATAAGACTTACAAATCGCGACGTCCCTCTGTCTCTCCCACACTTCGCCTTCCGCGTCCTTCCAGGACGACAGTCTGTCACAAAAAGTAGAGGGGAAGAGGCGACAGGTGGATTTGAAACAAACCAACAAGAATGTTTCTGTCTCTTTCCCGCCCAGTCCAAAAACTGGTTCTCTGTACTGAGTGGCAGGGGGAAATTATCCTTAGAAATCGAATACGCGAAAGATCTTCTGCTTCGCACACCAGCGTTTTGTCATTCGCCTCATTGGAAGGCCTCTCTCTCATTCCAGAGTAGCTCAGGTGGTGGTGAGAGATTTTTTTTTTTTTAAGTTTGTCGTCTTTCTCACCCATGGCGCGTCTTTACCAACCTCATAGTAAAGTAAAGTTTCGGGGTGAGAGACGTTTCCGTGACGATGCGAACATCAAACCGTCGCTTTAGCTTTACACTTACAATGGTATTTTTCTTTCCTCTGCCAGCAAGATGCGTTAAATTCCACTTACCCACCTAATCATCCAGCTGCAATCTTATATGTAGTGAACAACAAAGAAAATTATTTGACGTAACACTTACGGTACATGCTCCATCTTCCTTCCAGAAGGCATTTGGTGCCATCTTCCCAATGAAAAATTTCCATGGCATATTCCATATAGCGTGACCGGCATGACGCACAGATGACACATCTCCTAAGATCTATGTGAAAGTGACTAACCCTCGCCTTTTAACTGATGCGACAAAATATTATGACCATGTGCTTAACAGCATGTCTGTCCATCTTTGAAACGCAATACAGCAGTGATTCTGTCTTCCGTGCGTTTAACAGGTATAGGGCACCAGATGGCTACGCTCAGGTCACGCGAATCCCATAAATAACGGTCATGTGGTTTGTAGCGGCGGAGATGTCGCCCGATAACGAGCCAGATGAGTTCCATCGGGTTCAGATCAGGCTAATTTGGTGGCCAAGACATCATCGTCAGCTCGCTATCATCCTCCTCAAATCACCATAGCAACACGAAGAAAAATGCACGTGGTCCAAAATAATGATCACGTTGTCCACATGTGTGCCTTCAGTTACTAGAACTAGAACTATGGCCAGGTGACCGCTTTCCGTCGCATAATACTGTCGCCATCTCCCTGTATCTCTGGAACGGTGCATTTTCGAGAAGCTATTCACCTGGGTGGTGCCATATCCTGACCTCGGATCACCGAGGAGGTGTAACAAGAAAGTAAATTATCTGGCCAGGCGACAGTTGTCCGTTCATCCACGGTGCAATAACGATGAACCCGTGCCCACTGCAGCCGTAATTGATGATGTTTGATCAACATGGCGAAACAAGTACGGAGGGGACATTTGGTGCGGTGCCCCATTTTTTACAAAGTGTGCATAACGGTGTGCTTCGAAACATTTGTGCCTGCACCTGCATTGTACTCTATCGACAAAACTGCCATAGATATTCTGCGATGAGACGTGGACGTCCAGTACCTAGCCACCTACTCGTGGTTTCACCGTCCTTCAACCATCTTCCATAGATAGTCACTAAAGTAACACTAGAAGAATCGTCCAGCTTCGCCGTTTCCAAATGGTGTTTGTCAGGATCAGGGAGATGACAATCTGCCCTTTGTGAAAGTGGCATATGCCAAATAATTTCCCCATTTGCGACGAGAATTATGTTGTAAAGTCAAGCGAGATTTGTCTGCGAAGAACTCAATCTACCATTCATTCGCGGTCCAGTCCCTGTGATGCTCTCTCCACAGATTTTGGTCCAACTCTGTAGTTCGAGACTGATCGCACTGATGATTTCTGCCATAGAGACCACATACTTTGAGTCTCTAATAAATACTTTTGTGGAATACTTTAAGTACTAAGGCAGCAGAAAGATCTGTGGACGTCTGGAAAATATTATCAGATTTCGTCGATCTGTTAACGTCTGAAATCGTTCCTAGGTAGTCAACGTATTAACCTACAAGAATTGCGATAATTCCTCTGCCTTTGTCACCAAAACCTTGAAATGACTCGCTGTGGTAAATCTGACGTTCCAGAGTCGGCGGAGGGTGATCCATTTCCAGGTTTCGGAGGCTTCTGCGCTATGAAAGTTAATACAATTTGTGGCACCGTGGCATTCAGTAGGAAACTTACTTAGGACCTAGACACTGCTCACAACGTATCTGTAAACACGGCATAAATGTAACAGGTGTACTCGTATGCTCCACCTCGTTATTTTTGAAATAGGCAACTATTACAAGCAGATAAGTCTCCTTTCCTCTATAGATTTAAAATACCTATTGTACGTCATTGTTGACGGTCATTTCTCCTTCGTGCTATTCTCTTTTCGCTGTTATGCTTCACATTTCGACTATCTAGTTCCTTACGAGACTAATTTTTACAGTTCTCACCGGTTATTATTCACATTTCAGATAGGTCCTTTTCAGAGCATAGCTGCGAAAAAAGATTCGGCAAATACACATTATCTACGAGTGATAATTGCAGAAATACTTTTTATTGAAGGAAAGCTGTAATTTAAAAGCTAAAAGTATGTCAGTTGTATGACTGAAATATTCATCTGTTGACTCAGCTGTCCGACGTTCGTTGTGCTGCTCTCTGGG
This sequence comes from Schistocerca nitens, assembly GCF_023898315.1. NCBI lineage: Eukaryota > Metazoa > Arthropoda > Insecta > Orthoptera > Acrididae > Schistocerca > Schistocerca nitens. The sequence goes on along the minus strand of NC_064615.1, from coordinate 551,330,892 downwards.
AGACTGACTGCGCTTACAAAGTGCTGGTAAGACAATGCGTCGATTAGAAACAATACGCAGCAGGCAGTCAGAGATAATGGCCACAAAGGCATAATCACGTGCGCCAGCAGAAGTAGCGTCTTTGTTGGCTGTCTTTGAGCGCTGCTGCGTCTTCCATTAGGGGCACGCCGTCAGAGATGTTCGTCTAAGTTGTCAGATTGCGAATGGATTTTGAATCAGGCTCGCCATTGTTTATATAATGACACAAACATGTTACGTTACCTTAATCTGTGATGTCGAGAGTTACACGTATTTCCATTAGAAAAGCATGAGGTCATTGTACGAGACTGTCAAACACATGCAAACATTCGTTAATTGCTACAGCATTTAATCTGTAAATATTAACTCCTAATAAACAAGAACATGTATGGTTCGCTAAAACAGAAATAGAAGCCAAAACATCTTCTATCAAAGAATGTGTTCTTTTTATTATAGTAAGATATACATAGTATTTCATAAGAAATAGGTGCTAACCCTATGTAAGTCGTGCAATATTGCAACATTTCACTACGCACTGGGCTCCACTTATTTCTAAATGTGATGCAGTAATTGTGTTTGGTAATAATGGACATAAATGCTGTAAGAATGCGGGTTATAATTTTTCTGGGCATTTTTAAATTATATTAACTTATAAAAATGTTCGGTTAACGTAAATAAGCAGATATGAGTGAATTTGCATGAACAGAATTAAAACGATTTACAATAGTCATCACAAAGATTCCGTCATATTACATGGTATGTCAGCAATCAACACCCCGAATATTTTCCTTTTTTTCACGGTCTATTTCGTATTGTGGTGCCATGAGGCCTGCTGCATTTCTCTGCTGTGAAACACTGTGAGTGGCTACATACTGACAAGCACGGTCTCCTGTCGTATCTTCACAGCAAAACAATGACGTTTCATCACTTCAGCGTGACGATACCATTTCCTCATACACATGCACTTGCAACGAGAATCCTACCAGTAGTCGGCCGCCGATGTGAACCACTTAACGGAAAGTAGTACTTCTTTCGTGCCTGGAGTGCCTGTTGCTATATGTAATGCAACATTTTCTGAGAAGGTACTTTGCATTATGTTCCACGTTCATGGGAATAGTTTTTATTTCGTTACAACACCTACATAGTTAGTGTCTCAATGTTTACGATGTATGTTCAGCTGATGAAAATCTGCTCCAGCTGTTAATAAGAACTTTATTAAGTTCCCGACCGATTTTGGCCTTCATATCGGGCCATTTTCAAATGGATTTGAAATTGCCATTGTTTATGAAAATTATGATGGTTATATAAATATTTTACAGTAGATTAAAAACAAAGCTTGGGTAGGTGCAGTACAAGAACAAAAAGAATAATATAACTTACTAACTTACATTGTGTTTCAGAGAAACAACATCAAACGATAACAAGAAGTGAAACAGAGGTGGATATAAAAAGTTATGTACCCAATGACATCGTGTGAAAAATGAGATTGTCAAGACTATAAAAACTGTACAACTCGATACATTAAAAGTATTATTATAGCTTCAAGAAGAGTTATATTTTTACATGTTCGAAATTTCAGATAGTATATTGTACCAGTGAGAAGCTAAAGTAATTTTTAAATTTAATAAAAGTGTAGAATAGTTGAGGATGGGGCGTCGACCTGGGCACTCCGTTCACTGCAACTATTTTGTTCTGTATATGAACCATAATTTTGCTAATTTTGACAATGTAGGTCATTATGTGGGCTATGTGTTGCTTAAATCATTTTTGAAAATGAGATCTTGAAACATTGCAAGGTTCAACGTGGTGGTAAAAGTCTTCCTCGTTATGTCTCCACTGCATTTCTTTGAGCGTTTCGGCGACACCTACTAAATAGATCCAAACCTGATCGTGCGACTCGCTTATCTCTCCCGTCAATTTGATTTGTTACTTTTGTTGTGTCAAACAAAACAATACAAAATGGCTGTCCAAACTCTAACCAACAACGTAGCACATGTAAACTACCGGTCTAAGGAAGCGACAGTCTAACAAGGGTGCGCGGATGTAGTGAATAGCAGACCTACCTTTCAGGTTCTGCATCTTTTGAGTACAACCGCAATGTCCCCATCTGTCGAGCTTACCTGATCTTATCTGTAGGACACCTACTAGCACGTTGGTCGCCAGCATATGAATTCTGTGAACGGATGTGCTACGAAAATAACACCCTGGGGAAGCTGTTACACTCGTAAGTAAAACAGAATGCATCCAGACTTGTCTAAAAGAAAAGACGCCACATATACATACATTGAATTATTAAATGCCCTCAGTTTACCAACGTGTAAACTATTTGTGATAAATAAAGTTGTGAAATTTGTTTCTGTTAAGAGTGGGCTCGCTCGCTTACCTCTCCCGGATCCCCGCATTCCTATCCATTTCAATCATTTGCCATTTTGGTATCAGTCGCTAATAATCGGTAGTTCTTAATGGATTCCAAATGGTGTCACATTTCTGTTCACAGCTAAATAATCTGCGAAAAGCCGCATAGGGCCACAGATGTTTTCAAAAACACTACCCTAAAGACTTGCACAGCTTGTTGTTTTTTTTTTTCCTCTTTTAACGGGAGCGCCTCCCTCAAATCTCTTTTGACCACGGCACGTCGCTGTTGGTGGCCACTTGTGTCATGGTGCTAAACATAAACTTGCATTTTTAAATCAAAATGTGAACGGGGCTGTGCGGCTTATGTAAATTCCTAGGCCCGCCATGAGACGCAAAACATTGCAGATCTGCCTCACAGCAGTCCTTTGCAATCGACAACATTTGATGATCGCTACCTACACCCGAGCAGACTGAAACAGTTCTGTACGTTACCTTTTTGGAGGCATGTACGAGGGCTGCATCAACCGCGAAGCTACGCCGCACAGTCAGTTCATTCTCTTCACATCCGTTACGAAGAACCCCATAAACTGCCCAGCCCCGTGATGCGAGTGAACACCTTCCTCCAGGAATGAGCAGAATGGTACGACCTGCTGAACCGCTTGACGTCAGCCCGGCTGCGCGCAGATAAATTAGTTCAAACATGCGTCATAGTAGCAACCCACCTTGCCCCGTGGATTAGCTCAGGGGAGCTGCCGTTCAAGAGTGGGACAACTTAAGCAGCAACGCCTGGACCGACTCGTGGATAGGACGCCAGTCAGGACCCAACCACGATAAAATGCAAGGATTGCAATTGCACTGTATTAAATCTCATCAACAAACAGATTTCAATTCCACAAAACTGCAAATACGCTCACTTTTGAAAAGACTGCCTTTATGTTATTTGCCTTCTTGTTTTTATTACACAATAATTTTTTTATTTTTATTTTTCCTTTTTTAAGGCTTATTCTTCCATTCTATTGCTCTCCTTGAATCTGAGCCCAGACACGTTCGCATATACAAGGAAGGTGTATATCTTTATGTCGTTAACAGTACGACTCTGTCACACTACCGTGCTTACAGAAAAACCAACGCATACGTACTGCGTAAACTAAAGCCTCAGAATGCGTTTTTTCAGTACACCTGTTCGAAGATTTATCCTCTAATTTTTGTGGTTAAGTCTAATATCTGCACTATTATTACTGTACCTGTCTCACACATTTTTACTCCATGCATATTATACGACAGCTTGCTGAAAAGTAATCCCTCCGAATTTTTTATTCTGTTCTCAGTATTGGTTCAGGTATTATATGTCACTCATATAACTCAGTCGACTTTCCGGCTTCGCTGACGTAGATTGCAACCCTCTGCCGCTAGTGGACTCCAAATTGTAGCGTTTAACTTGAAGGTGTGTCACGTAATTGCGTGTTGTAGTCAAGTTTCTAACTGTAGAAAACGCACCTCCAATTGAAATCCATTAAAGAATGTAAGCTGTGCACGGTGATGATTGTGTCGACATCAGTAATGTGCGACATATGCAACAATCCGACGCCTTGGGTTCACAGTCATGTATCATCTTCCATAGCTCCGACTTGGCCCCGTCCGATTTTCACCTGTCTCCAAAACTTAAAGAGCACTTTAGAGGACGTCACTTTGATAGTGATGAAGCGGCGCAAGGAGAGGTGAGGTTGCGACTTCGTCAACGAATTCAAACATTCTGCAGTGGCAGTATATTCAAACAGGTCTCTCTTTGGGCGAAATGTTCTGTCGCCAGGATTATATTGAGAAATAAATATGTAGACATGAAAAATAAAGATACAGAATGTTAAGAAAGTATGTTTCATTCAAAAAGCTTTGAGAGTTTACATATAAAAAATTCGGGGGCATTACTTTTCAGCAAGCCGTCGTATGTCGTATCCATTGACGACCATGTCACCCGTAACAGTGCATAGCATCCGATTTCTTTTTTATGCCACTTACGAGGAAAATGTATCCACAATGTAATCCAATGCTTTTGAGAAAACACTACTGTATATCCAGTGCAGCTGCAGAAACTTTTATATCCTTACTTACATTTAATTCAGGTGAATTCTGATATTTGTAGCTGACCTTGAGAAGAGGAATACGCTCGAACCTATTTGGTAGCGTTTAACAGACTGACGGAAATTATGTAGTGTTATATCACTCTCCCAGAAGAAGTCACTTCGGTTATTGATTCACGATTGAGTTAGCATGGCACTATATGGCACTATATTTATTGAACTATATACTACGATTTACGACAGACAAAACGAGATTGAGCATCTCGTCCATAGTCAACACGCATCACAAGACGGTCATTGTGTAGCTCTTCAGCGTCATGCCATCTTTTCAATGACCATTTCTCCACACCTCTGTCGGCAACTCTCCGAACTCAGGTTTGACGACCTCCCACCACGTACAGTGAGTGCTACTGCTCTATCAAGCGCCACCACACCACTAGAGATGACAGAAGTTTCTGAAGTACCGATACATCGCCCATTCCGTGGATGGTCAGAGCGATATCCATGTTGACGATGTGCCGGGGTAAAAATAACGATATTTTGAATATAGTACATTTCTAAAAAATCATCCATATTTCAAAAAAGTGTTAGTTTTGAAACAGGAAAGAATTATTATTAAAATTTACAGTATGAAACATCTGAAATTTTTGATTTACATGCAAGTTTTGTCAGTAATTTTTTGTTACGTTGAATAAAATATGTTGACACTTTTCCTTGTTTACAATACAAAGAAAAGTTAGAAACCTGGTTAAATTCACTTAACCTATTTTAATACCCTCGCCAGAGAGAAAATAATTCTTTGACATTGAAAACAGTATTTAGAAATCAGTTATACAAAAACTGTTTAATGTCTCACTCACTATTTCAGTTCAATGATGGCACAAAGTAATAAAATTCAGTTCTATTCACTGTGAGTGAGTTCTGACAACGTATGTGAAGGATTTTTTATGATGAATTTGAATCCAAAAAAAAGCTTGTTTTTGTAAACATAAGGTCCAAAATATAGTCAGAGCAAGTAAATGTGTTTTGTCACTGTCCTTAAACTTCCTGTTGAATTCCTTCCGAAGAGCAGCTTTAAGACTGGCAAGCAATCTTAATTTTGGAGCGTATTCACTGATCGACATTAGCAAATAGTTTAGCACCTTCCAGCTCCATATCATTTGAAATGGTCGGAGACACAGGGCTAAAAACAAAATAAAAATAAAAAATAAAAAATGAAAAAAAAGCAAGAATGTTCCTGACAGTGTTTGACGAAACAAAAATTTGTTCTTTTGTGGATAATGTGGAGTTTCGGAGGGTCCTCAGGCCCAACGCCATTTTCAATTTCAAAAGCTTCTGCTTCGAGAATCCTTGTTCTTTTTTGCTGTTTTCTAATAGGATCACTGGCGTTTACTAGGCGTGTTATTAATTTAAAAATATTTCTAATTCTCTTTATTCTCAACAGATACCTGTACATTGCGTGTTCGTCTGGGACCAGTATTAAACAGGATTGCTAGAGGAAAGTGAGAAGAGTCATAGCAGAGAAGCGCGTATCATCACAGGCTCGTTTAGTAGGCGCGAAAGCCTCTCGCGGATATTCATCCAGTACCGTTGACTGGCGCTGCAAGAGAGGAATTGTATATCACGGAGTCGTGTACTGTTGTAATTCCATGAGCGCACGTTCCTAAAACAGGCAACCAACAAATTACTTTTTTCTTTGTCTATCTCGAGGAGAGGCCATGAAGAGATTCGAGCTCACACGGAGGCTTACTAATAATTGTTCTTTCCGTGCACCATTTGCGACTGGAACAGGAAGCCGGGGAAGTGACTCGCAGTGACACGAATTACCCCATGCCACACATCATCAGGTGACTTGCAAAGTATAGAAATAGATGTAAATGAAACTAGAAATGTGTGATCGTTTCGTTAAGTTCGACAGAAAGGATTACAAATATTGGTTACTTATCTCTAACACCCAGCAGAAGTATGTAGAAAATAGAATATTTGTGAAATGTAATGGTATCGTCAATAAATCAAGAGTTTAATATAGATATTGTGATTTCACTCTACACGGAGTGTGCACCGATATAAAACTTACTGACAGATTTAAAATGAGTACCGTGCGTAGCTCCTGTTCCCGCCATCATGTATTTTACACCCTGTTTTTAACGTATTTCCACCTCACTACGTTAATTTAAATTACTACTGTCACTGAGTTGCTGCTTTGCCTGACGGTCACCGGGGCTAGCAGCGCCTATCGATATATCCCCTCTCGTAGTATCTTTGCTCAACTGCTAATAGCCGGCCGGTGTGGCCGTGTGGTTCTAGGCGCTTCACTCTGGAACCGCATGGCCGCTACGGTCGCAGGTTCGAATCCTGCCTCGGGCATGGATGTGTGTGATGTCCTTAGGTTAGATAGGTTTAAGTAGTTCTAAGTTGACTGATGACCACAGATGTTAAGTCCCATAGTGCTCAGAGCCATTTGAAGCTATGGAATGCTAATACTTCCCGGTCGTTGTCTGTCGTAAGACAATTCGCGTTGCGAGTTGGGATCGCAAGTTCGGGGTCTGACGAGCCAGTTGGAACGCGTCTGGAGCGCAGACCCGACCTGCCAGTTCTGGAGTTGCAATGCGGCACTAGTACAGTCGGATTGGAGCAGCAGTGTGGCCTGCGTCGACATGGCTCGCCCGGCCATTGCCGCCACGCATCACTTGAGCCGGGCCACGGTCTTTCTGGATCGGATCGTCGGTCGGTCGTCATACCGGACGACGCGTTTTAGGTCGCCGATCGTTCATGAGTCGACTGTGTGTGTGTGAGCATCGATGCCCGATTTGTCTTCGCGTGTGCTTAGTTACTTTTCCGTCTTCGTGCAAGTGTTTGTCAGGTTGTGTGTGCAGTTGGCGTTATGTCCACTGACGATTATTTTAGATGTTGTCGGCATTCTGAGGGGATCGGTCGGTTTTTGCGGACGAGGGAAATTATCTCCGAGCGGTGCTGTTGGCTGGGTCCGCTGCCGGTCCCTGCGCAGTGTCGGAGCGTCTGTGGAACTGTCAGATCCCTACGAGCTTCATGGTTCACTGACCCAGGACGTCAAAGTTGAGTAGTGTTTTCAAGTACCCAAGCCACGTCCATTGATGCTGTGTGATTCTTTCCGGTGGTTGACTGTTGGGGAGGTTTTCCTGTGAGCAACACAGAGTGTTTGTATTGCTGAAATTTAGCAGCCATGCGGTGCAATTAACTACTTCGGTTGACTGCAGTTAGAGTGCACAGTGGAATTTTCTGCCTTGTGGCCATTAGTGTTCTGGTTACCTGCCCTGGGCACTGACGTAAATTCAGGCAGTATTTTCATTTGGGCGAAGTTAACTATATTACCGTGTTTCAAATTCAAGTGTACCAGCGCAATTTTCTACCTAGTGGCCGTTAGTGTTTCGGTTACCTGCCCTGGCCACTAACGTAATTTCTGACAGCGTCCTTTCTCACCTATTGTCGCTGTCCAACGTGGTGTGTAGTTTTGATAGTTAATACATATTTCATTGTGGATAATCGTGTTTGTATCTTTTTCTGTTTGAGTTCTCATGTACTGATTGATGGGAAGCAAGTCGTTGTGTCGGTCAGTCCGTGGCTGTCCCCTGATTGGGTTCCGACTAAGTGTAGGTGGGCTCACCACCTGCCTCCTCTAAGTGAACGATGGCAGACCGACCTCTCTGGAGGTTTCTGAGTGCCACCGGTGTTTAAATATGTTTTCAGCTACTTAAAATTTAAGGCTTATTGTTATTTTTCTTTTTTTCTTAAAAATTTTGCAAAATTAATTCTTAAATTTATCTTTCAAGCTTAAGCATTTGGGCCTTCTGTCTTTAAAAGATTATGCATACATTTTAAAATTTTGAAACTTAATTGTGGCCTTCAGCCTTTGGTATTGCACCTTACATATGTCTGTTCTATCTGCTTTGTCTTGAGACTTTCCACTTAGCCGTGATATTTTTTCGTTTTTATTTTATTTGCCTCTTAAATTGTGTTTTTATCTTGTTGATTTTTAATATTTCTTGTGTTTTAAACATTGTGGCCGTCTACCTTTCAAAGTCTATTGTAATATATTCTAAAATTTTGAAACTTAATTGTGACCTTCAGCCATTTCTATTCCACCTTGCACGTCTTTATTCTAACTACTTTGCTGTGATGTTTTTTTTTTATTTTATTGCTATCTTATTTGGATTTTATCTTGCTGATTTGTTAAGATTTCTTGTTTGGAGGCCCTCAGCCGTGAAAGAGTAGCATTCGGTAAAGGTCCGGCTATGTGCCGCTTTGGTTGTAAAAGTGTTATTAGATTACAATAAATTACAATTAGAAGGTGAAACTGATCCCAACCTGTTTGGCACTTTCCACAATACTAATTACCTGTTCCGCCCAGCGAGTTTAGCGTCCTGCTCCACTGGCTAAGGTACCCAAGCACCCCAGAATCCGTCCTCACAGGTATACTTCCGCCAGAACTTCCGCAATATCCTTACATCCTCCAGAGCTAGTCCTGCGAGTTTCGCAGGAGAAATGTGAAGTTTCGAAGATAGGAGACGAGATATTGGCGGAAGTAAAGCTGCGAGAACTGGTCGTGAATCGTGCTTGGGTAGCATTTGCCCGCAAAAGGCAAAGGCGAGTGCGAGGCACGGTTCGGCACGCAGCTGTAATCCGCCAGGATAGTTTCACGCTATCGCACACTCCGTCACATAGTGAAAAGTTCATCCTGCGATCGATATTATCAGTACTTAATATTAGTTTATGCGATATATCAATGTATCGTTGCCATCTCTACGGACTGACGCACATAAGGCTTAAAATAAAAAGAAAACAACTATGAACCAAATAAATAAATATCGTTGTTGTTGTTGTGGTCTTCAGTCCTGAGACTGGTTTGCCGGCCGGGATGGCCGACCAGTTCTAGGCGCTACAGTCTGGAACCGCGCGACCGCTACGGTCGCAGGTTCGAATCCTGCCTCGGGCATGGATGTGTGTGATGTCCTTAGGTTAGTTAGGTTTAAGATGTTGTAAGTTCTGGGGGACTGATGACCTCAGAAGTTAAGTCCCATAGTGCTCAGAGCCATTTGAGACTTGTTTGATGCAGCTCTCCATGCTACTCTATCCTGTGCAAGCTTCTTCATCTCCCAGTACCTACTACAACCTACATCCTTCTGAATCTGCTTAGTGTATTCTTCTCTTGGTCTCCTTCTACGATGTTTACCCTCCGCGCTGCCCTCCAATACTAAATTGGAGATCCCTTGATGCCTCAGAACATGTCCTACCAACCGATCAATTTTTCTAGTCAAGTTGTTCCACAAACTCCTCCCAAATCCTATTCAATACCTCCTCATTAGTTATGTGATCTACCCATCTAATCTTCAGCATTCTTCTGTAACACCACATTTCGAAAGCTTCTATTCTCTTTTTGTCTAAGCTGTTTATCGTCCATGTTTCACTTCCATACATGGCTGCACTCCATACAAATACTTTCAAAAACGACTTCCTGACACTTAAATCTATACTCGATGTTAACAAATTCCTCTTCTTCAGAAACGCTTTCCTTGCCATTGCCAGTCTACATTTTATATTCTCTCTACTTCGACCATCATCAGTTATTTTGCTCCCCAAATAGCAAAACTCCTTTACTACTTTAAGTGTCTCATTTCCTAATCTAATTCCATCAGCATCACCAGACTTAATTCGACTACATTCCATTATCCTCGTTTTGCTTTTGTTGATGTTGATCTTATATCCTCCTTTCAAGACACTGTCCATTCCGTTCAACTGCTCTTCCAAGTCCTTCGCTGTCTCTGACAGAATTACAATGTCATCGGCAAACCTCAGTTTTTATTTCTTCTCCATGGATTTTAATACCTACTCCGAACGTTTCTTTCGTTTCCTTTACTGCTTGCTCAATATACAGATTGAGCAACATCGGAGAGAGGCAACAACCCTGTCTCACTCCCTTCCCAACCACTGCTTCTCTTTCATGCCCCTCGACTCTTATAACTGCCATCTGGTTTTCGTACAAATAGTAAATAGTCTTCCGCTCCCTGTATTTTACCCCTGCCACCTTTAGAATTTAAAAGAGTATTCCAGTCAACATTGTCAAAAGCTTTCTCTAAGTCTACAAATGCTAGTAACATAGATTTTCCTTTCCTTAATCTTTCTAAATATCAAGGCACATAAATATTGTCTTAAATTGACATTAAAATTATAAATTTTCAGACAGTCTCACTGAGAGTTAGGACAAGGTCGCAATTTCTCCAAAACGATCGGATACTCCGAATAGGTCGTACACTCTTCTTTCACAGAAGAGTGACCACATTCATTGCTCAAGCTAACTGGAATGATACTAAAAAATACTGACTTATAGCATACGATGAATCAGAAATAGATTCAATATTAATTTTCGGACGCGAGATCAATAATTCACAAATTTTATCATGTACTGTCGTCCCTGAGATCGTACTTGTATTAACTGAGTCACTGTCATATATCACTGAAAACACATTTTGCTCGATCCAAGTTTCCTGAATACGCGCCGTGAATTGACCTATCTGCACCGAATGTGCTTTCTTTTGCATGCAAAACAATTACAGTACTGATTTGCGATATGCGGCAACAGGTAACAAAATATTCGCATTCCACATTCCAAACGTCGCAGCGGCTTGCGTCGGTATTCACTCGTAATGCGATCTGCTTGCTGGCAGAGTGCGCATTAAAAATCCCCGAATTCTGCTCCAGCGATGGAAATGAATGCAAACATTCTATCGGCTGATGGAATACCATCGAACATGCTGCACGCTCTCTGACAGCTGTGACGCAGTACCTAGAAATGGGCTTTAATGAACATCGATCGCCAGCCACAGTTTTCCAGTGAAATCAGCGAAGGTCAACTTGTAACTTTTTTATTCTGCGCTGTGACTACAAAAGAATCTCATTCAGTAGGCAAAACGTACCGTTCTTTGATATATTACCCTCTTTTGAGGACTGTACATACTGTTTACGCATTGTCCTAGTCTACAAGGCTTAAATTAATCATAAATGATTGGAGACGTACATTTTTATATATTTTAAATGACTTTGGAAGACGACTTATATACTGCTCTGAGAGATTCCTTAATTAAATCATCGGCTGATTAGTTTGAAAATTCACGTTGTTACATTCAGCAAGACCTGCTTTTAGTGAACAACACTGGACTCGCATTCGGGAGGACGACGGTTCAATCCCGCGTCCGGCCATCCTGATTTAGGTTTTCCGTGATTTCCCTAAATCGCTCCAGGCAAATGCCGGGATGGTTCCTCTGAAAGGGCACGGCCGACTTCCTTCCCTAATCCGAAGAGACCGATGACCTCGCTGTTTGGTCTCTTCCCCCAAAAACCAACCAACCTTTTAGTGAACAACCACATGTTTGTCATGTAACTGATAGTTGTGCCCGTTCTTATTTGTAGTTTACTGTGAAATGACACAAAATGACTGAATAGTGTATTTTATCAAGAAATGTGCGAAATTATCCACCTATACCCAAATGAAATGGGCTTATGGCATCGTTAGCCGGGAGGCCCCATCCGGGGAAGTTCGGCCTCCAAGTGCAAGTCTCATTTCGGTCGACGTCACATTGGGCGACTTGCGCGCTGGTGATGAGGATGAAATGATGATGAGAACAACACAACAATCAATTCCCGAGCAGAGAAAATCTCAAACCCGGCTGGAATCGAACCCGGGCCCGCTTGGATGGGAGGCGAGCGCGGTACCACCCAGCTAAGTAGGATACCAACACCTAGTTTGACGTCTTTGTCGTCTTTTCATATTAACTTGCATTTAAGCAAGTTAGTCAGGATCAAAATCATGGGATTCGTACTTCAGAAACTGCCTAAAGCACGTGTATGCCTCATCGTGGAATGTAGCACATCTGCTCAGCAAAAATTTACAAATGATAGCGAATTTTTGACTGTGATCGGATTTATTACAACATTTTGAAAATTCTAAACACCCTAATATAATTCTCCCATGAAGACACAGCCCACACCATTATGGAGCCATCGACAGCGTGCACAGTGCCTTGTTGACAACTTGGGTCTATGTCTTCGGGAGATATGCGCCACACGCGAACCCTTGCATCAGCTCTTATCAACTGAAATCGAGACTCATCTAACCAGGCTACAATTTTCCAGGCGTCAAGGGACCAACGGATATAGTCATGAGCCCAGTAGAGGCAATGCAGGCGATGTGCTGTTAGCACATTTGCATAAACTCCTCGAAGAATAGCGACAGTTAACCACGAATTTCCACTAACTACCACTGTAGTTGTACAAGAAAATTGAATCTTGCAACCAACAAAGGTAATTGGTCCTTGTAGTAATTCTTGCTGTCCAGTTTCATTAGGAGTAATTGAAAAAGTATCAACACTCTTGTACACTGGCATTCTGCTCCTTCTTCTGTAGATTCTCCTCCTGTACGGCATGGCTGTGTGTCTCGTGCGGCTGCCTCGAGTTGAATGAGCATGCAGCTGCCTCAGTAGCGGAAGCAGACACTGATAAGAATGGGCGCGGCAGGAAGTATCGCGCCGATAAACCGCAATGGCGGACCGGAAAGAGGCTTTTGCAGCGGACCGCGATTAGTTAGAACTATAGCGCGGTCCTGGACCTCTAGCGGCAGCGAGGCGAACCTCGTTCAAAGTCAGCCGCCTTATGTAGCTGCAACGGCTAAGTCAACACAGCCATGCTGTGTCTGGGCATTGTCTGATTATTTGTTTATTTAGTTTATTTTTTATATATACTCCTACACATATTATTTGATATAGACTCCTACACATTGATCTTGCCAAAAGCCGAGAAGCGATTCTTCTTAGTGTTTTAGCTCACTGCGGCACTCTGGGATGCTCTCTGGGTCACTCTGGGATGCTCTCTGGGTTGCTCTCTGGGGCACTCTCTTATTAATTCTGTTTCGTATAATGTTTTCAGTTTTTTTATCAAAAACATCTTGTTTATTTTATTCTTTAGTTTAAAGTTATGAAACATCCTTATCTATCTCGTGAGATTTTTTTTTAAAGAGTACTTCTAGTTTCAATTACAATTCTTATCTCTTACATCTATTACTTAAATGTTTATTGATCATAATGTATCGATGGGTTGCAGGGGTTACGACCTCTGGGGAGGTGGGTGGGTATTCATGCGTGGCTGTGTTGACTTAGCCGCTGCTGACAGCAGACGTCGGTCGTCTGCCTAATTTCGCCGCAGTGTTCTAATGGATACCTTCTTCGTATGTACCACATTAATTTCTGCGGTTATTTCACGCCATGCTGCTTGGCTGTAAGCACTCACGACTCTACGTAAACGCCGCTGGTCTCGGTCGTTAAGTGAAGGCCGCGGCCACTGCGTTGTACGTGATGTCTGAAATTTGGTATTCTCTGCACACTATTGATACTATCAGTCTCGGAATACTGAATTTCCTAACGATTTCCGAAATTATATGTCCCCTGTGTCTAGCTCCAACTACCAATTCGCGTTCAAAGTCTGTTAATTCCAATCGTACGGCCATAATCACGCCGGAAAGCTTTCCACATGACTCACCTGAGTACAAACGACAGCTCCATCACTTCCCTGTTCTTCCATACCTTGTGTAGCGATACTACCGCCATCTTTATATGTGCATAGCGCTATCCCTTGTCTCTTTTGTCACCTCAGTATACTTCTAAACAGTTCTACTGCACCTGGATAACTGTTGTCTTGGTCTGGCCAAATTTTAGTGTTTGGATTGCCGGTGATAGTAATAAGTGCATGTAAAGAAAGAGGCGACTATAATTCAGAGTGTTCTCTTAAACTGGTTCTGCTGATGAACATTAAACGTTTATTGGGCTTACTGTATGCACTGGTACTTGAAACGTCATTAATATCATCTCATATCATATCCCAGGACACTGTTAGTACCTTTCATGTGGCCGAAAACGAAAATTCTTCCCACCTCTTGGATTCCCTCTCGTCATTTGATTCAGCGTGATCACATCACTATAGTTGATGTCCGTCGCTGTCAAAAGAAAATAAATCCCACAAGATGAGGAGCTATCGCCGATGCCATCAAGTACTCTTCAGAAATTCCCTGTACCGCCTCGCTCACAAGTAGCAATAGTAGGTGCCTGTGACCAACGAGCTTGATACACATGTTAACAAGACACAGAGCAATTTTTACCATAAAAGGTGGGAAGCAGTTTAAAACGCTTATTGCTCTACCCGTCGCCCGTTATTAATTTCCGCAGAGCGATATTTGAAAGGGTCGCCTGCGATATTAGATCCTCCGTTGCTTTCATCACTCACCAGTATTTTTATTTTTCCCCTATCTTTTAATCTAAGCTGCCTTCCATCTTCAATTTTCTCATCTCAGTGAACACTGTCGCTCTTCACGTACAGTTTTAGCGTCTGACAGTATGCATTTCGAATTACGATATTTAAGTAAGATATAGTTCGAAGCACAGTTTTTGTATATGCTAAACACTGACGTCTGCATTTTGGTCGTGGTGCTTTATAGGTAAGCGGCATGCTGATTACGCATGACCTGCACGTTGTTCCACTACTGTCACAGCATCGTCGAGAAACGAAGAAAAAAATGGTTCAAATGGCTCTGAGCACTATGGGACTCAACTGCTGTGGTCATTAGTCCCCTAGAACTTAGAACTACTTAAACCTAACTAACCTAAGGACATCACACACATCCATGCCCGAGGCAGGATTCGAACCTGCGACCGTAGCAGTCACACGGTTCCGGACTGCGCGCCTAGAACCGCGAGACCACCGCGGCCGGCGGAAACGAAGAGGTCGAACATGACTAGCCTTTTAACTTCCGGGAACACTAGAGCTACGTCTTTGGTAAAAGCATGCTACGTATACGGTAATCGTATGGAAATGGATCTCATTGAAACGCAGAGAAAATACATCACGAGCTGTTATACATGATTTATTTCAGCGTATCAACTTAAAAGTTTCCTTCTTAAAGCTTAACTTCTCGGCGATGGAGGAGAAAATCGGTTGGTGGAGCATTCTAAGGAACCATACCAGTACTGGACTAAAGTCATTTAACGAAATTACGAGAAACGAAAGCCAACGTCACGGTACAAGTCTCTGAGGTACTGCTGTTATCGAACTGTACGTAGCGCCTGAACCACAGCGCCACCTTGTGTCCCTAGCGTAATGTCAACAAGACGAGCATTTTATTCGTTTTTCAGGTCAAATGCAGGCATCGTACGCCTACTGCCTAAATTACACATCGCTGACACGCTGCCGTAAAATATTGAAATGCACACGTCTTGATGATGGTAGTACACCACCAAGCGCTGCCATTGGTTCATTACAATGAATGAAACAGACAAATGTGCTCATTCTTATTGTTACTTTTATATAAGCTAGTTCTGATATACAGTCATTCTGCAAGATAATACTGATTATTTCCAGTCAACAACTCTAAGAAGTTAACCTATCAACGAAACGTTCCGAAAATTGTAGCATTTTTGTTTATGAAACTTCCTGGCAGATTAAAACTGTGTGCCCGACCGAGACTCGAACTCGGGACCTTTGCCTTTCGCGGGCAAGTGCTCTACCATCTTTTTTTTTTCCTTTAGCGGGCAAGTGAGCTACCAACTTTTTTTGTTTTTTTTAAGTGCTCTACTTTTTTTAAGAAAACAAATAAAAACCTCTTGGGTATGAAAATAAAAGACGACGTTTTTCATAAAATAACACAATATCCTTTGAAAACGTAAAACATAAAAGGTAGCTATATTTCCGCAACGGCCTTCTTTTGTACTTGTATGTTTTTTGTTAACATAAATGAGTATACAGTCTCACCATCAGCAGCATTTTTTTTTTTGGGAGCACAAGAGAAAGAAAACAAATAGACTGCAGATAGAGAGCTATGTGTGAAAAGGATAAAGATGTGTAAGGAGAAAAAAAACTTAGAAGAGGAAGAGAAAAGAGAAGTGAAATAAAATAGGAATACTGTCCGCGCCATGCTCCACTTTGGCGCGCCAGCAGAACAAAATGCATTCTATCATTGACATTGAAGGGCAACGTGGGATCGTCCAGTCTTGGCTGGCACGGTTCGTTGAGATTCCAGCTTTGAGGCGGGTTGGTGAAAATTCTCTGTAAATAGTTCGCGAAAGTGGCCCGATAGCGTCGATGCCGGCGAAGGGTGTGGTGATGTACATGGAGGCGTGTCCAAAAGTCCGCCGGATCGACGATGTCGTCCCGGAAGAGGTAGTTGACAGCCATGCCACTGATCCATGTGATGGCGTGCCACTTAGCCGATGGAAAGTAGGTCGTGTCGGGATATATCATCATAGTGGGAGAAACGTGATGTGGTGGTTCTCGGAAGTAGAAAGCCACAATCTTCTGTACGAGGGTCCAGACAGCTGCTGCTGGCCCACACTCAAAACGATGTAAATCTGTATCTTCGACATTGCACTGAGGCACAGGGGTGCGTCCACCAGTGCGATGCGATGCAGTTTCTGTCTTGTAGTATACTTGCCGTTGACGAGAAGGTACCACATAGAGGTGGTGTCAGTGGTGTGATATGGTTGGTGGATCGTTTTCCAAACTGTAGGCCTTGAAACCTGGGGGTGACGTGTTTCGACGGGGTTGCGGAGTGGAGACTTTCGGAGAAGGCGGTAGATGTCGCGGGTGGTCGTCTTCCTGGTCCTGGGGAGCTCGGTGCATATGTAGCTGTACTCCAAAAAGAGACGGCCGATATGTGACATCGGAGGTGGGATGTGTGCCAAAGACGTCGGTGGGCGTCTCGAAACAGGTGCGAGCTCGGTGGTCAACATTCCAGTAAAACTAGCATTTTGGCTTTTCCATAACCGGAGCATAGTATTGGTGTAAAGTGCCGTAGTCCTGGCTCTCACATTAACCAGATCGATGCCACCATCCCGCTTCGGAAAGGTGAGAGCTTCATACTGGACTTTGAAGATGTGTCCAGAACAAATGAAATAGCCGAATGCCGCCTGTAACCTGGCCAGCATTGTCGCAGTGATGGGCAGAATCTGCGCTATATTGGGTATCCGAGGTGCCAGATGGGTATTGACGAAGGTGACTCTCTGGCACATATTCAGCGGGCGTAGTATGTGATTTTGTATGTTGTCCCGGATGCGTTGCAGCAGCGCCCGAAAATTGATCGCCGAGGTGCGGCGAATGTCTCGCATGTACACCAATCCGAGACAACGAAGGGTGTCCACCAGTTGAAATGGAACTACGCTGTCTGCGGGAAGGCCGCGGCCGATCTTCATGGCGCATGATTTTGCCACGTTCATAGCGCTCCCAGCCCCTGCACTGTAACGGGTAATCCACTGCATCGCAGCTTGTACGTCAGCCGCTGAACGTACGACGAGGGCCAAGTCGTCCGCGTAAGCTCGGCAGCGGAACATATGATCCCGGAGTGGAATACCTGTCAAACGTCGCCGTAATCCGCAAATGAGTGGTTCCATCGCAATGGCATAAAGCACCGTCGACAAAGGGCAACCCTGCCGTACTGAGCGTTCAATCCGTATAGGTTCTGTAAGTCTGCCGTTGACGAGAAGTCTGGACGTTGCTCCACGAAGGAGCCGCATAATCACTTGCGTGAACGTCGGGGGAATTGCCATTCGGTCCATCACTGCGTTGAGGAATGCATGATTGACGCGGTCAAACGCTTGTTTGAAGTCGATGGAGATTAAACCGCCTGGCAGTCGCGAGTGTGTTGCCACAGCGATCACATCTCGATATTCACTGAGGGCCGTCTGTATATTACGCTCGCCGCCTAAGGATGTTTGTTCGTGGGAAACAATGTCCCGTAAGACACGTTTGAGTCGCACTGCTAGAAGGCATGTGAAAATCTTGAAGTCCGAACTGAGTAACGTGATCGGCCGATAATTGTCGAGTCGTGTTCCTCCTGCGGGTTTCGGGACTGGTACAAGTAAGCCTTCCATGAACATTGGTGGCGGGTTCGCCGCGCCGGACAAAAGTTCCCAGTACATGTCCCTCCATCGTGGCATCATCAAATCTTGGAAGGTTCTGTAAAATTCGAGAGGTAAACCATCCGGGCCGGGAGATCGATTCAGAGACCCCTTGGCCACAGCGCCTTGGACGTCGTCGGTGGTCACTTCAGCAGTCAGGAGGGTTGCAGCTGCTGCGTTTAGAGTACCAAGTGTCTTATGGGCAACCTCAGCAATGGCCTCTGCACCGGCAGGTACTTCTTGATAGAAAAGTCAATAGTGCGTTGTGAATGCATCCGCAATGGTAGCTTGCGAAGTCAGCCGTCGTCCATCAGGTAAGTCTAAAGTTGTCATTAAAGCCTGTCGGCGTCGACGAATATTTTGAACAATATGATGCATAGATGGTTTTTCACCGTTAATCCTGTATTGGCTGCGGGCTCGTACAATGGCTCCCTCTAGACGGCATCTGGTCAGGGATAAAATCTTTGCCTTGATGCGTTGAGCTTCTTTGAGGCGATCCGGGGATGGAGGATGATCCATGAGTTCACGTAGAACGCTATAGTAGAAATCAGTTGTATGGTGATTCCACCTGGCTTTGGCTCTGCCATAGTGTGTCAATGTGCGTCGGATGGCCGGTTTGGCGCACAGCAACCACCACTGCAGAGTGGTCTCGTAACGCATAATGCGTTGAACACAGGTGTGCCACGTGTCGGTGACCTGTTGTCGACATTCAGGGTCCCGCAGTAGCGCGACATTGAGTTTCCAAGGTCCTGCACTGCGCCATATAGATTGTCGACGTAGGTTCATGGTACAGATATACACTCCTGGAAATTGAAATAAGAACACCGTGAATTCATTGCCCCAGGAAGGGGAAACTTTATTGACACATTCCTGGGATCAGATACATCACATGATCACACTGACAGAACCACAGGCACATAGACACAGGCAACAGAGCATGCACAATGTCGGCACTAGTACAGTGTATATCCACCTTTCGCAGCAATGCAGGCTGCTATTCTCCCATGGAGACGATCGTAGAGATGCTGGATGTAGTCCTGTGGAACGGCTTGCCATGCCATTTCCACCTGGCGCCTCAGTTGGACCAGCGTTCGTGCTGGACGTGCAGACCGCGTGAGACGACGCTTCATCCAGTCCCAAACATGCTCAATGGGGGACAGATCCGGAGATCTTGCTGGCCAGGGTAGTTGACTTACACCTTCTAGAGCACGTTGGGTGGCACGGGATACATGCGGACGTGCATTGTCCTGTTGGAACAGCAAGTTCCCTTGCCGGTCTAGGAATGGTAGAACGATGGGTTCGATGACGGTTTGGATGTACCGTGCACTATTCAGTGTCCCCTCGACGATCACCAGTGGTGTACGGCCAGTGTAGGAGATCGCTCCCCACACCATGATGCCGGGTGTTGGCCCTGTGTGCCTCGGTCGTATGCAGTCCTGATTGTGGCGCTCACCTGCACGGCGCCAAACACGCATACGACCATCATTGGCACCAAGGCAGAAGCGACTCTCATCGCTGAAGACAACACGTCTCCATTCGTCCCTCCATTCACGCCTGTCGCGACACCACTGGAGGCGGGCTGCACGATGTTGGGGCGTGAGCGGAAGACGGCCTAACGGTGTGCGGGACCGTAGCCCAGCTTCATGGAGACGGTTGCGAATGGTCCTCGCCGATACCCCAGGAGCAACAGTGTCCCTAATTTGCTGGGAAGTGGCGGTGCGGTCCCCTACGGCACTGCGTAGGATCCTACGGTCTTGGCGTGCATCCGTGCGTCGCTGCGGTCCGGTCCCAGGTCGACGGGCACGTGCACCTTCCGCCGACCACTGGCGACAACATCGATGTACTGTGGAGACCTCACGCCCCACGTGTTGAGCAATTCGGCGGTACGTCCACCCAGCCTCCCGCATGCCCACTATACGCCCTCGCTCAAAGTCCGTCAACTGCACATACGGTTCACGTCCACGCTGTCGCGGCATGCTACCAGTGTTAAAGACTGCGATGGAGCTCCGTATGCCACGGCAAACTGGCTGACACTGACGGCGGCGGTGCACAAATGCTGCGCAGCTAGCGCCATTCGACGGCCAACACCGCGGTTCCTGGTGTGTCCGCTGTGCCGTGCGTGTGATCATTGCTTGTACAGCCCTCTCGCAGTGTCCGGAGCAAGTATGGTGGGTCTGACACACCGGTGTCAATGTGTTCTTTTTTCCATTTCCAGGAGTGTAGATGTCATGATCCGAAAAGGCAGACGGCCAAAGTTCCGCGTCGAGGAGAACTGATTTTAGAGCGTTAGAGATGTATATTCTATCAAGTTGGCTGGCGGAGTGGCTCGTGATGTGTGTATACCCCGGGCGGTCGCCGTGTACCACTCGCCAAGTGTCGAGGAGACGAAGGCGGCGGACGAGGAAGCGAAGTTCGGGACATGTGGTGAAATGGGGATATTGGTCTGTGCGCTCGAGAACACAGTTGAAATCTCCACCTACGATGAGATGATCGTATCGACCGAGGAATAAAGGCGTGATATCTTCTGCGTAGAACTGGGAGCGATCCTTCCGTTTATCAGTGCCGGATGGGGCGTTGAGATTTATGATTTTGAGTCCTTCAACTGTTATGGCCACCCCTCGCGCTGTTGGGAGGTATGCGACATCGGAAACTGCAATTCCTTCTCGAAGGAGGATGGCTGCGCCTGTGTGTTCCATAGCTGCAGGGACGGCGTACGTCTCATATCCATAACACCCAGTCCAAGTCGCTGTCCTCAGTTCTTGTAACAGGGCGATGTCGATGTCCGCTGCTCTTAGCGTGTCACGGAGCAGTTGAAGTTTAGCGTGGGAGCCGATATTATTATATTGATAGTAGCTATTCGGTACGCCTGATGGGAGATCCGTGCTGCCGATAGGTTCGTAGCTGGTGAAGATTGTTGTGGTGGATGCTGGAAGTCCATAGAAGTCGCAGGATTCGCCGTAGAAACTTCCCCCATTTTAGTTTTGGTCTAACGGAGAAACAGATCTCATTTCCGCATCAGATGGAGGTGGGAAATCCGTGTCATCAGCCCATGAAAGGTGTCCGACAGGTTTGACATCGGCGAGAGGTGGCAGCGCTGGCCGAGTCGGCTCAATGGCGTCGGTGACAACAGGCGTGCTATGTTCCATGGCTTCTGGGCGCGGGGCTTGCGCACGATCTCTGTTGGACGGTTCACCGTCTTGTGGATGACGCGTCTCCGTGGCAGAGGAGAAAGTGTTATCGTGTTCTCCGTCGGAGTGATGTGGCATCTCTTCGTCCTGCGGAGGGGGCTCAATGGTCGACTCTGATGTCTTGCGGCGTTGTTTTCGTCGTTTGGGCGTTTCTGCTTTCGGCAATTAGTTTCGGTGTCTGAGGAAGGAAGAGATTCACGTCGTTCCGGTACAAAAGCCGCGGGTGCTATGACGCGGTCTTCATTCTCCAGAACACTCTCATTGGTATCCTTGTGATCTTCTAGCGTGGGTGTGTCCGGCTGTTGGACATGTTCACGGGCGGCATCGCCGGTGTCAAGGTGCTGGGACGCCTCCGGGTGTATCGGACCAGAGAGACGCTCATGAACGGCGCCTTGTGAGGGCTGGACGTGCAGTGCCGTCGCATAGGTGACTGGAAGGGTGGTCGTGGTTCTGTCGGTGTTCGTATCGTCGGGCCTTAGTTGTGTGATGCGGCGTTGCAGGCATTCATTACGGACGTGGCCTTCTTTGCCACAACCGGAACATGTTCGATGTTGTCCGTCGTAAATGACCACCGCACGGCAGCCGCCGATAGAAATGTACGATGGAACGTGCCGTTTGAGATCGATTCGCACTTGTCTCACACCATTAAGCACCGGATACGTCGTAAACTGTGCCCATGTCTCGGCTACGTGGCTCTGGACTTTTCCGAACGGGCTTAGCGCCGCGATGACTTCATCTTCATTCACCTCGAAAGGCAGTTCGAATACACGGATCGTCCGAAGGCCAAGTCCTGCATGGTCGACATCCACAGGACCGACGTTTCCGTCGGAGTGCCGAAATTTTAGTCCACGTCGCGTCCTTTGAATGATCTCGTTGCAGGCAGCGTCGGAAGTCATCTTAACATAAACGACGCTGCTAATGATCGATAGGTGTATGCCGATGAGTTCGTCACGCGGGATCTTCACGTCTTCGTGTAGGAAGCGTTCGACGGCCAGTGCTTTGGGTCGTGCATATTCGTTTGAGAAGGTGAACTTAAGAGTGTTCTTCCTGTAAGAGTTGGCCATTACAGCTTGTCCGACTGAGAAGCGCTGTGACGAGGAAGTAAACAAAACACTCCGCGCGCGCAGCGGCGTGGACGGCCGAGCGCGGTGCGCACTGCTGCCCTGCCGAACGCAGACTGCGTCTGAGCTACCGAAGCACGACCCACGTCCGGTACTCACAGCTTTACTTCTGCCAGTATCTCATCTCCTACCTTCCAAACTTTACAGAAGCTCCCCTGCGAACCTTGCAGAACTAGCACTCCTGAAAGAAAGCCATGTCTCCGCAATATCCTTTCTTTCAGGAGTGCAAGTTCTGCAAGGTTCGCAGGAGAGCTTCTGTAAAGTTTGGAAGGTAGGAGACGAGATACTGGCAGAAGTAGAGCTGTGAGACCGGGCTTGAGTCGTGCTTCGGTAGTTCAGATGGTAGAGCACTTGCCCGCGAAAGGCAAAGGTCCCGAGTTCGATGGGGGACTGATGACCTTAGCTGTTTAGTCCCCTTTAAACATCCCACCAACCACCACCACCCGAGTTCGAGTCTCGGTCGGGCACACAGTTTTAATCTGCCAGGAAGTTTCATATCAGCGCACACTCCGCTGCAGAGTGAAAATCTCATTCTGGATTTTTGTTTATACTGTGAAAATATTTTCCACGGTACCCAATAAAGATTCTAACAGCTACGTAATGCCTTATTTTCTTGACGTGCTTTAATTTCAAACACATCTTTATGAGTGACTTGCTATTTCGACGTTAGGTGGATACTAATATGACACTAATTCGGGTAATGAAGATTCGGTGATATATGTACATATGAAATGTAGCCATTCGCATTATTTATAAAATTTAATACGATTTATGCGATTGTGGAAATTCTTCAGAAACATAGAATTAATACACGTCGCAGTTCATCATCGGAGCGAAAATTCAGTTAAAACTACAGACGTTGTGCAAATTGATCTGTTCAGTTACTTCAATTTGCACAACTTCGCCTTGCTAACAAACGACAATTCGTGGTAGTTGTAAATGGACCTCACCTGTAACAAAGGACGGCCTGTGACTCAGGACGAAATTTATTAATCGGAATAAATATAGAGCGGGCCCCAGACAGTGCCTCTCTTTTTTCATTGTATTAAAATTAAGCACGATGCTCCCAGACATCACGTCTTATCCTTTATGAAACAGTGTTTTAGACATTAAACTTCATGATCTGAGAGTAATAATAGAAATGATAAAAGGTTTGGTGTTTGGTGTTGGAGGAACAAAGCTTTGCAAAACTGTCATGTGCCATAGGAAAGCAGATGGAAAAGTGTACGAATAATGTGTAACTTCTTTTTAAAAACTTGTTAAAAATTCTCTACCGTAATCTGAATTAACTGGTCGTAAGTGTCAATATACATAAAAATCGAGCATACAGTAACCTTTGCTAGGATGCAACATCATTGTGGTGGGATATAACAAAGTTGTGTTGGCTTACGAATCATCGATTTAGTTATTAATGACTGACTGATTAACGAAGAGAAATGCCGACGTAAAAATTATAAACTGTCTGGTATAACACACGAAGAGCTATTTTATTCGACAGTGCTGTCTCGAGCGCTGCCTCTGCAGTGACCGATAACTTAAATCAGTAGAACAAATAAGCACGGCAAAACAGTATTTCCACTTACACTCGGTCTCTAAAATTGTAATGAAAAAATCATTATATAGTTATTAGAAAGTTTTCTTGCTTCTACAGCATACCCCATTACAAAACGACTGCAAAAATTAATCAGATATGTAAACAATTCGTATTAATCTTCGCAATAAGTACAATTTCCTGTAAATGTCTGGATTATAACATCTTTTACGTAACACGAGAATAACCGTTTCTCCTAAGTACAATTGTACTGTTTTAGTGCTAAAATCAGTTGTTTTCTCTAATTTTCGTAGCAAAGTGCTGCTGTCTGACTGTGGTATGAGCAAATGTTAGGTCCTACTTCTGTGTCCAGTGAAATTCCAGTCTTGATAAGAAACTTATACTCCAACCAAGTACTTCATAGCCTACATGACTGATGCTGTTCATTGTTGTGTCAAACTCTCATGAAAGTTTTCTGCCCTTTCTGGGATGAACGTTATAAATTATGATCTGCGCTGAAGCTTTCTATGCACACATAACAGGTGCGAAGGAGGTATTCGATTACCGCAAAAGATCTACCAGTAATCAGTGCCAAATACGTTTGCTCTCATGTTGACATTTGCCCGCATTGAAACTAGCAAAAACGAAAAGTCCCATGACAACCATCCAACTTCGTGGGCATTGCGGACTGCTTTTTAAACATTTGTTCTTCACAGGGAGGTGTGTCACGAATATCTGCCTCCAATTCGTAGGTGATGCTTCAGCTGTAGCAGTGTTGTATTTATCGCTGGTCTGAGGTCTTGTGCAGTCCAAACTAGTGTTTGTGTAGTTATGGATTAAAGTCGGACGAAGCGAGTGGAACAGTACGAACCCTGGTGCCGTCACACAGCCTGCGCTTTCCGAAAATCACTAAGCTCCCCGCCGAGCTTAATGTCGTGTGGGGAAACCAGGCAAGTCGATTTTGTCAACTGTTAACCATTTTTAAGTATTTCATTTATTGAGGTAGTTATATTTTCTTTGTGTGTTTTAATATAAAGACCTCGTTTCGTACCTTCTTATTTGAATACAATCAGTTTTTGCCATTTTTATGAATTAATACAAAAGCGTCATCTATCCCAGTACCATGACAAGATGACTTTGACCACGTGGCAAGATGAGAATACAGTTCAAAGTTGAATTCATTTTTATTCTTAGAAAGAATAAGACAGTACATCAATTAATGAAAAGGTGTTGCATATTTCTTATTAGTAAATAATGAAGAATTGTTGTGTTGAAAATTAAACAATTTGAGATCAGTGTGTTTCATTCCCAAAAATCACAAACAGATTCTCATGGTTCAAAGTTCCCGTACTCCACATACAATGGCATTTGCAACACTACGTCTAGTCTTCCGGTGGACGTTCAACGTAGATTTGAATGTTTCCTGTGTCGCTTTAAGCGTTTTTGTCCCACCTTGTGTACTTCGTTTCAACTAATGTCTGTTGACGGTTGAACTTTTAAAACACTTGCACTTCACTTACTGCGACGTTTCTGTTCTTTTTGTACATGGTCTTTCTTTAGGCAGTGGTCTGAAATCAAAAGTACTCCGGTACTGTTTCAGCGCGTGAGGGGCGCCATTTGTTGAAGATACTTGTTCTTTATTTTGCTCTACTTGACATGCATCATGAGGTTCATTGGAGTTACTGCGGGCTGGCCTTTAGGCTCTGCAGCCTGAGTAGGAGCATTTTCAGCTTTGACATTGTCTATTACAAGAACATGATCTGTATTTTTGACCGCAGTAAAATAATTCTAGCAAAACCAAGGTGACTATTAGGCCCGATTCAATATTCTTTGAACCCATTAACTGCATTACCGACGTAGCTCCCTTGCCACAGCCAGTGCTCAGTAGACGCTCAACAAATTACGAGGTTGTCAACTTTACCCATTCGTCTATCCTCAGTCGGCTACGTTAAAAGTCTTTGACTTTTAGAGTAGGATTTACAAGAACATGACATGAATGGGTAGCGGCAATAGAATGCATACTGTGTGAGGTAATCATGTATATCAAAGAATAACCAAATATCTACCAGGTATTCCACAGGAACTTATGTTGATTGCCTTGAAATGTATAGTACATCAGGCAATGTGCATTAAATTACCTAACACACTCTGACTTACAGCAGCATTTTTACTGTACGTGTGTCGAAGGTTCACTTCGTGAAGCGTTAGTAGTCTCCTTATGTTGATGCTACAAATAAGTATGAAATCAGTCTACCGCATCTCTCTGAAGTATGTCAGGTACGGTGAGGGTACTCAAACACGGTAGTGCTCATAATGAGTGGTATACAGCGAAAACGACAAGTGTAATGTCAAAAAATGATAGCGGTAGTTTTCTTGGCATCTTAACATTTAAATGGAGAGTCAGACACCCGCTATGGTGCTTATCCCAGTGTTGCCATTTACCAGGGTAGACAACAGGAGTGTGAAGCATGGGACAGAGAGAGCAAAGTGTTCTTCGTCCCCCTCTGCGCAGAATGCATCACACAACCGCCTTCTTAAGTGTACGCCACTGTAGTGCAAAGCACTTATGTACTGACAGACCCTGGATACTGAGGGCGCCCTGGGTTACTCTTTAACTGAATCCTGCAGTGATCAGTGCGTGGACGAACTCAGAGAAACTCGATCTGAATATGAAAGTTCATATTGTCATTATAACAGAGTGTTACCGGTGACTGTGATTCACAAATAAATTTTGATATAGTTGCCACGCATTTGTCAATAATCTTGTCCATTACCCAAAGGTCCGTTTGTGGTGACATTATTATAGGACTCAATGTCTTCAATCATGGCCTAAACCTGCAATTAAATAAAACGCGAAATACTCTTAATAGTGTAAACTGGGGAGCTGACAATCCCAATCCAACAGAAAGGTCATTACCAACATCATTTTGTGGACTGATGACTTAAAAGTTTTAGTATTGCTTTATGAGATATTTCTTTCAGTGCATTTGTACGTTTTTAAATACCACTGCCGTTTACAAGAGCCTGAAAATTATTTGTTAGTTATCTACATGTCTCATACATCATTTGAATGATTCTCTTATCGAAATGATGTTAAACGAGACAGTTTACAAGTGATGTATACATGATTAGTGTGAACGTTTGAACATTAATGGATACATGGTTTTTAGTCCTACACTTGTAACTACTTTCTTTTCGCGAGAACCTGAAAGTAATCGAAAAAATTGCTACCCATAAACTAAAGTCCAGCTCGCGCTCGCTTAAGAGTATTAAAATGTTCTAACTCATTATTTTTAATCAAAAGGAGTCAGTATATATGGCAATAAATGGAAATGTTCTATCAAATCAGTATATTTGGGAAAGTCACATGCAAAAATTATATTTTTAAAATTCGTGAAAGTTATCCTATTGTAATCAGCTCTCGATGCAATTCAGAGCTGACATCTACTAAAAGTGACAGGTATTACTAATTATCGCTCCGTCTGTTAACTGAGTTGATTGCTCGTCTTACAAGCGGTGGGTAGTATACGTCACTTTCCACGGTTTTCTTTTTCTTTTTTTTTTATTTCAACACTGCGGGCGGCGCACAAAATTAAAAGGTCGAAGCTAAAACATGGGATTTCCAGTAAATTATCACTCCAGGAAAGTTCATCTCTTCAAATTTGCACAAAAAAGTTCGATAATTAATTCAATCTACAAACTCTTCAGCAAATCGCCTTCAGTACCATCCGAGGCTTAGCATACTCGGCTGTAGGGAAAAAGTACGAGACATTCTGAAGCGTAGCGAGAAAAATCACTTACCATTGACGAGGATCGCATGAATCCCCTATATGGTTGCGACGGTCTTTTCATACTGTTGATGCGGTTCCGCACAGTATGGGAAACAGAACACTGTAGTTAGAACGCCCTAAGCACCAGCAGCACTGAGAAAAGATTGCGACCTGTGAACCGTCTCTATTCTACTGTCTGTACCTCTGTAAAGTTACATAATTATCTTGCAGTTTGGTACAGCTCCATCATTGTTTCTAATGAACATTCTGCTGTAACTTTATCGTTGTAGCTCACTCCTAAAGGTTAGTTGATCTACCATGATTTTACAACTAATAGTCCAGACATCAGTTTTACTTAATAACTTGAAAAATATAACAGATAACTTTATAGAAACCTCTACAGTTTATTTTTACGTAAAACGTAACCTAAATCCAAAATTGCTAATTTCTCTCAATGGTATTTTGTGCTTTTGAAATTTCGTACAAAGTGCATTTTTGTAAATACTGATCATCGAGTCATGCTGAAACTCAAAATATGCAACACTGGCATAGGTTTACGTCATCTGGTGACTTTATTGAAATACTGAGTTTTACTGTAGGTCGTTGCACAATGCTTTGTCTGCT
Source organism: Schistocerca nitens (assembly GCF_023898315.1). Classification (NCBI taxonomy): domain Eukaryota; kingdom Metazoa; phylum Arthropoda; class Insecta; order Orthoptera; family Acrididae; genus Schistocerca; species Schistocerca nitens. The sequence goes on along the minus strand of NC_064615.1, from coordinate 551,302,240 downwards.
TGCACATGTACACGTTAAGGGCGGCCATCTTGGCCTTAGCTGAATGGCGGAGAACGAACTCACTCGCTCGCCTCCTTCGCTACGCAGCGCTTCCCCACAATCTGTTCGTAGATCATTGTGATGTGATGTGATGTCATGTCTTGTCACGTCATGTCATGTGTGGTTTTTATGCTCAGTCTGGTGAACAGGACACGTTTTCCCCAGCAGGTTCCGGACAGTAGCTCTTCAGATGCTATTCCATGGGCTTTCAGTGATACTATAGGATTAAATAAGTTCGACAACTTATCACATTTTGAGCTGATCAGAATAGTACGAACAGTTGTGCAATAACAATACACAGAGGAAATCTATCGTATACTCCAGCCCTCTGGAGAGAATTACATACGCATATTCCTAGCAGTGACAATGATTCTGTCCTGAGTGTACTGGGATCTTCGTTATAGCTGATTTCTCTGTTCTTGCCAGAGCCTCAGCAAGCAAAACAGTCGCACTTTTCGGTGTACAAAGACGTGTCGCGTTGACACATCCGCCACGCAAAACAGTGGCCGAAAATGAAAAGAGAGCATTACAGACAGAAGGGATTTGAAACTGATTGTGGGCAGAAGGCACAAGACACCTCTCCAGGTAACATCAGGGACGAGCACACATCTGCTGCAGTTGTATCAACAGCAACTAACTGACGAACTACATACGACAAACATAATCGGCTGTATGAAAACCATTGATTACAACACGCAATGCCTCGAAACGACGCACTTTACACCGCAAGCGTATAAAATGGACATTAAACCAATGGTCAGACGAAAGAACGCGTTTAGATTTGGCGAATGCCAGCAGAGATCTGTCATACTGACTGTTCGCTTTCCACCGTGAATGATGAGTTCAATGATGCAGTTGATCTTGATAACGCGCCGCGTTGATAGATTGAGTCGTATTGGACGACTTATTAGCCCACATGGACGAGCTACAGAGTGGAATTATATCAGCATACTGGGAGATCATTGTGACCCATTGTAGGAAATTGGGGTCCCTGGTGAACAACCTGTGTAATAGTATGACAATGCTGTCCTTCTTTTGGACCATGTTGCACTCATCAAATACCCATTGCGCACCTGCCACAGTCCCCTGATATGAATAGGAGCGGCATTTGGAGGGCAAGCTTCGCAGTCGAGAGTTGCTTCTCTAAAGACGCTTTCTGGATTGGTGACATTTTAGCAGGAGGTGTGAGTACGAACATAGCGGTTGGGCGTCACTTATACTTACTCAACCCAAGCTGCATACAAACTGTGATTCAAGCAAATGAAAGGCCAACAGCATACAAACAAAGATTTTTCTCTTTTCTTGTACTTCATATTACTTTCTGAAGACCTTATTCTATAGTAAGTGGAGATTCTCTCATAGGTAAGCTACTCAGCTGATTCAGCTAATGGCAGACGAATTTCAGACTAAAAGTGCCATCTTTTCTGAAACGGAAAATAAAAGAAAATTATTTTCGTAAAGCTCCAGGATCAGCTTTCTGCCCAACAGTGAGACTGGGCCATGGTCTTCATGATGCACAATGCTTTTTTATAGCCTCCATCGGGCAGTACCGCTCGAGTGCCGTTGTATTTATGACAGCACTTTCAGTAAAATCTCGCTCTGCTCTGAGACAATTGTATTTGGTCTCTCGTATCTCCCACAGAAAGGCTTTTATTTTTCTTTCCCTGGCTACCACTGCATCCGGATTGCGCTGCATCTACCACTCTCGCTTTTGTTCCTTATAATCCTGTACCTTCGTTCACAAGTGGATATTGACGAAATTCAGGGCTTTTCAACACAGGAAAGTTCCATTTCTCTGTCCTTCCATTGCTAGCAGCGAAAATATTTTAAAATCTCCCACGTAATCATTGTCATCTTCGCAGAACTAAACTGACTAAAATGTAAGTAATAAACGTAGTAAATGTACGAGGATCAGAAGTAGTCCTATAGAAACTTTAGTACCACGTGCGTATTCTAAAGCTGGTAGACGTGATGGAAGCTGTTGCTAACTTTGACAGTCTTCAGAGATATTCCTGCATTAGATTTAAAAATAAATTAAATTTATATGAAAAAATGTTGTGAACAGATAGTAATATTTGTAGCTAGATAAACTTGTACGCATGACAGAGACTTCAACTCAGGCGCCTGTAATTACTGAAGTTGTTTGATTATTGAAACTGAAAAGTACGAAGTCAGTTTCGTAGTCCACTCTAGAAACAGCTTTTAAGCATCACGAAGTACTGCAGAGCGAATAATCCGCCAAAAGTAAATCATTGTGGATCAAGTTACATGGTCGTACATACATGAGGTGATTTTGTGTAGGCTGAATTAAAAAGTCGATTGTTTTAATTTTTATAAGTCAATGTCATACTACAAATACAAAAGTGCGACGTTACGTCTCTATTCATTAATAGAATTTTTCATCAGTTACCTCTTATTTCACCTCCGTCAGTGATCTGTTAACGTAAGATTACCAATCTCCAAGGCAGTTTTGAGTCCACGTTAAACTGTGGCTCTCATATGAGTGACTAAGTAGGTCAGTTGAAAGGTCAGAGTGGCCGAGCGGTTCAAGGCGCTACAGTCTGGAACCGCGCGACCACTACAGTCGCAGGTTCGAATCCTGCCTCGGGCATGGATGTGTGTGATGTCCTTAGGTTAGTTAGGTTTAAGTAGTTCTAAGTTCTAGGGGACTTATGACCTCAGCAGTTGAGTCCCATAGTGCTCAGAGCCATTTGAACCATTTTGAAAGGTCAGACGGAAGCAAGGCCATAGAACCTCCTATAGGTCCACATCTAGTAACGCACTTTCTTGTTCAAATCAACCTTCGGGTTGTAAACAATTTTCATTTTAACCACTGTAATCTTCTATTGAGCGTGGCATTTTCCTGCTGTCAGGCAGTAGCAACAAATTTTAAAAGTGCAGTAATTCGGGAAACAAGTCACAAATACACTTTGCACTAGAAACTTGCAAGGGATGCAGTGGCAAAATCTTACTTTTAGTATTACTAGTACAGATATGCATAAATTGGATGCTGAATGTATTGGCAGGATGCCAGAACAAAAGTCACAATGCCCTGTGCTTACTGAACTGCAATATCTTGCTCAGTCGTGGACTAAAACGTCAAAGCTACAAACTTTCACTTGCAGTAAGTTATCCAGGCATTACCTATATACCATAAAAGCACTGAAGGACAATAAACTCACCTAATTAGGAAAATATTTAAAGTTTATTGAAATTTCACTACCACGGCACGTCGCTTTACGAAAATTCGTTGACAACGTCTGAGTAGTGAGGAAATACAACAAACGAACATATTCTAAGGATTATGCTCTCTGACTTTGTTCTACACAATTTACAAGATAGCTAAAAATCAGCTGATGATCAGCTGCCGCCAATAGACCTGACAAGTCTCAACATGGAATACGAACATGTCCTCACATGGATCTTCTAACTGACTTAACTGCACCGTTTGCTGCTGTCTTTCCGCGTGTATTGGTGGGAGCTTATTCAACACAAAGTTACAGACTGTCATTAGGAAGGCAAAGAGTGAATGTAATATAAAGTTTTCATTGTTCAAATGGCTCTGAGCACTATGGGACTTAACATCTGAGGTCATCAGTCCCCTAGAACTTAGAACTACTTAAACCTAACTAATCTAAGGACATCACACACATCCATGCCCGAAGCAGGTTTCGAACCTGCGACCGTAGCAGTCTCGCGGTTCCGGACTGAAGCGCCTAGAACCGCTCGGCTACCGCAGCCGGCTTGTGTCCCTAAAAATTATTTTTGAAATTCAGTAGTTTAAATCACTTTTATGCGACTTCTCTCTGTATTTCTGTCCTCTTTTGCAGTGAACATAAGATTAGTAATACTCTCTACATAGCAACACGTAGATACGATTAAACTCAATGAAACCGCCTGCTGGAGTGGCTGTGCGGTTCTAGGCGCTACAGTCTGGAACCGAGCGACCGCTACGTCTCAGGTTCGAATCCTGCCTCGGGCATAGCTGTATGTGATGTCCTTAGGTTAGTTAGGTTTAAGTAGTTCTAAGTTCTAGGCCACTGATGACCTCAGAAGTTAAGTCGCATAGTGCTCAGAGCCATTGGAACCATTTGAACAATGATCGCTTTATATTACATTGACTCTTTGCCTTCCTAATGACATAGTATTTTTAACTAACAGTGGAAGGAGTGGCATAATTAGAATACTGAATACATTACTGGTAATTCTCCCAGTATATCAACACGCAATTATTGTTAAATACTACAATAATTACTCAAATACAGCTTGCAGCAAATAAAACTTAATGCAGATTACCTTTTTCCTAGTGCTGTCTCTCTATACTGTCATTCTCAAAATCATCCTCTACCTTTAGTTACACGTCATGGAACAGCTCAAATAAAAATCTCTATGCGGCACATCCGCCATCCAATCTCCTCACCCTCTTGCTTTCTGGCCGACAACATTGGCTCGCCCGAGCTCTACTCAATAACACAATCTCTGGTAGCCAAAGAATATATTACTCATGTTCTCTGGCATACAAAAATGCTCTTAGTGGCAAAAATTCCGAACAACTGATATTTCTCATGATTGTTGCAGCCAAACAAACAAACTGTGAGCAGACAGTGTATAGTGCTCAACGTAAATCTAGAGGTAGAAGTTACAAGTCAGAGCCAACACAGTGGAGCCTCGCGACTGGAAATCTGCAGCAGCACAGCCTTGGTCTACAAGGGTCGTTCGAATGAAATGTAAACTAGTGTTTTAGGCACTACACATTATTTACTGAAAAAACTGACACAACAGGAATACACCGGGATGGTAATGATGCTTCGAAAGAGCTTGCTGATAATCGCCCACCCTGTTCAGAGGACTCTTCCAAGACGGGCAAGCTTTTATATACCTTCCATGAATAAAGGCCGATTAACGCGAAGTGAAATTACACCTTATGACAATTTGCCAGGCCGCTTGCTTTTTTAGTGACCCTTCGAAGTTCCTGTAAAGTTCCGCAGTATCGTCGAACGTCCACTACAGCATGAATAGTCTCCAGGTATCTAGTAACAGGTTCAACATGGTCATTCCGGACACAGTAGGTTACTAGGACTCCCTTGGATTGATCAACGACAAATGACTCCATTCATAACCCATAGTTCCACTGATAGCGTCTGCAAATTGTGACACCATGTGTCATCTAAAAGTAACAGTGCACTCTAAGAATACTGTCTCGTGTTTCTGATATTGGATCAATGTTGCAGATACCTCCCCATGGCCCCAAGTCTTTCTGCTCGTTGCGGTGGTGTCGGGGTGTGAATGCCGCACAGTGTATTCTATATCACGGTTTTCATTGCAGCACAGTGTTTACCTATCCCGCAGTAGTGTCCACAAATGTGACAGTACACATAGAATTGTGCTGCGACTCTGCTTTACCTACATCTCCGCACAATACATTATGGAGTACTATTCTGGGCGAAGGAGGTTCACCGTACACTCTGAGCCACCACGGAACTAGGCATAGCTCTTGAAGCACGCGCCTGCAAACACTGCTTGCATTCACTGATAAGTTTCACCTGTTATCAAATCCTTTTAATACTAAAATTTAATAATGCCTTGCTGTACTTGTTTGGATGTATCCGTACAGACCTCTGCCATTTACAACTGTGAGTTTTATACAGCGCAGTTATCTCTGTAAATTCACATGTTCTTTGTCCATGTTTCACCTCACCCGACTTTTGTGCCCTGTATCTCCTTTGCAGCAACTAGAATAAATATTAATATCAATAAGAACCACCACAACTGTATTAAGGTACATTGGATGTGTTACGAGTGATTTCATGCAATGAACATCATCATGTGGCATTCCAAACAGTCTTCAAAACTGTTCGTCACAGAAATGTGCCACTGTCGTGACCAGTAAGTCTAACTGGTTTATGTAAAGTTAAAGGCACACCCAGGGAGAAGACGGGCATACAAACAGCGATAGAAGCATAAAGATCAGTGAGTTCAGGTGCCCTGTAGAGGGGGTCCCTATGCAGCAACGTTAGCTGAACGATTGTTGGGGAGACACTTCAGGTAGTTTATCTGGGCGGTCAGTTGCTCAATAGTTGCCCGTCTAGTCGCCCCTACACATCTCTAGATGTTACCTGCACTCACTGATCGTTATTTTTCTATCGCTGTTTGTATGTCCGTCTTCTCCCTGAGTGTGCTTTTAACTTTACATAAAACTGTAAGACTTACTGGTCATGGCAGTGGCACATTTCTGTGACGAACAGTTTTGAAGACTGTTTGGAATGTCACATGATGATGTTCATTGCATGAAATCACTCGGTTCATGCACCCATGCTGACTGCTGTTTGTTTGCGGCGAAGGCTGGTCTTTGCACGCCAGCATCTCAACTGGGCGTCGACTGAGTAGCGAGAGGTGGCCTTTCAAGATGAGTCACGTTTTGTGCCCTGTCGAGTTCCGTTGGCGTGTACGACCCTGCAACAACCTTCGGGAGAGTCCAGGTCGGAGGTGGGAGCGTTATGATGTGGCGAATGTTTTCGTTGCATTCACAGTGCGATATCGTCATTCTTGAAGGCGCAATGGATCAACGCAAGTATGCATTTATGCTTGGGCACCCATACATGCAGTTTATCTTTCCTCGACACGATGGCATCTACCAGGAGGACAATGCAATGTATCACACAGACCGCAGTGTACGTGCGTGCTTTGAAGAGCACGAGGATGAGTTTACCGAGCTCCCCTGGCAAGCATACTTGTCGGTTTTAAACCCAGTCGAGAATCTGTGGGATAATGGGACCACATCGATCAGGCTGTTCATGCTATAGATCCGCAACCGAGAAACTTAGCGGAGCTAGCCAAAGCACTGGTATCGATATGGCTCCACATCTCTTTGGATACCTTCCAGATTCTCACTGACTCTCTTCTTGGAAATTTCCAAGCGGCTCACGTTACTAAAGGTTCAGGCTTTTCACAGGTGGTCACGTTAATGTGACGGGACAGTTTTCGTGTCAAGTCAACCACGCAAGCGCAGCAGCGCTTACCGATTAAACTTCCAGAGTCGGAATCTAGTGTCAGAGCGACCAAAAGCTTTACTTAGGTCTGCTCTTAGCGTCTTCTTTGCTCGAGGCTTGTTGTAACCCAACGACGTAAAATGAGTCCCTCTTCACAATTCTCCCTCCTAAGAGAAAATTCGAAACTGACCAAGTGTCTGTACAAAGAAAAGAAAAAGGGCGGGCTCATTGGTAACTGACAGGTGAGGCACGGGCCAGTCGTGTCGTCCCTCTGCCCAGAAATTTTCAAACGCAACTGACAAGCCACCCCCGCAAACAACAGGCGTGTCAAGTACCAACCTCCAGCCATGGGGTCAACCCACTGCCACCCGGAGCAAGACAATGGAGTGCCCTTAGGAGCTGGTCACCCCCGAAAATTCTAAACGTAGCCCATATGGCGCCCTTTGAAAGAACGAAAATAGACCGCTAGCCGACAATGGTCGGGCGAAGCGCCGAGGCGTCGCCTCGCTCAAGGTGTGAGGGGCGACTGCACTCTGGAGTCCCTGTCATAAGAAAATTTCGGCTACATGCTGGAATTTACATCCCTTTGGTAAAAATGAAGATTGTTAGTACGGTGCCTCTACGCGGAATGCATAAATTACTAGGAGAAGGCGGGATACGAAAGGTGCTAACTATTTACCTTTTGCCAATTATTTCTGTTACTCTTTGAAGTTACTACATCCATTATTTTCGTCATTGTGTCAGAAATTAGTACGTCATGAAACGAGTAAGAAAGACAAATAGCACATCCGTTTCAGCATTTTAGGATCTATATTGTCTCATGTGTTTATACGTTTATCCGGAACCCAAACTGATCCTCCGTGTCTACATACATAATCCGCAAACCACCAAGAAGTGCATAGCGTAGGCTACCTCGTACCATTGATAGCCATCCATTTTCTAGTTCTACTCGCAAATGAAGCGAGAGAAAAATGACTTGCCGGTTAATGGTGATAAAATGTGCAACCAGTCGCTTTTTTAATTTAGTATTTATTGTACCATTAACTAATTTTCGAGCGACTGCATGCTCATCATCAATGGAAGTGTAACACGAACATTATTTTCGGACCACGGGCAGCTAGACGCTGCGGTCGTGGGGCTGGTGGCTATAACGGAAATTGAATAATAAGATAAAGAAGTGTTTACGAAATGTAACACACGTTTCCAGAATTCTCCAATGAACCAAAAACGACCATTTGCCTTTCCAACAAATGAACATACAAACTAGCTTTATTGTAAGCTTCAGCGTACCGTTCATTGTTATTCATGTGAGTCGATTGGGGTTCAGCAGTACGCAACGCTCGTAAACTCAAAATAAGATTAACTCTACAAAAACACCACAGAATGACACTGGCAATGACAAACATTTACGCTGCGCAGTGAAGATGTAGGTGATGTTTAATTACCAAGAATAAACTTAAAAAGTTCATGAAAAAAAATATGAGACAATTAATTTCCTAGTAAAGGCACCTGTTTTACATCGGAACGCGAAACAGCGAGTGCACGATTCAGTCATGTAGAACGGACTGATGATATTTATTAAGAGAGAAAAGATCGACTAATCAGATAGTTGTAGGACAGAAAAACGATAAAATTTCTTAAAATCAACCACCAAGTTTTGACCCTTACAAAATGATTCACACATCAAGGTAAACTACAGTGACATTCGCTATGTCGTGGACAAAAATTACTTACCGCGAATTACATTATTAGTGGTGAGACGAAACCCCTGACTAATTTGAAAGCACTGTATAAATTATGAAGGCACCTGAATGCTATGCTGAAGGTTCCTACTCAATAAGCAATTCGACTCAAGATCCCAGTACAAAAAATTTACTATAGAAAGCAAACTCACGTTGGGGCACAAACTCGCAAATTGTGGGCTGCACAGAGGAAAAGTAGGGCAAATGTTAAACGTAACCGTCACTCAAAAACAAAAGAAAGCAGCGAAAAGTGCGCCAGGCTGGACCGGACACACCTCGACATCACAGTGACGAAACGTCCTCCCTGCGGCCCCAAACGGTGAACACAAACTCAGTTTTCCTGACCATCTTCCACCCCCCTCCTAACCACCACCGGTTGGAGGATAGGATTCGAGACTTCTGCCACTGTGACAACCGAGAATTTCTCCGCATCTTCTAAAATTCAGGGGAAGCCCGCAGAATTTTCTCCACAAGCAGTTGTTGTGTTTCCGTAAACCGACCAGAAGTTGGCACTGGACGGCCTCTCACGCAGCTCGTTTCCCGCTTTGTGTACAGTGAAATGGCGGTGGCTTGTTACGTTATACACGCTTCAAGGGAAGTCCGTTGGCATTCCTGGCTATCCCCCCCCCCCCCCCCCACCTGTCACCAAGCGACCTCACGTATAGTTCGCACAGCTCTGAACATGCACTTAGTGGTACCCCGCCGTGGGAGCACCGTTACCTACCGTGGCCGTCCCACATGGCTCTACCGTCCTTGTCGGAATTCGGAGAAACCTCCAGAATTCAGCTCCACGATCACCCAACGCCTGAAGCTTCCAGTCGGCCTTTCTTACCATGTTCTAGCAACGGTAAACTTAACAAGCCTGTACTCCAGACTTCACATGCCCTGTTCCTCCAACCAGAAATTTTAGGATAATACAACAACAATGAATTTATTTGTCGTCGCTTAGCGACATGTGACTGCGCAGTTACATGACACCATTTCATGTAGCTTAACAACATTACTCCTAGATATTCAGTCGCACGACTGTGTTAAGCACAGCGTCACTAACAGTTTAGTGAATATTGTAATTGTTTTTCCTATCCATCTGCATTAACCTTTTTTTGACCACATTTATAACATGCTGCTATTCATCACATCAAACTGAAATTCACTCTGTGTGACAATGTATCCTCCTACTCTCAGTCAACTACGAAACTTTCCCACACAGTACATAGCACCATCAGCAAACTGCCGCAGATTGGTGCTCATTCTAACCACCTGATTACTCATTCTTCTGTCAATAACGCGTGTTAGTATTTTTCAACACGCTGTCAACTGCGAATCACCGATAATATCTGTGCTGGTTCTCAATGCCGGCCCTCGTCACATCAGTCACGCACGAGTAACACTGCAGAGAAGCGCCGAGAATGTGATACACTGGGAAACAGTTGCCCATCGGAGCTTCGCCGACAGAATCCTCAGTAACTAGGCTGGTGCGCCTGGCGAGCGTATTTCCCAGCGGCTTAATAGCGTTTCGTTCACAACGAAATAAACTAACTCGCTTCCTGCCTGAAAATGCAGCATCGCATCTCCGCTTGCCAGGCGGCGCTTACACCAATTACTCTTCCAAAGAGTAGAGCGAGTGTTTAATTAGATAGCGTCCACCCGACCGGTAATTATGTTAGATGCACATGGGGCGTCCTGAGACCTCATTAAAACTGCTAATTAAAATGTTTTCGGGCCTGGGCTACACTCTGACGAAATTAGCAGGCACGTGGGCGCCTGCTATATGAGAATTTCCCCAGTCATTTACAGCTACATTGCCACTACGCTTAAGAAGCGACATCAGCGCCGAGCGAATGAACGGGTAATGTCTATATTTCAACGCCACGTACTAGGGGACGATTAATGGGTAGTCAGGAGCTGCTGTGGATGAGGAACGCTGAAAACGAAAAGTACTATGAGGCAGTGTAATCAGAGCCACTACTGACCGAAGGAACGCGTTCCGAAACTAACACGAGTGCTACAAAACTTGTCAGGCTTATTATTTTCTACGCTAATACAGTTGACAATTTGGATATAGCTCGATCTTCGTACCCTACCCTACCGAACAAAGCCCATAGAGTTGGATCGAGGAACTTTTTCTAAGGACGTTATCATGGGATGCGTAACTGGTCAATTACTTACGCACTTCGTCAACGTACATCAGGCAATTTTCTCTGTGTCGCTTCTTTTCCTGATGTTCTTATACTAAACAGGTGTACTGAAAATAGGCTTTTAGAGTGAGAAGTGACCAGCTGTTGGTACCTGCATCTGCACCTGTACGCCGCAAGTCATCTTACGGCGTGTGGTGGAGAGTACTTTGTGGACCACTGTCGCTTGTCTCCTTTCCTGTTCCAGTCGCAGATGGTTCGCGGCAAGAACGATTTGTTGTAAGCCTTCGTGCGAGTTTGAATCTGCCCAATTTTACGCATTGATGTTTTTGCTGGATATACGTATATTTTTTACTCTTCTAGGAACATACGCGCTCGGTGTTCTAACAGTAAAACAACCAGCGATGTAGAACTGGAGTTTTCCGAGCATATCCGTGACAGTTCCACAGTTACTAAGTGAACTAGTAAAGAAACGCGCTGCTCTTCTCTGAATCTTTTCCATTTGTTCTATCAATCCATCAGGAACATACCCCAGACAAACGATCAATGTTCACGTATTGACCAAACGAAGGTTTTGTTATCTAGCATCTTTATAGGTGGACTACATTTCCTAAATATTCTTCCAGTGAGTCTCGGAGTGACATTCAATTAGGTTTACATGGTCATTCCAGTTTAAATCGCTGCGTGCGCCAACTCCTAGGCATTTTTATGGATGTGACTGCTTACAGTCATTGTTCTGCAATCATGTAAACTTAGTGTAATGGTATTTTTGTCTTTTTATGTGCAATAAATTATGTTTGTTTATGTTGAGGGTCATTTCTCATTCCCTGCACCGCATTAGGCTTCGATCCTCTGCAGGTCTTCGCTTAAATTTCCCGGCTCTCAATTGAGAATAACGAATTAATAATTCGCGTGGACACTGCTTACTAACACTATAGATGCCTGACATGACTGTTTTCACATTCAGCCCTAACGTTGAGGCCGCAGGAAATGATGGTAACTAATCTATGATTAGGACCATTGGGTGTTCTTTTACATTGGACAACATTTCACACATACTGTACCTCTTTTATATCATAGTTACCTAAGAATTATAACACTTTTAATAAGACAAGTAGTATTACAATGATTTGAGTATCTGTAGCGAAATGTGAGTATATAACACTCACTATGAAACTAAACAGTTAATACTTGCAGTACTTCTATTAATAGTCCTGCCGTTGCCACAACTAATGATAATAGTAATACAATAATAATGACAATTATTATTATTATTATTATTATTATTATTATTACGTGTCAGAAGCAAACTAAAATATTATTGAATCATTACTGCATTACGTTACTGCTTATATTATGATTTATAAATTAAACCAGTCAAGGAATAAATTAGATATTTATATACATAGATTATATTAACAAACATTGGTTATTTAAACTATACAATGGATGCCCAAAAATTAGCAAGGCCCAGTGCACACAGTTGGAGGTAATGTGCATTGAAGCAGATGTGATGATAAAATGACAATAATAATACCAATAACAACAATACTGATAGTGGCAGATATCAAAAGAATAAATAGCGTGGCACAAATAAAAAAAGGCCCAGGTGCAAGGAAACGCAGCATAGGAAAGGAAATACTATTGTTTTGTATAGTATTGTATGTTAACCTGGGACCTACAAACGACTGAGAGGCTCCGCCCCCGCCGCAGCCGCAGTGGTCCACAACCCCACCACGACTACCGCAGTCCACTTCACCCGTCCGCCGCCCCACACCGAACCCAGGGTTATTGTGCGGTTAGGCCCCCTGTGGACCCCCTAGGGAACGTCTCACATCAGACGAGTGTAACCCCTATGGTTGCGTGGTAGAGTAATGGTGGTGTAAGCGTACGTGGAGAACTTGTTTGCGCAGCAATCGCCGACATAGTGTAACTGAGGCGGAATAAGGGTAATCAGCCCACATTCGCCGAGGCAGATGGAAAACCGCCTAAAAACCATCCACAGACTGGCCGGTTCACCGGACCTCGACACAAATCCGCCGGGCGGATTCGTGCCGGGGACCAGGCGCTCCTTCCCGCCCGGAAAGCAGTACGTAAGACCGCTCGGCCAACCGGGCGGGCCAAGGAAATACTATACTAAGACGGCTAGAAGCTGAACTCCTGGAATTACTACATTCTCCTCCGAAATGTTCTGCTGCAGTTCTTGAAGACCGTGGGGGTTGTTGCGATACACCTTAGAATTGAGGGCTCTCCACACAAAGTGATCAAACATTAACAGATGAGGTGACCTGAGTGGCCAGCTAGGGCGGCGACCAGACTGACCTCTGGCATCAACTCTGTCAGGCGTGGAGACTGTGCAATGTACTCCAAGATTCGGCCGGCTTTATGGGCAGTTGCTCCATTTGTCGGGGTGTGGTTACATGCATATTTTCACCAACAATCGTATCCACTTGTCCGGCCCATTGTTATTTGCCCCACCCTGTATACGTGTGCAAAACAGATGTTTCATGATATAACGAGTTCTAGTGTAAGTAAACTTAAGTAGACTGCGCCAGCTAAGAATACTGGGAAACGAGAAAGATCTGGTTGTGCAAGGGTAACGATTGCGTACAGGCACATTGGTAATCTTTATATCCCTGTAACTGCATTACAGTAGGAAACAGACAATGATATTTTGTAGGTTGAGTGGGTGACAGAATTTTACTTTAGGGGTTGAGGATAGGTTTTTGAGCAGACTACGCCTCCTTAGGGCACAATAACAAAGTTTTTAAAGTCTTGGTGGAGAGCGAGATTTTTATCAGGGCATGAAAAAGGTTGCGTAATAGAAAAATAAAGATTTTTCGCTGGTTTTCAGTGGCACAGGATTCTCAGGACAATAGAAATCGTAAATACTTCGATTCTTCTAGATGTTCATCCACGCACAACTGTTGTGGTTTAATTTATAACGTGACATTATAACCAAATGTGTTTTGAGTCTACCTTCAACATGTTTACTGTAAGTAGCAGAATCCACAATGGTTTTTATTTCACGGAACACATACTGTAAGTCTAAAACTTCACAAATTTTACAAGAAACCACTGAGACCTTTACTTTCAAAATTCTGAGAATCTATGTGCAAACATACAGGCGTGTAAGACGGAGCTGAAGTCTTTGGCCCCTACTGTTCAAGCTATATATCGAAGAAGCAATGACGGAAATAAATAAAGGTTCAATAGTGTGATTAAAATTCAGTGTGGAAGGATATCGATGACAATATTTGCTAATGACATGGCTATCCCCCAGAATATTCTAATAAATACAGAGTAAATCTAAGTAATATGAAAGCAATGAGAAGTAGCAGAAATGAGAACAGCGAGAAACTTAACATCAGAATTGATAATCACTAAGTAGACGAAGTTAAGGAATTTTGTTATCTAGCTAGTAAAATAACCATAACGAACGGAGAAAGAAGGACATAAAATTCAAACTAAAACCGGCAAAAGTGGCATTCCTGGCCAGTAGATGTCTAGTAGTACCGAATATAGTTCTTAATTTCTGATAATGTACATTTGGAGCACAGTATTGTACGGCTGTGAAACATTAACTGTGGGAACACCACAACAGGAGAGAACAGAAGCATTTGAGTTGTGGTGCTACAGACAAATGTTGAAAATTAGGTGGGCAGATAAGGAAGAAATGAGGAAGTTGCCTGCAGAATCGTCGTGGAAAACTTCCATGGCACTAGAGGGAAGTGTAAGAGTAAAAAATTGTAGACAAGGACAGAATTGGAATACATCGAATGAATAAGTGCTACTCTGGGATGAAAAGATTGGCACAGAAGGGGAATTTTTCGGCGGACCGCATCGAACAAGTCAGAAGACTGAGGACTCAAAAGCAAGAAATGTATCGGCAAACATATTAAGGGAGAAACCTGCACAAGTCTGAACCGATTTAGTGCAGCAACTGAAGAGCGGGTCCTGGGCCGTAGGTGCCACTTACCAGGTGTGGCGTCCCTCCGCCAGTGGAACAAAATATGGGATTCATGACAATCCAGAATGCACTGCTGATACCCATACGTCAGTACTCTGTAAACCACAGTCAAGTGATGTCAGCGTATACGTCCATTGTACAAGTTTTTACGACTGCTTCCCGTTACATTCACGGGCTGAATGCTTAAACACCTCATTGTGAGTTGCAAATAGTCTCTAGTCGTGTTTTCGCTATCTCTGCGGGAATGATACATGAGAACCAGACGGAGCAATCAAGAAGAAGGCACTGGAATGGAATCTCCAGAGGACAAGGAAGAGAGGCCGGTCAGGAGCTATATGGAAGAGGACGGCGAAGGGGAAGCAAGGAGAATTGACAAGGACTGACAAGAAATGACCAAAAACAGGCATGGATGATAAGTTCTCCTCCATGCACTGTGCCTCCCATAAGGGCCAAAGAAATAAAGTCAAATAAGTTCTCTGCAGCTCCTTGTAGTATAAATACACTCACAGCGCACAAGTTATGTTTCCTCATTTTTTCGGACGATGAGCTCTTCTCTGAACGTTGGCGCTGAGATACTTCCGCTTCACGGTCGAGGGTTACTTGCCTTCTTCACCAGAAGGAGAAATTCCATAAACTGGGAGAGAATTAAAAGAGGGCGGACTGATACAATCTTAATGCTATTACGGCAATTTACCGGCCGATATAAAGCCGGGAAGCCAATTATCTGGAGGGCACTCCACGTGCTCGCGCAGAAGAGGTCAAGAGTCAGCGCGGCGGCCGGAAGTAACGGGATCTGCCACAGGCCGCTGCCACTGGCTGCCCGCCAGCTGCCAGCTGCCGCCACGCCCACGCGGGAGGCCTCCAGCGAGCATTATGTGGTCACTTCTATAGCACACACGCACATCTAAAAGCGAGCACTTTGTCCGGATACTCTATTTTGAGGAGATGACGGAAAAATAGTACAACAAAATAAAGAAATTCATGATGACAACCTTCAGCTGCTTTTTATTATGCACAGTACTACTAATTTCGCTCACAGGCCATTTTCTTGCTTAGCCTAAGCGTGATGTAAACGATTACAAGATGCTGTTGCAAGCCAGTCATAGTCAATAAAATTGTCAGCAACATAATAATTATACAGAGCAGTTGTCAACAGAAGGCTTATTCACATCGAAAGTCAGTAACAAACTAACAGGAATGAAAACAGGTCAAGCGGTACGTGGAAAACAGGCAAAGATAATACCGTGTTAAAGATAAAAAACATGGAATTTTATTCATCTACTTTTCATCTACTTAATTAATGTAGAAGCTAATCCTTGACTATTAATTTCTCCTATATTCCTTTGTTGGTGTTCGTTTATTCTGCCCCTTTCCCCGTCCTCGACAACCCCTTCCCCCCCCCCCCCCCTCAGTTCTTCTACCCTCTTTCCCTATTATCTTTCCGTTTTCTTTACATTGTCCTATGTTTGTAGTAGACCATTAAAATTTGAATTTAAGGGAACTGTTCCACCCCCTCCCCTCTCTTTGCTTATACTGCTTAAAATAAGAGTATTTTTCTAAGCATTCAGTTCAACTGAGTGTACTACAGTCATTGTAAATTTAATACTAAAGATCTTAGTCAGCTCCACTTTCTTTGTTTCCATTTATGTTGTACACTTAAAATTACGATGCATTTCACAGTGTAAGTTATTTCTTTCAACCAAAGACTGCATTGTATCGCTTTGGTTGTTAAGTTAAATCTTCACTTATTAGCATATGCTGTACTGTTTATACCTTTAACATGGTAATATCTTTGCCTGTTTTCCGTTTATTACTTGACCTATTTTCGTGTGTTAGTTTGTTACTGAGTTCTATGTGACTAAGCCTTCTAGCGACAACTGCTCTGTATAATTACTATATTGCTAAGAATTTTATAAACTATGGTTGGCCTGCAACAGCAACTAGTAATCATTTACATTATGGTATAAGATTCCCGCTATTTATACCTGTAAGGACGATGTTCATAACCTTACACTAACTTGTCAGATTGTACAATCTCTAACATTTTGTATCTCCTCGTTTTGGCAAGCTTGAAAATTGTCTATGACCGAAGCTAGTAGCCCTGTGCAAGGAAAAAAAGAAAAGAGAGAGAGAGAGAGGGAAAAGACAGGTGAATGTTTTCAACGGTTATTCAGCAGCTGATTTCTTCACCTATATGCATGCATAAAATGAAGACCGTATTTTAAAATGAAGTAGTTTCATTAACAAGGGCGAGAATTTTTTCTTTACCATAAGCATGCAGACTTCTTTCAATACTAATCTTACAAAATCGGACAAAACCTTCCAAAGCCTTGCCTAACAACGTACGTTTTGATATTGTATTTGATTTTTTGGATTATTTTTCCTAGCTTCACATGAAAATACTGATAAAACTAAAAGAAAACGATTATAATACCCTGAAAATGTTAAGATTTAGACATTTTCTAAACTACTTACCTACCCCGGCTTGGGTAGCGCAGCGGTAACGATTTACACACACAAACCTTCCTCGCGAGCCCACCTATTACTGACGACCGTATTTAAATCCGTACAATACTTCACGGAATTAGACTTCGCATACATACCGAAAAATACGTCAGGGACTTTAATTCATCATAGATAAATCAATTTGCACGAAATACCTGTAAATTACACATATACGTCTTCTTCGTGAATCAAGCTGTTAGTGAAAACTGTATCAGTGTATCTACAGTAGTTCCTCAGGTTACTCTTCACATACAGATACAAAAAAAGGCAGAGGTCTTTAACTCATAATCTATATTACTAACTGTAAGTAACAAACACGGAACCCGGAACTTGGTAGCCTATCTAACGGCTTCCAGAAACAACAAACATTTTATTTTCATTATTTCGCGTAACTATTGACTGAATTTCAAAACGTAAAACGCTGTCATAATCTACCCATTAAGACGTACACTCCCATGTTAAAGTTTTAACATGATAAGGCAAGTATCATAGTTAGTAACAATGTGCTTGTCTTGAGACAGCGCTACTGACAGCGCGCAAATACCCGGACATAATTCATTCAGTATTTGAGAATGGGAGCACTTAGAAACTTTCACCAAATTTTACACCTAATTTCAAACCTTTGCTAAACTTTTTCTCGCTGACACATCCCACAAATGATGGAACAAGACAACTTTACTACTCACTACATTTTCGCCGTTCATCCAGTAAAACTTATGCATCAAGCACGACGTTATAATTCATTACTTCTTTAGTGCCGAGTCTATTCGAAATACAGTTTGCAGTAGCATCCACATGTATCACGGAATTTATCTCCAAAATTTTATCATTTTACGACGCATAGTTCAGAAGATAGAACTACAGTCGTACAAGGATGGGTGAAAACTAGCTACCGCTTAAAATGGCGCCTAGTAAAACTTCAACATCAGGCGTGACGTTTTAGTTCATTTCTTATTTACTACATACTCTACTAGACTACTGGCCATTAAAATTGCTACACCACGAAGATGACGTGCTACAGACGCGAAATTTAACCGACAGGAACAAGATGCTGTGATATGCAAATGATTAGCTTTTCAGAGCATTCACACAAGGTTGGCGCCGGT
Organism: Schistocerca nitens; assembly: GCF_023898315.1. NCBI lineage: Eukaryota > Metazoa > Arthropoda > Insecta > Orthoptera > Acrididae > Schistocerca > Schistocerca nitens. Next base: position 551,283,754 of record NC_064615.1, on the reverse strand, counting down.
GGCGACACCTACAACGTGCTGACATGAGGAAGTTTCCAACCGATTTCTCATACACAACTAGCAGTTGACCGGCTTTGCCTGGTGAAACGTAGTTGTGCTGCCTCGTGTAAGGAGGAGAAATGCGTACCATCAAGTTTTCGACTTTGATAAAGGTCGTATTGTAGCCTATCACGATTGCGGTTTATCGCATCGCTACATTGCTGCTCTCGTTGGTCGAGCTCTAATGACTGTTAGCAGAATATGGAATCGGTGGATTCGGAAGGGTAGTACGGAACGCCGTGCTGGATCCAAACGGCCTCGTATCACAAGCAGTCGAGATGACAGGCATCTTATCCACATGGCTGTAACGGATCGTGCAGCCACGTCTCGATCCCTGAGTCAACAGATGGGGACGTTTGCAAGACAACAACCATCTGCACGAACAGTTCGACGACGTTTGCAGCAGCGTGGACTATCAGCTCCGAGACCATGGTGTACTCAACGACGAACCTGGGTGCACGAATGGCAAAATGTCATTTTTTAGGATGAATCCAGGTTCTGTTTACAGCATCATGATGGTCGCATCCGTGTTTGGCGATATCGCGGTGAACGCCCATTGGAAGCGTGTATTCGTCATCGCCATACTGGCGTATCACCCGGCGTGATGGTATGGGGTGCCATTGGTTACACGTCTCGGTCACCTCTTGTTCGCATTGACGGCACTTTGAACAGTGGACGTTACATATCAGATGTGTTTCGACGCATGGCTCTACCCTTCACTCGATCCCTGCGAAACCCTACATTTCAGCAGGAGAATGCACGACCACATGTTGTAGGTCCTGTATGGGCCTTTCTGGATAAAGAAAATGTTCGACTGCTGCCCTGGCCAGCACATCCTCCAGATCTCTCACCAACTGAAAATGTCTGGTCAACGGTGGCCGAGCAACTGGCTCGTCAAAATACGCCAGTCACTACTCTTGATAAACTGTGGTACCGAGTTGAAGCTGCATGGGCAGCTGTACCTGTATACGCCATCCAAGCTCTGTTTGACTCAATGCCCAGGCGTATCAAGGCCGTTATTACAGCCAGAGGTGGTTGTTCTGGGTATTGATTTCTCAGGATCTATGAACCCAAATTGCGTGGAAATGTAATCACATGTCAGTTCTAGTATAATATATTTGTCCAATGAATACCCATTTATCATCTTCATTTCTTCTTGGTGCAGCAATTTTAATGGCCAGTAGTATATTTTTGCATCAGTCTTCCGACTGGTTTTATGCGGCCCGACACCAATTACTCTCCTGTGCCACCTCAGTGTAGCAACCTTTGTCCTCAATTGTCTGCTGGATGCATTCCAATCTCTGTCTTCCTCTACAGTTTTTTCCCTCTAAAGCTCCCTCTACTACCATTGAAGTCAGTCCCTGATGTCTTAACAGATGTCCTATCATTCTGTCCCTTCTCCTCGTCAGTGTTTTCCACACATTCCTTTCCTCTCCGATTCTGCACGGTACATTCTCATTCCTTACCGTATCAGTCTACCTAATTTTCAATATTCGTCTTTAGTACCACATCTCAAATGCTTCGATTCGCTTCTGTTCCGATTTTCCCACAGTCCGTGTTTCACTACCATACAACGCTGTGCTCCCAACGTACATTATCAGAAATATTTTATCCCCAAATTAAGACCTATGTTTGATACTAGTAGACTTCCGTTGGCCAGAAATGATATTTTTGCCAGTGCTAATCTGCTTTTGATGTCCTCTTTGCTCCGTCCATCATTGGTTATTTTGCTGCCTACGTAGTAGAATTCCTTAACTTCATCTACTTCGTGGCCATCAATCCTGATGTTAACTTTCTCGCTGTTCTCATTTCTGCAGCTTCTCATTACTTTCGTCTTTCTTCGATTTACTCTCGATCCATATTTCGAACTCATTAGGCTGTTCATTCCATTCAGCAGATCATGTAATTCTTCTTCTCTTTCACTGAGTCCGCAGCTCGTGGCCTAGTGGCTAGCGTTGCTGCCTCTGGATCGCAGGGTCCCAGGTTCGATTCCCGGCTGGGTTGGGGATTTTCTCTGCCCGGGGACTGGGTGTTTGTGTTGTCCTCACCATTTCCCAATCACCATCATTCGTAACAGTGGTTCCAATCGACTGTGTAAAGAATTGAGCTGTGTAAAAATTAGGACTTTGTACGGGCGCTTATGACCGCGTAGTTGAGCGGCCCACAAACCAAACATCACCAAACTTTTACTCAGGCCAGCATCGTCATCAACGAATCGTATCATTGATATCCTTTTACCTTGAATTTTAATCCCACTCTTGACCTTTCTTTTATTTCCATCATTGCTTCTTCGATGTACAGATTGAACAGTAGGCGCGAAAAACTACATCCCTGTCTTACACCCTTTTAAATCCTAGCTCTTGGTGCTTGGTCGTCCACTCTTATTAATTCCTCTTGGCTCTTCTACATGTTGTATATTACACGTCTCTCCCTACAGCTTACCCCAGAATTTAGAACATCATGCACCATTTTACATTGTCGAACGCTTTTCTCAGGTTGACAAATCCTGCGAACGTGTCTTGATTTTTCTTTAGCCTTGCTTCCATTATCAACCGCAATGTCAGAATTGCCTCTCCTAAGGCCAAACTGATCGTCAACTAACACATCCTTAATTTTCTTTTCTATTCTTCTGTGTATGATTTTTGTAAGTAACTTTGATTCATGAGCTGTTAAACTGATTGTGCGGTAATTCTCGCACTTGTCGGCTTTCGCAGTCTCCGAAATTGTATGGATGATACTTTTCCTAAAGTCAGATGGTATGACGCCAGACTCAAACATTCTACACACCAACGTGAAAAGGCGTTTTGTTGTCACTGCCCCTAATTATCTTAGAAATTCTGATCGAATGTTATGTATCCTTTCTGCCTTATTTGATCTTAAGTACAACAAAGCTTTCGTATATTCTGATTCTAATACTAGATCCCCTACCCCTACTAAATCGACTCCTATTTCTTCTTCCATCACATCAGACAAATCTTCCCCCTCATACTCTTCCCACCTATTCGCTCTCTCTTCTGGATTTAACAGTGGCATTCCCGCTGCACTCTTAATGCTACCACCCTTTCTTTTAATTTCACCGAAGGTTGTTTTGACTTTCCTATATGCTGAGTCAGTCCTTCAGACAATCATTTCTTTTTCGATTTCTTCACATTTTGCTTGCAGCCATTTCATCTAACATTCCCTGCGCTTCCTATTCAGGGTTCAAATGGCTCTAAGCACTATGGGACTTAATATCTGAGGTCATCAGTCCCCTAGACCTAGAACTACTTAAACCTAACTAACCTAAGGACATCACACACATCCATGCCCGGGGTAGGATTCGAACCTGCGACCGTAGCAACAGCGCTGTTCCGGACTGAAGCGCCTGGAACCGCTCGGCCACAGCGGCCGGCTTTCATTTCTCAGCGACTTGCATTTCGGTATTCCTGACTTTCCACGAACATTTTTGTTCTTCGGTGTTTCATCGATTAACTGAAGTGTTTCTTCCGTTACCCATGGTTTCTTCACATGAACCTTCTTTGTACCCATGTTTTTCTTTCCAGCTTCTGTGATTGTCCTTTTCTGAAATGTCAATTTCTCTACAGCTGTGGTGCCTACTGAGCTATTCCTTATTGCTGTATTTATGGCATGGACTTGACTAATGTCTGAAGTAGTGCTGGAGGGAATCGACAACATGAATCCTGCAGGTCTGTCCATAAATCAGGCAACTCTGGACGCATGTGGTGTCGCTTTGGGCTGCTGGAATTACTCAAGTCCGTCGGAATCCACAGTTGACATAAATGGATGCAGATGATCAGGCAGGATGCTTACGTACGTGTCACCTTTCCGAGTCGTATCTGGGCCATTCCAATTACAGAGCCTCCACCAGCTTCAACAGTTCCTGTTGACATCCAGGGTCCATGGATTCATGAGGTTGTCTCCATACCCGTACACGTCTATCCGCTCGATACAATTTGAAACGAAACTCGTTCGATCAGGCAGCATGTTTCCAGTCATCGACATTGCAATGTCGGTGTTGACGGGCCCATATGAGGCGTAAAGCTTTGTGTCCTGCAGTCATCAAAGGTACACAAGTGGGTCTTCGGCTCCGAAAGCCCATATAGATGATGTTTGGCTGAATGGTTCCCACGCTGACATTTGTTGATGTCCCAGCATTGAGAGCTGCAACAATTTGTGGAGGGTTGCACTTCGGTCACTTTGAACGATTCTCTTTAATCGTCGTCGGTGCCGTTCTTGCAGGATCTTTTACCGCCGCAGCGATGTCGGCGATTTGATGTTTTACCGGATTCCTGATATTCATGGTACACTCGTGAAATGGTCGTACGGGAAAGTACCCATTTAATCGCTACCTCGGAGATGCTGTGTCCCGTCGCTCGTGGGCCGACTATAACACCCCATTCAAACTCACTTAAGTCTTGATAACCTCCCATTGTAGCAGCAGTAATCGATCTAACAACTGCGCCAGAAACTTGTTGTCTTATACAGGCATTGCCGACGGCAGCGCCGTATTCGCCTGTTTACATATCTCTGTATTTGAATACGCATGCCTATACCAGGTTCTCTGGCGCTTCAGTGTATTTTAATGAGAGGACTTAGTGCTAATAGAAGTGACTGTTTCTAAACGTACTTTAGTACTCTGCAAATTACTGTGAAGCGCGTGGAGAAGGGCACTTCCCACTCTGCCAGTTATTAGGGCTTTTCCCATTCCATTCACGTATGTAGAGAGGAAAAGTCTCTCCACGCGCTGATTGCCTAAACTCACCTCGCGATCCCCACAGGAGTGATACGTAAGAGGATGTAGCATATTCCTATACTCGTCACTTAAACCTGTTTCTTGAAACATTCTTAAGAAGGCATGTTCTTCAGCACATCTTTGAGGCTCTCATAGTGGCCAAATAAACCTATAAACCTGAGAATACAAGTGCTGTCGTTCTCTGTATACGTTCAACATTGCCTGGTAATCTTCCCTATATCTATTAGTCCACAGGCCTCGTGAAGGTGTGTGGAGGAAGGTACTTCTGGTACCACTATCTGCAGCTCCTCTCTTCCCTGTTCGTTTGCGAATAGTGAATGGGAAGTATGACTGTCGGTAAACCTCCATATTAGCTCTAATTTATCGGGTTTTCTCTTGGCCGTCTTTCGTGAGATTTATGTGGGAAGAAGTACTGTGTGAATTTCAGCAGCATACTCCTCTGTTATATCAGCTACTGTCTTGCAGCGTTTGCCACCGGAGTTTGTTGAACATCGTAACACTCTCGCACCGGCGCCGACTAAACGAAACGCGCCGCTCTTCGTTGGAGCTTGTCTAACTATTTTGTTGATGCAGCTTGGTAAGAGACCCATACCGATGGGCAATACTCAAGAATTGGTCCAGCAAGTGTTTCGTAAACCACTTCTTTCGTGGATGAATTACATTTCGTCAAGATTATTTCTATGAATCTACTTCTGGAATCTGATTTTCCTCTCTGTTCATTGCACTTACGGTCGCTATGAATGGTTAATGATAGATATTTTAAGGTAGTTGTTGTTCCTCACAGTTTTTCAGCAATAGCTGAATCGTACAGTGGTGAATTTCTCCATCTGTGTACGCGCAGTACGTTACAACTATTTACGTTCAGGGTCAACGTCCAGTCCCTACACCATTTACCAACCCTCTGCAGGCCAACCTGCAGTTCGCCCGTCTTTTGATGTCGCTACCTTGTTCTAAACAACTGCACCATCTGCAAACAATATGATGGAGCTTCCGATTTTCGAAGATATTTTATCCAAAGTTGGCATTTAAAATATCTTCTTTCATAAACGTTGTTGCATCGTTTTGCAGAGAAAATAATCTTAGTATATTTATTCGTATGTGGGGATTGTCTTTGCGTAATACCTATCCATCTGTTGTTGCAGTTTACTTCGCTGACATTTCAATACGCTACAGCCATGCTGACACCTGCATTCACTGAACTGACAATCGTACTACCATATACAGTATTTATGAAAAGAGAATTGTATTACTGTGTACAGTGAATGTTCTCAGTTTGTTGAGCCTAAAACTTTTGTTTCCCGCCTGGAAGGTGGCGCGTGGATCTGCTCCTGCAAACTGAAGGGTAGGCCGAATGAAGAAAGTGAGTAGGAGCAGGAGGGGACAAGCACTTCGGTACTGCGATTAAAATATTAGATGTTTACTATAGGAAAAAACAAGTTAATAAATGGTTACATAACTTTGCGTACATCCCGTCGTGAGTAGTACAAGGTCTCAATAGCAAGTCAATAGCAAGTCAACACACACTGTAGTTTAAGCGATGTTCCAGGCCGTATGCTCTCGATGAAATGGGAAGCATCTGGAGCGACGCTCGTAGAGCTCTCCAGCGCCGGCTAGAGGGCGCTGTCGTGTGTCGGTGTCGGTGTCGTAGTGCGAACCTACGCCGTGGTATCGTAGCTATAGATACCACAAAAACTAGATCTAAATGTAAGTGCTGAAATAATTCCGCATACTTTGTTTGTCACGATCATGCAATTGTACTGACTGGCATGTGTAACTTATTTTTCATAATTTCTGTCCATTGTCCTACAGCTTAGGTCCGACGATGATTTTTCGAAACGTGTAACATTTAATAGAGAATTATGCGATCAAGATTTTTCGATAATTGCAATTTGGGTAACGGGTTTATGACACTTCCTTGAGGTGCTCTTCACAGCTGTCAGTTTTGTTCCGCTAAGAGCGACGTTTTAATACCTATCTACAAGGAAGTCTGGAATCAAGTCACAAATCTGGTTCGATATTCGGTAATCTCGGTTTTTTTTCCCACTAAGTATCGAAAGCTCTCGTAAACTCTGTATCAACATGCCCGCCGAGGTCTACAGCGCTGTGGATCTCATGTAGAGAAGGAGGGTGCTGAGCTTCGCAAGATCTGTTTGTGGTTTTTATGTTGATTACTATAGAGTAAAATTTTGGTACAGGTCCCGCACACTTGAGCAGTATTCTAGGATGGGTGGCACGAATGTTTTGTAATCAATCTCCGGTTGCTTCTGCCGAGCATTCTACTGCCACCTGCCTTACCTACGACTTACCCTATGTAATTGTTCATTTTCATATCGCTACAAATTGTTATACCCAGTGTCTTGTTTGACTCCAGTTGTGATTCATTGACATTTTAGACAGAGGATAATACGTTCTTTCGTTCTGTGCTGCGAGCTGAAGCCGATCGCCTTATCAGACGAGCACAAACAAAGTGAAATATCAGAGCAAGAGTCGGCGGTGCTCTTACAGAAGCATTCGGGGAGAGCGGCAGGATTTTGAAACACGTGACGATGCAAGGCGGCCCTGCTAGAGACGCGAGGCAGTCGGGCAAGCCGGCAGGCGAGGCTGCAGCAGGCGCGGGCAGCAGGCAGCAGGATTGGAGGCGCGAGTCGCCCCTCGGCCATCCTCCTCCCTTGCTGGGCCTTCCGGCACGCCGTCCCTTCCAATATTGGAAATTCTTACTGTCTGCTGCCGGCGAGGCGGTACAAATAACAAAGAAACGCCCGCCACACCCTGCACAGACACACACACAGCAGGATGGAAGCAGCCGAGGGGTAGCTTGCAGTTCTCCTCCTCCAGGCCTTCTGCTGTCTATTATTGAATAGAAAGACTCGCTTTTGTGGCGAGCTGCACTTTATTCGGGGATCTCGGAACAGGTTTAGCCACAACCGAACTGGAAGAAATAATCTACTTTTATCGGCATGGCCTTCTTTTTCGTAAATATATTCAGAATCCTGGGAAAATAATCTCATGACTTCCAATCCGTCACATTCTATCACTGTCCTAGTGGGCTCAGTAAGTCATCGCTAGCGGAGGCTGCAATTAACGAGCCCGCAAAAGGACTGTAAACGTAACGACTAAGTGTTCGGTATACACTTTGGTAAGAAATGTAGGTACACTACGAGATAAAAAATGTTTCAACACCCGTACGTAACGCGGAACTGACCGCTAGATATCACGAGAGGAAGACCCCAAGTACACTACTGGCCATTAAAATTGCTACATCACTAAGATGATGTGCCACAGACGCGAAATTTAACCGACAGGGAGAAGATGCTGTGATATGCAAATCATTAGCTTTTTACAGCATTCACACAAGGCTGACGACACCTACAACCTGCAGACATGAGGAAAGTATCCAACCGATTTCTCATACACAAGCAACAGTTGACCGGCGTTGCCTGGTGAAACGTTGTTGTGTTGCCTCGTGTAAGGAGGAGAAATGCGTACCATCATGTTTCCGACTTTGATAAAGGTCAGTTTGTAGCCTATCGCGATTGCGGTTTATCGTATCGCGACATTGCTGCTCCCGTTGGTCGAGATCCAATGACTGTTAGCAGAATATGGAATCGGTGGGTCCAGGAGGGTAATACGGAACGCCGTCCTGGATGCAACGGCCTCGTATCACTAGCAGTCGAGATGACAGGCATCTTATACGCATGGCTGTAACGGATCCTGCAGCCACGTCTCAACTCCTGAGTCAACAGATGGGACGTTTGCATGACAACAACCATCTGCACGAACAGTTCGACGACGTTTGCAGCAGCATGGACTATCAGCTCGGAGACCATGACTGCGGTTACCCTTGACGCTGCATCACAGACAGGAGCGCCTGCGATAGTTTTTTTGTTTTTTTGGTTTTAGGGCGCAAAACTGCTATGGTCATTAGCGACCTGCGATAGTATACTCAACGACGAACCTGGGTGCACGAATGGCAAAGCGTCATTTTTTCGGATGAATTCAGGTTCTGCTTACAGCATCATGATGGTCGCATCCGTGTTTGGCGACATCGCGGTGAACGCACATTGGAAGCGTGTCTTCGTCATTGCCATAATGGCGTATCAGCCGGCGTGATGGTATGGGGTGCCATTGGTTACACGTGTCGGTCACCTCTTGTTCCCATTGACGGCACTTTGAACAGTGGACGTTACATTTCAGATATATTACGACCCGTGGCTCTACCCTTCATTCGATCCCTGCGAAACCCTACATTTCAGCAGGATAATGCACGACCGCATGTTGCAGGTCCTGTACGTTCCTTTCTGGATACAGAAAATGTTCGACTGTTGCGCTGGACAGCACATCCTCCAGATCTCTCACCAATTGAAAACGTCTGGTCAATGGTGGCCGAGCAACTGGCTCGTCACAATATGCCAGTCACTACTCTTGATGAACTGTGGTATTGTGTTGAGACTGCATGGGCAGCTGTACCTGTACACGCCATCCAAGCCCTGTTTGACTCAATGCCCAGGCGTATCAAGGCCGTTATTACGGCCAGAGGTGGTTGTTCTGGGTACTGATTTCTCAGGATCTATGCACCCAAATTGCGTGAAAATGTAATCACATGTCAGTTCTAGTATAATATATTTGTCCAATGAATACCCGTTTATCATCTGCATTTCTTCTTGGTGTATAAATGTTAATGGCCAGTAGCGTATAAAGGAAAGGGGGCGGGGATTATTTCGTTGTCAGTAGAGAAACAATAAGAGCAGAATAGGTCGGTCAGGACTGCTCAGTGATTTCGAAAGTGGAGTGGTCACTCACAAGGTATCATCTGAATAACAAGTCCATTAGGGACATTTCAGTCCCTCTGAAGCTGTGCAAATTGACTGTGAACTGGAAATGAGAAGGAACAACCACAGCTAAACGAGGGCCAGACAGATCTATTGTACTGACGGAGAGGGACCGTCAAGCATTGCGGAGGATGGTTGTAAAAAATCGCATGAAATCAGCGGAAGACTATCAGCAGTCCAGCTGGCGTAATGACGGGAGTTGGAAAGAATGATGTACGATGGTCGAGCTACTACACGTAATCCACACACTACTGGAGTTAACGCTAGGTGATGCTTGAGGCGGTATAAACAGCGACCTCACTGAACAGGCAACGACTGAAAACGAGTCGTACCCTGTGGCTGTCCGATGGAAGGGTTCGCGTTTGGTGAACGCTCGGAGCACGTTACTTGCCCTCATGCGTAGCGAAAACACTGTAGTACAGAGGAGATGCTGCTAATGTACGGTGATTTCTCTCGTGGCTCTGCTGTGGTCCCCTCATTGCGGTTAAGAAAACGCTGAATTTGGAAGGATAGGAACGAATTTTACCGCATTCTCTACCCCATGCATTACAGGAACAGTTCATAGGCGATGAGTGTTGCAGCAGCCTGACAATGTACCCTTCTATAAAGTAGCAACTGCGAGGCAGCGGTTTTTGGACAATAACATTCCTGCAATGGATAGCATATACAGTCTTGCCCTGAATCTAATCGCACGCCTTTGGGATGAGCTAGAAAGTCGATTCCGCTCCACACCCAACATCACTACCTTCTGTGGTACACGCTCTTGACAATACCGGACTGTCATTCCACCACAGACATTCATACACCTCACTGAAAGTGTCTGCAGCATTCAAGCCGCAATAATGGTAAAGCGTGAACATATACATTAATATCCACCAATAGGCACCTGAATACTTCTGATCACGTAGTGTACATCAAACTCAGTAATTGATGTCGATAACCTACAGTTCCACTTCAATTCACGTATGCCATCTACTGCTCACGCATGTCGTTTAAATTCACAGGCGGTGTGTGAAACCTGTCTGGGAGTAAAGAATTAGAGGCTTATGAATACTTCCTTCTTGGTGCAAACTATACGCCAACTGCGCGCATGAAGAAAACAAAAAAAAATGTTCAAATGTGTGTGAAATCTTATAAGACTTGACTGTTAAGGTCATCAGTCCCTAAGCTTACACACTACTTAACCTAAACTATCCTAAGGACAAACACACACCCATGCCCGAGGGAAGACTCGAACCTCCGCCAGGACCAGCCACACAGCATGAAGAAAACATTGTGACAGAGAAAATCTACACATAGCTCCACGTGGCTACCGACTTGGCCCACTCAAAATATAGGAGGAATTCGAAAAATGCCGAATCCGTACAAAGTGCTTGCACGGAAGATGACATGCGACTAACGAAACGTTTCAGGCAACTTCAAAATGATTACTCAGTAACGAATACTTACGACATCCTACACCTGTAGTCTCTAAGGTTGGTGTGTGATACATATCAGAAGCGTATGATAGTTGTATCGGTGGACGTATCGGGATGTTACACTGGTGCTTGCTGAGGTATTAGGTGATAAGTGTAACACATGTTGTATAAATAATAAATAGGGTAGAAACTGGCGCATTGAGGGGGTTAATTTGTACTCCAGTTCGGAAAAGGAGCCGGTTATCAGGAGCACGTAGAAGCCTAAGGCACAGGTTTGTGTTACCTGCATTGCGTATTATATGGAGCCGGAGCTTGTTACCCTCCTCATCCCACCTCTAATTTCAGCAAATCGTCTCTCCCTGCACCCCCACTAGCTAGGTGGCAAGTTATACAATGAAGAGCCAAAGAAACTGGTACAACGGCCTCATACCGTGCAGCGTCCCCGCGAGCACGCAGAAGTGTCGCAACACGACATGGCATGGACTCGACTAATGTCTGAATTAGTGCTGGAAGGAATTGACACCGTGAACCCTGCGAGGCTGTCCATAAATCCGTAAGAGTATGGTGGGTGGGGGGGGGGGGGGGTGGAGATCTCTTCTGAGCAGCACGTTGCAAGGCATCCCAGATATGCTCCATAATGTTCATGTCTGTCTGGGGAGTCTGGTGGCCAGCGAAAGTGTTTGAACCCAGAAGAGTGCTCCTGGAGCCATTCTATAGCAACGTGTGGTGTGTCGCATTGTCCTGCTGGAATTTCACAAGTCTGTCGGAATGCACAATGGACATGAATGGATGCAGGTGATCAGACAGTATGCTTAAGTACGGGTCACCTGTCAGAGTCGTATCTAGAAGTATCAGGGGTCCCATACCACTTCAACTGCACACGCCCCACACCATTACAGAGCCTCCACCAGCTTGAACAGTCCCCTGCTGACATGCAGGGTCTATGGATTCATGAGGTTGTCCTCTCGATACAATTTGAAACGAGATTCGTCTGACCAGGCAACATGTTTCGAGTCATCAACAGTCCAATGTCGGTGTTCACGGCCCAGGCGAGGTTAAAACTTTGTGCCGTGCAGTCATCAAGGGTACACGTGTGGGCGTTGGGCTCCGAAAGCCCATATAGATGATTTTTCGTTGAATGGTTCGCAAGCTGGCACTTGTTGATGCCCCAGCACTGATATCTGCAGCATTTTGCGGGAGAGTTGCACTTCTGTCGCACTGAACGATTCTCTTCAGTCGTCGTTCGTCCCGTTCTTGCAGGATCTTTTACCGGCCGTAGCGATGTCGGAGATCTGATGTGTTACCGTATTCCTGATATTCGCGGTACACTCGTGATATGGTCGTACTGGAAAATCCCCACTTCATCGCTACCTTGGAGATGCAAATGTTTTATAACAGATAATATCTCTGTCAAAGTAAGCCTCCAATCCCTGTAAAGGCTTGTCACTGCCTCTAACCAAAGCAACAGACAACCATGAATTGCCTGTGACAACTTCATTTGTAGTACAAGAAAACGTAATCTTACAGCCAACAAATGTAATTGGCCCTGCTAATATCTCAGTTTGAGATGTTGCGTTTGGTGTCTCCTCAAAACTTAAAACAGTCTTGTAAACAGGCATTCTGCTCCTCCTAGTGTATTTAATGTGGCGGTACGGCATGGCTGTGTGCTGCGTGCTGCTGCCTGCAGTCGACTGACGCAGAAACAGGAAGCGCGCCCAGACCCCAGCGCTGGCCTTATCAGCCGCCGGATGTTGCGCAACCCATTCACACAAGTTTGATTATAGCCCGCCGCGGGCCTAGTAATACTAGGGCCCGCGGCTCCCAGCAGCCTCGCTCAGCGGCTAAGTCCCCTTCAAGGTCACCCGCCTATAAGGCGGCGCACACAGCCTGGGCTGTGTGCGCCGCCTTATAGGCGGGTGACCTTGAAGGGGACTTAGCTGCTGAGCGAGGCTGCTGGGAGCCGCGGGCCCTAGTATTACTAGGCCCGCGGCGGGCTATAATCAAACAGTTGTGAATGGGTTGCGCAACATCCGGCGGCTGATAAGGCCAGCGCTGGGGTCTGGGCGCGCTTCCTGTTTCTGCGTCAGTCGACTGCAGGCAGCAGCACGCAGCACACAGCCATGCCGTACCGCCGCAGGAGATACACTAGGAGGAGCAGAATGCCTGTTTACAAGACTGTTTTAAGTTTTGAGGAGACACCAAACGCAACATCTCAAACTGAGATATTAGCAGGGCCAATTACATTTGTTGGCTGTAAGATTACGTTTTCTTGTACTACAAATGAAGTTGTCACAGGCAATTCATGGTTGTCTGTTGCTTTGGTTAGAGGCAGTGACAAGCCTTTACAGGGATTGGAGGCTTACTTTGACAGAGATATTATCTGTTATAAAACATTTGCAATTGGTGTTGTTGGAGATAGAAATTATGACGTTTTAACTCACTTAAATCTTGATAACATGCCATTGCAGCAACGGTAATCCATATAACAACGGCAGACAATTGCTGTCTTATATAGGCGTTGCCTACGGCAGCACCGTATTCTGCCTGTTTACGTATCTTTGTATTTCAATACGTATGCCTATATCAGTTTATTTGGCGCTTCAGTGTAGTTTGCGATTAGTACATGTTCCTCTTCAATGTAAGCACAAGTCTGTTATTATTCATTTCAATTCAATTAATAGCTGTTCCAGTACTAGAGCCTGCCCACAGGCAACCGATCGCTCGCGGGCAGCGGTAAGGCAGGGGTGGGCAAAGAGATGATGGACGGGCAGTCATACAAATGACCTGTAGCCTAAGCCATTGTATTTCCCTGGTCTCGCGCCAGCGGCCATTGGTTGCAGGCAGTGGTCGCACATGCGCAGAATGCGTGCAACAGGGCTGCCTAGCTAATAGCCTGTATAGCTGCACTTTCCCGAGAGCAAGTTAATGGGCATTTCCCAGCGCCCGTATCTCGTGGGACAACATTGGAACAGCCGAAGTTAGATACTGTAGTATGGCACGCGGATGGTTTACTTTCAGTAACCCGTATCGAACAAAATAAGCAAATGTTTTCATATGTTTATTCGACAAACATTTCAGCACTAGCAATTACTGTTTGATCTCTAACATTCTTACAACAACATTTTCGCTAGGTGAGTGGCATTCTGGACCGTTTCCGAAGGAAACACCGTACGTGAAGTCACGACTTCTTATCATTCACATGCTATGGTTGACTTTAACCATTTGAGTCACTTTAAATCAAAACACTAAATTTTTTTCTTGTGCATATCTCGCTAAAATTTGTTTTACTCATCACGTTTTTCCTGCTTTACTTATCATCTGAGTGAATCTCACATTTTACACTGATTCATATTCTACGTGACGCCGTTCTTCAAAATTCCTACTGTCTACAGCGACTCACTCATTACATGCAAACACACCCGTGCTGGAATCAAAAACCTCGCATTGTTAGCACCAAAATGTATAAGGAATGTCCGTCTGGCTACCAAAGAACTTGGTTCCAGTAGATACTGTGCACTAGAGTGGCTTTTATTTAGCATTTTTCTAAATTTCTTTCGGTTTAGTCCCATTTTGGTTCCAATCAACTTAGAAATGATGCTTGTAAAATTCGGCCAAGTCTGGATAGGGGGAAAACTTGGCCCTGGGCCTTCGCAATAGAAATATTGAAGAAAAGTGTCAAATTCGCAAAATATCAGTTCTGAACGATAAATTCCGTTTCCTTTAGCGAATACATCATCATTTCACAGTTCATGCCGTTCTAGTGACATGACACCGTCTGTGACACCAAGACAGCTAGAAGCAGGGCAGAGCGAGGTAAAGAAAACCTTTCTAAGGTTCAACCCGCACCAGCACTTTAAAGGGAAGGTAGCAGTCGTAGCAAGTAGAAAGTTTTCTTCTTCAGTTCTTAATGGGCGGTAAAACATTTGCTCGGGTATCACTCACACGAGATAACTTGAAGTAAACTACTGTCTATAAAAGAAAAACTAGGGAACTTTCTTTGCAATTTCGAGTATGTAAATTAACTGTGCAACAAAGTATCACACTATCTGTGTGAGAAGTGATGACTGAGAAACCGCATATCATTATTATGAAATTCATTATCATCAACAAAGGCAGCTACAAATGTATGTTGGAACAGCGTCGGACGTTTATAATCTGAAAGGAATACATTTTTTCAAACACTTGAGGATATAAGCACACACAAATGTTTTGAAGAGCATTAATATCGAAAAACATAGTAATTTTTGACCAGTTGAAGGCTGAAATATGGACCAACGTTCACGAATGTTGATTTGAGTGTTTGGCTGAACCAAGGCAGTCATGAGGAGACAAGAGCGAAGCGCGTATGAATTTCATCAATTCAGTAAACTGTGTGTTCATAACATAAATTTTGCATATAAATGAAATCGACAATAAAAATCAATAACAGTCCACTACTCTCTCAAAGAGGATAATTTCAAGAAGTAGGGTTGCAATTTCTATGTTACAGCATTACTTTTTGACACAACAATGCACTTTTGGAGGTGTGTGTGTTTTGACAGAACAGTTATTACAAAAAGATCGGTTGTATTTAACACGCAAGCTTCAGATACCTGAAATACTGAGCAATTGCACGAGCGGTTTCAAGTAAAAGTTGGATCGTGGAAACACCGATAAGACTATACTAATTGATTTCAAAACATTGGCTCTAGAATTCCAGACTGGAATTCGATACGGGAAAGTCAAAGAACACTAGGATTAAGATGTATCTAGAATCGTCGGATTTGTTCGATGTAATCTGAGAGAACAGAAGCCTACATTGCTTGAGATCTCTCTCACAGAAGCAACATCTTGTAGAGTATCTTTCTGTGCTCTAGGGGCCATCCATCACTAAAGACAGAATTCCAAGCATAGCTCTGAGCCCCATCTGCTACCAAAGACCTGGATTTCAGTATTCTTTCACAATTTCATGTACATATCAGGCTACTGATTGTGGTTCTGTCATGTAAAACGTAAAGTTCCGTTTTCTGGAAAAAAATTTTTTTTCAACAGCGGAATGTTGGAACAAAAGCTGGACGATATAAATTTTCAGGTGAAACCGAACGCATGCAGTGTATCAGTTTTCTATTGGACATGGGCCTTGCTCTTCATTATTTACGGTTATGTTTCCGCGTCTGCGTATCTACTGTCCAAAAAATCTGCAAAATCTATTCTGCTGATTCGTATCTTTACTGCCTTCACAAACTTTGTCCGTCGAACTTCCAGTGCCAAGATAATTACTTAGATGGTTCAACAGGTATCCAAAAAAGATTCCCATAGCCTTATTCGTCGTCTGTTCCATGGTTTCCCAAACTGTGTTCCGCGGAACACTGGAGTCCCGAAGAAATTGAACAAATGCTCTACGAAACATTATCAGTAACGAGGCGTTATTTCGACATTTTGATGCTACTAATAATTTTTTTAAGTTTTAGTGTGATCTTTGTGCTATTAGTTGTGATTTAAAATTGAAGTAATCGAAAGAAGTTTTTCTCAATTTTTAAAATTTTATTAACTTTCATAATAACCAAGTTGTTCCATCAAAGTACCAGTATTCTCAATTTTTTCCAGCAGAGGAAAAATTATGGACCCACTGGTCTATTGCATCTAATTTATCATCTCGTACTTTATGACCTCAGTTTTAACACTATTATCTAGAACCCCTATTCAATGATTGCAGTTCTTTCTTCTCCAGATTTCTCGCGTCCATGACTCACCGGCATACAACGACGTACTGCAAACTTATTTTATCACACATGAAATCATTATATTCGGGTAGGCGACGCATACATACACATAATTATCTATACAGTCTTTTATTCATAACTCTGCATTAACAGATTTCTAAACTTTTCTTTCGTGGCCGTTCCCTGCATTTTCTGTGTAACAAATTATACGATTCACTCTTAACATTTTTTTGTGCTCATCTGCCCTAAGATATCACAGTGCAGCTAATGAGTTACACATTTCGAAGCACTCTAGTAATGACGCTCTTTCGTCTTGTTTTGAACTAATTTCCAACACAACAACGAACAGCGAACACAAAGATTTCCAGAGTCCGTAGCAAGCTAGAGACTGGCAAGGATATTGTCACTATTGTTACAGAAGTGACTATCTTTCCAGGAAGCACAATAAATTTCAAAATGTTTTGAAGTGTTAAAGTTCTTGCACAACCTCTCAGTCTCGCCCCTAAACATTCAATATTATTGCGAAATAATATTGACTACACACTCGGTATTGTTTTGTAGTTAAGAGGGGCAAAATCTTCTGATTACAAAAGGCGGATTTTTCGAGGTGGGTCTTTTTTTTTCAAAATAAGTAAATAAATAAAATTGCTTCGTACTCATTTAGTATGAAGAAAATCTAAGTCTGACAGTTCAAACGCCCCCCCCCCCCCTCTCCCCCCAAGTAAGACCTGTTGCTGAGGACATTTAACCAGACAGGACGCTATAATGTAACCTTCCTTCAACGTGCTCCAGACTGAGAACGAAGAAAACACAAATCAAGGGGTTTTGCTTTACATGGAATAGGTACCTCAAGAATCACAGAGTTTTTTCGTTCATGAAACAATCTATGCCACATATCTTGTTCAGACGTCGTCATTACCAGCTAACCGATATACAGATGTTTATGAAAACTACAGATGGCTGTCGATTGTGATCGATCTTCGGTCGGCCGAGTGGTACGTTAATCTCGGCAGGCACACCGGCGTCTTTTGCTCGGAGTAGGCCATGTGGCGAGACTTAAATCATCTCTATTCTGTCTCTCATCATACTCAACGCATGTAGATAATGCTGTACTCCGCAATTATCACAATCGCCGATTCCACACCGCTACACGCATAACACACAAGGCACACAAGTCAGCATAATGGTGTTCGGAGGACAGGTTGGCACCTGGCAATGAGTCACACTGGAAGTCAGAACATTTTATTTTCGGCGCTACACAGTACTGAAAGTAGTAATGATGTCGATCGCGCTCCAAGCGGCGTGAATATCTTCGGGAAACAAGCTGCCAGTTTTCTCTATGCATGTTAATTAGTAAGCTCAATATACATATACACTCACTCTCATAAATTAAGGATAATTGCAGAATGTGGCAACAACGTGTGGCACTACACAAAACTGGCGCTAATAACATAGGAACATAGAGAACACACACGACACAGATCTGTAAGTCCATGGTATTGGTGATAAATTGAGAAAACCGTCCCGAAACACCACTGTTTCCTGCGCATGTACCCTGACATCAATATGGGATATGATCACCATGCACACGTACACTGGCCGCACAACGGGTTGGCATCCTCTGGATCAGGTATTCGAGAAGCTGCTGGGTTATAGCCTCCCATTCTTGCACCAGTCGCTGTCGGAGCTCAAGAAGTGTCCTAGGGGTTTGAAGACGTGCAGCGATACGTCGACCAAAAGCATCGCAGACGTGCTCGATGGGGTTTAGGTCTGGTGAACAGGCAGGCCACTCCATTCGCCTGATATCTTCTGTTTCAAGGTACTCCTCCACGATGACAGCTCGGTGGGGCCGTGCGTTATCGTCCACCAGGAGGAAGGTGAGAGACCCTGCACCCCTGAAAAGGCTGACATGCTGGTGCAAAATGACGTCCCGATACACCTGACCTGTTACCGTTCCTAGCGGTTCTAGGCGCTCAGTCCGGGGCTGCGCGACCGCTACGGTCGCAGGTTCCAATCCTGCCTCGGGCATGGATGTGTGTGATGTCCTTAGGTTAGTTAGGTTTAAGTAGTTCTAAGTTCTAGGGGACTAATGACCACAGATGTTAAGTCCCATAGTACTCGGAGCCATGTTTTTTTTTTTTTTTTTTTTTGTTACCGTTCCTCTTTCAAAGACATGCAGGAGTGTACGTGCACCAATCATAATTCCACGCCACACCATCAAACCACGACCTCCATACAGGACCCTTTCTAGGACATTAAAGGGTTGGTATCTGGTTCCTGGTTCACGCTAGATGAAAACCCGGCAAGAATCACTGTTCAGACTGTACCTGGACTCGTCCGTGAACATAACCTGGGACCACTGTTCCAATGAGCATGTACTGTGTTCTTGACACTAGGCTTCACGGGTTCTCCTGTGACCAGGGGTCAGTGGAACACACGTTGCAGGTCTCCGGGCGAATAAACCGTGTCTGCTCAGCAGTCTGTAGAGTGTGTGTCTGGACACAACCGTTCCAGTGGCTGCGGTAAGGTCTCGAGCATGCGAGCTCTGATGGTGGTATTGTACACTGTGGACGTCCCGTATTGTAGCGGCTGGACACGTTTCCTGTCTACTATAATCGTTGCCATAATCTTGAGATCACACTTTGTGGCACACGGAGGGCCCTTGCTACGACCTGCTGTGTTTGACCAGACTCCAGTCGCCCTAGTACTCTACCCCTCACAACGTCATCAATATGTGTTCTTTGAGCCATTTTCAACACACAGTCACCATTAGCTCGTCTGAAAACGTCTGCACACTTACTCGCTGCACTGTATTCTGGCATGCACCAACACACCTCTGCCTATCTGGACTGCTGCCAGCGCCACCGTGCGACGACCACATGTCAAATGCACCGCATGATCATACCCCGAGGTGATTTAAACCCGCAAACCGCCCACCAGAGCGTTGTTTCACCATGTATCAGCATTATCCTTAATTTATATATATATATATATATATATATATATATATATATATATATATATATATATATATATATATATATGTGTGTGTGTGTGTGTGTGTGTGTGTGTGTGTGTGTGAGAGAGAGAGAGAGAGAGAGAGAGAAAATACCACTGCTATCACGCTATCACATCTTGAAAACACTTTTGCTATCTGTCAGACATTTTATTTCCGTGAGTAAACTGTCTAAAAGAGTGATATAGCTGCATATTTCATTACTTTTGTGCCTAAGTTAGTTGACGTTAGTTGGAGTGTAATGCAGGGTTTTTGCTTTTGGTGCTTTACTTGTGAAATTCCCTCTAAAATTGAGATCAATCGTCGATATCAAATTTTTTTAAGCGAATAAATGTAATGTGAAAGTATAGTTAATACTCTCAGCTGCTTAAAGATGCGCCTTCAAGAATTTTCTACGTGATCTCTCACATTATTGTAATTACTTCCTTTCATGTAATGAAATTTTTGCCTAAGTGAGGAGCTACACCAGAATGAAAATACTTAAAATATATTATTCTCATGACAAAAGTAGCAGAACATAAACGTTTCAGCAGGTCTGGTAAATGGTTGTGTCTTGTGGTTGCACAGCCTGATGTCCAGCCCTTGTGCAAATATGGGCTACGTGATGCAGGAGTGTGGAAGTCAAGGATATCCGGTGTACTACGAAGATGTGAAGACAGTGCAAGTAAGACCGTGTCAGGCAATGTGACGTGCTGATCAAGTGTCGTGCCGGAGTCGCACAGCTGGAAAGCCACCGGTTCACTCACCACGACGTCTCTCGTCTACACTACAGTGAGAGTGCAGCCTGTAATGGATATTAGATGGGATGTCATACGGTACCCAGCCGTGCCCTTAACCACAATAACTATCCCTTACAGCTATATGGCTATGGTGCACTGTAACATCTACATTACAAACTGCCAGCCACTGCACTGCGCGAAGGAGGATACATCGTACAATATTATTACATAGAACCCTGAATCAAGTACATGTTACGACAGAAAGGTCGTCAAATGGTTCAAATGGCTCTGATCACTATGGAACTTAACAACTGAGGTCATCAGTCCCCTAGAACTTAGAACTACTTAAGCTTAACTAACCTAAGGACATCACACACATCCATGCCCGAGGCAGGATTCGAACCTGCGACCGTGGCGGTCCCGCGGTTCCAGACTGAAGCGCCTAGAACCGCTCGGCCACAAAGGGTCGTTAATGAGAACTAACACTTCACAGTGAAAACACCATTACTAAACATGCACGATAAAACAGAATGCTTGCATCAGCAAAGAATGCTACTGGCTTTACACACATAAAGTGTTACAGTAAACTCTAGAGCTCTGTAAATAAGAAAGTCTCAATTGCAGACGTTAAGGCCGGCCGGTGTGGCCGTGCGATTCTGGGCGCTACAGCCTGGAGCCGAGCGACCGCTACGGTCGCAGGTTCGAATCCTGTCTCGGGCATGGATGTGTGTGACGTCCTTAGGTTAGTTAGGTTTAATTAGTTCTAAGGTCTAGGCGACTGATGACCTCAGAAGTTAAGTCGAATAGTGCTCAGAGCCATTTGAACCATATTTGAACAGACGTTAAACGACAGATAACTGCACAAATAACCGCTACACCACACGCCAATGTTATAAGATACCATTCCATTAGTTTCACAGAGGCAACAATGGAATAGCGATTGAATATGAGGTTCGTCTGTCATGGGAGATAACGAGTGAAGAGAAGAGTAGTGTGCACAACGAAAGTCTTGCTTTCTGGAAAATCGTAACTGAAAATGAAATGAAAAAAAAGATGCTTAATAATATCAGCACTCACGGAAAAAATAGCAACACCAAGAAAGAGCTTCGCGACATAAACGAAAGTTGGTAGGCGTGTTTCCACATCTGGAAGATCATGTCTATTCACGTTTCACACCAGTCGCATAAAAGAGGTGCTAGTAATACCGCTATGAGAAAGCAAATCACATTTGCCTTAAATACACGCTTGTAACGATCATGAGCGTTAGTTACCTTTGAGATTGGACGTGCTATGTTGATGTTAGTAAATAATGTCTTTAAGGCGACAAAGACGCCGTTATCAGCACCTCATTGAGATTTAACGATGTCGTGTAATAGGGCTACGAGAATCTGGATATTCCCTTTGCAGTAGTCTAGAAAGACTTGACAGGAATGTAGCCACTGTACGTCATTGCTGGCAGCGGTGGTCACGAGAATGTACAGTCCCAAGAATACTGCGCTTCGGGCGGCCACGTGACACTGCCGAGAGGGAAGACCATCGTGTTCGGCTCGCGACTCTGGCGCATTGTACTGCGTTTGCAGCTTCAGTTTGAATAACAGTTGGCACTACAGTGACATAAAGAAGAGTTACAAGTCGGTTACTTCAAGGACAGCCCCGAGACAGACGCCCTGCTGCGTGCATTCCACCGACCTCAAACCACCGCCGTTTGCGAGAGTTCATTGGAGGGCAGGGTGGAGGTCCGTTGCGTTTCCTGATGGAAGCTGGTTCTGCTTCTGTTTCAGTGATGGCCATATGTTGATTAGAAGGAGACTAGTTGAGGACCTGCAACCAACCAGACCAACTGGACCCATGCTTGTGTCAGCTTCTGGGGTGCGGTTTCGAACGACAGTTGGAGCACTGTCACACACAAGCTTCAAACTATGCTCCCAACGCTATGCTAAGGCGACTCCAGGAAGCACTTTATAATGTCACAATGAATAGATACATGCTGCAGATGAAAGTAAATGGACACTACTGGCCATTAACATTACTACACCACGAAAGAGACGTGCTACAGACACGAAATTTAACCGACAGGAAGAAGATGCTGTGATATGCAAATGATTAGCTTTTCAGAGCATTCACACAAGGTTGGCGCCGGTGGCACACCTACAACGTGCTGACATGAGGAAAGTTTCCAACCGATTTCTCATACACAAACAGCAGTTGACCAGCGTTGCCTGGTCAAATGTTGTTGTGATGCCTCGTGTAAGGAGGAGAAATGCGTACCATCACGTTTCCGAATTTGATAAAGGTCGGATTGTAGCCTATCGCATTTGCGGTTTATCGTATCGCGACATTGCTGCTCGCGTTGGTCGAAATCCAATGACTGTTAGCAGAATATGGAATCGGTGGGTTCAGGAGGATAATACGGAACGCCGTGCTGGATCCCAAAGGCTTCGTATCACTAGCAGTCAAGATGACAGGCATCTTATCCGCATGGCTGTAACGGATCGTGCAACGACGTCTGGATCCCTGAGTCAACAGATGGGGACTTTTACAAGACAACAACCATCTGCACGAACAGTTCGACGACGTTTGCAGCAGCATGGACTATCAGCTTGGAGACCATGGCTGCGGTTACCCTTGACGCTGCATCACAGACAGGAGCGCCTGCGATAGTATACTCAGCGACGAACCTGGGTGCACGAATGGGAAAACGTCATTTTTGCGGATGAATCCAGGTTCTGTTTACAGCATCATTATGGTCGCATCCGTGTTTGGCGACATCGCGGTGAACGCACATTGGAAGCGTGTCTTCGTGATTGCCATAATGGCGTATCAGCCGGCGTGATGGTATGGGGTGCCATTGGTGTCGGTCACTTCTTGTTCGCATTGACGGCACTTTGAACAGTGGACGTTACATTTCAGATGTATTACGACCCGTGGCTCTACCCTTCATTCGATCCCTGCGAAACCCTACATTTCAGCAGGATAATGCACGACCGCATGTTGCATGTCCTATACGTTCCTTTCTGAATACAGAAAATGTTCGACTGTTGCGTTGGACAGCACATTCTCCAGATCTCTCACCAATTGAAAACGTCTGGTCAATGGTGGCCGAGCAACTGGCTCGTCACAATACGCCAGTCACTACTCTCGATGAACTGTGCTATCGTGTTGACGCTGCATGGACAGCTGTACCTGTACACGCCATCCAAGATCTGCTTGACTCTCTGGTTTACGTCTCATGACGAACATACACTGTCCAGTCACATTAGTGTGACCACCGCCAACGTTTGACGACAACGCGGAATAGCCACTAACAGACGGCAGGTGGCAGCACTATCAATAAAGGGTCTACACAGACCATGTCGGGTAACGACGGAAACAGCGCAGTCGTTGTCGTAATGAGAAAACGGAGTGATTTATCTGATGTCCAAAAGGGCATGACAGTTGGCTTTAAGTCGAAGGGTGGAACCATTTTCGAAACGGCTGCGTTTGTAAACTGTTTGTGTGCCCCCGTGGTTGAAGTATACCGTGCATGGCGAAATGGTACTATCCAAAGGCAACTGTGGCACACCAGGGGCCGTAGATGACAGTGGTGAACGACGGCTGCAGCTGTTGACCAACCGACCGTCAAGTGAACGAAAGACCTACCGTACCAACAGTGCTTCCTCAGCCAACGCTCAGCGGACGTCGCTACATACCAGCCTCTGCAGCAGGCGCACCCGTGGTAAAATGGAAATGAGCGTTTGGCGTCATTGGGCCGAGGCTCTTTGCGGGGCAGGTAAATACGCGTTGGTGCAGGTCTTATTACATTCGGCGCCACATTGGGTGACCTGCGCGTCGGAAGGGGATGAGATGATTATGAAGACAACACAACACCCAGTTCTGAAGCGGAGAAAATCTCCGACCCAGCCGGGAATCGAACCCGGGCCCGTAGGACGGCAATCCGTCACGCTGACCACTTTTTTTTTAATATAAGGTAATGACAGAATGACAGTCAGGGGGCAGAGTGGGCAGGGGTCGTACTTGGAGGCCTGGCCACGGTGTCCCCGTCTCCTGGCAGGATAAATAAGAGAGAGGCAACAGGAAGGAAACATTGTGCATTGTAATTTCTGTGTTAGTAACAATAATATTTTATTTATTCATTTAATTTTAATGTCCCAAAAGAAAAATCATAAATAAAAAAGAAGGGAAAGAAATATAAGGCTGAAGTGACATCCT
This sequence comes from Schistocerca nitens, assembly GCF_023898315.1. NCBI lineage: Eukaryota > Metazoa > Arthropoda > Insecta > Orthoptera > Acrididae > Schistocerca > Schistocerca nitens. Next base: position 551,259,069 of record NC_064615.1, on the reverse strand, counting down.
CATCACTTCACTGGGAGTAAATCCTATCCCTCGATACAACGTAAACCTGGGACTCCCCACCGCTTCGGGGGGTTATGAAACATGCTGCCTAGAAAGTTCGCAAAATGCGTTTTATATTTAGAGTGGCGTCGGATGATTTCGTGTTGTTCTAGTAGATAATGCCAATAGTCCATGCCCGATATCAAAGTCCGCGAGAGCACGTAGTGCGATGCGTGTCCTCCAATCCATCGGATTGCCGAAGTTTTTTGTGAGGGGAAAAAGACAGCGTCAGGGAAAAATAAAGCGTCCGTCGTGATCGTTGATTCATCGGTGCGTCGGAGGAGGGCCATGATGCGCTGCGTCAGCCGCCAAACATCCTTTGCCCCACCGCACTGCAGAGAATGTTCGTCGGTGTCCTGCATGCCACATATAAGGCAGAGTGGGGAATCTACCATGCGAATGTCGTACAATCGTTGGCGATTGACTGTCTTGCGGTTGATTAGTGTATAACATGACGATCGCGCTGCTGTGGTGAGGAGAGGTATATGGACAGCTCGCCAAATCTGTCGCCAGTTTCGTGTTGGGTATTTAAGTTCGACAACATTGCTGCCATGATGACGCCGCAAGTATCGATATATCTCACGGGTAGTGGGGATTCTTGTAGAAGGTATCTGTAACTGTACATAACTAAAATCAACAAAAAAATCGCGCGACGTGAGAAAAAGAGGGCGAGATTGTGCCGACCGCCACCGGTGGTTCAAAGGACGTCGGAAGAAGTACATCCAGGATGGCCGACGTGATGGCGTGTTGCCGTTGGTTCCAAGTGCGTAGCGTCGCTCGCAGGTATAGAGCTAGAGCCTTGTTCCGCACATCCGTGAGGTTAAGGCCTCCAGAATGGTGTGGGAGAGTTAAAGTCTCGTATTTGATCTTAAACAACATTCCTTGGCTGACATAGTATCCAAAGGCCGCCATTAATCTGTCGGCAATACCATGTGGCATTGGCAGTACCTGTGCCAGGTGCGGCAGTCGCGAGGCCAGGTGAACATTAGTGTAGTCCACCCTTTGGAGCAGGTCGTGCGTTCGGAGTGAATTGTTGCGTATGTGCAGTCGGACGTTCTGGAGGAGACGTCGATAGCTCGCCGCCGCTGATTGCCGTAGCGATCGGGTGAACAATACACCTAAGCATCGCAAGATGTCCACCGTCGTAAACGGACTGTGCAGAGCGTCCAGCCCTCGACCGATGTGCATGATCTTGGTTTTATTCATGTTGACTCTGCTTCCCGCAGCTACTCCGTACGTAGTAAGAAGAGTAACCACCTGACTTACTTCGTTCTCCGACCGGACGAGTATCATCAAGTCGTCGGCATATGCACGACACGTGAAGGAGCTCGCACGGAGTCGGATGCCTGTTAGAGTCCGTCTAAGAGTCTGCATCAATGGTTCGAGCGCTATTGTAAACAGTATCATCGACAAGGGACATCCTTGCCTAACTGAGCTGCAAACAGGAATCGTTCCTACCTCCCTGCCATTGACTCTCACCGTCGAAGAAGCGCCGCGAAGGAGGCGCATGAGGACTGTAATAAAATCCTGTGGTATCGCCATGCGTCGCATGGTCCTGTCAAGGAAATCATGGTTGATCCTGTCAAAGGCACGATCAAAATCCACCGATACGAACGCCGCTCGCATGCGACAAGCTTCCGTCAGGGAAATTACGTCACGGTATTCGCCGAGGATAGAATGTATGTTGCTCCGAACCCCTAGACAAGCCTGATCTGGTGGTATTGTCTTGGATATTACAGTCTTGAGCCTTGCCGCCAACATTCGCGCAAAGATCTTATAGTCAGTATTGAGCATCGTGAGAGGTCTAAATTGATGGGCGCTGTCACTCGCTGTCGATTTCGGTATTGGTATAAGCAGTCCCTCCATGAACTGCGACGGAACGTCCGTATCAGGGCTCAGTAACTCATTATACATCAATACCAACTGGGACATCATGAAATCCGCAAATGTGCGATAAAATTCGAGTGTCAACCCATCTGGCCCAGGGGATTTATGCACGGCACCCTTCGCGAGTGCGCCCCGGATGTCGTCTTCCGTCAGGGGTTCCAATAGCGCCTCTGCATCCGGACCATCCACCTCCGTTTGCATCTGTCGCAAAATTTCATCTCCTGTCAGATTGTCCGTCGGCGTCCCAGTGAAAAGGAGGCGGTAATGCTCCAGAAACTCAGCAGCAATGTCCTGTTGTGATGTCAAGGGCCGACCATCGTCATCATGGAGCACTGTGATTAGGGATCGGCGATTACGCGCATGTCCCTTGGACACCTGGTGCATGCCAATACGTTCTCCATCGACGTTGTCCAAGCACCGAGCACGGATCGAAATTCCCTCCAGTCGACGTCTCGTGATCGATCAAATGCTGGCCTGAATGCGATGGACTTCCGCTTGACGCTCGGGCGATGGGGCCCTGGACGACAGGTCGCGGAGCACCATGTAGTAATAATCAACTGTATCTCGGAGCCATTTCGCTTTTTCCTTGCCATACGTTATGAGAGCTCTTCGTATCGCCGGTTTTGCACACTGCAGCCACCACGAAAGAACCGTACGGTGCAGCGGCAGACGGCGAATGCAAGTCTGCCATGTTTCTTCGATCCGCTGGCGACATTCGAGATCCACCAATAAGGATGAATTAAGTTTCCAGGAACTATGACTCCGCCAGACCCGCTGCTGTGGGAGGGTTAACGTGCATAAATATGCAAGGTGATCCGTAAAAGCTGTGGGCCAACGTTCAGCAGCTAACACGTGATCTCTTAATCCGTCAGAAACATAAATCCGATCCAGCCTGCTCGCCGAGTGGCTAGTAAAATATGTGTAACCCTCTCGCTGCCCATGGATCTTTTCCCACATGTCCATAAGGGCCATGTCCCGGCAGATATGTTCAATGCGTGGCAGGAGCTGAAATTAGGAGTTTGATCCTTCGGTGTGAGTACACAGTTAAAATCCCCCCCTACCAAGATGTGGTCATACCTCCCACGGAATAGGGGGGCAATCTCCTCCGAGTAGAATCGTGCACGTGCCTGTCGATTGTCAGATCCGGAGGGTGCATAGATGTTGACGATACGAATGCCGTTCACGGTCATAGCCAAACTCCGAGCCGAAGGAAGGTAATCGAGGTTACACATCGGAATCCCTTCCCGGACTAATATCGCTGTGCCACGTCCTCCATCTGGAGTCGGCGCTAGGTAAGTGTTGTATCCATGCACGTCGGGAAAAGCAGCATTGCAGGTTTCCTGCATCAGCAGAATATCAACGTCTGTGGCGTAAATCATGTCCCGGAGAAGTTGCATCTTTGCTAGCGAACGTGCGGTGTTAATGTTCACGGTGCCCACCTTATATGCTTGGTTCGTTGTCGTTGTCATGCTCGTGTCATGTCATTGAGAACTCCAAAGGCTGTAGTACACTATTCGTGCTCAGAGGGGTGCCCGCCAACGGGCTGCCCTCCTTTGTTGTCGTTCGGTGATGTGCATCCCGTAGGTGAGTGGTCATCATTTGGGGGTGGCAATTCTTGTATGTCTTCGACTGGTTCCGCCCAGTCGCAGTGGTCATCCATCCGAGAAACGTCCTCTGATGTGTTTCGACGTGGCTGCCAGGACATTGGTGTCCCTGACTCCTTCGTCGGCAGCGCTGGGTCAGTCGGTGTCAATGAAGAGTGACCATCTAAAAGGCAGGACATCCGGTCACCATCTGACGGAATCGTGTCAGCGTCCTCTAAAGGCACGTGTTCTGTGTCAGACAGTTCTTCGGCTAGGATACCTTCCGTGTCCCCTGGGCTATGGGGGGACTTGTCACCGGAACTATGGCGACGCTTTTTGCGACGCTTCGGCGATCGCTGTTTGCGTGCCCTGCCCTCTGCTGCCTCACTGTGGTCGTCGGTCGTTCGTTGGTCCGTTGCCGGCGCCACTGTCTCGACCTCTACTTCCACGCCGCGTGCTACATGTGAGTTTTCGGAATGTTCCTCCCTCGACTGACGTGACATGGGTGTATGGACATTCTCCGAGTCACTTCCATGCTCCCGGACCTCGTTCTGCTCTTGCATAAACACGTCCTTGTCACGCTCCGAACTTAGCAACACCTCCCGGCGGGCCACCGAAACGTACGTCATCGGCAGTTGCGTGGTAATTTCTCGCCGTGACGCTTCGCCATGTGGCAGTTGCACGATGCGGCGTTGTATGCACTCCGAGCGGATATGTCCTTCTCCACCACAGCCAGAACAGGTGCGTGGCTGACCATCGTAGATCACAATAGCTCGACAGCCGCCAATGTATAAATAAGACGGGATATGTTTAGTAAGGACGATCCGCACCTGTCGCACGCCGTTTAGCACAGGATAGGTACTAAAACTTGCCCAGCGTTCAGGCGTATGACTAAGTACCGTTCCATATGGTCGCAGCGATTCAGTAACCATCGATTCTGGCACCTCAAACGGCAATTCAAAGATCCGAATGACCCTCACACCCAATCCTGAAGGAGTTACTGTTACATCGCTGATATGGCCATCGGAGTGTCGAAATTTAAATCCTCTTTGAGCAGCGGAGAGAGTTCTTTCACACGCAGCTTCATCGGTCATCTTTACGTACATTGTACTGCTTACAATGGACAGGTGTATTCCAATTATGTCTGCAGCAGGTAAACGAACTTCTTCCCTCAAGAAACGCTCTATTTCGAAAGCTTTGGGTCTGGCAAATTCGTTGTCGAACGTAAATTGGAGCGTAGTCTTTCGAAAATTGTGTGCCATGGCGATCGAGTCAGACAACAACACACGCGAGTATCGGTGGTGTAAACACTTCCTCGTCCACGCGCGCCCGCGGCCGGGACAGCTGGTCCGTGCCGCGCCACCGCCTAAAGCAGACTTTCACTCAGCTATCGGGGCGGCTCCCACCCGTGGTGACTGCTGTTCATCGGCAACTAAGGCTGGAGTTTGCACGCCAATACCGCAAATGGACGTCCACTGAGTGGCGACAGGTAGCTTTTTCGGCTGAATCACTTTTTATATTCACTCGGAAAAATGGCCGTTGGCGTGTACGGAGTGAATTGTCAAAAACAAACACCCAGAAAGAACCGTCGGAAGAATCCAGCTCGGAGGAGGCAGCGTTATGAATTGAGGAATGTTTTCGTGCCATTGCCTTGGTGTTCTCGTCATTCTGGAAGGCACCTATACTTGTGGACGCCGTGTACCTTTACATGCAATTTGTTGTTCTTCGCTGAGAAGACACGTACCAGCAGGGCTATGCAACGTGTCACATAGCTCGCAGTGTGCATGTATGGTTCGAAGAGCACCAGGATGAGTTTAACCGAACTCTTCTAGCCATCAGACTCGCCAGATTTAAACCCAATCGCGGGCCGTTGTGGCCGAGCGGTTCTAGGCGCTTCAGTCCAGAACCGCGTTGCTGCTACGGTCGCAGGTTCGAATCCTGCCTCGGGCAGTTATAAGTCTAGGGGACTGATGACCTCCGATGTTAAGTCCCATAGTGCTCAGAGCCATTTTTTGAACCCAATCGAGAATCCGTGGGACCACCTCTGTTGGGCTGTACGCGCTGTGGGCCCTCAACAGAGAAACCTAGCGCAGCTGGCCACGGCATTGGGGTCAGCATGGCAACACTTCCAGAAACTCATTCACTCTCTTCCTGTACATCTCGCATCGGTCTACGCTGCAAAAGGTGATTACTCAGGCTTCTGGCTGTGGTCACATTTATGTGACTGGACAGTGTATGAGTGCATTTTTTGACCTAGTAGTCGGAAGTAGTAACACAAAATCCGCTTCAAATGAACGGTAGCTGCGCGGGATTAGCCGAGCGTCCAGGGCGCTGCAGTCATGGACTGTGCGGCTGGTCCCGGCGGAGGTTCGAGTCCTCCCTCGGACATGGATGTGTGTGTTTGTCCTTAGGATAATCTAGGTCAAGTAGTGTGTAAGCTTAGGGACTGAAGAACTTAGCAGTTAAGTCCCATAAGATTTCACACACATTTGAACATTTTTGAACGGTAAAAAAGCACCACACTCCGGTTTCCAGAACTGATATTCCACTCTGGGTGCTGTTTTAAAGCTTCCTATCAGGTCAGTGCTGCATGCCGCACCGGGACTCAAACGTGGAACTTTGGCTTTACCTGGCAGAGCTCCTAAAAACAGAGCTAGCCGAACACGACTGACGATAAGCCGTTTAACCACAATATCCATCCTTCCAGGAGTACGATTTCAGCAAGCTGCGCCGGAGAGCAATTGAGGAAGTTTAGAGAGTGGAGGGAAGTACAGGCGGGAGTGAAACTTCGAGGACGGGTGCTGAGTCATTCCTGAATATGAAAACAGAGACTTTCTGGTATCAATGCAAAAGAAAAGAATAACGAATTCAGTTACTTGTTTCATTTGTTTGATTCGTTCTAATATTGATTTATTTACTCATTTCGCTGTAAGTTACCCGCACCGATTCATTAAAGAATCGATGTGTAAAACAGCTTAAAACGTGTGATTACCTCACAAAAGTTAATGTGTTAAATATTTGACGTTAAGCATGTAAAATCTCTGTGACTGAAAATAACCTTAATGAGGTAGGTTTCATTAGTTTCGGATTATTCACCCATAGACTAACAAAAAAAACGAAGGCCAAAACTATTATATCATAAATATTATAACGATGTTTTTTTCAGGTGGGACAGTGGTATATGGAATAGACTTACTGATAAAGAAGTAATAATATGAAACTTCAAGCCTGATGCCGAAGTATTACTGCACGAACAGAAAAAATGTATGAAGCGATGATCTATTTTTGCTTTCGCTATTTTTCTTGGGATTGTCAGCGAGGAAAAGTCCGGTCATTCTCAAATACTGGATCAGTACACTTACTGTTCCCCACTGTCCCGGGCGCACAAACCGCAGTCGGTTTTTGGCCTCGTCACGTAGCTCGTCCATAGTGTTGTCATTGGTGTCTTCTTCTCTTGCTCCAAGTATCTGAAGATCCCTGGCCACTTGGTCTCTCAGTCTTATGTTCACTCTTCCGGTTCCTTCTCCCGCACTTCTCTCAATCTTGATCACTCGTCCTTTCTATGGACGTCCCCAATCCGACTCAGCCCCCTTGTCTTTGCTTCCGCAACAATATGTGGTTCATTAATCGTTATATACCTCCCTGAGCTCGCTTTTTTTTCCTTCTTCGCCATTCTCCCCCCTGACAAATTGGTCGTAACATCTTCCGCAGGATTTTATTTTCTAAAACCTGTATCCTTGTCTCTGTATACTTATCTGTTCTCCATATTTTTGTCTCCGTAGTTATCCTGGTCTGATTACAGTTTTATGTATCCTCATTTCCGTTCCTTTTGATAAAATTTTGGATGACTGTAGTTTATTGAAAGAAAATTATTTAATCTCTTCTTGAACGAAAATGATTTAATCTCTTCCGTTCCTTCAAGCACCTAGTCATCAATTCGAATGGTTTCCCGCCTTTTTGGTCTTGTGATTTCTTTCTATCCTTATGAGTTTTTCGTTCTCGTCACTTACCTCTAACCCATCTTTATGCGATTTTTGAAATATCTTTGTTGCCAGTATTTTTGTGTCATCTAGATTTTCATCGATTAATGCTACATCATCCGCAAAGGTCAGTACATTCATTCATTTATCCATCAATATGGCCTAGATGAATTGCGTTCTGTGAATTATTCTGCCGCAATCCATATGCAAAGTTCCTAACTTTAACACTTAACTTATTGTCTTACACCGTTATTGTAAGATTATACCTTTTAAGAAGTAGATTATGACAGGTCTTTCAATTGTTGAATTCAATTAGTAATTAAATGAAACAATGACAATCTGGAAACCATCAGATAGGCAACCTGCGATTGGGATCGAATGGCCGTATTAGCGGCTTAATAATAAAGATAATACTGGAGTCCCTACGGTGAAACAACTCGAGAGCCTTAGTGAAGTCCTAAGTGAAAGAACCTGCAGCTAGCAGAAACAGAAATATCATCAGTGCACCTCCAATCTTTATATACGGATCAAAAACGTTGTACGGAACAACAATTCGGGTAAAGCATCCAAGTCGCCTTCGAAGCAGCTGATTTGATGAAATTTTCTGTAATATATAATATATTTTAATATGTAGACTTATATAATTTCTATTTTGTATTCATCTATGGTATTTTATTATTTTCAGTAAACAGCAGTTATCGTGAAAAAGAGATAACTCTGTCATTTAGAGCATTGCCGCTCAAGATGAGGTTCTGGGTTCGATTTGTAATGTCTCCTGACATGTTGTGAGAATATTCCTTAAGTTTTCTACAATGGCGCGTTGTGCGCACGAATTACGATCTTTGCCGAATACGATGAACGATCATGGGACGTATAGCTATGATCTTGTATTAACTCTTTGTACCAGATGGACTCTCGTATGATGTAAAGTTCTGTGTGATAAAATACTCACTCTTGTTCTAATGTTCGTTACGAAAGGTATGCTGTAACTACATGCTGTAATAAAAGCCATATTACGTAATTTCTGCCTTCATTCGAGTGATCCATAAAAACTTTCTTGGGCTCTATGAGAACTATTCAGTTATTTGTGAAACGTAGCAGTTCTCAGTACTATCTGAGTGAAATACTGGACTAAATATCTCTCTGTGGTACATAGTTATTAAGGTACATGCTATTTATCCTCTTATCGGGTGTGAATTTTTGTAATAATTATTGACATAGTTAGAACTTGCACTTCCATATATATATATATATATATATATATATATATATATATATATATATATATATATTAGTAACTGTACTCGAAAGAACAGATACCATTGATGACCGTACAGCTCCTCTAGAATAAATGATAATTAATTGAAACCCTCAGCTGCCGGCAGGTGTTGTTGATATACCTCGATGGAGACAGCCGAAAATGTGTGCCCCGACCGGGACTCGGACCCGGGATCTCCTGCTTACAAGGAAGACACTCTATCCATCTGAGCCACCGAGGACACAGATGAATAGCGCGACTGCAGGGACTTATCCCCTGCACGCTTCCCGTGAGACCCACATTCAGCAGGAGATCCCGGGTTAGAGTCCCGGTCGGACCACACATTTTGGGCTGTCCCCATCGAGGTATAACAACACCACCTGTAGGCAGCTGGGGGTTTCAGTTAATTATCATTTCTCATTTTTAATTCGATAGACGCGGTCGTTGTAATGTTGAACACGGAAATTCGTAAAGAGTTACTGTCAACACCAAACGGGACTGGCGAATTTGCAGTCGTGCGTTCCGTTCGTAAAATAAGCAAAGGCTTACTTTAGACGCCCGGACGAGCATCCAGATTTGATGTGACAGGAGCTTTGACACTCAGGATGTTTATTTAAGAAGCCAACGCTCGTCTTTTTGACCGTTTACTTCATTCTGTATTCGGGAGAAGTATTTCGTCGACGTTGAGGGTATTAGAGACGTTTACGTTCCGGTGTTTCTTCCTGTCTCTACAACAGTTTGTCATTCGCACGAAGATAGATGAAGGAAGAATTCCAAAGAAACTATTTACTCAGTATCTCGTCTGTATGGGTTATACGAAAGTTTTCTAGGTCCCGTACCTCGCTAGCGAAATAGGAAATAGATCTATTGAAATGGCCAAAAGCATCGGGGCCGAAACGACTATGAATGCATTCAAAACGTCCTCGAATAAGATACCACGGTTTCCCCTGCAGACGTATAAGTCGCTGTGTTATGTCCCACCTTGCGGAAATTGCAAGCGGCTGTAGTGGAGGATGTGAGTAGCCTGTTTTAATAAAAGGGGAGCCAGACAGCAGACGTAATGCTGGTAATGGGGGCAACTGGGGGTGAGGGGAGAGGGCGCGATGCGAGGGTAATGAAAGAGCAGCCGGGGGCGAGTGTGGCTGTGGGTGAGGAGGTGGCGGTGGCGTGGCACACACGCGCGGCAGCGCACCTGCGCCCCGGTCGGTGTCAGCGAGGAGCGGACACTCATTCACGCCCGCCCTCCGCCCTGTCTTTCTGATTACTCTCACAGGCTGCAGGCGCGCCGGATCCGACGACAGCGAACGGCGGCTGCACAAGGACTCGCTGCGCAGACTCATTCACTGTCTGGAACACCGCGACCAGGTCCTGGTTTAGCTGCACAGCAGGCGTTCACTAGCCAACACCAACTCTGTCTGGCCAAAAATATCCGGACACACTTTTGTAACGCTTAACCATTAGATGTCAAGAGAGGCGGACTCGTCAATGTGAAGACAGGCGGGGGTATTGTGTTGCCAATTCTTCAGTCTGGAACCGCGCGATCGCTACGATCGCAGGTTCGAATCCCGCTTCGGGCATGGATGTGTGTGATGTCCTTACGTTATATATGACGGTAGTATCTGTTCCGAAGGAACATTTACCGTAGATGAAAATGCAGCTCTGCTAGAAGTGAAATGATAGTTAAATTGACACCCTAGCTGCAAACAGGCGTTGATGTACTTCATTGGGGACATGTTGAAAATGTGTGCCCCGACCGGGACTCGAGCTCGGGATCTCCTGCTTACATGGCAGACGCTCTATCCATCTTTTTTTTATTTATTTATTTTGTATTCGGGAGGGAGGGGTTTTTATTTATTTATTTACATTATGGAAGGTAGGAGAAACAGAAACCTTTATTGTTCACAAAATAAACAAAGTGCGTCCTAACACATGATAACTGTCCTGGAACGAACCTCGCTGCCGTCCTACCATGCAGCATGAAATAACAACAAAGTCAAAGTGGGGCCACCTCCGGCACCCTAAAGAAAAGTATTTATAGATATGAAAGCAGAATTTGAAGTACATCCATTTGCTAACTGTGCAAGCGTGAGTTTTTCGTAGGTCGCATACTAGCATAGTGTTCTTAGTCGATCACTTTACTTGGTCGGTTTCACAACGAAAGCACCGCCGCTTATCTTTGCGCACCCGGCACACCCCAAGTATATGGCGGGTCCGCAAAAACCGTTACTAGGAAATTGGAATACCATTCCTTGTACTTTTGTAGCCGTAATAGTTTTATGTGTCCATCTTGCAAGTATTGCCAGTAATCCAGGACGTTCAGTAAGTTCGTACGTGTGTCTCTATAGATGTAATGGACCGTCATACCTGTGATCCACGCCACTGCGTTCGTCTTATGACGCGGAAAATACGTTTTCTCTGGAAAAAATACTATGTCAGAACAGACCGCTGTATAGATAGTGCGCCGCATGAACGCTATTATCTTTCTTGCGAGAGTCCAGACAGCCAATGCCTCGCCGCAGACCAGCCGATGGTCGTCCGTATCCAGCACGCCGCATTGCTGACACAAGGGCGAATCCGCCAAATGTATTGCGTACTTTTTATCATTTGTAGGGTATTTTCGGTTGACCACAATGTACCATGTTGATCTGACTGTTGTAGGTAGGTGGGGGTGATGGACCGTGCGCCACACCACGTGCAAATTAACAGCTGGATGTTTGCGTTCCACCCTATTCCGGGCGATCTGTCGAAGAAGCAGATGGTACACGTCCTTCGCTGTCGACTGTCGTCGGTAAACGCTCTCGAACGTAACTGTGTTCCACGATGAACTTGCGCACATACGTTAAATGGGGCGATATACGGCCGACACTGACTGGAGGAAGTTGCGATGTTGGTACGAGTTCTTCGATGATCGTCCCCGTAAGCGAGTGATTCCTGTTGCGCCACCGTTTGAGCATAGTTTTAATATACATGGCACGCGCCTTCTCGTGCACGTTCACTAAACCAACGTCCCCCTCTCGCGCTGGGAGGGTAAGCGTGTTGTACTGTACCTTAAAGAGTTGTCCCAGGCACGCATAGTACCCAAAAGCCGCCTGAATCCTCATAGCCATCGTGCGCGTCAAGGGGAGAAGGTGTGTCAGGTGGCACATCATGGGCGCGAGATAAAGGTTGACGAGTAACACTCGCTGCAGCATATCCATCGACCGTAGGGCGTTTAGTCGTACTGCCGTGCGGACTCTGAGTGACAGTCTTCGGCCCGCATCTCGTGGTCGTGCGGTAGCGTTCTCGCTTCCCACGCCCGGGTTCCCGGGTTCGATTCCCGGCGGGGTCAGGGATTTTCTCTGCCTCGTGATGGCTGGGTGTTGTGTGCTGTCCTTAGGTTAGTTAGGTTTAAGTAGTTCTAAGTTCTAGGGGACTTATGACCACAGCAGTTGAGTCCCATAGTGCTCAGAGCCATTTGAACCATTCTTCGGTAGTTGTCCGCAGCCGTTCCCGCTGTCTCTTTATGAAAGGTGATACCCAAACAGCGGAGGGTTTCCACCACAGGTAAGGGTCCTTCCGTTCCTGGTTGTAGTCTACGCCCCACATGCATGAATTGTGATTTTCGGTAGTTGACCACACTTCCAGCTGCCATCCCATACGTCTGTAGCCAATCCAGTGCTGTTTGAGCCTCCCTCTCATTCCGTACGAGGAATACAATATCATCCGCGTATGCTCTGCATTTGAATGATAAATGCCGGTAAGACGGCGGCGAAGGCCTGCGAGACACGGTTCTAAGGCGATCGCATAAAGGAGGATCGACGAGGGGCAATCCTGTCTCACTGATCTTAAGATCTTAAAATACTCAGTTCTCCCTCCGTTGACCACCATCGCTGATCTGGCGCCGTGCAACAGCCGCATCACAGCATTGGTCAGTAATGGCGAGACACCCATCCTGTTCATCACCGCCGCGAGGTACACATGATCCACGCGATCAAAAGCATGATCGAAATCTACTGCAACCATCGCCCCCCGGAGGCGGCATGCAGCCGCGAGGGCGATGACGTCACGATAGTCTCCCAAGGCTGTGTGGATATTACTGATGCCGCCAAGACAAGTCTGATCGGCATGTATTCGATTCTCCAGCGACTTTTTGATACGACTGCCCAGGATGCGCATGAAGATCTTGTAGTCACAATTAAGGAGGGTCAAGGGGCGATAATCACAAGGCCGTTTGCCACCACGGGGATTCGGTATCGGTATCATGAGCCCTTCCGTGAATTGAATGTGAACCGGTACTTCTTGCCGCAGAAGCTCATTGAACATACATAGCCACATCGGTGTCATAATGGTCACAAAGGCACGGTAAAATTCCAACGGGAATCCCTCTGGACCTGGGTACTTGTTGCAGGCACCTCGTGTAATCGCTTCCTCCAGCTCTTCACACGTAATTTCAGATAACCCGTCCGCTTCCCGTTCACATTCGTCGCGTCTGGGATCGCTTCCAGGACGTTTCCCAGCTCCCTCTGACCCTCCCCGTTGCTCGCATAGAATCTGCTAAAATGATCCGTGAACGCTGTGCTATGCCCCTTTGTGTTGTAAAACGACGGCCATCGCCGAGATCGATCTCATGTATTAAATTCCTGCGTCTTCTTCGTCTTTCCTTTATCACATAATGCATCGAGGGAACCTCGCTGGGCAGGAAATCCTGCGACCTCGCGCGTATCATCGTACCTGCCGTCCTCTGCGTCGCAAGTTGTACCAGCTTCGCCTTAACTCGGTGGACGGCCGTCTGGAGTTCTGGTGTAGGTGATTGAGCTAACAGTTCCCGGAGAGCCGTAAAGTAAAACTCAGAGGTCGTGCACTGCCATTGAGAAACCTCCTTCCCGTAACCTATGAACGTCCTCCGTAAAGCTGGCTTCGCGCACTCGATCCACCACTGCAGGACAGAACCGAAAGAATTTTGTCGACGGAGGCAGCCATGCCACGCGTCCTCCACCTTGCGTCGGCATTCTGTATCTCGCAGGTGGGAGACGTTCATCTTCCAAGTACCCCGCCGTCTCCATACCTGCTGTTTATCAAGGTTAACCGTACAAATATATGCCTCGTGGTCTGTAAATGCTGTCGGCCATATTTCTGCGTCCACCGTCGACATTGCCCTTGAAACGTAGATCCGATCCAAACGGCCCGAGGAGTGGCTAGTAAAAAATGTATATCCTGGTTGGTTGCGATACTTCAGGTCCCATGTATCGACTAATTCCATCCCATTGACCAGCTCTCTAAGTTCTTGGCTAGTAGTATAGTTAGGTTGTTGGTCCTTTCTGTCGAGCACACAATTAAAATCTCCGCCGAGTATGCAACCATCGTATCGTCCCTGGAACAACGGTGTAACCTCATGGGCGTAAAAATCTGCTCTGTCCCTTCTCTTATCCGAGCCTGACGGTGCGTATATGTTGATCAAACGTATTCCACCTATGGTCACGGCCGTACCACGGGCAGAAGGCAAATTACTTCGTCTGCACGTATCCCTTCCTTTAATAATATAGCTGTGCCAACGCCTCTCTCGTCACACGGGGAACAGTAAATGTCGTAACCGTAAAAGTCCGAGGGGGGAAGTACCCGAACTTCTTGTAATAGTGCTATGTTTAAATCCGCAGCCTTTATCATGTCACTGAGCATCCTGATTTTTACCGGCGTCGCAATGCTATTAATGTTAACAGACCCTATCCGATAAGCTTGTTGCATGGCGGTCAACGTAGATAGGGTACCGTACGGTCGCTAATTTTGCCGTACATAGGCTGCTGTCGTACTAACGTCCCCCGCCGTCCCCTCATATGGTCTTCCGTTATTCCGTGCACTCTTCCGGTCTTACACCGGGAGAGTGCGTGGGAGCAGAGAATCGGCAGCGGTAGGTCGTGCCGCCGTCCCGCTGGCCACCGTTGCATCCACGCTAGGCAGTTCTGCTGTATCCATAGTCGTCTGTTCTGTACCCGTAAACGTCTCAGAATTGTCTGCTAGATCAGAGTGGTCGTCCTCCACCGTGAGGCGGCGCTTCACCCGGCGTTTTGGTGATCGCTGTTTACGTTGCCGGGCCTCGGAATCAGAGGTCAGCATGGTCTCCAGTTGTTCGTGGGGGACGTCGGAATCGTGCGCCTTCGTACTATCGACGTCTCCAAGTGCCTGATCTGAAGGGGCCTCAAGCGGAACCGAAGAGAGGGCGTCCTGTGACTGCTGCAGGCGGTCCAGCGCAACGTCGTCTTTCTGTGGCTCGCCACGATCCGCCGCTGTCTGTGTGTTCTGGTACGCGACTGTCTCGCGGCCCACGTCATCGCGTAATGCGGCGACGTAAGTCATGGGGAGCACATATCGGATGCGGCGTGAGGGGTGGATCATCCCGTGGCAGCTGTAATAACCTTCGTTGAGCACACTCAGAACGTATGTGTCCCTCCTTCCCACGCCCAGAGCACGTCCTTGGTTGTCCGTCGTAAATGACAATCGCCCTACAACCGGCGATGTGCAAGTATGACGGGACATGTTTTCGGAGTTCGATCCGTATTTGTCTGACGCTATTGAGGACAGGATACGTCTTGAAACTCACCCATTTTTCAGCCACGTGGGATAGGACCGTTCCGTAAGGACGCAGGACGTCTGTCACCAATTCTTCTGGCACTTCGAATGGAAGCTCAAAGACGCGGATCGTTCGGAGTCCCATGCCGGCGTGTTCAGCTGTTACCGCTCCAACATTCCCGTCCGAATGACAGAAACGAAGTCCTTGTCGGTGTCGAAGTAGTAGTTCGTCACATGCCGCTTCATTTATGAGCTTGACATAGACCACGGTGCTGACTATAGATAAGTGTATTCCAACTAGAACGTCAGGTTCGATTTTCACCTCGTCCCGTAAATAACGTTCGATCTCGTAAGCCTTCGGTCGAGCATATTCGTTAACAAAACTAAATTTAAGTGTCGATTTGCGGAACGACAAGGCCATGATTCGTTCTATGTATACCGCGACACAGCGCTACACATGTAACGTAAACACCTCTCCCGCAGACGTGCGGCAGGGACGTAAACACCGTCCGAACCGCTGCGCCGCCGAAGGCTGAGTCACCGAGGGCACAGATGATAGTGCGTCTGCAGGGACGTATCCCTTGCACGCTCCCCGTGAGACCCACATTCCCAACATGTCCACACCACTACATTCGTAGTGCGCCTAATAGATGTTTGCCCATCATATTACTCGTGGCAGATTAATCTACCAGGTCCCATACGAGTTCGGGCATAGCGTGTGCGTTCGCACAAGAAGGTCAATGGCCGGGAAGCCATATTTTAACTATATATGACGGCAGTATCTGTTCCGGAAAGAACAGTTACAGAGTGGTCAGAGCCATTTTTTTGTTGTCAATTCGGAAGCAGTAACAGAAGAATGGGTCGGTCAGGATATCATTAGATTTCACCAGAGAAACATTTCTATCAGTGAAATTTCAACCGTTCTGAAGCTGCCCAAGTCGATTGTTGGTGATGTGAAGTGGAAACGCGAAGGAACAACTACAATTAAAGCAAGACCAGGCAGACTTCATGTACTGACAGGCAGGGATCGTCGAGCCCTGCAGAGGATGGTTGTCAAAAATCGCGTGAAATCAATGCTACCAAAGTGCTACCAGCTGCTCAGCTAGCACAATGTGCGTAGGAAGTTGAAGATAATGGATTAGAATGAACGATCAGGTCCTCAGAAGCCATATATCTCTGTAGACAGTGCTAAGTGATGCTTGAGTTGGTGTAAAGAACGACGCCACCCGAGAGTGGATGATCCAGAAAAGTGATTTGGAGTGATGAATCACGCTATACCCTGTTGCATTCCAATGGAAGGGATTGGGTCTGGTGAGTGCCTGGAGAACGTTACATGCCATCGTGTGTAGTGCCCACAGTGAAATACGTGGTAGGTGATAGAATGGCAAGGGTGCAGTCCTCTCACTGAGCTTAAGAAGAAGCTAAATGCGGAAGAGTATCAACACATTTTACTGCATTGTATCTCTGTGTACTGTAGAAGAAGAAATTCGAGGTCATGATTGCATCAGCAGGAAATTGCAACCTGTCATATAGCAGCTTCTCTGGGGCAATGGTTTGTGGCTAGTATCACTAGTGAAACGGACCGGAACGCCCAGAGTCCCAACTTGAACCCAATGGACCGTCGACTGCGCTCCAGAACTTAGCGTCGAACGTCACTACCTTCTCTCTTTCCGGTTATTGAGGAAAATTTACTGTTATTTCTCCACATACACTCAGACACCTCACTGAAAGCGTCCCCAGCAGAGTTCTACAAGTCATAAAGGAGAAGAGTGGACACACTCCGTATTATTGTCCACTAATAGATGTACGCATATCGTTTATAAGATAGTGGACGTCTACGTAAACACTCCACAAGCTGCCATACGATGCTTAGTTCAGGATATCTTGTACCACTGCTCAAAATGGCTCTGAGCACTATGGAACTTAACATCTGAGGTCATCAGTCCCCTAGAACTTAGAACTACTTAAACCTAACTAACCTAAGGACATCACACACATCCATGCCCGAGGCAGGATTAGAACCTGCGGCCGTAGCAGTCACGCGGTTCCGGACTGAAGCGCCTAGAACCGCTCGGCCACTCATGCCGGCTGTACCACTGGTAACCATTCGCTTTCCTGTTCCACTCGCGGATGGAGCGAACGGAAAATGGCTCTCTATATCCTTCAGTACGAGTACTGATTTCCCTTATCTTGTCTTTGCAGTCCTTACACGAGATGTATCTTGGTGGCAGTAGAATCGTTCTGCAGTCTGTCGCAAATGCCAGTTCTCTTTTCTTTTCAGCAGCGTTTAGAGAGAAGAGCGTCTTCTTCCCTCTAGGGATTTCCATTTGAGTTCATGTATCATTTCTGTAATACTGGCATGTTGATCGACCTAGCGGTGGCAAGTGTAGCAGCATGCCTCTGAATTTCTTCGAAGTCTTCCTTTAATTCAACGTGGTGCGGACTGCAAACACTCGAGCAGTACTCAAGAACGGTTCGCACAACTGTTCTCTACGCGCACTCCTATGTAGATGTACTACACCGTTCTAGAATTCTGTAGAAGTAGACCATTAGCCTATTACGCCTAGATATCTAGTCGACATGAGTCTGTCGAGCAGCGTACCACTAATACTGGACTGGAACATTATAGGATTCTTTTTCCAACACATCTGCACCCGGAGCACGGATAGGAAGCCGAAATGTTTGGCAAATAGTTTCCCAAGCGTCAAAAAGCAAATTTGAATCGCCCGTAACATTAACACCCAAGATGAAATTTTAACACCAACTTATGAAAGCGTTAATGCGGTTGTGGCAATGGTGGTACTGTTAGGAGTGGAATAGACTTTCCTGGTGTTGGTGGTGGTGGTGGTGGTGGTGACAGTTGTGGTCCTTGAAGCTGAAGACGCAATTAACACGGGGGCTTGGGATGAAAGCAGGTAGTTATCAATATTTGGAAACGAGAAACTAGGTAAGAACAGGATCGGTGACAATCAAAACCGCCAAGTGTGTGTCAAAACAAAAAGACAATATCCCATCCGGGTGCAAGTGCAAGTGCGGACGCTGTGATAAACTATTTGTTAAAGACGTGAACAATGAAATGAAGCATTCAGTGACCCGGACTACTGGGTTGTTAATAGTACTTGTACTGTACGCGTGTTTATTGTTGTTTATTGCTCGGCCAATCAGAAAATTCAGCCCGTTTCGCCATATATCAAAAATTTTATTCTACCGCTCCGATACAGTTTTCCTTCTCACAGACAAAGGAAGATAACTGAAAGCAGAAAGGTAACTTTTGATAATGGACCTCATTATATGTCTATCTTAATTAATTCAATTGTTGATTTCATTTTTTCCAGAACCTTTAGAGTATTCCCTTTGCTGACACAAGCGTAGTTTTCTTATCGCAGTGCCCATACCATTCGTGAACTTCAAACTCGTCTTATCTTTCCTTAGTACTTCACTATCCCAATTCCCTCCACACTATTCTTCCATAAGATTCTCTTAAACTTTATTACTAAAATATGAGTCTATTTCTGCCCTTGGTCCCCCCTTACAATATAGTAACAAATTTCGAAATCTCTGCATGACCATGATGAAATATAAGTGAAATCTTTCCGCGTTTCCTCGCCATCTATAAGTATACGTCCTCCTCTTGTGATTCTTGAACAGAATATTCGCTACCACCAGCTGATGCAGAACTCAGTTATCCTTTCACATCTCCCATTCCCAGTCTCTCTTTTTTTTTTTTTATCAGTCTTCTGACTGTCTCTTCATCTCAGAGAGCACTTGTAATCTGTGTCCTCAATTATTTGCTAGACGTATTCCAATGTCTGTCTTCCTCTATAGTTTTTGTCCTCTACGGCTCATTATCTGACGTCTTAATAGATGCCCTATGATCCTGTCCCTTTTTTTAGTCAGTGTTTTCCACTTATTCCTTTCCTCATTTCTTACCTCATCAGTCCACCTAATTTTCAACATTCGTCTGTAACATCACATCTCAAATGTTTCGTTTCTCTTCTGTTCCACTTTTCTCACAGTTCATGTATCACTATCTTAAAATTCTATGCTCCAAATGTACGTTCTCAGAAATTTCTTCCTCAAAAAAATGGTTCAAATGGCTCTGAGCACTATGGGACTCAACTGCTGAGGTCATTAGTCTCCGAGAACTTAGAACTACTTAAACCTAACTAACCTAAGGACATCACAAACATCCATGCCCGAGGCAGGATTCGAACCTGCGACCGTAGCGGTCTTGCGGTTCCAGATTGCAGCGCCTTTAACCGCACGGCCACTTCGGCCGGCCTTTCTTCCTCAAATTCCTGTGTTTGACACTAGTAGACTTCTATTAGCCAGGAATGCTCTTTTTTCCAGTGCTAGTCTGCTTTTCATGTCCTCCTTTCACCGTCATTGGTTATTTTGCTGCCTATATAGTACGATTCGTTAACTTCATCTACTTTGTGAGCATCAATCCTGATGTTTCTCGCTGTTCTCATTTCTGCTACTTCTCATTACTTTCATCGTCCTTCGATGTAATCTCAATCTCAGGGTGTATCATAATTAATGGCGTAAACACATGCAGTTGAAAGTACACGATACTAGAAGCAAAATAGTCTTAGTAAACATAGGGTCAAAAATACATACCTTAAGAGCTACTAGAAATTTTTCATCTTCGGTACTGTGAAACAAATCTCTTCTACTGAAAGCTCTTTGCTTTTCATATTTTGTGAAATGTTAATGTGGACCAAAACAAGAAAAAAAGTCCAGCAAACATGTGCTCTAAAATGCATACCATAAGAGCTATGAGCACGTGCTAATCTTCGGTACTTGGAAACACAACTCTTCTAATGAACAATTGCTCATAACTTTTAAGGTATGCATTTTGGAGCAAATGTTTACTGGACATTTTTTCTTGTTTTGGTCCATACTACTACTTCCCAAAACTTGGAAAGCAAAGAGCTTGCAGTAGAAGAGATTTGCTTCACAGTATCGAAGATGAAAAATTGCTCGTAGCTCCTAAGGTATGCTTTTTCGACCCTATGTTTACTGAGACTTTTTTGCTTCTAGTATCATGTACTTTCAACAGTATGCGTTTACGCCATTAATTATGATACACCCTGTATATTCTGTACTCATCAGATTGTCCGCAGCTCGTGGTCGTGCGGTAGCGTTCTCGCTTCCCACGCCCGGGTTCGATTCCCGGCGGGGTCAGGGATTTTCTCTGCCTCGTGATGACTGGGTGTTGTGTGCTGTCCTTAGGTTAGTTAGGTTTAAGTAGTTCTAAGTTCTAGGGGACTGATGACCATAGATGTTAAGTCCCATAGTGCTCAGAGCCATTTTTTGTACTCATCAGATTGTTCATTCCATTCAACAGATCATCTAATTCTTCTTCACTTCTTCACTTCTGTACTCATCAGATTGTTCATGCCATTCAACAGATCATCTAACTCTTCTTCACTTTCACTCAGGAAAGCAATGTCATCAGCGAATCGTATCATTAGTATGCATTCACCATGAATTTCAGTTCCACTTCTGAATCTCTCTATTATTTTCATCATAGCTTCTTCCATGCATAGACTGAACAGCAGGCGCGAAAGACTTCATCCCTGTCTTACACCCTTTTTCTTTTAAACACTTCGTTCTCGATCTTCATTATTCTCTCTTGGCTCTTGTACATGTTGTAAACTACCCGTCTCTCCCTATAGTTTACCCCTATTTTCTCAGAATTTCTAACATCTTGCACCATCTGACAATGTCAAACGTTTCTTCCAGGTCGACGGATCCTATGAAGGTGTTTTGATTTCTATTTAGTGGTGCTCCCATTACCAACCGCAACGTCAGAACTGCCTCTATGGTGCATTTATCTTTCCTACAGTGAAACTGATCGTCATCTAACAGTTCCTCAATATTCTTTTCCATTCCTCTGTACATTATTTTTTGTCAGAAACTTGGATGCATGAATTGTTAAGCTGATTGTGCGATAATTCTCGCACTTGTCATCTCTTGCAATCTTCGAAATTGTGTGGATGATATTTTTCCGAATGTCAGATGGTATATCGCCAGACTCCTACATTCTACACATCAATGCGAATATTCGTTTTGTTGCCACTTCACCGCAACGAATTTAGAATTTCCGATGAAATTTCATCTATCGCTTCTGCCTTTTTCGATCGTAAGTCTTTCAAAGCTCTTTTATTCTGATTCTAATACTGGATCCCCTATCGCTTCTAAGGTGACTCCAGTTTGTTCTTCTATCACATCAGACAAATCTTCCCGCTCATAGAGACCTACAACGTACAACTTCCACGTACCTACTCTCTCCTCTACACTTAGCACCCTTATTCCTATTGTACTCTTAATGTTACCACCCTTGCTTTCAGTTTCACCAACGGTTCTTTTGATTTTCCTGTTTGCTGAGTCAGTCCTTCCGACAAACATTTCTTTTTTGATTTCTTCATATTTTTCGTGTGTCCATGTCGTCTCAGCTTCCCAGCACTTCCTATTTATTTCGTTCCTCAGCGACTTGTGTTTCTGTATTCCTGAATTTCGCTGAACATTTTTGTACTTCCTTCTTTCATCGATCAACTGAAGTATTTCTTATGTTACTCACTGTTTCTTCACCGTTACCTTCCTTGTACTTGTATTTCTCTTTCGAGTTTCTGTGATTGACGTTTTCAGAGCTGTCCATTCGTCTTCAACTGAATTGGACCATGGTGCCAATGCAATGGAGTATCCGTTTGGTAGTGTTTGGTCAGTATATTCATGATGTAACCCTTTCCACTTCCGTCAGTGTGTAAAACCACTGTTTTCGGATCACGTCTTTCACTGGAACGCCCTTTTGTGTATAATATGTAGCAATTAAAAGGTGTTGTCTGCCTTCCCGTACTAAGAAACAAACGGAGACGAATACATATCGGAGAATTATTGTGAGAAGAACCAACAGCCGGTCGCTTTCGGGTCACGAGTGTGGTCGACAAAAGCCTATTAGCTACGTGAAACGAGAATCTGAAATAAGCTACTGCAGCGAAGTTGACTCCCATCATTTGACCAGCACATGTCCTGATGAATTAAGTTCTGATGTAGAGAGACTGCGATAGGATGACCTGAAGTTACAAGCTTCCTCAGAATAACTAAACTGAGTAAAAATAGAGAAACTATAGAGATGAACATTTTATCACTTCTTTGGAAATTGTATAATTCAGCGTGACTGACGTTAAAAAAAAAGTTACAGTCACGAATAGCATGCCACACATTTTAAAACAGTTTTTGTTAATTTATCTACAGTTCTGTAAATATATTTACAGTGAAGACCTGAGATTTGAGCACACATAATGTAATATCCATATCTTACAAGACTCAGGGACTCACTTGTTTGTGTGCGAAGGTCTCGAGGTCGGTTGACGAGTGCAGGAATGCTCGGTATGTTCATAAGGAGTACCCAAGTTTCCAGTAACTGACCTACGAATTTGTAATTTATCCTGTTATTGTAAGCCATCATCCGATATTTCGTGTTTGAAGTGATCTGCAACTATGTTTTATAATGATCGCACGCGCTCCAAGTAGCCAAATGTTGGTACACCTTCCCCGCATTGAATGGGTACCTTACCCACGTTGAATGGGTATCTCCCTCCCCCCCCTTCCGCAATACATATTTAATCAACTTTCTTGAACTTTATTGATTGCATTAAATATGATTAGGTGGCAGAAACTTGTTGGATATTGCTTTCACCAGCATTAAAATTTTGAAATATTAACTTGGATTTTCCTCTTTATAGGAGACGCATGACCATAAAATACTGTTAAGCTGTTCCTATAAATACCGAATCTGCGATTCTTGGCCATCCATCTTTCAGTACGTCTTACAAAATGGAGACTGATAGTCTACAACGATTCGTTTTTGAAAACTGACAGAGACATCTGTCTTTACAAAGATTAGTTAAGCTTTAATATTGCTTGTACATAACATCATAGAAGATAGTCGATGAAATTATACAGCGAAGATGCGTATATGCCGCTTCAGTTTTGTGGTCGATGAAGAAAATTTGCTTCGTCTTTTCTCAAAATTATGAAGTCATACTCCATTTGTGAAACCATCGTTAAATAATGGCATTACATGTTGTTCAGGCATTTGAAAAGAACTTTGTTTTGAGTCTTTTTCCTGGGTGTAATTGTGCGTAAAAGATTCTCTTATGTTCAGAAGTTCTGTAACGCGAAGTGTAGGCACAAATTTCATTTGCAAATCTTTAATTCCCTTAGTAAAGGTGTGGGCATGAATAAAGGTACGTAGCAAGAAGCACCGTTTCACATTCTACTACATGGAATGCTTCTTTCACGAATTTACACTGACGACTTTCCTTCTGCGTGGCGATTTATGCCTTTTATTGAACTGTATACAGGTACGCGAACCAGCGTATTGCGAAGCGTTACAGTACTTATTATTTGGCAGTGACAGAAGCTTGATGTGTATCGTCACTTTTGCTGAAATTCTGAATGACTGCAATATATGGTTGAATGAAAAGGGTAAATAGAAATCTTCAGAAAATTTCTTGTACTGTTCTGATGACGGGATAGCTTACCCAAGCTTTTTTTTTTCCCGACACAGCTCGAGGCTTTATTTTTCTATGCTGTATTTCCGTTCATGCATTATTTAACAGTCAACTTTTTTTATGCTAACTAGCAGAAACTGTTAATGGCTTCTACAAGAGTTGCTACAACTTCGTAGAATTGCAAATCGTTTTGCAGACAGAGACGGACGTTCAAATTGGCGGCCACGTTAATTGGATTTCAGATACAACATCGACTTCCGATTCTCTGTTGGAACGTGAGAGGTGTCCCAGTACATATCGGTGACTTCGAACGAAGCGCATCAATCCTTAATACACAGTTGAAGTTCGCATACCAGTCGTCGGGAAACGATGTCCTTTGACTAGAACTTCACCACTGAACGTTCGTTTCCAGATCCGTTAAACGGACAGGTGGGATTTTGCATACTCGGAAAATTTGTTTCCAGTTTGGTAGTGTACACGAATTAGTTGGCAAATGAACCAGCTAGTTTATTTCTAGAGTATTCAACGTTTCTCCAAACGAATCACTACGTACTCACGGACAGTGAAGTACCTTAAATCGTCCTCAGAATTTGGCGAGTACAAGCGAATGAAAAATCGTAAATTAGCTTATCTTTCTGCCATTTTCTAATGCAAATCTATGTTGTGCATAGCTACGCATCAAACATTATGGTGAAATGGAATTTTTGCAGTGGATGTGGGTCGTAATGGGACATTTTGCTGGCGTAAAATAGGGAAGGAAGATTCTGCTGTGAGCTTATCGAAGAAAATCCACATCAGGTAGGGTGAACACGTAATTCACAGGGCCTTAACGGAGACGCGTGAGGTATATATACCGTTATGTTAGATGGAATATCGGTTATAGCTTGGAAAATATGGAAGGTATTCTGATAGTTCGTTACGGCATTAAATTAAATGAATCGAAGACTAAGAGCCTGAGTATGGCTAAACAGAATACCAAGGGTGAAACCTTGTGTTATGTTTCTGAATCACAAAACGTAGAAGTTACGTACTTCATATGTAACATTTCACGACATTGACAGAGTGGAACAAATATTAAAATATCTAGAAATCTAGTGAAATTAGCACTCTACAAGAGAAACGATGAGCCCTTCTAAAATAATATAATAATAGCGCCGAGAAAACGAGAACTGAAGCCTTGTCTTTAACGTACTTTTAACAACATGGTAATGATATCGCGGCTTCCCTAAACATGTTGCGTTTTTGAAATTCAAATTGCGATAGTTGGTGCTTCATAATCTCCATACCACTAGCTTCCGTAGCCTATGCTGTGGTGCTCGACTCGGAGGTACGCCAGTTTGAATCCAGGTGGCGGAACAAAATTTTCGCTGCCGGTAGTTGACCGACGAGATGATGCTGGGTGCTGGTGTAAACTTTCCTGATCGTCAGCCTTCGCGCCATTGTCCAGGGTTAATTTCCAAACCTCTCTGCATTGTCTCATGAATTGAGGGCGTATGACACTGTTGATGGTGATCCGCCGTCAAATGGGAACGTTAAGCTAGGCGCCACCCTTCTCGCTCTTTGAGAGGAACGGGCTTACTGTGCCGGCCCTACGTTTCATCCTCTTCTTTCTCTCATCGTCATACAACGCAAAGATCACGCCCCATACCCATATATAAACCCACCCACACTCCACAAACACACATATACAGTACTCTCACATATCCGCAAGGAAAAGAGCCACTGTAAGGAGGAAGAACATCACTTCTGCTAGACGGGTGAACACACCCTGTGGGATATCCCGGTCAGCGGTGCCATACATTTCACTTAATCTTTCCTTACTGATAAAATTTCTTGTTTTTTTTAATGTTCGGAGGATTATTGTTTTATTCCCTGCTCCCCTCTGAATCTATGCCAACATGCGGGCAATATGGTGGTGATGCAAAACATTTTTTGAACAGTTTATATTCCCAGCAGCGTAGGTCGTGCAGATACCGTATCACGTCATGATGCGCTCTGAAGAAAAGAAAGTTTAGATAAATTCTTTCTATACATAATTGATAGCATATTTGCAAGCACTCTCGAGATGTCACCTTCCTTCTGGTAGAATTTCTTGTTAGAGAGTAGGCAGTTTTTGTTCATTGTGTGTGTGTGTGTGTGTGAAGAACCTCATACGGGAATAGCTAACTGAAGACCTCCCGCTTAACTGGGATGCATCACCGGTAGACGTACTGCAAGGCGCGAAGCCGTCTCAACTGCTATTCTTCTGACTGATGGGGGACCCTAAATTACTGTTCTTCGTCTAATTACGCTTTATTGCTGCAACTCTGCTAATTACATGCGCACCGCCGGCCGGTGTGGCCGAGCGGTACTAGTCGCTACAGTCTGGAACCGCGCGACCGTTACGGTCGCAGGTTCGAATCCTGCCTCGGGCATGGATGTGTGTGATGTCCTTAGGTTAGTTAGGTTTAAGTAGTTCTAAGATCTAGGGAGCTGATGACCTCAGAAGTTGGGTCCCATAGTGCTCAGAGCCATTTGAACCATTTGAACCATCCGCACCTACATGCGCGAAGCGTCGGACATTGTAGTGTACTGTACACCTCGGTTTTAAATCTTTTTGTCGCTTGCTGAAAGGCTAGGTGGAATAGTTAGCATTACTTACTTTTGTCAATACAACGTTATCGCGTACACAAAGTCAAGCACAAACAAAATCTCATGCTCTGGAAGGAATGTTTTGCTTGCATTTCCATCTTGTATTTAACCTTTTCCATTTTTGTGACTTCAGCTGACGTACAGATATCACAACAGAGCCGATATGTGGTTTGTATACCGGACGCTGTAATCCCTAGGAAAAGAAAACCGAACTCAAGTACTGGATCCGAATCCAATTACGTATTCCCGATGAGCAGTGTAGGCCTATGTTCATCAGAATGATTTGCAATTCCGCAGCCCCTGTGAGCCCCTTGTACAGCTGGTATTGGTCGTTGCCTGCAAATGCGATTGCCGGAATCTAATAAATAATGCATTGACATGACTGCAGGATGCAGTGAGCACATCTCATCAGACAGATTTTGAAAACAAGTCCGTAGCCGGTGTTCCATACTCATACAAATTTTGCCAGACTTATACGAGGGCGTGCTGAAAAGTAATGCCTCGAATTTTTATATGAAAACTATTGTTTTTTAATGAAACAAACGTTGTTAACACTCTACATCTTTATTTTTCACGTCAACATATTTGTTTGTCAACACAGGCACCCAGGCAACGAACATATTTCTCCCAAGCAGAGGCCAATTTGCTGATACCGTCACTGTAAAATGTTTCTTGACGGAGGTATAGCCCACCTCTGCTTCCACCGTTTCATCACTATCAAAGTCCGCCCCCGGTAGCTGAGTGGTCAGCGCGGTAGAATGTCAATCCTAAGGGCCCGGACTCGATTCCCGGCTGGGTCGGAGTTTTTTCCGCTCAGGGACGGGGTGTTGTCCTAATGATCATCATTTCATCCCCATCGACGCGCAAGTTGCCGAAGTAGCCTCAAACCGAAAGACTCACACCCGCAGGACGGTCTACCCGACCCGACATTTTTATCACTATCAAAGTCCTCAAAGATGTATTTTAAGTTCTGGAAACAGACAAAATCGCCAAGGTGGGACTGTATGCAGGGTGATCAATGACAGGGATCCCAAGGCGTCAGACTGTTGCAGATGTCATAGCGCTCGTGTGTCTGTTGGCATTGTCAAGCTAAACGAGAGCGTGCTCAGTGTGCGGAAGAACTCTTCGAAACTCACAGTTTCTCGCGCACTAATAGAGTTGCATTACACATCGCCATGTTACACTCTACAATTTTGAGTTGCAAATATAAAGACATGAAGAATGAAAAAGTACAATATTATTAATGTTTGTTTTATTTAAAAAGCCTTAAAAGTTTTCACATAAAAATTAGGATACATTAATTTTCAGCACGCCCTCGTAAATGAAAACATTCAACGATAAGGTCAAGTGCATTCCATTCTCATTAGTTACGTTTATGTGAGGCTATTCTACTCGCACCACAGCATAGACGGGCAGTAATGACCTCAACTACGGGAGCTAGTGGTATGGAGATTACGAAGCGACAACTGTTGCAATTTGTGACTTATTAAATTTGAAATACGCAACATGTTTAAGGAAGCCGCGATGCCATTACCATGTTCTTAAAAGTATTATGCCATTATTCGAAAATTTGCAAGTTGCAGACAAAATATTTAAAACTTTACAAGTGTTATATCCTCCCAAAACATGTGTTTGTAAAATCAGATAAGTCATACATTATGTCAACTGATTCTTCACAATCTCCACACTAGCATTGTCATACAGATGCAGTATTAAAAAATATTTTGAGATAAAAAGTAAGCACAATGAATGCGAACATCGGAAGTACATATATTTATGCATTTGTGAAATCTAAACCATCCGCTATTCTATACCATATTGCTCCACCGCAAACCATGTAATGTGCTTGGAGCCTCCTTGTACCCTACCACACTTCCACATCACGGCACTGAGCTCATACAGTTTCTGATTAAACTGCCTGTGACGACGCCCCACAGGCTTCAACTAGCCCAAGTATGGTACCTCGGATTCGTGTAGCAGATTTCTTAGGACAAGGCCGGGCAAATGCAGTATTAATGGTGGAGGCGCTCTAATGTTCACAGTACGCCCTCATCCCCTCCCCCCCCCCCTCCCTGCCAATGACAGTAAGCAGTCTGCCCCCTACATCAATCACATCCTTCTACTGACCTCATAACTGCATGCGTGTAGTCATGCGGCTTTTTGGTCTTGTGTCGTTAGAACTATGTTAAGATAGCATTTGTGGTTGCTCTATCCCCTGGTGACACATCCACCAACTACACATTTGGGTAGCACTGGTAGCAGCAGCTCCAGCCCGCCAACGATACTTCCTCTGAAGCTCAGGTAAAAACAATCCGCAACAACACCCAAGTACGCGAGGTTGTTTACAACGCATATATTACGATGTACCGCAAAGAACATTCTTTTTTGTTGCTTACTTGAGTTTTGTTGTTGTTGTTGCTGCTGTTGTTGTTTTAGTTACTGTGGACTTCAATCCAAGGCTGGTTCGATGCAGCTCTCCATGCGTCTATCCTGTCTTCATGTCTGTGTAACTACTGCAACCTACATCCATTTGAATTTGCTTACTGTATTCAAACCTTTGTTTCCCCTCTACAATTTTACCCCCCCCCCCCCCCACACACACACACTTCCCCTATTACCAGACTCACTGGACTTTAATGTCTGAGTATGTATTCTGACAACCTATCCTGTCTTTCAAGTCCTTTGCGCCAGTTCCATTCGGAGCATAAAATTACAAAAGCTTATATTCTCTTCTTATGTGAACTCGCTGTTTCACTTCCTTCAGAAAAGAATTTCTAACGCTTCAATTTATATTCGGTGGTAATAAATGCCATTTCCTCATAAACACTTTTCTTGCCATTGCCAGTCTGCATTTCATATCCTATCTGCTGCCGCCATCATTAGTTATTTTTCTGCTCAAACAGCAAAGCTGATCTCCAGCTTGCAGTGTCTCATTGCGTAATCTTATTTCCTCAACCCAACTGATTTAAATCCACTACGTTCCATTATCATTGTTTTACCTTTGCTGATATTTATCATATAATGTCTTTTCATGACACTGTCCACTAGGTTCAACTGTCCTAAGTCCTTTGTCATCTCTGACAGAATTACGATGAGATCTGCAAACCTAAAATTTTTATTTCTTCTCCCTCAACTTTAATTTCCTTCCCAAATTTTCCTTGGTTTCCTTTACTGCTTGCTCAGTGTACAGGGTGATCAACAATGTGGAAAGGCTTCAATTTGGCTTCACATCCATCTCAACTACTGCTCCCATTTCATGTGCTTGTCTATAAATTACAGTTTGATGGGAAATAACTTCCACTTTCGTTGATAATTTGTGCTTATTTTATTGTTATATTCCATAAAATAAAAGTACTACCATACGTTTCAAACTTTCATTTCGGAAAATATAATTTGAGCGAGACTTGTCGATCTTCCAGCATCATGAACACATGTCTGGCGAGGAGGAAAAACATAAAAGAAAAAAAATTGCTTTTAATATAGATCCAGGTTAGAATTTACAAGTGCAATGTCTGTAAAATACGAGTTTTCTTGTACGCAGACGATCCCACTACGGAAGTAAAGTTATTAGCCGGCCCAAGCCTGAACCGCACGAATATGAGAGGAGGGAAGCCAAAATAAGGAAAAGAAAGAAAGCTGGTGGGATAAAAAAACTTGGTCTCTGCCGGGCGGGAATAGGACGCCGTGAATGGCAGCGGCCGGGGCCTGCGATGATGGAAGACCCGCCGCCGTCAATCCTGCGCCACAGACGTGCGCCCCCCCCCCTCCCCCGCCGCCCCCACCCCACAGGGCAGGAATTTTGATTGCGAAAGTGTCGGAGGAGGCCCAATATCTCAGCCCGTCTGCCTCGTTTTGTTACGCTTCTCACGCTCGGGTTCCGCATTGTTGCACCTGTGGCCGTAACTTCCTTTACAAGAGTACAAGGCTTGTATCATCTTGACAGGAGGTTCCCTGTTTGTGCCGCTTAGTAGAGAGAAGAAGTGCTGTTGTCCACGGGTGTAGCACACACAGGTAGAGCGCGTGCAGAATTACTTGCCCCCTAGCCACGAAGACAGCGCAGTAGGGGAATGGGTGTTGGAAGTGGTGGGGGTTCCAGCGCCGTAGGGGAGGTGAAGTTCTACAGGTGAAGCCTCCAAACAAACGCCTAGCTAGCACATTCTGAGCTATAGCTAGCGAGTCTGTGAACGATCGTATTTACAGGTTTTGCCAGTTCGACCATTACTTTGACAGGTCTACTGTTTATTATTAAAAATTCAATACTCTGAAATTGCAACAGAAGGAGCAATTTATTTTCGCCTGACTTGTAAACCTTTCTTTCTTTCTTTCTCTTGTTACCTTGTTAAAATCAGCTTGTTCACCAAAACACAGCGGAGATTTCATAATTTCATATCGCTAACACGCTAATGCAGATGCAGTTGCGATAGTACACCGTTTATTGTTAAACAAAACTTCAAGACACGACCGGAGGTCAATAGCTTATGAAAATCTCATTTTCGGCATAAAAATAAACGTGCAGTTTCTTCACTTACATTGTTTCAAACCCATACTAATTGTCATTTCACCAGCTATCGGTGGCGTTTTAATGAATTACATTATCTAAATGAAAAAATCTGTAGTTACTCATATGTCTCAGTAGATAATAAAGTGTTTCATGTTAACTATATGTGTGTTATCACTTGTCAAACACACATTTCGATATCTTGATCCACTTATGATATTTGATCGATGTTATGAATTTCCCTTTCACCATGCCGTTTGCACGTGCGAGTGGACGTGAGTGAATAACATACAGTCCATTTCCTCGAGACTGGAGACAGATATAGATCTCAAGTTTAAACAAAAATACAGTTTGTTTGCTACATCTTGTATGCATCAATGTATGACCTAACAGGCACCAAACGTAAAGTAGTTGCAAACTACTAAAATTCCGTGCAGTACCTTACTCATTGTCAAACTGTGACCATTAAAGAAATGGTAAGCAGTTCATCATGAAACTGTCAAATGAGTCATGAGACGCCACGGAATCAATCTTTCTACTGAATAGTTCCCTTGCCGGCCGCTGTGGTCGAGCGGTTCTAGGGGCTTCAGTCCGGAACCGCGCTGCTGCTACGTCGCAGGTTCGAATCCTGGTTCGGGCATGGATGTGCGTGATGTCCTTAGGTTAGTTAGGTTTAAGTAGTTCTAAGTCTAGGGAACTGATGACCTCAGATGTTAGCCGGCCGTGGTGGCCTTGCGGTTCTAGCGCTGCAGTCCGGAACCGCGGGGCTGCTACGGTCGCAGGTTCGAATCCTGCCTCGGGCATGGATGTGTGTGATGTCCTTAGGTTAGGTAGGTTTAAGTAGTTCTAAGTTCTAGGGGACTGATGACCTAAGATGTTAAGTCCCATAGTGCTCAGAGCCATTTGAACCAACCTCAGATGTTAAGTCCCATAGTGCTTAGAGCCATTAATAGTTCCTTTAAATAGATTGATGCACAAAACCACTTGCGTTAGTTTCAAAACGCTGAAAATTGCTGAGATTTTTGTTTTTGCAATTTTTTCAGCAAACACATTCATCTTGCCCACAGATTTCTGTTAGTTATTGATATGTTCGGTACGCTCCATTTTAATACGCTTAACGCGTCAGTTTTAAGTGCCATTGTCTGTTTTCCCTATGTTTTCATTTTTTGGTCGCACTTTTAAGACATCCATTGCATGCAAAATTGTCAGGGAAAGAATGATCACGTTGAGCCCAGTAATCCATTTCCTAAATGAGGAAAATGAAATGAATCGTTATCAACCATCACTAACTATTGATGTATTTCTGCTAAGAATTTTACAACTGAATGGTCTTCCAGTTGATCCGTTAGAACAAAACACTCACAATGAGACACCTATAAGGAGCCATTACACAGTTCTGTTTCGCTTGTGTGGTCGTTACTTACCTTAATCCTTTTCCGGCAATGGTGAACTCACACACTTCCACTCGTTACTTCGCCTCGCTCGGTGTCATAGCGATATATCCAGACTACGTCCATGGTTATTAGCAGGCTAAAGAAGTCATCTGAATTGGCCTGAAACAGATGGAACATTTCCTCTGTTGCATTGGCTTGGCGGATGTTTCGAATGTGAGCAATCGCGGAAACCACCGGGTTGTCATGCACAAAAATGTCGTGCAAGCTGTTGTAGCTGAGTTTTGACGGATTTTCAGTTTTTACACTAACGCCTCGACTGTGACTCTCCGTTTCTCAAACACCAGGGTATCGTGTAACGTTTCCTGGTTCTTCACAGGGAGATGGTCTGCCACTTCTTTCTTTATCATTAAGGCTTGTTTGACCCACTGAAGACGTCTGCTCCTTCTAACCACAGTTTGTTATGATGATACACGTTGCGCACCAACTCATCAGGAATTGTTGCAGCGTTGTGTCCTTCAAAATGCAGAAAACGAATTGCAGCACAATGCCCGATCTTATCAATGGGATGTGCTGTTTCATTTTGCCTCCCCTAGCAACAACCTACGATAGTGTGGTATGGGGGATTTAAATGTGTAGCATGATTGCAGACATTTACCTGAAAACAAACAATTATTTACGTAACTTTACTTTTCAATGTTCATAAATGGTTCAAATGGCTGTGAGCACTATGGAACTTAACATCTGAGGTCATCAGTCCACTAACCTAAGGACATCACACACATCCATGCCCGAGGCAGGATTCGAACCTGCGACCGTAGCAGTCGCGCGGTTCCGGACTGAAGCGCCTAGAACCACTCGGCCACAGCGGCCGACTCAATGTTTATATTGATAACATCATTCATAAATGTTTAATGGTACTGAACATACTTTAGAAAGTGCTGATGATCAGCTTGTAACAGGAGAATCTGAGTAAAATTTTTAAATTGCGGACCATGAGTAGAGTGAAATTGCTTCTAAATATCGAGTGAGAACATCGGCTGAGAATAAAAAAAAGAAGCTGCATTTCAAGGTTTGGAGCCCATAACAGCCAAAACTGTTATAGATGGACAAATTAAACGCATGACTGAAAGAGTTTAACCATGAAGGTGCAGTTTTAAATGTCCCAAGTAAGATGGCGTAGAGCTGAAATTGGCCAGATTCAGACATTTCTGTTGAACCATACAACGTAAATTAAAACATAATGTATGGAATAGAACCTTACCTAAACCTAACAAAGTAATAGCTTAGCCTTTGTTGCTGAAAAGTGGCAGTTGGTGGACGCTAACGTCATATCAATTACAACAAATCGAATAATCAGAGATGAAGTTGCCCCGCTTTGTAGCGGGGTAGTCATTATTGGACCATATACGAAATATTGATAGTAGACGAAATCTAAATGTATAACCAATACAACTGTTATTGAAAAATACAGACTAAACTGGAAAGACGATGTCCAATATATGCGTAACAATAGGACAGCTAAAGCTGTGTTATTACATAACGCGATAGGAAGGAAAAACGTCGGGCGTTGTTTAAGCAGATGGCGTGAACGATTCAGAGGCGGAACAGGCCAAAAACCTAATTACTTAGGATTATGATGATGATTATGATTTAAAACTTTATCACAGCACCTGTGTGTAGGACACCTTGATGGAATCCATGTACACTATCTACACAAAAGTATCTGGGACCTCTTATGCAGTATGGAATTGACCACTAGATGTCACCAGAGGCAGACCCGGCAGTATAAAATGAGCGGTTGTGTGTGTGTGTGTGTGGGGGGGGGGTGTTATTGTGTTGTCAATACAGAAGCAGTAACAGCAGACTGGGTCGCTCAGGAGGCCTCATTGACTTCGAACGTGGGCAACTCATTGGATGTCAACTGAGTAATAAATCTACACTCCTGGAAATGGAAAAAAGAACACATTGACACCGGTGTGTCAGACCCACCATACTTGCTCCGGACACTGCGAGAGGGCTGTACAAGCAATGATCACAAGCACGGCACAGCGGACACACCAGGAACCGCGGTGTTGGCCGTCGAATGGCGCTAGCTGCGCAGCATTTGTGCACCGCCGCCGTCAGTGTCAGCCAGTTTGCCGTGGCATACGGAGCTCCATCGCAGTCTTTAACACTGGTAGCATGCCGCGACAGCGTGGACGTGAACCGTATGTGCAGTTGACGGACTGAGAGCGAGGGCGTATAGTGGGCATGCGGGAGGCTGGGTGGACGTACCGCCGAATTGCTCAACACGTGGGGCGTGAGGTCTCCACAGTACATCGATGTTGTCGCCAGTGGTCGGCGGAAGGTGCACGTGCCCGTCGACCTGGGACCGGACCGCAGCGACGCACGGATGCACGCCAAGACCGTAGGATCCTACGCAGTGCCGTAGGGGACCGCACCGCCACTTCCCAGCAAATTAGGGACACTGTTGCTCCTGGGGTATCGGCGAGGACCATTCGCAAGCGTCTCCATGAAGCTGGGCTACGGTCCCGCACACCGTTAGGCCGTCTTCCGCTCACGCCCCAACATCGTGCAGCCCGCCTCCAGTGGTGTCGCGACAGGCGTGAATGGAGGGACGAATGGAGACGTGTCGTCTTCAGCGATGAGAGTCGCTTCTGCCTTGGTGCCAATGATGGTCGTATGCGTGTTTGGCGCCGTGCAGGTGAGCGCCACAATCAGGACTGCATACGACCGAGGCATACAGGGCCAACACCCGGCATCATGGTGTGGGGAGCGATCTCCTACACTGGCCGTACACCACTGGTGATCGTCGAGGGGACACTGAATAGTGCACGGTACATCCAAACCGTCATCGAACCCATCGTTCTACCATTCCTAGACCGGCAAGGGAACTTGCTGTTCCAACAGGACAATGCACGTCCGCATGTATCCCGTGCCACCCAACGTGCTCTAGAAGGTGTAAGTCAACTACCCTGGCCAGCAAGATCTCCGGACCTGTCCCCCATTGAGCATGTTTGGGACTGGATGAAGCGTCGTCTCACGCGGTCTGCACGTCCAGCATGAACGCTGGTCCAACTGAGGCGCCAGGTGGAAATGGCATGGCAAGCCGTTCCACAGGACTACATCCAGCATCTCTACGATCGTCTCCATGGGAGAATAGCAGCCTGCATTGCTGCGAAAGGTGGATATACACTGTACTAGTGCCGACATTGTGTATGCTCTGTTGCCTGTGTCTATGTGCCTGTGGTTCTGTCAGTGTGATCATGTGATGTATCTGACCCCAGGAATGTGTCAATAAAGTTTCCCCTTCCTGGGACAATGAATTCACGGTGTTCTTATTTCAATTTCCAGGAGTGTATAAGGAACACTTGAGGCCTGCTCAAGTCGACTGTTGGCGATGTGATTGTTAAGTGGATACGCGAAGGGACAATCGCAGTTAAACCAAGACCAGACTGACATCGTGTACTGAGCGACAGGGACTGTCAAGCATTGCAGACGCTGGTTGTAGAAGATCGCAGCATCGAAGGAGTCACTCTTGAGTTTCAAAGTGCTTTCAGCAGTCAAGTTAAGACAATGGCTGTGCGCATGGAGGTAAGAACAGTCGAGAACAATGGTCGAGGAGCTCCTCACAAGTCACATATTCCTGTAGGCAAGGGTAAGCGATATTTGAGGAGGCGTAAAGTGCGACACCACTGGACAATGGATGACTGAAAGCGAATGATTTGGAGCGATGAATCACGGTGTACCCTACAGTAAACCAACGGAACGGTTTTGTTTGGCGAATACTTGGAGAACGCTACCCGCCATCATGTGTAGTGACGTCAGTGAAGTTCAGAGGAAGTAGTGTTGCGATATTGTGGTGTTTTTCGTGCTTAAGGTATGATTCTATTACCGCATTCAAGAAAACGCTGACTGCGGGAGGATATGAACATATTTTATAGCATTGTCTACTGCAAGCAGTTGAGAAACAATTCGCAGACGATAATATAAGCATCACAATACACTCTGTCATAAAGCAGCATCTGTAAGGCAATGTTTTGTGGACAATAACATTCCTGAAATGCACCGGCCTGCCCCATGGTTCTGACCTAAATCCAATGGCGCCAGCAGACTTCAAGCCGCCATCAGGGCGAGGGGTGGGCACTCACCATCTTAATGTCTACTAATAGATACGTGAGCACTCGTGAGCAGATAGAGTACCTGCAGTAAAACACTACCAACAATATGCAAAGTCACGCGCCGCTGATATTTTGAGATTAAACAAAATATTCTTTGTGTCTCAGTGTCATTTTAATCTGACAGTAGGCTGACAGTAGGCTGTGTGGACGATATTCACAGTGTCAAAATTAATAAAATAAGAAGAGGTAAACAACCGATTATTTTTGACACATACTCAGCACGGATTCAGAAAATATCGTTCTTGTGAAACACAACTATTTCTTTATACTCATTAAGTTATAAGTGCTATCGACAGGGGATGTCAAATTGATTCCATATTTTTAGATTTCCAGAAGGCTTTCGACACCGTTCCTCATAAGCGTCTTCTAACCAACCTGCGTGCCTATGGAGCATCGCCTCAGTTGTGCGACTGGATTCGTGATTTCCTGTCAGAAAGGTCACAGTTCGTAGTAATAGACGGAAAGTCATCGAGTAAAACACAAGTAATATCAGGCGTTCCGCAAGGATGTGTTATATGGCCATAGGCACTCTATTGTTCGTGATCTATATTAACGACATAGGAGACAATCTGAGTAGCCGTCTTAAATTGTTTGCAGATGATGCTGTCATTCACCGTCTTGTAAAGTCATCAGATGACCAAAACGACTTGCAAAATGATTTAGATAAGATATCTGTATGGTGCGAAAAGTGGCAAATTGACCCTGAATAAAGAAAAGTGTGAAGTTATTCACATGAGTACTAAAAGAAACCAGCCAAATTTCGATTACGCGGTAAGTCATACAAATCTGAAGGCTGTAAATTCAACTAAATAATTAGGGATTACACTTACAAATAACCTAAGTTGGAACGATCACATAGATAATATTGTGGGTAGAGCAAACCAAAGACTGCGATTCATTGGCAGAACACTTAGAAGGTGCAATAGGTCTAAAGAGACTGCTTACACCAAGCTTGTCCGCCCTATTCTGGTGTATTGCTGTGCGGTATGGGATCCGCATCAGATGGGAATGACGGATGACATCGGAAAAGTACAAAGAAGGGCAACTCGTTTGGTATTCTCGCGAAATAGGGGAGACAACGTCACAGACATGATACGTGAACTGGAGTGGCAAAAATTAAAACAAAGGCGTTTTTCGTTGCGACGGGATCTTCTCATGAAATTTCGATCACCAGTTTTCTTCTCCGATTGCGAAAACATTCTGTTGGCGCCCACCTACATAGCGAGAAATGATCATCACTATAAAATATGAGAAATCAGGGCTCGCACAGAAAAATTTAAGTGCTCGTTTTTCCCGCGTGCCGTTCGAGAGTGGAACGGTAGAGAGACAGCTTGATGGTGGTTCATTGAAACCTCTGCCAAGCACTTTATTGTGAACAGCAGAGTAATCACTTACACGTAGATGTAGATATCGTAGGTCCACCTCAGTATCTGAGTCGTCAGCATCTCTGATTACTGGGTTCAATTCCCGATACTGCCAGTGATTTTTCCTTGGTCAGAGAACTGGTACAGGGTGCACTCAGCCTCGTGAGAGTACCTGAGGAGATGCTCTTCAGATTAGTAGCGGTTCCAAGGTCGAGAAACTCGACCAAGCCCAGACAGAGCGGTATACTGACCATACGCCTCTCCACACCGCATCCGAAGACGTCACTGGCAGAGTGACACGGCGGTCGGTCGGACACGATTGGCCCATATAGGCCAGGACGTGCAACTTTTACCGGAATTATAAAACACTATTTTCACTTTGAAGACTCGGAGTTACTTGACATAGCCGTAAAAATGTTTTCTGTGGAATTCTATCGCATGGAGTAATTTACTTTCGGCGTGGATAATAAAAAGAAAGTAGAACTAACGTTATCTTGGCGATTAAACGACCGCAATTCCGTGAAAATACTTGTTTCTAAATGATGCTGCAGAGCTGAAGCAGATGGGCGGCTCGCTGGTAAATCCGCATTAAGGGAGCCAGACTGCAGCTGACTCTCAAGTTGGTCGCTGGCGTCTCAGAGCGATCGGCGCGCACTCTTGCAGAAGAGCCCGCAAATTGCTAAGGGATGGCGGACGCCAGCTGAATCACAAAGAAGAGCTCTGTAGTCCAAACAAACAGCTGTGTCCTGCAGGTGGCGCACTGAGGGCCTGAGATTGCTCTGCTCGCTGCTCCGCAGTTTGCTTTGGTAGCCATTGAAAAACATTACATGTTCTTCATAAAACTGTTTCCTTTAATTTGAATAAGATACGAGACGTCCTTTGTACACAACTCATCTTTAGTTCATTGTAATGAAACTGACCAGTTGCCAGTTAAACGTCCCTTGTAACTGATGGTTACCAGGACTTCGGCTGTTCAGTATGAAATGAAAATTAAAATCCCTTTATACGTCACTTTTGCATTTAATTTGTTTATGCAACCAGTTCCGATGTTCCATTACATCATCTTCAGCCCCCTTGACCATTGTAAGCTGGGAACAATCCAATTTCGTGTGCAGTCATGACAGGAGCCAATATTATGTAAATGGTGTCCGTAGATCTCTGGTTTAAACGACACTACCCCTTTGTTCACCAACCGACGACAGTCAGGACCACATTCAACATTGTCCTGACAGTCGTCGGCTCATGAACGAAAGGATACTGTCGTGTAAACCAGAGATCTACCGACACCAGTTATATAATATTGGCTCCTGTCGTGACTGTGCAGTAGATTGGATTCCACCCGGTTTACGTTGGTCGAAGGGCCTGAAGATAGTGTAAAGAAACACCGAAATTGGTTGCATAAATAAATTAAATGCAAAAGCGAAGGCTGCAGGTGTTTTAATTTTCATTTCACTTGCCAGTTATGTTGAATAAGATGGCCAATATAAAAGAGGCCCTGTGTTACACTAAACGTGATACTCGGATCTGAGTGTTGTTATTTCTTAACTCTAGGGCGGCGCTCGAACGGGCTCATGTGACGTCACGTGATGTAGAGTGACGTTATAGTGATCAGTGCTACGCTCGTCAGTTGTAAATTTGAAGGTCATTCTGAAAAACATTTCTGCATAAAGCCGTTTATAATCTAACAAAGAGCGTTTATTGTTGAAACCTTTTTTATGTAAATCGTGTAAGCTTAAATCGTTGGAAACGTTACATATTTCACGATAAAATATCGAGAGACAGCTGCTATTGCAAAAAATGTTGTGCAGAAGTTGTTCAGTAAATTTAGGGCAAAAGTTTCAGTAGCTAACGCCAAACTGAACCGTGTAAAGAAAGTTTGTTTCTCCGGAAAACGTTGAACGTGTTGACGAGACGATGGTGAAAAGTCCACGGAAATCAGGTAGACGTCTATCTTCCAAACTAAACACCAAACGAACGTCACACCAGAACATTTTGAAGCTGTTACACATGCGAGCATACAAAGTACGAGTGATGAAAGCGTTAAAACCAACGGTCTACTCACAATAACAACGCTATTGCGTATGGTTACGCATGCATATCACTGATGATTGTGTGAATCCAAATCTTTACTTCAGCTCAGACGAAGCATTGTTTCACCTTAGCGGGTACGTGAACTCTCAAAACACACGCTATTGGTCAAGAGGTAATCCCAGGAATCGTTTTGATTGTCTCTGCATGATCTGAAAGTAGGCAATATGCAGTTTCAGACCGATGGACTGTAGGCCCCATTTTCTTTAACGAGAACGTGAACTTCAAGCGTACATAACGGAGCTATTGCAACCAATTACAGCGCAGCTAACGGAGGAAGAACAAGAGTATGCGTTTTTCCAGAAAAATGGCGCTACGCCGCATACTTCACGGTTTTCAGTGTCATACGTCCATGAAACTTTCGGAGAAGAACTTAGAGTTTCCACAGGTTTATGGCCTCCCGGATCGCCCGATCTGTCAACCTTTGGTTATTAATTTTGGGATAATTTAGAGGATAAAGTCTACTGTAACTACCAGCATACAACTAAAAGGTTGAAAAGAAACATTCACGATGCGATTTCGGAAATCACACCCAATTATTTGGCAAAAGTTTCCAGGAACATGTTGAAAAGTGCTGAGTGGTGTATCGATCTTTACAGTGAACGTTTTCGGCACCTAACGTCAATTATTAATATATTGAATCTTCAGTATGTTGTTTTCATAATGGTACACTGCTACCAGTGGGACATTGTGCGTTGATACACCAACAAATCGGGCAAGTTTTATACGGCGTGGTCATGGGCTCAGCCAAACACGACAGCGCCTTCCTGAGATTCTGTCACGTTTCCATTCGGTGCATCTTACTCCGCTGATTCCATAACCCGT
Organism: Schistocerca nitens; assembly: GCF_023898315.1. NCBI lineage: Eukaryota > Metazoa > Arthropoda > Insecta > Orthoptera > Acrididae > Schistocerca > Schistocerca nitens. The sequence continues at coordinate 551,218,276 of NC_064615.1, read as the reverse complement.
CAGAAACATTCGCATTATTACCATGACTTGGGACAAAGTTCGGTACAAAATCAGTGAAAAAAACAGTATAGATCGCGATGGTATTTTTGTAAAATGACCAATTACAGCCTAAGCTTAGGGCATCTTCAGACAGCACCGTCAGGTGAAGTTGATGGTGCATAAAATAGTCAGCTGACCTCAATCGCCGAAACTGATCAGTTCAGCGAGTGAGATCAGCTGACTGTTTTATGCACCATCAACTTCAGCTGACGGTGCTGTCTGAAGATGCCCTAAGCTTAGGCTGTAATTGGTCATTTTACATTGTTCTACGCATCGTCAACTTCAGCTGATTGTGCTGTCTGAATATAGCCTAACCCTAGGCCGAAACCGGTCATTTTAATGAAGTACCATCGCGAGATAGACTGTTTTTTCATTGATTTTATATAGATTACAAGATCCCTGCTTCCCGAAAATGTTATCAAAAAGTTCGAAGGTTGTAAGACCGCCTGGCACCATTTATACGGCATCTACAGGGCTTTTCAGAGGGTATTTTTTACCGTTGGACGGAAACGGTTGGTCTTCACATGTGGGTCTCTGTTCAAAATGCACTGAAGAAAAAAAATCGCGATGCCAGAAAGTAATTAATTACGGTAATGCAATTTATGGACTATGTTTATGTAGGTAACACATTTAAGGAATTAACGTTGAAACATCATAGGTTTAATGTAAGGGCGAAATAAGCCTTTGCAAATCTGAAATGCTGGTACATTAATAACCGGTGTAACCGCCAGAACAATAAATGCAAGCAATCAAACGTGCGTGCCTCGATCTGTACAGGCGCCGGATTTCAGTGTATATGACTGAGTTCCGTGCCTGCCGCACTTCGTTTGCCAGGACGGCTAATGCTTCTTGTCGATGACGCTGGAGCTGTCATCCTATGATGTCCCATGTGTGCTCCATTGAAGACAGATATGGTCTTCGAGCAGGCCAAGTCAACATGCCGGCACACTGCAGAGCATGATGGTTACAACAGTGGTATGTGAGCGAGCGTTATCCTGTTGGAAAATACCCCCTGGAATGCGGCTCGTAAATGGCAGCTCGACAGGCCAGATCACGAGACTGACGTACAACTTTGCAGCCAGGGTAAGTGGGATAACCACGGAAGTGCTTCTGCTGTCGTACGAAATCGCACCCCAGACTGTAACTCCAAATACAGGCCCATTGTGTCCAGCATGCAGACAGATTGGTTTCAGGCTCTCAGACTCCTTCTAACGCCGCGTTATTTTAGGGGGAGAAGGCGTTCGCGCCTTACAGCGCATAAAGCTATTGATAATATAGCTACTACTACGAAGAGCGGAGTAGGTGCGCAAGTTATTCTTAGTGGTCCTTTCAGTGTTTTGTGGATGCGTACTGACTTTTAGACTTACCAATGCTGATGCTAGTGCTCATGGTTGGTTTACTGTGGCTCTAGTATGTCATGGTAAAGTGGAGACTGTATCAGGGCTGGAGACTTTTAACAGCCGAGAAGTTAACGCTTATCGTACATTACACAAGATCATCTCTTACAATGAGGCATCAGGAAACACAATAGACCTCCACCCTGCCCTCCAGTGAGCTCTCGGTTAACACCACTGAAGTCGCAAATGGCGGTGATTAGGGGACAGCGGAACGCAGGATATAGGGCGTCTGACTCGAAACTGTCCTCACCGTAACCGATTTGCATCAGTTCACAATGGTGCCAACTGCTGCTCAAATTACTGTTGCAGATGTAGAACTAGAAGAAAGAGACACAAGCCAAACACAGTAGTCTTTCCTCTAGGTAGTGTGGCGTGACAGTAAGGAAACCGATTTTCTTGCGACCGTACATTATCGTAACCACCGCTGACAGCAGTCAGATGCAGTGGCTAGATTCTAGCCGAGTCTCTGAAATATCGCAGGAGGAACATCCAGCTTCTTGTAGACCTGTTATATGACCCCCTTCAAACTCTGGGAGGTGATGATAAAGGCATCTTTATCTCCTTAAAGGCATTCTTGACCAACATCAACTCACCACGACCAATCTCAAAGTTAACTAACGCTCACGACCGTTACTGTGTGTACTTAATGCGAACCTGATTTGTATCCTCATAGTGGCGCTGCTAGCGCCACTCTTAAGCGACTGGTGCTAAATTTAAATAGACTTCATCTTTCAGATGTAGAAACATGCCTATCAACTTTCTTTGATTTCTCACAACTCCTTTATGGTGTTGCAATTTTTTTCTGCGGTGTATTACCTACCAAGTCAACGGCCTTATGGCAGTGGTAACACCGGTTGTCGTCTGATCACCGAAGTTAAACGCCATCTGGCTGGGCTATCACTTGGATGGGTGACCATCCGGTCTGCCGAGCGCTGTTGGCAAACGGGGTGCACTCAGACCTTGCGAGGCAAACTGAGGAGCCACTTGATTGAAAAGTAGCGGCTCCGGTCTCGGAAACTGACACACGGCCGGGAGAGCGGTGTGCTGAGCACATGCCCCTCCATATCCGCATCCAGTGACTCCTGTGGGCTGACAATGACACGGCGGCCAGTCGGTACCTCTGGACCCTCATGGCCTGCGTGAGAGGAGTTTAGTTTAGTTTAGTATTACCTACCCGGTATCCTCTACATCTCTTACGACTTTATGTGAGTGTTAGAGCAATGTAGAAACACTCAGATGCAAGAACATTTGTACTGTGCCTTCACTGATTGATTTGGGATAGGGTAAGCAAATCTCACGAGCCACCCACACCGGTGCAACCCTTTTCATTTTGTCACTTCATCGTCTTCCGAGTCAGTTTCTTATCTACTCATGTAGTTCCACATTTTTATTTCCTAGATAGAACTAATTTTACTGTCTTTTGCCGTTCTTAAACATTCGTTTATTTTCTTCGTGTTTGTAAAGATAAAAAAAATGTTCAAATGTGTGTGAAATTTCATGGGACTTAACTGCTAAGGTCATCAGTCCCTAAGGTTACACACTACTTAACCTAAATTATCCTAAGGACAAACACACACACCCATGCCCGAGGGAGGACTCGAACCTCTGCCGGGACCAGCCTGTAAAGATCGTTTCAACCGAATAGTTGGCCAACACTTTCCCGACGCGATTTGTAATCCTGTAGGAGCAGTTTATTTACAAGATGAACTGAATCAGTTACGGTCGGTTTTCAAGACAAATGGTTTACTTCAGTAAGGTGGTGCATCAAGCACCCCGTGCAAGAAAAGAGAAAGCCATGATTAATTACGAACAACGACTGATGGCTGGGAAAGGTTTATCAAAACATTAGGGATCACATCGGGAAAGGGTTTGCCAAGTATGGGGTTCAAACGATGCTTAGACACACCAAATAAATAAAAGAATGCTTGAGAACGGCAAATAACGTACAGCATCCACAAGCAAATACTGCTGTGTATAAGATTCCGGTTAGTTGTGAGCAAACACACACTGAAACCACAAAAAGAAGCGTTAACAGGAAAGTTAACGCCTAGTGCGACAAACCGGCAAATCGACGTTAACGGAACGTTTTTGACGGAAACCACAGACTAAAATTCAGTGACAAGATCCTTTTTAGTAAAGACAGCACATTATCAAACGCACCTGTACGCATAGAGAGGCCATGGAGATAATATAAAGACCATAACAATATAAAAAGAACAGAAGAAAATATAGATACCGACTTAGCCACAACGTAATTGCGATCTATTACTTTTAACAGAGGACGATGTTGATAGCGAGATACAGTTACGCATCCAGCATCACGTGACGGATGGCGGTGGCCTTTATACAGCTATGTAAATTCCTTAGCTGCTGATGCAACTGCTGTTTTACTTCCGATGATATGTCACGCACTCGGAGACGAAATGTCACGGAACAGTTTTATATATCGTCAAGAGCAATGTGAGAATCCTGCATCGTCACATGTCACATTTGTCAATATGTTTAACGTTCGATTGTAAATTTATCGATTTTCTTCATCGCAGAGCTTATGTTGCAGTTACCTCTTGTTTTGCTGAGGTAGTTCCAAAGCAATCGCTGCCCGCTGACATGTCTAATTAATGTGTGATCGTTGTTGCTTGGCGAGAGCGCTTGGTTGTGGCTCTTTAGTAGAGGGGGTCAGAGTCTGAAATCCCCGGTCGAGTCGAGTGGAGCTCAGACGATGTGCTTGCCAGCACTGTTCGGATGAAGTTGCTGAGTCTCTTCTCATACAATACTCCGCGCCGCGAATGTTCGCTTCAGAGTTTCAGTGGGAACCGATCAATATCGTATAGTGGCATGTGCGGTATTGCTAAACTGTGCATATTTAAAAGTGCCAGCAACGAGTAATTTTTAAGTAATGGTTTGTGTATCGCTAACTGTAACTGTTCTGAATCGACCCTGTCATTATCGTCTTTCTCAAACTATCAGTACATGAAATAGATTCCTTTAAATTTATGAAGTACAGAGTGTCAGAATCGCTGTAATGTTGCGAGGTGCCGGGGCTAGCAGTGTATTTAACACTAAATTCTTCTAGAATCTTCATATGGAAATGATGCTCTAAGCCCCCTCTTTTCTAACTCCGACTTTTGTTGTTGCACATGGATTAAGAAGAAACGCGAACTAACTGTAATCGACCCTGCAAGTGGAGTAGAAAAAAGTTTGGCACCTGCAATAATTTAATTTGATAGAAATTAATTAGATAAAGGAAAGTTTCACTAACGTAGCGAGAAATGAAAGGGTTGCTCTACCGATTAACAGAATGAAAGTTCTGTCCAAAATAACAATTTGATTTATTACGACTAAACTCAAAATAGTAAACAAACACATGAAACATTTACAATACATCAAATTGGATACTCAAATAAATGCTGTGAAGGTGAGGTTGTCCATAAACTAGATTGTGACATTTATGACCAAGTGGTATGTGGAGCCAATTCCTTGCAACTCCAATCTTAAGAGAAATACCCAGCCAACCCAACATTAATTGCTGCTACAGTAGTGAGAACTCAGGCAATGAACATCCAAGACAGAACCACGTAAGAAAAGATGGGAACAGGCGCGCTCTGCTGAGCTCTGATTATCACAGAGCGAATTCCCTAATCTGCCGGTGCTGCAGACATACATTACCAAGCTGTCTTCTTAACTGCAAGGACACGATCTGGCGTACCGGAAGCAATAGCTGGTTGTTTCGACGTCCCGTCGTGGTGATGATAATGTCACGAGTATAGCTCGAAACAAATTATCCTGGTCTGGTTGTTCCAGACTAAAGATTTCCTATCAATACAAAGACGAAGAAGGCTCGCCACACAATCACTGACGGTACGGTACAGTGATTGATTTTAACAAGTGAAGTCACACAGTAACTCCGATAAAGTCAACTTTAGCCAAAACTGCTTAAGACGGACAACATAGGCCGCTTGTACGCAGAGCGCTCAATTGCCAACTGTACTCGAAAAGTTAAGTTGAAGTCGGAACTTCAGCAACTTCGTCAAACAGTTACAATTAAAAATGAAAGTATATTATACAGCCAACGGAAGGCAGGCTGTCCAGAGCAGCGAGAGCTCAGTCTTGTAACCTACCCCGACCGAAAGGCGAGAGCCGACTCTCTCTAGAGCACTCGTACAAGCCGAACGCAGAACATTCCCGCCCCCACGACAGTGGCCGTTTTTAAACTTCCAATCAGCAACTCGAAAATCGGCAGAAAATTCCACTCTATTGCCGAAGCACTACCACTCCACCAATGGAGATTCTTGGCGCCAATTTCTGCGCCGATTTTGCTACGTCACGGAGCTATGTCCTGAGCAAACAAATCACAGTCACGATTTTGCAGAAAACGCGGGAATTTGCCCACCAAGACTGCCTGGGAACACAAGTCATTCCCACACCTCGCTGGTAGCCGGCCAGAAAGTGTTTTCACTAAGTTTCTGCGAAGTAACGGAATCTCTAGCCCAGCCGCTCCTTCAGGCCACTGTGGGCGTGTCGCTCCCGCTCTTATGACAATGTCGGCGTCTGGAAAGTATCCACTCAACTCCCTCACACCCGTCGGATTAACCCTTTCAAGATCAGCAGTGCCCGCCTGTTACCGGACCACCCGGGTGACGAGAGACGCTGCGTGGGAAGTCAGCGTGTGAAAGAGTAGCAACTTTTCACAGCATGCAATTAGAGAGGAAAATCGAATTACTCAGAGTAAGATAGAAATATGAGAGGGGGCTCATGCCACCTCTCAATGTAACACACTCAGCCACCTTGTTATAGCCTCTGAGCACAAAATTTTAAATGAAAAACAAGCATCATTAAAAAAATTACCTCAAAAAAATTCAAGTTGATTAGCAAAAATGGAGACCGGGACCTTGGTGCCATTACAGAGAATCGTAGGTAAATTTGTTCTTGCATTATATGCCAGAAATAGCCATCTAGATGTGACGCCTGTTACAGTGGGGAAAGAGCGTAGAGTGAGGTCGTTATCTGCTTTTGAAGTTACACAGTAACTCTCTTGTTAGGCAGAACTTGCCGCGTCCGTCTTTGTGGAGAGCGCCAGCGCAGTGGCAAGTGGCCGTGTTTGCTAGCGGCAGCCGGGCGCCGCCAGCTACCAGCAAACTGACGGTCGCTTTATCGCCGCCTTCCGCGCCGTTGCAGCCGCTGTGAAGCCGCGCCTGACAGCGGGGGATCGAATCCAGCCGCCGGCCGGCGTGCCTGAGAACGCCTCCTTTAATCCGTCTTCTCGGGCTTATAATGGCACGCAGCCACTCACACTGCAGTGCCATTCAGTTGGTGCCTCGCGAGCTAAATGGAAATTTAAGAGGATATCTTGACATCTAATGCACGTACCATGTTTCTTCATTGGTCTTCATAAACTTGTATGGTATCTGCTCATATTAGAAATGGTTCCGTTAGTACGAAGTTAACCTAACTAGTTGTGATATGAATAAACTACGCCTTATAACAGTCGCAATAATTACCAATGTGACTCATTAACGCAATACGACGGCAACGAAGTAATTCAAAGTTACAAAGGGCGTTCAAAAGTTTTACACAGTCGTCTCTAATTGTTTTATTTTTTGTAGGAGGAGAGTGAAATTTTTTGTGAACATCCTTGGAACAATTAGCTATAAGTTGGTGTATAAAAGTACTTTCATTTATTTACAGGTGAACTATAATGGACCGTGAAGTAGATGTCAGGTTGTGATAACAGTCGGTGATGTAGTTCCTCTTCAAGACCGGCGATGACTATGCCACATCGATTCACAGGAAGTTGCTCCGTGTTTATGGGGTTAGGACACAGTGGATCGCAGCAGTATTCAGCGGTGGTTGCAGAGGTTTAAAGAAGGTGGTTTCTCTCTACTGGACAATTCACGATGCGGTAGACCATCGACGGCAGTGAGTGATGTGAATAAGGAGACCATTGATCAAATCATCCAAAATGACAGATGTGTGACAACACGACAGCTTGCTGAAATGACTCGTTTGTCATTGGGTAATGTGGTATCACTGGTACAGTCACTAGGGTACAGAAAAATCTGTGCACGTTGGGTGCCTAGATTATTGACAAGAGAAATGAAAACAATGAAGAAGAATGTGTGCGAGGGTCTCATGAAGAACTTTACTGAAGAGTAGAAACAGTGTTTTCACGGCGTCATGATCCTGATTGAAACATGGTTGTTTTTGTCCGAACCTAAGAGCAAAACCCAGTCCATGGATTGGCGTCATCCGGCTTCCCCTCGGAAGAAAAAAACCAAGACTTTCACGAACAGCAGACCGAAAGGTGACGGCCTCCTTCTTCTGGAATCAGTGTGGTATCATTTTCATTTTTTGGACCTGGCTCCACAGTTAACCGGGACCGTTACTGTTTGTCATTGGACAAGCTGCGACGTGCCATCAAGACCCACAGACCACAGTTTCAGAGTCCGCTCATTAGACTACACCATGACATTGGCAAACCCCATACAGCCCTTATGACGCAGGAGAAAATCAGGAAAATGGCTTGGAAAATTGTTCCTCATCCTCCCTAAAGTTCGAGCCTGGCTCAGTCTGATTTTTACTTGGTCGTCTGAAGGCCCACCTGCGAGTAAAACATTTCATAGTGAGAAAGACCTTATTTCCTGTGTCAGTCGACGGTGTAAAAGTCAATCCCCGGAATTTTACCAAAGTGCATTTACATCATGCAAAGAACGTTGGGGCAGATGCGTCACAGCTGATGGAGGCTACATCGAGTAGGCTCAATATATCGCTAAATGTTCCAAGTATGTTCACAAAAAATTTCATTCTCCTCGTGCAAAAAATAAAAGAGATGACTGTGCAAAACTTTTTGAATGCCCTTTGTAATTCAACGCTTACAAATAATCGGGCTACGCAAAAATAATAGGCGTAGTGTAGGTGAACCTGAGTAAACCTGACAAATCGTCGATAAGATCCTAGCAAGGTTGAACATCCGTGGTTCATCAAGATGTGCCAGAAAACAGTGCGAAGAATCTCTATTTGCGTGATCGATTGCGAAACGTTGGATGGATATAGATCTGTACAGATATGATCAGCGTCTGTCGGAGCAGCAACTCCGTCAAAACTACTTTATCGGCTGTAATATTCATGCAAAAAGTAGGGAACATGTACTATCTAGAAGAGGAACTTTATCTCTGACGCAAATTTTTGTACGAAACTTAGCAAAGCATCAGTTATCGGAGATATTGATGCGCTTTGCAGTACGCGGTTGTATAACGGCCATGTAATAAAAGTTATGCTCATACATTAAATGAAACAAGCTTCTTGGCCACTGACTTCATATTTACTGTACGAGCATAACTTAAATGAAAGAAAGTATGTAATTTCCACGTACCACAAGTTAACCAAAAGCAAATAGACATAGTCTTATAGCCACATGTAGACACTTGGTCCGCAAACCAAATATACTCGCAGGAAATGCACTAAATTATATAGGCAATACAAAATGTTTACTAACTTCAATGGAATGGTTAGTGGTTAACCTGACAGCAATCCATTGTAGTTTCATTATAAGACCTACTGGGAACAAACCCGTCAACAGCTGTTAGTTCGAGTACAGAAAGTCGTTCCTGAAAAGGAACTTTTTTGTAGCCAGGACATTGTTTACTTAAAGCAGGTGCTCGAACTGTCGACTCTCTGACGTGACACAAGCTTGATGGCGTCGAACCGCGTTTTGCCGAACTGTTTCAAAAATTCCTGGCCTTGCCCTGATGAGTTTGGAGGCATGTTGAAATGGTTCAAATGGCTCTGAGCACTATGGGACTCAACTTCTGAGGTCATTAGTCCACTAGAACTTAGAACTAGTTAAACCTAACTAACCTAAGGACATCACATACATCCATGCCCGAGGCAGGATTCGAACCTGCGACCGTAGCAGTCGCGCGGTTCCGGACTGTGAGGCATGTTGAATGCGATCCATTAATTCCTCTTCGTTTCTAGGTAGTTCGCGTCTGGGTCGGTGAACTAGGACCTGGAAGAATCCCCACAGGAAAAAGTCCCGTGGCGTAAGGTCTGGTGATCGCGGGGGCTATGTCCTACGAGCACCTCTGCCAATTACCGGGTCGTCGAAGAATTCATTTAAATATCCTCGCACAGCACGACTATTACGTGCGGGCGCCCCATCATGCTGCAACCACATGCGTAGCCTTATGTTCAGGGGATCATCCTCCAGCAGACTGGATAGAGTTTCTTGCAAAAAGTGAAGGTAATTTGCCCCGTAAGTCGAGGAGGTAGACGGACCGGGCCAATCAGATGGTCACCCGCAATGCCTGCCCAAATGTTGAGCGAAAATCGTTCCTGGTGTCCCTGGACGTACGTGACCTGAGGATATCCCCTTGCCCAATAATGAACGTTTCGAGTGTTGTAAAAGCCATCCCGATGGAAGGTGCACTAGTCGGTAAACAACACAATGGCGGGGAAGTCGGGATCTAGTGCAACAAGTAGCAGAAACCACCGTCAAAACCCTAGCCTGGTTCATACTCCTCCACAGGATTTAGGTCTTGGACAGGGTAGAAACGAAATGGATGCTGGTCATCATCCCTCAAAACTTCCAAGACTAACCGATGAGTGACCCCCGTGTCGTGTCCAACGACTCGAGTATTTGTCGTAGGTGCTTCCTCGAAGCAGTCTCTTCAAATGCAGCATCCCGTCGTGTTCGAGGTCTTCCAGCATCACCATGATATCCCGCTAACGCGCCTGTTCGCCAAGTCGGCGGTGAATTGCTGTAAACGTTAGTGGATGTGGGTGGCGTCTTGCCGGGTACCGTTCCTCATACAACCGTCGAGCTTCATGCGCATTACCGTCGGCTAGACCATAAACTAAAGCCATATCTCGTTGTTCTTCAAATGAATATTGTGCCGCCATGCTTACTGTATGACGAAATCATAGGTGACGTATGTGTTCTCCGAAGCGAAGCCTACGTGTGAATGCCTCTGACGTGAGGTGGAGACAAACAGCGAGACCTATTCGATACGTGTGCGTATCACGATGGAGCAGTGACGGGGCGACAGACGTTTGTATGTGGGAACCGACAACCATAGCACTGCCCGTCAACCGACGGACGACAGCAGGGAAATCCCAAGGCCAATCGGAGCGCGTGGCGCCATGCAGTTTAAAAATGGTGCGTCGTCGACCTACACAACATTAGTAATTTTGGCTTCTACTGGCATCAGCTATCCAGGCTTAAAATTTCGTGACACAACTTTTCTCCACCCTGTATTTATCGGAGTCACAGCATTCCCCTTTTTACCCTTACGTCTTATGCCTTCATCACCCATATTATATAGTCTATAATTGATTTTAGGTTCCTTGATGGATAAGCCCAGGTGCACTTTTTTAATTTCTTTGTGCTGGAATTGGACATTTATAACAGTACACTCCTAAACCTTACAGAATTTAATCAACCTCCTACAGTTATCATCCTCCCCATCTACTCCCTACATGCTTAAAAGTCATAATTTTCTCTTTTGTTGATCCGTCCATTTAAGTCCATTATAAACAATTCAGGATCATCTGGACGTTCCTCTCATTTACTGTAGATCATTAAAGAAATCTCAGCTCTTCTCGTCAGGGACATCTTCTTTAGGACCATACACCCCACTTACACAGTTTTATTCCATGAACTTCTGTTGTTACAATGGTTGTTCTTTCATTCATTTCCTTCCAATTAATTACTCCCTGTTTCCATTTTCTTTTTGTAAGAAATGATACTCCTGATTTTGCTCTTTCAGTTTTTTCCCCTCAAGTCCAAAACATAATATGTTCTACAATCACTTTCGGTTCACATCCTCTCTTTCGTTTCTGCCATTACCAGAATATCCATTTTTAGTATTTCCAGTTCTCTAGTCATGTTCTCAATTTTTTCTGCCAACTCCCACACATTCACGTTCAAAAATGGCTCAAATGGCTCTGAGGACTATGGGACTTAACTTTTGAGGTCATCAGTCCCCTAGACTTTAGAACTAATTAAACCTAACTAACCTAAGGACATCACACACATCCATGCCCGAGGCAGGATTCGAACCTGCGACCGTAGCGGTCGCTCGGCTCCAGACTGTAGCGCCTAGAACCGCACGGCCACTCCGGCCGGCAAGACACATTCATGTTCCACAATTCAGAATCTTTGTTTTTAACTGTAGTCGAAGCACGCTTTTTTTCTTTTTTTCTTTTTTTGGGTAAGATAGCAAAGTCTGTTCTACTGGGGTACAGAGCCAACCATAGCCTGAAAGACTGGAGCTTTTCCTAACGGTTTGCTCCTCTATTTTTTTTAATCCACTCGAAACTTTTTGGGATGGCTTGGTAAATGATCGATTTTGGAATATACATTCTATAATCAAGTGTGTAAAATGCGCAGATACATCTGACGATGGAAAATGTATTGCAAAATCGATCATGTATGCTGTTTGTTACTCTCCGTAAACCAGCACACGTAACAGTCTAATCTTTCGCCATATTTCAGCGTACATAATAGTCATGTAGTTGACTAGCAATATGTTGAGTTTTCTGGAAACAGTTTATTTGAGACGACAATCACTAACGGTCAGTCCTGGGACAAAAGTGTCATTTTGTATTTGTTGTCTTTCGTGTTCCCCGTATTTTAATTGCATTGGCAACCGTGTGTACCGTGCTGCCTATCCTATAGAGTGCGATGATATTTTCCGCTCTGTGTTTGTGTGTCTTTTCGCTTTGTGGGTCGTGGTATTTCATTCGCAAGCTGGGTTTTTCATTTCCTGCGGCTATCTCTCGCGCAGCCGGTTGTCCCTGTCAGATTCGTTTTTTAGTTCTTTACACGCAATCTGATAGCCAGGCTTTACTATATTCGGCGTCGAATTTCTGGAATCCTCTGTGACGGACTTTTCTCGAGCTGCGCAGTATCACTGGAATACTGTTGCAAATTATAATAATTCTCGTTATGGGCAATTCAACTAATAACCAACATAAACAAATGTAATGCAATACGGGTAAATAAGGAGAAAGGATAAGAGTTTCTTTGACTGTAGTATCACTGAGTAAACGTTCTCATTACTCACATCTGCAATCTGCATAAATACTCCGCAAGCAGAGAACAAGTATACAGGGGAATTAACTGTGGACATAGATATTTTATGAAGAGTTGCGCGACTCAGTGCAGATTAGTGAGAGAATGTCACACAATATAATATGCAGTGTACAATCTCACTTGCACATTACAATTTACTAATGACTGGTTTCGGATTGGAAGCAATCATTACCAACTTTCTTACAATAACTTAAAACTAAAGTTTATTGACTATAAATTGTTTTAGGACTAAAATATGCTTTGGTATTATCAACCAAATCTGCTGAATGTATTTCAGCGTCAGTGCTACATTCGTTCCTTCTTTTTTGTGTTACAAAGGCGTGTAACATGAGAGAAAGGGGGGGGGGGGGAGGAAGTTGAGGAAGGAACGCCTCAGTGTACGCCACGGACTGTTACAAATACGTAACTTTGATGGAAGATATATTATGCAACCCAGGTTCGACTGACTAAAGATCGTAATTTTGTTAAAACAGAAATTTCATGACAGTACAAAAAGTCATAACTCTACCTATATGAAAAATTACGTTTTCTAGAGGAAGAAGGAGACCTCTAGCGGAAGTTACATTTGCGTGTGTATGTGAATGTGTGTGTGTGTGTCCTTTAGTAGCATGCATAGAAAGTAACCGTTTATAGTAACAGTCCGAAAGACACCCGTACGCAGTTTCCTGTCTTGTTGAAAATCACTGTGGACGCTGAAATGGTTTTCCAGCACGATGAAGCTGCAGACGTCAAGGTCCCCTGGGAAAAGTCACCACAACTGAAAATATTACCCTTTGGAGGTTATATTTTTTCGTAAAAAAACTTGACTTCGAAAGTTACCCGTCTCGTATGTGGAGAGAGTATGATTTTAATTGTAGCCAAAACTGAGAAATTACTTCCAAATAAGACATTGTTGGTAAGAAGCGAAACACTTCGTTTCACATTGCAGATTGTGCCACTGGGATCCCTTTGTTTTTTCCATTATGTAAAATAGGTAAAGTTATATGGCATAATTGGCTTTCCTTCCTCGCGACTATTGCTCTCTTCCTTCGTGAATAATGAGGGTTGTCATTTAAATGTATGTCTGCTGTGGTGTCACCGCCAGACACCACACTTGCTAGGTGGTAGCCTTTAAATCGGCCGCGGTCCATTAGTATACGTCGGACCCGCGTGTCGCCACTGTCAGTAATTGCAGACCGAGCGCCACCACACGGCAGGTCTAGAGAGACGTCCTGGCACTCGCCCCAGTTGTACAGCCGACTTTGCCAGAGATGGATTACTGACAATTACGCTCTCATTTGCCGAGACGATAGTTAGCATAGCCTTCAGCTACATTGGCTACGACCTAGCAAGGCGCCATTACCAGTATATAAAAATGGAGATTATATCTGTACAAGAGCGATGTACACCGATTATGGATTAAAGTTAAGTATTACAAGATTTTCGTACTTTATTGCAATTCTAAAGACATTGTCCTGTTCCAGACCTCACGCCAATCTGCGTGAGCTTAACGCGTGCCTTTCGGCTTCCTGTCGTTGTGACTTGGCTGTCTTGCATAGTCACAACATCTGCGGTGTAGGCAATGATCGTGATGAGTAGTGCAGAATTCTGTACAATGTCTATTGTGGTTAATGAGTGCGAGAAGAGGAATCCCGGTGCTGGCACGTAACTTGCTCTCTTCGAAAAGCATCGAGGAACTCGGAAAGCTTAACGTCCCCGTCAACGGGCGTATAGCAGTCAAGAGCGTCAGATGCCTTCACTACATAAGACATTATCGAGAGGTTTACAATTTAACCGAGGACATTGGCGAATTAATATGGTAATAATGAACTGCACGTTACCATCCCTCCTTCCTTGCTGAAAAAATACTGGATATGGCAGTTTCTTACACCACCAGAATTTGAACTCGCTACTATCGATTTGAGTACCATCGCACAACCGTGCGACAGAGGAAGGGAAGTTAGGATTCCAACTACCATCGTCGATGAGGTTATTAAAGGCGGATCACAACTTTGGTATGGGAAAGGAAATCGAACGTGCCATCACAGTATTCACGTCAATCGATTTCGGGGAACCTAAACCTGGGCGGCCGGACGTGGATTTAAACCTCCGTTCTCCCAAGTGGCAGCAGTTTTGTCTACAGAGGCAGTGTTTATTGTTTCGAATTTTTCTGTTTGTCGTTCCCTGTTGTACTACATCTACATCTACATCCATAATCCGCAAGCCACCTGACGGTGTGTGGCGGAGGGTACCTTGAGTACCTCTATCGGTTCTCCCTTCTATTCCAGTCTCGTATTATTCGTGGAAAGAAGGATTGTCGGTATGCCTCTGTGTGGGCTCTAATCTCTCTGATTTTATCCTCATGGTCTCGTCGCGAGATATACGTAGGAGGGAGCAATATACTGATTGACTCTTCGGTGAAGGTATGTTCTCGAAACTTCAAGAAAAGCCCGTACCGAGCTACTGAGCGTCTCTCCCGCAGAGTCTTCTACTGGAGTTTATCTATCATCTCCGTAACGCTTTCGCGATTACTAAATTATACTGTAACGAAGCGCGCTGCTCTCCGTTGGATCTTCTCTATCTCTTCTATCAACCCTATCTGGTACGGATTCCACACTGCTGAGCAATATTCAAGCAGCGGGCGAACAAGCGTACTGTAACCTATTTCCTTTGTTTTCGGATTGCATGTCCTTACGATTCTTCCAATGAAACTCAGTCTGGCTTCTGCTTTACTGACGATCAACTTTATGTGATCATTCCATTTTAAATCACTCCTAATGCGTACTCCCAGATAATTTATGGCATTAACTGCTTCCAGTTGCTGACCTGCTATATTGTAGCTAAATGATAAGGGATCTTTCTTTCTATGTATTCGCAGCACATTACACTTGTCTACATTGAGATTCAATTGCCATTCCCTGCACCATGCGTCAATTCGCTGCAGATCCTCCTGCATTTCAGTACAATTTTCCATTGTTACAACCTCTCGATATACCACAGCATCATCCGTAAAAAGCCTCAGTGAACTTGCGATGTCATCCACAAGGTCATTTATGTATATTGTGAATAGCAACGGTCCTACGACACTCCCCTGCGGCACGCCTGAAATCACTCTTACTTCGGAAGACTTCTCTCCGTTGAGAATGACATGCTGCGTTCTGTTGCCTAGGAACTCTTCAATCCAATCACACAATTGGTCTGATAGTCCATATGCTCTTACTTTGTTCATTAAACAACTGTGGGGAACTGTATCGAACGCCTTGCGGAAGTCAAGAAACACAGCATCTACCTGTGAACCCGTGTCTATGGCCCTCTGAGTCTCGTGGACGAATAGCGCGAGCTGGGTTTCACACGACCGTCTTTTTCGAAACCCATGCTGATTCCTACAGAGTAGATTTCTAGTCTCCAGAAAAGTCATTATACTCGAACATAATACGTGTTCCAAAATTCTACAACTGATCGATGTTAGAGATATACGTCTATAGTTCTGCACATCTGTTCGACGTCTCTT
This sequence comes from Schistocerca nitens, assembly GCF_023898315.1. Lineage (NCBI taxonomy): Eukaryota > Metazoa > Arthropoda > Insecta > Orthoptera > Acrididae > Schistocerca > Schistocerca nitens. The sequence goes on along the minus strand of NC_064615.1, from coordinate 551,202,258 downwards.
CTTGAAAACGGGGATGACCTGTGCCCTTTTCCAATCCTTTGGAACGCTACGCTCTTCCAGAGACCTACGGTACACCGCTGCAAGAAGGGGGGCAAGTTCCTTCGCGTACTCTGTGTAAAATGGAACTGGTATCCCATCAGGTCCAGCGGCCTTTCCTCTTTTGAGCGATTTTAATTGTTTCGCTATCCCTCTGTCGTCTATTTCGATATCTACCATTTTGTCATCTGTGCGTCAATCTAGAGAAGGAACTACAGTGCAGTCTTCCTCTGTGAAACAGCTTTGGAAAAAGACATTTAGTATTTCGGCCTTTAGTCTGTCATCCTCTGTTTCAGTACCACTTTGGTCACAGAGTGTCTGGACACTCTGTTTTGATCCACCTACCGCTTTGACATAAGACCAAAATTTCTTAGGATTTTCTGCCAAGTCAGTACATAGAACTTTATTTTAGAATTCATTGAACGCCTCTCGCATAGCCCTCCTCACACTACATTTCGCTTCGCGTAATTTTTGTTTGTCTGCAAGGCTTTGACTATGTTAATGTTTGCTGTGAAGTTCCCTTTGCTTCCGCAGCAGTTTTCTAACTCGGTTGTTCTACCAAGGTGGCTCTTTTCCATCTCTTACGATCTTGCTTGGCACATACTCATCTAAAGCATATTGTACGATGGTTTTGAACTTTGTCCACTGATCCTCAACACTATCTGTACTTGAGACAAAACTTTTGTGTTGAGCCGTGAGGTACTCTGAAATCCGCTTTTTGTCACTTTTGCTAAACAGAAAAATCTTCCTACATAAATTTATGTCGTGAAAGCTATCATTATATCACGTGACTTCTCTTAGAAGCTGTGCATACGGTTCCTTCCAGACCAAGAGATCGACTTCTTCATTAAAATATCCTCTTTCTCATTGAGTCTAAGCATCATTAAGCTTTATGGAATAATTACACATTTGTTAAAATAAACTTCATGATTGTGTCACTATGCAATGACAGTCAGTTAACGCACCCAACAAAACCAATTTTAATTTTCTCACGTTAACAATGTGTTTGAGTGAGAGCTCTCCCCCCCCCCCCCCCCAACGTCCCTCTCTTACACTGAGCTTTTTATTTCATCTATGCATACAAACTAAAGCGAACATCCACGACAATCTGTCTTTCAAAATCCAACTTTCTTTTTATGTCACTAAAACTTTCTCACCCTGCTTCGCCTTCCGACACGATGCTATTCCAGGTTGCCTCAGCAATTGTCCTACTAACCTGTATAATCTTCTTTACCCCACCCTAATTACAAATTCACTTCCGTAACAACAGAATTCAAATTTTCCCATTTTTTCATATCTTGTTTTCTTCCAGTTCAGATCTCAATTGCTCAAAACGTCGTCGAGTCTGAGAAGCGTCCTCCTGTATTTTTTATTTTGATATTCACCAAGTCACGAATCTCATTTCTACTAAGACTACTAGGTTTTGCTTTCATTTCACGCGCATTCTACCAACGCGTGTGCAATATAGAACGTCCGTTCCATTCGACAGTAATCCTTAATGGAGTGGCTATCATGATATTAGCGTACGTGATGTTTAAATTAAGCACTGTCTGCCAGGTTATTCTGTTGTAGCAGTTTTATACACACAAATTAACGTAAAAATAAAAGTGTGATCGGTTGATGCAGGTTTGATGCAGCTCTCCATGCTACTCTATCCTGTGCAAGCTTCTTCATCTCCCAGTACCTACTGCAATCCACATCCTTCTGAATCTGCTTATTGTCTCCCTCTACGATTTTTACCCTCCACGCTGCCTTCCAATACTAAACTGGTGATCCCTTGACGCCTCAGAACATGTCCTACCAACCGAGCAAAATTAATCTCGTGTATTGCACAGCTAATTAGGCTGGCTTGAGAACGCCTTTCTCGAAGTGCTGCTGTTCTCGACCTGCTCTGTCGTATGAACCACAGTTTCCTGTTGTGGCTGGGTTGATACAGTGGTCGGTGCGGCTGCGCAAACCTTGATGTGATTGGCGGCTACTGATTTCTGCTGATGCCGTAAGTGTGCACGACTTTCATTCGTCGATGAGGTGGCTCGGTTTTTCGAATTCACTTGTGTACTACGGCTCTCAGTCAGTTATTTACTGGCGAAGACTTCGTGTGATTGATTTCCAATCGGAAGTCATGTTATAGCTGTTAGTATTTCTAATCCACTCCCATAGTCGTTAGCTTCTATCTCTTTCTCTCTCTCTCTCTCTCTCTTTCTTAGCTTTTATTGGTGAGATCTCCCGCCGGCGCTTAAATTCCGTAGCCTCAGTCACAAGGCCGTCAGCGGGTGACATTCCTTTTCAGTTGAACGCCCTCCTATTTGCGCCGTGAACGTCCCGGCGCTCTCCACCAGCCATTGTTCGCGTGCGCCGCAGTATCATGAGCCGCAGGCCGTTCTCCTCAGTTAGCGTCCGGCAGTGTAGTCGCGCGCACCCTCCACATAGCTGCTTCTGAGAAGGCGCATTTCGCTTGCCGACATCGCTATTCCTTACTGTCTTTGGGAGCATCCAAATTCTAGAGTTTGTGTTTTGTAGCACACGATAAATGGTTTCAAGAACCATATTTTGAAAATTAAGATGGAAAACTGACTTTCGTCTTTTTAAAATTAACCACTCAATCAAAAGATATGCAAATCTCATGTGATTGGTACATCCGTTTATCCATTAATCCCTAGCGAAAAGACGTATCTGAGCACAAATTATGCGTCGACTACAGGTAACCTGCGCTAGCGAAAAGAAAGACAGTTTCATTGGTATTAGAAAGGAAAAATTATTCAGTTCTGAACGAGGAATAGATAGAATTAAGAGAGGTGCATAGATTATGAGACTCTCAGTATAATGCAATTCGCCTTACAGACGATATTCCATGCAATGGATATGTTTATGCTACTTATTAAATACGAAACTCTGTCTTCCGAATACATAAGATAGCTTTTCCCTGAACGTTCGATGAAATTTGCTTTGCAGTATGTGTTGGTTATGCTGCAGCATTTGTCGTAAGTCTACTGTTTAAACACCTACCAAAAACGTCGATAGATCATATAATGCAAAATAATACTGTTGGTGGGGTGAAAGTATCAGGCACTCATAAGCGCTGATGCTATTCAACAGGAGATGCAATCATTATGGGGCCTGTTGTAAACCGGAGCTTGCGAAGTTACCAAAGGAAGATTTTTTAAAAAAATAAAACAAAAGAAAGACTAGTGGGAGTACGATGAGTGGTCTGAGGATTCGGTACAAAAGTAATTAGGATGCTATTCGGAAAGTAAGGTCCGACGGTCGCGAAATAGAAAACAACAATGAAAATCAAAAATGTCTTATCTGCAACATTTTGCTACACCTTACAGCTACTTTCCTGTACAGTTGCCACTCCGACTTAGACACTGTCCTACCGTTCTACCAGATTTCCAATGCCCTCATCATACACTGAAGCGCCAAAGAAATTGGTATATGGATGGGTATTGAAATACAGAGGTATGTAAACTGGAAGAGTAAGGCGCTGAGGTCGGCAACGTCTATATGAGACAAGTGTCTGGCGCAGTTGCTAGATCGGTTACTGCTGCTACAATGTCAGGGTATCAACATTTAAGTGAATTTGAACGTGATGTTATAGTCGGGGCGCGAGGATGGGACACAGCATCTCCGAGGTAGAGATGAACTGGAGATTATCCCGTACGACCAATCCACGAGTATAACGTGAATATCAGGAATTGGGTAAAACATCAAATCTCCGACATCGCTGCGGCCGGAGAAAGATCCTGCAAGAACGGGAGCAACGACGACTGAAGAGAATGGTTCAACGCGACAGAAGTGATTCCCTTCCGCAAATTGCTGCATATTTACGCTGAGCCATCTACAAGTGTCAGCGTACGAACCATTCAACGAAACTTCATCGATATGGGCTTTCGAGACCGGAGGTCCGCTCGTGTACCCTAAATGACTGCACGCTGCAAAACTTTACGCCTCGCTTGGGCCCGTCAATACCGACATTCGACTGTTGATGACTGGACACATGTTGCCTGGTCGAACGAGTCTCGTTTCAAATTGTATCGAGCGGATGGAATTGTACGGATACGGAGACAACCTCATGAATCCATGGACCCCGCATGTTGGCAGAGGACTGTTCAAGCTGGTGGACGCTCAGTAATGGTGTGGGGCGTGTGCAGTTGGACTGATATGGGACCACTGATACGTCTGACAGGTGACACGTACGTAAGCATCCTGCCTGATTACCTGCATCCATTCATGTCCACTGTGCATTCCGACGGACTTGATCAATTCCAGCAGGGCAATGCCACACCCCACACGTCCAGAACTGCTACAGAGTGGCTCCAGGGACACGCATCTAAGTTTAAACCCTAGTGTTGGCCAAAAAACTCGCCAGACATGAACATAATTGACAATATCTGGGATGTCTTGCAGCGTGCTGTTCAGAAGAGATATCCTGCCCCTCGTACTCTTGTGGATTTATGGACAGCCCTGCAGGATACATGGTGTTAGTTCCCTCGAGCACTACTTCAGAAATTAGTCCAGTCCATGCCACGGCGTGTTGTGGCGTTTCTGTATGCTCGCGGGGGCCCTGCACGATATTAGGCAGGTGTACCAGTTTCTTTGGTTCTTCAGTGTAGAAGCCAGCAGCTTGTGCTTTCCGCCACTTCTCTACGCTGGTCTGCAGTTCGTTGTCTGTGCCAAAATGTTGTCTTCATAGCCAGCGGTCCATGTGAACAGAGACGAACATCAGAGGGAGTCGAGTCCGGGCTGTACGGTAGGTGATCAAACATTTCCTGTAGAAAACACTGCGGGAGCGTCTTCATTGCCCCTGCAGTGTGCGGCTGAGAATTGTCATGAAGAAGGAAACGCGTCACAGGGAGGTTACGTGGGGTTGTATGAAATCACGACAAACGTCTCAGCGTGCACCCATACTTGGCGGGAGATATCATTGTGCTACTCATCTTCACGTGCTCACTGTGTGCTCAGAACTGAAAAGAGCGACGTGACGCAATCGGCAGCAATGCGTCTGTCGAAAACTTCATCGGATTTTCACAGTCGTTTCCGTTTCGTGACTTATCGGACCTTACTTTCCGAATAGTCCTCTTATATATATATATATATATATGGTGGCCAGAAACAGTCTGAAAAGCTTGTAAGGTCGTTGCATGGTAGTTTGTACTAAGAAATAATCGTCAAGAGAAAAGTTCCATACGTTGCGCCATTTCCGAGTTAATCAACATACAACTTAGCCAAACAGGCTGTTGCCCGCGAAAATTCAAGTAGTCCATCAGATACAAGTAGTGTCAGTTATTGTGGTAACGTAGATGATAGGGCGTGACTCTGCTCAAAAAATATTGCATCGGTTTCTTGTGCGGTTTTTTGGAAACCAAACGAAGAATACGTTTGGCGATACCGTCTTTGCACGTTAAAGGCCTGATTGTCTAACTTCAATGCAAATGAACTCAGAAACAGCGCAACAGTTATTTCTCAGTACAATCTACCCCGCAACACCCCTAAACGCTTCACGGTCTATTTCTGAACACACTGTATAGATAGTTCATTTATAGGTTTCGATAAGTGAGTTTGCGAGTATCAAAATACGTGTCGTAAATGGCCGTATCTTTTGATAGCATTGACTTACAAGCTTAATTTTTTTGCGCCCCCAAGGACTATAGGCCTCCGTATTTGACAGACTTCAACTAGACACATGCAGCCGTTCCGAAGAAGAAAGGTCTTAGCAAACGGACAGACAGACGGATTCCTTTTACGAATTGAAATACGAAACCCTAAAAACGACCATTTAGATACCAGATCTGTTAATAACTTTCTCAGTTAAAAAATACTATTTGTCAAAAAATGCAGACGGAGAATGAATCTCCTCAGTAAACATCGCAAGTCAAACTTACAAAAGAGATAAATTAATGTACATTATCAAAAAATAATGACACCAAAGAGTAGAACTGATCTGCTATTGAACGACAGGGTGTTATAGATGTAGCATCACCATGGATGACAAAAGCATGTATGGATATTCCGGTTCATGTGGACATTCGACTCAACACACCTTGGCCTCAGAGCTAGGCTAGGCAGTGCACCATCGATACCAGCGTGTAAACATTCGTGTCTCTTTGGATGAGACAGGATAGCGTGAACTTATGAAGGAAACAAGTCGAGGCAGAACGAGACGCGTTTCTAGATATTGTACGAGGGCAGTTCAATAAGTAATGCAACACACTTTTTTTCTCGGCCAATTTTGGTTGAAAAAACCGGAAATTTCTTGTGGAATATTTTCAAACATTCCCGCTTCCTCTCGTATAGTTTCATTGACTTCCGACAGGTGGCAGCGCTGTACGGAGCTGTTAAAATAGCGTCTGTAACGGATGTGCGTTGCAAACAACGGGCAGTGATCGAGTTTCTTTTGGCGGAAAACCAGGGCATCTCAGATATTCATAGGCGCTTGCAGAATGACTACGGTGATCTGGCAGTGGACAAAAGCACGGTGAGTCGTTGGGCAAAGCGTGTGTCATCATCGCCGCAAGGTCAAGCAAGACTGTCTGATCTCCCGCGTGCGGGCCGGCCGTGCACAGCTGTGACTCCTGCAATGGCGGAGCGTGCGAACACACTCGTTCGAGATGATCGACAGATCACCATCAAACAACTCAGTGCTCAACTTGACATCTCTGTTGGTAGTGCTGTCACAATTGTTCACCAGTTGGGATATTCAAAGGTTTGTTCCCGCTGGGTCCCTCGTTGTCTAACCGAACACCATAAAGAGCAAAGGAGAACCATCTGTGCGGAATTGCTTGCTCGTCATGTGGCGATGAAACATGGGTTCATCACTTCGAACCTGAAACAAAATGGCAATCAATGGAATGGCGCCACACCCACTCCCCTACCAAGAAAAAGTTTAAAGCCATACCCTCAGCCGGTAAAGTCATGGTTACAGTCTTCTGGGACGCTGAAGGGGTTATTCTGTTCGATGTCCTTCCCCACGGTCAAACGATCAACTCTGAAGTGTATTGTGCTACTCTTCAGAAATTGAAGAAACGACTTCAGCGTGTTCGTAGGCACAAAAATCAGAACGAACTTCTCCTTCTTCATGACAACGCAAGACCTCACACAAGTCTTCGCACCCGAGAGGAGCTCACAAAACTTCAGTGGATTGTTCTTCCTCATGCACCCTACAGCCCCGATCTCGCACCGTCGGATTTCCATATGTTTGGCCCAATGAAGGACGCAATCCGTGGGACGCACTACGCGGATGATGAAGAAGTTATTGATGCAGTACGACGTTGGCTCCGACATCGACCAGTGGAATGGTACCGCGCAGGCATACAGGCCCTCATTTCAAGGTGGCGTAAGGCCGGAGCATTGAATGGAGATTACGTTGAAAAATGGTGTTGTGTAGCTAAAAGATTGGGGAATAACCTGGTGTATTTCAATGCTGAATAAAACAACCTCTGTTTCAGAAAAAAATGTGTTGCATTACTTATTGAACTGCCCTCGTATTAAAACTGTTTACAATACATAACGGATAACGTTGGAAGTACAATGAAGTGTTCACGGGTGACGGTGTTGCCTATTGGAATGTTGCAAAAGTAGAAAATTGTAGCGAAATGTGGGAAGATCTGCAAAGGCTCGTCGGTTGGTGCTGGGACAGGTCGTTAACTCTGAATAAATGTAACTCCACTGCTGTTCGATTACGCTATTGGCGATAAATCACTGCAAACAGCGACAACCGTAAAATACAAAGGAGTAATCTCTAAGGTGTGTAACGAAATAATAAGCAACCAGTTGCATAAAACAAGGCAGCAGCCTGTCAGCAGGGACAGATGTTGTCGCATCGTGGGGGAGAGACTTGCGGCTGGAGATCTCGGCATTTTTCTGTATGCCTCTTACTGTTGACTCTCGCAAAAAAACCTTCTTAAGAAGGGCACTAAGTTCCCGAAGCCGGTAAAGAAATTAAATTTCTTTCATGCAACTGGTTGCTAATTATTTCGTTACATACCTACAAATACAGTTGCTGAGGATGGACAGATCACTGATCTCTTTCTCGGTGTGATTCATTAGTTCTCCGCTTCCGGGTGTGCATTGAGTTGACCGTTACATTTATATGCACAATATTTCGATGGCCGACCAAATCGTCTTCGGGTGCTGCGCACTCACTGCCTGTACTCCAACCTGAATCTGATGTGCTGTTGAGGCCGCGCAGCTATTTGTAGCCGAGTTCGACTCCCAGCGTCCGCTATGCTCCTCGTTGCTCATTTGTTTTTCAGTGCCCAAAATGTTATTTCATGAAAATCGCTTTCTGTCAGGGTTTTGCTGTTCTGGTGGATCATGTGGACTGTGAGATTTTAATAAGTTGAGTACCAAATGCATAACCTTGTTTAAATTGAGACCTCTGTCCCAATGTACTAGGTTTCCCGACGTAACTGTATGAGTAGACTCCTTAACTGAACTGCCCCAGGAACTTATGCTTTACATTACGATACTGGTGTAGTATTTCACTTCACGATTACACTCGAGGCGGCGCTTGGCAACAGTTTTACTTTTTGTTTTAGTCGTGTGTGGCCCCTGACATTCCGTGTACCTGTTTTCGACCATTCTAATAATCTGCCTTACATAAGACATGCCACATTTCAATGGAATGAGGTATACACACGTCTTTCGGACACCTACATATACTTTAAAAAGACACTTTATTGATAGGGGTGATCTAATACACTGGTTGTCATGTTTCCATAGGAGTCTACCGAACTTTCCAGAGGCTGGGCCAGCACAAGGCATTGTTTTTCTTTTTCTCCCTGATGCCACCCACTCCGACCAGGGGCCCTCCCCATGGGCGTTACCCAGCTGCAGCAAAGGCCACCTGGCAGGGTGGCCATTGCTGGGACTCCCGATGCCCCAGGGTGACAGGCACCTATTCCTTGGCATACATGGGGAGTTAACAGCGCAGGCATCAGCAGAGCGAGCCCTGTGTTGTCAGAGGGCAACAACCAACATGGTGCATTGTGACCCCACCACAACGCACTGGCTACCGTGCTGAGTATCAGGTGCAAACAAGTCCATGATCATCGTCGGCGCAGAAAGCGACACTGCATAGTGCATGGTGGAAAACGCACCCAGGAAGGTGTCCTCGCCCAAGAGACGGAGAATGAGCGGGACTGCAATGCGACGACGAGAAAGTGGGCTACATATCTCAAGATACGATGCACCATGTAAGGCGCCCTTCTACATTTGGCTCGCTCTTTGGAAAGATTTTGAAGAACGGAGGTCAAACCCTACAGGGGACCATCACATAAAGGCCGAAACGTGTTAGACTCCTTTTAGTCGCCTCTTACGACAGGCAGGAATACCTCGGTCCTATTCTTACACCCGGACCCACAGGGGGTGAATCTTGCAGAACCAGCACTCCTGGAAGAAAGGATATTGCGAAGACATGGCTTAGCTACAGCCTGGGGATGTTTCCAGAATGAGATTTTCACTCTGCAGCCTGTGCACGGTCGGTAAATATCAACTACCAACCGAACACAAGCAGGGTGACGACTCCAGTGAGCGACCAAATGGCGTAAATTGCCCTGAAGATGACCCCATCGCTGGTTGAAACCGGTTGGCGGCAAAACAAATAATGCGACTGTGGCTGTCATTTTGAATAATTGATGATGCGTCGTGTGTGACCCCTGTTCTTCCATCGTAGTATCCCATTTGGTATCCTTTCTTCACTCATCCCACTCAAATGACCATACCACAGCAGGTGTTTTTGTTGGACGTCGTCACATAGACCCCTATCCATTTCCATTCTTTTGTCGGATTATGTAATTTCTTATGCTACCAATCTCAGTCTCAAGTAATCCATCTCAGTGGCAAACAGTCTTTTACCAACGTCTAAGGGTTCTGTTCCGTACAAAACTACACCCTGGACCATAATCTTATACGTTCTTTTCTTCGTTGTTCTCCTTACCTTTTTTCCCCTTAGAACAGAGTTCATTGTCCTCGTTACAGGTAGATGGAGAAGTGATTGTAGGTATGGAACTTAATTTACCAGTAAGAAGAAACTAATTAAAAAATGAGCGTCTTCGGCCCTCTTGTGTTTACAACACAACGAAAAACGCTTGCAGCGTGTGCGTTTAGTCTGAAGGTAGCCACTGGGTGCCCACCCGTTTGGCCGAGCGGTATAACGTACGGCTTTCCGGGCGGGAAGGAGCGGGCGGGAAGGAACGCCTGGTCCCCGGCACGAATCCGCCCGGCGCATTTGTGTCGAGGTCCGGTGAACCAGCCAGTCTGTGGATGGTTTTTAGGCGGTTTTCCATCTGCCGCGGCGAATGCGGGCTGGTTCCCCTTATTCCGCTTCAGTTACACAATGTCGGCGATTGCTGCGCAAACAAGTTCTCCACGTACGCGTACACCACCATTACTCTACCACGCAAACATAATAGGGGCTACACTCGTCTGGTGTGAGACGTTCCCGGGGGGTCCACCGGGGACCGAACCGCATAATAACCCTGGGTTCTGTGTGGGGCGGCGGAGGGGTGAAGTGGACTGACTGCCGTAGTCGTCGTGGGATTGTGGACCACTGCGGCTGCGGCGGGGACGGAGCCTCTCCGTCGTTTCCAGGTCCCCGGTTAACATACAATACAACCACTGGGTGGTCCAAACTGGTAACGGCACTGTGATTGCGACTGGACAGTTAGTGACTGTTGTGTGTTTGCTTTCCCAGGCGGTGGCAGAGCCGGGCGATGGCCTGATGGTGCCTGGCAAGCGGTACGTGGCCGCCCTAGCGCGCAACGGCGAGCTGCCGCTGTACGGCGGCTGGCGCAAGAAGCAGCAGCGCGGCGACAAGCGCTACACCAACCGCTACGGCAAGAGGGGCGCCGCCGCCGACTTCGAGACCGACGACGACGAGCCAGAGTCAGGGGTGAGTCCGCACTCGGCCACTCACGTCAGAAGTATTTCAGCTGCAACACGGCCAACAGCCGTGACAAACTCCTCCAAAGAAACAAGTTTCCTGTATCGACTGTTTTTTTTTTTCGTTTCCATTGCATTTCTGTTTTGTATATCACGACGTTTCGGTTGTGTACTCATTCTCAGGCACCTGCATACATAACATAAAAATAGAAGTAGAATACCAATTGCAATTCAGTCATTAGTTATACTCACAAGAATAAAGTCAGATTACAACCATTACTTGCACCTTTAATGCGTGAAGTGCGTATCTTTTGGAATGTAGTCGAATTAAATCGGATGGTGCTGCGGGAATTAGATTAGGAAATGAGACGCTTAAAGTAGTAAATGAGGTTTGCTATTTGGGGAGCAAAATAACTGTCAGGAAGTTTCAAAATAACTGTTGATTGTCGAAGAAGAGAGGATATAAAATGTAGACTGGCAATGGCAAGGAAAGCATTTCTGAAGAAGAGAAATTTGTTAATATCGAGTATAGGTTTAAGTGTCAGGAAGTCGTTTCTGAAAGTATTTGTATGGAGTGTAGCCATGTATAGAAGTGAAACGTGGACGGTAAATAGTTTAGACAAGATGAGAATAGAAGCTTTCGAAAAGTGGTGCTACAGAAGAATGCTGAAGATTAGATGGGTAGATCACATAACTAATGAGGAGGTATTGAATATAATTGGGGAGAAGAGAAATTTGTGGCAGAACTTGACTAGAAGAAAGAATCGGTTGGTAGGACATGTCCTGAGGCATCAAGGGATCACAAATTTAGCATTGGAGGGCAGCGTGGAGGGTAAAAATCGTAGAGGGAGACCAAGAGATGAATACACTAAACAGATTCAGAAGGATGTAGGTTGCAGTAGGTACTGGGAGATGAAGAAGCTTGCACAGGATTGAGTAACATAGAGAGCTGCATCAAACCAGTCTCAGGACTGAAGACCACAACAACAACAACAACAGCAACACATATAAATTCGTGGGCTGCTCGTGGTTAGCATTATATGCAGGGTGTTGTAATTAAAGAGCATTCACTCACAGAGGTCCAGTGTGGGCTGTAATTATCGTATGGCAACGAAACATGGTAGATGTGATGAAAAAAAAAAAAGATTCAGTTGTGGTCTCCAGGTGAAAATCTGGCGCTGTATATTGTTTATATGACGGTAATGACATCCACGCTGTCATGCTGTCATTTGACAAGCCATAAAGTGAGAGAACAGTACAGCTGTCGAAAAGAGGGACCGTGCACTACTACTGAAACTATTTGATGTGAACGGCAGGAACCAGACAGCACATGGCCCGGCTAGTGCTAGGGCTCGCGCAGTGTCACGAGAACTGGCCACCCCATGGTCAACATTACGGAAAGTTTTGCGGCCTATTTTGCGCTGGTGTCCGTACACGATCCAGGCCGTGCGGCAACTGAAACCTCTTGATCCGCAGTAACGTGGTCGGGCAATATTCTACGGAAAGCGAGGCACATTTTACACTATAGGGTACACTGAATACATGGAACTGCCAAATTAGGGGTACTGTTAAACCTCGTGTACTGCACGAAGAGCCACTGCATTCGCCTTACGTGACTGTGTGGTGACGATTCACAAGCACCTTTATTCCCGACCTCCGTTCTTCTTTGAAGAGAATACATCCCGAGGGCCTGTCAGGTGTACCGTGACGTCAGTACGTTATCGAGACGTCCTTGTACAATATGCGAGCCCTGCTTTGGAAGAGAGTGTGGAAGCTCAAAAAAATGGTTCAAATGGCTCTGAGCACTATGGGACTTAACATCTTAGGTCATCAGTCCCCTAGAACTTAGAACTACCAGTCCCGCGGTTCCGATCTGCAGCGCTAGAACCGCACGACCACCGCGGCCGGCGAGTGTGGAAGCCACTACTTTCATGCAAGATAGAGTAACATCTTATGCGCTCAGTGAAAGGTGTGCTTAATGCAACCTTCCACGAACGTGTCGTCTCCAGAGGTTTTCTAGATACGTGGCCTGCAAGATGTCCTGATTGATCCCAGTCTGTGTGACTTCTGGCCCTGCGATACCTAAAAGAACACCTTTACCATGGACACATTCCGTCTCTACCTGATCTGAAGGCCAGTGTACCGGAACTCGTTGCTCAGATTCCACCAGAATTGTTGTGAGCCATCGTTGGTGACGTCGTTTCCGGATGCAGTATCTCGTCGACGTCTCCCGTTCTCATTCTTAACAAATTGTGTAAGTGGCTGTTATTAACAAAATCAACATTATGCGTTTCTCACTCGTTTGACCTTTTCTGCCAATGTCCCGTTCCTAATCCATCATATATGGAAACATTTCTACACATCTTTCTTGCATTCACCACTCCAGACTTGCTCGTGATGGCCTAACTTTGAACTAATTTCTTTTCAGTGAAAATCGATTCCGCATTAATTCGTTAGAATGTCTACCAAGTTTCGCTGCCATACGATAATTATAGCCCACACTGGACCCTCTTATTAGTACTTAATGGTAACCACGTGGTACAATAAACTAAAAGAAACATTAAACACTGTGTAGGTACGGATAAAAATAGTAAGTAGGCAGTAAGTGGAAACGTCATATAATATAACTGTTTACCACACTACAGGACATCAGAGCTGTAGCCATGATACTTGGTTCACTGCAGGCAGCTGTTTGCTATTATGAAGGAGCACATATAGACTCATTATATTCACATAAGATGTCCAGGTCGTTCTGAGCATGCGCCTTTAGTAATGAACAATGGAAAATCCAGGAGGGAATGTAACAATAGTATGAGAAGAGAAATTGCTACTCGCCCTATAGCGGAGATGCTGAGTCGCAGATAGGCGCAACAAAGAGGTTCTCACAATTAAAGCTTTGGGTCATTAAGGCCTTCGTCAACAGCAGACACACATATGCACGTACACACACACACACACACACACACTCACACTCACACGCAAACGTAACTCATACACGCGATTGCAGTTTTAGTTGCCTGAGACCTCAGTTGTGTGTATAAGTTGCGTTTGCGTGTGTGTGTGTGTGTGTGTGTGTGTGTGTGTGTGTGTACGTGCGTATGTGTGTCTGTTGTTGACGAAGGCCTTAATGACCGAAAGCTTTAATTGTGACTTTTTGTTGTTCCTGTCTGTGACTCAGCATCTCATAACATTGTCGCCTTTAGTATTGCGTTTTCATATTTTTTACACTTTTCATAATTTTTAGATTTTTATACTAGAACTTGCTGATAAGTAACGCCTCCTAATTTTTTTACGCGAAATCTCTTAAAGCTTTTTAAATAAAACAAATATGATGAACATTCTACTTCTTTATTCTTCATGTCTACATATTTGCAGTCCTCTGCCACTAGATGGATTCGAATTGCAGCGACTTACATGGCGGTGTGAAACGTAACTAGGTTGTTGTGTGAGAAAGGGCTTGCTGTAATCGAGTGTCTATTTGCACAAGAGTTCGTCCACGCATGGAGGGCACTCTTGTTCAACATGTCAGTGCCAGACCAGAGACGGCCGCAGCGACATCCGCGACGGCCCGACGCCTTGAGTTCACTGCCATCGATCATCCTCCGTACAGTCCCGACTTGGCCCCTTCCAATTTTTGTTTGTTTCCAAAACCAAACAACCACTTTCGAGGAATTCACTTTGATAGTGATGATGCGTTGCAAGTAGTGGTGAGGTTGTGGCTCCGTCAACAAAGTCAAACATTCTACAGTGACGGTACCAACAAACTGGTTTCTAGTTGGACATAATGTGTTTGTCGCCACGGCGACTATGTTGAGAAATAAATACGTAGATATCAAGAAGAAAAATGTAAAATGTGAATAAGGTTTGTTTTATTTAAGAAGCTTCAAGAGAGGTCAGATAAAAAATTCGGAGGCATTACTTTCCAGCACGCCCTCGCATTTTTATATCTTCGTAGTTTTGACACTTTTAATCCACAGGTTCTTTCTCGATTGTTTTGTTTAAGAAGTGTGCAGGAGCATAAAGATAGACATGACCTGTATTTATTACAACATACAATGTCAAAGAAAAATGTCACAAAAATAGTGTCATGTGTAGGTATATTGATTATCATCATTATAGCTTAATGTTCCTAAGGACTCTGTTTTTAACAAGGAAGAAAGTAATCTGCACATTACCTTATTTCACTGTACTGTAGCAAATTGTATGTAACAGCTGTTAGAAAAATGGTATTGCTGAGAAAGAATAAGGAGAAGACCTCCCTTGCTTCCTTCCATTCCTAAAATGTTAATATCTTAGATAGTACAGACAACACATAGAGCGTACCTGTCCCAACAAATTTATCTTTGTCTTGCTTGTCACGAGCTCCACACAGTTCATTGCTCCCTCACACAAATAAATACCTTTGCTCCGAAATACTTTTTGTTCTGAATCGAGTATCATGGATATAGCCCTCACATATAGTAATGTGGTAAACGGTTAATTATATGACGTTTACAACTACTGACTACTCACTATTTTTACCTGTGCTTACACAGTGTCCAATTTCTGTTTTATTTTATTGTATATCAGGCCAACCACGGTATGAGTTAATTAATACACTAAAATACCTCGGACTAATCCTCGACCGGCAACTAACATGGAGACCTCATCTACTAACCATCTAACAGAAAGCCCGCAAAACGACCAAAAAATTGTCCGAACGTGGAGATTACACTGTTTCACTATCCTCCGCACCTCCAAAATTTTGATCCGACTATCCTCGCCTAAGTAGCGTAGTATCGGCATCTGCCCCACCCATTTTCTACCAAGTCCCTTCAAATCCATATACGTCATGCACTCCAACTCTCTTTCCGCACCCTTTTACCTTTCCTCATGTCAATCCTGTACCATCTCCTGATATTCCCACCCCTCCTCGCCCTCGTCGAACTCTTCCGCACATCCTACACTATCCGCAAATTGGATTCCAGTAAACCAATTGTCTCCCCTTTGATCACCAATTACGGTGTGCTCCGCGACTTTATGAACACATCCCACCGTCCCTGCGCCTCCGCACACTCCACATCGTAATCCACAGCAAGTTCAACCGACTATTCTCTCTCATACAATGAGATCCGACCCGATATCTGTCCGTCCCACTTGCTATAATGCTCCCAGCTATCGCACCACTCATCAGGGCTCCTCCCTCCCCCCTCCCTATCCTCTATCCACTAGCCACCTCTCCCCACTCCATCCGCTCTTGATCCCACAGCCCTCCCCACCTCCCCACCTTCTGTCTTCCCACAATTCGCGCCAACACTTCATCTCCATAGTTTTCCTACCTCAAAGACCCCTCATACATTCTGCACCCACTTTCCTACCGTACAGACCACCATATGTTTTCTACCCACAATCCTTCTCGCCCAGTGCAGATCGTTCAGCTGTCAAGTGAAAGTGCAGAGCTGCTTCTTGAAGGAACGCCACATTTCTGTGATTTTCTTAAATGTATAAATTTTATGTTATTTGACTTTTAGTCTTTTGACTTTAGCCTAAAAAAAGTCTTACTGTTTTTTTGTGCAAACACCAACGAAATTCAATCTTTTTATACTTTTTAAAAACCAATTTACGTTTTTCGTCTACTAGTAACACTTGCTTTTCGTCTCTGTTACATTTTTCGAAATCTCTTGGTTGAAGAGCTGGATGTTTAGCGCTGACAGCCCACCCCCTACACATATGGGGCGAGAGGGATGAATTACAATAACGAAAAAGGAAACACGGACTACCCATGAAACTATATAAGTGTAACCCAAAACATATGTAGTTAACAGAGTAATCATTAAAAGTGCCGTTTCTATTCTGGTGACTAAAACCAATGGTTGATTTGTATTCTAATTAATTTTTTTCTGTTATGCATAGAGTTATTTGAGAGTTCCTGCACAGCCAAAACGTCGTAGTACAGAAAACACAAATAACGTGAAAACTAAAACCCGATTCAGGACACTTATAAACAGTTAGAAGCATCTTTACACATTCATGAATGCTACAAAGTCCATCGCGAGTAATATTTTTTGTCAACCAACGACCAAGTTTACTTGTTTTCATAAAGTCAGGAAAACCTAGAAAAGAAACGTTAAACACATTAGCATAACAGTGTTATAGGGCGCAGTATAAGTAACAAATAAATATTAGAAGTAACTTAAATAACTTTCATCATCTATACGTACTATAAATTAAAGTCCAGAGCCGCTGTTTTCAACGACGCTGTCTCCATCATGTTTTTCACTTGCTTGTACTTAGTACAGACCACTCCACTAATAATAGTTCGTAATATGTATGTTTTGGACCTGGCTCTTGATTTTTTTCCGGGATTTTTCTTTGTTGGATATTTTCTCTGAACATATTATGTCGAATTAGGTACCCAGTTACTACAGTTTTTGTTCTTTGCCTTATGTTAATGAACGTCCTTTTCTCTTTCTTTTTCCTTTTGTTCTTTACATTTTCTTTCCGTTCCGCTTATTTTTGTTGCTCTTCTGATCGACATCTCCACTGCTTCTATTTTTTTCTTTTCTTGCTTCCCCAGAGTCCAACCTTCCAACAATAACTTAAAATGCTCCAAACAAATATCCTCAATCATGAATTTTTTTCTTGTTTTTGGGCTAAAGTGATTGTTTGTTACTAAATTACTCTTATTTCTAAAGGTTGTTTAGGTATTGCCACTCTTTTATTAATATCTGGTGTCCGCCCCCGGTAGCTGAGTGGTCTGCGTGACAGACTGTCAATCCTAAGGGCCCGGGTTCGATTCCCGACTGGGTCGGAGATTTTTTCCGCTCAGGGACTGGGTGTTGTGTTGTCCAAATCATCATCATTTCATCCTCATCGACGCGCAGGTCGCCGAAGTGGCGTCAACTCGAAAGACCTGCACCAGGCGAACGGTCTACCCGACGGGAGGCTCTAGCCACACGACATTTCATTTCATTAACATCTGGTATACTTCTGTTGTTATTGTACTTCCCATGCAGCAAAATTCATTTACTTCCCTTAGAAATTTCTATTCTTAACGTTTGCCCTTACTTGTCTCTTCAATTTATCTCCCATCACTAGTTTTGACGTGTTTGGTTTTATTCGCAGTTTGTGGTTTTCAAATACAACAGACAAAATTTTTATCATGTATTTCAAGTCATTTTTAGAAGCAGCTCGAATAAAATGTATGTGTTTACCTTTGATTTAGACCCATTTGGCGCTGTTGCTCATTGTTTACATTGCACTTTCTACATTAATAAACGTGGAGAGAGAGCACATCCTTCTTGGATACCTATTCTTATTCTAGCCTCTTTCTTAGTGCCATTTATATCTATCTCTGAACTCTGATTTTTATATAAATGGAGAATCAATCTCTCCTCCCTGCTCCAATATTATTCAGTTTCAAAAACAGTATTTACAGACCACTTTGTCAAAATCCTTCTGTAGGACAACAAATACGGCACACGTTTTCCTTTTCATCTCAATTCTACTTTCTAAGATCGTGTGTAGCACCACAGTACCTCCCGTCAATCCAAATAACATTAACCAAATGAAAAAAAAATCAGTAATTTTACTACAGTCTTATTTTTTTCAGTGTAGTACTTTACAGAACTGTTTATTAATTAGACACAGTGAATTATATTAAATAACCAGCTGTACTACAGAAGAAAAATAGTGACGAAAAACAAAATATGCTATTGGTTCAAATGGCTCTGAGCACTATGGGACTTAACAGCTTGGTCATCAGTCCCCTAGAACGTAGAACTACTTAAACCTAACTAACCTAAGGACATCACACAACACCCAGCCATCACGAGGCAGAGAAAATCCCTGACCCCGCCGGGAATCGAACCCGGGAACCCGGGCGTGGGAAGCGAGAACGCTACCGCACGACCACGAGATGCGGGCAAATATGCTATTAATTTAAAAACTTTTGTCTGAATATGATGACCACAATTCCAACTCATACAGTGTGTGAAACTTCCTGGCAAATTAAAACTGTGTGGTGGATCACGAATCGATTCTGAGCACAATTGCCAGTCTAGCAGCCAGATAGGTTACACAGATTCCACCCTGTGGGCTGGATAAGAGGCTGATAACCATAGGTGTTCAGTCTCTTTAAACTCATTAATCATCATCATCATATATCAAGTTAGTGACTGCACTCGTCATGGATTACAGGTTTGCTGTATAATCTACATTTTAAGAGGTGCCAACGTCATATAATTACTTAGTGAGTTGTAGCTTTAAGTATCAAACAGAACGAGATGGCGCAGTTGTTAGGACATTGGACTCGCATTTGAGAAGTGGACAGTTCAAATCTGCGTCCAACCATCCTGATTTAGGCTTTCCGTGATTTCCCTAAATCGCTCCAGGCAAATGCCGGGATGATTCCTTTGAGAGGGCACAGTGAATTTTCTTCCGCATCCTTGAAACAATCCACGTTTGGTCTCCGTCGAAGGAATTACTAAGTAATGCATACAAGTACATATAGCTGTGTATACAAGCTAGTTTGATTTCTAATTCAGTTTGATAGTGTTTCACTGTGTTTGTTTTGCGTCCCGAGTGAATGTGTTTTAAAGAGATTCGAAGTTATGAGGCAACGAAAGTAATGATAATCTCTCGAAATCCATTAACGTGCTAAAATCTATTTTGTAAATGGGCGTCTCTTGATCCCAATTCAACTTCACACGTTAGAACTGTAGGCAGAACTACAATAACCAACGATGAAGACGTTAACACAACGGTTCTCGAATGGCTTCTTGGCCAAGGAGCGGATTTCTACTGTCGAGGAATTCAACAATTCTTACAGCGTACCGACCGTTGGTTACAGACACTTGGTGGCTATGTAGAAAAATAGTGTCACGTAGCTTATCTGTGTAACCTCGAAGTGTAGTGGAGCATTCGATAAAAGTTACTAGACGTGCCATATTTTGCAGCTTCATTTTTAAAGTGCGTTCGTGTATTTTGTTCACGAACTAGCAAATATTTCTCTTTACTTCTCATATTTCCTCCATGGGACCGCGAAAACCAGTGGTGCTTAGAGAATTAGGAAACACATATTTTGTCTGCAAATACAAACTTCAAATCATGCACATACAGTACCAAACAGAATGATGCCAACGCATTGCAATTAAAGTTCAAAGAAAAGAAAAACAATGAACGAGCTGATGCAATCCTCTTGTAAAACACAAAACAGGGCAAAGTGACGCGGACGTCGACGCCCATCCCGGCACTGTTCCAACACGGTGTCGATACGACATAAGGTTATGTCGGCTGCGCTGAGTGATGGCGACTGCCGTCCAAAACCGCCTCCTATGGGTTCCGGAACCGCTCGTTTCAGGCCGTCAGATTTTACGCGCACGTAAAATGGCTACCATATATCGCCGGTAGCCATCCCACGTCTTCCGGTCGGTCGCATTCCGCGCGGCCGCGTTCTCAAACTGTACATCTGCTGGTCCGTGTCCTGCCACACATTCCGAAGGGTTGGCCATTTCACAAATACTGATGTGCAAATCGTGAATGCAATGAGGAATGCTGCCCTTTCTGAGATACTAATATTACGTTATACTGTTTGCTATCATGAAACAACGTGAGTATTTCGTTCAAAGAGCCTTTAAACGTCTGTATGGCAACTGCTGCCGCTCGTGACTTCTTATGCCTTCCTGTATGTCGAGTACTGAGCACAGAGGATTTGAGTTGCGGACATTGATTACGACATAACACAGAGATTACAGAAGGGACTCGATTTGGGAGAACAGCGGTTCAAATACCCATCCCACCCATCCACATATAGGTTTTGAGTGGTCTCCCCGTTTAACTTAAGGCAAATGCCAGTATGATTCTATAGTGTACCTATGCATTCAACGAACAGAAAATATACCTTCTATTCGGTTTGTCCTCTCTGGTATAATAAATTGTTATTAAAGCTTATACTAATGCAAATAACATTATTACTAAAGTTAATCTGCGAATCGGACTCGTTACGGAAGTACAGGTTCTAATGTCGTTAAATGAAACAATAAATATTAATCAAGGAATGTCAGCTACTGCCACATAGGATACCAGTTTACGACACATTATAAATCTCAAATAGTCCACTGAGTAACTGTTCAGCATCTGATCTTTGCAGAAAATTTATTAAATGTTTCATAAATCAGGGTAGGGGCACTAATCAAGATAACAAACAAACACTTTTTTTAACATTTTTATTTAACCTAGAATACTATACAACAGTACCACCTCCTCAGACGAGAGTAGTCAGAAGTGATCGCAAAAAAGATCAGTCAGAAGTGCGCTGAAGAAAGAGCCCTGAACATTATTGATTTCATGTTTTATAACTTCGTAATGACCAATGAGTGAGTTGAGAATAGCACGGAACCCTTATATTTCATTTAGGTATGGGTACTTTGGGTCCATATACTCCGAGCAGTGATCTGGCTCCCAGCACAGATACATCTCTGGCGCAAAGTCCGCCCTGGAACGTGACATTACAATTCCTTTGAAAAGCACAAGTCCGATATCAGCTTGTATTCCGCTTTCAATCACCTCTTCATTGGCGGCACATTAAACCTTAATCTCGCTTCCTTTCTTCCTTATATCGTCAGAACAAGTGAAAGCCTAACGTGACTTGAAAAGTTTCACTAAATGGTTCATCACAATTTCAAAGCAAGTTTTATCTCGATTTTTATGCAGTTTTCGTACGTGGTTCCCTGATACTGTGATTCATCTAACAACAACGGCAGTGCTTTCGCGAGCACAGTGGGTTCAAAATGGTTCAAATGGCTCTGAGCGCTATGGGACTTAACAGCTGAGGTCATCAGTCCCCTAGAACTTAGAACTACTTAAACCTAACTAACCTCAGGACTTTACAAACATCCATGCACGAGGCAGGATTCGAACCTGCGACCGTAGCGATCGCGCGGTTCCCGGCTGTAGCGCCTAGAACCGCTCGGCCACCCCGGCCGGCCGAGCGCAGTGGGGATTTGTATTTAAAAGTTTCTGAAGTTAACATATTAATAGGTTCTGAGTAGGAATGCTGCTGCATTATTACATGACAGTGCAATGAGTTCCACCTAGTAGACACAATTCGTCCAAGATAGTGTATCTGCCAACGGTATACTATGAAGTTACCACCTCAGAGCAGTAACTTTCAACTACTAGAAAACTATGAAGAAATTCATGTTAGAGAGTTTGATCGGGATGCCCTTGCTTCTGACACCGTGCATTGGCAAATTCCTGTTCGGTGACATACCTGTTAATGGTACGAAAAACAGTAGGATAATCTGTGGCCATGTGACACAAGTGGATTTCTTAGAGTTGCGACACAGTAAAAAGGTGCTTCATGGGAAACACAGCACTGGTGCAAGACATACATTTCTTGAAACTAAAAAACAATTTTTAATTTTTTTTTTTTTTTATATTCGTCGAGATCTCGTTATGAACAGTGTGATGACTAGTTTCAGTTGCCTTAGCAACCATCTTCACACCACATGCGGTGAAATATATGTCAGCATACTGAAAACCCTGAGTCGTCTACATAGCATATAAAGCCATGTGCTTGCATATTCGGACAATGGAAACTTTAAATGTAATGTAATGAAAAGACAAACGCAAATTGCACTAGAATAACAATCTAAAGCACGACAATGATGTAGAAGATAGATAGCCCAATAGTAGATTAATACAGGTTCCAAATACGACAGTGGTGGACGACCGGTTCTAGGCGCTACAGTCTAGAACCGAGCGACCGCTACGGTCGCAGGTTCGAATCCTGTCTCGGGAATGGATGTTTGTGATGTCCCTAGGTTAGTTAGGTTTAAGTAGTTCTAAGGTCTAGGAGACTGATGACCTCAGAAGTTAAGTCCCATAGTGCTCGGAGCCATTTTGGACCAAATACGACATAAAAATTACAAATAATGTCTCTACACAACATGACCAAAACTAAATTGAAACTGTTCTTACTGTTTTTAGTTCAGAGTGGTAAATTTCAATTGCCACCATTGTTGACAGATATGAAAATCCAAAATGGATACCGGCTGCTGTGGCCGAGCGGTTCTAGGCGCTACAGTCCGGAATCGCGCGACTGCTACGGTCGCAGGTCCGAATCCTGCCTCGGGCATGGATGTGTGTGATGTCCTTAGCTTAGTTAGGTTTAAGTAGTTCTAAGTTCTAGGGGACTGATGACCTCAGATGTTAAGTCCTATAGTGCTCAGAGCCATTTGAACCAAAATGGATAACAACATTTACTTAGGCACATCGTTCCCAACTCATCACAAAGGAAAGCTGATTTTCGTTACATTTTGAACAAATATGCAACATAAGAAATTAACCTGTACAAACATGACTCAAAAATAACATGCTCTGCAAGAAGCGAAAATGATGCACGTGAAATGCACAGAAGCCTGTAGTGACCTCACCGAAATATCCGAAACAGCATGTCGAAACCGCACATCCGCATTGCCCGTCCGCAGACTCAAAAGTCCCAACTCGAATATGATCTACATAGCGTTTGAACTTGGCAAAATACACCACGCGAGACCGTCCACAGATTCTGCGGGAGCCAGCCAGTGTAATGTTGCCCGGCAGAACTACGATACTTTGGCTCGAAAACAGAACACATGCGTGTAGCGCGCTTGCGCATTCATGAAAGGAGTCGGTACGAACAGCTGATGCCTTTCAAACGCTCTGATGCAACTAATTGTTTTTCCCTCACACGTTTTGCTCAAAAGCATGCTTTTACCAGGGACTGTGTGAAATGTTGTTAAAACAATTTACCTCTAACAGAGAGGTCTCCTCTACTGGTGGATATAGCTGTAAGTTCTAACTCTGCATCCACCTCTACATATACACTCTGCAAACAACTGTGATGTGCGTGACAGAGGGTGCTACTAATTTCACCACTAATTAGGGCTTCTTCTCGTCCATTTGTATACAGATCCCCAGAAGAATGACTGCTTGAGTGTTCCGCAATTAGCCTGTTCCTGTCTTTGCGGTGCGTCTCAATAAGTAGGTCAAAAATACCTGTGACTATGCGTTTGTTTGTTTTGTTTGGTTTGGTTTGTGGGGCGCTCAACTGCGCGGTCATCAGTGCCCGTACAAAGTCCCAATTTTTACACAGTCCAAATTTTTTCACAGTCCAATCTAGTCACTGTCACAGATGATGATGATGAAACGATGAGGACAACACAAACACTCAGTCGCCCGACAGAGAAAATCCGCAACCCGGACGGGAATCGAACTCAGGACCCCGTGATCCAGTGGCAGGAACGCTAGCCACTATACCACTACTTGCGGACTGTGACTATAAGTGTTGTTCTTCTTTATAGGCGTTCAGTATCTCCAAATAGTCCTATTTTTATGGCTCCCACACGCCTTCAGTATATTCTGGATTTAGTCACACGAGTGTTGTTTTGTAAACAAAATCATACCATGACTGGATGTGGGTAATAGCGACATGTTAATTAGAGACACGACATACTAGCTAGTATCAGACTGTTCTTACGTTATGTTCTTTGAGGACCCGTGCCACCTTCGCTGAGCGCACTCCTGAGTGTTTACAGAAGGCGAGGCGTTTTCTATCCTGCTGAAGGCCTTCTAATGCTCCGTTTCTGGAGAAGCGCACGTTTTGTTTACGCCTCTGAGTAGCTGTTTCTCTGAGAGGTTGACAGCAAGTGCTGTGTTCCTGCAGCCATATTTCGAGCAGAAAAGACGTCGTGGACGAGGGTGATCCCATGTAGAATTTCTTAAAGATTTTCTGACGACGCAGTTTCCACATTGTCACAGGATCTAATGTTCTAGCAAACTGTGAGCCAAATTAAAATTTCAGCATATTCCTGAACGAAATTGTTAGGATATCGCAGACTAAAACGTAGATAGAGAAAGACACAGCCGGCCGGTGTGGCCGAGCGGTTCTAGGCACTTCAGTCCGGAACCGCGCGACCGCTACGGTCGCAGGTTCGAATCCTGCCTCGGGCATGGATGTGTGTGATGTCCTTAGGTTTAAGTAGTTCTAAGTTCTAGGGGACTGATGACCTCAGATGTTAAGTCCCATAGTGCTCAGAGCCATTTGAACCATTTGAAAGACACATGTTTCCTATATTCTCAGTAGTGTCGTTTTACGCCTCGAGAGACACGTTTCAAGAAAATGTCAACGCCGGGTAATAGCTTTTGCTGGATTAGTACACATGCACGCACGCTTATTTTTGGTTCTGTTGCGCAGTGATTAATCGTTGTAGTAGGGGTTTCTGTTCACTTTACATACTTATCAAGTGCTTTTGTCTAGAAGAATTCCTCAGTGCTTAGAACTGAGGAGTCATGGTGCTGCGATCCACACAGTTTACCAGTGAATAACATCGGCCTTGTCCCAAGCATTTCGAATGTCACGTTTGTAAAATTACTGTCGCTGTCACATGTAAAGCTTCTTCTTTCGGTTATTTTTGTTGATTTAATGTCTATCGCAGACCAATATGGGAGCTTTTCACAGAGAACACACTTCGTTACGAAATAAGCCTGTCCATGCGCCTTGTAGGAAATCTTATCTCTTTTATGTTTCAAATATTTAACATTGTTCCGTTAAAAAATAGAAAATGTCACTTTTAAATAACAACAGTACAAATCAAATGACTCAGTTTTGCCGTTCTTTAGGCATACATGCACCATTTAGATTGCCATCGATAAAATGGGGGCCAATTATCCTTCCTCCCATAATGCTGCACCATATATTAAGCCGCCAAGGTCGCTAATGTTCCACTTGTCGCAGCCATCGTGGATATTCCGTTGCCCAATAGCGCATATTATGCCGGTTTACGTTACCGCTATTGGTGAATGACGCTTCCTCGCTAAGTAGAACGCGTGCAAAAAATCTCTCATCGTCCCGTAATCACTCTTGTGCAAAATTTTGAAAAACACAGCCCTCAGTCGCGAACACAATTAACTTGTGACCTAGGTTTCGGTGTCGCAATGGACACCTTCTTCGAACAAAATTAAAACTAAATGTTACAGCATAACGGACCAAAAAATACGAAAGCTGCGGTCATACCTGACAGCGTCAGATACTTAGAATTAAAATAAAATGCAACAGAGGTGCAAGCCACTAAGGGCTACCATGTGTCCTCTGCTACAGCCAACACAAAATATATTGTTTTGAATTGATTGAGAATTGATGACATTGTAATAGCACTGCTTTGCGCACAACCTGTGCACTAATGTCGACAGATCTTTGTGAATGAGCCTTTATAGTAGTAATATATATTTTATCAGAAAAATCATAATGAGGATGAGTTTCAGGCTATGGAGACTTAACTGAAATGCGTGAAGTAGTTTCGGAACTATTTTCACGGATTTCCAGATTGAGATTTTCACTCTGCAGCGGAGTGTGCGCTGATATGAAACTTCCTGGCAGATTAAAACTGTGTGCCGGACCGAGACTCGAACTCAGGACATTTGCCTTCCTCGGGCAAGTTATCTACCAAATGAGCTACCCAAGCACGACTCACGCCCCGGGGCACCCACTAGTCGAGACGGGTCTCCAACAGGAAGATGCCCACTATGCCTGCATTGGCGCCAGCTGAAAGCTGGGCTGGGGGTGGCGGACTGAAGGGACTCGTCTGCACGGTGACGTGAACCGGGCATTGTGGGCTGCACCACGCCCAATAAAAATTTTCCTGTTCGCCGTTACTGCCAATAGGCCTGTGACCCACTTCCATTGGCCGCCTCGGTCCTAAAAAGAAACTCTGGCGTCTGAGAAACGTTTAGCGATAGAATCTTTATTACTCCTCATATCTAGGACTAACATGCTCCAAGGCACAGGCAATTTACATAAAGATCTTAAAGATTGTACTTGCTCGCTTGTTGCTGTGGGACGGGTCGCGACTTCGGAGAAAAACATCTTCTCCCACCGCGAAAACTTAAAAAAGTCAATAATTGGCGGTTTCTTTTATTTTCCAGAGATGCAGGTCTCTTAACTGTTGCAATGGTTCGCTGTGAGTTTGTGCTGTCGTGTAGGAGGGGAGATTTAGCGCCTCTGAAGCCCTATGATTGGCTCAAGAGGGGGTGTCGTTCGTGAACTTTGCGGAAAAACGGGAATTGTGCTGATCAGGAGGTGCGTGACACTCTCGTTCTGGACTTTGGTCTGGAAGCATGTGTGATTGGTATTTGGGACCTGTCCTAAGACCACTTGCGACTAGTTAGACTGGGTAGCCTGTGGTGAAGTTCTTACTGTACTGACAGTGTGACTTCAAACATCTCGGACTACTCGTTTGCCGAGGGCACAGTCTTGGCGTTTGGCATCCTTGTGCACTCTGTCATATAAGTGAGCTAGATTGGTCCTTGGTACGACCAGCAAACGGGTGTGTCACACAGTGAAATCTGCCGTGTTTTCAAGGCTCTGGTAAAGAGTAAATTGCGATCTGTCTGCCTGAATGCTAGATCGTGAGATTTTTCATTTCTTTCGTGGCTGCGATCGATTCACAGGTGCCGTCTTAAGCCTCGCATCTGCCGCCCACGCCTCGCCAGCTGCAAGTAACATCGCTGCACGAAGCAAACAGGGTAACGTATTGCTGCTCCGGTCTTGTCTGGGCGTACAAATCCCAACCGCCACTTGCTCTCAGCTACATGAATAGAAATTTCTATAGATTTGGACAGTCAAAGTCTGCTCAGCATCAGATTAATACGGACACCCGTATCCATATTTTAGAGCCCGAGTACTTGATTCACTTTTTCCACCCATGATCCTTGTCCATTGTGGTCTTAAGTCACCTGTTTGTTGTTCACGATTCTTTCATAACGTGTTTAACATATATTCTGTCTGTCTTTGTTTATGGGAAAATAAATGTTGTCAGTAAACTAAACTTTGCTTACATTCTCAGTCAAATCATCGCTATTATATAGTCACCCCAAGTGTTAACTTTCATTGTGTACGACCATGCCAGGTTCTCAATCAAACATATTCTATATAGCCCACAAATGGGTTCACTTTCACTTTGGTGTCCCCTGCCAGGATCTATTACAACACTACGTGATCAAAAGTACCTGGACACCCTCAAAAGCATACGTTTTTCATATTAGGTGCACTGGGCTGCCACCTACTGCCAGGTACTCCATATCAGCGACATCAGTAGTCATTAGACCTCGCGAGAGAGCAGAATGGGCGCTCCGCGGGACTCACGGACTTCGAACGTGGTCAGGTGATTGGATGTCACTTGTGTCATACACCTGTAAGCGAGGTTTCCAATCCTAAACATCCCTACGTCCACTGTTTCCGATGTGATAGTGAAGCAGAAACGTGAAGGGACATGTACAGCACAAAAGCGTGCAGGTCGACCTCGACTGTTGGCTAACAGAGATCGCCGACAATTGAAGAGGGTCGTAATGTGTAATAGGCAGACATCTATCCAGACCACCACACAGGAATTCCAAACTGCATCAGGATCCACTGCAAGTACTACGACAGTTAGGCAGGAGGTGAGAAAACTTGGATTTCATGATCGAGCGGCCGCTCATATGCCACACATCACGCTGGTATATGCCAAACGACGCAGCGCACCGAGCGAGGTGGCGCAGTGGTTAGACACTGGACTCGCATTCGGGAGGACGACGGTTCAATCCCGCGTCCGGCCATCCTGATTTAGGTTTTCCGTGATTTCCCTAAATCGCTCCAGGCAGATCCCGGGATGGTTCCTATGAAAGGACACAGCCGACTTCCTTCCCCATCCTTCCCTAATCCGATGAGACCGATGACCTCGCTGTCTGGTCTCCTTCCCCAAACAACCCAACCCAACGACGCATCGCTTGGTGTAAGGAGCGTACACATTGGATGATTGAACAGTGGAAAAACGTTGTGTGGAGTGATGCATCACGGTACAGAATGTGGCGATCCGATGACAGGATGTGGGTATGGTGAATGCCCGGTGAACGTCATCTGCCAGCATTTGTAGTGCCAACAGTAATTTTTCGGAGACGGTAGTGTTATGATGTGGACGTGTTTTTCGTGGATGGGGCTTGCACCCCTTGTTGATTTGCGTGGCACTAACACAGCATAGGTATATATTGAAGTTTTAAGCACTTTCTTGCTTCCCACTGTTGAATAGCAATTCGGGGATGGCGGTTGCATCTTTCAACACTGTTCATAATGCACGGCCCGTGGCGGAGTGGTTACACGACAATAACATCCCTGTTATGGACTGGCCTGCATTCTATAGGACACCTTTGGGATGTTTTGGAACGGCGACTTCGTGCCAGGTCTCACCGACCTACATCGATACCTCTCCTCAGTGCGGCACTCCGTGAAGAATGGGCTGCCATTCCCCAAGAAACCTTCCAGTACCTTATTGAACGTATGCCTGCGTAGTGGAAGCTGTCATCAAGACTAAGCGTGGGCCAACACCATATCGCATTGCAGCATTACCGATGTAGGGCACCACGAACTTGTAAGTCATTTTCAGGCAGGTGTCCGGATACTTTTGATCACCTAGTGTATTTTTATAATAATATAATGGGATTGGTCTATAGCTGGGTTGTTCGCTTATTTGTTTCTCTGGGATTTCTGTTTTCTTTCTTTTTTTTCTTTGGGGCGGGGGGTGTCTAACAATGTCTTTCTTGCGTTTTTTTTTAATTATTCTGAGGGGGAGATATAAGGGGTACTGCTATTGTTGACGTTATGACGTAACGTTATTGTACTCCCGAATTATCGCTGGGTCCTGGAATTTTTGAAGCTGAGAGCGCCTTTTGACTGGAGACAGCACTTTCTTGCTGTATAAAATTAACAATGCTCCTGCGCTACTGGTCACATGCCGGCTTGTCATGTGCAATGAGTAGTTGTCGGGCTTTAACACGGAGCTGTCGCGTGCATCCGCGTCGCGGATAAATAGTGTGAAGAATTTGCTGTAAAATATGATTATACGTCGGTTCGTAGGACAAAGGTGTTTTGAGTAATTCGTTATTTCGCAGAAAGCCGTGCGGGATTAATGTTGAAACAGTACCGTGTTTCTTAATCAATAACTTTCGTAGAGGAACGTGAATGAAAAGGCGTTCCTGATCAGTGATTACCTGTTTAATTCACGTGGAAAGGGATAGCAATGTTTTCTCCAATATGAAGTATCTGACGCTGTCAGGTATGAGCGCAGCTTTCGTATTTTTTGGTCCGTTATGCTGTAACATTTAGTTTTAATTTTGTTCGAAGAAGGTGTCCATTGCGACACCGAAACCTAGGTCACAAGTTAATTGTGTTCGCGACTGAGGGCTGTGTTTTTCAAAATTTTGCACAAGAGTGATTACGGGACGATGAGAGATTTTTTGCACGCGTTCTACTTAGCGAGGAAGCGTCATTCACCAACAGCGGTAACGTAAACCGGCATAATATGCGCTATTGGGCAACGGAATATCCACGATGGCTGCGACAAGTGGAACATTAGCGACCTTGGCGGCTTAACGTATGGTGCAGCATTAAGGGAGGAAGGATAATTGGTCCCCATTTTATCGATGGCAATCTAAATGGTGCATGTATGCTGATTTCCTACGTAATGTTCTACCGATGTTACTACAAGATGTTTCACTGCATGACAGAATCGCGATGTACTTCCTACATGATGGATATCGGCACATGGCTCGCGTGCGGTTGAAGCGGTATTGAATAGCATATTTCATGACAGGTAGATTGGTCGTCGAAGCACCATACCATAGCCCGCACGTTCACCGGATCTGACGTCCCCGGATTTCTTTCTGTGGGGAAAGTTGAAGGATATCTGCTATAGTGATCCACCGACAACGCCTAACAACATGCGTCAGCGCATTGTCAATGCATGTGCGAACATTACGGAAGGCGAACTACTCGCTGTTGAGAGGAATGTCGTTACACGTATTGCCAAATGCATTGAGGTTTACGGACATCATTTTGAGCATTTATTGTATTAATGTGGTATTTACAGGTAATCACCCTGTAACAGCATGCGTTCTCAGAAATGATAAGTTCACATAGGTACATGTATCACATTGGAACAACCGAAATAAAATGTTCAAACGTACTTACGTTCTGTATTTTAATTTAAAAAAGCCTACCTACTACCAACTGTTCGTCTAAAATTGTGAGCCATTTGTTTGTGGCTATTACAGCGCCATCTATCACAAGGCGAAAAAAGTGGTCCAACTAAAACATCCATATTTCTCTACGTACTACTCGAATATGTAATAAAAATGGGGGTTCCTATTTAAAAACACGCAGTTAATATCCGTTCGACCTATGGCAGTGCCATCTAGCGGGCCAACCATAGCGCCATCAGGTTTCCCCCTTCAAGCTAGACAAGTTTCGTTCTTTGTAGTTTGTCGTTTGACGCTTATTTCGTGAGGTATTTGGCCCGGTCACGATCAATGGACCACCCTATAGCTATGCTACGCATCACGGGGTTACACGCTACAGTTCGGTGCCTTCTACTGGCAGGGGGTTACAACTTGCTTCAGCGAAGCAAAAATGTCGACGAACTAATTAAATTAAATTCTTATACGAAATTGATGGCTGGGAGTCCCCACCTGGGGAAGTTCGGCCATCGAGTTGTAAGTCCTTTCAGTTGACACCACAGCAGGCGACGTGCATGTTGATGATGATGAAATTACAATGAAGACAGCACAACACACAGTCCCTGAGCGGAGAAAATCGGCGACCCGGGCGGGAATCGAACCTGCGCCCCTGCATGTTATTCAGACATGGTTCTCACGCAGCTAAGGAAGTGGACGACCGAGTAATATACATGACAAGTCATAATACCCTCGTACTTTTCTTACTGCGTTAAACCTTTAACACAAGATTATTCCTATTAATTAGCAAACCATGACAGGGTTTTAAATTTTTAAACCAGGTAAATAATTCAATAATTTTATGGAGTATTGAAAATAAAATTTTTATTGTCCCTCGAAGCCGTTAGGTTGTCTAACACACGCTGCTCCTTACGTCCATTCAAAAATCATATGGAAGTTGATGATGATTAATTGCATTTCTTCAGCTAACCATATAGTAATGTAAATGTGTAGTTACACGATACGGAAAACAGTAATGTTAAAAAAAACTAAATAGGACGATGCAATGAACAAAAATTTTAATAGTTACCTTATTTCCTGAATGTATTTGTGGCTCAAAACGTCTTGTTTAGGGAATGCTGTAAAAATCCAGTGACGTTATGTGTTCACATTTTCATCACATTTGATGTCCCATCCAGATGTGGTAAAACAATGAACTTTAAGCATTATTTTTCTGCACATCGCTAGACAGATTCTTCTTTCGAGCATTCACAGATTTCATATTGATCACTGTGCTCAATCAACACTTTCGTAAAACATTTCGAATGCATTTTCAATATGAATTACAGGTTCCAACATAAATAAGTCGTACTTGGCTCACATTCTGCCTACAGCGCAAAGACTAACTTACAAATCGCGTCCAGACAAAGTGCGTGTCACTCGAGTCCACGTCAGAGACTAACTACTTTTGGCGAGTACGACAAACGATATTCTAATATTACAGTATGAAGTTCTAGATTGTTCTAGAACTGGCAACTGGTCAAATTAACTCTTGTACATTTGTGTATTTTCTAGTATATGAATAAACAGTTACAAAGAAAACACAACTCCTGATGTTGCTAAAATTTATAAAAAAATAAAGATATATTATCATACATAACTTTGAAATAGTTTTATAAAAATTATGGTGTATTCCACAACAGCAAAATAACAAACACTTTATATTTTCTTTCATATGCCAATTTTTTAAGAAAAATTCTGTTTCCTGTCGAAAGATTGTAATATTTCTTGTTTCAATTGACTATAAATGTTGTGAGAAATTTCGTAATCAAAATATTCAGTAATGTGCGAAATTTCCTTCATTTGTGTAGCCGTATTTTCCGTAGTTGCTATACAATTCTTGAGGGTATTTTTCTTCTGTCGTTACAACTACAAAAATGCGTGGTTTTTTTGATGCGTTTTGCTTCATTGAGGTAAAGCATCATCAGTGGTGGTGATTTTCTCCTTATTTCTCGCTTACATCGGGAAATGTCGTCTGAAAGCACATAGTTGACGTTTTTCTGCTTTAGACGCTGATATTTGTCTGATTTTTAGTTGTTCTGCAGTGCTATGCATCTCTTACGTTTTTCACAGCACACTTTTTTGCTCAGAACCTGTTTGGTCTGCAAAACAGAAGAAATGCTGCAGAAGAACTAAAAATTAGAGCACAACTATCAGTGTCTAAAGCAGAAAAACACCAAAGATGTGCTAGCGGACGGCATTTCCCGATGTAAGCGAAAATCACCACCACTGATGATGCTTTACCTCAACAAAGCAAAATGCGCCTGGCGAAGAAAAAAATACAAGCATTTTTGTAGTTACAACGACAGAACAAAAATACAGTCAAAAAAGTACGAAAGATATGTCATTTATTGGAAAATAAAATAGGGGTAATTTGTAGGATGATTAACGCCTCTTAAAATCAAAATCAAAAATAATTGTCCAAAGGCTTACAGAAAAACTTAGAAAAGAGTGAAATTTATGTAGATATTTACGTACAATACTCCGATCAGATAGGCTTGCCTCTTGTACTTCAGAGTTGTAATTTTAGGTGAAAGATAGTTGAAAAAATAATCTAATCGAAAATTTCGTCTTACACGCTTGGCATCGTAAACTACTATTGTTCAAAGATCCCCGTAATTCTGGTTTGTTATAGTAGACGTAGTGCAACTGGAAGCATGCACTGTGCAGTGGCTTAGCTGTTTAATAATACACAGGATTAACGGTTACAAGTGTAAATGTTTTTCTTGGTGACTGAGGAAGGTGTACTGAACAACATTAGATTAGTGGTATTTACGTCAATTACAGACTAATAATTATACCTATTACAAGTCATATGCTTTTAGGTTTGGTAGTACCTCCAAGTACTCTTGGAAAGAGTAAGCCATTAATGCTTATTTCCCCTGGGCAGCAAGTATCGTGCTGAAGTATTAACATGCGGATGCAAACCGGTTGTTCTATTCTGACAGGTATAGTCCACTTAGTGTTGTAGTTACGGCCATGCAGGAAACATCAGATCGTAAAGTTTGTGACGCGTCTATGGGAAGACCGTTCGATGCAGAGAAAAAACAACCAACACACTGATGTGCACTCATGCCCATTACACCCCGTACAGTAATACCACGTGTACCGGTATGAAATGAGCGTTCAGATACAAATGTGTCGATGCGAACATTTGTTGCGAATGAGCCTTAATTTTTTTTTTTTTGTTGATAAGGCATCTGTCAAAGAAATTTAGTATACCTCAAGTCGTGGAACAAACAACATCACATGTTTTCATCGTGTTAACAATGTCGAATTTTGTACCAGAAAGTGATGATTTACGGAAAGCATTAATTTTTTGTTTTCATTTGAAAAAAAAGTGCTGCAGAGTTGCATCGAATGCTTGTTGAGGCATATGGTGACCATGCTCTATCAGAAGCAACATGCAAAAGATGGTTTCAACGGTTCAGAAATAATGATTTTGATGTAAGAAATGAAGAACGTGGAAGACCACCAAAAAAGTTCGAAGACGCCGAATTGCAAGCAATATTGGATGAAGATGAAACTTTGAGTCAGAAGCAAATGGCATCAATGATAGATGTTGCACAACAAACAATTTCTGACCGTTCGAAAGCTATGGGAAAGATCCAAAAGTGTGAAAAATTGGTGCCACATGAATTGGACGACAGACAGATGGAAAACCGAAAAACCATTTGTCAAATTTTGCTTCAAAGAGATGAAAGAAAATCAATTTTGCATCGAATTGTTACTGGCGATGAAAAATGGATTTATTTTAAGAATCCTAAGCGGGAAAAATCATGGGTTAATCCGGGATAACCATCAACATCGACTGCAAAAGCAGATCGATTCGGCAAGAAGACAATTCTCCGTGTTTGGTGGGATCAGAAAGGCGTGGTGTAACATGAGCTTCACAAACCAGGTGAAACTGTCAATACTGATCGCTACAGACAACAAATGATCAATTTGAACTATGCATTGATCAAAAAAAGTCCAGAATGGGCCAGAAGACACGGTAAAGCTTTTTTTT
This sequence comes from Schistocerca nitens, assembly GCF_023898315.1. NCBI lineage: Eukaryota > Metazoa > Arthropoda > Insecta > Orthoptera > Acrididae > Schistocerca > Schistocerca nitens. Next base: position 551,167,268 of record NC_064615.1, on the reverse strand, counting down.
TTTTTTTACACGACAATGCACCTGCACTCAAAGCAAAACTGGTTCAGGATACAATCAAAACACTTGGCTGGGAGCTGCTACCCCATCCGACGCATTCACCAGACTTCGCCCCTTCCGACTACCATTTGTTTTCATCAATGGGACACGCATTGGCTGAGGAACGCTTCCATTCCTACGAAGAAGTCGAAAATTGGGTGTCTGATTGGTTCGCTTCAAACGACGAACATTTCTATTGGCGTGGTGTCCACAAATTGCCAGAAAGGTGGTCAAAATGTATAGAAAGCAATGGTCAATGCTTTGAATAAAATGGTTTTACTTTTCAATTCAAAATTAGTGTTTCATTTTCACAAAAAAACGCTCATTCCATACCGGTACACCTGGTATAGACCAATGACAAATAGCGTTGCCGTTCCCGACGTGTGGGCTGTGCGCGTGTGCAGGTGGACGCTCTGCTGGAGGAGATAGCGGCGACGGAGCAGCTGCGACATCTGCAGCTGGACGCGCTGCGGCGCGAGCTGGACGCGCAGGAGGCGCGCGAGGAGCAGGCCGTGCTGGAGGCGGCGGAGGCCGAAGCGGAGGCGGAGGCAGCGGAGGCGGAGGGCGGCGGAGAAGAGGGTGCCGACAAGCGCAGCGTGGCGTCGCTGGCGCGCGCGGGCGCGCTGCTGCCGGGCGCCGGCAAGCGCAACATCGCCGCCATGGCCAAGAACGGCCTGCTCAGCCCCAGCGGGCCCGTGCTCCTGGACGGCGACGGCAACGGCGGCGAGAAGCGGTCGGTGGGCGCGCTGGCCAGGGGCGGCCTGCTGCCCACGCCGGGCAGGAGGGGCGCCGCCGGCGACGACACCGACGACGACGACCTCTCACTGGACAGCCTCATGCAGCAGCTCTACAGCGTACGTACCTCCCCACTCCGCGGTAGCGTACCCTCGCTACAGCCGATGTCGTTTGTACAATTGATCACGTTCCTAAGTCAATCCGCGTATACAGGGTGGTCCATTGAAAGTGACCGGGCCAAATATTCACATAATAACCATCAAACGAAAAAACTACAAAGAACGAAACTCGTCGAGCTTGAAGGGGGAAACCAGAAGGCGCTATGGCTGGCCAGCTAGATGGAGCTGCCATAGGTCAAACGCATATCAATTGCGGTTTTTTTTTAAAATAGGAACCCCCATTTTTATTACATATTCGTGTAGTACGTAAAGAAATGAATGTTTTAGTTGGACCACTTTTTTCGCTTTGTGATAGATGGCGCTCTAATACTCACAAACGTATAAGTACGTGGTATCACGTAATACTCCGCTAGTGCGGACGGGTTTGCTTCGTGATACATTACCCGTGTTAAAATGGACCGTTTATCAAATGCGGAAAAGGTCGATATCGTGTTGATGTATGGCAATTGTGATCAAAATGCCCAACGGGCCTGTGCTATGTATGCTGCTCAGTATCCTGGACGACATCATCCAAGTGTCTGGACCGTTCGCCGGATAGTTACGTTATTTAAGGAAACGGGAAGTGTTCAGCCACACGTGAAACGTCAACCACGACCTGCAACAAATGATGATGCCCAAGTAGTTCAAATGTGTGTGAAATCTTATGGGACTTAACTGCTAAAGTCATCAGTCCCTAAGCTTACACACTACTTAACATCAATTATCCTAAGGACAAACACACACACCCATGCCCGAGGGAGGACTCGAACCTCCGCCGGGACCAGCCGCACAGTCCATGACTGCAGCGCCCAAGACCGCTAGGCTAATACCACGCGGCGATGCCCAAGTAGGTGATTTAGCTGCTGTCGCGGCTAATCCGCACATCAGTAGCAGACAAACTGCGCGAGAATAGGGAATCTCAAAAACGCCGGTGTTGAGAATGCTACATCAACATCGATTGCACCCGTACCATATTTCTATGCGCCAGGAATTGCATGGCGACGACTTTGAACGTCGTGTACAGTTCTGCCACTGGGCGCAAGAGAAATTACGGGACGATGACAGATTTTGTCATTCACCAACAGCGATAACGTAAACTGTCATAATATGCACTATTGGGCAACGGAAAATCCACGATGGCTGCGACAAGTGGAACATCAGCGACCTTGGCGGGTTAATGTATGGTGCGGATTTATAGGAGGAAGGATAATTGGCCCCCATTTTATCGATGGCAGTCTAAATGGTGCAATGTATGCTGATTTCCTACGTAATGTTCTACCGATGTCAATACAAGATGTTTCACTGCATGACAGAATCGCGATGTACTTCCAACATGATGGATGTCTGGCACATGACTCGCGTGCGTTTGAAGCGGTATTGAATAGCATATTTTATGACAGGTGGATTGGTCGTCGAAGCACCATACCATGGCCCGCACGTTCACCGGATCTGAAGTCCTCGGATTTCTTTCTGTGGGGAAAGTTGAAGGATATTTGCTATCGTGACCCACCGACAACGACTGAATACACGCGTCAGCGTATTGTCAATGCACGTGCGAAAATTACAGAAGGAGAACTATCCGCTGTTGAGAGGAATGTCGTTACACGTATTGCCAAATGCATTGAGGTTGACGGACGTCATTTTGAGCATTTATTGCATTAATGTGGTATTTACAGATAATCATGCTGTAACAGCATCCGTTCTCAGAAATGATAAGTTCACAAAGGTACATGTATCACATTGTAACAACCGAAATAAAATGTTCAAACGTACCTACGTTCTGTATTGTAATTTAAAAAACCTACCTGTTACCAACTGTTCATCTAAAATTGTGAGACATATGTTTGTGACTATTACAGCGCCATCTATCACAAAGCGAAAAAAGTGGTCCGACTAAAACATTCAGATTTCTTGACGTACTACACGAATATGTAATAAAAAATGGGGGTTCCTATTTAAAAAAAACGCTGTTGGTATCCGTTTGACCTATGGCAGCGCCATCTAGCGGGCCAACCATAGCGCCGTCTGGTTACCCCCTTCAAGCTAGACAAGTTTCGTTCTTTGTAGTTTTTTCGTTTGACGTTTATTTCGTGAGATATTTGGCCCGGTCACGATCAATGGACCACCCTGTATATAGGGTGACCAGACGTCCCGATTAATCCGGACATGTCCTCCTTTTTAGCTCTTTGTCCGGGATCCTGGCGGATTTTTACAGTGTCAGGCTATTTCGCAAAATTGAGCGTAATACAGTTAAATTTACAATTCGTCCCGTTCTATTGCTCTTTTCTTAAATATGTTAACTATTGGCACAGCCTTCGCGATAAACACGCAGAAAGGCGGTGTTAGTAGGCGGCACCAGGATCGTCGATGTTTTCGTTGATCGACCTATAAGCGAATGCAAATATCGATTATTTAAAATTTTCGTTTTGTATCTTCGCTTTGTATTGGCTTGGCTTCCTGTAGTCCACGTGTGATTTGTAAGTGTAATTTTTAACCGAATGAGTTACGTAAAATATTTGGCTACGCCTAAACGAAAGTGTACATTTTCTGATGTCATTACCTGTAAATATCCGGCTTTCAAGAAAGGGGGAAATGAATTTGAAGCGGAATGTATGTGGAGCTGGAACGTACGTCTCAGTGGCCAATAAAGGTAAGAAATAAATCGACAGATTAACTGTCATGGTTTTATTTCATTGTTTCATAGTCATTCAATTTATTTGTATTCTGAAGTTTAAAGTTCAGTTTACATGTCGTCAGCTGCTGCTTGAATTGTAGATGTTGGTAGCAATGCGTCGAATGAGGGGAGGTGAATGGTCTTACGTTTTTCGTTTTGTAAACAATTCCGTGTTGTTGACATAACAAAACAATTGACGCCACACTGTCACCATAAACAATGTTTTTAATTTAAAATAAAAAATAGTGCTCTGGGAATCACCACCTGACCACCAGTAACAGTTAACTACTAGTTTTACCGGTGCTTCCAGGCAGCCACGTGACTTGTCCAAAGCTGACGGGTGGTATCCTCATCCGCAGTTGACCCGATTGATGTGGCCTCTTTTTTCTTCCTTTGTCCTCCTTTTTGAAGCTGTTTGTCATCCTTTTTAAACAATTGGATCTGGGCACCCTACGTGTATACAAACGTCGAAATTCACGTAGTACTACCTTTTTGTCATCAGATTTTATAGCAGCCAGTGATCTTCCATAATAGGCTGGGGTATCAGACAGGGCACCCGTGGTCTACAGGCAGCGTCGTTAATAAGTAATTCACATCCACAAGATTGCAAGAGCGGACTAGTGCGAGAATCATCGCAGAATCAGCTTAACAGCTCATGCAACCAAGTTTCTGAGAAGAACAATATACAAACAACGGAAAACAAAATTGAGGATGTGTTAGAAGACGATCAAATGGTTCAAATGGCTCTGAGCACTATGGGACTCAACATCTTAGGTCATAAGTCCCCTAGAACTTAGAACTACTTAAACCTAACTAACCTAAGGACATCACACACACCCATGCCCGAGGCAGGATTCGAACCTGCGACCGTAGCAGTCCCGCGGTTCCGGACTGCAGCGCCAGAACCGCACGGCCACCGCGGCCGGCGAAGACGATCAGTTTGGCTTTACGAAAGATACCAGAGAGGCAAATCTGGCATTGCGATTGATAATGGAAGCAAGAAAAATCAAGACTCCTTCATAGGATTTGTTGACCATGACAAAGCGCTCGAAAATGTCAGATGGTTTAATATGTTCGAATTTCTGAGAAAAATAGGGTAAGCTATATGGAAAGACGGGTACAAAAGCCAAGAGGACACAATAAGAGTGGAAGACCAAGAGCAAGACGATATTCTGATGATATTTCTATCCTCAAAGAAAGTGAAGGCGAATTATAGGATCTGTTGAAGGGAATGAACTGTCTAATGAGTATGGTACGTCTTTTTGGACTGAGAGTGAACCGAAGAAAGACGAAAGTTATGAGAAGTAGCAGATATGAGAACGGCGAGAAGCTTAACATCACGCTTGGTGATCGCGAAGTAGATGAAGTTAAGGAATTCTGCTACCTAGACAGTGAAATGATCCATGACGGATGGAGGAGAGAGATCATAAAAAGCAGACTAGCTCTGGAAAAAGGGCATTCCGGGCCAACAGAAGTCTGTTAGTATCAAGCACAAGCCCAAATTTGAGGAAGAAATTTCTGAGAATGTACATTTAGAGTATACCTTTGTACGGTAGTGAAACATGGACTGCGCGAAATTGAGATGGGAATTGAAGCACTTGAGATGTGGTCCTAAAGAAGAATATCTAAAATTAGGAATAAGAAATGAGGAGGTTCTCCTCAGAATCGGCGAGGAAGGAATATATGGAAAACACAGACAGGAAGAATTGACAGGTTGGTAGGACATCCGTTAAGGCATCAGGAAATAACTTCCATGTTACTAGATGGAGCTGTAGAGAGAAAAAACTATTGAGGAAGAGAGAGACTGGAATACATCCAGTAAATCATTGAGGATGAAGACTGCAAGTGCCACTCTGAGATGAAGAGAGAGGAATTCGTGGCGAGCCGCATCAAACCAGTCAGAAGACTGATGACTCAAAAAAAAAAAAAACCATCAACCCCACGTAAAGTTCCTTTCGTCCGTCCCTCGGAGCTATTTGGGTGACGCGCGATGTCACGCTAGCGGCCTCCACCTAAACCCAAGCACTCTTGGCGGTGCGCACCGCGCGAGACGAGTTACACGAAGTGCTGCTCAGCGAATCGGGAACCTTTATTGGTGGACCTGGATAAATTCTCTGCTGTGCTACACTATCAAATCGCTCTTAATAAGGGTCGCCACCCTAACTTTGACCCGTGAATGTTAAACTTAATAACTCCAAAATCAATAATTAAAAATTTTGTCGTTATTTAACTACTTTCAGGAAATATTCCAAGACCCTACACCGTACTGGAATAGATTCACCACAAGCAGCTCCAAGATGCTACTCCAGGCGGGTGTAAAATGAATATGCTCAACGGAAAGTACTGAACGTGAAAATCAAGATTTGGCCCTGTCTGACTACCCCCTGAAGCAGACCGTAGGATCTCCTAATTGTGATATTATTCCTCCTTCTTGCTCTTTAACATATAAATTACAACATAAACATAAATGAATGATTAACGGAGCTAGTAACTACTAAATGATAAATGTCGTTTCTAAAAATGGCTCTGAGCACTATGCGACTTAACTTCTGAGGTCATCAGTCGCCTATAACTTAGAAATAATTAAACCTAACTAACCTAAGGACATCACACACATCCATGCCCGAGGCAGGATTCGAACCTGCGACCGTAGCGGTCACGCGGTTCCAGACTGAAGCGCCTTTAACCGCACGGCCACACCGGCCGGCAAATGTCGTTTCTGCTTATACATTTATTGTAGATTAAAAACCCCTTTATATATAAGTCTTTATATTTCCTAACTAATATTACTGATCAATTGCCCAAATCTTCCCCTTTTATGGCTACGCGATCTAATGTAATAACGCAAGATGATTGACATCATCTACGTATCAAACACTGGAAGACACTACTTTCAAAGATGATCTACAGTAGTGTGCAACCTCTGTGGAAATAAAACTTATGTGATCACAGCTGTTTAGCCTTATAGCCCTATTAAGCAGAAGCAATTAGCAATATCACCAAATGTACTGCGTCCGGTGTGTCAGAGTGATGGTTTTCGTATACGTCTGTGACGATAGAAGAACTCCAGCCACAAAATAAAATCTTTCAGACACAAGGACGGCAGAAGGTGGTCCTCTGACTAGTATAATCTAATACTGTCTTCTCCTCTCTGTGTTCTACAGACAATAAACGCGAACTCCAAGCCACAAGGACGGAATTCAGATAACGTCTCTACGTGAGTATAGACAGAAGAACTGCTCTCAATCACTGAACACTGAACAGTCCAGAATCGTATAAGTTCGCAGCAGTATAGTTCCTAACCTTCTAACTATAAAATCTCCTGAGAGCAAAGACAGCAAGTCCGCCTGTAACAACAAAAGCTGATACTGAGCGACCGTCAAACACGGGTGCTCAAAACGGAAGACCTCATTCTCTCTACCGCTGGCTTCCCAGCAAAGATCGACTCCCTTCACTCGAAACTGCAGAAGGCGAATCATATTCTCGAAACCACCGAATATTCTCCGTCTTTACAAATCTTCCGAACGCCGACCAACCATATTTTAGTCTTTTGTCGTCCAGCACGGAAAGTTTGCGAGGAAATACCTATCCCCGTTAATTAGGAGTTCTTACAATGGTACGCTTCTCAGAGTAAAAATCCTCGGAAATAACCCAGCCTGCGTGATTTCCGAATTAACGCTTCCTTGTTCCTCTCTGATGAGTCCAATATTTTCAGAGTTCCCGGTTATCCTTCCAGCCTGGCTTCCAACCGGCCAGCCGCCTCTCTGTTGAGCTTCAGCACTCAGGTGCCCCGACCGTCTGGCTAGGGCTACTTCCTCTGTTAAGCAGGACCAACACACCTGCGTGGGGTTTTCCACCCAGGGCGTAAGTTACGCCTGCCGTTTCATTTTCACTGGCGTTCCAACCTCTACTAGTATAGGCAATCATTCATTAAGCCGTTTTGATAATAAAGACACTCCATCACCTTTCATGCAATAAGTGTTAACAACTATTTACAAGGTGTATGTGACAATGTCAGTCTTCTTTAAATATTCATATACACGATGTACAAACCATCAAATTATACCTAATTTCGGTTGTCAATCATGGCAAAATATGTAGATGAGTGTTTGTAAGGTGTGAAATTATAGCCTCCTTACACAGCTCATACATCGCCTCCAGCCGGCCCTAACAACTCTCGTCGGTAATTTCCCTGCAACAAGTCAGTAACACAGTTCGAAGTCAATAATGCATGCTGCAAGTACGTCACACCAAAACATCACTATCAAATTTGCACGGAGAAAATTAAATTTATTTGGTACTAGCCTGAGAAACTCGGCATTGCACTGGTATATATTTATAGCTGTTCCTTTCTTTATTGGCGAGTGATAACCTAAGGTCATCAGCGATTGTGCACTTTCAGGGTGAAATGCTGAATTGTTAAGAATAAGAAGGATTCTGGATGTAAAAACTCGCTCGCCTGCGCCGCTCTTCCCGTCAGAATTTTCGCGTCTATGATGTTACGTTGGACAGAAGTAACTTTACGCCTCTGTGAGTGAAGGGTTCTGACAAGCGATATAGACCATGACGGTCTCGATGGTACATACGTCGCGCCTCGCTTTGGAAGGAGTTTCCAAAGAGCGAGTTAAGGTCTGATGTTCTTCAGCCACAACAAGCCTAGCCCCACGATCTTCCTTGATTCTTGAGGACGCATAGTCCTAAGTCTTTTAACTGTTCTGGTGTATTCAGAAAGGCTCGACCGTTTTCTATACAAAATGTAAGGCGTAGGCACCCAAATCAGAAAGCAAACTTAATAAACTCGGTTTTTCTAGCAAAGAATATAAATAAAACCACTCGAAAGAAGCAAAGCAGTACCTTTAGTTTTAATACAAAAACAGCAGAATTACTAAAATCTATATATCCTAGCCAGGTAAATTCTTTCTTAATTTGTATTTGTAGAGATAAGATTGCAGTGCTTAATTCTGTCACTGGCGTAAACTTCCGAAAATAAATTATCCACTGAGTTAAAAAAAACTAACAGTCATCTGTTAGTTCTTTAGGGTACTACGCCTTGATGATTAAACATCCGAACTACTGAGCAGATTTTAGACAAAACTTTAAATTACGATATATCTTTTTATGTTTCGATTTTGATTAAATAAAGACTATATGTTGCCCGAAACTATGCTCAAATTATCTGTGAAAACTACATGACAATTCGTCTCGTAATTTTGGAGATCAGTGTGTTCAGACAAACAGAAAGACACTATGGTTTTACGGTTTTATTACTAGTATACATCAATTAACCCTAGCCAAGTCCATCACTCTTATACCACACCACATGTAGCTACTTATTTCAGTAATCCACAACAATCTTCTAGAAAGACGGGAAACCGCCTGAGCAGAATTTGACGTCCCTGTACAGAAATGTTCAGCAAAAGGATTTTTAGGTTTTCCGTGCCGAGGAAGTACCTTGTTGATCAGGGAGGTTTATTAACCACAGGCTTTCAAAATACTAGACAGACACAAACTCTGACCGAGATTTCCCTCTAATTGCCACCTCAACTCCAGGATTTCACCATCTCCAGATTGCTTCACGAAATTATTTAACGTTCAGGCTTTCCATCCAATCCGACGAAAAGCAGATGTTTCCATTGGCCATGTCCACTTACTGCTTTTATGAGGTGCTGCCTCCTGGCAAGACATTACGAAATATCTCTGCGACGTATGTTGGAAACACTATCCGTCAAGGGGAAATTACTCTCCATTTAATCGCACCCTTAGGCTCCGGCCAGAACCCATTTAGGAAGATTAGAGGAAGTCTGGCCCACCAGCCCGCAGCTGAAGAAAAATCCCCATGCTTCTGCAGCCGCAAACTGACTAAGGCGACTACAAAACCGAACAAGTCTAACGCACATATGGATGACCAGGAAATGATACGCTACATCCCTTCATAAAGTGATTCCATAATTTTTTCCTGGTGGGAATACTGTTATATGTAATGCTTATGATTAAAACAATCGCTACATTTGTACAATTTATGATTCAAGTCTTCCCACTACCAGACCTTGTGAACTCAGCCGCATCTTCAGATGGATCTCTAAGTTAAAATAAATCAAATTCTCTAAACTATAAACAAGCTAAGAGATACAGAAAAAGATAATGGGGAAAAAGATAATAAATGTACTCCATTGTCCGCAGCTCGTGGTCGTGCGGTAGCGTTCTCGCTTCCCGCGCCCGGGTTCCCGGGTTCGATTCCCGGCGGGGTCAGGGATTTTCTCTGCCTCGTGATGACTGGGTGTTGTGTGATGTCCTTAGGTTAGTTAGGTTTAAGTAGTTCTAAGTTCTAGGGGACTGATGACCATAGATGTTAAGTCCCATAGTGCTCAGAACCATTTTTTTTTTTTTGTACTCCATTGAAGATATTTGTAAATATCAGGACGAAGCGTCCATTTCAAAGCTAACTTAGAAGACACCACATCTCCCGTACGTTGCTCATCATACTGAATACCCAATTGTGGCAGCGTTCTGGTTTTCTACATGTCCATTAATTATGGTCGCTGTTCACTATTTTTCTTCAAGGACGAACATCTGTCGTATACCTGCCGTTATTGCTTTTGACTGTTTTTCTATAGCCAGTTCTCTTACTTTAGTTTAGTGCTCTTCTCACTCCGTGTTTATAACGTTGTGTTTATAACGTCGTGTTTATAACGTCGTGTTCCGAGGTGCCATTACTCAGTTGTCTATACGAGTATTTCGTAAGAGTTAGCTGCAGCGCAGTAGCGTCATTTTGCAGGTTTTTTGTGTTTCTCAGTTAATGATAACTGCACAGCAGTTTCATTGTTCCAGTTACATGTTAGCTGCGTGCTGTCTCCCAGTGACAGCTCTACACAAAAAATTTGAACGGTTGGTCCTTTCATAAGTCAACTACATGTTACAGTCTTCAGCCTGTTGTTTACAACTGTTTGCCTTCGACATTATGTCTAATATGGCTTTATTTGGTTTATTTAGACGACCCACCCCGTCGCCGGCACTTGTAGGGCAAGGGTGACTTACTTCAGTTGAAAGGTGCTTTTTGCGCGGGCACATCTGGGTATTCAATCTGATAAGCCATATACGGCAGATGTGGTGCCTTCTAAGCTGGCTCTGACATGGGCGTTTCGTCCAGGTATTTATATGCATGTTCAACTGAGTGTATTTATGAGATCCCAGTTACCTTTTTCTCTAGATCTATTATCCTGTTTATAGCTGATAGATGTTATTTTATTTTAACTTACAGCTACACATGAAGATGGGGCTGTCCCTGTGAGCTGGTGGTGTAACGACTTCAGTCATTAAATAACAGTAAAATTGTTTCGAATTTTTGCACCGTGAACAAAGCAATTCCGTTCTAATAGAATGAGGTAACAAGTGATTAATTGACAGAAATCTCGATGTGGAGGAGACGGCAACTGTACTGTTACAGGGCGTTGCAAATGGAGTGTCCTTCAGTCTCTACAACTCTTGCACTCAGCAGATAAAGCTGACCAGAATATCCAGTTCGCTCCTCTCTGCGTACAGGTCTAGAAGAGGAGGTTATTTTGCTGAGTACCAGAGCACGTGGGAATTCAGGGAAACGAATTAGCAGCCAAGGAGACGTATAGTAAAAACAGGTGGTTTAGTGTCCCGTCCTGGTTTAGTGTCCTGTCCCCCTACATGCTATCATTTCACTGCTGATGTACAGACTCGTAAGTAGATAGGTAGAAGAGCGGCTGAAAGTGACAAACAATAAGCTGTGGCTAGTAATGTCAATAACGCGGCCATGGAGTACGTCCCTCTAGCCACAGAGACGAGATGAGGTGCTTCTCTCTTGATCTCGGATAGAAAGTAGCACCATGACCCATTGCTTCTTGCTCCAGTGATAGAATCCTCCAACGTGTCGCCCTTGTGGTTATTGGGACGTAATCAGAGAGCGCTACATTTTACTTGAATATGTGTTATTCTCAGACAAGAGATTGTAGATTTGTCATCTATTTAGCCGATAATGGTAGTATCTGGTACTCCATTCACGAGTGTGAGAAACGTTCAGCATGCTCCGTAAAATATTAGGGAAGAGGTTTTATATGTTATAATCAGGTGGCTGGCTCATCCATGTTTCATGTAAGCGATCAGCCAACCGCATCTCTCTGTGTAGATATTTTAGCCTCCTCACATCATCAGTGTTTTCTATAGATCATTTTTAGAACATTTGACTAAATTTGTATTTTAAAGGATATGTGGTAGTGATTGTATGGTTGAATATCGTGAGTGAGATGAGAGCGAGAAAATGCAACTTTAAGAAACATGATCTATTTTCTTCGAATATTTCAGACCTCATAAACAAATTCGTTTGTATTTATTTGGTAAGGCCGTAATAGTCTTGTCTGTGAGCGCCCATAAAACGCACACACACACACACACACACACACACACACACACGCACACACAAGAGCGCGCGCTCTCGCTGTCAAGTTACGACTAGGATCCCCTGCTGTTCATTGTATGACTGTCAGTGCATTCATTACTCTCCGTCCAAGAATCTAATTCACGTGTTTCTCTCCATGCTAATGATGCTAATGTTGTGCTACTAGTAAGTGGATCAGAAAGGTCCACCCTGTCTAGTGGTCGCCACCATAGATTACTTCTTTTAGAACATGTTAAATAGTTAGTACACTAGAGATCCTTGAGCAGTTCTGGACTGTGAACAAACATTACCAGGGCGGAATGTCACGAGAGTTAACAATAATCTTCTTTTGTAATTTTATGAAGAAAAAGTCTGTATCAGGTTTTTTAAGCTGCAGTTACCGGCTTGACTGTGATGACGTGCAACAGCTGACACGGATGGTAGCAACCGTCGTCTTGTATTTTAGATCTGAACACGGTCTCGTCTGGCAGAAAACGGTATTCTAGTTAAAAAAAACTCGATCTACACTCCTGGAAATGGAAAAAAGAACACATTGACACCGGTGTGTCAGACCCACCATACTTGCTCCGGACACTGCGAGAGGGCTGTACAAGCTATGATCACACGCACGGCACAGCGGACACACCAGGAACCGCGGTGTTGGCCGTCGAATGGCGCTAGCTGCGCAGCATTTGTGCACCGCCGCCGTCAGAGTCAGCCAGTTTGCCGTGGCATACGGAGCTCCATCGCAGTCTTTAACACCGGTAGCATGCCGCGACAGCGTGGACGTGAACCGTATGTGCAGTTGACGGACTTTGAGCGAGGGCGTATAGTGGGCATGCGGGAGGCCGGGTGGACGTACCGCCGAATTGCTCAACACGTGGGGCGTGAGGTCTCCACAGTACATCGATGTTGTCGCCAGTGGTCGGCGGAAGGTGCACGTGCCCGTCGACCTGGGACCGGACCGCAGCGACGCACGGATGCACGCCAAGACCGTAGGATCCTACGCAGTGCCGTAGGGGACCGCACCGCCACTTCCCAGCAAATTAGGGACACTGTTGCTCCTGGGGTATCGGCGAGGACCATTCGCAACCATCTCCATGAAGCTGGGCTACGGTCCCGCACACCGTTAGGCCGTCTTCCGCTCACGCCCCAACATCGTGCAGCCCGCCTCCAGTGGTGTCGCGACAGGCGTGAATGGAGGGACGAATGGAGACGTGTCGTCTTCAGCGATGAGAGTCGCTTCTGCCTTGGTGCCAATGATGGTCGTATGCGTGTTTGGCGCCGTGCAGGTGAGCGCCACAATCAGGACTGCATACGACCGAGGCACACAGGGCCAACACCCGGCATCATGGTGTGGGGAGCGATCTCCTACACTGGCTGTACACCACTGGTGATCGTCGAGGGGACACTGAATAGTGCACGGTACATCCAAACCGTCATCGAACCCATCGTTCTACCATTCCTAGACCGGCGAGGAAACTTGCTGTTCCAACAGGACAATGCACGTCCGCATGTATCCCGTGCCACCCAACGTGCTCTAGAAGGTGTAAGTCAACTACCCTGGCCAGCAAGATCTCCGGATCTGTCCCCCATTGAGGATGTTTGGGACTGGATGAAGCGTCGTCTCACGCGGTCTGCACGTCCAGCACGAACGCTGGTCCAACTGAGGCGCCAGGTGGAAATGGCATGGCAAGCCGTTCCACAGGACTACATCCAGCATCTCTACGATCGTCTCCATGGGAGAATAGCAGCCTGCATTGCTGCGAAAGGTGGATATACACTGTACTAGTGCCGACATTGTGCATGCTCTGTTGCCTGTGTCTATGTGCCTGTGGTTCTGTCAGTGTGATCATGTGATGTATCTGACCCCAGGAATGTGTCAATAAAGTTTCCCCTTCCTGGGACAATGAATTCACGGTGTTCTTATTTCAATTTCCAGGAGTGTATATTGTTCCGTTAGTGAAATAGTAGTAGCAAAAGTACTTGCATCGTCAGGATAAAGTCAAAATCTCTGTCTCACGAACTGACTTACTGCCGCTCTGGACATCGCTACCTGGGGAAAACTGATTTATTCTTCCTGTTGTTCATGTTCTTAGTTCAAATGGTTCAAATGGCTCTGAGCACTATGCGACTTAACTTCTGAGGTCATCAGTTCCCTAGAACTTAGAACTACTTAAACCTAACTAGCCTAAGGACATCACACACATCCATGCCAGAGGCAGGATTGGAACCTGCGGTCGTAGCGGTCGTGCGGTTCCAGACCGTAGCGCCTAGAACCGCTAGGCCACCCCGGCCGGCTGTTCTTAGTTAACCTTAGGCGCTAACCTCTGGAACATCCCATATATCCTGTTCTTAGTTAACCTTAGGCGCTAACCTTTGAAACATCCCATATATTCTGATCTTTTTGAGCATGGAGACCACATGATATCGTGAATAATAGCTGCCGGTTACTACATCCCAATTCCAATCTCCCAGTATGGCGAAACCCAATACCTGATTTTTAGCAACATGTAGCATAATCGACACATATTACACGAATTCAAATTCTTACACTTTACGTTTTCTGAGAGATATTTCACTTTCTTAAAAAATGTATAGGCACAACTTTTAACAGTGTTACTTATAATTGGAATTTTTGCAAACGTTCCTTGGTTATGACCAAACAACATCTAATATTTCGACTACTCGATGTAATCGCGCTGTAGTCATTGTTAAAGTATCGCCTGCAGAACTGAAAGTACACTTCGATTACTTACCAGTTCTACAAGCACCGAAATGCTTTGCAGCGTGCTGTATTGACGATTATGGATCATGCAGTCAGTCTGATCCCTGCTTCATTGGAAGAATGAATAAACTTACGTAAGATATTTAGGTCAGTATCATCCTCTAACAACGTTTACAAAAAGTAAACGCTCTTCAGCCGATGTTGCCAAAACAAGATCATCACTGCCAGCTGGTTTTAAATATTTTGATGCTATAGGACATCGATTGGTGTGAGACGCATTGCTTACAAACGTTCCCACAGGTCTCATAAAAAAAATGGTTCAAATGTCTCTGAGCACTATGCGACTTAACTTCTTAGGTCATCAGTCCCCTAGAACTTAGAAATACTTAAACCTAACTAACCTAAGGAGATCACAGACATCCATGCCCGAAGCAGGATTCGAACCTGCGACCGTAGCGGTGGCGCGGTTCCAGACTGTAGCGCCTAGAACCGCATGGCCACTCCGGCCGGCACAGGTCTCATAACTCGAGACACATTTAGATGAACAAATGAAAATTTAGCACAACTGAAGGCATGTGAACATTCCTGTCGTAATATCAATCTGGTAATATTAGGTCCGTTCTTCTCTTAGCGACTCGTAGTTATCCCGCCATCAAACGAACTCTGCTGGGTGTCTTTGATTCTGTGGCTGCGTATAGAAGTTTGGACCAGAGATCTTGGTGGAGCTTTAGAAGCCTTTTCTGCCGAAGTTGGCACTAACAAGCTAATGGTAAATTCACATGTGGCGGGCACCCCTGAAGGCGAGCGAGCAGCATCGCTAACGATCAAAGGACACTTCCTCTTTGATGGCACTTGAAGGTGGATGGACGTACAGCTGGTCTGTACACGTTAACTTTGATGAGGAGCTGGTATGTCACCTCCATTCAGAGCTCTGAATTCTATGTAGCAGTTTGTGGTATCAGTTAATAGTATCAGGAAGTGTTCTGATTATCGATTTCGTATAGATTCCGATTTAATTACATAAATTAATGCCGTTTTCTTTCACCAAGTGGCTGTAGGACAGCTTCTTAACGTTGTAATATCAGTAAATGCTTCCAAACTGACTTCATTAATTATTTCAAACGTTGCATGAGTGATTTGCTTAGTTATTTCGCGTACTTTCGATCCAGTTGAATTCATGTCACTTCCCATTTACTTTGTACCATGTGGCCGTACATCAACCTACTCGCGTTGTAATACCAGTAAATGTTTGTCATTCATTATTTAAAACATCACGGGAGTACTTTGCTTGTGGATTTCATGCAGTTTACAATTTAATAAAGTGAATTTAGGCCACTTACTTTGCGAACTGAACCACATGGCTGCAGTTCAGCTGGGCTCTTTTTAAGTTGTGAGTTAAGGTTCCGAAATGGTTGTCTTTGCTATTAGCTTTGTTTGCATGCATCCCTATTGTTTAGTACCAAATTGATAGTCGTTTCTTCAAGCTCTTTTACTTGATTCAGACGTACAAGTTACTATCACAATCACTTTTTACTCACTTCTGAAATGCGTTTCTTTTTCTAGATAATGTCGTTGAAATAAAGTGGTAGAAGAAAGACAGGTAATAATTTAAAATAGGGAATGTGACAAATCATTGTTTCTATTCCATGAATGATCTCAGCCACTGTTGCAATTATCGATTCAGTACCAACATGTGTCTGAAGTTTGTACTTAACATTGGTAGGTCTTAGAAGGTGTACGTTGGATTCTTGTAAACTCATTTTATTAACTCCTACTAACAAAATTTTTGTAATAAATCTGTGTCAATGCTCAACGAGATTCAGTCGATTACCCTCTGATGTGGATAACCTTTTGTTGTGAAATCTGAAATTTATTTTGTCACTCGATCATTTTCACTTCTTTCAACTCATTAAAAATGTAGTAGTTTAGCGACTCGTTTTCACAGCACGCTGATGTAATTAGTTTAAAGAATGAAGAAGGCTAAATTCCCAATTGGCTATAACCGCTGTTTTTAAATTAGCTTTCGGCGTCATGTTCCTTCCATTCTTTAGGTCTATTCGTACCGTTTTGATATGGCATTTATCCAACAGCTCCATATATGGTATTAACTAAACAACGATGAATGCTTTTTCCCTTGATGAATCATTTAGTCACATTTAACACTAAGGTATCTACACACACACACACACACACACACACACACACACACACACACACACACACACAGAGAGGGAAAGAGAGAGAGAGATCCACAACCTACTGTACTGAGAATAACGGAGATTTCTTGATACCAATATTAGCTATTTTCTGTCCTGAAACTTCCTGGCAGATTAAAACTGTGTGCCGGACCGAGACTCGAACTCGGGACCTTTGCCTTTTTCGTGGAAGTGCTCTACCAACTGAGCAACCCAAGCACGAC
Organism: Schistocerca nitens; assembly: GCF_023898315.1. Classification (NCBI taxonomy): domain Eukaryota; kingdom Metazoa; phylum Arthropoda; class Insecta; order Orthoptera; family Acrididae; genus Schistocerca; species Schistocerca nitens. The sequence goes on along the minus strand of NC_064615.1, from coordinate 551,150,117 downwards.
TCACGCCCCATCCTCACAGCTTTACTTCTGCCAGTACCTCATCTCCTACCTTCCAAACTTTACAGAAGCTCTCCTGCGAACCTTGCAGAACTAGCACTCCTGAAAGAAAGGATATTGCGGAGACATGGCTTAGCCACAGCGAGATGAGTGCGTGATATGTCATGGAGCCATTAGAAACGTCACACAGTCTCCCTCTTGCCCAACAGGATTCCACAAGAATAACGTGGCTTTTTTCCTAAGATATTTCCGAGCACCTCTATAAGACTTTCGTATGGACTATACGACCCGTTTCGATCATAAAAACGAGTCTCTAAAGTCGTTCCATACTTTACACCTGGTTTCCTTGACAAGGACTACTAACGCTGGAATAGTATTCTAGATAATCATTTTTAAGTTGAAGCTCTTCTGTCCATGTTTGCTTACAAATAGATTTGGTTTTGGAGTGGACATCTAGTACACAAAAACAAACTAGTCACCAACTTACAAATACAGACGTACAGAGCATTAAGACACATAACACAAAACATACTCACAAGCACACATGAACAAGAAACACCCATAACAACAAGCAAATGGTACACTCTCACTTACAACAACAAAGCAATCCATGGAATAGCAACATGTTCAAAAAATAAGGGCTAAAAATATCCTACAAGACAGACAACTCATTACAGAGAAAACTAAAGGAACTAATACAAGCACAGACAAACACAACATGTCTGGTATTTGCCAACTGACATGCCAAGACCGCAAATCAGTTCATAGAGGGCGGACAAGTAGAAACTTTAATACCAGATACACAGAACACAGAGAGCATTAAAAAGTAATAGGTGTCACTCGACATTTGCTGTACACTTTATGAAAGTGAAACATAGTCCATAAACCATCAATAACACTGACTTGAAAATTCTCAATGCAGCATCGCCCCCCTCCCCTTAAAACTAATAATTGAACAAAACTGTCAAATACAAAAAGGCGTAATTGAAGGAAAACAAGTAATAAATGAATACATAGTTATCTGCAGTGGAATTCCGTTATCTGTCCTCAAAGAACTACCAGACATCAACCCATAAACACCCTAAACCCACTTCCAAACACATACATACAATAAAGTAATAAAAATAAATAAAATAAAGGTAGTAATTAAATAAATATAATTCACATCCATCACCTACACACACACACAAAATGGCAACTACATCCCACAAAGATCCAAAATTTCCACCCATAAAACATTCAACTGTTTAGCTGTCCACCATCTTATTTCTGTAAATTGTAAACAGTGGCACTGAAAGTTACTTGGTGCTGCCTTCACAGTGAAGATAATGGGGAAACCAGCAAAAGTAAGTGAAACCTGTTGCAAAAATATACACACACACACACAAAATCTTCCAAATAGTATTCCTTTATAGTGAAGTATTCCTTAATAGTGGGCATAACGCTAACATGACCTGTCGTAAAATTTCGAAGTAAATAACTGTTCTACATTAAGTCCTATATGTTTGCAGATGACAAACTGTGAAACAAAGCAATTACATTAAATAAGATAAAAGTTAGGAAACCCACAACATATGGTAACAAGCTATATGTATATAACTGTCTGTTTTTCAAATATGTAAATACTCTCTTACACTCAAATTTGTAGGTATACTAGTACTAAAAAACATTTTTCTGTTTTATAGAAGATAATAAAAAAAAAGACTGATGATGTTGTAGCTTGTCTGGGTGAAATAAAAAGAAAAAGAAAAATTGTGTTTTGCTCAAGGCGGACCATCCCCAAATACAGTAATCTAGAACTGGTTGCACTAGTGTCTTGTATACGACTACTGTTACAGATGCACCGCAGTTTATCACAATCTTCTCAATAAATTTATGTTTTCCATTCGCCTTCCCTAGTGCTGATTTTATGTGTTCGTCACATTTAATACCTTTTCGTAGTCTTACACCCAGGTATGCAAGCAGTGTGAGACGGGCTCCATAATTGTGCTTTGGGTGTAGATATCACTGTTCTTCTCAAATTGTGATAGATTATTTATGACGAATTTCAGTACCGAATATATGTCTTGTGACGGCTCAGTTAAAACGCCTAGCTTTTTGAAGAGGTACCTACACGACGTCTGTGTGTGAACATCACATATTATTCTTATTGTCCGCTTTTGTGCAATCGATACTTCCTTTCTAAGCGATGAGTTACCCAGGAAAATTATTCTATAGGACATTATTGACAGTAAGTATGCAAAATATGTCAGGACGTTGATTTGTTTGTCTTCAAGACTAGAACACAAAGAGCTAAAGTAGCTGAAGCTAATTATTAGAGAAGCTCAGTAACATGCTTGTTACAGTTCAAGTTTTCATCAGTTTGTACACCCAAAAATTTGGATCATTCTACCTTATCCACTGACTTCTGCACGTGTGCTACATCAATTATTGGTATGACTTCATTTGTTGTACAGAATTGAATACAGTGAGTGAGTGAGTGAGTGTGTGTGTGTGTTTTCTTCTTTTTTTTTTTTCAAAATTTAGAGAGTGTCCATTTTCTGAGAACCACTTTATAGTTCATGTAAAACATCATTTACAATAACTTTTGTTGCTTTCTCTCTAACGGAAATTATGAGGACGTTAGCATCGCCTGCAAAAAGTACCAAATCTGCTTGTTGAATGTTACGTGGAAAATCATTCACACACAGGAGTGGACCCAAAATTGATACCTGTGGGACTCGCTTTCTGATTTCTCCCCAGTTACTAAATTTTTCTGTCCTTCCAACATTTTTTTTAATTGTTCAGCACAACATTTTGCATTTTGTTTCTTCAGTACGAGTCAAACCAGCTATGTGTCAAGCCATCAGTTCCATGAAGCTTGAGTTTTTCTAAGAGAGTAACACGATCTACATAATCAAATGCCTTGGAAAGATTACAAGAAAATACCAACTGCCCACATTTTATTGTTTAAGACTTGTAGCATGTAGTGAGTGGATGCATAAATAGCATCTCAGACTCGAGTAATCCTTCTGGAATCCAAACTGTGATATGCTAAGTAAATTGTTTCTACTTACGTGTGAGACTACTCTTGAGTACAGTGCTTTAACGAATATCTTGAAAAAGATGTCAATAAGTAAATTAGAGGATAATTGTTTAGGTCTGTTTCGTCGCGTTTATAATGAAGAGGTTTAACAATTGCATATTTTAACCTGTCTGCCTTTAAAAACATTTGTGGCACAATTATGCAATGCTACTTTCGTTTCTATTGAAAGAAAGATATATGGCCAGTTCTTCCCTCTGTTAAACAGTAATGTATAAGCTCCCATCTTCTCCCCGATACGCAGAATCCTCTTTGATTTCTCAGTCAGCCACGAGATTTTCGTTGCCCCTGTCCAGTTTATTACTGTGTTTTATCACGTTTCTGCTCCCTCCCCCTTCCACCCCTTCTTTCATGTCCAATGCTAGTAGCGCTCATTGACTGAATATATTTTCCTGTAATTTGTCTTTATTGTTGTACTTTTCACTAACCAATTCAAACTGTGTTTTTTCTGTACTACAGTAATTTCTAAATGTTTGCATTCCGTGTTGGACGTAATGAGTGAAAGTAAAATATGTAGAATATTGGCTGGATATAAGAGAGAAAGGCGGCACGTGTGGTCACAGGTTTGTTTGACTTATGGGAGAGGGTCAAGAACCTGCTGAAAAATCTAAATTGGCAGACCCTCGAAGGGAAAGGAGCAAGATTAAGGTTAACACTCCGTCAACATCGATGTCATAAGAGACGGAGCAAAAGCTCGGATGATTGAAGGGACATAGGAGATCGGCAGTGCCCTTTTCAAAGGACTCATCCCGCATATGCCTGGAGCGATTTCGGGAAATCACGGAAAACCTAAATCTGGAATGCAGGACGTAGATTTATACCGTCATCCTCCCGAATGCGAGTCCAGTGGATTAACAATACGCCACCTCACTTCGTCCTTCTCTTTTGCTCACTGACCTTAATGTGTTCCACTGACCAAAAATAATTAACAAGTAAGTGTTCACCGCTGGGTTATAATCATTTAAGTAACTGTCGACTGATAATGGGAAAAGCTGAAAGCGCCTAATGTCAGATATTAAGAAAACAGGAAAAGACCTGACGTTCGCACCACAACTCATGTTATCCGAAAGAATGGAAATATAATAGCTTCTAGCCATTTATAACATGTAACACAAAAAAATGTCGCAAAAGTGTTATAAGCTTAAGAGTTTAAAATATATAAACATTTTCATTTGCTAATGATGTAAGTATCAAGCTTTAGTAGCAAGGAAACAAAGTGCGCACAGAATCGCATCACTTATTTCTGAGCAGTAACAAAGAATACAGTTTTGACATCACTGACGCAACAAGAAATAAAAATACCCTGTATTTTGTTTCAGGAAAATCGACCATGCTTAATAGCTCCTTTTTTTTTTTTTTTTTTTTTTTTGAGCATTTAATGTTTTGGTCATTGAAAGGCGAGAAACATTTCATTGTATGGGAAGATGATGCAGTTTGAACCTTAACTTCACAAGATACATTGTTCTATTTCGCTATGCTACAGTATCCGCAGTTAAACTGTAGTGATTTCAACTTTCGGAATGTTGTGACGATTCTTTCTGAGTAATAGCAAAACCTTTGCCCATTACGTAAAGCTGCTCTTGAATTCTCAGCTCGATATTGTTCTTTCCACATCTACGTCCGTACTGCTTAAGCCACCTAACGGTGTGTGACGGAGGGTACTTTGTGTACCACTGTCACTTCGCGGCGGCGCGGTTCTTTCCGTCCCTTTACGACGAACCTGCACCTACCTGTGAACATTGTCTCAGCATATCATCAGTAGGAAAGCCGAGCGAAACCTACTGTACTTCGACGTGAACCAGGCTGCAATTGAAGTCACTAATCTACGTTTCGGGAGAAAGTTTTCACATGAAAGGAAGGGTTGGAAATTTTGTCCTCAATTAATATATTCTGAAACTTAGGTGAATAAGTATCACTGCCAAGCCCGTCCTAGTCTTAACGCAGTCACTCACAATACCTTTCACTCACGTTAGCAAGTTCATGGTGTTGCATTTCCCGAAAACGTAATAGCTACAAAAATACGTAATGTTTCTGGTTGAGAATGCTCGCCAAATATTAAGTCTGTCGGTACCTAATGCAGTCACAGTTTTTAGCCACCGACCTGCTCAATACGCCACGCTGAATATATGTCTTATCTCGTAACAAAATTCACTTAAAAATTCCGAAATTTCTACACGCCCATGGGAATAATTATGCCGTCACTTTACCACACTTTTGATGTATGAAACACTGCTAGATCCGGCAACTTATCGTTTCCATCGGAACTACTACTACAGACGTCCGAACTGTTTCATGGCTAGGCTCCCACACTTCTCCCTAGAATACTCTAAGTCTTCTCTACGAGCAGAGAAAGGCGCGCGAAGAATATTGCTTTACCGTTGGTCAGTTTACTCAACAGCCAATAGCAAAACAACATTCTCCCGCGTCAATCCGCGCTTTTCATCAATAACCAATCGCAAAATAGTAAACCTAACGACTGCACTTTTTACCGACGTAATTATCTAATATGCTGAAGTTTTGCTTATGCATAAAGTTATTTACTATTGTTATATATACCTGAATTAACTTTCCTTTTACCATAAACTTACTTTACAAATCTATTCTACAAAAATCCCCTTTGTCCATGTTCATACTTCTAAATGTCCCTCACACTAAATCATACTACATACTTCGTTAAACAATTATCTTCATATTAACCTTAAACCACACTCACGCATCATTCATACTGCTAAAGACATTTATAACATTTTACATATACAAAAAGACAAAATAACACTTTTTGAAAATACTAGAACAGTTTATGAAAAACATTCCGTTACTTTAGTGCACTCTAGTGGGCACAATCGAAACTAAAATCACAGTCCCCCTATCCAATATTGTCCTCTATCGGCCGATACATAAACTACGTGCGTGTCCAGTCTCGCGTCACCATCTGTCACAATCCAGCTCTGAGACACATCTCCCACTTAACCGCCTCCAAGGCAGGATCGAAAAAATGGTTCAAATGGCTCTGAGCACTATGCGACTTAACTTCTGAGGTCATCAGTCGCCTAGAACTTAGAACTAATTAAACCTAACTAACCTAAGGACATCACACACATCCACGCCCGAGGCAGGATTCGAACCTGCGACCGTAGCGGTCGCTCCGTTCCGGACTGTAGCGCCTAGAACCGCACGGGAGGCAGGATCGGTATACGGCGTTACGCAACTTGACCCTTTCCTGTTCCAGTCGCGAATGGCTATGTTCCTAATCTAGTCTCTAGTTTTCATCATTAACCGCAGAATACAAAGTATTCATATGGAAAAAAACTGAGAAAAATGCACTATTACTTGTTGCTTGTAGGAAAGCGAACGAGAAACAAGTTACTGTTACCGCCAACGTCAGATACGCTCGGCGCATTCAGTTTTCCTCCTGTCACGAACAAAGAAAGTTACACACTGAGAAATCTAGTCGAGGTATTCTGACGTACAAGGAGGCTTCCAACTTCGGTTATCAGCCGTGACACATTCAGTGATTTATAGAAAAAAAAAAACGAAAATATCGAATTTCGGCACTTCCAGTGTTTCATATTTCCAACCCTCAATTTTGTATGGTAATCAGATATGGCTGTGAAACCACTTGGCTGTTTAGAAACTGGTCGCTGTCTCAGCTTGCGTGGCACCAGTCATAAGAGTGAGCGTGGACAGCGGGTAGCAGGTGCGCTTTGTTTTGCCAGGAGGAGAAACGGCACATCGGCTCGCTGGCCCGCGACTACTCGCTGCCGTCTTTCGGCAAGCGCAACCTGGGCTCCCTGGCCAGAAGCGGCGGGCTGTCCAACGTGCGCTACGTCACCACCAAGAAGGACGACGCGGAGCGCGTGGGCGGCCACTCCGCGGCCGACAAGCGGAACCTCGCCTCCTTCATGCGCAGCCGCGGCTCTTCACTGGTCAGTTCCTCCACTGCTACGGAAAATCCATGTCATCTCCGAAATGGCACAACCAGTTGTGTGTTACAAACTTCACTGTGCTCTTAAACTTTACTTTACTTTTTCGTTTCCGGAAACTACAATTTGTTTGCCCAGTATTGGGCAATGTCCAATGCTTCTTCTTTAGATAGCCATAGATCGTCGAGGGTGCATCTGTGGGGGCAGGCAGGGCACTGTAGAAGATGTTCCATGTCCTGTCGAGTGCCGCAGTCGCATTTGTCGTCATTTTCGTCCAACAAACCCCATTTGATCAGGTTAGATTTCACAGGAGCCACCCCAGTTCTGATGCGGTTAAGCATTCTACAGGTTTTCCAATCACCAGAAACGCCGCTTGGTAGGCCCTCTTTGTGGATAGCAGATGGGGGGCTCATCTAAGGCGCAACTTGGCGTCTGGATTTGAGTCTGCTGGGGCCACACCCTAGGCCAAATATTGAGTGAAGGGCATCAAAGGTTTGTTTTAGCTTCTCGGTATGTTCATGGGCTTTCCTACGTGAGTCAGGGTTTTTTGAAACCTGCGGCCCTGTGAAGCTTTTATATGGGGGTTGGTTTCATGCAGCCTGTCACTATCCTGCATGTTTCATTCAAGCTAATATCTACCTTTTTTGCGTGGGCGGATCTGCACCATACCGGGCAGGCATATTCGGCAGTTGAGAAGCACAAAGCTTGGGCTGAAGTTCTGACCACGGTAGGTTTGGCACCCCATTTGCTATTGGACAGCTTTCTTATTAGGGAATTTCGTGCTTCTACTTTTTTGCATGTTTTTTCGCAATGATATTTGTATGTCAACGTTCTGTCCAGCACGACGCCAAGGTAGGTGGGAGTATCTGTGTGTTCTAGTAGTGTCCCATCCCAGGTAACATTGAGCCTGTTCTTTGCCGGCCTCGACTTCAGATGGAATGCACTCACTTGAGTTTTGGAGGGATTGGGTTTTAGAGAATTCTTTTTGTAGTAGGTTGACATTGTAGGAAGGGCGGTTTCTAATTTCTCCTCGATGGCTTCAAACCTGTTGCCTTGAACTGTTATTGCCAGGTCGTCTGCATATACAAAAGTTTTGGTTTTGTCTGGAGTTGGTTGGTCATTTGTATATATGTTGAATAGGATTGGCGCCAACACGCTCCCTTGGGCGAGCCCATTTTTTTGATTCCGCCATCGACTCTTTTTCCCCTCAAGCATTACGAAGAACTGTCTTTTTTGGAGCAGGGATTCGATTAACTTGAGTAGGCGGTAGTCTTTCAGGGTCTCCTAGGTTTTATGCAGTAGTGTCCGGTGATCTACTGTATCATAGGCGGAACTTAGGTCGACTAGTGCCAGCCCGGTGATTAGTTTAGTCTCAAACCCATCCTCGACATGTTCCATCAATGCCAGAATTTGACTGGTACAGGACTTTCCAGGTCTAAAACCTGTTTGGTGTGGAATTAGCTTCGAGTCAACGATCTTCTCTATTCTGTTGAGGATCAGTCTTTCACAGAGCTTACACAGTGGCAGATAAGGGTTATGGGTCGATAGCTCTTCGGAGACTCTGCGTCCTTCCCGGGTTTAAGGAGAGCCACCACTTTTGACTTCCTCCACAGTTTCGGGATTTGAAAGGTTTCACGGCACACGTTATAAAGTCCAAGTACCCAGTCCCTGGCGTCGAGGTCGAAGTTTTTAATCTGTTCCACGCAAATATCATCAAACCCAGCGGCTTTCCAATTCTTCATGGTATTTATGCCATTGTTCAACTCTCTCTTAAAAATATCGTCATACTGTCCTTTTGTAAACAATTTACACGTACTTCATACTTCCTAATAGAGGGTGTAACAGGCACAAGTGAAGATATTTCTGTTGGTGACTGAGGACGGTGTACTGAACAACATTATATCAGTACTTACGTTATTTGCAAACTAATAATTATAGCCATTATAAAGCGCATGTTTCTAAGTACAGTAGTACCTCGAAGTATATGTATTAATAACAAGCTATTAATGGTTATTTCCCCCTATGCAGCAGATCAGATGTTGAGTGTGGCTGCTGCGTTAACGCAAAACGGTTAGTCTATACTGACAGACGTAGTACACTGTATGGCGCATCTACGACCATTCAGAAAACCTCAGGTAGTAAATTATGGGATCTGCCTGTGGGAAGACCGTTGGACGCAGAGCAAAAACGAACAACACACTGATGCGTGAATATATGAAGGTACCACATATAAGGATATCTGCTTTATACCTGTTACACCATGTATCATTTCAAAAATTCATAAAGTGTAAACTACACTACTGGCCATTAAAATTGCTACACCAAGAAGAAATGCAGATGATAAGCGGGTATTCATTCGACAAATATATTATACTAGAACTCACATCTAATTACATTTTCACGCAATTTGGGTGCATAGATCCTGAGAAATCAGTACCCAGAACAACCACCTCTAGCCGTAATAACGGCCTTGATAAGCCTGGGCATTGAGTCAAACAGAGCTTGGATGGCGCGTACAGGTACAACTGCCCATGCAGCTTCAACACGATACCACAGTTCAACAAGAGTAGTGACTGGCGTACTATGACGAGCCACTTGTTCGGCCACCATTGACCAGACGTTTACAATTCGTGAGAGATCTGGAGAATGTGCTGTCCAGGGCAGCAGTCGAACATTTTCTGTATCCAGAAAGGCTCGTGCAGGACCTGCAACATGCGGTCGTGCATTATCCTGCTGAAATGTAGGTTTTCGCAAGGATCGAATGAAGGATAGAGCCACGGGTCGTAACACATCTGAAATGTAACGTCCACTGTTCAAAGTGCCGTCAATGTGAACAAGAGGTGACCGAGACGTCTAACCAATGGCACCCCATACCATCACGCTGGGTGATACGCCAGTATGGCGATGACGAATACACGCTTCCAATGTGCGTTCTCCGCGATGTCGCCAAACACGGGTGTGACCATCATGATGCTGTAAACAGATCCTGGATTCATCCGAAAAAATGACGTTCTGCCATTCGTGCACCCAGGTTCGTCGTTGAGTACATCAATCGCAGGCGCTCATGTCAGTGATGCGGCGTCAAGGGTAACCGAAGCTGATAGTCCATGCTGCTGCAAACGTCGTCGAACTGTTCGTGCAGATGGTTGTTGTCTTGCAAACGCCCCCATCTGTTGAGTCAGGGATCGAGACGTGGTTGCACGATCCGTTACAGCCATGCTGATAAGATGCCTGTCATCTCGATTGCTAGTGATACCAGGCCGTGGGGATCCAGCACGGCGTTCCGTATTACCCTCCTGAACCCATCGATTCCATATTTCGCTAACAGTCATTGGATTTCGACCTACGCGAGCAGCAATGTCGCGATACGATAAACCGCAATCGCGATAGGCTAAAATCCGACCTTTATCAAAGTCGGAAACGTGATGGTACGCATTTATCCTCCTTACACGAGGCATCACAACAACGTTTCACCAGGCAACACCGGTCAACTGCTGTTTGTGAATGAGGAATCGGTTGGAAACTTTCCTCATGTCAGCACGTTGTAGGTGTCGCCAGTGGCGCCAACCTTGTGTGAAAGGTGTGAAAAGCTAATCATTTGCATATCACAGCATCTTCTTCCTGTCGGTTAAATTTCGCGTCTGTAGCACGTCATCGTCGTGGTGTAGCAATTTTAATGGCCAGTAGAGTATTGAGAGCAAGCCATTAACGGTTATTTCCCCCTATGCAGCAGATCAGATGTTGAGTGTGGCTGATGCGTTAAAGCAAAACGGTTAGTCTATACTGACAGACGTAGTACACTGAATGGCGCATCTACGACCATGCAGAAAACCTCAGGAAGTAAATTATGGGATGTGTCCGTGGGAAGACTGTCGGACGCAGAGCAAAAACAAACAACACACTGATGCGTGAACATAATAAGCCACCACGTATAAAAAAAATCTACATTTATACGTGTTACACCATGCACCATTTCAAAAAATCATAAATGGTAAACAGAGATAAAGAATCGCAGTTTGTTGTAAAAGGTTTAGCACCTCTCAAAGGTCTTTTTCTGTCATGTCAGAATTTCACTATTGTCCCACTCGTTGCTCGTAGAACATCAAGGCTATATTCGAATTCTTCGATATAGGGTCAGCATTGCATCATCAACAGTTGGGTTTCCTTTACTGATTCGGCCAGGAAGGGAAGCGATGTCATTGACTAGTGCTGTGTCCACGCGAGCCTTGTAAACCCGCAAAAAGAAGTCTAATGACGTAACACTGGAAAGGCGAGGCAGCTACGCGATGGGGCCTTTATGACTCATCCAACGTTCAGGAACTGCGTCATTCAGAACATCATGCTGGAAGGTGATGGACAGCTGCAGGTCTTCGATGTGTGGTAGCAGGAACTGTTCGACCATGTCCAGCTAAGCGGGTCCCTTTATCTCAGTATTAAGGAAACAGTCTTAATCGCGATTTTTTATTTATTTAGTGCCGACCGGTTTCAGCCCATCGCAGGGCCATCTTCAGGGTGACCATATGGTCGACTGCTGGTAGCGTCATGTCTACCGAGGTGTGGCAGGAGACTTTTCTTACTACTGAGTTAATTTATAGCAATCGCTGTTTCTCGACAACCATGTTGTCTAAGGTCTCTTTATGGTGTACTCTGTGAAGAAAAATGGGCCTGTCACCCTACCGTGCATTGGGCCTCCCCAAGCATTAACCTTCGGGCTACCACAGATCCATTAAGGTGTTTTTGGGTTTCGGAGCCCCAAATCCTAATGTTGGGGCGATTCAAGTGTCCAGAAATATGGAACGTTGATTTTGAAACAGGCACTTTTTCGGGTAGTCATTGTCAGCAACTATGGAGATCAACATGGAACTCGCCAGTGCTTCGGTGCTTTCATATGGACAGCCACCTGATGTGGACAGCAACAATCGTTAATCCAATCACCTGCATCACAAACTGAATGGTGCTTATTTGGTCATCGTGAGTCACTGACTGATATGGTCACCATCTGGAGGTCTGAAGGGAAAAAGTACCCAGGCGCCCCCGGCTATGTCGACACTGTTTTGTAGTCATATCGCGTTACGATAAGCTTACAACAGCAAGAAACTTCCTGGCAGATTAAAACTGTGTGCCGGACAGAGACTCGAACTCGGGGCCTTTGCCTTCTGGAAGAAGTGCTAGTTTTGCAAGGTTCGCAGGAGAGCTTCTGTGAAGTTTGAAAGGTAGGAGACGAGGTATTGGCGGCAGTGGAGCTGTGAGGACGGGTCGTGAGTCGTGCTTGGGTAGCTCATATGGTAGAGCAGTTGCCCGTGGAAGGCAAAAGTCCCGAGTTCGAGTCTCGGTCCGCCACACAGATTTAATCTGCCAGGAAGTTTCATATCTGCACACACTCCGCTGCAGAGCGAAAATTTCATTCTGGATACAACAGTACATCATCCATTCTCTTATCGAGCTGGAAACCGACCATTAACAGCCTGACGATCCCATCTCAACAGCCAAGTGATATGGCGCCATGATACGAACATTATTCTGAAGCTGTGGTAACTAGACTAGTGCATCTGTCATAGTCACGATGTTTATATCAGTACATTCCTTACGATACCAACTGCCTATCAAGTTGGATGCTCTCGTAAGCCTTTATCACACGCTTTAATAACTAGATAACCAACGTACCCTGTTATGCAGCAGAATATCTACACCCTCGCTCTCCACTTCAACTAAAAATTCTTTAAATTAACAATGACTAAGAGATGTAGCCGTAATGGAGTTTATTATTGACACATTCCTGGGGTCACATACATCGCATGATCACACTGACAGAACCACAGGCACATAGACACAGGCAACAGAGCATGCACAATGTCGGCACTAGTACAGTGTATATCCACCTTTCGCAGCAATGCAGGCTGCTATTCTCCCATGGAGACGATCGTAGAGATGCTGGATGTAGTCCTGTGGAACGGTTTGCCATGCCATTTCCACCTGGCGCCTCAGTTGGACCAGCGTTCGTGCTGGACGTGCAGACCGCGTGAGACGACGCTTCATCCAGTCCCAAACATGCTCAATGGGGGACAGATCCGGAGATCTTGCTGGCCAGGGTAGTTGACTTACACCTTCTAGAGCACGTTGGGTGGCACGGGATACATGCGGACGTGCATTGTCCTGTTGGAACAGCAAGTTCCCTTGCCGGTCTAGGAATGGTAGAACGATGGGTTCGATGACGGTTTGGATGTACCGTGCACTATTCAGTGTCCCCTCGACGATCACCAGTGGTGTACGGCCAGTGTAGGAGATCGCTCCCCACACCATGATGCCGAGTGTTGGCCCTGTGTGCCTCGGTCGTATGCAGTCCTCATTGTGGCACTCACCTGCACGGCGCCAAACACGCATACGACCATCATTGGCACCAAGGCAGAAGCGACTCTCATCGCTGAAGACGACACGTCTCCAATCGTCCCTCCATTCACGCCTGTCGCGACACCACTGGAGGCGGGCTGCACGATGTTGGGGCGTGAGCGGAAGACGGCCTAACGGTGTGCGGGACCGTAGCCCAGCTTCATGGAGACGGTTGCGAATGGTCCTCGCCGATACCCCAGGAGCAACAGTGTCCCTAATTTGCTGGGAAGTGGCGGTGCGGTCCCCTACGGCACTGCGTAGGATCCTACGGTCTTGGCGTGCATCCGTGCGTCGCTGCGGTCCGGTCCCAGGTCGACGGGCACGTGCACCTTCCGCCGACCACTGGCGACAACATCGATGTACTGTGGAGACCTCACGCCCCACGTGTTGAGCAATTCGGCGGTACGTCCACCCGGTCTCCCGCATGCCCGCTGTACGCCCTCGCTCAAAGTCCGTCAACTGCACATACGGTTCACGTCCACGCTGTCGCGGCATGCTACCAGTGTTAAAGACTGCGATGGAGCTCCGTATGCCACGGCAAACTGGCTGACACTGACGGCGGCGGTGCACAAATGCGGCGCAGCTAGCGCCATTCGACGGCCAAAACCGCGGTTCCTGGTGTGTCCGCTGTGCCGTGCGTGTGATCATTGCTTGTACAGCCCTCTCGCAGTGTCCGGAGCAAGTATGGTGGGTCTGACACACCGGTGTCAATGTGTTCTTTTTTCCATTTCCAGGAGTGTATATATATATACAGGGTGTTTCAAAAATGACCGGTATATTTGAAACGGCAATAAAAACTAAACGAGCAGCTATAGAAATACACCGTTTGTTGCAATATGCTTGGGACAACAGTACATTTTCAGGCGGACAAACTTTCGAAATTACAGTAGTTATAATTTTCAACAACAGATGGCGCTGCAAGTGATGTAAAAGATATAGAAGACAACGCAGTCTGTGTGTGCGCCATTCTGTACGTCGTCTTTCTGCTGTAAGCGTGTGCTGTTCACAACGTGCAAGTGTGCTGTAGACAACATGGTTTATTCCTTAGAACAGAGGATTTTTTTGGTGTTGGAATTCCACCGCCTAGAACACAGTGTTGTTGCAACAAGACGAAGTTTTCAACGGAGGTTTAATGTAACCAAAGGACCGAAAAGCGATACAATAAAGGATCTGTTTGAAAAATTTCAACGGACTCGGAACGTGACGGATGAACGTGCTGGAAAGGTAGGGCGACCGCGTACGGCAACCACAGAGGGCAACGCGCAGCTAGTGCAGCAGGTGATCCAACATCGGCCTCGGGTTTCCGTTCGCCGTGTTGCAGCTGCGGTCCAAATGACGCCAACGTCCACTTATCGTCTCATGCGCCGGAGTTTACACCTCTATCCATACAAAATTCAAACGCGGCAACCCCTCAGCGCCGCTACCATTGCTGCACGAGAGCCATTCACTAACGATATAGTGCACAGGATTGATGACGGCGATATGCATGTGGGCAGCATTTGGTTTACTGACGAAGCTTATTTTTACCTGGACGGCTTCGTCAATAAACAGAACTGGCGCATATGCGGAACCGAAAAGCCCCATGTTGCAGTCCCATCGTCCCTGCATCCTCAAAAAGTACTGGTCTGGGCCGCCATTTCTTCCAAAGGAATCATTGGCCCATTTTTCAGATCCGAAACGATTACTGCATCACGCTATCTGGACATTCGTCGTGAATTTGTGGCGGTACAAACTGCCTTAGACGACACTGCGAACACCTCGTGGTTTATGCAAGATGGTGCCCGGCCACATCGCACGGCCGACGTCTTTAATTTCCTGAATGAATATTTCGATGATCGTGTGATTGCTTTGGGCTATCCGAAACATACAGGAGGCGGCGTGGATTGGCCTCCCTATTCGCCAGACATGAACCCCTGTGACTTCTTTCTGTGGGGACACTTGAAAGACCAGGTGTACCGCCAGAATCCAGAAACAATTGAACAGCTGAAGCAGTACATCTCATCTGCATGTGAAGCCATTCCGCCAGACACGTTGTCAAAGGTTTCGGGTAATTTCATTCAGAGACTACGCCATATTATTGCTACGCATGGTGGATATGTGGAAAATATCGTACTATAGAGTTTCCCAGACCGCAGCGCCATCTGTTGTTGAAAATTGTAACTACTGTAATTTCGAAAGTTTGTCTGCCTGAAAATGTACTGTTGTCCCATGCATATTGCAACAAACGGTGTATTTCTATCGCTGCTCGTTTAGTTTTTATTGCCGTTTCAAATATACCGGTCATTTTTGAAACACCCTATATATATATATATATATATATATATATATATATATATATATATATATATATATATATATATATATATATATATATATGCTTCCACGGGATGGTTGTGTCAGTCAGGTGCAACAGACGCTTAGGGCAATATCAATGAGAGTACTTGTTGCCCACAGTATACCTCTCCATACAGTAGCTACTTGTGCCTTTTGGCACCCTGGTGTATAATCATTTACGATTAATAACAAGTTGTGTGGTTTCAGAACATGTCAGCCCGAAACCTGTAATCACTGCGCCGAAATTTTATTTCAGAGCAACTCAGACGGACGGACGAAATAAAAGTTATCCAAATTCCTCAGTTCATATGATTTGATGGAAGTCACAATGAAAGAATATAGTTCTCGGGGTCTTGGTAAAAGACAACTGCATAAGGCTTTCGGAAACTATGAAGGCGTACCGAAACTAATGCAGAATTGGTTATTTTTTTATCAAGTGATTATCGTCGAAATGTGCAGAGCTACATCTCTTCATGATTTCCACTAAAACTGAAGCCTTTGAGTCACCGTTGAACCCAACTCTCGAGTCACTTTCACGTCTTTTGTGACATCAACTTTTTGCTCATTTGGATTGTCCTTTATTGGACCAAAGAGAGCAAGATCGAGATGACACTTTCTGCCTGTGTGGAGAACTACTGACCTGCCTAAATTGCTGGTCAACAGACATCATTACCAAAGATGTGTGCGGCCACGCATTCTCGTGATGAATTTGGAGCGCTTCCACGTTCCTGTGTGGTCCTTCATCTAAATATTTTCTCTAAGTTCCTTCAGCGCCTTGCAATAATTACTGAAAATTATATCGTTATCATGTCGACAAACTCTGGTCACCTGTCACCAGGTCGAGAAAGAGTGTATTTATTGTATTCGATCGCTCCACACACATCGTAACCTACTTCCATCTCTCAAACCAGGTGTCACCTGTAGGAGCACTTTCAGATACCACAAGCTTTTCATTACTTTGCATATGACGCTGTGAACGAGGTACAGTTGTTCAGAAAGCTCACTGTACGCAGCACGTCTGTCCTCACGTATCAAGTCATCCAATCTCTGATGATTCTGTCAGTGATATCAGCTGTTGGTCTACTGCTGAACCATTTCTCTTGGCTCTAAGCTTTCCCCTCTGTAATTTTCTTCAACTTCTCTCATCTCTGCTTACATTCACTAGCCTACTACGGCTGTCAGACAGCTTGCACTCCTCCTTCGTCCAAAAAAAAAAAAAAAAAAAAAAAAAAAAAAACTTTCTGATAGGAATTCAAAATTCACAGGCAAGGCACAACTAAATCGCAGACACTTTGATAGAACAAGACCACAATACCTGCTCACAAATCTCAGAACAAGTGCTCCAGATTCTGATGAGACATGTTTTAAGGACAGCGCAGTTCTACTAGCCATTCCTTGCGCGTGGACAACTTGCTGACAGCTGTACCTTTGTGGGCAGGTTGAGAAGCGCTACCTGGCATCGCTGGTACGCAGCCACGGACTGCCCTACCCGCTGACCAAGAAGGAGGACGACGGCCCGGGCGAGATCAAAAGGAACGTTGGCGCCCTCGCACGCAACTGGATGCTGCCCTCCGGCAAGCGAGCCTCAGACGACGACCAGGAGGTGATCCGCACACGTTTAATGCTTTGTCGCTGCTGTTTATGTACTTATACAGCTAAAATATCACGCTTCAGACTCTCTTTACAGCTGGATTATATCTAACGGCCAAACCGTTCTTTGCTTTTGCTCTTTATATACTGGCAATACAAATGATTGAAAATACATTCATAGTGAATTTCGTACTACACCAGGCACATATTCAAATATGATGTCATTATCAACGATGATTCATGTCCACATTCACCTCTTTTCCGTTTGCTTTAATAGGTTCGGACAAGAAATTTTTAGTTGCACGCACACGCCCACGCACACACACACACACACACACACACACACACACACACACACACACAGGCGCGCGCCCGCACTCGCTTGCGCACGCAGAGTTCTGGATAGTGAACATCATTCTCAAAGAGAACTCCTTAAATTTCTGTTGATAGTGAAGCTAAACGTTTTTAAGAGTTTCCTGTTGATAACCAACGTACCCTGTTATGCAGCAGAATATCTATATCCTCGCTCTCCATTTCAACTAAAATTTATTTAAATTAGCTAGAGCTTTAGCTGTAATGGAGTTTATAATCTTAATCACCAATTCCCAAATTTTCCAAATTTCTTCTAGAAATGTTTGCTCACAAAGCGCTTATTGATGAATGAGGCAATGGTACGTATTTCATGATTAATTTTTTCTTTCAAAATGGCAACAAACCCGGTTCTTACGCCGGTCATACCTTCCGCTCAATCTGTTGAAATAGAGATAATTTTATCGACTGGAATATAACGTTTTCCAAAGAGTTCAATTTAAGATATTCGACTTGCTGGTTAGTTATATTCGAAGACATTTTGACTGTCCCATCTTCACTGCTTTAGCAGACAATGGTAGCTCTTCAATATTTTTTGGAATAGTTACTTTGTCCTTAAAATTTACGGATGCATTTATAAAACAACTTTTTACGAATGGACTTACACATTATTAATGGAAGCCAAATAACTTTTCTTGAATGCTACACTACACTTCAAAGTGATACAGATACCAAGTCTCTGTGAACAGCGATCGCAACATTCTACCAAACCTTCAGTTTCTCGATGGTAGAAACCCGCCCCCTGACCACGGAATCATTATTGCGAATCAGTTCCTCTATTACTTAGGCGCAGTCGTCTGTGGTAGATGTCGTCGAGCTTCCTTCCTGGTCATCATCACCAGCATCTGTGCGACCTTGTTGAAATTGTTGGCATCATTTCACTACGTCTGGGCGCGACATCGCATTTAGCCCACATGGTGCCAGAATTTCCCGGTGATCGGTGTGCACCTTATACGTACTGCCTCACGTGCTTCAACTTTGGAGTACGTTACCGATTGTGGCTCAATTTCACTTGCACACTCTGATGCAAGTGTTATCCGTACTGCAGCAGAAATGTGTCTGCAGGAAACCCAGAACATGTATTCTACCCGATAATGTGCCATCCTTGTTGTACAATGTTCTTAGCGTGAGACCATAAGTGCAGTTTACTTTTTAAAGTCCCATGGTATACATTTGCTGACTGTATATGGTTTTTCCCTCTTAGCAATATATTAACTACCCGCAAAACTTGGAATGACTTAATTTTTGTAAGACTGCATCCAGTATTTAAATGCAGGACTTGATTTTTCATGATTCTTCTGAAGTTTCTCAACTGCTTTCTACCTTGCATCAAGGGCAAGATATTGGGTACTTAACGACATGTTTTTACTTGTAAACTGTCTCTCCAAATTTGATTTCTTTTTACAAGCCAGTATTTTGTGACAAGTAATACAGCTTGGGAGGCCATTCAGTTCTGAATAATCAAGAAAGTGTCTGTCCATTCAATTCTGAATTCACGATTTTCGTTTTTCGTTTTTCTTTGCTTCTTATTCGTAGCCCTGTCAAACACCTTAAAGAATGTTTCATTTTGTAATAATAGAGCCACCAACACATGAAAATTACAGTTCTTACATTGATGACAAAAATACTTATGGGATCCGCAATTGAATGGAGAAATATGGGTAACTTTATGCTTCGAGTGGGTACTTTTGTCGTCCGCCCGGGATTTGCAAACGTGGCTGGGACTAACCACTGCACAATGAAACTGCTGCTGAGTGGCTCACTCAACTCGTGCATGAATTGCGCGCGCCTCTCCTAGCGTACAGGCCGATTGAAACTTCGTGGTCCCTAAATGCGCAGAATGGCAGTGAATGGAGATAAAAGTGTCGCTCGTGAGCGAAACTTGGAGGAAAGGCAAAGCGCATCGCATAGAGGCAGCTGGAATTGCCAACTGCAGCGATGCGCATTTTGATATTTGTAATGTCTGCCGCGGAGACACGCACTCAGAGTTAACACATCGCACAACACGACGCGAGGATACTACTCGACGATACACGCGGACATTTTATCTTTCTGGGCGCCTGCACGTGAGAAGAGCCACACTCAAGGGGCCAAAGAGACGCATCCGGTTCAAATGGCTCTGAGCACTATGGGACTTAACTTCTGAGGTCATCAGTCCCCTAGAACATAGAACTACTTAAACCTAACTAACCTAAGGACATCACACACATCCATGCCCGAGGCAGGATTAGAACCTGCGACCGTAGCGGTCTCGCGGTTCCAGACTGTAGCGCCTAGAACCGCTCGGCCACTCCGGCCCGCGCCGCATCCGGACCGCAAGCCGCGGTTTGCCGACCGCTGTTATAACTTGTCGTCTTTTAAGGACAAGGACAGACTATACAACTAGATAATTCGATTCGAGTTTGTACTCTTGACTCTTATCCATTGGTTTCATACCCCAACCGGCTGCAGCGTGGCTTTGAGGCCATTCTCAAAACCCATCTAGATAAATGTTGACCTGCTTCCCAGAATTTATCTCAAAGACGAATAAAAAGTTTAAGCGTGAATGCAATCAGGCCAAAAGTTACGCGATTCGCACACAGAGGATGCTCTCAAACATACCTCCCTATTGGAGCGGAAATAACAATATCGTTGATCTTTTGAACAATTCCATCGAATTATGAGTGACAGTAAAACATATGTAGCTCAAATGGGAGTGTGAGGGTCTAGAAGGTTTACCTGAGTACGTTGTATTGAAACTGAAATGCCATGGAGACGGTGTCGTGGTCTGGAGAGATATTTTATGTTGGTTTTACATCGAACTGTTGGCTTATGTCAGTCGCAAAATGTACATATGTGGGGGTCTGGAAACGGTCGGAGAAAGCTCTAGGCACTTTATCTCAGTGTAAATTCAACTAAAACAGTGACACGTAGAGGCGGGTCGAGGCCAGTGAGATTCAAGGGATCCCTGGGTGCAAGGTGTATGTACTGCCAGCCAGTGTGAATGGAAGGCCGCAAAAGCAGCCCATGTGTCCCAGCAAGGGATGGTACATTAACTTCGCATAGGCCGCTCCCCAAATAACTTAAAAGAAGTGGGAGCAGCGGAATAGTGGTTGTAATTGGTTACAGGCCGTACCATCATCATCATCATTGTTTTCAGTGTTCTGCCGTAGGCCATTTCTTCACATGTAACTCTCCACCTAGTCCTGTCATTTGCTGCCCTCTTCGTTTTCTCATAACTGTTTTCTATATTTGTACTACCCACCCTCTAGTATCTTCCGCGTCCTCTTCTTCATCCTCGATTCACCGTTCCTTCCACAGCATCCATCATTAAACAATCTCATCTCATCCAATCCCCAAGCCAGTTGTGTTTCCTCTTCCTGATTGCCTTTAAAATTTCACTCACTTCACATACTCTTCTCAACACATCTTGATTTCTTACTTTGTTTGTCGAGTTTATCCCCTCCATCCTCCTCCAATTCAACATCTCAAATGCTTCTATTCTGTCTCCCTCTTTCCCCACCATCCATGTCTTAGCTCCACAGCATATGAAGCACTTCGGCAGTCTCTTTCTCAGTTCCCTGCCCACACACCCATCTAAAAACCTCCACTTCTTACTAAATGATTCCTTGGCAGTTGCTATACGTGTTTTCACCTCCTTACTGCATTTCATGTTTTCTCTAATTACGCTTCCCAGATGTATCTTCCTGCGTTAACTTTACAGTTGTAACTTTTCACTTGTAAATCTCATTCCCAGTTCCTCACAGGTCTTATTTAATTCTTTTAACACTCCAGTCACACTCGTAGTTATTTCGCTCTCTTCCAATAATCGAATACATTTTATCCTCCTTCCATCAACCTACACTTCTCATTTTCTTTTCAAATATCTCTGAATAATTTTTCCAAATATATGTCAAACAGTATTGGGAAGAGGCAACAGCTTTCCCTCATACCCCTTCCAATTGTGCTTTCTCTGTCATCTCCTTCCCACTCTGTATTCGCATTATTTGTTGTAGGTATCAATTCTTAATCAGTCTTCTGTTCCCCCATTTTGAATGTCCATAAATTTATTCCTCTGTACTCTGAAAAAGGCTTTCTCCAATTCAATGAAAATAGCAGAACCTTCTCTGCCTCTTTCAACGTATCTCTCAGGTATAATTCTCATAGCCCAGTACTGCATCCCTTCTGCCTTTCCGCCTTCTAAATCCATATTGTTCCTCTGCAATAATTTCTTTTCGGTCTCGCGTGAAGTCTTCTGTTTATCACCCTTAGTAGAACTTTTTTTATATGTGTTTGTGGTGAACTAAGGTTTGAATACCATGTAGGGTTTGAATGTCATGTAGCATTGCACTGCAAGAAATGGATGGATGTAAGAGTCTCTTTAAATCATGACCTTATACAATACCCAGGGTGTTTCAAAGTCTTTGCACCAAACGTCATCGGGAACAACTTTTTTTAGAGGCAAAATGTTCGCTGACGCTCCCCAGCGACGGTCGAGGTTCCTTTATATTGCTTATTCCGCTGAGAGGCAGTAGGACACAGGCGTTCTGCGGCGCTGTGTATTTCTTGTGTGTTGGCTATAATTCAGTCATCTGCTCCGTATGAAAAGTAGTCAGCCCATAAAAGTTCCTGATTCGCTTCTAAAATATCTTTTTCCTCGTAGAGGCACGCATTCTTAAAATTTTCTTGTTCAGAATCAATCAATTTACTGACGTAGGTAGTATCCATCACTGGTTCAAATGGTTCAAATGGCTCTGAGCACTATGGGACTTAACATCTATGGTCATCAGTCCCCTAGAACTTAGAACTACTTAAACCTAACTAACCTAACGACATCACACAACACCCAGCCATCACGAGGCAGAGAAAATCCCTGACCCCGCCGGGAATCGAACCCGGGAACCCGGGCGTGGGAAGCGAGAACGCTACCGCACGACCACGAGATGCGGGCTATCCATCACTCTTCGTGCCCACCTCGTGTTGACATCACCATAATGTAAGCGATATAGGATTGCTCTGGGACTTCGAAAATCTTAACCGTTTGCTGCCTTGTACAAGGTTGACATGCAAGAAGCTCACATAATCACCCAGTATACAATCACGTGAAACAGTCAGAAAAATCCTTCTTTGGAACATAGTTCAACTCTCGTATCAAATTGGCTTGAATTTCATTTCATCAAAGCATTGATCCTTCAAGTGAACTTCTGTACTTTGTCGTTTTGTAGTAGATTGATCCTGTTAACACCAAGTCTCATCACCCATGATGATACAGAAAAGAACTGACCATTTTTTTGCATTTCAATCGAATCGCGGCAGGTGTCCCAGGCGTTGTGTTTGTTTCGGAAGTCAAGGTGCGCAGGATATGTTGCGCACTTTTCTCTTCTTCAAGACATTCTGGAGGATGTCTTCAACACATGATTTTGAGATGTTGTTCCATTGCAAACTGTGACATAAGTATGCAAGTCCATTACTTCACACTGCCTGTTCACAAATGACTGTTGGTATGCACATGTGTTGTTTACAGCTGCCACCATAGTTACTGCTATGACGCCGCATGTACACCAGGAATAAAATCAGTCTCGGCACTTTTTTAACAGATGGCGCATATAGAGAAGATTCACAGCCACAGTTTGATTTTTTCGAGACTACATCTTTATGGGTTCCCTCGTACATCTTTGTTTTTTCTTTAACAACGAAGTTCGGAAAAAGATAGATTGCTACTTGCCATAAATACGACCTGTTGAGTTGTAGACGAGCACAAAGAAAAGTCTGTTACACCTTATAGCTTTCGGCAAAAGCCTTCTTCAGCAAAGAAAACACATCGACTCAAGCAAGCACACCTCATGCATATACGACGCCTACCAACGTCACCTCTGACTGGAACGTGAGAGTGGGCGGGGAAGGGGGTGGGATAGCATTATATGGATGAGGGGAGAGAAAACCGCTCTCTGATGGGGCTTGCAGGGACTAGACGGCGGCATACTAGACTGCCAGGTACATTGTCGATAAGTGGAGTGTGAGGGATAAGACGAGGTGCGGAAAATGGAAGGAGCAGGGAGTGGAAAAGGGCAGGCGAGTGCATTGTCAGAGGGTGGCACAGAATGAGAACGAGGGACGCAAAAAGGGAGGAGATGACTGGTCAGAGGGAGCGGAAACTGTTGGGTGGAGGATGTGGGAACAGTCAGTTACTGTAGGTTGAGGCCTGGATAATTTCGGGAGCAGAGAATGTGTTCAAACAATTCCTATTTGTGCAGTTCAGAAAATCTGGTGGAGGAGGGAAGGATTCAGATGACCTGGGTTGTGAAGCATCCACTGAAATCGAACATGTTATATTCAGCTGCATGTTGTGCCAGACGGCGGTCTACTTTGTTTTTGGCCACAGTCTGGCAGTGGCCATTCATCCTGGTGGATAGCTGGTTAGTAGTCATGCCAATATACAGTACTGGCCATTGAAATTGCTACACCACGACGATGACGTGCTACAGACTCGAAATTTAACCGACAGGAAGAAGATGTTGTAATATGCAAATGATTAGCTTTTCAGAGCATACACACAAGATTGGCGCCGGTGGCGACACCTACAACGTGCTGACAGGAGGAAAGTTTCCAACCGATTTCTCATACACAAACAGCATTTGACCGACGTTTGCGTGGTGAAACGTTGTTGTGATGCCTCGTGTAAGGAGGATAAATGCGTACCATCACGTTTCCGACTTTGATAAAGGTCGGATTGTAGCCTATTGCGATTGCAGTTTATCGTATCGAATCATTGCTGCTCGCGTTGGTCGAGATCCAATGACTGTTAGCAGAATATGGAATCGGAGGGTTCAGGAGGGTATTCGGAACGCTGTGCTGGATCCCAACGGCCTCGTATCACTAGCAGTCGAAATGACAGGCAACTTATGCGCATGGTTGTAACGGATCGTGCAGCCACGTCTCGATCCCTGAGTCAACAGATGGGGACGTTTGCAAGACAACAACCATCTGCACGAACAGTTCGACGACGTTTGCAGCAGCATGGACTATCAGCTCGGAGACCATGGCTGCGGTTGCCCTTGACGCTGCATCGCAGACAGAGGCGCCTGCGATGGTGTACTCAATGTCGAACCTGGGTGCACGAATGGCAAAACGTCATTTTTTCGGATGAATCCAGGTACTGTTTACAGCATTATGATGGTCGCATCCGTGTTTGGCGACATCGCAGTGAACGCACATTGGAAGCGTGTATTCGTCATCGCCATAGTGGCCTATCACCCGGCTTGATGGTATGGGGTGCCATTGGTTACACGTCTCGGTCACCTCTTGTTCGCATTGACGGCACTTTGAACAGTGGACGTTACATTTCAGATGTGTTACGACCCGTGGCTCTACCCTTCATTCGATCCCTCCGAAACCCTACATTTCAGCAGGATAATGCATGACCGCACGTTGCAGGTCCTGTACGGACCTTTCTGGATGCAGAAAATGTTCGACTGCTGCCCTGGCCAGCACATTCTCCACATCACCAATTGAAAACGTCTGGTCAATGGTGCCCAAGCGACTGGCTCGTCACAATACGCCAGTCACTACTCTTGATGAACTGTGGTATCGTGTTGAAACTGCGTGGGCAGCTGTACCTGTACACGCCATCCAAGCTCTGTTTGACTCAGTGCCCAGGCGTATCAAGACCGTTATTACGGCCAGAGGTGGTTGTTCTCGGTGTAGCAATTTTAATGGCCAGTAGTGTAAAAAGCTGTCCACTGATTGCAGCATCACTGGTATACGACAATGGCTGCTTTCACTGGTGGCCTGGACTTTGCCGGGGTAAGATAGGCCTGTGACAGGATTGGAATAGGATGTGCTGTATGAGCTGTGATATTTATTCGCCGTCCTCCTTTTCTAACTGTTCTTGGGACCGGCTTCTGCGGAGTTAATTAAATAATGTACGACGTAAAAGTGTGAAAATGGGTATTTGATTTCCCGCAGGTGGATAAACGCTACCTGGCGTCCGTGCTGCGCCAAGGCCGTTCCGACGGCTTCCGCCAGAACAGCGACGGCGCGCAGGACGCGGGTCACGAGGAAGAGAAGCGGCACGTGGGCTCCCTGGCCAAGAGCGGCATGGCCATCCACAAGAAGACCAGCAGGTCCGCGGGCAGCGACGGGCAGGCGTTCCTCCAGCAGCAGCAGCAGGAGCAGGGCGGCGCGCACGCGCAGGACACCGCCGGCAACAAGCGCAGCAAGCGCCAGGCCTACCTGCTACCCCCCGCACCCCCACAGTCCCTGGCCCCGGCCCCGGGAGAGTTCCCCATGCCCGTCCTCCAGAACAATGATGACGCCCTTGACTACGGGGACCTGCTGGATCTAATGTCAGATGTGCTAGGCGCCCCAGAGAAGCGCTTCCTCGGTAAGTGAGAACCCTCAGCCACGCACTCGCCTTTTCTGTTCACCACGCTACTCGACGACACACAGACGCTAACAGTCCCTTCAAACACTCACCACCACCTTACCCAAAGAGCACTCACGCACTTGCTTCTCAGTTACTTATTCGACAGCCCACAGTTCACAATTCAGGAGCACTGTCCTCGCATCTGAGTAGCGCACCTATCAGAAAACTACACTTGCAAGTCCAACATCTCCACATCGTACAAACTAAAGTATTACTAACCAAAATAAAAATTAA
This sequence comes from Schistocerca nitens, assembly GCF_023898315.1. NCBI lineage: Eukaryota > Metazoa > Arthropoda > Insecta > Orthoptera > Acrididae > Schistocerca > Schistocerca nitens. The sequence goes on along the minus strand of NC_064615.1, from coordinate 551,123,797 downwards.
AAAAAAAAAACACTACGTGAAATACAGAAGACTCCCTTGCAGAAACAAACTGAACTTCTATTAAAGTGCGTCATAATAATTTCTCCAACTTATTAGCGTCTTGTGACACTCTTACTCACTCTAAAACAGCAGATTTTAAACTGTACAATAAGACAAGCATTGAGTAATACGGAGAGCTTTCATTGACAATATAAACATTCAAACGCTCTTAACAATAATCTGAAACAGATTGTATCCTTCCAGTATAAAATTTACAAAATATATTCGATGTAAACTAAAATTATTTATAGCGATGCTGAATATCTAAAACTTAAGTGAACCCCTTGAAAATTCCTGGTAAGAGTAGAAATAGCAACTTGCATGAAAATATGTGTCCACTGCATTCTAGTTGCATGGATGTGTTAGAGTAATAGCGTATCTCAAATATGATGTGGCACTGCAACTGAGTTTTGTGTGCATGGAACCGTCTCAGTTATGTACGTTCCATTACTGTATCACCTTATATCTCATTCATTACTCTGAAATTGGCACTTTTAACACAAGGATGGCGTTCCCATATATCGATCGGATTCGTAACAAATTCTTAGAAATAGTATTCAAAGGAAATTCTTATGCGCTAACTAAACATCAGGGCTTCCTGATGTGAGACGCTACTAGACGTGCATAACTTTGAAAATTCTGGATACAGTGACATTGTCCGGTAATTTCAGGAGTGTCTACATTGTCGCTTATTCCCTGTTTATTTCAAATGCCACAACGAAGTACGAATCCTTTTTTATTTTTTATTTTTTTATTTTTATTTTTATTTTATTTTATTTTTTTTTTTTTTTGCGGTACGTTGCAAGTCAAAGCTAACGTAAGACCGTAGTTTCCAGAAAATTATCGATATCTTACGAATTCTCTTGTTCAACGCATGGCAGTTTATTTATAAAATTTCCTCCACTTTCCGTGTTTCCAGTCGTCGGAGGTAGCACAGCGACATCTCATAGGACAATCCATTCGACGCTCAACCGAACACTACAACGATTACGCGAATTATACACATATTTGATATATTTTCTTGACACTAGTTTAGTGAGATAGTGTAGGACGTCAAATACACGTATGTGATGTCAACATAATCACTGTCCTGTGGCATTTCCTGTCACGTCCCTCTGCAGTAGTCTGTAGTTCCCAGAGTAGATAAGTTGTGTGTTGGAAAGCTGCCTGATTACCGTAATTTTAGAAACAATTCTGAGTCATTAGCATGAAAATAAAGAAGTCATTTAGCCAGTTTTAGTGCAGAAAAAAGCACTGGAATTCGTAACAAAAACTACGTAAGGCCATACGAAAGGGATTCTAGATGTTAGGTGTACGTTGAAACGATGCGGTAATTGCAAATGGTGAACTATGTTACCACCCTTCGTAAAAGACTTAAGCTTAGTATAAAATCATTGGATTTCCTACGGGCTGAATTCACAGACGTGAAGAGGAGAAGTGGGAACTTGTCTAAACGCTGTGCCCATTCGGTACAGCCAAGTTTCGGGAAATCTGCATAATTTTAAGTGGTGTTAATGTTAATATACCTCTGGAAAAAATCTTGTTCTTCCCAAGAATATTGCATCTGAATTGTACGGTAAGTAGAAGTGGAAGCTGGTTGCAATTAACTAAATGACTTCTGAGTTATTGAGTATTCTTGCATGTAATCGAGTGAAAACAGACTTTAGATGTAATACGTTGCGTAGATCCACGTTGTTTGAAGAGTTGGTAGATGATGTACTTTAGTTCGTTCCGTTGTTGTAACTTGGAACGTAGTTAGCCTGTAGTGAATGTTGCGATCGCCCCCGTGGCTGGCGTGGCAGTAAGTAGGCAGTACTTAGTGAGCACCCCGTGCAGCCTCCACACCCTCACCCGTAGCCTGCACCTCGTTCCTCACAGCACCTTAGCGAGCACCGCCGCCACTACCTGCGCACTACACTTGCCGTAGAGGACAGCGCACTAACGTCACTTGAGGGGTAGAGGAGGATACGTATTGAGTTTTTCTGTAGAGTATTTTACTTTTCCAGTGGAAGTTTCCACTGCTTAGCGTGGATCATTCAGCTGGTAATAAGCTGAACGCGCGTAAAGTGAGAAGTATGCAGGATCGCTTAAATCACGTCAACGAGCACTGCTCCAGGATTGCGCTATCACCTGTGCACTACTCTAGAGTTTAGACAATAGTGCACGAAGAATGTCAGGAAACATAGAGGATAGTACTGAAGGACTTGGTAGACGCGTAGAGAGCATTTTTTTCTGTTGAAATCTCCTGATGCATGGTAAGCGTTATTCAAGTAGTGAACAATTAGAACACATCTCTAAAGATAGCTAAAAAAAGAGAGAGTAAACAAAAGCACACCAAAACCGATCAACACCCCACTCATGAATATTCGTACACATATGACCGACAGAATAGGAGATAATTAGCTGTCCCCAAAGGCAGGACTGTCCACAACTGAAAATTCTTTGAAGAGAAATTCAGGAAGGTGGATTTCACTCTCTACCTCGTCACACGTCCGTGAAAGTAAATTGTAGAAATGCAGCTCGTGTTGTAGAAGAAGAAGGTGATCTTGTATTCATGCACAAAACAGTACACATCATGTTTTCTTTAACTGTTATGACCGGATCATGGCCGTATTAGGTCACCTTCAGGCTTAGATTATGTATAAAAACATTAGTTATCCCCTATGATCTAAGTTCCTTATAATAATATATGAAGGAAATAAACCGAAATGAAGAACACACTTCGTATCCCTTGATCGCAGTGTAGACACTTATTGTTGCAAAATGGCTGGTTTCAACAATCTTATGCTGCCGTCATCTAATCTTATCTACGTTGTTATAAAATTGCCATGTTCCATTACTCGAATGCAAAGCATAAAAGGTACTCCGCACGTATGCATATCTTGATAAAAACAGAATTTACAAAAGGCCCAAATTTTATCACCTGTGTGCATTTTATCAAGATAAAACATGTGTGGAGTGCCTTTTATGTTTTGACTTCAAGAAATGCAACGAGGCAGTTTTATAACGAGTTCCATAGGATCAGATGACGGCAGCATAAGACTGCTCAAACCGGTCATCTTAAAACAATAAGTGTCTACAGTGCGATCGCGGCGTACGAAATATGTTCACCGTTGCCAACCATACCGATCGCCCCACAGCACCGCATGTGTAGCTTAAAAAAAAGAAATAAATACCTATATGTAAGAAGTCACCTAATACTCGACTACTGATTCTATTGGCGTAGTCTAGTATGCTTGGATACAATTTATAGTTGTTTCTTTGACATATTATTGTCAATTGTTTAGTTGATAGGGTATAAGTAACGTTTTTATTTTCCTCTGAAGGTAAACTAATTCGGCTGAAATGTATGATAGTTAAATGAAACGTGACCTAGACTGGTTTGTTCATAAATAAGACTGTCTTTGTACTTCTTTACCAACCTACCGTATATTATCGCACGCTAATAAATCACCGCTATCCTAGAGCCTTTGGCTTTCACCAAACATTCAATGCTAAAAGAAAACTTGTATCGCCTACACCAATACGAACACTACCCCACGAAATATTCAAAAATAAACTAACATATTTTCAGAGAACAAAGTAAAAGTTTCATATTTAAAACTTTATATAATAACGTGGAATAGCATTTTATTTATTTATTTTTTAATTTAACAGGGCTAGTCAAAAAGTTTTAATTATCGCTTCGAAAAAAAATTAAGTTTGCTTGATGAATTTTTGTTGCTTGTAGGCAGATATCTACAGCCTCGCCAAGCACTGAAATCTCCGCACCAGAGAAAGCAGACATTAGGAACTAGCACAGCGCATCCCCACCTTGCCAATACACTGCGAAGTTTTGTTTTGACTCCTCTCACGGCGAAATACAGTACACTGGCGCGGAGATTGTAAATTGCACAAGCATTGTAGAGATGTACCTGCAAACAGACGACAAAAATTAATTATGCAACTTAATATCAGCGAGACGATAGCTAAAACTGTATCGTACAGAGCAATATAACATCGCAGCAGTTGCGATGACTTCCGGTGCAGCCACCGAGATGAATGCAGATAGCGGGTAGCGAAAGCCACACACGCGGTCTCGCAGACTGAGTGTAGGCGCATCCCTGTCCCGTGCCTCTCCCCACCCCACCCCTACCCCGCACCACGGCTGCCCGCTCCGCCTGCGCCTAGCATCGGTGTGGCCTGCGCCTCCGCCTTCGCCTTCCGCCCCCGGCTGGCTGGGAGTGGCGGCTACGAGCTACAGGCAGCGGCGGCGGCGACGTTCTGCGCAGGTGTGCCCCCGGCGGCGGCGGACTACGGCAAGCGGCACATCGGCGCCCTGGCGCGCCTCGGATGGCTGCCCTCCTTCCGGGCGGCCCCTGCGCGCAGCGGACGCTCTGCGGGCTCCCGCTCCGGAAAAAGGGCCACCAGGTCAGCGGGAAAGCACGCCGGCCCTTGGCCCAGGGCCGAATAGCAATTTGTAGTTTCCCCCAGTAGCCATCCTTGTCCAAAAATGACCAACAGTTTATCTGTGGAGGTCGAATCAAAACTTCTTCCAGCAACCAGTTTAGGTGATATGTTACGCCATCTTCGGGCCCCCTGACCGACGTGCAGGAAGATTCCGACCTCTGGTCCAGTCAAAATAGGGGGCAGCATTCAATGACTGGTATCCGTAGACTTTTGACACAGTAATCCCTTCGATAGCTGTGTCAAAAATCTATGGGTACCAATCACTGAATGCTGCCCCCTATTTTGACTGGACCAGAGGTGGGAGTCTTCCTACAAGTCGGTCAGAGGGCCCGAAGATGGCTTAAACTATCGTCTAAACTGGTTTGAAACTTCCTGGCAGATTAAAACTGTTTGCCGGACCGAGACTCTAGCTCCGGACCTTTGCCTTTCGCGGGCATGTGCTCTACCAACTGAGCTACCAAAGCACGACTCACGCCCCATCCTCACAGCTTTACTTCCGCCAGTACCTCGTCTCCTACCTTCCATATTCCACAGAAGCTCTCCTGCGAACCGTGCAAGACTAGCACTTCTTCCAGAAGGCAAAGGTCCCGAGATCGAACTCGGCCCGGCACACAGTTTTAATCTGCCAGGAAGTTTCATATCAGCGCACACTCCGCTGCAGAGTGAAAATTTCATTCTGGAAACATCCCCCAGACTGTGGCAAAGTCATGTCTCCACAATATCCTTTATTTCAGGAGTGCTAGTTCTGCAAGTTTCGCAGGAGAGCTTCTGTAAAGTTTGGAAGGTAGGAGACGAGGTACTGCCAGAAGTAAAGCTGTGAGGATGGGGCGTGAGTCGTGCTTGGGTGGCTCAGTTGGTAGAGCACTTTCCCGCGGAAGGCAAAGGTCCTGCGTTCGAGTCTCGCCCCGGCAACAGTTTTAATCTGCCAGGAAGTTTCATATCAGCGCACACTCCGCTGCAGAGTGAAAATCTCATTCTGCCTAAACTTGTTGCTCAACAAAATAATAATTGGAAATTTAGACAGCTGAAAGGTGATTTGATTCGACATTCTGTATTGAACAGCCGATATCCTGCAAACACCTGTATAAAGACGGACATACAAAGATTTGTCTGTGTCCACTGCAGTAGTTCGTAGTTTACATACGGGCTGATTCAGAAGTGGCGAGACGTAGGACAACTCTGTTATTTGTACAGATGCCGAAAGACCGATACAGGGCAAAATTGCTAGAAATACATTGTTTTAAATAAGGAGCTTAATGTTGCGGCATAATTCAAGATTTTAAACATGGCTGAAACATGCGAAGTACTGATGCTATGCTGTGTTCGCATCGATCCTCTGCCCATAATTATGTTGTATAAATGGTTCAAATGGCTCTGAGAACTATGGGACTTAACATCTGAGGTCATCAGTCCCCTAGACTTAGAACTACTTAAACCTAACTAACCTAAGGACATTACAGACACCCATGCCCGAGGCAGGATTTGAACCTGCGACCGTAGCGGTCGCGCGGTTCCAGACTGTAGCGCCTAGAACCACTCGGCCACAGCGGCCGGCCCTATGTTGTATAAATTGAGATGATGCCTTTGGCACAATTGTTTTATGTATCTGCACTGCAGGATGTGATTTTAGTGTATTTTATTTCTGATGAAGTTATATTTAGATATACCGAAACTGTGGTCAAGGATTTTAATAAATCTTTATCCTGCAACTGTTTGGCTGTTACCATTTATCGTGTTGCGGCATAGTACCATGCAGGTCAAGCTGGCCGCTGTGGTCGAGCGGTTCTAGGCGCTTCAGTCCGGAACCACGCGGCTACTTCTGTCTCAGGGTCGAATCCTGCCTCGGGCATGGATGTGTGTGATGTCCTTAGGTTAGTTAGGTTTAAGTAGTTCTAAGTCTAGGGGACTGATGACTCAGACGTTAAGTCCCATAGTGCTTAGAGCCATTTGAACCATTCAGGTCGGTTATTGAGTAACTTTGTTAGTCTGCATGAAATCATAAATTTAAAAAAAAAAAAAAAAAACAAGGGTTTTGTTGTATTCTCCAACAGTTTATTGAACGTAACTTCTTCTACAATACAATAGCTGGCTGTTCAATAGAGGTAGACGTCCGTCGATCTAGCCGGAGATGTGGTTCCTCTCGGTCGGCTGGTACTTCGATCGGCGGTGCTGTACAGCGGCTTCGGTGATATCTTCTCGAAGACTCTGCTATAGCGGTTGACATTAGCAGCGGACGAAGACTGGTTTGCCTTCGACCGGCCGGGCCTATATTGTGAGCCGGAGCCAATAGAAACCCGGCGTAGGAATCCGTGGCCGGATATGTCGCGGCGACCTCTGCAAGGAAAGGTTCCTATTAATCGACTGGAATCTTCGGCGTGTTTACCTGATGTCTTCGCCTCTTTGGCTGTTGGTTTGTTTCCCTCATAGCGTGGCTGTTATGCGGTGCTGCCTGCTATGTAGGGGAACCCGATGGCAGACAGTACAGGTGTCAAATTGGCAAACTCATTGAGTGAAAACTGAATCAAATTAATAGCTTAAACTGCCATGTTCTGCACCTGTACCGCTCGGACACTACAGGAAGAACTGTTCAAACTGATTGACATCCTGTTGACAGCATACCCGTATACAGTTCACACAACTCATGTGCACTTTACATAACACCATAGAAGTTACGTAAATTGGAGATAAATGGGAGAGAAAGGAAAGGAAATGGAAGAAACTGACGATATCAGCTGCATTCAAACTGTACGCAAAATCGGCAGCGACGAATGAAAATGTGTGCCAGACTGGGTCTCGAAACGGGGATCTCCCGCTTACTAGGCAGCTGCGTTAACCAAGGCGCCATCCAGACACATTTATTGCAAATGCACGGACTATCTCGAGGCTCACATTCCCATCTAGTCCCGTCTACTCGCAGTCCCACATTCACACTTAGCGCCATCTATTCGCAGTACCCGTCCATGTCCTCCATACTCGCATGTTCTACATGTGCACTGGAGGTTGTGGGTCCATTACTCATCGTGCGTGGTATCTGTCCTTTCTGACTCATATAACCGTAGGAATTATTGCCGCACATGCTCCCATGATGTCTTTCTACTGCGTTTCCATTTAACGCTCAGGTAAAACTTCATGCGGCAATTCGCGAGTTGTTCGTTCGAAGTGCGGCGGTGCTCCATCTCGCTGGAAGAATATCCCCCCTGTCGTTTTCCTAGGGTTATTTTATACAAATAGGGTATGATCTCATCTAGAGAAGCTGTCTGAACAGTTCAGTAGTAAGCTTGTTGTTACGAAAATTCGGGGCCGATGAGAACATCCTCGTGTATGGCACACTACACATTCAACCCTGGGCCAGTCTGATTTTGAGCATACAGCAGTGTATGGGTTCTCGATTGCCCAATACACAGCGCCATGTCTATTCACTGTTCCGTTCAGGTGGAAACAGGCATCATCGCTGAAAAGAATGTCATGTTCAAGATGTGTCTGGTGCGTTACTCTTTCTGTAAACAACGCACAAAATTGCACCCGTCTACCTCTCCTTGAAGTTCCTGGACAAAATGCACACGATGTGGAAGGAAATGATTTTTGGACGCGGATGCCTTACTAATGTCACTTCTGGAGCCACTTTTCTTGTTGATCGCGTTGGTCAGACTGTCAGCTTAGCTGGTATGCTAGCTGAGGCTGCACGATCTGTTGCCGTACGTGGCCACCCAGGTCTTCATTTGTCATGGATACTGCCTGTCCCCCCCCCCCCCCCAACCGCTCCAGTAAACGACCAATGGTTGCGTCATGTGGGGGTGGCTGATTTGGATGCCGTCTGTGATATTCCTCCACAGCTTCCCGGAGACTCATGCTTGCGGCAAGGATAAAAGCCATTTCCATCCTTTCCTGAATTGTGTAATGGAAGATTGATCTTGAGTACTGGAGAAAAAGAAAGATTCAACATTAAGGTCATTTAAATCATGAAAGTTTTTTGTTGATTACTGAAAAAACGAAAAAATACAAATTCAACATCAAGGTCATGATTTAGAACATATGTCTGACGATTTTGCCCTCTGCCGTTTTTTCGATATTTCCACACATAACGTAGTTGTCCTATGTCGTGCGACTTCTAAATCACCCTATATACTGACCAACGATCTGTAGCTACCCTTGTAGAGATCTGTAGACTACAGAGACCTATTGACACTGTAGTTCGCCTTGTAGACATCCATCATCAACAAAGACCAGCTATTTACCTGTAGTAACTGTTGTAAAAGTTCGGCAGAGCAGACCAACCAACGACGTCTAGTTAGCTCTGTAAAGGTCTTGTAGCCTTCACAGACTAACCAAGAGTCCACAGTTCCCCTTGTAGAAATCATCACCCTGCATATTGCCGTTTTGCTTTCCCGTAGGACGCTACTTCGATACTGACAAGGAGCTCTTACGGACCGCCCTGCACTCTTCGATTTTCTTCAGATTAGCAAGAATTGAACGTAAATGCCCGACATCAGTTTCCTAAAGAAATCAAAACAGATTGGAGAAAATAGGCTCAGAACATTTGAACATTTTTGAGTGCTGCTAAGAACAAAACTTTCAAACCTTATTAAACGGCCACTGTTTCTGCGTGTATAACTCTTGTAATTAGAAATTCAGTAGTTTGATATGGGCTAGCAACAACTTCATTTTCTTTTATTCCAATGTGTATTTATTGTACAAAAGAAATGTTAATTAACAAATTTAGATCATATTTTTTGAAACAAATAACATCATTTTATTTAAATAACTAATCCACTGAGGATGTGAGTATTCTTCAAACGGTAAAAAAAACTGCGAATCGTCAGACAGAAAATAACGTACTTACTTATTTCTAGAAATTTAACACTATTACTGATATGCATACTTACACATTTCTGTGCCAAGTTTAATTTATATTCGTACAATAGCCAGTTAAAAAGATGTTACTTTTATTATAGCAAATATGACTAAATAGTTTTTACTTAACGTTTCGATTTGCTAGTAAATAAAGACTGCAAATAAAAGGAAAAAGGTTTCTGCCAGCGACAATCGAACCAGTGACTTTGAAATTACAAAACTTACACGCTACGCACTCAGCTTCCTTTAAAAAAATATGCCAAATGTATATTTAAAGAATTGTATTCATTCTAATAGCTGAGTTTAATTTCTTATGGTGCAAGCTTTTTACGATTCATAGTACAAACAACTCATTGCTTTCATTGAAACTAAAATTGATAGGCCCTGTAGAGAATCGAGCTCCCTTCCCATGGTTTATCAGTGCTCTAACCGCAGTTGATAAAATGCACAAATTTTATCACCTGTGTGCATTTTATCAACTATGTACCTTTCAACACCTGGATTTTTATCAATATAAAAGACGTGTGGAGTACCTTTTACGCTTTGACTTTAAGAAAAACAACAAGACAGTCCATAGGATCAGAAGACGGCAGCATAAGCACAAGACCAGAGCTCTGACCGGTGTGCTATATGGTTTTTTTTCCCTAAGTCCTTTATTGCGCCGAAATTCACATACAATCAACAACAACGTTGTATAGACGTTGATGCAAATGTTATCAAGAAATCCTTCAAAATTATTTGCATTAAGCAGCAAGGATTTTAAAAGCAATTTCAAATAATTTTGACAATGTAAATATACATTTTGTATCTGCAAATCTATATTTTAACAGTATAAACTTCTTCTCGCTTCTTGGGGGAAATAGTCTCTGTGCTGTGTATACATGCTGTTTGCAGTAACTTTACACATAAACTAGAGAAATTAAATAGCAGAATTGCAGCAGTTGCTACGGAATCTTGAAATAAGAGTTTCATGTGAGTTATAAGAAAATGGGCGTCTTACAATTTGTTCAAATTTGTCGTAACAGGAACTCTGCTAAAATGATCGAAATCTTCTGTAATTAGCAACGTTGGAAACTCTTCAATGTTTTAGAGGCGATTTTTCTAGTTTTTTTCGGAAGTGCGTTGTATTTGGAGGTGTAAAACAACCGTAGGCTATTGTATAATATCATAAGTAGGCGCAGACTACATTAGTTTTCCTAGTAGCATTGGGCAGTTAAGATAGTAACCACGTTACCTGTACGTTAGGTGCTTGCATACCTATCGGGCGTTACCTGAGTTCTATCGTCGGAAACGGCAAACCATCTAGAAACTGGGTGAGTGCATGTAAAGGGTAAAATAATCTACGGAACATTTTCATTCTACGTAGTTATCCTCCTATCTCTTATTTAAAAACAAACAGTACATACAGCAAAATTGAAATTGTCAATTTTTAATTCAAGTTTTACTCGAAAATGGATATGTAATATGAAACAGAGAGATGTTCTAGTAAAAATAAAAAATAAAGTTTTGTTATACAGCGTTAGAAACCACCAAATCCTGAAAAATTAATTAATTAATTAATTAAAAAATCAAAACGAAACACATCAAATACCGCTTCAATATTTCGTCGAGATCATATAAAAAGTGTTTCTAGTATTCATAAAAGAACGGTATTATTTATTAACAACAACAGGGAGCTCCTACCTCTGAATGTTCTGTTGAATACAAAGTAACAACAATAATTATAGAGATTTTTATATTTCTGCATGTAAACTGCACTTGTGTCAGAAGTAATTGCTTTGGTTACATAAAAGCGCAGAAGTTAGGAATCAACTAGTTTTTATTACTTATAAAAATCAATTTATACTTTCTAAAAATATACAGTACGCAATGGGATAATATTGAACGGTTTGCGGTTTAAATTATGCGTAAAACAAACCAAAAAACAAAGAGAAGTAGTCGGCTCAGTTTCTCCCTCACACATCCAATTGTTTCTTTCCCTATAAATGCCAGCAATACTACCAGTAATCCTACCATTTATTACGCCACTTATCTGGTATTTTGTGGTAAGTTCACGTGGGACCAAAATGCTTACACACTACTTAATCTAACTTAAACCAAATGACGCTAAAGACAACCCATACACCCATGCCCGAGGAAGGACTCGAACCTCCGGCGAGGGGAGCCGCGCGGACCGTGGCAAGGCGCCCGAGACCGCGCGGTTACCTCGCGCGGCATGATTTATTTGTTGTGCGAAAACTACCGAAACTTAGTTTTGGTGGAGCGTAACATAAGTTGTACAGCTTTATGAAAGTGACGTCGAGGAACTGGAGTTCAAATGCTATTAAGAGTAATGTAAATTGAACGATGAAGAGCCCACCGTAATGTGTCACTGTGAGACACAGCACAGCACAGTCAATGCCGGCGCGGCTCTTACTATTCGGACAGTTTAAGTCTGGTACCCACGCAGCCCTGACCCCCTCGCCATCAAGCTAGGGCGATGCATCGTGGGCAAGTGCAGCCATCATCCGGGATTGTGGAAATGCAACAAGCTGATCTCCGTCTCGCCCACTGCCAGAGTGTGCACAGCAGTGACTAATTTTTACTGTCTTCACGAAGAAACTATTTACAAAAGTGCGTCAGAATCCAGAATAATCGCAGGCATTATGCAGGGTACTGGTTGACATTCTTCAATAATACATGCCAAACAATCTGCTGTTTCAGTTGTACAAATCTCCAACATGCATGGGACAACAGTCTTTAGATCCTCTTGGAGATATACCGCAACCCCTCCTCCCTCCAACGAAGGCAAAGCTATTGTTGTTAGTTACTATCTAGAGGTAGCACAAAACCTGTAGACCTCTGCGTCAATGTCGTACCTCTGTGTCGTAGCCACAGTTTCAAACTCAACATGGCCAGTATTCTGTATCAGTGCTATCGATTAGTAAATAGCATTTACTCGAGAAACGTGATGCAACAGATAACCTGTTTTCCAGCAGTACTTTATACAGTTTAAATGGTGTATTAAGTAAATCGGTAATATGGCATTCAGTAATGAAGTGTCTACATTTTTCATTGGCGTCACAGTCCTTAATTGTTTTTATATCCAATTACTTTTCGACGTCTGCTTGATGCTAAGTTCCCCAAGTCGATTCCAACAGCTCTCTAGCCGCTCTGTAATTGTCCCCAGCAGAGCTATTTGGATGTAAGGGAGTGGATTCAGTGATGTTAGCAATGGCTTTGGGGGATATTTCAGTAATTTAATATTTCACACGTTTCGTGCCGCGTCAAGCTAGTCGTACAGCAGTAAAGTGGAACGATGAACCATCGCTACAAACCTATGTGCAGTTAAAAACGCTAGAATGTCTTGCATGTTACTTGGACATTGTTCAAGGAGGTGGTGGTGGACTTCATTTACACAGTGAATCAAACGGCAGCCATCTTTACATTCGCCCAAGCAGCGATTTGACAACGCATGCCGCTTTTAGCAACTGAAGATGGCCATTGTGGCCGAAACCTGTTACGATTGTGTCATAAAAACTGATTGTGTTAAGAAAGAAAGAAAAATTTACAGGGATATGTCTTCTGCGCAACTAGTTACGACGTAATAGGTCTTTCATTCGTGGAAATTGTAACTGGCTGCGGTATTTTTCCAAGCTTAATATTTTCAAATAATTGTGGAGATCTCAGGTCATCGAGGATAAAATTAATGTTAACCGTACTTGAAAGTATGTCAGTGTTAAGAGTGGGCGCTGTATTAAATACCTACTTCCAAGAACTGGAAACGAGAGAAGCAAATAACAGAGATTTTCAATTGTTGTATGTGGTAAAGTTGGTAACAGTTACGTAAGTACACGCTCTCTACACAGGGGGATTCTGTATATACTATTTTGTTTTATGAGCTATTAGGTGAAAGTGATATCAGATCTGTGACTTCATTAGGATTCCATATTTAGCACAAAGTTGTATACCTAAAAAGGAAGCAGTATACGCGACTAGAAGCCTGTTTAATTGGTGAATTAATTATGTTCAAACTACAAATTATTGCTGGGCCGATGACTCACTTTCCAGTCAAAGTTTTACTGTCTCTGACACCGCCATGCTCTTCTGTTTCCTGTGCTCTCATTTACTAACAATATATAGGTCACGTTATTAGACGGCTTTCATTGGTCAGCTCTTGCAAAGAAGCTACACGTCAATCCCACGACGTCAAAGTTACTCCAGACACTCGCTGACCGATGTGCAAGACTCTGGAAACCAAAGAAAACAGCTTATCTACAGACACGCACCATAAAACAAATTTTCGGTGAAACATCGAAATGGTACCCAACGAAACAAGCCCTACGAAGTAAAAGATTACAAAAAGGCCTCTGCGCTCCATGTTATGATGTTCGTCTTTCATTTACATAGATACTATGACGAAACTCATTTTCCCTTCTCAAATCTACGCCACCATCCACCTGCGATGAATAGTGCACGTGCATTTACTCGACGTGTGTTGTAAGAATATTTTAAAAATTGCTTGCATCCACAGCAGGCTTATTCCGTGACGATAAATTACATGCTTTCACGCAAATAGCACGCACATATGAGTGACTGAGTTTTCTAAGCGTTGTTGAAACTTTGTTTTTCACATTATCATTACAATAAAAATCTATGGTCCGAACTGCTGACGCCATCGGTCCCTAGATCTACACACTACTTAAACTAACTTAAACTAAGTTACGCTAAGAACAACCCACATACAAGCACGCCCGAGGAAGGACTCGACCGCGCAATCCGTGACATGGCACCTCATACCATGCGACCACTCCACGCGGCAATGTAATATGTATGAAATATGACCAGTGGTAAAAAAATATGAATTAAGTGGAAAAGCATGAGCAGGATTCGGTCCAGTGAGCGACCGATTACGGAGCTTGAACGTTAACCACACGACAGCCTCCACCTCGGGCTCAGAAACGCAATGCACCCATACATCATTGAATCGTAATGCTTATCTTGAGATGTTCTCGAAATAGCCTAAGTAATATGCCCTAATATTTGCACATTGCGTTGTTCTAATGGACCATTAAAAGTTACAAAGTCTGAAGTAAATCCATAATCCGAACGTCGAACTTGGTGGCCTCCCTCTTATTTCTTATCATCATAGCTATTTGAGTCTCCATTACCATCTCGAAAATTGTGTTTGGTAACACCTTCAACAAGTTTCACATTCTGTTCAAAACAGATAACAAAAGTTGCCAATACGTCCATCTAAATAGACGCAGTACCGATAACCATCTGGTTGAGGTGGCTGCCATATATCCGTAGTTCCCCACGCGGCCTGCTTGAGTGGACGGAAGTCACGTGGCGTAGTTAGCATCGCTTGTGACGGAGCCGCTAAAGTTACGATTTCCATGGTGTTTGCCATTGGCGCATGTTCGTCCATCGATGGCAAATATATAACACTAAGAATTGGGGAACTGGGTGATATCGTATCAAATAAACGTGACCATTGGTAAGGTTTTTATTGTCGTTTGTATGAGGTGCGGGCACAATATTCCGGCAAACGACCACATTGCCGTCAAGAGTTGCGCTAATGGAATGACTGCCAAAGGGAAAGGGGAGGCTTTTATCTACGTACTCCCTCCCAATTCCTTCCCACGGTTTTTCTGTCGGCGTTTCGTGTTCTATAGGGTGTCCAGCACGCCTTGATCTGCAGCGTGTCCGTTTGTATTCAGGCTGCACCAGAAAACTGCACTGTTGTTGCCATCTACGTCCATCTGAACGCGCGTTTCCAGGTTGTGGCTGTAGCCGTGTTTGACTAGCCTATCCCTGTAGTGCCAAGTCTTTGCCAGAACCTTTGCTCTGTTCTATTACTTTCTGTGCAATTCTCATACAATGCTCTATGACAGCATATATGTTTGCCTCCAGTAATAGCGTTTTTCCTCTATTTCAAAGAAATTTTCCTGATAGAATAACCCAGGGTATCGAACCGTTTCCTTCCGAACTAGCAGGATGTTTCATCGTTTCTCACACTTCACTGCAGAGTGGAAGGTACATTTTGGAAGTGTGTCCGTTGTCTGTGACAATAAGCCACCTTTGTTTTCCCACGATCACCCTAAAATCGCATCACACACATAGCTGGACTATTTCGCTGTTTCTCCTGTAGTATCATCGCCAATTTTTGGGTTTACATGGTTTTTCACAAGGTTTCCAGCCGTCTCTATTATTTGATTATGATTAAAAGAAAAACCCGCGTTCAACAGGTTCTTATTTTTTTAATGTAAAGCAATATAATTTTTAATTCTACGTTTAACCTTCCTTTCTTCAATGTAAGTTCTTTTTTCAAATATTTCAAAATTTTAGCTGCTTTCTCTTGGTCGTTGACAATGTATACTTTACTTTTTTTACCATCTTTTTATTTTTTAAATGGTATGTATTTAGAGCCCTGTCTGAAACCATCTAACTCTTGTATTTCTTCCTTTCATGGATTAGGTGGCAAACTTTTCCATTTTCCATCGCTTTTTACCTGTCTTATTACATCTAAAAGGTTCTCTGTTATTAATAATATCCTAGTGCATTCTGTTCCTCTTCGCTCACGCTGAACTAACGCCAATCTTTTTGTAATTTAACAGATCTCTGTTGAGTAATATGTAGAGCGCTAACTTTCAGAATAAGCAGGTCAGCCAAGTCTGTATAGAACAGTGGTTCCTAAAGTGACGATAATTACCCCTTGGGGGGGGGGGGGGGATGAAATTTTCTGAACGGTAAAAACAAAATGGTTTAGTTGTGTTTCGGTCACGAAACTAAATTATTTTCAAAAAATCATTCCTATTATTATTATTATGTAAGACTCTAGTCCTGTTTACATAAGTTACCAGTAATTACAATTTTTCTAGTGCTGACATTTAAGCACGGCACACGTACTTTGTACCATGCATCTATGACAGTAAGATTGAGTCATATAAGCCACATATGCTTAAATATCTCATGAAAATGCTTTTTATGAGTTCTAGATTAGTTCCGAAATGGGCCAGACATTGTTTCATTATTCATTTCGCAACAGATAAACGAATTAATTGGAAGCACAACACAACAGTAACTACGTAATGGGTAGTACATTTCTGTATGGAGTCCTCACAGTTTTATTATTGTATTTATTATTGTTATTACTGTTACTATTAGTGGCAGTGGTCAGACAGAAAGCGTTAGCAACCTGAAGCCATCCAGTTTCTGTCAGGTCAGAGGTAAGCAGTCCATCAGTCCAGTGACATACGAACAATAAATCTAGGACACACATTTTAGCTTGGTTTAATTTTAATGGACATATAGGCGGTGGGCGAAGCAAGGATTGCTAGGGAAAGGAGCGGTGCAGCGAAAGTGTGTTTTGTAACAAGTGTCTATCCTCACCATGGACAGTTAGCTTTCTTTTCTGAGAAGGAGTTGTAGGTAACATTCGCTACGCACTGAGAACTGCTTCATCATTCTACAAAAAAGATCGTTAAAAATAACCGGCGCTCTTTATCTCTTTGACTCATTAGTTCGTGGTTTAACATAACACCTAAAAAAAATTAAATGCCCTCTATCTTTTGTCACTTTAAAAATAAAAGTGATCAAAGAAAATTATTTTATATTCTAATGTTTAGTTATTTGCCAATGTTGATGACGATGGGTAGAGGGCTAGCTAATATCTGATTACAGTCCGGGGTAACGGTCACAGAAATTTTGAGAATCTCTGGTATAGGAAAACCAAGCTGGACTAACTACTGTTCATCTGTTACATCAACCAGCCAGACAACTGTTTTTAGGCATGTGCTGCACCTGTTTTGCTGGTATGCCAGACTGGTTGCCAGTCAACGACTGAGAATCACATCACTCAAACGATAAAACAACAAAAGCACGTTGAACATAGTTCAGGTGGTCAACAAACACGTAAATAATTATTCATAACCTTAAATAAAGGTATCATTTTATTTTCTGGGCACCTAAACATACAATCTAATTTCTGAGTAAAGGATATATAAACAGCGAAAAGGTGACAGTTCTTAAAATTACTTTACCAAGATAAAAATGATTCTTGGTTTTCCATGCTACAAAAGTGGCCCAGAACAAGAAGAGATGCGACACCGTTCGGTTTGGTGCTACTACTGATATTCTTAGTTTATCATTCCAAATCTGGTCCTCAGTCAGGAGGCGACACAGTTTATTCTCTTAACCCGCAGCTGTCGTGGCGCGCGGACGGTGGAGGACAGGCCACAAGGCACGACGGAATCCGTAAAGGCAGGGGAGAGGGATCCCTCGGGATGTCCGGGGAATCCCTCAGGACGCAGCGACTCCCCGAGGCGGGAAGCTCTAGGCTCAGCAGACACGCCTGACGCCAGACTTCTGGCGCCAGCGACTGACGCTGGCTGTCTCAGAGGCTCTGGCCGCCAAACTTTCTACACGTTAGAGCTAACCGTGACGCCTGGGATTACGCCGGCATTATTTGTTCAAAGTTCGACACTCTGCATTACAGTCTCGCGTGGGGCGATGGATTAGTAGACACTCGACTTTTATTACGGAAGATCGGCATTTAGATTCAACTATGTACACAACAATTTCAATTTATCAAAATAATTTCAGTAGAATTTCGTTATTGTTTCTTCCAATATAGCACAGCAGTTTTTCTCCAACGTCTATTTCCAGCTGAGCTAGTGCTTTCTGGAAAACATTAAACCTCAATTCCCTTCTTTTGTCATTGTGATTGCTAGCAACACTATTTCGTATCCACAGTGAGAGTGCGTTACATCGCATACTGCTATTTTGTTGATAAACAATTCCGCAACCTGCATAGAACATGCTACAGCCAATGCATTCGAGATAAAAACGACTTTGTAGAATAGCTATGCGTTTAGTATTCCACTTAATGTTATATGCATAGCGACAATGGTTGAAATAGCCTACGGTAACATAAATTGGTGATATCTTTTATCTGGTCTCTTGTAAGTTTACGTTTTCTTTTTTTCTTTTTGAATGGGACAGCTAAGGACCATGTGTCAATTTTAACTCCATATTTGTTGTTCTTTTCTTTCCTTTCAGTACTCTTTCATCTGTTCACCGTTTTTCTTCCTGTGTTTTGACAATTTCAGATTAGTGCTATTTCACTCTCTTACCTTGGCATCCTTCCATATTCAATAACGTTTCCCTATACAGTTTCGTCGGTTCTTTCTTCAGTTTTTATACATTTTTTCTAATTTCTTTAACTTTGTGGATCCACTGTGTTGGTGACTTTTTATCGCACAAATCTTTGATGACATTTTTAGTTAATCTGCTGCCCCGCATTCGATATAAACGTCCAAAAATCACGAATTATTTTTCTCATTACTTTTGATATGTTTTTTATGCTTCGAAAAATTTCATTGCTACTTCGTTACTTCCAATCTTCCACGGTTTTTCATGGGTGTAATATATTCCTGATGATTTATCCTTATACTACTTTTACTTTATATGCTACGGATTCACTTCCATATAGGCATTCTAAATCACTACTGTATTGTTATGTCTTATATTTGCGTATTTGGGCAGTCATTTTTTATTCTGAATTTCTTTAGTAGTAACACACCCCCCGTTTTATTTATTTATTTATTTATTTTACTCGTCTAGTTCCGTAGGACCAAATCGAGGAGCTAATCTTAAAGGCCATGGAACGTGTCAGTACATGAAATTACAACATAAAGGTAATGTTCATGAACCCAAAAAGGACAGGACATAAGCTTAAATAAACGCAATCAAAAATATAGCACAGGGATCAGCTTAATTTTTCAAGGAACTCCTCGGCAGAATAGAAAGAGTGACTCATGAGGAAACTCTTCAGTTTAGATTTGAAAGCGCGTGGATTACTGCTAAGATTTTTTTAATTCTTGTGACAGCTTATTGAAAATGGATGCAGCAGTATACCGCACACCGTTCTGCACAAGAGTCAAGGAAGTGCGTTCCAAATGCAAGATGGATTTCTGCCTAGTATTAACTGAGTGAAAGCCGGCCGCGGTGGTCTTGCGGTTCTAGGCGCTGCAGTCCGGAACCGTGGGACTGCTACGGTCGCAGGTTCGAATCCTGCCTCGGGCATGGATGTGTGTGATGTCCTTAGGTTAGTTAGGTTTAAGTAGTTCTAAGTTCTAGGGGACTGATGACCTAAGAAGTTAAGTCCCATAGTGCTCAGAGCCATTTGAACCATTTTTAACTGAGTGAAAGCTGCTAATTCTTGGTAATAAGCTCCTTTCTTCTATAACAGTTTTTCCAAAACATTTTCTTACATTATTTTTCCAGGATATTTAAAGTCTTCAGCCTCTTTATTTGACTAGTACATGTTTTCAGATATTTCGGCGCGTTTTTAATGTTGGTTAAATTTTTTTCCACAAAAATACTTAAAACTGTCCTACTGCCTGCTTCTAAAAGACTGATTTGTGTTACAGAAGATGTCGTATTCTCAGAAAGTATGGCAAAGTCATCTGCAAATGCATGACTGTTATCCCAGTGTGTTTTCTTCTTGCCGCCCTTATTGGTGAAAATATATTTATTCTGTTTTCCATTACAAATTCTCGCTGTTTTTTTTTCTGGATCACAGTTACAAAGAATTGGGGAATGGCAGTCACCTTCCCGTATACCTGTGTGTATTTCGTAGGAGTGAGACATTTCTCCCATAAATTTCACTTTAGATACCGTGTCTGCATGTATTTCGCGAATTAGATTTGCTGATTTAGACTCTATACCAAATTTGATTAGTTTACCTTTAGTCTCTCTGTCAACAGAATCAAAGGCCTATTTGAAATCAACGGACATTACTATAATATATTTTGAATTCAGTGGTCTGTGGTCTGCTCTTCCTGAAACCATCTTGGTATTCACCTGAATGACTGCCCAGTGTTGTTTCTATTCTGTCTACTAGATTCCTACAAAATGTTTTATGTGTAAGTGATAGTTAAGAAACTCCTCTGTAACTGTTTACGTCCCGTTTATTGGCTTTCTTTTGTCAAGGATGTATTAAGGCTATCTTCCACTTTCCTAGGATATTTTCTGTTCTCCAGATTCCTTCAGAGGTTGATTTAGCTCATTTTTTTTATATTTTCCATAGAGACTGTTATAAAAGCGCCGCTTTAGTAAACTCTTCTTCTCTACCTTTACTGTTGGTTACGGTTTCAAATACTTCTTCAATAATTTCTTTGAGGGTCAGGGTTAATTCTTCTTCGAGGTTTTCACGAGTATTTGAGAATTGATACTGAACAGTCAAGAAGCTACACGAAATGTATTCGCAGTTGTGAATATGGACGACCATCAGCTGTATAATGGAATGACAACAATGAAAATTTGTGACGGACGGTGACTCGAACCCGCTTGCATGCTCGTAAGAACATTTCATCGTACTCCTGAGCGACACAGGCACTGCACTATCGATGTCAAGAAGCTGATCAAAATATTTACATCGGACCAGGAACTACAAAAATGAAAACCTTACAAAACAGTCTCCTTCCTATGCCTACTTCTGGTTTAGTTATGTACTTTTATTCGCTAAACAGTAGTGTTGGACTGTATACGACTTACATAAGCTATCAGTAAGCAAGATCCGTGTTGACAAATCTTTATGATGAACGCACAGCGACAACTGAAGAGCCAGTGATGTAAACTGTCAGTGGATGGTAGTGCTCGTAACCATCATCAGCCATTTATAATTTGATGACATTTTGAAACTTCATAACTAATAATCTAAGATTCAGCCGCGGTATATGAACTATCTGCGTAAAATGCGATTTCTGTACTGGCACTAAATGCTTATTTTCGAGTGCCACAGGTAAAAGGGCGCGCACAGGGCCGTTGTTACTATGGGAACATGCACTCAAAGATAATAAAGCCGATTCTCATTCATTTGCGCTTACCAAAGCATAGGCCCATTTTCCTGTTGACACCATACAGGAATTATTCAAATTTAGGTTTACCTGAAAAGGTAAAATTAACTAGAAGAGATAAAAATATATTCTTTAATAAACAGAGCAAGGAAGTTGAAGATAGTAACGGAATGGGGAAGACAAGAGATCTTTATAAGAAAATTAGAGAAATTAAAGGAAAATTCCAGGCAAAAGTTGGAATGATAAAAGATAGAAACGGGAAAGATCTGAGTGAAGCAGAGGATGTTAAGGAAAGATGGGCAGAATATGTCGAAGACCTATACAAGAAAGAACTGCATAATGACAGGGCTCCTACTGCTGATGTTAATGTTAATTTAGAACTAGAGCCAGATATTTTGGAGAGCGAAATCCTGTGGGCCCTTGAAAATATGGCTGATAACAAAACTAGTGGACATGATGAAATACCAGCAGAATTGTTTAAAGTCACTGGAAAGGATGCAGTGAAAGCGCTGCACTCAATATGTCAAAAAATATGGATCACGCAGCAGTGGCCAGAAGACTAGAAAAGATCAGTATTCATCCCCATTCCAAAGAAGAGAAGTTCTAAAGTATGCTCAGACTACCGAACAATCGCACTTATCTCACATGCTAGCAAAGTCATGTTGAAAATCTTACAAAATAGACTTCGCCAATATCTAGATCGAGAGCTACCAGAAGAACAAGCTGGATTTAGGAAAGGAAGAGGAACTAGAGATCAAATTGCTAACATTCGGTGGATGAAAAAGCAAGAGAATTCCAGAGAGATGTGTACCTCTTCTTCATTGACTACGCCAAAGCCTTTGACTGCGTCGATCACAACAAATTATGGAACGTACTGAAAAACATGGGTGTACCAGATCACCTCATTCATCTGATACGGAGTTTATACCTTGAACAAGAAGCCACGGTGAGAACTATGTATGGAACAACGAAACGGATAAAGATTCAGAAAGGGGTCCGGCAAGGCTGCATACTGTCACCGTACTTACTCAATCTGTATGCAGAACATGTTATGAGGAATGCGAGGCTAGATGAAGGAGAAACAGGAATTAAAATAGCTGGAATAAATGTAAACAACCTCAGGTACGCGGATGATACGATCCTGTTGGCAGAAAGTGAAGAAGAATTGAGAACACTCTTGCTGAAGGTGAAAGACGAAAGTGAAAAGGCCGGGCTGAGGCTGAATGTGAAGAAAACGAAAATTATGGCAACTACACCTACCAATTCGTGGGATATAGCAGGACAAACCATGGAGGTAGTGACCACATTCAGTTATCTCGGTTCCCAGATCTCTGATGATGGCGACTGCAGCCATGAAATCCGGAGACGCCTTTTGCTCGGTAGATAGGCGATGTCAAACCTTGACAAGGTTAAAAGGTCCAGGGATATAACACTAGCAACAAAAATCCGTATTGTGAGGGCTATGGTCTTTCCAGTTGTGATGTATGGATGTGAGACCTGGACCATTAGAAAGGCTGAACGGCGAAGAATTGACTCCTTCGAATTGTGGTGTTGGAGGAAACTTGTTAGAGTGCCATGGACTGCAAAGAGAACCAACAGATCAATATTGGAGCAAATAAAACCAGATTTCTCCTTGGAAGGTCTAATGTTAAAACAAAAACTGACCTACTTTGGACACACAATGCGAAGGTATGCCTCGCTGGAAAAAACATTAATGCTGGGGAAGATTGAAGGAACTACAAGAAGACGACGTCAGAGGATGAGATGGATCGATGGCATCACAGAAGCAATGTGTTCCAACCTGGAAGGTCTACGGAGAAAGTGCAAGACAGGGAAAAGTGGCGTGATTTGGTTCATGGGGTCACGAAGAGTCGGAACCGACTAAACGAATAGAGAGAGAGAGAGAGAAGGTAACCATTGCCATTAAATATTATCAAGACTCACTGTCGACGATGACACGCAGACGGAACATCCTGTTTAGCGTAAAGAATAAAAAAAGAGTTCCTATGCTGAAGGGAAAAATACTGATGTATTTCCTATAACGGATACCTTCTGTAAAACTCGTCTATTACAGAGTGAAGTGTTAGGAACTCTTCCTCGTAATACCGTATTTGCGTGAGGTAGTAACTTCAGCAATCCGTTGAAGTACTGACCCTTGCTTAGCTCCGTGATGCTTGAAGTCGTATGTGCAATTGCTTTGTTTTATTCTTATTCAGCGTTTACAGCTCTGAATAACATAGCGATGCTCCTTTCGGGTTGTAATCGGCAGTTGAAATCTATTCCCTGTCGACTTCGTTCCGGTATCATCGAAGATGAAATATCTTATTTAAATTATTGTAGCTGGTTATCCACAGAAGTTGCCCTGCAGTTCATCTCTTCCAAAGACACTCTACACGGTGGTCTGAAAATGTCTGAAAACCTTCTGTGAGTGTTGCGGAGTAACTGGTGCTGATAAATAATTATTAAGATAAAGATTCGATGCGGTGCGCCGTTTCCGAGTTAACTGACATTGAAGTCAGCCAATCAGACCGTTGCGCGCGCAAATTCAAGTGGATCGAGAGACAATGTCGCCAAACTTGTTATTCGTGTAGTCTCCTAAAACCAAACAGGGGAGCGACACAAAAACTGACGTGTGACAGCAGTAAGGACCGAACCCGACCCAAAGGTTCAACAGTCTCGTGCACTGTCATCTACGCTATGGGAACAACTGCCTCAAGTTGCATCTGGCGGTCCTCTTTAACATATAAGCGCAACCATGTGATTGGCTGACTTCAATGCTAATAAACTCGGAGACGGCGCTGCGTATCGAGTTTTTTTCTTAATAATATTTCTCAGCACAACCTGTCCTGCAACACCCTTACAACCTTTTCAGACTATTACGGACTATCCTGTGGAGGGCCTTTGTAAGTGAAAGAAAGTGATAAATCAATTCTTATCCATTACAAAGGTTAACGCAAATACTGCTATTGTTACGGGAATTGACCAAGCGTGAGTAATACGAGTGTCGTAGTCCATACTTTGTGACGCAACGAAAGCAATGTAAGTCGAAAATTGATCTCGTGAGAGCCCTATGCACGCCCAACCGGCGAACAAACTGTGCATCTGTAGACTTTTTGGGATAACGAGAGATCGATATTTCTTGGCAGGCGGTCGGCTGGTTTTGTCCAGCCGACAGCTGATCGCTCAGCCACATACCCAACAAGTCGACCCATGTGTAGCGCGGTCGTGTCAACGGGCAGACATAAATTCGTCTGCTGTCAGTGCTGGGAAACAAAGGCTGTTTGAATATGGGTAACGTGACAGAGTGCGAGTTAGGCGAGACTTTGATGACAGAGTTCTTAGGGAAGTCTGAGGACTACAAATGTTTGTGAGACACGCCGTGTGAGCAGTTTAGCTACAGAGATGCAAGGAATTAAGCATTTGCTTCATTGCTGAAAGTGTTTACAGTATATAGCTGAGCGACAAGAGTAAAGAACTGAATTCGGTTTACAGTTCCAATAGCTGCTAAATGCGTCACTTCCTGTATAAATTTTGGTGTATTTATTACATCTATGCTACAAGTATTTGCAGGTTTTTCCTTTATTTCTGCGTTTCGGAACACAATTAAAAGCTCACTTTTACGAAACCTCATAATTTCCACCCACTGCCACGCTTAAGTTTGAAATCTGACTCGAAGGTGTATACAACCTTCCTCTGTTGATGAAGGTTTCTCGGGTCTCCAGCCGGGTGGTAGCGTTGATATCTTGTGACGTATCGGGAAGTGTCATACTACCCATCTACTGGCGAAGTGTCGAGATTCGCGAAGAGCGGGCTATTTATAGGTGCGGTCACCCCCCTCCGCTAGGCCAAGGGTGGCTGCGGGGGACTAGCCGCGTGCGCGCGGTGGTGGGGATGGCGGTCACCCCCTGCGGCCACGTTCGGTTCTCGATGTAAGCACCCTGTCTGCGTCCGCGGCGGAGGAAGTTGACGGGCGCGCTCCCGACGGATTGCCGCTGTCGCAGGGTTCCATGCTGCGCTGAGTTGGTATCCATCACCTCTGTTGACCAGATTGTCGTGAATCCTTATTCCTACGAATTCTTTGATAACGCTTTCCCAGAAGCCAGATGCTCGGCACAGTGCCTTCGTGTTTTCGAAATTGAAGGTGTGTTCTTCTTTTATGCTGTGTTCTGCTATGGGTCCGCTCTCGGCCAAAATTGCACGACTTCCGGGAAAATAAATATCAAAACCGTTCTCCGACCACCACCGAAGACCAGGGAGCTCCTAGGTTCTGCCAAAGACGCGCTGAACCTTAACACACCAGGCGTATACAGCATACCATGCGAATGCAGAAAACAATACATTGGGCAAACACAGCGCTCCATATCTAAACGCTGCGAAGAACATATCAGATGTGTGTGAGTAGGCCACACAGAAAAATCATCCATAGCAGAACAAAGCATAAATGAAGAACACACCTTCGACTTCGAAAACACGAAGGTACTGTGCCGAGCATCTGGCTTCTGGGAAAGCGTTATCAAAGAATCCATAGAAATAAGGATACACGACAATCTGGTCAACAGAGGTGATGGATACCAACTCAGCGCAACATGGAACCCTGCGATAGCGGCAATCCGTCGGGAGCGAGCCCGTCAACGTCCTCCGCCGCGGTCGCAGACAGAATGCTTACACCGAGAACCGACCGCGGCCGCCGGGGGCGACCGCCATCCCCACCACCACGCCCACGCCGCTGGTCCACCGCAGCCACCCGAAATCTAGTAGAGGGGGCTGACCGCTCATATAAATAGCCCGCTCTCCGCGAATCTCGACACTTCGCCAGAAGATGGTTAGTACGACACTTCCCGAAACGTCGGGAGGTATCAACGCTACCACCCGGCTGGAGACCCGAGAAACCTTGATCAATAGTTTACGTCGGGAAAGCCTACAGTCACATATACAACCCTCCTCTGTAATAGTGCTGAAGCGTCCTGCGATTTCACCCTCTGGCTCGACGACACTTCAAACCGCATGCGAAAAGAAGGCAACAGTCAAGATGTGAGTGTAAGGTGGGTTAATGATGTCACGCTGGCAACAAATTTCACCAAAATTCTGCCCAATGCCATCGTGGACGTGTCACACGATCGGAAGGTCATCACATCCCCTCTTACCCACACTTCGTCCCTTCTTTTGACGCCTCTGCAATGGAGGTCAGAACCGTGACGCGGTTTTATGAGTGGCCGAAGGAAACGTTCCAGGCTCATCGCCGCTCAGAATCGCCACGAGAAGGGTGCAAGGGGTTGCATAAAGAACGTCAATGGAACCACCCATTTCCCTGGGGCGTTCATTCCTACACATTCACAGTGCGATGAGCAGCACGAAGACGTTCTTGACAACCTTCGACACTGCTAACAGTCACATGCATTTCAACCCTTCTCTGAGGACTTTGTATGGCTGCATCCTTATCGAACATGATCTCACCCGTTTGGAGAGCAGCAGGGCCGTAATTTTTGCTCTCGTGTACACGTTGGAACCACTAGAGACCGTTCAAAATCATTCGGGGGAATTTGAACATAATCCGAAATCATTTAAGGGTGTTACGCTTCTTCAGCGCTCCGATTTTGACTCCTCTTATAGCGTGATCACCGGGGGGGGGGGGGGGGGGGGGGAGATGTGACAGTGACATACACGTGATAAAACGCCAAATAGTCCTTCTAAGACCCCAAAATTCGGCAAAATCCTCGGTTGCACCCACCCACCTTTATTAAAACTGCACCTTTACAGGCAGAAACTGTCACGAAACCATAGATGCTTGCAGACTGGCAGCCCTTTCGTCACTATTCAATTCCGTATAGCCTACTATCACGCGCAAGAGCAGCAGTGTAGCCCCGAAAGAGCAGCAGCGAAGCCTTCCTGCAGGTGCCTGGGACTCTCGTCACGGTTTCTGTGCCGGCCGCGGTGGCCGTGCGGTTCTGGCGCTGCAGTCCGGAACCGCGGGACTGCTCCGGTCGCAGGTTCGAATCCTGCCTCGGGCATGGGTGTGTGTGATGTCCTTAGGTTAGTTAGGTTTAAGAAGTTCTAGCGGACTTATGACCTAAGATGTTGAGTCCCATAGTGCTCAGAGCCATTTGAACGGTTTCTGTCTGCACAGGTTAATTTTTAATGTCCTCAACAATGGCGGGTGGGTGCCACTAAGAATGTGCATGTGGCTTTAGAAAGACCATTTGCCATTTTATTCATGCGTGTGTCAATATCACCCCCTCTCCCTACCTCCCCAGTTATCAAGCCACAGGAGGACGCGAAATGGGAGGTATGAAAAAGCGTCAGTACTTAAAGTAGTGAAGGAGTTTTGCTATTTGGGGAGTAAAATAACTGATGATGGTCGAAGTAGAGAGGATATAAAATGTAGACTGGCAATGGCAAGGAAAGTGTTTCTGAAGAACAGAAATTTGTTAACATCGAGTATAGATTTAAGTGTCAGGAAGTCATTTCTGAAAGTACTTGTATGGAATGCAGCCATGTATGGAAGTGAAACATGGACGATAAATAGTTTAGAGAAGACGAGAATACAAGCTTTCGAACTTTGGTGCTACAGAAGAATGCTGAAGATTAGATGGGTAGATCACATAACTAATGAGGAGGTATTGAATATAATTGGGGAGAAGAGGAGTTTGTGGCACAGCTTGACAAAAAGAAGGGACCGGTTGGTAGGACATGTTCTGAGGCATCAAGGGATCACCAATTTAGTATTGGAGGGCAGCGTGGAGGGTAAAAATCGTAGAGGGAGACCAAGAGATGAATACACTAAGCAGATTAAGAAGGATGTAGGTTGCAGTAGGTACTGGGAGATGAAGAAGCTTGCACAGGATAGAGTAGCATGGAGAGCTGCATCAAACCAGTCTCAGGACTGAAGATCACAACAACAACAACAACCGTTTGCAGCTTCGGACCACGTTCACATTTCATGGAACGGTGTTCAACAGTCCAAAAATCCTATACTACAGAGCAAAAATTGGGGTCGCACTGCTCTCTAAAGGGACCAGATCACATTTAATGGCATGCAGCACCACAATGTTCACAGGGAAGGGCTGAAAGTCCGAGGGTGTAAGCAGTGTCAAAGGTGTCCCTCATCGTACTGTGAACAGTCGTTTTCGACAGCGAATGTGTGGGAATCAACGCTCCAGAGAAAGCGGTGATTCAAATGACAGCCCATCCTGAGCGGAGATGTGTCTAGAATGTTTTCCTCGGTCATTCATAAAACTCCGTGATTTTCAACGCTGGGCGTCACTGTTCTGACCATCGCAGAGGCGTCAAAAGAAGGTGTCTAATGTGGGTAAGAGGGGGTGCGATGATCTTCGAATCGTGTGAAATGTCCGCGGTGGCATTGGGCAGAATTTTGGTAAAATTTGGTGTCAGTGTGACATCATTAATCCACCTTACACGCACATGAGTTTCTGAGCTGTGGCCTTTTTTCCGTATACGTCAACACCTTGAGGTTTGAAGCGCCGTCGAGGCCAAGGGTGACATCGCAGGGCTCCACGCTTTTACGTCATTACAGAGGAAGGCTGTACATACCTTTGAGCTAAATTTCAAAGCTAAGCGTCGCAATAGATGGGAATTATGGGATTTCGAAAAAGTGATCCTTTAATTTTACTGCACGGTGTAATTTGAAGCGAGTTCAGCGGCGTGGGTATCACAACGTAATAATAAATAAAATAGTTTCTTATACTTGTAGGCAACACCTAACTATTAAATACATAAATAAGTACGTAAGGTATACACAAACTTAAAACCACCTGCAAATACCGTTATAGGTTTCATGAATAGTTTTACACAGTAACCTCGAGATAAAACTGCACTGAAATGGAGCTCCTAATCGGTTCCGGCAGTAGCTAGAGATCTACACAAAATTCAGAGCCTCTCCTCGCTTCTTACAGCTCTAATCACAGAGATATCTTTCCTCATAAGAGGTTTGGTGAGGACTAGCAACTCAGAAAAGCATTTATTGTCCATTCTTAAATAATTGCGGAAATCATGGATATCTGTAGGCTTTCGTATCTGTTGTCAATGATGGGAAAAATTTCTAGGATATTATACTGCATCATACTCCTCCTCAATTTCCTTCTTCACAATCGACTTTTTGACCCCTCTGATGTGATTTCTTCGGGATCTTGTGGCATTATCTATTAACTGAACAGGCAGCCGAAAACACCTAAAGCTCCCAGTAGATGGGTCGAAAATTCGATTGTGAAGAAGAAATTTGGGGAGGAATATGATGCGGCCGAACAACCTTGACGCTTTTATCTTCAGTTTCAGAAATCATCGTACCCCTGCTAAATCATCAACAAAGGGCATGTGAATTTTTTCCTTAGAAGAAACCACTTCTACGCCCACGTCTTTCTGGTATCATCATTTCTAAAACACCAAAGCTAGTTCCATTTCTTGCGTCTTTTTTATGCCATGCAGAGTCTCGAGGAACGCAGTCTCAACCAATGAACGTAAAGTAAAGGACACGGAGGCAGCGTGATCGCTGAGTGCCATTGGTCGAGTCGTGTAGAGGCTGCCACCAAGTTGGTCGGTCGACCGATAAATCGGTGCGTGTACAGGGCTGCCACGTCCAAGTTAATTGCGGACAGCATTTTAGCGACAGTGAACAGTGAGCTGGCTCCTTTGTTACGTCCTAAGAATTTAGAGGGAGCAGAAACCTTGTATAGATATTTATGGCAGTTGAGTAAAACCTAGCAGGTTGTTTTCATACTCGGAAGCGTTCAGGATTTCAAAGAAGAATTGTTTAAACGATTCAACACTATTTTCGCTTGTATACCTTATAGTGTTTTTACTCTTTTGGCTCGCCGGCCTTGCAGTCTGCATTACAGCAAACCGTTCTGATTATTCTAAAACTATTGTTTCCTAGCTACCAGAGTCAAGTATTGTTCCATGACTCACCCTGCTTACTTACAGAGAATACGTAAGTTCCATTCTATCCCCTTAATTACTCAGCTCTGTCGGAGAAAGGTACTGTACTATAGCTCATTCTCTTTCTGTAACCGGTACAGGGAGTCAAAGAGGAATGGTCGCTATTCTGGTGTGTGACAGGAACGTTCATTTCAAGCAAGGAAGTTCGAGTGGATCTACACCGTATGCCCAATGTTTCCGAGGCAGAACAAATTTAATGTACATTCGTTTTAGGGCTAGTGGCGCGCACGTAATTTTTTGTCTTACCCACCCAGCCCCTCGACGTTTCACTCTAGCCGAACCTTCCTCTTTGCTCGGAATATCTTACTGCCATTGAACTAGCTTGCTGAACGTGCTGTTGTCCATGGTGTGTTGTGATTGAAGTAATGCGAGGGACTGAGAATGTGTCAGAAAGAAGCATCGCTTAACAGCGTTTGTACACAATGCCACACATGTACTAGGACTATGCAGATATGGCGGATTTTTGCGGCTTCGGCGACAGTAGTGCTCCTGCTGCTGTTGAAGAATGCCGTGGCCACTTCCTGACGCGCAAATTTCCTGCTCATAGAATGTTTACTAAGGTTTTCAGCATATTGCGTGGAACAGGTATTCTTTCAAGTTCCCATTTTTCTTCTGGGCGTTTAGTTCAACAGCTTGTGCAAGAATAGCAAAACTTTGTCGACATCGTTCAGCCTAGTCTTACTACCAGAACACGCGATTCTCTGCACGTATCAACGTCCTACATACACCTCTATGACGAACATTACATGCGGGAAACTTCTACCCATTCCACACACACTATCTTCATATTTGTGACGATGCCACAAGTTAAATCATTTGTTTCCATTAATTATATTCTCTGATGGAGCCACGTTAACATGGACTGGAATCAAGAACAAGCGTAATAATCATCTGTGGACGTAGGACCCACACGCAGCCACGGAAACCAAGTTCGTTTTTCGATCAACGTCTGGTGCGGCATGCTCAGTAACATGTTTATAACTCCAGACATTTTAGAAGAGCGAATGATGGGACAGAATTACTTGCATATTTTTGAACATTTGTTTGCTAAACACCCTGAGGACGTTCCTTTGGCTACGTGGACTGCGATGTTCTTCCAGGATCATGCATCCCCTTCACATTTTGTCAGTCGTGAGAGGAAACATCTCAGCCGCACTTAACCTAATCATGAAATGTTCGTGGTAGTACAGTTAACTGGTTACCAAGACCACTACAACTTACGCCATTAGAGTTTATAGGCTTGGATGCGATCTGAGGTGAATCAGCATTATGGACACTGCCCCCTCATTAGGAAACGTGAAGAGGCACTCAGACAAGAAACACAACATCTTCCGTCAAGACATCACAAAAGCATTGGACTTGACGGAGGGATATTTGAACATTTATTGTGAACCGTGTAATAGCTGTAATGTGACCTGTACGATAATGCTTAGAGGTAAATGAGTTAAAATACTTTAAATGTAACTCATGTTGTAATATTTGCTAACTGTTATAGATGCGCACGTGTTAACCTGACAATTTATTGAATACTCCATGCACATTAAAAGCGTTATGTCTCTGAAACCAGTGGGGTAGGCCACATATCGACATGCAGATTTTTTTTTTTTTTTGCTTCAAATGATCGTTCTTGTTACATGCCTCAATATCATCCCTCTTGCTGTTCTGTTATCTGACACACAGACAAAGGCACCCAATATTTCTGTTCATCTATCCTCACTCCTCACGCGAATTAGCCGAAATGGAAAACACTCTTTCTCGCAGATTGCTTAGCAGGACCCCTTTGGTTGTCATCCGCGGTAGCCTTACAGCACAGCGGTACGTCGATGATTCCAACTCTGACTGCTTCTGCACTGTGATAGATACCATACTACTCCTCCTACAATCTAAGACAAAAAAAGGCGAAGCCCCACGAATGGGACGGAAATCCATAGATATGATGTACATGTACAGACATATAAATGATTACAATTTTAGTAAAATAGGTTGATTTATTCGAGAGAAAGAGCTTCATAAACCGAGCAAGTCAACAACGCGTTGGTCCAACTCTGGCTCTTATGCAAGCAGTTATAAGGCTTGGCCTCGATTGACATAGTCGTTGGATGTCCTCGTGAGGGACATCGTGCCAAATTCTGTCCTACTGCCACGTTAGATTGTCATAATCCCGAGATGGTTAGAGCGCCCTGCTCATAGTCCTCCGAACGTTCTCAGCTAGGTAGAGATCCGACGACCTTGCTGGTCAAGGTAAGGTTTGGCTAGCACGAAGACGAGTAGCAGCAAGGGCAATAAAACGGGGCGTACAATATCCTCGAATACCGTTGTGCTGTAAGGGTGCCGCGTATGACATCCAAAGGGGTCCTGCTAGGAAAGGAAATGACACCCTAAGCCCTCACTCCTGAATGTCGGGCCGTATGGCGAGCGACAGTGAGAATGGTGTCCCATCGCTGTCTGTGGTGTCTCCAGACACATCTTCGGTGATCTTTGGGACTCAGTTCGAAGCGAGACGCATCACTAAAGACAATTCTCCTCCAGCCAAATGAGATTCCAGATCATTTTTGTTGCTCTTCATGGCAAGCCACTCTGGGCTTACATTTCAACAAGAAAATTCCCCCCCCCCTCCTCCCCGCACACTATGAGAGTTTCTACTGATTTTCTTCGTGCTTGCCAAACCCTACCTTGCACAGAAAGTCACCGGATCCGTTCCCTCTTGCGAATGTTTGAAGCATTATACGGTTATTGACTCGCTCAATTAGTGAAGCTCTTTCTCTTGAATAAAGCATCCAATTTTTTCTGAAACTATAATCATTTTTTCTTCTGTACATGTACTTCATATCTACCGATTTCTGTCTCATTCGGATAATTCCTTCGTGGTGCGACTTTTTTTTCTTTATTTTTTTTTTTTTTAGTGTGTGTTTGTAGCACACCAGCGAGTATTATTTCCGTGTTCGCAGGGTGTCTTATCACGTACCTTTCACTTCTGTGCTTCGTATGCCGTCCGTTCTGCTGTTATGTAGAGCAGGGGTTCCCAATAAAATTTTCTCGAGGACCCCCTCATAGAACATGAATGGTACCTTGTCATATCACAGTATCAAGTACCTAAAAAAGCCCAATTAAGAGTCTTTTTATAAGTTTTCTATTTTTGGTATTTAGAAAAAAAATTGTCATATTCATTACTGAAAAAATATTGAGCTTAAAGCTTTTTCAATTTAGCCACCATTGTTATTGTTAAATTTTTGATTATTGCTCAAAATCTTTGTCTTCAAATTTGGGTGTTTAGTATAACAAACTCGTTAAAAAAATAAAAATTGAGTATGAACTGAAAATGACAAGAAAACATTAAAACTGAGTGTATTGGTCTTTCAAGTGTACTACATTAGAGATTGCATTGAGTAGACATGTGTGAAAAATAAGAAAACACTAATTTCATACAAGGTATTATTTATTTGAAAAAATACAGTTGTAACAGAGTACTCCATCAGTATACAGTTAGTTTTAATTTTCACTTCTTTATGAGATGAGTTCAATCTGACGTTTGAGTCCATTATTTCTGAATATTAGGTTACAAATTTGAAAATTTCACTCTGAAATCCGACCACATGTCGAGCCGATTCTGGTGGCATCCAGCAGAACTATTTGCCTCAATCTAATTCTAGTTTTGCGCTAGAGTGTGCTGGAAGCGGCCAAAACAAAAAATCTGTTATCATATGAAATATATTTAATATACTTTTTATTCTAATAGCATCTTGCGGGCCCCTCTGGCGTACCTCGCGGACCCCTAGGGGTCCGCGGACCGCCTGTTGGGAACCACTGATCTAGAGACATGTTATCACAGTGCACTGACCTTCCTGCTGAGACCGTGGGCGCATCCCTGTCCGCAGTTCGTGTTGACAACTTTATATTTGCTCACCTGAACTACTTACTGCTCATTAAGTGTACTGTGTATCGATGACGTACCTTCCTCGCGTCTGTAACGTGCATTCTGTTGCATTTCACATTAATAAAATTTGATAGCCATGTCAGGGCCCTGTTGTCTGGTCTCTGTCGTCTTCGCACTGGAGGACAGGTCCAAAACTTGTTTTTACGTGAGGAGGATGAAATTTGAGTGTGCCAGTGACGGTGTTGTCCAGTGTGGTGCTGTCGTGTTCCGCAGGTCGCATCCCGCAGATGGGCCGTGGCCGGCAGAGCTCCAGCAGGCCTAGAGACGGAGAGCGGCCGGGGACGCGCGCGCCGCCGCAGGCGCGCCTGATCTGAGGCTTGCTGCAACCCGCCACGCTTAACCCTAGCCACGAGATACATGGCGTAGCTGATCCATGTTCTTCCCAACGCTGTTCGCTCTCTGCACTTCAACTCTGTCAACGTCGACGCGCAAATATAATGACAAACAGGAATAGTTACTTGTTGTGCATTTAAGAATAACATCTATATGTAAATTACTCTGTAGAAAAGTTTCACTTGTATCTCAAATAAAAGTATTGCAGTCGAGATACTATACCTAAAATATGTGTATAACTTCCTGTAGAAACTGTCTGTAAAATTTACGTAAGTGTATATACAGAATTCTCTGATAAACTGCTGTGCTATGACATTAAATTCTGGAAATGTAATCAATCCTTGTGAAAAAAAATTTTCTCGCAGAGAAACAAATGTGTAATGATAGGACACCATACTTGAAAGTATTTTCTTTAAATTAATGTTGTAGTCCTTAAAACAGAACAGAAGGTGAAAAAATTCTAACTTCATTCACATGCTGAAAAGTTTGTC
Source organism: Schistocerca nitens (assembly GCF_023898315.1). NCBI lineage: Eukaryota > Metazoa > Arthropoda > Insecta > Orthoptera > Acrididae > Schistocerca > Schistocerca nitens. The sequence goes on along the minus strand of NC_064615.1, from coordinate 551,088,908 downwards.
TACTCCCACTATCATGGGGCCAAAACGGTAGTCCTGAACTGTACCATGTTCACAGGCTTTCTAAACATGCTAAACATATGTTCCTCACTTCTCCTACATAATATTTACGTTAATTCAACTTCAGAGCCTAATACTGATCACAAAAGCACTCTGATTTTGATTATAAATGGGAACTCCATCGTTTTATTTTCTTGCATAGTTCATATATGTAAACATAAAAAGATGGCATGTATCTTTTAAATGTATCTATTATGTTTTAGCTCCTTCATGTGCTTGCATACACGTAATCTACTCAGTGTTATTTATGACAATAATCCATGATACTTCATTCCAGAAAATTAGTGACATTATTGTAAAGATGATGTGAATATAAATGACAATAAGCAAATCAGTCAGTCAGACACCTAAAAAATTATATAACTTAATTAATTTTATATTTAGTACCAAGTTTTTCCGTCACCTGGATCAACTTATAGAAGAAAGAGTATAGGTCCAGTAGAACTTGTATCGAAGTAGTTTTGCGTGACGTTGCAAGAATACTTACTGAAAATCTGTATATGTTTAGGTAGATTCGAATCGATGTCTGTAATTTAAAACAGAAAGCATAAATAAATAAATAAATGTTACATGACGTCTCCCTTTTACTGAAATCCTAATCAAACACCGCAGTTTCTGTTTAAGTCTATTCCTGGTTTTTAATATTTTGAGATATTTGTGTAAGTTTCCATTGATTAGGCTACAGAAACACTCGAATGAAACATGAGTGAGTTAGGAATACGAGAACAAAATATATTTTGATGTGCCTCTCAACATGGAAATTTCGATTCTTCTTCTACCACACGTACAAAATGACAACACAATATACCTCAATACTATTACGAGTAGCAACACAATAAAATGTACAGGGTGCCCATAAAGTCCCTTTGCAACTTCAAAATTTTTTACAAAATAATCACCCTTTTTCAAAACATACTTCGTACATTTGATTCATTTTATGGACTAAAATAGCTAATTACGAAATATTATCTACTGTAATAAATAGTAAAATTATCATTCAATAATTACTATGGAAATAACAAAAACAATATTCAGTTGTGCTGTGGAATATAGCGAAAGAACCACATTCGTGTATTCTGGTTGTCACGACCTGCTGCACACTGCTATAGTGACTTGCTGAAGTTTTCATAATGATGCCCAATAGTTCTTAGCACTTGCTCATGATGAAAAGGTTGAACTTCACACATGTGTACCTCAGGTTTCTACTGGGAAAAATACTTCTGTTGTAGCTAATATACAATAAAAAGTAATATACAGAACTGTAGTCACAGGGTCTGAAAATGTTAATGACATGCTAATATTCCATGGTTTCACATTTAAAAAAAGATGTGAAATAAATTATATGACAATGCAGTGATGATTTCTCCTAGTTTACATTGATTCTTTGCTGTGTAGCCTCTTTGTATGGAGAGAAACTGAAATTTGAGAACAATAATCCTTTGCTTCCATTGCTCTGTAATGGTTAAACCTGGGAACACAAAACTGAGGGCTGATTAGTTCACACAGAGAAAAAACACAAAGAAACTTCCTTTACCTTTGCTTTTATTCGACCACCTGAACTATCGGAGTCCCGAACTTATACTCATATACATTATCAAATAAAATTTACTTTGAAATTTTTTGTAGTATTATTAAGATAATTAAGTCTTCTAAATGGCAGCTATTTACCTATGACGGAGCTCGACAGTACTTGTAATTTAATGAGTCCATGAACGAGAACTGAATTCTCTGGCACTATCGTCGTCTCCATAAAGAAAAAGAAATTGAACGTCCAAAGAGTGAAAAATATATCATTGCCTTACAACAGGTCACAGAAAACAACATGTTCAAATTATATCGAAGTGAAATGAACTTGCTATGCTGGAGGCGTAAAAATGAAACAGTGCTACTACATTGCCCCGAAGGTAGGTTGAAATTATACAGTTAGGGATCATTTCAACCTACGTTTAAACTGAAGTTTCATAAACCGAAATTATTTGCATTATTCCGACAGAGATAGTGAACTGGTAAGCTGGGCTGACAAAGTTTTACTGTGAAAGTTTATACATACGTTGCACACAATCACAGATGCTGTGTTTCTACGTTTCATGACATCCTGTTCACAGCTTAAAGTTTTTCAGTTGACGATAATTACTGATCAGTCTTCTGATTGTAAAGTATAAGGTTTCGAAACAACGGTTTGCACATAGACAAGCGAATTACATTTTCACCTCTAAGAAAAGAAAACGGACACCAAAGACAAATATTTACACTGAAAGATTACATCGTACCTTTTCATAGTTTTTTTCTATACATTAAGTCATCACTTTTTTGTAGCTTCGTTAAAATTTTCGTTACACGTCAGCTGAAATATTTTTCAATACATGTCACCGAATACGATGGCATAAAGTTAGTTTTGGGTTAGCACATAATTTGTTAGTAGTAAGATTTTTCAAAACAATACATAGAGCAATATATATGTTACATGAATATATTGAAAGATAGGATGATATTTACATACGTTCATACATATTTCCCCTACAGTGCATGCTGGATTGAAAAGACATTAAATTATAGTGATTTCCAGTATTGTGGTTACAAGCTTTGCTTTTCTTGAGTATCGGTTACAACTGCTCTCAGTATTGTGGTTACAATTTTTGATTTGTATAAATATCACACATTGGTTTTTACAGTTCTTTGACAATAGTGAACTTTGGTTTTGATGATGCCAGGTAAGTTAGTGCTATAGTAGCTTTTTATGGAGGGACAAGTTCTTCTTCATCCCTGTACTACCCTGGTAGCTGTGGGAAACCCTCCTTAAAACCCTCAGCAGAGTGGCATCTGGTACCGTATCATCATCTTGGCAGTACCCCAGTAGCGGTGGAAATCCTCCTTAAAACCCACAGCAGGGCGGCATCGTAACATCATCTGTATACGTGGTTCGCAGTACAGGTTGGACATCAGGTACGCAAGATATCTGGACAACAGCAACACGGAGTGGCAGAGGGCGTTATCAACAGGAGAGTGAATCTACTTTGTAAGATTTGGCTCATTGTGATGTACATGCAACATACTGTACAATAATCATTGGTATTTCAGTCGTCACAAAAGTAATAGTTTCAATGAGCTCTGCGAATACACTTAAACCTGTCTACCATAGCTGCATAAAGAAACAAAGGAAAAAGAAGTGGCAATACAAATACAATTAATAAATGCACTAACCTAAAGGTGCAGTTCACGCTGTTAACTTTAATATGGCAAGGCGTGTCTGTTTCATTAACAAATGAGCCTGTATACTACTTCTTAAACATTAATATTGTATGGAGATTTGACATGCCAGGAAAGCATAGAGTTCAACGCATTTCCATGTTATCTTCATTTACACCACATAGATATGAGTCAACAGCTCGCCTCTCGCAGTCCTTTTCTACCAACATTCTATAGCGTCTGAGTGAATACAGTTTGAGAAGCCTGCAGAAACAGCCAACAAATTGTACTTTTAGTCATATTATTGGAGTTTCATCTCCTGTGTGGTATAATGAAACCGCGCATACCAGTAACATGGCAACTGATTTGATATGTCGCATTTCAGAGCATAGACCAGGTCACAGCCAAGTGTGTACTTCCAGAGAGTCTTCAATCCACAGACCTCACTGGTGAACCCAGTCGCCCAAACTTTCCTTACACTGGTTATACAGTTAACATAGCACGCCCTTGTGAGCCATAATGAGACTAAAAAGTAAACAATGCTGCCCCCGACATACGTTTTCCGTAGAAAAGATACTCCCTTAACGCAAGCATAATTTGTTATACATTTACGTAACTGAACATGGACGTATCAAGTCAAACTGACCTGATATGACCAAACAAAATTAAACTCTAACTTACGGCCATAGCTCTTGGCGTATAGACCATTCTTTGTGAATATGTAGATCCACACTATCTATTTTGCTACATTTTTGCAAGTTGAACCTGGCCGATCATGCTTTTCATAGTAAAAATCTTATCGGTCCCTCATGGACAAACGCTGCACTGAGTTCACTTTCGAAAATTTCAAGAAAAAATACAGGGTTCTATCACATTCAATCATGACAAGGTAGCGTACAACTGATAAATAGACCATAAATGCAGTTGATAAGCATTGCACACACATTACAATTACAAGTAATGGAACTTGTGTCCTAAATCTCCTGCACAGATTATGTATAAAATATGCAGTCCAACTAAACAATTTGTGGAATATCAAACTATTATCATCAATTATTCTAATGCTAACATAACAAAAAATATCTTAATTGCTAACACATTTCAATAGTACAGCTATGCTAAACAACAAATAACTATAAACGGATGTAAGAAATCACTTGTCTCCTAACGTTTGTTTATTCACAGACTGTTTTCATATCCTGATAAGGTTATAAATCTGAAATTCTTCCTAAACTGTGAAAGCTAAGTAGATGTTAACCATGGTAGAGATTCATGAGATTTGAAAGGTGTTATCCATAAGAAACGACCTTGCTGTGCTGGTACTGCAAACGGCTGAAAGCAAGAGGAAACTACAGCCGTAATTTTTCCCGAGGGCATGCAGCTTTACTGTATGGTTAAATAATGATGACGTCCTCTTGGGTAAAATATTCCGGAGGAAAAATAGTCTCCCATTCGGGACTCCGGGCGGGGACTTCTCAGGAGGACATCGTTATCAGGAGAAAGAAAACTGGCGTTCTACGGATGGGAGCGTGGAATGTCAGATCCTTTAATCGGAGAGGTAGGTTAGAAAATTTAAAAAGGGAAATGGATAGATTAAAGATAGATATAGTGGGAATTAATGAAGTTCGGTGGCAGGAGGAACAAGATTTTTGGTCAGGTGAATACAGGGATATAAATACAAAAGAAAATAGGGATAATGCAGGAGTAGGTTTAATAATGACTAAAGAAATAGGAGTGCGGGTAAGCTACTACAAACAGCATAGTGAACTCCTTATTGTGGCCAAGATAGACACGAAGCCCACACTACTACAGTAGTACAAGTTTATATACCAACTAGCTCTGCAAACGACGAAGAAATTCAAGAAATGTATGATGAAATAAAAGAAATTATTCAGATTGTGAAGGGAGACGAAAATTTAATCGTCATGCGTGACTGGAATTCGATAGCAGGAAAAGGAAGGAAACGCAGTAGGTGAATATGGATTGGGGGTAAGAAATGAAAGAGGAAGCCGCTTGGTAGAATTTTGCACAGCGCATAACTTAACCCTAATTAACACTTGGTTCAAGAATCATTAAAGAAGGTTGTATACATGGAAGAAGCCTGGAATACTGACAGGTTTCAGACAGATCATATAATGGTAAGACAGAGATTGAGGAACCAGGTTTTAAATTGTAAGACATTTCCAGGGGCGGAAGTGGACTCTGACCACAATCTACTGGTTATGAACTGTAGATTAAAACTGAAGAAACTGCAAAAAGGTGGGAATTTAAGGAGATGGGACCTGGATGAACTGACTAAACCAGAGGTTGTACAGAGTTTCAGGGAGAGCATAAGGGAACAATTGACAAGAGTGGGGGAAAGAAATACAGTAGAAGAAGAATAGGTAGCTTTGAGGGATGAAGTAGTGAAAGCAGCAGAGGATCAAGTAGGTAAAAAGACGAGGGCTAGTAGAAATCCTTGGGTAACAGAAGAAATATTGAATTTAACTGATGAAAGGAGAAAATATAAAAATGCAGTAAATGAAACAGGCAAAAAGGAATACAAACGTCTCAAAAATGAGATCGACAGGTAGTGCAAAATGACTAAGCAGGGATGGCTAGAGGACAAATGTAAGGATGTAGAGGCTTATCTCACTAGGGGTAAGATAGAGAGATAGATACTGCCTACAGGAAAATTAAAGAGACCTTTTGAGAAAAGAAAACCACTTGTATGAATAACAAGAGCTCAGATGGAAACCCAGTTCTAAGCAAAGAAGGGAAAGCAGAAAGGTGGAAGGAGTATATAGAGGATCTATACAAGGACGATGTACTTGAGGGCAATATTATGGAAATGGAAGAGGATGTAGATGAAGATGAAATGGGAGATATGATACTGCGTGAAGAGTTTGACAGAGCACTGAAAGACCTGAGTCGAAACAAGGCCCCGGGAGTAGACAACATTCCACTAGAACTACTGTCGGCCTTGGGAGAGCCAGTCCTGACAAAACTCTACCATCTGGTGACCAAAATGTATGAGACAGGCGATATACCCTCAGACTTCAGGAAGAATATAATAATTCCAATCCCAAAGAAAGCAGATGTTGACAGATGTGAAAATTACTAAACTATCAGTTTAATGAGTTACGGCTGCAAAATCCTAACGCGAATTCTTTACAGACGAATGGAAAAACTGGTAGAAGCCGAACTCGGGGAAGATCAGTTTGGATTCCGTGGAAATGTTGGAACACTTGAGGCAATACTGACCCTACGGCTTATATTAGAAGTTAGATTAAGAAAAGGCAAACCTACGTTTCTAGCATTTGTAGATTTACAGAAGGCTTTTGACAATCTTGACCGTAATACTCTCTTTTAAATTCTGAAGGTGGCAGAGGTCAAATACAGGGAGCGAAAGGCTATTTACAATTTGTACAGAAACCAGATGTCAGTTATATGAGTCGAGGGACATGAAAGAGAAGCAGTGGTTGGGAAGGGAGTGAGACAGGGTTGTAGCCTCTCCCCGATGTTATTCAATCTGTATATTGAGCAAGCAGTAAAGGAAACAAAAGAAAAATTCGGAGTAGGTATTAAAATCCATTGAGAAGAAATGAAAATTTTAAGGTTCGCCGATGACATTGCATTTCTTTCAGAGACAGCAAAGGACTTAGAAGAGCAGTTGAACGGAATGGACAGTGTCTTCAAAGGAGGATATAAGGTGAACATCAACAAAACGAGTATAGTGGAATATAGTAGAATTAACTCGGGTGATGCTGAGGGAATTAAATTAGGAAATGAGACACTTAAAGTAGTAAAGGAGTTTTGCTATTTGGGGAGCAAAATAACTGATGATGGTCGTAGTAGAGAGGACATAAAATGTAGACTGGTAATGGCAAGGAAAGCGTTTCGGAAGAAGAGAAATTTGTTAACATCAAGTATAGATCTAAGTGTCAGGAAGTCGTTTCTGAAACTATTTGTATGGAGTGTAGCCATGTATGGAAGTGAAACGTGGACGATAAACAGTTTGGACAAGAAGAGAATAGAAGGTTTCGAAATGTGGTTCTACAGAAGAATGCTGAAGATTAGATGGGTAGATCACATAACTAATGAGGAGGTATTGAATGGAATTGGGGAGAAGAGGAGTTTGTGGCACAACTTGACTAGAAGAAGGGATCGGTTGGTAGGACATGTCCTGAGGCATCAAGGGATCACAAATTTAGTATTGGAAGGCAGCGTGGAGGGTAAAAATCGTAGAGGGAGACCAAGAGATGATTACACTAAGCAGATTCAGAAGGATGTAGGCTGCAGTACGTACTAGCAGATGAATCAGCTTGCACAGGATAGAGTAGCATGGAGAGCTGCATCAAACCAGTCTCAGGACTGAAAACCACAATAACAACAACAACAACATCTATAATAATTCCCACTTCTTTATATTTTTGTGCGATAAGTAAATTCTTAAGGTGGTTATGAACCACAACTAAGACACCATCTTGAATCTGAGTGACTTTCTTTTCAGGGTAAGATTTCTTCTCGGTTTCTCTGGGGGTTTAATTTATTAACGTTGGTTGAGCTTTATCAGCTTGAGGTAGTCTATCTCACACTATCTTGCAAATTGGATGTCATCATTTATTGTCCTGTGGGTCGCTATAATGCAACTCATGGGGTCTCTATCCAATGTATGTGTTAAGCAGATCATTCATTACCTGTTTGAGGAGCTGTAGGTTGTTTGGCCATCTAGTCCATACATGGTCCCATGCCACGTTTGTACGTATGAACCGCTGCAGCCCACAAAACATATTTCCATAGGATTTCCTTCAGGGTGGTACCTCAGAAGCAATATCTAATTCCACTGTTCTGGAGAAATTCTCTCCACTTGTCACTCATAAATACTGTGTTGTTGTTAGAGAGTAACACCTTAGGCTTGCCAACTCTCGCAAACTACTTTGTCTGTATGCACCGAATAACTGAAGTACTTGTCACACTCTGTCCTGCGTACAGACACAAATACTTGGTGAACGACAGGTTTTGAATGGAGAAGACGTCTGAGTTGCAATGAGTTGCATAGGTCTACTTCACATTGTATATTGGGGAAATAACAATACTTGTGTTTGTTCACACATTTTTAACACTCCAAATTGCTCCATAAGATGTGTATATGCCAAACCCGCCTTTCTACACTCCTGGAAATTGAAATAAGAACACCGTGAATTCATTGTCCCAGGAAGGGGAAACTTTATTGACACATTCCTGGGGTCAAATACATCACATGATCACACTGACAGAACCACAGGCACATAGACACAGGCAACAGAGCATGCACAATGTCGGCACTAGTACAGTGTACATCCACCTTTCGCAGCAATGCAGGCTGCTATTCCTCCATGGAGACGATCGTAGAGATGCTGGATGTAGTCCTGTGGAACGGCGTGCCATGCCATTTCCACCTGGCGCCTCAGTTGGACCAGCGTTCGTGCTGGACGTGCAGACCCCGTGAGACGACGCTTCATCCTGTCCCAAACATGCTCAATGGGGGACAGATCCGGAGATCTTGCTGGCCAGGGTAGTTGACTTATACCTTCTAGAGCACGTTGGGTGGCACGGGATACATGCGGACGTGCATTGTCCTGTTGGAACAGCAAGTTCCCTTGCCGGTCTAGGAATGGTAGAACGATGGGTTCGATGACGGTTTGGATGTACCGTGCACTATTCAGTGTCCCCTCGACGATCACCAGTGGTGTACGGCCAGTGTAGGAGATCGCTCCCCACACCATGATGCCGGGTGTTGGCCCTGTGTGCCTCGGTCGTATGCAGTCCTAATTGTGGCGCTCACCTGCACGGCGCCAAACACGCATACGACCATCATTGGCACCAAGGCAGAAGCGACTCTCATCGCTGAAGACGACACGTCTCCATTCGTCCCTCCATTCACGCCTGTCGCGACACCACTGGAGGCGGGCTGCACGATGTTGGGGCGTGAGCGGAAGACGGCCTAACGGTGTGCTGGACCGTAGCCCAGCTTCATGGAGACGGTTGCGAATGGTCCTCGCCGATACCCCAGGAGCAACAGTGTCCCTAATTTGCTGGGAAGTGGCGGTGCGGTCCCCTACGGCACTGCGTAGGATCCTACGGTCTTGGCGTGCATCCGTGCGTCGCTGCGGTCCGGTCCCAGGTCGACGGGCACGTGCACCTTCCGCCGACCACTGGCGACAACATCGATGTACTGTGGAGACCTCACGCCCCACGTGTTGAGCAATTCGGCGGTACGTCCACCCGGCCTCCCGCATGCCCACTATACGCCCTCGCTCAAAGTCCGTCAACTGCACATACGGTTCACGTCCACGCTGTCGCGGCATGCTACCAGTGTTAAAGACTGCGATGGAGCTCCGTATGCCACGGCAAACTGGCTGACACTGACGGCGGCGGTGCACAAATGCTGCGCAGCTAGCGCCATTCGACGGCCAACACCGCGGGTCCTGGTGTGTCCGCTGTGCCGTGCGTGTGATCATTGCTTGTACAGCCCTCTCGCAGTGTCCGGAGCAAGTATGGTGGGTCTGACACACCGGTGTCAATTTGTTCTTTTTTCCATTTCCAGGAGTGTATTAATTCATGAAGAATGCACACTCGCCATCACTCACTAATCTCATTCATTCAATAGTGTAAGACATTCTTCCACTTAATAGGCGGATGCAAGCTGTGTATGATTGCCATCTAAAAGTTTTCTTTTATGCCATACCAGTTAGGATAAGCATTGAATACTCTTGGCATAAAAAATTTCGAAATCTTTTCCTTAAACAAGACCACCATGTTAAACGTCGGTGTAGCCGGCTGCGACTAAGCACAATGCTTAAGGCCTCGTGGTCATTGTTTACGTTTGTCTGGTGTCCAGATAAATAATAATGGAAGTGATTAAATGACCACACCACTGCTATGCTTCTAATTTGGTCGTGGGGAGGCATATTCACAATGATTTACCATGTGGCTTGCAGAACTTGGTTGTCTACACAACCATTTTGTCCTTCACCTACTTAGTCTGAAAAAGGCGACATCCTATACCTGTTTTCAAAGCATCAGCCACTTGATAATGATTTAGGTTCATATTTGAGTGAAACTTCTATCCCTGACTTTGATCTTCAAAAATGTCACTTGGCACTCAAATTACCGATACCAAAGCACGTTGTTCATTAAGAAGTTGGTCAACGTAACGCTACTGAGAGTCTGCTGGTAGACGAAACGTCTTTAAAAAGAACAAAGGCCTAGAAAAGCTTTGAGCTGCCTCCTCGTATAACGAAGTGGACAATTAGTGGTGAATTTAATTTTTTCATTGTTATGCAAGATACTTTGCTGACCGATAATATGTCCCAGGAATTTATGTTCTGTCTGCCTCAACGTACACTTTTCTAAATTTTCTTTAAGACCTGCTTACCTTATGCTCGTAGTACGAGGGGTATTCGTAAAGTAAGATCCGATCGGTCACGAAGTGGTAACCACTGTGAAAATCAAAAATGTTTTATTTGCAATAGATAGCTACAACTTCCAGCTACTTATCTACACAGTCGCTGGTCCGACTTAGACGTTTTTCGGAGTGTTGTACCATCTTTCCAATACCTCCGTTATAGGAGGCAGCCGCCAGTGCTTTCCGCCAATTCTCTACGCTCGCCTACAGCTCGTTGTCTGTGCCAAAATGATGTCCTGGTAGCCACCGGTTCACGTGAGCAGAGATGAAACAGAGAGGTAGCAAATTACTGGTTGCATTGTGAGTTTTCAAACAGTTTCAATTGAAAACGCAGCAGGAGCATCTTCAATGCCCCTGCAGAATGTGGCTGAGAATTGTCTTGAAGAAGAAAACGCATGACAGTTATATGCTGTGGGCTGCTTAGCTTCAGGCGAAATATCTCACCAGGCCCTTGTACTTGGTGGGAGACACTATTTTCTAGGCATCTTTATGTGATCACTGTGAGCTCAGAACAAAAGAGCGACGTTATGCGATCGACACACCTGTAAAGCTTCACTGGATTTTCACAGTGGTTACCATTTCGTGACCGATCAGATCTTATTTTCCGAATACGCCTAGTACATTACCGACAAGAGTAATATATTCCGTCTACGTGGTAGTGAAAATTAGTAGGCCATCCACATACGAGGGGCGTTCAGTAAGTAATGCAACACAAATTTTTTTCTGAGAGCAGGTTGGAGCCGGCTGGTTTGGCCGAGCGGTTCTAGGCGCTTTAGTCTGGAACCGCGCGACCGCTACGGTCGCAGGTTCGAATCCTGCCTCGAGCATGGATGTGTGTGATGTCCTTAGGTTAGACAGGTTTAAGTAGTTGTAAGTTCTAGGGGACTGATGACCTCAGATGTTAAGTCCGATAGTGCTCAGAGCCATTTGAACCATTTTTGAGCAGCTTGCATTTATTTATGATTCCAGTACACCATATTATTTCCCACTATTTGGCTTTTTTTTTCTTTGAGTTATCACCCTTCTGACTGGTTTGATGCGGTCCACCACGAATTCCTCTCCTGTGCCAACATCTTCACTCAAAGTAGGACATGCAACCTACGTCCTCAGTTACTTGCTGCATGTTATCCAATCTCTGTCTTCGTCTACAGCTTTTGCCCTCTATAGCTCCCTCGAGTCATTCCCCGATGTCTTAACAGATGTCCTATCATCCTGCCACTTCTCTTGTCAATGTTTTCCAAACATTCCTTTCCTCTCCGATTCTTAGCAGAACCTCCTCTTTCCTTACTTTATCAGCCCATCTTATTTTCAACATTCGTCTGTAGCATCACATCTCAAATGCTTCGATTCTCTTCTGTTTCAGTTTTCCCACCATCCACGTTTCACTACCATGCAATTCTGTGGCCCAAACGTACATTCTCAGAAATTTCTTCCTCAAATTAAAGCCTGTGTTTCATGCTAGTAGACTTCTCTTGGCCAAGAACCCGGGACCGAGGACATCTTGATTATTAATCAAAGAAGTTACCCTTAGACCACAGGTGCAATGGCTGCAAAACTCTATTTTTCAACACAATCATCGTTCAATGCGACGGTCTTACGCCACCTTACTGGGAAGGCTGAATGCCCCCATGATTTCATTCTATTGGTCAACATCGGAGCCAAGGTCTTGCTGCATCAAAAACTTCCCTGCCATCCACGTACTGCTTCCCACGGACTGCAACCTTCATTAGGTCAAACACATGGAAGGTGGATATCCGAGCTGAAGTGTGGTTGAGGACAAACAGTCCAGTTAAGTTTTGTGAGCCCCTCTCGTGTGCACAGATTTGTGTGAGACCTTGCGTTATCATGGACAAGGAGAAGTTTATTTGCATTTTTGAGACGATGAACACGCGAAAGTCGTTTCTTCGATTTCCTGAGGCTAGCAGAAACACTTCGGTGATGATCGCTGCGAGATGAGGGCGGACATAACACAGAATAACCCCTTCAGAGTCCCAAAGACGGTTGCCCGACATTACCAGGCGAGAGTGTGGCTTTGAAATTGTTTTTCGGAGGTGAGATGGTGTGGTTCTCCTCCATGGATTGTCATGGACTGTGCGGCTGATCCCGGCGGAGGTTCGAGTCCTCCCTCGGGCATGGATGTGTGTGTTTGTCCTTAGGATACTTTAGGTCAAGTAGTGTGTAAGCTTAGGGAGTGATGGCCTTAGCAGTTAAGTCCCATAAGATTTCACACACATCTGAACATTTTTTCCCTCCGTGGATTGCCGTTTTGTTTCCGGTTCGAAGTGATAAACTCATGTTTCTTCGCGTGTGACTATGTTCGAAAAAAATTGTCACGACAAACCTGGTAACGCGCAAGCAGTTCCGCACAGATGATCTTTCGTTGCTCTTCATGGTCTTCTGTTGGGCGGCGAGGAGCCCAGTGGGCACACACCAACTGGTGGGGGAGTGTGTCAGTACTATCAACAGAGACGTCCAGTTGAACAACGAGTTGTTTGACTGTGATGCGTCGATCACCTTCAATGAGACTGTCCGCACGTTCCAACATTGCAGGAGTCGCAGCTGTGTACGGCTGGCAGGCACGCGAGAGATCGGAAAGGTTTGCACGACCTTGTCCCGTTGATGACAGACGCCTCGCCAAACCAGTCACCATGCTTTTGTTCACTCTCAGGTCTACGTAGATATTTTTCGAGCGTTTATGAATACCTGCAATGGTCTGGTTTTCCGCCAAAAGACAGTCAATGATAGCTCCGTGCTTGCAACACACCTCTGTTACAGACGGCATTTTGAAGACTACGTATAGCGCCGCTAACTATCGGAACTTGGTGAAACTATAAAGCCTGATGCGAGAAAATTCCACGATGTCTCACAACAAATTCCGCATTTTTTCATCCGACATTGTCAGAGAAAAAAAAGTTATTGCATTACTTATCGAACGCCCCTCGTAAGTGTTATTTGTTCCAGAAACTCAGGGCCAAACGGTTTATCTAGAACTGCAATGAATGTACCTGAGCATAATAAAAACAAAGACGTTGCATATTCGCAACTTCCTCTTTAAGGGAATTTGGAAGTAGATTGATGCTGCTCAGATGCTTTGTGACATGACATTTTTGTAATTGCTTCTCTAAATTTTCGGCTTAATCCTTATTGATACCAAGACTGTATTGACGCCTATGGCATTGAGCACAAGTAGTATTTTTCACCTGGTCTGCTTACCAACAAACACGATACATTAGAAAGTTCATGAGGTATGACATCGTATTTACACTCGCAACAGTTGATTACTCCCGGCTTTTCCTCAAAAATATTACTGTATTCAGTCAACACTCTTTGCAGATTGGTCCACTGACAGTCGTCAGTTTAGCTACTTTCAGTTCGATGGCAATTACTGCATCACTAAAACTGCAGTGTGTGGGCTCAGATTTGGTACCCATGATTTGTACACATACCTGTAGACAGAACCAGCAGCGGTCTTCAGCTGAAACTAGCAAATTTACCTTAAGTTTCAGCTCCCTTTTCGTAAAAATCAAATAGATCGACCATAGTGTTCTTCTCTACAAGTAAGTGAACGCCAAGGATGCAATCATACACGAGGCTATCGACAATGAGGAAGGTGTGAAACACCACCTGCTCCTCAAGTTTCATTTCAAGGCTGGCCTTCAGCTTAACAGATTTCTACCACCGACGATTCTGCATGCTTTACTAGGCAACGTATGCACTATCTTGCGCCCAGAGATTTGTCTGAACAACGTAGTTGATATTAGTGGGATGTCATCTCACCCCCAGAATCAATCACGTACACAGCATCATTTCCCTCGATTTGTAAGGTGACAGCAGGTCACATACCTGTGTGTTTGACTTGTGGACGAGTTTCATGGACTGCTTGTATGTCATCTGGTATGGCAACGCCATTATTGTAACATAACATGCTGACATCAGAATCTATGCCCCTCACATTCTCGCCACCAGAACATTGGGGCTAACCTGTCTGGTCGGAGTCAGCTTTCCTTCAGTGGACGATCAGAGAGTTCATTCGGTTCCTGTTATTATTATTGTAGCTGAAGTAGCAATTTCCTTTACATATATTATTTCGGCCATCTCACATTATTTTGTCTCCATGAGTTTCTTTTCTAGCTATTATTTATTACGCCACTCACCACGCAAGTGTGGCAGTGGCGGGGTTTTTTGGCGATCTTGTTAATTTTCACGTGAGCGCCTACCACTGTGCCCTTTTTGTGCATCCACAATTCTTATCGTGTGGTGAGTAATATTGTTTTTCGCACCGTACTGGTTATCTTCCAGCAAACAGATCATTGTTAGTATGGAAAATAACTCATCTACATCGTAATCAGGACTGGTCAATCATTTTTTCTCGATGCTGATGGGTAGTTAAATTCAAATGGCTCTGAGCACTATGGGACTTAACTTCTAAGGTCATCAGTCCCCTATAACTTAGAACTACTTAAACCTAACTAACCTAAGGACATCACACACATCCATGCCCGAGGCAGGATTCGAACCTGCGACCGTACCGGTCGCGCGGTTCCAGATTGTAGCGCCTAGAACCGCTCGGCCACCCTGGCCGGCATGGGTAGTTAACTCCATAATATTTCAAAGCCATCAGTATGTGCAGTTTACTAATCCCAATACTTTGTCTTCTTTAGGTATCTTTCAAAATAAGAGCGCAGGGTGCCTTAATGGCCTTTCGACCCATATTTGGCCAAAAATTCCTTCCCAGAGTCATCGTAATTTAGTTATTTTTCAAATCTCTGTGATCTCGCTGTATAAATCCTGCAACGAATTTAATGTTTGGCTTGTCATTCCATCTGTTAGGAATGACATCTTCAAATGATTTTAAAAATACAGCTAGATGTGCATCACATCGTCTTGGTGAAAATGTTGCAAAATGTCTTTGTCAGAGCATGGTTTTCTACGTAAATTATGTAGAAAGACATGGTACTGTCCACATAACATGCGGTACAGGGTTAGAACCGACTTAACTCCATCTTATCGGGGCACACGCACTGTCATTGTTGTTTCTGCTGACATTGTCTGCCACACTAGACGCGTCAGGTGCATCGAAAATAGATGCTCCAGTGTCCAACAGTTTGAAGTTTTTCTTTAGTTCTGAAATTTCGCGGTGCACGGATTGTGTCTCTTTATTCAAACTGTCCATACGATCATTGTGCTAAGTGTTGAGTTCCTCTAATCGTTTTTCCAGACACTCAGACACATCTCCACGTCTTTTAGATGTTTTCGGAGCGTCATTCCGACTTCAGTATTTATTT
Organism: Schistocerca nitens; assembly: GCF_023898315.1. Taxonomy (NCBI): domain Eukaryota; kingdom Metazoa; phylum Arthropoda; class Insecta; order Orthoptera; family Acrididae; genus Schistocerca; species Schistocerca nitens. Next base: position 551,072,951 of record NC_064615.1, on the reverse strand, counting down.
AATTAGTTCGTTCTGTGTTCTGAGAAAATTTGTTCCTCAAGCTTCGCTTCAAAATGTATGCCTATATTGCCTGAAATGCCATCCTTTCAGTGATATACAGTTTCAACAGTCTGTTTCTTACTCCCATCAAGGCGAGCAAAGGATGGTAGTGGATGGTCGTCACGTCAAAGGCGTGTGGTCGTGATTATTTTGTCAGAAGTCCTAAAATACTCAGCGGGTAATAATTCTTCATGCATGTACAGGGACAGAATTTCGTGCTCTACAAAATGCATAGCAATATTACGTGAAACCTATAACATCACGAATATGTGGTTCCTGATCGATTAATTCATTTTACTAGACCCAAGCTCCTAATTAAATTGTACGGAATTTAGCCCAGTTTACTCCGTACGATGAATGACTTAATAAATGATCAAGTTAGCAAAAAGGGGGAATCCACTATGCATAGTGCATTAGGCTAAAGACACATGTTGTGGTCGCTCAGGTCTGAACAAAATTGTCACTGTTAAACTACTCTCAACACACGAAGTTCAGTAAAATAATTGAAATTGCGAAACGTTTCACTAACATAAATGAAGCTGAAATAGAACCGATTAACCACTTCCGCAAAATAGAAGATCACCTTCAAATATCTGTATTCACAACTGAACAAGAATAGAGCATGTCTGTTCACATCGCAATTTGTTGTCAGAGAGACCAACATGGCATCTGTTCGAGACGGTTCCTGTTTCAAAGAGTTGGAGGGGAGAGATCCCGCTATATCTGACCGACCACACCCCATCAACGTCTCAACCAAGCAGTTTTCTCTGACTCTGTTCACACCTTTCGCCCTCGGCCGAACCTCGCCAAATGGTTAGGTTTGCAACGGCTACTCGGTAATATTTGAATTCCTCATTCACACACAGTCACTCATTTATGATGATTCATAGGTCACATGGGAAATGGAAAGGACTTACAAAAGCAAAATAAATGAACAAATTGGCTCAGTCTTCCTCCAAACGTTGATTGTATACTCAGCAGTGTAATGTACATCATGAAAGTTGACGCTACAAGTACGTAAGTTGCGCCATAAATGCGATGTTTACGAAACGACTCTTGTTGACCCAGTATCAAAATCTGTTAATAATTCTGAAAATACACAATGATCTACTAATTTATTGTGACCACCAAATCTGTTACCAAGAGTGTTACTTAGAAGCAGGAGTACCAGCATCTGTCTTACAGTACAACCCTATTCAACTCGATTACAGTAACTTTACAGGATATCCTCACGATATTATGAAAAGACTCAACCTGGTGTGGCATAGTAACGGAAGCTTACTGCGATAACTAAGATTCTCTTCATTCTGGGAGGCCATACTACTCTCTACAGCTCTGTAACACAATCGGTTTCTCACTCACATAAGCTTATCCGATAAACATCCTTTCGACAGCGTTAATCAAAGCCCTGGCAGTTATCAGTCTTACGTAGATTGAACTGTTTCATACGACACTACCAGACGAAACAATTAAACTGAATAACTAGACAATTAACAACAACAAAAATTACTTTGTAATATAGTTAAAAACTAAATTTTATCTTTTCAAATTTGTATAGAGTTTTTAGAAAAATTCACTCGCTTCAGATACCATAGTTAACCAAAAAAGACAGAATAATTTCATGATAATTATTTTGCAAAATATTTTTCACTTTTTTCAATAGTAAGAAGCATCCATAGTTCGACTTTCAACCTAAACCACTATCTTGCGTTTGGAATAGAGAATGAGGAATCTTCTTGCAAATTCAGGCGAGGTGACAAAAAGTATATCTACATGGATTCTAAAGCAAATACGCAACGTTATATAGGAGTAATAACTCATTCTTGAGAAAAACTACGCTACAACATGACTTTACATGCCAGGTGATTCGCTAGGTACTCTATAAGATAAACAGGAACAAGAAATTTGAAGCCATGCCGTGAACATCTCTGCCTATCAATATCAGAGAGGCTTGCTATGAGTGGCTGATGTTATCAGTGGCCAAGGAGGAAGTGTAAGCATTCATCTGTCAGAGGGGTCGGCAAGCAGTCTGCCTGGGAACCAGGAAGTGGACACATGGGCGGCTGGAGTGCGTTGTGGGGCAGCCAATCACAGGGGGGGGGGGGGGGGGGGCGGGGGGGGGGGGCTGACCGCTGAGCGACGATGTCAGTACCGAGCTACACACATCGCTGCCATGAGCGGACTACCGTCCTCGGATGGATGTCACAGAGCTACAGTGAACGGGTGGAGGCTGTTTGCCTACCATTTCTCGCTGCCGTGTTCAGAATTGACTCCCGGACCGATGCTGCAGAGTTACGGGCAATGAGTGCGAACTGTCTGCCTGGTACCTGATGCTGTCATGTACAGGGGACGGAACCCGTGTTCATGATATGCCTGTCACATTACGATTGGTGTGGGTGTGGAAATGAAGGATTTATCTTAGCATGGTGCTCAGTTGTGATTCCAAGGGTATAGATAGCCGCAATGGCACTAAACGTCGGAGTGGAGTCATTGTCTGCTTGTTGTGGTTCACCGTGCGTTCTGTCCGGCAGTAGGTGTTTAGTCTTTTCGTCTTTACTGCTGTGGGACGTTACAGCAGTGGGACTGGTATATGGAGTGTGCGACTGGTATATGGAGTGTGGTTCCTCAGCATGTTCGGCAACCATTATCGTTGATCAGTATTTGGGTTTTGTCAGTTGGTAGACATTATGGTTGATCAGTGTATCAGCGAAGTTGTTTTGGCTGACATTGTGCTTCGTTACGGCTTTGTCCTAGTTTTGTCTCAGACTTGGTGATTGATCTTTGTATCAGCGAAGTTGTTTCGGCTGTCATTGTGCTTTGTTACGGCGTTGTCCTTCCAGTTTCGTCGCTTCCGTCATGTGTGTGTCATTCGTTGGGTTGAGTTAATGTTTCTTCCTTACGCGAGATTTTGTCCTTGTTAAACTGTGTATGTTACTTCACTGATCTCTAGTACAAGTGAGGGGCTTGTTTTCAGTACCACAATTCTTTCTTGTTCGTTCCCTGTTTAAAATAATTGTTAAACTGGCTTGTCTTTTGCTTAAAAGTGTCTGAAACCATGTGTATTTTAAGTGTTGCAAAGGAGTGCGATATTTTATTGAGAGGTTACGTTATGAAGGGTGTCACCATTTGATAGGTTTTAAGTGTTAACTGCGGTGATAGTGCCGAGATTTTGTAACAGTTGGCTCGATATATATGTGAAGACTGTTGATCTAAGCTAGACACCAATCAAATGTGTGAAGTTTAGTGCGCCATTTGTGTCAAGATTATTTCAAATGTTCGATACGTGCCAAGCTAATTGATCTATATTTATCATGAATATATTTTTAGAGAGTTTTGTATCGAAGATTTATTTTTAAAGAAATTGCTACTACTTGTAAATGTCTTTAAACATTTGTCTTTGTTTTGAACTTGGTCTTCAGTATCCAGTTTTGCTATCACTTTTCGTGAACGTTTGTGATTTATTCGTATAAATATGCATGAGTGAGTATTGTTCTATTGATGTGCCTGAAAGATTACAGCCAATTTTTTTTTTTTTTTTTACTGCCAGTTGTAACATGAAGGAAAGATGTGTTTTCTTACTGCTGAGTACGATGGAATATATCTGTAGATTAAACTTTGTTATGATCGGCTATTGGGAAATAGCCCTTACAGTGAAGTTTAATGTTCATATTCTGTTTTTATTAATTAATGACGGATTGATACCTGTCCAGTTAAACCAACAGCATGTTCCACTCCACCACAACCTGCTGTCCACCGGAAAAAATTGTAACGTAAGTATTGCTGAAAATTATTTGTGAGCAAATGTAAAGTACATATTAAATAGGTTCAGTACTCTCGCATTACTTTTCTATATTATTACAGAAGTCCTCGTTATGGACCAGCATCACACATTTGGAGCTCGCCAGTTATATAAACAGTACAACATAGAAGAAAGCATTGAAGTGGGAAAACACGGAGTAACACCATGAGACATTTCCATGATAGACATACATTATACCAAAGAGATAGAGACCTGAACTTGTATTATGCGGTCTCATTCTTAAGATTATCAATCCACATGAGCTATTATCACTCCCAAGTCAGTTGTGAAATATCTTCTTCGGAACGGGGATAGCGCTTACTTGATGTTATTCATTCTGTTGCCACTTAAAGCGAGTAATGCGGACAGCAACCCACTTTCGGGGCTCAAGTAACACCACTGGCTTTGCGCGCAAACCCTTAGCTGTTTTGGACTGAACTATTGTCCTTGCACTGTTTTAAGAACATCAAACAACTAGTCTACGGTGACTTAGTCAAAACGTGTCCTCGAACCACTGACGTAGGCTTTCTAAGACTAATACTAGGGTGCTGTCTTAGCCTGCCATCGTCGATTGTCCGTTAAAATGTCTTCACTGGTCATCGGGGCTCGATTCGAAGCGGGAATTCAATGGAATTCGAGACTGCAGACGTGTCAGGAGACGACCCGCACAGCAGTGGAATACCAACCTAACAATCAGGAGAGATGGTCTGAGATGTCATTTCTTTTCCTAGCACCACCCCTTTGGTTGTCCTTTACAGCACAGCGGTACGTCGACGATATTCTACGCTCCCTTTTCTTGCCCCTCATGGTAAGCCATTTCAGCAAGATAACGCCCGCCCACACACAGGGAGGATTTCTACCGCTTATCTTGGTGCTTGCCAACCCTACCTCAGCCACCAAAGTCGCCGCGTTCCAATCCGCTCGGGTTTTTGACACATACATCATATCTACCAATTTCCGTCCCATTCGGATGAGTCCTTAATTTTTTTTTCAAAGATCTGTACTTCACACCAGTCGTGCAGCATATGCTGGATGCTTGACCGGTTTCTGCCAGCACTCAATGTTCACAAAACAATAGTGGCAAATATTAGATAAGATTTTCTCACTTTTCAAGCCGTGTCAATTCCATTAAAATTCCCGAGCTTTCGATGGCTAGCTCCGCCATCGTCGTAAGGAGTAAAAACTATTTAGTCGCGGTCCGACACAGACCATAGTACCATAGTCAGGAAGGCAGGAAAGCTATTAAAGGAATCTGGTTTACCAGATGAAGTGGTGAAGAAATTAATGCCTCGCGCCGCCAGACGTGCCAGGCTTTATGGGCTGCCCAAGATACATAAGAGACACGTTCCTCTTAGGCCCATTGTTAGGGCAATCAGCTCGCCCACCTACAGACTGGCGAAACATCTTGCAGGATTATTGGCGCCGAAACTGGGTCATTGTGAACATCATGTAAACTGACAGACATTTGTTGAAACACTCTAGAAAATGGAGATAGGTCGAAACGACGTAATGATTAGTCTGGACGTGGAGTCACTTTTTACGAGGGTGCCAGTACAAGACACGCTGGATCTTTTGACCCAACACTGTCCACCTGAAATTGTCAAGTTGTTCCGCCATGTTCTAACGGCAACGTACTTCCTGTACCGCGACGGAGATTATGAAAAAACGGATGGCTCAGCAATGGACTCGCCACTGTCTCCTGCAGTCACGAATTTCTTCATGGAGCACTTTGAGGAGCAGGCCCTGAACTCGGCGGAGTTGCGTCCGTCTTGCTTCCTTAGGTACGTCGATGACACCTTCCTGGTACGGCCTCACGGTGAAAATACACTGCAGCAGTTCGTGGATCACATGAACGGTGTCCATCCCAACATTAAAATTACAGTCGAGCAGGATGGCAGGCTACTCTCCTTAGATGTTTTAGTTGAGCAGAAGGCAGGAGGCCAGCTTGGTCATTCAGTGTACAGGAAACCGACGCATTCTGATCCATATTGGAACGCCAATAGTTTTCACCACCCTGTACAAAAGAATAGGATCAGCATATAGCGCTCCCGCCACTTGTCAGATTCCAAGACATTTTTTTTTGTTTAAAAACTGGTTTTTGCGGCGTTCTCGTACAGTCATCCCAACAGTGTACGATACGGCAGTGTGTTTCGACAGTTCAGCACATTTATTAGGGCCAAGCCGTACCGTTACGTAGGCTTAGACTTGTCATGTAACGCCATGCAAGCGATTTTCGTCTCAGTTGTGATGATGGTACGAAGATAAGGGCAACACCGCATTCAGTCCCCGAGTGGAGAAAAATTTCGACCCGGTCAGGAATCGAATCCGGGCGCTTAGGGCTAGTGATCTGCCGCGCTGGCCTAGAAGCGAACATTCCGAGACCTTGGAGACGCTGCTTCTCAGTCAAGTAGCTCCTCAACTGTCTGCATGAGACTCAGTGCACTCCGTTGCGGTTCTACCAACCAGAAAAAAATTCTTGGTGGTACCGAATATTGGACCACGTCCTCCACTTGGTAGTCAGACTCGCCAATTATTCAGCCACGTAGTTGAATAACTACGAGTAATACAGGATACGATACATTAAAGCGTTTCCTATCTTCTTGCTGCAGTGAAGCAGCCTCCACAGCGCCAGTATCATGTTACAGATCTGAACGCGTAAACGTCTCCAAGCTTCATCTGAAAATAAGTCTAAAAATGCTCTCTAAAACCAGTTCATGAATATAACAAAAATATTTTTAAGTGACTGATCGTAGCTACCTTTACTTATATTTCGCGGTTTCATTTATGACATGAAATCAATCTTGATACACGATGTTGGTCACCGCAACCCACATAAGCATTCTACGAGGGGTAGTCAAATCGAGACATATGGAAAATGTAAGTACACTATTATTTCAAAGTAATCGCCATAACTGTAAATATATTAATTCCGCTGTGATACAAGACGGTCAGTGATCTCATGGAAGAAAGTTTTAGGTTGCCTGTGGAACAATGATTACACCCAAGTGTGCGCCTCTTTGTCCGAAGCAAATCGACGGGCACGAATCTCTTTCTTCGGGACTCCAAAAATGTGGAAATCGTGTGGGGAGACATCTGAACTGTGTGGAGGATGTGTAAGGGCTTCCCAGCGAAACTTCTGCAGTGAAGTCGAAACAACCTTGGCAACGTGTGTGCGGGCATTTTGTCGGCAGTTTGTTTCAACTACGGTGCAGAATTTTCGTTGAGAAGCTGTTGTGGATCCTCTATACAGTCCCGATCTCTTCCCATACGATTTCCATAGTATTGAAGTCCTGACTAAAGACGTCTGTGGCTGTAGATTTGCTTCGGACGAAGAGGTGCACGCCTGGATACAATCATGCAACATTTTTCCATGAAACCACTGACCTTTCTGTCTCGTAGTGAATAAATGAATTAAGGGCTTGTAACCTCTCCCTTCAATCCGCCTACTGGATTGCGATATAAATAACCGTTATCGCGTACGCCTAGTGAAATTTTACAAAAAATGGTTCAAATGGCTCTGAGCACTATGTGACTTAACTTCTGAGATCATCAGTCCCCTAGAACTTAGAACTACTTAAACCTAACTAACCTAAGGACATCACACACATCCATGCCCGAGGCAGGATTCGAACCTGCGACCGTACCGGTCGCGCGGTTCCGGACTGTAGCGCCTAGAACCGCTTGGCCACTTCGGCCGGCGAAATTTTACACTGTCTAAGCCTATCGTTACCGAAGGAAAATAATAGCGGTTAGTAGGAGGGAAGTGTACAACAGGGGCTTCTGAAGGAAGAATCTACACTAAACCTAATCTAAATACCGATAGTTTTGAAATGGTTGGAATACAGTGCAATCGCTCACGAATCATACAGGGTGAAAAGTACAACGTAATATTTAATACAAAAAATACTGATTACCAGAAAAGGAATAAGTAAACGGTCGCCAGCCCACTAGAGCAATGAATAACCAGAATCCTAAGAAAAGTAATGGCAAAGAAAATTAATCAAATAATCACTGGCGTGGCAACAAAAGGTTGCCACGCTTTCCCACAACAAAGCAGTTCACGAGAAAATAAATGAATCGGAAAGCACTGCGTTTGCATTTACTTAATCTGAAATATTTAATTTTTAAAGCAAAGTTAAATGAAGTTGCTGGTTAAATAAATGACTAACTGAAACTTTGTTTCGTAAAAAAATGCGAAATTTGGAAAAAGGCAAGCAATTTAGTTTTAATTATCGAAAGATTGCATTGACTTTACTTTTAGCAAATGAGTAACTGATTTACTTTAACTTAAGAACAATAACATACGTACCAAGCCAGTAGAATTCACTCGCTAAGCTATATAATAAATAAAGAGAACTGCGCATTCTTAATTTGTGCTGTATCTTTAGTTATTAGTTTTGCCAGAGAGATTCTACATTACTTTACTCCCTTAAAGTTAATATTCGAAATGGCAAAATAGTTAAGTCTCTGTGATGCAATAACAACCAACAGTTACTGAGGCAGCAAATTTGTACAGAAAGTGATCATTAGCAAACAAACAAAACCGGTAGCAAATTGTTAATCAATTTTCATATTTTTATGACAGTCAGTGATTGCATGGAAAGGAAAGGGACCCTGCTTCTACATCTACATCTACATCTCATGATCACCCTGCAATTGACAATTAAGTGCATGGCAGAGGGTTCATCTAACCACCTTAAAGCTTTTTCTCTACTGTTCCACTCTCTTACAGAGCGCGGGAAAAACGAGCACTTAAATCTTTCTATGTGAGCTGTGATTTCTCTTATTTTATCGAGATGATCATTCCTTGTTATGTAGGTGGGACCCAAAAGAATATTTTCGCATTCGGAAGAGAAAGTTGGTGACCGAAATTTCGCGAGAAGATTCTTCTGCAACGAAAAACGCCTTTATTTTAATGACTACCACCCTGTTTGACGCTTCGTGTCCGTTGCACTCTCTCCCGTATTTCGCGATAATACAAAACGAGCTGTCCTTTGAACTTTTTCACTGTCGTTCGTCTGTCCCATCTGATGCGGATTCCATATCGCACAGCAATACTCCAGAAGAGGACGGACAAGCGTAGTGTACACACTCTCTTTAGTCGATCTGATGCAAAACTGTAACACACAGAAGAGCTGAAAATGAAAAGTACATGGTAGACAAAGGAGTATAGTGGGAAACTTCTCTCTACACTGAATCTCTAAAGTGTAGTATCAAGCACAATCTCTAAGCTTCTGATTTATGTAGTGCCATGAAACTAGTAGGTGGTATAAATTTTCTTACAGTCAGATGTATCCATCGTGGTGTCGTAATTTTCACAGACGTCAGTGTTATTGATGAAGGATAATCTTCCCCATCCATGCAGTGGTCAGTCTCCTGTAGAACTCCACATCGAGAAAATCACTTGAGGCGTGTGATTATCAGCATCAACCGTCCATCGATCATATCACACAGAACGCTTAATCAGTACAGCTTCTGCGTTTTCTTATCGCGTGTGAAATACCGTGGAGCAGCTGTCTAGCGCTTCGCGCAGTTAAACAAGTACTTTCTAGCTTAGCCTGACTGAATCAGAAAATGATGTCCATGCAGCACTTCATCTTTTGGATTCAGTTCCAAAATTTTGGGTTTTATGACACTGTCCGCTATATAGACAACTAATGTAGTTTGTAGGTAGAACGCATAAGAACTGTGTTCAGACAAATCTCACGAAAAGCAAGGTGTGCGAAAGCCGAATCAAGTCGTAATCGTGTTCATGTCCCGTCATATCGTAGAATGGATACATTACTTGTTTGAGCCTATATTATGCTTTCCCGAAAAGTTGTACCGAATTCGAACGAACATCGATGTCTGTCAGTTTAAGGCAAGCGACACTCTTTTCGCGATGTTGTGGTGCATTCCCGGAGGACCTCCAATTTCTTGGGGTGCAATCTTTTACTAATCTGTATGCTTTGTTTAGAGCTATGGTAAAATAGTATTTTTTAAGTAGAGTTCTTTTCAGTCCGAATACCAAAAAAGAAACAATACAATGCAGGAACAGTTAAGAGAACTCCTGTCATCTACAACATACACAGAAATAGTATGAGTTTGATAATCTAAAGCCGGACAAAATTACTTTAAATTCAGTAATTCATACTACATTCAGAAATCAGGATGCACAATATCGTGGTTCAAAATGGCTCTGAGCACTATGGGACTTAACATCTATGGTCATCAGTCCCCTAGAACTTAGAACTACTTAAACCTAACTAACCTAAGGACATCACACACATCCATGCCCGAGGCAGGATTCGAACCTGCGACCGTAGCAGTCGCGCAGCTCCGGACTGAGCGCCTAGAACCGCTAGACCACCGCGGCCGGCTGACAATATCGTGTATGCTGGCAAACGTTATAATATCAATAGTGAAAACGAGATTTTCTCAGATGTAATTCAGAGGAAAGAATGCGAGAAGTATGTTCTCGCACAGATATGTCGACAGCTTACCAAATAAACAGTCTACGTGCCGGCCGGTGTGGCCGTGCGGTTAAAGGCGCTTCAGTCTGGAACCGCGTGACCGCTACGGTCGCAGGTTCGAATCCTGCCTCGGGCATGGATGTGTGTGATGTCATTAGGTTTAACTAGTTCTAAGTTCTAGGGGACTTATGACCACAGATGTTGAGTCCCATACTGCTCAGAGCCATTTGAATTTGAAACAGTCTACGTATCTAAACAACCATGCGTATCACAAATGAAAATGGAACATTTTCAAACAGACAACCAAGTTGTGGCCAACACACACACACACACACACACACACACACACACACACACACACACACACAAGCGCGCGCGCGCGCGCGTCACGAGCGAAAATGTTCAAATTATTGTCGGAACAGCGACAATAAGCAGGAAGACCCAACGGAGAAGCAACGCCTCTGAAGGTGTCCAGCGCATTTCTGGACGAAACGTTAGGAAAAGAGTTTCGTGAACAGCGGCCGTGTACCCTGAAAGGTTTACCAGCAGCAATGTCGTCCGATCGTGAAAGTCTTCATTCAATAACCACAATACTACAAGATATGAGCTTGACAATCGCAACAGTCTCACACACAAAATCAGTAACAGAACCGAAAATTAAAAGAACAAGGAAGACGTTAGACAATGACATTTCTCAAAATCTCAGAAATGTGTCAACTGCAAGAGGATAAAAGAGCCTTCCAAAGAAACAGAACATTTCAGAAGCCAAGAAACAATATCAGAAAGGAGAGATAAGTACAATAACTCAGCCGGCGGCGGTGGCCGAGCGGTTCTAGGCCCTACAGTCTGGAAGCGTGCGACCGCTACGGTCCCCGGTTCGAATCCTGCCTCTGGCATGGATATGTGTGATGTCCTTAGGTTAGTTAGGTTTAATTAGTTCTAAGTTCTAGGGAACTGATTACCTCAGAAGTAAAGTCCCATAGTGCTGAGAGCCATTTGATCCATTTTTGAACAATAACTCAAGAATTTGTCAGCTAAAAACAGGTATATATAATCCAGAATTTTATCTCATCAGAGGTTCTAACATATGGACAAAAGTATTACGATTAATAAATCAAAAAGAATAAGTCGAATAAGTGTTACATACAAAGAGCATGCAAATGAAATTGAAAACATTTTAAACGAAGGAATAACATACGCATGGAGAGAATATGATGAACTGGAGCACTCTACCTTCATATCAAATACCGTGGAGTTAAACAGTGAGATGAATAACAATCGCACAAGGTAGACGTCTTACGAAGTCAATGGACTCAACCTTCCTACCAATGACGTAGTTAAAAATAACAACAGCGACATTTGATTAAAAATACGCTACTGGCCATTAAAATTGCTACACCACGAAGATGACGTACTACATTCGCGAAATTTAACCGACAGGGAGAAGATGCTGTGATATGCAAATGATGACCTTTTCAGAGCATTCACACAAGGTCGGCGCCGGTGACGACACCTACAACGTGCTGACATGAGAAAAGTTTCCAACCGATTTCTCATACACAAACAGCAGTTGACCGGCGTTGCCTGGTGAAACGTTGTTGTGATGCCTCGTATAAGGAGGAGAAATGCGTACCATCACGTTTCCGACTTTGATGAAGTTCAAATTGAAGCCTATCGCGATTGCGGTTTATCGTATCCGATTGCTGCTCGCGTTGGTCGAGATCCAATGACTGTTAGCAGAATATGGAATCGGTGGGTTCAGGAGGGTAATACGGAACGCCGTGCTGGATCCCAACGGCCTCGTATCGCTATCAGTCGAGATGATAGGCATCTCATCCGCATGGCTGTAACGGATCGTGCAGCCACGTCTCGATCCCTGAGTCAACAGATGGGGGCGTTTGCACGACGACCATCTGCACGAACAGTTCGACGACGTTTGCAGCAGCATGGAGTATCAGCTCGGAGACCATGGCTGCGGTTACCCTTGACGCTGCATCACAGACAGGAGCGCCTGCGGTGGTGTACTCAACGACGAACCTGGGTGCACGAATGGCAAAACGTCATTTTTTCGGATGAATCCAGGTTCTGTTTACAGCATCATGATGGTCGCCTTCGTGTTTGGCGACATCGCTGTGAATGCACATTGGAAGCGTGTATTCGTCATCGCCATACTGGCGAATCACCCGGCGTGATGGTATGGGGTACCATTGGTTACACGTCTCGGTCACCTCTTGTTCGCATTGACGGCACTTTGAACAGTGGCTCTACCCTTCATTTGATCCCTGTGAAACCCTACATTTCAGCAGGATAATGCACGACCGCATGTTGTAGGTCCTGTAAGGGCCTTTCTGGATACAGAAAATGTTCGACTGCTGCCTTGGCCAGCACATTGTCTGGTCAATGGTGGCCGAGCAACTGGCTCGTCACAGTACGCCAGTCACTACTCTTGATGAACTGTGGTATCGTGTTGAAGCTGCATGGGCAGCTGTACCTGTATACGTCATCCAAGATTTGTTTGACTCAATGCCCAGGCGTATCAAGGCCGTTATTACGGCCAGAGGTGGTTGTTCTGGGTACTAGCTACCCATATTAAGGACATTAGCCATCCAGTGCATGATATTGCGAAAGATCTTCCTATGTTACATAAAATAAACAAGGGACACCAAATGATCTTCTACGAATAATTAGAAATTTTTCTTCTTGGCGCAGTACATGCTAATGAACTGTTTAACAATACGCTAAAATGTAACAACATAAATTTATTCATAATTTATACTAAAGAGCTAACTAAAAAAAATTACTGCCTTAACATCACAGGATAAGCTAAAAATATCAAATAACCATACCGTAAAATATGTCTCTCTTGCTGGGCGCAGCCCCGAATCCTCCCGCGGTCAGAAAAAAGCTACCGAATCCTCCCAAGACCGCAAGGGTCTGAAAAACGATGGGACCGAATCCTCCCGTTTGAAGCAGGTAGCAGTTCGAAACGTTATGAATACTCCAAGCAGGCATAGGAAATCATACGAAGTTACAGTAGAAGATGCCAAACATTTTCGCGTGTATTGTATGTTTAAAGTTTTATCTTTTATCTTATTTAGGTGAAGTCCAGCCGGCACAGCGCCAGCGTCCAAGTCCCGCTCAAGGTCACGCGCAAAGCGTCCATAAGTGAATCAACATTTTTTGTTTAAAACATTGGAGCGGTACGGGAAGGAGATAAGGAACATGGCAGAGATAATTATATTATTGTCTATAAAACAACATACAATGTGTCAGTTTGGCAGGATTCGGTCCTCTTACCTGTTTATCTACGTGGTTTCGGGAGGATTCGGGGCTGCGCCCCTCTTGCTGTAATGCAGCTACTCGCCGCCGGAAACAAGCCTATGTGACGCCATTTGGGCGACTTGCGCGTCGATGACGATGAAAAGATGATGGTAGCAACACAACACTCAGTTCCCGAGTGGCGAAAATATCGATCCGGCAGGGAATTGAACCTGGACCCCTTCGGCTGGCATTCAGCCACGCTGGCCTAGCAGCTACCAAGGCACACTGCTATTTAATATGCGTCATGACATAAATATGCTTATATAAAAAAGACTGTATTTTCATTGTTCATACTATCATAGCAAAGAAATTGTCTAAACAGTCAAAGAGTCTCTGGAATGTAAACATCTGACTGTATAAGTGCTAAGTGATGATCTGCTTATTAGTGTACTCTGGGTGCAGACAAATAACTTTCCCGCAAAAATGTTGGTAAATACGTTAATGAAATTATTTAAACACAAAATTTACTTATATACACAAAATTAAATTAATATTTCTGTACAGGACTAAATTTCGTACACAACCTGACTGGCACACCCTGCAAACAATCCTCATCGCACATCAGATTAATGTGTATGTAATTGTAAAACACCTCATGGTGGCAGCATGCGGCCGAAACGCGTGGTGGTAATAAATATTAGTAAAAAAGTGACTGAAACAGTCAAAATTATTTCATGAATTTGTAATATAATATCTGACTTAAAGCTATTCCATGCAACATGGATAAATTTAAATAAATTTTTTGTTGACGCCTTTGCTGCAGAAACTGTATAATTCCGATTCTTTGTAAGGGATGTAGAAGTGCGCCTTCTGACCCAGAAACAGTTGAGAGAAAGTGCAGATTTGGATGGGACGGTCGAGGAAGTAAAAAGAATGCGCTAAGCATGGTTTTAATAAAAATGATAAAACGTTTGTTGAGCGGAAATAAATATTATATTGCTTCTAGGAAAAGGAGTTTGAATTTATAAAACCAATATTTAATTACAAGTTTTGATGAATTGTTCCCTATCAAATACTTCATACCTTCGCAGACCACAAAGTCTACTCTATATGAAACGCCTACTGCAGAAAGGCATTTCCCACTTTTACAGTAGAGACAAAAAACTGAGTAAAATCTGTTCAAAATCAAATGGTTCTGAGTACTATGGGATCCGAGGTCATCAGTCCCCTAGAACTTAGGACTACTTAAACCTAATTAACCTAAGGACATCACACACATCCATGCCCGAGGCAGGATTCGAACCTGCGACCGTAGCGGTCGCGCGGTTCCAGACTAAAGCGCCTAGAACCGCTCGGCCACACCGGCCGGCAAAATCTGTTTATCTCCTGGTTTCTTGATATAGATATACTATCTTGTCACACGCGTGTAAAAGTCAAGTCCAAGGGCAGAAAGCGGCACGACTTTGCTGGTGTTGCCTCTTTGCAGTACACTGCTTTTCAAATTAATTTTAAGGTTAAGTTACTTGTTTTAAAATAGGATTGTACATATAAACCTCTTTCATTGTAATAAACATTTGACGTTTTGCAAGGTTCTATTACTCAGTTATCTTCAGCTATGTCACGAGATGCCGTTGTTGTTGACCATGATATGATTGGTTTCCAAAACTACATGTTGTCTTGAGGATACAGACCAAAGCTTTCTTAATGTAATGCATTTTGTTATTACTTATAAGCAATACAGATATTTCTCCATTTTCTGAAGGGAGTTCCAAAGATTGTACGGTTTTCCTTAGGCTGAAAGCGTCCATCGTCAAGCTAGAAATATTCCTGTTGCACGGAACACTAGGCACGTTTTCAGCTGAAAAGGTCTTCCAATGATGTTTTGATATAGTGAGGGCCCTTTTAAGGCATTTAGGAATGACTTTTCCATACGAATAATCACTCAGGCAAGTTCGTGCATAAAACGTAGGCCACCAGGAACTGTAGTCGATAAAAGAATCCATGCTCATTTGAACAATGGAAAACTTGTTATCGTTTTTTAAGAACTCTTTACGAGCTCAACGTCGTCCACTGTACATTATCTTTCCTCTTTCCACCAACATGTCCCCGACGTATCTCCTGTAAACGCAAAGAGCGACTGTTTCCTTTTTGCGGTAAACAATACATTGATCCACTCAGAACCATAATCGTCAAAACAACGGCAATCTGAAAGTTTCTGACTAGTTTCCTCACTGCAGTAAGCGATTCATACGATAATGGTATCAGTATCACGCACAGACACTGCCGAAAGAAAACTATGCGCAGATTAAAACTCCAAGTACGTGCCCTTAGTGGCAGTCTTACCATCAGCTCCTAAGGACGGGCGTCTGACTAGGTGAATAAAACTAGCAGGCTGGACTAAAATTGGCTAAAATGTACAGACGCGCGAAATTTGGCACGGACTTCAATGCGAGATGCCTTTAATAGGTTCCACAACGAAACATTGTCTCGAAATTTTGTAGAAAATCCGAAGAAATTCTGGTCGTATGTAAAGTACACAAGCGTTACCGATGACTGTGCCGCTAAAGCGGAGTTATTGAACGCAGTTTTCCGAAATTCCTTCACCAGGGAAGACTAATGGAATATTCCAGAATTTGAAACACGAACAGCTCCTAGCATGAGTTTCTTAGAAGCAGATACCCTAGGAGTTGCGAAGCAACTCAAATCGCTTGATACGGGCAAGTCTTCAGGTCCAGATTGTATACCGATTAGGTTCCTTTCAGATTACGCTGATACAATAGCTCCCTACTTAGCAATCATATACAACCGCTCGCTCACTGATAGATCTATACCTACAGATTGGAAAATTGCGCAGGTCGCACCAGTGTTTAAGAAGGGTAGTAGGAGTAATCCATCGAACTACAGACCTACATCATTGACGTCGGTTTGCAGTAGGGTTTTGGAGCATATACTGTATTCAAACCTTATGAATCACCTCGAAGGGAACGATCTATTGATACGTAATCAGCATGGTTTCAGAAAACATCGTTCTTGTGCAACGCAGCTAGCTCTTTATTCGCACGAAGTAATGGCCGCTATCGACAGGGGATCTCAAGTTGATTCCGTATTTCTAGATTTCCGGAAAGCTTTTGACACCGTTCCTCACAAGCGACTTCTAATCAAGCTGCGGGCCTACGGGGTATCATCTCAGTTGCGCGACTGGATTCGTGATTTCCTGTCAGGAAGGTCGCAGTTCGTAGTAATAGACGGCAAATCATCGAGTAAAACTGAAGTGATATCAAGTGTTCCCCAGGGAAGCGTCCTGGGACCTCTGCTGTTCCTGATCTATATAAATGACCTGGGTGACAATCTGAGAACTTCTCTTAGGTTGTTCGCAGATGATGCTGTAATTTACCGTCTAGTAAGGTCATCCGAAGACCAGTATCAGTTGCAAAGCGATTTAGAAAAGATTGCTGTATGGTGTGGCAGGTGGCAGTTGACGCTAAATAACGAAAAGCGTGAGGTGATCCACATGAGTTCCAAAAGAAATCCGTTGGAATACGATTACTCGATAAATAGTACAATTCTCAAGGCTGTCAATTCAACTAAGTACCTGGGTGGCGTTTCATTGGCAGGACACTTAGAAGATGCAACAAGTCCACTAAAGAGACAGCTTACACTACACTCGTTCGTCCTCTGTTAGAATATTGCTCCGCAGTGTGGGATCCTTACCAGGTGGGATTGATGGAGGACATCGAAAGGGTGCAAAAAAAGGGCAGCTCGTTTTATATTATCACGTAATAGGGGAGATAGTGTGGCAGATATGATACGCGAGTTGGGATAGAAGTCATTAAAGCAAAGACGTTTTTCGTCGCGGCGAGATCTATTTACGAAATTTCAGTCACCAACTTTCTCTTCGGAATGCGAAAATATTTTGTTGAGGCCAACCTACATAGGTAGGAATGATCATCAAAATAAAATAAGAGAAATCAGAGCTTGAACAGAAAGGTTTAGGTGTTAGTTTTTCCCGCGCGCTGTTCGGGAGTGGGGCCGGCCGGAGTGGCCGTGCGGTTCTAGGCGCTACAGTCTGGAACCGCGTGACCGCTACGGTCGCAGGTTCGAATCCTGCCTCGGGCATGGATGTGTGTGATGTCCTTAGGTTAGTTAGGTTTAATTAGTTCTAAGTTCTAGGCGACTGATGACCTCAGAAGTTAAGTCGCATAGTGCTCAGAGCCATTTTTTTGTTCGGGAGTGGAATGGTAGAGAGACAGTATGATTGTGGTTCGATGAACCCTCTGCCAAGCACTTAAATGTGAATTGCAGAGTAATCATGTAGATGTAGATGTAGAGGTCCTCCCATAGTACCCAGGACCAGATACGGTTTTAGTATCACAAGTTCATTTGCGACACTTGTTTTTCTTCGGCTGCCGATCGAATGTACGTGCTAAGTATTTTAACGTTAATTATCAGAGTAGCAGTATCGACCATTTTGTAACTACAAAAGTATTGTGTTATATTGCTTTTTCATGTTACTGCCGATTACTGGGAGAATACATGACGGTGCAAATCGAAGCGCGCCGAATACCTGGCAACTAGCTGCATGTGCACTAACTAGCTGGAAAAGCCAGCGATGGCTGGGTATTTATTTATTGTTGTGCCCCAGATTTAATTTTGGCTTATAAAGTTTCTTTGTATATAACGTTTGAAGTAGTATGATAGGGGGCATGAACGAAGACCTTGCTTGCTTCGCTAATGTGGAAGAGAGCCACGTAGAACAGGCCATGTGGGAAGCAACTGACTCTAAGGTGCACTTCCGCAACACTCAGCGTGTGGCCTTGCACGAGCGGAAGTCAGAAAGTAAAGGGACTTTCGAGAAAAGGAACATTTAGTCTAATGACAGAAAACTGAAGCATACATTATTTTTTACATAGCATCTCTGCACTTCAACGCACTTCGTCCAACGTTCCACAAGCGTTTTCATTCCGCTTCTTGCTTGCGCCTGTAATCAGTTTTACACCGCATCAATGACTTCCGTCTCTTGCAAATCTTCTTTCCCTGGGCACT
The DNA here is from genome assembly GCF_023898315.1 of Schistocerca nitens. Taxonomy (NCBI): domain Eukaryota; kingdom Metazoa; phylum Arthropoda; class Insecta; order Orthoptera; family Acrididae; genus Schistocerca; species Schistocerca nitens. Next base: position 551,054,357 of record NC_064615.1, on the reverse strand, counting down.
TTCTTCAGTGGTCCAAATATGCAGAAATCGCTTGCAGCCAGGTGTGGACTGTATGACGGGCGTTCCAGCAATTCGAATCCCAGTTCCTTACTGTTTCGGCCGCCCGTTTGGCAGAATGTGCCCGGGCATTATCTTGCTACAGGATGACACTTCCGTCAGTTTTCCACAACGTTTGGATCTGGTTTCAGGTTTCAGTTTAGCTCACAACATATCACAATAGTCTCACTGTTTACAGTTTCGCCTCTTGGCGTGAAATGAACGGCTACCACTCATTCCACGTCCCAGAATATTGTTAACATAATCTTACCAGCTGATTATTGACATCCAAATTTCTTAAATTCTGGTGATTATGGGTGTTTCCAAACCATGTTCCCAGCCTTACATTTCGGTTCGTGATAATGCACCCACGTTTCGTCTACAGCAGCGATTTGCTGTAAATATCAATCTCCCTCGTGATGATAACGGACCAAATGTTTACGAGGGATGTCCATCCTTTGCTCCTTACGCTGCGCTGACAATTCTTTCGGTACCCATCTCGCACACACTTTGCGAAAATTTAACCTGTTGTGTAAGATGGAATACGCTGACCCGTGTTCCGCTAAATAGTTCAGGTGTCCACTGCATGCAGGAGGCGGCTGTGCGGCGTGGACGGGGCGGTTTTTTAGGTTAGACAGTCTTGGGAAAGATCAAAAAGGGCTCCAGTCTCAAAGGGTACAGGGCAAAGAAACGACGATAATCGACCAAGCAACAGTATTGTAGTTGTAAATTGTCGTAGCTGTGTTGGAAAAGTAACAGAGCGTCAAGCGCTGATAGAAATCACTGAAGCTGAAATCGTTGTAGGAGCAGTAAGCTGGCTAAAGCCGGAGATAAATCCTGCCGAAATTTTTACAGAGGCGTCAACCGTGTTCAGAAACTACAGATTAAATATAGTAGGTGGTGGTGTGTTTGTGTCTGTTGGTAGTAATTTATCTTGTAGTGAAGTTGAAATATATAGTTCCTGTGAATTACTATGGGTAGAGGTTATACTCAACGGCTGTACCAAAATAATAATTGGCTCCTTCTACCGATCCCCCGACTCAGAGATATAATAGCTGAACGCTCCAAAGAAAACTTGAATCTCATTACAAACAAGTGCCCCACTCATACAGTTATAATTGGTGGAAACTTCAATCTATCCTCGATTTGTTGGCGAAAATACATGTTCAAAGCCGGTAGTAGGCAGAAAACATCTTCCGAAATTGTAGTAATTGCTTTCTCTGAGAATTACTTTGAACAATTTGTTCATGAGCCCACACGAATTGTAAATGGTTGCGAAAACCCACTTGACCTCTTAGCCACAAATAACCCTGATCTAATACAGAGCGTCATGACGGATACAGGGATCAGTGAACACAAGGTCATTGTAGCGAGGCTCAAAACCATATCAACCAAAACCACTAAAAATAAACGCAAAATACATCTATTTAAAACAGCAGATAAAAATTCGCTTGACGCTTTCCTAAGAGAGAGTCTCCATTCCTTCCAAGCTAATTATGTAACTGTAGACAAGATATGGCTCAAATTCAAAGATACAGTATCGACAGCATTAGATAGATTCATACCGCCTAAGTTAATAAGAGACGGGACTGATCCACCATGGTACACAAAACACGTCAGAACACTGTTGCAGAAGCAACGAAAAAAGCATGCTAAATTCAAAAGAATGCAAAATCCCCAAGACTGGCTAAGTTTCACGGAAGCTCGCAACTTAGTGCGGACGTCAATGCGAGATGCTTTAATTAGTTTCCACAATGAACTATTGTCTCAAAATATGGTAGAAAACCCAAAGAGATCCTGGTCCTATTTAAAGAACACTAGCGGCAAAAAAATAGTCAATGCCGTCACTGCGCCATAGCGATGGAAATGTAACCGATGATGGTGCCACTAAACCGGAGTTGCTAAATACAGTTTTCCGTAATTCCTTCACGAAAGAAGACGAAGTAAATATTCCAGAATTCGAAACCAGAACATCTGTTAGCATGAGTGAGATAAAAGTAGATATCTTAGGCGTTGCGGAACAACTCAAATCACTTAAGAATGGCAACTCTTCCGGCCCAGATGGTATATATTTATATAAATGATCTAGGTGATAATATGAGCAGCCCCTTTAGATTGTTTGCAGATGACGCTGTAATTTACCGTCAAGTAAAATCATCAGACGATCAATTCCAATTACAAAATGATCTAGAGAGAATTTCTGTATGGTACGAAAAGTGACACTTAGCACTAAACAAAGAAAAGTGCGAGGTCATCCACATGGGTACTAAAAGAAATCCGATAAATTTTGGGCATACGATAAATCGCACAAATCTAAGGGCTGTCAATTCGACTAAATACCTAGGAATTACAACTACGAGCAATTTAAATTGGAAAGACCACATAGATAATATTGTGGGGAAGGCGAAAGAAAGACTGCGCTTTGTTGGCAGAACACTTAGAAGATGCGAGAAACCCACTAAAGAGACAGCCTACATTACACTTGTCCGTCCTCTGCTGGAATATTGCTGCGCCGTATGGGATCCTTACCAGGTAGGATTGACGGAGGACATCGGAAGAGAGGAAAGAGGGGTCAAATGGGTCAAATGGCTCTGAGCACTATGGGACTTAACTTCTATGGTCATCAGTCCCCTAGAACTTAGAACTACTTAAACCTAACCAACCTAAGTACATCACACACATCCATGCCCGAGGCAGGATTCGAACCTGCGACCGTAGCAGTCGCGCGGTTCCGGACTGAGCGCCTAGAACCGCTCGGCCACCGCGGCCGGCAGCAAAGAAGGGCAGCTCGTTTCGTGTTATCGCGCAATAAGGGTGAGAGTGTCACTGCTATGGTACGCGAGTTGGGTGGCAGTCACTGAAACAAAGGTGGTTTTCTTTGCGGCGAGATCTATTTACGAAATTTCAATCACCGACTTTCTCTTCCGAAGGCGAAAATATTTTGTTGACACCCATCTACGTTGGGAGAAATGACCATCATCATCAGAGCTCTGACGGAAAGATTTAGGTGTTCAATTTTTCCCATGCGCCATTCGAGAGTGGAATGGTACAGAAGTAGTATGAAAATGGCTCGATGAACCCCCTGCCAGGCAGTTAAGTGTGAATTGCAGAGAAACCATGTAGATGCAGATGTAGATGATTGATACGTAAACTTTTGGCGATTTCGTCGACTGTGATTCGTCTTTTTCCATAACTATATCCTCGACGACTTCCGGATTGTCCTCAGTTGTTGACGTCGACGGCCTGCACGTTCTTTCTAAGCCACACAGAGAAGTTCTCACCTGTCTGAAACGCTCTATCCATTCGTATATTTTACTTCGCAATAAACAGCTGTCATCATACTGCACTTTTTCGGCGAATAATTTCCGCAGGATTAACACCTTCCGCAAACAAAAAGCAAATCACTGTCCTCTCTTCCTCCTTGTTGCAGACTGGTAATGCAGCAGCCACGTTTCACGGTCTGCTACAATACGACGCCTAATGCGCGAATTTGAGCCACACGTTGTATAGAATTGTTACAGACAACGGTACTTCAGCCCTAGCAATGTTACCAAGCCCTATGGCTATAAACTGCAAAAGTCCCTTTCCTTTTTGACCTCCCCTCGCACTTTGTTATGGCCATGGCATAACATAAACTCACTGGGAAATGAACACGTTTAAAGCGAAATGCGAAATCGTTAGAAATAAGTAGGATTCAGAGTATAAGAACTCACTCATCTATGCCAATTGCTCTTCTCTGATACTACGTTGAACAGAAGTAACTTCAAGCTCACGATTTATCTACATCATACTCCGAACCCCCCCCCCCCCAAAGGTGTGTCGCAAAGGATACCATTGGTAACTGGTACCACTAACCGAACCCCCCCCCCCCCCCCAACCCTGTTCCACTCGTCAGTGGCATGTCGCAAGAACGATTATAGGCAAGCCTCAGTATAGGCTCTAATTTCTCGAATTTTCTCGTCGTGTTCGAAGGATACTTTGCATCGTAATTCAGAATAACACGGGTACTGCAATATCGTATTTATCCGATGGGCAAGCGACTTTCAAGTAAAGTGTCTCCCCTGTACGGGATCATACGTATTGGATGTACGAGTATAGGTTGTAGACACGTGGTTGATGACACGTGGAAACTCTGATCTGGCCTTGAGTCGTGCTCGATTAGCTAAATGCTAAGGCAACCGCTCGCGATAAGCGGGCGATCTGGGTTCAAGTCCCGATCCGGCACAAATTTTCATTGTTGTCATTCTGCTATAAAGCTGATTGTTGTCCGTATTCGCAGTTGCGGATACATTTGATGAAGTAATATGTTGTCCGACTCTTCATGGAAAGGGCCCTCTCGAAATTTCAGTAGCAAACCTCTCCGTCTGCCAATGGAAGTTATTCAAGACCTCGGTAACATTCTTGTGCGACTAAACGATCCCGTGACGAAACGCGCTACTCTTCGTTAGAACTTCTCAATCTCTTGTATCAGTCCTATCTGGTAAGGATCCCGCATACATGAACAATACTCAAAAATCTGTCGAACAAGCGCCTTATAAGCCACGTCCTTCTTGGATAAGTTACATTTTCATATCATTCTTCCTATAAATCTCAGTCTGGCATCTGCTTTTCCTACTATTTGTTTTATGTGGTCATTCCATACAAGGTCGCCCTGGACAGTTACTCCTAGATATTTTACGGTAGGTACTGTTTCCAGCAGTTCCTAATCAATAGTGGAGTTATACGGTACTGGCTGTCTTCTCTTATGTATTTACATTCAGGATTAATTGCCAGAGGTTGCACTATTCATTAATCCTCTGTAGATCATTCTGCAAACCGATACTGCCTTCTTGCATTGCTACTTTGATAGAAACAACCGCATCATCTGCGAACAGTCTTTAAGCGCATCCGACGCTTTCTACTAGATCATTTGCATACATTGTAAACAGTAACGTTCCTATCACACTTACCGGGCGGGGTGGGCAGTGGTTAGCACACTGCACTCGCATTCGGGGGGACGACGGTTCAATCCCGCGTCCGACCATCCTGATTTAGATTTTCCGTGATTTCCCTAAATCGCTCCAGGCAAATGCCGGGATGGTTCGTTTGAAAGGACAGAGCCGACTTCCTTCCCTGTCCTTCCCTAATCCGATGAGACCGATGACCTCGCTGTTTGGTCTCTTCCCCCAAACAACCCAACGATGTCAGACTTCCATCGCGTACTCTGGAAATTACCTTCACATCTGTCGATTTCCTTTCGTTAAGAGCGACTTGTTAAGTTCCATCTGCAAAGAAGTCTTGAATCCAGTCACTAATCTGGTCCAATACTCGGCAAGCTCGTATTTTTTCTCTAAACTACAGTGCGGGACGGTGGTAAATGCCTTCCTGAAGTCAAGGAAAACGGTGTCAACCTTAGCGTCATTGTCTACAGCATTATGGATCTCATGGAGAAACAGAGGGAGCTGAGTTTCGCAAGATCTCTGTTTGCAGAATCTATGTTGCTTTTTATAGAGGAGATTTTCGTACTCCAAAAACGTCATAATTCTTGAGCATACAACGTGTGCCTTAATTCTACAACAGACTTAAGTCAGCGATATAGAGCTGTAATTATGTGCATGTGTCCTACTACCCTTCTTGAAAACGGGAACCATTTCCTCTTTTTCCAGTCGCTAAGTACCCTTCGTCGCTCCAGCGATCTGCTGCTAGAACGGGAGCAAGTTCTTTCGCATAATGTTTGTAGAACGTTACAGGTATCTCATCTAGTCCTGATGCCTTTCCGCTACTAATCGATTGTAGTTGCTTTTCTATTCGGCGATCGGTCATCTCTACATGTACATCTACATCCATACTCCGCAAGCCACCTGACGGTGTGTGGCGATATCTACTGTTCCGACGTTCGTAAGATAATTGAAAGGAGAGACTTTGGTACGATCTTCCGCGGTGAAACAATATCCTCAGGCCAAATTCTGTATTTCTACCTTCTCTCTGTGCTACCTTCCGTTTTGTACCAATATGGTCTCTGCGTGAATGACCAGATGATTTCAAATTGCTTACTGGTTTTACATAAGACCAAAGCCTCTTGGAATTTTACTCAGATCAGTTGACAAAATTTTACTTTCAGTCACTGAACGTTTTTCTCCTCACTTTCCTTAAGCTCATTATGATCTTCATTGGATTCTTGAGACGATTTAGTCCTCAAACTTTCAGCCTTTCTAGTGTATCGAGAAACACTTGAGCATTTTCTAAGCATTTTTACTGGTAAACAAAACGAAATTAAAATCTAATGAAATGAGTAGGCAGCGAAATCACAAAGCAAGTTTAATAAATTCATTTTTCCTAGCAAAGAATAGAAATAAAACTTATCAAAAGAAGCAAAGCGATGTCGTTGAGTTTCTCATATACAAAGCGAAATCAGTAACTCTGTATTTCCTAGCTAAGTAATTAAAGTACTAGTTTACGTTCGCAAAGATAAGATTATGGCGCTAAATTCTGTCACTGACGCAGACTTCCACAAAGAGATCTAACGGGTGTATGGTGAACTACACCTTGATGATTAAACATTCGAACTGCTGATGAGACGATTTTAGATAAAAGTTTGAATGCAACATCTTTTTCTCGTGTTCCGATTTGCATGTAATAAAGCCTATACGTTGCTCCAAGCAAAGCTCAACTGACCAGTGAAAACCCAGTGAAAGTTCGTCTTAAAGCTTTCGACTTTAGCATGTTCAAGCAGACAGACACAATGGTTTTAGATAAAACTCTTACCCATGATATCTTTTTTCGTGATCCTGTATTGCAGAAATGCAGCCTATACGTTGCACCAAGGTACGCTCAAGTTACCTGTGAGAACCCCATGAAAATTCGTCTAGTAGTTTTGGAGATCAGAGTGTTCAAACAGACGGACACCACGATTTTAGATAAAACTTTAAATCACGATATCTTTTTCTTCCGTGATCCAGTTTTGTTGAAATACAGCTTTTACATTACCCCAAGCTACGCTCAAGTTGCCTGTGAAAACACCGTGAAAATTCGTTTAGCATTTTAGGAGATTAGCGTGTTCAGACAAACAGACAGACACGACGGTTTCACAGTTTTATTGTTAGTGTAGATAGGTATAGATGGCCAAAACTCGACGGAGAAGAGCGCACGCATTGATATAGGAGATTCTGTGATTAGTAGAAGACTAAAAAAACCGATAGCTTTTTCTGTTAACGAAGATGGTTATTATATTATTTGATGCGATATTGTTGAAATGTTCAGTATTTACATCGATTTTAATAAAAGTTAAAGTCACTCGCAAGCTATTAATATTATTTTCTGTGTGTTAAACAAGTTTGAAGAGGGATTTATTTATATTTCCTCCTGCTTCGAAGTTAGAAGAGGGCTTCCGGAATACTTTGATTGGAAGGGGGGAGGCTGATTCTGGCAAAGTCCTTAGTCCTAATTTTACGAGAAGAATGAATTTACCCATTTTGATTTATTTACATATATACAGTCTGCGCCAGTCAGAGTCATATACGCAGCATATTTGTAGGAAGTTAATATATGTGGAGGAAGTTAATAAACAAGAAGGGAGACAAAATGTTGACACAGAACTAGAGAGGGATATCTCTACTATGCACGTGCTATGAAAAACGGGCAAGAATTATGCTGAACAGGTTCAACCCATACACTGAAGAAATATTAGACACAGCACAAGCGGAGTTCAGAAAGGGTAAACCAACAAATGACCAACTATTCACACTAAGACGGACACTAGATAAGAACTGGGAGCACAGCCAGGATACCTTTAGTATGTTTATAAAATTAACAAGCACAAGACAGCATAGTGAGAGAGGAGATGTGGAGGATAACGGGAGAATGTTGGATACCGGACAAGCTGATAAAGCAACCTAAAATTATTTTCACGGAATCAAAGTGTAGAGTGAACGTACAGGGGGAGTCCTCAGAAACACTTGAGGTAAGAACAGGAGCGAGAGAGAGGAAGATATTATATCACCAAAGCTGTTCAATTTGGCACTCAACAACACCCTGAGAAAAGTAACACAAGAACCTGCAGGAGCCACCATAGGGAATAAGACAAAAGGTTCTGGCTTTCGCGGATGATATTGTGGTGATAGGAAAGCTCATGGAAGACCTGGAGGAAATGGGAACTGTACTCATGGAAGAAGCGAAGAAACAAGGTCTAAGTATAAATGAAAATAGAACAAAGATCATGACAAGAGGAAGAAGAGCTCAGCTAGAATCAAACCATCTAACAATCAGGAACCTAACAATACAGAAGACACACACATTCACGTACCTACGTGTCAACATCAACCAACAAGACCTTTTAGAACAAGAGATCTTAAAGAGAATTCAAGACGGAGGAAGATGTCTTAGGAGCTATACATAACATCATAACGTCTAAATTACTTTCCAGACAGAAAAATATATGAGACCATTATGACACCAATACTGTGCTATGCAAACAAGACATGGACCCCGAAAAAAAAAAGACAGAGAAGAAACTCATCACTTTTGAAAATAAAGTACTGAAAAACATGTATGGAGCCGTGGAAGAAAACGACCAGTGGCGAATAAGGAAAAACAGAGAACTCAGACAATTATACACACTACCTGACATCGTAGCGAACGTGAAAACTAAAAGACTCAAGTGGCAGGAACATGTGAGGAGGAGAGGAGAGGACACGGCAATGAAGGCAGTGGTGGGTGGAGAAGCGGAGAGAACGATATCACTAGGACGACCGGGAAAGAGATGGAAGCATAGTACCATGGGAAACATGCAGTTGAAGATGCAGCTGACAGGAAGATGTGGAGGGCTGGAATGAGTAAGGCCAAGGACTGGCTGCGGTTTGTGTGGCGAGGATACGTAATGTTAGTTAATTACTACCGTCATCACTGCCCTGCTCCTACCAGTTTTTTTTTTACTCTCTTACGTTGAAAAAAACGAACCTGCAACCATTTTTAACAATTCTTCTAGAAAATAGACTGGCCTGGACTCCCGTGACAACAAAGATGAGTGTTGTATGTAATACATAACACCACAGGGTGTACGTTTTATGCATTTGTCAGTGTTTGTACAGTGATTTTGACTGTGTGTCGATGAGTAATGATTATGAGAATAAGTACTAGTATATCGTGATAAAAATCTGAACTGCCTGTATGGAAGACTATCCACAAGTCATTTTTGGAGGTATCATACTGGGGGCAAACAAAGGTCATTTCTATCAAAAAAAAAAAGATTCAAATGGCTCTGAGCACTATGCGACTTAACTTCTGAGGTCATGAGTCGTCTAGAACTTAGAACTAATTAAACCGAACTAACCTAAGGACATCACACACATCCATACCCGAGGCAGGATTCGAACCTGCGACCGTAGCGGTCGCTCGGCTACAGACTGTAGCGCCTATAACCGCACGGCCACTCCGGCCGGACATTTCTTTCACATTACATCAAAGTTACATGGTTCAAATGGCACTGAGCACCTTGAGACTTAACATCTGAGGTCATCAGTCACCTAGAACTTAGAACTACTTAAACCTAACTAACCTAAGGACATCACAGACATCCATGCCCGAGGCAGGATTCGAACCTGCAACCGTAGCGGTCGCGGGGTTCCAGACTATAGCGCCTAGAACCGCACGGCCACTCCGGCCGGCATCAATGGATCTATCTCATTTATCGAATAAGACACAGCCGTACACTGTTTTTGTGTTTCCTTGTGTGTGTGTGTGTGTGTGTGTGTGTGTGTGTGTGTGTGTGTGTGTGTGTGTGTGTGAGAGAGAGAGAGAGAGAGAGAGAAAGGGGTGGGAGATACTCGGTCCTGTTTTCTCACTCTGTTGAAACAACTTCGTTCCCCACAGGTATAAAGAATGGAAAGTAGGTGACTAGAGAGCAGCTACGGCTAGAATGTCTGCTGCAGCGACACCGCAGCTTGGAGAGCGACACGTAAACAGGAGTAAACAATAATCGAGCCAGATGGCTGCTGGTTGCGTGAGGAGCAGCGCAGTGTGACGCTTGCTCAGCGCACACACACTGATCCTTTACCAACGATCTCGCATGATAAACAGCAGGCCACATCCACAGCGAAGACTTTTCTATAAAGTGAAGTGCCCGTACCAGAAGACCAGTGATACCAGCGGGAGAGTGCAGTAGGCATACTTAAAAGGTAAGAAAGCTTAGAATTCCAATCTCTATATTTGAAGCAAATCAAGCCTGGTGTAGTTAATGACAAGTGAAACGTGAACATGGAGTCCTTAAACTTTACACCATGTATTAGTCTAGCTGAATATTTTTGACTAAAAATTGTGATATGTTACCGGGCTTAAACCTGGAGACTGCCTTCCGCAGAATGTGCTCTTAGTGTTCCCTCACTTGACGTACCTCCACGGCCCGATATATACCTCCAACGTACAACAAACTCTCCCCTCCAACTGATACTCACACCTATTCACTTTGCATGCCTAGCTGCTCTGTGATAATATTTGTAGAGAGAGTAAACTTACACTGTGGGATTTTGTTAACATACAGAAATATCCACCACAAAGGGTACTTTCACGCATGTAAAATATTTCACTTCTTTAACAACACCGAAGCGGTTGGACAGTCATTGTCTCCACTTTCTCTCTATCCTGGAGATCGAGGAAGTCTATATGGTGCCTAAGATATTACGCTGGATTCAGGAGAATAGGTGTTCAAATCCATTCCGTGCCATTCTGGTTTCCTATAATGAAGAAAAAAATAGAAAGAAAGAAATTTCTTCATTGTGGTATCGAGAGACAAAAAGTGGCGTCTTCGTAATGTAAGAGGTGGATTTTGCACTTAAAAATAGCAAAAAATATACTGCGTAAGAAAACCTGGACATTTTTAATGGTTCTATTCGAAGTAACACCAGAAGAAAATGTTTCAAATGTGGATAATCCTTTTGATCTTGTCCTCTCCTTTTATTAGATCATTAATAGACAAGAGCATGACATACATGTTTCACGAGCCTATATGTCTTGGAGCCAGCATTACAGACGTTATTCTCTATCACCTCTTAAATATCCTCGCAATATAAACCAATCACAGCTGTGGATACATGTTCTCTGAGCAGGGTGGTAAGAACAGAATGTAGCTATTTCACACACAATTGCAGGCCTAGTTTGACGTAACCTGTTATTTTCTATCACTAATGCTCTAAAGTAGCAGCCATTCATTCAAAACGGAGCTAAGTCGGAAAAAGTTATGCCTTAGGAATATAGGCGAAAGGTTCTTATTGCACTAGTAAAGTACCTGAAACTTCATTCTTATGACCGAGCGAGGTGGCGCAGTGATTAGCACACTGGACTCGCATTCGGGAGGACGACGGTTCAAACCCGCGTCCGGCCGTTCTGATTTAGGTTTTCCGTGATTCCCCTGAATCACTTCAGGCAAATGCCGGGATGGTTCCTTTGAAAGTACACGGCCGACATCCTTCCCTAATCCGATGGGACCGATGACATCGCGGTTTGGTCCCCTCCCCCAAATCAACCAACCAACCAACCTTCATTCTTTGACAGCACAGCAGATGTATCCCAAATGTAGAGTCGGAGAGGTGTATTGATGGTATGTGCGCGGTAGAATACTAGGAATAGTGATTAAGAGGAAACGAAGGAGTATTTGGTATTGAGTTTAGGCGAAAATGTTGATTAAAACAAGAGGAGAAAGTGAGTTTGACATGTCGTCATCGTTCGACCTCAGACAAGGAAGCTTGCTTTAAGATGGTGGCCACCTGTTTCTAGACTTTTTTTCCCCATTTCTAATCTGTTAGATATCGCTCAGCGTAAGTCTCTTTAATTCTACGTTGCCATCTGGCTTTGCGTTGGACATTCACAAACACACATTCACACGAGCGTGCACGGCTAATTTATTTCAATATTGTCATATTCCTAGCTAGGAAACTGCCACATACCCTCTTTCTGCCCCCTTCCCTCCTCTGCCTTTTCCAATTCCCTCTCGCGTCTGCCCTGCCCCTCCCCCCACCCCCTTATGAGTCCTCTCCCTCCTTTGGTTCCCCCTCTTTCGTTTTTCCTCTCCTCCCTCCTTGTTTTCCCCCCCATCTGCCCAGGTCCCCCCCCCCCCCCCCACCACCACCACCACCGGCTATGGTGTGTTATCTTTGTGCCGACATTTTAGTACAGTGTTTACAGTGAGTGTTCAGTGTTGTGTGTCTACTCCGACGTGTTGCGAACGGCCATCATACTGTAGCTGGGTGTGATTTTTATATCTCTTGCAAACAGAAACCAGACTGTCGCCATGTTTTTTTAATTGTCTGTCTACTATGTTCCCTGTCTGCTTCCTGTGTATTTTATTAGCTTTGCCAACCCTTTGCTTTTTGTTTTAACTTTCCACAATTTTCCGCCGTTTTACAATTTCAGTCATTGTTTTATCGCCTGCTTTTATTTTTTCTTATTTTCTTTCTTACGTTTTAAAAAGTCTGTAGGCTGTAGAGCAGCGTAATAAGCTGCTGCCAGCCCGCCCCCTTCGGGGGGAATCGAAATACGATAAATGAAACAAAAAAACAAAACAAAAACTGGGGAAGTGACTCGAACGCGGAACCGCCAGTCAACGAAGCAGCGACGCTTCCTCGAGACCACTACACTACGTCCCCTCACTGGAGCGGACTTGCCGCCACGCCTTGTCTTGTCTTGACAGATCAGCGGCCTATCGAACACTGATAGCGTCATCTGTCGCCACAGACCAGCGTGGCCTGTTTTCTTCTGTCGAACAGTTCGCCTTGAGGCGCGGTCGATAAGATACGTCCCGAACGCAATCTGAAGGCGGCGTCGCCTCGCCGTTCGCGTGTACAGCCAGCGATAGCTGTCAGCGGAAAGACACGTGCGCTGCCACCCAGGTGAGTGATTTCGCTGCCCTCCCGTCCGCTGTGGCAGTCTTCTGGTCGTGAAAGCCAACTTTGAGAATAGCATCAATATACGAAATTTTTTGTGAAAGTAATGACATTGGTGTAGTTCATATTCCAACGTGCATTTCGTCTAATCACTTTTTTGTGCGCTTACAAAGTTACGGAGGACGCAACTTTGTAGTGATGATGAGTCAAGAGAGGTATTTACTTGCTCTATTCTATCGATATAAGGATGTAACTGATGATAGAACTCGAAACTTCCTGGCAGATTAAAACTGTGTGCCGGACCGACATTGGAACTCGGGACCTTTGCCTTTCGCGGGCAAGTGCTTATGCTCTGCCATGCCTTATTGTTCCGTAGAGCACTTGCCCGCCAAAGACAAAGGTCCTGAGTTCGAGTCGCGGTCCAGCACGCAGTTTTAATCTACCAGGAAGTTCCATAACAGCGCACACTCCGCTGCAGAGTGAAAATTTCATTCTAATGATAGAGCTTATTTTCCCAGCGGCCATTAAACTTTAGAAACAGGCTCCTGCCCACGGCATTCATTCAAGCAGGAAAAATTGCCCGGCTTCGGTAGCCTTATCCGAAAACAATGTTGTTGATAGTATTCGGACATGGCCGGTACCATTCCAAAATACCGTTATCCATGATGGAGGCCATGACGTCACCCCCCCCCCCTCGCTACGTATACGCGCTAGACATGAAATGCTGTCATTATGAAATGTTTTCATAACACCGTCACCATTCCAAAGCATCGTTAGTCGACAACAACTAGGTCGCTCTCTCTCTCTCTCTCTCTCTCTCTCTCTCTCTCTCTCTCTCTCTCTCTCTCTCTCTCTATGTCACAACCCCGCGCTTACATACACGCGCTAGGCAGGACCTATACAAATCAGTGCCCGGCCCGACTCACTCTCACACTGCTCGTATACTTCGTTCGTCCAGTACTTGTCACGTCTTCGTAATTAAACGTGCAAAAAATGAAGCGTTCAAGTGTAACTGCAATCACTAAGGATACGATATTACTTATTGCCTAATCCACTTCCTCTTTACCTCGCATTGGACGGACGGACAGATAATAACCGTCTGAAAATAAAAAAATTAAAATTTTCGCTCGAGGGAAGACTTGAACCAATGACCACTCGTTTCACAACTGCTCACGTTAACCACGGGACCACGGCGCTCCTGTACTCACACTATCCTTGATGTTGCCTATCTTGCACATGGACTACTCAGTGTGTATACTTTGCTTATTTTTTTCATAATTCCACACAACTTCTTCCTGTTTTCTCGATTGATCTGTGTTCAGTTTTTCAAGGCCTATCCACTGTGCCAACTTATAACTAAATCTGAGGGGGCTGCGATGGGGAGGTTCCCTAGTAAGTAGTACTAATAAACGAAACTCGACTATCCCAGTACCATCGAATTTTTGTTGCAACAACAGTTTCAAGGATAACTCGAGCGCCTTCTTATTTCACCTTAAATTTTTCAGACTCATGAAAGTAAGAATGTTCTTGAAGTTCCAATACTTCTGAGGTTCTGTGCGAATTAAAATGGCTGGCAACGTTCCAAAGTTATTTTCGACTAAAGTGCGAAAGAATCAGCAGCCTATTTAACAGTCGTCCGCCGACCACGAGGCTCTTCAGCATCCGTGCAAACCATTACTTAGTGACACTTGGAGTTGGGCAAATACTAGATCTAACCCATGTTGGGATTCAACTGCCACCTCGGCTACTGAAGAGATCCAAAATAATTTGTGTTTTTAAATGTTTCATTAGATTTGAACTGAGCAGCGCAAATGTATTCCAGATGGATCTAAGCAAGGGAAATCTCTTGGCTGCTCAGTAGTTCTCCCCGAGCGTGCCCTCAAGATGTTTACCAAACGAAATTCCTATATTTAACACAAAACTGCATTCTTTCTTAAGGGTACTGAAACAGATTGCCCGTGGTCGTGCTAATGAATTCATAGTCTGTACGGACTCCCAGAGTCCTATAAATTTACGACGCTTGTACCCAGCAAACAAATATGCCCCTCCTCCACCTATAGAGTCTGGTGCAGGTGTCAATGTACTGGTTCCCAGGGCATGTAGAGATTAAGGTAAATAATTTAGCGGATGTGCCGCCAAGGAAACGTGTACGTTAAATAATGTGGCACAACGTGCTGTCCACTGCATACTATATTCTTGCCGTTGAGATACCGGATCATACGTCGGCGAGAAGAAGAATAGCTAGAAGTGTCGGACAGAATCAAGATCTCGGCCGTGGCGCACCATCTTCGAGTCACTGAGGCGAGATGAAGTCCTTCTTACTCAATTTCGGTAGTGCGCAGCTTGTCTGCGCAGGATGACCCTGCAGTGTGTGATCTTTGTGGCGTACATGTTTTAGTAGGCCACATTTTAACTACATCTGTTTAATGTTCTGATAAGAGGGCACTTTTCTTACCAGTTGACAAAGAGACAAATACGGTAAAACTTTAAAGATTCTATGAAATATCTGACTTACGCCCTAATTTATTAGAGAGAAGGCTTTAATGTATTGTAAGGGAGGCGGTCTCGTCCTCGATACGCTATTATTATTATTATTATTATTATTATTATTATTACTACATCTTTTAAGTTGTCAGCCAGCCACACAACCACTAATTTTTTATTTTAGCCTTTATTCACTATATCATGTATGGACTTAACAGCACTTTATTAACTTTGTCAAAGTATGCAATTTTACGTTCTGAAATATTGGGTGCAACTGAGTAGGTGAATGTGTGAGAGAATGGGAAAGAGTGATTGTGATTCCAAATGAGTTTACATTTTATCCATTTTTAATTTCATTTGTATAGCCACATTTGTCTCAAGCAAGTTTGGCAAGGGTGGTAATTATTACCTTGCTTTTGAGCGCGCGCGCGCGTGCGCACAAACACACACACACACACACACACACACACACACACACCTACCTGAGAGTCGTCAGGCGCATTTTATCTGGTGTTTCGGCAGATAGTTGCATTTTAATTTTCGCAGTGTGTAGCTAGAATAAGCCCAAACAAATACAACTCATCAAGCCTTGCAAGCTACATACAGTGATGACTGTCGATTTCTTTGCCGTTGCGAACAAAATTATTTTTAAAGCGATTGCTTGTTCTCAAATGAGTCTAGTACGATATTTGTTGTATTAAGGACAGTAAAAATAGTCGTGACTAGGGCCTCCCGTCGGGTAGACCGTTCGCCGGGTGCAGGTCTTTCGATTTGATGCCACTTTGGCGACTTGCGCGTCGATGGGGATGAAGTGATGATGATTAGGACAACACAACACCCAGTCCCTGAGTGGAGAAAACCTCCGATGCAGCCGGGAATCGAACCCGGGCCCTTAGGATTGACATTCTGTCGCGCCGACCTCTCAGCTACCCGGGGTGGACATCAGGGACAGAAAATCACGAAGAATGATGCGTATTCCAGGAGGGACCGGGCAACGCTTCCGCACGGCGGTAGCAGCCAACACAGACCTGCGCGGTGCTATCGCTTCTGCAGTCCTGGTTATTCTTCGTTTTTTACTGTTCCTGTTAATACGTATCGAGGAAACGAAAATCTCACTACACACATTTCGCACCGCTCGGTCGAATGGGCACCTAAAATTCAGCTTTAAAAATCATTTTGCTCGTGGGGGTTATTGCTGTACACCTTGTCTTTTAATACAACCCCACAAAAAGGAGTCACATGTGTTCAGATCCGGAGAATGTACCGGTAGCCTCTGGGTACCCCAGAGACCTCTTCCGTGGTTACTGTCTGAATATCGGCTCCAGTTTGTCCTGTATTTGCAGAAGTTCTGTCGACTGACAGTGCCTCTACCCTGCTCTCGATTTGTCGTTTAAATTCGGCAAATTCTGCCATCAGTGGTGCCTCTCCGGCTTCCTCCTTCCTGCTCGACACGGTTTCTTCAATCTTTTTCACTCGTGTCTGCAGCATATTTATAACAGTTTTGCCGACCTTGGTCTTGTTCTCTATGTCCTCCTTCGTTTCTCTCGATATTCTCTTGGCTCCCCGCGCAATTAATTTCGCCTCATTGGCGGTTCTTTTCGCTTCGGCTATCTCTCGCTCTAACTTCATCCTTCACACCGCATGTTTCACGCTTTATGATGGCAACCTGTGTCCGGGTTTCCTTTCTACACACCTGTATGCTGCTGTGTGTTTCTTCTTTCCAGACTAGCTTGCCTCTTCTTTCTACACGTTTAAATTCTTTCCTGCATCACTTTCGTACTAGCGTCTATCTTCTGCATAATACGCTCCAAGAATCCAGCGATGCCTGAACCGTCTACCGCCAAGTCTCCCCTTTCCGCATGATAACTACTGTCATGACTTGCAGGTGATCCCCTGCTCATTCTTCCGTCTCCTGTCGAGTAAGGTCCAAACCCTGCTCGGTACGACAGTGTCGGACTGCAGTCTTCGACATCTCCACAGCAACAAAGTTTTCATTGAAGATGGTGGCACGCTTAAAATTTGGCCTGGCTATACATTTTCTCACGCCGTAACGCCCTTCCCATGCGGTTCTAATAACAATATCGCGTTCATTTCTTACATTTTGCATAGTTTTCCCGAAAATGGAATTATTCATTAATTTATAAAAGTCTTTTTCAAAATCATTACTCGCGACCGCCCTCTTTTCGGTATTTAGTTCAATATACTCCTTCAACCAGGGGGATTGCTTGAAGGAGATTGCCCGGGTGATTTTAATGAGCTCCATTCCTAATCTGAGACACTGCTGGAGGTTACGATAATGAATAATATACCTCTGCTTATCCCCAACAGTGGCCATCAGTTTAGGGATGGTGCTTCCTCGTGGAATTTGTTGCTCTGAACATAACGGCAAGTCGCTTGTCTCTCCATGCAAATTATTAGGGTACGCGATGTCTGCCTCAAGCACATACCCTACATCAGAATCGACCGCAAGACCCATTATCTGTCCACCTAATCCCTTCAATTCGTCTTCAGGCACCCATTGGAACCCGGCAACCGGCAGCGGTTGCTTCATAGCATGCCCATATAAATTGTTAACATCTAAGTACAAAATGTAACTAGAATCAAGTGATGCGTTGTACTCAACACCCATCCGCGGGTTATTTGCCTTGGCGTGCCTGTGAACACATTGACAAAGTCCGCCACGGATCCCTCGCTCAAAAATAGAAGCATCGAAGCATCAGTCAAAAGTTCAGTGTTGCAATCCGTTTTTTTTTTTTTTTTTTTTATTTTTTTATTTTTTTTTAGCATAGCGTTCCAGGACAACCCAGGTGCCGTGTAATAAAAGGCAGGGTCCAGAGAGTACGTGGTCATACATACACTCCGGAACTTTTCGAAAACATCTGCAAGCAAACGAACGTCCGTGTCCATGTATAACCTTGCATATTCTCCCAAATTGGGGATGTTGAATTCCTGCCAGACATTAACGGCATGCTCATAATCTGTGATAGTTATGGTATCGCCTGTGAGAGTACTGGTAAAAGAAGTTATTTCGGGAAGCCTTGTTTCATTGAGTTTTGCCATACTATCAAGATACTCGTACGGGAAAACTCCTTTCCTCGTCGCAAGTTGAAACTTTTCCTCATCGGTAAACACAGATCGAGTGATATGCATATCATTCCGAGGTAAAGTCTCAACCAGTTTCTGGAGCGAAGTCTGCATAAATCGTAGAGAGTCAAGGAAGCGGAGCGTAATTTTCGGCGTCATTCGTTTTGAAAAAGAAATGTACTTTTCAACACTTTCAGGCAGGATACTGAGCTGATCATTCTTCATACCGAACTTAGCCAAGTGCTCAACGAGAAAATGAGCGTCATAGCCGCTCAGATTATGAAAAAAGACGGGTATGTGTGTAGGTAACTGATACTTCAAGTTGCATGCTTTGTGGGCTGCACCGCGGAACTTACCCGTAAGATGACAATGGCCTCTACGAGCAGTCTCCGCTTTTCTATCTAAGGCCAGCCCGCAAATATGACAATTAACAGCCTTTTCATACAAGTCATCATTTTCCTTTGATTTGGTCATGGGAATATTGATGCTGTAGAGCTTGTGAACTTGCCATGAAAGTTTTTCAAGCTCAGTGAGAAGCCAAACCGCCGGATCGTCCCCTACATAAGACTGATAGCTATTAAGTTTACAATCATACGCGCATACAACTTGGAACGCCGCCGCATAAGGTACGTGTTTTTGTGTGAAGGTTGTGTGTGAGGCTAAGGGGTTCCCTTCACAACGAGTAATAGGAGCCAGCAAGCATTCAAAATCGGCGTACACAACAAAAGGACAACGCTGCTGGTGGTGCGCATTTTTAAATTTAATGAAGTTATTTTCCTCAGCGGGCATAACAACACGTACCGGGTCCTTGCATGCACAATCTAATAGATGTGTCGCTAATAACTCTTGAGATGAAAAATAATTCAAACACCTTATACAAATATGTTGTTTATGTTCATTTTTACTTAACTGGGAGGAAATGAGTCGGGACATGTCTTTGATCCAGACGTAGTGATAATTATCACGTTCGGAGAAGAGCAGCATGTTGACATGCAACTCTCGCTCACCTGCAAATTTTGAGAAATGGAGGGGGCCTACTACTGTATGCTTGTTCTGCTCATCTGACTTGCTTTTCTTCTCCAGGCCATAAACGTGGACCGATATGGCGGTATTCTGAGCCTCAAACTTAGGTATGTCCTGGATTCTTAAAGGGAACTCTATTCCGTCAAAGTTATACTATCTCTTAATATCTTTGACTTTGTAACTGCTGGGACGCTCGGGATGGTGGTTGTAATTGTAATTTCTCTCGCAAGCCAGGACTGACCATGCAAAACACGCATTATCATAGTTATTTTGAACATTAATGCACGACTGTTTTTTCTCAATATCTATAGGGAGTTTAATATAACTGGACCCTCCATTCATTGGATCATAGACATGTATATGGATGTCGAGGTGCGGTATACTGCTGAGCGCTTTAGCGGATCCACGTACTTCCATCTCGGAAAATCTAGCCATAATAGCGCTCAAGGTGGATTCTCGGTACCACTCAGCAATCGATGTGCTCCGAGAAATAACGCCAGTGTCACCCCATATATAATGCAGAGTAGCCGTCTCCGCGTCACCTTGATGTTTAGGGGGGGGGGGGGGTGACTCAGTTCACAGCATAATACCGCACTGCATTTAATGGCGTTAAATTCCGGATCATCTAAGAGTTTGAGGAGCTCGGTCTCCAAGACGGGGAGGCACCTTACAGGATCGCGATACCTCCCGCCTGGATTCTCAATTCTGGTGAAAGAGATTCGCCCCTCAAACGCTCTAGCAACTGCTGAGTATTCTAAGGGAGTCATAACGCTGTCATTCTGATCGAATTCATTATCGATAGGACGGGGGAGAGAACTACCGCTAGCCATAGGGAAATTACTATTATTACTATTGCTACAACTAGGAGTCCACCCGATAGATGAAGGGGCTGGTGATGAGGGATCGTAATCATCATCATTTGCGGGGAGAGGTATACGTCTCCGAACGCATACCTTGCGTGGGCGGCGGCGGCGGCGGCGAGCTGCTGCTTCCGGAGGAGGAGGGGGTGACAGCCGGCTTGAAGGGCCAGGCTGTGGCGACGGCGGACGGGTGCATCGTTAGTCGACAAGGTCGCACGCAGTGTATCCGGCACGTGTTGACTCTCTAGTCTTTATTACCGTAGCGGGTTGTGACATAGAGAGAGAGAGTTAGCGCCATATCGGTCCACGTTTATGGCCTGGAGAAGAAAAGCAAGTCAGATGAGCAGAACAAGCATACAGTAGTAGGCCCCCTCCATTTCTCAAAATTTGCAGGTGAGCGAGAGTTGCATGTCAACATGCTGCTCTTCTCCGAACGTGATAATTATCACTACGTCTGGATCAAAGACATGTCCCGACTCATTTCCTCCCAGTTAAGTAAAAATGAACATAAACAACATATTTGTATAAGGTGTTTGAATTATTTTTCATCTCAAGAGTTATTAGCGACACATCTATTAGATTGTGCATGCAAGGACCCGGTACGTGTTGTTATGCCCGCTGAGGAAAATAACTTCATTAAATTTAAAAATGCGCACCACCAGCAGCGTTGTCCTTTTGTTGTGTACGCCGATTTTGAATGCTTGCTGGCTCCTATTACTCGTTGTGAAGGGAACCCCTTAGCCTCACACACAACCTTCACACAAAAACACGTACCTTATGCGGCGGCGTTCCAAGTTGTATGCGCGTATGATTGTAAACTTAATAGCTATCAGTCTTATGTAGGGGACGATCCGGCGGTTTGGCTTCTCACTGAGCTTGAAAAACTTTCATGGCAAGTTCACAAGCTCTACAGCATCAATATTCCCATGACCAAATCAAAGGAAAATGATGACTTGTATGAAAAGGCTGTTAATTGTCATATTTGCGGGCTGGCCTTAGATAGAAAAGCGGAGACTGCTCGTAGAGGCCATTGTCATCTTACGGGTAAGTTCCGCGGTGCAGCCCACAAAGCATGCAACTTGAAGTATCAGTTACCTACACACATACCCGTCTTTTTTCATAATCTGAGCGGCTATGACGCTCATTTTCTCGTTGAGCACTTGGCTAAGTTCGGTATGAAGAATGATCAGCTCAGTATCCTGCCTGAAAGTGTTGAAAAGTACATTTCTTTTTCAAAACGAATGACGCCGAAAATTACGCTCCGCTTCCTTGACTCTCTACGATTTATGCAGACTTCGCTCCAGAAACTGGTTGAGACTTTACCTCGGAATGATATGCATATCACTCGATCTGTGTTTACCGATGAGGAAAAGTTTCAACTTGCGACGAGGAAAGGAGTTTTCCCGTACGAGTATCTTGATAGTATGGCAAAACTCAATGAAACAAGGCTTCCCGAAATAACTTCTTTTACCAGTACTCTCACAGGCGATACCATAACTATCACAGATTATGAGCATGCCGTTAATGTCTGGCAGGAATTCAACATCCCCAATTTGGGAGAATATGCAAGGTTATACATGGACACGGACGTTCGTTTGCTTGCAGATGTTTTCGAAAAGTTCCGGAGTGTATGTATGACCACGTACTCTCTGGACCCTGCCTTTTATTACACGGCACCTGGGTTGTCCTGGAACGCTATGCTAAAAAAAAAAAAAAAAAAAAAAAAAAAAAAAAAAAAAAAAAAAACGGATTGCAACACTGAACTTTTGACTGATGCTTCGATGCTTCTATTTTTGAGCGAGGGATCCGTGGCGGACTTTGTCAATGTGTTCACAGGCACGCCAAGGCAAATAACCCGCGGATGGGTGTTGAGTACAACGCATCACTTGATTCTAGTTACATTTTGTACTTAGATGTTAACAATTTATATGGGCATGCTATGAAGCAACCGCTGCCGGTTGCCGGGTTCCAATGGGTGCCTGAAGACGAATTGAAGGGATTAGGTGGACAGATAATGGGTCTTGCGGTCGATTCTGATGTAGGGTATGTGCTTGAGGCAGACATCGCGTACCCTAATAATTTGCATGGAGAGACAAGCGACTTGCCGTTATGTTCAGAGCAACAAATTCCACGAGGAAGCACCATCCCTAAACTGATGGCCACTGTTGGGGATAAGCAGAGGTATATTATTCATTATCGTAACCTCCAGCAGTGTCTCAGATTAGGAATGGAGCTCATTAAAATCACCCGGGCAATCTCCTTCAAGCAATCCCCCTGGTTGAAGGAGTATATTGAACTAAATACCGAAAAGAGGGCGGTCGCGAGTAATGATTTTGAAAAAGACTTTTATAAATTAATGAATAATTCCATTTTCGGGAAAACTATGCAAAATGTAAGAAATGAACGCGATATTGTTATTAGAACCGCATGGGAAGGGCGTTACGGCGTGAGAAAATGTATAGCCAGGCCAAATTTTAAGCGTGCCACCATCTTCAATGAAAACTTTGTTGCTGTGGAGATGTCGAAGACTGCAGTCCGACACTGTCGTACCGAGCAGGGTTTGGACCTTACTCGACAGGAGACGGAAGAATGAGCAGGGGATCACCTGCAAGTCATGACAGTAGTTATCATGCGGAAAGGGGAGACTTGGCGGTAGACGGTTCAGGCATCGCTGGATTCTTGGAGCGTATTATGCAGAAGATAGACGCTAGTACGAAAGTGATGCAGGAAAGAATTTAAACGTGTAGAAAGAAGAGGCAAGCTAGTCTGGAAAGAAGAAACACACAGCAGCATACAGGTGTGTAGAAAGGAAACCCGGACACAGGTTGCCATCATAAAGCGTGAAACATGCGGTGTGAAGGATGAAGTTAGAGCGAGAGATAGCCGAAGCGAAAAGAACCGCCAATGAGGCGAAATTAATTGCGCGGGGAGCCAAGAGAATATCGAGAGAAACGAAGGAGGACATAGAGAACAAGACCAAGGTCGGCAAAACTGTTATAAATATGCTGCAGACACGAGTGAAAAAGATTGAAGAAACCGTGTCGAGCAGGAAGGAGGAAGCCGGAGAGGCACCACTGATGGCAGAATTTGCCGAATTTAAACGACAAATCGAGAGCAGGGTAGAGGCACTGTCAGTCGACAGAACTTCTGCAAATACAGGACAAACTGGAGCCGATATTCAGACAGTAACCACGGAAGAGGTCTCTGGGGTACCCAGAGGCTACCGGTACATTCTCCGGATCTGAACACATGTGACTCCTTTTTGTGGGGTTGTATTAAAAGACAAGGTGTACAGCAATAACCCCCACGAGCAAAATGATTTTTAAAGCTGAATTTTAGGTGCCCATTCGACCGAGCGGTGCGAAATGTGTGTAGTGAGATTTTCGTTTCCTCGATACGTATTAACAGGAACAGTAAAAAACGAAGAATAACCAGGACTGCAGAAGCGATAGCACCGCGCAGGTCTGTGTTGGCTGCTACCGCCGTGCGGAAGCGTTGCCCGGTCCCTCCTGGAATACGCATCATTCTTCGTGATTTTCTGTCCCTGATGTCCACCCCGGGTAGCTGAGAGGTCGGCGCGACAGAATGTCAATCCTAAGGGCCCGGGTTCGATTCCCGGCTGCATCGGAGGTTTTCTCCACTCAGGGACTGGGTGTTGTGTTGTCCTAATCATCATCACTTCATCCCCATCGACGCGCAAGTCGCCAAAGTGGCATCAAATCGAAAGACTTGCACCCGGCGAACGGTCTACCCGACGGGAGGCCCTAGTCACACGACTATTTTTACTGTCCTTAATACAACAAATATCGTACTAGACTCATTTGAGAACAAGCAATCGCTTTAAAAATAATTTTGTTCGCAACGGCAAAGAAATCGACAGTCATCACTGTATGTAGCTTGCAAGGCTTGATGAGTTGTATTTGTTTGGGCTTATTCTAGCTACACACTGCGAAAATTAAAATGCAACTATCTGCCGAAACACCAGATAAAATGCGCCTGACGACTCTCAGGTAGGTGTGTGTGTGTGTGTGTTTGTGCGCACGCGCGCGCGCGCTCAAAAGCAAGGTAATAATTACCACCCTTGCCAAACTTGCTTGAGACAAATGTGGCTATACAAATGAAATTAAAAATGGATAAAATGTAAACTCATTTGGAATCACAATCACTCTTTCCCATTCTCTCACACATTCACCTACTCAGTTGCACCCAATATTTCAGAACGTAAAATTGCATACTTTGACAAAGTTAATAAAGTGCTGTTAAGTCCATACATGATATAGTGAATAAAGGCTAAAATAAAAAATTAGTGGTTGTGTGGCTGGCTGACAACTTAAAAGATGTAGTAATAATAATAATAATAATAATAATAATAATAATAGCGTATCGAGGACGAGACCGCCTCCCTTACAATACATTAAAGCCTTCTCTCTAATAAATTAGGGCGTAAGTCAGATATTTCATAGAATCTTTAAAGTTTTACCGTATTTGTCTCTTTGTCAACTGGTAAGAAAAGTGCCCTCTTATCAGAACATTAAACAGATGTAGTTAAAATGTGGCCTACTAAAACATGTACGCCACAAAGATCACACACTGCAGGGTCATCCTGCGCAGACAAGCTGCGCACTACCGAAATTGAGTAAGAAGGACTTCATCTCGCCTCAGTGACTCGAAGATGGTGCGCCACGGCCGAGATCTTGATTCTGTCCGACACTTCTAGCTATTCTTCTTCTCGCCGACGTATGATCCGGTATCTCAACGGCAAGAATATAGTATGCAGTGGACAGCACGTTGTGCCACATTATTTAACGTACACGTTTCCTTGGCGGCACATCCGCTAAATTATTTACCTTAATCTCTACATGCCCTGGGAACCAGTACATTGACACCTGCACCAGACTCTATAGGTGGAGGAGGGGCATATTTGTTTGCTGGGTACAAGCGTCGTAAATTTATAGGACTCTGGGAGTCCGTACAGACTATGAATTCATTAGCACGACCACGGGCAATCTGTTTCAGTACCCTTAAGAAAGAATGCAGTTTTGTGTTAAATATAGGAATTTCGTTTGGTAAACATCTTGAGGGCACGCTCGGGGAGAACTACTGAGCAGCCAAGAGATTTCCCTTGCTTAGATCCATCTGGAATACATTTGCGCTGCTCAGTTCAAATCTAATGAAACATTTAAAAACACAAATTATTTTGGATCTCTTCAGTAGCCGAGGTGGCAGTTGAATCCCAACATGGGTTAGATCTAGTATTTGCCCAACTCCAAGTGTCACTAAGTAATGGTTTGCACGGATGCTGAAGAGCCTCGTGGTCGGCGGACGACTGTTAAATAGGCTGCTGATTCTTTCGCACTTTAGTCGAAAATAACTTTGGAACGTTGCCAGCCATTTTAATTCGCACAGAACCTCAGAAGTATTGGAACTTCAAGAACATTCTTACTTTCATGAGTCTGAAAAATTTAAGGTGAAATAAGAAGGCGCTCGAGTTATCCTTGAAACTGTTGTTGCAACAAAAATTCGATGGTACTGGGATAGTCGAGTTTCGTTTATTAGTACTACTTACTAGGGAACCTCCCCATCGCAGCCCCCTCAGATTTAGTTATAAGTTGGCACAGTGGATAGGCCTTGAAAAACTGAACACAGATCAATCGAGAAAACAGGAAGAAGTTGTGTGGAATTATGAAAAAAATAAGCAAAGTATACACACTGAGTAGTCCATGTGCAAGATAGGCAACATCAAGGATAGTGTGAGTACAGGAGCGCCGTGGTCCCGTGGTTAACGTGAGCAGTTGTGAAACGAGTGGTCATTGGTTCAAGTCTTCCCTCGAGCGAAAATTTTAATTTTTTTATTTTCAGACGGTTATTATCTGTCCGTCCGTCCAATGCGAGGTAAAGAGGAAGTGGATTAGGCAATAAGTAATATCGTATCCTTAGTGAGTGCAGTTACACTTGAACGCTTCATTTTTTGCACGTTTAATTACGAAGACGTGACAAGTACTGGACGAACGAAGTATACGAGCAGTGTGAGAGTGAGGTGGGCCGGGCACTGATTTGTATAGGTCCTGCCCTTTGGAATGGTGACGGTGTTATGAAAACATTTCATAATGACAGCATTTCATGTCTAGCGCGTATACGTAGCGAGGGGGGGGGGGGGGGGTGACGTCATGGCCTCCATCATGGATAACGGTATTTTGGAATTGTTCCGGCCCTGTCCCAATACTGTTGATTTTCCATCGACTGCGAGTCGTAATTCACGCTTTATAGGTAGGCAAATAATGAACTTAGTCAATGCGACAAGTAACATCGTGTCCATTACAGTTCAGTAACTAGCTTCTTTTCAGCATCAACATTCCGCCTCTCATTAGTTACCATTGTCTTGGATCGTTGAAAATATGTGCTCCAGAGCAGATTTATATAAGCGCTTACTTTTACGTATATAAATTTCCAATTATCTCAGCTAATTTTCGGACAACAAAGTAGCATAAACACTAAGGGTCTTGAAAATACCAAAAAATTCTAATACGTTTGTGCTGCTGAAGAGTTAGACCAGGACGGTGGTTTGCGGCATGACCGCTAACAGGAAACATTCCAGACCGGTACAGTCAGACCATCCATAGGCTGACCATGCCTGTTGTCAACAAATCGGACGTTATTTTAAGAACTGCATTACGAAATACAAAGTTGTTACGACACATTTTATTTGAGACGACAGATTTCGGTTTACGTCAGACAATCATGGGGTTCAAAAACCATGTCAGCTATGCATTTTCGAAATTTCAAAAAGTTGTCGGATGTACATTGTTTAGCTGTATTCGTATATACGTAACATTATGTCCATTTAACCTTCTAGACTTCTTTGTGTGCTATAGGATAGTGTTCGGTAGACCGGAGAACCACAAGTAGTTGAGTAAGGTAAGGCAGAAAGGCAAAGTCATTCCGTTAAGGAAAAAAAAAACACACACACACAACCCCTCTCTGTAGTGGAATTTTAAGCCTTGTTTCTGCTTTTAGTGTCCAATTTTTTGAGTTTCGTTCCCATTTTTGCTGTTTTCAATTTTCAGTTTTTATTCTTTCCTCAGTCACGGACCGGGCGCTAATGACCTTAGCAGTTTTGCGCCCTAAAACCAAAATAATAATAATAACACACACACACACACACACACACACACACACACACACACACCTCCCTTTCGAAGTCTACAGACTTGTGTTCAGTCGTAACTGTAACAAAATACTAACGGTGAAAGCACTCTTAGATTTAATATCGCGTAAATTATGAGGCTGCGAGAATTGTTAGAATTTGTTTCTATTATAGCTCTTAAATCAAATTCATGATACACCTAGATCTCCAATTTTCGTGCAAATACAAATACGCATTTCGCCGAATTGCAGTTTCTTGGAAGTTACGCGAAAATGTTGTAAGCACCGATATAAGCAAATTATTAGGATTAAAAGCTTTTTATGATGGTGGTGATAATAATGGCGACGACGACGATAACAGAAATGCAGCATTATATTTCTTCGTAACCAGACGCAAGGTACTTATTTGCGTATGAAATCGCGAACGCCAGCACAGGGTAGTAAATTTAATGTTCAAAACAGAAGAATGTGTTCTAAAAATATTTCTCCGACACTACTTTCCAAGTGGAAAGACGT
Source organism: Schistocerca nitens (assembly GCF_023898315.1). Classification (NCBI taxonomy): domain Eukaryota; kingdom Metazoa; phylum Arthropoda; class Insecta; order Orthoptera; family Acrididae; genus Schistocerca; species Schistocerca nitens. The sequence goes on along the minus strand of NC_064615.1, from coordinate 551,026,360 downwards.
TGAATTCGTCTTGTAGGTTCAGGGAACGTGGCACATCGTACCAATCGTACCTATTTTGCCTGCTGTTCCATTATGGCAGGGAGTGAGGGGAAAACAGCTGTTTGTATGCCTCTGTATGCACCCTATGATCTCTACACGAGACATGTACAGAACTACCAAACATCCTTTTCACGAATCGAAGTTTTGCTGTCGCTTTCAGTACTACTGATTCACTCATGTTCCTGATCATACATCACTAAATCGGAGCTGCTGCTTGTCATTGACAGACGCGTCCTTTCAATTGCGTTCACGTGCCAGAGTGCACCCCTAAGTATAAATCTTTGCAGCTCGGGTACCGAAACTGATCTTCCGTGTGGTAATAAGAAACGCTGAGTGCTCAGCTGTAGGACCCGGTTCTGTTCTGCATAAACAGAGTAATTAAGAGTGGGCGGTTGTCGTCCTCATTTTCGGTAAGATATCGCAGAGTGTTTGTGAGGTTAGTGGAATGGGGAAGTGAAGAGAAGGGAGCTGGTGCCCAGTCTGTCTAGATTCGAAAAGCACCGCCACAATGGTGTTGGTCACTGAGGAAGGATTTACAGCAAGCAGTGCTGCGTGTATATTAAATTGACTCCATTATCCTTTACCGAATTAGTATGCTATACCAACCATCTACGGAATGAGTACACTTAGTTTCGCAAGTAAAACTTTGCCTGGATATTTACTGTCAATATTCGCATTTTTTTTTCTCTCTTAAGTGTGGCTACGGAATTCGTGTCTTGCACGTGAGAATACAGCAAAATCAATACCTGTCTGATAGGAACACCAGTATCATGATCATTTCGGTAGCTACGCTTAGCATAATCTGAGGGCAAGTGTCAGGTATCCTGTTCGTATTATGTACTAAAAGTAAATGAGAGTTGTGTGTATATGGTTGTGAAAACACACACAATCGATGTAGGGTAATAAAATGAATTTCATAACATAGTGACTCTTTGCTGCAAATCCTTCGTCGGTAATGTGTGTCATGGAAAAAACAAGTGTTATTAGTCTTTCACCCGTTTCAATTTGAGTCTACAGCACGGCGAAAGGAATGAGTGGTAACAATTATTGATAATTACTCTCGAATACATCTTGTAATTGAAAAGTGAAAAGTGGTACATGTCTTCTGAAGCATCTATCAGAACTCAGCGTCACTGCTGTGATTTCACTTTTCACTAAGCATCGACACATTACCATTGAGCTTCATGTCAAATCAGGCATGAGCTTAAAACCGAGACAATAAAAAGCATTCCATCACGATACACGGGATGAGTGTGAAGGGTCGAGCTATCGAGCAAATGTGCTCTTTCTTGAGACACTACTAGCAATACCATGTCCAACCGTCTTATCAATACTGTCACCCATGGTTTTTTCTAAAGGCCTGAATGGGTGCTCTGCATAGCGCAGGGGCCGATTCTCTTCGTTATCCGAGATTATGCACCGCCTCTAATGACCAGGTTGTCATGGCGGCTGTAAATCCTTTTCTTAGCATCGGTTGACCTGCCATTTTCTACTAATTTGAGTCTGCTAATATCAGGGAGAGCTAAGCTCCAGAAGAGTGGCGAAATCATAACAAAACCAAATTTCACTGTACGTCACGAAAGCATTGCTGCTTGCCCTTAGTAAATATAGGGCCAGAGCTTAATAAAAATAAACAAAATACATGAGCACTATTACCAGACAAGCGTATACATCTCTTCGCATCATCATGATGCAATTGATAACACGGATCACATCATTTTTGATTATGTAATCATTACATACACCTAACCAATTTCTAAATGTACATATGAAAGTTTTGCTCGACTGACATAATAGCGCAGTCTTTACCGGCCAATGGTTGGAACATCATTTTTACGATCAGTAAGTCATAATCCATTCCTCCGATTTCTTAGAGTATAAATCTTGGCGGAAATACACTCCTGGAAATTGAAATAAGAACATCGTGAATTCATTGTCCCAGGAAGGGGAAACTTTATTGACACATTCCTGGGGTCAGATACATCACATGATCACACTGACAGAACCACAGGCACATAGACACAGGCAACAGAGCATGCACAATGTCGGCACTAGTACAGTGTATATCCACCTTTCGCAGCAATGCAGGCTGCTATTCTCCCATGGAGACGATCGTAGAGATGCTGGATGTAGTCCTGTGGAACGGCTTGCCATGCCATTTCCACCTGGCGCCTCAGTTGGACCAGCGTTCGTGCTGGACGTGCAGACCGCGTGAGACGACGCTTCATCCAGTCCCAAACATGCTCAATGGGGGACAGATCCGGAGATCTTGCTGGCAAGGGTAGTTGACTTACACCTTCTAGAGCACGTTGGGATACATGCGGACGTGCATTGTCCTGTTGGAACAGCAAGTTCCCTTGCCGGTCTAGGAATGGTAGAACGATGGGTTCGATGACGGTTTGGATGTACCGTGCACTATTCAGTGTCCCCTCGACGATCACCAGTGGTGTACGGCCAGTGTAGGAGATCGCTCCCCACACCATGATGCCGGGTGTTGGCCCTGTGTGCCTCGGTCGTATGCAGTCCTGATTGTGGCGCTCACCTGCACGGCGCCAAACACGCATACGACCATCATTGGCACCAAGGCAGAAGCGACTCTCATCGCTGAAGACGACACGTCTCCATTCGTCCCTCCATTCACGCCTGTCGCGACACCACTGGAGGCGGGCTGCACGATGTTGGGGCGTGAGCGGAAGACGGCCTAACGGTGTGCGGGACCGTAGCCCAGCTTCATGGAGACGGTTGCGAATGGTCCTCGCCGATACCCCAGGAGCAACAGTGTCCCTAATTTGCTGGGAAGTGGCGGTGTGGTCCCCTACGGCACTGCGTAGGATCCTACGGTCTTGGCGTGCATCCGTGTGTCGCTGCGGTCCGGTCCCAGGTCGACGGGCACGTGCACCTTCCGCCGACCACTGGCGACAACATCGATGTACTGTGGAGACCTCACGCCCCACGTGTTGAGCAATTCGGCGGTACGTCCACCCGGCCTGCCGCATGCCCACTATACGCCCTCGCTCAAAGTCCGTCAACTGCACATACGGTTCACGTCCACGCTGTCGCGGCATGCTACCAGTGTTAAAGACTGCGATGGAGCTCCGTATGCCACGGCAAACTGGCTGACACTGACGGCGGCGGTGCACAAATGCTGCGCAGCTAGCGCCATTCGACGGCCAACACCGCGGTTCCTGGTGTGTCCGCTGTGCCGTGCGTGTGATCATTGCTTGTACAGCCCTCTCGCAGTGTCCGGAGCAAGTATGGTGGGTCTGACACACCGGTGTCAATGTGTTCTTTTTTCCATTTCGAGGAGTGTAATTTTATTGTTGAATTTCTAGAACTGTAAAATATATGCTTTATCCCACTAAAAGTTATCGGTTTTAGATTTCATGTTTTCCAGCTTTCCCGTTAAGTCATCATCATCATCATCATCATCATCATCATCATCATCATCATCATCATCATTTAAGACTGACTGTGCCATTCAGCGTTCAGTCTGGATTATAAAATTCCTCCATGATCCCCTATTCAGTGCTAACATTGGTGCCTCTTCTGATGTTAAACCTATTACTTCAAAATCATTCTTAACCGAATCCAGGTACCTTCTCCTTGGTCTGCCCCGACTCCTCCTAACCTCCCCCTACGGGTCCGGGGTAAGAATAGGCCCGAGGTATTCCTGCCTGTCGTAAGAGGCGACTAAAAGGAGTTTCAACCGTTTCGGCCTTCCACGTGATGGTCCCCCTTGGGGTTTGACCTCCATTTTTCAAAATTCTACAGAAGTACGAGCCTTTTGGGGAAGGACGCCTTACGTGGTGTCTCACTGGCCCTCAGTGCACTAAGACCTTGGCACTCAGCATTGTAACGGCGTTGTAACCACACCCACTATTCCTCAAATTGGGCCTAAACGCCTGATGGGTTGCACAAGTTACGCCCATAGTGCGTCCCCATCTGCACCTACGATCATGATGGACTTTCCATGGCACCCGAAATCCAGTACGGTAGCCAGCCCGTTGTGGTGGGGTCGTCATGTACCCTCTAGGTTGTAGCCCCCTGACAACACAGGGATCGTACTGCCGATACCTGAGCTGCACCCTCCCCACGTCGGCCAAGGAGTAGATGCCCGTCTCCTTGGGGCATCAGGACTCCCGGCAACGGTCATCCTGCCAGGTGGCCCTTGCTGAGGCTGGGTGGCGCCCGTGGGGAGAGCCCCTGGTCGGAGTGGGTGGTTGCGGGGCGGACGTTTCGCGGATGAAACGTCAACATGTATCGGGTCGCTCTGCGGCCGAGTCTTTTAAAAAGAAAGGTACAGTCTCTGGTTCTGGTTCTCCTGCCCTTTCCCCCTTGGCCACTCCCTGGAAGGAAGGACAGGCCTGCCGGCTTGGGGCGAAGTACTTCCCCCGCTATTTAGTCTGTTCTCGGACCGATGGGGGGACGTTCGCCACCTCCAAGCCCATGTTCTTTGTCCAGCACATCGAGGACATCTTCGGGGAAATCGAGGCTCTCAGTAAAATGCGTTCGGGGTCCGTTCTTATAAAGACCACCTCCGCCACTCAGTCGGCGGCGCTCCAGGCGTGCGACCGACTAGGGGACATCCCAGTGTCCATTGTCCCGCATCTGGCACTGAATAGGACGCAGGGAGTTATTTTTCATCGGGACCTCCTGCTGCAATCTGATGAGGAGCTCAGGGCCAACCTGGAGCGCTGAGGCGTGCATTTCGTCCGGCGAGTCCACCGCAGCCCCAAAGACTGTCGCGTCGACACTGGGGCCTTTATCCTCGCCTTCGACGGGGACGTTCTCCCGGAGAAGGTAAAGGTGATGTGCTACCGGTGCGACGTGCAACCTTACGTCCCGCCTCCTATGTGCTGCTTTCGGTGTTAGCGCTTTGGGCACATGTCGTCACGGTGTGAGGCTGAGCCCCTTTGTGGCGATTGTGGACGTCCTCTTTGTGAGGAACATAAATGCACCCTACCACCTCGGTGCGTCAATTGTCCTGGCATTCACTCGCCTAGATCTTTAGACTGCCCCATGTATCAGATGGAGAAGAAGATTCAAGAATTAAAAACTTTGGATCGTCTCTCTTATTCTGAGGCCAGGAAGAAATATGACCGCCTCCATCCCGTGCCGTTGACAACTTCGTTTGCCTCAGTCGTGTCCACTCCTTCCACAGTATCCTCACCCCTATCCTGTCCCCCCTCCACCTCCTCACCCCATCAAAGGTCTATGCCTCCGCCTCCCAAATCCCTACCTTCCAAATCCTCCTCCCTCGCGGCCCCTGCCCCCTCTGCCCCGGGGGCCACCCTTCCTCCTCCTTCCCCTCCGCCGCCTGAGAAGCGATGCTCTTCTCAGGTGTCCATCGGGGAATCGTTCCGGACCCAAGCTTCCGAGGTCCGGCGTTCCAACACGGACCCCACGCATGAGGACCTTCTTCGGGTCCAGCCCACCATCCCCGTGCCTCATCGGACTTCCAAGAAGGCCTCCAAGAAGAAATCTTTATCCCCCTCTCCACCCCGGCGCGTTTCATCTGACGCTCCATCCGTGAGTCGCTGCTCCCGGCCGTCCTCAGTTTCGCCGGGACGCTCTGCTGCCAGGCGCTCAGCTGGCCTCTCGTCGGCGAATGATGCTGCCCCTCCTACGCAACCCAGGAAAGCGGCCGCAGCTGGCGACGACTCGATGGAACAGGATCCGCCTCCCGCCGGTTGTAGCGTTGTTCCCTGGAAACCTGGCCCTCCGCGGCCGTCGAGGTGACCCGCTCTTCACCCGTTTCGTTCCCCCTTTTTTCTAACTACTGATGGCTTTGTTACATTGGAACATAAGAGGTATTCGATCTAATCGGGAGGAATTACAACTGCTCCTCCGCCTGCACTGACCGCTCGTCCTTGGTCTCCAGGAAACCAAGTTGCACCCAACTGACAGTATTGCTTTTACCCACTATACCTCGGAGCGGTCTGACCTCAGCCCTGCGGACGGTATTCCAGCTCATGGTGGGGTCATGTTGCTCGTTCGGGACGATGTATATTACCATCCCATCCCATTGACCACCCCACTCCAAGCAATAGCTGTCCGTATTACTCTTTCTGCATTTACTTTTTCTGTTTGTACCGTCTACACTCCATTGCCATCCGCAGTTATTCGGGCTGACATGATACATCTGATTGTTCAGCTTCCTCCGCCGTTTTTATTGTTTGGCGACTTCAATGCCCATCATCCCTTTTGGGGCTCTCCTGCATCCTGTCAGAGAGGCTCGCTCTTGGCGGATGTCTTCAACCATCTCAATCTTGTCTGCCTCAATACTGGCGCCCCGACTTTCCTCTCGGAATCTACTCATACCTACTCCCACTTGGACCTCTCGATCTGTTCTACCACTCTTGCCCGTCGGTTCGAGTGGTATGTCCTTTCTGACACCTATTCGAGCGACCACTTCCCCTGTGTCGTTCGTCTCCTGCACCACACCCCATCCCCACGTCCTCCGAGCTGGAACATACCGAAAGCTGACTGGGGACTTTACTCCTCCCTGGCGACCTTTCCGGACCACGATCTTCTCAGTTGTGACAGTCAGGTCGAATACCTCACGGCTGTTATAATCAATGCTGCCGAACGTTCCATTCCTCGTACTACCTCTTCTTCACGTCGCGTTTCCGTCCCCTGGTGGAATGATGCTTGTCGAGACGCTATCCGTGCTCGACGACGTGCTTTACGCACCTTTCGCCGCCATCCTACGTTGGCGAATTGTATTGGATACAAACGACTCCGTGCGCAATGCCGTAGAGTCATTAAAGACAGCAAAAAAGCTTGTTGGGCGTCTTTCACCAGCGCCTTTAACAGTTTTACTCCCTCTTCTGTCGTCTGGGGTGGCCTGCGCCGGCTGTCGGGCATTAAGGCCCACTCCTCGGTACCTGGCCTAACTTCAGGTAATGAGGTCCTTGTTGATCCTGTGGAAGTCTCCAACGCCTTCGGCCGCTTTTTCGCGGAGGTTTCAAGCTCCTCCCACTACCACCATGCCTTCCTTCCCAGGAAAGAGGCAGAAGAGGCTCGGCGACCTTCCTTCCACTCGCTGAATCTGGAAAATTATAATGCTCCCTTTACTATGCGGGAACTCGAACGTGCACTTGCGCTGTCCCGGTCCTCTGCTCCGGGGCCAGATGCCATTCACGTTCAGATGCTGGCATACCTCTCGCAGGCAAAAGCTTCCTTCTTCGTACCTATAATCGCGTCTGGACCAAAGCTCAAGTCCCCATGCGTTGGCGTGACGCCGTCGTTGTACCTATACCCAAACCCGGGAAGGATACACAACTTCCTTCTAGTAACCGCTCCATTTCTCTTACAAGCTGTGTCTGTAAGGTGATGGAGCGCATGGTTAACGCTCGGTTAGTTTGGATTCTTGAATCTCGACGGCTACTTACCAATGTTCAATGCGGCTTTCCTCGCCGTCGCTCCGCTGTTGACCACCTTGTGACCTTGTCGACATTCATCATGAACAACTTTTTGCGAAAGCGCCAAACGGTAGCCGTGTTCTTCGATTTGGAGAAGGCTTATGATACCTGTTGGAGAGGAGGTATCCTCCGCATTATGCACAGGTTGGGTCCACGCGGTCGCCTGCCCCTTTTTATTGATTCCTTTTTAACGGATCGAAAGTTTAGGGTACGTGTGGGTTCCGTAGTGTCCGACGTCTTCCTCCAGGAGAACGGAGTGCCTCAGGGCTCCGTCTTGAGCGTAGCCCTTTTTGCCATAGCGATCAATCCAATTATGGATTGCATTCCACCTAATGTCTCGGGCTCTCTTTTTGTCGATGACTTCGCGATCTACTGCAGTGCCCAGAGAGCATGCCTCCTGGAGCGCTGAGTTCTGCGTTGTCTAAACAGCCTATACTCATGGAGTGTGGCAAATGGCTTCCGGTTCTCTGAAGAGAAGACGGTTTGCATAAACTTTTGACAAAATAAAGCGTTCCTTCCGCCATCCTTACATCTCGGTCCCGTTGTTCTCCCCTTCGTGGAAACAACTAAGTTTCTAGGGCTCACACTAGACAGGAAAATTTTGTTGGTCCCTGCACGTCTCTCATTTGGCTGCCCGCTGTACACGTTCCCTTAATGTCCTCAGAGTTCTTAGTGGTTCATCTTGGGGAGCGGATCGCACTGTCCTGCTTCGCTTGTATCGGTCCATAGTCCGATCAAAGCTGGATTATGGGAGCCTCGTCTACTCGTCTGCTCGGCCATCCCTCTTACGCCGTCTCAACTCCATCCACCATAGGGGGTTACGCCTTGTGACCGGAGCTTTCTACACTAGTCCCGTCGAGAGTCTTTATGCTGAAGCTGCCGAATTACCATTGACCTACCGGCGCGACGTACTGCTTTGTCGGTATGCCTGCCGGCTGTTGTCAATGCCCGACCACCCTTCTTATCAGTCCTTCTTCGCCGATTCTCTCGACCGTCAGTATGGGTTGTATGTGTCTGCCCTGCTGCCCCCTGGAGTCCGCTTTCGTCGCCTGCTTCGACAATTGGATTTTGCCCTCCCTACCCACTTCAGAGAGGGTGAGAGCCCGACACCACCTTGGCTCCAGGCTCCGGTTCATGTTTATCTCGACCTCAGCTCGCTCCCGAAGGAGGGTACTCCGGCTGCAGTGTATTGCTCACGGTTTGTAAAACTTCGTGCGCGACTTGCCAGTCGCACCTTTATTTACACTGATGGCTCCAAAACTGACGATGGTGTCGGCTGTGCCTTTGTCGTCGGGGCCGTCACCTTTAAATACCGGCTCCTCGACCAGTGTTCCAGCTTTACGGACAAGCTACTTGCTTTACATCAGGCCGTTCAGTATGCCCGCCGCCACCGCCATTCATCGTATGTACTCTGCTCTGATTCACTCAGTGCTCTTCAGAGCCTTGGAGCTCCATATCCGGTCCATCCCTTGGTGCAACGGATCCAGCAGACCCTCCCGTCTTTCGCTGAGGGTGGCTCTCCTGTCAGCTTTCTGTGGGTTCCCGGCCATGTAGGAGTGCCTGGGAATGAGGCTGCTGATGCTGCAGCCAAGGCTGCAGTCCTCCTGCCTCGGCCAGGCTCCCATTGTGTCCCATCATCTGACGTTAGTGGGGTTGTTTGTAAGAGGCTTGTGTCGTTGTGGTGGGATACTTGGTCATCACTTCAAGGAAACAAGCTCCCGGCAGTAAAACCGTTCCCAACTGCTTGGACAACCTCCTCCCGACCATCTCGGCGAGAAGAGGTCCTTCTGACCAGGTTGCGGACTGGGCATTGCCGGTTTAGCCACCGCTACCTGCTCTCCGGTGACCCAGCCCCGCAGTGCCCTTGTGGTCATGCATTAACAGTGCGCCATGTTTTATTGTCGTGTCCCCGTTTTAGTCAATCTCGTGTTGTCCTGTCTCTGTCATCTACTTTACAGGATATTTTATCTGATGACGCTCGAGCAGCTGCTCGTGTTCTTCGTTTCATTAATTTGACTGGCTTGTCCAAAGACATCTAACTCTTTCACTTACTTTATCTGCATCTTTGTACGAACTTTCTGGTGTCCCCCCCCCCTTGAGTTTTACTAGATTCTATGATTCTATGTGCTCTAACAATTGTGACTGGGCGCTAATGACCTCAGTAGTTAAGCGCCCTTAAACCCCAAACAAAAAAAAAAAATAAAAGTACGGATGGACCTCTTTTATGGCCGCAAGGAGGAGGTTGATCCCACCCTTCTCCGACTACTGTTTCGTTCAATCCTCCATAACTTTTCTGATTCGATATGAATCCACAGGGATGGGTCGAAAGTCAACAACAGGGTTGGTTACGCTTTTTCACCTGCAAGGTGACATGAAAAGCACACTTTACCAAATGCCTGCAATGTATGCACTACAGAGTTTGTTGCCATATATCAGGATTTTCTGTACATCAAATCCCTGGGCAGGACGAACTTTCTGATCTGTAGCAATTAGCTCAGTTGCTTAAAAGGCATATCGCTGTGTTGTCCCAAAAATCTTTTGGTCGTCAACATCAAAGACCTACTGGTTGACCCCCTATAGTTCTGGAAAGTCAGTGACCATCTGGACACCAAGCCACTTAGGCATTGCAGGAAATAAATTCGCCGTGTTCTTGCTTAGTGTGCTCTGCTGGCCAATATGTGGCACTCTCTCCACTTGCCTACCTCAGATACTTGCTGATGGTGAGAAAGCCACTACCAAAGCGTTGCATTTCCTGAAAGATAGAGAGAGAGAGAGAGAGAGAGAGAGAGAGAGAGAGAGAGCGCAGATGTTATACTGAACCACGATACTCCTCCACTCTGTGTTAGGGGTGGTTGGTGGGGGGGGGGGGGGTCCCAAGCGACGGGTACACCCCCCCTGCGAACGACTGCTGGTTCCTTTGCCCCCCCGTCCCTCCCCCCCCCCCCCCCCCCCGCCACGCCATCACTTCGTTGTGTCTCTAGACACTTTCTGCATAATGTTGCTGAGTTCTCAGTTTTCTTTTACCTATCGTGTTACATGTACTGTCGCGCCCTTTTCTAAACTCATTGATTTACTTATATAGTAGGAGCAGCCAGGTGCCCACTTTCTTCGATTTTTACCTTTTTACGTGTTTCTCTCATGAAATGGATTGACTGATGACGCATTAATTTAGTCCCTTTGAACACATCATCATCATAATTATCATCATCAACAACAACAACAACTCCAGCTTCTGCAGCCCCATTAAATCATCTTGTTCAAACTTAGTGACGTGTTGATGATGTCGTCTTTGTTGCCTTAAAGGTGTTCTTGACTAATATCAGCTCACCACGTACATTCTCAAAAGTAAGTAACATTTATGGCCGTTACAGCGAGTATTCAAAGAAAACCTGTTTTGCATCCTTATAGTGGAGCTACTAGCGCCACTATTATTGAACTAGCGCAAAATTTGAATAGACATCTTTCAGATGTAGAAACACGCCTACTAACTTCTACTTATGTTGCAGAATTCCTTCTTGGTGTTGCATTTTTTTCCACTCAATTACAGTCACTTGAAAAGGAATGGACAAGTTACAGGGACACAGTACTAAAAGTGGCTAAAGAATGTCTTGGAACAGTAGTGTGTAAAGGTAGGATGAAGCAAACAGCTTGGTGGAATGACACAGTCAAGGCAGCCTGTAAAAGGAAAAAGAAGGCGTATCAAAAATGGCTACATACTAGAACTCAGGTAGACAGAGAAAGTTATGTTGAAAAAAGAAACAAAGCCAAACAGATAACTGCAGCATCCAAGAAGAAATCTTGGGAAGACTTTGGAAACAGGTTGGAGACATTTGGTCAAGCTGCTGAAAAACCATTCTGGAGTGTAATTAGCAGTCTTCGAAAAAAGGAGGTAAGAAGGAAATAAGTATTTTGGACAGGTCAGGAAAACTGCTGGTGAATCCTGTGGATGCCTTGGGCAGATGGAGGGAATATTTTGAAGAGTTGCTCAATGTAGGTGAAAATACGATCAGTAATGTTTCAGATTTCGAGGTAGAATGGGATAGGAATGATGATGGAAATAGGATCACGTTTGAGGAAGTGGTGAAAATGGTCAATAGATTGCAGTGCAATAAAGCAGCTGGGGTGGATGAAATTAAGTCGGAACTCATCAAATACAGTGGAATGTCAGGTCTTACATGGCTACCGAGCGAGGTGGCGCAGTGGTTAGACACTGGACTCGCATTCGGGAGGACGACGGTTCAATCCCGCGTCCGGCCATCCTGATTTAGGTTTTCCGTGATTTCCCTAAATCACTCCAGGCAAATGCCGGGATGGTTCCTCTGAAAGGGCACGGCCGACTTCCTTCCCCGTCCTTCCCTAATCCGATGAGACCGATGACCACGCTGTCTGGTCTCCTTCCCCAAACCAACCAACCAACCAACCAACCATCTTAAATGGCTACACAGGATAATTGAAATGGCCTGGGAGTCGGGACAGGTTCCATCAGACTGGACAAAAGCAGTAATCACACCAATCTTTAAACATGGAAATAGAAAAGATTGTAACAACTACAGAGGTATCTCTTTAATCAGCGTTGTGGGTAAAATCTTCTCAGGTATTGTTGAAAGGAAAGTGCGAGTATTAGTTGAGGACAAATTGGATGAAAATCAGTGTGGGTTTAGGCCTCTTAGAGGTTGTCAGGACCAGATCTTTAGCTTACAGCAAATAATGGAGAAGTGTTACGAGTGGAACAGGGAATTGTATCTATGGTTTATAGATCTAGAAAAGGCATATGACCGGGTTCCTAGGAGGAAGTTCTTGTCTGTTCTACGAGATTATGGAATAGGAGGCAAACTTTTGCAAGCAATTAAAGGTCTTTGCATGGATAGTCAGGCAGCATTTAGAGTTGACGGTAAACTGAGTTCATGGTTCACAGTAGTTTCAGGGGTAAGACAAGGCTGCAACCCGTCTCCACTGTTGTTCATATTATTTATGGATCATATGTTGAAAACAATAGACTGGCTGGGTGAGATTAAGATATGTGAACACAAAATAAGCAGTCTCGCATATGCGCATGACTTAGTTGTGATGGCAGATTCGATTGAAAGTTTGCAGAGTAATATTTCAGAGCTAGATCAGAAATGTAAGGACTATGGTATGAAGATTAGCATCTCCAAAACGAAAGTAATGTCAGTGGGAAAGAAATATAAACGGATTGAGTGCCAAATAGGAGGAACAAAGTTAGAACAGGTGGACGTTTTCAAGTTCTTAGGATGCATATTCTCACAGGATGGCAACATAGTGAAAGAACTGGAAGCGAGGTGTAGCAAAGCTAATGCAGTGAGCGCTCAGCTACGATCTACTCTCTTCCGCAAGAAGGAAGTCAGTACCAAGACTAAGTTATCTGTGCACCGTTCAATATTTCGACCAACTTTGTTGTATGGGAGCGAAAGCTGGGTGGATTCAGGTTACCTTATCAATGAGGTTGAAGTTACGTATATGAAAGTAGCTAGGATGATTGCAGGTACTAGTAGATGGGAACAATGGCAGCAGGGTGTCCACAATGAGGAAATCAAAGAAAAACTGGGAATGAACTCTATAGATGTAGCAGTCAGGGCGAACAGGCTTATATGGTGGGGTCATGTTATACGCATGGGAGAAGCAAGGTTACCCAAGAGACTCATGGGTTCAGCAGTAGAGGGTAGGAGTAGTCGGGGTAGACCAAGGAGAAGGTACCTGGATTCGGTTAAGAATGATTTTGAAGTAATAGGTTTAACATCAGATGAGGCACCAATGTTAGCAATGAATAGGGGATCATGGAGGAATTTTATAAGGGGGCTATGCTCCAGACTGAACGCTGAAAGGCATAATCAGTCTGATGATGATGATGATGATGATGATGTATTTCTAAGTGAAAAAATGGAGAAATCCTTTGATAGTTTCCATTCCAGTTGGTTCCCTACTAAAAATTCGATGGGTTACTGGCTTATGCCAAAACTGAAACAAAATTGGCGAGTTATTTTTGTCTGAATTGTTAATCTTTGCTCATTTGAAGAAGCGTCATTGGCATAACAGCTACATTTATCTTGTTGACAGGTTTAATTTTGCTTCTTTTGCCGAAACACAGGATCATTTGAGAAAAGTGGCCTTGCAGTAGCTGTTGCAATGTAAATCTGAAAGTGTAATATTAAACAAGCATTTGGCGACCAGCGATGTCATTAGCTTATCGGAAACCTAAATTTCATTCACAGCAAAGAAGGGAGAATCATAGCGACCTCTATTTTACATTGCAAACTATCAGAATTTCGCGCACTGTCGTACTCAAATGCGAATGTCGCATTAAATGTGACCTGCATCGAAATTTTGAGATCTTCACCAAGGAGCGGAAAAATAAAACTTTATGTACTTTGATTTTTTTTTACTGATTAGTTTCTGTAAAGATTTCAGAGCATGCCTCTCAGTTCTGCCACCACAGCACGTCGCCAATAGACACGCTAAAACCTGGCAAATAATGTTCGTTTTGGGTCGCTGTCAGGCAGAATGCCAAGCCAGTTGGTGCCACCAACTGACTGCCACTTTGTGCTGATTCATTAAATAAACAAGAAGATATTTTCTACACTGGGTCAGACCTCCCCTCCCCTCTCCCCGTCCTCCCTCCCCTCCCTCCACTTTCCCCTCCCTCTCTACCACTTCCCCCACCCCCTCCCCCTTCCCTCTCCCCCCTCTCCCCTCCCCTCTCTCCCCTCTCCCCCCTCTCCCCTCCCCTCTCTCCCCTCTCCTCTCTCCCCTCTCCCCTCTCTCTCTCCCCTCTCCCCTCTCTCTCTCCCCTCTCCCCCCTCTCTCTCCCCTCTCCCCCCTCTCCCTCTCTCCCCCCTCTCCCCCCTCTCTCTCCCCTCTCCCCTCCCTCTCTCCCCTCTCCCCTCCCTCTCTCCCCTCTCCCCTCCCTCTCTCCCCTCTCCCCTCCCTCTCTCCCCTCTCCCCTCCCTCTCTCCCCTCTCTCTCTCCCCTCTCTCTCTCCCCTCTCTCTCTCCCCTCTCTCTCTCCCCTCTCCCCTCTCTCTCTCTCCCCTCTCCCCTCTCTCTCTCTCCCCCCTCTCCCCCCTCTCTCTCCCCTCTCCCCTCTCTCTCTCTCCCCTCTCCCCTCTCTCTCTCTCTCCCCTCTCCCCTCTCTCTCTCTCTCCCCTCTCCCCTCTCTCTCTCCCCCCTCCCCTCTCTCTCTCCCCCCCCTCTCTCCCCCCCCCCTCTCTCTCCCCCCCCTCTCTCCCCCCCTCCCTCTCCCCCCTCTCTCTCTCTCCCCCCCTCTCTCTCTCCCCTCTCTCTCTCCCCCCTCTCTCTCTCTCCCCCCTCTCTCTCTCCCCCCTCTCTCTCTCTCCCCCCTCTCTCTCTCTCCCCCCTCTCTCCCCCCCTCTCTCCCCCCCTCTCTCGCCCCCCCTCTCTCGCCCCCCCTCTCTCGCCCCCCCTCTCTCGCCCCCCCCTCTCTCGCTCCCCCCTCTCTCGCTCCCCCCTCTCTCGCCCCCCCTCTCTCGCCCCCCCTCTCTCGCCCCCCCTCTCTCGCCCCCCCTCTCTCGCCCCCCCCTCTCTCGCTCCCCCCTCTCTCGCTCCCCCCTCTCTCGCTCCCCCCTCTCTCGCTCCCCCCTCTCTCGCTCCCCCCTCTCTCGCTCCCCCCTCTCTCGCTCCCCCCTCTCTCGCTCCCCCCCTCTCTCTTGCTCCCCCCCTCTCTCTTGCTCCCCCCCTCTCTCGCTCCCCCCCTCTCTCGCTCCCCCCCCCATCTCTCGCTCCCCCCCTCTCTCGCTCCCCCCCCTCTCTCGCTCCCCCCCTCTCTCGCTCCCCCCCCTCTCTCGCTCCCCCCCTCTCTCGCTCCCCCCCTCTCTCGCTCCCCCCCTCTCTCGCTCCCCCCCTCTCTCGCTCCCCCCTCTCTCGCTCCCCCCTCTCTCGCTCCCCCCTCTCTCGCTCCCCCCCTCTCTCGCTCCCCCCCCTCTCTCGCTCCCCCCTCTCCCACCCCCACCACCTCTCCCCACCACCACCTCTCCCCCCCCACCACCACCTCTCCCCCCCCCACCACCTCTCTTCCCCCCACCTGTCTCTCTCTCTCTCTCTCTCTCTCTCTCTCTCTCTCTCTCTCTCTCTCTCTCTCTCTCTCCCCACCCTGCCCTCCCACATACACCAGCGTTGCTAGCCCACTTTGTTTCTGTGTAGACACACTTAAACTGGCCACAGCAGCCTACTGAACTAATCCCACTTCTAGAGTCTGTGCAGAGGCAGGTGACCTCTTCTTATGCTCCAGTGAGAAAACGTCATGGTGTAATATCTGTACGACATGAGGTCTGTTTCCAAGCATCCTGTTGTTGGTGCTGGAGCTGTACTATCCAAACAACAAAAGTTTGACTGCCACGCTACCAAGACTTTCTGTCCATGTGATGAACTATCTCAAGCAATTTGGTACAACAGAGACATAAATTATTCAGCAGTGATGGAGCAAACACCCTCCTTGGATTATTGACAGATCCACTCCTAGACTGGGTTTGATGGAGTACAACAAGCTTATCACGCCACCTTTAGTTTTAGAAAGGGTTTTTAACAGCATTTTATCAGAGTATCACAAGCACCTGGCGATTTGTACTACTGTATCATGGGAGGGGGACAAAGTTGGGGCCCGCATCTCGTGGTCGTGCGGTAGCGTTCTCGCTTCCCACGCCCGGGTTCCCGGGTTCGATTCCCGGCGGGGTCAGGGATTTTCTCTGCCTCGTGATGGCTGGGTGTTGTGTGCTGTCCTTAGGTTAGTTAGGTTTAAGTAGTTCTAAGTTCTAGGGGACTGATGACCATAGCTGTTAAGTCCCATAGTGCTCAGAGCCATTTGAACCATTTTTTTTGAACAAAGTTGGGTATTCTGTTATCGGCCCACATAGCCACTTCTCGTTGTATTACGCAGAGCTCAATAAGTCACTGGAACATATGAGACTTCTTAGTGGACAAAAGTTTGTCATGTGGATTCTCTTAGTGTTATGAAGGCTATTTAGCAAATTTTTCCAGCAGGTACTCCATGTGACTTTCCATCTGGTGCAGAGTCAGAAGAAAGAGGTAGTCTTCTGCTGGGACCCTGGACACATGGAAGCTGACGTAGCAGCGAAAGCAGCCTGTGGGTGGTCATGGGTGACACTGAGAGTTAGTTAACTGAGAGAGACAATGGCTGGAGGGGGCCAACAATAAGCTGCTGTCTGTCAAACCATTCAACCATGGTGCGCTTCCTTTTCAACACCATGAAGGGATGAAGTGGTCCTCACTTGTCTTCCTATTGGACAAATCACATAAATTTACGTGTTGTCGATTCAGCTAAACATGTCAGGCTACAGTTATCAACAACTTCATTTTTAACCATTGCATAGAAAAGGTTGCAGGGATGCCGAACTAACAAATGTCTTTTATTAGCAGAACACTTAAAAATGAGGACCTAATAAAAACACTGCTTACACCACACCAGTCCATATTCTTCTAGAGTTCTGCTGTGCAGTATGGGATCCTTACGAGATAGGATTGAGGGAATGCATCGAAAAAGTTCGAAGAATGGCACGTCATTATATATTATTGCGAAATAGGAGAGACAGTGTCATGGATATAATAAGCGAGTTGTGGTGCAATCATTAGAACAATGGCGTTTTCATTGCAGCGAGTTCTTTTCCCCAAATTTCAAGCATCAACTCTCTCCTCCGATTGAGAAAATATTTTGTTGACTACCAGCTGCTTAGAGAGAAATTACTATCGAAATAAAATAAGAGAAATCGGAATTTGTATGGAAACGTCCGTTTGTTCACTTTTCCCACTTGGTGTTAGAGATGGAATTGTTGCGAAACAGTCTGAAAGTGACTATCATAAGTAGCAAGTAAAAGCATCTGGAGATGTTTGTGTGCAGCAGGTTGGGCGATGCGGTCGTGCATCCAGAAGCAAGAGTCCCTGGAGGACGAGAAGCAGCGGCAGTTGGACGCGTTCCTGGTGTCTGTGGTGCGGCACGGCGAGGAGTCGGCGGTGCGCCGCTGCCTGCAGCTGGGGGCCGACCCGAACGCCCGCGGCCCCTCGCCTCTGTGCAGGCCGGTGCTCGCCGTGGCAGCCGCTCAGGGACACACGCAGCTGGTGACAGTGCTGCTGCGCGCCGGCGCCGACCCGATGGCCGCTGATGCCAATGGTGAGTGTCCTGCTGTCTGAGCGGTCGGCACCTGGCTGTGGCCCGCGAGAGCGCCAAAATAGCGTTCCGGAAGTTGTCGAAGACCACCGGTGCTGACTCGCCAGATGACGCAGTCTAAACACGTGGATGTCCTGTGCTCGCTATCGCCTGCAGATTAAGTGTTTGCAATGTGTGGATGTGCGAGGCGCTCCCCGTAACGCTATACCTCGTGCTTCCCTTCCTCTTTCCAGTCAGTGCAAAGGGTTGTCAAGATGGTCTGGTGCAGAATGCAGGGGAGAGCATCTGCTGGACACACAAAGGTGCTGGTAGGACTTAAACAGAAAACGAATTTATCGTTCGTGGATATACAGTTGACTTATTCAAGGTGGTCAGAATCCAGGCGAGCAGGTGAAGCTCGTGCAAAGCCAGTACCTGCCGATGCCTGCAAGTCTCGCCGTCTCTGCGACCGGAGTGATGGAGCTGTACCCACAGCGGACAGCTACGTCACGGGATGTTCCCGACCAGATGAGCTGCGGACATTACCTGCATGGTAATGATGGCCAGCAGCACAGCTAGCAGTTTATCAGGGTGCTACTGCTGAAATTTTAGACTGTTTCTAGGGATTAGGAAACCAACAGCTTTGCATGAGGTGGCTGTAATTTTGAAAAATTAAGATATGGCATCTCGGCCACTTTCGCGTCTTAGAACACGGGTTGGGGGCGGGGGGCAGCTACTTCGCACCTCCAGGATGGTGATGGTAGCACGGCAGCTCACCAGGTAGCATCAGCCAGGCCTCCAGGGATCATAGTGGTAGGAGGCATCCAAATCTTCTCCTTAGCAAAGGCGAAGATGAGGCGGCAGCAGCTGCAGCAGTCCATAGCAGTCGAGTCCTTCGCGTTGGACTGGCTGTTGCATCATAGATCGAAGTCATGTGGCGGACCGCAGATGGAGCGTCACAAGTCCCACCTCAGGACAGGTCAGCTACCAACTTATCACTGGGCTTGGGGCTCAATATTTGTACCGGTCGGTGTATGCCAATGGCGTTATCATGTGACTAGAATGACCGAACATGCCCTTGTTTTCTAAAGACACTGCAACGCACTGTGATACCTTTGCCCGCAGTCCTTCAGTATGATTATTTCTGCAGCGTCTGTCTGCTGTAAAGCTACTCATACTTACGTGTTACTTTACTGTGCATGGTCAACAGACTGACGCAATGCTCCTTTTTCCGTTAAGTCAATCTGTAGTATCTGCACCTTGCACCTTGGTCATACAGCTTGGATGGTGTGTGACAGTTAAATCCACGGGGTAGCCGTACTACATGCCATATCGGCTATTCTTCCTTGTTACCATTCCAATCTAAGTATTGCACACTAGCCTGCCTTGGCTTCAGCTCCACTACTGGCTCTGGCCAGGAAACACTTCAAACATTTTTCTCCTACGTACGCAATATCATTCCAGGCCACAACAGCAATTAACATTTACAAAAGTACTGAGCCCTATTAGAACGCTTACTAGATTTACTCATGAAAGGTCACCTTATAGCTGAATTGAAATTTTTGGCTCTTAGTTTATAATTAACAATGTTGACAGCAGTTGTCACATTCGTAGATGTAAATCTTTTTTATTTGTTGCGTCCAAAATATTTCTCAATGTCAGGGCGATTTGCAGATTGAATGCGAACCGTATTTCATGAGCTATTCATTCACATAAATTTAGTTCCACAGCTAAGTGAATGACTGACAACCTATTCGATCATCACTTTAATTTTCGTTATACGAGAGGCCTTCAATAAGTAAGGCAACTAATTTTTTCCTGAGAGCAGCTTGGTTTTGTTAATTATTCCAATACACCATATTATTCCCAGCTCTTGTAGCTACAAAAACCTATTTTTCAACATAATCTCGATTCAGTGCTACAGCCATACATCACTGTACTGTATACTCTCGTGGTACCACTCTACTGGTCGACATCGGAGACAACGCGTTGCTGCATCAGGCCGCGCTCCGGAGTTAACGGCACAGCAAGTGACGCAGGCCTGCCGGCTGAAAGCCATCTCTTAGCAGTACACGTTCCTGCGGGCTCGGGCCGTGAGAGTTTGCATAAAGTGGAGTGAAAAGCGAAGCCTGTTGGGAGTCGCCCAGTCGCAGTCCCGTGTGCACAGAATAAATTTTAAAAAAATCCTTTGGATCTTCTCAAAAACCAGGCAGGAGTGTGGAAGTTTTGTTGGAAATTTCCACTTTACTATCTTCGTGCACAAGCACGGATTGGCGGAAGGCTGTGAGACTCGAAGTAGGAAGGGGGGCATTTGTTTAGAGACGAGTCCTGTGACTGGACAGGAAAGCGTCGCCCTACTGCTGTTCTTTAGCAACAGCCGAGTTATAAGTGTTGTGTGAAGGGGCAGTCAGGACGGACAATATCAATCTATGCGAGTAGGTAGGTTTCACAGCTGCAGCGAGAGTCAGCCGGCGATGCGGGAGTTGCAATCAGTCAGCAGCAGTCGCTTTCACCATCGTTTTGGATTTGGTGATACCGCAGCTCGGAAGAATATAAGGCTTAATTCAATAAATGCGTTGAGTTCCATGCTATTGCGCTGTATTCAAAAGCAGTCAGATTCAACAAGTTCAATACGAATTAATACTAGGCCAAACTCAGAGGCACAGTTAAGGATAGACGACATTCTAAGGGTAGAGGATATTCTTGGCAGTCGAAACTTTTAACTGATTAAGAAAAATGACTTTGACAATAAATTTAGTGCACATTTATATAAAGTCATTTCTCTCATAATTTCCCACCGCCCCTTCCAACCTTATCTTTTCTAACATCGCATCTTCATCAGTACTGTAGGTGGTGTTACACCACGTATATAGACGTAAGTGTTATCATCTCTGTTAGATCTCGGTGTATGGGCGAACAGGAAATAATCAGAAATAATCTGCTTTAACTGTATAATGACGCAGAAAGATAGTCACTTAGATATCGATAATCTTCCTAGATAGTAATAGGTTCAGCTACGTGTTCTCTATATTATGTATATATAGACAGCCTAAACCACATTCAATTGGTTTTAACAGTGTAACTGATTTAAAACCATTTTTTCGCCATGGTTTTACCTAGACATCGAGTGATGTAGATATGTCTGAACATTATATTACTTTCATAAGGGCATAAGTGTGCTGTAAAGATTTTGATTAATGGTCTCCGTCATACGATTGTAAATTTAATTTGTGTACATGATGTAATCCGAGATGGTTGCCCTTGCTAATCAATGTATGGTTTGTACTTAAAACCACCTAGACATCAGATGACATGTTGCAGTGAAAAACTTGTTAAAACATCGTTCCTTTTCGATAGTAAAATTACACAAGGCACTAAAATAGTTGTGAATAAATAAATACAACGTATGATGTGTTAATTTCAATCATGACATCGATAATTGTACCCTTAGAGATTGATATTGTTTTGGATGTAATAAAATTGTACCGCCCTGCATGTTACGTAGAAATAGAGAACCTAAACCAAATGTCTTCTGGTTTTTGACAGTGAAAAATTTTTAAGTTTTCTAGAATTATAAAAAAAATTTAAAATTTTTTATATAGGTACTTCGAAAATGTGTTTTAAGATCATGACAAAATTACTTTCTCTGTCTTGGGTTAAATATGTTGTAAGTAACAACTGGATTTTATTTATGTAAAACAATTATGTGGAACACTATATCCATGCTCCTGTCCAACAGATGACGGTATGATCGATTCGAAGCACCAGTGCCACATGGGGGGTTTACGTAGCAGTTAAGTATTTACACTGATTCAGTCAGTTGTCAGCTGCTATGTATGAGCACTTTTAGTCGACGCTCCAGTATCAAATTTGTGCATGGTATTTCTTTTATATTTGACATGCAGATTTCTAGTTAAGTTCACGACGCTTACGTATGTATAAGTGGTGCACGTAACGCCATCTAGAGTACCGATGAAAATGATGCGATGTTAGAGAGCATAAAGTATGTTGTTCTAGCTCCATATATTGCAGTAAATCGAAATATTTATGTACAGTGTTATATTATTGTGGTTGCCTATTTGTCCCGTCTATTTCGGTTCCATCCTGTTGCAGATCCGAAGATGGCAACATAGCCTTACCTACACCGGTTATCTGAGTCTAATAAAAGATTTACTAGCGATGTTGGTGTTGGAAGTTTCTTTTAGAGTCCGCACTCTTGCAGATCACCTCCACACTGGCAATATACGAAATATATAACTTACAGAGTATCGAACGATATTTTTGATTGGATTCAAGACTTGTAGACAGCGCTCAACACGTCGTTCTTAATGTCACAAAACCGACAGACGTAGGCTTGATTTCCGAAGTACCTTAGCGAAGTGTGGGAGGACCGTTACTGTTTAAATTACACAAAATTAATTCAGTCTCCAACAACAAACTCCTTGAGGCTCTTTCCAGATGATGTGATTGTCTATAAGGAAGTAGAAACACCAAAAGACTCTAATGAACCGCATGAATACCATGCCGCGCACTGACAATCTGTGCAGGAACTGGCTGTTGATAATGCATGTAAATAAATGTAACGTATTGGGGGAAAACAGGCGAAGGAATCCGCTACTCTAAGATTACACCGTGCTGAAAAACAAGTGAAAACTGTAACTACCGTCAAATACTTAGGAGTAACCATGCGCAAGGACCTTAAGTGGAATGATTCGCATTTGTTCAGACAAATGCTTTCACGGTGCAAAAGATTATGCAGACGCTCAACGAAGTGCGCTGTCGGCGCTATATGAGAGGTGTTATGCATCAGTCACAGGTTTACTATTTAAATTCCGAGCGAGTCTAACAACATATTAATTCCTGCTACCTGCGTCTCGCGAAATGACTACAGCTAGAAAATAAGAGAAATTAAAGTTAATAATGTGGTTTACGGAAAATCAATCTTACCACGCGTCATTCGTGAATGGAACAGGGAGGGAGGATCAGTTAGTATGAACGGGAAAAATGATACATTAAAACGTATACAGGTATTACAGTTATGAATCACCGGTATTTTTCGATATTTGTTTGGTCTTGTTTACAACAGGTATTTTTATTTTTTTGCTGATAACCGATACCATGTGATCAAAAGGATCCGGACACCCCCAAAAACATACGTTTTTTCATATGAGGCGCATTGTGCTGCCACCTACTGCCAGGTACTCCATATCAGCGACCTCAGTAGTCATTAGACATCGCGAGAGAGCAGAATGGGGGGCTCCGCGGAACTCACGGACTTCGAACGTGGTCAGGTGATTGGGTGTCACTTGTGTCGTACGTCTGTACGCGAGATTTCCACACTACTGAACATCTTTAGGTCCACTGCTTCCGATGTGATAGTGAAGTGGAAACGTGAACGGACACGTACAGCATAAAAGCGTGCAGGCCGACCTCGTCTGTCGACTGACAGAGACCGCCGACAGTTGAAGAGGGTCGTAATGTGTAATAGGGAGACATCTATACAGACAATCACACAGGAATTCCAAACTGCATCGGGATCCACTGCAAGTTCTATGGCAGTTAGGCGGAAGATGAGAAAACTTAGATTTCATGGTCGAGCGGCTGTTCATAAGCCACACATCACTCCGGTAAATGCGAAACGGCGCCTCGCTTGGTGTAAGGACCATAAACATTGGACGATTGAACAGTGGAAAAACGTTATGTGGAGTGTCTAATCTCGGTAAAAAATGTGGCAATCCAATGGCAGGGTGTGGGTATGGCGAATGCTCGGTGAAAGTCATCAACCAGCGTGTGTAATGCCAACAGTAAAATTCGAAGGCGGTGGTGTTACGGTGTGGTAAAGTTTCCCATGGAAGGGGCTTGCACCCCTTGTTGTATAGTGTGGCTCTATCACAGCACAGGCGTACATTGATGTTTTAAGTACCTTCTTGCTTCCCACTGTTGAAGAGCAATTGCATTTTTCAGCATGATCGAACACCTATTCATAATGCACGGCCTGTGACGGAGTGGTTGCACGACAGTGACATCCTTTTAATGAACTGGCCTGCACAGTCTCCTTACCTGAATCCTATAGAACACCTTTGGGATGTTTGGGAACGCAGACTTCGTGCCAGGCCTCACCGACCGACATCGATACCTCTTCTCAGTGCATCAATTCGTGAAAAATGGGCTGGCATTTCCCAAGAAACCTTTCAGCACCATATTGAACGTATGCTTGCGAGAGTGGAAGCTGTCATCAAGGCTAGGGGTGAGCCAACACCATACTGAATTCCAGAAT
This sequence comes from Schistocerca nitens, assembly GCF_023898315.1. Classification (NCBI taxonomy): domain Eukaryota; kingdom Metazoa; phylum Arthropoda; class Insecta; order Orthoptera; family Acrididae; genus Schistocerca; species Schistocerca nitens. Next base: position 551,002,489 of record NC_064615.1, on the reverse strand, counting down.
TACCGAAGAAGGGCGCCACGAACTTGTAGGACATTTTCAGCAAGGTGTCTGGATAGTTTTGATCTCACAGTGTATCAATTTGCCATAGGAGTGGTGCTAAAAAATTTTATTTCAAAATAAGACTATTTTACAAAATGACTTTTGTACTACGTTCCGTTGCTTTTGAAGGACTGCCGTCGTCTTTGAACTTCTCAACTTTCAGATTGACACATTATAGAACAAATAAATGTGAACAGATTCGATCATAAATATTGGCCAATGGATTAATTCATTATTGAAATTTTAAATTTTGCCACGTAACTGTTCTTGATAAATTCTGAATTTTCTCCACTACCTGAAATTTTTGAAACAACATATTTGGATTGTCATTAAAAAACAAATTTTATTCAAATTCCCATTAAAGAGTATAGATAAACATTTGACTCAAGGGTTTTTCATTCGAAATAATTCAAGAAAAAGAGGCTACAAATTTTTAACCAAAGCTTAATATTTGTCTATCATTTCTATGAAATAATAGGTGAAAGAAAGTTGTGGTGACATAAATTAATAACTCCACAATTCAATCATAGTTTACAATGAAAATATAAACTAGTTGACCTGCTCCCTTTGTATACATAAGAAGAATTATCTCGATTTCAGCATACTCTATGAGCGGGGGTTTAAACAAAATAGAATCAGTATTCAGTATTCAACCTTTCACTAATTTTTGAGAAAAGAAGTGAACGGTGTATAAACTAATTCTTCTTTCATTAACCTGTGTATCTGGTATTTTGATGTTACGTATCGTGGAATGTACAATGCAAATGTCTGCGTGAATCTTAGAATCTTTGTTGCATGTCTACGTTAATTTTGTAAAGAATAGCAATAAGGAACCGAAAATCGGGTATTTCAGAAACCGGTTTGTTTGAGCGGCGTTAAGTCAGGTTAAAGTGAAGATGAAAAAGCCCGTATCACCAGAAACCAGTTGTTTCAGCGATAACCGTCACCCCTATCAGTTACACAAGAAGTATCCTCCGCCACACGCCGTAAAGCTGGTTTGTGGAATATAGATGGAGATGTAGTGCATTTGGCCATAAGACAGAGACTCAGTAAGAAGCTGGAAATTTAAAGGTGGCTTGATAGAAAGTTCCGATCGGAATGGGACAATGCCGTGACTGATGGAATGGTTTTCAAGCTTCTCCTTAACGTTGGCGAGTGGCGCAATACAAAAGACTTGCAACCGCTAAGTGATACAGTACTGACAGGGCACGAGACATATCCTGGTCGCATATACAGAAGAAACAGGGGAGTGAGTTAGCTGACGGTCTATTTGAGAAAATAATCACTACGACTTTCTTCTGAGTTCTCGATTGGCACTAGAATTTATTGGAGTCCGGCCCTGTGAATAATGCTGACGATAAAGTGCGACTGTACAGTCTTAGGCGTGGGTCGTCGTCCTCTTTACAGCCCCAGCAGCCTGTTATAGATTTTAGCTCGTGCAATGATCAGTAAATAATTATATGAAATAAAATAAAAAATTTAATGGAAACGAAAAACTAAATAATGTAGTCAACATAGTAGCAAATTCAAACTTCATACTCAGTCTTATATTTTCAGTAGTATGAAAACAAATATGATGGTCTTAGATATCGATTTTTGCCTTAAGTAGTGCGTGCAGTTCCGATTCGATTGCGCAGAATAGGCAGTAATATTTCACAGATACCCCATTTAAATCGGCTGTCTTGAAAACAAACAAAAGTCTACTTGCCGACTAAACATTATTGAAATATTCAACAGTGATGCTGTTTAACTGTCCGCTACAGTTGCCGGCCGTCGTGACCGAGCGGTTCTAGGTGTTTCAGTCCGGAACCGCGCTGCTGCTACGGTCGCAGGTTCGAATCCTGCCTCGGGCACGGATGTGTGTGATGTCGTTAGGTTTAAGTAGTTCTCAGTCTAGGAGACTGGTGACCTCAGATATAAAGTCACATAGTGCTCAGAGCCATTTGAACCATTTGTCCGCTGAAGTTCGCCTTTAAATGAACTAACACGCGCACCACGTTAAAGTTCTGCAGTTGCGCAACTACACTGAAGAGCCAAAGAAACTGGTACACCTGTCTAATGTCGTGTACCGCAACACGACGTGGTATGGACTCCACTAATCTGAAGTAGTTTTGCAGAAAATTAACACCGAAAGAGTAAGAGGGGTGGAGATCTCTTCTAAACAGCACGTTGCAAGGCGTCCCAGATATGCTCATGTCTGGGGAGTTTGGTGGCCAGCGGAAGTATTTAAAGTCAGAATAATGTTCCTGGAGCCACTCTGTAGCAATTCTGGACGTGTAAGGTGTCAGATTGTCCTGCTGGAATTGCCCAAGCCCGTCGGAATGCACGGAGGACATGAATGGATGCAGGTGATCAGGCAGGATCCTTACGTACATGTCACCTGAAAGTCGTATCTAGACGTATCAGAAGTCCCATATCACTCCAATTGCACACGCACCGCATCCTTACAGAGCCTCCACCAGCTTGAAGAGTCCCCTGTAGACATGCAGGGTCCATGGATTCATGAGGTTGTCTCCATACCCGTACACGTCCACCCGCTCGATACAATTTGAAACGAGACTCTTCCGACACGGCAACTTGTTGCCAGTCATAAACACTCCAATGTCGGTGTTGACTGGACCACGTGAACCGTAAAGCTTTGTGTCGTGCACTCGAGGGTACACGAGCGGGCCTTCGGCTCCGTAAGCCCATATCGATGATGTTTTGTTGAATGGTTCGCACGCTGACGCTTGATGGTCCAGCATTAAAATCTGCAGCTATTTGCGGAAACGTTGCACTTCTGTGACGTTGAACGATTCTCTTCAGTCGTCGTTGGTCCCGTTCTGGCCGCAGTGATGTCGGAGATTTAATGTTTTGCCGAATTCCTGATATTCACGGCACACTCGCGAAATGATAGTACGGGAAAATCCCTACTTCGTATCTATCTCGGAGATACTGTGTACCATCGCTCGTGCGCCGACTATAACACCACGTTCAAACTCACTTAAATATTGATAATCCGCCATTGTAGCAGCAGTAACCGATCTAACAACTACGCCACATTTATTGTCTTAAATAGGCATTGCCAATCGCGCAGCGACGTATTCTGCCTGTTTAAATATCTCTGTATTTGAATGTGCATGCCTATACCATTTCCTTTGGCGCTTCAGTGTATATATCACTCGAAAGCAGCGTAAAATCGTCTGTCACGCGCGAAAGTAATTCTGTTAAGTTTTCTTTGATGTCCGGATAGCTTGAATCCTGAGGAAGAACATGGACTATTTTTGAAAGTAAAGTAAAAAAAAGGCACTTAAAGTTTTAAGTAGGGTATCGAACACATTTCTTTACATCAGTGAACATAAATCACGTTGGGTAATGTACACACTGCATAGCGTGCAGCTAGTTCAGGGCTTAACAACCGGCCGGTTTTGAGCGCGAGTACTCGCGTGTGCTCAGGCACGTGCTCGCGAGCAGCTGCAAGGTCGCGGAGTAGGGAGGGAGGGGAGGGAGGGGAAATGCGCGCGCGCGTTTGAATAGGGCCGCAGCGTGCCTATTGAATTCGCGCCGACTGTGTAACGTTTAAAGTACTACGATCAGCTCTTAACAGTCACTTCGCTGGTTAAGAATCATGTGAAGTCGCCGTTGTGTAACCCCAACAGTGCTTTCGCAGTTCAACCTCCATTGGGGGGAATTGTATCTGTTTACAGGAAAAGATGGTGTTGCAAAATGTTTAGTATGTCAGAAAACGCTGAATTCTTTTACGAAATTTAATTTGCAGCGACATTATATGTCGTACCACGCGAAAGACTACGGACGTGGAAAATGTGATTGACCAGATTGTGCACAGGAAGTTATTAAACTTAAAAGGAAGCTATCCGAAGAAGATCTGGACGACGAAGAAAAATCAACTGAGGCAGCTCTCAGAGTGGGTTACAAAATTGCTTTGCTTTTAGCAAAATCCCTGCGCCCCTTAACTGATGGCGATTTAATAAAGGAATGTTTGGTAGTTACAGCGGAACATTTGTGTCCATCTGAAGTTGAACAGTTTCGGATTGTGCCATTAACTAACATGACCATTATGCGTCGCATACAGGACATGGCAGACGACGTCCAGAGCCAGCTTGCAAATATCTGTAAAGATTTTATGGCGTATTCTCTAGCTCTGGACGAAAGTGTTGGTATTACTGGAACAGCGCAGCTTGTCATATTTATTAGAGGTGTTAATAGAGATCTTCAGGTGAGGGAGGAGCTCCTCGATGTAGTAGCCATGAAGAACACTACAACCGGAGGTGATATTTTAAGTAGTGTTGAAGAAAGCGTTGAAAATATAGGATTGTCGTGGAATTCTTTAGTTTCAGTGTCTACAGATGGTAGAGGCATACACTAAGCTAATAAAATTATGTGGCACGTATACATTCTCCTTTATTTGTTTCATTTGTCGCAGTAATAATTCGTGAGTGATATGCCTGCAGGTGGCCGCGGATTTACATCGACTGGCGGCAGCTGTTGTGTACCCCACGTGACTCTCCCCACTCTCCGCTCTGGTCTGGTAGTGGGGGTAGCGTGCTCGCGCTGCTCCGTGCTCGCGCCTTGCTGCTCACAGCTTGCTCCGCGAGCACGTATGTTGTGAAGCCCTGAGCTAGTTCAACAGCACGATTCCAACATGCGTGCAGTGCCCACGCCCGTCTGCATGCACCACTCGGCAGCAACTCTGTATGCGTGCCACGTCGTCGTGTGTTGGGGTAATTGCGGAGGGGTGTACCTTTGCATCGTGCTGCGCTTACCTGAACAGGCAGACTCGTGAGAGCGGCTGACGTTATTGCACGTACAATAGCTTCATTCCTTACCATCACTCTACTCATCAGTACTACTGAAATACGAGCATAGCTGTGGGTAACAGCTAGGAAATGACGGAGTGTCCTTTAAAACTGGCAGGCTGTTCAAGAAACAGCCAATAAAATGCCTCCCACTCTCTAACACGAGTGCAAAATGTGCTCATTAAAGCAGGAGTCGAAATACGTGTAATTACCTGATTAATACACACACGGGATTTAAACTTAGTAATGCATGGGAACTAGCACTGGCGGTACAGAGGCACAGTCGGCCGCAGACGAACGGATCAGTCAACACAGAAGGGGGAATCGGAGTCCGAACGCAAACTTGGCGCCAACACACTGCCCGCGCGCGAGTAGGGCTGCCATTTGCGGCCGCTCTTTTCCCGCGTCGCGCACGCGAAGACCGTGGTCCATGTCTTCGGCAGGGAGCACGGACGTCGTCTTTCTCTACGATTCGTCTACGATGTCTTCATAGGCCCACTCCATGGCGCCTGCGCTAGAGCGCCAGCGCATATATTAGCAAGCCACTGCAGCGATACGTTTATGGCGCTCTGAAGGACCGACCGCAGTATAGACTAGCTCATTGCTCGTCTCCAGGGACAGGTGGTCGCAACAGTCACATGGTATCGTTCAAACGAAGTTGCCCTCAATGCCGCAAAAACTATCACGGTCTACTTCACCAAGCGGCGCCCTATCCCCCGCCACATCATCACTTTTGCGGGCGTCTGAGTCCCATGGTCCCCGGATACGATTTATACAGCAGAAAAGTCGCTTTGTGATTTCTAGGGGAGTTATCCGTAATCATTATTAAAGTTCGGTTTCACTAGTATTTTCAATAAGCTGTTAACAGTTAATTGTAGCAAGAAAAACATTTTTAACCGTTTCTGTCGTAATACAATTATATTAGCTCATATAAATGTTTTGGACGGACTATCACAATAACGAATTAACACGAATGAACTTCAATAACAGTGAAATGTATTTGTGAAAGTTCAATATTTTACTGCAGAATGTTTTATGTAAGTAAAATGACGTCCCTGTATGTATTACACATGTTTCACGTAAAAGGTTTTCCTCAACCTCAGTTTGGTTTCTTGACTGCTGTATGTACTTGCTTGCGCAAAAATATTCAAATGTCTACTTCGTACTCCTTACAAGCAATTAAATATTGGCGACATAAAAACTGAAACATTGCCACAAAAACTAGATAAAATGGCCCATTAGTGTAACTTAAACGCACTCCGAACGTACACCACGAGAAACATTCTAAATTATCTTCATTTCATACCTTAAAATGTCGCATCACACATCTGACATACAGAAAGTTGCAGTAACTGATAAGTCATACAATTCACGAAATATGCTCATTTATCTCTTGAAAGAAGTCCGTTTTTCTTTACGAAAAACTAAGTTAGTTCGTTATTCTGGATGTCACAGGCTATCTACCCTTTGTACCTTTTACGCTACAACATTTTAAGGTTTGTTCACTGTTGTTAACACTACTTAAAATACTTGAATCTGCATCCGTCCGTCTCTTGGTCAGCGTCTACCCACTGCTTACCTTCAGTGTCATAGTGGTGATTACTCCTCCGAAAATTACCGCCATTTCAGTTATTTTGGACAAGTCAGTGTTACTCTGTGACTATTTCAACAGGTTTAAAACAATTCTAAGACTAACCATACTTATGAATCGCTATAACTGCATAAATTCATTGAAATTCTTAAAATACCATTACTTCTCTCAAATAGGTTACAAATTAACCATCTGAGAAGTTCCACATACTTCAATATTCAGTTGCAATTAAGACATATCGGGGTATGTAGGAAGGGAAGTATAACACATATTCTGAAATGTGGGAGCAATCCAAGGTTGAACAGCGAAGAAGATAGATTTAAGGGAATTTGACTAAAGTACTTATTGTAAGTTCCTTCCTACGACAGGCAAAAATAAACTGCAGTCGAGTCTCGTGGTAAATTGTCCAATGTATAACAAATACAACATCCAAATCATCGTTCCCCCATAGCTACACCAAAGTGAATTACGAGCTCTATGTAACTACTGAACCAGCCCCGCCAATGGCCAGATTCTGAAAAATGCTTATAACTAATCGTTTCGCGAATGAGAACATCGCATAGCAGACTGGTCGAGGACATTTATTTCTCACTTGGTACAGCTTGACAATATGAAAAATTTGTACCAAAAAACTATGTATGAATGACATCGAACCTTGTACTAATCAAAATAAATAGTCTTCCCTTAGAGAAAGTGTTTCTCTTTGCTCCTGAGTCCTATTTTCCGCAACTACAGTTTTCATTACACATACCCATTAGAAATTTCTTGTGAACACACAAATTCGTTAACAGAATGAGATTTTCACTCTGCAGCGGAGTGTGCGCTGATATGAAACTTCCTGGCAGATTAAAACTGTGTGCCCGACCGAGACTCGAACTCGGGAACTTTGCCTTTCGCGGGCAAGTGCTCTAGAGAGCACTTGCCCGCGAAAGGCAAAGTCCCGAGTTCGAGTCTCGGTCGGGCACACAGTTTTAATCTGCCAGGAAGTTTCACACAAATTCGTTAGTTGTTTTACTCCAGTGCATCAAACTCCAAAGAGTCTTTAATGGGATCCGAAAGAACTAGTGTAATACTGTTCGTCATAGACAATATCAAGCAGTTGCAAGTTTAGCAACATAGCTTAATCTCTCATTGAAGGCAGAATCTTCTGGGTGATTCGTCAGCGCTATATTACTACGCAAATTTCTCCAAAACTCCGCGTCTTATCTGAAATGTTAGGCAATTCCATTGCTTTATCTCCGCATTCAACATTGGTGAGGATTTCTAATTCAATTTTAGCCATCTATTCTGGTTCCAAAATATCAATCTTATCCGGGTTTTATCACCACTTTCAAAAATTCCATCTACTTTTATTCACAAATATCACTTGTCTTCAACAATATAACTGTCTTCTTTTTCCTCCACTACAACTCTGCGTTCTCGGTTTCTCTCTTCAGCTTCTAATACATTATCTTCATCATGTTTCATTACATCCTATTTCAGAAGATTAAATTTCTTTCTCTTCCTCCTCCATAAGTTCTGATCGTTTCCCTCCAGATAGATTCCTGTTCCTCTCCAGAATAGGAATCTTTATCTACGTTTTCAAATTTGAATTCTATTATTTTCAGTTCTTCATTAAATTCCTGCATTTCATTAACTACTGTTTTTACTCCCTCAACATATAAGTTTGCAATAATTAATTTACTAATGCGTTTTCTCTACCATTCTTATTACTTTCTTTGCTGTAATTTGTATTCACTTTCTTCACGCTTATTCTCAGTCTTTACTGTATGCGAGTTTCAACACGCGTTTTTATCACTCTGTGTTCCCACATAACTTAACAGTAAAGTAGCTGAGAACTGTACATTGCACGAATATATATTTCAGTCTTCTGTCCTTTATGTCTCCTCGCCCCCTCTCTTTCGATCTCCCTCCCCTCCCCTCCCCTCTTTCGATCTCCCTCCCCTCCCCTCCCCTCCCCACCCCTCTTTCGATCTCCCTCCCCTCCCCTCTTTCGATCTCCCTCCCCTCCCCTCTTTCGATCTCCCTCCCCTCCCCTCTTTCGATCTCCCTCCCCTCCCCTCTTCCGATCTCCCCTCCCCTCTTTCGATCTCCCTCCCCTCCCCTCCCCTCTTTCGATCTCCCTCCCCTCCCCTCCCCTCTTTCGATCTCCCTCCCCTCCCCTCCCCTCTTTCGACCTCCCTCCCCTCCCCTCTTTCGATCTCCCTCCCCTCCCCTCTTTCGATCTCCCTCCCCTCCCCTCTTTCGATCTCCCTCCCCTCCCCTCTTTCGATCTCCCTCCCCTCCCCTCTTTCGATCTCCCTCCCCTCCCCTCTTTCGATCTCCCTCCCCTCCCCTCTTTCGATCTCCCTCCCCTCCCCTCTTTCGATCTCCCTCCCCTCCCCTCTTTCGATCTCCCTCCCCTCACCTCTTTGGTTCTCCCTCCCCTCCCCTCTTTCGTTCTCTCTCCTCCCCTCTTTAAATCTCCCTCCCCTCCCCTTTCGATCTCCCTCCCCTCCCCTCCCCACCCCTCTTTCGTTCTCCCTCCCCACCCCTCCCCTCCCCTCTTTCGATCTCCCTCCCCTCCCTTCTTTCGATCTCCCTCCCCTCCCCTCCCCTCCCCTCTTTCGATCTCCCTCCCCTCCCCTCTTTCGATCTCCCTCCCCTCCCCTCTTTCAATCTCCCTCCCCTCCCCTCTTTCGATCTCCCTCCCCTCCCCTTCCTATTTCGATCTCCCTCCCCTCCCCTTCCCATTTCGATCTCCCTCCCCTCCCCTCCCCTCCCCTCCCCTCCCCTTTCGACCTCCCTCCCCTCCTCTCCACTCTTTCGACATCCCTCCCCTCCCCTCCACTCTTTCGACATCCCTCCCCTCCACTCCACTCTTTCGATCTCCCTCCCCTCCCCTCCCCTCCCCTCCACTCTTTCGATCTCCCTCCCCTCCCCTCCCCTCCCCTCCCCTCTTTCGATCTCCCTCCCCTCCCCTCCCCTTTCGACCTCCCTCCCCTCCCCTCCACTCTTTCGATCTCCCTCCCCTCCCCTTTTGATCTCCCACCACTCCCCTCCCCTTTCGATCTCTCTCCTCCCCTCCCCTCTCCTCCCCTCCCCTCCCCTCCCCTCTTTCGATCTCCCTCCCCTCCACTCCACTCCCCTCCCCTCTTTCGATCTCCCTCCACTCCCCTCCCCTCTTTCGATCGCCCTCCACTCCCCTCCCCTCTTTCGATGTCCCTCCACTCCCCTCCTCTCTTTCGATCGCCCTCCACTCCCCTCCCCTCTTTCGATGTCCCTCCACTCCCCTCCTCTTTTTCGATCTCCCTCCCTCCCCTCCCCTCTTTTGCCCTCCCCTCCCCTCCCCCCTCTTTCGATCTCCCTCCCCTCCCCCCTCTTTCGATGTCCCTCCCCTCTTTCATTCTCCCTCCCCTCCCCTCTTTGGTTCTCCCTCCCCTCCCCTCTTTCGATCTCCCTCCCTTCCCCTCCCCTCTTTCGATCTCCCTCCCTTCCCCCCTCTTTCGATCTCCCTCCCCTCCCCTCCCCTCTTTCGATCTCCCTCCCTTCCCCTCCCCTCCCCTCTTTCGATCTCCCCTCCCCTCTTTCGATCTCCCTCCCCTCCCCTCCCCTCTTTCGATCTCCCTCCCCTCCCCTCCCCTCCCCTCCCCTCTTTCGATCTCCTCCTACCCCTTTTCCTTTACGTTATCACCCCTACCTCAACAGTAGATTGCTGTTCATACCACCACAGTATTTCTTCCCAGGTAGTGAGTAGTGTGTATACCAAGTTAGGCTGAAATTGATCCATGTGTTTAGGACTAGTGTTTTATTCGCGACTTTGGCCGCATACGTTTATGTCACATACATTTCACACACATTAAACACATTTCAAACATATTTGCATACTTAGTTCACACAGTTTCACGAAGCTCAATGTTTATGACTTAATATCTCCTGAATTACGTGTCGTACAGAGATATAATTTTGCACGTTCACTCAATGGTATATGAGAATATTGTCTCCAAAATGTCGAAAAAATAGTTAGCAGTAAGGAAATTTTAATGTCACGCCGGATGAGGCAGTATTACTGCATTAACAGTGGATGTGTAGTAAGCGATAAACATTTTTTCCTTTTGTCATTTGTGGGAATTGTCAGCGAGAAAAAGTTAAAGGATCTGACATTGTGTGTAAAGTTTGTTGTAAGTCACTAAGTGCTCTCATTTTCAAAAATTTTGCAATCCGTGTGATTGTTTTAATATACTATAAATAAAAGTAGGTGGTGCACAATGAAAATTCGTTTTGTGACCGAATGTTTTTGACTGTGAAAATACAAACTTGAGAATGTATTTCATTCCAAGAAAACTGCTAATACAAAAGTGCCAGGTGGACATTTCACGTAACTCGCAGAAAACCAATGTATTGATGAAAGCATGAAAATACTGCCTGATGATAAATCATAAAAACTCGGAACCGGTAATGGTACTTCTTGATTAAAGTAGCCTGAAACCAATTTGTAGTTGATTGCTGTACACCATCAATAACTTATTTTTTTAACGACAGCCACGGTCTCCAACCATATCCACACACACCGAAGTGCCAAAAAAAACTGGTATACGCATGCGTATTCAAATACAGAGATACGTAAACAAGCAGAATATGGTGCTTCGGTCGGCAACGCCTACATAAGACAAAAAGTGCCTGGCGCAGTTGTTAGATCGGTTACTGCTTCTATAACGCTAAGTTATCAAGATTTAGGTGTTTTTGAAAGTGGTGTTATAGTTGGCGCATGAGTGATGGGACACAGCATCTCCGAGGTAGCGACGAAGTGGGGGATTTTTCCGTACTACCATTTCTCGAGCGTACCGTGAATATCAGGAATAGGGTAAAATACCAAATCTCCGACATCGCTACAGCCGGAAAAAGATTCTGCAACAACGGTACCAATGACGACAGAAGGGAATCATTCAACGTGACAGAAGTTGAACGCGTCCAGAATTGCTACAGAGTGGCTCGAGAAACACACTTCCGAGTTTAAACACTTCCAGTGGCCAGCAAACTTTCCAGACATGAACATTATTGAGCATATCTGGGATACTGTGCAACGTGCTGTTCAGAAGCGACCTCCATCCCGTCGTACTCTCACGGATTTAGGGACACCCCTGCAGGATTCATGGTGTCAGTTCCCTCCAGCACTACTTCAGACGTTAGTCGAGTGCTGCCACATCATGTTGCGGCACTTCTGCATGCTCGCGAAAAGTGCAATTAAAGTAGCAGGCTTCCCCTTGCAAACTATCTCAAAAAAGGCAAAAAGATTTCTATCCACTGGAAATATCACTGCAAAGACATTTTATTTGTTTTGTGGCGCTATATTTGACCTCTACCAGTAAGGAGAAAAGTTACAAACATTTCACTCTTTCACTGAGCAAGTTTCATAAGAATCCGTTCGGCGAAGAAGTACAGCCGCCAAAAATTATCGAACTCCGTCGCGAACTGTTACCCCGTCCGCCGTGTCCTCGAGTTCTGGCTCCTTGCCAGCATATTGTCTTCACAGACGTGAACTAATGAAACGGTGGGTGGAAATTTATTGCGGATTCCAACCCAATCCCTATTTTGTAAAGTTCG